>NC_087350.1:77446895-80377729 GCF_030014295.1 Loxodonta africana | reverse complement strand
GACTTGAGAAGAAACAGCCAGTGAGGGAGAAGAAACACCAAGAGAGTGTGTTGTCCTGGAAGCTTAAGTGGAAAACATATTTCAAGGAGGGAGTGGTCACCTGGTTAAATTCTACTGGTACGTTCTGTAAGATGAATATGTTTCATGTGTGCCTTACAACAGTGCCATGAGGGAGGACTGTTACTATTATAATCCCCATTTCACAGACGAGTAAAATGAACCAGTGTTTAAGTAACTTGACCTAGGCCATATAGCTTGTGAATACTGGAGGCAGGATTAGCACATAATCCCGAAATGCAATGCATAACTGAATTATTTTATCAGAGCATCTGACTGGATAAGTTAGTGGTTTTACACTTTATTCCCAATCCTTGAAATCCCCTCTTTCCATACTTTGCCTTTGAATAGGTCAAATATATATGCTTGTATATATACTTGTATTATGTATGTTTATACAGTGCAAACACACATCCATGTGCTTACATATGCCTGGACTATCTCTGGTAGAACCCAAGTGTCATGGATTGAATTATGTCCCCCCAAAATATCTGTCAACTTAGCTAGGTCATGATTCCCAGTATTGTGTGATTGTCTACCATTTTGTATCTGATGTGATTTCCTTATGTGTGTAAATCCTATCACTATGTCGTAATAAGATGGATTAGTGGCAGTTATATTGATGAGATCTACAAGATTAGATAGTGTCTTAAGCCAGTTTCTTGGGAGATGTAAAAGAAAGAAGAGAGCAGAGAGACATGGGGACCTCATACCACCAAGAAAGCCGTGCCGGGAGCAGAGCGTGTCCTTTGGACCTGAGGTTCCTGCTCGGAGAAGCTCCTAGGCCAGCGAAAGATTGATGATACAGACCGTCCTCCAGAGCCGATAGAGGAAGCCTTCCCCTGGAGCTGACGCTCTGAATTTGGACTATAGCCTACTAGACTGTGAGAGAATAAATTCCTCTTTGTTAAAGCCATCCACTTGTGGTATTTCTGTTATAGCAGCACTAGATGACTAAGACACCAGGAAACTGATGACAGTGGTTGCCTCTGAGGAAGCAAGCTAAGTGACTGAAGAACAGAAGTGGAAGCAGGCAGGCTTTCAGTTGTTGTTGTTTTAATTTTGTACCACATGCAAGTTATTGGTTCAAAAATATTTAATTAGAAAAGAAAACTCATCTAAGATTTGATAGTAGCAAGAGATGCAATTTGTTCTCACGACCCTCTGTCCTAACAGCATCTAAGAAAAAGAATTACACCCCCACAGTTCTTTAATAGAAAATATGTATTTGATGCATCCTTGTTCTACTTGGTAAACCTTTGCCTCCCTAGTGCATTTATCTCTTAAGCTCTTTACCATATTTACTGTTTTCTCTCTTTTAGAATTGTCGTTTATCTGTGTATTCTTCCAGTATCTACTGTAATGGTTTGCACATAGTGGGAGCTCCTTTTCTAATGAGTAACTCTTTCTAAGGGATAAATATATTAGGGCTACCTGTTACTGCCTCAAACTTAGGCAATAAAATAATTAAATTCAGAGAAATTCCATAAAGCCTTTGCCTCATGTCCTCAATCAGTAGCAGAATCTACTCTGAACACCTACATTGCCCGCATAACCCGTTTTCACTCTAAAGCTCTGGAGTCCGTAACATCTATTCATTCACCACCTATTTATTGAGCACTTGCTATGTTCTAGGTCAGGGATCAGCAAAGTTTTTCTGTAAAGAACCAGATAATAAATATTTTAGTTTGGCAAGCCATATGGCCTCTGTTACCACTCTGCTCTTGTGGACAGTGTATAAAGAACTGTCTATGACTCTGTTGCAATAAAACTTTATTTATGAACACTGAAATTTGAATTTCATTTAATTTTCATGTGTTGCAAAATATTCTTTTTAAACATTTTTTTCAACCATTTTAAAATGTGAAAACTATTCTTACCTCTTGAGCCATACAGAAACAGTCTGGATTTGACCAGAGGGCCGAAGTTTGCCTACCCTTATTCTAGGTTCTTGGCATAGAGATACATAGTAGACTTAATGAAGATCCCTGCCCTCATGCAGCTTACATTCTAGCAATGGGGAGGCAGATAGTAAACATAATGAATAAATAATTTAGTATGCTAGAAAGTAATAACCAAAAAAAACCAAACCTGTTACTGTTGAGTTGATTCCGACATATAGCCACCGTTTAGGGCAGAGTAGACCTGCCCCATAGGGTTTCCAAGGAGCAACTGGTGGATCTGAACAGCCAACCTTTTGGTTAGCAGCCAAACACTTAACCACTGCATCACCAGGACAGAGTAGAACTGCCCCACAGGGATTCCAAGAAGTACCTGGTGGATTTGAACTGCCAACCTTTTGGTTAACAGCCATAGCTCTTAATCACTGTGCCACCAGGGCTCCAGCTCTCCGGCCGTATCTCCCACTATACCTGGTGATATGCTTTATACTTTATCAGCTGTATGCTTTCTTAGTTTCATGCCATTGGCCATGCTGTCCTCCCTGCCTAGGATGTTCCATTTGACCTACACCTAATTCTTTAAGCGTATGTTTAAACTTTACACTGCCTGGGAAACATTCCTTGAACATCCCTCACTCTATCCAGTGGTGGGTCCCCCTCAGCACTCTGTTAATACCTTGTACATGCTTCTATCACTGTGCTGACATTGTTCTCTGATTACCTGTTTATATGTCTGTCATGTTCTACTAGCCCGTTTATTCCTCTCTTATCTGAGGTACCTAATACAGTATTGGGCATAAGGCTGAATGGTAAGAGGGAGGGGGGTGAGAAAATCACACATTGATGTTAACGGTGTTAAAAAAAATTATTGTTACACATATTAATACTCAGGATCATCTGACATGGGGTCTCCTTGCTAGCCTCTAGAAAGGAATTATTTTTGAGGAATTCCTTACCTAAAAAGAGCTCTTTTGGAAAGGATGAGGCTTTGATTTTCTCCTAACATTTAATAAACTCCAACTCTTAACAAATGTTCGTGTTGCAGACCACACCTGGACCACCTAAAAAGCCGAAGACCCCTTCCGGACAATCAGCCTTAGTGTATTGCTACAACTGTGCACAGAAGGGCCACTATGGACACGTAAGTTTGCTTGGCATCTAAGTATAAAATGTTCTGTTGTTCAGGGAGCAGTTGCTAAAAGATGAACTTGAATGTAACCCTGAATGCTTACTAAAACCCGCATTCTCTCTGATGTAAGACTTAATATACTTTTCCCATCCCTGCCAGGGTAGTGTCTGTCAGAACATATTTGCTCAAGTTGTTTTAAATGTACATAAACCGGTTAGGCAAACACAAACACAGTTCATAATAGTGATCAACAGAATGGTAGCAGTTCTCGTGAGTGCTTATAATTGCTCGTACTTGGACACAGCCAAATCATGATTTTAGATTTTGTCTTTAGTCCTCCAGTACCTCCAGTTTTCCTTGGTATTGTGTTGAGCTGAGCCTTCATCACTCACATGGAAACCCTGACACTCACTAGTGAAAATACAAAGGTGCTGCCTCATCAACTTGCCCTGCCCACCTCCAAAGCCAGAATTCCTGATCCATCCATCATATTCCCTAACCTCCACTAAAAAAGTCAGACTGTGTCTGCTAAATGCTGAGGTATCAGGGGAAAAAGACTTCTTGCTGTGAGATGAGGGTAAGTCCCCTACCCAGTTGCTACATTTAGTGTAAAATACCAGAGTCTCATCCAGAAACACAATGCAATAGGAATAGGCTCAGAGCTTGTACATTATGGGAATCTTGAGGCAGAGGAGGAAAGGCAAGAGGTAGAAAAAGATCCACCCTTTGTGGATCCAGTGTACCCCAGAAAGGCAGACTTCTTGCCTGGAACTCAGGCCATTAATGGGAGAAGTCAGGGGAACCCTATGGAGAAATACATTCCTCTGTCTCCAGATGGACTTTTAACAGCCTAGAAACCAAGATAATTAATATCAAATAAGCCTTCAATCTAATGACAGGAGGTGAAAGGAATTCAGAGACTTGGGAGTCCTGGAAGTGGGTAGGGGTAAGAGCAATAGAAGGGGTAGTATTGCAGTTCACCTCCTGAATTCTGACTGTGGCCCATCATTGGTGCAGACCTTGGGGCTGGAGCTTTATAGTGTAGGGAGAGACAAAAATGCTAGAAGAAGAAAGTTCCCAAAGTGAGCGAGTGCTAGACAGAACCCGTCAACAGATCATTGTTATCTTCCAGACTGGGCCAACTGGATCATGGGAGTTAAGAGAAAGGTACGAAAGCTAGGATGTGGTTCTGATCCCCAGTTCTCATCTTTGCTCTGCTACAGACTTAAACATGTGATTTGAACAGCCCACTTTTTTCTCTAGTCTTCAGTTTCTTTTATCTCCCAAGCAAAGTTGGACAGGGTGGTCTCTAGCACCCAGCTCTCTCAGCACTGACATACGTATGCTATGCGCAATGTGATCAAATCCATAGTATGATTGTACAGTTGGAGAGATCCTAGAGTGTACTTGTTTGACTTCTGTATAACTCACATTGAAAACTTAATTACAAACTACTTCTTTTATAAGACATCATCTGTAGATCATTTACTGTTGTATGTACACCTCCTCTTTGCCACCGTTTAGGTGGTGTAGTGGCTACACACCTTTTAGGGAACATATTCACACTAGCAGTCTACTGACAAATTGCATAGATGTACATTTTATGTTTGCTTGCCTCTTTAAAGCAAAGGGATATAATTTTAGCTTTTTTTTTTTTACTGTGCTTTAGATGAAGGTTAACAAAGCAAATTAGTTTCCCATTCAATAGTTTAGACACAAATTGTTCCATAACATTGGTTGCAGTCCCCTCCGTGTGTCAGTACTCTCCCTATTTCCATTCATCCAATTTTCCTGACCCATTCTTCTCATCTTGGCTTCTGGGCAGATGTTGCCCTTTTGATCTCACAAAGATGATTGTTCTAAGGAGCAGTTTCTTCGTGGGCGTTATTCTTTATTTTATAGGTGTGTTTATGATTTGGCTGAAAGGTGATCTTCGGGAATGGCCTGAGTTCCAAGTTAGAAGGGTGTCTAAGAGCCATAGTCTTGGGGATTCCTCCAGTCTGTCTCAGATCAGTAAATCTGGTCTTCTTTATGAATTTGAATTTTGCTCTACATTTTTTTCCTACTCTTAACTGGGACCTTCTCTTATGATCCTGGTCAGAGGAGTCGGTAGTTGTAGCCAGGCACCATCTAGTTCTTCTGGTGTGGCAGCAGAGGCAGGCTAGTGGAGGCTGTGGTTCCTGTGGTCCATTATCCCTTTGGACTAATCGTTCCCTTGAGTCTTTGGTTTTCTTCACTCTCCTTTGCTCCGTACGGAAAGAAACAAATAGTTGTATCTTAGATGGCCATTCACAAGCTTTTTAGACCCTAGATGCTACTCACCAAAGCAGAATGTAGAACATTTTCTTCATGAACTATGTTATGCCAGTTGACCTAGATGCCCCTCAAGACCATGGTCCCCAGCCCTAAGCCTCAGCTCTTCATATGTTTTTTAGCTGCCTGAATGTCTTCTTTGGTAAAGTGTCTGTTCATGTCCTTTGCCCATTTTAATTGGGTCTTTTTGTTGTTGAGGTGTTGGAGTTTTCTGTAAATTTTAGATTTAAGCCCTTGTTGAATATTTTCCCGATCTGTAGGTTCTCTTTTTACGCTTTTGGTGAAAACTTTTTTTTTTCTTTCTTCCTTTCTTTTTTATTGTACTTTTTTTTTCTTTTAACTTTGATTGTGCTTTAAGTGAAAGTTTACAAATCAAGTCAGTCTCTCATACAAAAATTTATATACACCTTGCTATATACTTCTAATTGTTCTCCCCCTAATGAGACAGCCCACTCCTTCCCTCCACTCTCTCTTTTCGTGTCCATTCCGCCAGCTTCTGACCCCCTCTGCCTTCTCATCTCCTCTCCAGATAGGAGATGCCTACATAGTCTCAAGTGTCTACTTGATCCAAGAAGCTCATTCTTCACCAGCATCTTTTTCTATCCCTTTGTCCAGTCCAATCCCTGTCTGAAGAGTTGGCTTTGGGAATGGTTCCTGTCTTGAGCTAACAGAAGGTCTGGGGGCCATGACCATTAAGTCTGGTGTTTTTATGAGAATTTGGGGTCTGCATCCCACTGCACTCCTGCTCCCTCAGGGGTTCTCTTTTGTGTTCCCTGTCAGGGCAGTCATCAGTTGTAGCTGGGCACCATCTAGTTCTTCCGGTCTCAGGCTAATGTAGTCTCTGGTTTATGTGACCCTTTCTATCTCTTGGGCTCATAATTACCTTGTATCTTTGGTGTTCTTCATTCTCCTTTGATCCAGATGGGTTGAGACCAATTGATGCATCTTAGATGGACACTTGATAGTGTTTAAGACCCCATTTTTATTGTACTTTAGATGAAGGTTTACAGAACAAACTAGTTTCTCATTAAACAGTACACATATTGCTTTATGACATTGGTTAACAGCCTCATGACATGTCAGCACTCTTCCTTCTCAACCTTAGGTTCCCTACTACCAGCTTTCCTGTCCCCTCTTGCCTTCTAGTCCTTGCCCCAAGGTTGGTGAAGTCTGTTGATGAGCATAAGTGTTTAATTTTTAGGAGATCCCAGTTATCTAGTTTGTGTTCTGCTGTTTATGCATTTTTAATTATGTTTGGTTTATCATTTGTTCAGTTAAAGAAAAACAGTTATAGTTGAACACATCCTGGTTACTAGTTACTGCCTGTTAATGTAGATAGGAAATATATTCAAAGCATTTGGAATTTATCCCCTGAAATCTAGATTTAGATCATTTTAAATGTATAATAAAGCAAATTTGGCAGATTCATCACTGCTGTAAATGAACTCTGTACTGTCCATACTAATGAAGAAGATCAATGGTGTGGCTAACCGAGGATAGTAGATAAATTATATAGCCAACTATCAATTGTCTGTGCTAAAGGAGGAGAGCAACAATGTGGATAATCAAAATATAATCTACCTTTTTTTTTTTTTTTAGCATTGGAAAATATTTATAGTACTGTATAGCTCTGTACAGTCATACCATTCTAGACCATACAGGATCCAGATAGAAGAATACCCAGGTGGTCGACGATATCTGAGAACCCTTTCCCTTCAGTTTCAGAAATCCAGTTCTACAGATGTTATTACTGAATAACTTTTTCATTTGAGAGATATTCTAAGAATGTGATACCATCCTTCCCTGGTCCTTCCCTAATTCTATTCACTCTCTGATTGGGGAGGCAGAAACAGTCGTGTGTAGCTCCATGTAAGGAAGGCACACAGAGATGGGAAGCAGTGGTCATTGTACAAAAAATGACTACAAGACGGTTGACAGGATGAGCAGGGAGCTAGAGAGCGTTAAAAGGTTCTGTTGAAGTTCATTTTGGATGAATGTGTAATGATCTTTAGGACCTTTTTGTAATCATAATTTGCTCTTATTCTTTTATGGTTAGAATTTTAGACCCAAGTATTTCATGAGGCTCTACTTTCCCTGGGAACTTGGAGCCACCATGGATAGTAGTTTATAAAAGCATTTCTTTAGGCCACCAAATAAGTTTGCCTTATAGCTTCCAGGACCCAAAAAAGCCCAGAGAGAGCCAGTGTGTCACAACAGAGTAATTTAAAGATAGAAGAAGTAAGGAAACAAAGATAAGAACCAAAATTACAAAAATAGAAAGCATAATTAATACAATCAGCAAAACCAAAAGCTGGTTCCTTGAAAATATTTTCTTTTCAAAAGAAAAGAGACAGACTTCTGGAAAAAGTACTTAAAGAAAAATAGAAGGCACGAATAAACAATGAGTGAAAAGTGTAAATAACTTACAATACAATATAATTTTTAATGATAAGAGAAGACTTTATAAACTTCTTAACCTTTTATAAAGTTTAAAGTTAAACCCAAAAATGTAGGTAAATAAATACTACTCTAGAAAAATATAAATTAACCATACCAACTCACAAAGAATAAACCTGCATGAACCAATAAGCATTAAAGAAATTGAATCAGTAACCAAGCCCCCCTGGTCAGAATATGCCAGACCCAGATAGTTTTATAGGCAAGTTTTGTCAAGCCTTTGTTTAGGAACAGATAATCCAAGGAAACACTAGGCAACTTATTTTGTGAAGCCGTTATAACTTAAAGCAATTTCAAAATATTTACAGAACGATACCATTTTCATGAATTCTGAAAACTTCAAATTTATACTGTTGTTTGTTGAAATATACACTAGTAGTAAGAGTATAAAAACATATGAGAATCATAGCCACCAACTTTGGGAAAGTGATAACTTCTGGAAAGGAAGGAGATGGACAGGAAATTAGAGGGAGAGTTACAGGGAAAATTTCTGTTGTATCAGTAATGCTTTAATTCTTGGGGAAAAAATAGTAAAGTAAATTAAGGTAAAATGTTATGATTTGATTAAAGCTGAGTGGTGAGTAGAGGCTTACTTGATTTTCTATATAAGTGTATATTTGAAATCGTTCATAAATTTTTTAAACTGCAAATCAAATAATTCACTGTTCATAAGTATAAGGTTGCCAGCTTGGTCAGATACCTTAGAAGTACAAGTCCAGTATGGAGTGCCAGAGTTACATGATAAAAAAATTTTTTTTTTTTTTTTTTTTTTTGATAAACCAGCTGAATTCCTTGTGGGTATTTCTCATACTTTCTTCCTAAGAGACATTCTAATTTTTCTTCAATGCCTAGCTAAGAAGTGTTGAACATTTGTAAATAAATGTTAAGCAAAATAGCAGAAGAGAGAAATAGGGAAGTTCCAAAGGGAAGCATCTTTCAAAGAAAAGATGGTATTTGGTTTCAAATACACTGATACCCAAATAGATATACGCCAGAGATCATGGTAAACAAAAGCCTACTAGTGGGGAGTGTTTCCAGCCAGAGAAGTGGATTTGGGCATTAACTGCCATGGGAAGGCCAGAGGCTTGAGAATGGGTAGCTGTCATGGGGAATGAATGAGACTAGTGACCTGAGCATGGGTAAGGGGAGCAAAGAGAAGAGAGGTCCTCCAGGGTGTTTCAGAATCTCCTGGGAGCATTTTCAAAGTAGACATAACCCATTCTCCACCATAAAATCACTACCTATGTGAGCAGTGTGTGTTGAGTTAAAATAAGCTTACACACCACTTGTGTAGAGGAAAAAGAGCAAGGAGCTAAGGATTTACAGGCATATTTAGGGGACAGGAAGAAGAGAAGAGAGAGGCACTTGATGGAAGGCTGTTAGAGGAGACAGTCAAACAAAGGACTAGAATAACATAAGGCCAAATAAAATACCCTCTCTAACAGAGGCATGATGCAAGCGTTGTTGGGACTCACCAATGCTGTGAACACAGGCCAGGGAAGGGTTTGGAAAGAACAGCTTTTGAAAGAAGCGTTTCAATACTTAAAGAAGTAAGGGAAGAAAATCCAGGCCTGAAAGGATAACATGTAAGCACGAACATGTATGGGGCTGGGTGATTCTCCCAGCAAGGTCCATAACCTGCATCCACAGTGTCAGTGGTCTCTGAGGCTCATCTCTAAAATCCGGAATCATGCAAAAAGGTTATCTGAACAGTGTGACCTCATGAATGTCGTAATTTCAAATACAATTTGCAGGAATGTACAGAAAGACGAATGTTTAACCAAACATTTCCAACATCTCCATTCATCTACTACTATGATGACAGATACGAAATTCGGGAGAGAGAACAGAGAATAAAACGAAAAGTAAAAGGTATGTTATTAGACTTCTTGTTAAATCATATAATACTTCCTAAATTTCTTTGTTTGCACTGGCTTTGCCTGTTTTGGGCGTCATTAATTGGCATGAAAAATGTTTTTAAGAATTATCATAGAAACTGGAATTTTCTTGATCTCCAAAAGTCATGCATCCACTTTGTACATCCTGTGTCCTAATCTATTCACAGTAAGCAGTTTTCACCTAATAAGCACTCCAGAAAATCTCCAGAAAATACTGCCATTACCCATATACATATACAGGGTTTTTAAAGGCTCCTTTGAGGTTTTTCTTTTTGACAGGTAATCATTTTTTCCTTTTGTATGTCTCTGGTATTCTTCATGGAAATAAAGACTTTCTCCACTAGGTGTTCCTGGGGCTTCTCCTAAGAAGTCATTCCATAACAGGCAACATTACAAGCAGAACTCCAGGTCCACGGCTGCCCTCTGTGATTTGTTTATTTGTGGTTGCTAACACAAATGTCTTTCTCACAGAGTGTTATCTTATAGTTTATGTCAATTTTCTCTACCTCTTTTCTTTCTTGCTGTATACATCAAGATGGTTTGCCAACTTACCCTTTCATGCTTTCAGGACAGAAAAGTTCTATATTTTTCAAATTGCTTTATGCATTGTTTTCTGACTGTTTGTATTTCTTTTCCAGACTCTCTCTGAGTTGAGGTCCTTTTCAAAAGGAAGGTGCTTGCTAATTCTTAGTACATTAGAAGAATTACGTCACAACTCCTGCATATTTTACATCTTACATTTAATATTAAATCTATCTCAACTATTTAGAGAGAAATTATAGTGTGTGAACACAATGATTAGGCAACTGAATTAGAAAAAATTAAAAAGAAATGTACCAAAATATTACCTCTGGATTATAAGATTATAGGTACTTTCTGTTTTTTTTTAATTATTATTATTACTTACCTGTATTTCCCAAGTTTTCTGTAACAAGTGTTTGTAAATTTTATGATCAGAGGAAAACAATTTGTTTTCCCTTTTAACTTGTTATATTAACAACTCTGTAGCACATATTCCACTTTGAGATTCACTATGATCCGTTGGAATTTTTTATACTAAGTCTGTAAGTACTTAGTACTTCTTTTCACTTATGTTCTAGAATATATTTGTTTCCCCTAATTACACTACTTAGCACTTTGTCCAATTTGTTATTGGCTCTGTCTTTAATCTTCCAAAGTTATATCGACATGTTAGTTTTTGTCCCTAACCATAACCTCATCTCCCACTAGCCCTGTCAGAATCACTACTATCAGGTAAATGAGCACACTCCTAGCAAGTGAGGCAAGTCCTGATAAAATATAACATCAGACCTGGCACTAAAATCTCTAAGATGCATGCGCACACACATATACATTCTCCAAGCCAGTGATCTCTACTCTAGAGGAATAATCTCCTGGCCGTTTTGGCACCCATCTATAAGTACCATGGTGTAGACTTTATCTTCAGAGGGTAATGGAAATGTCATATGAGACTGTCAAAAGCCTTGCTGGAGGCCCTTTTGTACATCTTGCTTCACCTTTTATCTTCAAGGGCTATTTCTGTATCACTAAAGGAACTCAAGTTGGTTGGGCATGACTTTTCTAACCTCAGATGATGATTGCTCTCAAGAGTCCTCGTCTCCATTGTTTAACCTAGTTAAACTATATTGAATAGAAAAAATAATTAGCATTGCATTTCTGGGTATTTCCTATTTTTAATAATCAGGATTATCCTATGACAGCCATTCACTTTTTGGTGAGTGATTTTTATCTTAGTAAGGGCTCTTTAGAATGTATATTATGACTGCACTTAAATACCTGTCTTCGTTAAGTTATTTACAGGCCTACAAAAATGCTGCATGGACTGTCCAGCTGCTGAATGTGCAAAAAATACCTTATGTTTTCCAGAACTCCAGAAAAACGGGGATTTTCCAAGACAGTTCAAGAGACCTCATATGGAAGCAACAGATAAGAGGCCCCACCATGATAAGAGAAAGAGTCATGGCTCCTGGAGAAACAACAGGTGGCCACAAGAAAAGAAAGAAGCCCAAAAAGAAATGACAAGCAGGAATGGTAGAGATCGTAAGAAGCAAAGGAAGGCTGACAAGTATCATGAAGTAGGTGAGGACTTCCCCAGGGGCCCAAAGCTCCACCAGAAGCCTTACCAGCCTTTTCACCACTCATCACATTACCGCAGGCCAAGAGAAGAAAAGCTGCCCAAAGAGGGCAAGCAGGGCAAATATAAGAAAAAGGAGAGAGGCCTGGAAGATGATGACAGTGATAATTTATTTCTTATTAAGCAACGGAAAAAAAAAATCTAAGCTGTGAAACAGCTTCCGATTTGGCTTTCCAGTGTTCATTTTGTCTTAATATCTGCAGTATTCTGGTAATATTTTTATTATCTATCATTTTTTTTTTTATTATGAAGAGGGTTTTTTGGTTTTGTTTTTAAAATCTCGGCCATTTCTGAACAAAGACCGTGAAGGTCTCAAGTCTCTGTATCCAGCAGGTTATTAGGTAAGAAAACAGAAAGATAAACTCAGATTTCTCCTGTTCTAGTATGTCATTTTTACTCAGTAGGAAGAATTCATCTTTTCAAGAAAACTTTTTAAGAAATATTTTGGGGAAAAAAAAAAAGCTGATCTAATGAAATTTATCTGCAGTGTAAATGTGAAAATTAAACCCTTGAGGGAAGAGAACACTAATACAAAAAAATGCACCAGTCCTTTTTAATTTTTTTTTTTTTTTTTAAACATCGGGAAGCACCACAGCTTTAGTAAATCTAAGTCCAGCTTTTCTTGCTTCTGAAGCTGGTGTCGGAATCTTCCTTTGGTCAGGGAATCACAGGCTGACTGAAAATGAAGACAGTATCTTCACTGAAGACCTGAGGAGGCAGGGAGTTGGAATGTAGCAAAGTTGCAAGTAAGGAATCCATTCCATAGAAATGTCACAGGACATATGTCCTGAAACAAGTGAAAAAAGAGTCACCAAAAATTTTACCATAATCACAGTACAATTGTT
Organism: Loxodonta africana; assembly: GCF_030014295.1. Classification (NCBI taxonomy): domain Eukaryota; kingdom Metazoa; phylum Chordata; class Mammalia; order Proboscidea; family Elephantidae; genus Loxodonta; species Loxodonta africana. The sequence goes on along the minus strand of NC_087350.1, from coordinate 80,364,974 downwards.
TTTGCCATTTTACAGCCACACTTCAAGAAGACTGCCACTCAGAAATCTAGAGATGAGTTGCCCGCTTTAAAAAAAATCGTTTTCGTGGGCTTTTTAACTACCACAAAGCTGTACAGAATTTTTTGTACTCGTGAATCTTTTGTACATATCAAAGCTTAATGTTAGAATAAGAAAAATAAAATGTCTGAAATAGAGTAAATAAGTGTGTCTGTTATGTGAAAAGAACATAAGAGTTTGTATGATATGACAAAAGGCATAACGGGGCTAGAGAAGTGGCTACAGTTATCCAGTCACCACAAAAGAGGGTAAAAAAATGTCTTTGTTGCCCAAGCTCAAGCTCTCTGCCAGGATAAAGTGAAATGAAATCAGTTGAATAGGGCAATTTTATAACGTTGGGTTCTTAAATTTGTATTTTAGACAAACTGCTACATATCTGAGAGGATCAGCTCTCTCACCTCTTTGGGAAGAAGGGGGAATTATTGCCTCTCAAATCAGCTTCCTTGTAAACTGTAGGTTGACAGCATCCACCACTTTCCCTTGCTGCTTAGCTTTTAGCTAGCTAATCTGATCTTGCGGGGCAGAAATGAGATTGCCATTATTTAGGTTCTTTCGTACATTGAAGAATAGAGGAGGCCAGGAGAAAGGGTACATATGTATGCTGCGTGATTCTAAAGCAGTGTTTTCATTTTTTTTCCATTTGTTTCTGCACATTATCTTTTTTCCTCAAAACTTTTTTTTTTAATTAGGCAAGCGTTTTATTCTGGGGTACGATTCACCCTCCAGTCTATGCTTTCGGACGCAGATAGGAAAGGAGGCTGTAGCTCCTTTACTTGTAGACACCAGTAAGGGAAGGGAAGAAGACTAGAGAAGCCTCTGCACCATATTTTCTTCATTTCCCTCGACCCCTTGGCTCTTACACAAAGTGTTCAGTTAAAGTCAGTCAGTTCATCAGTTAGTTGGTGTATTCACACACTCTTTCCATACACAGTTAGGGGGAATAAAAGAAGTATAGACTCAACAGTTCATCAAATAAGACTTTAAAGGGATAAATTCAATGAAGAAAAGCAGATGTCCAAAATAATAACAATCTGGATAGTTGCTGGGACTAAGAAGACTCTCGACATCTTTTGTCTCTGGCCCCACCTTGATCAGAGCAGCCTGAGTCTTTCCTGGGTTCCACTTTGGTTCATGCCACCATTCCTAGAATAGAGTGGGGAGAAACAGCTCTTCTGTTCTCTCAATGGAAATCCTTGCCTTCATGGACGATGCTATTAACAACGCCTATTATTTCAGACTGATGCCATCAACAGTGCTATTATTAGCTCTTTTTTATGTTATATAAGTATTATATACTCATTTTAGGAGAAAAAGGTTGAAAAGAAAAACATAAAAATCATACATGATTCTTCCACCCAAAGATACATAAAACTCTTAGTGTCTGTCCTTCCAGACTTTTTTTCTGTACATACAGTATAGAAACATATTTTTACATTCTGTTTTATAACCTATTTCATCGTGAACCTCCTTCCAATTAAATATATGTCTAGGTCATTATATTTAATGGCTGCCTGATATTCTGTTATACAGCTGCACCATAATTTATTTAACCAAATCCTCCTTGGTGAATGTTTTGGTTGCTTCTAATTTCATCGTTTTAAAAAGTCCTTCTATACATATCATATCTTCTCTAATTATTCAATTGTGATAAATTTATAGAAATGGAATTTATGGGTCAAAGGGCATGCATAGTTTTCATTCAAGTTTTGATACATATTGTCAAATTCTATTCCCAAAAAGTCTCATGTTCCCCCTAGTCGTTTTTACATATTCCTGGCAGATTATGAGAGTGTTCATCTTCTGTCTCTCACAACATGGGATATTACCATTCCTTTCTCTTTTTGCCTATAGGGTCTGTCCTATAGTGTCGCTATGAGTCAGAATCGACTCAACAGGAGTAGGTTTTTCTGTTTGCTACTCTGATGGGCAGCAGTATTATTTCACTACAGTGAAAAGATTGATGTAAGGTATGTTTGGGTAAGGAGACAAGATTAACAATGTATCAGTAATCTGTTGATAAAAGATAGGGAGGGAGAAAAGCTTGTCACAGAAAACAACTGAAAATGTTTCTGCCAATGAAGGGTTACACACAAAAGAAGAGCCTTTCATTCCTTCATAGCCACCTTGATCCCCTGATCTGATCATTTTGGGTTTTCACATCTTAGAGGGTACTGCTAGGGTCTGATGAGTAGCCACTACACATCCTACAATGCACAGGACAGTCTCCCACAACAAAGAATTATCTGACCAAAAGTCAATAGTTCTCAAGTTGAGAAACCTTCATTGAAATCCCCACCCATTTCTCAAAAGAAATCCTGCTCAATAAGAGAGAAATTCTTCCTGAATTGAGGAGGCGGTGCTGGGAACCTGGAGAGGCCCAGGTGGCTAGAGTTCACAGGTCGGAGGGTTCAAGCTGCGCAGAAGGAGCCAGGAGATCTGCAGAGGGCCCCCTTTGAGTCTTCAGCTGAGTACTGAGCACAGGAAACCACCTGAAAGGATTAGAGGAAACTATTTCTGGAACTCACACAAGGCCAAGAATAGTTTTCTTATCAGTCAGAGTGAAAAACTTCATAATTCATGGTGCATTGGCTACCCAGAAGCGTTCTGCCTCAGTAATGGGGAAAATTTAGACAAGGTCTAAACTCTTCTCTGCTTCAGATGTCTGCTGATAGAATGAAGCAACAGGGCCCCAGTGCCGTTCTGTGCATGACATCACCCAAATGGGGACAAATAAAGCCTCAGCTAACTGGGCTGGGAAGTTGCACCTCCAAATGGAAAGTTCTGAAGTGGCCCTTTCGGGAAGGTGGCTTCAAGGCTGGAGAGAGGAGGGAGTGATTGTGGGGTCACCCTGGGGTTACACAGCTCTGCCAAGCCTCAGGCAGACAAAAGGAGATTAAGTCTTTAAATTATCAATATATGTGATGTCAAGCAAAGAACATAGAAGCCCACCAATATAATACTGGGGTGAAAACCCTGATATTTCAGAAAACAACCACACCTGCATTTTTAGAGAAGCTTAATCTGAGAGGACTAGTCTTATTTCTGATCAAAAGTCACTGTTTTAGAGACCCAGGGGTTTTAGGGTTGTCAACTGTCATACTCTATCAGACATGTTTCTTGCCTGTAGAGGGCTTCCAGTCTGAGGTGGGGGAGAGAAGCACTGAGATGATGACAGCCACTCAAGTTAGGAAGAGGCCTGGATGCAGGACACTACACACAGAGAAGAAAGAGGCGCTGCTTCCAGCGTCAGTGGGGCAGGGATAGTGGAAACCCAGGAAAACTTGGCGGAGGAGGTGGCCCTTGGAGCACAGGAAAGACTTTGACATGCAGGATAAGAAGAAATGAATTTCAGATGAAAGAAGAGTATGAGCCTGGACATAGGAAAATCTAGGTCACGCTTAAGAAGAGAGTCTAGTACAATTTGCCTTGACTATGGGTGACATGCAGGGGAATAGAGGACAATACATTGGAGTGAGATCACTGAAGGCTCGGAACTTCAGGCTAACTTCTCTGTGTTTCAATTTCCTCATCTATAAATTGGAGAGAATTCTCGAGACCACTGTGAAAATTCAATGATCTAATATACATGAACTACTTACAAAGCGTGTGACAGAAATGCTTTATAAATAGTTCATACAAAGAAGTGTAGGGGGACCCATCATAGCATTTTGAGTGGGGAGAAGAAAAGTGCGTGCTTAGAGATGGATTTTAGATTAATATAGCACTGTGCAAATTAGCACTTCTGTTAATATTCTTATAAGTTGCCTTTATCTGCCTTTGTACAGAGAGGCAGTAGGTGGTCTTTATCTCAAATATGGAAACTGAGGCAGAGAGTTGGCAAACTGAAGCAGAATTTTCTTTTAACATTGAGTTTCTGATGAAAGTTTACACATCAAATTAGGCTCCCATTTGACAATTTCCATACAGATTATGCAGTGACATTAGTTACATTTATTGCAGTGTGACAGCATTTTCTTTCATTGTTTTTTGTTTGTTCCCTTTCCAGTACCCTGGTTTCCCTGCCCCATTATCTTCTCATCCTTGCTTTTGAGTAATTGTTGACCTTTTGGTCTCATACTGATAGTTATTAAGTAGAGCACCAACCTTACAGGTAATAGCGTTTATTTTGTGTGCCACTGCTATTTTGCTAGAAGGTGATCTCGGGATCTGAAGCAGAATCTTGACAAAATCCTAATCCCTAGAACTCAGTACAAGGCCTCCCCTGGTAAATTTTGTACCTTGGTTTAAAAAAAAAAAAAAGAACTATTGCCGTGGAGTCAATTCCAACTCATGGCAACCCTATGTGTGTCAGAGTAGAGCTATACTCCATAGGATTTTCAATGGCTGATTTTTTTGGAAGTAGATCTCCAGGACTTCCTTCCAGGGCACCTCTGGGTGGACTCTAACCACCATCTTTTTGGTTATCAGCTGACTGCATTGACCCATTGTACCACCTACAGACTCTGACAACCCTAGATACTAAAAAAGTTGTTCACAATTAACTTCACCCGTCAGTCTTCTTCCTCCTCTCCCTCCCCCTCCCCCACCCAAGTGAGGTGTGAGAAGCTGAGGGCGGAACACGGAACCTCCCTGAAACCATCTGTGTGCCTTTCTCACCCTCCCTCGCCCAGCCCCCTCCCACCCAGCTTTCCTCGCCTGGGTGATCTTTCTGGGAGGGGAGCCTGTCAAACTCCCCTCCACCTCAGCCTCCTTTCACACCTCAGCTTCATCCCCCACGGCCACCCCTACTGGAGCCTCTAGGGGCCCGGGGGACCCACCATCATCCTGGACAAGTCATGGGTCACCAGGCACCTCTCCTCTGTGCCTACACCCCATTAATCATCTCTTCCTGGTGATTTGCATGGCAGCACTCCTACACTTGGCTGCTCAGTGGAGTTTCCTGGTGGTATCACCTCAATTAACCTTGGCCTCCTGGGTCACTCTGAATTCCCCTGCCACCGTACCACAGACCAAGCTTGCTTGTCTGGGCTCCAGGGAGTCCTGTCCTTTTCAGGAGCTTTTCTTTTCCATCAGCAAGCCAGGCTGTGCACACAACACCATCTTGTAGAGGATGGGGAAACCCGAGAATGCAGAATTTATGAAGTTCTGGTGGATGCCAGAGCCACAAAGGGCCTAAAAGATTGTCTAGTCCAATCTGGCCTCACCCTACTACACCCCCATTTCACAGATAGGAAACCTGAGACCGGAACCGATGTTATAGATTGAATTGTGTCCCCCAAAATATGTATTGAAATCTTAAGCCCTGTACCTGTGGATATGATCTTGTTTGGTAATAGGGTTTTCTTTTGTTGGGGTAATAAAGCCATATCAGAGTAAGGTGGGTCCCAAACCTAATCACTTCTGAGTTACAAAAAGAACAGAATAGACACAGATGCACAACAGGTGGAAGAGGAAGATAGACAATGGAGACAGTGCATCTACATACAAGCCCAGGAACACCAGCATTCCTGGCAGCTGAAATAAACAAGGAAGGACTTCCTCCTAGAGCCACACCCTGAATTCAGACTTCTGGCCTCCTGAACTGTAGAAAAATCAATTCCTATTCTTTAAAGCCACCCACTCATGGTTGTTCTGTTACGGCAGCACTGGATAGGTAGAACACCGAGGAGAGGGCTTGTCCATGGTCACACATCAAGTCAGAGGCAGAGCCAGGCCCAGGGTTGGGTGCCCACCTGATTGGCCCCCTCTACCTCCTTTTGACGAACTTTGGCAACAGAATTCAGTTTCTTTGCAAACTTCAAGCTGTGAGTGAGTGAACATTTTGTTTAGTGTTTAAATATTGAGTTTCAACAGACTTGTCCTCTCCGGACACCCTCTGCTTAGCCATGAGCTGGGCCGTGGCATGGGCGAGAGGGGGCAGGCAGGAGAAGTCAGGCTTGTGGGACACAGAGACCTCCCTACTGGCTGGAGAAACCCGCGTTCTCAGCACAGTGAACTGAGCCCCCGCTCCATGCTCCGATGTGTTTCCCTGTCACTTTCTACCCTTCTGAAGTCACACCTCCCCACAGAATCATCGTGACCAGCCAGGGAGCAAATGAACATGAAAATACAGGAATCAGACCTGAGGATGGGAGAAAATGGGGAAGGGAAGTAGCAGATCAAGGGAACAGGAGGAGACACCTGAAAATCTCTGAGTTCCCAGACTGTCAAGGGACCAGTCCCCAGCACTTGCCATCAAATATTGTCTTCAGGGTTCCCAGGACACAAAAAGTCACCATTCTACAGTTTGGAGAACCTTCAGAGACTATCAAGTCTAGAACCGTCTTGGAAACCGCAGCCCAGCGAGGACCTGATATCCCATACTGGGTTAGGGGCAGAGCCAGGACTGGCACCCAGGCCCCCGACACCTAGCAGGGGGCTCTTTCCACAGGGTGGGGAAGGGGGCAGGGTTTGGAGGAGGCATGAAGCAGGGGCATCAATGGCTGGGCTCTGAGCTTTTCTAGAGGCTGGTTAGGAGGCGGCATAGAAACACCACAGAGAAAAGCTGGGATTTCTCTGTGACAACAGATTCTTAAGATGCTGTGAGGAAATCGTGTGGTTGTGATGGCTAAAGAGGGGTGGTGAAAGTGAAATTTGCAATTTGTGAGAGGGGGAAACTGAAAATGTGTTCTTCATCCCATGCAAATTACCTGTGGCATTTTATCCCGCACCTGCAGCAGCTTACAACATACACAAAACCCGGGGATCAAGGCAGGGCTCCGTTCCCACACAGTCTCCCGGGCTTAACAGCTCCAAACGCAATAGACCAGGAGCAGAGAAAGTGCCCCTGCGTCTCTGGGAGCGGCCTAAGAATCCTGTGCTCATACAGGCATCTGCCCCACCAGGGGCCTGCTGCAGTGAGAACCGACCTGCTTCATAACCCGGCCGGCCGACATGGCCCCTTTAGAGACCACCCCCTGGAGACAGCACTCAGAGCCCACCCCAGTCAGCTCCCATTTCCTGTCCTGCTCATCTCCTGCCACTCCCCCTTGTGTTCTACCCACCAGACACCCGTGTCCACCCTAGAACAAGCCCTGCATTTTCACTCCTGCGAGTTTCTCATCCTGTGTTCTCTGCCAGAAATGCACTCCTTCCCTTGCTTCCCCTAATCCTGACAACCTAGCCAGAAATTCCCACCAGGAGACCTTTGTGTCTGCATCAGGCACATCAGTGTGTCTCTCGGCTACGCCTCCCAACCTCCTGTACTTCCTCATTCTAGCCCTTAGCTGCTGTTTTTAAATCATCTGTTTACATTATCAGTCTCACCCAGTAAGCTGAGAGCTCTTTGCGGGCAGGTGCTGTCTGCTTCATCTTTGTATTCCAAGCACTGAGCACTGTCTTGGCACCCACTGGAGCCCAGGGGTGGCAGACATCAGGGACACGTGTGCTGCCACCCTGCACCTCACACAGACATTGCTAATCAATCATGATTATCTTTTTCTTAGAACCTCAGAAAGGCTTGGCTGCGCTGCCTGACAACCAAGATTTGCTCTCTTGCTGAGACCCAGTTACTGTCCCAGACTGGATGCTCCATAAATGTGTAACCCAGATCTCAGCTGGGATTACTGGCCCCTCAGAGATTTGGCTCCAACCCCCATCCTGTGCTCTGTGCTGGTCTAAAACCTCTCTGGAATTTCTTTGATATGCTGGAGCTTACTTCCTCTGGTCCCCTCATGCTGCCTGGGTCTCACTCCTGAAACAAACTAGGCATGGAGTGACAGACCTTTCTCAGCCCACAGACACACACACACACATATGTACACGCATGCATATCCATAAACACACATGTATATACTTGGCGCACCTTACACATGCACACGCATGTACACATGTACACACAGACATGCACATACACGCACTTGCACAAGTACACCCCCATTAAGCATTTCATGAGTTTTGGCAGCTTTGGTAAGGAGTCCTGATAGCATATTGGTTAAGCGAAAGGTAGGTGGTTCAAATCCACCAGCCACTCATGAGGCTTTGGTGATGGAGTGCAAGGTACATGTGACTCTTCCAGGTCACAGGGGAAGATGCCTGTGATACCAGGCTCCCCTTCAAACCACGGCTTTCACAAGTGGCCAGGGCTCCATTGGGCAGGATAAAGTCAGAGCTGTAGCACCCATGCCCTTGCTCCATCTGGCCTCTGCCTAGCCTCTTCACTCCTCCCTTACTGCTCCTCTGCTCCTGAACCCTGCACCCAGCAATAATGCCACCCTGGGCTCTTTATGGAAGCAGACTGTCCTTATTTAGGAGAGTTTAAAAAAAAAAAAAAAAACAGGCTTTAAATATGGAGCTTTAATTAACTTTGGAAGACGGTAATTAAACAGCCACTGTGCCCTGTCTCCTGGTTCACAAAAGGCAAGGAACAGAGAGACCAGAGCCTGGAGCGTCTCACCTTGGCAAAACGCTAGAACCATCTGGGGAGTTTAAAAATTCCCCATGCTCAGGCTGCACCCCGAGACCAAGTATATTGGAACCTGCTGGACTGGGACCCAGACACCAGGATATTATTTTAAGCTCTCAGGTGCTTAACGTGCATCCAAGGTTGAGAATCTCCACTTTAGATTGATTGACAGCTGTCAACACTGATGGGATGAGAGATGAAGAAGAAAGGGAACAGGTGTGAGGCTGGGAGTCACAGGTCTTCACAACACACCTCAGCTTTGGAAGGAGCCAAGCCAGGTGACACCAGGGACATTTTCCTTGTGCTCTTTTCCAACCTCTAAGGAGGAGTCCCACTTCAGCTCTTTGGCCATATGTGTAAAATGCCTTAGCAAGGGTTACTCCAGTATGCCACTTCTAGGGCTCTACCCTAAAAAGTAACCAGGAATGCCCCTCAAGGATTATCTACTAAGATGTTCATAGACTATTCTTTGTAATCGTGAATATTGGAAATGATATTCAGCGTGAGAATGGAGAACTAAATGATGGCAGTCAATTCAATTGAGCACAAAGAAGTCATCAAGTTATCAAGATGTTTAAAGCTGCGCGTTCAGCATGATCCCTCACCTATGCAAAAATGCATTGACAATGTCCTTCAACAGGAGGACAGATAAATTATGGTTTATTCACAAAATGGAATGTTGTACAACAGAATGGAAGGCTACACCACTTGCAGCAACATGGAGGAACCTCACAAGCACTATGTTGGGCAAAAGAAGTCAGAAACAAAAGATCTCATTTATGTAAAGTTCAAAACAGGCAAAACTAATCTATGGTATTAGAAGTTAAGATAACACTTGGGGGCATAGTGACCAGAAGGAGGTATAGAGAACCTTCTGGAATGCTGAAAATGTTCACCCTGATCTGGCGGATTAAGAATCTTGTCCTGGAATCTCCTAACTTAATGTAGATCCAGGTGTGTATCTACCTTCTTTGGCTCCCAAAGTCTAAGTTAGCTACCAATAGCAGCCCCCCGCCCCAACACACATGTACAGATCCATAGAGTATATTTAGCTTTCCCATTTGTGCCTCTACCTACCCATCTGTATCCCAAACCTATACACAGATGTATAAGTATGGAAAAATGTATTGAGCTGTAACTGTACTTTATCATATATGTTATACCTCGGTGTTATAAAAGTGTTTTCAAATGCAGAGGCTGAACTGGATGTTCATACAATATGTACATAGGTGACATGACACACAGCTGAGGCTGGTACAGGGTCTGTGGAACTGGGAGGGAGGAGGTAGGGAGCTCAGTTCTGACCTGGTAGAAGCATGGATTCAGAGCAGGCTTTCCCCTGATGAGGTGGCTCTTGAGCTAAGGCTCTTGAGTACAGAATGAGTGGGGAGGAAGAGCATCTCAGACACTGGATCAGCATGTCCAAAGGCTCAATGGCAGACAGTAGAGGATGTGCTCACTCAGGTGCAGAAGGTGGAGAGGACTGACGGGCTGGGCGTGGAGTGTGGTGGGACAGGAGGTGGGACGGGACTGGGTGAGGGTGGCCAGACCATGGACAGAATTTCCTGTTCTACTGATTCCAGGAACAACCCTAGCATGGCTGATCAAGGCAGCCTGTGTTGTCATGATCTCAGAGAGAGGTCTAGTGGCTGCTGCATCGATAGTCAGGAGCAGGGGAGAGCAAGTGGGTGTAGGTGGTGCTGGACAAGGGTGGTTGAGGTCCCACTCACTGTCATTTGGAATACAGATGTTACAGGTGCCCCCCCTCCCCAAGGACATGTCCACCAGAAATCTCAGAATGTGATCTTATTGGGAATAGGGTCTTTGCGGATGTAATTAAGTTAAAGATCTCAAGAGAAGATCATCCTGCATTTAGAGTGTATCCTAAATCCAGTGGCTGGTGTCCTTATAAGAGAAAGGAGAGGGAGATTTGACAGAGACAAAGGGAAGAAGCCATCCGAAGACAGAGGCAGAGATTGGAGCTATGCTGCCATTGCCAAGTAGTACCAGGAGTCACCAGAAGCTGAAAGAGGCAAGGAAGGTGCTATGGATTGAATTGTGTCCCCCAAAAAGATATGTTGAAGTCATAACCCCCATTTCCTATGCATGTGACCTTGTTTGGAAGTAGGGTCTTTGAAGATGTTATCAGTTAAATTTATCTGAGATCACACTGGAGTAGGGTGAATCCTAATCCAATATGAGTAGTGTAATTATAAAGAAGAAGAGACACAGAGGAACACACATAGGGAAGACAGAGACAGAGATTAAAACCAAGGAAAGCCAAGGATTGCTAGCTGTTATCAGAAGCCAGGAAAGAAGCAAGGAATAGATTCTCCCTCAGAGGCTTCAGAAGGAGTCAACATGGCCGAACTCTGATTTTGGACTTCTAACCTTCAGAGCTCTGAGACAATAAATTTCTGTTTCTATAAGCCATCCAGTTTGTGGTACTTTGTTTCAGCTGCCCTAAGGAGCCCTTACAACTGGACCAATAGGTAATATGATAAACAGAGAAAATATTAAAGTTGTCAAGGATTTCATTTTACTTGGATCAACAATCAACACCCATGGAAGCAGCAGTCAGGAAATCAAACGACGCATTGCATTGGGCAAATCTGCTGCAAAAACCCTCTTGAAAGTGTTCAAGAGTGAAGATGTCACTCTGAGGACTAAGGTGCACCTGACCCAAGCCATGGTATTTTCAATTGCCTCATATGCATGCGAAAGTTGGACAATGAACAAGGAAGACCAAAGAATTGATGCCTTTGAATTATGGTGTTGGCAAAGAATATGAAATATACCTGGACTGTCAGAAGAATGAACAAATCTGTGTTCGAAGAAGTACAGCCAGAATGCTCCTTAAAAGTGAGGATGACCAGACTTTGTCTCACTTAATTTGGACATGTTATCAGAAGCAACCTATATCTGGAGAAGGACATTTTGCTTGGTAAAGTAGGGTCAGTGAAAAAGAGGAGATCCTCAACGAGATGGATTGACACAGTGACTGCAACAATGGGCTCAGACAGCAACGATTGTGGGGATGGTGCAGGACCAGGCATTGTTTCATTTCTGTTGTATACTGGGCCAGTATGAGTTGGAACCAATTCGACAGCACCTAACAACTACAACAGGTCAAGGCATAAACTAAAAAGCTAAAGACTCTCCATGGGTGTGTATGTGTGTGTATCAATGGTAAGAAGAGGTATCTGTAGGTTGCTAAAACTTTGAGGACCAAAGAAGGTAGACACATCATCTTGGTGAATTATGTTGATTGATTTTCTAATGTTGAACCATCCTTGCATACCTGGTATGAATCCCACTTGGTTGTAGTGTATTTTTTTTTTTTATATGATGCTGAATTCTACTGGCTAGAATTTTGTTGAGAATTTTTGCATCTATATTCATGAGAGATATTGGTCTGTAATTTTCTTTTTTTGTGGTGTCCTTGCCTGGTTTTGGTATCAGGGTTATGCTGGGTTCATAGAATGAATTCAATAGTATTTTCTGTGTTCTGAAATAGCTTGAGTAGTACTGGTGTAAGCTCTTCTCTGAGTGCTTGGTAGAATTCTCCAGTAAAGCCATCTGGGCCAGGGCTTTTTTATTGTTGGGAGTTTTTTTTATCACCTTGCCAATCTCTTCTCTTCTTATGGGTCTATTCAGATTTTCAACATCATTTTGTGTTAGTTTGGGTAGGTTGTGTGTCTGTAGACATTTGTCCATTTCCTCTAGGTTTTCAAATTTGTTGCACTATAGTTTTTCATAATACTCTGTTATGGTCCTTTTTATTTTAGTTGGGTCTGTTGTATTCATTCCTTATTTGGGTTGTTTGCATTCTCTCCTGTTTTTCTTTTGTTAGTATGGCCAGTGGTTTGTCAATTTCGTCGATCCTTTTAAAGAACCAGCTTTTGGTTTTGTTGATTCTTTCTATTGTTTTTCTGTTTTCTATTTCAGTTATTTCTGCTCTGACCTTTATTATTTCCTTTCATCTGGGGGCTGTGGGCTTCTTTTGCTGTTCTCTGTTTGCTGTTGAAGTTGTATAATGTTTTGACTTTGTCCCTTCTTTTTTAATGTGCACATGTAGTGCTATAAATTGACACTGCCTTTGCTGTGTCCCAAAGGTTTTGGTATGATGTATTTTCATTCTCATTTGATTCTAGGAATTTTTTGTTCCCATCTTTGATTTCTTCTATTACCCAGTGGTTTTTAAGCAGAGTGTTATTCAGTTTCCAGGTAATTGATTTTTTTTCCTTACTCTCCCTGTTGTTAATTTCTACTTTGATGGCATTGTGATCAGAGAAGATACTTTGTATGATCTCAGTGTTTGGGATTTTGTTGAGGGTTGCTCTGTGGCCTAAGATGTGGTCTATTCTGGAGAATGTTCCATGTGCTTTGGAAAAGAATGTGTACTTTGCAGCTGTTAGTTGGAGTGTTCAATATATGCCTATGAGGTTAAGTTGGCTGATTGCACTCTTTAGCTCTTCTGTATCTTTATTGAGTTTCTTTCTAGATGTTCTGTCCTTTGCTGAAAGTGGTGTATTGAAGTCTCCTACTATTATTGTGGAACTGCCAGTTTCTGTTTTCAGTGCTGTTAGAGTTTATGTATTTAGGAGCCCTGTCATTGGGTGCATAGGTGTTTATTATGGTTAAGTCTTCATGAAGGGTCATCCCTTTAATATTATATAGTCCCCTTCTTTGTCTTTTATGGTGGATTTTGTTTTAAAGTCTATCTTATCTTAGTATTGCCACTCCTGCTCTTTTTTGGTAGTTATTTGCTTGATATATTTTTTTCCATCCTTTGATTTTTAATAAATTTACGTCTTTGTTTCTAGGGTGTGTCTCTTGTAGACAGCATATTGATGGATCCTGTTTTTTTTTTTTTTTTTTTATCCATTCTGTCACTCTGTGTCTCTTTATGGGTGCATTTAGGCCATTTACATTCAGTGTAATTATTGATAGGTGTGAGTTTTTTGCTGTCATTTGTAGTGCTTTTGTGTGTGCGGTGGTAACATTTTCTTTGTTCCTCTTACTCTCCTGTGCTGAGTTCCTTTTGTTTGTGGATTTCTTTTTCATTTATTTTGTTTTTGTAGATTTTGTTTCTATTGAGACTTTATGTTTTTCTTCTATATTTTCATGAGTAGGTTTGTTAACTTTCTTTGTGGTTACCTTGAAATTTACCTGTATCTTCCTAGATTTGAGCCAGTCTGTTATTACTTGGTATCACCTTGCCTTCCTCTCCATTAGAAAGTTCTGTACCTATACCATTTATTCCCACTTTTATTGTTCTGACGTTGTTGTCATTTACAGATTAACATCTCTGGTTCTCTGTTGCAATTGTTTTGGTTTTGGATAGTCCTTGAGAGTTTGTTTCCTAGGTTGGTATCTGGCAGGTGCAGTCTTGCGTCCTAGATTCAGGCTGTATAGACACAGCACCTTGGGATGGAGTTAGGGGGTCCCAGGAGGAGGTCTGAGTTGAGGTCTGGAACCTAGGCCAGCACAGGGCATCTTAGCTGGTCTGTTTTCCCCTTGTTTATTTTTATGAGATCAGATTGGGAAGATTCTTAGAAATTCCTCTCCTCATTTTATTCTGTAATCACCTTTTGTTGTCTCCTCACCCAATCCCATTTTACACAGGGCAACACTGAGGCCCAGAAAAATGAAGGGAAATGCAGGCAGGCTAAGTCGATACGAACCAAGCATGTAATGTCAAGAATGAGGTCAGACAAGTGATGGGGTTTGGCCTGAGGCCACAGACATGTTCAGACTCACCTCAGGACACAGAGGCCAGGAGGCCCCTGCCACCTGGAGAAGCCCCTGGGCCAATCATTCTGGGAGTATGACGAGAATAAGACGCAGAAATGCAAGTGCGTGTTTACACAGACCAGCAGCAGTTCCTCGCTAATTTCTGTGGGGTATTTTGGTTGGGTTTTCAAAAAATATCCAGATTAGCATTAGGTAAATTCCCATGTTTAAAGAGTTCACATGTTGTGAGAGCAGCTGTTGAGGTGGAAGTGGACGGCCCACTTGCCCACTTGATGGTGTGTTTAACCAGGCAGGACAAGGGGGCCAGCAAACACCACCCTGAACGAAGAGGATTACTTTCCCCTCACATTCTCATGAATTAATTTCTTCTCACTATGTAAACACTACGGGCTTTGTACGTGCAACTGTACAAATGTCTTTGTAAATGCAACTGTTTACATACAACATCTGCTTTGACAATGAACTGGGGCCCCCATAACTGTGTCTGCAATGCCATACAGACCTCTTCTCCTCTTGGGGCCACACCAGCCTCACTGGTGCCGGGGGAACTGAAGAGGCAAGTTAGGGGCTGCTGTGTGGGGCTCCAAAAAATCTGAGGCCTTGGAAGGGAACCAGGAAAAGAAAAGATGTGCTGGCAATGGCGACGTGGGTCTGTTGATCCACTCAGTGAGCCTTCAGTGAGGGGCTGCAATGCAGAGGAATGCCCCACAGAGGGACAGCCTCCTTCCACCTCTAGGCCTCCACCTCTGTGACTCCTTCCCCCAGCATCCCTTTCTCCCTCCTCTCTGCTTAGGGAAATCCTCCCATGTTCAGTAAGGCCTGCATGGGGCATGGGGGAAGGACAATGAGCTTGGCTGGCGGTTTCCTTATCTTTAAAAGAGGCATGAAAGTGCCCACCTCTCAGGATTGCTATGAAGATTAGCTGTGGTCACAGCATGGGTCGTGGCACACAGTAAGTGCTCCCGCATTCTCCCCTTCCATAAAGGCCAACTCTTTCTGGCATCTGTCACTTGTCGTCCATGACTAAACAGCATTTTGCACATTTGTATGGTTTGTTTAGGAGCCCTGGTGGCGCAGTGGTTAAGCAGCTTGGCTGCTAACTGTGAATGAAAAGTTGGTGGTCCGAACCCACCAGCTGTTCCATGGGAGAAAGATGTGGCAGTCTGCTTCCATAAAGATTTATAGCATTCGAAACCCTATGGGGCAGTTCTACTCTGTCCAGTAGCGTTGCTATGAGTAAGAATCAACTCGACATCAATGGGTTTGTTTTTTTGGGGGGTTTTTGTGCTTTGTTTCAGAACAATAAAAGTGTTTGAGTTTTGTAAAAATAAAGCTGCACCATTTTTATAGATACGTATTTTCTATAGATGTTCGGGAAAGTGTGTCTATATATATCAAGAACTACATCTTTGAACTATCAAAGAAAAAACTGCACCAGACAATATTTGAATTTATCACCAGCATTTATTATGTTTGTAAGCTTTTAACCAATGTTTCTGAAGAAGATATATTTCCTAGGTAAGGCCCTATCTTCTTCCATGCTGGCCTTTGGGGGCCTGGCTCTGTCCCCCAGCACCAGCGAACTGGCCAAAGGTTTGGTAAGTTGAAATACGGAGCGTGCAACCATGAGCCCTGGCCACCTCCATGAGGGCAGCGATGTGAGGCCCACTCTCAAAGTGCTTGGAACAGCGCTTGGCACCTAGTGAGTACTCAGTAAATGTTCGTTGAACGAATAAACAAGGAATGAAAGAATGAATGAATGAAAACCCAGTCATGGTGATCATTAATTCTGAATTCGTGGTATCTGAATTCATGATTTTTAACATATTAATGTTGGAAATCTAATGAGACACTAAATAGAGATTACCAACTGTGTGGGTCCTTGAGATGTGTTATCACCAGGTTTAAAATTTTTTCATTATAAAGTAACAGAACTATTACATTTCAGAAGTTTGAAAATAAGGAAAATTTATAATCGCACCACCATAACACATTACCTTTAGTATTTTACTGCAATTCCTTCAGAGTATGTGGTTGGGGGTCCATATACCTGATCTGCATATTACACAATGGGCTATTCACACAATTTTCTACCCTACTTTTTTTTTCAACTAACGTCATATCCTAAGCTTTTCTCATTCTGTTATAAACTCCCCAAACTATTATTTTATTAGCAAAGTCTACTCCATTATGGGGATGTACGTAAGTTATTTAACCAATTATCTGTTATTATATTGAGCTAGCTACCATTTAAAAAAATATATACCATTGCATTGTTGTTGTTAGGTGCCATTGAGTTGGTTCCAACTCATAGTGACCCCTTGGATAACAGAACGAAGCATTGCCAGGTCCTGCCCTATCCTCACAATTATTGCTGTGTTTGAGCTCATTGTTGCAGCCACTGTGTCAATCTCATTGAGGATCTTCCTCTTTTTCACTGACCCTCTACTTTACCGAGCATGATATCCTTCTCCAGAGATTGGCCCCTCCTGGTAACATGTCCAAAGTAAATGAGACAATCTCACCGTCCTCACTTTTAAAGAGCATTCTGTCTGTACTTCTTCCAGCACAGATTTGTTCATTCTTGTGGCAGTCCATTCAATATTCTTTGCCAGCACCATAATTCAAATGTGTCAATTCTTCTTTGGTCTTCCTTAGTCATTGTCCAGCTTTTGAATGCATATAAGGCAATTGAAAATAACCACGGCTTGGTCCTCAGAGTGACGTCTTTGCTCTTGAACACTTTAAAGAGGTCTTTTGCAGCAGATTTGCCCAGTGCAATACATTGTTTGATTCCTTGACTGCTGCTTCCATGCATGGTGATTGTTGATCCAAGTAAAGTGAAATCCTTGACAACTTCGATTTTTTCTCCATTTATCATTATGTTACTTATTGGTCCATTTGTGAAGATTTTTATTTTCTTTATGTTGAGATGTAGTCTGTACTGAAGGCTGTAGGCTTTGATCTTCATCTCAGTAAGTGCTTTCCAGTCCTCTTCACTTTCAGCAAGCAAGGCTGTATCATCTTGCATTAAAGTTATTGAATTACTAGCCTTTACCCAAAGCCTTCATAAGTTTGTAAGTATTTGTACTGAGTACCACTCAGAGATGCTTAGGCACCTCAGGTCCATGTCTCCAGAAGCAGAGGAGAGACAGCCACAAACTTTATTGCCAGTCCACAGGAGATGAGGAGTTTGCACCAGAGTAATTCAATCCACTGCTTCCTTCATCAACAAAGTCTTGCTATGGAAAACTGTCAGTTGAACTAAACAGTGTACTTAGTGACATTGTGATCTACATTCTGATACAAGCTTCTTATCTCTTCATGGACATTTAACCAAGAATTTGTAGGCCAACAATGGTCTGAGAATGACATTTTGAGTAGCTCTTGTCTATACAGCTTTGTTAAGCACAATTTGTTCATTGTGGAAAAATTTACATCTGTATGGATTTGTGGTTGAGTTTTGGAAGAGCATGACCCTGGCACTTCCTGTGCAACAACACTTAAAGGATGCCCCATCCCCCAGCTGCAGTCCTGTGTCTCTTGTGCTCTTGAGGGTTTGCTTTGTGTTCTTTCCAAGGTGCACCGGAACATGCTTAGGGTGTAGATCTCTCATGCATTGTCATCTATAAATGTAGACAGTTAGAATTGCCCCTAAAAAGGAGCCCCTAGAAGGGAGAAAAACCAGGGCAACTCAATTGGAAAAGGCCACCATGAAAACGTACTGTTGGCATATTTCATAAGCCCCTTAGGACATTGTTAAAGATGGTAATTTTGTAGCTGAATTTCAATTATTCTCAGAAAAGAGGAAAAAGACCACCAATTGAGGGCCCAGAGTAGTCTCATCAATTGCTACGCAAGAGACAACCAGGGTCAGACATTCTCTGGGTCAGACATGGCTTCCAGTGGCATTGCTGGAGTCTCCATGAAGGCAAGTGGGGAGAAGGAGGTGTAGAAGGAGGTTCTCCCACTGGGGTCTTACTTAACCCGAGAGTCAAGAGGAAGCGGCTTCCCACATTAGACTTACGTCAGCGGCCCTCTCTTCCTTTCCCTGACCCTTTCTTTCTCCTTCTTTCTGGAAGAGACCAGGGCCTGGCTCTGTCGGGATGAGCCCCCAGAGGCTGAACCACTGGGAAGGGCTGCTGGATGCCCTGCTGCACTCTGCTTTCCCCTCAGCCTGCGCTCTGTCAGAGCTTCTCCTCCATTACATATCCATCAGGACAATCCTTGATTTGGACCAGGGGGTAACCCAGACTTCCCCAGCCACGGGGCCAACTCAGCATAGGCCTTGCCAATTTCCCAGGGCTTCCTGCAGAAAGACCAGCCTGCATCTCATTATTTTCATTTACTTAAAATACCTGCCTTTGCAGCAGTGAAACTGCCCAAAATACTCACTTCTTTATTTCCATCTGGACAAGTTGAACTCAATTTGCATTAGAAAATATTTTATTTAAGTGATAACAATCCTGTTTTTGGCAAAAATAATCTTGCCCAAAGGCCAAATAGTTTATCCCATTCAGGAAACTTGAATGTGAGGCAGTGGCAGGAGAAGGCCTATTAGCATGCTTTCCATGCGGGTGAAGAGGCTAGGACCCTCGAGGGGAACCTCTGACCCTGTGGGCCAGGTGGGACTCTGGGCTGGTTTGCTCTCTGAGCCCCCTGCCCTGTAGCCACTATTTTTGGCTTTGGACTAAGAGGGGAGTGCCTCCTGACAGCTGCAGGTCTACTAGGCACCTGGTGCAGAGAGGAGCCCAGGACTGAGGTAGGAGCCCTGGGTTCTGGGCAAGCAGTGTGTCCCTGGGCAAGTCATCCCTCCCTGGGCCCCAGTAACCCCCTGTGTATGGGGAGTTGTGAGGTTAGATGTGGGGGACTGCACCAGCTCAGATGTTCTGTCTTTTGTGATTCTGTCCCCAGTTATCCAGAGTTACCTAGCTCTACAGCCAGATTTTCTGTCTGGGAACCAGCCCGCAGCAGGCCCCACTTCTAGGGTATTCTATGTGCTGCTGAGAAGGAGGTTCACCCCCACCAATCAGAGGGAGCAGGGGCTGAGTTCTGAAGCCTGCCTCACTCAGGAGCAGCTGGTTCAAGCCTGCTCCTGTGTTCGGAAGCAGAAAGCTCCCAGCCAGGGAGCAAATTGGCTCGGTCCCTGATACTCCCTAGGGCCCTCCTGAGTGGCCTTGCAGGTTCAGTCCCCCGCCAACCTCAGACATTGCCCAATCAGGCCTTGGTGTAGAGTTTAAAGGAACCATCCGCGTTCACTTAGCTGCACAGGCAGTCAAGCTATGAACAAACTCCCAGCTGTCTCCATCCCTCTTACACTCTTCTATTACTTGGCATCACACGTGACGGTTACAATGTGGGCAGGCTGTTCTGAGTCCATGTTTCCACCCAACATTACTTGGTATATGTTGTATATCTCTTCATAGAGTCACCTGGGCCACGTAATTTTTGATTTATGGCAACATCATATTCCCTACATCCGATCAGAGTTCTTCACTTTCATGTACAGTTTTCTCCCCCCCCCCCCCCACTGATGAGCTTCTGTGAGCATATTTCACCAACTGCCTTTGCCTCCTTCCTGAAAGGCAGGCACATTTATGGCTGTGTGCTAAAAAGGCTGCATGAAGACTCTTTTATATTCATACACTTCTAATCTGTCTGAAACTTGGTTAAATTTATCAAAAACAAGAAAATACACAGCCCAGCAACTTCTTCCTCAAGTAGAAGCCAAACTGCCCAGCTGAGGGGGTGAGTGGGGTCCCCACCAAGCTCTGAGCTCTCAGCAGGTAGCCTCAATCCCACCCCCAACCCCACCTGGCCTTCCTTCCCCACCACCATCCTCCCCAGAGAGGCCTGGGGAACAAATTGGGACAGAGAAGAAGAAGCCACAACAGCGCATGCAGGCTGAGAGTCTACACAACCCACTTGGGCCCTGAAGAAGGAGAACCATGTTTGCAGCCTTTATGTTATACATGAGTCGGGGAGGAGGCTGGATAAATTTTGTGACTATCTATGAGTCCCAGTGGGTTTTAGTTTGGTGGTAACAATGCATATAACAAGACATTTGCCATTTTAACGTTTTTTAAGTGTATGCTTCAGTGACATTAATTATATTCACCATGGTGTGCAACCATCACCTCTATATGTTTCCAATTTTTTTCATCACCCTTAACAGAAACTCAGTGCCCCTTAAGCAATGACTCCTGCTTTCTGCCTCCCCACTCACCATAACCTCTAATAATCTTTGTTTTCTATATATTTATTTCATATACGTGAGATCATACAGTATTTGTCCCTTTGCGACTGACTTATTTTGCCCGTGATAATGTTTTCAGGGTTCACCTATGTTGTGGCATGCATCAGGACTTCATTTCTCTTTAGAGCTGAGTAATATTTCATTGTATGTATGTACCACATTTTGTTTATCCATTCATCTGTTGATGGATGCTTGAATTGTTTCCACCTTTTGGCTATTGTGAATAGTGCTACAGTGAACATTGCTGTACAAGTTATCAGCTTGCATCCCTGCTTTCAAGTCTCTGGAGTATGTATATACCTAGGAGTAGAATTGCTGGGTCATATGGTAATCCTGTTTAAGTTTATGAGGAACTGCAAACAGTTGTCCACAGTGGCTGTACTATTTTATAATCCCACCAGCAATGGATGAAAGTTCTTCACATCTCACCAACCGAGTTCTCCAATTTTCTATTCACAATCATCCTATTGGGGATGAAGTGGTACTTCATTGTGGTTTTGGTGTCCATTTCCCTAATGACTAATAATATTGACTGTCTTTTCATGTGCTTATTGGCCATTTGTATACCTTCTTTGTTGAAATGTCTATTCAAGTCCTTTGCCTATTTTTTTTTTTTTGATTGTGTCATTTATCTTTTTGTTTGATGTAGGAGTTCTTTATATATTTTGGATATTAAACCCTTATCATGTCTATGGTTACCAAATATCTTCTCCCATTCTGTAGGTTGTCTCTTCACTTTGTTGATAATGTCTGGATAATATTTTTTATATATTAACTGATGTGATTATTTATGCTGTAAGTATTTAAGTATTTATTCACATGGAAAGATGTTACAATAAGCATAGTTAAGTGAAAATGAAAATTATAATACAATATGTGTTCATTAGTGTTCAATGCATCAAATCTATTCTTGAGATGGTCTCTAAATTCAGGTGGGATATACTCAAGGTCATACTTAAACTCTTGTGGACTTGTTCTAATTTTCTTCATTTTCAACTTGAACTTGCATATGAGCAATTGATGGTCTGTTCCACAGCTGGCCCCTGGCCTTGTTCTGACTGATGATATTGAACTCTTCCATCATCTCTTTCCACAGATGTAGTCGATTTGGTCTCTGCATATTCCATCTGATGAGGTCCATGTGTATAGTCGACGTTTATGCTGTTGAAGAAGGTATTTGCAATGAAGACGTCATTGGTCTTGCAAACTTCTGTCATGCAACCTCCAGCATCATTTCTATCACCAAGGCCATATTTTCCAACTACGAGTCCTTCTTTGTTTCCAACTTTTGCATTCCAATCGCCAGTAATTATCAATGCATCTTGATTGCATGTTTGATCAATTTCAGACTGCAGAAGTTGGTAAATATCTTCAATTTTTTCATCTTTGGCCTTAGTGGTTGGTGTGTGAATTTGAATAATAGTCCTATTAACTGATCTTCCTTGTAGGCATGTGGGTGTTATCCTATCACTGACAGCGTTACACTTTAGGATAGGTCTTGAAATGTTCTTTTTGACGATGAACCATTCCTCCTCAACATGTCATTTTTGGCATAGTAGACCTATGATAGTCTGATTCAAAATGGCCAATACCAGTCCATTTCAGCTCACAAATGCCTAGGATATCGATGTTTATGGGTTCCATTCACTAATGACCAAAGACCACATGAGTTGTAGAATGACATCAAGGACATCATACAAGAAGGAAGCAGGAGGTCATTAAAAAGACAGGAAAGAAGGGAAAGACCAAAATGGATGTTAGAAGAGACTCTGAAACTTGCTTTTGAATGCCGAGTAGCTAAAGTGAAAGGAAGAAATGATGAAGTAAAAGAGCTGAACAGATTTCCAAGGGTGGCTTGAGAAGCCAAAGTGAAGTATTATAATGAAAACCTGGAGATAGAAAACCAAAAGGGAAGAACGCACTTGGCATTTCTCAAGCTGAAAGAACTGAAGAAAAGATTCAAGCCTTGAGTTGCAATATTGAAAGATTCTTCAGGGAAAATACTAAAAGACGCAGGAAGCATCAAAAGAAGGTGGAAGGAATAGAGAGTCACTGTACCAAAAAAGATTGGTTGACATTCAACCGTTTCAGGAGGTAGCATATGATGAAGCACCGATAGTACTGACGGACAAAGTCCAGGCTGCACTGAGGGCATTGGTGAAAAACAAGGCTCCAGGAATTGATGGACTAACAATTGAGATGTTTCAACAAATGATACAGCACTGGAAATGCTCACTCATCTATGCCAAGAAATTTGGAAGACAGCTACCAGGCCAGCCAACTGGAAAAGATCCATAGTTGTACCCATTCTAAAGAAAGGTTATCTAACAGAATGCGGAAATTATCTGACAATATCATTAATATCAGACACAAGTACAGTTTTGCTGAAGATCATTCAAAAGCAGCTACAGCAGTACATCAACAGGAAACTGCCAGAATTCAAGCCAGATTCAGAAGAGGATGTGGATGTCAGATGGATCACGGCTGAAAGCAGAGAATACCACAAAGATATTTACCTGTGTTTTATTGACTTTACAAAGGCATTCTACTGTGTGGATTATGGATAACATTGTGAAGAATGGGAATTTCAGAATACTTAATTTGTGCTCATAAGAAACCTGTACATAGATCAAGAAGCAGTTGTTGGACAGAACAAGGGGATACTTCATGTTTAAAGTCAGGAAAGTTGTGCGTCAGGGTTGTATCCTTTCACCATATTTATTCAATATGTATGCTGAGCAAATAATTCAAGAAATTGGACTATAAGAAGACGAAGGGGGCATCAGAATTGGAGGAAGACTCATTAACAACCTATGATATGCAAATGACACAACCTTGCTTGCTGAAAACGAAGAGGACTTGAAGCACTTATTGATGAAGATCAAAAACTATGGCCTTGTATGGATTATACCTTAACATAAAGAAAACAAAAATCCTCATAACTGCACCAATAAGCAACATCGTGATAAATGGAGAAAAGACTGAATTTGTCAAGGATTTCAGTTTACTTGGATCCACAATCAATCCCCATGGAAGCAGCAGTCGAGAAATCAAACAATGCTTTGTGTTGGGCAAATCTGCTGCCCCTTCTAATAAGGCCCACCAATGTCTACCCTTTCTTGCTTCCTCCTCTCCCTCTTCCTCCTCCAGCCTGGGAGAGCTTTACCTTCTTGGAAAGTGGGGGCAGGGAAAAACTAGCATAGACAGTAGATCTGGAAGCCTATTGCCCAGGTAGAGCCAGTTTTTCCCTGCCCTCACCTTCTAAGACATTGGCTGGCTTATTAGGAGGGGCCTTGTCCCCAACCCCTCACACTGGGGCTTGGCCTGGAGGCCAGATGAGTTGGAGGGAGCTGAGAGTGGAGAGATGTGAGCCGTGTTCTCCTCCTGGGTGAAGGTAGATGGTGAGCCCACTCCCAGCAAGGGGCAGAAGCAAAGGGTTGAGATGGCTGCACAGAATGTTTGAGAAACACACCTGGGACAGCTTTAAAGTTCCTCGTGCCTAGCAAGGTGCAGGGGAACCAAAGGCCCCTGGTGTTTCAGGAGGGTGCCCACACTCTTTGCAAGTCCGCACACTATGCCCTGCCTCCTCTGCTTCTCCAGCCTGGGCAGATGCTCCTCAGAGCTCAGTCCTGCCGTTCAGTGGCCCAGGATGGGGAAAGACAGCAATGCAGCCCCAACAAGCCTGCGCCAGGCTCTCTCCTGGGTGCCCTGCATGTGTTCATTGGTGTGTACTCTTCCTACAACGATGAGAACTAAGTATTCTTATCACTTATAGATGAGTAAACCAAGGATCAGAGAGGCTAAGTAATTTGCTCAAGGCCACACAGCATTGAATTCTGGCCATGGTCTGACTTTTTATTGGTTTCAAACGACTTTAGCACCTACATTCTTTTCTCTACTCAATGGAGAGAAGGATAGTGGAGGTGGCAGTGTCCCTATGCTCCTCTGACATACAGAATGCTCTTGGCCAGCTCCAGGGCCTGCAGAAGCAGAAGAGAAAGATGAAGCCAGACACCATATCTTTTAAATACAATTTCCGATATTCGAATTAGATGGCACAATCTCCATGAATAAAATTATAGTTCCCAAAGGGATCGTGCCCAATTTAAATGTGTAAGAGAAGAGGCCATTAGCGGGCTGGGCTGGCTATTAGAATTTAGTTCCAATGTCATTTGTGGTATGGTTCTGCTATTATGCAAGAGGCAATGGAGATAACAGAAACCTGGGTCCTCAGGGCTGGCTGGGTGCTAAGGACTAGGGTCACCCAAGAAGCCCTGGCCTGCCCTCCTGAGAGTTAGCAGAACTCCCCTCTGTCAGAGACACCAGACACTTTCCCCCACTCCACCACTGTCCAGCTGAGTGACCTCAACAGATGTTGCAAGTGGGGCTCCCGGGAAGCAGACCATGAGACAGAGACCTGCAAGCATGTACTTATGAAGAGGGAGCCCTTGGCATCAACACCTGGGGGAGGGGAGGAAGCAGGAGTGGGCAGTGGGAGAGTTCAGCTGCGAAGATGTAGTCCAACAGCAGCCAAGGCAGACCCCACAGGGAAGCTCTGAAGCTAGAATGGCCTTCAAAGGTGTCTGCCCTGAGTCTCACAGAGCAGAGATGGCATGGCCTTTATTCTGGAAGGGGCGTGACCTCAGGTGGGGTGACTCTCTGCAGCCTGGGCAGCGCTGAAGGGACTGACAGCTGAAGGCCAAGAACTGAACTCACACCCAGCTGCTGGGCAGCACATCCTTCCTCAAAGGTCCACCACACTGAATGACTCAAGCTTTCTGGGCTTGTGTCCCCACCAGTCCCCCAGGGAAAATACTACCTCAGTGGCTCTTTTAGTCATCTAGTGCTGCTATAGCAGAAATACCACAAGTAGATGGCTTTAACAAAGAGAAGTTTATTCTTTCACAGCCTAGTAAGCTACAAGTCCGAATTCAGGGCGCCGACTCCAGGGGAAGGCTCTGGAGGAAGGTCCTTGTGATGCATCAGTCTTCCCTTGGTCTGGGAGCGTCTCAGCGCAGGAACCTCAGGTCCAGAGGACATGCTCTGCTCCCGGCACTGCTTCATGGTGGTATGAGGTCCCCAACTCTCTGCTTGCTTCCCTTTCCTTTTATCTCTTGAGAGATAAAAAGTGGTGTAGGCCACACCCCAGGGAAACTCCCTTTTTAGTGGATCAGGGATATGACCTGGTGAGGGTGTTACAATCCCACCCTAATCCTCTTTAACATAAAATTACAAACACAAACTGGAGGACAACCACAGAATACTGGGAATCATGGCCTAACCAGGTTAATACACACATTTTTGGGGGAACATAATTCAGTCCATGACAGTGGCCCAAGGGTAGAAAGAACTTGTGCTTAGCACACAGTAAGTGCTCAATAAATGTCAGCCACTCTTATTGTTTTCTATCCTGTCTCAAATCACAGGATCAACTTTTCAGGCGTCTCTGTTACCCTTGCACCCATCTGCAGCAATGGAAGTGTTCAGTCTCTCTCACACACCCCCACAAATGCACAGTCACAACTTTCCAAGCTAGCCTGTCCACTGGTGAACCGCTTTGACTCAAAAGTTTTCCTCACATGTTTTGCACTGGAGTCTGCAGCCCCATGACTTCCCCCCACCGGCCTGCCTCTGCCCTCAGGGCCACACGGTTCACATCTATCCTTTCTGCCGTGCTAAGTTATACTGCCACATGGAATTTCTCTGCTTCGATTGGGTCTCCCCAGCTCCCATGCCCCCTTCCTCACTGGCTCACACGTCTCCAAGGACCCTCACCCTCACTGCCACCTTCATGGACGCACAACATTTTCTCTTCAGCAAACCCCTCACTGGGAGCTGGGAGTGTCCAGGCCGCCCTGTCCAGGGAAGGAGTCTTGGTTGGGAACAAGCTCTCCATAGCACTTGGGATGAAACCCGATCCCTTACTTCAGTCCCTCCGGGCCTGAAAAGACCCAGCCTCAACCACCTCTCCACGTGATCTTTCCTCTTACTTCCTCTCCTCAGTCGCACCAGCTTATCTATCTCCTGTCTGCTTCCCATTCCCACCTCAGCCCACTTCATTCTCACCACTTAGGCCTCCGCTTGAACCTCTGCTCCTCAGGGAGACCTTCTCTGACCACCTGGAGCCAAGTCCCCTTCAACCCTCAGCCTATCAGTCACCTCGCCCTGCTTAACTTTCTTCCTAGCACTTACCACTGTCTTCCAGGGTGTAACCCCATGAGGCAGGGCCTCTTCTTGTTCATGGCTATATCCTTGGTGCCCACAATGGTGCCTGACACAGAAGAGACACCCCGTGACATCTGTTGAATGAATAAACAAATGCCAAGTACCCAGTGTCCCCCAGTGTCCAGGTCCCTGTAATCGCCTCCTGGCCTGTGAGTCAAGGACCTCGGTTTGGCCTTAGGCAAGGCCCCTCCCGTTGGGGGGGGGTCTCACAGTTTGTTCAACTGTAAAACAAGCAAGGACCTGAATGAAATAATCTTTTATGCTTCTCTGAGAGATCCCTAAGGACATTACCCTTGTTAACAAGGAAAATAATCTCTAAATTCTAGGAAATCCTGAAGGTTGTACACATTTGAAGATGTAACCATAGGTTTAAAATTGTTACTTTGTTCTGTCAGTTTACTAGATGAGACGGAAAGTCCCTTTGATATTCAAAATTTATAAAATTATCTAACCTCAGTTCTTGAAGGTACTAAAACTGCATCTCTGCATCACTCCTGGTTAGATTTAGATTTGGCTCTAATTTCACTGTGGAGAGGTATTTTCCCCTTGATCAAATCCACCCCAGTATGTGTGTGGTAGGAAGAGGGACAGCAACAACAAAGAAAATAAAGTGAAATGAAACGAAGTCAAATCTAAAGCAAAACAAAACAAAATTGCCCTTCAGTGATGAATAGATGGTGACCACTCTTTACAGCTCTTCAACCCCTCTGATCACATCTTCCAAGGCAGCTGTCCCAAATGTTGAATCTGCTTGTGAGTGGTCATTCTTACACAGAACTGTGAAGCCAGTCCAGACCCAGATTGTGGACTGAAAGGACAGCAATCACGTGATCATTAGGTCACAGAAAACTCATTCATGTACTGAGCAGGGTGAAGACCAGGGTGGGGCAATCGAGGAATCTAAGGAGGCACTCAATCTCTGCTATTCATGAACAGACTTATCCCCTGGAATTTGATGCCTCCAGGACTGGCTTGCATTACCCTAGTCCTAGCCTTGGCCCACGACCTTGCTAGAGAGACTGAGGGTCTGGTAGGAGCAATATTGGATGCAGCTCAGGAGATGCAAGCTCTAGTTTTGCCACCAACTGTAGTCAAGGCACTCCTTGACTCTTTACCTCACTCTCTCCATTAATAAACCAAGAAGATTAAAAGAAACCATTTTCAAATTTCTCTGTCAGTAGATTTTTTTCTTTAACTGTGGCTTTGTCCCCAGGATGTGTGTAAGGAAAACAAAAATGAGCTGCATGTTGTCACCTTGTCCTCACTGAGCTAAAAATTTGAACAAGGAAATGAAACGTGGGCATGAACATACACTATAGGGAGATGACTTGAGTGGGGTCCAAGGAAGAGTTCTGGAAGCCCAGAGGTGGCAGAGTCCTCTCCAGGTTTGGAGACCAGGGTCACTGCCTGGAAGATGTAAGATTAGAGCTGCTCCTGTGAGATTCAGGGGTGTGCACATACTGAGACAGAAAGGAAGAGAAGTAATAGGGAGGAGGATAGGATGGAAGACTCATCACCCCTAAGCTGGGAGAGCAAAGTAGTCCAGAAGTCTACCTAATAAAACAAATTGAGTTTATTGCTGCCCCAGTACTATAAAGCTGGGAAGAGAGGGTTGCCTTGGGTTTGCTCATTTTGTGGATTCAAAGTGTGAAATAAAAGGAATTATCTGCCCTGTGTCAACAGCTGGTCTTTGGCTAACATTGCTTCTTCTGGTGGTGGCGTGAATGACTAGGCAGAATTCCCTAAAGAAGAGTTAATGTGTACATTGCCAACTCCAACACGAGAGAGATTGGAGTGGGACCAGCCTGTATTTATTTCATGAAAAGGCATTTTTATAAAAATAACACAGGAACATCACAGAGAGGGCGAAGCCAAGATGGCGGAATAGACAAATGCTTCCAGCGAGCCCTCTTTACAACAAAGAACCAAAAAAACAAGTGAAACGAGTATATTTGTGACAAACTGGGAGCCCTGAGCTTCAAAGGCAAGCTTAGAAAATGAACTGAGGGGCAGGGGGAGGAAGAGACGATTCAGAAGCAGAGAGGAGTTACTGGATCTGAATCGCTGGGGGCCCTCAGGCACCATTCCCAGAGCCGCGGCGGCAGGCTAGTACTAGCATTCGGCCATAGTTTCCTCAGGGAGAAGCAGCCAGCCACACAGGCTACTCACACCTCCAGAACCAGAGAAAAATGCGCTTTCAGCAAAAGCTAAGTACTTGCATATATTTTACCGCTCCCTCCCACTGCCAGGCTGGCTTCAGTGGCTGAATTCCCTGGGCCTGAGATAGGCACTTTTGAGTACCTAGAGCCATCCTCCCAGCCTTGGAGAAGGAAAAAAATTGCAATTGGGGGAAAAGATAATTTACCAGCTCCACTAACCAGAGGAGCTCAGGACAGAAGTGGCTCCTGTCCAGGCATAAATGGTGTGTGGACTTTGAGCACCTTTCCCTTCTGCATGGACCTGTGTGGGCCTATTTCAAGAGAATAGGCCCTTGTTGGCAAACTCCAACTGTTCCAGCTGTGCAGTGGAGAGGTGGGTGTTTGATGCTTGGCATTGCTTTACCTATTAAACAGGGTCATCACCTACCCATATCAGGGGCCTAAGGACTGGTAGCTCCACTCAGGTCACTCAGTCACCCACAACAGAGGTCCAAGGATAAGTGGTGCCTCCCAGTCCTTACAACCAAAAACATTGGGTGCCTATGGTCCATCTGCAGAACCCACCCACCTGCACACTCTAGGGAACAGGGATATGCTTTCCTCAGAGACACTCGGGGGTCAGTTCTCAGCCCCCTGCCTTGTTCAGAGTGTGACCTCCTGCTGCAATCAGATGCCAGTATATATGCCAACTACCCCTGCTCCTCTAAGACTATAGGACAGAGCCTGACCACACACTTGATGATCAGCTACCTGGACACCTGAGCTGAATTCATACAAGAAAAGTGAATGGACTCCTAGACTGATATACCTGATAACAGCTCTAGCCATCTGGGGACAGGACATCAGAGCTCCAAAGGTGAAAATAATCAAGCCAGCTCACT
This sequence comes from Loxodonta africana, assembly GCF_030014295.1. NCBI lineage: Eukaryota > Metazoa > Chordata > Mammalia > Proboscidea > Elephantidae > Loxodonta > Loxodonta africana. The sequence goes on along the minus strand of NC_087350.1, from coordinate 80,335,235 downwards.
CAAGCAATCCATTTGGGTATATCAAAACAAAACAAAGCAAGAAGCTACAACACAGTAAGCAAGCATGAACTCATACGATAACTTATAGATGGCTCAGAGACAACAGTCAATATCAAGTCACATAAAGAAACAGACCATGATCAACTCAACAAGCTCTCAAAACAAAGAATCCAGGGATCTTCTAGTGCATTCCTAGAATTACCAGATGTAGAATACAAAAGATTAATATACAGAGCCCTTCAAGACGTGAGGAAGGAAATGAAAAATTTAATAAGCTAGAAAAATCCGTAGACAGACAGTAATCAGAAATTCAGAAGATTAACAATAAATTTACAGAAGTAGACAACTCAATAGAAAGTCGGAGGAGCAGAACTGAGCAAGTAGAAGCCAGAATTTCTGAACTCCAAGATATATCACTTGGCACTAATATATTTGAAGAAAAATCATATAAAAGAATTTAAAAAAATGAAGAAACCTTAAGAGTCATTTGGGACTCTTATCAAGAGAAATAACCTACGAGTGACTGGAGTACCAGAACAGGGAGGGATAACAGAAAATACAGAGAGAAATTGTTGAAGATTTGTTGGCAGAAAACTTCCCTGATATCGTGAAAGATGAGAAGATATCTGTCCAAGATGCTCATCGAACTCCACATAAGGTAGATGTTGAAAGAAAGCCACCAAAACATATTATAATCAAACTTGCAAAACCAAAGATAAAGAGAGAATTTTAAGAGCAGCTACGGAGAAACAAAAAGTCACCTACAAAGGAGAGCCAATAAGAATAAGCTCGGACTACTCAGCAGAAACCATGCAGGCGAGAAGGCAATGGGATGAGTTATTTAAAAAATTGAAGGAAAAAAGTTGCCCACCAAGAATCATATATCCAGCAAAACTGTCTCTTAAATATGAAGGTGAAATTAAGACATTTCCAGATAAACACAAGTTGAGGGAATTCATAAAAACCAAACCAAAACTACAAGAAATACTAAAGGGAGCTCTTTGGTTAGAAAATAAGTAATATCAGGTATCAACCCAAGACTAGAACACTGGGCAGAGCAATCAGAAGTCAACCCAGACAGGGAAATCAAAAAAACAAAGCAAGATTAAAAAAAAAAAAAGCTCAAAACAGGGTAACAGCAATGGTATTGTATAAAAGAAAACATCATTAAAACAATAAAGAGGGACTAAGAAATGTAACCATAGATCTTCCATATGGAGAGGAAGATACCGTGATACAAAGAAATAAAAGTTAGGTTTAAATTTAGAAAAATAGGGGTAAATAATAAGGTAACCACAAAGGAGACAAACTATCTTACTCATCAAAATAAAAAACAGGAAAAAAATGGAGACTCAGGAGAAACAAAATCAACAACAACAAATATGAGGAAAGGACAATATATAATCTACTCAGCCCATAAAATTAAGTGGGAAAAAGAAACTGTCAACAACACAGAAAAAAAGACATCAAAATGATAGCACTAAATTCATACCTATCCATAATTACGCTGAATGTAAATGGACTAAATGCACCAATAAAGACACAGATAGTGGCAGAATGGATTAAAAAACACGATCCGTCTATATGCTGCCTACCAGAGACACACCTTAGACTTAGAGACACAAACAAACTAAAACTCAAAGGATGGAAAAAAATATATCAAGCAAACAACAATCAAAAAAGAGCAGGAATGGCGATATTAATTTCTGACAAAATAGACTTTAAAGTTAAATCCATCAGAAAGGATAAGGAAGGGCACTACAGAATGATTAAGGGGACATATACCAAGAAGATATAACCATATTAAACATTTATGCACCCAATGACAGGGCTGCAAGATACCTAAAACAAACTCTATCAGCATTGAAGAGTGAGATAGACAGCTCCACAATAATAGTAGGAGACCAACACATCACTTTCGGTGAAGGACAGGACATCCAGAAAGAAGCTCAATAAGGACACGGAAGATCTAAATGCCACAGTCAACCAATTTGACCTCATAGACATATACAGAACTCCACCCAACAGCAATGAAGTATATTTTCTTTTCTAGTACACGTGGAACATTCTCTAGAATAGACCACATATTAGGTCATAAAGCAAGCCTTAGCAGAATCCAAAACATTGAAATATTACAAAGCGTCTTCTCTGACCATAAGGCCATAAAAGTGGAAATCAATAACAGGAAAAGCAGGGAAAAGAAATCAAACACTTCAAACTGAACAATACCCTGCTCAGAAGAGACTGGATTATAGAAGACATTAAGGATGGAATAAAAGAAGTCATAGAATTCAATGAGAATGAAAACACTTCTTATCAGAACATTTGGGACACAGCAAAAGCAGTGCGCAGCGCAGAGGCCAATTTATGTCAATAAATGCACACATCCAAAAAGAAGGGCCAGAATCAAAGAATTATCCCTACTACTTGAACAAATAGAAAGAGAGCAACGAAAGAAACCCTCAGGCACCAGAAGAAAGCAAATAATAAAAATTAGAGCTGAACTAAATGAAATAGAGAACAGAAAAACAATTGAAAGAATTAACAAGACCAAAAGCTGGTTCTTTGAAAAAAATGAACAAAATTGATAAACCATTGGCCAAACTGACAAAAGAAAAACAGGAGAGGAAGCAAATAACCCAAATAAGAGATGACATGGGCAATATTACAACAGACCCAACTGAAATTAAAAGAATCATAACAGATTACTATGAAAAATTGTACTCTAACAAATTTGAAAACCTAGAAGAAATGGATGAATTCCGAGAAACACACTACCTACCTAAACTAACACAAACAGAGGTAGAACAACTAAATAGACCCATAAAAAAAGAAGAGATTGAAAAGGTAATCAAAAAACTCCCAACAAAAAAAAAAAACCTGGCCGGGATAGCTTCACTGCAGAGTTCTACCAAATTTTCAGAGAAGAGTTAACACCACTACTACTAAAAGTATTTGAGAGCATAGAAAAGGACGGAATACTACGAAACTCATTCTATGAAGCCACCATATCCCTGATACCAAAACCAGGTAAAGACACCACAAAAAAAGAAAATTACAGACCTATATCCCTCATAAGCTTTGATGCAAAAACCCTCAACAAAATTCTAGCCGATAGAATTCAACAACATATCAACAAAATAACTCACCATGACCAAGTGGGATTCATACCATGTATGCAGGGATGGTTCAACATTAGAAAAACAATTAATGGAATCCATCACATAAATAAAACAAAAGATAAGAATCACATGATTTTATCAATTGATGCAGAAAAGGCGTTTGACAAAGTTCAACACCCATTCATGATAAAAACTCTCAGCAAAATCGGAATGAAAGGAAAATTCCTCAACATAATAAAGGGCATTTACACAAAGCCAACAGTCAACATCACACTAAATGGAGAGAGCCTGAAAACATTCCCCTTGAGATCGAGAACCAGACAAGGATGCCCCTTATCACAGCTCTTATTCAACATTGTGCTAGAGGTCCTAGCCAGAGCAATTAGGCTAGATAAAGAAATAAAGGGCATCCAGATTGGCAAGAAAGAAGTATAATTATCTCTATTTGCAGATGACATGATCTTATACACAATACCCTAAGGAATCCTCAAGAAAACTACTGAAACTAACAGAAGAGTTCAGCAGAGTATTAGGATACAAGATAAACATACAAAAATCAGTTGGATTCCTCTACACCAACAAAAGGAACATCAAAGAGGAAATCACCAAATCGATACCATTTATAGTAGCCCCCAAGAAGATAAAATACTTAGAAATAAATCTTACCAGAGATGTAAAGGACTTATACAAAGAAAACTACAATACACTTCTGCAAGAAACCAAAAGAGCCCTACATAAGTGGAAAAACATACCTTGCTCGTGGATAGGAAGACTTAACATTATAAAAATGGCCATTCTACCAAAAGCAATCAATACATTTAATGTAATTCCGATCCAAATTCCAATGACATTCTTTAATGAGATGGAGAAATAAATCACTGACTTCATATGGAAGGGAAAGAGGCCGGGATAAGTAAAGCATTACTGAAAAAGAAGAACAAAGTGGGAGGCCTTACTCTACCTGATTTTAGAACCTATTATACCACCACAGTAAGTCAAAACAGCCTGCTACTGGTACAACAATAGATATATACACCATTGGAACAGAATTGAGAATCCAAACAGACATCCATCTACGTATGAGCAGTTGACATTTGGCCAAGCCCCCAAAACAGTGAAATGGGGAAAAGACAGCCTTTTTAACAAATGGTGCTGGCATAACTGGATATCCATCTGCAAAAAAATGAAACAAGACCCATACCTCATTCCATGCACAAAAATGAGCTCAAAATGGATCAAAGACCTAAATATAAAATCTGAAAGATCATGGAAGAAAAAATAGGGACAACGTTAGGAGCCCTAATACATGGCATAAACAGTATACAAAACATTACTAACAATGCAGAAAAAAAACTAGATAACTGGGAGCTCCTAAAAATCAAACACCTATGCTCATCCAAAGGCTTCGCCAAAAGAGTGAAAAGATTACCTACAGACTAGGAAAAAGTTTTTAGCTAAGACATTTCCGATCAGCACTGGATCTCTAAAATCTACATGATACTGCAAAAACCCAACTGCAAAAAGACAAATAACCCAATTAAAAAATGGGCAAAAGATATGAACAGACACTTCACTAAAGAAGACATTCAGGTAGCTGACAGATACATGAGGAAATGCTCACGATCATTAGCCATTAGAGAAACGCAAATCAAAACTACAATGAGTTTTCATCTCACTCCAACATGTTGGCATTAATCCAAAAAACACAAAACAATAAATGTTGGAGAAGCTGTGGAAAGATTGGAACACTTACACACTGCTGGTGGGAATGTAAAATGGTATAACCACTTTGGAAATCGATTTGGTGCTTCCTTAAAAAGCTAGAAATAGAACTACCATATGATCGAGCAATCCCACTCCTTGGAAAATATCCTAGAGAAATAAGAGCCTTTACACAAACAGATATAAGCACACCCATATTTACTGCAGCACTGTTTACAATAACAAAAAGATGGAAGCAACCAAGGTGCCCATCAACAGATGAATGGATAAATAAATTATGGTATATTCACACAATGGAATACTACTCATCGATAAAGAACAATGATGAATCTGTGAAATATTTTATAACATGAAGGAATCTGGAAGGCATTATGCTGAGTGAAATTAGTCAGATGCAAAAGGACAAATATTGTATAAGACTACTATTATAAGAACTCGAGAAATAGTTTAAACTGAGAAGAAAACATTCATTGATGGTTACGAGAAGGGGGAGGGAGGGAGGGTGGGAACGGAGTATTCACTAATTAGATAGTAGATAAGAACTACTTTTGTTGTTGTTGTTAGGTGCCATCGAGTCGGTTCCAACTCATAGCGACCCTATGCACAACAGAATGAAACATTGCCCGGTCCTACGCCATCCTTACAATCGTTGTTATGCTTGAGCTCATTGTTGCAGCCACTGTGTTAATCCACTTTGTTGAGGGTCTTCCTCTTTTCTGCTGATTAATGGATGTTTGCAGCTGTTTCTTCTCATTTTGAGTCCTGCCACATCAGCAAATGAAGCTCCTGAAAGCTTTACTCCATCCACGTCATTAAGGTCGACTCTACTTTGAGTAGGCAGCTCTTCCCCAGTCATCTTTTGAGTACCTTCCAACCTGGGGGGCTTATCTTCCAGCACTATATCAGACAATGTTCTGCTGCTATTCATAAGGTTTTCACTGGCTAATGCTTTTCAGAAGTAGACTGCCAGGTCCTTCTTCCTAGTCTGTCTTAGTCTGGAAGCTCAGCTGAAACCTGTCCTCCATGGGTGACCCTGCTGGTATCTGAATACCGGTGGCATAGCTTCCAGCATCACAGCAACACACAAGTCCCCACAGTACGACAAACTGAGAGACCCGTGGGGGAAGAACTAGTTTAGGTGACTGGAAAGACAACACACAATACAGGTGAGGTCAGCACAACTGGACTAAACCAAAAGCAAAGAAGTTTCCAGAATAAACTGAATGCTTCGAAGGGTGGCATAGCGGGGGGGGGGGGGGATTTGGGGACCATGGTTTCAGAGGACACGTAAGTCAATTGCCATAACAGAATCTATTAAGAAAACATTCTGCATCCCACCTTGGAGAGAGGCATCTGGGGTCTTAAACGCTAGGAGGCGGCCATCTAAGATGCATCAATGAGCCTCAACCCACCTGGATCAAAGGAGAATGAAGAACACCAAGGACACAAGGTAATTACGTGCCCAAGACACAGAAAAGGCCACATAAACCAGAGACTATATCAGCCTGAGACCAGAAGAGCTAGATGGTGCCCAGCTACAAGCGATGACTGCCCTGACAAGGGCCACAACAGAGAACCCCTGAGGGAGCAGGAGAGCAGTGGGATGCAGACCTCAAATTCTTGTAAAAAGACCAGACTTAATGGTCTGACTGAGACTAGAAGGACCCTGGTGGTCATGGCCCCCAGACCTTCTGTTGGCCCAGGACAGGAACCATTCCCGAAGCCAACTCTTCAGACAGGGATTGGACCAGACAATGGGTTGAAGAGGGATGCTGGTGAGGGTTGAGCTTCTTGGATCAGGTGGACACTTGAGACTATGTTGGCATCTCCTGCCTGGTGGGGAGATGAGAGGGTAGAGGGGGTTAGAAGCTGGCGAGATGGACACGAAAAGAGAGAGTGAAGGGAGGGAGCAGGCTGTCTCATTAGGGGGAGAGCAATTGGGAGTATGTAGCAAGGTGTATATAAGTTTTTGTGTGTGAGACTGACTTAATTTGTAAACTTTGACTTAAATCACAATAAAAATTAAGAAAAAAAAAGAACATCACAGGAAATTTGGAAAAGAGAGGAAAGGAAAAATAGAATTACCCATCCCATCCCTTAGTATCATCCCTGAGATACTTAGTGGGTTTCCATCTATTGTTTTCTCTAAGTGCGTAAGTGAGTATGGGCTACTGGTGTATATATTACCTCCATATCACATGGTAGAGATCATACTGTTCATAGGTTTTTTATCCTGCTTTTTGCACATGCTTCACTTCTGCCCTCTCAATAATACTCCTCTGTCTGTCAGCTCTTGTTGCATAACGATACAACTCCAAATTCAGATTTATTACTGCTCATAAATCTATGGGTTAGGTGGGCAGCACTACTGATCTGGGCCAGGCTCGGCTGATCCTGGTTAGAGTTGGTAGGTTGGTGGTTGGCGGGCTGGGGCAGGCTGGTCTAAGATGGCTGGCTTCATTCACACATCTTGTGGCTGGCTGGCTATTGCCTGGGCAACAGAGGTGGCTGGGCCACGTGTCGCATCCACCATTACATTTTACTGGTCAATGCGAGTCACAAGACCAGCCCAGAGTCAAAGTGGGAGGGACTATAAATTTCAGGGTAAAGGGCGTGGATACAGGGAGGCTAGTATTTGTAGCATCAATTATTGCCATCAATCTACCATCACTCCTAATTTTCATAGCTGCCATTTTCAATAGCCATAGTTTTTCATAGAGTGAATGTACCACATTTAAATTGTTCAAAATCTTTCTTAAATAACACTTTAGTGAAAAACTCGGTAGAGCCTTGATCTTTGAGATCAAGAAAAGCGATGTTTCCCACCCTTAAGCAAAAACCCAAGGTTAAGTGAGAAGATTGAGCCAAAGTGTTCCTGAGGCCCCTAAGAAGCAGCACCACTGCTGACCCTTCTACGTTCCCCATCTGATGGAAATTAAATGTGTCAGACCCAGAATCTCAGGCTAACTCTTAGTCCCAGCCATTGAAATTACTTCCAAGTGTCACTTTCCATCTTTAGGCCTCAGATTCCCTATCTACCCAACAGGAAGGTTGGACTACAGCACCATTTCTCAAGTGATGTCACTCAGTTTCACAAGCAAAAAGATGCCAGTGACATTCTTCTGAAATGCATTTGTAAATACAGAAGAAAAGCACAAAGCACATCTGTATACAGTCAGTTCTCATTATTTGTGATAGTTAAGTGCTATAAAGTTGCTGCAAACACCAAATTAGCAAAGACTGAACCATTGCTCCTAGATGAAATACAGAGTTAGGTGCCTGCAAGCCCCTAGTCACAATATTTTCATCAACAGATGATTACATCGCCTTGTTTTACGTATGTTTCTGTTTAAAGACACCTTATTTAATGTATACTGTTGATTCCTTAACATTGAGCTCATGGCCAACACACCATAAGGCATGCCCAAACAAAGCTGATCTAACACACGTATTTTCTCCATAAGGCACATCATGGCTTTCCTGCGCTTGGGAACGCTAGACAACACTTCTGCACTACAACTGAGGCCGTTTTAAGCCACGAAATCACCAACAAAAAGCATAAAAATGTGAAAAAGGTGGCAGTAAATACCATTCACAGTATGAGAGCTGAAACAAGAAGGCAGAGCATCGCCTTGTTAGACCTCAGCTGGGTAACATGTGTGCCTGGCGGTTTGATTTTTTTGCTGCTTTGAGCATGTCCTCAAATGACCCCAAAAGCACCACAAGTATCAATTTTGAGGTTATGAATAAATTTTAGAGAGTAGGTGAATTCACAAATATGTAAGCCATGAATAATGAGGATCAACTGTAGCTCTTACTGCTCCACACGATCCACCTCTTAGAAACGTGGTGTGTGCAGCAGAGGACCCGGCGCAGGATATTGCCCGCTGGCACCTTCAAGGGTGATGTTGGATGTGTGTATCTGGTGCGGGCAGCCTGTGCCAACCAGACATCACAGAACTGTTGGTGACTGCTGGTCTCTGTTCGGTGCCTTGTCTTGTAATTCCAACATGTATCTGTGACCTTGCTCGTTGTTTGTTGTCTGTTAAATGCACTACATGATTTTAATTCCCATGGTTGGTGGCCGAATGAAGGAGGTTTTAAATGAAAGGTGTGTGCATTCTACCTCATGAGCTCTTGGTATCCTTTTTAAAGAGCTCTGTGGATCAAATGGGAGCCCTGGTGGAGCAGTGGTTAAGCACTAGGCTGCTCACTGAAAGGTCAGTGTTTCAAACCCACTAGCTGCCCTACAGGAGAAAGGTGTGGCAATCTGCTTCCCTAAAGATTACAGCCTTGAAAACCTTATGGGGCAGTTCTACTCTGTCCTATAGGGTTGCTATCAACTGGACGGCAATGGATTTGGGTTTTTGTTGTTGTTGTTTTTGTGGCTCAAATGTAAGTCCGTGGGTGGCACAAACAGTTAAGCAGTTGGCTGCTAACTGAAAGATCAGAGGTTCGAACCCACACAGAGGTGCCTCAGAAGGAGGGTCTGGCTATCTATTTCCAAAAAATCAGCCACTGAAAACTCTGTGAAGTTCAATTCTACTCTGACACACACGGGGTTGCCGTGAATCGGGATTTGGACAGCACCTGATTGGTTGGTTGATCAAATAAATGAACTCCAAGGATCCTTTGAGCTGCAAGAACCTAGAAAAGAGGCTCTCTCCTTTCTCTTCCTCAGCTGGGTTCAGAGGTCAACAGTCCTCACAAACAGGCAACGGGCAGGGCTACCCTGTGGCACAGCTCATGCTGGCATCCTGCACTGCAGAGGTGCTAGGAATAGAATTTCTGCAAAGTTCCAGTTACAGCCTTTCCTGTCTGGTCAGCCTGGGGAGGTCTTTCTTACTCTTTGTGGCTGATGTGTTGTTTTGCTTGCCAGTTTCCTTGGGAGGACCACCCCTCCTCTACTCCATGTGGCCCTGGTAAGGCTGTCAATCATGGTGGCTCTGCCCTCCAACCCTAGCCCTCTGAGATAACCAATCCGAAGGACAGGCATGACTGTGTTCTGCCCCACAGCACAGTGATTGGTCCACAGGTCCATGCAACTCCAACAGGCCAATCAGAATCCTTTCCTGGGATTATTAGTTAGTCCCTGGGAGAAAGGAGGGTTTCTTTGGATAGTGTTGCTGGGCTAGAGGGAAGTGCACCTGGGCTGCCCAGGACCTGCCTCATGGAAAGAAGAAAGCCAAGCAGAGCATAGAAAGAAGAAAGCCAAGCAGAGCATAGAAAGAAGAAAGCCAAGCAGAGCATAGAAAGAAGAAAGCCAAGCAGAGCATAGAAAGAAGAAAGCCAAGCAGAGCATAGAAAGAAGAAAGCCAAGCAGAACCAAGAGATGAGGGTGAGAGAGACAAGGCCCTGACAACGTTGCTGAGCCCCTGCATCCAGCCATTCTGGTTTCCCTCTAGCTTCTATGTTTCAGGAGCCAATGAATTCTTTGATTGTCTGAGCTATAGTGAGTTAGAGTCTTTCACGTGCAACCAAGAGTCCTTCAAGGCTCACTCAAATGGGGCTACCACAGGCAATTGTGCACTGCATAATGGTAGGGGGCACCCCCTAGTCTGTTCAGCTGTAGGCAGTACAATATTCAGTCATCACCTCCTTTCAGAAGCCTTCCTTGATTTTTCTAGGCAGGGTTTCTCTATGTGTCTTGTAAAAATACACACCAAGGGGCCAACAATAACAAAACCAGTTGCTGTCAGGTCGATTCTGACTCACGGTAACCCTGTGTGTGTCAGAGCAGAACTGCACTGCACAGGGTTTTCAAGGCTGTAACCTTTCGGATGTGCATCACCAGGCCTTCCTTCCGAAGCACCTCTGGGTGGGTTCGAATCACCAACCCTTCAGTTAGTAGCTGACCACTTCACTGTTTGTACCACCCAGTCAGCCTACCAAGAGGCTAATCCGTTTATGCTGTAATTTATGTACACACACTCATCCCTGTCTCGCCCATTGAACTGGAGCTCTTTCAGTTAGGGACTAGATTTGATGGATCTCTTTCCCCAGTGACCAGACCAAAAAAGTGCTTAGCTGTTTGTGGAATGAATTATAATCAAATCTCACTATAACGAACAATGGGGATGTCCCATCTAGCTTGTCGTAAAGAAAATTCCCCTTTGTAATTGCTATACGGAAGAATTGTAGAACAGGAGTCAGCAAATATTTTCTGTAAAGGACCAGAAAGTAAAGATTTTAGGTTTTGTGGGCCACCTGGTCTCTGTTGAAACTAGTAAACTCTGCCATTGTAGCAAAAAAAAAAGCAGCCGCAGGCAATATGTAAATGAGTGACCGTGGCTATATTCTAATAAAACCTTATTTATGGACACTGAAATTTCATATAATTTCCATGTGTCACAAAATATTCTTCTTCTTTTGTTTTTTTTCCAGCCATTTAAAAACGTAAAAATAATTCTTAGCTTACAGACTGTACAAAAATAGGTAGCTGGCCAGATTTAGCCCACAGGCCACAGTTTGCTGACCACTTTTGTAGGTGATCCTAGGGGGCGGTTTCCATCCAGGGGGAACACTGGGCTGCAGTCAGGTGGTCACTGTAGATGCTGGAGCTAGAACAACTGTCACCTGGCACGGAAGCCTCAGCCTGTGCCTGCCCTCCAGATGTGGACTGGAGATTTGGGCCAATCCTCTCGGTAATTCACAGGCTCACAGCATGTCAGGGCAGGACCTGGTGCCCACACCCCACAAACTCCTTACTATAAACCCGGGGAACTGAGGCTGCTTAAACCTGCAGGCTGGCCCAAGGTCAGATGGACCCCACAGGTCCCTGCTATCTCCTGGGAGCTTCACACCAAATCACCCAGAGGTGGCAATCCTCCAGGGAGGAGCTCTGGTGACTCAATGGTTAAGCACTTGGCTGCTAACTGAAAACTCAGTGGTTCGAACCCACCAGCAGTTCTGCAGGAGAAAGACCTGGCGATCTGCTCTTGTAGAGATTATAGCCTAGGAAACCTGATGGGGCAGTTCTACTCTGTCGCATAGGATTGCTGTGAGTCGGAATCGACTTGACAGCACACAACAACAACCCCCAGGTGCTGGCTTCACAGGCACGCACCCTTATTCATGGGCTGTGCCATCTGCCTTCACCCCACATTCTCCCGAACCAGTCCTTGGGACAGTGGCCCTCCTCACTTGCGCCCGAGCCTGAGGTCTCTGACACACACTCTGGACCTCCTGCACCAAGTTCCTCCCAGCCCCACACGGGCCATCCGCAGAGCCAGGAACCTGCCTTTGTACAACGGCCTGTTGCAGAGGGGCTGATGAATCCAAAGGGGTCTTCTCCATGGGCAGGAGATAACGGATGTGTGGTTTTTTTTTTAAAGGAATAAATACCTACTTAATGATTTAGTTTAAGTAACTGGGCAAATGTTTGTTTTCTTAAAATGTTAATACATAATTAACTGATAATAAAATTAATTGGGTAAAACAGTCTAAAAATAATGCAGTACTTATTACATGAGGAAATATAACAGAATCAAAAGAGGTTTAATTGTTCTAGTGACCGGTAAGTTCCCAAAAGCAGAGGAGGGAAGAAGCCTTTTGGCAGCCATTAATGAGGGCTCTGAGCATGGTTCCCTGTCCATCTCCTGGAATGGGGCAGCGGGGTGGGGTGGGCTGAGGGTGTGGGTGGAGGTGAAGACCGCCTCTTGCAATTCACCAACTTAACAATAGATTTACAGAGCGTCTCAACATTCATTCCCAACTCTAACAACATCCTTCGCCATCGGTATTAAAAAAAAAAAAACCCACACTGCAGACACCTTTTGTTAGATTGTAAAAGAATAAGCTTGCTGAGGTCTCATTAACCATCCCTGGGACTAAGTACCTTGCCCTGGGCTGGGTATTCCGGGCAGGCCACGGGGTAAGTATTTCCTCCAAGGAGGTTCTAGACTGTTACGAGGAAGGAGGATACGGACACAAAATTCCTGTGAGGACTGCAAAAAGAAGTGAGCATGAGGGGGGCAGTGGTGCAGTTAGAGGAGAGGAATGGTGGCCTGAAACTAGAGGAAGGCTTCCCAGATGAGGTGGCCTTGGAAGAGGTGTGTTTTGACAGGTGCAGGTGAGGGAGGAACATGCTGGGCAAAGGGAAGAGCCTCAGGCAGGAGATGAACAGGAAACCACTGGGATGGTGTCTGGCTGTCCCATTCCCTGGTGGTACAGTGGTTAAGCACTTGGCTGCTAACCAAAGGGTAGAAGGTTTGAACCCACCATGGGAGAAAGATGTGGCAGTCTGCTTCCTTAAGATTACAGTTTTGGAAACCCTGTGAGGCAGTTCTACTCTGTCCTATGGGGTGGCTGTGAGTAGGAATAGACTCCATGGTGATGGGGAAGGGTGTGGTGAGAGATGCAGCCAGAGGAGTGACAGGGGAGGGAGTCACAGGTGTGGAAGAAACCCAGTTCAGCTCTGGCCTCGAGGCCCAGGACAGCCTGGTGAGTGAGCTCCAGGTCACACTGTAGGCCCTGCCTTTTGTTAGTATTCTCTCTTGTGAATTCAGGTGGGAAAAGGTCTACCGAGAGTCATGCCAGAATTCACAGGAGAAAGCTTTTGTAATTTCTTCTAGCTCTGTGACTGGACAGAGCATTCAGTATTAATGCAGTTGACCATGACGTCTTCTGTGTGCGCGACTGACAAACCAAATTACCTTTCTTTATCTCCTGGGGAGAAAAAAGCGCCATTTATTTGACCTATTTCATAACCATTTCACCTGCTTGCCCCCTACCGAGAGTGCGGGTGACCTGGCTCCCCCTATTCCCACACGATGCAGGAAGCATGTCATCTAATAAAGCCCAGTTTCTAAAGAATGTTTTTAATCTGGAAGAGTGCGCGTGATTTTCTATTGTATTTTTAATTCTCTATTACTTTTAAAAAGCACACATTTCTGTTCTAATTCTCATCTTAGCTCATCAGAGCTGGAAGGGACTTTGACATCATCCAGTCCCATCTCCTGGTTTGGCCTTTGACATGTGAGGCCCAGAGTGGAGAACATGGTTGGCAAGGTCACCAGCCAGGTGGGGCTAGGAATTCAGAAGTGAGGGCTCTGTCCGTGTGCCTACTGGACGTAGCTCTTCAGGTGGCAGTTTGTAAATCTCCAGCTTGGCCACTACAGGCCCCAGAAGCATTTTTAAATTAACTACCTCTCTAGAGTCCCTGCGTATTACAAACCATTAAGCACTCAACTACTAACAGAAAGATTTGTGATTCGAACCCACCCTGAGGCACCTCAGAAGAAAGACCTGGTGATCTGTTTCCAAAAGGTCTTGAAAACCTGATGGAGTGTAGTTCTACTCTGATAAACACGCTGTTTCCATGAGTCGAAATTGACTTGATTGTAACTGGTTTGGTCTTTGGTTTGACCTTCTTCTACTCCTCAGGCTGGAGGCCAAGCCAGTCAGCTAATGAAAGAGCGTGAAAATCCAGCCCTCATTCAGAGTTGCTAGGCCTGCCAGACTGCATTAGGGCTTCTCTGAGGGAAGAGAAAACCTTTGTTGAGGTGGAACTCAGCCCACCAGCCAGGTTCTGTACATGACCTCTCAGGGGATTTCAAGGCAATGTCTCCTGGGGATTATGAGACCCTGGCTCTGGACCCAGCCCTGAGGAGCCAGCACCCACACATCAGATGTAATAATAAGTGCCAGGACCTTTCATGCAGTATCTCATTTAATTCTTACCTCAAGCCTGGGTGGCAAATCATCCCATTTTACAGATGACAGCAGTGATGCTCAGGGAGGTTAAATGATGAGCCTAAGGTCTGCAGTTGGTAAGTGACAAGGCTCAGGCTCAAACTCAACTCTGTCTGACACCAAGACCACAGTTCTTTCCACTCCCTCAAGCTGCCTCTAGTGGTGTTCAACTGCAGAGATGAAGGTACAAACATGAAGCTCTAGGGAGAAGTGTATAAGGGCAGGGGCTGAGGAGACTGATTCTGGAGGAGCCTGGGAGATGCCTTGGAGGAGGCAGCATTTTAGCAGAACCTTGAAGAACACGTAAATCTTGGAAGGTGGAAAAATGGAGGGAAGTATGCAGACAAAGAGAGGTGATATATCTTAAATATGGCAGAGAATTTTAAAAGACTGTATCTCTAGATTAGTAGATTTGAAAGGTTTTAAAAATGGATAATTTTCTATGAAACTAAACATTCACCAGATTGACTGAACAAGAGGTACAAAGCATAAGGATATCATGAAAGAAATTAGAAAACCGTCACTTTCTGCATTATATATTTCTGTAATATTTGACCATTTGTTAGTTTTGTGATCTGAAAAATAAATATATAAAAATTAAATATATGTTATATATGTTATATATGATATATTGTTAATGAAAAAAAGCAGGTTGTTCACGATCATGAGCCATTAGAGAAATGCAGATCAAAACTACAATGAGATTTCATCTCACTCCAACAAGGCTGGCATTAATCCAAAAAACACAAAATAATAAATGTTGGAGAGGCTGCGGAGAGATTGGAACACTTATACATTGCTGGTGGAAGTGTAAAATGGTACAACCACTTTGGAAAATGATTTTGTGCTTCCTTAAAAAGCTAGAAATAGAACCACCATATGATCCAGCAATCCCACTTCTCAGAATATATCCTAGAGAAATAAGAGCCTTTACATGAACAGATATATGCACACCCATGTTTATTGCAGCACTCTTTACAATAGCAAAAAGTTGGAAGCAACCAAGGTTCCCATCAGTGGATGAATAGATAAATAAATTATGGTATATTCACACAATGGAATACTATGCATCAATAAAGAACAGTGATGAATCTGTGAAACATTTCATAACATGGAGGAATCTGGAAGGCATCATGCTGAGTGAAATTCGTCAGTTGCAAAAGGACAAATATTGTATAAGACCACTATTATAAGACTTGAGTAACAGTTTAAACTGAGAAGAAAAGATTCTTTTGTGGTTACGAGATGGGGGAGGGAGGCAGGGTGGGAGGGGGACATTCACTAATTAGATAGTAGATAGGAACTACTTTAGGTGAAGGGAAAGACAGCACACAATACAGGGGAGGTCAGCACAACTGGACTAAACCAAAAGCAAAGAAGTTTCCTGAATAAACTGAATGCTTCAAAAGCCAGCATAGCAGGGGCAGGGGTCTAGGGACCATGGTTTCAGGGGACATGTAAGTCAATTGGCATAACAAAATCTATTAAGAAAACATTCTGCATCCCACTTTGAAGAGTGGCATCTGGGGTCTTAAATGCTAGCAAGCAGCCATCTAAGATACATCAATTGGTCTTAACCCACCTGGATCAAAGGAGAACGAAGAACACCAAGGACACAAGGCTATTACGAGCCCAAGAGACAGAAAGGGCCACATGAACCAGAGACTACATCAGCCTGAGACCAGAAGAGCTAGATGGTGCCCAGCTACAAAGGATGACTGCCCTGACAGGGAACACAGCAGAGAACCCCTGAGGAAGCAGGAGAGCAGTGGGATGCAAACCCCAAATTCTCATAAGACCAGACTTAATGGTCTGACTGAGACTAGAAGGACCCCAGTGGTCATGGTCCCCGGACCTTCTGTTGGCCCAGGACAGGAACCATTCCCAAAGCCAACTCTTCAGACAGGGATTGGACCAGACAATGGGTTGGAGAGGTATGCTGGTGAGGAGTGAGCTTCTTGGATCAAGTGGATACTTGAGACTATGTTGGCATCTCCTGCCTGGAGGGGAGATGAGAGGGTAGAGGGGGTTAGAAGCTGGCAAAATGGACACAAAAAGAGGGAGTGGAGGGAGGGAGTGGGCTATCTCATTAGGAGGAGAGCAATTGGGAGTATGTAGCAAGGGTTTTTGTGTGAGAGACTGACTTGATTTGTAAACTTTCACTTAAAGCACAATAAAAATTAAAAAAAAAAAAGCAGGTTGCTAATTTGTATATATACTGCATTTTACACAAATAACACCTGCCATGAGGTATTTTTATAAGCTCTGCTGTGCAAATTTTTAAAAATATGTTACTGTTTTTAAAAATCAGCATTGTGCATTTACAAAAATACCTTGCAGGGGGAGGGAGTGGTTGGCAAACAAATGTAGAAGGCTCGCATTATTTGTATAAAAATACAGTAATGATCCCATTTATGTAAGTAAATGTGTGAATGTGAGTGTGTACTTGAAAGCATATACCCCAAAATTCTATCAATGGTATTCCTGTGGAGTGCAACTATGGGTGAATTTCTTTTTTCATTACTTGTATTTTAATATTAAGAGGAAAAGCAATAAAAATTAATTTGAAAAAGAAAATATAAAGCTTGTTAAAGCACTGCTCTTGCAAGAGGGCACAGGCAGTTCTCAGGATGAATTCTGTCAAACTATCACATACCAGTTAATTCCTATGCTATTTCATCTTTCCCAGAGCTTAGATTAAAAAAAGTTAAGATTTTTCCAATTAATTTTACACACTTAGCATAACTCTAAAATCAAGATTTGATTTTAAAAAAAAGAGCGCAAAATAAAGTCTACCTATCTGAAATCATCTGACTCACAGTGACCCTACAGGACAGAGTAAAACTGCCCCATAGGGTTTCCAGTGCTGTAATCTGTATGGAAACAGACTGCCACATCTCTCTCCCACGGAGCAGCTGGTAGATTTCAACTGTCCACTTTTCAGTTAGCAGGTGAGCACTTAACCACTGCACCACCAGGACTCATATAAGTCAGAATCGACTCAACGGCAATGGGTTTGTTTTTCTGTTTGTTTGTTTTTTAATCTAAAATCGAGAGCCAACATCATACTTAATGATAAAACACTAAACTAGAGTGATTCAGATTAGAGTCAGAATCAAGACACAAGGATACCAGTTAGTATTACCAATGCTAGCTGCTCTAACAAACAAAACTCAAAATCTCAATACTTTAACTCAATAAAAGTTTATTACTTATTCATACAAAGAGCAATGAGGGCTCCTGGTTAGCAGGCTGCTCCCATGTGGCAATTCAGGGATCTAAGCTCCTTCTGCCTTCTGGTTCTGCCATCAGCTAAGACCTCTGCTAGGTCCTCTTACAGCAGTCAGGGGAAGAAAGAGAGTAGGGAATCCTATGGCAGGTTTTTATGGGCCAAGCAGGAAGGTTGCACACATCACTTCCACCTACATTCCAATGACTAGAACTCAGTCACGTGGCCACACCTAACTGCAAGAGAGGCTGAGAAATGTGGTCTAGTTTTACACCCAGGAGGAAAGCAGAACAGGTGATGCTGCATCGTTTCTTAAAGAGTGCTCCATTATTGTCTCCAGGATTTTCTTTCTCACATTTTGAGGTGCGGCAGGCAGGCCATGACTGCCATGTATGCACCAGTGATTATAAACGCATCCCAATTTCAGATATTTAAAATGTGAAAAGGTACATCTTAGAATCAATGAAATACTGCATATGAATATGAGATGAAATGGTACGAAATGCTGTAACTGTAAAATCCCAGAGTTGAGGAAGGGCTTTCAAGCATGACCCCAGAGGCAAATAAATAAATACAAGATAGACTTAACTACTAAAAATGAAAAATCCCTTATGTCAAAAAAGAAAGTTGAAAGAAGAAGGACCCACTGGGAGGAAAATATTTGTAACATGTGTAATAGACAAAGAATTAATAGGCTTATTAGCTACAGAGCCCTTACAAATGAAAAATAACACTCCAAGATAAAAATGGACAAAGGGCAGTAATGGGAAATTTATAAAAGAAGAACTAAAAATGGTTAAATATGTTAACTATGTAAAACTACCTATTAGTCAGAGAAATGCAAATTAAAACTACAATATAATACTTTTTTTTTTTCCTTACCATCAAATTGACAGACATTTGAAAACTTGCAAATGGCATTTGCAAGGACTGGAAAAAATCCCTATTCTACTACTGAAAGAGGTGACATTAGTGCTCTATTGAGGACCGTAGACAAAGTCTTAAAGACATGCATGCTAGAGCACTATGAAGAACTATACTCCAACAAATTTGAAAACCTAGAGGAAATGGACAAATTTCTAGGAGCACACTAACTACCCAAACTAACATAAAATGATGCTGAAAATCTAAACAGACCCATAACAAGAGAAGAGATCGAAAAGATAATTTTTAAAAACTCCCAACAAAAAAAAGCCCTGGCCCAGATGGCTTCACTGGAGAATTCTGCCAAACATTCAGCGAAGCAGTTATGCCCCTGTGAAGCCAGCATAACCCTGATACCAAAACAGGCAAAGACACCACAAAAAAAGAAAATTAAAGACCAGTATCTCTCATGAATATAGATGCAGAATTCTTAAAATTCTAGCCAATAGAATTCAGCATCATATCAAAGAAATAATATACCACACAACCAAGTGGGATTCATACCAGGTATGCAAGGATGGATCAACATTAGAAAATCAATCAATGTAATCCACCACATAAATAAAAGGCAAGAATCACATGATCATCTCAACTGATCCATAAAAGCATTCCACAAAGCCCAACACCCAATCCTGATAAAAATTCTCAATAAAATAGGTATAAAAGGGAAATTCCTCAACATAATGAAGGGCATGTATACAAAACTAAGAGCCAACATCATTCTTAATGGAGAGAGACTGAAAACATTCCCCTTGAGAACAGGAACAAGACAAGGATGCCCTTTATCACCACTTGTATTTAACATTGTGCTGGAAGTCCTAGCTAGAGCAATAAGGCAAGAAAAAAGAAATAAGGAACATCCAAATT
Organism: Loxodonta africana; assembly: GCF_030014295.1. Lineage (NCBI taxonomy): Eukaryota > Metazoa > Chordata > Mammalia > Proboscidea > Elephantidae > Loxodonta > Loxodonta africana. Next base: position 80,315,678 of record NC_087350.1, on the reverse strand, counting down.
GGTAACAAAGAAGTAAAATAGTCCCTATTTGTAGGTGATATGATACTATACATAGAAAACCCAAAAGACTCCACAAGAAAACTACTGGAACTAATAGAAAGGTTCAGCAGAGTAGCGAGATACAAAATAAACATACAAAAATCAGTTGGATTCTATACACCAATAAAGAGAATAATGAAAAGGAAATCAGGAAAACAATACCATTTACAATAGCCCCTAAAAAAAATGAAAGTACTTAGGAATAAATGTAACCAGGGATGTAAAAGATCTCTACAAAGAAAACTACAAAACACTACTGCAAAAAACCAAAAGAGATCTACATAAATGGAAAAACATACCATGCTCATGGATAGGTAGACTCAACATTGTGAAAATGTCAATTCTACCCAAAGCAATCTGCAAATATAATGCAATCCCAATCCAAACAGTGTTCTTTAAAGAGATGGAAAAACTAATCTTTATATGGAAAGGAAAGAGGTCCTGGATAACTAAAGAATAAAGTAAGAAGACTTGCACTACCCGACCTCAGAACCTAATATACAGCTACAGTAGTCAAAACAGCCTGGTACTGGTACAATGACAAACACATTGACCAATGGAACAGAATTGAAAGCCCAGATGTAAATCCATCCATCTATGGTCACCTGATCTTCGACAAAGGCCCAAAGTCCACCCAATGGGGAAAAGACTATCATTTTAACAGATGGCGCTGGCAAAACTGGATATCCACCTGCAAAAAAAAGAAACAGGACCCATACCTCACACCATACACAAAAACTAATTCAAAATGGATCAAAGACCCAAATATAAAACCAAAAACTATGAAGATCATAGAAGAAAAAATAGGATCAATGCTAGAGGCCCTAATACATGGCATTAACAGGATACAAACCATAACTAACAACACACAAACTCCAGAAGATAAGCTGGATAACTGGCATCTTCTAAAAATTAAACACTTATGCTCATCAAAAGAATTCACCAGAAGAGTAAAAAGAGAACCTACAGACTGCAAAAAAATTTTGGTTATGGCAAATCTGACAAAGGTCTAATCTCTAAAATCTAGAAGAAAATCCAACACCCCTACAACAAAAAGACAAATAATCCGATTAAAAAATGAACAAAGGATATGAACAGACACTTCACTGAAGAAGACATTCAGGTGGCTAACAGACACACGAGGAAATGTTCATGATCACTAGCCATTAGAGAAATGAAATCAAAACCACAATGAGATACCATCTCACCCTGACATTACTGGCAGGAATCAAAAAAACAGAAAATAACAAATGTTGGAGAGGCTGTGAGGAGATTGGAACTCTTATGCACTGCTGGTGGAAATGCAAAATGGTACAACCATTTTGGAAAAAAATATGGCACTTCCTTAGAAACCTAGAAGTAGAAATACCATATGATCCAGCAATGCCACTCCTAGGAATATATCCTAGAGAAGCAAGAGCCATCACATGAATAGAGACATATGCATACCCATGTTCGTTGCTGCATTGTTTACAATAGCAAATAGACAGAAACAACCTCAATGGCCATCAACAGAAGAATTGATAAACAAACTATGGTACATACAATGGAGTACTATACAACATAAAGAACAATGATGAATCTGCAAAGCACCTCACAACATGGATGAATCTGGAGGGTATTATGCTGAATAAAATAAGTCAATCACAAAAGGACAAATATTGTGTGAGACTACTACCATAAAAACTCATGAAAAGGTTTACACACAAAAAGAAGCAATCTTTGATGGTTACAAGGGAGGGGAGAGGTGGGGGTGGAAAAACACTAAATAGATAATAGATAAGTGGTAACTTCGGTGAAGGGTAAGACAGTGCACAATTTTGGTGAAGCCAGCACAACTTGTCCAAGTTAAGGTCATGGAAGCTCCATAGACACATCCAGACTCCCTGAGGGACCAAATTACTGGGCTGAGGGCTGTGGAGACCATGGACTCAGAGAACCTCTAGCTCAATTGGCATAACATAGCTTATAAAGAAAATGTTCTGCATTCTACTTTGGTGAGTAGCGTCCGGGGTCTTAAAAGCTTGTGAGCAGCCATGTAAGATACTCCACTGGTCTTACCCCGTTGGGAGCAAGGTAGAATGAAGAAGACTAAAGACACAAGGGAAAGATTAGTCCCAAGAACTAATAGACCACAAGCACCACAGTCTCTACCAGACTGAGTCCCGCACAACTAGAGATGGTGCCCGGCTACCACTACCAACTGCTCTGACAGGGATCACAATAGAGGGTCCCAGACAGAGCTGGAGAAAAATGTAGAACAAGACTCTATCTCACGAAAAAAGACCCAACTTACTGGCCTGACAAAAACTAGAGAAACCCCGAGAGTATGCCCCCCAGAAACCCTTATATCTCAGTAATGAAGTCACTCCCGAGGTTCACCCTTCAGCCAAAGATTAGACCAGGCTATAAAACAAAACAAGACTAAATGGGCACACCAGCCCAGGGGCAAGGACTAGAAGGCAGGAAGGGACAGGAAAGCTGGTACTAGGGAACCCAAGGTCAGGGAGGGAGAGTGTTGACATGTGGTGGGGTTGGTAACCAATGTCACAAAACAATATGTGTACTAATCTTTAAATTAGAAGCTAGTTTGTTCTATAAACCTTCATCTAAAGTACAATAATTAAAAAAAAAAAAAAAAGTTCATGATGTTTGATCCAGCAATCCTACTTCTGGAATTTTATCCTAAAGAAACAAATCAAGATAAATATATGAGGTCGCTGTCACAGGGTTTTTTGGGTTTTTTTAATTTAGTTTTTATTTTTATCAAAGTTATACATGCATAATTTAAAAGGTCAAATCATTCTACAAAGTTTATTATGAAAATCGACAATTCCTTGAAGCCTCTCCCCCAGTCACTACCCTACTCTCTTTCTCAGCTCCAGAGGTACTGCTCAATCCTTTCGGTATTGACTGTATTTTTTCTAAATAGCATGCTTGCATTGCTAATTCTTGATTTTTCAGGTTTGGGTATTGCCTAGTGATTTCTCTTTGTGGAAGGGGAGGACCTAGTTTCCTCACCAACACCCCCTCACCACCACCACACAAAACACGTACACATACATCCCACCCACCCCCACAGCCTCACAATATATTTGTAATCCTGACTAAATCAATATTCATTATTTGCCTTATTATGACTGTAAATCTGTTGTCAAATAAGCTACATAGGATACTATCATTTCATTCTTTTCCTGCACAACCTTTTGTTTTTTCTGGAGTTAGTAATTGATTCATTTCTTCATTTGGTTAGTTTTTTATCACTAATTTAATTGCAAATTCTTTGTTTCAGAATTTTGAACATGTATTGTGTCCTGGCTCCCAGTGAGGCTATTTAAAAAAACAATGCCATTTCAATCCATGAACCTTTGTATAAAACCTACTTTTTCTCTCTGTGAACTTGTAGGATCTTTTCTGCGTCCCCAGTGTCCTGAAATCTCATGATGGCATGTTTTTGTGTAGGTCTATTTTCATTCGTTATGCTGGGCACACATGTCCTTCAATTCTAGGAAATACGAATTTTTTTCTTTACTGGTTTACTTCCTGTTGTTGTATTTCTCTGGAACTCTTGTTACTCAGAGCTCAGGCTTCCCAAACTGGTCCTCTCATTTTATTTCCTCTTTTTTTTTTTTTTTTTCACTCTCTCTCTTTGTGGTTTTGCTCTACGTTCTGGGAGATATCTTCAACTTGATCTTCCTACTCACAGATCAAGCAGGTCAGATTCTTCGGAGTCTTCCAGTCTCTTGCCTGTAGGAAAAAGCCTGGGTGAGAAACTTCTTTCAATATATACGTGGTTACTTCTTCTTCCACCCTCTGTTTCAGTGTAGCAGCCTCACCTTCAACTCAGCCTATGTCCTCTAGCTCAAAGACTCTCTTGTCTCTCTCCCCAGAGAAGAAGCCTCATCTCACTTATGGAATGGGGTTGGAAAGACTTTCTTTAACAAGACATAAGAAAACACATGAACTCTTTAAATTTTTAAAAATCGAAATCACTCTGTAAGCAAAATGAAATGACAAGGGAACAACTGGGAGAAGATGGACACAAATGGACCCTTACTATTAGTAAAAAATTAGTAAGGGCCTAGTTAAATAATGGTGCCCTGGTGACACAGTGGTTAAGAGCTTGGCTGCTAACCGAAAGCAGTTCGAATCCACCAGCCACTCCTTGGATACCCTATGGGGCAGTTCCACTCTGTCCTAGAGGGGCGCTATGAGTAGAAATCCACTCTACGGCAACAGGTTTGGTTTTTTTGTTTCGTTAAATTATGTATTTGCATTGCATACAACTGGCAAAGGAAGAAATTCCAAATATATGAAGAATACCTACAAATCAATGCAGTGGTTAAGCATTTGGCTACTAACCAAAAGGTTGGTGATTCGAATTCACAAGCCATTCCTTGGATACCCTATGGGGCAGTTCTACTCTGTCCTATAGGATTTCCAGGAATCAGCTTGCCGGCAACGGATTTACAAATCAATAAGAGAAAAATGAACAATCCATTTTTTTCCCCCCAATGGATAAAAGACATAAGCAGGCTGACCATTAAAGAAGAAATACAAATGGTAAATGTTGTTGTTAGGTGGGTGGAGTTGGTTTCGACTTATAGCGACCCTATATACAGCAGAACAAAACACTGCCAGGTCCTGCACCATCCTCACAATCTTTGTTATGCTTGAGCCCATTGTTGCAGCCACTGTGTCAATCCATCTCATTGAGGGTCCTCCTCTTTAAATAAACTTATGAAAATATGTTCAGCCTTAGTAGTTACCTTGGAAATTCAGATTTAAACAAATACATAGCATTTTAGTCCTATAAGAATAGTATTTTTTAAAGTATTTTTTAAAAATCTGACAACACTAGGTGTTGGTAAAGAAGTGGAGCAACTAGAACCCTTACACGCTGCTAGTGGAAGGATCATTGGTACAACCACTTTGGAGAGCCATTGGTAATATCTCGCTAAGTTAGGCTGAAGATGTCCTGAGCCCAGCTATCTTACACTGGGTCATGTGCCCTAGAAAATATCTTGCACATGTAAACAAAAAGACACAAGAATGCTTATGACAACATTACCTATAATGAAAAAAGAAAAGAAAGAAAATCCCTAGATGTTCATAAACAGGGGAATGAATATATAAGTATGGTACATTCATACAAAGAAATATATAATGTTGAGCAAATAAGTAGGATATAGAAGATTGCTACATTCCTTCCTCGCTTCCCTTCCTTCCTTTTTATTTGTCTCCACTGCACTTCTCACATTCTAAAACACTGCCTGATTTATAAATTTTGTTTACTGTGTGACTCTCACTCCTCCACAATGTACACACCACAAGAACAATGATCTTGTCTGTTTTGTTCACCAGAGTTCCTAGGGCTGGGAGTGATGCCTGACATATCTTAGGGATTCAATAAATATTTGTTGAGTGAATTTGTTGAATGAATATAAGACAGTATGATGCCACTTATTGAAAGTTTAAAAGAATACGAAACAATACTGTTTATTGTTTATGTATAAACACTCAATTCAGGCTCTGGTTACTGTCTTAATTCCCTATGGCTATAGTAGCAAAATACCACAGGTGAGTGGCTTTAAGAGCTGTGGTGGCACAGTGATTAAGAGCTCAGGCTGCTGACCAAGAGGACGGCAGTTCGAATCCACCAGCCACTCCTTTGAAACCCTATGGGGGCAGTTTTACTCTTCCTATGAGTCAGAATCAACTTTGGTTTTGGTTTGGGGTGGCTTTAAAGAACAGAAATTTATTGTCTCATAGTTCTGGAGTCTAGAAGTCCAAATCAGGGTATCAGCCACGTCAATTCCTTCTGAGGACTCTGAGAGAGGAACTGCTTCATGCGTCTCTCCTGGCTTCTGGTTTCTGCTGGCAATCCTTGGCCATCCTTTGCTGTTCTTAATCCAGAAGGGATAATGACCTCGTTAACTACTGTCATTTCCAGAGAAACTCTATTTCCAAACAAGGTCACATTCACAGGTAGAGAGGTTAGGACTTCAACATATCTTTTTTTTTGAGGGGGACACAATTCAATCCATAACAATTACGTCTGGCTTGGGAAGGGCACCCAGGAGACTTCAAGAACCCCTGTGAGGTTTTATTTCCTGAACTGAGCAGTGGAGACAGGAATGTTGTTAGTTCCATTATCACCTACAATTTTCGTGTGATAGAAAAATTTCACATTACAACTTTTTTTTTGAATAATAGATACAAACAGCATCTGTAGGAGGTGTTAGGGTTTCCAAGGGTTTTCCCACATGACCTCATGGACTGAAGGCGTAGAGGAGCTGCTTTTAAACTCAACTCAGAGAAAGGTGATCTTGGGACTGGGGGTTCTTCTAAACCGCACCCCCTACCCCCCAGTGGGGGAAATCCCAGCCAAAGAGGAAGAGGAAGGGGAAGCCCAAGGGACAACCCAAGGGACCACCTCTTCTGGATGAAGATGGCGGAGGGTGGCCAGGATGGGGTTTTGTCTTGCACTGTGTTTGCCCAGGAGCTGGGGACTGCCCTCGCCCGGGGGAAATCTGATCTCAGTGGTCTCGCTTCCCCGCTGGGCGATGGGACATGTCACTGGGTCCCCCGCAGGGACACGCTTCTCTGGAACAGCCCTGGTTCTGAGTTAGGAGACCCAGGAATTGTCCCAGTTCAAGATCTGAGTCCCTGTGTGAACCTGCACTCAGAGCTCTGCTTCCTCCTCTGGGTAACGGAGAGAATAAATATTGACTCCGCTCTGTCTACCTCAAATACATCTCTATATCTGAAACACAGAGAAAAAAAATCGCCTTGCAAATTGAGACCAGAGTCTAATATGGTTTTGCATTTTTTCTTTTGATATGAAACTTAAACATTATCCATGTTGTTGCATAGTCTTATTGGCTGAAGAACCACCTAGAACTCAAACATTATCTTCTAAACTACTCCCTATTGTTATTGATTGAATGTGTCTGCCATTCTTCTCTATTATAAACAACACTACTATTAACATCTTCATGTGCTTAATTTTTTGGTTGCTTTTTGACAGTATTTCACTAGGATAAATTCCAGAGGAAATAACCAGTCAGAGTATGTAAATGGTTTCTGTGGCTCTGGAGATATGTTCGTGTGTACAGGACAGTCTTAGTCATCTACTGCTGCTATAACAGAAATATCACAAGTGGATGATTTCATCAAAGAGAAATATAGTCTAGTAGGCTAGAAAATCCAAATTCAGGGTGCCAGCTTAAGGGGAACTTTTTCTCTCTCTGTTGGCTCTGGACGAAGGTCCTTGTCCTCGATCTTCCCCTGGTCTAGGAGCTTCTCTGTGCAGGGACTCAGGGCCCAAAGAGCTCTGCTCCCGGTGTTGCCTTCTTGGTGGTATGAGGTCCGCATGTTCTCTGTTTGCTTCTCTGTTTTATATCTCAAAAGAGATTGGTGTAAAACACAATCTAATCTTGTAGATTGAGTCCTGCCTCATTAACATAACTGCCACTAATCCCATCTCGTTAACATCATAGAAATAGGATTTACAACATATAGGAAAATCACATCAGATGACAAAGTGGTGAATGATCATACGATACTGAGAATCATGGCCTAGCCAAATTGACACATATTTTGGGGGGCACAATTCAATCTACAACAAGGACCATTGCAGTTTATTCCAGGGATCCATTCCTGACCTGGCATAATTCAAAATTCACCTAATTCAAGACTAATCCTGACAAGAGATGGGAGGAGACATTTATATTCGTTTACCAGATAAAAAACACCACTACTTGGCAATATTATAAATCCAGCATACAGCTCACTTAACTGAACAGCTTTGAAATTATTCGTTTCTTGATGTACATCTTAAAATTTGGGAGAATTTAGACAAAATGAGACTTTATTAATATATTTGACCAAATACCAATTTGCATATTTAAAGTGCTCACAAGATGCTACAACACTGCTAGTTTTTGCCACACCACTTCCACCATTAAACCCACTCCCATCGAGTCAATTCTGCCTCATAGCAACCATATAGGACAGAGTAGAGCTGCTCCATAGAGTTTCCAAGGAGCGCCTGGTGGATTCGAACTGCTGACCTTTTGGTTAACAGACATAGCTCTTAACCACTACGCCACCAGGGTTTCCTCTCCACCACTAGGCACCATTATTTTATTCTTTCCTAAACAAATAGGTCTTCTTCTAACTATCCGCTTTGCAGCCCCAGCCCAGATCCATTTGTAAGGGCAAGAAGAAGGAGGCTGCATCATATATTCACCTCTCTTGGAAACAAAATAATTATATCCTCCACTTTAAAAGAGTTTACCTTTTCTTTTCTGATAGGCACTATGCCACTTACTTTTCTCATATTATCTCCTTTCATTTAACCTTTGATCCTATTAAATCAAACCAGTTGCCATCAAGTTAACTCTGACTCAGTGACACTATAGGACAGAGTAGAACTGCCCCATAGGGTTTCCAAGGAGCTGCTGCTACATTCAAACTGCCAACCTTTTGGTTAGCAGCTGAGCTCTTAACCACCGAGCCACCAGGGGTCTAATTAGATAGGTACAATTATCCCCACTTTACAGACAATTGTACCTATCCTATAGTTTGCTTTTATTAATTTAGATAGTACAATTATCCCCACTTTACAGACAAGAAAACTGAGGTGCAGGTTCTGGGGAAATAGCCAGTGTGGTATGTAGCAGGTGCAGTCAAAGAACAAACACAAGGCTGAGAATTAAGACTCAGGGCCCTGGTCCTGGCTCATCAGTCAAACTTCTGAGCCTTGAGCCCCATGGAGGAGGCTGTGGACCAGGTGATGGGCACCCACATGGAGGCCGATCTTCCTGGGCCTGTCGTTCCCAGAGAGGAAGTGGAGAGATTTCTGCCTTTTCTTTGTCCACAGAAAACAGCAGGGAGTTGTGACCTCTGGGCTCTGCGAAGCATGAGCCAGCCACAGCTGATCTGCCTGGTAGAAGGCTGGTGCCGCTATGGCTGTAGCACCCTCATCTCTCACACCAGTCAGGAGCCCGAGATCAGAGTTGCCCTTTCACTCACTCTCCAGACACTTAGGAAGCACCGAGGTAGCTGTGGTGAGGTGGCCTTGGGGCCCAGGAGCTGGACTCAACTCTACTCTGAGACACCAGCTGTGGGACTTGGTAAGTCCCTCTGCGGCCTCTGACCGCAGTTTCCTCATCTGTAAAATGGGGATAATAACGCCAACCTCAGAGGATTGTTGTGAGGCTTCAATGAGGAGAAGGGCGTGACCAAGGCCTGCATGAGGGACCTTGTAAAGCGTGACCTGAAGCAGGTCTCCAGGTGTTCTCTGGGTATGACTCAAGTGCCTGCTGAGAGGGTTCCTGTCTGACCCACACACAAATAGACCGCAAGGGAGAAAGTGTCAGGCTAGGAGGAGGTAGGACAAACTTTGACTGGGGCTGGGGGAGGGCTCTGGGAGGGATCCCTGGAGGAGGTAGTGTTTGAGCCAAATGAAAATCAGGGATCTGAGTTGACACCTGCAGCCAGAACTTCCATTTAGAACTTGGACAGAAGGCTTCATGAAGGAAGTAACTTCGGGCTGACTCCACTCACCCAGAGCGGACCTCCTGGGGCATCTTTCGGAGCTCTGCCCACCCCTCTGTCAAATGACAGAAAAGCTTCATCCATCCGTTTGATACATATTTATTGAGCACTCACTATGTGCCTGGCAGTGTTTTCCTTACTGGAGACACTGAGCAAACATTCTGGTGGGGAATAGAGAGAAGCCGACCATAAATAAATCAGCATTTGTCGGGCTGGAGGTGAGTCTAAGGATAAAGAAGGCTGAGAGACAGGAGTGGAGTTAAGGGTGAGAGGGGTTGTGCTATTTAAAGAGGACGACTGGGAAGTCTGTGAAGAGGCGGCTTCTGAGCAATACTTGGAGGAAATGACAGCGCAGATCTCAGGGATGTGGGGGTAGGGGGATAATGTTCCAGGCAGGGAGAACAGCAGGGGCAGGAACCTGAGTGCACCGCAGGGTCTAGGACAGCAAGGATCCCAGGGAAGCTGGAGGAGGTGGGAATGAGGTCACAGGGTCGCGTTGGCCTTTCAAGGCTGTGATGAGGGCTCTGGGCCCTTGGAGACCTTCCTCAGAGCAGTGTCATCGTCTGGCTGGCTGCCTGGTGAGAGGAGACTGGAGCAGGAAAGGGCGGAGGCAGGGAGACCGGTCAGGAGGGTATTACAGAGATGAAGGTAGAGGCCATGAAGGGGGTGAGAAGGGGTCGATTCTGGGAGTGTTTTAAAGGTAGAGCCAAGAGGATTGTCTGAGTTTCCTAAGGCTGTCATCACAAAATACCAACAAATTGGGTGGCTTATAAGAACAGAAATTAATTGTCCCACAGTTCTGGAGGCCACAAGTCCACTTCAGGGTATTGGCCATGTTGACTCTTTCTGAGGGCTCTGAGAGGGGAAACGTTGCATATCTCTCAGCTTCTGGAGGCTCCAGGTGTTCTTGGTTTGCTGCTGCAGCGTCACATGGCATCTTTCCTCTGTCTCCCTGTCTTTGTGTATCTTCTCTTTTTTATAAGGACACCAGCCATATAGGGCTAGGATCCACCCTACTCCAATATGGTCTTATGTTAACCTGACTGATAACATCTTCAAAGACCCTATTTCCAAACAACATCACATTCACAAGTATCAGAGGTTAGAGCTTCAACGTATCTTTTTGGGAGGCATAATTCAATTCATAACAAGGATTTTTGGATGAACTGGACTCCCTGCTGTCTGGAGGCCCACCTGGGCTGCAAGGTTCCCTGGGGCCTCACCAAACACTACCAGGGAGCCTCCTCATTCTGCAGATGACTGTGGAAGTTAAGACCTTAACCGTTTCATTTTGGTTTTTCCTCTGAAATAAAACCAAATTTAATCACTGAAAGAAAAGCTCCACCTCCAGGGCATTGCTCCCTCCGGTGGAGGCAGGGATTAGATGAGATTTGCAGAATGGTATTGACTCCCAATTAGACGCTTTCCATAAATTAATTACAGAGGCAAAGTCGGAGAGGTAGGCCGGGGCAGGTCCTGGGGCAGCTCCTCCCGCACAGCTGGGCTGCTACCTTCGGTGCCCTGCAGCCCTGGCGGGGCATGGAGGTGGGGGGGTTGTTGCTGGGACTCCTCTAGAATTCGCTGCTCTCCATCCCTGTGGCTGAAGCATCTCCATTGTGAGATGAAGCTTTGGGAGCCACACGGGGGCTTTGGTCTTTATCCTGAGGGCAATGGGGAGCCATGGAAGGCGGCAGGCAGGGGAAGGGACAGGCCAGATTTGCTTTTTAGGGAGGATCCTCTGGCAACGCCAGGAGACTGGATTGGTAAGGCTGGAGGCCAAAAGGCCCAGGTGAGGGCCTTGAGGGAGGGAAGGAGGGATGGGAAGTGGGGACCACTGAAGGAGTCGGAAGTTGCCACAATGCAGATCCTCCTCTCTGGTTTGCCCCCATCGGGGGTCTACCCTTGGGGCCCAGGCCGGCTGCCCGCCTCCCCCTGGGCCCAAGCTCAGCAGCAGATGAGAGGGGGAACTTTTATGGGACTTTTGCTGAAATAGCTGAGTGAACTTCGCCTCTGGGTTTCAGGGAGCCAACCTACCCCTTGATGCTGCACACTCCTCTTTGGCCTGTCCTGCAATCAGGGGTCGAGCCTTGGTCCTCATCCAGGGGGAAATGGCACGTGTGGCCTTCCAGCAATGTGCCCGGGCCCCCATGGGAGAACCAGCTTACCTTGCTCTCTTATCACATGGCAAGGTCCAGTGCTGCCTCCTCCGGGAATCTGTACTGGCCCAGGTCTCCCTGATGGGGTGCAGACGTGTGGAGCCCCAGCTTCTGTGCCTAGGGCTGGGACAACCCTGTGGTGTACTTATACTGCAGAGCACCCGGTGGGATCAGACCGCAGCTCCCCTCCGTGGGACAGCCTGAAATCGCACTTTGCTTGGCTTCTTCCCCTTTCCTCTCCTGCTTCCCACTCCTTTCCTGTTTTATTCTTCCTTATGAAGGAAGGGGTTGCTTCCTTAAAAAGTCACTTGCTTCTAAGGAACCCAACCTAAGACACAGCTTCTAGGCTTCTACTTGTGCTGTCTCCTCTTCCTAAACCATCTTCCCTTACAAAATGGAATGATGCCTCCCAGGCCCAGCGGGAACAACCCTGCCCTGAGGTCCCATGTAAGGAGGGCTCAGGGGCAATCTCTAAATTGTGCCCTCCTTCCCCAATTTCAAGATGCATAGACTTTGATAGGAGGTCTCCCCACCCCCCGCTGCTTGTCCGGCTCCCTCAGTTAGGCGCCTTTCCTATTTGTGGCACCTCAGAATATAATTCTGTGCCTCGTCTGGCACCCCTTTGGGCTTGCACCTAGGGGCAAGTACCCCTCTCTGACCCCTGCCCCCACGCCTGTCTCTGATGACTCCCTACTCAGTTCAGCCCAGGCCCTCTCCCTTTGGTTCCGCCCTGCTGCCACCACAGTCCAGTTTTTGCACATGGAATTGTGCTGCCATTTGGGCTTGACCCTATCCTGACTTCACTACCTCGGTGGGCTTTGTGGCTCCATCTGTACAATGGGGGAGCGGGGTCTGGATTGCTGCTCTCTACCCCTGCCCTGTGGTGGCTGAGTTCTTCCAGAAAAGAGGAGCCTGGCTCATCTAAGGGCGGACATTCATGGCCCAGCTCACAGAATCAAATATTCTGGTTGTTACAGCTCACTCCTAACCCCCAGCTCTGCCCCGAGAAGGATTAAGAAAACTTCTCTGGTAAAAATCCCCAGCCGAAATAACGTGCTCCCCCAAAGGAAACCTCAGAATCCCTCCATGGTAATCTGCTTGTGGTGGTCTCTGCAGAAGCACATTTGGGTGGGTGTGCGCCAGCCCAGGAAGCCCAGCATCTGGGCGATCAGCCTCTGCCTGGCAGAAAAGTGGCCCAAAGTGCCAGCTTTCTGATCCACATGCAGGACTTCTTGCAGGCAAGCTGCTAGAATCACCCTATGGACAGCAAGAGGCCTATGCAGGACATGGCCCTTGGACAGGTCACTGACTCTATTGATTCTGTTTTCTCATTTGAAAAATGGGGGTGGTGTCTGCCCTTGCGGGGGTTCGCTCAGTCACAGAGAATATGTTTACTGAGTGTCCTCTGTGGGGACTCTGGCTCGGTGCTGGTGCCTCAGAAGAGGCTCCTCGAGTACCCTGCCCTTGCCCTGGCGGTAGTGGGGAAGGTGGTCGGTAAGGGGTGGTGAGGGTCAGAGGGAGAGAGGGCTGTAGCCAGCAGCTCAGACCTCACAGTAGGGCCTGGGCAAGAGCAGATGCTCCAGGCCACAAGCTGAGGCCGGGGATGGCTCGGCAGCTGGCGATATGATGTAGCCAAAGAAGCCCCTGGATCAGGGGCAGTCACCAGGGTTGCAGTCAAATGCTTTTCGGTCACTTTGACTTTGTTTGAGGCCCAGCTCATACTCAGTGACCTCGGGCAACTCCTTCTACCTCTCTGAACCTCAGTTTTCTCAACTCTTACAGTGGGGATCCTGACAGTGCCCACTCACAGGTTTGTTGTGGGGTGAAGATCATAGAGTTTGAAGCTGACACAGAGCTGAGCTCAGTCTTGGTGGAGGGCATCTCTACCATACCTCTGAGTTCCCCAGGCTGGGGCCCTCTGCTCCCCAGAAGAGCAGGTCTAGGGGTCAGGAATGGCTTCCTGTGCCGGATGCAGAGCTGCATGGGGGTGAAAGTCTGGGGGCGCCAGGGTCTGCTGCTGAGCTGGGAAGCCTGGGCGGGTGTCTTCCCATTCCTCCCCCTGCCTTGGCGAGTCCAGCTTCCAGAAAACCCATGACCCATACTGGGCCTAGCTTGCCATGCATCATCACAGAAGCTCTTTCCCCTCCCTGGGCATCAGTTTCCACAACTGTATAATGGGCAAGTCAGAGATCTCTGAGGTCCCTTTCAGTGCTGATGTTCCATGATTCTATAACTTTAGAAGTCCCTGCTTCCATGGTAGTCTAGAGAGGCAGAGCTGGGACTAGGCGTCCTGTCACCCAGGCCGGGCTCTAGGACCAGCAAGGTGAGCATAGAGAAGCCCCCAGATGACATGCTGTCAGGCCTTTTGACCCAATGAGACAGTGATGAGGGGCAGAGAGTTCAGAGCTCTGGGATGTCTCAAACCCCAAAAACCCGTGGCCGTCGAGTCGATTCCGATTCATAGCGACCCTATAGGACAGGGTAGAACTGCCCCATAATGTTTCCAAGGAGCACCTGGTGGATTCGAACTACCGGCCTTTTGGTTAGCAGCCGTAGCTCTTAACCACTATGCTACCAGGGTTTCCAGTCTCAAACCCCAGGCTCTACGTTCTAGTACATTCTTCCCCAACTTGTCCCTGCAAGCACAAACCAGGTGCAGGTACCCCCATCAGGGTGGAGACGCCAGTCAGATGATCTAGATTCAAATTCCCCCTTTACCAGCTGTGTGACCTTGGGCACGTCACTTCACCTAATCTGTGTCTCAGTTACCTCATCTGTAAAAAGAGAGTCCTAAAATCTCCCTCAAGAAGCCCTAGTGGTACAATTGTTAAGCGCTCAGCTGCTAACCAAAAGGTTGGCCATTCAAACCTACCAGCCACTCTGTGAAACAATAGACCTCCCGTAAAGATTATAGCCGAGGAAATGCTATCGGGCCCCTCTGCTCTGTTCTGTAGGGTTGCTATGTGTCAGAATCGACTCAACAACAAAATCTCCCTCACTGGCCTTTGTGAAGAGTAAATGAGTTTATGTGTGTGAAGCGCCCAGAATGGTCAAACATTGACTAAATGCAAGTTCCCTTTCCTTGGAACTTCTTCCCCTCCTACTTAGGTCATTACCTGGCCTCACTCTCCACTGCCCATCTCAGCTGCTACTACTTCTCCTCACCTTGTGGCCATGCCCACACTTTCCAGCCTTCAGGTCTTTACTCCTGCTATTTCCTCTGCCAGGAATGCCTTTTCTCCCTCTCTCATTCCCACCAGTCCAAATCCCACTGCCTTCATTGTTCAGGTCATACACAGCCTCCTCCAGGAAGGTTCTCCAAGAAGCTCTGTGCAAGCAGACAAGAACACAGATAGAGAAGCACCAGAAGGGGCACCCGTCTGCCTGCAGCCGTCTCCTCCACCTTCTGCCTGGGTCATACTCGAATGTGGAGCGTTTTTCTCCCCCAACCCCGCAGTACACAAACTTAACCACTAGGTGGTGATAGAACTACAAAGTCCCAGCGGGGATAAGCAAAAAGGCAGCCCAACCAGGCATCCCTGCATCATCCATTCCTTTATTCAACAAATATTTTCTGAGCACTTGCTATGCGCAAGGCTGGCAGAAAAAAAGAACAGCATAAATAAGGCGACAAGGACCCTGCTCTCAAGGAGCTTATGTTTCGCGAGGGAACATGGGAAAGATACAAAAACAAAAAAAGGCAGAAAAAAAAAAAGCAAGAAAAACATGGGTCACAGGTAAAAAAAAAAAAATACTCGGACCTCACACACACCCCCAACTCCAAATGAGCATCTCTTCAGTGAAGGGCAAAATCATGGATCGAAGTGTCGCTGCAAATCTCAGAGACTGGCCAAGCTGGAAAATCCTCTAGCCCCTTGCTATTCAGTGTGTGGTCCGTGGTCCAGCAGCAGCATATCACCTCAGAGCTTGAATCAGAATCTGCATTTTAACAAGATTCCCAGGGTATTCATGTGCCCCATCAAGTAAGAAGGTCTGCTAAGTCTAGGTCAGATCTGGTTGCAATCTGTTTTGTATGACCTCCAAGCTAAGAATGGGTCTTGCACCCAAAAAAAATTCCAAGGAAGAATAATATCTGCAGCACGTGAAAATTATATGAAATCAAATTTCAATGTCCATAAATAAAGTTTTATTGTAACACAGCTGTGCTCATTCACTTCTGTCTTGTCCACAGCTGCTTTTGCACTGCAATGGCAGAGTTGAGGACTTGCAACAGAGACCATATGGCCCCTAAAGCCTAAAATACTACCTAGCCTCCCTCCTGAGCCCCTGCTCATGAGTGAGCATGCCCCCAGGCATCTCAAACTCTACACCTACCAACTGCACTTCCCCCTTCCCCCCACCTAACACCTGCACCCCTCCTCCTGGATCCCCATCCAAGTAACAGCCACCTCCAGGGGTCCCCTAAGCCAGATACCTAGAAGTTCACCCCTCGTGGCCCTCTTTACCCTCCCACAAGGCTTGCAAGGTGGTTAAGAGCAGTGATCAGGAGCCAGAGTGCCAGGGTTTGAATCCAAGCTCTGCCTCTTACTATGTGACCTCACCTTTCTTGGCTTCAACTTCCTCATCTGTAAACTGGGTACAGTAATAGTATGCACCTTTCAGGGAGTCAAGAGGTTTAAATTAGTGAGTTACCATATGCAGTGGTTAGGACAGTGTCTGGAGCTTACTTGTTGTTAGTTGCCGTTGAGTTAACTCCGACTCATGATGACCTTATGTACAACAGAACAGAAAGTTGCCCAGTCCTGTGTCATCCTCACAATCACCCCTCATGTTCAAGTTCATCGTTGAGGATATTGTGCCAATCCATCTCACAAAAGGTCTCCCTCGCCCTCGCTGGCCCTCTACTTCACCAAACACAACGTGCCCCTCCAGCGGCTGGTCTTCCCTAATGACGTGTCTAAAGCAAGTGCGTTAGACAAGTGGAACTTACTAAGGGCTCCATAAATGTCCGCTATTTATTATGATTATTTTTACCCAGTGAACCCCAGGTCAGGCCTCCTGCCCCTCCCCTCTTCTCACATCCTTCCTCTTCCTACCACTTCACCTGATCCCTCCTCCAGGGCCTTCAGCTGGATCCATGCTCTGGCTCCTTGCCTACCACCCAGCAGCACCTATTAAGAGCAAGCTATGTGCTTTGTCTTGGTGGAGGGGACCCATTAACATGTCATGTTCCCTCCTGACCCTGGTGGACAGGCTTGCCCAGTGCCCTTGCCTGTCCTGCATGGAAGGAGCTGGGCTCCAGTGTCACAACTGATTAACAGAGGACCCAGTCACTGGGCCACACTGTCCCCCAAACGGCCTGGCCTGGAGACAGAAAAACACCTTGTTTTGCCAATGTTTGATCTACTTCAGAAATTCTTGAGGTGGCCTAGCAGGGCAGATAACGGTCTACGGGTAAGACATTCATTAACGTGTTACTCAAGAGAGGGAGGTGGTAGGCCGGAGCACCGGCCAAGGTCCAGGCAGCCCAGATCTCAGCTCTGGCCTCTCCAGTGACTTGCCGGGTGATGTTGCCTCTCTGTGCATGTTTCAGCTTCCTTATCTGGGCCCTGATAGGGCAGAATGGATTCAGCTAAAACCAGGGCAGAAGAGGGTGGGGAGAGACCACCAGGCAGGCCTGGGAGCAGGTAACTGAATAGGCCTAGGGCAGAGATGAAGTCAATGGCGCTGAGCTACAGCCTAGCCCCCTTCCATTTCCTTAGTCTGGCTTCAGTGTCTGCCCAGAGACCAACCGCTGGCCTTGGGGCACAGGTGTCCTTGGATGTGTGAACTGTTGTCAAGTGCCCATGTGTTGACAGCTGTTGTACATACAGAAGTTGATTCATTTCATCCTTTCAACAACCCCATGAGACAGATAATATTATCCCCATTTTACAGGTAAGGAAACTGAGCCACACAGAAGTTGAATAACTTCTTATTAATGGCAGAGCTGAGATTTAAGCCCAGGCCATCTGGCTCGAGAGCCTGAGCACCTAACCTCTCTTCTCCACAGATGTCTCAGTGCTTGATGAACACCAAACATGGCCCAGGGTCCGTGAGAACATTGTTTTGTTTAATCATAACAATAACCCTCGAAGGAAAATGTTCTTTCCTCCATTTTGTGGCTGAAGAAATTGAGGGTCAGGAAGACGACGTGATCCCGTGGCCTGTAAAGGGCGGAGCCGAGATTCAGACCCAGTCCATCTGACTGCAAACCCAGAGCCCGCTCGGCCCATTCAGCACCTTGGCCTTGGTCCTATGCTCGTTCGACCTTCCTCCTGGCCAGTCAGCAGGCTTCCAGCCACCCTGGGTGGCCTTCGACTGATTAAATTACTCCTCGCAATCGTCGGCTTCATACGGGGGACTGCACAAAGTACTACAGACGTAAGCCCCCGATTCACACTCGCCCGTCCTGACTCCCGAGTGTGCACAGTCACCAGCATCCACAGGCCCGCACACGCCGACGAGAGGCCGACGCGCGCCCGGGCCACACAGACGTCCGCCGCCAGCTCCGCCTGCTCCAGCCGAGGCCCCACCCCTCCCGAGGTGCCGCCTCCACTTCCCGTCCCGCTTCCGTCCGGCTTGGTCTGGGTCAGTGTCCAGCGGCTGCAGCTTGGATGAGGCCAGCGCGGCTCATGAAGGTCTTCGTCACCCGCAGGATCCCCCCGGAGGGCAGGGCCGCGCTCGCACAGGCGGCAGAGTAAGAAGAGCGGGCGCCCCCGCGCCGCTCCGTGCGCCGAGTGTCCCGCGGGGCGCACGGGGTTGGGTGATATCCTGAGAAGGGGCTGCAGAGCCCAGAGTACACCTGTCTGCCCTTGGCGACCCTGGCGGATGCTCTCCCCCAGATCCCAAGCCCCCCTGCGCACAGGGTGACTGAGCGATCTCCAGGCATGCCTTTGGGCCCAGTTATTTTGGGGAGGGGAGGTAGTGCTGCCCCAGGAGCCAGAGAGAACCGGGGCCCTGGCACTTGGGCCTTGGCTGGACTTTGCAACTTGTGCTTGGTTGCGACGGGTTTGGAGTTTTGTGCGGCCCCAGCTCTCTACAGGTCCCGTGCAGTGTCGCTGGGAAGGGGACACTGGAACTCTTCCAGGTCATCGCCCTGGGGACAGGGGAGACCACCTATGACGCAAGATTCAGGCTGTTAATCATTTACCCTCCCAGGTCGCCTGAGGACTGGCTGGAAGAGGGCCAGGGTCCGTGACAGTCGTTGGTCTAGCCCCTTTGGACAGTTGGCAATGGCCTTGGGCGACTCTTAAAATTGAACCTTTCCATGTGCCAGCCTTGCCAGGTGTTTTGTATACATAAACTAATCCTTGCAACACTGTGAAGTCAGTATTATGATTCCCATTTCACAGATGAGAAAACTGAGACTGGGAAGGGTTAAGTATCTTGCCCAAAGTCACACAGCTCCTAAGTGGCACAGCTGGGGGTTTGAACTCAGCTCTGTCTGAGTTTCAGGCGGGGAGAAGTTGGGATCCAATCTCAGAAATTAGTTGTGGGGTGCATGAGATTTATTTCATTCAATGCAAGGGAACTTGCTGAGGACCTGCTAATTACTAAACGGGCGGGGGGAGTGACGGGGAAGGCAGAAATGACAACAACAGTAGAGTAGCTCACATTGCTATTTAGCACTGTGCACCATGTCAAGCAGAGGTGGATGGAAAGTGACCTGTGCCTGGGGCTCAGCCTGCCAGGCAAGAGCTGCATCACGCTGTTGTGGGCATTTCCAGCAGCTGCCCTGTGTCTCACACACGTAGGTATTTAATACATGTTGTCTGGACTGAATTAAATGGCAAGGACTGAGAGGCTGGGTGGCACAGGAAACATATACAGTTCCCATTAGCTGCCATGGAAGCACACCCTAACCCTCCTTCGTGTTGCGTTGTCTTGACCATCTTGTCCAAGTCTGAGAGTTTCCCATGCTTCCTGACTCATGGAACAGGTAGAGGTGCAGTTGGTCAGGGACTCTGTATTAAATTTCCTGGGCTGCTGTAACAGAGTACCACAGATTGGGTGGCTTATAATAACAGAAATTTATTGTCTGACAAATTGGGAGGCTAGGAGTCTGAATTCAGAAGATTGACAGGGTCGTGTTGTCTCCACGGGATCTAAGGGAAGATCCTCTCTTGGCTTTTCTGGCTTCTAGTAGCCCCAGTGTTCTTGGCTTGCAGCTGCAGCATAGCTCCATCTTCACACGGCGTCTTCTCTTTGTCTCTCTGTGTCTCTTCTCTTTCTTAAGGACACCACTCAGATTAGATTACAACCTACTCTACTTCAGTGTGACCTCATGTTAACTGGTAATAGCCTCAAAGAACCTATTTCCAAACAAGGTCATGTTCACAGGTGTCAGGGCTTAGGACTTCAACATATCTTTTTGGGGGGGAGCGCGATTTAACCCATGCAAGAACCTTCCCCCCTCCCTGGCCTTCCCAACAGTTGACTGCCTGCTTGGATGTGCCGTGTCAGGGAGCTTACTACACTGAGCCCTCCGCTTAGTGTTAGCACTTCCTGATCTTGAGTTAAGAGCTGTCCCTTCTAATTTAGCCTCTGCTCTTGGGGTCCCCTCAGGCCTTGTCAGCTCCCTCTGCCCTGTAATAGCCCTTCACTGGCTCTCTCAGGACAGTTCTGAGGCCACTGTCTGTGCTTGACCCCTGACTCCCCTCTGCTAGCCCCAGAGCAAGCAGAAGGCAGTGTCCCCAGCTCTGAGAGGGGAGGCAGGGGATGTGGCTGTAGGGAATCTTGGGGCCTGGGGGCATCTGTGGGGCTCCCCTGCTTCTCCTGAGTGGCCTTTCCTTTGCCTTCAGCTGTGAGGTGGAGCAATGGGATTCAGACGAACCCATCCCTGATGAGGAGCTGGAGCGAGGCATTGCCGGGGCAGATGGCCTGCTTTGTCTTCTCTCTGACCGCGTGGACAAGAGGCTCCTGGACGCGGCAGGTATGTTTGCACTGAGCAGGTCTGGGGTAGGATGGGAGGACGTCTTGGCCCTGTGGGCACATCAACCTGCCTTTGCTGGCTCCCCGAGCAGGCCTGCAGGACCCTCTCTGGGTTCTAAGGTCACTTGCAGAGATACTATGCCTGAGGGGGCAGTTGTTTGCACCCCCACCTAGCACACACAGTGCCCTCTCCCCTGGCTGTGGATCCCTGGAGGGAGGCCTTACGAGGACAAAGACCATGGTGTGGAGGCAGTGGGTGTTGGGGAGTGCACCCAAGGCCCTCGGCCAGCCCTGCCAGGGCCTTGCTTTGTGACATGTAGCAATGAGGGAGGGCCCAGCTCAGTGCCAAGCACCAGCAAGCACCAGGGTAATGTCACAAAGCAGGCAGGGTAATGTCACTCCTTGAGATTTGTCATTGTGACAGTTTGAGGAAAGGTTCAGAATTACAGGCTACTGGATGGGGAGGGGCCCTTGTGAGTCAGGGCCAAGCCAAGCCTGGCACCTGCACCTCAACCTTGGCCTGGCAGCTTTCTGTCTGCCTGACTGGATGAGAGGATTAGGCCCCACCTGCCTTCCTGGTGTTCTGTGAGGTGTCCTGGGGAGGCCCCAGGTTGTGGCCCAAGGAGACCTGAGGCCTCACTGGGCAGACAGTCTAGTGGGTAAGAGCAGAAGCTTTGGTGTCAGAGCCTCAGGGGCCACATGGTATCCTGTGACCTGGGCAGGTCCCGTAATGTCTTTGAGCCAGTGTCCATATGTGACAAAGGGATTATTCTGAGTTTTAAACGAGGAGCAGAGATGCCAGTCTTCTCTCTTATTCTAAGAAAATAAGAATAAGCTGGTGTCCCCGCCATAGAGGAGGGCTTTGAATTCCACAAGGGAAGATATAAAGGGTGCTTTTTTCTGCACAACAGGAGCCAATCTCAAAGTCATCAGCACACTGTCCGTGGGCGTTGACCACTTGGCTTTGGATGAAATCAAGAAGCGGTAAATGCAGCTTGGGCTTTGGAAGGGCCTGAAGGGAGGGGTGGCTGGCAGAGAGGAGGAGGAGCTGAGTATTTATTTTCACTTCATACCCCTCAGCCATTCAGTGAGAACGTGAGGTAGCTGATGATAAAATACGCCCACAGGGGCACAGGTCAGTTAAACTCAAGAAGTTGGAATTAGTGGGTAACATCTGTCCAGTTTATCACCCTTTCGCATTCAGTATCTTCTGATCCCCACAACCCCTTAGGAGAAAAGGCAAGTATTCTTGTTTCCCTGTACAGATGAAGAGATTCAGAAAAGTCAAGTAGTTCACTTGCCTTTGAACCCTGATCTTTCATCTTCATATCCTCCCCAAAGGGGAAGATGATCAAAGTGGGAGTAAGGGATGAACATTCCTGAGGCTCATTTATAGCTCTGAGCTTCCTGGCAGGCAGACCAAAGAGGGAGCAAAGTAGCATTATGGGACTGCTTTCCATAATGGAAAGGTAGAAAGTGGTGAAGGTGCTTGCAGTTGGTGTTACCAGATGTTTGATTCGTAGAGGGATCCGCGTTGGCTACACCCCGGATGTCCTGACAGATACCACTGCCGAACTTGCGGTCTCCCTGCTGCTCACCACTTGCCGCCGGCTGCCGGAGGCCATCGCGGAAGTGAAGAAGTGAGTGAACGCCTGGTGGGAAAGTCGGTTCTGCTCAGTAGCTGGTTCTTGAGCTACTGAGTCCCTGGGCACAGACCATCTAGCATATGTGGGTAATGGTGGTGGGGTAGGGAGGACAGACTCAGCCAAAATACTAAAGCAAAAGGCAGAACTGAAATAAACAAGGCATGAGAGAAGAGGACAAAGGAGGGGTGGGTAATTCTGTCTGGTTGGGAGGAGGTGTGGATCAGGGAAGGCTTCATGGAAGAAGTAGCAGTTGGGCATCCTTTTTGAGTGCTGAGAGGTATAGGCCTCTTGTCCGTGATCCAAAATCTCTGAAAGGTGTTCCATAAATCTTTTGGTAGCAAAACCTGACCGAAACTACGTGAGGCTGTTTGTGGTCCTTGTTTATTGCATTCAGTGTGGCTAGCCATACGTTTTGCTGCAGAAACACTGATGTGCCTGATGCAAGGTGTGGCCCAGACCCTGCAGAGGGTGTTATATAGAATACAGCATAGGGACCATACTGCCTTCTAAGATGCGAAAAATTCTGAAATCTGGTCCAAGGGTTTCAGGTAAGGGATTTAGGTCTGTGTATTAAGAGCTGGGAAAGGTATCCCCGGGGCAAGGAACGGCTTGAGTGGAGGCTGGGAGACGAGCACACATGAGGGACATGGGCTCCGGGGTGGGGGTGTGCAGGAGCCGTGTGTCCTGCTGACCCTCCTGTCACCTTTATTGAAGGTGCTCAAGACAGGCTGTGTTCTCCTGTCCCCCAGGGCCACAGGTGCTGGGCCTTGTGGCTTTACTATCTGTGTGAGATCACTGGTTCTAGAATCCCAAATCGCAAGCTTGCAACCTGCTATAACCCACTCCGCCCTGGCTGTGTGACCTCAGCAGGTCACTCTTTCTGGTCTCAGTTTCCCCATCTGCAGAATGGGATGGGAGCCTCCAGGGTCCCTTCCAGCCCTTGAATTCTGGCTTTAAAGGAGGAGTCATTCCCTGTGCATCTTCACAGTGCTGAGTAACTGTGGGTATGGTATACCTCATCCCCATTCTTACTATACCAGGGGTGTGGGGTCTGTGCGTTTGCACTAGACTCCTGTCTTCGCCAGAGGCCGGGGCCTCTCACAACCCACTCACTCCCTGCAGCGGTGGCTGGACCACATGGAAGCCCCTGTGGATGTGTGGCTACGGCCTCACCCAGAGCACTGTGGGCATCATCGGCCTGGGCCGCATAGGTGAGTTGCCCACCATGGGCTCCCATGGTTAGATGCTGAAAATCCTCTTTTGTAAAGGGTTTCCTTAGCTGGATATTGTCAAGGCACCTTGCATGCTGTAGGGAAATCTCGAAGGAGAAAACTCAATTTCATAAAACACAGGTCAGAAGGAACGTCAGGATTTCCTTAAGAACCCACTAGGTGATAAAAGGACATTGTAAGAGCCAGGATTCTGAATGATTACAGCTGCGTAAAAACACATGAAAGCTACAAACACTGGGGCCTTTAGGAATCCTATACTGAGGGAAGTCCTCACCACCCCCACACCAGGTCTGGATTCCAGAAGGCATTTCATCTGTGGAGCCGTAACTCAGGGACAGGCAGGCCTAGTGGGCAGGGTTTGCTGGGGTTCTGCTGATGAAGCAGAGCTGTTTTTCTTCCGGGGCCCCTGTTGGAAAAGCCTGACAGAAGGGCTTGAGCTCACCCAAGCAGTTCTTGGTGGCTTTCTGGCATCCTGCCTGGGTACAGGGTTCGGTGAGGGATAGAGAGTGTGGGTAACCTGTCTGGCCAGCCAGCGGCCCTACCTTTCACACTAGAGAGCTGGTCAGAGGAACCTAGCAGATTTGGGGAATGTT
The DNA here is from genome assembly GCF_030014295.1 of Loxodonta africana. Lineage (NCBI taxonomy): Eukaryota > Metazoa > Chordata > Mammalia > Proboscidea > Elephantidae > Loxodonta > Loxodonta africana. Next base: position 80,291,514 of record NC_087350.1, on the reverse strand, counting down.
CTGTCTGAAAATACACCTGCCCAAACCTTGGCCAGGGGAGGCCTGGCTCAGCAGCAGCACCTGTGCAAAGGTCTTGCAGGTCTTGGGCAAGTTGGCAGTGTGGCAATGCCACTAAGAAGTCAAATGGGCTCTGGGGCTGCATTAACAGAAGCAGAGGGTCCAGAAGGAGGGAGGGACTGCTTTGCCAAACCACTTCGGGAGTGCCAGGTCCAGTTCTCAGAGGTTAATAAATGGTCCTCAAGGCAGGCAGGACCATGTGGGTACAGCATCAGCCAGTCAAAGCCACAGGGGAGCTGTGATGCTGCCTCGAGATCTCCGAAGGACTGCCCTGTGGCCCCCGAGGGTATGGTGGGGCTAGCTGAGACAGCTCCCAGCTCCATCCATGTAAGACAGCACCAGTACGTCAGGACTGTATTGGTCTGACCCCGAGGGGCACCCTGTCCCTGGAGGTGCTGGGTGCTGCCTCTGCTCCCTGAGGGTGTGAGGGACAAGCCATGGACTCTCACTCCTTGTGTCCCAGGCCAGGCTGTTGCTCGGCGTCTGAAACCATTTGGCGTCCAGAGATTTCTCTACACAGGACGGCAGCCCAGGCCTCGGGAAGCAGAGGAATTCCAGGCAGAGTTTGGTAAGTAAAACCTTGATTTCCACAGGAGCCCCCTCTGTGCTCTGTTGGGAGGTTCTCCCTGTCTTCTTCAATGGCACCATTTGCAGGCAGAGTGTCAGAGCTCAGATGTATTCAGGGCCTACTGTGTCCCTTAGGCATTATCTTGTCTACCTGCCCTGAACACAGAGGCCCGCTCAGGGAGGCAGGGACTTACCCCAGGTCACACAGCAAATTCTGTCTGTGCAGTAGTGCACTCGGGGTCTCTTTTAGAGTTCCTTGTCACCATTGCCATGTGTGGGCAAAGTAGCAGACATGGTGATGGATGCAAGGAGGAACTGGGAACTGGGGACTTTAACTCAGAGTTTCTTAATAAAGTGGTGAGTGTTATCCCCAGCCTTTGTGTGAATTAGAAAAAGGTGTCCCTTTGTCCTGGCGGATACAGCCCCCTAGCAGGGTATACAGCTTGGCGAGCAGAGGGCAGGCTGGATTTTAGCTGTTCCTTACCCCCTTGGCATACCCAGCTCTGAAGGTGGTGATAGCCACAGTGGCCCAAATCCCACTTTGTGACTTTGAATAAGTTCCTTCCCCTCACTGGTCTCAATTTCCCCATCTGATAGAGCAAGGGGCTGGCGGAACGGTCTGATGTACCAGGATTCCATGAATGGCTGTAAAGTTTGTACAGCCATCAGAGTTGTCCAAGTGGAGACAAGGCCTTCAGGAACCATCTTGGGAGTTTCCATTATGTGAGGAGGAGGAGAGGGTCTGGTGTCGCACTATCTCACTGCCCCTAACCTGAGAATCAGTGTCTGATAGAGTCCTGTCCTTCACCAGTGTCTGTCTCCCAGCTGGCCACTGAGTCTGATTTCATCGTGGTAGCCTGCTCCTTAACGCCTGCGACCAAGGAGCTCTGCAACAAGGACTTCTTCCAGAAGATGAAAAAAACAGCTGTGTTTGTCAACATCAGCAGGTACCTAGGGTTGCCTGACATCCTCGAAAAGGGCTGTCCTGCTGCTGTAATCTGCAGTTTTTCTTCCCTATGGGTTGTTGATGAGATCTCAGGCAGAGCTTGCTGGTCTCCATGAAATAACCAACCACCCAACACAGAAATATGGTAAATACAGTCCCCGGGTTATGAAATTGACTTATGTACAACCTGTTGTTACAAGCCAACCCCCGTATAAAGCCTATTGTATTAAAAATTGGAGGTACGTGCAATGGTTCGTAATAACAAACAGGCATTACTTTGAGATGCACATCAAAACATTATTGTTATTTATTATTACTGTATTATTATGTTAAAGATGTTTTAGTGTATCTGGAAGCGTTTAATTTTTTTATGCATAGAAAGGTACACTATATACCGTATATTAAAACAAATGTTTGACTAACGTTAGATATAAACCATACCTAACTGTTCCAATTCATGTATAAATTCAACTTAAAGACAGATTTAGGAACGGAACTTCTTCATAACCTGAGGACTGCCTGTAAAGGCCACACAAAAAATACCATAAAACTAACCTTAATATTTACCCATAAAATTACCTTTTCTGGAGTTTTGTAGGTTTTTTTTCCCCCTTTGTACAGGTTTGAGTTACTATCAAGTGTCCTTTCTTTTTAACCTGAAGGACTGTCCTTAGCATTTCTTGTAAGGCAGATCTCAGTAATGAGCTCTCAGCTTTTGTTTATCTGGCAATGTCTTAACTTCACTCTCGTTTTTGAAGAACAGTTTTGCCAGATGTAGAATTCTTAGTTGATAGTTCTTTTCTTTCAGCACTTTAAATATGTCATACCACTGCCCTTTGGCCTCCATGGTTACTGTGGGGAAATTGTTATTTAATCTTACTGAGGATCCCTTGTAGGTGACAATTTGCTTTTCTCTTGCTGCTTTTAAGATTCTGTCTTTATTTTTGGTTTTCAAGAGTTTGATTATAATGTGTCTTGGTGTCACTCTCTTTGGGTTTATCCTGCTTGGGGTTTGTTGAACTGGTTGAATGTGTAAATTCAGGTCTTTCATCAAATTTGGGAAGTTTTGGCCACTATTTGTTCAAATATTCTTTCTGCCTCTTTCTCTCTGTCTTCTCCTTCTGGGGCTCCTACAATGCAGGTATTTATTCACTTGATGGTGTCCCAAAAGTCCCTTAGGATTCTGTTCTTTTTTTTTTCTTTTTGCTCCCCAGACTCCATAATTTCAGTTGCCCTATCTTTAAGTTTGCTGATTCTTTCTACCTGCTCAAATCTGCTGTTGAACCCCTCCAGTGAATTTTTCATCTGTTAACTACTTTTCAGTATTTCTGTTAGGTTTCTCTTGTAAAATTTCCGTCTCTTCTTGTTTTGTTCATGTATCATTTCCATTTAATTCTTCGTGTTTTCTTTTAGCTGTTTGAGAATATTTAATATTCTTGTTTTAAAGTCTTTGTCTATTAAGTCCATTATCTGGGCTTCCATGGGAACAGGTTCTGTCACTTAATTTTGTTCTTTTGAATGGGCTATCCTTTCTGTTTCTTTGTATGCTTTGTGATTTTTTTTTTGCTGAAACTAAGACATTTGAATATTATAATGTGGTAATTCTGGAAATCAGATTCTTCCCCTTCCCCAGGGTGTGCTGTTTTGCTTTTGTTTTGTCTTCTAAATTATCGAAGGCTGTACTCATCCATTTGTTTAGAGACTTTACCTAACTTTTTCTGCAAAGATTGGCTTCTCATACGTGTATGGATACTGAGGACTCTGTTTCTTAGCTTATGTTCAGCTAGTGTTTTGACAAAGATTTCCTTGAACACTGCGGTGGGGGGAGGGGGGTGTTGTCAAAACAAACAAAAAACCTTCTGTGCCAGGGTCCTCCTTCAGCACTGAGCCAGGCTTGCACTGAGCTATGGATCAACCTGAGGTGAAATCATAGGGTCTTGTCAGATAATATCTGAGCATGTGTTCTGTCCTGGGCATGTGTGTGGCTTTCTCATTTCTCAATTCTCCCGTATACACAGTGTTTTTTATTTATTTATTTTTTAATAGAGACTAAGGTTTATTAGTGGTTACCAGGGGCGGGAGGGAGACACAGTGCTTTTGAAAGCTTTAACTTCCAAAAGAAATTCTCTACTGGCCTCTCCTTCCAGCATTTAGGGGCCTATCATAAGCATTAATGGTACTCTTTAGCCCCAGACAGCTATAGTCACAGCCCTAGGTTGCTGCCCACTGCCCCTAAGCCCTGCATGAGCTCCCAGACAGGCCAAACTGAGACAGATGCCTTGTTTCAGTCCTTCGGGCAGCCCCCAGACAGGTTAGAACAGACAGACATAATGGTTTTTTAATACAGTCTACTGTATTCTGTCTAGAGCTAGGCCAGGCTCCCGCTCTGTGGATGCGCTCTGATACTGCTTTAAGATGACCGTGCCGAGCCAGGGATGGATTGGGACACCAAACCAAACCCAGTGCCGTCGAGTTGATTCCAACGCATAGTGACCCTACAGGGCAAAGTAGAACTGCCCCATAGAATTTCCAAGGAGCACCTGGTGGGTTCGAACTGCCAACCCCTTGGTTAGCAGCCGTAGCACTTAACCACTACACCACCAGGGTTTCTGGATTGGAACACAGGCAGGTAGAAAACGAAATCTTTCCTACCATTTATGTTGCCTTTTTCTTGATTCAGCATTTGCTTTATTAGCTTCCAGAGTTCTGATACTGTTGAGTTTTCCAGTTTCTACCTGTTTATATGTGTTTTGTTGCTTACACCACCGTCTTACTACAGACTCTCTCACATACCTTTTTGATACTGGATTCTTTCCAGTGTATATAATTGATGCCTTATTCTAAGGAAAATGTGCAGAAGGAAAACATGAGCATTTTCTCAAATTTAGGCTTCTGCAAATTAGGAAAAAAAACAAAGACCATGGCCAAATTAGGAAAGGCTATTATGTCTTCAGCCTGCCTTACTCAGTTTAGGTACCAGTGGGTTGGCTCAAGCCCCTGACAGGCCCAGAGCCAAGAAGGGACACTTACAGTCACCTAGCTATGTAAAGGCTAAATGTTATATAAAGAACACACAAACAAAAATGTGTTCTAGAGAAATAATGACATTACTGCTTTAAAAGTTAGTACCTTCCAGTAGAAAAATTCGTATTATGTGGGTTGTTCTGCCCTAAAAGTGGCCTGGGGGAAGGGTGTTTTGGGGCACCCACATCACCACTGTCATTCCAGGGGAGATGTGGTAAACCAGGACGACCTGTACCAGGCCTTGGCTGGTGGTCATATTGCAGCTGCTGGACTAGATGTGACCACCCCAGAACCACTGCCTACAAACCATCCTCTCCTCACCCTGAAGAACTGTGGTAAGAACTGCACCTTTCAAATAAAAGTCATCTTCTCCTCTCTAGGACCACAGTATTTACAGGTGGTCTGGAGATGTTGGGTGTGAAACCATCATAAGCAGTGCTAACATAAAGGACCGCACTGAAACACCCTAAGTGTTTGTGTCCTTAATGACACTGGTATATAACGTAGGAGAGAGGCCTCCCAAGTACGCTTAACTCTTTATCCATAACGGAGCTGAATGTGGGGGTAAATAGATTTGTTTAAAAAAAAAAAAAAAGTGGGCTGACTGGGTACCTATGGACATAGTCATGGGTAAAATTGGTTACTATGAATTGCTATTATCAGTTTAAGTGTGAGAAGTTTCAAGTGTAATTACCATACCAACATGTATAACTTGTGCATTAAGCTATTTTCTCTCAGCTCCAAACCACATCCTTCTGTATTCTGCTGTGTGATGCTGGGGCTGGGACTCTGCAAACCACTTTCTGCTTGGCTGCTGGCCCTGCTCAGCTGTCAGCGGAGGGCACTGGAGGCCGACTGGAAGGCTGGAGGAAGCAAGACTTGTCTTCGTGCCTTCCTGTTGGTTGTGTCTGGGAGTAGCACCCAGAGCAATGCTTCACCTAGCAGTAGCAGTTCCTGCTTGTAGTGGCTGGTAAACCCAATTTGCAGTTTTCCCAACACTTGCTTAAGCAGCCTCATGGTGCCCCCCTCACAGGCACGAGCAACAACCAGTCAATGCCTCCACCACAGAGGTCTGAGCGTCAGCTCCAAAGGAACCTTTCCTTCGGTTGTCTAGGTTTTAGTAATTCAGTTCTGATCCCCTAGCATTAACTATTTGAACTTGTCCAAAATAAATTAAGCCTTTGTTCTCCTAGCCCTAGGGGATGCTGCCTACAGTTGCTACCTCTGTGGTAGCGCAATGTTCTCAAACTTCCGTGTGCATCAGACCAGGACACTGATAAAACACAGGCTGCTGGTCCCCAGCCCAGGTTTCTAACTCAGTAGGTTTTGAGGTGGGGCCTGAGAACGTACGTTTCTAGCACATTACTGGATGACGCTGATGCTGCTGGTCCTGGAACCACACTTTGAGAACCACTGCTTTGTTGTTCTTTTTTGCCTCTCCAGTTACCTTTAGTTAACAACTGTATACCTAGTTCACAATTCTTAAATTCTCTCTGGTGTGGTTTCCATCTCCAGACTAATACTTAACTGTAAGACTGCTAAGGACTTAGATTGTCTGGGCATTATTTACCAGGGCTTCAAACTGATTTGAACTGGTTCAGTAATGGCCAACAAAGCAAAACTGGAACAGACTCGAATTTTTTCAATTTGGGTGATCTGGAATGATAACAGGAATGGGGAAAATTACAGGTCAAATCTCTGGGGGAGACTTGGAAGAGACGTAATGAGTCCTTTCAGGAGCTTATGTGTGAAACTGGATTATTGGCAGGACTGTGGAGAGTGACACACATTCCAAGTGGCACGTCAGCCACCATCTTTGAGTGGGTCTGTTCTGGTTTTACTTCCTCAGCCATGAGCCAGGAAGAACCAGTTCGAAGCCCTATTGGAATAGAAACTCAGAGAAGGTCCTTAGCTACCTTCCCCACAGTGAATGCTCCTATTGTTTCAGGCCTTGGAAACTCTACCATCCCCACCCCCCATCCCAGCCTGAAAGGAACATTGGCTGTGATGTCAGGGCTGTTGCCCACAGCTAGCTGAGAAAGCTGTCCCCATCCCCCCCAGGCCTAAGAGTTCAGCTCAGTGCCTCTGGTACTGCTTCCAAAAAATGGTTCCTTGGGGACAGGTGACCTCACTTGCTCTGCAGTGAGCCAGAGGGAGCTGTGCTGTGCAACATTTCATCTTGTGGTTACTTCTGTAGATCAGAAATGCCACAGCCCTGTAGCATCACTTTCAGGAGCACAGAGGGGATGATCAGTGTTAAAACTCTGAAGCTTAGTCATCACCTAGATTCACCATCTATTAATTGAAGGGCTGGGGCTAGACAGGCTCCAAGACCCCTCCCTTCTAGCCCTGACATTCTTGTATTTGTGAAACATTACCTCTCGCCACACTTGTGTCTGGGTTTCAATAGTCTAGAATCCCTTTCCTTTGTTACTCTAACCCTCAGCCCCAGGTAGTGCTTAGTGACAGTAGGCAAGAACGCAAATCAAGGAATGTTGAGGCAGGTTCTCTTTATTCTTCTTACTGGCAAACCCAAGCCATGAAAGAGTTTAAGGCTCTTGTAACACCCGTCTTACCTCTTCTTTGTCTCTCCTTCCAGTGATTCTGCCCCACATTGGCAGTGCCACCTACAGAACCCGCAACATTATGTCCTTGTTGGCAGCTAACAACTTGCTGGCTGGCCTGAGAGGGGAACCAATGCCCAAGGAGCTCAAGCTGTAACCAGACAGGAGAGACAGAGGGCCAGGAGGCAAACGATGCCCCACTATGGTCAGATGTGCCCAGGCTTGATTTGGACCCACAGGACGGGAGCTGGGGAAAAACGTCTGATCGGTACTGATTCTGTGGAGGGAAGACTGGTCCTGATGGATATGCATGCCACTTTTGTAGTGGGAAGCAGCTGAGCCAAAAGCATGTAATTTCATTATTAAATAATTCTCTGAGAGACTGTCTCGGCCTGGAACTGGGAAGCTAACAAAAAGAATATCTGCTTACCTTTTCTCAATCGGGGCATTAGGTGACTGCCTTGCATTTTAACTATTAGAACGTGTCCAAACCACCCTATCCCTCATCCTCTCTGCCCAAATCCCTTCATTTGTCTCTCACTGAAGATGGGACAACCTCAGCCCAGCTGCAACCCTGGCACTTAAATCTGATACCTAGACCAGCAGACAAATTAAAGAGCACACACAGCAAAGGAGAGTTAAGTGGAAGAAGGAGAACTAGGTGAGGTCACAATACTCTGTTATCTTTTTGTCAAAAATAATTGGAGATACGTGGGTTTCTTAGTTTTTATTTTAAAATTCATTTCAGCATCTACACACTTTGTTCCCTTTGTCCACTTCTTCCTCCATCCCCACTCCCCAGATGGATAATCTTTTTCTAATCACCACCTCCCTAAGGCCAGTCTGCCAGCATTGCCATTGCCAAAGCCCTGCTCCATGCCCAAGACATTAGGCTCCAGCTTCCCCAACAGCCAGGCCAAACTGACAGTGGAGTTTTCAAACCTGAGAGGCAGGTACAGAGAGCAGCAGAAAACACAAGATTAAGCCAGCCCTCTAGGATGAAAACTGGGTGTGCTGACAATGCAACCTTACACATGTGCACAGCTCAAAGGCAAAAAGAGTGCAGAGAAGGCAGGGGGAATCAATCAGTTCACAGCATTAGAGTATTTTCTAGGAGGTTTGGTTAAGGAAATAAGTACTGGTCAAAGTGGGGCCAGCTATTTCCCTTTTGGGTTCAATCTTAACAGCCTAAGCAAAGAAAAAGAAGACATATTTAGATAGAGGCATGAATATGACAATCTTTTTATTTCAAAATTTTGACCAGCATAGCACCACTGACATGGATGCCCTGATAGAACTTTATGATTTGATCACCACAAAAGAGTCTACATGATTATGCCAGGCTATAAGTAAGGCTAACCAATCAAAATTCAGTTATCCAATACCAGTTATAATTCAGGTACAAACCATGGATCATAGGAACCCTGCGACTGGTTTTCCAGTGAACCTTTGAATTATGTTTTAAGAGCTACAGCATGTACCAGGGTACTAGCTGCAAGCTTGCTTCTCACATGTAGAAACTGACTAAGAGGTAGATGAGCGATTCCAGGTTCCATCTAGCAGTGGACAGGCAGGGCTCCAGCAGCTCTGTGAGAGAGACCCCCAAAGCAAAGTCCACTTAAGCTCAGGCTAAGATGAGGGGCAGGCTCTGACACCTCCTCATGAGGATGAAGGGAAGGAGGGTCGCCCTCTGTTCTTTCTGATGTCACAGGTTCCTCTCCCTGGGCCCAAGCAGGACCTCTCTTATTCTCCATGTTGACCCATCTGTCTCCAAGATGAAGCACCTCACAAAACACTGGTCCCCACCATTTTAGATGTAGCCCGCTCACATCAAGTCAGGACATGATTACTAACAATTAGCCACACACGGAACTGAGTTTCACAGGTGATCCCGTATCCTCCACAGGCCTCTTGCCCATGTCTGCTTGAAAGGAGAGGAATCACGGAGGCTTCCCTTTTGGTTTTCCTCCCTGGAAAGCAGTTCTTAGGGGAAGCCAGGCCCCACTATGAGCATTATGGGTTTATCCACAGACACGTGTAACTGCATATGCTACAGTTGGAGGAGAGGGCACACACTAAGTTTTGTTTTAGGCTACACATACACATCTAGCTTCTAAACACACCAACTGAAGGGTTTCTCTGAATTATGCACAATGGTTTGGTGTCTCTACAAAGGCTGTATAAAGAAAAAAGAAAATGAACTCACGTTCGTGCATGAATCAAACTATGACTCCATAAGTCTACTGAGCTGCACTAAACTATGCTGTTCCCCTGGAAGTGCAGGAGCCAGGCTCAGCCCAGAATGGGGGCCACCAACAGCTCTGATGGCAGTCTCGGGACAGGAAGATGTGGCTGGGGAAGGGAGGCCGCGGGGCCCAGAGAGGACCTGGGCAATGACCCAATGCCACTTCTAACAGTCTTGGATGCTACTTGGTGACTTCTATGCCATGGGCTGTCAGCCCTCTTCCAGAGCTAAAAATATTCATGAACACTGCTACGTTTAGATTTCAAATAAATTTAAACATTCAGTATTGGACTGGGGAAGCAACAACTACAAAAGTTTAGGATCTATATTTTTAAATCAAAGCATATGTCAGTAATAAAACCCAGGGCAAAGCGGGGTTAGCACTGTTAAAACCAAAAAACCAAACCCGTTGCCGTCGAGTCGATTCCGACTCATAGTGACCCTATATAGGACAGGGCAGAACTGCCCCACCGAGTTTCCAAGGAGCGCCTGGTGGATTCAAACTGCCAACTTTCTGGTTAGCAGTGGTAGCACAACCACTATGCCACCAGGGTTTCCACTTTTTGGTTAGTTTATAACTAAAACAGTGTCTGGGAAAGATGCCATATGGGGCGTGGGAGTGTGAAGAGAAGAAGCAGAGAACGGGCTGGTCCTTGGCTGAGATGTGTCAGATGGGACTGGCCCCAACATGTAGCTGGAGCAAAGGGTAAGTGTGCCATGAAAGATCCCACAAAACATGACTCCACGTCATCAGAACAAAGACAAACACTTTTTTTTCTGACTTCCAAACATGGAACTTAACGTCTGTCTTACAGGTTGTTAAAATACTGCTACAACAGCACTTACAGAAACGATACCTTACTTGTCACTCCCTCAAAGTACGTACTCCACTTACAGCTTTGTTTTTAAATCCAGGAGAATTGTTAAAACATCTGTCCAACAGCGATGTATTCAAAAGTATATACACCTTATAGTCCAAGAGAATGCTCACTCTGGACCCAGTGTCAGCACCATAAAAGTGCAGTGTCTGTGACTGCAAATCAGACAAAAATAAAAAATACAGTACTTTCTGAGGCCTAGACTAGCTCATGATACAATTTAAAGCATTTGTGGCAGACAGGCATGTCCTCAAGGGCTTTCCTTTTAGACAGGCGTGAAGTTGCCACTGGTTACACATAAGTGTGTTTTGCATCACTGTACAGGTATACAATATTCCTATCAGAGGGTATAGCAAATTTAATTAAATGCTTCACAGAGTTTTACAAAAATTGCTAAAAAAAATTTTTTGCACTTCGATTTTAATTTGTAAATGTGCCACTTTTAACAACATCAATTTCAAACTATTTTATGACTGCATTAGTCAATCCTAAGCAAGAACCTGGTTTCAGGGATTGCATCCCTTTACCAAGTCCTGTACTTAACTTGGAAATGTAGCAACACAGGCGCTACGTTTATTAGTCTCCACATACCAGTTGTCGAAATTTGCAAGAGACACTGCAGCCCGGAGCTCAAACCCTACGGCATTAACCATCTACCAACAGAGATTTTAGTTGCAGTCCTACCACTGGCATCAGCACTGTCTCAAGATGACAGGGTTAGAGCAAAGTGCTCGGGAGACTGCTGCTCTGCCAGCGGAGGCAGGTTGTCTTAGAATGCTTATACAGGTGGCTGGACTGGCTAAACCTCTTGCCACACTTTAAGCAGGCGTAGGGTTTTTCACCTGTGTGAACGCGGATATGCTTCTTGCAATCTGTCAAGGTCAGAAAAGTCTTGCAGCAGATTTTGCAGGCATACTTGCGAGCACCCTCTACAACCAAGACATTGTGCTCTGATAAGGCCTTCTTGCACTTGGACAGGACGTCAGCAGAGGCCCTGGTCAACTGTGGAGGGCCAGGCTGGGAAGGGCGGCCATTTTCAAATGAGGACGTGGCCCCATTCATCATTAACTGGGAACTGGCAGAGTTTTCAGGGATCTGTGAGCTCCTGACGGAAGTTACAACTGGCATTTTCGGAGCTATGCGGCGGTAATATGGAAAGTTACTGGCTCCTCCTCTTGGGGAGCCCATCATTACCCTGGAGAAGGAGGAGTGGAGGCCCAAACCAGACCTCGAAAAATCCATCCCAAACTGTTCTCCCCCTTGGTAGCCTGAAGTCTGCACGCACGGCAGACCCATCACTTCCTGCATAGGTCTAACAAAATGCGAGTCTGTAGGCTCACTAAATGGGTTCTCTACATGAGAGCCAGGGGCCGAGGAGGGCCCGCCTGCAGGCCCAGCCTCTGGACTCAACAAATAAGAGGCATCACCCTCCAGCCTGCAGTCGCTAGTGGTGTTTGGGATGTTATCATCATTGTTCTGGTTTGTGCTAAAGTTACCGCCTCTGCCCTTGTTAAGAAAATTTGAAATGCTGAAAGTAGACTTATGTTCTAGGTTATTTGTGACTTCCAATATATGGATGTCACCTACCCTGTCAGTGCTAGACTGGGGATCTGAAAAACTTCGATCACTGCTTTCAGGGCTGAGGTCTATCTTAGCACTGACCACAACTCCTTCCACTTCCACAGACTCACTGCCTTCTGCTTGTGAGGTCACATCGCTCACTTCATCCTGAGGCTCGGGAGAGCTCAGGGGCTCCGATTTCACCACCACTCTCATGTGCTCCTTCTCACCAAGGCTGACCTCAGGATTTTCACACTGGAAATCACTTTTCTCAGCTGCAGCTTCCTGCTCAAAACTAGTCTCCACCTGAGTTGCCCGAGAGGCCATGGACAACTGTGCCATGTTGCCAGCACTGTTGTCGGACTGGCTAGGCACCTGGGCATCTTCCTGAGCACCAAAAGATGGGTCAAACATGATGGTATTGTCTTCCTGGCTGTCGGTCATGCCGTCGGCCTTAGGGTTATCCACAATTTTCAGAGAATCTGGTGAAAAGAACTCCTCCCGAGAATGAACCCCCGATGGTCCATTTTCTGGGGTAACGTCTGAAATGGCAGACTCATCCATGGAGGGTCGAAGGCGCTGTCGGGCTCGCTCCTCTGCAGACTGCTTGCGCTTATGAAGGCGTCTCATGGGGAAGGGCGTCCGCTGGTCCAGGGTACTGCACATCGAGGAGCTCAGAGGTGCCGGCTGCTCCTCGCCGCTCTGGCTGGAATGGAGGGCCGAGCTCACGATGCTGAGTCCCAGCTGCTGTAGCATGAAGGAGCGCTGCATGCGGGCACTCTGCTCCTGAACGCGCTCGCTGGGGGGAGACATGGGCAGCGTCCTTGTCGTTAGGTAATGTTTACATGCCTTAACAACAGAGTTCAGATGCAGGTGAGAGGCTGCCAATAAGACATCCATAACATTGCTCTCCCCCAGCATGAGGGTGGAGGTATACATCATGTCAATCAGTGCGGCAAAGGCCTCCGCTGTCACCACCTCGCTATCCAGCTGGATCATGTTCATGGTCTGATCTCCCTCTGCCACTGAGAACAGGGCTCGGAAATGCGTGCTGCATGCTGCCAGCACAGAGCGGTGGGCTTTAAAATGTCTATTCCCCACTACAATGACGCAATCACAGAGCTGGCCATGAAGTCTCTGGTAGTTCAGTTGCTGAAAGATCTGTTCAAAGTGTCCAGGAAAATCCATGATCCTATAGGGGCAAAAAAAAAAGGTGTTAAGACTTAGACGAGCCTAAGTCAGAGTCAGAGCACAATGGTGAAATGAAAGAGTGACAGGGATGGCCAAGCTTGGACCTTTTAAAGCTTGTAGCATTTCTGGTGACGGTCACATAGACTAAGAACCCATCAAATAAGGAGCACATGCCAACTCGGCCACCAACTCAAGAAGCATGCACGTGTGTAGGATCAGCTACTGACTGTTTACAGGCACCCTCTTAACACCTGGGACCAAGTTAGAGCAGATCAGTGAGTAGGTGATTGTCTATCTACCCGACAGAACTTTGTAGGCTCTGCGTTCCCAGGTAACAATGAATAAGCTCCAGGATATTCAAAATAGAATCTTTTATTAACCTTAAGTAAGAGAAAATAGCAAATCAATATTATATGGGGAGATTTTCAGTTACAGATAGTAGATTGCACACATGCATTTAATTTTACTATCTATTAAATAGTAAAATGTTGTTGTTTTAAAAGTATAAACCAACAAAAGAAAAACGAGAGGGAAAGGAGATACCAATAACATTTTGAAAGCTGGTGAGCACATGAACAAATGATAAACGACTTGGAATACCCAAAAAAGTTAAATTCTAAACTGGCAATGAACAAAACAACCTGATTTATATATAAGCCTGCACAAACCCAAAGGCTCAGGAACTGGTGGCCAATGTGCCAGTGGAAGCAGGGTGAAGATAAGGCTAAGACACAAGAACTAGTATTGAAAGTCAGCTCACAGTTAAGAGCAGTGTACTGAAAACCTCATGGATGCTCTGTGTCCGCAGCTGGGGTTTGTCACTGTGTAGTGATCTAGCTAGGCTATATGGTTGAGGGACCACAATTATCAGTAAAACTTCAGGTCTTTTTTCTTGGGCTAGTCAGAGTTCCCAGAAAACTCTTCTAATTTCTGAAAAAAACTAGTTGACTATTTGACTCTGAAAAATTTGAGTGAACAAAGGAGATAAGTCAAAGAGTAGAAACACTCCTCCATAACCCATTGCCGTCAGTCAGTGCTGACTCATTATGACCCTACAGGACAGAGAAGAACTGCCTCACGGGGCTTCCAAGGTTGTATATCTTTACAGAAGCAGACTGCCACAATCTTTCTCCCGTGGAATGGCTGGTGGGTTCAAACTGCTAACTTTCGGTTAGCAGCTTGGCACTTAATCCTGCACCACCAGGGCTCCTTGGAAACATTCCATGGGTTCCTCAGTTGCCCAACAGTTAAACAAAATTAGTATGTCCATATAATGAAATACTATTCGGTAATAAAAGGGAACGCCATATTGATACATGCTCCAGTATGGATGGATCTCAAAATCACGAACAACTGTCATGTTGCCAGCGCTGCTGTCATTGTATTAAGTCCCTTTATATGAAATGTCCAGCAAAGGTAAATCTGTATCAACGGAAAGTAGACTAGTGGTCATCAGGGCTGGGGTGGAAACGGGGAGTGAATGCAAATGGGCACCAGGGTTTTTTTGGAGTGACAGAAATATTCTAAAATTGGATTGTGGTAATGGTTGCACAACTTGTAAGTTAACTAAAAACCTCTGAATTGACACTTAAAACAAGGAATTTTATGGTCTATACATTATACCTCAATAAAAAAAAATGGGGAAAGAAAAATGAGATGAACAAGCTCCAAAACCATTTTTTCGGAGCCCATTTTGAACTGTACGGCTTCTACAAAACTAAACAGACTGCTTAGAGTATTACATATTATCTTTGATGATATCAAGGAATTATTGCTGGTTTTTCCTTAGATGTGATAATGGTATTGTGGATATATATATATTTTAAGTATTTTTTGATGAGATAACATTGAAATATGTACAGATCAAATTACCTGATGTCTGGGATTTGCTTCAAACATTTATGATTTTTTTTTATACTTTCATTACAAGTTAAAATTTACTGTAAGACATATAATGATACTGGTGAGGAGTGTGCTTCTTAGCTCAAGTAGACACATTAGACCATGTGGGCAGCTCCTGTCTGGAGGCGAGATGAGAAGGCAGAGGGAGACGGGCTGGTTGAGTGGACAGGGGGAATACAGGGTGGAGAGGAGGAATGTGCTGTCACATTGGGGGAGAACTAGGTCACATAACAATGTGGGTGTAAGTTTTTGTATGAGAAACTGACTTGAATTGTAAACTTTCACCTAGAGTACAATAAAAAAAAAAGTTAAAATTTAAAAAGAAAAAAAAGGCGGGGGGCCACAATGGCCTAAAGGGTGTATCACTTTCTAATGCTGAGTCTGTAACCAGTAAACATCTGTACATTTTCACCTCCTAGACTCATTAGAAACATGAGCTTGCTTATTATTCTCTCCTAAGAAACTGCTACACTTCCTAGGAACCGTGTGACTGCCCATTCAGTTTCTGTCTCCTTGACTAGAGCTCAGTGACAGACTCTGATTATGTGGTTAGAAAATAAGGTCTGTAACGCCAAGTGGCACTCTTCCATGCCCTCTGCACAGACTCTGTAGAAGCTGAAGGAGCCACGGAGTTAAAAACCCTGCTGTACCCTATCCAGAGAATGACCTGTGGCCTTTTGGGGTAGGGGTTAGGCAGAAACTGATTTCTATGCCCTGATACAAACAAATGAGCATATTGCATATCTAATGTGCCTGGCACTAGACATAAAATTATCAACAAGACAGATCAAATCCCTCCCTTCAGGGGGAATGAACTAATGAACATGCAACTATAACAAAGAATTGTAAGTGCTACAACAGAGAAGTACAACATGCTACAGGAGACAAAGAAGTGGCACCTGCCCTGGTAGGGAGTGTGGAAGGCCTCCTGAGGGAAGAAATCTCCAGAACAGTAATTATGTGAGAAAAATTAGTTTACTTTTTTTTTGTTTAAATGTCAGTTATCTTGAGTGTAAGAAGAAACCACAATCCTTTCCCACAAAAGGTCACTCACTAAAATGTCAAACTCTTAATGTCTAATTCCCACTTTCTAAGGCAAAAATGAGAAAGAGATCATGATCCCAGGAGCACCATTTTGAGGTGCCCAGAGACCTCGGAGAAGAGGCTACTGAGATAGCTAAACATGATCTCAACAATGACAGAGGTTTAAATAATATTCAAAGACAAGAAAACAGTCTGTGCAATTTTTTAACTTCCCATCAGTCTAGGAATCTTCAGGCCTACACTACATCTTCCATCATAGTCCTGAGAGCAACCAAAATTCTCCAGGCTCTTCTCAAATCGCTTTAGATATGCCTGGAGCTTCCTGAGAGCAACCAAAATTCTCCAGGCTCTTCTCAAGTCGCTTTAGATATGCCTGGAGCTTCCTGCAAGGCTGTTACCAGGCCATCTTCAGGGCAGTATGGAGGCTAAGGATTCCTTCTCTCTTAAGGAGCTCTGGAAGTTACTGAAGTAACAGAATGACATTGGAGATTATCAAAACCTGCAGAAATACCTGTCCTCTCAGTTAATAATTGCATGCAATTATTTGGAGATATTCCAAACTAATTTCTCCTTAATGGCATTTTCCTTTCATCTCAATGTCATTTAATCATTCAATTTATGATCATTTGGATTGGAGATGGCAATCAAACCCACTAATATGCAAGCTGGTAAATCTTAGCAGGAAAACTGTCCAGTAAGATTATTCAACTGACCCTCTTCAACATCAAGAGTGTCAGTACAGCACCTCGTATAAGTCAGAGACCTTAACCGAATACGATACAGCCAATCACTGAGTTAAAGGATACTAGGAACCTCACCAAGCCTTCAGGATGGTGGGAAAGCTACTCTAGAGCCAGAAATAATGTCTAACTACACTGAAAGTGAAGAGGACTTGAAGCACTTACTGCTAAAGAACGAATACCACAGCCTTTAGTATGGACTACACCTCAACATAAAGAAAACAAAAATCCTCACAACTGGACCAATAAGCAACATCATAATAACTGGAGAAAAGACTGAAGCTGTCAAGGATTTCATTTTACTTGGATCCACAATCAACACCCATGGGAAGTAGCAGTCTAATCAAACAACACGTTGCACTGGGTTAATCTGCTGCACAAGAACTCTTTAAAGTGTTAAAAAGCAAAGATGTCACTTTAAGGACTAAGGTGTACTGACCCAAGCCATGTTGTTTTCAATTGCCTCATAAGCATGTGAAAGCTGGACAATGAATAAGTAAGACTGAAGAATTGATGCCTTTGAATTAGGTGTTGGAGAAAAGTATTGAATACACCATGGACTGCCAGAAGAAGGAACGAATCTGCCTTGGAAGAAGTACAGCCAGAATGCTCATTAGAAGCAAGGATTGCAAGACTTTGTCTCACATACTTTGGATGTATTATCAGGAGGGACCAGTCCCTGGAGAAGGACGTCATGCTTGGTAAAGTAGAAAGTCAGCAAAAAAGAGGAAGACCCTCAGTGAGATGGACTGACACAGTGGCTGCAACAGTGGGCTCAAAAATAACAATGATTGTGAGGATGGTGCAGGACCAGGCAGTGTTTCATTCTGTTGCACACAGGATTGCAATGAGTTGGAACCAACTCAACGGCACCTAACAACCAAGAAACACCGTGGGACTGTTCTAGAGAAATCATTACCCCCACTGCCACCTCTACCACTCGATGCTTTGCATGGATCCTGCACTACATTAGCTACTCAGAAGAGTCACGTATCTCTGCCATTTTATCTTCTGGACTAACACTAACAGAACCTTCTGCAATGATGAAAATGTTCTGTATCTATGCTGTCCACTAGTCATATGTGGCACTGAGCACTTGAATTGTGCTAATGCAACTGAGGAGCTGAATTTTTAAATTTAAATTTTAGCTAATTTAAATAGCCACATGCAGCCAGTGGCTACCTTATTGGTCAGAGCAGTTCTAGAAGCTTAATAGCTTCCCACATGGCTCATATCTCACCTCTGCACTGTAACTGTAAGAGAATGTGGATTCTGCCTTGAGAAGGTGGGACTCACAATTTTCAAGGTATCCAAATATAAAGGGCAGAGGTGTTCAAAAGATTCTGGGGAGTTGCAAATGACAAATGTCCTCTAAGCATCTGCCTGACAATTAGGGCCCCTCTACATGCATGAAACATGCAGGTGGCTTTAGAAATCCGTAGATGTACTGGGTAAGAGGTAATCAGACTGGAATCGAAAGGAAGATGCAAAACAGAAGGACAGAAGAGTTGATGTTACAAGGTAGAGGTATGCAGGCAGTTCAGATATCTTCAATTCGCATTTGCTAAGTCCTGACTACTCTGCCATGGGCTGTTCTAAGGAACTAGAAAAAAAAAGTAAATTAAAAATAGACATTTTAAATATTTATCTTAAAATTAAACAATTACATGTTAATGTAGCAAGATTTTTGTGAAAAATAAGTTTTCAAAAAAATTAGTTGGAAAAGTGGTATTGTTTCACATTTCCCATTAATAGAGCACAGCTGGATTTTCATATTTGCTTCTGCATTCAGCCTACTGTGGTATCACACATCACATGAGTGATCCCTAGAAAACTCCACTGTACACTCACAAGGGAATGAGAGTGAAAAAAGCAAGTGAAAACTTAGAAAATAGTTTTGATCTCAAAGACCCTTTGAAGAAGTCTTGGGGACCTCTAAGGGTATGAGAACTGTGCCAGATAGTTTGTGTTGGTTAAGTTTGATGATCTAATGACTATACTGGGAGGATGGAGGAATGGGGAGTACGCGCTGAAATGCAGAGAGGAAAATTTGGCAGAATTACAAGGAGAAATTAACAAAATTCTTATCTCCAATCGACGGCAATGGGTTTTTAATGGGTTAACCAAGGAGAAGTCAATAGTGCCTACACTGAAAAATCAAGAAGCAGCTTCAAGTATGTTATTTAATATATATATGTAAACACCAAAAGAATTAGCTGAGTTGAAAGTCTTGTGGGAAAGAAGATGAGGAGTAGGGAGACCAGGGTCTGGTGTTTACCTTAACAAACCTTGTAGAACTATTTGATTTTTTAAATATGTGTACTTAGCAAACTACATATACCTTGGGTAAAAAAAAAAATTTTTTTAATTCAAAAAAGAAACTAAACAGACCACAACTATGTATGTACACACACATACACACAATTAGAAAAAGTTGTCCAAGAATTATTCCTCCAAAAAGTATTAGTAACAAACAGTTTTAAAGGAAATATCTATCAAGCGTTATGAAAAAGATACCCAATGAAAAAGATAATTCCTATATTATTTAAACCATTCTTAAAAAGCTTCTTATGACGTAACACTGAATGGTTATTGTATCACATGTTAGGCAATGCAATTAAACACGGCAAATACTGACCAATCTTTCTGCATGGATGTGTAAGAACGCTTCATGTGTAGTGAAGGGCAATTACTGTGATTACACTAACTTTTAAGAAAAGCTATTAATAAAGTTATTAACACATGCACAACTCAATTAAGGTAAAGTGGAGCCATGAGTTAAACCAAATAAGAAATGCAGCTGACAACCTAGTATTTTTATATATTTTAGCTATCCCAAATTGCTAAAAGTCAATATTCCAAGCCCAAATTAGAAATAGTGCATTACTACGATACCCAAAAGTGATTCCAAAAAGGGCAGAAGCTGCCGAGCAAGGGTGTGATTTTTCGGTAAAATCCCAGCGTTAGCTGATTGATCTAGCAGGGGAGCTCTGGAGCATTTAAATCATGTCCCTGACTTTGAGCTGCCTCAAGGAAAGGGCACTGGTCTTTAAAAGCCCCGTACCAGTCAGTCAACATCTAAGAGCCTCCCCAGAAGGATGTAAACTACCAGGCACTCTCTGAGCCCACTCACAAAGTAATACCAGTCACCCCAAGGAGTCTTCGAAAGAGTCACAGATGCAAGCCATTAGAAGCAAAAGCACACAGAAGTTGCAGAATGGGTGCAGAGAACCAGTAAAAGGGATCAAGGGCATCTGGTCAGACACCCAACAGTCTTTACATATTCGGTGATGCTAAAGTGAGTGACATATAACCACATGGATAAACAGACCCTACTGTCTGTTAGCAAAAGATATTTTTGTGTACAGTATATGTTGCATTCCCAATCCACCACTCCTGTCCTTAATATATTATTAAGGCAATGGAAAATCTCGATTCCTTTCTTTGATTCTAAGATGCCATTTAGCATTAAGAGGTCCCATCACCGTAAAAGTTGGTAAACTCTGTTTTAACAAAAGTCATTGACAAAATAACCATGGCAGACTTTCTCAACTGAGCTTTCTGGCATAACCGAAGAAATCCAATTAGTTTAAGTATTAAAATAAAGCTAGCTGTAGTTGCAATACTCTGTCAGTCAGGGCTTTGTAGTTACAATCAAGAGAACCCAACTCTAGCTTATTTGAGCAAAAGGTAATTAATTACAAGGATATCTGAAGGCTCAACACTTTGGGGGCTGAAGAATCAGGCTTGAAAATGGACAGCAACCAGAGGTGGTATGAAGGGCTAGGAAGGAAGACCCATAGTCAGTGGCACAGCAGGAGAGTCTCCTTGGGGTGCTGCCCCTGGAATAAATTGCCTCCTGTAACAGTTCTTTCAGTACTGACATCACATGTTCAAGATTCAAAGACTGGAAGTCCCAGGGAGAGCTCCTACGTGCTGAACTAGGGATTCACCTGATTATGCTGGGGAAGCAAAGAGGACGTCTTTCCTGCCTTTACTTCAGTAGTGGAATGCTGACTGCCAATTTGCCACCTAATAAGATTACACATAAACTTTAGGGTTGAGATAATTCCCCAACAGGAAATCAGAATGCTACCAGGAAGAGAATGAGAATACTGGAGAGCTAAAAAAGTGGTATATGGTATATTAGGCAACAAGATGATTTGGTTATATTACATTGATAAGGACAACCCAAGGACTAGCACAGCCTAATTTATATTTCATGTTTTGACTAGTTCTTAACTAGTAAAAATTAGTCACTTGAAATAAAGCAATCTGTGTGGCAGACTGTATTTTCCAAGATGGTCACATCAAGATCTCCCATCCCACATGATCACATAAGGCAACATTGACACTCCTCTCTATGTTCATTCCCTCTGAAGCCTAGGCAGGCTTCTGACTATTGCTCACTCTTGGAAACAAGTCACAATGTTGTGAGAAGCCCTGCCAAAGTCTTGCTGACAGTCAGCATCAGCCTCCAGACATGTGGGTATGCCTTCAAGATGACTTCAGGTCCAGTCATCATCTGACTATAACCATGACAGACTCCAAAAGAAAATCATCTAGCTGAGCCCAGGTAACCCCCAGAACTGTGAAAGACAATAATAAAATGATTTTTGTTGTTTTAAGCCATTAAGGTTTTTTTTTTCATTGTTTCATTTTTGTTTTACTAATTAGGATAGATTAAAATATCACCAACATCCATGTCAAAACTATACTTGTTTGTAAGAATTGGTTACAGAGAATTTATAAGAGTAGTATATATTTTATTATTTATAAATTACGTGCTATACAACCTTTCAGTAAAATTAATAAGTACATACATATAACACACATACATTTTTCTTCCCCAGAGAGCTGGTTGTTAAACATTTACCAGCACACCACTATTTTCATATATTAATTCATTTGCTCTTAACTTCATGAGGTAATACTGTTTTCTAGACAAGAAAACCAAAAAAGCCATTAAGTTTTCAGGTGATTTGTTATACAGCACCAAATAACTGGGACAATGTGATGCTTGTTAACATTTCCCCACAAATCAACATTCAAACACTATCTCGAAGGGACTTTTTTTTTTTTTTAAATGTCTACTATGTTTTGGGGGGAACCATCTCCCACTCATTCTTAGGCATGTGGTACAGATCAGACTATCCTCAAGGTTCTGAGTTCCCGGGGTGTCCAGACACACGATTGTGGGGGGAGGGGGAGAGACGGTGGGCTGGTCAATTTGGTTCCCACTCCCCCTGACCACAGTGATTATGTCAGAGAGGGGTATGTGACTCAAGCCATGCCAGTTAGAGTCAGCCTGGGGATTTTTACAGGTACTATAATGAACGAAAGATATCCTTTTCCTTCAGACTGCAAGCTATGAGGGAGATGTAGGTCTAGCACTATGGTGGCCATTTTTGCCTGTCTGAGAATGAAGCCATCACAGAAGAAAGCAGTACCAAAAGACAGTGTCCTGATGACATCAACAGACCTCCTGGGATCCAGCCATGGCTGGAGTTGTCATCGACCTACCTAGTTTCATCAGCCAATGAATTCCCCTTTTACCTTAACCTGGATTATGTCGGATCTCTGTCACAAAATCAAACGCAAAATTCAACTTATAGTCTCGGAAAAATATAAATAACTACCTTAAAACCTTTTTGGATCCAGAAGGATATTTTTTAAATTCAGTTACTTTGGGAGATATAAAAGTTGTTACGCTCTGCTCTGTTGGAAAGGAATCATGAATCAAGATCATGGTTATTCAAAACTCTCAAGCAACTCTAGCAAATTCAGAGGTCCAACCTAAAAGCTACAGAGAGCTCATGCAGAGAAGATAAGAGTTTTATCAAAAGCTGCCCATCTGAAGCCTTCAAAACAAGGAAATAAGCTTCAGGTCTCTTTAAAAGACTTCAAAATGTGACAATATGGGTATATATGGCTGGATGAGATTAGATAAGCAATCTACTACTTTTTAACTGTGTCTGACCCAAAGCAAGTATACAGTACAATATTTATTATCTGTGGGAACAGACTTTTATAATTTCTAAATATAGGTAAGAAAACACACTCATACCACCATTTAATATATTAAAATGAATAATCAAGAGTTGACTGTTTTCTCAATAGATGTGCTTTCTTAATGCTTTAATTAACCTAATAAAAAAAGGTAATTTGTGTTCTAGAACAAACCAGTTAATAGCAGCACATCTTAAACTATTTGATTTATAAAAACATATCTATGTGCTTTTTAATAATATATTTAGTTCATAAAAAGAAGTATATCCATACTCAAACATCTTCAAGTGATTTGCTGCCTGTCTGCCAGGAAGGACCTGCAAAGTTGCCACCTGCCGGAAGCATCTTACATTCTAAGGAATTCTTAACATTCACTATGCTAGCAGAAAACCAAAAATGGAACAGAACCTTTCCTCTGCTTACAGAGATGATATGGAAAAAAAAAAAAACAAAAAACCCACTGCTATCCAGTCAATTCCGACTCATAGTGACCTAGAGGACAGAGTAAAACTGCCTTGCAGGGTTTCCAAGGAGCGCGTGGTGGATCTGAACTGCCGACCTTTTGGTTAGCAGCCAGAGAGAGAGATAACACAGAGGGAAATAAATATGAGAGAGCGAAACTCGGCAAGATTTCAAACAGGCTAAGATTTTTGACAGGGCACCAAGTCAGGCCCAGTAGAGACCTGGAGCATTCATCCATTGTTCTGATTTGACCAACAAGGTGAGGGTAGGGGAAGGCTGGGCTAGGTGGACACATGGGTACCCAGGGTAAACCCCAGATACCAGATCTGTCAGCATGACTAATTTCCTCATCTATTTCTGCTCTGTTAGTGGTGGTCAGAAACTGGACAGACTAGGCCTGTTGTAAAGGGAATCCATCGATGACTAAAGGTGAGCATGACTGGGGAAGTCAGGGCTAAAGCCAGAAGCCCTTACCACCTTACCTTACCTTCAAACTTTCCCCACTTTGCCACCTTAATTTTCCAGTCAAAATTCCTGGGGACTAAATGACCTAGAACTTTGTAACTCAGTTTGAATAAGAAAAGGTATTAGTGCTCTACTTCTATTTCTAGTGCAAACTCAAAGTGATTTTTATACTAAGCTTGTTGAGGGCAGAAACTATATTTTCTCTCTCTCTATTTCAAGCACCACCCACAGTGCCTGACACTCAGCTTAGAAAATATTGTTTGTTGAGTGAACTGCACCTTCATAGATGAAATATGATAATACCATATTAACCAGCAATCACATTTGTAAGAATCTCAACTATCTCTAAAATCACCCAGAAACCTGGGGGGGTGGGGGGGGGGCGGGAGGCAGAGAGAGACTCAGAATATTCAAAATAAAGATCAAAACCTATGTACGAAAAACTTTCTTCATAGTAACATCCCCCAAGCCCTCACACAAAGTCTTTTGTTTTAAACAAACAAAATTTGGGTAAGCTTTTCTAGTTTCCTAACTGACTAAAGATGAACAACTGCAACTCTAGAATGAGGGCAAGGGGCTGCTGCTTCCCTAAGGCACACTGACAGCTGCAAAAAGAAACAGCTGACCCACTGAGGGGGGAAAGAAAAGCAAATACAAGGACCAGAGACCCCGCAGCTTGGAGCCTTTTAGTAGAGGGGCTCTGTAGCCTTAGACATGTCAACAGCCCATGAAGGTACTTGTGTATTTGGTATACAGATGCACCTACCTAATGTGTTGAAGTGCTTACTTTGTTCCAGGTTAAGTGCTGTGGCATACAGATTTATATGACATGGTCCTAACTGCCACAGGTGCTTGCTGGAGATAAGACACACACACAAATAACCACATTACAAAACAGAATGCATTCCGTGCTACAGCATTAAGTGAAGTGTACTCGGTGGCTCAAAGAAAGCAAAGGCTACTTGCAGCTTCATTGTGACAGGGGCAGGTTTGGATTAGGTAAAGTGAAATACAGAAGTACACTCCAGACAGAGGTAAAGGTGGGGAAGGTGAGATGGGGGTTAGGTCCAACTATGAAACCTCACTTTGTTATAATGGGAGCAGTCCCCAACAAGATATGGTCCAGGTGGCTGATGACACCTGGAGAGAGAATACATAGTTATGAGTGTGAGCAAAGGCTAGGGGTAAGGATGAGGAGATCTATGGGAGTAAGGAGATGGAGCTGAAAGGCAGGGCCAGAGACTGGGATTGGAGGTGAGAATGAGAAAACAGGTATGTACAATGGTGGCAAAGGGAGTGAAAATTAGAGCAAGGGCTCTGGAACAGATGGAAGGAGGGTTTTCTTCTCCACTTCTTTTATGCAAATCCTCCCTTGCTGCCAGTGTCACATGCTGCCACCACAGATGACACTGCCAAACCTTCACCACTGCCAAAAGACCCCTGGTTTGGAAGGTCAGGAGAATGCTGGATGAGCTCTGCCTTCTCCTCCCACGAAACCTGCCATTGGCTCCTCGCAACTCTGCCCTCCAATAGACTGGTACCCAACAAGAATCAGGGATCAGAGCTTTGGGAGAAGGGGAAAGCAATGGCAGACTTCTGGCAGCAGGGTCACCTTGTTATAAGAGGAAAATCTTGGGCTGCCCAACCCTGTGTCAGAGTGGTGGTCTGCCAGAGGACTGCTGTTGAAAGATGGGCATGCACCCACTTTGGTGAGAAGCGCCTTGGGTTCTTAAACGCTAGCAGGCGGCCATCTAAGATGCATAAATTGCTCCCAACCTACCTGGAGCAAAGGAGAATGAAGAACACCAAAGACATATGGTAAAGATGAGTCCAGGAGACAGAAAAGGCCACATAAACCAGAGACTCCATCAGCCTGAGACCAGAAGAACTAGATGGTGCCCAGCTACCACCAATCATTGCCCTGACAGGGAACACAACAGAGAACCCCTGATGGAGCAGGAGAACAGTGGGATGCAGATCTCACTTATATAAAAAGACCAGTCTTAATGGTATAACTAAGACCAGAGGGACCCTGACGGTCATGGTCCCCAGACCCTTTGATAGCCCAAGACTGGAACCATTCCCGAAGCCAACTCTACATACTGGGATTGCCCTAGACTATACGATAGACAATGATGCTGGTGAGGAGTGAGCTTCGTGGCTCTAGTAGACACTTGAGAATATGTGGGCAACTCCAGTCTGGTGGCGAGATGAAAAGGAAGAGAGGGACAGGAGCTGGTTGAATGGACATGGGGAGTACAGGGTAGAGAGGAGGAATGTGCTGTCTCATTAAGAGGAGAGCAGCTAGGGGTACACAGCAAGGTGTGTATAACTTTTTGTATGAGAGACTGGCTTGATTTGTAAACTTCCACCTAAAGCACAATAAATTTAAAAAAAAAGAAAAGATGGGCATGCACAAGGCAGTCAGTTGCATGACAGAGAAAGCACTACATTTAGACTGCAAAATAAATTAAGACAAATTCCACTGCTTTATCCTGTTTAGAGCTTCGCACTTGCACTGTAACTGGCCTAGAAATTTCCCTCTCTCAAGTACTACATTCCCCTAAAATTTGAAATGAATAAATACTCAGCTATCTAGATTTAAAAAAAAAAAAACTTGAGCCAGTTAACATTCAAAACATCATACAAACTAATAAAAAAAACTATACATAGTTATCCAAAAGTCTACAGAAACCAAAAATTAATGGCTCCTTTTAGCTGCTTTTAAGTCTAAGACCATAAGACCACGTCTATTTTAAAATGTTCACTTCCCCCTATTACTTAAAAAAATGTTACCTCTCACCCATCCCAGTTGCTACACACCACACACATACACACACCTTTTCAGCAGTATTAAAAAATAGCTTTCATTGCCTTTTACTCCTGACAATGAAGAAACTTAATTCTTCGTGAAAAGAGTAAACTAATCAAGAAAGCCATACCAAAGCACTGGAGACATTATTACTGATGGTGCCTTTTTAGTAGTGAAGATGAAAAACGGATTTAATCCATTTCTTATACCTAGCTTACTTTCCAAGCAGTGTAAATTCTGTCACTTCTGAGTCATTTATTGAATCAGCAGTGTATTCTGACTGAAACTTAACCTGATGAGTTGCTTTTGACCTTCTATTCAAAATGAAGTAGAATGTATGTTACTAAATGTGTTTAGATTTTTGTAGCATTTGTAGGTTCCGCTCACAAATAAACCCCAAAACAGTGGGTTTTCTTCTCCCAGTCCTCCTTCTTCAAATTCTTTCTGTAGTACAGGCTGTTTTAAAAACTAAAAGCCTCAGATTTTCAGAGAAAGACAGCTGAGTAGATTTTAAATCACAATCAACTAATTAAGATGTCCTAAAAAATCAATTACACCATGTTAACAAAATGATGTACAGAAAAGAAAAGGGAAGCAATTCAATCATTTTAAACTGAAGTTGGAAATAAAGTATTTATAAACCTATGTTATCAAGTACACAAAGTAAGAGCTGACAAAGTATACATACCCAAAAACCAGATCCACGAATCAACCATTTAAAAAAATTTTTTAAACAAAAAAACTTTGTTAATTTCCATTTATGGAAGAAAAATATCCCTTGCAACAGGATTCCTTTCAATAGCAAACTGTCTTTGGAGTACAAAGGCAAATTTGGAAAATTTAGTAAAGTCTGAATTAATAGAGTACTAAAGTATTCAACTGTACTAATTTCATTAAATTTAAGATGACAGTGATTATAAGATACAACATTATTTCATGCAACGGTAGGAAAGAAAAAAGTTACCAATTAATCTAATTTATCACATCCTGTCTTCAAAGAGATTAAAATGTAAAAAAAAAACGTGACTTAGAATCAAGGAAATACTGGAACCTTAAATAATTCAAATCAGAAGATTGGAAAGCAAATTATCTATAGATAACCCTGGATAAAAAGAGACTTAGGCTGGGTTTGCTAGAGAAGCAAAACCAGTGAAGCACAAGGTAAATATAAGCCCAAGAGACAGAAAGGGCCACATAAACCAAAGACTACATCAGCCTGAGACCCTAAGAACTAGATGGTGCCTGGCTACCACTGATCGCTGCCCTGACAGGAAACACAGCAGAGAATCCCTGATGGAGCAGGAGAACAGTGGGATGCAGACCTCAAATTCTCGTAAAAAGACCAGACTCAGTGGTCTGACTGAGACTAGAGGAACCCCAGGGTTCATGGTCCCCACACCTGTGTTAGCCCAAGACTGGACCATTCCCGAAGCCAACACTTCAAACAGGGATTGGACTGGACTATAAGACAGAAAATGATACTGGTGAGGAATGAGCTCCTTGGCTCAAGTAGACACACGAGACTATGTGGGCAGCTCCCGTTCAGAGGCGAGATGAGAAGGCAGTGGGGGACAGGAGCTGGGTGAATGGTCATGGGGAATAGAGGGTGGACTGAAGGAGTATGCTGTCTCATTAGGGGGAGAGCAACTAGGAGTACATAGCAAGGTGTGTATAAGTTTTTGTATGAGAGACTGCCTTGATTTGTAAACTTTCACCTAAAGAATAAATTAAGAAAAAAAAAAAACAGTGAAGCATATATACACACACACAGAGAGAGACACAGAGAGAGATTTATCTCAAGGAAATGGCTCACGCAGTTGTAGGGGCTAGTAAGTCCCAAGTCCGTGGGCCAGGGGTTGAGCTGGAGGCTTCTCCTGACTCATGTAGCTCCAGGGGTTGATGAACCCAAGATCAGCAGATCAGACAGAAGGCCTCTAGCTGACAGGCTGCAGATGCTGACAAATCCAAGATTGTCAGGTAAGACAGCAGGCTGCTGGCTCACAGGCTGTGGAGCCGAACAAATCTCAAGATCCGCAGGTAAGGCAACAGGCCACTGGAACACAGACTACAGAGGCTGACAAGTCCCTATATCAGCAGGCAATATGGCAGCCAGCTGACTCAAGTCCTAAGAACCAGAGGTCATATGACGACGAGTTGGATGCAGGACCCAGAGCAAGCAAGCTAGCTTTGCCAAAACGTTCATTTATATCTTGGATGCAGTCCACACCCTTGAGGTAACTCCCCTTATAAGTGATTGACTAATCACATTAGATCACGTTATGGAGGATGACTACATCATTACATAACTGCCAAACTACATCATTATATAACTGCCCAACCACTGAGAAATCATGGCCCAGCCAATTTGATACACCACCTTAACCATCACAATCCATCCCTTGTCAACTTGACACCCGTACACATCTCCTTAAACCATATACAATCTATAAATAGACAATTACAAAGTCATACTTGCACCTAACATGATACAACTAACATGTGTACAACCGAAAATACAATAGCCCTGTTTATATCTTTTATTTCATAAGTGAAAAAAAATTTTTTTTTGATATATACATCCAAGGAAGAAATAGTTATAACAATTACAGTCCTCGTTTCTGCAACTGGTCATGTGGTTGTAACTGGTATTTAGAACTACCTTCTTCCACCACCTATTCTGTATTCCCTTTACCCTCAGCAAGCACCTTAGCTGGTCGTGGTTCTTTGCCTGGTGGGGTGACCCAAACCTTCATTCCTAAAGGGTCTGAGCTGTTAGTACTCATGTCAGAATAAGGTTGCTCTAGTTTCCCGTTGATTTTAATCACAGGGCATGGTAGTACTAAGAGATGCCCTAAGGGATCTCCTGTATTTCATACATACTCTCTTTTACCACCATTATGCAATATCAATCTGATTTCCCGTTTATAGTCACACCAGCCAATATGGTAACTCCCTTCTTTGCACATTGATCTAGAGGTATGAGGAGCCCAAAGTGGCCAGGTGGCATTCTTAACTTCCAGGTCAATAGTCTGTGTTGTGTCCCCAGGTGGGAGCATTCCACCTTTGGAACAAAGACCTCTAGATTGTAAAGCATAGGATCAAGGGGACAGGGAGCAAAAATTTTGCCAGTGGGTCACTAGGAATAATAGTGAGTGGTGTCACTCTCATCCCCACCCCTTGATTCCTGGAAATGTGAATCCTGGCTATGGGATAAATAGCACCATATCTTGGAAGATGGTTTAGAGCACGTACAGCCTCCTGAAGAATACTCTCCAAACCTGCAAAGTGTTGCCACCTAGCTGGTGCTATAATTGTGTCTTTAGAAAGCCATTCCAACAAGCCAGCTGCTTCAGAAAGCCATTCCAACAAGCCAGCTGCTTCAGGATGATGAAGAACATGGTAAAACCAGTGAATGTCGTGAGCATGGCCCCATTGTTATACTTCATCTGCTGTGAAGTGAGTCCTTGATCCAAGGTGATACTGTGGGGGATACCATGATGGTGGATAAGGCATTCTATGAGTCCACAGACAGTAGTTTTGGCAGATGCATTACATGCCGGGAAGGCAAATCCATATCACGAGTAAGTGTCTATCCCAGTAAGAATGAAACACTGCCCTTTCCATGATGGAAGTGGTCCAATGTAATCAACCTGCCACCATGCTGCTGGCTGATCATCTTGAAGAATGGTGCCATATTGAGGACTCAGTGTTGGTCTCTGGTGCTGGGAGATTGGGCATTCACCAGTGGCTGAAGCCAAGTCGGCCGTGACAAGTGGAAGTCCATGTTGCTGAGCCCATGCATAACTTCTATCCCTGCCACCACAGCCACTTTGTTCATGAGCCCACTGGGCAATGACAGGAGTGGCTAGGGAAAGAAGTTTGGTTTCCACAAACTGCATCATCCTATCCACTTGGTTGTTAAAACTCTCTGCAGAGGTTATCTTTTGGTGAGCATTCACATAAGACACAAATATCTTCACTTCTTTGGCCTATTCAGACAGGTCTATCCACATACCTCATCCCCATACCTCCTTGTCACCAATTTTCCAATCACATCCCTTCCAAGTCCCTGACCATCCGATAGCCAAACCACTGACCACAGCCCATGATGAGTATACAATCACACATCTGGCCATTTCTGCTTCCAAGAAAGTGAACAATCAGGCACATTGCTCGAGGTTCTGTCCATTGGGAGGATTTTCCTTCAACACTGTCCTTCAAGGAGGTCCCATAAAGGGGCTGCAGGGCTGTCACTGTCTACTTATGGGTGGTGTCTGCGTATCATGCAGAACCATGTACACACCAGGCCTAAGTTCTCTCTTCCTCAGTCAAATGATCATAAGGAACTCCCCATGGGGTGATAGGTGCAGAATGGGAAAAGGAAGGAGTGAAGACCATGGGCATTTGGACCACTTCCTTATGCAACTTATCTGTGCCTTCAGGTCGGGTTTGAGCCTGACCTCGTACATACAAGTAACTGGCTGACCACATCAGATCACATCATAGAGAATGACTACATTATTACATAATTGCCAAACCACTGAAAATCATAGCCCAGCCAAGATGACACACAACCTTAACCATCACAGAAAGTAATCTACCCTTACCGACTATATTACGAGGAAGTCAGTACTCTAGCGTGATTCCTTATCTGTCTGAGCTGTCAAAAGACAAATCAAAGCTTTTGGCAAATATATGTATAATTAATAAACTGAAAGGCATGCCAAAAATTGGATCTTGAGATTAAAAGCCACTATTCGGTGATGAAAACAACCGTAAAGAGCAACAGTTCACTCCAAAACAGCTGGTCTTTTAGCATAGGAGAAGTTCACTTCATACTTAGACAAAAAGTGTAGTGTTATGTTACATTCCATCCCACCTGCTACACTAACAAAATTGGCTCTACTAGACAACACGCTTGAGAAATACTAAGTACAGAAAAAGTAAAATTATGTACTTAAAATTTAGAGGGAAAAAGTATTTGGTTACAATTAATTTACATTTTAAAAAATAAAAGCTGAAAGCTAACATGGAATCAATACTTGGTTGTTGGTTTTTTTCCCCTTTCCAAAGAGTATCTGCAACAAATTCAAGACTCTGTCAGCACTACAGCAAGCTTTGTCATATCACAGTGAACACAGTGCTTTTAAGACTTATCCACACTGACAAACTCTGATTCTATATAATTTATGCTGCTGTTATCGCGTACCGTTGAGTCAACTCTGACTCATAACAACCATATAAAAGGAGCACTGCCCCCATAAGGTTTCCTAGCTGTAATCTTTACAGAAGCAGATCACCAAGTCTTTTCGCTCACGGAGCTGCTGGGAGGGTCCAAATAATAGCTGAGCTCTTAACCACTGCGTCACCAGGGCTCCTTATAATTCATGCTAACTACTTTAAATAATGAAAACCATTTACATGCATTCTCTTATCCAAATGACTTTTTTAAATTACTTCAACCTCTTGTGTCAGTCTTGGGACAAATTCTCTTTTGAAAGCACTGACCCCTTGAATTTCGGACAACCCCCCATTATATGCTTTTCCTCCCAATGTTACCACTTTCAGAATTTTGCCAGACACCTCAATTAACCAGAATCCAGCTTGCCAACGTCCCCAACTAACTGTACTCTTCATGTTTTGTTTAACACAACTTTTAGGAGAAAAAAAGGCCAATCTTGACCTCAGACTTTTCAAAAAGTCCTGGTTCATTTATTAAGCAAAACCCATGGGCCCAGAACAGGTCCCCAAACAGTCAGTGTCACCTGGCAGGTCACCAAGCTGGCCTGCAGTAGCCAGGCCAGTCCTCCCAAGTTTGTTAAGATTTCCAGAGGGGCTTAAAGCAACAGTGGGAGATCTCCTCTTGGCTTAGGGGATTTTGCCTAAAATTCTTCTCAGTCTTCTCTCCCCGTCTGGTCTCTTCCCTTCCCACTCTTCGTTGACTGCCGACCACCCTCACCACGGAAATTACAACACTTTAGCAAATAAAAAGTAAAACCCATTGTGGTCAAATCAATTCTGACTCACAGAGACCCCATAGCAAGTTCTCCAGAAAAGGGTGAGGCACTCAGCCCACTTTTTTTTTTTTTAATCTAAGACACAGTAGTCTATACAAAGGGAAACAAGTCATGAATGATGACTAAGTCACAACATTTTTTCAATCTCTAAAAAAAAGATCTAAACGTATGTAACATCTTCTATTTATTACAGTTGAAAACTATATTAACACTTTGAGAAACATCTTGTTTCAATTCTTGCAGGTGAACGGTTTCAGATTTCTATACCTTTAAGTTAACCAGAACTTAAAATTCACCGGAGCTTACTATTTAATCAAGACTTTCCTGTGCCTTTACCTAAAAAACTTTCTCCAAATTAAACAGTATTTCGGATTTGTCTTCTCTTCAGAAGTTAATTTAAACAGCACACTCCACTATGCTAAAATGCAAATTGACTTAACAACAAATGATCTTTTTTGGAAGGAAAATCCTTCGACCTCCCTCAATCACTCCCTTATATTTTAGTATCCATATACAAGCCCGCCTGTTCTCCAAACAAGGGGTGAGGGTGGGACGGCTGTAGCTTACCATGAATCACCCACAGCTCCTAGTACAAAGCCTTGAAATAGTGGGCATTCAATAAATGCCTATTATACACTTCACTCCTCTGATAACTAACTAGTTGACGCATTCCGAAACACCTTCCAGGGTCTGCCACCGCTTCTCGATTCCTGATCGCCTGTGGCCTTGCTCTAGTGAAATAAAATCTCGTCGCTCAAGAAAACAAGACTCAGGATGGGGGCAAGAGAGACACCGGCCCCATCCCACACGGCATCAGATGCCCTATTCATCTCGCCCGGGTGTGGGTCCGGAGGCCTTTCCCACCCCATCCCAGGAACCTACGTCGCCAGCCCGGTGATCCGCGGGGGCACGGGTCCCCGCCCCACCCCGCAGACAGACAGCTTGGCGTCGGGACACGGGGGACGCCTGCGCAGAAGCACCAGCCTCTCACCCGCCTGGCCCCTCCACTCCGAAGGGTAACAATACCCCTCAGCAAGACAGGCAGGGTAGGCAGGGGGCACCGATACACGTCTGCGCGCTCCCCGACGCCTTGGAGAGACCCCCTACTCGCGCCGCCCGCCACGCAACCTTGGTGCTGAACCGTCTCCGAGTGAGCGCGCCCGCCCGCGCGCCACCCCCGCTGGCGCTGACAGGGTCGCCTCACCTGAGCCGGGCTCCGCCCCCTTCTCCACCGCCGGAGGAGGCGGTGACCCCTCTCCAATCGGACCCGACAGTGTCGGAGGAGGTGGGAACGTCCAGGCTGGCGACTCGGTGATGGGATTTCCTCCCCGTTCCGCCCACCCCCCCGCCCTCCCCGCCTCTAGTCCCCCAGCTTCTTCGGCCCGTTCGCCTCGGCACTCTGAGAACTCCGCGGCGGTGCCCGACAGTAAACGGAAGTGACGGAATGCGAGCTGGCCTACTCCGCCCCCTTCCTCCGCCCCTTCGGTCAAGCTGCAGCCAACCAGCAAAAAGGGGCGGGGCTGGGGCAGGAGCGCAGCCAGCCCGCTCGCGGAAGCCGGAGGAATTTTCTCAGCGCGATAAACTGGCCAATCCACGGTCCCAGGAGCCTCGCTGTGTTTACTACCAACCGAATCCGCGAGCGCTGTGACCAATCATCGTTTGTCTTACAACACGTAAACCTGTTATCAAACGCCTTTTAAGGCGGGATTTATCCCTAAGAGGCTCTAGGTTTGGATTATAGAAAAGCGACTTGTGCCTCAGCCAATGAGAACCCGTTGTTGTTGCGTGACTAGCATTTTCCGCCTAATTCCGCCAGTCATAATCACGACTGCCTGGGTTTTTGAGCGAGCCCGTGAGACGGAACCTTTGTGTAGCGCGCCCTACCATTGGCTGGTCCTGAAGGATTTTCCCTGTCCCCGGCTCTCGGCCTTTCGGTGAACCCCGGCTCCTTGTCTGAAGAGGGTTCCTTTCGCGGAACCCACAGGCGAAGCGGGGCGGAGGTTGACTTCGCACCTCTTAGGCTCTGTAAAAAATAAATTTTCAAGAAGCTGCTTAAGTTTAATTAAGCCAAAATCCAGGCTAAAAACGCCGAACTAAAAAGCTGTACGTTTGATGGCAGTCGGGTCCAACCCCGCCCCACGTCTCGTCACGGTGGCTGCGAGTCTCGAAACGCTGGCTCCTGACGAGTCTGACGGGCTGGCCCGGATTCCCGATTCTGGCACTTGGCTCCACCTTGCGTGCGGCAGACCAAGACGCGTAGTTTCCGGAGCCAAGTTTATAATCACCTACCCCAATCACCTACTCCAAGCCAAAGAAAATCGCAAATGCTGAGACTTCCTAACGTTGTCTAAAACATGGAAGGGTCCCAGCCTTCTCTGAGACACTGTTCTCAGAAAAAAGCAAGCAGTGGCGCGGCTCCCGGGCTTCAGGTGCGCGCTCGGATGGAAAACCCGGGCCCCGGAGTAAGCGCCCTCCCAAGGGTGCCAGGCATTGGAACCAGGGAAGGATCCCTCCTGCTGCTTCGGCGGAGAAAAGAAAGCCCATAAGGGACCTTCTCCTGACGGAGTCGTTAGGGAGCTCTGCGTTGCTCCGGAGACAAAGGCAGGCTCTAGAAGGCGGCTCGGTTCTTTTAAAAATGGAACACCCGCTTCTTCAGAACATTACATCCAATTATCATCTCTCTTTTATGTCTCAAAAGAGATTGACTCAAGACGCAACTTAATCTTGTAGATTGGGTCCTGCCTCATTAACATGACTGCCTGTAATCCTGCCTCAACATTCTAACCCAAAAAAGGATTTACAACACATAAGGAAATCACATCAGATAGCAAAACAGTGCACAGTCACTCAATGCTGGGAATCATGGCCTCACCAAGTTGACACACATTTTGGGAAGACGTAATTCAATCCATAACAAATTGGTACTTAAATATTATGGCTCCCTCATCACTAATGAATATTTACATACAAAGCCAAAAAAATCCCTGTGTATGTGGTATTTGTAAATGTTTGTAACTGTATGGCTAAGAATGAAAGGATACTATCAAACTGTTAACATTAGTTCCCTGTAAAGGGGGGTGGGATGGGAATGGAGTCATGAAGAAATGTTTTAAGAGAGCCTTCTTAATTTTTAGTCTTTATATATTTATGTAAATTTAAATTTTATAACAAATACTTCTATACTTTTATGAAAACTAAGTTTTTATAAAAACAGGAACAATTTTGGTTTGTTCTAAATTTGGTTTGGTTTACCTAAATCTATAAATTTAAAAGGTTCACAATAAAATTATCATAGGATACTATTGGAAACAAGCTGATTCTCTGATTCTTAAAGGAAGATAATATTGCAAGATTAGCCAGGGAAATTCTAAAAAATTCTGGAAAAAAAATTAAGGCAACAATAGCCCTAACAATTACTAAACTATATCACAAAGCTTTATTATTTAAAACAATTTGGTACTGGTATATGAATAAGCAGACAAATCAATGGATCAAAAGAGAAAGTCCAGAAATAGACCTAAATATCTAAGAATTTAGTGTACCACAAAGTTGGTATAGACTATATAGACTATTCTTTAAAAAGATATTGTGAAACTGGGAAGCCTTTTAGGGAAAAAATAAGTCGGATATCTACCTGGCTTCTTACAACAAAATTAATCAAATGAATCAAATATTAAAACATTTTAAAATTAAACTATAGGAGAAAACATGGAATAAGATGC
Source organism: Loxodonta africana (assembly GCF_030014295.1). Taxonomy (NCBI): domain Eukaryota; kingdom Metazoa; phylum Chordata; class Mammalia; order Proboscidea; family Elephantidae; genus Loxodonta; species Loxodonta africana. Next base: position 80,255,309 of record NC_087350.1, on the reverse strand, counting down.
TTTATAGTCTTGGAGTGGCATAGACATTTTAAAACAAAATGCAAACCCTGAAAGCTATAAAATAGGACTGATTAATGTAGCTACATAAAGATGTACTTTTTTCTATAGGGCAAAAAAAAATTGCATAATCAAAGTCCAAAGACAAAGGACAAACAGAAAACTATTTGCAACAGATTAAAAGTCTAGGTTCCTTACATACAGAGTTCCTGAAAATCAGTAAGACCAACAACAACCATATACAAAAATAAGCAAAGAATACAAACAGACTATTCATAGGAGAAAAAAATCCTGTTGCCTATAGAGACCCTATAGGACAGAACAGAACTGCCCCATAGGGTTTCCAAGGAGTGGCTGGTGGATTCCAACTGCTGACTTTTTGGTTAGCAGCCAAGCTCTTAACCACTATACCACCAGGTCTACATTCATAGAAAAGGACATACAAATGGCTCATGAACATATGAAAAGATTTTCAATCTACCTCATACAAAAAGAAGTGCAAAGCACAACACAACTATCGGATCGGAAAAGATGCAAAAGTTTTATACCACACCATGTTGGCAAGAGTTTGGAAATAAATAGCCACTCTCATTCATTGCTACTGGGGGTAGAAATTAGTACAGATTTTTTACAATATTGCAAGTACAAATACCCTTATACTCAGTGATTCCACTTTTAGGATTTTATCATAGGAATATACACAAGTGTAAAATCATATATGTATTAGTAAACAATCCAAAACAAACTCAGCATCCATCAGTAGAAGACTAGTTAAATAAATTGGAGTACGTCCATACAATGGAATCTATGCAGTTGTCAAAAAACAAAAACAGAGAGGGAGACACAAATGAAAAGAATGAGGCGGCTTCTGCCTGTACTATAACCATAACTGGTCCCAGACTTGCCCTCCCTCAGTAAAGAACTAGAAAACGAGACAAATATATGAAACAACTGTTTTCAGACACTGAACAATTGGCAGCACGAAACTGTGATCCCTGAGAGAAAAAAAAAAAAAGGCAAGGGAACCCTACGATCACTCCATCTTTCTACCTGGAGACACTTTCTGGACAATGGCACGAGAGTGAATTCAAACAGAGCATGGTAGTCTCACTAAGTTGAAGGAACAGTGAGTTGGCTGGAAGTTGCAGAGCAGAGCAGAGTGTCAGAGAAGAGGGACCTGTGCATACAAAGTATTTCCGGAAATCTGCATACGAGTCTCCCAGAGTTGGCTGCTGATTACTAAATTGTGTGTGAATAGGGTGAAACTCTACAAGGCCAGGCAAAATACAGTTTTCAGAGCTCACACAGAGCTGGAAGACATTCCAGCTCTGATCAGCACTGCATGATGAATACATGGGTAAATAAGAAAGAATTTCTGCTTGTTTTTCAGTTCTTTTAAAATAAAATCGACGTTTAAAGCAAAAAAAAAAAAGTGGAAGCATAATGTTGTAAAGTTCTTACATTGTATATGAAGTTGTATAATACCATCTGAAGATACACTGACATTTTAAAGACACATGTTGTAAACCCTAGAGCAGGGGTCAGCAAAGAGTTTCTGTAAAGGACCAAACCAAAAAAACCAAACCCAGTGCCATCGAGTTGATTCTGACCTCATAGCGACCATATAAGACAGAGTAGAACTGCCCCAGAGAGTTTCCAAGGAGTGCCTGGTGAATTCGAACTGCCGGACCTTTTGGTTAGCAGCCATAGCACTTAACCACTACGCCACCAGGGTTTCCCTGTAAAGGACCAGATAGTAAATATTTTAGGCAAAGTTTTATCCTTAAGATGTTCACTAAAATGTTGCACATAGTGAAAAAAAAGGAAATTGCCTAAAGGTTCTACTTGAGAGAACCTTGTAAACTCTGTGGCAGCATTAGATAGACCATCATGTGAGACTTCAGAAAATGCTCACCAGGTAATGTTAAATTTTAAAAAAAGGAGGAGGCAAAATTGAATACAATATTATACGAATTATATAAATATACATATGCACAAGAAAGAAAAACAACAGAATGTTAACAGTGCTGGTCTTTAGGAGGGAGAGGTCTTGGGTTACTATAATTATGTTCTTTACATATTTCTGTATTTTCCTAATATTCTACATCAAATATTACTTTGATAATTTTAAAAAATATGATAAATGTTAGGAAAATGAAAATAGACAAATGGAATGACTCTAACAAGATTAGGTTTAATAGGCCTTCATATAAAGCTCTGAAACTTTGTTTCAAAAAAAAAAATTACAGAGGAAGATGTGACTTAGCAGAAACAGAGTCAAGAATTTTTCTTTATTATTAACCCCAAGTAAGTTACCTGGGCAGTATGGATGCCTAGAGTAAGTGCACGAACAGATTTCATTAGGAGAGGGCACGTAGAAGAAGAAAGTAATGGAGCCCCTCTGTTCTGTGCCACCTAGCGCAGAGCTGGAGCACTGATCAGTCTGGGACCCCACAGCGTGAGAAGGATCAAGATATACTGGTGTGTGTCCAGCAGGGTTGACCAAGATAAGGAAGAGTCTAGAAACTTTAGCGTGTGAGGAGCAGCTGAGGTGTTGGAGGGAGTCGCTGAGGCAGGAGAGTAACAGATAAATGGAAAGTATTCAGTCTTAGGAAGGGCTGTCTTAGGGCAGAGGAGTTGGTCATGTATCTGCATGACCCTAGAGAGAAGAACTGGAACTATAGGAGGAAGCTATAGAAGGAAGATTTCAGCTCCCTCTAAGGTAAAACCTGTCCAAGGTGAAATGTCTGACTCATAAGGTCTGAGTTGTCCATGTGCATAGGTGTATAAGCAGAGTCTGCATCTGGGATATTAAGAGAAAGGGAAAGATAGAAGGAAGAACAGGAGAGTGATATGAAACAGAAATAGAAAGGCAAAAAAAGAGGCAGGGGGGAAGAAAGGAAAACGAAAGACAAGGCAGAGGAGAGCAGTTTTAAGATAGAAGGTGAGTCAAGGCATACACCGTGGGATCTGACCTACCTTTTCAAGTCTTCATTAGCGATATCCTGAATTGCCAGCAGATGGCGATATCACCCCAGGAAAGGACTACTCTGCCTCTCCCCCCGACCCCCCGCCCCGCCAAAATCGTTTTCCTCTGAAAAATGATAGGAACAAAGAACACCGAAGTGTCTAAGTTCCCAAGTCAAATTTTCAAACAAACATTTTGTAAAAATTCTGCCCATATTCCATGGTTTTGTATACTCAAGCTTTAACTGGAATTTCCTCACTGGCAATGGGTTTGGTTTACCTTACTAATCTAGAGGAGACCCCCCATAGATTTTTGCATTTTGGGTCACTGGCTAAATAGAGCTCCCTCCACCCTGCCTCAACCCTGCCTCAACCCGGTTATATATGCATATATATGTGTATGTGTGTGTATATATATATATGTATATATGGTGTATGTGTTTTAATGATTGTTAAACAATAAAGTGGTATACCACAATTCCCTCGTCAGCTACCTCACCATTAATGCTTTCCTTCCTCTGATAGAATCTGACATTTTGAAATCCTGCCTGTGGTAATTCTGGAATCTTTGCTCTCAGTAGGTGTGTGGTACTTTTCACTCTTCCACCCATCTACAAAGCAGCCAATTCTGAGAGCTTTCACAAACTTGCTCTGACTGACAAAGATGTGCTTTAAAAGGGGAACAACATGGCGCTGGGTGTTTTTGTTTAACATGGTACAACCAAACCCATTGCCGTCCAGTTGATTCTCACTAATAGCGACCCTATAGAACAGAGTAGAACTGCCCCACAGGGTCTCTAAGGAGCGGCAGGTGGATTCAAACTGCTGACCTTTTGCTTAGCAGCCAAGCTCTTAAGCACTGCCACCACCAGGGCTCCATATTGTACAACAGTGGTTCCCAAACCCTAAATGCACAGGAGTCACCTGTGCAATCTTGTTAAAGTGCAGATTAATTCTGCGTTTCTAACAAGCTTCCAGGTGATGCGAATGCTGCTGGTCTATGAGCCACACTTTGAGTAACAAGGCCATAGACTGCGACCCTATATAAGGAGAGGCCAGGGCACTTCTCTCAAGAATGACATTTGACTTTGTGTAGCCACTCCCGCCTCTTTGTCATCCCATAACTATGATTTAACTGTTCATGTGGTCATTCAACCCATCAACACTTACAGAGAATCTGCTATCTGCAAACCCTCTGCCAATTCATTTCAACCAATATCTTTGAGTTCCGGTCCTTGTGTGAGGCTCTCAGGATTAATCACGATTAAGACCCTTTCCTTTCTGTCACACATTCAACATTAACTGAGGGTCTACTCTGTGCCAGGCACTGGTCCAGGAGCTGCAGCTACAGCAGCGAACAAACAGGCATAAATCTTTTTATTGCTTAACCCCCAAATTATTTTTATTGTTTTAGTATTTATTGTTAACCCCAAATAAATTTAGCGAGGGAACAATCAGGTGGGAAACAGGCAAATAATTAGAGAACTAAGCTTATTTTTTCCTCTTCTTCCCTCACCGCGCCCCACCCCCCCCCCCCAATAAATCTAAAAGCCATCAAGAGGAGTCAAGCAAAGGTAGATTTCCACTCAGAGCAGAAGGAGAGCCTGCAGTGGTCTAGAACAGGGGTGCTGGAGCCTAAGGAGTGTGAAAAGGCATCCATGTGGAAGGGTGGCCAGGTAAAGAGTGTCTGAGCCCAGCTAGGTGTCTCAGTTATCTAGTGTTACTATGAAAGAAATACGACAAGTGGATGGCTTTAACAAACAGAAATCTATTCTCTCATAGTTTAGGAGGCTAGAAGTCTGAATTCAGGGTGCCAGCTCCAAGGGAAGGCTTTCTCTCTCTGTTGGCTCTGGGTGAAGGTCCTTGTCATCAATCTTCCCGTGAGTCTAGTACCTTCTCAGCACAGGGACCCCAGGTCCGAAGGATGTACTCCACTCCAGGCTCTTCTTTCTTGGTGGTTTCTTGCTCATTTCTCTCTTTTATATCTCATAAGAGATTGACTCAAGATACAAACTAATCCTGTAGATTGTATCCTGCCTAATTAACATAACTGCTTTTAATCCTGCCTCATTATCATAGAGGTTAGGATTATCAACACATAGGTTAATTATATCAGATCACAAAACAAAGGACAACCTCACAATACTGGAAATCATGGCCTAGCCAAGTTGACGCACATTTTTGGGGGATACAATTCAATCTGTGGCACTGGGCAGGGGTGCAGCTTGGCTGGGGTTATCAGAGTCTGAGCAAAGTGAAGAGGGGATTCATGCAGGTGGTGGAATGGTGTTGGTAATGGCCCAGTACAGGGTGTTAGAGCCTGAATGAAGTAAGAAGGGCATCCATGTCAGGTGGTGGTGGTGGTCATGGTGGTGGCAGGAGATGATTACTTACAGAGGATTGATCAAATAAGTGAATGTATTAAGGCTAACTGGAACCAGGTTTCTCAGCGTGAGAGAAAAAAACAAAAACAAAAAACCATTGCCGTCAGGTCGATTGCGACTCATAGTGAACCTATAGGACAGAGTAGAACTGCCCATAGAGTTTCCAAGGAGCACCTGGTGAATTTGAATGGCTGACCTTTTGGTTAGCAGCTGTAGCTCTTAACCACTATGCCAAGGGAGTTACAAATATGAGACGAAAGAAAACTAGAATGAACCCTTGTGGTGTTGGATTAGAATCAGAGGTCAGTGTGAACTCATGATTTTCAGTATATATATACAGATCTAGAAATAAAGACAGTTGTAAGCATTAATACATGTATTTCCTAATTTGGTCAACCAAGAGGGCCTGGGAGCAGTGGCATGCCAAAAGCAAAATATATCTAACACACAGATCTTTGTTTCTAAATTCTATTTCTCAGCAAAAATGTCTTAGAGAAATTTCTTACGGCAAAAATTTCTTAGAGAAATAGCTGATTGCAGGGTTGGGGCAGGGAAAGTACAAGATGAACTGGGATACTTTGTTGTGCCAGGAGGTAGGGACATGCTCTAAAACTGATGGGGCATGTCAAAAGGACACAGCAGGCAACTCCAAGGGATTTCCAATGGCACAATCTGGAAACATTTCAACACAGAAACAAATAATGATAACAGCAGATTTTAATCTACTGAGTAAGATAGGAACCAACAAGTCCAAACTGACATAAATTAATAAACTGAAAATGTGATGAATGAGACACTTGCATAGTCAGTCTCTAAGTACCTTCCACAAAATACTAACTACAAAGGGACAAAGGATAACTTCGTGGTGGAGATGTCTGGTTGACACTACCTTAATCAAGTGATCAAAGTTAGTATCACTAGTAATGGAGTAAGTCGAAATTATGTGCCACCTGATAGAATACAAGAACACAAATAGTTCTGCCAAAGATGTATAATCTGAAACTAATCATTTGGAAACATTAGATCATTTAGAAACCCAGAGGGAAGTTTTACAAATCACTGGCCTGTGATCATTAAAATGGTCAAAGTTATGAAAGTCAAAGAAAGACTGAGGAACTGTTTCAGATTATAAGAGACTAAAGAGCTATAACAACTAAATGCACCACGTGATTGTGGACAGGATCCTTTCCCTACGAACAAAGTTAGTGCGACCAATGGTTAATTTACATGGAGTGTGAGGATTACATGGAAGTAATGCATCCATGTTAATTGTCTGGTTTTGATGACTGCATTGTATTTAGGGAATGTGTTTGTCAGTAGGAAATACTATACAGTCTTCAGAGGCAATGGAATTCAGGTTGGCAGCTTACTCTAAAATGATCAGGGCAAAAAAAAATAATTACTCATACTTGCTCGCAATACTTCTGTAAATTTGCGATTGGGTCATTATAAAAATGTGGCAACTGCTCAGGTAAAGGGAAGCTCAAGTGCTAGGTTTTTTTTGGAGGAGATTGGGTGTCTGTGTAGGGGGTGACAGGGGTGCTAGGGACGGCTTCTTAAGGCTGAAACCTGAACATAGTCTTGAAAGAAGGCGCTTTGGAGAACCGAGAAGAGCCAATCCGAGTTCTTGCCCTTCAACAGTACCGTCTTTTGACTGGCAAGAGGAACCCCTGGCCTGGGTCCATGCTTTAGAGGCCCTGCTCTGGTAACTTCCCTCGGGGAGCGGGGTGGAATCCTCAGGGCCAAGGGGACATGCCCATCAGGTCCACCTCCCCTCTTAGGACACAACCAAGAATTCCCTGCCCCAAAGCTCTGAGCCTGTTCGCTTCTCCCCCTGATCCTAGTGTATGCTCTCCTAGCTCATGGGGGAGGTGCTGGCGGGGTTGTGGACGCAGCTTGGACTAAAGGGCTGGGAGCCCACATGTGTAGATGGCAACTCTTAGAGAGTGGGTAGCTCTCCGCCAGCTGCCACATTTAGTCGTAGCTGGAGGAGATCCAGTAGGAGAATTCTAAGTTTGAACCTAGTTTTTCAGGTCTCAGGAAGATATATTTGTCAATGTAGGAGAAATAGATCATACTTTATCCAGACCATGCTGAGCAGCTGGAAACCAAACACGAAGCACAGACTGAAGCTGCAGACTTTTGGGCGCCCTCAGCCCTAGTCCCACAAAACCAGTATAGTGCAGGGGTACAGTGTGCCGGAGACCACACCTGTCAGCGCCGAGCTGCTGCGCTGAGTGGCCGGGGCAGCGCGCCGACACGCTCCGGGGAGGAGCGTGCAGGGGGCAGGGCGATGTCAGGAGGGGGCGGAAACACGTGTCTCCGAGCGCGCGGGGCGGTGCCTCACGAGGCCACGCCCTTCCGGTTCGGCGCACTACGCGGGATACCACGTGTGACCTAATGTATCCGGTAGTCCAGGCTAGTTCAGCTTCGAGTTGTGGCCGCTAGAGGGGCGAGATGGCGGCGGAGGTGTTGCCGAGTGCGAGGTGGCTGTACTGTGGGGAGCCCGACGGTAGCCAGAGAGCTGTACTCGGTAAAGACTGCGGAGCTGGAGCGGAGTTCCCTTTATCCCACTTCCGGCTCTTGGTACCTCTCCAGTCTCCCGCGCCCCGCCTGGCCCCCCTCCCACCTGGGCCAGTATCCCTCTAGTCTCTACTTATTGGGGCTCATTCAGGGCTTCAGCGTCATCCTGCCACCCTGTCACCACTCCCAGCTGGATGGGGACATCCCTGCCACACCCTCCCCAGGGCGGTGCCCAGGACCCTTTAGTCCCCTCATCCACCATCTCTCCTATCTGCCCCATTTCCCTCTCTCCTCTGGGTAGGGAGCCCCTTTGTTTTTCTAGAACTGGACCAGACCTCCTCTGTAACCTCTATCCTCCCAGTCATTCCCTCCTGTCACAGGCTCTCCCGGGGGCTCCTCTCACCTGTTCATCCCTTCTCAACTGGGTCAGGACTTCCTTCCCCATCTCCATTCTTCGAATCACTTCCAGTGACTCCCCGTTTCCTCTTCACATACACTGTGGGTCCCCTTCTCATTCTGCTCTCGGCTGCAACCTTACAGTCCAGTTCTCCAATGGAAAGCTGCAGAATCCAGGCAACATGCACTTTACCTTGTACAAGAGTAAAGACTCCACAAACCCCAGGAAGAGGAGTCAGCGAATCTTAGTAAGTCATGGTTGCCAATTGCCTCCACTCTGCAGACCTCAGGAGGTCCCTTCGGTGTGGGTGGCTGTGAAGGGAGTGAGGGAGGAAAAAAGGGGGGCAGCAAATGGGCCTTTAAAGAACTATTCCTCCCCCCGCCCACCCACAGCTGGTGTGGGGGCAGGCTTGGCCATCCAGGTTTGGAACTTTTGGAGAAGTGATGACGGTTAATTCATTTGTTAATTCAACAAGCATTTACTGAGCACCTGCTGTGGCCCTGTGCTATAAGCTGTTGGGGGTAAAGCCAAACTAGACCTGGTGCCGCTCTGAGGGAGCTCATACTCTAGAACAGGGTTTCTCAACTGCAGCACTATTGACATTTGGGGCCAGATAATCCTTTGTTGTGGGCAGCTGTCCTGTGCATCACAGGATATTTAGCAGCATTCCTGGTCTCTACCCACTAGATGCCAGTAACACTCTTCCCCGCCCCCAACCCCCAGTTGTGACAATCAAAAATGTCAAACATTGCCAAATGTCCCATTGTGGTGGGGGACAAAATTGTCCTGGGTTGAGAGCCTCTACTCTGGAGGGAGAGGTGAGAATTGGATGTGAGGGACACTCATACAAGTAGACAAAGCTCAAGGCCTAAGGGAGAGAGTACAGGGCAGAGTGAGCTCAGAAAGGGGAGAACTCTCTGCTTGCCAGAATGCCTTCTTGGAAGAGGGTTCACTGGAGCTGAGCCCTGAAGGATGGGGGTAGGAGAGGCTGTCAGGTGAGATTTCATATTCCAGGTGAAGAGGATAGCAAGAACTAGTGCTTGACTGTGATTGGGGTGTGAATTAACCATTTCCGTGGTCCTAAGAGTACGTAAAGAGTAGTCATGGTAGAAGTGAACAAAAAGGATAAAAGAGAATTTGGATTCCAGGCCAAGGAGGTTGCCTGCAGAATCACCTTGTTGCATGCCTATGTATATGTGTTGGGAGCCCAGGGCCTTTCCCCCAAGTCCTATGGTGCACCTCGGCCAAGAACCTTTAATATGGTTAGAACTCAGCACCTTCTGGGGCTTACCTTTCAAAAGTTCTTTTGCCCTTTCCCCAGGGGTACCCCAGATTCACTTAAGAGATAGTGGGGCTGTACCACCTCCCAGTGGCTCTCTAGTTCTAATCCACTGTGGTTCTGCATTCTAAAGCTTTTGCAAATGTATAAAAAGGAGACAAGATGCTTAGTACCTTTTGACATTAAGTGGAGCTTTTTTCCCTTCTATATTTTAGGCAGCTGAAACAGACAGACTTTCCTATGTGGGGAACAATTTTGGGACTGGAGCCCTCAAATGCAACACTTTGTGCAGGTAGTGATGGGGACGGGCAGCATGAAAGGTAATGGGGGGGGTAGAGGTGGTGCCACTGGCACTTTTGTTATCAGTCTTTATCATAGGGGCAGCGGGAGAACGTAGGGAGGTTAACAGGTCCCTGTGTTCCTGGACCCAGGGATCCTCATACCAGCCTGTTAATATTCCTGAAAGAGAGAGATGACTTCTATTTGTTGAAAATTCTTAAACCGTGTTAATTTGTAATATTCTTTATTTATATCTGTCTTATTCCAATTGGCAGCTGTCTCTACAAATTTGGAATGTGTGATTAGTAGACCAGACCTTGCCTGAAGTTTGCCTTGGAACTAACTACAAGAAAAGGATTTAGTAGTGTTGAAGGCTCTGGGCTGGGAAGGAGGGGCCCAGTGTTTCCATCTAGCTCCGTGGTAGTTGACTGAGCGACACTGGAGAACTCTGCCTTTCACTGACCCTTGTCCTCCCTCTCTGTACAGTGAAGATTGTCCAGCCGAAACAGTCTACAATTCTCAGGGGCTGGCATAATGCAGATGGGGTCCCTGTGATGCTACCCAACCCATAAAAAAACCTGTTGCCGTCGAGTCGATTCCTATTCATAGCGACCCTATAGGACAGTAGGACTGCCCCATAGAGTTTCCAAGGAGCACCTATTGGATTTCAACTGCCAGCCTTTTGGTTAGCATCTATAGTTCTTAACCACTACGCCTCCAGGGTTTCCTTACAGTGAACCACAAACAAGGCCCTGTCTGAACTCCCACTAGACCACATCCTGATACAAGTCAGATTAATGCACATAGGCTTAAAAGTATTAACACACTGCATCCCCTCACAAAGATTCTCTAATTCAGAGTGGTCTTCTCCCCATAATCAGTATGGTTTTACTCATATGTGCCTCCGTAAAATTTATACATGCAGCAAATTATAGTGTAATTCTAGATTCTTCTACCTAAAAAGGGTTTCCCATTACAGCAGGGAGTCCAAAGGTGATTGACTACTAGAATCAACCTGGTGGCTTTTTTTTTTTTTTTTTAAACCCAAAACCATGTCATATCTTCTCCCCTTTCCTCCTTCCCTTCCTCCTCCCCATGTAGGGGATTGCTGCTATAAGAGAAGATTGTTATTTATGAGCAAGCGATGTACTCCTCACATGTGTCGGGGCAGAAAGAAGGCTGAGAACCTTTATATAGGAAAAAGGAAGTTTATAAACAATATCTTTTTTTTTTTTTTAACAATGTATTTTGAGTAATCCATTGTTGCTGGTATTATTCCTTCTTTATTCAGACACTTTATTGGAGTTTTGAACAAGACCTCTGGCCAAATGGAAGTATATGATGCGGAGTTGTTCAACATGCACCCACTGTTTTCAGGTAGGTCCTAGCATGAAGGTTCACAGAAAATTGTATGCGCTGTTTGGGTTTACTGGGTGATTTGGTTTGAATTTTTGATTTTCAAAGCACGTTTAGTATTTATTTTTAAAATGGTGCCTTTCTGCCAGTTTTTTTTTTATTATTATTTGAAAAACTTTTAAAGTTTTTTTTTGTTCAGCAAATATTGATTGATGACCTACTATATACCAGGCACCAAGCTAGGCACTATGGATGTAGTAGTAAGCAAGACAGACAAGAATCCTGTCCCCACAGTGTTTACGGACTTGAGATCAGAAACTAATATTAAAGTAAGTTGTGCAGTGGTATGAGCAGAATATTAGAATTTCTGATACCAAATTGATTTCCACTGAAGATATTTATCTTCATTCTTTACCGTTTTAGTTGGGGTAGAAGGTTTTAGAATCTCTGGTATGGTGGGTGAGTGCAGTGGCTCACAAGGTTGTACTATAACTTTCATGTTGATAAAAAGTCTCAACAATGTGTAATTTGGTAGGGGGGATGTATTTTTTCCCTAATCTATTGGGAGAAGTTGCATTGCCTCTATATTTTGGCATCTTGAATGCTCAGGGCTGGAGTGAGATCTTCATAAATTATTAATAGAGAGTCAGATTCAAAGGGCCTCTGTTCCCTAAATCTCAAAACTGGGGCCATTAGTGATACCCTTAAATACTGAGAACCATGGAGGAGGGAGACTGTTAGATAAGGAAGCATCGTTAGAACCATTGGTAGAAGCCGAGTGATACCTTCAGAGGCATTAGTTCTGACTTACTCCCTCAAAGCAGTGGTTCCATACCTTTTGAGTATCTGGTAATGACCTGGACCTTCCTGGAAGTGTATAAGCCTATGAGATTTTGCATACAATTTTAAAGGGCTCTTGAATCCCAAAGCCTACCCAGGAATTTCTTGAGTCCACAGTCTCTAGGTTAAGAACGCTCTGGTTTACAAACACACTACTTTTAGTAAAGTGGCTAATTTCTACATTTAATCAGTCTCCAAAAGGTCTTCTAAATTCCAAGGAGTCAAGGAAGATTGTTAATTTGTTGATTAAATAAATTTTTGTTTTTACATGTAAATTATTTTTAGATACTGGTTTTTTCTACCTAGCATGTATCTGTGTATGTGTGTGCATATGTATGTGTATGTATATGTAATATATACGTAGAGAGGGAAACTCTGGTGTTGTAGTGGTTAAGAGTTCAGCTGCTAACCAAAAAGTTGATAGTTTGCATCCACCATGCGCTCCTTGGAAACCCTATGGGGCAGTTCTACTCTGTCCTGTAGGGTTGCTATCAGTTGGAATGGACTCGGCAGCAACCGGTTTGGTGTTCTGGTTTTTTTTTTTAGCAAGAGAGAGAGATCATTACTGTGTGCTAGACACTATTCTGAGCACTTTCAATATGCTACATCATTTAACTCATATAAGAACCTTTGGGGTAGGTACTGTTACTTTTTTATACATGGTGAAACTGAGACACGGAGGTGAAATGACTGTGGCGGGGACATACTTCACATATATGTGTATGCATATGTGTGTGTATATATATGAGCTGGGGATTAAACTCAGGCAAGGTCACTCCAGAGCTGGTGCCCTTATCCACTACGTTATGTTGCCCGTTGTATGAATACTTCGTGGGAGAGCTTCATGTAAGTAATAGATATAAAAAACCAAGCCAGTTGTCATCGAGTCGATTCTGACTCATGGTGACCACGTTTGTACCTGTTTTTGGTATTTTACAAGGAGGGCAAAACTATGCATGGGAAAGAGCTGAGTGCTTGGGTTCTAATCCCATCTCTGCTATGACTCGGTGGGCTGATCTGGGGCCAATCATTTCATCTGGAGGCCTCATTTTTCTTATTTGTAAAATGAAGACGTTGGACCAGATGATCCATTCATTTGACTCCTTAATTTTTTCTCTGAATTCTTTTAGCTGTGTACTAAAACAGCATTCCAAAGATTCACAGTACAGTGTCATCTTAGGCTCTGGGAAGTCCTGCAGTAAAGACTGTTTTACTGAAACAGTTCATAAGTATTAAACACCATTATTATATGTAGGTCTTCCAAGCTTGCTTTTTTCTTCACTGTTTTTGTTTTGTGTTTTGGTAGATGAGTCAGTTGAGAGTGAGCTGCTGTCACAGAGTCAGACTAAAACTTACAGAGAAAAGGTAAGTGTGACAGAACTAAGGTCTGTGACCTCAAGCAAGTTCCTTCTAGGCCTTGGGTGTCTCTGTCAGTAAAATGAGTTGGTTGAACTGAGAGGTCTTCTTGGCTGCTCCCAGCTCATTCAGTCTGTGGTTCTCTGGACAGTTCTGACTGCAGTGGCCTCAGCCTCACAGAGAGCAGTCCTGCTCCATCTGGGTCAGCTGTGTGCCGGTATTGGGAACCTACTCTCAGTGCTGATACAGGCGTGGTGTAACACGTGTTTTTAGGATTTATTACAAATCTCAAAAAATACTGGTTGTAGCCTGGAAATTTTCACATTAAAACAAAGTAAACTTCAGGGTTTTTGAGTAGAAGGTTCCTACAGAGGTCATCTCCCCCCAGGTTGGTAAATACAATCCCTCGTGGTACATGGAGCACTGTATTGAGAAGGGGTGTGAGGCTCCCTCAGCCTCGGGGAAGGAGTGATGTCATCTGTTGGCAGTGTCTGTTGTGGGTGTAGGATGGGAGAATGTAAACTGTGCCACAGATTACCAGCTCAGTTCTAGTCAGGTCTTTTCGTTTTACAGATGTTGTTAACGATTTGTAAATAGCCCTTTACAGTTTATAAAACAAGCACTTATTCAAATCTGCTAGTATCACCTGATTTACAGGTGAGGCGATGATGGCTCAGGGAGCCTGTGAGAGTTTCCCTGTGTCACACAGCTAGAAGCAGCAGTGCCAGGCCTGCACCCAGTAACTGAGTTTTCTCTTCCACAGATGGATTCTTGCATTGAAGCCTTTGGTACCACCAAACAGAAGCGAGCTCTGAACTCCAGGAGAATGAACAGAGTTGGCAATGAATCTTTGAATCTTGCAGTAGCTAAAGCCGCAGAGAATATCATTGATACGAAGGGGGTGACTGGTAAGCGGCTGGGGCTTTGGGTAAGAGTCTGCCCATAAAGACAGCTTTCTCTTCTTTTGAGATCTTTGGCCTGCTCCACAATGGAAATGATGGGAATTAGAGGCTGGATTCTTTCTCTCACTGAGGGCATCCTCAGGACAGGCTCTGGAAGTAGTAGGAAACATGACAGATGGCCCTGCCCTCAGCGAGCTCACAGACAAGTAGAGGAGACAGACGTGTGAATGGATGTGTGCACCACTGTGTTCCTGGTGCCCTTGTTGCAGCCTGCAGGGCAGTGTGGGCACAGAGGAGGGAGGAGGCCTCAGTTTTTTCTGTTGAGTCACAGGGAGGCTTTGGTCAAAAAAAGCTTGATGCGATGATGATTGACCTGGGCCACTAGAGACACCCTTTCACTTTGAGATCAGCGGACAATGTGGCAAGGCATTGTGTCTTTGGACCTTTTTCTGGTCCTGAATTCCTAGGCAGCTCGAGTATTTAATTGTATTATTTAAACATGTATTTATTGTTAAAAGGCATTATAAGAACACAAGAGAAAGGTTATATAAAAGCAGTTTTTCCATTAAGAGTAGAATTTTAGTAATTTAAAAAAAATTTTCCACACCCTATGATTATATAAATATCTTTATATGTTTTCTTTTTTATACATTCAGTTTTATGTTTTTACATTTAAACCTTAACTTTGTGAAGTTTTTTTTTTTTTTTTTGCCATATGGTGTGAGATATGGATCTAATTTTATATTTTCCAAACAATTTAGCCAGTTGTTCCCAACGCTGTCCTTTCCTTTTGTAAAAGATGATTTAAAAAGTCTTTATCATGTGACTACCTTCCTAAAACACTTCGTTGTGTTGTTCTGTTCCCTTGTTCTGACTGCTTATCTGGTAGCAGTACCAGGCTGTTTTGATTATAGCAGCCTTATCATTTGGTTTATTGTCTGATAGGACAAATTCATCCTTATTTTCCACAAGTGTATATTAGCTTTTATAGCATGTTATTTCTTCCAGGTGATCTTAATTATTTTGTTAATTTCCTTCAAGATCCAGCTGGGGAGAGCCAACACCTTTATACCCGGGAACATAGATATAGGTCTCACCATTGATTCAAAGACACACTTTAATATCTAAGTAAAATTTTTTGACTTTTTCCTTTACTTCTGGTATTAAAGGACATTTAAAAAGAGAAACAGTTTACCCATATTCCTGTCATTCCATCAGACCAACTATTACAATTTTTTCTGTTTTCTTCTCCACCCTTCTTTATATGCATACTTAATTCTTACATGTTTATTTTTGCAAGGCAGTTAGAATTTTATATTCTGACTCTCCCCTCTCCCTGACCCTCTGGTTTCAATATGTGGAGAAATTTTCTGGACGTTAAACTGTTAAAGACTATTTTGAATCTCCCTCATTTCTAGCTCCTCTCATATGGTACTATATTAGTATATCTGTTTATCCCAACTGCACTCTAAGTTACTTGAGTGGGGAACCATAGTGCTTGGTTAATGTTTGTTTCGTGAGTGAACATAGTAGTCCTGGAACGGTCACCCGATGGGGAGGTTGGGTCAGGTTGGTGGAAACATTCAGACGAGGTGTTTGTGGACCAGTTGTGGTCTTGAGTGCACGGGTTGCAAAGAGTGTTGGGGAACCTGAAGCCATGCAGGGTGGTACTGACGCTGATTGATCCTCTTTTGAAAAGCTCTGGTTAGTGATGCCATGCAGGATGCCTTGCAGGATGGTTCTGTGTACCTTCCTCCCTGTTACGCTGACGCAGACAAGCCGGAAGACGTGTATAAATTTGAAGATCGTATCCTTTTTGCAGTAGAAAATCTGCCTTGTTTCACAAATCGGGATGTTTGCACAGGAATGGCACAGCCAGGCTCTGAGGGTGTCCGTGTTCCTGTGACCTTCACAAAGACTACATGCAAACCTCTGCAGTTGCTCCAGTGTTGTTCCTGGGAGGTCAGCTGGGCTTCCTCACTAGCTGAGGGATCTGCTTCAGCCCCAGCCCCTCACCCTGTTCTTCAGCAAGATGCCAAATGCCCACTGCTCAGACCTTGGGGCCCCTCTCCCTCAGCACTCAAAATGGGACTTGAGTCTGCCAATGCCCAAAGTCTAGAGCAGACTAATTTTGTAAAAGGAAGGATTGTAGCTTAGAATTTCACTTCTCAGGGGCCTAGTCAGATAGAAGATGCCGCAGTGGCTTTATGATAAGAAAGAGAAGGCAGAAAAGTCCAGGCATTTGATAGGTAGCCACTCTGTTTGCAGCTTGTTCACAGCAGTAACCTTGTTGACTTGTTTAGCAGGTAACAGCTTGTCTGCCGGGATGTGAACAGATCACACATTGCCCCAGAGTCTCCCATCAAAGCAGAGCTCCTTAGATGCATAATACTGTGATCATTTTTTTGTTTTTTCCATTCACATACCATTCTTGTGACAATTCCATCCTTTCTCCTTTCTCTGCTGTTGGGGTAGGAGACTTGGCATCCTCCTTATGTTAGGTTCTTTTATGCTGAAGGACAGTTTTAAGACCTCAGCTGTACAGAATCAGATTAATTGTAGTCCTCATTTCCTGACAGGTGTTAGTTACTGTTGGTTTGGGACAGTTTTAAACTCACTTTAAACTTAACTACTTCAGAGTTTCTGCCTTTACCCATGATAACAATTTCACCAGTAATAAGAATGGCCTCTCTGTGATACTTCCCTGTTTACAAAACACTTTGCAGCGTACTGGTTGCCCCTCCTGTAATGAGCCCAGGATGGCAGCAGGGCAGCGACTCATTCCCTACCCCTTCCTTTTTTCCTTTTTGTTTGGCAGTTTTTTTAAACAGCTTTATTGAGATATTATCACATACAACACAATTCACCCACTTAATGTGTACAACTCAATGTTTTTTAAGTATATTCCCAGGGTTGTGCAACTATCATTGCAGTCTAATTTTAGAACGTTTTCTTTCCCCCTAAAAGAACCCCCGTGTCCATTAGCAGTCACCCCTCATTCCCCACCACCACTCCCAGCCCCTGGCAACCACTTACGTATATCAGGGTATTGATGTTTGAGTTTTTACATGTTGGTTATTGGGGTAACACTGCTATAAACATTCATACACCAGCTTTGTGTGGACATACGTTTTCATTTCTTTTGGGTGTGTACCTAGTAATGCAATTGCTACATCATATGCTAACTGTACGTTTAACCCTTTGAGGAACTGTCAGACTGTTTTCAAAAGCATCTGCCATTTCACCAGCAATGTAGAAGGGTTCCAGTTCCACATCCTCACCACCACTCGTTACTGTGTGTCTTTGATTAGAGCCATCCTAGGGGCGTGAAGTGTTATCTCATGGTTTTACTTGCCATTTCCCTCATGGCTATTGATTTTGGTCATTTTTATTTATATACACACACACACGTACTTTTTTTTGTACTTTAGATGAAGGCGTACAGAACTAGTTTCTCATTAAACAGTATGTACGTTGTTTTATGACATTGGTTAACACCCACACGACATGTCAGCAGTCTCCCTTCTCAACCTTAGGTTCCCTATTACCAGCTCTCCTGTCCCCTCCTGCCTTCTAGTCCTTGCCCATGGGCTGTCATGCCCCTTTAGTCTCATTTTGTTTTATGGGCCTGTCTAATCTTTGGCTGAAGGGTGAACCTCAGGAGTGGCTTCATTACTAAGCTAAAAGGGTGTCTGGGAGCCATACTCTCGGGGTTTCTCCAGTCTCTGTCAGGCCAGTCAGTCTGGTTTTTCTTGGTGAGTTAGAATTTTGTTCTATGTTTTTCTCCAGCTCTGTCCAGGACCCTCTGTTGTGATCCCTGGATTTTGAGCATCTTTCCTTATTGTAATTGGCCATTTGTATATCTTTGGAGAAATGTCCTATTGCCTTTTAACTGATGAGGAGCTGGGTCTGAGGATGGCGAAGTGACTTGCCCCTGGTTGTACAGCTTAGTAACAGACAAAAGGACTAGAACCAGAATTGCTGGTTCCCTGATCAAAACTGTTTGTACCACAGCTGTGAGAGCACCTTTTGTTCTTTCCCATCATGCCTTTTAATTTAAATTGCTTGTATCTTCTCTTGCTTAAACAAAAGGTAGTTAGGATGGGCTAATTGGAGAGAGTCTTCAACAGAATATTGACGAGCTTGAGTTGATAACCTTGCCTAGGATTGTCCTAGACAATACCTGTACAGAGAGTTAATGCTGTGCTGCAGAGAGAGGTGACTTAGGGGCTGCCTAGGCCCACGTGGTGCTGAGGATGGGCTGTGGCATCAGATGACTTGGCTTTAAGCTCTGTCACTTACCAGCTGTGTGGCCTTGAACAAGTGTGTTAACTGCTGTAAGCCTCTATTTTCTTAACTGGAAAAATGAGGCTAGCCGTTCTTGTCTAGCCTCTTAAATGGGTTGCTTGTGAGGCTCAGATGAGAGAATGAATATGAAAGATTTTTGAAATATAAATATAAGTAGACTTTCCTGTCTCCGGAACAGGACGGCCTCAACAGCAAAGGGTTGACTGTACATAAAAAAGAAAAAAAAAAACGGGGGAAGAAATTAAGGGGATGGGGGAAGGGCTAGTTTGATGTTTCCATTTTGGTTGGATTGGGTTCTTGACCTGTAACTAGTTCTTTCCCCTGCTGAGTATGAAGCTCTTAAAAGTCCATCTGAAGCATTCAGGACTGTCACATCAGAAGAAATACTGAAGATGATTGAAGAGAACAGGTATCCCCACTTGGGCAGGTGGAAGGTCTGTGGGAGTGATGTTGGGACACAACAGCAGTCAGACATGAAGCGGGACCTTTGGTGTCAGTGAGGAGGCATGTCTGTCCAGCATTTGAACGTGAATGAGCCAGTGTTTCCTTGAATGTTTGGGCCTCCAGGCCTGTTATTCCAAGGCTGTCAGTGGTGTTCAAGGGAGAGAGTTGGTCTCTGGTATGTGGAACCCAGCACGGGGCAGAAGGGTGGTGAGTTGGGGCAGGAACCAGAGAAGTTGCCTAAAATATTTACTCTCCAGCCCTTTACTGACACCTGCACTAAGCCACACAGGTAATGTTGAGTGTGATGGCCCTTCATTGACTGTTGAATGTGTCAGGTGTGAGAGGTGCCTGCTGTTCTCATTATGAGGGAGTGAATGGTTTCTGACAGACCCCATCTTATCCTAATACATGCCTCCCTTTCCCTTCTTGTTTTAGACACTGTTCCTTTGTCATTGAAGCACTGAAGTCCTTGCCATCAAATGAGGAGAGCCGAGACCGCCAGGCCCGATGCATTTGGTTCCTGGACACCTTCATCAAATTTCGAGCTCAGAAAGTGATTAAGCGGAAAAGTAAGCCCATGACAGGCATTTTATTCTAGTTATTTTTCAGTCCATTATTTGCTTATAAATCTTAAATCAGCTGTAATGAGAGAAGAAAAAGGATTTGTCTGTCCAGGTCTTTATTTTTAACTGTGCAACACTGAGAGTCCTCTTAGTACCGCTGACATGCCATGAGGACATGCCATACTCTTTTCTCTGTCTGGCTCTCCCATTTTCTCATCTGAAAATGGGGAAAGGTGGGATTATATGATTGCTTAGAGCCTACGTTCATTGCCTCTGTTCTGCATTAGGCAAAGTATAGTATCCAGGTCAAATCAAATGAAAACTTTAAGGGACTGTTACAACAAACATCAGTTATGTAGGGAGAAAAAATCGGCCTTGCTTATGGAGGTTTAATGGGTTGCTTGTGAAGAGGGGTTGGGTTGTGTCAACTAATTTTTGTCTGGGAGAGAGCCAGTTTCTGATGGTAACCTCAGTGCTGCCTGTAGCTAGGGCCATGGGTGGCTCCCATACCCTCTAACTCGCCCAGAGTTGGAAACCTAGTAGGAGACATTCACGGTTTTAAGCACCAGGTGTATTTGGGTCATTGTTACTGTGATTGGGGACCAAGAGTACATTCATATTTTTTGGTGTTTGCTTTCGAACTCTCTAGGCCTCACTTGAGTCTGTTTTTTCATTTTTGCTCCCATGCCATCACAAACGTCTCTCGTGTGTATGATCTGAAGGCTGAAGTACACCTGAGCATACTGTCATTTTAAAGTGGCTGGCTGTGCTTCTCAAACCATATTACAGTGGCCCAGCTGTTGGTCGCTTCTCCCAGCTCATAGATGACACATGGCCTGAGGGTTTTGAAAGATGATGATTAAGCTCAACTTTGTGTTGTAGGTGCCTTGGGACCTGGAGTTCCACACATCATCAACACCAAACTCCTGAAGCACTTCACCTGTTTGACTTACAACAATGGCAGGTCAGGGGAGTTCATGTCCCAGTTTCTGCTTGTGAAGTAGAAAGCAGGTTGGGGGCAAGGGGTGGAAGTGGGAAGTAGGGGCTTGGCTTCAATTCCAAGTCCAAGATATACAGTGCTGAAGAGAGCACTGACATTTGGAAGGGTTCTGGGATCAAGTTTAAGAAACATTTGTATGTACTGTATTCTCCTTGGAGAAATTTACTTACATTTTTGGAATAGTGAAGGCTCTGGAAAGTCCTACAACAAAGACTTAATTTCACTTCACACGCTCCTTTCGAGGAACCCTTCCTAAAGTCCCAGAACTCGTGTTCTGTGGAAGGGCAGTGTTGCAGAAAAGGGCAGGTTAACGTGATGACGAGGAAAGAACCCCAGGCAGCGCGCTGGGGCTCCCTTCCTGCCATCTACTTGGATCGTGCTGCCTGCTCCTGCATGTGCTTGGGAGAGTCATCAGCAACTACATTTGGGGTGACTGTTTTCCCATCAGCCCTGCTGAGCAGATAAGGGACAAAGACTCAGGGGTCCTCACCAGTGAGAAGCTCTAACTGTGCCTGGGGAAAGTGTAGGGCTGCCTTTCCCTGTCCCACTTGGAGGGAAACACTGGGATTGGCTTACTGTTGCACTGTGTGTGAAGGCTCAGGCACCTTTAAAGGGACAAGGAATGCTGCCTCAATTCCTTCTCCCTTTCCCCAAGATGGTAAAACATGGAGTGCGTATGAGAACAGTATTAGATGTTTTTGCTTTTGGAGAAATCAACTTAAGAGTTTAATTTTGTGTTCCCTTTACTATCACTGATTCTGCAGTTTACGGAACTTAATTTCGGATTCAATGAAGGCAAAGATTACTGCATATGTAATCATACTGGCCTTGCACATAAATGACTTCCAGGTTGACCTGACGATGTTGCAGAGGGACCTGAAGCTCAGTGAGAAAAGGTGAGCACAACAGCATAAAAAGC
Organism: Loxodonta africana; assembly: GCF_030014295.1. Taxonomy (NCBI): domain Eukaryota; kingdom Metazoa; phylum Chordata; class Mammalia; order Proboscidea; family Elephantidae; genus Loxodonta; species Loxodonta africana. The sequence continues at coordinate 80,233,795 of NC_087350.1, read as the reverse complement.
TCCCCCGTGAAACTGTTGCCACCAAGTCGATTCCAACTCATAGCAACCCTTTAGGACAGAGTAGAACTGCCCCAAAGGTTTAGCTGGTGGATTCGAACTACCAGCCTTTTAGTTAGCAGTCGAGCTCTTAACCACTCTGCCACCACGGGGACTTAATGTAGCCACAAAACCATAATTTGGCCTTTGCACTAATCTTTGTGGGCTTGCATTTGTTCATTCGTGTTAAGAAGTTTGCCCAGATAATGGGCAGAAATGTTTCCATTTACCTTTATTAGTGTGACTATAATTAGTATGGTGTATTACTAGTTCCACTGGAAAGCATGAGGCACCATCAAGGGAACTGGGGACGTTTTGTATGGGAAAGACTTGGGACCAGGTGTGGGGATTCAGGAAGGTAGGGCCTGGGGAAGTTGGAATCAAAAGCTCTCACAATTTCGGTGAGTGAATGAATGAACAACCAGACACTACTGAGTTTCTTCTCTATACTATGCACGGTATGAATTCTGAAGTATTATCTCTTTGATTTTCCAAAAAAAACAATTGAGGAATCTGGGTTTCAGAGAAGTAAATGACTTCCCCAAGGTCACTCAGCCAAGAAGGGGAATAGTTGGACTTCAGCCCTCAGCATCCTGTTCCTTTATAACCAAGCAGCCTCCACTCTCTGGATTGTTGTCACTGGGGAGGAGGATTCTGTATGGCCCAGAGGAGTGAAACTCATGGGTGGAAGTTGTAAGAAAACCCAGTTTTTCAGCTTAGCAAAAATAACTTTTTCAGAGTCAGATGGAAGGGGCTGCCACGGGATTCGTTCAAGGCAAGGCGGAGCTGTTGTTTGGCAGGGATGCCACGTTTGGGCTTCCCTGACTGGGCTGGGAGAGTGACGGAGATAACCTTTAAGGTCCCCTCTAACTGTTAGCAGGGATTTAGACTGAGTAGAGGACAGAACTCCCCAGGGTCCTGAACTGTGGGGTCAGTTGGCCTTTGTTGGTAATTTAGGGGCATCTGATGTCCAAGGACCCTGATGGCATTTCAGGGGAGCCTGTGAAAACACCCTTGTATGGAGTCTCTTGCAGTCAATCTGGAATGTTAATTCTGAGGGTTGTCCGCAAATGGCATTCTCATAAGCAGTGAGTTTGAAAGATCAGAGAACAGATACTGGAGTCTGTAAAATTCTAGCACGTGCCCTACCCTAGTTGCATTTACAGCTTGCCATAGGAAGCAAAGAACATTATTAATAGGGATCTAGATAACCTGGTTTTCCATCACCTATATAGTTGTTTTCTAATGGCAACACATTTAAGTGAAGTTGTCCAGCTGATGGCTTTGAGGGGGATCTTGTCTACCTCTCTGCTGGGGCTTTGCTTAATGGCCACTTTGGGGAATTTTGGAGCATGAGTGTACCACTCCCTCCTGCCAAGCCTCACTGGGCAGTCACATTGAGGGGTGTGTCTCCATTTGTTCCTTCCTTAGGATAATTGAGATAGCGAAAGCCATGAGGCTAAAGATCTCGAAAAGAACAGTGCCTGTGGCGGCCGGCAGGGAAGAAGAGCACAGACTGGGCACCCTGTCCATCCCGCTGCCTCCAGCCCAGACCTCGGACCACCAGTCAAAACGGAGGAGAGTCACCTAGCTGTCTGCTTTCCACACAGAGCATTTTGGCCACGTCATAGCCACTTCTTCTGCTCATTTCCTCTTTTATTTTTAGAAAGAAAAGAAAAAAGAAGCCTTGCTTTGGTGCAGGTATGAAGCCAGAAGCCTGCATCTCAGTCATGCTTGTCTTAAGCAGAAATATAGAGTGATGGCCAGATTGGATTTCATCTCCCTCCTTTGGTTTTGCTGTGATCATAAATGGCATGCGTTACTCGTGTTGGTTTACGGGTGTGGGGATTTGGGAAGGTGGGGCCTAGAGAAGCTGGAACTAAAAGATCTCTCCAGTGTGAAACCTGGGCCAAATCTATGGGATGAAGCCTTATAAAGAGAAATGTGAAATGGCATGCTTAGGTCCGGAGGATGTAGCCTGGTAGGCTGGAAGAGAAGGCTTTAGGTTTTATCACTGGCTGACTATGGGTCACCAGTGGGGTGGGGTTGCCAAAACAGGCTAAGCTAATTTGAGGATACCTTAACCAGGTAGAGCCAAATCAGAGGATGTGCTCACTTCAGTTGCTCTGCATGGCCCAGACAACACGGAGGGCTTAGGTCAGCCCTGAAAGCCATACTCTTGAGGGGTATGAATCAATCAGAGTTCAGTACGGAAAACAGAAACTCTTCTAGGTATTTTAAGGGATTTATTACATAGACAAAGTGCTCTAAAGTTGTAAGGTCTGGAGTTCAGCCACTCATTTCTACTGCCTTGTCTGTCAACACTGCCAAAAGATGAGGAAGCTGGCCTCAATCTTGCTTCCTTCTTATCCAAGTACATTTGTAGGAACCTAATATGCCTCTAGAATCTTAGCAGCAAGGGAGTCTTAGATTTCATCTCTCCAGCCCCTGTAATTATAGGAAGGTATACTAGAAGGAGCTGGGAATGGATGCAGTCTGCCATGGGAGATACAGTAATCTGTGTACACAGGGGTGCTGTGAGTACTGGGACTGTGACATGGAGAGACTTAGGTTTGTGGCCAGCACTCGGTCTCAGATCTCCAAGGCTTTGCAGGTCAGAGCAGGTGAGGTCTGGTGCTCAGTGCTGGGAAGCCAGGGCTAGTGAAGGAATGGAGGCTGTCTCCCTTCAGAGTTCAGCTCTTTCTGAAAATGGGAAAGGAGGAACTTTATACAGCACCTGGGCCATCCATTAGGGTCAGGTGGAAATGGGTTGTGGATGAGTGTTGGAACAGGTGGTTCCCTCATGTTCAAGTTCTGGGATGCTGTCATCGGAGCCGCTTATGTGGCAAGGACATGTGTAAAGTACATGTCTTCCATACTTTTCATTTGTCTTTGATCCTGGATAGTGACCATGTGTGGTATTTTGTCTCCCTCCAGCAGAGGTGTGGACAGGAAATCCAGATAACTCTTTTTCTTCTCTAAGCTGCTGTGAAAATAAAGTATGGTACTCTGCATCATAAAACAAAATTCTGATGTGTCTTAGGGAAAAGGCCTCCTAATGTGTTTACGGCTAGAATGTGATTTCCTGAATACCTTCTAGATTCTGATGGGTTTGACGCTTTAAGGCTTAATTTCCAGGAATGATTGGACCACAGCTTGTGACCGGGCCCCTTTGGACAACCTTGGTCCTAGTGAGGAAGCACCTTGTCTTCAGACACATCAAGAGGGGTGGTACTGGCTGACTGAAAAGCAAACTTCTGTGTATCAGGAGGTTTGTGTCTCCTTAGGAAATGTTCAAAATGGGGCCCTGTTCAATGTGAACATGTCCCATGACAGCACTAAGCACAGTGCCTGACATGGAGGTGGTCCTGTCAAGTGAGCCATAAACAAACTGCACTTTCCCTCCTGGGCGGGGTGATTAGACAGTAAACATGTAGAATGGAACTGTACTAGGTTTCTTCTAGCTGGAAAAATCCATTTATTTACCAGCACATTCACGGAAGGTACCTTTATCTCATCAATCATCTCCCGATATCCTTGTTAAGGAAAGGGAGACAGGGCTGGATGTCCATGTCCTTAACGAGATTTGTAGTTTGTGGGATAACTGCTGTGGATGTTTGTAACAGAATGAAGTCCGCTCCCTGGAGGGAAGGCTCTGCCTGCGGCTCTGACCTCTTGGACACTGTTCATATTTGCCCAGGATCCTAACCTGGAAATAGCTAATTAGATGACATTAAAAATATATATTTTTTGATACAATTTCACATTTAGAGAACTGCAAGACTAGTACAAAGGACTCCTACATACCCTTTACCCAATGATACTTTGTCTCATTGTTACTTGCTTTGTAGTTTTTGGAACCATTGGAGATAATCTGTGGACATCATACCTTTTTATCCTTAAGTACTTCAGTGTGTACGTCCCTAATAAGGACTTTCTCTTATGTAACCACAGTGACTTTGGCAAAAATTGGAAGATGCCGAGTTGGGAATATGTTAATGGATCTGAAAACTCTTCGCAGAGGGGCTGTTACTGATCATCAGAAAGCCCCAGGGGGCAGGCGGTACTGGAATTACAACCCCTGACTGACACTAAAACCCTGAGAAATGGAACCATGGTGGGAACGAGCTGAATTGACAGGCTGGTCCCTGGCTTCAACTGTCCCCTTCAGAGGAAGCGGTGATGCCTCTGGGGAAGGCTATGTGGAGCAGTGCTGTGCCAGCATCCAGCACCTGGGAATGCTAGCATATACCCAGACCAAGGAAACCCCACAAATAACACAGTACTTTATTTGGTCACTGAGATTCTCATAAGCACTTGATTCACAGAAAAGTCATTTTTTACAAAATAAAGGCAGCATTTTGTACAGCGACTCACAGTGGGGCCACCAAAGAGAAGTGCGAAGGGCAGTGCTGGGGACAGGCGGGGCCGGTGCTGTTGTGCCCAGGGTCCTCAGGGAGAACCCAGTGCTCCTAGCTCCCTCTGCTTCCCTCCTGCCCCACCCAGCAGAGCAGCACCCAGGGACTGCCAGGACCACTGAAGTGTACGACAGCAACCCCCCCGCCAACAGGCTGGTGAAGGCCCCGCATGGAAGGCTGAGTGAGGGGGGAGTGTGCAGGCTGAGCCAGTCCTGCATCCAGCCCACTTCAGGCAATTGGGGTCTGAGCCCACCTGGCTCTGGAACCTTGACAGATTTATATTATGGTTCAGTAAAGCCCTTTGGGAGCCAGCCTTCCTTTCCTCAGGACACTAACCCTGTCCCAGCTCTGGGCTGTGTACTGGGGACACGCAGTAGGACGTGGCCCTGCCCTACCCTACCCTCGGGGAACACACAGGCAAGTGGACAGGACAGGGTATGACCCGGACAGCTCCAAAACAAGGCAGAAAGTGCGTGGTACCCTGAGAGGGAGCAGAGGGGGGCTATTGGTGCTCAGAAGAAGGAAAGAGCATTGTCGTCTGGAGGGAAGAGAGTGCTGTTTATAGGTGGCAGTGTTAAAGCTAAACATGGAGATGGCAGAAAAAGGCATGCCAAGAGGAAGAAAGCATGAGCCAAGGCACAGAGTGGGGAAACATGGCAGGGGCAGTAAGGCAGGTGATTATCCACGAGGGAGCATGGATATATACAAGGGACCCTAGGCACATCCATCTTCTAGTCTGCAAGGCTGGTGCCTGGGAGGTGCAGCCGGTGTGGGTGCTCTCATGTGGGATTTGAATCTGCAGCTGGCACCGAGGTACCACCTCCTGAGTCTAGGAGCAACCTGAAGCATCCCCGTACCTGCCCAGCTTGGCACCTGCCTGCACTCCTGAGCCACTTGAAGGAAGCTGTCCATGCACCCCTACTGTTTTCAGCATGCCCTCTTGTCATCACTGGGGGCTGCCTTTCAAGAGGGGCTCCCAGCCCCAAGCCCCTCATAGGTCTATGTCCAGGTCTAAGAGAACTGTCTCCTTGAGTAAACCAAACCCAACTCCTCCTGGCTCCACTGGCAGTTGGGAGGGTGTGATGGTGTCCCTGGTGGGATCAAGAGAGACAGGTCTAGGAAAGGGGAAAGTTCTAGGGCAGTTTTGTCTTCCCACCTCAGCAGAATTATTTCCCTCCCTCAGGAGTAAATCTGCTCTTCCCTGAGAAGAGTCTGTATTTGGTGTGAGATGTGGTTCCCTGTAACTCAACAGAAAAACCTGATCAAAGCCTCACAGATCGTTTGCGTTTCCCTGACCCTTTATAATCACAAGAGCTCAAATGACTGGAAACACACCAACTTTTGTCTTTTTTCGTCTTTTTGAAATGCATTTCTAAGTTTCTTCCTACTGCAGGTTATGGAGTAGAAGAGTCTTGGAGGTACCTTGTTTTTAAAGTCTGCAGGAGACCTGGGAGCCTGTTTTTTCACATGGTGAAGGGTGGTAGGTTAGAGGAAAGAGGCCTGGAGTCTTCTCAGGTACTACTTCTTCCCTTCTGAAGGCTTCATGTCCTTGCTCTTCTGAGCACCTGTCAAGGCCTGGGCCTGAGGGCAGGGGATGTGGCTGCTGTTCCAGGAGTCCTCTGACAGCACTGCCTCCTGCCTCACCTGCCCCTTCCAGGCCTAGACCTGAGATGGGCCAGGTCTTCATCCTTATAGGATGGTGCAGAAAATGCTGCGGTTGCTGTGGTAACCACCTTCCACACGGGCTGTGATCCTGGTAGCCATGGCTGCCACCTTCCGCCCATTATGGGCTGCAGAGGGGCCTCTAAGAGAGTTTTCAAGGTGAGGCCGTGCTGGTGGGTTCACCAGGCGCCACGTATCAGACCTGGAGGTGCAAAATGATAGTGAACTCAGAGGTGTAGTGCACTTGCTGGATGTCCTATACAGTCATACCTTTAGCTCAAGATCATTGGGCCCATATGTAAGCCTGAGTGTAGGTTTTATCTCCCAAGTTAGTGACAGCCCGTGGAGGCAGGACATGCATGAGTCTACAGGGCAAAAGTCCTATATTCTCGTTCCAGCTCTGCCTTCAATGCTGTATGTAACCTGGACAAGTTCCTTCTGTGGGCTTCACTTTTCCTGTCTTTAACTAAGTAGCTTTCTTTTTTTCTTTTTTTTTCCAGCTGCACAACTCTGAGTATTTATAGCTTTAATCATAATGACCCAAAACTAGAAACTACCTAAATGCTATGAATGAATAAACTGTGTGGTTCATCCATACAATGGAACAGTGCTCACCAGTAAAGAGGAATGAGCTACCTGCATGCAACACCGTAGATGAATCTCAGATGCGTTAGGCTAAGTAAAAGAAGCCGAGCTCAAGAGACTACACACTGTATGATTTATATGAATTTCTAGAAAATACAAATCAATAGGAATGGAGAACAGACCAGTGGGTTTCAGGGGCTGGGGTGGGGGAAGGGGCTGACTACAAAGGAACGTGAGGGGATCTGGAGGGCTGAGGGAACTCTTCTATACCTTGCTTATGATGGTTATGTGACTATAGGTTTGTCAAAACATAAAGAACTAAAAAGGGTGAATTCTATTCTATGTAAGTTATATTTAAACTAAAACAGATGATAACGTAGTGAACGATGCCAAGTTGTTAGGTCTGGGCTATATCCTATAGCCTGGGGTTGTCTAAAGAGGGAAAGAGGACGTGAATCCCAGGGAGTCCACAATGTGATCTGGGATGTGGGAAGAAAATATTAAAATTTCTGTTTGTTATTTTATACTTTACAAATTTCTATTTTGATATAGTTTATAATATAAATAACGTACTAATAGAATAAAACACATAATTTTGCGTAAATATACACGTGCCGGGGGTTTCCTCAGCATTTTTACTGTGGTTGGGTGCCGTCAAGTGGTTTCCGACTCATCGCGACCCTGTGCACAACAGAATGAGACACTGCCCCAGCCTGTGCTGTCCTCGTCATCGTGTGTGTTTGAGGATCGCTGCTACAGAAAACGAGGATCCATCAAAGGGTTTCACCGTGGAAGTGACACGACCTGATTGAGAATGATTGATCTGGCAGGCTGCATAGGCCAGCCTGTGGGATGGGTTGGAGGGTGGCCTAAAGGCAGAGAGACGAGGCAGGGGGCTGCTGCCACAGAACGGGTGATATTAACAGTACAGGGGTGAAAGCAACAACTATTATTATAACTGGTTTAACACCGCACTGACCAATACAAGAATAGAGACCATACGTGAGGGTGAGAGGTGCTGAAATCTGAACTACGGCAGCAACAGGGAGAGGAGAGGAGGGACCAGGTGCAAGACTGTTTTAGATGCAGGATCAGGAGGACCTGGTGACTGACTGTACTTTGGTGTTAGGGAGGAGGAGGAGGCAAAGATTTTGTTGCCAGAATGCTTCGTGGACGGTAATGTCATCAAAATGGGGACCACGGAAGGACTAAGGTCTGGGGGAGAAGAGTGTGAGGCAACTGTGGTATGCTGAGGCAGAGGTACTAAAAACAACACCAGCAGCAGCAACTAGCATGATAGATACTCTACTAGGCCACATGGTCTTACTTCACCCCAAATTGATGCTACAAAGCAGATAGCACTGACTGGATTTTACTAAGGCTCAGGTATGTTAAGTAACTTGCCGAAGGTCACACAATCACAAACTGGCAAAGCTAAGCTTTGAAACTATATACTCCCAACTTTTAAAACTGGTTCCCTCCCAGGGAGTAAGGTGCTGGTCCTCAGCCCAGGCCTTTATGTGACCAGTGCCAGAAGCTGGCAGAATGGCAGGGAGAAGGGCAGCCACAATCACGAGGCCTGGGCCTCGTCACCTCACCGTGGTTCTAGAAGGCTGTTTCAGGCAACTCCAGGCACTTACTTTTTCTTGAAGACCAGGAACTTATTGTTTTGCATGATACATTCTCGGTTGTTTGAGATCTGCTGAAAGATGGTCTTATTGGTCTTGCCCTGGAAGATGATGTTCTCTTGCACCAGGGCCTTGGCGCGACCCCGTACCGCAATGCCGTAGGCCCGGAATGAATGGATCCGGTTCTTTATTACCTGGGAGAGGCAGCCAAAACTTGTCATACCTGAAGGACTCCTAGACTGATAGGGGAGCCATCAGTTACAAAACTGAGAGTTAAGAATATGCCAGGTAGGTCATCACAGAGCCAAAGGAGCTCAGAGAAGGGATATCGAGGCCACCTGAGAGGCCCATGGAAGGCTTCCTGGAGGAGGTGACAGCTACAATGTAGAAGTTTACCAGGTGCAGAGCAGCAGTAAGGTGTTCTAGGAAGAAGGAACAGTGTGCAAAGGCCTTGCAGAAAGGATGGGGCCAGAAGCTAGGCCACTGGCAACCCAACTGAGCCTGTGTGTCCCTGGCCTCTTCTCCCACAGTGCTCTGACACACAGTCCAGGAATTCTTTACCACTTGTCTAACAGCAAGCTGGAGAGCTAAAAAGGAGCCTTTGGGACTGAAATTCTACAAGGGCTGGGATGGGTCTGTTTGGCTTACACTGTAACTAGCACCCAGCACAGTGGTTTGCATAACATGAGTGCCGCTCAGAGCTCACAGTCCTATGGGGCAAACAGATAAGTCAAGGGACAGACACAAAGCACTGTGGGAACTGCTCTTTGAGGTAGGGGTGGGCATGGGCACCATGGAAGCCCAGAAAAGGGGCATCTCAAACAGCCTAGGGAATCGGGGGGGCTTCCAGAAAAAAGTGACAGCTAAGCTGTAGGATGAAAGGGAAAAACGGATATTCCTGGTATACAGAGAATAGGTGTGCAAAGGCTCTGTGGCAGGACTTCTCCCCTTTAAGCACTACTATATACCAGTCCTGTGTGAGAGTCTTCTGATAGGAAAGAGCTGAAATAGCCCCAACCTTGACCTGGAGACCACAAAGATAGCTCAGGTTGCTCCCAACACTGCGAGTCTAGGAGGTGACCACCCACCCCTGGCTTCCTGCCGGGGAACTGCTGCTCATCCTTCAGGGCCCCATTCATATGTTTTGTCCTATGTGAAGTCTCACCCACGTCTGCCAGGCTGTTTCGGCAGGAGGGACAATGCCCCATGCTGCCCTGAGTGCTTAAGGATCTACTTCTCAGCAGAGAGGGCACAAAGATTCTTCCAGTGCTGTCCTCTCTGTCAGCACCACACGACACACACACACATGCACACATACACACCTTTGTGTCGGACCTAGGCAGCAGCTGCAGCCCACTGCCGCGGTTGCCAATGATGTCATTTTCAATGACGACAGTGCTGTCACCCTTGGTGATGATGCCATGGCCTCTGTTGTCATAGATACCATTGCCCCGGAGCTCCACCTTGCACTGGGCCTCGACCTTGACCCCGCTCTGACGGTTGCAGGAGATGCTGTTGTTGGCCACATGGGTGAGCTGGCTGCTCTGGGCCACAGTGATGCCTCTGTCCCCGTTGGCGTGGATCACGTTGGTGATGATGTGCAGTGCCTCGCCACTCTGCACGTAGAGTCCTGAGGCTGTACAGGGCGGAAGCAGGGAAGCACAGGGTGGTCCTAGGGTCAGGCCTGACAACACCAGCCAGGGAGAACCTTCCCTGCATCGTGCACCCAGGAGACGGGTGAGGAAGAAATAGCAACCCACAGAACCAGCCCTTGGGTCTGCAAGAACATTGAGAAAATCCTGGTCCTTCTAAACCAAATCTTTATTAAATGCACCCAGGGAAATGTGGTGCTGAAAGAGATCAGCCAGCCTACTGCTATTTGCACTTCACATGATGGGGGGCTCACTACCTCCTCAAGGCTGCCCATTCCACCCCTAGACAAACAGATCTGCCTACTAGAAAGTTTCTTTGCTTGTTTTGTTTTCCTTCCCAGACTGAGCTGGAATCTGCCTCCCTCCTGTTTTGGGAAACTTCCTTCATAAGGGAAATTCCCTATTTTTGAGTAGAAAAAGTTAAGTAATATGTGTCTAAAATGTACTAGAAAATCTGAAAGGGAGAAAATGGTGTTGAGGATTGTGTGTGCTTAGAGACACTATGTGTTAGTAGAAAACAGCCCAGACTCAGCAGAACTAGAGGAGCATGACGTGGTCAGACCTGGGCAGGCGCAGGGCGAGGACTCTGCGGTTGTGACACCCACCCACCAAAGAAGCGAGAAGAACTGGGGTGGCGTTGGGAGGAGTGTGTGCAGGCCAATGACTGGGATATACAGGCAGCAGTTTGAGCTGAGCCTGTAACGCGGAACCTCTTGGTAGCACCTGCCTGTTGATTTCTCCTGGCTTGGCTGAGAACAACAAAACGAAATCAAGCATTTGTGAATTTATGCTGCTTTGCCTGTGCAACTGGACAGGATGGCTACCCGGAGGAGACCCTGAGCTAGAAGTGACAGAACTCAATTTCTGACTAAGAGGGCTGGGGCTGCTGGCTATTGATCTCCCTGCCCTCCACCCCTCCCAGAGGAATGAGCTTACCTGGTGCAGGGATACCTTTCCCGACATCTCTCTATGGACAGGAAAGGGTGGCCATCTATGAAAGATGACTCAAGCCGCAGAAGCCAGGGTTCATCAAGACTGGCTGATTACCCGGGTCATCCGGGGAGCTTCTCAGGAGTTCGGATTCCAGGCCCCACCTCAGCCCTCCTGAAGGGTCATCTGCAGTCAGGGCCCTGGAGCCTGTGCTCTTAACAAACTTCCCTCCCCCTCAGTGATTCTGATCATTGGCCTGGAGTTAGACAAACTCCACAATAAAAACTTCACAATTCAATAAATACCAAACACCTACTACAATTTTTTAATCAAGTCTCAGATAACATGGACTTAAAACACGCTCTTATTTTTTGTACCCCTAAGAAAGAAAAATCATTGCCAATAAAACCATGACACATGATCAACTGTAAGACCCATCTCAGCAGAAATGTTAAAATGTGAAAAATGTGTCTGAGAATTGATTACCAAAGCTCAGGGCAGGGCCCACTGGGATGAGGGAGATTCGCTTCCTCCCCCACGTCCACAGCCTGTCAGAGCTGATAGAACAGCCACAGGAACAAACAGAGTCAAGGGCCCCAGAGTAAGTGTCACCGGGAATGGTTCACAAAGGAAAGGGTGGAGGGCTGCATTCAGATGGGCTCTGAAGTTTAAGTCAGTTTGGGTGTATGGATGGGAGAAAGGCAATTTCAGGCAAGAGAAACCACACGAGCAAGGCCGGGGGTGGGGAGGTGGGATGGAATGGATTCAAGTTCAGGGAACATGAAGTACAGAAGGCTGGGGCATCAGGCAGTGGCAGGAAGAAGTGGCTGATAAGGCTGGAAGGGCAAGCTGGGACCAAGAAGGGCCCGTAAGGCAGTGGAGTTCACGGAAGGGTCCTGGGCAGGGGCTCACCTCCATTGTGGTTAATGCTGTTAGACTCCACAAGAGCGACGGTGACGGGCCGGCGCAGCAGGTCGTCATCCTTCTCCAGCTCTGTCTCCCAGAGGATGGCGTCCCCGTCCTCACTGAAGTTCTCCTGGGCCCCATGGCCTCCAGGGAACTCGCTGGAGCCATCCTTCTGGCTAAACACTGCCACGCCATACAGGCCATTGTAGCTGACATGATTGCTGGTGACGTGGGGCAGGCTGGACGACATCATCCATACACCACAGCCCTTGTTAGCTGGGAGAGCAAAAGGAGCTGGTCACTGACACCAAACCATGAGTCAGGAAGCACCCAGTTCTCCCCAAGAGGGGCAGCAAAAAGGCACTGGCCTTGGAGATGCAAGTCCCTGATTTTCTACGTGGCCTTGGACAAGTCACTTTATGACTCTGGCTGTAGGCTTCTCCTTCATACATGGGTTAACAACAACCAGGCCAACCTCACAAGCCTGGGATGATTCCACAGGGCACAAAAGTGTCCTGAGAACTGTCAAGACCACTCTTCCAGAGCAGTTGCACATAAGCCTGTAGTGACAGTGCCCAAGGGGTCTTCAGAGTTCACCCAGCCCAACCCCTCCTTGCACAGAGGAAGGGGCAAGCACTGGGGCCACACTGAGTTTGACTCCCAGACCTACGACTGCCTAGCTGTGTGACCTCTCTGTGCCTCTATTTTCTCATCTTTAAAATTGGGCTAATAACTGTACCTACCTCAGAGGGCAGTCATGAGAATTAAATATGATAATGCACATAAAGAGCATAGCAGAACCGGCCTCAATAAATGTTCGCTACTGTCACCATTACTGGAGCCCTAGTGGCGCCAGTAGTTAAGCATTCTTAATGCATTTTGAATCCACCAGCCACTCCTTGGAAACCCTATGGGGGCAGTTCTACTCTGCCCTATAGGGTCACCATGAGTCGGAATTGATGGCAATGGGTTTTTTTAATTTTTTATTCTTATTATCAGAGATGCAGTCCAGAAAGACTCAGGCTTTTCCCACAGTCACAGAGTTAATGAGAAGAGTTCCCTCTTGGCAGCATTACATTTTCAGTTCTCTGGATCAAAAGAAAGGGTAAGAGTTAGGAGTTAGATCCCTACATGTCAGAGCTTAACTGACCCTGGTCTTAGCTATGATCCAGCTCCTGTCTTTTGCCGTTTTAAACGGGGATAAATGTTCTCCATCCCGCTGACCCCACGGGGTCAATCTGAGGATTACAAGATTTGTGAGAGGCTCTTACACTCTGGGAGGAGCCAGAAATCATTCCTGTCCTTCAGATGAGGTCTCTGAGGCCCAGGAACGGTGATGACTTTCTCACGACCCACAAGCTGAAGATGGAACCCAGCTAGAGCCTGGACTTCCTGTCTCCCAATCCCAAGCCTCTTCCCTCTGGGAACATGCCCCTTACCATAGATGGTATTTCCTTCTATCAGCCCTCGGCCTTCGTCTCCCACAACCACGCCATCTGAATAGCCAAAGCAGATAAGGTTGCTCCTGAGGACAGGGGTCCCTCCACGACGGATGTCCACACCTCCCCACTGATTCTCGCGGATGACATTTTCTATGGAGAGAGACAGAAAAGGAGGCTGATACCCAAGGGCCACTTCCAGTGCTGGCAACGAGGGCTGGGACAGCTGAGAGAAGGGACACTCTGGACTGGTCTTATGTTGTCAGCAACCAGCACTTGGAATCTTGTCTGCTGTCTGCACCCAACAACCCTGAAGACTGATGATTAAAAATAAACTGGCTTTAGGGTCCCTGGACCAAGGCCAGGTAGGGGCTCAGAGGTGGTTATCTAAGGGCAGAATCCAGCCATTTCATCACATGCCTGGGAAGGCGCTAGTCCCTGTCCTCAGCCTTGGCTCTGTATTCTGACCACACTCTTCCTTTCCTCTCTCTCTGGAAGCCACCACCTCTTGGGGAGTGGGCTGAAGAGGCACAAGTCAGAAAGGCAGTTCTAGGACACTGCTGCCTCAAGCATGGAGGCAGGGCAAACTCTCAGCTTTCTGGGGCTGAGGCACAATGGCTCACAAAGCCCTGTGTGACTGGCCCTTTCTGGCCTCTGTGACCCATCTGTACTACTTGGCCCTTGCTCACTGCACTCCAGTCACAGGAGTCATCTCTCTGTTCCTCAGGCATTCCAAGTGTGTTCCCACAGGCGACTCTGCACAGAAGGCTCTTTGCTCAAGCTCCTCTCTGTTACTGAGGTTCTGGCTTAAATGCCATGTTCAGAAAGGTCTGCCCTGACCACACAATCTTAAATCCCTCTTAAATCCCTCTGTCACCTTATTTTAGTTACCTGGAGAGCACTCACCCCCAGATACGACTTCTCTTGCATGTGTAAGCATGCTTTTATTTATGTATCTGCTCCCCACTCCTAATGTCAGCTCCTGAGGGGAGAGACGGTGTCTGTTTTGTTGACTGCTATATCCTCACCTCCTGGAACACTGCCTGCATACAGGAAGTGCTCAATAAAAGTTTGATGACTGAATGAAGGCTGGATTCAGTCAGGAGTGTTCACTGGACTGATGCTTGCTGAGTCCCTTCTCTGTGCCCGGTATGGCTGTGCTCTGTGCCAAGGCTCCATTAATGTACTAGGCAGACTTGATCTTGCCTGATCACACTTACTGCCTGATAGCAGAGGAGACTGACATTAAACAACTCACTAAGAAATTAAGTAACTGTCCTACAGAGGAGGTGAACTGGGTACAGTGAGTCTCGGTATAATGGGAGGTAAGGGAAGGCTTCCCCGAAGAAGTGATATTTAAGCTGAGACTTGAGGATGAACAGGAGTTAGCCAGGCAGCGGGGGGCTGGGGGTGGATTTCCAGAGCAGGGAAAAGCCCATACAAAGCCAAGAGGAGGGATTCAGATGACTTGTTTGGCATAAATGTTTCTGAAAGTATTACGTGAGCCACCAAGTAAGGTTCTGTTGAGTGCTGGGCCTGGCAGAGCAGACCCTCCTTCTATGCTAGGCCCTCCTCTTGATAAGCACAGCCAGTGTGTGGAGCTGGTATCCCTGAGGGCAGCCCACCATTCAGAGGAGGCGGCTAAAGTCTGGCAAGGTAAAAAGAGTGATGTAAGATCCTGCAGCTGGGAGGGAGTGAACCAGGGGGTGTATTTAAGGCGTGGGGCTGCTCTACCAGTCACCTTGGTGGCCACAGCTCCAGGCACTTCTTATCCCATACCTGTGATGAGGCCTTTGCCGTTCTCATTCACTGCTACGCCAGCAGCACGGCCCTTAAAAATGTGGTTCCCACTAGAATGGAAGGAGAGCAAGACAAAGAGGTGACACCAGGGCCCCACTGTCATCCTTCAAAAACAATGCCCCACCCACGGTGATTACCTTCTTTTGTGGCTCAAAATGGCTCACGTCCACAGAGGCATAAAGTACTCCCAAAGTCCTATGAGCCAGGCATTTAGAAACCTTTACTTGTCACTGAGACAACTTGATCAAAAATTTAAACCCCTAACTACGCCATCTAAGCACAATGATATCTAGTTCTCTGTGGCCACTCCTTACTGTCACGCACATATAAACAGTATTTTAAACAGATGTGAATACAGGGCCCAAGTCACAGGTAGAATACTTGGTCTTGGTGGTATACAGAATCCCTAGGAGGCTGTGTTAAGCTTGCTTAGGAGTGTTTTGTGTCCAAATCCCGAATGAGACACTCTGCCTATAACGAGCCCACAATCTTCTGTTTGTCTCCAACATCTACTCTTAATCTTATTTCCTGTCAACTCAATCATCTATCCACTGAACGACAACACAAAATTATAACACGCCTTAAAGAAGAAAACCAGATTTAAAAAGGGGGTTTTAAGAACATCAGAAGGAGAATTCAGTGGAAACACGCACCACCTAAATGCAACCATTCTCTTTGTATCATAGTGACAACGTGTATGTGAAACCTCGTGGGTCGAATTAGCCACAAATGGAATGTATAAAAAACATGCTCCTACTCAGAGACACACACAACCCCTTTACTGCCACGTAAAGCCCTCTTGAATGATTTCTTCAAAACCAGACAACTGGCTACGTTAGAGAACATGTTTACTACCTGTGAAAACAAGCTAATCATACCCAGACATTGGGAGAATTGTGTCTTCCCTGGAGGATACACATCTTCTGTTAGTAGGAATGCTGTGATCTCCTGCTTTACTGGAATCGCATCTGCTCACTCTCTCTTGAGCGGGCCTCCCACACCCCTGCTGTGTATCTCAGGGATTCAGGGCCAAATATTCAGCTGGGCCTGTCAGGGACTAACACAGGGCCTGGCACCCCACAGAACATCAACGATCAGGGGTTGACTGATTAAGTTTTTCCATCTCCCAGGGCAGGGTCCAAACGGCTTACTTCCTTGGCAGAAAAACAGCAATTTGTGTTATTTGATACTGGGAAAGCTGAATGTCAACTGCATCTACACTATAATGCATTTTGCAGTTAAGCAGGTGAAATTATCTGTTAAAAAGACCTGTTTATTTCCTCAGACAGATCTGAAGAGGCTGCTTTGATCTGGATACAATTCAATCAGAAGTAACCCTTGGGCTAGGGCATGTCTCGTCCATATCTTGTCCAACAGGCAGCAAATATGTGGCTGGTATATCTTTCCTAACATACCTCACTTACCTCCAGAGAGGGTCCATGGCCACCTGGAGGAATATGTACATGTATGTACACAGGGCAGAATAAAGATAAAAGAGGGATCAGAAAACATTAAAAAGGGGACAGATCGCTGTACCAAGGACCAAGGGTGGGATATTTACCGTATATGAGCACCGACTTAGCCCTGCACTTCCTGGCAGCCAAGGCAAAAACCGAAACACGATAGGTGATGTTAACTCTCACTGACTAAAAATATGCTGTGGTTTGCCCCATCCAGGCCACTTCAGGGATCTCAAAATTAATTCCCAGCATTCATTCTATCCCTGGGTCACAGAGTTAAGTGCCTGACTACCAAAGATTGGTGGTGTGAACCCAACCAGAGCTGCCTAGGAAGACAGGCTTGGTGATCTGCTTCCAAAAGGCCACTGCCTTGAAAACCCTATGGAGCAGTTCTACTCTACGCAGGGGTCGCAATCAACTTGACGGCAACTATCAACAACAACCCTCCCCTAGATCCTTACCTCCAATCACGAACAAGGAGAAAAGGAAAAAGCACAACCTATTCTTTCAAGGTCACTATGTTTACCAAAACACAAAACACTGATCTGATCATGCTATTCCTTGCTCAAAACCCTTTAATGATTCCCCAGAAACCAAAAGGTAAAGTCCAAACTTCTTTGTTTGCTGTATTAGTTTTCCATTATTGCTGTAACAAATTACCATAAGTTCAATGGCTTAAAACAACACAAATTATCTTCTAGTTTTGGGGGTCATAAGTCCAAAATAGGTCTTATAGGGCTAAAAATCATGATGTCTGCAGAGCTGCATTGCTTCTGGAGGCTCCAGAGGAGAATCCGTTCCTTGTCCTTTCTACTTTCTAGAGGCTGCTCATATTCCTTGGCCTGTGACCCCTGCTTCCACTGTCACATTTCCTTTTGACAATGGCCCACCTGCTTCTCTAAGGACCCTTGTGATTACATCAGGCCCACCTGGATAATTCAAGATAACCTCCCCAGCTCAAGGTCCTTAACTTAATCACATCTACAAAGTCTCTTTTGCCATATGAAGTAACACCTTCACAGGTCCTGGGGACTATGACATGGACATCCTTGGGGAGCCATTACTCTGCCCACCACACTTGGCATTTGAGGTCCTTCTTGTTCCAGCTTCAACCTGCCTTTCCAAGTGGATCTTTTACTCTGTCCTCCCAGGCATCCTGTCCCCAGACACACATTTCTCACCATTTTCTCAGACATACCCTGAATTTCACTGCCTCTGGGCCCAGAATGCCTTGTCCACGGCAATCTGATCCTATTTATCCTCTAAACACAACTCAGATGTTATCATGCGTCCTTCCCTGATGTACTCAGCTGAAACTGGGGCTGAGTTCCTCTGGTCCTCTGCACAAAGACCTATTAAAACACTCATTTCAGTGAGTTTTCTATCATGGTTTTTGTTGTATGTGTCTACCTCCAACATGAGACTATAAACTCCACGAAACAGAGACTATCTTCACACACTTTTTATATCCCTGTCCCTTTAGGTACAAGCATTTAAATGTATGTTAAGGGAATGACACAAACACATATTCTTATATTAAATAATGCAAAAGAAGGTAAAAGAGTTCTATGACCACAAATGTTTATAGCAAGCTGTTTATAACAGTGAAAAATAGTTGCTACAACTAATACGACTGGTTCAAAAATTACTGAATATTAACACAATGTAATGTTCTGAAACTTGTCCAAGTGATAAAAGCCATACAACAACATGGAAAAAGTACATATAAAACAATACAAAAGGAAAAAACCCAGAATAGATCTGTCGCACATTAATGACAGTTAATTTTCCTCAAGCAAAAACATAACTGTGTGAGTCTTCTGCTAAAAAACCTTCCACAATTCCCCGTTATTCTCCTCAGAATAAATGCCTCCTTTCTCGGCTTGGTCTACATAAAGCCCTCCTCATCTGGCTCAAGCCTTTCTTCCATCCCTCCTTCTCACTATGCTGCATGGCAGGGATGGACTGTCAGAGGCACATAAAAGGTCATGCTGCTGGATTCGACTGGACAATGGGCTGGAGAGGGATGCTAGTGAGGAGTGAGCTTCTTGGATCAGGTGGACACTTGAGACTATGTTGGCATCTCCTGCCTGGAGGGGAGATGAGAGGGTGAGGGGGGGTTAGAAGCTGGCAAAAAGTACATGAAAACAGAGAGTGGAGGGAGACAGCGGGCTGTCTCATTAGGGGGAGAGTAACTGGGAGTGTGTAGCAAGGTGTATATGGGTTTTTGCGTGAGAGACTGACTTATTTGTAAACTTTCACTTTAAGCACAATAAAAATTATTTTTTTTTAAAAAAAAGGTCATGCTGCAGTGACCACAGAGCCCAAGATTTCTGGGATTGCCCCAATTTAAAATATCTCATACCAGTGTCTCAGCTTGTGCCACATTTTCCTCAAGCCGCAATGGACTGTTAGTTAAACCCTCAGTCTGTTATGCTCTGCTGCCTTTTTCACGCTGTTTCCTTTACTAGGAATGCCCACCTCCCATCTCCATCACAGTCCAAGTTCTACCCATATTTCAAAGTCCAACTCGATTGCCACCGCCTAAATGAGGCCTTCTTACATCCTCCTAATCAGAATGGTTCTCTCCTTTCCTCTTTCTCTTGGTACCACTTTGACAGCATTTTTCACAGTCTGTCCCGTCTGGGATGGCAGATACACGGCCCCTTCCCACGCCCTCCCTACCCATGGCAGACATCACTAGTTAACCATGGCGTGCTTTTATGCCGAGGCCAGATAGAGCCTCACAGTCTTAACACTGCACTTCAAGTAGCCACTACCAACTGACTGGAGTTGTCAGGTGACTGGAAATCTCTATTGCATCTGTCTTTTTTTAAATTTATTGTTGTTGTTGTTGAGAATATACACAGCAAAACATACACCAATTCAACAGTTTTTACATGTATAATTCAGTGACACTGATTACATTCTTTGAGTTGTGCAACCATTCTCCCCCTCCTTTTCTGAGCTGTTCCTCCCCCATTAACATAAACTCACTGCCCTCTAAGGTTCCTATCTTTCGAGATGCTGTTGTCAATTTGATCCCATATAGTTTTTAAAAGAATACAATGCTCAAGGCAGGTAATTTTTACTAGGTAAGCTAAACTACTCTTTGGTTTTAAGATGACCTCGGGGGATATTTTTGGCTTAAGGTTTAAAGATCATCTCAGGGCAATAATTTCAGGGGTTCATTTAGCCTTCATGACTCCAGAAGTCTGGATCCATGAGGATTTGAAATTCTGTTCTTCATTTTCTCCCTTTTGATCAGGATTCTTCTATAGAACCTTTTATGAAAATGTTCAGTGATGGTAGACGGGCACCATCCAGTTCTTCTGGTCTCATGGCAAAGGAGGCAGCTGTTCATGGAGATAATTAGCCATACATTCCTTTTCCTCCTCCTATTCCTGTCTCTCTTTCTTCCTCTGTTGCTCTAGGCAAAAAGAGACCAATTGTTGTGCCTTGGATGGCCATTTGCAAGCTTTTAAAACCCCAGGCATTACTCAAAGAAGTAGGAGGTAGAACAGAAGCACTAAACACGTTATTAGGCCAATTGACTGGGATGTCCCATGAAACCATGACCCTAAACCTCCAAGTCAAGGAACCAAATGAGGTATTTGGTTATACATAAGCAGCCTCAGCAGTTACTTTTTTTTTTTATATAATCTTTGTAAATATGTCTATCGTACAACTTTTACCAATTCAACTTTTTACAGGTGCACAACTTATTGACAGCACTTACAATAATCGGCTGTGCAACCCTACCCTTAATCAATGTGATTTTTTCCATCATCATAAACCAAAATTCAGTACCCCATAAGCAATAACCTCCCCTTCCCTCCCTTAGTAACCACTAATAAGCTTTGGTCTCTATACATTCGCCTTTTCTTGTCTTTTTATATAAGTGAGGTCATAAAATATTTGTCCTCTTGTGATTGGCTTATTTCCATCTCTGTCTTAAGAGTTATTTCTATGCGTACATGTCCTCCAGACTAGAGCAAGCCCCTAGGGAGGAGGGTTTGCCACTTATTTACCTTTGTTATCCCTTGTTGTAAGTGCTCAGCAATGCTTACTGAACAGAATGACTGCACATAGTTAACTGGAAGGGAACAGAGAAACACAAATGCAGGTGTGTTACTGTGGTGGGATTATGGGTGAAGTTTCTGCTCGCATCTGAGAGTTGTTTTAGTTAAATATGTTTTCAAATTAAAAAAAAAAGACAGCGAGTAGAGAAACAGAGAGATGAGAGAGTTAAGAAGGGATCACGGAAGAGTGTGATGGTCTGGGTCCAGAGGTGCATACCTCACAACTGGGTTTCCGTGGTACAGAATATAAATGCCAGCTTCCTTATTTGAAAATATTTGATTGTTTCGGATGATGCCTTTCCCATTACCAAGGACGACAATGCCAGAGCGAAGGCCGTGGTGGATCTGATTACACTGCAAGTGAAGATGAAACACCAGAGGAAGGGTCAGTCACGCCAGTGAGAGGCAGAGTGCCCAACGCTGCCTACACAACTGGGCCAGGAAGATGCTAAGCTCATGCCAAAGTGAATGAGACCAAGCTGCTGCCCTGTCCTTCCTCCACAGGTGCACACAGCGAAGCTGTAAGGGAGAACAGGAATACAGAAGTCTTCACTGCCTCTTAGGATGTACTCAGGCTGACATTGACTGCGGAGGGCCCTTGCTCTTCACCTGCAAGGCAGGCTACTGAATGTTTGTGAGCCTCTAAAGAGTCCCCCAGACACACGATCATCTGGCCAGAGCCATACCTCCCAGGGTCCAAGGAGCCCACGTCTCAGAGTAGGGTCCAAAAACCAAACCAAACCCATTGTCATCGAGTTAATCCCAACTCATAGAGACCCTATAGGACAGAGTGGAACTGCCCCATAGGGTTTCCCAGGCTGTAATTTTCATGACAGCAGACGGTCACATCTTTCTCCTGTGGGGCAGCCAGTGGGTTCAAACTACCAACCTTCTGGTTAGCAGCCAAGCACTTAACTACTGTGCCACCAGGGCTCCTTCAGGGAAGAGTTAAAAAAAAAAAAAAAACCCATTGCTGTCGGGTCAATTCCGACTCACAGATACCCTATAGGACAGAGTAGAACTACCCCATAGGGGTTCCGAGGAGCAGCTGGTGGATTTGAACTGCTGACCTTTTTGTTAGCAGCTGAACTCTTAACTACTACACCACCTGGGCTCCACCCAATATGACAGAATGCTGGCCATGTGGTCCCAAGGGCACTACATCCAGAGAAGGGCGAAGGCCATTTGGCTTTTAGTCTGCTTCTCACTCAGGGGAGCGGCCTCTGGGAGCTCAGTTTTCCCATGGGCATATGGTCATAGAAGGTATATAAGCTAAAGGATCCGTAGAGATTACTCATTTCTAACACTTTGTACAAATAGGGAAACAGGACCAGAGTCACATAGTAAGTTGGTGGCAGAGTCAGATCTGAACTTCTGCCTCCCAGGCCAGTTGTTTTTCCACAGTGACTTAAATTTTTAGACAATAAAAAATTATAATAAAATTATTTCAGTCTGTTAACTTATAGCCTAAATTCAATCCCATACTTACCACAGGAAGCTAGCCATATCTCTTCCAAAATGATTCCACAGAAACAAAGACACACAGAGAAAAGCGCAGGAACTATTTGCAAACAGGAAGCAACATAAATTTGCGATGGCAACATTTGTTTAGATATCTTCCGAAAAGGTTTCTGAAAACCCAGAGCTGCTCTGAAAAGGAAAGGAAGCAAAGGCAGAGAAGAGTACCAGTATGAGTGGGTTGGACTTCTTCCGGATGTCCACGCCAGCCTCTGCGTTATGATAAATGTTGTTGCCAGCGATCAAGCCTCCACCCTCCAAGCGAAGAAAGATGCCTGATGCTCTGCAACGGTAAACGTCATTCCTGAGCATGACGATCTAAGCAGGAAAGAAGGATGGAATTAGAGAATCACCATTTGGCAACCAATGGAGTAATAATTGCTTTGAGGCAAGAATCATTGTGGAGGCGAGAGCTAATGGGTGAAAGGTTGATGAGAAGCAGGATATTTACATAGTCTCAAAGTATCTTCCCACAAATTTATTAGTAAGTTCAAAATACTTACTAAATTTACAGTGGAGAAAGTGGTAGACTTCATTGTAACCACATGTTCAAAGTTAGCATCTCCATTAAAAAAGGATAAATCAACATCATACGCCTACTGATATGACTGATGGACTGAGAACACTGCATCATTCTGTGGTATTCCTGCCCAAAATACGTGACCTCAACTTAATCATGGTGAAACATTAGACAAACCCAAACTGAGGGACGTTCTACAAATAACTGGCCCATACTCCTCAAATATGCCAAGGTCATGAAAGACATGGCAAGACTGAGGAACTAAGAGAGATTAAGGCGACACCAGTGATCCTGAATTGGATCCTGGACACACAGAGGATATTAGGACAACAGGCAAAATTTGAATGGGGTCTACAGAATAGAGGGTAGGCTTATATCAGTGCTAATTTCCTGTTTTTGAGGGTTGTATATGAAATGATTCAAAAAAATATATCAATATATCTATAGAGAGAATAAAGCAAATGTAGGTCAATTGAGGAATCTGAGTGAAAGGTATATGGGAATTCTTCATTCTAATCTTACGACTTTTCTGTAGGTTTAAAATTACTTCAAAATAAGTCAAAAAAATTACTATTAATATGGAAACTGTCTGTACTTTCTGCACAATTTTTCCGTAACCCTAAAACTGCTCTAAAAAATGAAGTTTAATAAAAAAGAATTGCTATGACCACATCATAGCCAGTAAGATAAATACAATAACAAAGACAATAATAAGTGTTGGTAAGGATGTGAAGAAATTTCAACCCTCCACATTGCTGCTGGGAATATACAACGGGTACATCCACTTGGGAAAACATTTTGGTAATTCCTCAAAAAGTTAAAAATAGAGTTACCATATGGTGCAACAATTTCACTCCTAGGTATGTGCCCAACAGAAATGAAAACATACGTCCACACAAAAACCTATACGCAAATGTTCATGGCAGCATTATTGATAATAGACAAAAAGTGGAAACAATATTGAGTGGATGAATGGATAAATAAAATGGGGGCATATCCATATATTGGAATATTATTCAGCCATAAGAAGGAATAGAGTACTGATGCATGTGACAACATGGATAGCCTTGAAAACACTATGCTAAGTAAAAGAAGCCAGACACAAAAGGCCACATGCTGTATGACTCAATTTATATGAAATCTCCAGAACAGACAAATCCATAGAGATGGAAAGTACACTAGTGATTTCCAGGGCAGGGGCAGGGAAATGGGTAATGACTGCTAATGGGTGTAAGGTTTCTTTCTGGAGTGATGAAAATATTCTGGAATTAGAAAGTGGTGACAGCTACACAGCCTCATGAATATACTAAAACTCACCGAATTATATACTGTAAAAGGGCGAATTTTAATGGTATGTGAATTATAGCTCAATAAATAATAATAAATTGCTATGGCATTTCAGTTTCAAGGGATAATTTTAAAAGAGTGACTGTAACAGTTTTATTTTAAAATGTCAATATTTTAAAAATACCAGAAATTATATCCTTTGAAACTATTTAAACAAATGATGAAAAATTTTAGATGCCAACTTAAAAATGAGTAATGGGGAACACAGTTTTTCAAAATTCTTTTAGAGAATAAAAAACCCACAGCCACTGAGTCAGTTCTGGCTCCTATCAGCACATAGGCAGAGTAGAACTGCCCGTGGGATATCCAAGACTGTGATCTTCATGGAAACAGACTGCCACATCTTTCTCCCGTGGAGTGGCTGGTGGGTTTGAACTGCAGACCTTTTAATTAGCAGCCAAGCACTTAACCACTGAGTCGCCAGGGTTCCTACTTTTTTAGAGAATACACAAGCAAAATTATTTGAAGATCTGTGATCTAGTTCATCTCCCTCACTTTAAGATGAGGAAACTGGGATCCAGAAAAGGGAAGTGACTTGTTCAAGGTCAGAGAGCATATTAATAATAGACCCAGGGCTGAGATCCAGAACACCTCACTTTCACTGTAGTGTCCCTGGTCCCTAGAAGTATAGAGAGCACACAGCAGGTTCTCCATACATATTTTTTGAACAAATGAATGAAAAAAAAAAAAGATGAATCTGTAGATTGCCAAGTAAACATATAATAATCTCAATCTCACAGCTTCTCAGTAACTATTCAAATAAGCATTTTATATTTATACTGCTAAATTAGTTGTCTGCTTTTTTTTAAATATAAACTTTTCGTAACACCATAACCTGTTTAGTTATTCCAGTGACTCTCTAATATACGTAGAATTTGGTATAATCATTAAAAATATTTTCTTTAACATTTATGATGAAAATTCAGTTTGTATTTTAAGAAACAAAGACACAATTTTAGAAGTACTGCCTGGGGCCAGATAGATTTGCAGTTCTGGGAGCTAGTGGCTTTAAAAAGAAATAGGGGAAATAAGTCATGCAGAGGCAGATATAACTGCATCTGACAAGAATGGTGGAATGTGAGTGAACTTTCTGATTCCAAAGGCGTCAGAGGATTTGCAGTTTGGCATTTTAAATTCTGAAGGTGCGGCAGACCTTTTCCATTCTTTCTCTCTGTTTAGTCCAGTTATGATGCATGGAAGGAACATTAGGTTAGGAGACCTGCATTCAAGCCCTGCCTACTTGAAGCTGCTGTGTGACCCAGTGAGGTCTCACGGGTCTGCAGAGTAAGTCCCTATGACGGCACCTTGCTATTGTGTATACACCGTACTGCGTAAGTCAGGTTCCGGAAGACATTTCCTTCCATCTTGGCTCGACCACAGGAGCAAACGAAGACACCCCCCTTCCCATCCCGGAACAGGCACTTGCGGATGAGGCAGCCCTGCACAGAGCTGGCCAGGGCCATGGCCTCCTTGTCCTTCTGCAGCTCTTGCTGCAGTGAGTTCAGCACTAGGCAGCTGGGCAGCTGAATGGATGCTCCCGGCAGTGGTGGACTCAGAAAAGAGCCCCCCAATACTGGGCGAGGGCCCTGCACTTGGTAGGACAGTCTGTACGTGAGCTGGTCCACGTCCTCATCCTCACCGCTGGGACTCAGGCCTCCATCACTGCTGTCTGGGGTCTGTGCCACCCTTTCCCCATCGCTGGCCACCTCTGCCTCCTGTGAGCCAGCCTTGGAGTCCTTTGGGGAGCTAGAGGCTGGGCTGGTGGGGCTTTGGCTGCCCTCAATGACAATGTCACAGGTCCTTGGGCTCCAGGCCTGGTCCCTGCTCTCTAGGTCCAGGGACATTAAAGAGTCAGAGTCCTCTGTGGGGAGGAAACTGGGAGAGGACTTGATAAGCCCTAATAGATACTTGTAGGCCCAGTTCTTATCTGCAGATGGGTGGCCCTCAACGGTCACAGAGTTGTTTTCACTGCCCACAAATTCACAGTTTTCCAGGATACAAAGGGGCACGTTGTGCAGAAAGATATGGGTGTTTTTGAAGATGCAAAACTTCACTTGGCATGTGCCTGGGCCATGGACCTGGATGTGTCCATTCTCAAAGTTGCAGTTGTCAAACTGGACATGACCCGATGTTGTCTGGGGAATGAAAATGAAAACATGAATATAACAGGGATGAGGTTTGTTTTGCTGATCAGTGCTTTTTGCTCTCTAAGGAGGGTGGATCATGGAAAGGCCACTAGTTCTGTTGATGTATTTAAGAAAGCAAGCCTGCTGGGCAGGACAGAGGCCCCTTCCCCATGAGGGCGTGTGTGTCAGCTGGTCCGAGAGGAACTGGGGAGCTGCTCTGCATCAAAGAGGGCAAATAATTTGGAGGTGCCCACCCTTCCCAGCTCTCTGAAGATAGTCATTGAAAACTGCTGTAAAATCACCCTTGTCTTGGCTTTTTTCACGCAAGGCCATCCTAGGCCCTGTGCTTTTCCCAAAGACTTGCTAGTTTTTATCTCTTTCGTATTCTTTAGTTAAAAGACGGTCACGGACCAATCAGTAATATATACCAAGCACTAAGCCAGATGGTGAGATACAAAGAAGTCTTAAGGCCAGGCCCCACCCGTTGAGGATATACAACCACACTTCTGGTGGGGAGTACGAGCTGAAATTAACATATTACTCTAGCAATAAATATATTGTGAAAAATGATGTGTCTGGACAGTACTCTTTCTAGAACCAAAATCTCCTTCTGAGTCTAAAGACCAGCTCATCGGTCCTTTGGAAACATTCCAGAGCTAAAAAAGCAGGCTTCTGAGCTTCCAGGAAAGCCAGCATGATGTAATTTTAAAAGTGCTTAGTGATCTAAGTACTGACATCACTAACTACCCACTTGAGAAAGTTATTTAGCGTCTCTGAGCTTCAGTGTTCCTATCCGCAAAATGAGGATACTGCATTTACCCTGTCAAACACAAGTGTTTGCTGTGAGGATCAAGTGAGGTTACAGATGGAAAGTCACCTAGGTCATGAGTACAGTACAGGCTTTGGATCCTAGCTCTGTCCCTTACTAACTCTGAGACCCTGGGTATGTCACTTAATCTAGTTGAGCCTCAGTTCCCTCATCTACGAAATTTGGAGGACACTATCTATGTCACAGAACTATAGGGAGAAATAAATGAGGTAATGGCTATAAAGCTTGTGCCTGGCACACAGTAAGTACATCATAAATGACTGGTAGTATAATGATTATCACATACATGAGAGACAATTAAGTTGTTATTGGTAGTCATAGTGGCAATATAATTTTTATTGACTGGATACATAATCTAGGTTTTACAATCAATTTCTAGGTAACGTATAGCTATAAACCGTTATACCACGAACTACCAACAGCTCAATATATGCTTTGTGGTGAACACAACTTCAGCTCTCTGTTCCTGTAAGGAGGAGTGTTAAATTAATATTTCTTGGCCTTATCTCTAGTCACCCTTGAGAAGTGACTAATCCTGGTAAAAGTTGGACCTCTCCTGACCCTCCATAGGGCAGTATTAATGTGCTGAAGGTCACTGGTCCTGAACAGTTTCTCCTCTCTTTGGCTCTCTCTGGGCATGCCTACTGAGATCACCTCACATATTCTCTGCTACCTCAGAACCTGGCTTTCCCACCTAGCTGCTCCACCTGTGGCTGTTGGTCCAGTTTGGAAAAGGAGTACCAAGCAATTCTGGCCTTAAGTCCAAGCCTCACTTCTTAATCCAGCTTTGCCAGGAATAAAGTAGATATTTTGATCTCTACTGACTTCTTTGTCTATTTTTCAATTGGTTCAGAACTCAGAGGAGTGTACGTGTTTAAGAATACCTGTTAAACTTTCAGTGCCAACAAACAAGGGATTACAAACCCACCAAGAGAAGGCCCAGGCCCTGGAGTCAGGCCAGGGACTTCTCAAGACCATGTATCTGATGTGGACACCCACCTTATACATGATGGGGGAGAACCACGCCGGCATGAAGACGAGATTGCACAGGCGTGTGGTTGAGCAGTGCTGATCAATGCTGGCTAGGAGGGCCACTTCACCCAGCTTCCCGCGGCCTACAATCTCCACAGGCACCTTCAGGATGATTTCCCCTTGCTCTTCGTACACACCTGGGAACAGCACAATCCGGTCATATAGGCTGGCCATGGCCAAGGCACTGCCCAGGCTGTCAAACTCACGGCCTGACCCGACAGTCAGTGTACGCCGTTCCCTTCTCCGGCGAAACAGAGAAAAGCAGACAGAGGACTCCAAGTCCAGGGCGTTCTTGGTCCATGTCCTGGAGGCAAGGTAGTGCTGCTTGAAGGCCTCCCTCCAAGACTCAGGCTCCACATCAGGCTGGTTGGGCCAGTTGGGGTGGCGACACTCGGTGCAGCCCAGACACAGCTGCCGCCACCGGGTGCTGTCGAGACTGAGGATCAGCTCGTACCAGGCCCTGCATACCAGGCTACAGCGGCCCAAGTCGGGAAGGTGCAGGTAGGCTAAGATCACACGCCACAGCTCCAGGGGGAGGCCACCAGCGTCCATGGTCGCCTGGGAGACAGACACAAAACGAGAGGTTTTTGTTTACTCTGCATACCTTTCCCCTTAAAATACCCTCTGCCATCTCCTGACCTTCAGGGTGAACAAGTGAACAAGGCCCAGCCACTCAGAATCCTTCTTTGGGATTTTTCTACCAGGAATTAACAGGAAGACTCTCTTGTCTCTTTGGTCAGATACTATAAGAGTATAACCAAGAGTCGTTAGAAGCCAGGCTCCCCACCTAGTGCAGAAATCCTTGTGGTATCAGAGCGAAGCAGAAATAGGCAGAGATGAAGATAAAAAGAGAAAGAAAAAAATGAGCAACAGGTATGTGTCCTGGTGGTACTAATTCCAGATGCCTGAAGATGCCCTGGAATCTGCAGCTCTTCCTTCAACTCTGTGAGCTAAATGACCTTTCAATAAATTCTCTTTTTGCTTAAGCTGGCTTTATCTGGGTTTTATAACTTAAGCTAGTCTCTAGACACTTAAGCATTATAGAGAAAATGCTGGGCTTCTGACATTTGCAACTCTCCCAGGTTCCTGTGACAGTGATATCTCCTGTTCTCCACTTACTTCTTTAGTTACACTTTCTCAGGCTTTTTAAGAGAAAAAATGTTCTTCTACTCATTCTCCACCCATTCTCTAGCTGAGTGATCATATTCATGCCCTTGGCTTCAACTACATATGTAAATGCGTGAAGTCTTAGTCATCTAATGCTGCTATAACAGAAACACCACAAGTGGATGGCTTTAACAAACAGAAGTTTATTCTCTCACAGTCTAGGAGGCTAGAAGTCTGAATTGAGGGCACCAGCTCTAGAAGGCATTCTCTCTGTCGGCTCTGGGGGAAGGTCATTAATCTTGCCCTGGTCTAGGAGCTTCTCAGCACAGGGGCCTCGGGTCCAAAGGACATGCACTGCTCCTGGCACTTCTTTCTTGGTGGTTTGAGGTCTCCCTCCTCTCTGCTAGATTCTTTTATATCTCAAAAGAGATGACTCAAGATACTACTTAATCTTGTAGGCTGAGTCCTGCCTCATTAACACAATTGCCTCATTAACATCATAGAGGTTAAGATTTATAACACACAGGATAGTCACATCAGATCACAAAATGGTGCACAACCATGCAATGCTGAGAATCATGGCCTAGCCAAGTTGACACACATTTTTGGGGGGACACACGTCAATCCATAGCACATGAGTACAAAATCTGAACAGCCAATTGCCTGTTGGGCATTTCTATTTGGACATTCCGCAGATACCAAAATCTCTATATCATGTCCAAAACGGAACACTGATAGAAGGCTATGACAGAACAGCTGGAGCTGGATTCTCCCTCTCACCATAAACAACTATAAAGCTGGACAATACATGAGGCAACTGTTTTCAGGCATTGAACAGTAAGCTGCATAGAACTGTAATCTTTGAGAGAAAGGAAGCTCAGGATGTGAGCCCCAGTGCCGCCAGCTTTCATCCTGGGGGCACTTTACTACTGTGTGAGAGGTAGAGGCAGGCAGAGCAGTAGGCTCACTGGGCAGGCAGGTCTCAGTTCTTGCTGCTGAAAAGGCTGGAATCTGTGAGGCAGGATGCCACCACAGAGAGACATACACACAGTGGGGGTAGGGATAAGTGGGCAGATTTTTGGCTGAGGAATGGGCTGCATATGCGCAGGGCAAGAATTCATCAGACCTGGCAGGGATGGCTGCTACAAAATTGAGAACCAAATGATGATACTAGAAATCACACAGAGCTGGGAGTCGTTGGTGTTCCAGTCCAGGTAATATGGAGCGTTCACGCTGAGACTCAGAAAGGAGGAATAAGTTCAAATTCAAAAAATAAAAATAAGCCTGACAGGATCAAAAGGTTCTGCAGTAATTTAACTGCTTGCCAGAATAAAACTCCACACTCTTTAAGAGAGACAACAAATTCTAGACTCCCTCAACATACCAGTCACAATGTTCAGTACTGAATCAAACACTATCAGACATACAAAGAAGCAGGAAAATCAGACACCCCCTCCCCAAAATAAAATCAGCCAAGGGGGTATGGGGGAAATGAGAGTTATTGCTGAGTAGAGTTTCTGTCTGGGGTAATGAAAAAAAATTGGAGCTAGCAGTGGTGAATGTAATCAATGCCCCTGAATTGTACACTTAGAAAAACTTAAAATGGCAAATTCTATGTCTTTAAAAAAGACATCATTGAAAAAATGAAAAGACGTGAAATAGAATGGGAGAAAATATTTGCAATACATGTGTCAGACAAATGGTTTGTATTCAGAATATATTAAGAAATGTTACAAGTCAAAGATTTTTAAAAAATCCAATAAAAATGGGCAAAAGTTTTGAACAGAAGCTTCATAAAAGAAAAATGAATAGCTCACTGCTCATCATTAGTATTCATTATTATTTAATTTGTATTAAAACCATAATGAGATGCCACTTCATATCCACTAAAATGGCTAAAATTAAAAACACTAACAGCATCAAATATCTGTGAAGACGTGAAGCAACCCTGATACACTGCTGGTGGGAGTATAAAATACTAGAACCACTTCAGAAGACTGACAGTTTCTTCTGCAGGTAAACATACACCTACCCTGCGACCCAGGAACTCCACTCCTAGATATTTACACAAGGAAAACCAAAACATGAGTCTACAAAAAGACATACAAGAAAGTTTATATATCAGCTTTATTCATAATAGCAAAAACACACACATACACATACGTGCATGCACGCATGCACACAACCAACAACAAAGAAATAAAAAAGACAACAAAACTGCAAACAACCCAAAAGTCCATTAACAGAGGAATGGGTAAACAAATTGTGATACAGTCCTACGATGAAATACTACTTAACAATAAAAAGGAATGAGTCAAAAAGGAAAAAAAAATGAACCACTGATACACACAATAACATGGAAAACTAAAAAATGATATGCTGAGTGAAAGAAGCCTGACACAGAGACTACATATTGCATGATTCTATTTAGGTGAAGTTAAAAAACAGACAAAACTGTCACATTTTTGCTGTATTCTAGCCATCATGTGTGTTGGAATCAACTTGATGGCAACGGGTATCTATTTTTACAAGATTGGAGTTTGACTGTAAATCCAGGTTTGTATCTTGCTTTTGTCACCCTCAGTTACAATTGTAAACATTACCCTTTATTATTAAATATTTTAAAAATGAAAAAAGGCAAAACTAATGTATAGTGACAAAAATGAGAAAAAAAAAAAAACCCCAAACCCACTGCCGTCCAATCTATTCCTGCTCATAGCCACTTTATAGGACAGAGTAGAACTGCCCCATAGTTTCCAAGGAGCACCTGGAGGTTTCGAACTGCCGATCATAGCACTTAACCACTACGCCACCAGGGTTTCCTAAAAATCAGAACACTGCTTGCTAATGAGGGTGGGGATTGACTTGAAGGGGTTACAAGAAACTTCTGGGGTGAAGAAAATAGTTTGTATCTTGATTGGTATGTTAGTTACATGGATATATACATCTGTCAAAAAATCACTGAACTGTAAGTTTCAAAACGTATGTACATTTTATCTCAATTTTAAAAATAGTATATATTATCAAATTGTCCATATTATCATCTCCCTCCACCTCTGCCCTACCACCTGTATTCCATGCCCTGATAAATGGCACCATCTCTTCTACTTAAGTGCCCAATCAGTAACTAGGGAAACATCATGATTTCTTTTTCTCCTTTCCTTTGTCCCTGTATATCCAGAGTTTCTAAGATCCTGGGTTTCTGCCTCCTTGAGCACTCTCACATCAGTCCCTTCCTCTCTACCATCTCTATCATTGCATTAGTTCTGGACTCACCATCTTTAGTTTGGATTACCGCAAGAGGTTCTTAACTGGTCCCCCTGGAACCAGTCCTGCCTTCATCCAATCTATCTGGCACACAGCTGCCACAGGGATCTAAAATATAAATCTGATCATGTCATTTGAGGGCTTAAATTCCTCAGTGCCTCTCCGTGGCTTTCAGGATAAAGCTTAATATACAAGATAGCTTGTCTATTTCTCTAGCCTCATCTTGGGCATTTGCTGCACTCCACCCATACTCTCTCCATAATACTGCTTCCAGAGGGCCTATCCTTATCCTCTCTCAGAAATTAAGTGTCTCCTCTGAGCTCCCATAGTACTCTGACAACGGTTCTATCACAGGATTTTTAAAACATAAAGAAAAACACAGAGTACACAAAGCAAATGTATAGTTTACAGAATTATTTATCAACCAAACAACCTTATCAACCACCACCTAGATCAAAATAGAGAATTTTGCCAGCCACCGCAGAAGCCTCTCCATGTGCTCCATAACCCAATCCTCCCTCAAAAAGTAAATGTAATTGTGATTTCTGTAACAATCACTTCCTAATTTCTTTATGGCTTTATCACTCAAGTAGGCATCCTTAGATACTATAGTTTCTGTTTTGTCCTTAGGTTTTTCAGACTGATATGTCTTTTATTCTCATTTCATCCACTGGTTCTCCCTTCACCCATTTCTTTTCTTTATATTAGCTGAGGAACCTAAGTACTTGACCTGAGTTTCTCACAGTCTGAATTTTGCTGACAGCATACTGATGGGAGATCAACTCATCCCCATGTCATCTGTATTTCCTACAAATTGGCAACTGGATTAGACCCAGGTTCAATGCCTTTAGTAAGACTACAGTGGTACTGTTTTTTGTTTTTTAACCAGGAAGCACACATCTGCTTGTCTCCTTTTTGATGTTAGTGGCCACTGATGCTCAATGCAGGGATTTGTTAATTTACTGAAAGTAACAAAATGGTGATTTCTGTGTCATTTGGTTTTGATTTATTAGCTGAAATAACTTTATTACCATGCTTCCCTTCATCTACTACTTGGTTACCTAGTGGCACAGTACACACAGGAAAGGTCAGCTTGATTCTTTCTTATTTCCTAGTTTTCAAGATAATGAACTGGTTCTGTTATTCTTTGAAGGTGACCAATTACTTATATGTTTGTGTGTGTGTTAACTACTTTTATGAACTCATGAATTTAAACATATTTGGTGGGTTTCAATTCTTTGAAATTCCTATTATTATTTAAGCTCAAATTGAACCATCTTTGGCCTCGAGTTGGTTCCTCAGTCCTTTTGACACAACCCCAGTAATATTTTATAGCTTCCTTGCTATCTGGTATGTCAAGATGTTCCTGGCTCATGTTCTACAGACCCTGCCCAGACAGGGTTTATCAGACATTTCTCTAAGAAGCTCCATATTTTTTAATTGAAATTTTTATTGCGAAATTGTAGATCCACATGCAGTTGTAAGAAATAACACAGCGAGATTCCTTGTACACTTTGCCCAGTTTCCCACAATGGAAACATTTTGCAAAACTATAGTATATCACAACCAGCACACTGACATCGATACAATCCACCAAGCTTATTCGGATTTCCCCAGTTTTACTTGTACTCATTTGTAAGTGTGTGTGGGTACATGTATGTATTAAGTTCTATACAATTTTATCACCTGCATAGGTTTGTGTATCTACTACGACAGTCAAGACGCTCAATAGTCCCAACACCACTCCTTGTGGTGCTGCCGTTGTGTAACCATACCAACTTCCCTCCTGCCTACCCTCCCCCGTCCCTAACTCCTGCAACTATTAACCAGTCCTCCATTCTAAACTGTTATCATTTCAAAAATTTATATAAATGGAATCATACAGTATGTAACCTTTTGGGATTGGCTTTTTTCACTCAGCGTAATTCCCTGGAGATTCGTCTGAGTTATTTCAGGCATCAATAGTTCGTTCCTATTTATTGCTGAGTAGTAGTTCATGGCTCCCACGTGTCTGTCAGTTTGTCGTACTGTGGGGGCTTGTGTGTTGCTGTGATGCTGGAAGCTATGCCACTGGTATTCAGATACCAGCAGGGTCACCCTCGGAGGTCAGGTTTCAGCTGAGCTTCCAGACTAAGACAGACTAGGAAGAAGGACCCGGCAGTCTACTTCTGAAAAGCATTAGCCAGTGAAAACCTTATGAATAGCAGCGGAACACTGTCTGATATAGTTCTGGAAGACGAGTCAATCAAATTGACTACATCTGTGGAAAGAGATGATGGAAAAGCTCAATATCATCCATCAGAACAAGGCCAGGGGCCGACTTGCTCATATGCAAGTTCAAGGTGAAACTGAAGAAAATCAGAGCAAGTCCACAAGAGCCAAAATATGACCCTGAGTATATCCCACCTGAATTTAGAGACCATCTCAAGAACACATTTGATGCACTGAACACTAGTGACCGAAGACCAGACGAGTTGTGGAATGACATCAAGGACATCATCCATGAAGAAAGGAAGAGGTCACTGAAAAGACAGGAAAGAAAGAAAAGACCAAGACGGATGTCAGAGAAGACTCTGAAACTTGCTCTTGAGTGTCGAGTAGCTAAAGCAAAAGGAAGAATTGATGAAGTAAAAGTACTGAACAGAAGATATCAAAGGGCCTCTTGAGAAGACAAAGGAAAGTATTATAATGACATGTGCAAAGAGCTGGAGGTAGAAAACCAAAAGGGAAGAACACGCTTGGCATTTCTCAAGCTGAAAGAACTGAAGAAAAAATTCAAGCCTCGAGTTGCAATAGTGAAGGATTCCATGGGGAAAATATTAAATGACACAGGAAGCATCAAAAGAAGATGGAAGGAATACACAGAGTCATTACGCCAAAAAGAATTAGTCGATATTCAACCATTTCAAGAGGTGGCATATGATCAGGAACTGATAGTACTGAAGGAAGAAGTCCAAGCTGCTCTGAAGGCACTGGTGAAAAACAAGGCTCCAGGAATTGATGGAATATCAATTGAGATGTTTCAACAAACAGATGCAGCGCTGGAGGTGCTCACTCGTCTATGCCAAGAAATATGGAAGACAGCTTCCTGGCCAACTGACTGGAAGAGATCCATATTTATGCCTATTCCCAAGACAGGTGATCCAACCAAATGTGGAAATTATAGAAGAATATCATTAATATCACACGCAAGCAAAATTTTGCTGAAGATCATTCAAAAACGCCTGCAGCAGTATATCGACAGGGAACTGCCAGAAATTCAGGCTGGTTTCAGAAGAGGATGTGGAACCAGGGATATCATTGCTGATGTCAGATGGATCCTGGCTGAAAGCAGAGAATACCAGAAGGATGTTTACCTGTGTTTTATTGACTATACAAATGCATTCGACTGTATGGATCATAACAAACTATGGGTAATACTGCGAAGAATGGGAATTCCAGAACACTTACTTGTGCTCATGGGGAACCTTTACATAGATCAAGAGGCAGTTGTTCGGACAGAACAAGGGGATGCTGATTGGTTTAAAGTTAGGAAAGGTGTGCGTCAGGGTTGTATTCTTTCACCATACCAATTTAATCTGTATGCTGAGCAAATAATCCAAGAAGCTGGACTATATGAAGAAGAACGGGGCATCAGGATTGGAGGAAGACTCATTAATAACCTGCATTATGCAGATGACACAACCTTGCTTGCTGAAAGTGAAGAGGACTTGAAGCACTTACTAATGAAGATCAAAGACCACAGCCTTCAGTATGGATTACACTTCAACATAAAGAAAACAAAAATCCTCACAACTGGACCAATGAGCAAGATCATGATAAACGGAGAAAAGATTGAAGTTGTCAAGGATTTCATTTTACTTGGATCCACAATCAACAGCCATGGAAGCAGCCGTCAAGGAATCAAAAGACGCGTTGCATTGGGCAAATCTGCTGCAAAGGACCTCTTCAAAGTGTTGAAGAACAAAGATGTCACCCTGAAGACTAAGGTGCACCTGACCCAAGCCATGGTATTTTCAATCACATCATACGCATGTGAAAGCTGGACAATGAATAAGGAAGACCAAAGAAGAATCGATGCCTTTTAATTGTGTTGTTGGTACCAAAAGAACTAACAAATCTGTCTTGGAAGAAGTGCAGCCAGAATGTTCCTTAGAGGCAAGGATGGCGAAACTGCGTCTTACATACTTTGGACATATTGTCAGGAGGGATCAGTCCCTGGAGAAGGACATCATATAGGGTCAGCGGAAAAGAGGAAGACCCTCAACGAGGTGGACTGACACAATGGCTGCAACAATGAGCGCAACCATAACAATGACTTTAAGGATGGCGCAGGACCGGGCAGTGTTTCGTTCTGTTGTGCATTCATGGTATGAACTTACCACAGTTTAACCAATGACCTATTGAAGGACTTCTGGACATATTCTAGTTTTGAGCTATTAAAAATAATGCTGCTATGAACATTTGTGCAGTTTTTTGTGTGAACGCAAGTTTTCATTTCTCTGTGATAAATGCCGAAGATAGAAATTGCTGGGTCGTATGGTAATTGCATGTTTAGTTTTATTAGAAAATAGTTTTCCAGAGTGGCTGTACTATTTCACAATGTATGATTGATATGGTTTCTATACATTTTCACCAGTGTTTGGTTTTTCGTTTTAGCCATTCTGACAGGTGTGTAGCGATATCTCGTTGTGGCTAATGATGTTGAACATGCTCTCATGTACTTATCAGCCAAGTGGAATCTTGTTCAGTGAAATGTCTGTTCATTTTATTTCCCTATCTTCTAACTGGATTATTCGTACACTTACTGTTGAGTTTTGAGAGTTCTTTATGATCTTTTAGATAGTAGTCCTTTATCACATACGTGGTTTGCAAATATTTTCTATGGCTTATCTTTTCATCCCCTTCACATGGGCTTTGGCAGAGCAAAAGTTTTTAGTTCTGATGAGGTTCAATTGATCATTGTTTTCTTTTATGAATTAAACTTTTGGTGTCAAGTCTAAAAACTCTGCCTAGCCCTGGATCCTGAAGATACATTGTTTTTTTTTTCTAAAGGTTTTATAGTTTTACATTTAAGTCAATGATCTACTTTAAGTAATTTTTTATTAAGGCATAATGCTTAGGGTTTTTTTGCCCTATGAATGTCCAATCATCCCAGTACCATTAGTTGAAAAGGCTCTCCTCCATTTCTCCAGGGTGCTTTTGCACTCTCATAAAAAATTAGTTGAACCTATTTTTTTCCTGGTTTAACAGAAGTAGTATTTTAAGACCATAATCTGTTTTTTTTTTTGTGTATTAGAGATGCTTATTTCTGCTGGGCTGGTTATTGTTTCTAAACATTTTCGGGGGACAGAGCTGTGTTCCTCGTTCCCTCTAGTTTAGTCTTTGTTTCTAAAATAACTTTTATTTCTAATTCTTTCTTCAGTTTTGCCACCTTATTTCTGAGATTTTCTAATTCTGATTTATGTTGTTCTGTCATGTCTTCTATCATTTTATCAATGTCTTTCAGCTCATTTGGAAATAGTAAGTTTCAGTTCTGATTGATTTTTTGAGCATATCACATTTTTCCAACATTTTGTTATGAAAAATTTTCAGACATACAGTAAAAGTGAAATTTCTTTTTTTTATGGTGAATACCCATATACTCCACCACCTAGAGTCTACCGCTAACATTTTACCATACGTATCATATGTCTACCTATCTTCTTATCTAGGAATCCTTCCTGTTTTTTTGACACAAGTAAAACTGCAGACAACAGTACACTTCCTTCTAGATACGCAGCATGCATATCATTTACATTTTTTCTTTTGGTATAAAATTTATCTTCGATGAAATGCATAAATCCTAAGTGTGCATTTGCAGAATTTTGACACATGCATTCATCTGTGTAATCCAATTCCCTACCAAGAAATACAATATTACCGTCACACCAAAAAGTTCTCTTAGTCAATTCCCACGCCAACCCCAGAAGGCAACCACTGTTTTGGTTCTTTCCATCACAGATCATTTTTGTCTGTTCTAGAATTTCATATAAATGGAATCATGCGGTATTACATTTTGTGTGTAAGGCTTCTTTCGCTCAGGACGTTTCTGAGATTCATCCATATTGTTGCATGTATCAACAGTTCACTCCTCTTTATTGCTGAGTACTATGTAATTGTATAAAATATTGACATATCACAGTTTTAAAGTGGATTTTCCTATTGATGAACAACTGAACCATTTCCAGTCTGGGGCTCTTATGAACAATGCTGCTATGAACATTCTTGTACAAGTGTTTTTGTGAACATATGTTTTAATTTCTCTTCAGTAAATACCTAGGAGAATTGCTGGGTCCTTTATCCAAAAGGAGTTGTACCATTTTACATGCTCGCTAACAACTAATGAGATCTAGTAGCACAAAGCGCTCCTCGGAAACTGGGGCAGTTCTACTGTCCTACAGGGTTGCTATGAGTAGGAATCGACTTGACAGCAATGGGTCTGGTTTTTCTGGGTTAGCTGCACCACACCCTCGACCAACATTTGTTGTTGTCAGTCTTTTTAATTTTATCATCCTGGTAGATATGTAACTGTATCTCATTCTTATTTAATCTGCATTTCCCTCATGACTACTGATGTTGAGCGCTTCTTCACGTGCTTATTGGTACTCGTACATTCCCTTTTAAAATTTTTTTGTTGTTGTTGTTGTTGAGAATATACACAGCAAAACATAACACCAATTCAACAGTTTCTACATGTACCATTTGGTGATACTGATTACATTCCTGTCATTGTGCAACCACTCTCACTCTCCTTTTCTGAGTTGTTCCTCCCCCATTAACATAAATTCACCGCCCCCTAAGGTTCCTATCTAATCTTTCAAGTTGCTGTTGTCAATGTGATCCTATATAACCAAAAACCAAACCCGTTGCTGTGGAGTCAATTCCAACTCATAGTGACCTTATAGGACAGAGTAAAACTGCCCCATAGAGTTTACAAGGAGCGCCTGGTGGATTCGAACTGCCGACCATTTGGTTAGCAGCTGTAGCATTTAACCACTACACCACCAGGGTTTCCTTGATCCCAT
Organism: Loxodonta africana; assembly: GCF_030014295.1. Taxonomy (NCBI): domain Eukaryota; kingdom Metazoa; phylum Chordata; class Mammalia; order Proboscidea; family Elephantidae; genus Loxodonta; species Loxodonta africana. The sequence continues at coordinate 80,194,384 of NC_087350.1, read as the reverse complement.
ATAAAAAAAAAAAAAAAAAAAAATTTTTTTTTTTTTTTTTTTTTAGCAGCTCTTAGAAGAGCTTAATGCTTAAGGCAGACATTTTTTTTTTTACTAGTTAAGCTAAAATACTGTTTGGTTTTAAGAAGACATCAGGGGATATTTTGGTTTAAAGTTTAAAGATTATCTCAGGGCAATAGTTTCAGGAGTTCATCCAACCTTCACGGCTTCAGGAAGTCTGGAGTCCATGAGAAATTGAAATTCTGTTCTGCATTTTCCCCATTTTGATCAGGATTCTTCTATGGAACCTTTGATCAAAATGTTCAGTAATGGTAGCCAGGCCCCAACCAGTTCTTCTGGTCTCACAGCAAAGGGGGCAGTTGTTCATGAGGCAACTAGCCACACATTCCACATCCTCTTCCTATTCTTGACTCTCCATCTTCCTCTGCTCCAGACAAATGGGGACCAATTGCTGTGCCTCAGGTGGCCACTTGCAAGCTTTTAAGACCCCAGGCACAATGCAACGAACTAGGAGGTAGAACAGAAGCACTAAACACATTATTAGGCCAATTACTGGGATGGCCCATGAAATCATGACCCTAAAATTCCAAAGCGAAAAACCAAATCCCACGGGGATTTTGGTTGTACGTAAGCAGCCTCAGCAGCTACTCTTATCTTTTGTCATTGTTGTAAATAATGTCTATCACACAACTTTTCCCAATGCGACTTTTTACAGGTGTACAATTTACAGCAATTACAATAATTGGCTGTGCAACCCTACCCTTAATCAATGAAAGCGTTCCATCACCATTCATGTATCTCCTTTTTAAAGCGTCTGTTCAAATCTTTGGAGCCCTGGTGGGACAGTGGTTAAGAACTCAGCTGCTAATCAAAAGGTCAGCAGTTCGAATCCGCCAGCCACTCCTTGGAAACCCTATGGGGCAGTTCAACTTTTTCCTATAGGCTAGCTATGAGTTGGAATCGATTCGAATGCAATGGGTTTAGTTTTTTGTTTTTTAATTGAAATTTTGGTCTACTTTTTAATTGGGTTCTCTTTTTATATTTGAATTAAAGGAGTTCTTTATAAATCCTTTGCCAGGTACATGTTCTGTGTATATTTTCTCCCAGTCCGTGTCTTGCCTTTTCATTTTAATGGCAGATTTTGATGACACGTTTTTAATTTTGATGAAGTCTAATTCATCAATTTTTTTATTTTATGGTTGTTGCTTTCCGTTAACTGATTTGGAAACCTTTGCTAATCCTCAAATTATGAAGATAATCTTCTAAATTTTCTTCTAAAAACTTTGTGATTTTTAACTTTTTTATATGTCTTGTTCTATGATCCATCTTGAATTAATTTTTGTCATGGTGTGAGGTGGTAGTTGAGGTTCCCTTTCTTCTATATGGATTTCCAGTTATTCCAGTACCATTTGTTGAAAAGACTCTCCTTTCCCTATGGATTCCTTTGGTGCCTCTGTCAAAAATCAAATGATGATAATATAAACCAAAACCAAACCAAACCCACTGCTGTCGAGTTGATTCCGACACACAGCGACCCTGTAGGACACAGTAGAACTGCCCCATAGCTTCCAAGAAGCGCCTGGCGGATTTGAACTGCCAGCCTCTTGGTTAACAGCTGTAGCACTTAACCACTATGCCACCAGGATTTCCGATGATAATAAATATGGGTCTATTTCTGAGCTTTTGAATTCTATTCCATCATCTATTTGTCAGTCCTTAGGCCAATCTTAACACCATATTTTCAGCACTGTTTAGTTCTGTCTTCTCCATTAGATTGTAGGTACCTTTAGGGTAAAAAAGTAACCCAGTGCCATTGAGTCAATGCCAACTCATAGTGACCCTACAGGATAGGACAGAACCACCCTATAAGGTTTCCCAGATTGTAAATCTTTACAGAAGCAGGCTGCCACATCTTTCTCCCGCAGAGCGGCTGGTGGGTTTGAACCACCAACCTTTCAGTTAGTAGCTAAGCATTTAACCACTGCACCATGTAGGATCCTCACTGGATTTTTTTTATCTCTGAAGACTCAATACCTGGGGTTGACTGCCTTCTCTACTCCAACTCGTTGGGGTAAGAGAAAAGACAAGGAGAGCATTTTAAGCTACCAAGTGTCTAGACTACCCCTTTCTTGGCCAGTGGACACATATGTCCCACCTGTATTTTCTGCCTCTCGAGTTTATTGGGCCGTTGCTTTCCCACTGACGCTACTTGCAGCCATCAGGAGGGGACCTGTATAACTGTGTGAAATGGAAGACAGTAAAACCTGCAAAAGCTGAAATTCGTGTTAGGAGGGAACCTGTCAAAGAAGGAAAACTCAAATATTTTCCACTAATAGAGAGCAATAAAAAAGTTGTAAGCTGCACCCTGTCAGAGGCAGAAAACTTGTGAGACACGGAAAAACAAGGCAGTGCCTTTGAGTTCCGGCTCTCACAGTCCAGTCTCAAGGACCTTCTCAGAGAACCCCTTCATCACACAGAAATTCTTGAAGTCCCACTGTGAACGTGAAATTAAAGAATAAAATTCCCTCTTATTCCTCAGTTCACTGAGCCTTTACAGAGTGTGGGGAATACTGGAACAAGAAGGAAATGATGCCTACCTCTACGTGACAGGAAATGGACACAGCTAATGCTCACATGGGATAGTAAGAATTAAGCACCACTGTAGCTTAAAGGGAAACCCTGGTGACGTAGTGGTTAAGAGCTACAGCTGCTAACCAAAAGGTCAGCAGTTTGAATCTACCAGAAGCTCCCTGGAAACTCTAATGGGCAGTTATACTCTGTCCTACAGGGTTGCTGTGAGTCGGAATTGACTCGACAGCAATGGTTGTTTGTTTGTTTTTTGCAGCTTAAATTGCTCAAGAGAAAAGAACATCTTTAAGCCAGATTTGGTAGGATTTTCCATAGCAGTGGCTCTTAAAACATGCTCTTAACCATCCATGTCAGAATCATCCAGGGCCTGTTCCTAGCTCTACTTCAGATCTCCAGAATCAGAATCTCTGGAATGGAATCAAGTATCTGCATTTTTAACAAGATCCCTGGTGACTGTGATGAAAATGGTCCCGACCACACTTTGATGCAGCATCCTCAATAAGTTGCTTTCCTCCTCAGCGTCAACCGTTTCAGCTGCTCCTGTACTGTGGGAAGACTAATAATGTTGAAGTCAGAAGAACTGGGTTTAAGTTGTAGGTAACCTTGGGCAAGTCACTTAACCTGTCTAGGTCTTGCTTTCCTCATATGTAAGTTAGGGATCTTGATACCTACCCTGAAGGCTGTTGTGAGGATTAAAGGATCTAATGCATACTGCGTGTGACAGTTAAGGCTGTGTGTCAACTTGGCTAGGCCGTGATTTTCAATGCTTTGGCAGTTGTATAATGTGATCACTTCCTTGTTGAGATTTGATACATGATCACTCTGCTGTGAGTAGCCAATCAGTTGAAGCGGAGTTTCCTTGGCCATGTGGCCTGCGTTAAGTATGGCAGATATTCAGGTAGGATTCGGGTGCTTTTGCTCATTCTGGATCCTGCAGCTGGCTCCTGTCTGTCTGACCTCCAGTTCTTGGCATTTGAGCTAGCAGCTTACCTGCAGTCTTGCCTGCCAATCTTGGGATTTATTGATCTTCACAGCCTGTGAGCCCCAGCCCTGTCGATCTTGGGTTCACCAGCCCCTGCAGCTACGTGAATCAGGAGAAGCCTCTTTCCTGACCCACAGACTTGGGACGTTACAGCCTCTACAATCACGTGAGCAATTTCCTTGATATAAATCTCTCTATATGTACATTTATTTATACACTTTACTGGTTTTGCTTCTATAGAGAACCCAGCCCAAGACACTGTGTTAGTAAATAGTGCTTCCTCACCAACTACTTCCGGTTTTCCCTTCTTCTGGTCACATGACAGGATTGCACTCCCTGGTTCCTCATGTAGTTGAGTAGGGTCGCGTGACTAGTACTAGCCAATGGGTTTTGAGAAGAGATGTGTTACTCCTTGACTGGAGCACTTAACTGCCTATGAGAGATCACCCAGAACCCTCTTTCTCTCTGGCACAGCAAGTGGCAACATTTGAGATGAAGGCTGTCCTGTTAGCCTGGGTCTTTGAGTGATTAGGATAAGCAGAGTGCTCCTGCCAACCCCAAGTGGACATACACCATCAGTGAAAAATAAACCTTTGTTTTGGGTTAAGGCATTAAGAAGTTGGGGACTGTCTGTTACTATAGCATAACCTAGCCAATCTTGACTGACAGAGCATGTGAAACTCTAAAAAGCAGTATTATTAAGCCCCCAAACACCTTGAAATTGCCCATTCCATGGCTGGTCTGCAGCAACTTCAGTATTCTTCCCAATTCTTCCACTGAGCTGAGAGTTAGTTCTTAGTTACTCCCTAGCTGATCTCAGTTCTGCTCTGTGGAGCGCCTGGCGTTCTGTCTTCCTACACATAATGGCCCTCTGAGCATGTTGGTAATGACCTCAAATGCCAGACTCAGAAGCTTGTATTCTGTCTACTGTAGGTTTCTAAGGAAGTGAGTGAGTGGCCTGATCAAAGCTATCTTTAAGGAGATCCATCCAGGAGAGGTATGTTAGGTGGAACAGTGAAGGCAGAAACTCACAATTTCACAAATATTAAACGACAGTCGCGGTGCTTCCCTTGAGATGATGTGGGAAGCGTCTACGTTGGCACCTGACACACAAACTACTGGGAAGTCACTTTTCTTGGGGTTCTGAGAAGTCTACACCACAGTGGAAAGCAACTGGCACTAAAGCTAGACTCTCAGGGGAAGATGCTTTCATCCCAAAGATTCCCAGAGGGCATCTTCTGTCCTTCAGCACTTGCCTTCCTCCACAATTGCCTATGTCCCCACCCTAGGTAATACCAGGGAGTCTGAATCTAGAATGAGGCCAAGAATTTTCTCTTCAGAACGTCCCTCTGAACTAAGATCAGGATTTCCTTTTAATCAAATGCCATATTCACTGTTCTTTCACTTGGTTTATTTACTACTTCTTCATGCTAATCCATGGGGATTGATACAGCAACAGGGATTTATATAACCAGGTAACACTGTGTGTTTTTTGTTTTTTTTTTTTTTAATGTATTCACGTTTCGTCCTTCCTTTTTGCCACTGGGGCCTCTAAGCTGTGGAATTAAAAGTAACAAATGTCCCCCAGGGCCTACGCACCTAGAGTGTGATGCCTGTGAAAAACTGAGAAAACAATAGTGGGAACCTGTTTGGGGTGGGAAAGAGCAGGTCCTGAGATGGGCCCCATAGTGTTCCATTTCTCATGTTTCCAAGAGTGTGAGAACTCAAGGTTTCTGTGTGGCACCCTCCAAACCTCCCACAAGAGGTATCCACATGCCTTCAGGCCACCTAGTGTCCCCAGCATCAGTGACAGAGGCACAGGCCACTCTTGGGAGGTGAGTCCTACCAGTCTCAGCTCTCAACAAGTAGGTTCTACTGTCTTCTAGCCCCATGACTTGAGACAAGGCATTTAGCCCCTCCAAACCTATTTCATCACCTGTAAACTGAGGCTAATGCTAGCCGCCCTTCTACTCTTCAGGAGGATTTTGAGAATTTCCAAAAAGAAAATTCATTTAGCAAGCAAGTATTCATTGATAACCTACTATGTGCCAGGCACTGCTTTAAGTACTGAAAGGCAGTGAACAAGACAAAGTCCCTACTTTCAGAGACAGATAATAAAAAATAACAACAACAGAGAGTTGGAAGCTGGCAAAATTGTCACGAAAGGAGAGACTGGAAGGGCTGACTCATTAGGGGGAGAGCAAGTGGGAGTATGGAGTAAGGTGTATATAAACTTATATGTGACAGTCTGACTTGATTTGTAAACGTTCACTTGAAGCTCAATAAAAGTTAATAAAAAAAATAATAAAAGAAAATTAAAAAAATAACAACATAAATGCTATGAAGAAAAATCAAGTGGATTAAGAGCTGTGTGTATGGATGCATGTGTGTGTGCTATTTAAGACAGGGTTGTCAAGCAAGATCTCAGAGGAAGCTACATTTGAATAGAGATCTGAACGACATTTAAGGCCATGGGATGAGATCACCTAAGCAGAAAGTGAAGAAAGGAGATCTGATGACCAAGTTCTAAGGCAATCTAACATCTAAAGGGCATGGGAAAGGATTCAGTGAAAGAAAATGGGAGCGAACACCCTTAGAAAATTGTACAGAACTCTGGTAAACTTAAGGCACTGAAATTAAAGGTTTTGCTTTGTCTCTGAGAAGGCTGGGTTCTATGGGCTGTTTAGTTTGCTAAGCATCCTGATGGGCTGAGACAGGCATACTAGGGGTTGAGATAGGCAAATTCAAAGAAGGAATCTGAGAGAATGTGAAGTTGGGAGCTGGGGATGGTGGCAGGGACCTAGGCAGCTGAGGGCTGCATGGTGGAAGGGTCAAGGAGAAATATCCTTGATGTTCCAAAGGAGAAACACCCTTGATGTTGGCAGTGTTAAAAAAGGAACTTTGGAAATGTCTAATACATACTTTTAAGTTGTTTGCTGTGGGGTGTAAAATGAAGTCTTTTCCTTAGCTCCCCCACGAAATCTCTGGTAAGATCTATAGAGCCCACTTATGCTTCTATGTAGGTGGGTTTGGGGGTGGTTTTTTTTTTTTAGGTAAAGGGGACATGAGGAAGTACTGAGTTATCCACAAAGACTGTTGTTGCTGGTTGCCGACGAGTCGATTCTGACTCATGGTGACACCATACGTGCAGAGTATAACTGCCCCAGAGAACTTTCAAGGCTCTGACCTTTTGGAAGCAGGTTGTCAGGCTTTACTACCAAGAAGTCTATGGGTGGGTTTCAACAGCCAACCTTTTGGTTAGTAGTCCAGTGCTAAGCCATTTGCACCACCCAGGGATTCCTCCATAAAGACTGGCCACGTGAAATGTGAGACAGCTTTTGCAGACTCAGAGGAGCCAGCTGACACAGTGCCTGAACACCTACTATGAGCAAATTCACTATGATGAATTAAGACACATTTTCTGTCCTCAACGAGCTTATGACTTTATGTATGTTTTTCTATATTTACTGTCGGTCCCTTCTGAATAAAAGATAAGCTTATTAAAGGCAGAACTCTGTATCACTGCTTTATATCATGCCAGGCACATGATAGGTACTCAAATAAATATCTGCTGAATTAACAGTCACCATTATTATTATTTTTATTATTATTTAGTATATTAGTATAAACCCAAAAGCCCATTGCCGTCAAGTTGATTTTGACTCGTAGTGACCCTATAGGACAGAGCAGAACTGCCCCATAGGGTTCCCAAGGAGTGCCTGGTGGATTCCAACTGCCAAACTTTTGGTTAGCAGCTGTAGCTCTCAACCGCTACACCACTAGGGCTTCCAAATATTAGCTAAGGCTATTTAAACCATTAGTTATAGAATTCCTACTGTCATACAGATCCCTGAGGAAAAAAAAAAAAAACCCAAGTAAATAAAACCCAAGTACTAATTCAACTCTTGCTATGTATAAGGCTGTGTGGTAAGCACTGCAAGAGGAATCGGATGAAGACCCCTACCCACAAGTCTGGTAGGAGATGTGCCTACCAAAAACACAGTACAAGGGAGAAAGTGCTCAGTGCTATAAAAGAGGGGAAGCCCTAATTTAAAGGATAAAGATATGACCTCTAGCTAGGGAATCAGCCAGTAGTAACAGCAGGTAACAAAAACAGTGGCACCTATTAAGTACTACTACTTGAAGGGCATAATATTAAGCAGCTTTCAGGCATTATTTCATTTCATTCTCTCAACAACTCTTAAAAGGCTTGCAACTGAAAATGTGTTCCTAGGACTTGGGAGCTTGTTAGAAACGCCAAATCTTGGGCACCACCCCATACCTACTGGATCAGAATCACCATTTTAAGAAGGTGATCATGGAACTCACAGGCACCATGAGTCCGAGAAGCAGTGGTTTAACGTATTATTGTCTTCATTTTATAGACAAGGAAACTAAGCCTGAGAGAACTTATGTGACAAATCACTTGCCCCCAGTTTTTTGCTAACAAGAGCACAGCCACCTTCTGAGGCCAGGCCTGGACCCAATGACTGTTTTTAACCATTAAGCCAAGCTTCATGGAAGGGGTGGCATCTGAGCTGGACTCTGAAATACAGGTAGGATTGGGGCATCTGGAAAATTGCGAGTTTGTAGGCAAATAAAACTGTGTCAGCAAAAGCCCAGAGGTGGGAAACCTCCACCTGGCTTAGGACACAGTAACAAGTTTATCTGGCTGCCAGAGTCTGAAGGGGTCAGTGAGAAAGGCCAGCTGGATCAGTTCACATGGAACAAACACTCTTAGCCAGTGTGAATAGTTTCTAGTTTATTCAGGGGGCAGTGGGGAGATGCTTTGAGTTCTAACACAAAAGGCCCTACTACCCCATGCTGCAATGATTCAGACAAAAGGGACCCAAAAGGCTTTGCATTCTATTTTGGGCCCTGCCCCTCCCTCACTGGGTAACCTTGAGGGTGGGTGGCTTCACATCTCTGCTCTGTCCTATGTTGTATTGTAATAATAATAAAGCGCTTATTTTCTACCTAAGGAAGACCATATCAGTATCAAAGTGGTAGAATTTTTTTAATGTATAAGAGGAAATGATCTAGGGCAGCTCAGAACTCTAGTACTGCCAAGGAAAAAAAGACTTTTATCCAACACTATGAGCCACACAAAAGCACCTGCATAAATAACTGCAAACTGAATTAACTGAACAACTGTAATGGGTTAATGATTTAAAATCTTTCCTCAAACCAAAGTAAATTTTCCTAGAGTTACTGTGAAACTGTTCTAAGGTGCATAAATGAAAAAAAAAAAAAAAAAAGAAACGTACTGCCGTCGAGTCGATTCTGACTCTATAGGACAGAATAGAACTGCCCCATAGAGTTTCCAAGGAGCACCTGCTGGATTCGAACTGCTGACCTTTTTGTCAGCAGCTGTAGCTCTTAACCACCACACCACCAGGATTTCCTTTTTTTTTTTTAAGGTGTGTAGAGAGTAAAATATTGTGAAGCAGGAAAGAGCCATGAACATACATACACCTACACACACATACCCATGACTGGAAGTGAGACAAAACTTAAGACTTTGAAGGGTGACATAAATTGAAAAGAATAAAAATCTAGTTTGGCTTTTACCATTTCTTCAAATCTTAGCTCCGTCAGCCGGAGAAATAACCAGCTGTTCCTCATTTCCAGCTCTGAAATTTGATGACATACACCAGAACGCTGTGCCCTGCTGCAAGGATGGTGTTTCCTGAGCGTAGTGCAGAGCCCCGAGGGCCCCTCTCCCTCCTTCAACCCACTGCCCATTCAGTGTGATTCAACTAGAAGAGAGCACCGGCCTGGGGATCCTAAGTCTGAGGTCCTACTGATTCTAACACTATTCACTGGGGACCTAGAGCAGGGCAGGGTAAGGGGTATTTAGGCCTTTAGACACTAGGTGCTTTTTAAATTTTTTTATTTATTTTGTTGTTGTTGAGAATACATACAGCAAAACATATACCAATTCATCAGTTTTTACATGTAAAATCCAGTGATACTGACTACATTCTTCAGGTTGCACAACCATTCTCACCCTCCTTTCCTGAGTTGTTCCTCCCACATTAATACAAACTTACTGCCCCCTAAGGTTCCTACCTAATCTTTTGAGTTGCTGTTGTCAGTTTGATTCCATACAGATAGATCTTAAAAAACACAATGTTCCAGCAGAAATCTTTTACTAATTAAGGTAAACTATTGTTTGGTTTTAAGAAGACTTCAGGGGGTATTTTTGGTTTAAGGTTTAAAGATTATCTCAGAGCAATAATGTCAGGGGTTCATCCAGCCCCCATAGCTCCAGAAAATCTGGAGTCTGTAAAAATTTGGAATTCTGTTCTACATTTTCCTCCTTTTGATCAGGACACAGGTGCTTTTTAATATGTCATTTTAATGAGCACTTACAACAAGCCAAGAGGTAGCAGTATTCTTATTTCATTTTCCAGGAGTAAATGGTGACTCAGTTTTTTACCTAGTGCTGTAAGCAGCACAGGCCCCTGGGTGGTGCAAACGGTTTGTGCTCGACCACTAACTGAAAGGCTGGCTGTTCGAACCCACCCAATAACTGCACAGGAGAAAGGCCTGGTCTGCTGCTGCTGTAAAGGTCACAGCCTAGAATACCCTGTGGAGCTTAGTTCTACTCTGTGACACGTGGGGCTGGAATCAACTCAACAGCAAAGGGTTTGGTTTGGTTTGGTTTAGTAGCAGCACAGCTGAGGTTCCTGATGGGGACTGGGTCCAAAGGCCCCTGCTCTTTCCACTATAACAACCTGCTTTCTAATTCCCTTCTCAGCGTCTTGGGTTCCTCACTTGTGAGAGGACCTTCGAAGGACCTTCTAACCACATCATCACAAACAAACTCAAAGACCATGAATTAAGAATGAATTTAATCCTGTAACTGCCACACAATACAGTACCACACAATGTCTGAGTTGGACGTGACAAAACAGTACTCTGTTAGAAAGCCTGGCTCAAAAGGTTTAGGACCTCAAGCCAGAATTTGTGAAAACCAAGGACAAATCTACCAGGTAGCAGATCTCTTGGCCAAGAGGAAGCAGTGCTCAAGTGGACCCCAACCAATCCAAAGTTATACTCCTCTGACTCTGGACTCCTCCCTGAGAGTTTGGAATGTGGAGAGGACTATCCAGGCAGTGTCTTTTCTGCCACCTCCTGCCTCCCACTCAGCAGCATACAGCTTCACCTTTTCTCTTTAATCACTCTCAGTTTAAGGCAATTCCATACCAAGTGATTGTTACTTTTCATGCAAAATTACACATCCGATGGAGTCACACCATCTTCTGTCTCAGCTTCCTCATCTATAAAAATGGGGATAATAATACCTTAGGGAGTTTGTTGCAAAGATGAAATGAGAATGGATGGAAAGCACTTAACACTGTGCCTGACACACAGTAAACACACAATAAATGGTAATGAGTTCCCTTTCTGCTATGTCTCTTTTATCTCCCTAAATTCCTATCTCTTTTTCTGTATTTCATTCTGAGCCAACCCTTCCCACATCCTAAAAGAAATGAAATTAATTACAGTCAATAAATTATGTGTTTTTGTTGTGAAGGCAGGGAACAGGAAGACTATATCAAAAAAACTAACCCACTGCTGTGCAGTCAATTCCGACTCATAGCAACCCTACAGGACAGAGCAGAACTGCCCCACTGGGTTTCCAAAAGCTGAAAATCTTTACAGAGGCAGACTCCCACATCTTTTTCCCACAGAGCCGCCGGTGGGTCTGAACTGCCGACCTTTGAGTTAGCAGCTGGGCACTTAAATCATTGTGCCACCAGGGCTCCTTATTCAATAAACGACATGTTTTTGTTGTGAAGGCAGGGAACAGGGAGACTACAGACAATGCAAATACAGGTTTCGCCTGCTATCCAAAAGTAGAGCATCCCTCTGAAACCTTTCGTAAGCTGAAATGGCATAAAGCGAAGAAGCAATTACCATTAATTTATCTGGGAAAAATTTTTGAGCGTTCCCAGACCCAAAAAATAACCTACTAAACCATATCAAATAACACATAAAACCTAAAATAACACTAACATATAGTAAAAAAAAAAAATTTTTTTTTTTTTATAGTAAAAGCAGAAATGATATGATAAATACACTTAATCTCACATACTCTGGACATGTTATCAGGAAGGACTAGTCCCTGGAGAAGGACATCACACGTGGTAAGGTAGGCAGTCAGTGAAAAAATGGAAGACCCTCAACACAACGGATTGGCACAGTGGCTGCAACAATGGGTTCAAGCATAGCAACGATTTTGAGGATGGTGAAGGACCGGGCAGCGTTTTGTTTTGCTATTCATAGGGTTGCTATGAGTCGGAACTGACTCATAGCAAGGTACCTAATAACAACAATATAAAGTAGATGCTAAGTGCAGTTCCTGGGAAAGAGCTTGGCGACGCCACTCTCGCTGCTCAGGGGGCATGTTGCCTCTTTAACAGCTCACTGTAAAACAAACACTGAACGTTATTTCTGCTTTTTGCCTTTTTTCATAAACGCAAAAATCTTCTTTAAGTTTCTTTCGGTTGGTGAGAACAGGTAATAATGTAGGTCTTTCGTAAAAGCAAAGTGGCATCAAACGAACTTTCGAAAAAGGAGGGATGCCTGTATTCACTACCAGGCCAAGCAGTGGTTGTAGACGACTCTTTATCATGACTCAGCCAACAAGCTACCAATGGCAGAGAGAATAAGTTTTGTTATTCAGAGCAGAATGGTTTGAATAACTACATCAGCAATAGAAATTCACCTAGGTAGACATTGCCCCCGAGTTCTGGACATGTGTTCTAGTAAAGTGTTTTGATTGCAAGTATAAATAAGGGAGGGCTTATCATAAGAGTATACGTGGACTATGGATAAGTATGATGGGATCTTATGGAAATCCACAGACAGGACCATTGTAGCACTGGGTCTCCCAGAGTCCAGAATGGAAAGTCTGGATACCTGGTAGCCCCATGGAACTTCAGCAGCTGTACTTTGTGGGCCTTTACTCATTACATGTCTCAGCCATTCTCCATGGACCAGCTCCATTCTCCTCTTACCTGGAGTCTACACAAACTTTTCTCTACCTCAATGCCCTTACTTCTTCATAACATCAGCTTGCCAGAGTTCCTCAAAGTCCTGACTCTAGCTCATAGATCCTCTCTCTACACCATTTCAGCTTCAACTTCTATGGCTAAGTGTCCTTCCTAAATTCCCAGTTTAAATTTCTGAGATATAATATGAATCTTTTATTCACTAGGTCACTTCACAGGTCACTGGTGAGCCTAGGAATTGGCTGTTCTTGGGTCTAATGTCCATCTCTGAGTATGTTTTGGCTTGTGGGTGGGGAATGGAGCAAGATATTATAGTAGAAACATGGCTATCTAGGGCTACCCCTTCATGAACAGGAGTTTTAGATTTGGAAGTTGCCCTTAGGGCTGTGGGAATGGTAAGCATAAGGGCTAACACGTTGACTCCATCTACAGATACTACACAGTCCCATACTAACCTCTGCTGCTATGGGCTATCAAGGTGTCCTCAGTCAACAATGCCAACATGGTGGGCAAAGGAACTGTGTGACCCGACTCACCACAATAACATAAAATAAAAATTGTTTGATCAGACTCACCACTATTTAAAAAACAAAACAAAACTTGTGAACGTTGGCTGAAATAATATTTGGAGGAAAATGAACAGCCTTAAATGAAGAGAATGGATAAAAATTAACGACCTAAGTATCCATTTTGAGAAATTAGAAAAAGAACAAAATAAACTGAAGTAGAACGGAGGAAAAAATAAAAAGAGGAGAAATTAATGGATTAAAAAGAGAGCAAACCTACCACAAAGGACATCAATGAAGACAAAAGATGATCTTTGAAAGAGCCTCTACTGAAATTAAAGAAGAACAAAAAAAAAAAGTTAGGGCACAAAAATAAAATCAGAACCAAAAAGGGGATGTCTCTACAGGTTTTGCAGATGTTAAAATAAGAAAATATTATAAACAACTGTAAATAAATTAAAAACCTTAGAAGAGGCATATCCTTAGAAAAAAGATTACTAAAACTAAGAAATGAAAAAAAAAAGTTTTATGGCCATTAAAAACACTGAATGTGTAGTCCAAACACAAAACAAAATCTCCAGGCCCAGGTGGCTTCATCACTGAGTTCTATCAAGCATTCAAGGGACAAAGCAGGGGAAATTAAAATGGATGGTGGAGGAGGGAGAAAATGGCTACACAGTTAAACCTCTGGACCAACTGTAGCACCAAGGATTATAGTTTGTCTCACTAACCTTCTTCTTGTAAGTTTTCCCAGAAATTCTGACCAATCAAAATCCTGGAGAAGCTGTGTCTAGATGGAGTGAACTTAATATAAGAAGAAAGTATAAGTGAATGGTGCAAGGGGTGGACTGTAGAGAATGCTATTGGTGCCCTACCCAGATCCTCCTTACAGGCTAGCACACCCACATCCCAGCTGTAAGTGCCAGCTGATAACTGGCAGATGCCCCTTTCTCCAGAGAACTGTCACTTCACCTAACTATATCTCTCTTCCCCTGCTACTCCTACCCTGCTTCCCTCATTCCCCTTTTCCTGAGCACCTCTTCTAATATATCACTTGAACAAGAATTCTCATTGAAGCTCCTGCTTCTAGAGTTCAGGATCTAAGACAATAACCATTTAAGGGAATGAAAAGACAGCCACCAAGTAGAACATACCTGTAACACAGATACCTGTCAAGGGACCACTAACCTAAATATATAAAGAACTCTATAACAAATCAGTAAGAAAAACTGAAAAATGAGCAAAACATGTGAATGCACAATTCACAAAACAGGCCATCCAATTTGCCAAAAAAAAAGTGCTCAGCATCAGTAGTAACCAAGGAAAGCAAATTAAAACCACAAGAGATATCATTATACACCCATGAGAACAGTTAAAAAATTTAAAACCCACAATACCAATTATTCACAATGATGTGATGCAACATGAACTCTGACATACTGCTGGTAGCAAAGTAAACTGGTACAATCTCTCAGAACACTGTTAGGCCTCATGCAGCAAAGCATTTTCACTCCGATGTTATAACTTTAGAACTTCATTGACACATAATAGAAAATGTCTAAGAATGTGCTTAGATGCACTGTTCTCAGTAGTCAGAAAACATGAGCAACTCAAATATCCATCAAAAATATATTGCAACATACTCATACCATGAAACACTGTATAGCAATGAAAATAAGTGACGTCACCTCATGAATAAATCTCACAAAATATTCCGCAAAAGAAGCAAGATGCAAAATATGAACAGTACAATTCTTTATGCATGAAGTTCTTAAAACTAGTAAAACTAAACTACGTTGCTTAGGGATGTAGAAAAAGGGGGGTAAAACTATGAAGAAAAGCAAAGAAATGATTATCACAAAAGGCAAGATAATGGCTTCTTCTGGGGGGCAGAGATTATGATTTGGAAGGTGATGCTATTGCATATTGGTGATATTTTATTTCTTGACTTACGTGGTGGTTACATATGTACTCTTATGACTATCTGTTAAACTATATATTTGTGTTTTTTTCTGCACATGTATTTATTATATTTCATAGTTTAAAACAAAGACAAATAAATAGACAAATTACTGCTTGATTCTCAGAAAAACTGACGGAACTACAAATCCTTCATCTTTAAATTAAAACCTTGCCATGCCAAATCCATACCAGAATGTGTGTCAGCTAAATTTTAAATGATGCCTACTTATCTTAAGCCTGTAAGTGGAGAGAGAGAATCTCCTGGTAGCAGAACTATGCTTTGTCAAGAGTCACCTGAGGACCCCTCTTAGATGGGAAATGTAAGGTGAGTAGGCACCCAAAGTCCTAGGGTAGACAGCTTGTTGAAGGTTGCCATTCCTGGTAGGTGAACCCTGGAGAGGAAGTGGAATCAATTTGCCAAAGGAATTTGGGATAGAGTTACAAGGGAATCTGAGCCCTTAACCAAGGTTTGAAAATAAAGAAATAAATCTCTTGAGTGGTCTGGGGTGACCCTAACCAAGGCTGCTAGCAGAAGAGAGCCCCATATGTCCCAAAAGGGAACTCACCAGGAGCCTGGGGGAACCCAGCCTAATGAAAGGATTAACACAAGGCCCAGGTGCAGTGCTTTGGGAAGAAGAGCTAAGCATGTGAGCATAAACTAACAAAGCTCTAACCTTGGAATCCAAGCATGGGATCATGCTGGCAGGGATCTGGTCCAATAAGGGCGTTGAGCAGCAGTGACCACACATCCTTGGACCGGTCAGGACAGCTCTTCAACAGTGATACCATGTAGCTGTGTCAGAAATAACAACGTGGGTGGACTGCTCAGACTCGCAGTTCTCTCTCTGGAGAGTGGAAGTAAGACTGACCCCTTTGGACTGTATGAGCTCCCAGGGGGTTTGGAGAGAGACATCTGAATTCTCACTAATAAGGGCATTAGGGTACTTGGGAGATTACTTGGAAAAATAATTAAATATTAATTATTATTAATATAATACTGTATTGGAACTCAACTGGAGAAATGAGACATACAACTGAAATAGACCAAATCTTAATCAAATATCTTTTTGTGTATGTACCTTTATGTACACAATAGCAAATACTTAGATATGAGGAGAAACTATTAAAACACTAAGCTAACAGAAAGAGGGTAATGAGAGAACTTAGGAGGCATTTCAGTCAAAGTCCATGATAGGTGACAAGAAGGTTCATTCATTAAAGCAAAATGAAAGAACAAATTGCTTCTTGAACCATCTATTACTACTATGTGAATGAGACTTGTTTCTTCCACATCTTCCTTGAAAAGTACCTCAGTACGCAATAGCTTCTTAGTTGCCCAGGACACCATCCCTCCCATCTCTGAGCTCTCTTGTTGGCTCACTATCTACACCTTTATCAGAGACTCCATTGATCTGTCCCTTGCACATGGTACAAGGTGGGTGTGTGCCCTCTGTTTTATCCCCCTAAAGGTTCTGAGGTCCCTAGGGCCACCGTCTATGTTTTTTATCTCTGTCTCTACTTACTCCCACTACTCTTGGCCCTGCTACCAGTGCACGTTTGTGGAAGGAAGAAGGGAGGGAGGAAAGGAGGGAGGGAGGGATGACAGCATTGCAACTGAAAAACAAAAACAGAGACCACCACCAGAAAACAGAAACCCACAGCCAACTGGTGACTGTTTGACCATGGATTAACAGCTACCTGTGCTATAAAAATACAACTGCCCTGATAACCATGGAAACCAAAATTCAGGCACGACAGAGAGGGCGGATGTTTTCAGAAATCTTAAAATAAAAGGCCTGAAATTAAAAACACAAAGAAATCCAAGTATTCCAGGCCAGAAGGAAATCCCTTCCTAAAAGCCCTGACAAAGTAGCATTTTCTCCCATATATAAAACCTCACCAGGCTTTCGCCCTCCTGCAAAGGATCACAAAACCATTCGGGCCTCTCTGTGTGCTCTGTCCCTTGGGGCCAGCTGCTACCTATGAAGCAAATTCACTGGCAGTTGGAACTTACTGTTACTATAATTTGTACTGAGGACCAGAAAGGAAATTTTTATAATCTCAAGCTAACATAGCTAGGTATGAAAAAAGCCCCATGGGGCAGGGACCCTGTCCATGCTATTCATGGCTCTATCTCCAGCTCCTAGTAGATGTACAAGCACACAGTAGGCGCTCCATAAATACTAGTGAAATAAATGAAGAATTAAGGTTAGAGCTTAGGGAAAGCACAGTGCCTGGTAAAACGTGCATTCTCTCCACCATCCAGTGCCAGCACTGTTGGGATCTGAGCAAAATCAAAGTCCTATCCTCATTCAGGGTCCAGTTTCTCCATTTGCAAAAGCAGGCAGCTGGATGAGATGGTTTCCCAGGCATCTTCCAGCTCTGACAATCACTTACTGTGCTTTTTTTTAGTGGCAGCACATGCCTGGCACTTTTCTTTCCCCTCAGAGAGAATCTGATACCCATCTGCTCAAGTAAATTAATGTTCCCATCCTGCCTGACTCATCTCGTAGGAACAACAGGTTCACATGCCAATTTTAAAAGGGAAGGCAAAGGGGCCCCAGAAAGAGTAAAGAGGGGAGGGTCCCACAAGCCCCCTTTCTTAGAAAATCAAAACAACACTGTTTTTAGGATTAAAGATCTAGAAGCTGAAGTATGATTACTGCTACTAAAAACTCCTCACGTGGAGCATTCTCTAGCTTGTTAATTTAATAATACTTGTATTAATAACACTATTAAGCACTTCTGTACTGGATACTGTTCTAAACCCTTTAAACTTAATCCTCACAGCAACTGCATGAGCTAAGTATTATTATTATTATCTCCTTTTAATAGATGAGGAATCTATCTGGTTCAAGGTTACACAGCTAATAAGTGGCAAAACTAAGACCCGAATCCAGGTCTGACTGACTCCAGAGTTCCAGTTCTTTAAATGGCTTTCCCTTCTGTTCTTCCCTGTAGTCCTATGAGGGAGCCTGGGCAGGGGTTGTCAGCTTTACTTTAAAGACGGAGAACCCGAGTCTCCCAGAAGCTTAAAATTTGTACAAAACTCATGAGCGCCGTAGCAAGTAAGGAAGCCTGGCCCCAAGCTCCCTCCTGGGTTCCTAGCTGAGGGGGCATCCCATCTGAAAAGTCTGCATCTTCCTCTTCGACTTCACTTACTTGCAACACCTCGGGGCTAAAGGCAACCGCGGAGATTCACCCTCCCGGACAGGTTGTTTTACAGGAGGGGAAACCAAGGCAGAGCTATGGCTCCAGGTGCAGGCAAACGAGAGAGCAGCAGCGCGGAGCCGCGGGCGACCCCAGGACAGCCTACACGGTCCCTTCAGGATCCTGATTCCCGAAGCCGGACCAGACGCTCAGCCTCTGCCAGGAGCCAGCAGCGCCTCCATGGCCGGTCGCCTCACGAGGCGCCCCAGGCTCCCCGCAGACGGCCCCAAAGGACACAAGCCCACTTCCCCCGGTCCCCCCCTGCTCTGGATCGGGGGCATCCGAGGAACGCGGGCGGAATAATTCGCTCGCAGCCTCCGCGAGCGCAGCCTCCACGAGCCCAGCCACCTCTTACCTCGCAGGGTGGTCCCCGGGCGCTGGCCCACAGCAGTGTTCGGCCGCGGCAGCCGCGGACGCCCCGAAGCCGCCCGCTACCCCCGCCGCCGCTGCACGAACCGCCGGGGAGCCGGGAGGACTGCGGCGCGCGGCCAGGGGCGTGCGGCCACGGGCGGGCAGAGGCGCCGGGAGCACCGCCCCTCCCGCTCGGGGGCGGACGGTTGCCAGGGGCTGGTGCCAGGCCGCTCCGTCATGTGACGCGCGAGGAGGGGGATGTTGGGAACTGCAGGCGGGCGCCCGCGAAATAGTCCAGCCGGCTGGGGCCTTGCTTCCAGCCCACCGCGGCAGAAAGGAACCCGAGCAACTTCTGCAGGAAGGGGGCGGTCCTGCTGCGGAGGGCGCAGGGAGGGGCGAGGGAGAGAGACGCAAAGGGGGGCGGGTGGGTCTTCAGATGCTGCTGCAAAGGCGAGCTTGTGCAAGGGCGATTAAGGCTTGTATTGCATGGCATCCGAAGGGGCAAAAATAGAACCGGTGGGCGGGACTTGTAGGGAGGCATGCTGGGGTCGATATAAATTAGATTCTTCCAGCTACTGGAGTTGGGTAACAGCGTGACGGGCTGTTTTAGGAGGTGGTGCTGTTCCTTGTAGGTGTGGCCATATGGACTGGGTTCATTCTCTCCATAAACTTGAGCACTGGCTATGGGCCAGAGAATATACTAGGAGTATATATTAAATTAATATGTGTAGCACTTAGCATCAGGCCTGCACATAGTAAATGCACTGTTGCTGCTGTTATTTTGGACACAATAGTGAAGAAGGTGATATAGCTCCTGCTCTCCTGAAGTTAATTCTCCAGTGGAGAAGGTAGATATTAAAATGATCATATAGAAGATGGCGGAGTAATCGGACGCGCCTACTGATCCCTGTTATAACAAAGACCTGAGAAAACAAGTGGAACAATTATATATAGGTCAAGCTAGGAGCCCTAAACATCAAAGGCAGAGTTAGGAAATCGGACAGAATGGCAGGGGGGAGGGGAAAACGGTTCAGAGGTGGGGAGGAGGGGCCGGACCTGACTCAGCAGGAGTCTGCGCCCCTCAGGCACGATCTTCTGGCGTGACCGCAGGGCTGACGGTAGTGTTAAGGAAAAGGTTTCCTCAGGGAGAGACAGCGAGCTGCAGAGTCTACTCACCTCGGGAACAGAGAAGAACAGCGCTCTAGGCAAAAGCTAAGTACTTGCATTTATTTTACCATGCCCCTGGCTCCCAAACTGGCTTCAGTGGCTGTCGATTTCCCTGGGCCTGAGCTAGGTTCTGCTGCACATCCTGAGCCGTTCTCCCAGCGATGGAGAAGGGATAAATTAACAGTTGGGGGAAAAGATTATCTGCCAGGTCCACTAAGCTGGGGAGCCCAGGACAAAAGCGGCTCTTGTCCATCCACAAATGGTCTGCAGGCTTTGAATAGCTTGCACCCCTACATGGACCTGTGTGGGCCTATTTCAGGAGATTAGGCCCTTGTCGGCAGACTGCTTGAGATTTGACTTCAGTTGTTTCCGCTGTGCAGTGAAAAGGTGGGTTTTTTGATGTTTGACACCACTTTGCCTATTAAACACGGTCCTCACCTACCCAAATCAGGGGCCTCAGGACTGGTGGCTCCACCATCACCTAGCCACTTGTGACAGGGGTCCAAGGATAGGTGGTCCTTCCCAATCCTTACAACCAAAAGCTTTGGGAGCCCATGGTCCAGCTGCAGAACCCACCCACCTGTGCACTCTAGGGAACAGTGACATGGTTTCCTCACAGACACTCAGCCCCCTGCCTTGTTCAGAGTGTGATCCCCCCACTGTTGCAACCAGATACCTGAGCCTATACCAATCACCACTGCCCGTCTAAGACTGTAAGATAGAGCCAGTACCACACACTTGATGACCAACTACCAGGACACTTAAGCTGAATCCATACAAGAAAAGTAAATGGACTCCTAGGCTCATATACCTGGTAGCAGCTCTAGCCATCTGGTTACAGAACATTAGTGCTTCAAAAGGCGCAAATAATCAAGTTAGCTCACTCAAGCAGCCTATTTGGGCATATCAAAACAAAACAAAGCAAGAAGCTAGGATACAGTAAGTAAATATAAAAGTAAATTAATACAATAACTTATAGATGGCTTGGGGGGATAGTGGTCAATAACAAATCACATAAAGAAGCCGACCATGATTGCTTCAACGAACTCTCAGAACAAAGACTCTTCCAGATGAAGATGTATTCTGGAATTACCAGCTGTAGAATACAAAACATTAATATACAGAACTCTTTTAAGACATCGGGAAGGAGATCAGGCAAAATGCAGAATACGCTAAGGAACACCAGATAAAGCAGTTGAAGAAATTAAAAAGGATGTTCAAGAACATAATGAAAAATTTAATGGGCTGCAAGAAACCATAGAAAAACAGCAATCAGAAATTCAGAAGATTAACAATAAAATTACAGAATTAGACAACTCAATAGAAAGTCAGAGGAGCAAAACTGAGGAAATGGAAGGCAAAATTAGTGAGACTGAAGATAAAACACTTGGTGACAATATATTTGAAGAAAAATCAGATAAAAGAATAAAAAAAAAAAATGAAGAAACCTTAAGAATCCTGTGGGACTGTATCAAGAAAAATAACCTACAGGTGATTGGAATACCAGAACATGGAGGGATAACAGGAAACACAGAGAGAATTGCTGAAGATTTGTTGGCAGAAAACTTCCCTGATATCATGAAAGATGAGAAGATATCCAAGATCCTCATTGAAACCCACATAAGGTAGATCTTGAAAGAAAGTCACCAGGACATATTATAATCAAACTTGCCAAAACCAAAGGTAAAGAGAGAATCTTAAGAGCTGCTAGGCATAAATGAGAAGTCACCTACAAAGGAGAGGCAATACGAATAAGCTTGGACTACTTGGCAGAAACCATGCAGGCAAGAAAGCAATGGGATAACTTATGTAAAGCATTGAAGGAAAAAAAAAAAATTGCCAGCCAGGAATCATATATTCAGCAAAACTGTCTCAAATATGAAGGCGAAAATAGGACATTTCCAGATAAACAGAAGTTTAGGGAATTTGTAAAAACCAAACCAAAACTACAAGAAACACTAAAGGAAGTTCTCTGGTTAGAAAATCAATAATATTAGCTATCAGCCCAAGATTAGAACACAGGACAGAGCAACCAGATATCAACCCAGACAGAGAAATCACAAAAATAAATCAAGATAAAAAAAATTCAAAACAGTTAACAGCGATGACATTATGTAAAAGATGACAACATTAAAACAATAAAGAGGGACTAAAAAATGCAGTCATAGATCTTTCATATGGAGAGGAAGTCAAGGCAGTATAAAGAAATAAAAGTTAGGTTTAAACTTAGAAAAATAGGGGTAAATATTAAGGTAAACACAAATGAGAATAACAATCCTACACATCAAAATAAAATACAAGATAAAAATAAAGACTCAGCAAAAATAATAACAACAATGAATAAGAGGAAAAGACAATTTATAAAGATAAACTACTCAGCACAAAAAATTAAGTGGAAAAAAGGAACTGTCAACAACACACACAAAAAAGACATCAATATAATAGCACCAAAATCATACCTATCCATAATTGCACTGAATGTAAATGGACTAAATGCACAAATAAAGACACAGAGAGTTGCAGAATGCATAAAAAAAAAATCCGTCTATATGCTGCCTACAAAAGACATATCCTAGACTTAAAGGCACAAACAAACTGAAACTCAAAGGATGAAAAAAAATACATCTAGCAAACAACAATCAAAAAAGAGCAGGAGTGGCAATGTTAATTTCTGACAAAATAGACTTCAAATCCACCACGAAGGCTAAGGAAGGACACTATATAATGATTAAAGGGACAGTATACCAGGGAGGATATAACCATATTAAATATTTGTGCACCCAATGATAGGGCTTCATGATACATAAAACAAACTCTAACAGCATTGAAAAGTGAGATAGACAGCTCCACAATAATAGTCAGAGACTTCAACACACCACTTTCACTGAAAGACAGAACATCCAGAAAGAAGCTCAATAAAGACATGGAAGACCTAAATGCCACAATCAACCAACTTGACCTCATACACATATACAGAACATTCCACCCAACAGCAGCCAAGTATACTTTCTTTTCCAACGCACAGAGAACATTCTCTAGAATTGACCACATATTAGGTCATAAAGCAAGCCTTAACAGAATCCAAAACATCAAAATATTACAAAGCATCTTCTCTGACCATAAACCATAAAAGTAGAAATCAATAACAGAAAAAGCAGGCAAAAGAAATCAAACATTTGGAAACTGAAGAATACCCTGCTCAAAAATGATTGGGTTATAGAATAAGAATGGGATAAATAAATTCATAGAATCCAATGAGAATGAAAACACTTCCTATCAGAACCTTTGGGACACAGCAAAAGCAGTGCTCAGAGGTCAATTTCTATCAATAAATGTACACATACAAAAAGAAGAAAGGGCCAGAATCAAAGAATTATCCCTACTACTTCAACAAATAGAAAGAGCAACAAAAGAAACCCTCAGGCACTAAAAGAAAGCAAATAATAAAAATTAGAGCAGAATTAAATGAAATAGAGAACAGAAAAACAATTGAAAGAACTAACAAGAGCTGGTTCTTTTAAAAAATTAACAAAATTGATAAATCATTGGCCAAACTGACAAAAGAAAAACAAGAGAGGAAGCAAATAACCCAAATAAGGAATGGGATGACACTTTGAAATGTGGCGTCTGGGGTCTTAAATACTAACAAGCGGCCAGCTAAGATGCATCAATTGGTCTCAACCCACCTGGAGCAAAGGAGAATGAAGAACACCAAGGTCACACGATAACAAAGAGCCCAAGAGAGAGAAAGGGCCACATGAACCAGAGACCGACATCATCCTGAGACCGGAAGAACTAGTTGGTGCCCGGCCACAATTGATGACTGCCCTGACAGGGAGCGCAACAGAGAACCCCTGAGGGAGCAGGAGATCAGTGGGATGCAGACCCCAAATTCTCATAAAAAGACCATACTTAATGGTCTGACTGAGACTAGAGGAATCCCGGCGGTCACGGTCCCCAAACCTCCTGTTGGCACAGGACAGGAACCATTCCCGAAGACAACTCATCAGACATGGAAGGGACTGGACAGTGGGTAGGAGAAAGATGCTGATGAAGAGTGAGCTAATTATATCAGGTGGACACTTGAGACTGTGTTGGCATCTCCTGTCTGGAGGGGGGATGGGAGGATAGAGAGAGTTGGAAGCTGACAAAATTGTCACAAAAGGAGAGACTGGAAGGGCTGACTCATTAGGGGGAGAACAAGTGGGAGTATGGAGTAAGGTGTATATAAACTTATATGTGACAGTCTGACTTGATTTGTAAACGTTCACTTGAAGCTCAATAAAAGTTAATAAAAAAAAAAAGAAAGAAATGGGATGAGCAATATCACAACAGACCCAACTGATATTAAAAGAATCATATCAGATTACTACGAAAAATTGTACTCTAACAAATTTGAAAACCTAGAAGAAATGAATGAATTTCTAGAAACACACTACCTACCTAAACTAACACAAACAGAGGTAGAACAACTAAATAAACCCATAACAAAAGAAGAGATTGAAAAGGTAATTTAAAAACTCCCAACGAAAGAAAGCTCTGGCCTGGACGGCTTCACTGGAGAGTTCTACCAAACATTCAGAGAACAGTTAACACCACTACTACTAAAGGTATTTCAGAACATAGAAAAGGACAGAATACTACCAAACTCATTCTATGAAGCTAGCATATCCCTGATACCAAAACAAGGTAACGACACCACAAAAAAAGAAAAGTACAAACCTATATCCCTCATGAACTTAGATGCAAAAATCCTCAACAAATTCCAGCCAATAGAATTCAACAACATATCAAAAAAATAATTCACCATGACTGAGTGGGATTCATACCAGGTATGCAGGGATAGTTCAATATTAGAAAAACAATCAATGTAATCCATCATATAAATAAAACAAAAGTCAAGAACCACATGATCTTATCAATTGATGCAGAAAAGGCATTTGACAAAGTCCAACACCCATTCATGATAAAAACTCTCAGCAAAATTAGAATAGAAGGAAAACTCCTCAACGTAGGTAACAGCCAACATCATCCTAAATGGAGAGAGTCTGAAAGCATTCCCTTTGAGAATGGGAACCAGACAAGAATGCCCTTTATCACTACTCTTGTTCAACATTGCGCTGGAGGTCCTAGCCAGAGCAACCAGGCTAGGTAAAGAAATAAAGGGCATCCAGATTGGTAAGGAAGAAGTAACTCTATTTGCAGAAGACATGATCTTATACACAGAAAACCCTAAAGAATCCTCAAGAAAACTACCAAAACTAATAGAAGAGTTGAGCAGAGTACCAGGATACAAGATAAACATACAAAAATCAGTTGGATTCCTCTACACCAACAAAAAGAACATTGAAGAGGAAATCACCATTTCAATACCATTTACAGTAACCGCCAAGAAGATAACATACTTAGGAATAAATCTAACCAGAGGCATAAAAATCGCATACAAAGAAAACTACAAGACACTACTGCAAGAAACCAAAAGAGATCTACATAAGTGGAAAAACATACCTTGCTCATAGATAGGAAGACTCATCATTGTAAAAATGTCTATTCTACCGAAAGCAGTCTATAGATACAATGCAATTCTGATCCAAATTCCAATGACATTTTTTAATGAGATGGAGAAACAAATCACCAACTTCATATAGAAGGGAAAGAGGCCGTGGATAAGTGAAGCATTACTGAAAAAGAAGAACAAAGTGGGAGGCCTCGCACTACCTGGTTTTAGAAACTTTTATACTGCCACAGTGGTCAAAACAGCCTGGTACTGGTACAACAACAGATACTTAGGCCAGTGGAACAGAATTGAGGATCCAGACATAAATCCATCTACCTAGGAGCAGCTGATATTTGACAAAGGCCCAAAGTCAGTAAATGGGGAAAAGACAATCTCTTTAACAAATGTCGCTAGCATACTGGATATCTATCTGAAAAAAAAAAATGAAACAAGACCCATACGTCACACCATGCACAAAAACTAACTCAAAATGGATCAAAGACCTAAATACAAAATCTAAAACGATTAAGATCATGGAAGAAAAAATAGGGACAAAGCTAGGAGCCCTAATGCATGGCATAAACAGTATACAAAACATTACTAAAAATGCACAAACACCAGAAGAGAAACCAGATAACTGGAAGCTCCTAAAAATCAAACACCTATGCTCATCCAAAGACTTCATCAAAAGAGTAAAAAGACTGGGTAAAAGTTTTTAGCTATGACATTTCCGATCAGCATCTAATCTCTAAAATCTATATGATACCGCAAAAACTCAACAACAAAAAGACAAATAACCTGATTAAAAAATGGCTAAAGGATATGAACAGACACTTCACCAAAGAAGACATTCAGGCAGCTAACAGATACATGAGGAAATGCTCACGATCATTAGCCATTCCACTGCCATTTTGAGTCAATTCCTACTCACAGTGACCCTATATGACAGAGTAGAACTGCCGCATAGAGTTTCTAAGGAGCGCCTGGTCAATTCAAACTGCAGACCTTTTGGTTAGCAGCCATAGCAATTAACCACTACACCACCAGGGTTTCCCATTAGCCATTAGAGAAATGCAAATCAAAACTACAATGAGATACCATCTCACGCCAACAAGGCTGGCATTAATCCAAAAAACACAAAATAATAAATGTTGGAGAGGTTGTGGAGAGACTAGAACACTTATACACTGCTGGTGGAAATGTAAAATGGTACAACCACTTTTGAAATCAATTTGGTGCTTCATTAAAAAGCTAGAAATAGAACTACCATACGATCTGGCAATCTCACTCCTTGGAATATATCCTAGAGAAATAAGAGCCTTTACACGTACAGATATAGGAACACCCATGTTCATTGCAGCACTGTTTACAATAGCAGAAAGATGGAAGCAACCAAGGTACCCATTAACGGATGAATGGATAAATAAATTATGGTATATTTACACAGTGGAATACTACGCATCGATAAAGAACAATGATGAATCTATGAAACATTGTATAACATGGAAGAATCTGGAAGGCATTATGCTGAATGAAATTAGTCAGTTGCAAAAGCACAAATGTTGTATGAGACCACTATTATAAAAACACAAGAAATAATTTAAAAAGAGAAGAAAATATTCTTTGATGGTTACAAGTATGGAGAGGGAGGGAGGGAGGGGGTATTCACCAATTAGATAGTAGACAAGAACTATTTTAGGAGAGGTCAGCACAAATGGACTAAACCAAAAGCAAAGAAGTTTCCTGAGTAAATCAAAGGCTTTGAAGGCCAGAGTAGCAGAGGCAGGGGTCTGGGGACCATGGTTTCAGGGACATCTAAGTCAATTGGCATAATAAAATCTATTAAAACATTCTGCTGCCCATTTTGGAAAGTTGTGTCTGGGGTCTTAAACGCTAGCAAGTGGCCATCTAAGATGCATGAATTGGTCTCAACCCACCTGGAGCAAAGAAGAATGAAGAGCATCAAAGACATAAGGTAATTATGAGCCCAAGAGACAGAAAGGGCCACATAAATCAGGGACTACATCAGCCTGAGACCAGAAGAACTAGATGGTGCCTGGCTACAACCTATGACTGCCCTGACAGGGTACACAACAGAGAATCCCTGATGGAGCAGGAGAACAGTGGGATTCAGACCTCAAATTCTCGTAAAAAGACCAGACTGAATGGTCTGACTGAGACTTGAAGGACCTTGGAGGTCAGGGTCTCCAGATCTTCTGTTAGGCCAAGACTGGAACCATTCCAAAAGCCAACTCTTCAGATAGAGATTGGACTGGACTGTAAGATAGAAAATGATGCTGATGAGGAGCGAGCTTCTTGGCTCAAATAGACACTTGAGACTATGTGGCCACCTCCTGTCTGGAGAGGAGATGAGAAGGCAGAGGGGGACAGGAGCTGGCTGAATGGACATGGGGAATACAGGGTGGAGAAAAGGAGTGTGCTTAGAGGGAGAGCAACTACGAGTACATAGCAAGATGCATATAAATTTTTGTATGAGAGACTGACTTGATTTGCAAACATATAAATAAACAGGTATTTAAAATTATGGTAAGTGCACTGAAGGAAAGAAACAGCTGCTTTAGGGGATGGGGGTATAATTTAAAATTAGGGGGCAAGGGAGAGTTTTCTGGGACGACTTCCAAGAGGAATGACTAGGAGTTAGCCGGGTGGAAAAGGCAAAGAAAGCCCATGCAAAGGCTTTTTGGGTGGGGTGGGGTGCTGGTAAAGGCAGGAAGTTCTCTTTGGGAAAATTGAAATACACAGCTTGTCTGGAGCTTTTTGAGTTAAGAGGAGAACTGTGTAAGTAATGTCAGAAAGGTAGGTAGGGGGCAGAGCATGCAGTGCTTTGTGGGCCATAAGGATTTTTAAATTTTATGTACAAAGAAGCCCTTGAAGAGGTGGAGAATGTGGGTGATATGCTATCTTTTTAAAAAAGACTCTGCCAGCTACTTGGTGGAGAATAGACAAGGGCAAGAGCAGAGGCAGGGAGATGGGTTAAGACTTGGACTGCAGTGACGGTAATGAGGATGGTGAAAATAGATGAATTTGAGGTATATTTTTGAGGTAGTAGAGTCAACAGAACTTGGCTTGATGTGGGGAATTAGTGGATTCCTAGTCTAGCTTGACCTTCAGAGCCAATGGAGGTGCTGTTTTTTGGAACAGGAACTATTATAAGGGGAACTTATTTGGAAGTGGAGATAAAAAAATTCAATTTTGACCTTGTTAAATTTGCGATAGCAGTAAGTTATCCAAGTGGCATGACCAGAAAGGGAGTTGGATATAACCAAAAATCAGATCCACTGCTGTGGAGTGGATTCCAATTCATAACAACCCTATAGGACAGGGTAGAACTGCCCCATAGGGTTTCTAAGGCTGTAAATCTTCACAGAAGCAGCTGGTGGGTTCGAACCGCAGACCTTTTGGTTAACAGCCAAGCACTTTAACCACTAAGCCACCAGGTCTCCTTATTTGGATATCAAACCTGCTGCCGTCGAATCTGACTTATCACAACCCTACGGGACAGAGTAGAGCTGCCCCACACGGTTCCCAAGGAGTGGCTGGTGGATTCGAACGGCCAACCTTTTGGTTAGCAGCTGAGCTCTTTACCACTGCACCAACAGAGCTCCCATTTGGATACAGACCTCTGGATTTTAGAAGAGAATGCCAGTTACATAAATCTAATTTATTGAGAATGTTGTGGAAAATAAATGATTACATCACATTGAGGTTTGGACTAGCGGACCTCTTTGGTCCCACCGACCTCTGTCAGTCCTTGGTTCTATAGAATGTATTCTATAAAAACGTACTGCATCTATTATTACCGTATGATGAAATACGGGTGTGGCATAAGTTACCACGCAGCTGTTCTCTTTTATAAAACCCACTGCAGTTGAATCAATTCCAACCCATAGCGACCCTATAGGACAGAGTAGAACTGCCCCATAAGGTTTCCTAGGCTGTAATTTTTACAGAGCAGACTGCCACATCTTTCTCCTGCAGAGCCACTCGGTAGGTTTGAACTGCCAATGTTTCACTTAGCAGCCAGGGACTTAACCACCATGCCACCAGAGCTCCCATTCTCTTTTATAAATGGGGTGGGGGGGAACCAACTAAAACTAAAGCCAACTATTTTAAGTAAAGATACAAAGCTATACACACCGTAGCCAGATAGGGTAGAAAAACCACTGTGACTTTGGTCAGATCAGAACAGTGGTGGTCTCACACTGCAATGAGCTTGATGATTTATCTTTTTATTGATGACTGGCAAAGCTATGAAATGTTTAATCATTTGTAAAATGCCCCACTGTATGAAACTGGTGGTCTAAATGTCTGTCAATAAGCAATCAAATAAGCCTGAGTTTCTACATTTGCGCAAGCCAACTTTATTTTGACATTTCTATAAAATAGCTAAAGCCTTTCAAAAGAGTGCAACAGCATGTTACATCCTAGTCCACAACTCTTTCTGCAAGAGCATGCTGTCTGTCTTTCCCATTAGTGGTGTGAGCATCACATGCCATATGGAAAATTTGATTTTATATAAAGTACTTAAACATAAGAACACCATTTGTGAACTGCAATTGAGCTCTCCTTTCTCTACCCTCGTCTCTCCTGTGTAAACCTCTATCCTATCATTTGCTATGTTGATTTTTCTTCTCCGTTAGACTAGAGGGCAAGACTTGTTCATCTTTGCACACTGGAACATAGTTGTTATTTATTGCCAGAGAAATGAGTATACGCAATCTCAGCCATGTAAACGTTATTTATCTTGCTTTAATAGAAAAGTGATTTGTGCAGGGTAAACATAGCAGACGTCTGTCATCCTTTCTACCCTAGATCTGACCTCTCTTCCTCCTTATTCCCCACCTATGTGCTTTATTGGGAAGCAGAGCATGCCTTTCACTGTAGAAGCTGAAATTCCAGGTATTTTCTCAGCTCCTCCATGTGACCCCGACTCTGCAAATTAAATATTCCCCAGACCTTAAATTGGAGTCAGAGACACAACAAAGTGGAGACTAAGGATATTTCTCCTTATGCCTCCTGATGACACTGTACTACATATTATCCTTTTAATAAATTATTTTTCTCCTTAACCTGCCAGAATTGGGTTTTGGTGTTTTCGACTGAGAAATTTGACTCATATAGTCACATAATTGTTTTAGTCACATAATAAATAGCAGAGCTGAGGTGAGGTGGATCGCTTTTGTGTGGCCTTTCTTGCCATGTTGTTATAATTCCCACTCAATGATTAGGTGGGACTGTGCAAATAAGGTAATCATGGCCTACCAAGGGGCTTGGTCAGTTTTTCCATCCTGCTAAGCTTAAGAAAACAAATTCCAGAGCAGAGAGGATCCCACCACCAAGGAAGAACAGCCAGGAGCAGCGAGCACGTCCTTGAGACTCAGAATTCCTGTGCTGAGAAGCTCCTGGAACCAGGAGACTGAGAGTTGTAACATCGAAGACAACGAGAAGCGGTGGCAGGAGACTAGCAGCGGGAGATGGTGTGGTGGGTTTCCTGGCCCACAGAGTGAGGAAGCTGAGTGCCATCGAGCAGGAGGTTTGCTGGAGTAGGGTGCCTCTGGGCACTTGATGGAGCTAGGTTTGCCAACCCATGGGAGCTAGAGCTGAGCACCTTTGGGCAAGGCTTACTGGCAGAGTGGGGTGCCTCCGAGCACTTACTGACAGAGCCTTGCACTTGCCTGAGCAGGGCAGAGGCCAAGGCGCCAGAGAGTGTGTCTGTGGGCAAGGCTGGGAAAGAGCTGTCCTGGTGGAAGAACTATATCCCAAGTGTTCCTGAACCTGAATTATAAGCTGTTACCTTCTTAATAAACCCCATAATCGTGAGTATGGTCTGTGAGTTCTGCGTGGCCATTGCAATGAATTATCGAACCCAGCAGAGGGCCATGCAAGAAACGGTTGGTGTCAGAATTGGTAAAGATGGTGGAGAGAGGAGGCATGTCTGACCTCTGCCTCACAGGCATCAGCCCTGGAGTGTTGATCTTGATTCTCCTTTCCCTCTGTGAAGGTAAAGGAGGTCAGACACTACCTCCATGCCGTTTTTTATAAGAGCTGAAGCTGGAACCAGGACTTCAAACTTCTAATTTTAGTGCTCTTTTCATATGACTGGAGTCCTAGTGGCACAGTAGTTAAGCTTGGCTGCTAATGAAAAGGTCAGCAGTTCGAATCTACCAGCTGCTCCTTGGAAACCCTATGGGGCAGTTCTACCCTGTCCTTATAGGGCTGCTATACGTGTCAGAATTGACTCGACGGCAATGGGTTTTTTCATATGATTATTCTCCATTTGCAAACAACCCACATTTTTTACATTACGTATTGATGACTCTAAATCACCCTTTGTTCACCAAATTTACACTTTACTCTATCAGCTGATTAGTGAGCATTTCAAGTGACTGCATGGTGGGGTAGCTGTCAGATTTCAAATTTTAATTTCAAATGCAGCACCATCTTTGTATAGCTGTTTGTGTAATTTATTTTACTTTTTACATTTTCCCTTTATAGACATAAGAGGGAAATGAAAATACTATTATTAATTACTATTTCTAATGTGACTGAGACAAAGATGGAAATTAATAGAGTGCTTAAAGCAGATCTTTAGCCTTGGTAGAATACTTGTTGGACTTAAGCCAACTGAGTTTTATTTATGAAGGAAAGAAATGAGTCAACTTTTATACATGCAAGTTTTCATGAATTTGTATAAAAAGCAGGCTACTATTTATCAGCACACATGCCAATCTGTCATAGACTGCGTAGGGGCACATATCACGCAGTTAACATCTGTTCTGGGTCTCTGTGTGACATCACAATATAGAGTAGGAAAGAAACCTTTTGCTTTATTTCTAATTTATTATTTTAGCCTTCCCCAAAATAGGTTACTGAAAGTTGTTCTTGTGTTCTGGATTTCCAGGGCGCTGGTGGTGCAGTGGTTAAGAGTTCAGCTGCTAACCAAAAAGCTGACAGTTCAGATCCACCAGCTGCTCCTTGGAAACCCTATGGGGGAAAAAGCAAAGATTTTAGCCCCATAAGACCCACTTTGTTCTTCCGACCTCCAGAAGTCAAAAATAATAGATTTGTGTTGTTTTAAGCCACCAAGTTTGTAGTAATTTGTCACAGAATAGGAAATTAATACATATTTGTAGCGCTCCTTCCTCCTCTTCTCCTTACCATGTCCTCTTCATATCCAGGGTAAATCCCATTCCTGTTCTTTTGGGAACTTTATTGTTCACTGACTACCCGATCATTACTGAAATCACTTTCTGATCCTGAATCATTTTCTCTATATATACTTTCTCAGCTATAACCATTGATTTATGTAATTATCATCTATCTACAGGTAATACATGATGTTTCTTTCAAGCCAAAATATTGGTCCATATTTGGGTATCCAAATGCCCACTCAACATCTCCATCTCCCAGGTAACTCAATTTGGCAGGTCCAAAACCAAACCCATTTTTTTCCTTGAAATGCCTTCCATAATTCAGTATATGTCACCATTAACCCAGCTGCTTAAGCCAGAAATAAGGGAGTCTTCTTTGATTCCTTTCTTTTCCTCATGACATATATACAAATCAGTACTGGTCTGCTCATCCACCCCCTTGAACTCCCCTTAAAATCCAGTATCCACACTGTATCTGATGTTAGTTTAAACGGGCAACTCTGAACTCCCTACCTTGATCAATACAATTCCTGTGTGAACCTCAAACTAAATCCTGATATAAAAAAGTCAGTAGACAATGTCTGAAACAGAAAAATCATGAAGTAACAATACAGTTATCCTATTTAGAGACATGGGGGCAGTGGTGGTTTAGTCTTAGAATTCTCACCTTCTATGCCAAGATCCAGGTTCAATTCCTAGCCAACGCACGAAGTGCAGCCACCACCCATTTGTCAGTGGAGGCTTGTGTTGCTGTGATGTTGTACAGGTTTCAGCGGAGCTTCCAGACTAAGACACACTAGGAAGAAAGGACTGGCAAACTACTTCTGACAATCAGCCAAAGAAAGCCCCACAGATCATAACGGTCAGATCCACAATCAGTCATGACAGGACAAGGCAGCGTTTCACTCCATTGTGCCTGGGGTTGCTTTGAGTTGGGGGCTGACTCCACGGCAGCTAACAATTTAGAGGCACAGAGGTAACTACCGATATAATTAGCAGAAAGAGGTGAATGTTGTTGCCCTGGGGAAGAAGGTTAAGGACTGTCCTCCTCTCCAAACTTGGAGACCTATCAACTTAAAAAATTTAAAGAGTTTTCCTTTGGTGGTATTACATATACACAGCATCAAGCAGTAACACTGTCTTTTACAGAGTGCTTGATATAATGTCTCTTTAGCAGGATTAGCAATTATTCTGGTCCAAAACAAAAGGAACCAACATAACGCACCTTGTAATGATCACAATATTAAAAATAGTCTCACCAGTGATTGTAGGTTTGCAGCAAAAAGTAGGATAAGAAAAATAAAAGCCCAATTGTTTCTTAATTGATAAATTTATTAAAAATACAGACTAACAGTCCTGTGCTCCAATGTCATTGTGGTTATGTGCTGACTTCTACAAAGCATAACTACCATAATTGTAAGGGATTCTTCATAAATACACTCTGGACAGAAAAAAAGGTAAACAGAAATGACTGCCAAGACAGTACCATTTTAGGCACAATTCTCTTATAATTAATACTTGCCAGAAAATGAAGTTTGACATTATTTACAATCATACCAACTATCACTGAGGCTGAATATCACAGGCATACAGGCACAATACGACCACAAGAAATCTTTTCATACTTTCCAAATAGTTTTATATTTTAGCTATGAAGGTCAGTAACCACAGCAAACTTGTTCTTAACAAGTAGAACTTTTAGGCCCATTCAAAGAGTCTCTTGTATCTTTCTGGGACCACTCATTTGCAGATGGGAGCAAATGTTCTTCTTATCATGCATTCGCACGTGATGCCAAATCTTCATATGCTATCCAACTTCTTTAAGATAAAAGGAGCTAAAAGAAAAACAAAGCGAAAATTAGTTTTCAGTTCTATTAGTCACAAGTTCCTTTAGAGAATTACAAGATCAGGAGGAAACCTCACAGGTATAGTTCAACAATTGTTTTTAAAACGACTCCAAGTGATGGTCAAGCCTCTGCATGAACAACCCAGCCAAGGAGACTCGCTGCCTTCCATGGCAGTTCATTCCAGTGTCATTCCACTATGATTATTATCAAGTTCATTCTTAGACTACATAAAATCTTTTCTCCATGCAGTTCTCCTCCTTAAGGCCATAAAGAGTATATTCAGCCCTCTTCAAATGACAAACTTTTACTTGTTTTGGTGATTTTTTTTTTAATCTATTAAAGGAACAAAACTACAGCAAACAAATGGACAAATTTTCACCTTTAAAAACTCATTTACAGAAAGCAGAGGGTATGGGAAAACAATACTAAACTACAGAACCAGAAGAGCTGAACTCACATTTTGGTATTCCTACTGATTAACTGTATATCACCTATGTGTTCCAGTTCACATCAGAAACAGCCCTGCCTCAGTTATTATGAAATCCGTTAAGATGGTATATATAGAAATGTCTAGGAAATTAGAAAGTGCTTTATGAAACTAAAAAAGTCATATTATTATTCTGTGTAAAAATGCTGTGGCTAAGAAAGCTAATAGAATGACCTTCTTTCTTAAAACTCATACCAAATTAATGCAACATTTTGTACTAAACATACTGATCTGTCACAGCTAAGTCAGCAGTATGCCAGTCTTTTCTACTAATTCTTAATTAGAAAAATAAAAAATGAGCAGTAATGTCCATCAACCAAAAGGGTGGCAGTTCAAATTCACCAGGCGCTCCTTGGAAACCCTATGGGGCAGCTGTACTGTGTCCTATAAAGTCACTATAAGTTGGAATCAACTCGACTGCAATGGGTTTAATGTCAACTGATAAATGTATAAACAAAATGTATTACAGCCGTACAATGGAATATTATTCACCCATAAAAAGGAATGAAATACTGATACATGCTACAACATAAACCTTAAAAACATGCTGGGTGAAAGGAGCCAGACACAAAAGGCCACACACTGTATAATTCCAATTATATGAAATATTCAGCATAGGCAAATTCAGAGAGACTGAAAGTAGATTACTGTTAGCCAGGAGCTGGGGGTTTGAGGGACAATGGGGAGTGATTGTCCATGTTTTTTTTGGGGTATGCAAATTTCTAGATTCGGATAATGGTCAAGGCCGCACAACCTTGTGAATATACTGAAAACCACTGAATTGTACACTTAACAAAGATTTAAAAAAAATTTTTTTTGTTGTTAAAATTTTCTTAAAATGCTGAGTCATCCAAATACGAAGGTCATTCAAAAGAAACAAATATTTTAATCGCAGCTAGGTCAAAGAAAACAAAAAAGGTAAGACCAGGAAAAAAAAGAGTACATTTGGGAGTTGCCAAGGCTGTTGAACTAGCAGGATGGTTCTGGAGTTTCTGTTCCCTTTGGTTTCCCCCTGGTGGAAAAGCAGAGTAATACCACAGAAAGTGAAAGGGGCATTGATTAAGGGAGACCGTGTCCTAAGTGGTGGCCCTGGTTGCTAACCATTTGGCTGCTAACCGAAAGGTCAGCAGTTCGAATCCACCAGCCGCTCATTGGAAACCCTACTGGGTAGTTCCACTTTGTCCATTAGGGTCACTATGAGTCAGAATCGGCTCGACTGCAGCAGGTTTGGTTGGGTTTAAGCAAGAAAAGGATATTGAAGTGATGAGAATGAGGAAATTTGGGGCAAGTTACTTCTGAAACTCATCAGTAAAAGGAGAACACTGATCTATAAAGCTGCTTCCAGCTCTAACGTTCAAGCTTGCCTGTGATCCTGATACCTTGTGTAAGTCACCTCTGAAAGTTGAATTCTCGTTTGCAAAAGGGTTATAAGAATCTTTGGCCTGGGCCACATAAATCAGAGACTACACCAGCCTGAGACCAGAAAACTAGATGGTGCCCGGCTACAACCGATGGCTGCCCTGACAGGGAAAACAACAGAGAATCCCGGACAGAGTAGAACAGTGGGATGCAGACCTTAAATCCTCATAGAAGACCAGACTTAGTGGTCTGACTGAGACTAGAAGGACCCTGGAGGTCATGGTCCCCAGGCCCTCTGTTAGCCAAGACTGGAACCATTCCCAAAGCCAAGTCTTCAGACAAGGATTGGACTGGACTATACGACAGAAAATGATACTCGTGATGAGTGAGGTTCTTGGCTCAAGCAGACACACTAGACTATGTGGGCAGCTCTTGTCTGGGGGAAGATGAGAAGGCAGAGAGGGACAGGAGCTGGTTGAATGGACACGGGGAATACAGGGTGGAGAGGAGCAGTGTGCTGTCTCACTAAGGGGAGAGCAACTAGGAGTGCATAGCAAGGTGTATATAAGTTTTTGTATGAGAGACTGACTTGATTTGTAAACTTTCACTTAAAGCAAATTAAAAAAAAAATCTTTGGCCTACCCTCCCTCAAAGGGCTACTGTCAAGACCAAGTAATGGAAGTAACTTTCTGTCATCTGTAAAATGAAATAAAATCTCAGGTATTATCATTAATCCTCTAGACTCACATCCTTCTCATTCTTTCAAAAAAAAAAAACACAATTACTTTCTCATCCACTGTACAGATAAACAGAAAGGGAGTAAAACTCTTGGATTTCAAAAGTCAGCACTGATAGAAGGGCAACTGCTACGGAGTTAGGAATCCTGGATTCTAGGTCAGGATCATTCTCAATCGCTGAATGACCTTGAGCCAGACACTTGTCTACTGTTGAACGCAGTTTCTTTGTCTGCAAAATGAGAAAGTTGCTCTGGGGTATAATCTTTGAGGCTCTTTCAATTCTAACGCTCTAATACCTGGACAACCCAGGATGATTACCCAACGCAGACCCAGCCACCGCGTGCTCTTCTATACCTCCACCGCAACCAGCCGACCCTAGGCCACGCGTGCCCCGGCCGCCCTCGGCGCGTACACGCTTTAGTCCCCTCCGCCCGAGGCCCACAGCCTCTCCTCCTCCGTCCACCAGACGCCTCAGATCAGCTCCTCACAGGCCCCCAGCGGCCAGCAGGGCCAGGGTCGGGTGGGCGGTGTCAGGGAGCTCCCTGCTGGTCTCACGGTCCCAGCCTGGGGGAACACTCACTGACTCGCAGCAAGGCCACGTAGATGAGAAAGTTCCGTATGGAGGAGATCACGTCCTCGCGCATCTTCCGTTTCATTTCCTCCGGGTCCAGCTTCGGAGCGAGGCCCTCGATCCGGAACATTGCGACTCTGCCTCACTAGCTTACAGCCGTCGAGTTCTCTCTCCTCAGCGGCCTCTTCGCGCCCGGAATTCGGCCCCATACCACTTCCTGTTCCCGCCCCCTCATTCACACGCGAGTCGACGGGACGTTACGAGGGACAATTCTCATCGTGGCCGAGTGGTTTTGAAGAATGACAGCCTGAAGGGGGCGGCCGCAACCTTAGCGACGCAGGACTTGGCGTTTTCCAGGCAGTTTATTTAATAACCTCACCAGGCGCGTAATGTTGCAAAATGCTTTTACACCCCTGAAAAGACGGTACAACATAAGTTGCAGGGCTGGCTCATAGGTATTATCATAAGTAATAATAAAATGATAATAGCTAACATTTATTGAGTACTTAACCCTCTCGCTTTACGTTAGTACGTCATTTTATCCTCATTCCACTCCATGAATTACTTTAATCTCCATTTTCCTAGATGAGAAAGCTGAAGCACAAACATCTTAAAACAACAGCAAAACTTGCCCAAATGTGCTTTAAAATACCTCAAGGGGGAAAAAGTGTTGGGGAAAGGGAGGTGAAACAATATTAGGAAAATATCAGAACCTGCTTAAACTGGTGATTAGTATATTATCTTAGTTAATTATTCTAGCCTTTCTATTTTGAGTATGTTTGAAATCTTCCATGAAAGTTAAGACAAAGAGGACAAAACTTGCCCAAGATCACACAACTCGTCAATGGCAGAGCAGGATTTGATAGGAGTTAATTCTGTGCAACGCTGGATACAATGTTTTTAACCTTTTCCATATGATTGCTGTGTTCTTATTTCTGCGGTTAAGTGATCCCTACAAATCATAATTTGGCCCAATAATACAGCATGTATAAAGCAGGTTCAAATTTGTTCAACATTTTACAGATGAGGAAAGGGAGGCCCAGAGATAGAGTGCACAGCCCAAAGTCACTTTGCTAGTGAGTGCCAGTCTCAGGGTTCTAACTCAGATAGTTATAATGGCAAGTTGAATCTCTTTCCCTGCACCCTAATGCTTCCTTGTAGTATTTAACAGTTAGTACTTGCATAGATGGGCATCCCTGAGTCAGAAGGTAGGGGGTTAATGCAACCAGGAGATTTCCTATCATGGAAACATCAAAACAATGTTAGTAGGCTGCTGCCCCAAATTATGCATGTCAACTATCTGTGTATTATTCTTAGACGTGAACCAGATGACTGAATTGCTCACATAATTTCAAACCAGAATGTTTCTTCTTGGTTGCACATTGCATAGCGACAGTGAATTTTTGAGAAATAGAACAGTAATTTACTATAGGAGCAACTAATAACTATAAGCATTTCCACCCATCTTCCTGATTTACAGAATCAAAAAAAAAAAAACTCATTAAAAAACATTAGAGCAAGAAAGGGAACTCAAGTGCATATGCAGGCTTTAGTAATCTCTTGCATCTATAATTCATGCCCTAGAATAGCAAAGGCAGCTCTGGAATGGGAGGGGCTGACTTCCAAGGAATAGCTATCAGCCAGTCTTTCCCCAGTGTTTGGAAAGCCCGCACTGGAAAGCAGTAAGGGCAACGGAAAGAATCTGGACAGGAAGACTGGAGATAGCTTCTAGATCTGGCACTGCTACTAACTAGTCACATGACAAGGGACAAGTCTGTTTCATTGTAACTCTGTTTCTTTAGTTGTAAAGAGAGGGAATATGATTAGATGCTCTTGAAAGCCCCCTCCAATTCTAACAGTTTGTGTTCTGCGTTCTAATTGTGTCATCCTGGACATTCTGGTCTGGAGTGGATGGATATCAAAATATTATCAAATGTGGTCAGACGTCAACCAGCAAGTGTGTTCCATAGTAAGAAGAATTCTAACAATAAGGCATAGTTCCTCCACCTAAATTGTGAGGCAAAATGGTTTGGGAAGGAATGAATCTGTCCTTATGTGATACCAGTAACTTAGACCTCTAGTGCTGAGTTTAGATCATCAGTTTACATATGGAACTATCAATTGTTTCTTCGTTACTGAGATGCTTTAGGGTAACTTGCCTAGATTCGTAGGGAACCAAAAAGGGGAGAAACTAGCCAAAAATCATGTTTCTTGGTGAAAAGAACAACCAGTTTTTAGTATTTGAATTTTATTTATCAAATGCCATATTAAAGCAGCACTGTTTACTGTGTAAGTGATACAGTGGCAAATGGCTAGCCTGTTAAAGGGCAGAATTATTCTCGTAACAATCCTCTTAGAAAGGTCTGGTGCTTTCCTGTCTGAATGGAGGCAGGAAGGTAGTGGGTGAAAGTATGGAGTAGTTATGTGTTGGGGTGAGGAATTGGTTCTGATAGTCTAGGAGGGCAAACTGTCCCTGTCTCAGAAAGGTTCATCCTGATGATCTCTGTCTTCGCCGTGCGTAATTCCTTTGTTTGTAATGGAAGAGGTTAGACTCCTTTCTTTTTTTTGGCATGTAGGTGGTGGTATTGTCTAATTACGATCAATTTTTTTTTTTTTTTTTTTTATGGGTGAGGGAAATTGAGAGAACATTCCTCAAGAAGTCAACCTTGGAGTGAGCTATTTCATATTCATATCTTATATCCCTCAATGTTATTCTCATTGGGATGACAAGGGGTTTGGATCTAATCTTTAGAGTCACTTGCACCTCTAAAATGCTGTAATTCTGTGTTCATCTTGCCTATTCTTCCTTCATGACCTTGAACTAAAAGCTAAAAGGAAAGGATTCACTGTGATTTGCCGTGAAAGGCAAAATTAAAAGTATACACACATAATTTAATACTGATATTTGTATTATTTAGTCTGATCCCAGAAGAAATGGTAGCTAACAAAATTGTCTTATTTTCCATTTTGACCTCAGGAGGGATTTAGGATCCATTTCCTTTGCCTTGACTTCCCAGTCAATATGTACAAGCATTCAATGTGTACAGCATTCAATGTGTACAGCCTACCCTTAAGAGAATTAAGAGTTGTAATTTCCATCACCGGGGAGGAATTTGTATTTGCAAGGTCAGAGATCAACAGATGACTCATGGTTGGGGAGTAAATCCAGTAAAATCATAGGACCCTTGTGGTTCCTAATTCAGTGGGAGCTATAGGCTTTGGGTATTGAACAGTTCAACCCCTTTATTTGACAGATGAGGAAACAGAAGCCCAGAGGGAAGCTAGTTAGAGTCAGAGCTAGCTGGGACTAGAAGAGGTCTCTGGGCTACCCACTTGGCACCTTTTCCTATCATATGTTGCTGCTTTTAATACTTTAACCATGAATATCCTCATTGACAATCATCCTCTCAGAGGTAAGGATTGGAAAAATGGAGTGTTGTTAACCCTCAGATTGGGAGGGACAGGATAAGCAGTAGCTGCTACTTACCAACATACTGGGGGGCAGCTCTTCTTTCCATGTTTCCACACCCATCACCAGTTGTCAGTCTGCTCCACACCTCTGGTTCCTCATTCCTTTAGTAAATGAACAAAGTCTATAATTCCCAAAATAAATTCAGCTTTGGAGTCCACTGAGGAGCCCTGGTTGCCTAGTGGTTAAGCACTCAGCCACTAACTGAAAGGTCAGTGGTTCGAGCCACTGGCTGCTCAATGGGAAAAAGATGTGGCAGCCTGCTCTTGTAAAGATTACAGCCTTGGAAATCCTATGGGACAGTTCTACCCTGTCCTATAGCATTGACAGGAGTCAGAATCAACTCGATGGCAATGGGTTGGAGTCCAGTCAGGACCCAAGATGAATGAAACAAAGATCAAGACAAAGGAAAGACACTTGAACTCTCAGGAAGAGTTGCTCTGTGATAGGTGTTAGCCACGTCCACACCCAGGAGATGGTATAACTTACTACCAGAAATTACTGTCTTGCAAGAGGCAGCTTCAGGAAGAGGTATGTTTTGAACCTAAAAGGATGAGTAGACTTTTGATAATCCTCACCTCATTGGTATTTGCTTTCTGCAATACCTCATTCCCTGTTCTTATTTTTAGGACTTTGTTGTCTGGATGACTCAGAAGTGTATGATCTCTCTCCAACTGGACTGTAAGTGCCTCAGGTACAAGGAACATGTCCTCGCTCATTCTTAATCCTCCTAACACTGAACACAGGTATTTATATATGGCAGATACTCAGGAAATTACCCTTTGAATGAATGAACTTAGTGTCTGCTAACCTTCAGAATTCATAAATCGGTGGCTTTGTGTATTAGGTTGTAAGCAAATTGTGCCCAAAATATATGCATTCAAAGTTCTGCATTCTATTTTTATATAGTTACTTATTCTGTCACAGTCTTAATACAACTTGTTTTTGTTTGGCTAAATAAAATTATTTAATAGTTTTAATGCATCACAGTTAAAGTCGAAGGATGAACTTTGAAATTTATTTGCTTTTACTTATTTATAGCAGTATAATTATATAAAATTCATATTATACTTTTAATAACTTGTTTTTTCACAAAAAGAACAGTTATTATTATAAAATTTAGAAAATACAGAACTAAAAAAGAAAATAACAATCCCTCATAGTCTTACAACCACTGTTGACACATTGGTGATAATTCTTTCAGCCTTTCTTCTATTCGTATGCATATGTAGTTGTCTGTCTCTGTCTCTTTATATATGTATATATATACTTTCTCACACATTTATATATTTTTTTTTTAGAAAAACCGACTATATAGTATATGCTTATTTTAACTTGGAGTTTTCATTTAAGTTATATTGACTATCTCCCTGTATCTTTAAATATTCTTCTAAACATCATTAGTAATGGCTGCAATGTATGCCATTATATGGATGTACCATAATTTAACGAAACCTTTATGCTTGGAAACCCTGGTGGTGCAGTGGTTAAGAGCTATGGCTACTAACCAAAAGGTCAGCAGTTCAGATCCGCCAGGTGCTCCTTGTAAACCCTATGGGGCAGTTCTACTCTACCCTGTACGGTGGCTATGAGTTGGAATTGACTCAAAGGCAACGGGTTTGTTTTTTTTTTGGTTTATTCTTGGGTATTTAGGTTGCTTCCACTTTTCCCCTATAAATAATATTTCAGGGAACATCCTTATAACGCTGTCTTTGTGTACACTTTGCATTTTTTCCTGATCATTATAATTATTATTTTAAATTCAGAGATATCAATTTTTCCCATTGACCCTCTTTTTTTCTGAGGCAAAAAGGCACATTCTGGTCAAGAGTGTAGGTGTTCCATTTCTAGACCTTTTGGAATTACAAACGGGGGGTGAGGCTTTTGTTTGTTTTATAAGAGGTTTGCTTCATTGTGCTGGAAGTTCTTAATATTTTGCAGCAGAGAAAGAAAAACATACTTTGCATTGACATTATTAGCTAGAAAAAAAGAGCACATCCGAATTTCCAGCTATCCCCATGCGGAGGTTGGAGGGTTGGTTTTGTACCCCCTCCCCACACACAAAAATACGTGTATATGTTATGTAAATATGCTTATACAGATGGGTAAAGTTTATTTCCTTTCACTAAAAACGCAGTGTCGCTTTTCCCTTTTGTGGCCATTGCTAAAGCAGCAGCGGCCAAAATGTAGTTCAATCCGTTTGTGGCTTCTGACCGGAGCAAAAACCATAAAAGGCATTTCAGTGCACCTTCCCACATGCACAGGGAGATTATGTCTTCCCTGTTTCCAAGGAACTGAGACAGAAATACAGTGTTCGGGCCATGCCCATCAGAAAGGGTGATGAGGTTCAGGTTCTGCAACAACACTACAAAGGTCAGCAAATTGGCAAAGCAGTCTAGGCTTACAGGAAGAAATATGTCATTTACATTGAACAGGTGCAGTGAGATAAAGCTAATGGCACAACTGTGCATGTGGGTATTCACCCCAGCAAGGTGGTTATCACTAGGCTAAAACTGGACCAAAGCCGCATAAAGATCCTCAAGTGTAAAGCCAAATCTCGCCAAATAGGAAAGGAAAAGGGCAAAAGTAAGGTAGAAACAACTGAGAAGATGCAGGAGTAAAATAATCTTATATACAACTTCCATTTAAAACTGCAAAAAAGAAAAAAAAAAAGCAGTGCCTGGGATATAGTAAATGATCAATCAATATTTATCAAGGGAAGGAAGAAAAGAAGGGTCATTTGCTTATTATCTTTTCAATATTTTATTGTGTTTTTGGTGAACGTTTACACAGGAAATTAGGTTCTCATTTAATAATGTCTATATACATTGTTCTATGAGTCAGAATTGACTTGACAGCAACAGGTTTTTGTTTTTTTATACATGTTGTTCAGTGACCTTGGTTACATTCTTCACAATACATCAGCATTCTCGTTATTTCCATTTTGGTTGATCTGTTCC
This sequence comes from Loxodonta africana, assembly GCF_030014295.1. Lineage (NCBI taxonomy): Eukaryota > Metazoa > Chordata > Mammalia > Proboscidea > Elephantidae > Loxodonta > Loxodonta africana. Next base: position 80,150,495 of record NC_087350.1, on the reverse strand, counting down.
CATTAATCTAGCTTCCCTGCACCCCCTTGGCTTTTCATCTTTGATCTAGGGTAAATGTTTTGATTATTCTGTGTCATATTTGGAAAACCAGAGATTCCCCCTGTAACCTAATGGAAAGATGCCAGCAATATATTATCTATCTAGTTCTCAGTGGCATACTGTCATACCATAGATCGGTGTTGCCAAAATGCCACTCACCTCATTGGTGGATTGTATTGCCACATCATATTTCTCAAAATCCATATTACCAACCAAAAATTTAAACACACTCAATTAGTAAGCATGCACTCCAATATTGAAAATACATGCCATCAAAAAAAAAAAAATGTAGTAACGAAAGGGTTAAAAAACAGAAAACAAATATTGGTGAGGATGTAGGGAGACTGAAACCCTTATTCATTCCTGATGGGACTGCAAAATGGTACAACCACCATGGAAAATGGCTTGGTGCTTCCTCAAAAAAACTAGAAACACAGGTACTTTAAGATCTAGCAATTTCACTCCTAAGAATATACCTTAGAAATCTGAAACAAATCTATCAAGGCTTCCTAACTATCACACAGGACAGCCATAATTATGCTTGCAAGCCTTATCTCAAAGAAATAAAGGGGAAAAAAGCAAAAGTTTACAAAACTAACACGTCTAGGCAGCATCGTCTAACAAAACGCTCAGCCTACACAACAGTGAGGCTCCAAGTCTGGTCTGCTGAGCTTAACACATTTCAGAAGGGACCCACCTTGACAATAAATGCATTAGAACTGTAATAACACCTTACTTCTGAGGTCCAAAGGCATAAAAAGTGGCAGGCATACCGTTTATGCCAATAGTAATGAAAGTAGTAGGAGTGAGATGGTATCTCATTGTAGTTTTGATTTGCATCTGTCTAATGGCTAATGACCATGAGCATCTTTTCATGTGTTTATTGGCTGCTTGGATGTCTTCTTTGGTGAAGGTTCTGTCCATGTCCGTTGCCCATTTTATAACTGGGTTTTTTGACTTGTTGAGTTGTTGGAGTTTTCTATAAATTTTGGAGATTAGACCCTTATCTGATAAGTCTTATCTGAAGATTTTTTCCCAGCCTGTAGGTTCTCTTTAAGAAGGATCACTTACTGATTCATTGATCAGAGGTCTACCTTCTACAACGCTGGACTTGCTCTCAACCCCATTTCAGGAGCTCTCTGAGAAAGCAGTTTAGTGAACTCCTTACTTCTAACCTCCTCCAGAAACAAAGGCGAGGTACCAGTGTCCATTGTACATGTACTGCCCCAGACTTTTATGATATTTTCAGGATGACGGACCTGCTTAATCAAAGCCAGTGAGTAGATACCCACAAGCATATTTTCTCATCTTAGAAAAAACAGAGAGCTTCCGTAGATAGGAATACATTTTTCCTAACCATTTTCTCCAGAGGGTTTCTTGAACAGTCATCCAAACCTTTTTTGTTGCTTGGTCCCCACCTCCGACATCCCTGCTTCTGCTTGGGCATCTGCAGTGACAAGGAGTTCACCACTTCTCAGCAGTTCGTTCAGCGTTTGAATAGGCAGCTCTTCTTGGTAAAGCCAAAACCTGCCTTTCTGTATCGGGTATGCACTGGTCTCAGTTATGTCCTCTGTAGTGTCAAAAGCAAATCTGTCATTCTTCCTCATGGATGTTTAAAGGCAGCTCTTGGGTCTTCCTTGATGCTTCTTTTCTTCAGGCTAAAAATAATTTTAGCACAATTCTCTTAAAATTTTCCAGTTTTCTCTCACCTGCAACTTAACTTTTCTAGTTAGCAGTGATGGATTTTCTGGTTAGCTGAGCTATCCAGCCCTACGCTTCCACACACACATTTATACACATAAGACACTTATACACATCTAAAAAACCCATTGCCATTGAGTTGATTCTAACTCACAGTGACCCTATAGGACAGAGTAGAACTGCCCCATAGGGTTCCCAAGGCTGTAATCTTTAGGAAGCAGACTGCCACATCGTTCTCCCACGAAGTGGCTGGTGGTTTGGACCTCCAAAGTTTTGGTTAGCAGCCAAACGCTTAACCACCATGCCACCAGGGCTCCTTTCTTACATACTTACACATCTCAAAAGGGGGAGCATCTTGGGTCCCTGGCAAGGATTTCTGAAACTCGAAGCCAGAGACATTTTCTGCTTACTCAGAGATTGTCCCTAAACAAGTGTGTGCCTGGGTTATCCACATGTTTCCTCAGGTCTCTTATAGTGGAGTTCCCTGGCCACCCATTTTAGTTATTGGCTTCTGCGCTGTGAAATGAAAGCAAGCCCTGGGAATTATTTAGGAAGAGGGGTGTGGTTGCAGTAGAAAAAACATGGGCTTTGGAGTGGAGTTTAGGTTTAAACTTTAAAGCTTAGATCCACCATGAAGTTGCTTTGAGACCCTTCTGCCAGATGCCAAACCTTTCTAGGCTTCTTTCTTTTCATCCATAAAAGAGGGATGCAGTACCCACTTCTAAGTATTGCATTCAGGACTAAATAATATAATGTACCTAAAGTCCCTGAGTCATAGTGGCTCATAAACACTAGCTACTACTAATAAGAAATAATCTTTTCTTGGAAAAACTAAATGGAAAAAAAAATTTTTTTTTTTTTTACTACAACAGTATCTACTACTATTTGTGATTTAAGTTATCTCTGGCCTCTGGTTTGCAGTAAATCTTTTTTAAAAGAGTAGTCTTTTCCCACAGTCCGCATGTCCTCACATCCTACGCATTCTGCAGCTCAAGGCTTCTGGCTGTACCTGTCCCCTTAAACTGCCTCCATCGAGAGTTCTTATTAACAAACCCAGAGGACCAGTGTGGGCCTTGACCCTCCTGCAGTATTTGACACTATTGGCCACATGTCACTTTTAGAAAAGCTCTCTTCTCTTAGATTTATTGATATCACAGTCTTCTGGGTTTCCTCCTGCCTCTTCGGTTGCTCCACAGCCTCCTTCTACACCTTTCATTTGGGTCATCTCTTAAATGGAAGCATTCTTTAAGGTTCTGTCCCAGACCCTTTTCCCTTCTCTGCTCATGGACTATCTAATCTGGCTTCAATAGCCACACTTACGCTAATGATCCAAAATATGTGTCTCCAGCTTATATTTGGAGCCCTGGTGGCGCAGTGGTTAAGAGTTCAGCTGCTGTCTTAGTCATCTAGTGCTGCTATAGCAGAAATACCACAAGTGGGTGGCTTCAACAAACAGAAGTTTGTTCTCTTACAGTCTAGAAGGCTAGAAGTCCAAATTCAGGGTGTCAGCTCCAGGGGAAGGCTTTCTGTAAAGGCTCTGGAGGAAGGTCCTTGTTATCAATCTTTCCCTGGACTAGGAGCTTCTCTGTGAAATACCCCAGGTCCAAAGGACATGCTCTGCTCCGGGCACTGCTTTCCTGGTGGTATGAGGTCCCAACTCTCTGCCCACTTCCCTTTCCTTTTACCTCTTGTAAGATAAAAGGTGATGCAGGCCACACCACAGGGAAACTCCCTTTACATTGGATCAGGGATGTGTCCTGAAGAAGTGTGTTACATCCCACCCTAGTTCTCTTTAACATAATGTAATCTTGCCTCATTAACCACAGGCAGAGGTTAGGATTTACAATACATAGGAAAATTACATCAATCACAAAATGGAGGATAGCCACACAATACTGGGAATAATGGCCTAACCAAGTTGACACATACTTTCGGGGGACACAATTCAGTCCATGACAGCTGCTAACCAAAAGGTTGTCAGTTCAAATCTACCAGTCGCTCCATGAAAACCTTATGGGGCAGTTCTACTCTATCCTGTAGGGCCACTATGAGTCAGAATTGACTCAATGGCAATGGGTTTGGTTTTTCTTTTCTTTTTTTTTTTTTAGCTCATATCTGTCTCCATAACAACAGTCCTATATATCCAAAAAACCTCTTGACTAATTAACCACCAAGTTCTGTCAATTCTGCCTCCATAATATCTCTGAAAGTCATCATATTCTTTCTGTTCCCTCTGCCACAACTTAAGTTTAAGCCATCCACCACCAACTAGTCTTTCTTCTGTCTTAGTGCATTTTCCACTCTGCAGTCTGAGTGATCTTTCCAACTTATCGTTTTTATAATCTCAGTCTCTTGTTTAAAATCCTTTAATTATTTTTCATTGCCCTCAAGAAAAAGTACAAACTCTTTGGCCTCATTTAGAAGCTCTTTTATTGCTCTAGCCCCTATCTTCCTTACTAACCTCATCATTTTCCATTCCTCTGCCCCCACCAAGGGCCTTTTCTTCACCCTTCCTCTGTCCCTCTCCTCTTTTCCTTCCCAACATCCCACCTCTATCCTTACATACTGAACTACTGGCAGTTCCCTGAACTCCTCAAACTCTCAGCTCTGGGTCTTTGCAGATGCTTTTATTTCTGATTAGAATTCCTTCCTCTACCTGCCGTCTAGCTAATTCTAATACCACTCAGCAGTCAGTTTATGCCACCTCCTTGTGTCTTCGCTATTTAGTTAATAGCCCTCAGGTGGCACCAATGGTTTGTTCTTAGCTACTAACCAAATGAGGTTTGAATCCACCCAACGGTGCCTCAGAAGAGAGGCCTGGTAATCTGCTTTTATAAGATAATGGCCAAGAAAACCCTGTGGAGTGCAGTTCTACTCTGAAGCACATGGGGTCACCATGGGTCAGAATCAACTTGCAGGCAATGGGTGTGGGTTTATTTAGTTAATAGCAATGTACCAATGTGATTCCTTAGTTATAACAAATGCAACACAGTGATATGAGATGTTGACAATAGGGGAAATTCAGTTAGCAGTGTATGGGAACTCTCCGTACTATCTTTGCAACTTTTTTTGTAAATCTTAAACCATTCTAAAATTTAAAAGATAATACATTTTTAAAATCTCCCCTCACCCTCCTGTGCTGATTTATTTGCTGCTGCTGCATATCTACAAGACCTGCGCCTACACCTGTCAAAGTACTTAGCACATATCTTGCCGTTGTCTATGTGTCTGTCTCCTCCACTAAAAAGGGGTTAGAATCATATCTTACCCTTTTTTGTTTCCCCAATGCTAACATAAGTAGCCCTGGTTGCACAGTGGTTAAAATACTGGACTGCTAAACAAAAGGTCAGCAGTTTGAAACCACCGGCGGCTCCTCAGGAGAAAGATGGGGCAGTCTGCTTCCGTAGAGATTTACATCCTTAGAAGCCCAATGGGGTTGCTGTAAGCCGGAATCGACTTGATGGCAGTGGATTTTTGGGGGGATGCTAACATAAAAAAAAAAACAAAACATTGCCATCAAGTCATAGAGACCATATAGGACAGAGAGAAAGAACTGCCCCCATAGGGTTTCTAAGGCTGTAATCCTTACAAAAGCAGACTGCCCCATCTTTCTCCTGTGGAGCAGCTGGTGGATTTGAACCACCAACCTTTTAGTTCTCAGCCAAGTGCTTAACCACTGTGCTACCAGGGTTCCTTGATGCTAGCCTATTTAAAAAAAAAAAAATCCGTTGCTGCCAAGTCAATTTCAACTCATAGAGACCCTATAGGACAGAGTAGAACTGTCCCATAGGATTTCCAAGGAGTGGCTAGTGGATTTGAACTGCTGACCTTTTAGTTAGCAGCTCACTTTTTTTACAGCTGTGCCACCAGGGCTCCAGAGTAAATATTTGTTGTTAAACAAGTTGATTTTTAAGGTGCAGTATCAAAGCTTTTGTTAAGGTAACTGGAAATTATAGGCCTAGAAAAAAAGAAAAGTCTCAGATGTTATACATGTCTTTTAGGCTCTACTTGCTTCTCAGCATGATGGACTTGGCCGACACGCAATGATGAATACACTTGAACATTGCTTGCATCCCTACACACTGTTTATGTTTCCAAGGGAGTCACATGACACTCTTTTCTCTGTGGGTAAAGCCCCGAGCCAGCTGAGCTGGGCTAGTTCACTCCAGGTAAGCTTTGCAGGTGGCTGGCACATCTTAGAAGGGTGTGGACTGTGTGTTGAGTACACGAGAGCTAACTAGGGCAGAGAGCAAAAAAACCAGTTGGAAGAAGAATGACACCATAGGGAGATGAATCTCCAGTTCAGCAATTCTGCTCCCAGCTCTTTCATTAATGAGCTATGTGACCTTGGCCAAGTGTCTTCCTCTTTGTAGGCTTCAGTGTCCATATTTGTAAAATGAGGGCTTGGATTGGCTGGTCTCTAAAGTCTCTTCCAGGATTGCTGCTGTATGATTTTGTGAACAGCTAGAAGTGCTCTGCGATTCTGTGATCAGCTGGAAGACTGTGGACACCAGTGGAAGGAAACAGGTAAGTGTGTATTAGGATCATGTGGCAACCGAACCATCAGTTCCAGGTCAGCTGCAGTTTTTGGACAGAGATTTGTGTAAGTCACCATGGAAGTAGAGGCCACTGGGACACAGTAGCTCACTCTTGTGTTTTAGAATTTAACCTGTATATTCAGGAGGAAGCATTTCCAAGGGTTAGAGTGGAGGGAGGGAGGTGGCAGAACAGTGGTAACTGTTACTTAATAATAACAACACTACCACATTTGAGGAAAGTTTTAATATTTATTGGCCAATAGTTTTGATTATTTGCTGTGCACTGAAATTGCCCAAAATTTAAGAGTGGGAGATGATACAACAAGTACCACCTGAAACTTGGCCAGGGCAGACATGATAGCAATGCACTGTTTTTGATGGAACTATTAAGTGAATAAATTGAGATTATTTGGAGTTTGTATATGAACCTGTGAACTCTCAAGTCATGGAAGTTCAGAATTGCCTTAACCAAATTGAGAAAAACCCAGAGTTTATTTTGAAGTTTACTTGTCTTAATTAGTTGGTAAAACAAAACAGACAAACAAAAAACCCACTGCTGTCAAGTCAATTCCGACTCATAGCAACCCTGTAGGACAGAGTAGAACTGCCCCATAGGGTTTCCAAGGAGTGGCTGTTGGATTTGAACTGCCGACCTTTTGGTTAGCAGCTGAGCTAAGCTGGTAATGGTTTTTATAATTGTATTAAATATTCCTTGGGAAATGCAAAGAAAAGTGTGTATTTGTCTAGTTGAATAAACACACGATAAGCCAACCATTACTAGTTAAAAGGATCTAGTCCCTGGTGGAGAACTTAAGGTGAGCAGAGAAGAAAATAACATGATTTTTAAAAATCCTGTGAGGATTCTTTTTGTTCATTGTTCATTGTTATCAGAATTTCTGAGAGCTGGGTAGAAACTCCTACCTTTGTCCCTAAAAGAACTAAAAATATGTGGGTACAAGACGTGCTCAGGAACACAGGCTCCTGGCTGAGGGTGACTCCTTCCAAATCTGGTGCTTCCTCTGTGTTGACCAAGAGTTTCCTCTCCTTCTTAGAAAAATACTTATGCAATGATTCACTTGGGTTCAGAGACGGTAGCCAATCTCAACCTCGTAAAGGCTTTGGGTTTGAATACTAGTGGACAAGGCACCAGCCAAATGTTAGTGTGGAAAGGTGTCATTCTTGGCTCTCAACATTGAGGTGGTCCAGGAGCAAAGACAAGAGATGAAGGTGCCAGCCAGATACAGAAAGAATTAAGGGGAGTGGGTAAAGCTTTATTCCCCCGGGAAGAGGAGCTGAAACACAAAAGTAATGATGGTTAACATTACTGAGCCAAGCTTTGTTCTAACTCATTTAATATAATTTTCACATCAAACCTCTGAGGCAAATTTTATTATTTACATTTTACAAATGGAAAACTCAGGTACAGAGAGGTTAAGTAATTCACCCAAGGGTATTCAGGTGGCAACTTGTAGAGCCAGATAAAAACCCAGGCAGTTTGTCTGCAGAGTCTTTGCTGTTAACTACCATACCCTAGTGCCTGTACAACCTTTTGAGTTTGTGTATGATTCTCCTCTGTGTCTGCAGCATCCAGCCCTGGGCTGGCCAAGCAATGGGCTTTGTTGAATGTTCCTGCTTTGAATAGAACCAAGTATGTCCAGGGGCCAAGCAGACTCAGCCTGTGTTTAAACCTGGTGCCTGGAGTCTGTGAGAGGCTCTGTTTGACTCAGCACAGGACTTGGAAGAAGAGAAATGCTAGCTAGTCTCTGGGGGCTGGCAGCAAAAGCTCTGTCCAGCCAACTTACGAGGCTTAATGGGCAGGATTCAGTCTCGCTGCACTGAAAGGGGGAGGAAAACCCGGCTCTGAGGAACCCACAGCTGAGAAAGGTGAGGAAGCAGCCTGGCCACTCCATAGCACATACCGAGAACCCTCTCTACACCAGCCCTGTGCTGGGCACAGGCCACGCTGAACATAGAGTTGGATCATACATATTCCCTGCCCTTGATGAGCCCCCATCCCAAAAGTGAGAAAGGCTGCCTATCTGGTGACCAGCACCACCTGGCGTAGAGTCAGCTCCAACTCATGGCATCCCCATGTATGTTAGAGTAGAACTGTGCTCTGTAAGCCTTTCCAATGGCTGGTTTTTTCAGAAGTAGATCATCAGGCCTTTCTTCTGAGGTGCCTCCAGGTGGACTCCAACCTCCAATCTTTCAGGTAGCAGCCGAACACATTAACTGTTTGCACCACCCAGGGGCTCCTACCTATCTGATGTTGTTATTGTTGTTCGGTGCCATCGAGTCAGTTCCGACTCATAGGGACCCTATAGGACAGAGTGCAACTGCACCATAGGGTTTCCAAGGAGCAGGTGGATTTGAACTGCTGACCTCTTAGTTAGCAGCTGAGCTCTTAATCACTACACCACCAGGGCTCCTACCTGTCTCATAAAAAAAAAAAAAAAAATTTTTTTTTTTTTTAATTACCTTAGGACCTCTGCCCTGGTTTGTAGAGGCAGACAAGACTAATTCTAAGTCCTATTTTTACTCTGGATGGAATTTAAAATTTTTTGCCCACTGTCCACTAGCTGAACTTGGGAAAGGTGATATGTAGCCTTCAGACTCCTGGATGAACTTTCTGGAGCAAGATTATAGGGCGTAAGATAGACAAAAGGTTGAGCAGACAGGACCCTCAAAAGGATTCTGCAATTAAAATGGCTAGAAAAATTGCTGGATGGGGGAAAGGGGAAGAAGAGAAAAATATCTGCTCTTATAGTAATAAAACACTAGGAACTATTTATTCTGGCAGGGAAAAGAGGGCATTTATTCTCTGTATTAGCTATGGGACCAGCTTTGGAACTACCAGAAATATCGGTAGTTTAGGGACTCATTTGGTGATGAGCCTGGTTTGCCTGGAAGGTCCCAGTTTATGCCTGTTGTACTGGTGGTATTATTTATAGCATCTGTTTAACTCTCAAAAGTATCCTGGTTTGAATGATAAATTTTATGGCCACCCAACCCACAGGCAAAAAACACCTATATTTTCCTGGCGGAGGTGAGTTTTAAATTTTAAGGCCAAAGAGATGTTGGGGTATAAGCATTTCTTGCTAGATAAGCTTTTCCTCTGTCATCACTGTGCCTGAATAAGAACAAAGCTCCTCTCTTTTCTTCCTCAGCTTGGCTGAAAAAACATCAAACTAAAATTTACTTAAAAATTAATAGAAAGCAAAAAGGAAATGGAAAAATACTTTAAAATAGAAAAACAGAGACAGAGGACAGATTCATTAAGTTCTTGCCACAGATTAACTTGGTTGGCTCAGTTTAAAGAGTTACAGTTCTTGGGTCTTTTTGTTCTCCCTCACCTAGATTTCGGGGCATACCTCTGGAAACAAGCTGGAGTGGGTGCCCTCGCAGAACCACAGATTAAGGGGGGGGGGTCCTCGGCCCCTCCCACACCCTGCTGGACTGTGGTACCCTGAGGTGTTAGTCCTTGAGGTGCACTGCTCTCCTGACTCCTGGGAGAAGCATTATTTTCTCACGTGGTGACTTCCCAGGAGATTGGCTTGAAGCATAGTAACAGTGAATTTAGCAATTACAAACCTGCAAAAAGAGTCAGGCAGAAGGAATAAAATTGGTATTTGATGGAGCTTAATTGAGCAATGACCACCTCATTAGCAGCCATCAGTTTGGTTTAAGTGACCTCATTTAAAGAGGTAAGAAAGCAGGGCTTTGAATCAGTTTGTTCCAGTTCCAGCCCCGGCTCAGAATTTGCATTTCCACCCCGGATATACACAGAATCAGAATCTACAGTTTAACAAGATCCCATAATAAATAATATATCAATAATAAATTTTGAGACCCACTGCTCCACTAATAAGGAGTCCCGGTGGCACAGCGGTTAAAGCAATCCACAACTAACCGAAAGGTAAGCGGTTCAAAACTACCAGAGGCTCCAAGAGCGAAAGACATGGCAGTCTGCTTCCATAGAAATTATAGCCTTTGAAACCCAATGGGGTCTGTTTGAGTTGGAATGAACTCAATGGCAGTGGGTTTACTTTTTTCATTTTGGCTCTGCTAAACCACACTAAACTACTAAAAAAAAAAAAAAAATTTTTTTTTTTTTTTTTTTTTTTAGTGTGGAGTAGTGGTTAAGTGCTACGGCTGCTAACCAAAGGGTCGGCAGTTTGAATCCTCCAGGCGCTCCTTGGAAACTCTATGGAGCAGTTATACTCCGTCCTATAGGGTCGCTATGAGTCGGAATCAAGGGCACTGGGTTGGGTTAGTGGTTCTCAGGAGCCCTGGTGTTGCAGTGGTTCACAGCTCAGGCTGCTAACCAAAAAGGTTGACAGTCTGAATCTACCAGCTGCTCCTTGGAAAGAAACCCTATAGCATTTGGTTTGGAGTGGTTTTCAGAATTGGTCACTAACCAGCAGCATCAGCATTGCCTGGGAACTTGTTAGAAATGCAAATTCTCAGCCGGGCTTAGAACCAGACTGGTTTGTAGCCCTGCAAGGAAATAATGATGTGGAGAGAGTTTCCCTCTGGGTTACTGTTCCTTTTCTCTCTCTCCTCCCTCACCAATACATCTACCTGTGCCTGTTTTTGTGTTGCTGTTGCTAAATCCATCAAATCAAGTTCTGTAACTGTACACCACCTTAGCCATCTATTTGTTACAGAGGCATTTTTGGACTGTTTGGACTGTTGCCATCACCTCTTTCCTTTGGCTACAGATGGGGATTAGGAGGGTTATTAACAGGCAGTTAGTGAGCATTAGGCCTGTCATCGTTTTTGAAGAGAATTACAGGGTCAGGGATTTAAAGTCAAAATTTAAAGAGATATAAAAAGAATGAGAGACCTCAAACATTGTTTAGTTTTTGATGTTCCAAGCTCACAGCTTCAAAGATTTAGAAATCTGTAATAAAACCACACCAGCTCTTGTTTCCACCTTGCCAACATGAAACAGCTAAAGATCACCAAATAAATTAACAAAAGATACTAAAGATGTGCTTCCTCAAGGAAATTTCCTCTGAGAAGCTTGCAGTTTCACCAAGACTAGTCGTGCTTTTGTGAATCAGTTCTAAAAGGAGCCAGATAAACACATGACCAGTGATAGCATCTTAGCTATTGAAGTGAGGCAGGGTAGTCAGTTCTCATGCTTCACTCCATTTAAACCTCTTGTGTCGCAGAAGCCATGTGAATGGTCTGGGGGTTTCTTCCCTGCAGTGTCCTTGCTCATATTTAATTTCTCCTGATAAACCGCTTCAGTCTCCACATCAAACCCCTTCCAAAACTTGAAATAAATTTTAGGTTGATGAAGTAACATACTGATTATTTCAGAAATATATAGGAAATGTGACGTAACCTACCCATGAAGACTGTATGCAAAACCCTTCAAAATTTTAAACTCTGGGAGCTAGAAACCAATTCTGAAGGTGTGCCATCGCTCAAGATAATTTTCTTTTGCAAATCATGTCTGGGAAGTGATACCAGAAACAATGTATCAACCTTAAAAGCAACCAAACTCATAAATTCAAAATAGTGATAGAAATGCCAACTGAGGATACTTAAATTTTAATAAATAGCTGAAAGATATTGAGGGCATACTTTGTGCCAGGCCCTCCAGTGAGAGCTTTATATGCATTGTTGTGTTTAATCCTCCCAGTAACAAGTATTACTATGTAAACCCAACCACCAAATTATGTAGGTATTATTATTATTATTCTAATTTTACAGATGAATATTGATATGGCCTGACCTCTCTTGCAAATTCCTGACCAGACATCCAGCTGTCCTCTCAACATGTCTGTTTGGATCTTTAATAGGCCTCTCAAGTTTAGCATGTCCAGAACTCAGGTCCTAATATTCCTCTTCCCACTGCCCTGCTCCCAGCAAACTTGCACCTCTGCAGTCTTCCTTATCCCCAGTCATGGCAACTCTGACCTTCAGGGTGCTCAGGCCAAAAACCTTGGCGTCATCTTTGATTCCTCTCTTTCTCTCACAACCCACATTCAATCTGGTTAGCAAACCTTGTTGCTTTACCTTCAAACTGTATCTGGAATCTGACCACTTCTCACTCCCCCACTGATACTACTGTGGTTCAAGCCACTATTCTTTTCTCGCCTAACCCAAAACCCAGTGCCCTCGAGTTGATTCCAACTCAGCGACCCTATAGGATCGCTATGAGTATATCTCACCTGGATGACTGCAATGACCTCCTTCGGTCTTTGCTCCTTTCAAGCAACAGCTATCTCCATGGTAGCTGGAGTGCTGCTATTATAATGCAGATTCCCCTCCAGTGGCTTCCCATCTGACTCAGAGTGAAAGTCAGAACCTTTACGATGGCTACAAAGCCACAGTAGCACCCTCCCCCATCCTCCCACCCCCTCCCCGTTTCATTTCGGACCTAATCTCCTGCTTCTCTCAGTCTCCTTCACTAGCTGTAGCAACTCTGGCCTCTTCGCTTTTCTTCAAAGAAGCCAAGCTGCCTCCTGGCCCAGAGTCTTCACCCTGTCTCCTCTGCCTGGAGTGCTTTCCCCACCACCGTACCTATAGGGCTCATACCTGCCCCTCCTTCATTCTTCCCCTACCTTTTTTTTACACAGAAGTGGAAGCATACTGTTTATACTATCCTATCTTGCCTTTTTCAGCTAATAATCTGTTTAGAGATTATTTCATATCAGTACATAAATACTTTTCTTATTCTTTTTTTAAAGAAAACCTGAAAAGCCACTACCCTCGAGTCGATTCCTACTCATAGCGACCCTACAGGACAGAGTAGAACTGCTCCATGGGATTTCCAAGGAGTACCTGGTGGATTTGAACTGCTGACCTTTTTAAAGAAAGATGTATTATATTCCACTTTCCGTACTAAAATGTATTTAACTAGTACCCTATTGACAGACATTTAGATTGTTTCTAATCTTTTTCTATAATAAACAATGCTGTAGTTAATCTCTTTGTGCAAACATCATTTCACCTGTATAAAAATGCATTTGTAGGATAACTTCCTGAAAGTGGAGGTGCTAGTAATTTCAATAGATGTTGCCAAATTTCCATCCATGACCGTTCTACCAATTTCCATTCTCATCAGTAATTTGAGAGAAGGTAGAAGGTCTTCACCTTGGGTTCACAGACACTGAAATTGTATGCAATCTTTTGTGCATATGTGATTCTGTACATTCTTCTGGGAAGAGCCCTGTGGCTGTCACCATATTCTCAAAGGACTCCAGATCTCTCAAAAGCTTAACAATCACTACTTGGAAGAAGGAGCCCTGGTGGTGCAGTGGTTAAGAGCTATGGCTGCTAACCAAAAGTTTAGCAGTTCGAATCCACCCGCTGCCCCTTGGAAGCCCTATGGGCAGTTCTACTCTGTCCTATAAGGTCACTATAAGTCAGACATGATGGCAACAGGTACCTTGGAAGAACCCTCATTCTCAAAGATCTGAATTTAAAGGAAGGGAATCACTGAAAACATCTTGTGTATTTACAATACAATGAATTGTTTAATTAAATATATGCATTTGTTTTAGTGGACTTGTGACCAAAGTGTATCAGTCCTAAGAGGAGTCAAAGTAAAGCTCATTACAGTAAAATTTATATATAACAAAAAATGTTTGAGCTTCTAGTTGATAGTTCTCTTCTTTCAAATAATGTAAAACCTGTATGCATAGTGTTGGGACTGTTATGTGCAAGATGTTGTTTTAGGAAACTTTTTGATCTAGTTCAGTACACAGAGCCTAATACAGAGCTTGGCACACAGTAGGCCCTCAGTTTCTGTCCTCTGTACATTCTTCTCCTTTCCCGCATTAACCTAGAATTTGCAGCATTTCATAGAGCTGGTCATAATGAGATTGGAACCAAAGTGGTTCTCTTGGCCAAGGAGAGAGGCCAGTGGTGATTCCAGATGGATCAGCCTGGATATGGGCTGTTGTGTCACTGAGACCTCAACACTATCATTCTTTCTTCTGGTTGGGCCCCAGCATCCGAGCAAAACATGCTTAGGCCTCAATCTTCTTCCTCATTTCCTCTACCATCTATAGGCCTAGAAACCCTGCCCTATATCCCAGGTGTGTTATGTGGATAAATCAGTAAGCCATAATTAATTGTGAAGTAAACATTAATTATTGTTATCACTGCCAGTTCCGGTCTGAGTTCCTGTCTGCGAGAAGAACCTGCTGGCACAATGGCTCTCTGTGGGAGTCCAGAACACCACACAAACCTGTGAGGGCTGTGTCCTCCTTTGCAGCATGTTAGGAGTACTTCGCAGTACTTGAGTTCACACTAGAAAAGTGTCTTGTTTGTTAAGTGACCACAGGGAGCATGATCACTGTCTTCAAACATCAGTAGAGCTGTCATGGGGCAGAGGATGTGGATTTGTCCTTCAGGGCCCCAGAGGGCAGAATTAGGACTAGTAGGGAGGCAGATGTTAGCCCAAGGGTAGGAAAAACTGTAATAGCTACAGCATTTCAACTATGGCACCAACTGCCTGAAAAAGCAGGGACTTCTTCCTAATCATGGAAACGTTAAAGCAGAGGCTAGATGATTTGTCATTTTCAGGTAATTTATTGATATATCAACTACTATATGCAGGGCGTTTGCCCTAAGTGCTGGAGGGACCTAAATGTGAAATAGGCAAGTAAAAAAAAAAAGAGAGCTAGGGGAGATGAAATCCAGCCAGCCAGCCAGCTAGCCATTCAGTGAGTATACATTGACATCTACTATGTGCTAGCTATCATAGCACTGAGGATAAAAAAAAGTGAAAAAAATAAATGAAAATTTTTGTTTCTTACAGGTGTAGATGAGATTGACAATAAGGAACCCCTGAAACATGAAGAATTGAGAATGAAATTAGGAAAAATTTATATGAAACAAAATAAATTGGCCAATAGGAATGTAGCTATAACTAAGAAATCTTAAATATAACAAATCATATCATACTTTAACAACATTAGTGTAAATAGGGTGTTCTTTCTGGAGCTAGAAAACAGGGCGTTAGAGGAAAAATATTTGTGAGTTTGTCCCTAGACTTGTCTGAAGATAGGATAGTTGACCAGGACTGAAGACATCAGGCTGTCACAGCTCAGTGACACTGCTGTTGAGATCATTCAACTCATACTCTTTCAAGCACCCTCACCTCTTCTCCTGGCTAATTCCTACTTACCTTTAGGTTTTAACTTAAATGTAACTTTCCCAGGAAAGCCTTGTCTACACCCTGACTATACTATGTACTTCTCCTTCATGGCACTTAGCACACCTCTAATTTATTAATTGTTTATTTCTTTAATGTTTGTCTTCCCCACTAGACTGGAAGCTGCATGAGGGTAGAAGCCTTGTCAATCTTAATCACCATCATATCCCATTGCCTGGCACATAGAGGTACTGACCAAATATTTGTTAAATGACCAAATAAATAAGTGAAATACTGAATGAATCTGATTTCCCAGGAAGGTTTTTCTATATGGAAAGAATGCTCTGAGCAGAGAGAGGACTTGTGTTTCTGGAATTCTTGGAGACCTTGTTCCCGTGGCGGTACTCTCTTATAAGATAGAAAGTGCAAGTGAACAGGAAATGAGCTATGGGACTTTGTATAGATGGGAAAGCAATCTTGGAAGGGGTTATGGAAGAGAGATCACCTGGCTTGAGTCTTGAATCAAAGATGGAGTTTACCATGTGGAGCTGAGAAGCAGAGGGAAAAATGTTATTCTAGGCAGAGATGGATGCGTTTGGAGTCCATTCAGGGCAGTAATGGAAAATAACAGGAGGAAGGCAGGCTGGAATCCCAGTGGGACAGGCAGGATAAAGAGTTTGGACTTAATCATCTGTTGGCAGGCTTTGCTGTAGAGAGAATTCCCGCATTAATGGAGGGTCACTTCCTTCTGTAGTCTTTCAAAATGCATAAACAATGACAAGGACTGGATGATAGCAGAAGTCCAGTTGTCTGTCTCCCAAAAGGCCCTCACAGTGGCACTTTACTTCAGTAATCTGCCATGGGCCAGAAAGTTTCCCATCAGGCTTAGAAATCTAATTTTTCGGCTCTCAGGGGTAGATCCAAGTTCACAAGGCTCATGTGTATAACCAGGATGTTAATTTAGTAATTTATGTGGAAACTAGAATCGTTGAAGGTATCAAATACTCAAGTCCTATGGCCAGAGAATTCTAGCCTGTAAGCAAGCCACATGAGAAGTTAAAATCGGCTGTCAGTTTATTTACTTATGATAATGAATGTAACTGCTGAAGGATGCCCAAGTTCTTTGGCTGGTATATTCATTTCCTGTAGGTGGATGTACATGGGAAGCCAAACTATAATCAGGTTGCTTGATAAGTTTGGAGTTAGGACAAGGGAATATCATTGATAGAATGCTTAGGGGCATCTGGCCTAGACCTCTATAATAGGAAGATACTTGTCACCAGAATTATCCTGGTCATCTTCTTAGCCAGAGCACCCAATGGCCTGGTGGATATTAGATGGGCAATGCAAAGGTTCACTTGTCCAACCTCCTTTTTTCTGTGTTCTCCCTTTTGACAGATGCCTTCCTTCCTTCTTTAGCTGTATTAATATTTTCAGTGAGATTTCGTAGAGTTTTCCCAGTTTGAGAACCATTCTGTTTCTTTTAGGTGATTTAGCAAATCTCTGCTTTAATCCATTATGTGTTGATGTCCTAGGTTTAACTCTCAAGGGACAATCTAATTTCTGGTTTTTCAAGGATCACTCACTGTTGCCCCTAGTACTGACAACATTTTCCAGCCCTGAGATTCTAGGACACCTCAAGCCCCAGATGGCTTAGAGCAATGTTATTTAACATTGTCAGGATTTCACAAACTAAATAAAATCTCAGTGATAATAACCACTTCCATTCCATTCATGAGCTTCTTTGTAATTAAAACACATTGTACACGTCTGTTATTTTATTCCACCTAAAAACTCTGGAGGTAAAGAGGGCAGGGATTGAAGCTGGTGATAGCCACGCATAACAAGAAGCAGAAGCAGAGCTCAGACCCTAGGCTACTTTCTAGTATACCCTGTTGCTTTACTATGAAAGAGGTGTGAGGATTCTTTTAAATATTTCCTACACTGAAAAGAAAAGTCAAACAACACTGTTGTTGAATTTGTCCACTTGAAGTTAAAGCACAGAAGTCAGGTATTGAGGCTTAGAGTGAAAGCCGTGTTTAACAATTCTAGTTTCAGAACTAGGGTTTGATTAGCAGTAGGTGTGCCCAATCCTATTCCCCACTTCAAGGAGGCTGAACCTCTGGATTAGACAGACCTCTGAAAGCAGAGCTGGCAGGAGCAGTAGGAACAGAGACCAAATCATAAACCAGAAGGCCCATCAGTAAGCCCAGAATTGGAGAAGAGGGGACCCAGTGTCTTTAAGGGATATTGCCACCAAGCCGTAGGAAAAAGTGAGCTGAATGGCTCCTCTCAGATTCAGGACTCTTTCTAGAATCAAAATACCCTTTCCGGTGAACACTGCTTGCTGTGTATGGATACATTCTTACTCTTTGCTTTCTTTCCCCAGACTTCATGCAAACCACCTCTGTTTATGATAATGACCATTATTGAGCACCCACTCTGTGCCAGGCTTGGGGCTAGACACTTTAGTTCATTATTTTGCTCATGACAAGCTTGAAAATAATATTGTTACCTCCATCCCACACCCAAGAAACTGTAACCCTTAGAGGTTAAGTAAATTGCCAAGGTCACTCTCTAGTATATGATGGAAATGGAGTTCTAAACCAGGTCAAGCTTTTTCACTGTGCCTTGCTGGCTCTCAATACATTCATGTCTCAGAAGGGGATGTTACAATTCAGGCCACTGGCATGGTGGCCTCTCTGTTGTTCTCCTGTCCTGCTGATCAGGGTGATGAGAACAAGAGACCCTCTGACCTCAGAAAGGCAGCAGAGTGTTGTTTGTGTTCAGTATGTACAA
The DNA here is from genome assembly GCF_030014295.1 of Loxodonta africana. Taxonomy (NCBI): domain Eukaryota; kingdom Metazoa; phylum Chordata; class Mammalia; order Proboscidea; family Elephantidae; genus Loxodonta; species Loxodonta africana. The sequence goes on along the minus strand of NC_087350.1, from coordinate 80,132,300 downwards.
GAGCCAGACCACATAGGTTCAGATTCAGGCCCTACCACATGCCAGCTCTGTGACCTAGGGCAAGTCTTATCCTCTCTGTGCCTGTTTCCTCACATGTAAAATGCAGATAATAGTACTTACTTCATAGAGTTGTTGTAAGGATTAAATATGTTAATGTAAGTACAGTGCTTAGAAAAGCATCGGCACATAGTAAGTGCTCAGTAAAATTAGATAATAAGATAATATTATTATCTCTTGATTAAATTGAGGTCTCCTGACCTCTTGATTTAATTTGGAAGACATTGCAGCCTCGTTAACTCCTTAATTCTAAGCTATCCCTTGAGGTGGGTTACTTTCCAAATGGGTCATCTTAATCATTTTAATGGGTCATCATAACCATTTTAACAGATCCTGATGTATATATCAGACTTTGGAATACTGGGGTTATACCATGGGTGGTCCCTACAATTTCCCCTTAACCTAGAAATCCCTGCTTAAGGTGACGGGGAGTTTACTGTAGAGTTGCCCTACTGTGAGTCCCAGCAGCCCTCTGGTCTTTAGAAGTCCCCACAACAGCCCATTGTTTGTAGGCTATGAAGCTCAGCGGGCTCCCTAAGTCTTCTCAGCCAGTGACACAGATGTCTGAGCTGGCAGGAAAGGGTAGGGCAGCCCCAGCTGTCTGCGCATCCAGACAACTGCAGACCAGTTAAAATAATGCGTGAGCTAATTAAGGACTGTGATGTACTCCACTGTTTCCAGGTGCCCCATAAATGCCACATAATGACAGCCTTGGGCAAGGTCATTCTTTAACTTAGAATTGGATGACTTAGGTGACAGGATTAAAAGAAACAGGACAAGACACCTATATGACATAAATTCATACTTTCAAATTGAACTTTATTTAATAGAGTTCAATTCCACAAATACCTATGAAACCTGCTCAGGGCAGGGAACAATGTTGGGTATTATAGGGGACACAGAAACTGGTGACACTCAGGCCTTGCCTCGAGGATGGCAGTTCTCCATCTCCACTGCCGCTTCTCACCAGCACCTACAGTCTCTCTCACCTGGACCACTCGAATCACCTCTCCACTGGTGTTCCTGTGTCTTATCTTTCCTCAGCCACAATCCATGCAGAATAAAACTTTGGTTACATTAACTCTTCAACACAAAATAGTTTACTGCTGCCTAAATATTACAGGTAAATGGCTTACAAACATTCAAAACCCCTGCAGATTGGTCAAAATTAACTTTTCCAACTACATTCCTCTCCCCTACCATGTACCTTACCTGCCAGCCTTATTGGCCTACAATTCCCTCAAACACAGTATTCATTCTTTCCCCATCTTCCTGCCTTCCTTGAGTCTGTCACGAAGATGGTATGCCATCCCTGTTTATCTTCGACTGGAGAAATCTTGTTCACCTTTCAAAGCTCATCTCAAATGACACTTCTTCCCTAATGTCCTCCTCTAATGGGATGTCATTTATCCCCACGTTATCTTCCATTGCACTTAGTTTATCCTTCTTTTGTGTCATATAGTTTTCATCCTGCAAGGAATTGGTCTTTGGATTGACCTTGTCATCTTTTTCTCCCACAACCTAGCCTAGCACAGTGCTCATGTGGAGTGAATTAAACTGAGTGGAATGGAAGAGATAAACCCAGCCCACGGTGACTAATGCAAGCCAAAATGCCTCAGGGTTCAATGACAGAGCTACAAAGTGGAATAGAATTCTGGTTGGAGAGGGGGTGAAATTTATTCCAAATGGAAAGACTGAGAAAGGTTTCATTTTTCATGTAAACCTTTCCCGACTTCTCCTCCTCTGTGACATGTATTCCTCTTGTACCTGCCCCATCCTCCTTTGTGGTATTCACAGTTCAATATTACGATCACATGTTTGTCTGATTTATCTACTAGATTAGGCTCTTATAAGATCCTTGAGGACAGGATCAAGCCTTACATCCGTATTATATGCTTGGCACCTAGCTGGTGCTCAACAAATATTTATGGGAGGCGGAAAGAGACAGTTGGGGGAGGGAAGGGGGGGTTGCTTATGTAGAGATGGCGGAGGGTAAAGGATGCAGCGGAATTGAATCCAAAGAGGTACAGTCACATTTGGGGACCCCACCATATTGTCCTGGTGGATTAGCTTGATACAGCGAAGGTGCACACTAGCTACGTAGTGCTTTTTGTAGGTACTAATTGACACTGAGTAAACGGGGTGGGAGGGGGAAGCCTATACTCTCAGATCCGTTTACTCCCCTCCTCCCCCTGCATTCTGGAATGGTGCTGTGATACATTCCTCAATAGAAGATAATTAGGAGGCGGCTGGCAGCTGCACTCCACTTCTGCTGTAACAGAGGGTCATTGTGATTGCTGGAGGTTTCGCTAACAGAAAGATTAGTCAAATGGCCACTTAAGTAAAGGTAGCTCTTTTATAAAAAATAAAATAAAAGACTCCCAGACGAGGCTAAAAGTTCTTTTTTCTCTTGCCTCTACACAAATAGGCAGAATTAGGAGTGAGACACTCACTTTTATCTGCCTCCAACTTGGAGCATCATTGCGTAGTGGAAGGAGCAGTAGCTTTGGCTTTACTGACACCCAAACACAGCTAGCAGTTTTGCCATTTGCAAGACACACAATTCAATGCCTTAATCGCTGAGCCTCATTTCCCTCATACTCTATATATTTAAAGGAAGAAATGTATCTTCTTCATGGTACTGTTGTGAGAATTAAATAACATGTGCTATAAATAGCTTAGTACAGTGTCCAGCATAGAGAAAGCCCTAAGTAAATGCTAGCTATCGATCATGATTGTTTTAAAAAAGCAATATGGGCTAAGGATTCAACAGCTTAGCAAAATAGAGAGCTGTTATATGATATTTCAGAAACCCTGTTTAGATGTTCCAGCTGTCTGGTGGAGCAATCTTAGAACACTCGGTATGCCTTTTGACTCTTGTTTTAATTTTATACCTTCCATATGCCTGAATTTGTATGCTACAAAAATTGTGGTATAGTTATGTTCTTTTTTAGTAATCATGAAATTCTCTACTGACCTCGTTTATTCTCAGTTTGTTTCCTACTATCCTAGATTCTGTGTACTTCAAAGACATGATAAAGCATCTTCTTTATTAGAACACCTTAAAGGCTGTGTGTTTGGAATAGCTCTTTGAATGACCCAATTCCAAATAGACAGCAGTCAATGCTTTGAATACAAATTCTTGGGCGGGAGGAAGAGAGAAAACAATTGATTCATCATTATAATATTTGAGAATGGGAAGGGACCTTAGTGGTGAAGAATAGAGTAAGTGAGGAAGAGGACGGAGGTAGGGGACAGGAAAAGCCTACACTAGGGTAGGCTTTCAATAATTGTTTGCAGACTAAATGAGTGAATTGTAACAAGGTGTTAGACTGGAACTTTCTACAGAGAATTCAGGACACAATAGCTATCAGATACCAAGGTTATGCAGCAGACCACCCAGGAGAACTTACAAAAAGTGTTTAGCAGAAAAGTGATTGTATGACTTGTACTCTTGCCCACATCAAGAGCCAACGGATGTGATTGTTAGAGACTTTTGAAGAGGATTTCTTTGGAGGGAGTGATGGACGTGCTAAGTGCCACCCCCCAGCCCCAAAAGGAAGGGATGTGTGGGTGCCCACCTCACCACACCTCGACCAGAGCTTGAGCTGTGTCCTCTGCAGTTGGGGGCCCAGAGGACTGAGTCTGACTCCTGCCTCAGAAATTTACGGTCAGAGAACAGGGGTAGCTGATGCTCTGGCAGCAGAGCAAAGGAGAGTTGCTGTTGCTTTGTGATTGATCATACTCCCAGAATTTGTTCAGGCAAAGAGTGCTCCAAGGAGCAAGTATAGCGCCCTTCAGGAGAGAGCCAGCATGTGAGGCACCTTAGATCTGGTTAATAGGGAGTGAATAGGAGTCCATGGGTGGTGCAAATGGTTAACTTGCTCTGCTGCTAACTGAAAGGTTGGAGGTTCGAGTTCACGCAGAGGTGCCTTGAAAGAAAAGCCTGTGATCTACTTCCAAAAAATCAGCTATTGAAAACTCTATGGAGCATAGTTTTACTTTCACACATGTGAAATCTCCATGAGTTAGAGTCAACTTGAGGGCAACTGGTTTTCAAATAGGCCCCAGTAAGGGAGAAGATGAATATGGGCTACAGGGATTTCTAGGGCATGGGAAAGAGGAAACCTCCAACCTGAATAGAATGTTTTTGCCCACTTTAAGGGATCCTCAAGTGAGAGATCACCAGGGTTTGGGGTGGGGAATCTCTGCAGAACTCCCAAGACTATTACACAAGAGATAGATATAGACAACTGCTTGGCCTAGAGAGTGTGACACCATCTTACTAGGGTCACAGTGAAGCAAGCACTTTCTGCCCACCTCTCTCCTCCATCTCACCCCTTATCCAGAGGATCAGAAACCCCATTTAGCAAGATGGAAGTATAAGGAAGGGAAGAGGAGAAAATGCACACCCTGGTTTCCCACATGCTGAATGAGGTTGGCAGTTACTGTTACCACATGGATGCCGATAGTTTGTTTTACTGAATTGAAACTGTGCTTGTAATTGTGGCTTAAACTGAAGGTAGGACTTTTGGTTACTTAGGAGTGACGAGCAAAGTCCAGGAACATGCTCAAATTTGTATCTAGCAGCAGAGAAAGCCCCATTCCACCCTGGATAAATTTAAAGGGTCAGTGGGAGTAAAAATAGTGTTTTCATTATATTCCATGAGTTTGGGTTGTTCAGTTTGTTAGCTACAGAATGAGCCAATGAACAGATGGATAAAGGAATAAATGAAAGAATGAGTCTTGTTTGTATTAGGATGCACTCTGATTCAAATTTAGGGCTTTTAAAAATTGAATTCTTGTAACATTTTATTACCCTTGCAAAATACGTACTTCTAAGTGCAGATTATTCTGAAGCTCCCAGCTATGCTAAATTAACAGCTGTCTGTTTCCTGCTGCTCCCAAAGCTATAGCAAGTTAGGGTTGTTGTCAAGGTCTACTCTTTGCTTGTTAGGCCCCTAACATTGTTTTACTCTCTTAATGCATGCATGACCTGATCAAAGCTTTGGCCAGCTGTTTGGTTGAGAAGATGCTGATGTTGCATTCCCACCGAGGTGCAAATGAGTTACAGAGTTCTATATGTGCTTATTTCCAGGCACATTTTTGCTTTAACAGTGAAAGTGCCTGAGTTCAAGGAAGCAATGACTTCATGGTGGATTTTGGCCATCTGCAGCAGGCAATGGAGATTTTTTTAGGTGGGGGCTGCCCAGCCCTGGGAACCATTCTTGGTAAGCCCCTGTGCCTGGGCACGTGGGTAGCTGCTCAGGTTAATTCACCTCCATGCAGGATCTGCCACAGCATTCACCTGAAAAGGTGAGTGCAAAAACACTTTGTAAACTATAACATAGCATGCAAATGTGAGCCGGTATGTTTTCATTGTTCTTTAATAGCTGTAGCTGATAACAACAGATTTGTAAACTTCTTAAAAGGTTAGTTACCCACATGATGCTTCCATTGTTATCAAATTATGTCCTGGTAACTGGAATTTTTTTGAGTGTCCCAAAGGGTCAGAAGCAACCCTCACAAATCAGACACGCATAGTTCTAAAAACCAAAGGTCCAGTTCCTCATCTGCACTTCTTTCTCCCTGTCTACTTCTACCTGTCCAAAAGCAATCCTGCTTCAAATCCTATCAGTCCCATCTTGAAACTGAGGCAGAAACTCCTGCCTGGACTGAGTTTTTCTGAGTGTTAGAAATGATAAGAAACAGCTGTCCTCGGACTAATGCCATCATCCTTGTTAAGATTCAGTCATTCAGCTGTGGCAGCAATTGTATGTTAGATGAATGTCTTTCTAAATTCAATCACCCCAAAATAAATACATTGCAGCAGCCTCATTAAACAAAATTGGATGCATGGAGAGGATGGAGCTGACTGATAGGAAATGAGAAAGAAGTAGGATATTTCAAAGCTGCATGCATCCAGTCGCCCCTCAGAAACCTCTTCTAGGCTCTTGCTCAGCTTTAGTACATCCTCTCTCTTTCTCTTTTAAAGATGTTTGTGTGTATGGTGCCACTTGCCCAAAAGAGAGATCTTTTTTATTTTTGAAATGACATACAATAAAATAATATGTATTTTTATTAAGGGACAGTCATACAAAATAGGCAAATGTACAAATTCGTTTACCTACAGCATCTCATGAACGGCACTTAGCATACATTACCCAGCTTGTTCAATAGATCATTCAGATATTTTAAAGTCTAACCACATGATAGAGATTGTGTTAGATGCTGAGGGGATTGTCAAATTGAATTAATTCACGCATTAATTCATCCAGTACTTGCTGAGACCTACTCTGTCTATACTATGCCCTGTGCTCATTGTTAGATACCATCATGAACCAGACAGCCCCTGCTGACAAGGTGCTTAGAGTCAGGTGTGGGGCAGGAGGGGCACAGGTAATTGTACTGACAGGTTCAAAGTGCTAAGTGCCATAAGAAAGAGATACCAGTAGATCCAAGAGAGTTTGGAAGAGAACAGCGGCTATTTATCTCTGTAGGAAGACTGGAAATCTTCAGGCAGGAAGAGGTAGTGTTTGGGCCGAACCTTGAAGTCTGTGAAGACTTTTGAAACAAAGGCCTTTCTAGACTAAGCAAACAGTGTAAACAAAAATGCAGACCATACATTTTGGTGACGGGTTAGGGAACAGAAGAGTACAGAAGCTCATAAGGGAGTCATAGATAAATCTGGGCACATAGGTGAGAATGCTACATGCTGGGTAAGGAGTTAGAACTTTATTCTGTAGGCACTTGGGAGCCATTGCAGGAGTGATGTGATCAGAATTGTATGCCAGGACATTTAATCCAGTAGCAGACTATGGATAGAATTGATTGGAGGTAGGAGGCTCTAGAGATGGGAAGTCCACTTAGGAGAGCATCACTAAAGTTCAGGCCAGGGATAAACAAGGGTCTGAGGTAGGACTGTGGCAAATAAGCACTGGAGAAACAGACATTAATTATTAAAAGGGGAAAATCAATGAATTTGGCACTGTGGATGTTTTAGGCTCACTGTGTTCCTCTGGCATTAGCTCTATTTTTACAGGTTGGGGTTGTGTGGGAGAGAGGCGTGTCTGGGTCAGGATCCTAGCGGGAAACAGAATCTAACCCTAACTGAGGTGGTTTAAGAAGCTCTGATGAAAGGATTATTTGCAGAGGTGTGGGCAAGGTTAAGGGAACCAACAAAGGGCAAAGTGGCACCTAGAGATTAGCAAGGGTGCGAAGCTGTTAACATTCCTAAGGGGCAAGTGGGAGGAAATAGTATTACCATTTTCCAGTGAGAGCTGGAATCATGGAAGAGGAGCCGCCCAGCAGGTGGGACAAAGAAGGGAGCAGGAAAGAAATATCGCTGCCTCACTCTGTTATCATACTTTGAACTGCCAGTTCCTTTCATTGCCTGCTCAATTGACACAATGACTAGATAATGCAGTTATTGGGGCAGGCCTCTCAAAACACAGAGCAAGGAGAAATGGGCAGAAATATATATGGAGGAGAGAGGTTACAGGGGAACAAATGGAGAATAGTCAACATAGAGCGCTAAGTTGTGGCGTATTTTAGGCAATGTTTAATGTCTTGGAGCTTCTTAAGTCCTAGAGGTTTCAAATTTGATTCAAACGTGATAGTTATCACATACTTGGTAATAAAGCTAGTGATATAATCTAAGTAATGAAGGGTGAGGACCAGGCTTGGGCACATAATTTAACTGTTGAATCTCAGTTTATCCGTACAACAACAATATTAATTCCTGCTTTGCCTTCTTTGGAAGCTATTATGAAAATAAAATGAGATAAACAATGTAAAATTGTTTTTAAAATTAATCTTGGGTATGAATCACTAGAAAGACATGAGGGATTTTTATTGTCATCTGGGATCATTCTTTTTTGTTTGTTTTGGTTCTCTCCACCCTACCAGCAGTGTCTGGCCTAGAGGACTGCTCAATCAATGTTTGTGGAATTGAATTAATTTGAATTGGATTCTGAACACACCTTTCTCCCATGGCTCATGCACAGTCTCTTTCAATCAGTTTTGCTCCTGTGGGACTTTTCCCCTTCCTCAATATACTTCACTCCTCTAATAACACATCAGAAAAAAATCAAGACCACTCAGGATTAAAATAGTTGGGAGATATTAAACTTCACTCCATCCAGGGAGAATTCCTTCATATATGTTGTCCAAGTATCCCAAGTCTGAACAGGAGATTCCTTACCTGACCTTAGTCATTTCATTTCACAGCTCACAACAGCTACATAAACTGTGATTTGGACAAGGTAACAGTTTGAAGGATGAAAAGCCATTCAAAGTTGCATGAAATCTCTAAATCCCATGTGTGAAAAGACTCAGTTCTTGATCTGTAATTGCTTTTCTTAGTCTGATTCTCAATGACAGGCCCTAAATGAGATATTAGTCTGGTTCCATCTCTAATACTTAGGATTTTACATTCAATTCTCTGATTTTCCTGAAATGGGGTAGATAAAATAAATGCAGACAGAGAGCTCCCTGCTGAGAGGTCATTTGAGGAAAGTCCAGTATATTGCTTGCTTGAACAAGCATAATGAGACTACTGTACTCTCAGGAGTGCTCCCCATTTGCTGGTCCCAGACCAGTACAAATCAGTGAAGGCGACCAAGGGCCTATCTCTCCTGAACCCTGGACTGTTCCTAAATGCTTAAGGGGTCTTTTGGCCACGGTCCTGTCCCAGGAGCCTGTTGATATAATTGTTTTCAACGCTGACGGTGAAGGACCTGGAGAAAGTGTATAAGAAGCTGAAGAAACTGTAGATGTAGAGCATGGAGAAGAGATAACTGGGGTAGGGGGGCATGAGTATAGTCTTCAACTAGGTGAGGGGCCATCAGATCTTCACCATTCAACCATCTCAAGGAGTAGGAGAGGACAGTCTCTTCCAAAGAGCAGCACCACTGGTCAGCAGATCAACAGTGTAAACATTACCTGGGAACTTGTTAGAAATGCAGATTATGGGCCTTACCTCAGACCTACTGAATCAGAATCTCCAGGGGAACGGGTCCCTGAAATCTGTGTTTTACAAAGTACCTAGGGAATTTGAGAAGCACTGGTTTACAGCACAGATATTGCTTTGCTGAAGAGTTTGAAAAATTTGAAAGTTAAATTATATGCAGAGAGGTCATTATAAGTTTGACTTAATTTCCTTCAGCAATTCATGTGTGATTGGACTTTTCTATTGTCACTGCCAATTCCACCTTTCAGGCCACCTTTAGATGGGTTATTTTTTGCTAATTCAATTTTTCTTACATTTACCTTTTCATGCCAGAGTTGTTAATTTCAACTCTCGTGGTCCTGAAGAAGCAAAGTCCTTCCAATCTATTCTTTCAACATTACTCCATACTGCAGTTTTCAAAGTACCGCAATTTCCAGCTTCATCCCTTTTCTTCAACCTCAAAGTGTCAGAATTTCCTTCTTCTGGTCCTTTTCCTTCCTGGCTCAAGGGGCCAGGTCAAATCCCCAAGAGACCTCTTTGCTCCCTCCTTTAAAAATTTTTCGTTTGTTCTCTACCTTCTTAAATTTCTGAAATAATAGCTCTCCTGACAAAATTTTATTTCTTACTCTTTGTATCTCTGACATTTTCCCATGTCACTATCTATGAGAGTCTTAAGATTTAGGGTTCTCTCATCTCATCTCCAGTCATTGTTAGATTTTTGTTTCAAACAGTTCGATTTTCATCTTGCCTTCCCCCAAAGTGGGTTTCTCCTCACCTCTTTAGCTTTGAGATGCTGGATAGAGGAGGATATGTACTCGGGATTATGATAAAGTTGCCAGATTTTGGTTTGGAAAATATATAGCATATTCTGGCTAGAAAATAATGGGAAGAATGGGGGGTCCATAAGAATAACCAGCAGGGTACAAGCAATTATTCAGCTCTAACAAACCCTGGTGGCGTAGTGGTTAAATGCCACGGCTGCTAACCAAGAGGTTGGCAGTTCAAATCCGCCGGGTGCTTCTTGGGAACTCTATGGGGCAGTTCTACTCTGTCCTCTAAGGTCGCTATGAGTCGGAATCGACTCGACGGCAGTGGGTTTGGTTTTTTTTGGTTAGTCAACAAACATTCATTTAGTGGCTGAACAACGTATAGGATGCATATTAGGTGCTCAGGAATAGGACCACTGTGTATAATGGCTCAGTTAAAAATACTGGATAAGGCTCAGACAAAAAGGAAAACCCCAAATTGGCAGACCTGCCCCTTTGCACAAAGTGAACACTTGGAAAATCTGTTAGAATATGGCCCTTGGACACCCTTTTAGCTCAATAATGAATTCACTCCTGAAGTTCACCCTTCAGCCAAAGATTAGACAAGCCCATAAAACAAAACAAGACTAAATGGGCACTCTAGTCTAGGGGCAAGGACAAGAACCCAAGAAGGGAGAGGAAAGCTGGTAATGGGGAATCTAAATAAGGTCAAGAAGGGAAGAGTGTTGACATGTCTTGAGATTGCTAACCAATGTTACAAATGAGAAGCTAGTTTGCTCTGTAAACCTTCGTTTAAAGTACAATAAAAAAAAAAGGGGGGGGAATCTGCTAAACAAAGAAAATATTTTCAGATTAAAATGCTTTTGATTATATGTGTTTTTTCACCTAATTGCTGTGAATTTGGGTTTTCACAGAAAGCTTTTTGTAGTGTTTATGTTGCAAGTCTGTGTGCCCCAATACTTCCAGTCCCCATCTTCCTTCTTCTCCTGTGATAATGGATAGGGCAGCAGCAGGATGGAGTTTTACCGGAAAATGTGAAGAAGACACTTGGACTCAGGACAAAAAAGAACTTGTAAACATATTAGTCTTTGGGGAAATGTTACTGCAAATTGCTTTGAAGGATGTAGATGGAGAAAAAGGAGAGAAAAACTGAAAGGGGGAGGAAAGAGAAATCAAGTTTTAAAAGCAAACAGATATAATATCTTAGATTGGATGAATTTGTTTCGTTAATAAGCCTAATGATCCACGGAGTCTTGTTTGATTATTAGCAACTGTATTTAAATTTTTAATATAAAACTTTAAATGTTATAAAGTGCCCATCATCAGTCCTCTCTGGGTTGGCAACTAACGTAGCTATCTGAGGGTAGGACACACAGTGTGGCTTAACGAACCTGGTTTAGGAAAGGGAACTCAGGCCCAGGCCTACCTCTGCCATAAGCTCAGTGTGTGATCCTCACCAAGCCTCTTCCCTTCTCAGGGCTCCCCTTTCTTCTCTGGAAAATGAGTCAATTAGGTTAGTGGTTCTAAAAGTGTGGTCCCTGAACCCACAGCACCAGCATCACCTGCAGGTTCAACTGAATCAGAAACTCTGGTGTGAGGCCCAGCAGTCTGTCCTAACAAGCCCTCCCAGGGATTCTGATATATGCTCAGGTTTGAAATCCACAGGACAAAGTGATTCTGTGTTTTTATAGATGAAGCAGTTGATGCACATGCAAAGCAGATATAGGCCATTGAGGCAGATGTTGGTGCTCTGTGCCTCTAGTTCACAGCTGCTTGGTCATGGAGCGAAGCTCAGCTGAGCTGCCGAATGGGGAGCAGACTGAGTCACAGCCTCCATCCTTCCTTTCCTCCAGTGCCAGCGCAATGAGCACATGCTCAGGTTACTAGCGAAGCAAGGTTGCCCACCAACATTATTCTTTTCGAAGGTGAGATAAACCCCAGCAGACAATTATAATGTAATGTGCTAATTGCTATAACAGAGGCAAATATAAATTGCTACAGAGGAAGGGAGAAATTAAGTCAGTCTGAGTTTTTGGGGCACGACTGCATAGGGGAAGTGTTGTCTACCTGGGTTTTGAAGAATAGAGAATCACTAGGTAGATGAGGAAGGAAAGAACAGCATGTTCAAAAGCACTTAGGGTACACTTACAATGGATGACTTTTATGGTTTGCAAATTTTGCCTAAATAATGCTGTTTACAAAAATAAAAGAAAGAAAAGTGTTTAAGTGCAAGGTACGCTTGGGAATGACAAAGGAAATCTTTGTGCCCAGCCACGAGAACGCGTGTGTGAACGGTGAGAGATAAGGTTTGGATTATAATCAGATTGTGGAGTCTTGCAGGTCATATATGAAGTTTAGGTGGCTAGAAGATTAGGAGAGAGGGCTGAGAAGGAAATAGAGATTTGGAAGTCTGCAGGAGAGACTAGGAAGCAATGAGCTTGTTGCTATCAGCCAGAAAAAATTGTTGTCAGCACTAAATGTAACTCTGAGTTTCTTAGTAGTCTGGGCAAAAAGAAGTGTATGATGAGTTAGATAACGTTCATTTACTGAAGAAGAGACAAATTTTCTTAGCTCTAAACTCTAAGGAATTCCAAATGTGTACCTTGAGATCAGGATCGTTGAACAACACAATTTAAAATAATAATCTCACAAAACCTGTGGCCATTTCTTATGCTAACTTCTGGGTAAAAGTTAAAATCATAATTTTTGTAAATTTTTTTCTCATAACAAAAGTAATTCATGTCCATTGCAGTATGTATACTGGTTATAGAAAATAAAATCGCTTGTCAAACCAGTTCCCAGAGACACTGTTAACATTTTGGTATAAATTGTTCATGTACAATATGGGATTACTTAATACATCTACTTGAATCTGTACTTTTTTTATGCTTAAAATATATTAGGAATGTTTCCCGTGTCTTTAATTATTCTACAATAAGATTTTAATAAAATCCACTTACTCATTATACAATAATTTAAAATACTATTGCTGAACCTGTATGTTTCTTTGTATTTTTTGATCTTCTGTTCAATATGTTGACAAACATCCTGGTAAATAAATCTCTGGGTCTATTCATGTTTTTTTTTTTATTGTGCTTTATAGATGAAGGTTTACAAAGCAAACTAGTTTCTCATTAAACAATTAATACACATTGTTTTGTGACATTGGTTGCCAGTTGCATGACATGTTAACATTCTTCCCTTCTGGACCTTGGGTTCCCCATTACCAGCTTACCTGTCCCCTCCTACCTTCTTGTCCTTGCTCCTGGGCTGGTGTGCCCATTTAGTTCCGTTTTGTTTTATGGGCCCATCTAATCTTTGGCTGAAGGGTAAGCCTCAGGAGTGATGTCGTTACTGAGCTAAAAGTGTTCCGGGTGCCATACTCTTGGGGTTTCTCCAGTCTGTCAGGACCAGTGAGTCTGGTCTTTTGTGTGTGTGTGTGTGAGTTAGAATTTTGTTCTACATTTTTCTCCAGCTCCATCTAGGACCCTTTATTGTGATCCTTGTCAGAGCAGTCAGTGGTGGTAGCTGGGCTAGCTGTGCTGGACTCATTCTGATGGAGGCCATGGTAGTTGTGGTTCACTAGTCCTTTGGGCTAATCATTCCCTCGTGTCTTTGGTTTTCTTCATTCTCCCTTGCTCCAGATGGGGTGAGACCAGTGGAGTATCTTAGATGGCCATTCACAAGCTTTTAAGACCCAGATGCTGCTCAGCAAAGTAGAAGGTAGAACATTTTCTTTATACACTGTGTAATGCCAATTGAACTAGATGTTCCCTGAGACCATGGTCCCCAGAGTCCTTAGCCCAGTAATTTGGTCCCTCAGGGAGTTTGGATGTATCTGTGGAGCTTCCATGGCCTTGCCTCGGACAAGTTTTGCCAGCTTCCCCAGTATTGCGTACTGTCTTACCCCTTACCAAAGTTACCACTTATCTATTGCCTATTTAGCGTTTTTCCTTCCCACCTCTCCCCTCCCTCCTTACCACCAAAGATTGTTCCTTTTTGAAAATCTTCTACATTCTACTTTGGTGAGTAGCGTCTGGGTTCTTAAAAGCCTGTGAGCAGCCATCTAAGATACTCTACTGGTCTCACCCCTTCAGGAGCAAGGGAGAATGAAGAAAACTAAAGGTACAAGGGGAAGATTAATACAAAGGACTAATGGACCACAACTACCACGGTGTTCACCAGACTGAGTCCAGTACAACTAGATGGTGCCTGGCTACCACCACTGACTGCTCTGACAGGGATCACAGTAGAGGGTCCCAGACAGAGCTGGAGAAAAATATAGAATAAAATTTTAACTCACAAAAAAAGATCAGACTTGCTAGCCTGACAGAAACTGGAGAAACCCCCAGAGTATAGACCTGGACACCCTTTTAGCTCAGTAATGAAGTCACTCCTGAGGTTCACCCTTCAGGCAAAGATTAGACAGGCCCACAAAACAAAACAAGACTAAAGGGCTGCACCAGCCCAGATGCAAGGACAAGAAGGCAGGAGGGGACAGGAAAGCTGGTAATGGGGAACCCAAGGTCGAGAAGGGAGAGTGTTGACATGTCGTGGGGTTGTTAACCAATGTTATAAAACAATATGTGTACTGTTTAATGAGAAACCAGTTTGTTCTGTAAACCATCTAAAGTACAATAAAAAATGTTTTAAAAGCAATATTAAATTACCAATTTCTTTTTAGATATACTCTTCTTAAGAATTGAAAATCTTCTATCAGTTAACATCAGCCATACTGTGAGGAAGTGACTGAGACAGGCTGAAAAACTTGTATGAAAAGTCCAAGAAAATATAGAATAAAATTGGGAAAGTAGATAAAAGTAAAAACTGGGGTACATTCCAGTGGGCTAAAAGCTTAGGCAAATGTAATAGAGGAAAAGTGTTTCCTAAGAGGACTGACAGACTGGGAGACAGATGGTGATTTAAAAAAAAAAAATTGTTTCTTTTTGTATGTAAACCTTTTCATGAGTTTTTATAGTAGTGGTCTCATACAATATTTGTCCTTTTGGAGTTGGCTTATTTCACTCAGCATAATGCCCTCTAGGTTCATCCATATCATGCGATGTTTCACAGTTTCATCATTTTTCTTTATCGTTGCATAGTATTCCATTGTGTGTGTGTACCATAGTTTGTTTATGCATTCATCTGTTGATGGGCACCTAGGTTGTTTCCATCTTTTTGCTATTGTGAACAATGCTGCAATGAACCTGGGTGTGCATATGTTTATTTGTATTTGTGGTGTTTCCTGTATTAGAGTTTTGGGGCTGAAAGTGTCAGAAGCCCAAGTCAAACTTGTTTAAGCAAAAAAAAAAGAAAAAGAAATTTATTGTTGTAAGAACAGAAAAATTCAAGGATGTACTGGCTTCAGGTATGGCTGGGTTTAAGTTCTCAAACGACATCATTCTGTGCTACGGCTTTCTCTATCTCAGCTCCACTCTCCTCTGTGTAGGTTTCATTCTCAGGCGGACCCTGTCTTCACAAAGTAGTAGAGATGACCACTGACAGCTGCAAGTTTATATAGTCTTCATGAATCAGTAGAAGAGAGAGCATCTTTACTGATAGTGCCAACAAAGGACTTGAGGGAACACTGATTGGCCCAGCTTGGGCCACATGCCCATCCCTGAACCAATCATTATGGCCAGCACTGGCATTCTCTAATTAACCAGAACTGAGTCATTTGGGGAGCCACGCTGGCACAATGGAGCCATGGTGGCATAGTGGTTAAGAGCTCAGGTTGTTAGCCAAAAGATTAGCAGTTCGAATCCACCAGCCACTCCCTGGAAACCCTGTGGGGCAATTCTGCTCTGTCCTATAGGGTCATTAGGAGCCATAAACAACTCAACGGCAACCGGTTTAGTTTGATTTGGGTCATTTGGGGTGGAGTGAGCCACCCTCAAATCACATTGATAAACAGAATTACTAGTGAGTGGGAAAGGTGTGATTCTTCAAAGGAAGGGATGCTGGAGAGACTAAAACCAAAACATTTCCTGAGCAGAAATTTCCACAAGAGGGCTATTTAAATCAGAGGAAATACTTTTTTTTTTTTAGGCTTCTTTTTTTTTAATACATATAGTTAAGTTGCATTCCAGAAATTTATAATAATTTTCACTTTCACTAACAGTGTGTAAGAAAACCTGCTTCCTTAAACACTCATAACTACTGGGCAATACCATTCTATTTTTAAATTTTTTTTGCTTTTACCAAAGTAATGCTTCACAAAAGAAACCAATTAGAACCAGTGGTATGCTGTAAATTGGCTCTTTTTTTCAGGCGGAAGCCCTTATTTGTAGGCTTCACCAATTTCTGTGCTATAAACACTCCCACCATGGCTTCCACCACGATGGCAGTGTTTAACAGCAGTGTTTAATAAGAAACAGCAGTCTCCTGCTCCGTCCCTCCCCACCACCCAATTCTTCTACCCAAAGGGAACCACACTTAACTATCCTGCTGTCTGTTGTATTTATACCTTCCTAAACGACATACTATACTGCTTATTATGGTAGGATGAAGATTTAGCTCTTCTACGCTATCTCCCCACTTCCCACCTTCATGGTTCCCCAGATTTAACTATTTTTTAGTTAAATTGATAGTCAATGTTTACATTATATGACCATTCAAATTTTCTTCAGTGTTAAACCAAGAAGTATACTCCATCATGCCTTCTTGTACAATCTTTAGCTTTTCTTGGAGTTAATGATTTCCTTCGTGTATTTTTTCTCATTTGTTTAATTTTCTCTGTATCTATTAGTATTTTTCTCCAAATAATCCAAAATATCTTGTACACAGTTACAAATATTTTTGATCTGCTTAAATACACTAATTGTTCTTCTTTTCTCCCATGCAAGTTTCCCTCTCATAGTCCTTGTCCTTCCTCTGCCACTGTGGACTGGTTGTTCACTAGACCTGCTGCACACCTCTTGTCCTGGATATTTCTTTCAGCTTTTTCTTATTGTGGCTCTTCTGTTTTCTGAAACCCATATCTTCTTCCTTCTTGATTTACTTACTCTTAATTTTCTAGAGAAGCTCTTCTAGTTGCTTACTAAGACAAGGTACATGGAAAGTAAAATTTGGAGAATTTTTTTAAAAGTCTGAAAATACCTTTATTCTGTCCTCCATTTGGCTGATTATTTGGCTGTGTACAGAATTTTACAGGTCCCTTGATGGTGCAGTGGTTAAAGTGCTCATCTCTTAACCAAAGGGTTGGCAGTTCGAACCCACCCGCTGCTCTGTGGGAGAAAGATGTGGCAGTCTGTTTCCATAAAGATTTACAGCCTTGGAAACCCTATCGGACAGTAGTTCTACTCTGTCCTACAGGGTCACTTTGAGTTGGAATTGACTTGATGGCAATGGATTTGATTTTTTTGGGTATAGACTTTTAGGTAGAAAACAATTTCCTCTCAGAATTTTGGAAAATATTCATCCGCTGTCTTTGGATTCATTTTCACTCTTCACTATTAAAATGACTATTAAAATGGCCAGTTTGATAGGAGGGAAATGACAACTCATTTGGTTTGCTTTTTTAAATGAACTACATAAAATGCATATTGGCTGTCCTCTGTGGCAGCCTCTTTTTACCTTGCACCAGCTTCGAAGAAAGGGCTCAAACTTTCTTTACAGATCCTTTCTAAGGAGAAGCAATTTCACAAACCATTAATGTTCACTGTAGAATTTATTAGAGGTTTTCTAGAGGAAACAGAAGAGGAGGCTTATGTTGCACAGCATTTAGCATACAACCTAATTTCTCATTAGACATAATTTGTCCCTTTTTTGAATTTGTTCTTTTTTTTTTAAATTAAGGTATATTTGCATACAGTGAAATTCACCCCTTTTAATGTGCAGTTCTGATAAACATCTGCAGTCATGTTACCACCACCACCAATCAAGATACAGAACAGTGCCATCAGCCCCCAAACTACCCCCCCCATCTCTTTGTAGTAAACTCTGCAAAAACCCTGCTGGGAATTAGTTTGGAATTATATTGACTATATCTGTCCAGGGAGAATTGACATTTTAACAACACTGATTCTTCCAATCCCCGAACATGGCATATCTCTCTATTTAGGTCTACTTTCATTTCTTTCATCAATATTTTATAGTTGTCAGCATACAGATCTTACATATATTTTGTGATGTTTATACGTATATATTTACTTTTTAATACAATTATAAATGGTACTTATTTTTTATTTTAATTTTCTTTTTTTTATCACTAGTATATAAAAATTAGGCTCATTTTTGCACATTAGACTTTGGGAATTTTCTATGTAGACATTCATGTCATCTGCAAACAGAGAGTATTTTATATCTTCCTTTCTAATCTGTATTTATTTTCTTGCCATATTTCACCAGATAGACCTTCAATATGATGTTGAATAGAATTGGTGAGAGTGGACACCTTTCCTTGTTCCCGCTCTTAGTAAGAAAGCATTCTTTCTTTCACCATTAATTATGATGGTAGTTAGAGGTGTTTTGTGCCTGCCCTTTATTAGGTTGAGGAAGTTCTCTTCCGTTCCTAGCTTGCTGACAGTTTTTATTATGAATGGATGTTAAATTTTATCCAGTTCCTTTTCTGCATCTATTGAGATGATCAAATGGTTTTTCTTCTTTAGTTTGCTGATATGGTAAAACCCATTGATTGAATTTTGAATGTTGAACAAGCCTCGAATACCCAGGATAAACCCTGCTGGATCATGATGAATTATTCTATTTGTACATAGTTGCATTCAGTGTTCACGTTCCTTAGATTATCTTTCCTACATGGTGCTTAGCTTGACTGACTCTGGCTTTCTTACTTTGTGATCTTCTCCATTTCTCTCTCATTTCTATAGAAGGAATTTACTTTTGTCCTGGCTCCTCAAACCATGAATACTAACACCTTTCCTCCTTCTCATAATCAAAGGACTCGCCCAATACCAGGATAACCCTCCTTAGGAAGGTGATGGTAGGAGGGAGATTGCATACTTTTCATTCGTTTAGGTCTTATTATGAATTATTTATCTATTTTTTATTGGATAGTTATCTCATATAGATTTATAAGAGCTTTTTATTTATTAAATGATACTTCTGTGAAGTTATTTCTATGAAGTATCAAAATATGGTAAACCTAGAATGTAGCTTTCAGATGGCCTAACTTGATACAGGGACAATGTTTAGAAAATATAGGAATGCATGCTTAACAGTCCCCACATTTTTCATATTCAAATATATATTGCTTCAAGCACGCACTTGAGAGAAGCTGGATAAAAGATAATTCTAGATTTAAAGCTCCATTAGTGTCATAAATCTAGTTATTCTTCACAAAAAGAAATCATTGCCGGGAAATCTACTGAACTCTCTTCCCAATTTACCTCCTTTCCTCCCAATTTCACTCCTGTTCTAATAATGTGCTGAATTAAAAAGGGCTTAAAATTTAAATTGTTTTTGTTGTAGAAATAATGATTCCCCTTTTGGTTCCCTTTTTTTAGAAAGCTAGGTTTGAAGAGAAAGGGACTGAATCAGGAGGCTCTGAATGCTCATACCTCTGCAGGGACCAGGTCTAGGAGAAGTGATCTGAGGAACATCTAAAAAAAGTGAAAAGATCCAGAGAAATGAACTGAGCCAGAACTCGCAGATTGAATGGGCCTTGCTGAAGACATCAAATCAACACACAAATCTGCTGGCAAGAGCAGGGCTGATAATGAAAAAGCTAAAGGTCAGAGCTGAGTAGGACCAGAAAAGAGCCTGAATTACTTGTGAACTAATGAGGAAGGTTCTCAGATGAAGACTGAGAGCAGAGACCAAGTATGTGGCTATCTTTGTTGACTGTGTAAGGAGTGAGGTTCTCCCTGCTGAAGCTTCTGTTGTTGCTAAAGCAGTCATCTTCATGAACCTTGTGCCTATCACTCAGCACTTGTCTTTCCCTCTAAATTTTGAGTCCATAATATGGGGACTATGTAACTCATCTCTATAACTCTAGAAGTTGAGGCTCAGTGAATACTGGAATGACTGAAGGACTCTCTGAGGTTTTGGGAGACTTGGTGCACAGAGCACTTTGCTTTCTGGATAGGATGCTGGCCCAAACCCCAGTAACTGGTGCTGTGCTTAGTCATTTAGAACCCATGGGTCAGACAGGGATGGTGATGGAGATTGGACACCCTGTGATCAACTTACCGTAAGACTTTGACAACTCATTTCTCGTGTCAGGATTAGGTTCAGTTGCATAAGACAGAAAATCCAAAATAAAAGTGGTGTAAACACGTAATGGATTAATTTTCTGTCATGTAAAAGTTGTCTAGAGTTATCGGTCCAGGGCTGAGATGACAGCTGAGTAGCCATCAGGAACCCAGGCTTCTTCTTTTTAATGTAAATTTTTTACTAAAGTATTACACATGTACAGAGAAATGTACACATCTTCAGTGAAAAGCTTGATGAATTTCCACAAAGTGAGCTCACCCATATGACCAGCACACAAATTAAAAAAAAATAAACAGAACGTCACCAGCATCCCAGAGGCTCCTCGTGCCACCTTCCAGTCAGCAGCCCCACCCAATGATAGCTACTATCTTGACCTCTAATACATACAGATTAGTATTATCTGGTTTTGAACGTTGTATAAATGAAATCATTAGAATGTACCATTTTTGTCTGGCTTTTGTTCTAACCATTTTATTGTGAAACCACACACAGATACAGAAAACCACAAACAAATATGCAGTTTAATGAGTTCTTATAAGGCGAACACCCTTGTAACCTAGGTCAAGAAATAGAACTCTGCAGCCAGCCCAGGTGCCCTTCCATGGGTGAACCCCTTTATGGAGGAGCAAATGATCCATGGTTATCCCCATTGTTGTTCTAGTATATCTGTAATAGGCCACATGAACCAATAGCCCTTTCTTTTCCTTCTCAAAACAATCGTTTCCCAATTAAAAAAATAAAAAACTTGTAACCTCAGCTAAGAGTCTTTCGCCCCCATAACCTTGGTTTCCTCATCTGTAAAGTGAGGAGCTGCCCTCAAGATGTCCAGGGTTTATGCGGAATTTCAGAACAAGTGAGTCAGAGGTTGAGCTAGGAACAGAATTCAGACATTTTAACTCCCAGCCCAGGGCCGAATATATGCTTCTTACCTCCTGAATTGGTCCCACCCAAACACACAATGAAACAGAAAAGAATCCCTCCTTGCCTTTTCAGAACTGTGTAATATAATTATCCTGATTACTACAGAGACCACGGACTGCTAAGCATCAGGATTCATGTTCTGTAATGCTGATATTCTATAGCAAAATCCTTTTAGGCTCAATTAGCCTCATGGAAGATAATGGAGGCCAATTGATGTCTGTATTTTTAATATACAAGCAGTTGTTTAGACACCTTTTGTTTGTTTCTCACTGCTGCTTCATGGGAGAAGCAAGTACTAGGTAAAGGTGCTTATATAAAAATATAATATTAATAATCAAAATGTTGCCTGATTAACATAAATTCTGAGAGCACTAACATTGGGCAAGCCATTTAATACAGTTCCCCTGAATCCTGAGCAACATTTAAATAGGACCCAAGACTACAAACTTAAACAGCTAATCCATAGAATAAGAATTGAAAATACCAGTAGGCACATGAAAACATATTTAGCTTCACTAGTAATCAAATAAATGCAAATAAAAATTTTAAAATAATCATCTATTTATATATATATATTTATATATGCATATAAAATTAGCAAAGGGTTTGTTGTTATTTCTTTTTTTTGGTTTTTAATGATAATACCCAGTTTGGCAAAGGTGGAGTGTAGTTGGTGCGTGTACATATACAATAGAATCCTTCAATATTGCAACTCTAGTCTTGAATTTTTTCTTCAGTTCTTTCAGCTTGAAAAATGCTGAGCATGTTCTTCCCTTTTGGTTTTCTAACTCCCGGTCTTTGCACATTTCTTTATAATACTTTACTTTGTCTTCTTGAGCCACCCTTTGAAATCTTCTGTTCATCTCTGTTGTTTCATCAATTCCTCCATTTGCTTTAGCAGCTCTGTGGTCAAGAGTAAGTTTCAGAGTCCCTCTGACATCCGTTTTGGTCTTTTCTTTCTTTTTTGTCTTTTTAATGACTTTTTGCTTTCTTCATGTATGATGTCCTTGTTGTCATCCTACAACCTGTCTGGTCTTTGGTCGTTAGTGTTCAACGCATCAAATCTATTTTTGAGATGGTCCCTGAATTCAGGTAGGATATAATCAAAGTCATATTTGGCTCTTGTGGACTTGTTTTAATTTTCTTCAGATTCAACTTGAACTTGCATATGAGCAATTGATGCAAGCCTTGAGTTGCAATATTGAAGGATTCTCTGGGCAAAACATTGAACAACGCAGGAAGCATCAAAAGAAGATGGAAGGATTACACAGACTGAGTCACTCTACCAAAAAGAATTGGTCAACATTCAGCCATTTCAGAAGGTAGTATATGACCAAAAACCAATAGTACTGAAGGAAGAAGTCCAAGCTACACTGGAGGCATTGGCAAAAAACACAGCCCCAGGTATTAGCAGAATATCAAATGAGATGTTTCAACAAACAGAATGCAGCACTAGAGGTGCTCACTCATCTATGCCAAGAATTTTGGAAGACAACTACTTGGCCAACCAACTGGAACAGATCCATATTTGTGCCCATTCCAAAGAAAGGTGATCCAACAGAATGCAGAAATTATCAAACAATAGTATTAATATCACATGCAAGTAAAATTTTGCTGAAGATGATCCAAAAGTGGTTGCTGCAGTGTATTGACAGGGAGATGCCAGAAATTCAAGGTGAATTCAGAAGAGGACGTGGAACCAGGGATATCATTGCTAATATCAGACGGATCCTAGCTGAAAGCAGAGAATACTAGAAAGATGTTTACCTGGGTTTTATCGACTATGCCATGGCATTCAACTGTGTAGGTCATAACAAATTATGGATAACATTGCAAAGAATGGGAATTCCAGAACACTTAATTGTGCTCATGAGGAACCTGTACATAGACTAAGAGTGGTTGCAACAGAGCAGAGGTTGGAACAGAGCAGGGGAATACTGAGTGGTTTAAAGTCAGAAAAGGTGTGAGTCAGGGTTCTATCCTTTCACCCTACTTGCTCAATCTATATACTGAGCAAATAATCTGAGAAGGCAGACTTTATGAAGAAGAACGTGGCGTCAGGATTGAAGGAAGACTCACTGACAACCATCAATATACATATGACACAGCCTTGCCTGCAGAGAGTGAAGAGGACTTGAAGCACTTACTGATGAAGATCAAAAACTACAGCTTTAAGTGTGGATTACACCTCAACATAAAAGAAAACAAAAATCCTCGCAACTGGATCAATAAGCAACATCAAGATAAATGGAGAAAATAATTGAAGTTGTCAAGGCTTTCATTTTAGTTGGATCTAGAGTGAACGCCCATGGAAGCGGCAGTGAAGAAATCAAACAACTTATTGCATTGGCAAACCCGCTGCAAAAGACCTCTTTAAAGTGTTGAAAAGCAAAGATGTCCTTTTGAGGGCTAAAGTGTGCCTGACCCAGGCCATGGTAGTTTCAATTGCCTCATGTTCATGCGAAAGCCAAACAATGAATAAAGAAGACTGAAGAAGAATTGATGCCTTTGAATTATGGTGTTGGTGAAGAATATTGAATATACAATGGATTACCAGAAGAATGAACAAGCCTGTCTTGGAAGAAGTACAGCCAGAATGCTCCTTAGAAGCAAGGATAACAAAACTTCATCTCATGTACTTTGGACATGTTATCAGGAGGGACCAGTCCCTTGAGAAGGACATCATGCTTGGTAAAGTAGAGGGTCATCAAAAAAGGGGAAGACCCTCAACGAGATAGAGTGACACAGTGGCTACAACAATGGACTCAAGCGTAGCAACAATTGTGAGGATGGCGTAGGACCAGGCAGTGTTTCATTCTGTTGTACGTAGAGTCGCTATGAGTCAGAACCAACTCAACAGCACCTAACAACAACATATGCACAGCAAACCAGTACATTCCTCCTGGAACACAGTTTAACAGTGTGTGAGAAGTGCCCTTTGACTTAGAAATTTTACTTTAGAAATTTATTCTAAGAACATAATCAATGAGGTAGATGTTGATTTATGTACAAAGGTATTCATCATAGCATTATTTAGGAAAAAATTGGAAAGAATTTAAATGTCTAAAAATAGATAAATGGTTAAATAAATTATAGTTCATCTGCATGAAAGACTATTGTGAACCGTTACAAATCATGTTTTGAAAAACATTTAATGTGGAAAAATATTAGGATATGAGGTTCAGTCAAAAGAGTAAAATAGAAAACTATAAAATACAAAATGGGTAAAAATAGAAAAGGATACTTGGATGTGGTACGATTATTAGTGTGATTTCTAAACTCTTCTGAATTTTCTAAATTGTATACCATGGATGTATATTTTTTTAACCAGAAAAAAATTAACATTATATTAAAAAAGAAAGAAAAAAAAGAAAAGACCCAAGAAGGGCTGAGATAAATTTATGATGGTGTCTAGAGTAGAAGTGCTCAGAAAGGCCATCGAAGTCCACCTTTCCCCTCTGTTGTGACCCTCCCAGAACAGCTTGAAGAAAAAAAATAGCATGAAGACATCTTTAGCCAGTTGCAGATTTACCTTGCTCTTCCCCAACACCACTTGGGGTCCCTTCTTATCCCTTACCACAATAATCTGAACCAATTTGGCATTTCTCATGTTCTTAAATGTTTCATAAATATGTGTTTTCAAGCAGGCCACCCTTCCTAGCCTGGGTTTTAAACTCCCCCCTTCCCCAGCCACTCTGAATCCAGATTCTGCCACAGGTTAGAGGTGACAACGTGCAAAATGACCGCTGCCCCCTCCCAGAGGAAACGAAAAGCACAGGCTAGCCTTGCCTTGATAGTCTGGAGAAAGGGGCACCTCGGGGGATGCTGTGTTCCTGCCATTTCCCCGCTGGCTCAACTCTTCCCAATCCAAGGCAGAAACCCCAGAAGAGAAAAAGTCATCATGTAGCAAAGAGGTGACAACCACTCACTACACTGCATGGAGAGTGGTGCTCAGCTTTGGGTAACTTTGAGAAGTCACACGCATCGCTTCTGAGATAGTCGCGAGCCTTATCAGGTTCAAAGGAAGGGAACATAGACCCCACCCCACCTCCTCACTTCTCAACGAGAGAGGTGCGTCGAAGTCACGTGGTAAGAAGCGTGTGTGGGGCAGGAGCTATTGTAGCAGCCATCTTTGGAAAATGTAACCTCTCACGGACAGATCTTCTGCGCTGTCCATACTTCTAAAGCCAAACCAGTTGCCTTTGAGTCAGTTCCAGCCTATGCCTGTGTGTGTCAGAGTAGAGCGGTGTTCCGTTGGGTTTTCAAGGCTGTGACCTTTCAGAAGTAGATCAGCAGGCCTTTCTTTGGAGGCATCCCTGGATGGATTTGAACCGCCATCCTTTCAGTTAACAGCCCAGTGCCTAACCTTTTACACCATCCGGGGACTACTGCCCATACTACTTCTAGATCTTAGCTAATTTCCTGTCGCAGGGAATAAGGTATTTTGAGACCTTCACTGTGCCCCTTTAATCATTTATACCGACTGGCACCACTGGTAAGCTTGCTTTTTAGAGTCTGTATAAACCTCTTTTCTTCCTCCTGTCCGCTATTTTCTACTCCATTACTACAGCATTTCATAAAGATCTCATAAATTGATAGACTAGGAATATTTTAGAGAAGTCACTTCGTCTGTCCAGGCCTCAGTTTATCTGTAAAATGGAAGCTGTGTCACCTGTCCTGTCGGCTGGGCATGCTGGTTGTGAAAGTGCCTTGAAAAGTAAAAGCGCTACGCAAGGACAAATGGTCTCCCTGGTAAAGGGGGAGTGAAAAAATGGTTTCAAGAGGGAAAGGCGATCGATCATCCTGGTTTTTGCTTTTGAATAGTCTGCAACAACTGTGGGCTTTAATTCTGATTTCAAATCAAAGTAGTTTATGCTTTTAAATGGAAGGAATTTTTTGTTACAGGCAGTGTGTGCCTCTGCGCCCTGAAGAACACCTTAACTGTTATGGTCAGTGCCAGGGAGGCAGCTGCCCACTTGCGTGATTATAAACTCTCTGCCCACAGACTTTTAGGAACGGAACCCATTTTCATAAGCCTTTAAAAAAAAAAAAAAAAATTTCTTTTTCAGGGAGTCAAGAATGTCACCTGCCATGGTCCGGTGAGAGAGATTTTCTCAGTCTGTGCCTCAAAGTTGATAGAGAATATGGTCCTTCTACTTAATGGACTTACTAAAAATTCTACAAGTTCCTGTCTTAGTAAGGTCTTGGGAGCTCCCAGGGGGAACTGTTGCAGACTGTTAGAGCTGTTGTCCCATTCTACTCACTCCCTTTGTTGCAGGCCTCCACTGACCCCCTGACTTCCCTTCACTGCCCGGTCCCGGTCCCTGCATGCCCTGATCAAACAGGGTAGTGGAATGTTCAGCGACATCAAATGTGCCTTCTGTGTTCTTGCTGCTTTTTTTCTTGTCTTCTGATTATTTGGGACTGATGTCAGGTAAGACACACCAGCTAGGAGGAAGATTTCCTGGGTTAAAGAGAGGAAGGGTGGTTAATTATTCTCCACAGGGTTTTTTTCCCTTAGGATAAATTCTGAGAAAAGGCTTTACTAGATCAAAAGGCACTCACATTTTTAAGGCTTTTGATAAAGTTTGCCAAATTGTCAACTGGCACTTTCCCTTGGGATTATTGGTTTCAGTTAAATGTTTTTGGCTTTGTTCTTCAGGCACGGGTTGTGGCGGGGGGAGTGGTACTGGTGAGTGAGGATTCTTCACATAGGAATTCTAGAGAGAAATAGACCAGGAAACAGCACCAAATGAGTAATTTCCACTTTTGCTATACATATATGGGAAATAAAGTTCCTCTCCTACTTACCTAGAGAAAATACAAACAGGGCAGGCAGCCCAGAGCACTAGTTCAGGAAAACGTGGTTCATCAGACCCCAGAATATCCCTCTTTCCAAGGGTATGCCCATAACTTGGACAACGTTTGAGGAACTCAGGGTCCACAGTTAAGAGAAGTGTTTTCTTATATTCTTAAGATCAACCATCTTTGTCAATTTTTGTTTGAGGCCTACTAGGTATGAAGCACTGTGCTGGGTCTGGGCAGGAATAGAAGGATGAGTAAAATAACAATCCCATCTTAGATTTGCCCCTTACGGGTTTCAAAGGTACATTATCTCCATTTGGCAAAAAATAAACCGAGGTTCAGAAGACCAAGTCACTGTTTCATAGTCACCCAGCTAGTTAAGAACAGAACCTCGAACTAAAATCTAGGTGTTCTGTGCTAGATGTCCTTACTGATAGGCGTTCTGCAAGGTGTCCCAGTCTAGATACCTGCCATGTCGTAATGTATTCTCAGGTGCCCAGGAATAGAGGGGAAAGGAAACAACAGAGAGCAGAGCTGTGGGCCCCTTCCCTATTGAAATCTCAGAATTCTCTGGTTTCCATGTTTCCCCACCTATATTTATTTCCCAGGACTCCCTTTCAGATGTCGTATAGTCTAAACTGAACGCCTCACTACCTCAACAACGTTTTGCTTGCTCCTCTCTGTGCCTTTGATCATATGTTGATTTTACCTTGAATGCTCAGCCTCCTCTTGTTCATAACTTACCTATTTCACAAGCCCTAGTTGAAATGTTAGCTTTTCTTCCACCTTTCAAAATCTATCCTGATTTTCATAGTCCCTGCCCTTCCACCTCAAAGTGACCTCTCCCTCCTATGAATTCCCCGAGAGCAGAGATTTCTAAACTTTCTAGTTTCATAGTGCCCTCAGTAATTTTTTCAAAGCACCCCCAGGCAAAAATTAATACCTAATAGTTCTATACATTAAGTAGTTAGATCAAAACAGCTTAATAAATACTTATGTCCTAATAGTTCAGTAGTCATTTGAAATAACAATACATATAAATTGAAAGAAAAAATGTTTTTGTTTAATTTTAAGTAACTACAATTACGTACCAATGGGGTGTGTATGCTTGTTAGGTGCTGCGCAACTTCTCGAACCTTGGAATCAGATTGAGTACTGCCACGTTCCTTTCCTGTTCTATGTTGATTTTTGTACAATAGTTGCTTTTTATTATAGAAACTGTTAAAAACCCAGCTTTGCAAAGATATGATGTCAGAGAAAGGAATGTAGCGTGGTCTAATATTGAAACTGTGAACTACCTTGAGGTAGTAGTTTGTGCAAAGTCTAATAGATTTTGAGTATTGCTGGTATGTCCCTCAAATAATTAAAATTTACCGTCATAGCCCTGTGAGTTTACTGTAGCTGCCCAGGGCACCTCAGCCCACAGTTTGGCTCTAGAGCTTTTCAGTTCCTCCAGTGGCAACGAGTGCATTCTGCCTTCTGTGATAGTTATTTGAGGACATACATTATGTTTCCTATTAGAGTCTTTTGAGGGTCAGGACCATGTCTGATTCATCTCTGTGTCTTCCATAGCACCTCTCAGTCAAGATAACTAACTGACACATAATGAACACTTACTAGGGTCGGAACATCCATACATCCATGAGCTGAATGACTTCAAACTCCATAAGTTTCCCATGACACAATTCCACCTCACCTAGCACAATGCCTTACCCATAGACTCCTAGTCAAGGTTACTTGAATGAATTAATAAATTTGCATATACTTAATTTGGGCCACGCCTTGATTCAGGCCCCCAAAGCAATTCGCAGAACCCATTTAGGTCAAGGAGATGCCTCTACATGTCCAGTATGGGGTTGTGGCATAGCGTTTGATTAAACAAAGCTCTGCCACTTGCCTCTGACCTCAAACAAGTGAATTACCCTCTCTGAGCTTCTGTTCTCCTCATCTGTGAAATGGGATAACAATATCTAGCTCAAAGAAGTACTGTGAGGATCAAATGAGGTGTCTGCGTAAGAGAACTTTAGAGGACATCAAGGTGGAGTGCCTTAAGGGGTTACTGGTCAGGTGTGCAGATACCATTAATGGCACACCCCTATCACATGCCTTGGATAGAGGAAGAAGGAAGGCTGAGCAGAGGACTGTGAGGGAGGCGAGAGCTAGAAGGAGCTATTTCTGTCCCCAAGTGACCATTCTCTAGGCATAGGCTGGAATTCCCTCTGGAGCCACACTAATGGACACATTAGTATCAGTTGACAAAGTACCATATACTCTGAAATGTTCTCCTCTTAAGCTTCATGGGAAGTGGCAGGAATTCATGGTCCATCACAGGAAATCTGCCTTGGCTTTAGCCTCCAGTAAAGCATACTCCTAGATCTGCTAGGCTCTGGGAGGTCAGGCTGTGCCCCTGACTGCACGGTGATGCAGCAGACATCACTTATTTTAAGACAGAACATCTGTAAAGTAAAGTCATCCTTGTGTCTCAATTTTATGTCATAAAAACATATTTTATTTTAGAAAAAAAGTATGTTTTAACAATGGGTTGTTTTGTGAATGCTCTTGCTGTTGGGTTTCAGTTTAATCAACATACATAGTAGTCATTCATCAAGGTCCAGATTATGAAAACGTATCATGTCTTCAGTGTCCTTGATAAGTACATGGATTTTCATAATTCACTACCTTGTATTTATGGTGCTTTCCATATTCCTTTACAAGAAGTATCATCTTTTGTAAATATCAATCACTCTGCATAAAAAAAGGATGAAAGAAAAAAAACAACCAAACTCCGCAAATTGTGAAAGAAAAGGCAAAGTTAGGGTGTCAAGATCTGGGGTTTCACAATGCATAAATGTGGCTGCCATTTATTGAATGCCTCAAATCCTGTGGTGCTTTATCCTTATTTCATTTAATCCTCACAACCCCCTTCAAGGTCAGTATTATCTCTATGTTGTGATAAGAAAACTGAGAGGTTACATTAGTTATCCAAGGTCACAAAGCTAGCAACGGCTACACTGGAATTCAAGCCACATGTAATTCCACAGCCCAGTTCTTTTTCAGGATATCTCTTTGACTCAAAGAAGAGAAAGAAACACAATGTTGCACTATACAGTACATAGTATCAAAACATGAATAAAGCCTTGTTTTTAAGAAAATATATGTCATTCATGTCTCTATCCCACACTGAAGATGGGAGAGAGCACCTTCAAGACTCGACACTGAGCCTGGAGCCTTTCCATGCACTATTTCCAGAACCTGGGATCATAAAGAAGTGTTTTAGCTAGAAGGGGTCGAGGCTAGTGCTGCCTGCTTCTCAGTCCCCCAGTTCCCTTCAATCGGGGCTGCCCTATTTATACTGGTCTCCTACACCGGGCTTCTGTTTAATACAATTTCAACTGAATAAAGGATCCCATTGGTCTCCTGTCCCTCAAAATTAGAAAAACGCTGATGAAGTCCAATCCTCTGTTTTACAGATGAAGACGCTGAGACATAGAGCTTGATCAAAATAACCCAGAAAGATAGGGCAGGCCCTTTCCGCTTTAAGGTTTTAATTATGTTCACTACAGAAAAACTAGTGGGGTAACAAAGATGACCATCATGGGGAATATGTTCTAAAAGCCTCCCCAGCCTGTTGACCAAACAAGGGATGGTAGCACAAACAAACAAAAAAAAACCAAACCCAGTGCTCTCGAGTCGATTCCAACTCATAGCGACCCTATAGGACAGAGTAGAACTGCCCCATAGTGTTTCCAAGGAGCGCCTGGTGGGTTTGAACTGCCGACCCTTTGGTTAGCAGCTGTAGCACTTAACTACTACGCCACCAGGTTTAAATCCTGTCTCTATAACCTACGAGTTCGGACGGTCTTGAACAAGTTACTTAAAGTTGCTGAATATCTTCATCTTAAAAATGGACACCCTAAAGCAAAGAAGTTTCCGGGGTAAACTGAATGCTTCAAAGGTCAGCAGAGCAAGGGCGGGGGTTTGGGGACCATGGTTTAAGGGGACTTCTAAGTCAATTGGCAAAATAATTCTATTATGAAAACATTCTGCATCCCACTTTGAAATGTGGCGTCTGGGGTCTTAAATGCTAACAAGTGGCCATCTAAGATGCATCAATTGGTCTCGACCCACCTGGATCAAAGGAGAATGAAGATCACCGAGGTCAAACAATAACTATGAGCCCAAGAGACAGAAAGGGCCACATGAACCAGAGACTTACATCATCCTGAGACCAGAAGAACTAGTTGGTGCCCGGCCACAACTGATGACTGCCCTGACAGGGAGCGCAACAGAGAACCCCTGAGGGAGCAGGAGATCAGTGGAATGCAGACCCCAAATTCTCACAAAAGACCATACTTAATGGTCTGACTGAGACTAGAGGAATCCCGGCAGTCATGGTCCCCAAACCTTCTGTTGGCCCAGGACAGGAACCATTCCCGAAGACAACTCATCAGACATGGAAGGGACTGGACAGTGGGTAGGAGAGAGATGCTGATGAAGAGTGAGCTATTTGTATCAGGTGGACACTTGAGACTGTGTTGGCATCTCCTGTCTGGAGGGGGGATGGAAGGATAGAGAGAGTTGGAAGCTGACAAAATTGTCACAAAAGGAGAGACTGGAAGGGCTGACTCATTAGGGGGAGAGCAAGTGGGAGTACAGAGTAAGGTGTATATAAACTTATATGTGACAGTCTGACTTGATTTGTAAATGTTCACTTGAAGCTCAATAAAAGTTAAGAAAAAAATGGACACCCTACTACCTGATTGTTGGAGTGCTTGTGATAATTAATAAGTGTATTAAAAACATCTGCAAATAGCAGAAATCAAACAATGTATTGCATTGGGCAAACCTGCTGCTGCTGCAAAAAAAAAAGTTGCAAAAGACCTCTTTAAACTGTTAAAAAGCAAAGATGTCACTTTGAGGACTAAAGTGTGCCTGACCCAAGCCATGATATTTTCAATTGCCTCATATGCATGCAAAAACTGGATAATGAATAAGGAAGACCAAAGAAGAATTGATGCCTTTGAATTAGTGTTGGCAAGGAATATTGAATATAACATGGACTGCCCGAAGAATGAACAAATCTATCTTGGAAAAAGTACAGCCAGAGTGCTCCTTAGAAGCAAAGATGGCAAGACTTCGCCTCATATACTTTGGCCATGTTATCAGGAGTGACCAGTCCCTGGATTTTGTGGACTGAATTTTGTCCACCCAAAAATGTGTGTATCAATTTGGCTGGGCCATGATTCCTGGTATTGTGTGATTCTCCTATGTGTTGTAAAACCTGCCTCTATGGTTTTAATGAGGAAGTATGGGCAGCAGTTGTGTTAGTGAGGCAGGACGCAATCTGTAAGATTGGATTGTGTCTTGAGGCAATCTCTTGAGATGTACAAGAAAGAAGTGAGCAGAGAGACAGGGGGACCTCATACCACCAAGAAGCATTGTCGGGGGCAGAGCGCATCCTTTGTTCCCAGAGTCACTGTCCAGAGAAGCTCCTAGTCTGGGGAAAGATTGATGAGAAGGCCGACAGAGAGAGAAAGCCTTCCCCTGGAGCTGACGCCCAGAATTTGGACTTCTAGTCTACTAGATTGTGAGAAAATAAATTTCTCTTTGTTAAAGCCATCCACTTGTGGTATTTCTATTACAGCACCACTAGATGACTAAGACGCTGAAGAAGGACATCATGCTTGGTATGGTAGAGAGTCAGCAAAAAAGAGGAAGACCCTCAAGAAGATGGATTGACACAGTGGCTACAACGGTGGGCTCAAACACAGCAACAATTGTGAGGATGGCACAGGACCAGGCATTGTTTCATTCTGTTGTACACGGGATCACTATGAGTCGGAACCAACTCAACAGCACCGAACGACGACAATAGCAAGTGTTTCTTCCCATCCTCGGAGCTTTCCCATAGGCTGTTCTCTCTGCCTGGGAGCTCTATCTTCCTTTTACCCTTTAGGTATCTAAATTGTACTAAATCTTTAGTTGCCTTCATTAGGCTCCCTGAGTTTAAATCCAAACTGTGCCATTTGTCAATTGAATGATCTTTGAAAAGTTAACCTTAGTTTTCTCATCTATAAAATTGGGATACAAATAATATTTACTTTAAGACCAGGCCCCCTGTCTGGGAGCTCTGGCTGCTTACAGCCACCCCAAGATTGCCGCACTGAGCTCTAGAAGGGGTGGGGCTTGGCCAGGTGGAGAGCCGAAGCTTTCCTACCATTTATATGTCACCTTTTTCTTGATTCAGCATTCACTTAGATGTTGTAATTCTTTGATTGATTTCCAGAGTTTGATTCTATCGTTTCCACCAATTTCTGGATTTTTTTTCTGTTTTTCTGTGAATAGGTAGGAGCGTGCAGCTATTTATGCAGCTGTCTTGCTCTACCTCTGATAATAGTTACAGTGTTTTTGAGTGTATTGATTTGTGTAGTCTTTTTTAAAGTATATTACACATGTATAACTTACCAGTCTACTGGCATTGACATTTTACCACCTTGAGTGAAATTTAGAAACCTTATCTCCATTTAGATCTCTTTGTCTGCTCTAATTGTCTTAAATATTTCCTCCAACATGCATAATAACCACGTCTCACAATATTATAATTTTGTATCCACCATCGAACATAAATTTAAGAACTTAAGAGGAAACTCATTGCTGTCGAGTTGATTCTGACTCAAAGTGACCCGGTAGTACAGAGTACAACTGCCCCATAGGGTTTCCAAGGAGTGGATATGAACTGCTGGCCTTTTGGTTAGC
The DNA here is from genome assembly GCF_030014295.1 of Loxodonta africana. NCBI lineage: Eukaryota > Metazoa > Chordata > Mammalia > Proboscidea > Elephantidae > Loxodonta > Loxodonta africana. Next base: position 80,098,871 of record NC_087350.1, on the reverse strand, counting down.
AGCCGTAGCTCTTAACCATTACGCCACCAGGGTTTCCAGAGGATTCCAGTATTTACTAGTATTTTTATTCTTTCTTCATTCCTGTTAACTCAAGTTTCCTTCTCTTATCATTTCTTTTCTGTTTGAAGAATTTCCTCTGGCCATCCTCTCAGAGTAGTTTTGCTGGCCACAGATTCTAATAATTTTTATTCATTTAAGAATGTCTATATTTTATCTTCATTCCTGAAGGATACTTTTGCTGGATATGGAATTCAGGGAAACCCTGGTGATGTAGTGGTTAAGTGCTACGGCTGCTAACCAAGAGGTCTGCAGTTCGAATCCATCAGGCGCTCCTTGGAAACTCTATCAGGCAGTTCTACTCTGTCCTATAGGGTCGCTATGAGTCGGAATCGACTCAACGGCAGTGGGTTACAGAATTCAGAATTGACAAATCTTTTCTTTCAGCACTTGAAAAACAATGTGCCACTTCCCTCTGGACATCAAATTTTCATATGAGAATTTTTCTGTCATTTGAATTGGCGTTCCCCTATAAGTTACGTGTCATTTCTCTCTGGCTGTTTTCAGGATTTTTTCTTTGTCTTTAGTTTTCAGAAGTGTCTTAGGTTGGGTTCTCTAGAGAAGCAAAACCAGTGAAGAGTATAGAGAGAGAGAGAGAAAGAGGGAGAGAGAAATTTATCTCAAGGAAATGGCTCACACAGTTGTAGAGGCTGGCCCGTCCCAAGTCCGTGGGTTAGACATAAGGCTGAAGGCTTCTCCTGACTCAGTCAGCTGATCATAAGGAACTCCCCATGACACCATAGGTGAGACTGGAAGAGGAAAGGTAATGTGACAGAAGTGGAAACTAAGGGCTTTGGGCCATTTCCTCATACAACTTACTTGTGCCTTCAGTTTCTACTCAGACCCAATCTCATGTATACAACTTCCATTTAATAATGGAGTGGTATTGTGCATGTTCAGCTTTATGACTCTGTGGGTCAGACAACACCCAGTTCATGATGGGGAACTCAGGCCACATGGTGACTTGGTGGACCATGCTTAAGTATTCAGTCTTTACTGTAGCCCAGTAACAAGCCAAAAGCTGTTTCTCAAAAGGAGAATAATTACCTGCAGTAGACAGCAGGGCTTTACTCCAAAATCCTAAGAGTCTGTGCTGCAATTCACCAGTAGGGACCTGCTAAAGACTCCAAACAGCATCTCTATCTGCCACTGACACTTCGAGCACTTCAAGCAGCCTGAACCTGTTGCAGAGCCTTCCCTTGTTCTGGGTCCTATTCAAAACTAGCAGCTTTTTGAGGCACTTGATAAATTGGCTGGAGAAAAAAAAAAACTGGCTGGAGAAGCACACTCAAATGAGGGATGTTGCACCCAAAATCCAAAGCGGCCCATGAGGCATTTTGCCTCCTTTTTATTTGTGGGAGGGGGCAGATGTAACAACTTATCCTTCACTTTAGAAGGAATATCTCAGCATGCCCCTCACCACTGGACTCCTTGAAATTTCACTGAGGTGGAAGGTGCCTGAATTTTTCCGGGATTAATTTCCCAGTCTCTAGCATGCAAGTGTTTTACAAATAAGTCCAGAGTCATTGATACTTCTTCCTTACTGGGTCCAATCAGCATATGTCATCAATATAATGGACCAGTGTGACATCTTATAGAATGGAAAGGAGATCAAGGTCCCTGTGGACTAAATTATGACATAGGGCTAGCGAGTTGATGTACCTCTAAGGTAGGACAGTGAAGGTATACTGTTGGTCTTGCCAGCTGAAGGCAAACTGCTTCTGGTGGTCCATCGAAACCAGAATTGAGAAAAAGGCATTGGCCAGATCAATAACTGTATACCAGGTACAAGAAGATGTATTAATTTGCTCAAACAATGAGACCACATCTGAAACAGCAGCTGCAATTGGAGTCATCACCTGGTTAAGTTTGCAATAATCCACTGTCATTCTCCAAGATCCATCTTTTTTTTTTTTTTGCATAGGCTAGATAGACAAGTTTAATGGGGATGCAGTGGGACTCACCACCCCTGTATCCTTCAAGTCCTTGATATTGGCAGTAATCTCAGCAATCCCTCTAGTAACACAGTATTGCTTTTGGTTTACTATTTTCCTAGGTAGGGACAGTTCTAATGGCTTCCACTTGGCTTTTCTGACCATAATGGCCTTTACTCTACCTGTCAGGGATCCAATTAAGGTTTTGCCAATTTTTGAGTACATCTACTCCAATTATGCATTCTGGAACTGGGGAAATCACTACATGATAGATTTGGAGACCCAAGGGACCCACTGTGAGACAAACCTGAGCTAACTCCATTAATATCCTGACCTTCATACACCCTGACTCTGACCAGTGGGCCACAGTGGGAGACCAGTTTTGGGTCTCCTGAAATCAGTGTCATTTCAGAGCTAGTATCCAGTAATTCCCAAAGTGTGATTATTTCCTTTTCCCCACTGAACAGTCACTCTCATAAAAGGGTGTAGATCCCTTTGGGGAAGGCTGGGAGAAAGATTAACAGCATAAATTTTTGGCATTGTAGTGGGATCCTTCCTCAAGGAAACCAGTCTCCCCTTCGTTCAAGGGGCTTTGGGTCTGTAAACTTGCTCAAGTCTGGGAATTGATTGAGGGCTGTGAGTGTCTCTTCTGGCGATTTGAGTTACACTGCTGTTCACTTGACCTAAAATCCTTCTGCTTGTACAGATCAAGTAAATAGTAGATTTCCCATCTATTTCACTCCTAGGAACACCAAGACTAAGTAGCCAACGCCATATGTCCATACAAGTCAGACTATTCTGATCACTGCTTTAACTCTGCTGTCCATTAGAGTAACCACACCCATTTTGTCTTTATCAATTGAGTGCCACCACTTAGTCCCTAACACCATGGGGGCCAATCAGCCCCACTGTAGTTAGGTGTCTTAATTCAGTAAGGGCAGTTCCCACTGTCAAATCTGACTTACGTAAAATAACAATTATGATGACAATCTTCAAGGGTGCTGGGGCTCCCTTCACAAATTTATTCCTCACCATTGTGGTAAAAGATGTGTCCTCTGGGCACTCCATTTGTCAGTCTGTGAGTCTAACCTGATAAATCCACTCTAACATACCAATTTCCCTAAGCCTTTGGATACCTTCTTCTGCAATAACCAAGGCAGATCTGGTACTTCAACTTGATTTACTGTAGGCCACCGTGTAAACCATGCTTCAGCAAACCAACCAAAGAAACTATTAAATCCTTTCCTAACTTCTTGAGCTGAAACACTGAATGAAGAATCTGCTTAGTGGACACATACCAATAAACTCATACTGAACCAACTTTGTGTTCCTTTAATCATTATCCCACACCCTTAATAGATATTCTCACACATATTTCCCAAGTTTCTATTTGTACATAATTAGAAAAATGGAACAGTTCTTTTGGAGTGTAGTGTACCTCTTCCTGGGCCACATTTTTTACTTCATCTTTGAGGCTTGCTGAGACTTAAGTCTAGTTGTAGGTCTAGTTATAGCAAAAATGTGTGGTGTGGATGAGTTCTGGAAACATTGAGCAATGTCTTGTAAGGCATCTACCCCAGGCAATGCCCCCAGGCAATGACCCAGATGCTGCCCTAGGTGATATCTCAGACAAAGGCTCTTCAGACCCAGCTGGCTTAATCTGATCAGCCGGGGGTTGAGAGGGTAATGGCGTTACTGAGGAGAATGTCTTAGCAGACAAAGGTGGAGTAATCTCTTCAGATGGGAGTAGGAGGACTGGTTCTGTTGGCAGGATTGATTCAATGGAATCTAGGGCTTAATGTCCCCAGCTTCCTTATTGTCTACCCATATGTTCCCATCCTAAGTTTCAGAATCCCACTTCTTCCCAACCAAGTCCTCACTTTAACTTCAGACACCATTTGATGTTGGGAATTCAGTTGGGGTTGTAATTTAACCACTTTTACAATAAAACTCTGGGTTTGATTTACGGCAATATCAGCTCTGTTACGACAAGAAATAAGGCTTTCTTTCAAGGCATAAGTGGCAACTTTGAGGTCCTTTATGTGAAGCTTGAGCTGTGACTCTGAAACCCTGAGCGCATCTCTTTCTTTCACTACTTTGTCCAGGTAAAGTAGGACCAACAAACCAGCTTCCCTATACTTCTCATTCTGACAAAATTGAAGAAAAGTGTCAAACATGCTGTCACCTGATATCTCGCCTCTCACCAGTAGTTGATCTGTTGGTGGTGATATTTTGTGCATTAATATTGCCACCCAATGCCATGGATTAGCAGCACCCTCTTTACTACTGTAGACAGAGTCATCAGCTCCTTTAAGACTAATCAGACTTGAGAACCAATTTAGAAAACTCATCCTTAGAATTTTGTTTCTCTAGAACCACTCGTGGTTCAAAATGTCTTAGGTTGGGTCTCTAGAGAAGGAAAACCAGTGAAGCATATATGTAAAAACCAAAAGCCCACTACCATCTACTTGATTCTGAATCATACCAACACTGTAGGGTTTCCAAGACTGTAACTCTCTGTGGAAGCAGACTGCCACATCTTTCTCCCATGGAGCTGCTGGTGGTTTTGAACCACCAACATTTCAGTTAGCAGTCAATCGCTTTAACCACTGTGTCACCAGGGCTTCTTATATATATGGAGGGGGTGCAGAGATTTATCTCAAGGAAATCACTCATGTGGTTATAGAGGCTGGCAAGTCCCAAGTCCATGGATCAGGCATCAGGCTGGAGGCTTCTACTGACTCACATAGCTTCAGGGGCTGACAAACTGAAAATTGGCAGGTCAGATGACAGGCTGCTGGCTCACAGGCTTCAGAGACCAATGAATCCAAGATTGGCAGGCAATATGGCAGGCCACTGGCTCAAGTCCCAAGAAGCAGAGGTCAGATGATGACAAACCAGATGCAGTAACCAGAGCAAGCAAGTAAGCTTTGCCAGAATGTCCATATATAGAGAGAGAGAGAGAATGCAGGCCACATCCCTGAGGAAACTAATCTTACAACTGATTGGCTGATCATATCAGATCACATCGTGGAGGATGACAACATCATTCCATAACTGCCAAATTTACATCATTCCATAACTTCCAAATTGCATCATTACATAACTGCCAAACTACATCATTACATAACTTCCAAACTACTGAAAATCGCGGCCCAGCCAAGTAGACGCACAACCTTAACCATCACGGGAAATATAATTATTATATCTTGGTGTGGATTTATTTGGATTTTTCATTTTTGGGATTTGTTCAGCTTTTTGAATCTAGACATGTCTTTTAGAAAATTTAGGAAATGTTCAGCCATTATTTCTTCAAATAATTTTTCAGTTCCACTCTATTTCTCCTCTCCTTCTGGGACTCCAATCATATATTAGCTTGTTAACTTAGTTCATTTCTTCCAGTGATATTTGGTCATTTCAGGTAAATTCTATTGTTCTACCCTCGAGTTTACTGATTTTATCCTCTGTTATCTCCACTCTACTATTGATCCTATTCAGTGAGTTTTTTATTCATATAATTTGCATTTTATAGTTGTAGAGTGTCCATTTGGTTCTTTTATTATAACTTCTATTTCTTTGATGATATTTTCTGTGTTTTCATTTGTTTCAAGAGAATTTGTAATTGCTAATTAAAACTTAAAAAAAAATTTTATTGTGCGTTAAGTAAAAGTTTACAAATCAAGTCAGTCTCTCATACAAAAATTTATATACACCTTGCTATATATACTCCTAGTAGCTCTCCCCCTAATGAGACAGCATACTGCTTCTTTCCACTCTCTATTTTTGTGTCCATTTGGCCAGCTTCTGACCCCCTCTGCCCTCTCATCTCACCTCCAGACAGGAGCTGCCCACATGGTCTCATGTGTCTACTTGATCTAAGAAGCTCACTCCTCACCAGTATCATTTTCTATCCTATAGTCCAGTCCAATCCCCGACTGAGGAGTTGGCTTTGGGAATGTTTCCTGTCTTGGGCTAACAGAAGGTCTGGGGACCATGACCTCTAGGGTCCTTCTAGTCTCAGTCAGAACATTAAGTCTGGTCTTTTTAGGAGAATTTGAGGTCTGCATCCCACTGCTCCCTCAGGGCTTCTCTGTTGTGTTCCCTGTCAGGGCAGTCATCGGTTGTACCCAGGCACCCTCTAGCTGTTCTGGTCTCAGGCTGTTGTAGTCTCTGGTTTATGTGGCCCTTTCTGTCTCTTAGGCTCATAATTACCTTGTAACTTTGGTGTTCTTCATTCTCCTTAGCTCCAGGTAGGTTGAGACCAATTGATGAATCTTACATGGCTGCTTGCTTGCGTTTAAGACCCCAGACGCCACTCTCCAAAGTACGATGCAGAATGTTTTCTTAATAGATTTTATTATGTTAATTGACCTAGATGTTCCCTGAAACCATGGTCCCCAAACCCCTGCCCCTGCTATGCTGGCCTTCAAAGCGTTCAGTTTATTCAGGAAACTTCTTTTGGTTTAGTCCAGTTGTGCTGACTTCTCCTGTATTGTGTGCTGTCTTTCCCTTCACCTAAAATAGTTCTTATCTACTATCTACTTAGTGAATACCCCTCTCCCTCCCTCCCTCCCCACTCTCATAATCATCAAAGAATACTTTCTTCTCTGTTTATAACTATTTCTCAAGTTCTGATGATAGTGGTCTCATATTTCACTCAGCATAATGCCTTCCAGATTCCTCCATGTTATACAATGTTTCACAGATTCATCATTGTTCTTTATCGATGCATACTATTCCATTGTGTGAATATATCATAATTTATTTATCCATTCATCCGTTGATGGGCACCTTAGTTGCTTCCATCTTTTTGCTATTGTAAACAGTGCTGCAATGAACATGGGTGTGCATAAATCTGTTTGTGTAAAGGCTTTTATTTCTCTAGGATATATTCCAAGGAGTGGGATTGCTGGATCATGTGGAAGTTCTATTTCTAGTTTTTAAGGAAGGGAAAAATTGATTTTCAAAGTGGTTGTACCATTTTACATTCCCACCAGCAGTGTATAAGTTTTCCAGTCTTTCCACAACATCTCCAACATTTATTATTTTGTGCTTTTTTGATTAATGCCAGCCTTGACAGCAGTGGTTTTTTTAGTGATTGTTGGAGTGAGATGGTATCTCATTATAGTTTTGATTTGCATTTCTCTAATGGCTAATGATCGTGAGCATTTCCTCATGTATCTCTTAGCTACCTGAATGTCTTCTTTAGTGAAGTGTCTGTTCATATCCTTTGCCCATTTTTAATTGGGTTATTTGTCTTTTTGTTGTTGAGTTTTTGCAGTATCGTGTAGATTTTAGAGATCAGATGCTGATCAGAAATGTCATAGCTAAAAACTTTTTCCCAGTCTGTAGGTAATCTTTTTACTCTTTTGGTGAAGTCTTTGGATAAGCATAGGTGTTTTATTTTTAGGAGCTCCCAATTATCTAGTTTCCCTTCTGGTGTTTGTGCATTGTTAGTAATGTTTGTATAGTGTTTATGCAAGGTATTAAGACTCCTAGCATTGTCCCTATTTTCTTCCATGATCTTTATCATTTTAGATTTTATATTTAGGTCTTTGATCCATTTTGAGTTAGTTTTGTGCATGGTGTGAGGTATGGGTCTTGTTTCATTTCTTTGCAGATGGATATCCGGTATGCTAGCACCATTTGCTAAAGAGACTGTCTTTTCCCCATTTACTGACTTTAGGCCTTTGTCAAATATCAGCTACTATTACTTGAATGGATTTATGTCTGTATTCTCAACTCTGTCTCATTGGTCTGTCTATGTGTCTGTTGTTGTACCAGTACCAGACTATTTTGACTACTGTGGTAGTATAATAGGTTCTAAAATCAGGTAGAGTGAGGCCTCCCACTTTGTTCTTCTTTTTCAATAATGCTTTACTTACCCAGGGCCTCTTTCCCTTCCATATGAAGTTGCTGATTTGTTTCTCCACCTCATTAAAAAATGGCATTGGAATTTGGATCAGAATTGCATTTTATCTATAGATGGCTTTTCGTATAATAGACATTTTTACAATGTTAAGTCTTCCTATCCATGAGCAAGGTCTGTTTTTCCACTTATGTAGATCTTTTTTGGTTTCTTGCAGTACAGTCTTGTAGTTTTCTTTGTGTAGGTCTTTTACATCTCTGGTAGGATTTATTCCTAAGTATTTTATCTTCTTGGGGACTGCTGTAAATGGTATTGATTTGGTGATTTCCTCTTCAACGTTCTCTTTGTTGGTGTAGAGGAATCCAACTGATTTTTATATGTTTATCTTGTATTCTGATACTCTGCTCAACTCTTGTAGTCATTTCTGTGGTCTTGCTGAGGGTTTTCTGTGTATAAGATCATGTCGTCTGCAAATAGAGATACTTCTACTTCTTCCTTACCAATCTGGATGTCCTTTATTTCTTTATCTAGCCTGGTTGCTCTGGCTAGGACCTCCATCACAATTTTGCATCAGAGTGGTGATAAAGGGCATCCTTGTCTGGTTCCCGATCTCAAGGGGAATGATTTCAGGCTCTCTCCATTTAGGATGATGTTGGCTGTTGGCTTTGTATAAATGCCTTTTTTATGTTGAGGAATTTTCTTTCTATTCCTATTTTGCTGAGAGTTTTTATCATGAATGGATGTTGGACTTCGTCAAATGCCTTTTCTATATCAATTGATAAGATCATGTGGTTCTTGTCTTTTGTTTTATTTATATGATGGGTTACATTAATTGTTTTTCTAATGTTGAACCATCCCTGCATACCTGGTATGAATCCCACTCAGTCATGGTGAATTATTTTTTTGATATATTGTTGAATTCCATTGGCTAGAATTTTGCTGAGGATTTTTGCATCTAAGTTCATGAGGGATATAGGTCTGTAATTTTCTTTTTTGTGGTGTCTTTACCTGGTTTTGGTATCAGTGATATGCTGGCTTCATAGAATGACTTTGGGACCATTCCTTCCTTTTCTATGCTCTGAAATACCTTTAGTAGTAGTGGTGTTAACTCTTCTCTGAAAGTTTGGTAGAACTCTGCAGTGATGCCGTCCAGGCCAGGGCGTTTTTTTTTTTGTTGTTGTTGTTGTTAGGAGTTTTTAAGTTACCTTTTCAATGTCTTTTTTTGTTATGGGTTTATTTAGGTGTTCTACCTCCGTTTGTGTTAGCTTAGGTAGGTAGTGTGTTTCTAGGAATTCATCCATTTCTTCTAGGTTTTCAAATTTGTTAGAGTACAATTTTTCATAGTAATCTGATATGATTCTTTTAATTTCAGTTGGGTCTTTTGTGATACCGCCCATCGCATTTCTTATTTGGGTTATTTGCTTCCTCTCCTGTTTTTCTTTTGTCAGTATAGCCAATGGTTTATCAATTTCATTAATTTTTTTCAAAGAACCAACTTTTGGTTTTCTTAACTCTCTCAATTGTTTTTTCTCTTCGCTATTTCATTTAGTTCTGCTCTAATTTTTATTATTTGCTTTCTTCTGGTGCCTGAGGACTTCTTTTGTTGCTGTCTTTTTATTTGTTCAAGTTGTAGGGATAATTCTTTGATTGTGGCCCTTACTTCTTTTTGTATGTGTGCATTTATTGATATAAATTGACCTTTGAGCACTGCTTTCACTGTGTCCCAAAGGTTCTGACAGGAAGTGTTTTCATTCTCATTGGATTCTATGAATTTCTTTATTCCATCCTTAACGTCTTCCATAACCCAATCATTTTTGAGCAGGGTATTTTTTAGTTTCCAAGTGTTTGATTTCTTTTCCTTGCTTTTTCTATTATTGATTTCTACGTTTATGACCTTATGGTCAGAGAAGGTGCTTTGTAATATTTCAATGTTTTGGATTCTGTTAAGGCTTGCTTTATGACCTAATATGTGGTCTATTCTAAAGAATGTTCCATGTCCGTTGGAAAAGAAAGTATACTTGGCTGCTGTTGGATGGAATGTTCTGTATATGTCTATGAGGTCAAGTTGGTTGATTGTGGCATTTATATCTTCGTGTCTTTATTGAGCTTTCTTGATGTTCTGTCCTTCACCAAAAGTGATGTGTTGAGGTCTCCTACCATCATTGTGGAGCTGTCTATCTCAGTATTTAATGGCATTAGAGTTTGTTTTGCGTATCTTGCAGCCCATCATTGGGTGCATAAATATTTAATATGGTTATATCCTCCTGGTGTATTGTCCCTTTAATCATTATATAGTGTCCTTCCTTAGTCTTTGTGGTGGATTTAACTTTAAAGTCTATTTTGTCAGAAATTATTATTGCCACTCCTGCTCTTTTTTGATTGTTGTTTGCTTGATATATTTTTTTCCATCCTTTGGGTTTTAGTTTGTTTGTGTCTCCAAGTCTAAGGTGTGTCTCTTGCAGACAGCATATAGACGGATCTTGTTTTTTTATCCATTCTGCCACTCTCTGTCTCTTTATCGATGCATTTAGTTCATTTATATTCAGTGTAAGTATGTATAGGTATGAGTTTAGTGCTGTCATTTTGATGTCTTTTTTTGTGTGTTGTTGACAGTTTCTTTTTTTTCCCACTTGATTTTTTGTCCTGGGTAGTTTATCTTTATATATTGTCTTTTCCTCTTATTCATTGTGGTTTTTTTTTTTTTTTTTGCTGAGTCTCTATTTTTATCTTGTATTTTAGTTTAATGAGTAAGATTGTTAATCTCCTTTGTGGTTACCTTAATATTTACACCTATTTTTCTCAGTTTAAACATAACTTTTATTTATTTATATTGCCTTGTCTTCCTCTTCATATGAAAGACCTATGACTACATTTCTTAGTCTCTCTTTATTGTTTTAATGTTTTCTTCTTTTACATAATGACATCACTGTTTCCCTGTTTTGAGCATTTTTTTATCTTGATTTATTTTTGTGACTTCCCTATTTGGGTTGACATCTGGTTGCTCTGTCCTGTTGTTCTAGCCTTGGGTTGATATCTGATATTATTGAGTTTCTAACCAGAGACGTCCCTTTAGTATTTCCTATAGTTTTGAGTTGGTTTTTACAAATTCCCTAAACTTCTGTTTATCTGGAAATGTCCTAATTTCACCTTTATATTTGAGAGACAGTTTTGCTGGATATATAATTCTTGGCTAGCAGTTTTTTCCTTCAAAGCTTTATATATGTCATCCCATTGCCTTCTTGCCTGCATGGTTTCTGCCAAGTAGTCCGAGCTTATTCTTATTGACTCTTCTTTGTAGGTGACTTTTTGTTTATCCCTAGCTGCTCTTAAAATTCTCTCTTTATCTTTGGTTTTGGTAAGTTTGATTGTAATATATCTTGGTGACTTTCTTTTAACATCTACCTTATGTGGAGGTCAATGAGTATCTTGTGTAGATATCTTCTCATCTTTCACGATATCAGGGAAGTTTTCTGTGAACAAATCTTCAACAATTCTCTCTGTATTTTCTGTTATCTGTCCCTGTTCTGGTACTCCAATCACTCATAGGCTATCTCTCTTGATAGAGTCCCACATGATTTTTAGGGTTTCTTCATTTTTTTTTTAATTCCTTAATCTGATTTTTCTTCAAATATATTGTTGCCAAGTGTTTTATCATCAGTCTCACTAACTCTGGCTTCTACTTCCACAATTCTGTTCCTCTGACTTTCTATTGAGTTGTCTAATTCTGTAATTTTATCGTCAGTCTTCTGAATTTCTGGTTGCTGTCTCTATGAATTCTTGAACCTTATTAAATTTTTCAGTATGTTCTTGAATAACCTTTTTAATTTCTTCAGTGGCTTTGACTGTGTGTTCCTTGGCTTGTTCTACGTATTGCTTGTTCTTATTCCTGATGTCTTGAAGAGTTCTGTATATTAATCTTTTGTATTCTGCATTTGGTAATTCCAGGAAGGCACCTTCATCCAGAAGATGCCTTTATTCTTTTTTTTTGAGAGCTTGTTGAAGTGATCATGGTCTTCTTCTTTATGTGATTTCATATTGATTGTTGTCTCTGAGCCATCTATAAGCTATTGTATTAGTTTATTTTATGTTTGCTTACTATATCCTAGCTTCTTGCTTTGTTTTGTTTTGATATGCCCAAATAGGTTACTTGAGTGAGCTAGCTCGGTTATTTTTGCCTTTGAAGGTCTAACATCCTGTCACCAGATGGCTAGAGCTGTTATTAGGTATATCAGCCTAGGAGTCCATTCACTTTTCTTGTATGGATTCAGCTCAGGTGTACGGGCAGCTGGTCATCAAGTGTGCGGTACAGGCTCTGTCCTATAGTCTTAGAGGGGCAGGGGTGATTGGTGTAGATACAGACGTCTGGTTACAGCAGGGGGTCATACTGTCAGTAAGGCAGGGGGATGACAACCATCCCCCAAGTGTTTGTGAGGAAAGCACATCCCTGTTCCCTAGAGCACACAGGTTGGTGGGTTCTGCAAGACAGCCCCTAGGCACCCAGTGCTTTTGGTTGTAAAAACTGGGAGGTACCAGTTATCCTTGGACCCCTGTCATGGGTGGCTGGGTGATGTGAGTGGAGGCACCAGACCTTAGGCCCCTGATATGGGTAGGTTACCCTGTTTAATAGGCAAAGAGGTGTCAAACATCAAACACCCACCTTTCCACCGCACAGGTGAAATAGTTGCAATCTGCTAACTGAAGTCTATTCTCCTGAAATAGGCCCACACAGGTCCATGCAGGGGGGAAAAGTATTCAAAGTCCATGGACTGTTTATGCCTGGACAGGAACCACTTCTGTCCTGCTCTCCCCAAGTTAGTAGAGCTGGAAGATAGTCTTTTCCCCCAATTGTGAATTTATTCCTTTTCCAAGTCTGGTAGAATGGCTCAGAGTGCTCAGCAGGACCTATCTCAGGCCCAGGGAAATTGACAGCCACTGAAACTGGCTTGGTGGCATGGGGCACAGTAAAATATACGCAAGTACTTAGCTTTTGCCGAGAGTGCAATTCTTCTCTGGTTCTGGAGGTGTGAGTAGGCTGTGCAGCTGGCCGTTTCTCCCTGAGGAAAGTGAGACTTTACGCTACCACCAGACCACCACAGTCGCTCCTGGGAATGGTGCCTGAGGGTTCCCGGTGACATAGGTCTGGCAACTCCTCTCAACTTCTGAACCATCTCTCCCTCCCCTTGCTTCTCAGTCCATTTTCTAACTTTGCCTTTGATGTGCAGGGCTCCTAGCTTGTCATAAGTATAATCATTTCACTTGTTTTTTCAAGTCTTTGTTGTAAGAGGGATCACCAGAAGCATCTGACTACTCAGCCATCTTAGCCCCGCCTCTACTGAAATATTTTTATGATGGCATCTTTAAAATTCTTGTCAGATAATTCCAACATCTGTATCATCTCCATTTTGGCAGCTGTTGTCTATTTTTCATTCAATTTGAGCTTTTTCTGATTCTTGGTATGATGAGTGACTTTGTATTGTATTCTAGACACTTTGGTTATTATGGTATGACAGTGACATCACTAGAAGGGTGCAGGGGGTGCAGACCACACTGCGTGACACTCTCAGAGAGGGTTACACCAAAATGATTGTCTATAAAAATATCACTCTAGTTATAACAACAAAAACATTTTTCATAAGCCCAGCTTACATGTATCAATATACCTACAAGGCTAAAACTTTATGTTGATTTACTTTCTGAACCTTCTAATGCACTCTGGTCAGAACTGTCGTTATTACCCAGTTACAATAATGCTTGGAATCACAAGGTTTCATCGGCATGTACTATAAACATGCACTGTTGTTTACATTGTTGCTGGTGTTTTTATAGTCACTGATTTTGTAAATTTTCTGGTGTTTTAGCTACAATATTGTGGTAATTAGTTTTTGTGAACCTATATCAATAACTTTTTTGAGAATGAAGTAGTAATTAAAGGAAAAGAAGGAGCAATATATGGAAATTATGGTTTACAAGTAACATTAGTACAAAAAACATTACTAAGGATTCTGTATGATCTGGTATGACAGGATGTCCATAGTGGAGATTGGGTGACACCATGAATTACCACACTGGGTAACACCAACCCTAGTGACATCACTGTGTTATGAGGTTCTGGATCTTATTCAAATCTTCTATTTTAGGAGGCCTCAACTGATACTGTACTGCTGGGGGAAGAGGAACATCACCTTGGTACTTCTGGGCAGGAGTTGAAGCCTAAGCTCCACACTTAGCCTTCACTGACTGGCGAGCACTGAGGGGTTTGTGTGCCTTTTTTTCTCATGGTGTTTGGCAGGAATAAAGTGGTTATTGTCATAAAAGTTTCTATCTTGTTAGGCTGCCCTTTCCTGTTCCTTTGGCTAGAGAGATCAAGTTTTCATAAGGCTTTTTTTTTTTGGTCTGTTCCTGTTGGCATTTCCTAGTTGTAAGTTTCTCTAGTGCCTAGGCTGGGATATACAGGAAGCAAAAGGAAGACCCAGTGAATTCATTACCATGTTGTTCCTGGAGTCCTGAGGGCCCTAGTCAAGCTACCTTCTTCTCTCCATCGTTCAGGATCTTATGTTTGTTTATACATTATATCTGGGCTTTTAGCTGTACTTAGTAGGAGGAATAGGGAGAAACATGTCCCCCCTGTTTTGTCCAGAACTAGGTATGTGTTATAAAGATGGATTGACACATTGGCTGCAACAGTGGGCTCAAGCATAGCAACTATCATGAGGAAGGCACAAGATCAGCCAGTGTTTTGTTCTGTTGTACACAGAGTTGCTGTGAGTCAACAGCACCTAACAACAACAACACTCAGTGAGTCTTTTCTACCTGAAAACTCAAGTTTCTTAAAGTTCATAAAGCTTCTTCCATTATTTATTTGGTTATTGTTTGGTCTTTGTTATTTTCACTCCTTTTGGTACTCCTGTTACTTGCATGTTTCCAAGATTTCTCATTCCTGTTTTTTAACCTTTTTGACTTGTAATTTCCATTCGTTTGTATTTCTCTCTTGGTATTGTGGGATAGTTCTCCTTTTTTGATGTTTCAAATCATCAGATCAGTTTTCAGTGGTGATCATTCTGTTTTCACTTCCACAACTGAAGTGTTTGAATTTAGAAATTGTCTATTTAACTTCCCAAAACAACTTTTCCTCATTCTGACCATTTCTTTGTAATCTTTTCTTGTATTTCATTAAAATTCTCATTTTAAAAAAACCTTGCTTTTGTGGCATGATTTTTTTTAAATAATTTTTATTGTGCTTTAAGTGAAAGTTTATAAATCAAGTCAGTCTCTCACATATAAACTTATACACACCTTACTACATACTCCCATTTACTCTCCCCCTAATGAGTCAACCCACTCCCTCCTTCCAGTCTTTCCTTTCATGACCTTTTTACCAGTTTCTAACCCTCTCTACCCTCCCATCTCCCTTCTAGACAGGAGATGCCAACACAGTCTCAAGTGTCCACCTGATACAAGTAGCTCACTCCTCATTAGCATCTCTCTCCAACCCATTGTCCAGTCCAATCCATGTCTGATGAGTTGTCTTCGGGAATGGCTCCTGTCCTGGGCCAACAGAGGGTTTGGGGACCATGACCGCCGGGATTCTTCTAGTCTCAGTCAGACCGTTAAGTCTGGTCTTTTTATGAGAATTTGGGGTCTGCATCCAACTGTTCTCCTGCTCCCTCAGGGGTTCTCTGTTGTGCTCCCTGTCAGGGTAGGCATTGGTTGTGGCCAGGCACCATCTAGTTCTTCTGGTCTCAGGATGATGTAAGTCTCTAGTTCATGTGGTGCTTTCTGTCTCTTGGGCTCATAATTACCTTGTGACCTTGGTGTTCTTCATTCTCCTTTGCTCCAGGTGGGTTGAGACCAATTGATGCATCTTAGATGGCCGCTTGTTTGTGGCATGATTTTTAAGCACTTAACTGCTAACCAAAAGGTTAGTGGTTTGAACCAACCAGTTGCTTTGTGGGAGAAAAGACCTGGCGATCTGCTCCCATAAAGATTACAGCTTAGGAAACCCTATGGGAAAGTTCTACTCTGTCATATATGTTCACTATGAGTTGGAATCGAGTGGACACACAACAACAACATCACCATATAAACACTTCCTTTTAGTTTTTTTCAACTTAGTCTTAAAGCTATTGAATCTCCTTAAATGATCTCTGATCTCCTTTGGTTTCTCATATCAACACCTGGGCAAGCCACACTATTATGGTCCCTTTGGTAACAGCAGTTTAGTAATCATGAGAGGAAAGAGAGATGCTTCTTCTTCAGTAGCTTAGTGGTGAACTAATCTGGTTGGCTGGATCCACTTGGCTGAGCTGAGGTGAGAGAGGCCTCTAGGGTCTTAGGACACTCCCTACTTGAGTGGAGAGAGGCTGGGCTTTTCTGTGCCATTGTTTAGGTTGTATACTGCACAGGGTACCAGGTTGAGAGGATAAGTAGGAACTAAAATCCACTTGCTGAGCTGTTTGCCCTGATGTGAAGCTGCATCTGCCTGATGGAAGGGACCATTATTTTTTCATTTTCAGAAGAGTATCTGAGGGGGATTGCCTTTTATATGAAGATGAAGTGTGGGCTAGCAGTGGTCCTGGGAGGGGTAGTGTGGTCCAATTGTCATTTCCTTCTAGGGAGGTAGACTTCAGCAGAATCAGGGGTCCTTCCTCAGGACTATGTGCAGGAAGTGGGCAAGGGAAGTTCTTCCTCATCTGCTAAGGGGTCCCACCAGTTGGGGTCAGTTGGGCCCCTCAAGTATCCCCAGAATCAATGGCTTTCAATGCAAGCACACTTGCAAGGTAGGTCACTGTCATGGATTGAATTAGGTCCCCCCAAAAATGCGTATATCAGTTGGGCTGGGTCATGATTCCTGGTATTGTGTAATTTTCCTTTGTGTTGTAAATCCTGCCTCTATGATGTTAATGAGGGAGGATGGCCGGGCAGTTGTGTTAGTGAGGCAGGACTCAACCTATAGGATTGGTTGTGTCTTAAGGCAATCTCTGGAGATATAAAAGAGAGAAGCAAGCAGAGAGACAGGAGGACCTCATACCACCAAGAAAGCAGCGCTGGGAACAGAGCGTGTCCTTTGGACCCAGAGTGCCTACTCCTGAAAAGCTCCTCAACCAGGGGAAGACTAAGGACAAAGATCTTCCTCCAGAGCCTACAGAGACAGAAAGCCTTTGCCTGAAGCTAACACCCTAAATTTGGACTTTTAGCCTACTTTACTATGAGGAAATAAATTTCTCTTTGTTAAAGCCACCCACTTGTGGTATTCCTATTATAGCAGCACTAGATGACTAAGACAACCACTTTCCAGGTTCTTGGGCCTTGGCCCTCCCAGACACCACACTTCACCAGTCCTGTAATGGCTCTCTCTCAGATGTGTGTGGAATCTCCTTCATGTTCCAGCTATACTGTCTGACCCCTTCTATTCACTGTCTCACAGTTTGAGTCACCTCAGCGGGTAGCTGGGGACAGTGGAAGTCAGCTCCAGGATGCTGGCCCCGTCTTCAGAGAATCTCCCTAGATAGTCACCCTAGGATGAGTTAGGAAATGTCTCCATAACACAATTCTGTTGCAGTCAGTCATCTTTTTTCCTCCAAGGATGGAGCTCTGCTACCCAGGTAAGCCTGGATTTGAATTCCATTTACCAGCTGTATGAGCTCATACGAATCATTTGACTTCTCTGAGCTTGTCTCAGTTTATTCATCTCTAAAATGGGGATCATAATGTTTATCCTGGAGCTTATCAAGGGGGTGTTGAGAGAATATGATGATTGCGGTGTCTGTTTTACAAACTGTGAAGCACTATGAAAAAGTAAAGGGGACAAATAAAATGGTGATGGAGATTGTGGCATCTGCCCCTGGGGTGATGGGAAACAGATCCGTGGTGTGAAGCTGCAGTCACCCAGCAGAAGCTGAGCCTGTTGGAATTAGAACAGATGTAGCTGGCAATGGTAGGGTCACACTACACTGACCACACCTCAAGGGCATGCCTTCCTCCCAGGAGCTGATCCTTCCCCTTCCAGAAAGAAGAAAGAAGATTTTAAAAAGAGATAAAAAGTAGAAGGTGAAAGATACTGAAGTCATCCCTATATTTTCGAAGCAGTCTTTCAGAACACTCAAAGATTTATCACCTTAGAATGAGATAAGCATTCATCTGACAGGAGATATAAAGAGCTTGAACGTTTTTAAAAATTTTGTGATAATCGTTCCCAACTCCACACAAATATGCCATCTTCTCCCTCTGTTTCCAATTGAGTCGTTAAGTCCACCGCATTAGCAATAGAGCAGAGTACAGTGTTATCAAGGAGCAGAGAATGTGATTCACTGAAAAACCAAACCCATTGACTTTGAGTCGAATTCTCATAGCGACCCTATAGGACAGAGCAGAACAGCCCCATAGGGTTTCCAAGGCTGTAAATCTTTACAGAAGCAGATTGCCACATTTTTCTCCAACAGAGTGGCTGGTAGATTCCAACCTTTGACTTATGACTTTTGTTAGCAGCTGTGCGTTTAACCGTTTCAACACTAGGGCTCCTGAGAATGTGATTAAACCCATTACTCTCAAGTTGCTTCTAACTCATAGCAACCCTATAAGGCAGACTAGAACTGCCCCATAGTGTTTCCGAGGAGCACTTGGTGGATTTGAACTGCCGACGTTTTGGTTAGAAGCGGTAGCACTTAACCACTACGTGACCAGGGTTTCTGAGAATGTGATTAGGAATGGGAAAAGAAATTTAAGCAGATATGGCTTATATGTTTTTTTTATGGCTTATATGAGAGCTAAGGAAGCAATCCAGAAAGGAGACATATTTTCCACTAAAAATAGGTCATCTTTGAGAGAATGAATAAGTGACCAGGCAAGGTTTGGAGACTGTTGGGAGATCTCTCTTCACTAATACACAGATAATGGACTTTCTCACCTAACTCCCTGTTCTTGGTAGCTTCTAGTAAGCTGTACAATTCATTTTTGAGACATGAGCAGTGAATGTCTTCTTCTGTGTCCTAGAATCTTGGGAGTAAGAACATGCCTTTATGTCATCATTTCTCTCGGAAAGCAACAATTTAATTGTCCTAAGGAGGTCATATAATCCTCATGATAAGTGCTTGGTTTCTTTTGCAGACATCATCAGAACCTCTCTTTGTGACTAGATAACACGTTAGCTTCCTTAATCTGGAAGAATCATTCAACTTAGAATTCAAGGAACCATGGCTGTCATCTGGTATTGTCCCCTCATTTTACAGAAGAGAAACTGTAGCCCAGAGAGGTGATGTGACTTTCCCATATCCATACCGCAAGGTAGGACAGAACTAGATTCTAGAATTCTAAGGCACTGCTTTTCTATCAGCAGCTCACCAGAAACACTGGCTCTTCTTAATGGTCCTCCTGCAGTTCCCCAACAGCTCATGGTTCGTGAACTACCAAAGTCTTGCTTTAAACTGTCTTTATTATAGTTCTGCATTAAGATCTTTAATATTGAAAACATGCAATCAGTTTTAAAAAAAAAATCAGTTTACATGGTATAAATAAAACTCTTTTAATCAAAGGATTCCATTCCCCATCCAGCCTGAATTTATATTTATATCACTAAACTTCAAAAAGCATAATTCCGTAGTAGACTCTCAACCATGTTGAATGAATGAATGACTACCTGTAGGCCCATTAAACAATCGTGCCATTTTCTATCGAAAGAGACTTTGGAGGTCATTCAGTCCCATTCCACCTTTCTCCTGAGGCCTGTTGAGTGAGCGGACTTGGGCAAGTGGCAGAACCAGTACTGGAAACCATTTTTTTCCTGTTCCCCCTACCAGTGTTCTTTCTTTAACTCTGAGCTGCTTCTCATTAATTTGATTTGAGAGTATTAAAATTGCCAATTTACTTGTGGTTTGGTATGCAAAATCAGTGTTTCTAACAGTGAAATTTCTTTTTGAAACACCCTTCCATACAAAATGAAAGGGTCCGGCTTTTTTTTTTTTTTTTAACCATATGGAATTTGATCACTCTGAGGAAGAGCAGAAACTTGTCCTAAATCACTGCAGACAGTAAAGCTGAAATTTGAAGCAGTAAACTATTCTATTTTGGGAACAATAGATATGAAGTCAGGAAAAGTTAGGCATTCTAAGAAGGAAATTGTATAGAAAGATAACTATTAAGTAAGCTCTCAGAAGTATTTGAATGCAAAGAAGATTAATACAGATAAGGGAAGGTATGGGCACTTAGCAGATGACAAATGGCACACTCATTGCCATAGAGAAAGCAAACTTTTAGCTGAAATGGTACTTATGGGAAATAAATTCAAACCTCAGATGCTTTAGTCAGGAAGTCTCATTAGGATGCAACACAGTTTCTCATTATGGGTTATTACAGAGTGTCACTAAAAAAAGGAGGGATGTCTGAGAGGGACAAGGCACAACCAAACAGCAATATGAGAAATTTCAGTCTGGCTGCATCTTGTTCTATGTCAATATTGGATCATTTGATGCTATCCTCTCACCAAGAAAAGCAAAAACAGCGACAAAAATGGGGCTGAAAAGTGATGTACGTTGAAATGATGGCTATTAGAGTAAAACTGTTTTGAGATCCTTAATGTATATTTTATTCCTTGATTTATTCATCCATTCAAAAAATATGGAAGGAAAATAAGATATTGTCTTTCTCAAGGAGGTCTCAAGAGGACAGACATGTAGATAAATCATTGGAATGTGATGTGCTGGGTGGTTTATTGCAGGCATATACCAAGAGGCACAAAGAAGGGACTGGGAAGACTTTATAGAGGAGAAGATACTTTTGACCAAGATTTGAAGAATGAAGAAGAATTTGTCTAGCAGGTTGGAGGCAAAGGTGGAGAAATGAGGAAGCTTCCCAAAAGGAGGTAGTAACTTAATGCAAAGTATTTAGCAGTGGAATCTTAGGCAAGTGTCTTAGGCTGGGTTCTCTAGAGAAGCAAAGCCAGTAAAGCCTATCAAGGAAATGGAGTTCACTGTTGTAGAGATTGAAACATTCCAAGTCTCTGGGTCAAGATAGAGGCTTCTTCTGATTCACGTAGCCACAGGGGCTGACAAACCCAAGATTGGCAGGTCAGAGAGCAGGGCTCTTGCTCCAGACTGTGAAGAAATTTGGCAAGACTGCAGGTAAACTGCTAGCTCAAGTCCCAAGAACTGGAGGTCAGACAAACAGGAGCCAGCTGCAGGATCCAGAGCTGGCAAAAGCCCACGAGCCTTGCCAGAATGTCCATTATATTCGGTGTAGTCCACACGCCCAAGGAAACTCCCTTTCAACTGATTGACTACTCACAGCAGATCCCATCACGGAGGTGATCACGTTATATCATATCTTATCATGGTAGTGATCACACTATAACTTCCAAACCACTGAGAATCATGGCCCAGCCAAGATGACACACAGCCTTAACAATCACAGTAGTTTATTTTATTTCTGGAGCCTTGGTCTCTTTCTCACTAAAATGAGCATAGTAATCCTCACTGCATATAATTGATCATATGCATTACTAGTATTGCCAGCTCTGTAGTAATTCTCTTAACCTTTACTCTATGATGTTGGTATTCTTGTTATCCTCCTTTAAAGAGGAAAAAAAAAAATTGAGGGGTTATGGAACTTTTCCAAGACCATTGTTGTTAGTTGCTGTCAAGTCAGTTCTGACTCATGGGTACCTCATATGTGCAGAACAGAACTGCTCCACAGGGATTTCAAGTTTGTGACCCTTCAGAAGCAGATTGCAGGCCTATCTTCCAAGGCACCTCTGGGTGGGTTCAAACTGAAAACTATTTGACTAGTAGCTGAGCGCTTAACTGTTTGCACCACTTAGCACTCTATTTTTCAAGATTATTGTTAGGTGCCATCGAGTTGGTTCTGACTCATAGCAGCCATATGTACAACAGAATGAAACACCGTGTGATCCTACACCATTGTCACAATCATTGTGCTTGAGTCCATTGTTGCAGCCACTGTGTCAATCCATCTTGTTGAGGGTCTTCCTCTTTTTTGCTGACCCTCTACTCTACCAAGCATGGTGTCCTTCTGCAGGGAACTGGTTCCTCCTGATAACATGTCCAAAGTATGTAAGATGAAGTTTTGCCATCCTTACTTCAAGATTATACAGGTTAAAAGGTGGCGACATAGGGATTTTAACCCAGACAATTTGACTCCAGTGACTGCATTTTTTAGCACTATGCTCTATGCCTCTTATTACATGAGACAGTGTATGTAAAGCACTTAGCACAGTGCCTGGCACATAGTAATAAATAAATTGTAGCTAGTTTTACTATTATAAAATATCGTGTGCCTCAGGAACACAGGGCTTGTGATGTGCAGGCATGGGGGTGAGGTGGAGATAAGTCTCCAGTGTTAAGTGCTCTGCTAAAGAGTTTGGATTTTATCACAACGTTAAGGAACAACGGGTATGTTCAGCAGGAGAGTGACTTGTCAAAGCTGTGGTTTAAAAAGTTCACAGGCAGCATGTGGAGGATGAATTGCAAATAAGGAAGGCTGAGGGTTACTACAGCCTTGGCAAGAAATGGAGGCTTGAACTAAAGCAAATGGCAGCAAGATGGAGAGGAGGAGACATGTATAAAAGATGCTAAGGAGCCAGAGTTGACTGGACTTAGTGACCAGTAGGGTATGGAGACGAGGAAGAGGGAAGAGTGTTGGGTGTCCCCTTAGTTTCTGACTTAAGTGCCTAGGGGGAAGGTGGTACCACCACCAGTTGAGATACGGAGGCAATACAGAAGGGGCAATTTAGGGAAAAGATGTGAGTAATTTGGTTATTAATCTTTATCTACAACACACACTTTTTTGAATTAAGCTTTTTATTTTGAGATAATTGTTGATTCACATGCAGTTGTAAGAAATAATAAAGAAAGATAAAGCTTACTTTATCTCCACCATGGCTTCAGCATTTCCCTTGTTTTCATTTATTTCCCCTAATACTGCTCACCTTGGAGCAGAATTTGGTACACCATGTATAGAGGGCAGACTGATGAGGGAAGCCGACCCCAAGGAGCAAAGGGCTCATTTAGCCTGGGGATCTGGGTGGCATTGAGAGAAAAGGGAGCTTTGGTTGCAGGTACCTAGGAGCCCTTTTAAAGACCAAGCTCCTCAGAGGAGAGTTCTTGGATAAAGGCCTGGATTTGGGGATGAAGGACATAGAGGAGATAGGTGCTGGAGCGGCTTTCTTGATCCAGGCCAGGTTTGCTCCAAAGGGCTGCAATTTTTTTTAATAAGGAACATACTTGTTAAAATCTGTCTGTGCTTCACTCGATCACCAGAATGATCTAACATGCCCATCTGATAGTGTCCCTCCCTGTTCAAAACTTCCATGAACTACCATTGTTCTGAGAACAGAGTGCTAACGCCTTGGCCAGGAACTAGTGCTAACTCTAGTGCTTCTACTCTCCTCAACTGTCCTTCCCTCACTCAGATCTCTTTCTTCTTGGGTTCTTTGATCCTGTGGCGTCTGCTTGGAAGGCTCTCGCCTTTTTGTTAACTAGGCTCCGTTGGCCTTCCCTCCAGGAAGCTTTCTTCCCTTATTCAAGCAACCCGCGGCCCCTCTTGAGGCTCCCTTGGTACTCTGGGATCTCGCTACTATTACAGGGACTGAACTAGTCCACCGGGCTGTAAATTCCATGAGGGCAGGGCCTGAGCTTTATTCGATGCTATATACTCAGTGTCTAACACAGGGCATGGATCCAGTAGGTGTTCAGTAAATACTTCAGCACAGAAAAGCGTTCTTGGATAGAGATGTACACGTGGGTATGATGGACAGATAGGTGGTAGGACCAGAGCCAGGGCAGTGAGCGAGATAGCACAGAAAGTCAAAAGAGGGTTGAGTGCAGAGCCCCAGGGCACTCCAGCATGTTGGGGCTGGGAGCTTGAGGAGCCCTCACGGAGGCCACGAAGTGGTAGGAGAGGCGGAGGAAAAGTCGTCGGGAGTGCGTAGTGTCCCAGCCGCGGAAGGCAGAGTTCGCAGAGGCAGGGCGGTGGCCCGCAGTGCTAAATCGAGGTCCACCTCATCTGTCTCTCCTGGCCCCGAGGACCGCCGCCCCGGGTCCCGCGTAGCTGGGGCTCTTCCAACAGCCTTGGAGCCCGAGAGTCTGGGGGAAGGTGGAGTGCGAAGGCGTAATTTCTTGGCATTCTTCTGGATTCCAGTTCTGGCCTTGCCGCCGCAGCTCTGCCTGACCGTGTGTAGCCCCTTCCCTCTACCCGCCTCAGTCTCCCCGTGGGTGCTCGGCGGAAGCTGCGCGCCCAGGCAGGGAGCTGGGAAAGGCCGGGGAAGGCCAGAGCCGGGTGGGAGCGGGACCGCCCACTGCGGCGGGCCGGGACCTCCGGAGCCCGTGGAGGCGGCGCGCGGGGCTCCTCCCCCGGGGTGGGGGTCGCGGCGCCGGCAGCTGGCGGCCCGCAGCTGCAGCCTCAGCACCTGCCGCGGCCAGACGGCGCGGGCGCGGCCCGGCCTTGCGCGCCCCCTCCGGCTGCAGCCGCGGCGCGGGAGGCGGAGCCCCAGCCGAGCCCGAGCCGAGCTGCTGCCCGAGCCTTGGCCGCGTCCGTGCCCGCCACCGGGCGGGGCCGCCCCTCGCCGAGAGCGTCAGCCCGCCAGGTCCGCGTTCGCGCGGGCGGCGCTTCCTCTGCAGGTAAGGGCGAGGTCTCGGCGCCGCAAAGTTTTGGGGGCACTGCCGGTCCCTACGCCCCGGCCTGCACCTCCAAGAGCTGCAAGCTCCCTGCCGCTCGGCTTCCTCCGCGCCGCCCTCCGCCGTGCGCTCCGCCTGCAACACCGGCCCTGGGCGACCCGTGTCCGCCTGCCGTCCTAGTGTCCCCACTCCCGGCTCGGAGGGCGCGTCCGCGGGCTCGCACGGCACCCTGATCAGGGCCCGCAACGGTTAAATCTTCACATAGTATCGATTTGTTGCTTAAGTTTTGGAGATCTGCATGGTGTAGTGGAAAGAGCGGCAAACTGGGAGGCGGGAGACCTGGGTTCACGTGCGGCTGTGGCCAGCGCCAACTTTCTAGTCACCTCGGTCCAGCCCTCCCTATCTGGCCTTGACGCCCATACCCGGACTAAGAGGGGTACGCCAGGGATGATCACCTGAAGCGCCATGCCTGTATTGCAGTTTTGTGAGTTCAGGGTCCCCCTGAGTGTTTCAGCCCTGGGACCCCATAGGGTGGAGAGAGAACGTTGGAACCCACAAAAGTCAATTTCAGGGTCACGTCGTTAACCTGCGACAGCTTCCGCAGAGCTTTAGGAGGGGTGTTGAGTCAGCCCCTGGGAGTAGCAGATGTTCCCTGGGCTGGGAGTCGAGGACCTTGGCTTCTGGTGACTCCTCTGCTGTTCAGTGACTGTGTGACCTTGGGCAAGTCCCCTCCACTGGTTTCGCTGCCTGTATAATAGGGGTAGAGGGTACGCGCTAGATGATCGATGAGGCCCTTCCGTGTAAATTCTGGAGAAGAGTAACCTCCGGGTCTCAGCGCTTAGGGTCAGTTTGGGGTGGAAGCAATGTTTCACCAAGAATCCACCCAGCACTTGCAAATGGGCATTTAGAAAATAAAGAAGGCATTTGCAGTTTGCTTTGGGAGGAGTCCCAAAATAGACATGGCAAGGATTGGTGAATACACTCCTTGCCTCCCTCAATGCTTTGGATCATCATAAAATATTCAACGGCATAATGGTTTGTTTTCAGAGTGGCTTATAGATCAGGAAGTGTTTCTGTTTGTGAGTCGGTTATTTTTGTAAAACCTCAAAATGGTTGTTTGAAAAAAAAAAATAATGCACTGTTTGGGGGTCCTGATATAGAGGCCAGCATCTTTTTGTTTCTAGTCTAAAGCGATGGATGTTTTCCAACCAAGACGATTTAAAACCACTCCAGACTCAGCATCCTTTGGTGGGTATTTAACATAGGTATGGTTGAAGAGGCCTACAGTTTTTGGGGGGTTTGGCAAGTCCATATTTTCCAGGGACAGATGAATTCAGCCACAGTAAAACAAGCACCAGGTGGTTAAACTTTGACATGCTAGAAGGTAAACTTTCTTCTTTTGGCCAGTCTCTTGTCCCCTGTTGAGCTCCAGTTAGCATCTCTGGAGTCTGTGTGAAATGCATTACTATGAAAGGATTCTTACTGAAGTGATTTTATTATTTTATTTCCTTCCTAGACATCCTGGTTTTAAGTTTCAAGCTTTATGAAATCAGAGGACTGATGAGAGTGTGCTTTGTGACGGGAGCAGGAAAATGGTGGAGTTGTGGTACACATGTTTGCTGTTCCCAAATGATGCTCTTTCCTCAAAGCTAATCTGCCCAGAACCTTTTTTTTCCTCAAATGACTTCAAATGCCAAAAGTCTTTTTCCCTCTTCATTTTTCATTGGTTCAACAAGCACTTTCTCACCACTCATTCAGGAGGAAGCAAACATGAAAAAATCCACCAGGCCCTACCCTCTAGGAGATCAGGTTCTAGTGAGGAAGAAAGAGGATTATGGCGCAGGGTATTCTGGGATTTGTCACATGCGACCTGGATTCAGAGTGCCCTGGGAACACTCAGAACGTGAATTCCAACTGAGGAGACTGGAGAAATCTGCACCATGGAAGATAGAGGGAAGAAGAAGATTTCAACAGGTAGAGAGAAGTGGAAAAGCCATTTTTAGATCAAGGAACAGGTATAAGAAAAGGCACAGAGGCCGGGAAGCACAGAGCATGGATGGAGAACAGTGAGTCTGGTGGAAGCACAAGAGAAGGCAGAACAGATCAGAGCAGAGGACAATAAAAGGCAGTTCAGGAGGCAGACACATCTGGGCTTGAATCCCCACTGGTTTGGGGATATTGGGCTGATTATTAGATAGATACTGCCCAGCCCCATAGGGCTCATTTCTCATTTGTAAAAGGGGAATAATAATAATCCCAAACTCAAAGAACTAGATGAAATCATGTGTGAAAGTGCCTAGCAACGCGTTTGCGATACAATAAGTACTTGATACAAGCTTGAGGCCCTGGTGGGGCAGTAGTTAAGAGCCATGGTGTGCTACGGCTGTGAACCAAAAAGGTTGGCAGTTCAAATCCACCAGCTGCTCCTTGGAAACCCTATAGAGCAGTTCTACTCTGTCCTATAAGGTCGCTATGAGTTGGAATCAATGGCAACGTTTTTCTTTTCTTTTTTTACACAAGTTAGTTTCTTTTATCAGTGTGTTCATGGACAAGCTTAGTAAATGTTGTTAGACACTGTTGGAGTATATAAAGGGTGCTTTTTGTTTTTGAGTGTGTGTTGGGTTAGGACCTCACCACGATTGTACAGTGAGGATGAGTTCCTGTGACAAGGTGATCTATGCTCAAGGTGTCTCCTGAGCCTGGGGGAGCTTTCTGTTATTACGAGGGTGCTCAAATCAGACACAAGCATCAATAGCAGCCAGTGCCCTGTAAATCATGTTAGTGGTGGGAGGCCACAGAGGATTGATCAGAGCCTCAGTCCCTGCCGCCCACAAGTTTATCACTGCAGATGGGCACATGTGCCCAGGGACCCAGGTATGGGGATTTGACAGTCAGACACAGTTATAAATATATCAGCTTTGTCCTCATATCCTGGGAACTGGACTCGGGGTTCTGAGCTCTGGACCCTGACTGCCTTCTGCCCTAGTGTAGGTTGCTGGGGGAGGTGCAGCGGTCAAGGAAGAGAGTGAAGAACTAAGCTGCAATACCGTATGATCTTCTGTAGTACTATGTAGAATCCACGGTACTGCCCTTCATTTGTTCATTCAACAGTTATTCATAGAGTACCTACTATGTGCCAGAGACTGTTCCAGGTGCCAGGAGTCCATTGCAGCAAAAGGAAAGGTCCCGGCCTTCCTGGAATTTATATTCTAGTTGCAGAAACCTGATAAAATAGTAAACATATATTATTGTTGTGTGCCGTCGAGTTGATTCTGTCTCATAGCGACCCAATAAGACAGAGTAGAACTGCCCCAAAGGGTTTTCTAGGCCGTAATCTTTTTCTTGCAGAGTGGCTGGTGGATTTGAACTGCCGACCTTTTGGTTAGCAGCCAAGCGCTTTAGCTATTGTGCCACCAGGGTTCCTTTGAGAAACATAATAAACAAGTAAATACATAAATAATTACTGATTATGATAAGAGCTGAGAAAGAAATAAAATGGGTAATGTGAGAGAAAGTGATGTGGGGGAGGGGACACCATCTGAAGGTGGTCAGGGAAGTCCTGTCTGAGGCATTGAGACTAAAGGTGAGAAGGAGCCAGCCATGTCTAGAGCTGATAAGAATACAGACTTGCAGACTCTGGGGCCATACCACATGGACTTGAATACTGGCCCTTCCACTAACTAAATAAATTCTGTGATCAGGTTGTTTAATCTTCTAGGCCTCAGTTTCTTCATCTGTAAACTAGGGATAATAATAGTACCTGCCCGAAAGGGTCGTTATGAGGATTAAATGAGTTGATAAATGTAAAGTACTCAGAATAGTGCCGGGTATGTAGTAAGCACCAAATAAAAGTTAAATTACAGAACAAAAAACAAACAAAAAAAACCACTGCTGTCGAGTTGATTTTGACTCATAGCAACCCTGTAAGACAGAGTAGACCTGCCCCAGAGGGTTTCCAAGGCTGTAAATCTTTATGGAAGCAGACTCCCACATGTTTCTCCCTCAAAGCTGCTGATAGGTTTGAACCTCCAACCTTTCAGTTAGCAGCTGAGTGCTTTAACCACAGGCCACCAGGGCTCCACAAAGTTAAATTAAGGGGGAAAACTGTTCCCGGCAGAGGGAACAGTGAATGCAAAGACCTTGAGGTCTGGAAGGGCTTGGTGCGCTCCAGGACTAGACAGGCTGTCTGCACAGATAGTGCTATCCCTACCATTACTGGGGAGACTCCAGAGCAGGTTCTCTGCCCCTTGAATACAAGACTATGTTTTAGGCGTTTTGAAAAAAGGAACACCCAGCCACAGCACTCTGACCTACAAGATCAGGCCCAGAGTGGCTTGGCAAGCTGCCGTTGCTGCTTTGGGGACTCTCGCTGTAGACCCACTTCTTCAGAATCTCTTTCCCTCCCTTCTTCCTCCCCTTTCATTTTCCTTCTGTCTTCTTCCTTCTCTTTCCCTCTCTGCACCCCCCTTTCTTCCTCCTCCTCCCACCCCTCTGCAGGCCCTGAGAGTAGTACCCCTGGAGGTGCTCTTTAACGTAAAGGTTGATATGTAAAGGGGGAGCTTGAGTGGGGTTGAGCCTGTGGTGCCACCAGCCCTGGTACCAAAGCACTGTCCCTGCTAGGTCACAGGGCCATCATCCCACTAAACCCTCCCAGCCTGGAAACTCCACAGCAGGGATGGGTAGCCATCTATGACCGTGCCTTCTCCCTCAATCCTTCCTTAGTGAAATCCAGTAGTCACTAAGTCCCATCAATTTTACTTCCAAAATTTCTCTCAAACATGTGCCTATCTATCTATTCACTCTTCAAACATCAGGCTTCTGCTCTCTGTACTCTAAAGGATGACTCTGATCATGTCATACCCCTTCTCGGAGACTTTCAGTGGGTCCCCTGTGTATGGGTAATGCCATCTGAAGCCCCTTTGCCCAGCAGACCTAATGGCCTGTCTCCATCCCTTCCTTCAGTTCCCCTCCCCCTGCCCTCCACACATAATCCTCTAATGCACCCAGAGATCATGTGCCTCTAGGCCTCTAGGCATTTGCTCCTCCTTCTAAGTAGCCTGTGCCTCACTCAGCCTTGGTGGTCTTGCCTATGCCTGAAGGCCCAGCTCGAATCCTGCCTCTTCTAGGGAAGCTGTCTTCCTGATCCCCACATCCCAGGGTGTTCATCCTTCTCTGGTCTCCCACTGAAATTGTTACCTCCTGTGGGGGAGCCCTTGCAGTCAGTCTTGAGGGATTTTGTGTGTGGTCACTTGTATGTGTGACTACGCCCACAAGGAGCTTCTGGGAGATCTGGCATAATGTCCCTCTTACCTCCACCCCACAGCCCTTCTCACAGAACATACTCTTAGCACAAGGACAGTATACGTTTGCTGTCGTGGTGTGACAAAAGCCTGAAGTCTGAATTATTTGAGTTCAACTGGGAACACCACGCCAATGCTTAAGGGTTGTGGTCCTTAGCTGACCTCTCTTGCCACACTCTGATGCCTTGACATGGGGATCCTTCATTAGCTAAAGAATGATGCAACCTCAAAAATGAGCCTGAATTTCGCTGGGCAACACGGCCTATTTTAAATAAATATACGATGTGACATTTAACTCTTCAAGCTAGATGAATTTGGCAATAATTATTTACATTACAAAAGGATTCTTTACTATACCAAAAGATTTAGTCCGGAAAGCTTTCAAATACCAAACGTGCCTGTGTACTTAACACCATTCAGTATATAAAATCTTGATTTATGCACAGATGTTGTAGCTGTACTTCTATATTCTAAGATATATACTAAATTTAAGAGACATTCATGGAAACAGGAGTAACACTGGCTTAAATCTGTTCTGGTAACTACAGATTACATTCTGTAGCTCTGAAAATAGGAAGATTTTAAATTTTATTTACTTTTGTTATCGTTGCAAGTATGTAACAAAACATTTGCCACTTCAACGTTTTTTACATGTACAATTCAGTGACTTTAGTTATGTTCATCGTGTTGGTCAACCATCACCATTATCTAAGATATGAATTTGTGTCTCATTTTTGTGCAGGGGCCATGCTAATCTTCTCTGTGTTGTTCCAGTTTTAGAATATGTGCTGTCGAAGCAAGCACAGGGTTTTTTTTTTTGTTTGTTTGTTTTTTTTGACTCTCCATCTGCCGGACAGTGGGAAGCCTGATTCGGTGCTTGGCTAATTGGTTTAAGGGCAATAGCCATTATTTTCACCGAAGTGACATAGCATGTTCAAGGACCCACCTGATGTTTGGAGACCTTTTTGCAGTGGTTAGAAACGGTTCAGGTTTCTAATCATTTCATAAGCTGGCTGCTAAATGACGTGTGCCCTCAACACTGGTTCTTTCAGGGGGAAAAGAAAGCCCACCACTAATTACAGGCTAGAAAGGTAACAGTGGGAATCTTTTGACCTCTTTTGAGGAATGACCTGAGAACTTCAGCTGTTTCAGTAAAAGGGTGACATGGCAAATTTTCAAAATCCTGAACGGAAAGAGCTTCAGAGGAATCCACCCGGATGCAGCAGTGCTTATTCTCTGAGATCTTGACTTAAGAGAAGACAGATGCGCCGGCAAATGAGAAACGCCGTGCTTCCTGTTCTCTGAGTGTCCACAATGCAGGGTGTAGGCTAGCGCTTGTTAAGACCAGCACCCTTTCCCAAAAAACCCTCTCCAGGGGTAACTTGTGAACATTAACACATTTAACTTCTGAATTACTGCTCAAGTTTGTTGTTTTCCTTGTTCCACATGTAGAATTTAGAAGGATCCAAAAGAAAAATCAATTGCTAAAATAAAGTTGGGGGTGCTATTTGTTTTTATGGAAATAATTCAGTTGGTAGTTGGAGGTTCCCTTCTTGCTGATTTTTCTTAGAAAAGGACATCAAACCCAGGCTATCCAGATCTCCCCTGGTACTGGTGCAGGTGCCTTTGGCTCCTGGTCAGGGTAGAGGGTAATGTCTATGTGGTTATGTACTCTTCCCCTTCCTTCCTGCCTGAGCAGGGAGGAGGCAGCAAGGGGAGAGGCATTTTGTATGTAGGGGCAGGAAGAATTGGTTATTTCTTTCCCCAGCTCATTTCTAAGTAGTTTCCGTACTTTGTTCTTCACAAAAACTGTGTAATAAGTTCTCTAGTGAGAGTGTGCTCTGTCTATATGCTGAAAACCTAGATTCACATGTACGTTATGGGGTATTTAGCTGAGAGTCATAGACTCTCAAACAGGGTTACAGGTCAGGAGATGATCAAGTGCAGCCTTTGTCTCGTGCAGGAATCCCCCAGCATCTCTCTGCTCAGA
This sequence comes from Loxodonta africana, assembly GCF_030014295.1. NCBI lineage: Eukaryota > Metazoa > Chordata > Mammalia > Proboscidea > Elephantidae > Loxodonta > Loxodonta africana. The sequence continues at coordinate 80,067,099 of NC_087350.1, read as the reverse complement.
CCTGCCAATCCCCAAGCCACTGCTATTCTACTGATTGTCTGGTGGTATACTGATTATTAGAAAATCCTTCATAATGCTGAGTCAAAAACTTTCTCTGGGCAATGGCTGCCCCATGGCCTTGATTCTGTCCTTTGAAGCACCACACAAAAATCTGTTTCTTCTCTATGACAGCCATTTAGTTCATTTGGGCATTCAAACACAAGGATCAGGTCCCCAGAATCTTTACTTCTTTAGCTAAAATGCCCCAGTTCGTCCAGTCCCTTGAGAAGGACAGAGCCAAGAGTTGAACACAGCTGTACAAGTGGAAGTCCGACCAGCCCAGAGAAGGGCAAGATCATTACAGCCTCACTTCAGAATCTATTTGTGTTAGCACAGCCTGAGGTTGAGTTAGGTTCCCTCTGGGCCCCCCTAGAGTTTGCTGTTGGCTCTCTCTTCTGGACTCTGCACTGGGCCACAAGGGAATGGCATGTACTTTGGTGTCAGAGAGATGGACGTGTCTTTTGGGGGAGCACTATTCAGCCCACTACAGATCTCTTTGACTCTCTACTTTCTCTCCTTTTGCGACTGTCTTTTCCCTAGATTGTATTTGAAGCCACCTGTCCAGAGTCACTGGCCTCACGTCTTTATTCTGCATGCTTTGTGTCTCTTCCTTCCTTCCTTCAGCATCCTGGCTGCTGCCCTAGACGGTGCCAGGGCTGCTCCCTTCATCCCTGTTGCACAGCTGTGGGTGGGGCCCTCAGGGATTAGGTGGCCTGGGACAACACAGGTATTTCTGGTCCATTTCTTCATTTTTAGTGAAGCATGCTCTGGTTAGAGGAATTTTCATCAATGGGAAGTAGGAGCTGTCAGTATTAAAATATTCATTACCAGTCCTTAGTCTTAGGGAAGATCCTACAGTGAATGTATTCTAGATTGAGAAGGAACACCTAGAGGAAGACTTCTGTCCTTGCATTTTCCCCTTAATTTAGTCCAAGATTGGCTCATTAAACTTGAAGGGCATTACTTATATTTTCAGCGCCCAAGTATCTTTTTCTGTAAAAAAGCTGCTCCCATGCAGCTCTGAAAGTGTGTAATAGCGCGATCTTCATGCCCCTCAACTAGCCTGCTCGTGCCCTAGCCTGACTCAGAAGTTCCATGGTCCTTATGTGGGATCACCAGTCTACTCCTTCCCTCTTGGCTCTCCAGGTGCAGGTCACACTAAAATGTGCTTTTCTCCAAAATGTGTATACACCACTTTGTTTGCAGTTGACATTCCAGAGCTCCCAAAAAGCCTAGAATAAGCAGGCCAGGAGTGTTGAGTCTGGTGAAGTCAGTAGCAGAGCTGAGGAAAGGCAGAGAGAGGACAGTGGCCTCGGAGGATCTGGCCTATGAGGAGGGTGGCCTAGGAGGAACATGTCACTGCTGTAACCAAGATCACCGTTTCACATCTGCCCGGAGCATCCTCCTGAACTCCTGCTGTACACCTTTCAATGTGCTTTATTAAGAAAGGCCTGCACAGGAATGGGAGCTGGGGGAAACAGATGAATCAGTCCCTGCCCTGCCTGCAGCTGGCAGTAAGTCAGTGCTGCACATAGTGCTATGGTTTAGAGACTCTTGGGAGACCAGCAGGCTCCCGGGGGATCCAAAAGGCTTTCTGGAAGGACTGGAATTTGAACTGAGCTCTAATAAGTGAGTAAGAACTAGAGAAAAGGAAAAAGGCAGAGAGAACAATATACCCAAAGGTGCCCTCAGTTGTGTCCCCACAGTCAGGGCTCCTGATTGCCCCTTTCCTGGTCATCCAATCAGAGCTGAACTGGAGGAACTTCAGGCTTGAAGGAGACCTTAAGGACCATCTAATAGAACAGATAATCAAATGTACTGCTTAGAGCTCTAAGGACAGGAGGAGAGCTGTGATCCAGAGATCTCTGGTTCTCAGTTTGCTTGCTGGGTTTAAATAACAGTAATTTTCCATTTTGACATGGTTTGTTTGATATAGCCACTTTGAAATGTCCTCGCATCAGAATGACCTGCTTTGTCTGGGAAGTCTTTCCTAGGGTGAGCCTTTCCTCCTCTCTTCTCATTCTTCCTCCAAGATAACACTTCCCAGATTGCATGGTCATGGGGTGTTTCCATGTAGCCTTGCCTCACTTGCCTATGAGCTTCTCCAGGCCGGGGACCTAGCCCTGCTGTTTTCTCAATCCAGAGCCTAGAAAAGGACCTGGTCCAGGGCTAAGGCTCAGCATATATTGTTGAGTGATGAAATGAATCAATGAGTAAATGAATGAATGACTGTGTCTATGACTACTACCTTAGTTGCACCTGGCTCCCAGCTGCTCTCTTCTTGCTCTCTTTATAGTCGGCAGTGGTATCCTGGCTAAGTGAAGAGTTTAAGTGGACTTCTGTGTTTCTGCATGTTATACCTGCTCCCAGATTTGGCCTGGCCTGTCAGCCAAGTGCTAGCAAGGACTCTGAGGAATGGTGCCCACTCTGCAATTTTAGGGGGTGGGCAGGCAGCAGACCTATCCTCCAGCTCTGGAGCTACTGCTTTCTGTCCTGGGACACAGCCAAGTCTGCCTGTGAACTTCTTACATGGTCCAGCTGGCTCTTTCTTGGTATGCTGTAGCCTTAGGACTAGGGTCCGAAAGGCAGTGGGGTGCAGGGCAACGTTTGTGAGCTTTTGACTCATTCAGACCCAGGTTTACTAGTTTCATGACCTGAGGCACGTTATTTACTTGCTTATGTAATTGATTATGTGCGAGTGTTAAACTTATAGAAAAGAAGATACAGGGAAGACATGATCTCTGTTTTCTACCTCCACATGGTAAATATTCTATAAGTGTTAATTTTTTTTTTAATATTATCTGAAGGGTTGTCACGGAGAAGAGGTATTAGACTTGTTCCATGTGTTTGAGGCTGTCCAGAACCAAACTTAGTTTTGTTCCCTTTCCAAATTCCGTCAAGTCCCCCCCCCACACCTCCCAGTCAGCTATTCCTCAAGCTTGCAGCGTTGCTGAGATCTTTGATTTTTTTCTTTCTTTACTGATTGCCACTATCTTTTTGTGTGAATTTGAAGAGGTTGCTTCCCCTCTGTGGGCCTTGGTTTTCTATCTGTGGACTAGGTTATTTCTATGGCTTTTACAGCTCTGACATTGCATTTCATTCCACAACATTGATTGATGCTCTAGAATGTGGAAGATGATATTCAAGGACCTAGGGCACATAGGGATGGAGAAACAGCCCCCAGCATTGTAGAGGTCACAGCCCAGTGTGGGGACAAACAAGCCAATCAATGTGATGAGTGCTACTGTAGAGGGATGAATCCAGGGCTGAGGGAATCTCAACCAGAACAGGGAGAGACTAACCACTTGGGGAATGTAGGGATCTTTGCCCTCAGGGAAGAATTATCGAGAAATGTTTGTTGCCTGCATGAAACCATGAATAATGGAGAGGAATTCCTCCAAGGTGGCATCAGGATATTTGCTTTGAATTGGAATGATCAGTGTGAAATTCCCAGCAGAGATGGCACGTGTTAGGAGCCTTCTTACCTCTCCTCTCCACCTACCTTTCCTCAAAGAAAAAAAAAAAAAAAATCCAAATATGTTGACCTTTATGCATAGAAGCTCTTGGGGTGCGTGGCTCAGTTTAGCAAGTACCATTCGTGTGTCTGACTGAGAAATGTCTAGGTAGATGCAGAATTACATGCCTAATAAGAATTAATCTATCTTTGCCACAATTGTGTTCAGAAGCTAATTTTCAAAGACAGTGTCAATTTTCCCAGCTGTCTGGATGACAGTTAGATACACACAACCTGTACACGTATATCCTCTTGCTTGCATTTATTCTACACAATTTAATTTGGTTAGAGTCTATAAACTTTTATTGATTGCCTCTTATAAGTTTAGCCCAGTGTTGAGAGGCCAGGGGTACAAAAAAATGTATCACCAGCCAGAAGTTTCTTTTTCTAGCTGGATTAATAAGACTGAAACCCAAGAATCAGAGAAGGAAACTATCTATTCACTGGGGAATGCTGAGTAGGTTGGTATGATTGCCAGGATTCGACCCCAGGCAGACAGGTCTAGAGAGATGGATGGTGAGGATGGAGTCTGCATTGGAGATGGACCAGGGATTACAAGCCAGAGCACAGATGCAGGGGGTAAGGGTGAGGGACTGGAGAGGGGAGGTTGGGGCAGTGAGGTAGAGGGGAGAATAATTTAACGGATAAATTCAGCATGAGCTAATTTTTCAGTCTCATCCTCAGCCCTCATTTTCATGCTCTAAAAATGAAAACATTCCTTCAACACATCACGTTCTGGCATGCCTCTGGACCTTTGCTTGTGCTGTCCCCTTTGCAAAGCATGCCCCTTCCCTCCTCATCTACCAGTAAAACTCTTAGTTATCATTCAACTCAAGCGTCCCTCTGCTGTTCCAGCCTCATTGACCATCTCTGTCCTGGGTTCTCATAGTGCTTTGTGTATACTCCTCTCTTAGTATGGTGCCTGGTACATAACAGACATCCAAGAGACATCAGTTGAATAAATGAATGAGTGGATAAACAACTGTCTTAGCCATCTAGTGCTGCTATAACGGAAATACCACAAGTGAATGGCTTTAACAAAGAGAAATTTATTTCTTCACACTAAAGTAGGCTAAAAGTCTAAATTCAGGGCATCAGCTCCAGGGGAAGTCTTTTTTCCCTCTGTTGACCTTCTCGTCAATCTTCCCCTGGACTAGGAGCTTCTCCGCGCAGGAACCCTGAGTCCAAAGGACACTCTCTGCTCCCTGCACTGCTTTCTTGGTGGTATGAGGTTCCCCTCTCTGATCTCTTCCTTTCCTTTTTATCTCTTGAAAGATAAAAGATGGTATAGGGCACACCACAGGGAAACTCCGTTTACCTTGGATGAGGGATGTGATCTGAGTAAGGGTGTTATAATCTCACCCTAATCGTCTTTAACATAAAATTACAATCACAAAATGGAGGACAACCACACAATACTGGGAATCATGGCCTATCCAAGTTGACACATATTTTTAGGGGACACAGTTCAGACCATGACAATAAGTTTGTTGGGTTCTGTATTTGACTCACCTTCTGGAACTATGAAATATTTGTTGAGAGAGGAATGAAGGGCACTGAGTTGAAAATGTGACTGGCAGGTGCAGAGCAGGAAGACCGCTGGGCTGCCCCTGGGGTTGGGGTAGAGGAAATACGGCTTTCTGATGAATAGAAGCACACAGTAAAGAAATACTCTGAAAAAATATATAAGTAGATACTAAACATTTAGGGAGGGGGATCTACCTGAAGAATAATAATAATAAAAAAAAAAACTAAATAAATGCGCCAACACCTCCTTTATAAATTACTACATTAGAGGTGATGAGAGCAAGTAGCCCTCCCACTGACTGACAGAGTAAGATTGGGATAACCTTTCTGGAGAACTATATAAAATGCCTTAAAAACTTGTGTGTAGTATTTTACACAGCAGTGCCACTTAGGAATTTATCCTAAGAGAATAATTAGAGTTGTATATGTTTGTCTCAACATTGTTTGTAATAAAAACATTGCTAAAATAAACCAAACGTCCAGCAACAGAGTATTAGCTTTAAAAATGGCACTTCCATAAGGTGTAGACATCAAAAAAAATAATAATGTTATAGAATAATAAAGATATAGGAAGATGTTTACAGTATATTGTTCTAAGAAGATCAGGTTATAAACCAGTAGATACAGTAAGATCCCAGTTATATATTTACACACACAGACACACACACACACACTCAAACAGGCTAGAAGGGTAAATAGCAACTTGTAGATTATAATGGATGATTTTAATTTTTCCTTTCCAAAGAAGAAAAATTTTCAAAATTTCCTACCAGACACATGTATTACATTTGTAATGAGAAAGGGGCGGAGGGAGGAGTGTTCTTTAAGAAGGAGAGCTAAGTTTTTGGAGAGTATTGTTTGAGCTTCAGTGAGTTGAAAGCAAGATGGGCACATGATTTGTCTTGCAAATTCCAGACAGGTAGTGTTTTCAGAAGGAAGAGTGGTCTTGGGTCCATTTATGTGAGTATATTTATAGAAGTGAAAGCTTTGGGGGAAGGAAATGGATTGATTTTTTTTCCCCTTGAACTTTTGAAATTATTTTTTCCACTCCATTTGTAATTGAGCCGAGGGAGCTATTCTTATTTCTTCCTTTCTCGGGCACTGCGTTAGGCCTAAAAGTGTTAACTGGCTTAGGATGTGGATTTTGCTAAAATGATTCTCCTTGAAGTCTTCAAAGGACTCTCTCTCATGCTTAAAAATGGGGTGTCAAGGGAGACCACTTTTTGGAATCTATTTTGCTCTTCTGCCCGATGTATTTTCCCTTATATCCTTTGGTAACTTTGGATTTCCAAGTTGGAAACCACCCATGCATTGGTGTGATCGTGAGCCCCATCAGCCACATGTAAAGAGTTCGGGAGAGTGCACCTGTGTTGGGCGCTGTTGGAAAGGTTTATTTAGGGGCCAGTCTGGCATCACCCTATCCTGTGGACGTAACATTAGTCTGTAGAAAAACAGATCAGAGCTGGGTAGAATCTCTTTAAATATTAATTGAAGTGATGCCTTTTGCCACATTTCCAAAGAGCTTCAAGCGTTTCACAGACATTACCTCATCATTAATTTTCACAGTGCTCTTGGGTGAGAAGCTGATGGCAAGTATTATGGTCTCCATTTTGGGTAGAACATAGCAGGTATTTTGGACAGTAAAGTAATTTTAGGAGTTGTCCTGACCAGATATCAGTTGATAAAAGAAAGTAGTGGTAAGTTTTTTGGTGTCTTCTTTCATGGTTGTCCTGCATTACCCACAAATTATAGTATCTTCTTGCATTTTGCCCCACCGACATTTATTGAGTGCCTACTGTGAGCAAGGCACAGTGTTGAACACTTCTAAATAGGAGTAATATTTGAACCTCCTTAGTTTCACACTTAAGGCCTTTGGTGATCTGGCTTCTATCTGCCATTCCTATCCTGAATCCCTCAACCCTGCTTCATATCTCTTTGTCCCACACACCCTTCATTCTGAGCTGAACCTTTCGTCTTTAGGGTAGCCCTGTGCCGTCTTTTATTTATATACTTTCTATGCCTTGCCCGAGCCATGGCCTATAATGCCATCCTCACCACCTCTGCAAGTCTCACTGTCCCATCTTTCATGCCCAGTAACCTCTTCCACAAAGCCTCCCCTGGTAGGTCACCCCACTATACCCACATGTGGACGTGATCCCCTACCATCAAACTCCCAGGCATTCTACCATCCCCTCTGCTTTGGCCCTTACTGTTTCTAATTTGGTAGTAATTCAAGCTCCTTAACTGTGGGGATGGTTCCAGTTTATCTTTGTGTCTTTAAGCACCTCTTGTAGAAAGCGAGTACTTGTTGTAGAAAGGAAGGAAACGGACATAATTTCAGGCCAGAGGTCACCAGTTTGTACAGAGTCCTGTGGGGTGCAGAGAACAGAGGTCACTGATAGGCACCCACTCAACTTTTGATCTTATTTACTGAGGCCCCTGACTCCCTGCAGGCCTGTTCTGTCCTCTCTTTATATCAGTGCCTGCACTGTCTTTCATTTAACACTTGTGTGTTAAAACCATCCTCCTCTCATAACATTCTGGGAAGACACAGGAAAAGAAAGACAATTGGAGCAATTTTAAGAAGATTACCCCTGTGCTTATTTTCTTTTCAGCTTTTGCCATGCAAACCATCCACACTGCATGGGATCCGAGAACTGCAGAGGGCTTTCTTCAGAGCATTTTCCATTCAAGAATTGGCACGAGGGCTGAGATCGTCTTGTGCTCCACCTGTAGCTGGCTGTGTGAGGCTGGGCAGGTTATTTAATCTTCCTGTGGCGTCATTTCCCCATCTGTTAAGGAGGAATAATGAGCTTGGTGGTGACCTATCTCCCTGGGATGCTGTGAGACTTAGTGAGCTAATGCCATTGTTATTAACTTTAACCAAAAATGGCTGGGCAATACCAGTGGGAGACAAGGTATTGCTGTAGCTTGGACTACAACCATAAAATGGATGCATCATGAGACCTTTGGGGTCATCTTCTGCATTGCCCTCGGCATAGAGGAAGCCAGTTTGCCCATCAAGGACCTCTAGGGTTTTCTCTCTCAGCTTGTTCAAATGGCTGAAGTCTTGAGGGTGAGAATGGCATCTGGAGGGCTTCTGGGACTTTTGTGCTGAAAGGAAAGAAGCCAAATTCATGTTGAAATGTGTAGCTGCAGCGTCCCACATCCAGCAGTTAAGGAAGACCATGGTCCTGTGTGGAGTGGGGCCTGGGCCACAGACGGGTCATCCAACTTTGCCTGCATGGCACAGCGGTCAGTTTTACTTGGGCTTATTGACTCGCTATGGGAAGGTCATTTGATATTCACATTCTTGTGGCTGCAATCTTGGGAATGTGACTTTTTATCTTTAAAAATAGCTGTGTGCTGGGAGGCCCGGGAGCAGTGTCCTGGGATGGAGGGGTGGTGCCAGCATGGGGCTGCTGAGGAAGTGGGGTCGACTTCTTTCCTTGCAGGAGTCTCTTCAGCTCTGCTTGACTGGTGAGTTGATGTCTTTTCATTCTCTATGTCCCGTTTTCTCTAGACTCCTCAGAAAGGGAGCATTTTTTTTTTTCTATCGTACCTTCCCAGTATATATTTTTAAAATCATTTTCCACAGTGTATTTGTTTTTGAGCACTTAACATTTGTGAAACCTGTTGAAGTCAAAGTTCTTTTGGTCTTCATCACTGCAATTTGTTTGTCATGGGTTCTTCTCAAAACTCACGTCTGTTTTGTGCTTTCAGATTGTAGTATCTTTAATCATTTTATATATAGACAAGATGATTATTAAATACCATTGGAATTAAATTGCCAGCTGGCTTTCAAAATTGTCGAATTATAAGATGTAAGCCCTGAGACTGGAGATTTTCAGGTTAAATACCTCTGTTTCAGATGGTACAGTGAGTATCCTGAGAGGGTAACAGTGATAGAATCAGAACTTGAAGGGAGGTCTCCCGACTCCTTTGTCCATAACTGCTTGGCCTACCCTGTAGAGTTTGCGTGGCAGAAGGTACTAAGTAAATATTTGTTGAATGAAAGAATGAAATAACAAATAAATGAAAAACAAAACAAAACAAAGCAAAACACAGTACGATTAGTTAGAAGCAGTCTAATTTATCACGGCACTCAGAGAGGCAGCAAGTCTTGAAACTTAGATAATATACCTAAGTGATTGGAAAATTTTATCTATCTGCAAATCTCTTTAATACTTCAAGTTTCTACTTAAATCCCCCTTTACTTTCATTATTTACCCACTGGTCTTTTCATTCTGCCACGGCCTTAAAAACGCTATGGAGCAGTTCTACTGTGCACATATAGGGTTGCTATGAGTAGGAATCAGCTGGAAGGCGACCACCATCACCACCGTTTGCATGACATATGTTAAATGTGAGGGGGAATGTATTTGAGTTTATAATTTGTTAGGAAGGAGAGAACATGTTCAGAAATAACTACAATACAAGCCAGCTAGTGATAAATACATGAGGATCATCTCTAGAAAAAGTTATAGAAGCCTAGAGGCTGTAGAGGTCATGTGTTGTGGGGGAAAGCATCATGGAAGACTTCATGGAGGAGGTAACATTTGAGTGAGGCTTCAAAAGAGGTAGAATTTTGACATGGGAAGCTTGGGGTGGGTAAGGAACATCCTAGAAAAAATTTTTTTTTTTTTTAGAGAGGTGGAAAAAGATAAAGGCATAGCAGAGGCACTCAGTGCAATTTGTTTGTCTCAGGGGTCATTTAAAGGTGATTAGAAGGAAATGAGCCTAGACAAGTAGGTCAGAGCCAAAGGGAGACGGTCTTTAAGCCCCGCTTAGGAGTGTCTTCTTTATCCTGAAGGCAATGGGGAGCCATTGAGAGGACCTGAATAAGGGTGGGGCGTGACCAGAGCTGTGCTTTCTTTAGTAGGAGTTATTTGCCATCAGTGTACGAAGTAGATTGAAGTGTGTGCGGGGTAGGCTTTTGTTGTTTTTATTTTGTAATTATTTTGCAGCCTATGTTGATATATTGAAAAATTGCCTTAATGTTTTGTTAAGAGATAATTGCTTTTCTTATTATGGTCATTGGATTTTGATGTAAGCATTCAGGGCACAGATTATAGTCTGGAGAAATCCAGCTTTAATTTTATAATGGGAATCTGCGGGAAAATAGAATTTGCTTAACAGAAATAGCTTTATAGGAAATTTCCAGAATGAAGAAACTCACCTTTCCTTCCTTCTTTCCTTCCTCCCTCCATCCTTTCCTCTCTTCCTTTCTCCCATTCCCTACGTCCCTCCCTTTCCCTCTGTCTCACTCCCCGCTCCTTTCCTTCCTTTTTAGCAATTTATTTTAAACAAAAACTACTTATATTCATTTACCTGATAATGACCTGATAATTCCCGGTCACATAAAACCTGTAAGTATTGAACACTTTTCAAGTGTGGGCCTTTCTTGCTTCCTCCTACCCAGCCTTCAGAGCTGTTTTCACTCTCTGTAGGACTTGCTTTGTTAAGGCAGCTGAATCACACTCATTTTACAAGGGTCTGCCTTGTTCCAGTGGCTGTTTATATAAGACTAGTTGTAGGAATTTTGAAAGTCACAAATATACTGTTACTTTTGGTATTTGTAATATAGAGAAAACTCTGATACTGTTGATTTTTTTTCAGTAGAGCTGTTTTTATAGGGCCTGGGTTTTGGCTAGTTAGCACCATTAGTTTCAATCTTTCAACCAGTATTTACTGAACATCTATTAAGCACCGAAGAATCATGGTGAATCAGAGAACCTCGGCCCTGCCCTCACCGACCTTATATTTTACACATATATTTTTTAGCAGGGGATATATATAAGTAAATAGTCAAATATAGTTCCAAGAGAGGGAGAGTACTGAATATGGGAGTACCTGACGCAGAGTTGAAGATCAGAGAAAATTTAACAAGGGGGATGTAAACAGAGGCCTAAAAATCAGTTGGGGTAGATTAGTGAGGATGGCGCAGGACTGGCAGCATTTCATTCCATTATATATAAGGTCGCTATGGGCTGGAACCAACTCAATGTCACCTAACCTAAGGGCTGGGAGGTTTGGAGGGAAATGGAGAATGACTCCTAATGGGTATGGGGCTTTTTTTTTTTTTTGCTGGGTGGCAGGGAGGGGAATGATGAAATGTTTTAAAATGGATTGTGGGGATGGTTGCACAACTGTGAGTATACCAAAAACCACTACTTGTATACTTTAAATGGGTATATTGTATGTTATATGAATTATATCTCAATAAAGCCTTTTAAAAAGTCAGTTGGGGAAGCCAGGCAAGGAGGAGCGGGAAGAATGTACCTGGCGATGAAATGGCATGTGTGCAGGCTCAGCAGCAAGAGCGAAACTGGAAGAGGTTCAGCAGTGCTAGAACTCTCTGGGAGGTGATGAGTGGTGAGAGAGAGGAACGCAAGAGGCTGGAGAGGTGAGTGGGGCCTGAGCTGGTAGGGCCTCAAAGGCCTAGGAATAATAATAGCAGCAGCTTCCGTTTTCTGAGATCTTATATGTCAGGCACTATTCTAAGCACTTTAAGGAGGGCTGGTGGTACAGTGGTTAAGGCGATTGACTGCTAACCGGGTGGTTGGTGGTTCAAAACCATCAGTGGCTCCAAGGGAGAAACTTGTGGCAGTCTGCTTCTGTAGAGATTCACAGCCTTGGAAACCCTATGGGGTCACTATGAGTTGCAGTGGACTGGATGGCAGTGGGTAGGTTCTAACCATTTTATGTGCATTAACGAATCAATCCTCACAATAACCTTATGAGGTAGGCACTGTTGTTATCCACATTTTACCAGTGGGGAAACAGGCACCAAGTGGTGGAGTAACCTGCTCAGAGTCCCAGATCCAGTGAGTGGTAGACCTGGGTTATGAACCAAGGAGGTCTGGCTCCAGAGTTCACAGTAAGGACCCTAATAAATTATCCTAAACGATGGGGTGACATTAGAGAAAGGTTTTTTTTTTTTTTAAACACTTTTTTAAAAAGTGAGGTAAAATTCATATAACATACAAGTAACCACTTTAAAATGTATAATTCAGTGGCATCTGGTGTATTCACAACACTACCTCTCTCTAGTTTCAAAGCTTTTTCATTAGCCTAGAAAAACACCCAATACATCATAGAGTTTTATGCAGGGGAGTGACATGATCAGATTTACATCTTAGAAAATATTACTCTGTGGTGTGGGGAATGAATTGGGGGAGAGCAAGATGGAAGAAAGTAAGACCAGTTGTTGCAGTGACCCACGTAAAAGATCATGCTAGCCTGAACATGTGTGATGGCAGTGGGGATAGAAGGAAGTGGAAACTGGAGAGCTTTTGAGGAGGTCACATTAACAGGAGAGTTAATGTGGAGAGTGGTTGGATTTGAGAGGAGGGTACAGAGACACTCAGCTGGATGCCTGGATTGTGGACCTGAGAAGTTGGGTGAGCAGTTAGTTTAAATGGTGCTTATGATGTCCATGCCACAGGTATGCCCAGTGCAGGCTGTCACATGAGAATAGGTTAGCCCTCTGACCTCTCCACCAGTCAGAATCATGGAATTGGAGGTGACAGAAGCCTTAGAATCCTTCTAGATCTAGAGGTAGAAATGGAATTACTGGAAGGAGAAGGGACTTGGTGAAGGTCACACAGGGGACAGTGCCAGGGTCAAAATGAGGTGTGCACCTGCTAATGCTCAGGCTGATGTGCATTTGCCTGCTGCATTGCCGCTCCCCAGGGAACCTTGGCTTCATGCCTCAAAGCTTTGATTCTCTTCTGAGAGATTGTCTCTCTGATCCTAAAGAGAGCTATCATTGCTGCACAAACAATAATAATGGGAATTGAAATAAAAAGGAAAAATAATGTACTGCCTAAACCCAGCATCATCAGCTCAAACTTGTTTCGTGTTCCTTGCCTGCCTCTGCCCCAGCATCACCTTTACACAGTGGTACCCAGAGCATAGGTATGACTTTATAATCTCTGGTTTACATTAAATCAAATGATTTTTCTTGATCCTTGTATGGCTTCTGGTTAGCATTTTTCAGGATTCACAAAAAAAGATGTGCTGTCACTTAACCATTCTCCTGTTTTCAGTTGTTTTGTCTTTTGTGTTTAGGGATAGTGCCTCAGTGAGCACGTTGTAAAGGCTTTTCCTTTTTTTTTTTGGATTCTTTCCTTAGGCAAAACTCCCAGCCATGACAGTCTCTATGTCCTTTTAAAGTGGGGTGACCCAAACTGGACACTATTCTTTACTGAGGTCGGGGCAGAGGACAGAGCGCTTAATTGGGGCTTAATTTCTGGGTTTCTAGGCCCTGTGGTTTTCAGGGATCTCTGAATCGAATGGGCAGTCATTCACAGCTGTCACTGCCACTCTTAATGGCTGCCATTTCCTAATAGCTGACCCTATTCCCTGAGTCGTTTGCTGTAAACTGGGCAGTTCTACAGGAGGCAGGAGAGGTTTCCTGGCAGAATGCTTAATTAAGGCTTAATTAAGACAGCACAGTGGCCCGTTTGGCCTGAACTCTTGCACAGGGTCCTGATTGGCAGAGGGCACCTGGCGCTCTTGGCTGTCTGACAACGATCAGCTGTTCCCAAGCCCCATGCAGAGATGAGCAAGGCCAGCAGGCAGAAGCTGTTTCCTAGACTCCCTGGAGCATTTTAGACATCTTTCTTGTGGGCCCCATGCTCTGCCTTATATTGGTTAGGCCTATTTGTCTGTGTGTCTTATTCTCTCTATAAGACAGTGATCTGTCCAAAGGCACAATCCATGTCTGGTTCACCTCAGTCCTCCGTTCCAGGCCCTGCACAGGGCCTAGTGAAAAGAGGAAGCTCGATATGAGTTGACCAAACTGCATTGAGTTTTGGACCATATCCGTTGACTCGAGATGGCTTCAGACCCTTCAGAGGTAGTGCTAGGCTTGGAAAAGACCAGTGCCAGGTCTATGGAAGGGTGGGGACTTCAGATATGACCTGAAGATGTGGCCAGGACAAAGCCTAATGTCACAGGTCATGGGGCAGGAGCTCTGAGAACTGTGCCTTGGGCCTAGCTCTGGAAGCCATTCTTGGTTTCTTGTGCTGTTTTGGTTGATATTATTTTTTAACATGATCGGATTGGAATCCTGCCTTCCTTCCTGCAGACACATGGAGCCAAATCTCAATCCAGGAGGATGGTGAGCTGCCTCACACGGGTAGTTCTGGGAGTTCTCGGTCTGAATTTCCCTAGCATTGTAGGTGCTGTGGATTTTGTTTTTGGTGCTTGTTGTATCAAACATGCCCCTAGGCTATTAGAAATTTGTTGGCGTGTAATGACATTTGATAACTTATTTGATAGTGAAAAAACAAATCTAGACTGAGTTCACATACCACAATTTTGTTGAATAGGCCCAGATGGTTGTCAAGAGAATTTTTCTTAATAGATTCAGGACATTTTTGTATGAAGGCTCTTGTATCTCTAGGGTATATTCCTAGGAGTGGGATTTCTGGGTTGTATGGTAGTTCTATTTCTAACTGTTTAAGATAACGCCAGATAGATTTCCAAAGTGGTTGTACCATTTTACATTCCCACCAGCAGTGTATGAGAGTTCCAATCTCTCCGCAGCCTCTCCAACATTTATTATTTTGTGTTTTTTGGATTAATGCCAGCCTTGCTGGTGTGAGATGGAATCTCATCGTAGTTTTAATTTGCATTTCTCTAATGGCTAATGATCGAGAGCATTTTCTCATGTATCTGTTGGCTGCCTGAATATCTGCTTTAGTGAAATGTGTGTTCATATCCTTTGCCCACTTCTTGATTGGGTTGTTTGTCTTTTTGTGGTTGAGTTTTGACAGAATCATGTAGATTTTAGAGATCAGGCGCTGGTCGGAGATGTCATCGCTGAAAATTCTTTCCCAATCTGTAGGTGGTCTTTTTACTCTTTTGGAGAAGTCTCTAGATGAGCATAGGTGTTTGATTTTTAGGAGCTCCCAGTTATCGGGTTTCTCTTCATCATTTTTGGTAATGTTTTGTATTCTGTTTATACCTTGTATTAGGGCTCCTAGGGTTGTCCCAATTTTTTCTTCCATGATCTTTATCGTTTTAGTCTTTATGTTTAGGTCTTTGATCCACTTGGAGTTAGTTTTTGTGCATGGTGTGAGGTATGGGTCCTGTTTCATTTTTTTGCAAATGGATATCCAGTTATGCCAGCACCATTTGTTAAAAAGGCTATCTTTTCCCCAGTTAATTGACACTGGTCCTTTGTCAAATATCAGCTGCTCATACGTGGATGGATCTATGTCTGGGTTCTCAATTCTGTTCCATTGGTCTATGTGTCTGTTGTTGTACCAATACCGGGCTGTTTTGACTACTGTTCAGGACATTTTTAATAACCAACAAGTCTATGGAGAGGTAAAGAACTTCACATTAAATGGCAAGGGGAACTAAAGACCGCAAGATCTCATAATCTCAGAGTTGGAAAGGTCCTAACTGGCTTCCAGTCCAGCTTCTGGGTTCTTTGCATGGCTGTGTAATAGCAGGCAGCACCAAGGAGAATGTGTTCTTATGAAGCTTCTAATTGCCAAGCCTGTGAAACCTGTTCACAATGGATCTTTTGGCTGTCTTGGCTGTATTTGGCATGGTTGGTCACACACTCCTTTTTTGTACGATTACTATCACCACTATCTAGTTCCAGAATTTTTGTTACCCCAAAAAGAAACCCCATACTCAATAAGTGGTCACTCCCAATGCCCCAACCCCTGGAAGCTAGAAATCTCTGTAGATTTTCTTATTCCGCATATTCCATATACATGGAATCACACAAATATGTGGCCTTTTGTGTCTGGCTTCTTTTACTTAGCATTATATTTTCAGGGTTCATTCATGTTGTAGCATGTATTGGTACTTGATTTCTTTTTATAGGCGATAATATTCCACTATATGGATAGACCCCCATTTGTTTATCTGTTAATTAACTGGTGGACATTTGGGTTGTTTCCATCCTTTGGCTATAATAATGCTGCTATGAACATTTGTGTACAAGTTTTGGGGGGGTATGTACCTAGGAGTGGAATTGCTGGATCATATGGTAATTCTAAGGAGTCATGCTGACACAGTGGTTAAAGTGCTCAACTGCTAACCAAAGGTCTGTGGTTTGAACCCACCAGCCGCTCCACGAGAGAAAGATGTGGCAGTCTGTTTCTGTAAAGATTCACAGCCTTGGAAACCCCGTGGTACAGTTCTACTCTGTCCTATAGGGTCCACAATGGCAGCGGGTTTGGTTTTGGTATGGTAATTCTATGTTTAACTTATTGAGGAACTGCCAAAATATTTACATATCTTTTTTTGAAACTTTCTTCTCCCCAGGCTTCTCTGGCTGCCCTCAGGGCTCTCTGACCATTTCTTCTCTGTTTTCCTTCATGGCTCCCTTTCTTCCTCAGCCCCTGAAAGGGTGGTGCTACCCTAGGCTTGTTCATTCCTTCCTCAACTCTGCCCACTCAATCCTAGTGGTGCGCAACCCTAGCTCTACATTACAATTACAAAGGGCTCCTTTAACAAACCCGGCTCAGGCCCCACCTCAGACAAAATCAGCATCTCTGAGGGTGGTGGAGCCTGGGCCTTGGTGTTATTTAAAGACCTTAAGGCTTCCAGTGATTTCGATATTCGGCTTCTCCCAGGATAATCATTCACTGTCATAGTTTCAACCTGATGACTGTCCAGGTTTTACTTTTAGCTCCAACTTATCTACTGGTAGTTCCATGGATATCCCTCAGGCACCTCAAATTCAGCTATTCCAAACCAAACTCTTCATCTTTCCTCTCAAACATGCCCTTCTCCCAGTGTTTTCTCTCTTGGGAAAGGAACAACTATCGCCCAGTCACATGAACCGGAAACCTGGAGGTTGTCAGTGCCTTTTCTCTCTCTCCTTTTCTAATTTCCAGTTGTTTCATTCATTCAGCAGTTCACTGCCCAGTAGTCAGGACTGCGGACAATCTAGGAATTATATTAAGAAGACAAAAGAGACATGGATATAAAACAGTTGAGTAGTAATAAAGACAAGAGGATAACCTGGAATTAATTATAACAACTATCATTATTGAGTATTTTCTTTATGTCGTGCATTCTGTTAGTACTTTGTATATATTATCTAATTTACTAGGAGATAGGTGAGGTCAGCCCCATTTCACAGATGACAGTATAGGCCTACGAGGCTCAGGTACATACTTATCCAACAACACATGGTTAGTGAGTTAGAATTGGAATCCAGGTAACATCAAGACCTGTGCTTTTGACATGAGAGGTCACTAAGGAAGGGCTTTGAGCCCAGCAGTGCACCATTAAAGCATGGAAGGAGGGAAATCAGGATGTGACCACCAAATGAGACTATCCATGGCTATGAGAGTGCTTTGAAGACTAGAGGATGTTGCAATAACCTTGCAACCTTTTGCTCATGCCTCTGGCAAGTCACTTCTTCCATTTTGCTCTGAATTATGATTAGGTGCTTATATCTCTGATTCCCCTGGTGAATTACAGACAACTTGAGAGTAAGAACCATGCCTTGCTTATCTCAGTGTCACCCACAGCCTCTGGGAGGTGATTTACCTTTGTCCCACCCTCTCTTGTGGCCTTGCTGTGCACTGTGTGTTGGAGCTCCTGGAGGTCAGAAATTGTGTCTGATTCATCTCCCTGTTTCCTACAGACATTGGCACAAGATATTTGCACAGGGTTGAGCTAACAGGGCATTGTACAAAACTGATGAGAAGCTTGGAGGCCATAGGCATTTAGGAAACTGTAGTTTGTTTGAAAAGATTGAGAAATTTAGGATTTGAAAGGCATTTGAGATAATCCTTGCCTAACATTTTGACTTTACAGGTAGGGAAATTAAGACTCAGAGAAGGGAGGGATGTGACTGGAGTCATGTGTTTAGCTGGTAGCAGAGCAGGGACTTGATTGAAGGTCTTCTGTCTCCCTGTGCTGTGCTCTGTCCCTGCACTAGGATGGAGACAAGGGTTCAGCAACCACAGCTGACTCAGCAATGACACTTTGCCATCCATCTTTGAGGCTACTTAAGGGGCCCTGGCAAGTACAGCTGTGATGAGGTGAGGCCTTGCAGGTAGCGTCACTGTTAGCATCAGAGTTAGCGTCGCTGTTAGCGTCAGCCCTTTCCAGGGCTCACAGTCCATCTGATGGGGGCAACTTCCAGCTTTCCACTTGGTGTGGCCTGGGTCACTGTACACTCAGATCACTAGCAAGAAAAAGATACATCCCGGGTCCACATTAGTGCTGACTGTTCCTGCTGCTGCCCTGTAGCTCCCAGAGGGCCGTGCAAAGGCCATCTGTATTGAGCTAGATAAGAGGCTAAGCCCTTTCTATGAGATGTCTAATCCTGTTATGCAGATGTGAAATCTGAGTGGCATGACAATGGCCTGTGCCAGTGTTTCCCAAAGGCTTGTCTGTGTACCATGTGGGACCCAAGATGACTTTAGGTGGTACGTGAATGGACATTTTTTGTTTCAATAGTCGTGTATTTATTTTAATGTATACTAGGGTGGAAAAACCACATCTAGCATGATCAAACTTATGATTTTATGAATTTTAATACCTAAGATGAAGCTAAAGTAGTATCATATCATAGAATTCTTTTTATGCAGACTGTGTATGCTACAGGTGTGGTGGTCTGGCACTTTGCTGACATGACAAAGGTTGTTAGGGCAGTTTGGAATCAACTATCATTTGGGAAATGCTTCCCTGGGATAATGGTGATCCAGGGTGCTTTCCCATGGTCACCTCCTGCTGCTTTTTTTCTGCTAGGTGCAAGATGAGATGGCAGAAGGTGCCGGTGGCCAGAGCTCCTTTACATGACCGAGGAGCTTAGAAGACCCAGAGAACCAGCTGTGAGCCACTGGTTTTTCTTTGGTCCATAATAAATCTCCTCTCAGGCATTTTTCTATCAAAAAAAAGAGGTTTCTGTTGGAGAGAGAGGCTAAAAGAGAGAAGGGAAGATGGAAGAGGAACAGGAATGATGTGTAGTGCTATTCCAAAATAAGAAATGAAAAGAAAAAAAAAAACTATTTCCTTTAGCTTTTTCTCGACTCCGTTTATGACCACAGGCAAAATGACTTATGAAGTCAAAATATCAGGGCCTGTGTTGCAATGAAACACTAAACTGAGTAGGGAAGAGAGATTTCGAAATTTCTTTATGGGGTTGCCATTGCATTATATTATCCTATTATGGTAAAATAGGTAAATCCCCTTTCCTTTTGTCAGAACTGTCATTTTTCTGATCTCTTAAGCATCTCTTAGTTTGAATTCTTTTCAGGAAATTCATGCAGATGTGAGACTTTTGCCCATTTATCTCTTCCTGAGCTGTAATTGCTGTAATGAACCAAGGCAACAGCAAGTGGTTGACATTAGAAATGTAAACATAAGCTTCCTGAAGATATTTGCCAATAGCATTTTCTTTTGGTTTAAGAATATTCAAGAATTAAAGCTGCTTGTTATTCAGGTGTTTTGATCTTACTGTAGTATTTCAGTCTTCATAACTTGCCATTATTAATTCAACAAATATTGATTGAGGTCAGGGCATTCTGCTAGGGCCTGCAGGGATTGTAAAGAAACAAGATGCCTTTTTCCTACCCTCAAGGAGTTTACAATCTAAAGGGGGTTAAACAGGACCTAAATCCCTGAAAAGTTAGAAAACCCAAGACAATGGCATAGAGGAGGTCACAGGCTGAATGGGGAAGGGAGACACCAGAGAGCAAGACTGCGACTGGGGAACTGGGGTGCCGGGGGGATGCTGTGGTAGATAGACCATGAGCAGGGAACCCATCCTGGATGTTGTGGAACCTGGAGCTGAGTTTTAAAGATTATATAGGAATTGAATAAATCCCAGAGAGTGAGGAAATTGGGAACAAATGCACAACGAGGGGCTGCCTAGGGCTGTTTTGAGGGACTGAGAAGCATTGAAACAGAAATACTTGATGAGAGAAGGATAGGGCCCTGGGGTCACACAGACCTCTCAGAAAATCTCCCTCATTTGCTTTGAGGAAGTTCTTTAACTTCTCCAAGCCTTAGTTTCTTGTCCTCAAAATGGAATTATGGATTTCCACCATGTGGGATTGTCATTAGGAGTAAATGAAATGCCACGGTTGAAAATGTTAGTTTCCCTACTTCCCAGTTTGGTCAGGAGAGCAGTCTTTTCAGAGAGTGGTAGAAGATTGAGTTGGAAATCCTGAAAGAGGTGGGATTTTAGGGATGGGAAACCCTGGAGGACTTGAGTAGGGAAGCAATGAGATAATACAATTTTAGAACTAGAAGAGTACTTAGAGAAATTCAATGTTAAGATCCAAAAAAAAAAACCAAACCCACTGCCCTCAAGTCGATTCCGATTCATGGCGACCTTATAGGACAGAGTAGAACGGCCCCGTAGAGTTTCCAAGGAGCGCCTGGCAGATTCAAACTGCCGACCTTTTTGGTTAGCAGCCATAGCAGTTAACCACCACACCACCAGGGTTTCCAATGTTAAGATAAAAGAGATAACCAGGGGTTTGTTGACTTGTGGAATTCTAGGCTTAATTAGTGGCAAAACCAGTACGAGAATCCAGGTCTCCTGACTTCTAGTTCAGTGCTCTTTTCATCATTTCCTAGGTTTTTTCTAGAGCAATGGTTCTGAAAGTATAGTCCTAGGATTAAGATGAGCAGTTTAGCATCATCTGAGAATTTGTTAGAAATGTAAATTCTTGGGCTTCACTCTAGACTACTGAATCAGAAATTCTGGGAGCCCAGCAATTTGGTTGAACCAGCGCACCAGGTGCTTCCAATGCTATCAGGGAACCGCTGTTCTAGGTTTTACTAAGAAATATGGGAGAAAGATGTGAGAAAAGCAGGCTCTTTATAGGAGTTTGGGTATTAGTTACCATCAGAAGGGTGAAGCTGGGTGCTAGAGATAAACCTCTTTTTTTATAATTGAGATATAATTAATAAAATTCACCCCTTTTTAAAGCCCACGGCTCGGAAGTTTTTGTATTTCACAGGATTGTGCAACCATCACCACAATCTAATTCCAGAACATTATTATCACCCCCCAAAAGAAATTCCCTACTCTTCAGTGGTCACTGCCTATTATCCCTTCTCCACAGCCCTGGCAGCCGCTGATAAGTTCTCTCTCTCGGGATTTGCCTGTTCTGGACATTTCATACAAATGAAATAATATAATTGTTATGGATTGAATTGTGTCCCTCAAAATATGTGTTGTAAATCCTAACCCCTATACTTGTGGAAAAGGAGCCCTGGGTTGCACAGTGGTTAAAGCGCTCAGCTGCTAACCAAAAGGTCAGAGGTTTGAACCCACCAGCTGCTCTAAGGGAGAAGGTGGCAGTCTGCTTCCATAAAGATTTTTAAAAGGCCAAACCCATTGCCACAGAGTCGATTCCAACTTATAGTGACCCTATAGGAGAGTAGAACTGCCCCTAAAGTTTCCAAAGAGTGGCTGGTGGATTCAGACTGCTGACCTTTTGGTAGCAGCTGAGCTCTTAAGCACTGTGCCACTAGGCCTCCGTAAAGATTTATAGCTTTGGAAACCGTGTGGAGCAGTTCTGTTCTGTCCTGCAGGGTGGCTGTGAGTCAGAATCCATTCCAGGGCCAATGGGTTTATACCTGTGAATGCAATCCCATTTGGGAGTAGAGTTTTCTTTGTTATGTTAATGAGGCCATATCAGGGTACTTTGTGTCTGAAGCCAATCACTTTTGAGATATAAAAGAACAGATTAGGCACCGAACAAAGCAGACGCAGGAGGAAAACCCATACTATCTGAAGACTACGGAGGCAGACCCAAAACTCCAGCTGGTGAAGCCAAAACAAGGATTTTCCCTCAGAGCGGACATTCGGACTTCCAGCCTCCTAAACTGTGAGAAAATATGTTAGTTAAAGCCACTCACTCTTTGGAATTTCTGTTATAGCAGCACTAAGAAAGTAAGACAACAATTATATGGCCTCTTGTGTTTGGCTTCCTTCACTTAGCATAATGTTTTCAAGGTTCATCCATGTTGTAGCATATATATCAGGACTTCATCCCTTTTTATGGCAGAGATGGTTCTCAGACATCAAACTTATTGCCTCAAACAAATTTGGCATGGGTCACATAACTGAGCTCATGCTACCTCAGAAAAAGAGGTTTCTCTTGGGCACATGTGCGTAGAATTTTGTTTTCAAAGCATTGTCACAATGGTAATGGAATGTAAGCCTTAAACCAATCCTGGAACATAGCTGGACAGGGGTGATTAGATTGTTTTTATGGATGAGAAAACAGGCAGGAGAGGAAAGTGGTCTGTGCTACTCCAGCTTACTGCTGTGCCCTGCTCCTTGAAGCATGAGTAGGAATTTGATGGGTTGACGTGTAGGGGGTGTGGACTGGGCAGAAGAAACAGCATCTACAGAGGCATGAGGGTATGAGAAATGATGGCCTGTTTGGGGAACAACAGATAATTTCGTTTTGTGGGAGTGTACAATGTGAGGGAAATGAGACAGACAGGTGGGCAGGGGCCAGATCCAAAGGACTTCAACTGCCACCTCCAAAAAAGGAGTCAGTGGAATAGAATAGTTGTGTCCAGGCTTCACAGACAAACAAGCTAATCTGACTTTGAATTCTAGTTATTCCACTTCTTCCTGTATTCTCTTGGCCAAATTACTTAGCTTCTTCGTTCCTATAGTTTCCTTTTTTGTAAACTAGAATTGTTAAAAGTATTAAATAAGGTAACACATGTAAAGTGTTTAATCCAGTGCCTGGCACATACTAGTAGTATTGTTAATGTTGTGTTGTTAATATTATTATAATTCTTGAGCTCAGAATTTATCCTGGAGGTGAAGGGGAGCCACGGAAGGTTTTGAGAATAAAAGTGATACCATTAGAGTTATTTTATTTTGGCAGCCATATGGTGAATGGAGGCTAAAGCTGAAAGTTTGAACTTTGGCAGTAATACTAAGAAAGGAGAAGAGGCAAGAGATTAAGATTAACAAAATCAACAGGACTTGGTGACTGGGTCAAGGTGGGACATGAAACAGGTGGAAAGAGTCAAGGATGACTCCCCAGTTTTTTTTCCCTCCACATTCTTCCCCAAAATTTATTGCCAAGTACAGAAGAGAGGAGACACATAAATGGATCAGTTACAGCATTTTGAGACATTCTGTAACAGATATATATATAAAAGAGAAGGAAGTTTCAATTCTGCCAGAGGGAGACCCAGAGATGGTGATATTTCAGTGGTATTGAGGGATGTGTAGGAGTTCACCAAGAGGAGATGAGGAGGAGAGGCCTTTGAGGCAGTAGACACTGTGCAGAGGACCTCTGGCCTGTAAAGCCGTGCATGATCCAGCCTCTGCCTCCCTCTTTGTTCTTAGCCTCTCTTGCCTTCAGTCTTTGTACCCCAGCTACAGGGGCGGGAAAGGGCTTCCAGTGTTCGAGGAAGTGACTCCCACATTTTTAACTTGGGCAGTTAAAAGTTAAATGGTAGAGTCCTACTATAAGATATTCCTTCTTGGAGGAGAGAATTTGAGGAATACAGCAGGGAAAGCTGGTGAATTCTGTTTCAAATATAGTCAGTCAGCTCAGTTGCTTAGGGGACATCTTGGTAGAGAAACTAACGAAGCAGAAGGTTCTCAAAACATCTGAAACTGGAGATAAATGAGATTGCCTATGGAGGGTGTTTGGAACAGTGGGTCTCAAGCTTTGCTGTGCCTTGTAATCATTTTTTTTTGTGTGTGTAATCATTTGGGGGTCTTTAAAAACTACCAGTGTCTGTCTCCTACTCTCTTGAACATTCTGATTTAATCGGCCTGAGGTGTGACCTGGGATTTTTAAAAGCTTCCCAGGTGATTCTAACGTGCAGCAAAGTTTAAGAACCCCTGGTTTAGAAATAACAAGAAAAAAATAGCTACCATTTATTTAGATGAGAAGAGAGCTGAGAACCAAACCTTAGAATTAGAGGATGACAGTAAGAGCTTGCAAAGGAGGTTATATGGATTGAATGTGTCCCCCAAATGCCTCGCTCCTATACCTGTGGTTGTAATCCCATTTGGGAGTAGGGTTTTCTTTGTTATGTTAATAAGGCTATATCAGTGTTTGGTGTGTTTTAAACCCATCACTTTTCAGATACAAGAGGAGCAGATTAGGCATACAAACAGAAGGCACAATGGGTGAAGTTAGATGCCACACCTCATGAAAACTGCCAAGGAACCAAGGAACAGAAGCTGAAACGAGATAAGAACCTTCCCCCAGAGCCAACAGAGAGAGAAAGCTTTCTCCTAGAGCCAAACCCAAAACCAAACCCAGTGCTGTCGAGTCGATTCTGACTCATAGCGACCCTAAGAGCAGGTGCCCCGAATGCAGACTTCTTGCCTCCTAAATTGAGAAACTTAATTTCTGTTGATTAAAGCCACCCACTTATGGTATTTCTGTTACAGCAGCATTAAGAAACTAAGACAGAGACCAAGTAGGTGTAGCCCGAGAGGCTGAAGGAGACAGGGAGACAGATGTCACAGGAAGGGGATCAAGAAGTTTTAACACTTTTATTTATGTTAGTTTAAGAGAAAATGCTAGTTTGGCAATTTATTTCTCTCATTATTCAAAAGACTGGATATTTACTGTGCACTTTCTTTTCTTGTTTTATTTTTTCTTGTGTCAACAGTTGGTTTTTATCTTTGGACCTTGTGTATGTTGGATATTAAGCTTTGTAGGAAGGTTTATATATGTATATATATATTTTAACTGCTTATTACTGACATGTAGAAGTTCTACCCAAGAAGTTTTATGCCCCGTTTTGTGTTCCATGCATTCATTTATCATTTATTCATTTAACAAACACTTATTGAATTTATTAAATGTGTATTTTATGTTAGTGGGAGATATGAAGATGATTAAGACAAAAAAAGCCTTCAAGTTATTTATGATCTGGCCCAAAGCAGCTCACAATTTGGGTTCAACTCACACCTAAATCATAGAAGCTCGGGCTTCAAAGACACTTTTTCTACTCCCCATTCAATCTTGATTGCCCCGTACAGAATCCCAGACCTGCTTGTATTTTTTCTACTGTTACACGCCTCAATGATGAAAAGTTCTTTTTCCACTAGGGCAGCTCAGTGCAGTTTTGATAGCTCTGATTATGAAAAACTTTACAGTATAAGCAAAATGTGGGTAACCGTTAAAGCTTAGTAATGAATACATGGAGATTCTGAGACTATTCTGCCCGCTTTTATGTGTGTTTTTAAATTTCCTTAAGAAAAAGGGAAAAATGCCTTGCACTGTGTGAAAATTTGTCTTAAACTTAGATAAGTTGTTACTTTAGGGTCTTTAGAACAAATCCAATCCTCTTTTACGTATAAAGCTTGTTCCAATACTTGTTGGAAGACTACAGTCTTCACAACTGAACAATTTTGTTCAGATTATTTATTATCTCCAGTAGTTTGAACTAGAGTCTCATGTACATTCATGCCATTGACAGGCCCTGGTAGTTTAAGCTCTTCTTTTACTAGATCTCACATTTCTCTTCCATGTTGCTTTGTGCTAGTCAACAGCTCTAATGTTGTGATGATTATTCCAATATTGTTTTCTCTTTTAAGTGGATTGCTTCTATTTTTCTTTCTCAAATAATGTTAAATCACCTGTTATTTCTACATTTAAGTTTTTTTAATCAGACAGTATAATGAGATTACATAGTATAAATGATTTTCCAGCAGTTATGATGTGGTCATCTACGTCATTCTTTTTTTTTTCTATTGATGAGATAAAATATATTAATAGTTTTACGTGAATTTTTCTTACTTTCTTAAGATAAATTCAGCTTGCTTATGGCATATAATCCTTGTAGCATACCCAACCCACTTTCTGCTAAATTTTGTTGGCAGTAATTTTAAATGTACACAAAAGTAGAATAGTAGAATGAAAGCCCAAGTACCTACCCTCCCAGGTTCAAGAATTATTAATGTTTTCTGACTTGGATCTTGTTTAGAAATTTTGTGTTTCATGAATAAGATTGACCTAACTGTCCCTTTTTTTAGTGTAGTCTTTGTCAGTTTTAAATTCAAAGCTCTCTTTGCATCATTAATTTGTTTCAGACTTTGAAAGAATTAGCTGATAAAACAATACATGAAGTTCTCTGTGATTTTTTTTCCTGTAGATTTAAAAAATTTTCACTTTCTAAATTTCTTCAGCAGGTATTGATTTACTCTTAGTTTTTTTATCTGATTTTTTAGTTTTGGTTCTTAACTTTTGAGGGTAAAGGCGTTGAGCCGCTTCAGCTTCCTGAAGTTGATCAGCCTATGGGTGGCTGAAGATAGAAGTAATTTGTGGAAACCACAGAATAAACGAGCCAAGTACACCGGCCAACTTGCAGCCACCTCTCTCCACCAGGCAGAGAACAGCTTAGGGGCTGATGGTTTCCTGAGGTGGGGGCTGTATTTTACTCATCTGCTGTTCTTGGTTATCTGCACGGAGTGATTTTTCAGTGACTGTGTTTAGTGGGCTGAATCTTTTATGTTTTCAGCATATCCAAGAAACAACATCATCAACCCCTCAGGCTCTGAAGGCTACCAGGGTGTTTCATTGGTGAGAATTCTATTTTTATTTTCCTGGATGGGTCTTAGATTCTTTTCTTTTTAAGATCCTACTTGAAAGGTGAGTCTCCCACTGTGCCCAAGGAAGTGGTCTAGGAAAATCCCTTGATAGGTAAAGAATGTTCTTACATACCAAGGGGTTGATATGGAAATCTCCAGGGACAATGTTCCATGAGACTGACCTCAGCTACCCAGGAGTGTGCCCCTCTGGAAAATTGAAGGACATACCAGGTGGATTCTACAAAGATCCATTTTTAACATATCCTCCAAATTCACCCATCATACTTAGCTTATCTAAACCATTTTTTTGTCTGGGTTTACTTAGCTTATCTAAACCATTTGTGTATAGCATGTGCAGTACTTCCTAATATTTTCCCCAAATGTGTACATTTCTTTTTTCATTTCTTATTTTGCTATGAAATTCTAAAAATAGTTCATTGGTTTTGTCAATCTTCAGAAATCAAGTCATCTGTAAGTGCAATTTTATTCTAGTTTTCCAGTTTATTTCTGTTTTTATTTTCATTTTGTTTATTCACTCATTCAGCAAACATTTATGGAGCTCTGTTATGAGCCTGCAGAGGTGGATTATCCAGTAAGCTTCCCAGATCATCTATAGTGAACAGTTTCACATGGGTTTCACCACATCAAAGATGGGTCACTACAAATTAGTAAGTAAGCACAAGTAAGTCTGTGCTTACCTTGCTTACTAGATCATCCACACCACCAGGGATTGTAAATTTAAAGAGAAGCTTTGATTCTATAGGAAGGTGCTGTGGAGTTGGGAGAGAGACAAATGCCAGGCATACCTAGAAGCAGAACCTTTGATGTGGCAAAAAAATGTGAACTTCTTCACTACAGATGATTTGATAAGCAAGGTAAGCACAGTGCTTACCTTGCCTATTGGATAATTCACCCCTTTGTGCCAGGAAAGAATAAATAGAGAGAAGACGTGGTCTATATACTGAAGTAACAGTTTGATAACAGGAGAGAAGAAATAGTGAAAGAAAAACAACAAAACCTAAGCTGCCAAAAGACCTTCACCGGTAGGTTGAAAAATCACAGAATGACTCCTAAGGACATCTCTCAAAAGCAGTCTTGGATATCACTTGTAAAGAACAAATTAAGTCTATACCTAAATAATTTACTATAATATATATAAGCCTAATCTTTTCTTTTGAAAATGATCATTTTCTTCTTTCCCTTTATCTCTCCTTTTTTTTTAAATAGCTTTTAAGGATGATTATTTAATCTTTAGGAGCCCTGGTGGCACGTGATTAAGCACTCAGCTGGTAACCAAAAGCTCAGCGGTTTGAACCCACTAGCTGCTCCTCGGGAGAAAGATGTGGCAGTCTGCCTCCCTAAAGATTTACAGCCTTGGAAATCTTATGGGCAGTTCTACTCTGTCCTGTAGGGTCACTATGAGCCAGAGTCGACTCGATGGCAATGGGTTTGGTTTGTATTTAGTCTCTGAAGTTTAAGAACTTAAATTGATGTGCAAGGGGCTTTCCTTGAGAAACGTATCTGAGAGTTGCTTTTTGTGCTCTTTATATCTGAAGTGGAGAGATTTCTAGCCTTTCATTATTTGTTTAATTAAAATGTTGTATACTCCTTTTCTGTTTTCTCTGCCAACCCCTATTTTTGGTTGAATGTCCCCAACCTGATTCTAGTTCTGACAATTTCACTTGAATTGCTTTCATCTTTATTCAGTTTTATTTTAAAATTCTAATTTAGTATAAACGATTCTTGGCTCTTCAGTTTCTCTTCTATCCTTTGCTGCCTCTGTCGAGGTTTCTAGTTTCTCAATAGCGTAAACTAGTTTCCTCCAGTCTTTTATTATCACCTGTTATATCACTTCTGAAGGGTTTATATATTTAATTGTCTCTTCGTTTTTAAGATTGCTGTCACCCTGACATGGTGGTCTTCCTCTCTGTTTGCAAAATACCCTGAGTGAGTTGTGATTTCGTATTCACTTTGTTCCAGACAACTGGCAGTGTGTTCTGTTTAGGGGTTCGTGCCTGTAAAGGATTTTGATGTGCCCAGAGGGAGTGATTTAAAGTGCTACAACTCTAAAACCCTGTCATTTGAGGAACTGTTGCAGAAATTGAGGATGTTTAGTCTGAAACAGAGGTGGTTTAAGGAAAACTTGATTGCCATGTTCAAATCTCAGAAAGACTGATGTATAGGAGAGAACGCTGATCTAATCTAGGGTGGGCTAGTGGTCAGGGGCAGCATTCCTACAAAGGGGCTGAAGTTGCAGAGAAGTGGATTTCAGCTTTATGTAAAGAAACCTTCTAGCAATAAGCTGGGTCCAGCAGTAAATGAGAGAAAAATTAAATGCCAGATGACTTCTTGGCAGTGGGATTGTAGAGGAGATTCAAATGTTTGAGAATTATTTGGGCTCTTGTTTTCTTCCATTAGCCCAGCAATCCAGAGACTAATATTAAAACCATTAAGAGGTCATTTTCTTGACTTAAAACTCTTCTGCTCAGACCTTGCTGAGTCAGGGAGCACTTATAATGGCCTGGCTAATGTAGTCATTTGTTTGGTCTTTGGGGATCCCTGAATGAAGGTGCGTGCCTACCCACAGTCCAGATTTATAATGCAAATTAATTCTTCTAATTATGGCCATATATGTTGATATAAATCAATTAGTTAAATTGTATCTGGCAGTAGTTTCTTAACAACCCATTGTAAATAACCACTGCAGTTTGATGGCCTTCAAAAGAAATGGAAATACATGACATGACAGTCTTCAGTCTTTATGGATGTGTTCAATATCCCTGACAGCTCTGTAGTCATCTGGAGGCCGAAACAACTTAGAGGTCACAGATTCTGCGACTTCCAGTGCTGTGGTTACTTCAGGATTTCCACCTACTTCAAGTGATGTGCGTCTTTGAATTTCAAGACAAAACACAGCAAATATCATCTTGTCTGTTCCTAGGAATTGGAATTGTAGCTGAGACCTCAAGTTTCATGGGCAGGAGGAACTTCAGAAGTCATCTGGTCCAACCCTGTACTACATGAAAATGTTCCTTCTGCAGTACCCATACAAAGTTAGTTATGCAGCCTCTGCTTGACTACCTTCAGTGACCAGGTTCTTACTAATGCTTTTTTTTCTTTATTGTGCTTTAAGTGAAAGTTTACAAATCAAGTCAGTCTCTCATATAAAAATTTGTATATACCTTGCTATATCCTCCTAGTTGCTCTCGCCCTAATGAGACAGCACACTGCTTCTCTCCATTCTCTATTTTCATGTCCATTTGGCCAGCTTCTGACACCCCCGTCTTACTAATTCTGGGGGAAGCTCATTCTATCATCGGATCACTACAAACACTAGAGAAGTCTTGCTTTAGCCTGAGCTAGAGTCTTCTCTGTGGCATTCTATTCATGGTGGCCCTTTGACTGTTTTAAACTGTGATCAGATAGCCTACCCTCAAGTCTTTGTCTAATAAATATTCTCACATTTTTCAATGACTCTTCCTATGACTTGGTTTTAAGTTTCCTCACCATTCTAGCCCCCTATAGGGAGGTGCTCAAAGTGTGATGCTCAGACATAAGGCAAATCAAGTTAATATCCATATCCTAGAATTGCTAGCTGTTGCTCCTATCAAGAGCCTAGTTAAGGCAATTGATATTGGAAAATGATATCTCTTGGTCTTTGCTAGACATTTATTCTTCTGTCCTCTGTGATTAGTCTTTGTATTGTCAGGACACTAAAACCTGCATTCTTGATCCTCCATAGTAGCCTCACAGGGATATGATTTTGTGTCCTTGGCAAAAAAAACCCCAATAATTTAACCCAATAATCAGGCATTATTTTCCATCATATTAGCAAACATTTTTTTAAAATAATAACATTCAGTGTCTACAAATGTCTGTCCTGGCAGGAGTGTAAATTCCTTGGAGACAATTTGATAATATATATCCATTTTCTTAAAAACTGAACATATGCCTAGATCCCGTAATTTCACTTCTAGGAATTTATCCCAAGAAAATACTTGGGAAGTGGCCAGCTTTTATAATAATGAAAAATTGGAAACAACACAAATGTACAATGGCAGGAGATTTATTGAATAAATTGTGATATGACCAGAGAAAATAATGCTGTATAGCCATTTAAATGATTGTATAAATGATTAAATATTCGTATGAAATTATTTCTATGAAATATTAAGTGGGAAACATATACCATGTTTTTACACAAATAACGCACGCTTTCTACACTTGTTTGCCAACCATGCCCTCCCCCCATTAGGTATTTTCATAAGCGCCTCTATACTAATTTTTTTTTGCATATGGCTGTAAAAAAAAAAATAGCATAGCATGCTAATGAAAATGTCTCGGGGGAGGGTGCTTTGGCAAACAAATGCAGAAGATTGTGCTATTTGCATACAAAATTATATGCATGTATAAGCATAGAAAAAGAATGATAGTTGATAACTTTGAGAGGGAGAATTATAGGTGATTTTATTTTCCTCATTATACTCTTCTGTATGATTTACTATAAGCATATATTACTTCAGTTTTTAAAATTAGGTTAAAAATAAATAGGTAATGTAGTACTAAGGGTATACTCATAAAGGAGCCCAGGTGGCCAACAGTTAAATGCTTGGCTGCTAAACGAAAAGTTGGCAGTTCAGATCCACCCGGCGGCTCTGCGGGAGAAAGACCTGGCGATCTGCTCTCTTAATGATTACAGTGTAGAAAACCCCGTGGGTCAGTTCTGCTCTGTCATGTGGGATCACTGTGAGTCAATATCGACTGGTCAGCCCATAGCAACAACAAAGGCTTATAATGAAAATCAGTAGTCCTGCCCCACTTCTCCTTAGCCTCTAATCTTGCAACCTCTTTCAACTTGTCTAGCTGTTTGCTCTGGTATTTTCCTCCATATTTCTGAGAAATAAGTTTATATTACTATTTCCTAATTTATTAATTTTGGATATTGTCTAATTATTATGGTAGACTTTTAGCTTTCATGCCACTGCCCCTGCTTCCCTCTACTATATCTTCCCAACATCATTATGTCACTGTTTTTGTTAAATCATTTTTCATTGTTAACATTATGACAATGTAAATATTGTTCATTGCTGAGCCAAGTAGTGAACTATAATTTTGTTTTTCTTAGATTCCATAATTCCCTCTTTATTTTATTTGCTTAGTTCTTCATGTACTTGTTAATTTTTCCAACATCCTCCAACAGCCTCTCAGTGAAATTTTCTACACAAATACTCAGATAATCTATCCATCCCTATTTTTTTTTTTTTTCTTAAAACCTCATGTCTTCATGTTTCCCTGTAGGTCTGACATACAGGTGTTACCAAAGTACATCCCTTCATAGTCATCCTGGGTGTTCCTTTGCCTCTTGACTGTAATCCCCAATTTCCTGGATTCCATTTCTTCTTTATAGATTTACTTCCTTGTTTTGCAGGAGCACATCCTCTAGTAGCTTTTTGAGAAAGGGCATGTGAAGGTAAATTTTTTGACATTTGAACATCTGAAAATATGGCTGGGTGTAGAATTCCTTCAGAATTTT
Organism: Loxodonta africana; assembly: GCF_030014295.1. Taxonomy (NCBI): domain Eukaryota; kingdom Metazoa; phylum Chordata; class Mammalia; order Proboscidea; family Elephantidae; genus Loxodonta; species Loxodonta africana. The sequence goes on along the minus strand of NC_087350.1, from coordinate 80,034,951 downwards.
GAAGACATGCTTCAGTGTCTTTGAGCTTCCATTATTGCTACTGAGAATTATAATGCCATTTTCATTCCTAATTCTTTGTGATCTGTTTTTTCTCTGGAAGTTTTGAAATACTGTCTTTCTAGTTTCCCAGTGCTATTCCTTGATGTCTTTTTTCATTCATTATGCAGGGCAATTGGTAGATGTTCTGGAAACTTAGGTTCTTCATTTCAGAGAAATTTTATTAAATTATTTGTTAATATTCTTACCTCCATTTTCTTTGTTCTTGCCTTCAGAAACGCCAATTAGATGAATATTGGACCTCCTAGATTAATACTACACATTTCTAATGTTTTCTGTTTTCCCTGTCTTTGGTTTGGGGTTTCTCTTCATTGACTACGTTTCTCAAATTTTTAATTGAATTTTTTCTTCCACTTATTTTATTTTTAGTTTCTGATTTAGGAAATAATATTAAAATCTTTATTCCCTGTCCTTGAACATAGAGAATGTGACAGCTGGAGTTGGGCTCAAAAGAACTCACAAGGACTTACAGGGACATATCAATTGGTCCTTGAGATAAAGACAATAGATAGAATAATCTTAGAAAATATCTTTCAGGGAACTTTTCACATGAGCCAGAACGCAGAAGACTTTTCACTCTTGTCTTTTTCTATTAAAGTATAGTGAATAGAAATTTGTTGGACAAATGAAGACCCTCCTGACTGTCTCTACTGAAATCTATACCAATGATCTTTAAGAAAGACAATTCAAAACGTAGGATGACAGTTTCTAGCCAATCTGTAAAAAGGTGAAGCTTTAAATGGTTTTGCCCATTTGTAATGTTAATATGTACTGATGACTCTGTAACCTTCCTTGGACCAGGGCAGACATGGCTGTGGCAGCATGCTTGTCCGTTTTCCCACTGCTTTCTATTCTGTAATATCCTCTGGACTTGGGCAGACATGACTGTGGCAGCATGCTTGTCCGTTTTCCCATTCTTGCTTCCTGTTGTTGTTAGGTGCTGTCGAGTCGGTTCCGACTCATAGCGACCCTATGCACAACAGAACGAAAAACTGCCCAGTCCTGCTCCATCGTTACCATCGTTGTTATGCTTGAGCTCATTGTTGCAGCCACTGTGTCAATCCACCTTGTTGAGGGTCTTCCTCTTCTCCGCTGACCCTGTCCCTGTTCTCTACCAAGCATGATGTCCTTCTCCAGGAACTGATTCCTCCTGACAACATGTCCAAAGTATGTAAGATGGAGTCTCGCCATCCTTGCTTCTAAGGAGCATTCTTGTTGTACTACTTCCAAGACAGATTTGTTCGTTCTTTTGGCAGTCCATGGTATATTCAATATTCTTCACCAACACCACAATTCAAAGGCATCAACTCTTCTTCGGTCTTCTTTATTCATTGTCCACCTTTCAGATGCATATGCTGTGATTGAAAATACCATGGCCTGGGTCAGGCGCACCTTAGTCTTCAGAGTAACATCTTTGCTCTTCAACACTTTGAAGAGGTTCTTTGCAGCATATTTGCCCAATGCAATGTGTCTTTTGATTTCTTGACGGCTGCTTCCATGGCTGTTGATTGTGGATCCAAGTAAAATGAAATCCTTGACAACTTCAGTCTTTTCTCTGTTTATCACGATGTTGCTCATTGGTCCAGTTGTGAGGATTTTTGTTTTCTTTATGTTGAGGTGTAATCCATAGTGAAGGCTGTGGTCTTTGATCTTCATTAGTAAGTGCTTCAAGTCCTCTTCATTTTCAGCAAGCAAGGTTGTGTCATCTGCATAATGCAGGTTATTAATGAGTCTTCCTCCAATCCTGATGCCCTGTTCTTCTTCATATAGTCCAGCTTCTTGTATTATTTCTTCAGTATACAGATTAAATAGGTGTGGTGAAAGAATACAACCCTGACGCGCACCTTTCCTGACTTTAAACCAATCAGTATCCCCTCGTTCTGTCCGAACAACTGCCTCTTGATCTATGTAAAGGTTCCTCGTGAGCACAATTAAGTGTTCTGGAATTCCCATTCTTCGCAGTATTACCCATAGTTTGTTATGATCCACACAGTCGAATGCATTTGCATAGTCAATAAAACACAGGTAAACATCCTTCTGGTATTCTCTGCTTTCAGCCAGGATCCATCTAACATCAGCAATGATATCCCTGGTTCCACGTCCTCTTCTGAAACTGCCCTGAATTTCTGGCAGTTCCCTGTCGATATACTGCTGCAGCCATTTTTGAATGATCTTCAGCAAAATTTTGCTTGCGTGTGATATTAATGATATTCTTCTATAATTTCCACATTTGGTTGGATCACCTGTTTTGGGAATAGGCATAAATATGGATCTCTTCCAGTCAGTTGGCCAGGAAGCTGTCTTCCACATTTCTTGGCATAGACAGGTGAGCACCTCCAGCGCTGCACCTGTTTGTTGAAACATCTCAATTGATATTCCATCAATTCCTGGAGCCTTGTTTTTCGCCAATGCCTTCAGAGCAGCTTGGACTTCTTCCTTCAGTACCATCGGTTCCTGATTATATGGCACCTCTTGAAACGGTTGAATATCGACTAATTCTTTTTGGTATAATGACTCTGTGTATTCCTTCCATCTTCTTTTGATGCTTCCTGTGTCGTTTAATATTTTCCCCACGGAATCCTTCACTATTGCAGCTCGAGGCTTGAATTTTTTCTTCAGTTCTTTCAGCTTGAGAAATGCCGAGCGTGTTCTTCCCTATTGGTTTTCCATCTCCAGTTCTTTGCACATATCATTATAATACTTTCCTTTGTCTTCTTGAGAGGCCCTTTGAAATCTTCTGTTCAGTTCTTTTACTTCATCAATTCTTCCTTTTGCTTTAGCTGCTTGACGCGCAAGAGCAGGACATCCATCTTGGTCTTTTTTTTCTTTCCTGTCTTTTCAGTGACCTCTTGCTTTCTTCATGGATGATGTCCTTGATGTCCTTTCACAACTCGTCTGGTTTTCAGTCATTAGTGTTCAATGTGTCAAATGTGTTCTTGAGATGTCTCTAAATTCAGGTGGGATATACTCAAGGTCATATTTTGGCTCTTGTGGACTTGCTCTGATTTTCTTCAGTTTCAGCTTGAACTTGCATAGAGAAATTGGTGGTCTGTTCCACAGCTGGCCCCTGGCCTTGTTCTGACTGATGATATTGAGCTTTTCCATTGTCTCTGTCCCCAGATGTAGTCAGTTTGATTTCTGTGTGTTCCATCTGGCGAGGTCCATGTGTATAGTCACAGTTTATGTTGGTGAAAGAAGGTATTTGCAATGAAGAAGTCGTTGGTCTTGCAAAATTCTATCGTTCGATCTCTGGCATTGTTTCTATCACCAAGGCCGTATTTTCCAACTACTGATCCTTCTTCTTTGTTTCCAACTTTCACATTCCAATCGCCAGTAATTATCAATGCATCTTGATTGCATGTTTGATCAATTTCAGACTGCAGCAGCTGATAAAAATCATCTATTTCTTCATCTTTGGCCCTAGTGGTTGGTGCGTAAATTTGGATAATAGTCATATTAACTGGTCTTCCTTGTAAAAAAAAGTATGGATATTATCCTATCACTGACAGCATTGTACTTCAGTATAGATCTTGAAACGTTCTTTTTGACGATGAATGCAACACCATTCCTCTTCGAGTTGTCATTCCCAGCATAGTAGACTGTACGATTGTCTGATTCAAAATGGCCAATGCCGTCCATTTCAGCTCACTAATTTTTTTTTTTTAATGCCTAGGATATCGAAGTTTATGTGTTCCATTTCATTTTTGACGATTTCCAATTTTCCTAGATTCATACTTCGTACATTCCAGGTTCTGTTTATTAATGGATGTTTGCAGCTGTTTCTTCTTATTTTGAGTCATGCCACATCAGTAAATGAAGGTCCAGAAAGCTTTACTCCATCCACGTCATTAAGGTCAACTCTACTTTGAGGAGGCAGCTCTTCCCCCGTCATCTTTTGAGTGCCTTCCTGGGGGGCCTCATCTTCCAGCACTATATCAGACAATGTTCTGCTGCTATTCGTAAGGTTTTCACTGGCCAATGCTTTTCAGAAGTAGACTGCTGGGTCCTTCTTCCTAGTTTGTCTTAGTCTGGATGCCCAGCTGAAAGCTGTCCTCCGTGGGTTACCCTGCTGGTATCTGAATACTGGTAGCATAGCTTCCAGCATCACAGCAACACGCAAGCCCCCACAGTACGACAAACTGGAGACATGTGCTTACTCTGTAATATTTCCTTGGACTTGGGCAGACATTAGCTCTGGCAGTATGCTTGTCCGCTTCTCAACTTTTGTCTTTTTGAATATATGCCGAATAAAACTTTCTTTTTGCTTTATTAAACTTTGTGATGGTTTTTCCCCTACAACATTTCCAAGTATTCTTCTTCTCTGATCGTTCCCATTTTCAACAACAGAAAATCCTCTTCTTGTTTCATGAATGTAGTATCTTTCTGGAATCTAAATTATAGATTAAAACTTTGTTCTTCTGTTTCCTGCATTGTTTCTGCCTCTTTTGAGTTTCCATGTTTGTTCTGGTTTGTTTTTCATAGAATATGCAGGCTTTCCTCAAATATCCATTCATGTGTAAGAACTAGGCAGTAAAACAAATGATTGAAAGCTTTGTATAATGAACGGGGCCAATAGACTAACAGATTTCAATGCATGGTGATCTTGCAGCAAGTTGCCTTTTCGCTGGGGGAAGGCGTTATTATTGTCTGGTGCTGTTCTGTTCTGTTCTCCAGAAAGGGATTGTCTAGTCTCTTTCTTAGTATATAAAATCGTAGCTGCTAGTATTCTGGGAACTGGGCAAGGGAAGGGGATGGAGGTCTTGCCCCAGGATTGAGATTGTTACTTAAGCTTTCTATTTTCATTCATCTGCCTTCTATTGTGCCTGGTCTCTCCAGTGAATAGACTCTTGTCTCCAGTAAGGTAGGAAAGGGGAGTTGTATAGGTAGGCAAATGGAGAGGAGTAGGGCCAATAAATAGGATTGCTGCTTATAAAGATCTGTTTCCATATTTTCAGCTCTTTGCCTCATTCCTGCTTTCTGCTGTACCTGTTTTCCCTAGTTCCCAAACTATCTTAGGCCAAATCAGCTCATTTTCATCAGAATCTCCCTCTGAAGGCTCTTAAGTTTCTATCTCCTATGCTCTGAAAACTCAGTTACCTCTCCTTTAAAGGCTTCTAGTTTACAAACATTTGTTGACGTCTCTCATCTGTTGTCTTCTCTCCTGTTCTCTTTATCTTATGGGCTTATATCGTTTTTCATTCCTTTACCTCTTTTATTCTTTCACTGTGATTTATAGGGTTTAGGAAGGAGAATAGGTAAAGATACTGTTTCAATTCACCATGTTTAACTAGAATTCTACTGTTACCTTTATAATTAAAAAAATATGAGGTGCCTAAAACTAAAGACAGTACTCCACGTGATGTCCCCATTGCAGAATAAAGATAGACCAACACATTCCTTGATCTGAATGGAATTTGTTTTTGGCTGTAGTCTATGTCTGTGTTAGCTTTTTTTTTAATCCATTAATTTGTATTTGGCTTCCATCTGACTGAAATTCTTAACTCTTTGGACTTTCAATGTGATCAGTTCAGGTGTTCTGTTTTCATATATATGCCCTGGTAGGTAGATCCTCCCACCTCACCCACCCATTAAAAATTAGGTTACTTATTTCAGTATGTCCATTGCGTTAATCAGGACTTTAAATAGCAAGTAACAGAAACCCAACCAGTACCGGCTTCAGAAAAAATAGGATATTATTATCTCCTATAGGCAAACCACAGTGTGATAGACAGAATAATGAGCCCCCTAAAAATGTCCATGTTCTAATCCCCAGAACCTATGCATATGTTACTTGTACGTGGGAAATGGGACATTGTAGATGTTATTAAGTTAAGGATCTTGAGATGGGAAAACATGATCCTGGATTACCTGGGCGGACCCAGTGTAATCACAAGGGTCTTCATAAGAGGACAGCAGAAAGGTCAGAGCCAGACAAGGACATGCAGAGAGGAGAGAGAGAGAGAGAGGGGTGGAGGGAGGGAGGGAGAGATCGATTTGCAGATGATATGCTGCTGGCTTTGAAGATGGTGTTGCAGTGGTTAAGGGACTTAACTGCTAACTGAAAGGTCCACAGTTCGAAACCACCAGCAGCTCCCTGGGAGAAAGATGTGGCAGTCTGCTTTCGTAGAGATTTACAGCATTGGAAACCCTGTGGGGTCGCTATGAGTTGGAATTGACTTGATGGCAGTGGGTTTTTGTTTTTTTATATGTATACTAATGGTTTTGAAGATGGCAGAAAGGGCTGTGAGCCCAGGAATGCAGGTAACATCTAGAAGCTGGAACTTAGGTCTATTTCCTACTAGGGGTGTTGTTAAGAAGGGTTCCTGATATCACAGTAAAACTGGCATAGTCTTGCTTATATACCTCATAACACCTTTGGAAAAGCAACATGATAAAAAAGCACTTTGCAATCTTCAGCTAAGTCAAGACTTATAGAAGATTCATTTAGAAAATCTTTGATATTCTCTTTTTCATGTAAAGATAATTTCTACTGCTGGCTGTGGGATTCAAGAAGGGCTTCCTGGAAGAGGTGGATTTTTAAGCTGGTCTTTGAAAGCTGGGAAGGATTTGGGCACATAAACATAGACTGAAAAGGTACTTCAGTCCTAGGGAACAGCACCAGCGAAGCCATGGAGGCAGGAAAATCATAGGGGAAGGCATGAGTAGCGAGTAGTGAGTGGCCCAGTTTTGGGGAGATAAAGGTAGACAAGAGGTAGTAAATTGCATGGTATGTGCAGAGACTGGCGAGAGGTTCAGAGTAGTGAGGTTGTGGGGTAAATTAAGAGGAGCAGTGGAAGATGGGACAGTAGGACCAGTTGGGTGGATCAGACTATGAAGGGCCTTGATTGCCAGGCTGAGGAGTTGAGACTATTTTGTAAGCAGTTTAAGCCTGAAGGTCTTTGAATTGAGGAGAGAAAATGTTAACACAGAAAGGAATCTTGGAGGTTATTTACCTGTTAGCAAACCTGTTGCTGTCAACTCTATTCCAACTCATAGTGACCCTATAGGACAGAGTAGAGGTGTCCCATAGGGTTTCCAAGGCTGTAAATCTTCTTGGAAACGGACTGCCCCATTTTCTCCCACAGAGCGGCTGGCGGGTTCAAACTGCCAACCATTTGGCTGACAGCCAAGTGCTTAACCACTGCACCACCAGGGCTCTTTGGAGGTTATTTAGGCCAACCCAAGTTGAGGCACAAAGAGTGGAAGGGGCTTGCTTTACTGTAGCAAGTTCTTGGCCAGCACTGGCTTCCACATCTCCTGGCAGTTCCCCAAAGCTAAGGCAGTAGTTCCCACAAGTGGTGGTTTGCAGACCTGTCTGTACGCCTGAGTGCCTGCTAATCTCCAGAGTGAAAGCCCTGACTTTCTCTTCCTTTAGAAAGCCCCCTAGGGTCCTTATTCCATTTCTGTTGAAAGGAACCCTACTGCTCAGGCCATTCACCCTACAGACTGGAAGATCCTGAAGCTTAGTGATCCTGAGTACTGCATGTCTGCTCGGTTTACTCCCCCAGCTTCTACCTGGCTGGATGATTGTGCAGGAGCAGCTGCGGGGAGGTCCTCTAGAATCCTATCTTTAGATTTTTGACAATCCAGTGGAAGCCCTCTTGCCTGATGTAATTGGGAGCAATAGTAGGTCAATTTTTAAAAGTTGATTAAGGATCAAAGAAGATGCCAACAGACACATGAGGAAATGCTAATGATCACTAGCCATTAAAAAAAAAAAAAAAAAAAAACTTTTTTTTTTTTTTTTTAGAGAAATGCAAATCAAAACCACAATGAGATACCATCTCACCCCCGGCATTACTGGCATAAATCAATAAAACAGGAAATAACAAATGTTGGAGAGGCTGTGGAGAGATCAGAACTCTTATGCACTGCTGGTGGGAATGCAAAATGATACAAACATTTTAAAAAATATGTCACTTCCTTAGAAAGCTAGAAAATAGAAATACCGTATGGTCCAGCAATCCCACTCCTAGGAATATATCCTAGAGACATAAATGTCGTCACATGAATAGACATATGAACACCCATGTTTATTGCAGCATTGTTCACAATAGCAAAAAGATGGAAACAACCTAGATGCCCATCAACAGATGAAGGAATAAATGAGCTGTGGTACATATACACAATGGAGTATTACGCAATGATCAATAATAAAGATGAATCTGTGAAGCGTCTCATAACATGGAGGAATCTGGAGGGCATTACACTGAGTGACATAAGTCAATCACAAAAGGACAAATACTGTATGAGCCCACTGCTGTAAAAATTCATGAAAAGGTTTACGTGCCTGGGGAAGCTAGCACAACCTGTGCAAGACAAGCTCATAGTAACTCCGTAGACACATCCAAACTCCCTGAAGGACCGAATTGCTGGGCTGAGGGCTGTGGGGACAATGGTCTCAGGGAACATGTAGCTCAATTGGCATAACATAGTTTATAAAGAAAGTGTTCTACATTCTGTTTTGATAAGTAGCGCCTGGGGTCTTAAAAGCCTGTGAGGGGCCGTCTAGGATACCCCACTGGCCTCACCCCTTCAGGAGCAAGGAAGAATGAAGAAAAGTAAAGATACAAGGGAAAGATTAGCCCAAAGGGCTAATGTACCACGTCTACCCCGGTGTCTACCAGACTGAGTCCAGTACAACTAGATGGTGCCCGGCTACCACCACTGACAGCTCTGACAAGGATCACAATAGAGGGTCCCGGACAGAGCTGGAGAAAAATGTAGAACAAAATTCTAACTCAAAAAGAAAGACCAGACTTGCCGGCCTGACAGAGACTGGAGAAACCCTGAGAGTATGGCCCCCGGACACCCTTTCAGCTCAGATATGAAGTCACTCCTGAGATTCATCCTACAGCCAAAGATTGAACAGTCCCATGGAACAAAACAAGACTAAAGGGGCACACCAGCCCTGAGGCAGGGATTGGAAGGCAGGAGGGAACAGGAGAGCTGGTAATAGGGAACCCAGGGTTGAAAAGGGAGAGAGTTGACATGTCGTGGGTTTGTTAACCAATGTCATACAATAATGTGTGTGCTTACTGTTTGATGAGAAACTAGTTTGTTCTGTAAACCTTCATCTAAAGTACAAAAAAAAAAAGGCAGTAATTTTTTTAAAAAGGTGCCTGTATTTTTTAAATATATAAATGTACATTTATTTGCAAGTCTTTTGCTGAAGGTCAAGGTTATTTGGTCATGGATCCATTTTCCACATCTTCCTTTTCCTTGCCCTCCTGGTATAGATCCCTGTATTACTCTGTTGATTACTGCTAGATCCTGTTTGCCAATATTTTTATGTAGGATATTTACTTCGATGTTCATAAGGGAAACTGGTTGTATTTTTAACCTTATCATGCCCTTTTTTTTGGTCAAAATTGGTATCAGTGTTACACTGGCTGCTTAAAAAGAATTTGGAAACTTCTTTATGCTCCAGAATAGTTAAAATAGCATTAGAGGGAAAAACAGTTAAGCTGGCTAAATGCAATGTGATAGCCTGGATTGAACTCTGGACCAGAAAAAAAGACCTAAGTGGAAAAAAACTGGTGAAATCTGAATAAAATCTGTAGTTTAGTTAATAGTATTGAACCAGTATTTATTTCTTGGTATGGACAAAGATACAATGATTATATAGAATGATAGCATTAGGAAAAGCTAAACGAAGGGTATATAAGAACTCTCTGCATTATCTTTGCAGTATTTTTTATACATCTAAAGTGATTCCAAAATAAAAACTTAAAAAAATAAAACCCAACAAAACAAAACCAATCATTAGGTAAACTACATCTTGCAGATTTTGAAAAATTCACCTTTGAACCTGTCTGGGCCTGGGACTTTTTTGGAGGGTTAACTCTTTAACAACTTTCACTTCTATGGTAATTGTCTTTTTAGATTTCTGTCTCTTCTAGGGGAAATCCTGGTGGCTTAGTGGTTAAGTGCTACGGTTGCTAACCAAAGGGTCAGCAGTTCAAATCTGCCAGGCGCTCCTTGGAAACTCTGTGGGGCAGTTCTACTCTGTCCTATAGGGTCGCTATGAGTCGGAATCGACTCGACAGCACTGGGGTTTTGTTATCTCCTCTAGGGTCATCTGAGACCATGTACGTTATCCTGGAAAACAATTCATGTCATCCAGGTTTTCAGATTTATTTAAAAAAAAAAAAATTTATTTACGTAGTATTAAACAACATATTGTTGTTATGTGCCCTCAAATTGATTCACACTCATAGCAACCCTATAGGACAGAGTAGAACTGCCCTATAGGGTTTCCTATGCTGTGAATCTTTACTAGAGCAGATTGCCAGATTTTTCTCCCATGGGTTCAAATCACTGACCTTTTAGTTAGCAGCAAGCACTTAACCATTGTGCCACCAGGGCTTCTCTGTTAAAATAACGTGATCTCTGGTAATTCTGTTTCATTTCCTCTGTATCTATGGTTGGAAACCCTGGTGGCATAGTGGTTAAGTGCTATGGCTGCTAACCAAGAGGTAGGCAGTTTGAATCCACCAGGTGCTCCATGGAAACTCTATGGGGCAGTTCTACTCTGTCCTAACTCAACGGCAGTGGGTTTGGTTTGGTTTGTGGGTATCCATGGTTGTTTCCCACTAGCATATCATATTTTGGGTGGTTATTTATTAGCTTGTGAAATTAGTTTTGTGAATCGAGACTATTATTTTAAAAAGTGAAATGGATTCAAATAGAAAAATATTAATACATACTGTTTTATGAAACTTTAATCTCAAGTATATATATGTTCTTTCTTGGCAACCTGACAATATCTATCACAGCACAAATAAATATAACCTTTGATCCAGCAATTCAGTATTTGGGAACTTATCCAGATATATACTTGCATACCTATAGAAATGGTATGTGTACAACATAACTCAGTGCAACATTGTTTATAATAGCAAAAGATTAGCAATAACCCAAATGTCTATCAACAGAGGACTACTTTTAAAATTAAAGTACATTCATACAATGGAATACTCAGTAGTTGTGAAAAAGAATGAAAAAGTACTTCAAGTACTGATGTGGAAAGAGGTCAAGGATATGTCTTCTAAGGAGAAAAAGCATGGTGCAGAACCACGTGTATGGTGTACTGCCTTTTGTGTTAAGAAGAGGAAATATAAATATGATATTTTATTTGCTTGTTTAAGCAAAAAGAAGCTCTGAAAGGACAAATAGGGACCTGAGAGCAGTGATTTTGTTACAGGCATGGGGACTGGGTGGATGGGGGCAGGTAAGAATTGAAGGGAGACCTTTCACTGTATATCTCTTTTACCGTGTGGTTTTTGAACCATATGAATGTATTATGTATTTGAACCCCAAATATAAAATGTTGAGCAAAAGAAGCAACACCCAGAGAAATATGCACAATGTGATTAAGAGTGCTGCATGTATGTGCAGGTCCCAGTGCAGGCACAGCTGAACTGCGTTGTCCAGGGATGCACACATAGTTGGAGGTGGCTGCTGGGGAAAATAATGTAGTAAGGTGTCACAGTCACAGTCTGACAAACCTCATCTATTTTACTCCCTAATACTTATGTTTAGCTGTTTAAGAGATAAGGCCAGTCTCTTTACCAGAAGACTGTGGAGTCTTTAGGGCGGAGGGCTGCTAAAATTGATTAAAGTTGATAAAGCACCTTCGTGTTGATTTCAGATAGAAAGAGAGCATTAATTATTTGATTAAAAATTTTTTTTTTATTAGCATGTCTTAAAATGGGCAAATACAGGAACCATCATAATGAATTGTCACACTCCACTAAAAAAATATTTTTGTTAGCTTCTTAAGAAAACTCTTCTTCCTTTTAGATAAATGGAAGAGCTGGAGAGCAATTTATTCCAGACACGGAAAGCACACAGAATAGAACAAATGGTGGCAAGATGGCTTCGGCGCTCTCGAGACAGCTCGGCCCGGTAAGGCACCTGGCTTAGCAAAGATTTCTGTCTGTAACTGCAAAGGTTTGGTGTCCTGTGGGAGGTGGTTTGGCCACCAGTCCTGGCAGTGCCTTTGTACTCACACATGCTAACACACACACTTGTGTACACTCTTGCTCAGACACTCTCTCACATACTCACACACACACACACTTGCTCACATTCTCTCTCTCTCCTGCACCCTGTCTTAGTACTTGATATGAAGGTCAGGCAATCTGTTGTTTATATTCTTTCCCCTTCTTTGTTTCCAACAGCTGTTCCTTCCTTGCAGTCCCTATTTCATTCTAAACAAAATAAAATGAAATCAAATACAGATCTGATTTGACTGCTACAAGAGAACGTTAAAATATGTTCTGTTTTGAAGTGTACATTTTCCGTCTCAGATTTCCCATCTGGCCCTGCCACAGAGATGAAATATCATATGTCAGGTGTTTCTGAGACACACATTCTTCTGAAGGAACTGGAAACAGCTGTTCTGCTGCTGAGTAATAAACCTTGCTTGGGGTTGCACTGACCTGAGGCCAAGTCCTCTGATCCTCACACACTGAGTTGAGGTAACTGAACTGAACTGAACCTGTTGCGATCGAGTCGTTTCCAACTTATAGTGAGCCTATAGGACAGAGTAGAACTGTCCCATAGGGTTTCCAAGGAGTGCGTGGTGGATTCAAACTACTGACCTTTTGGTTAGCAGCTGTAGCTCTTAACCACTATGCCACCAGGGTTTCTGGGTTGAGGTAAGGCCAGTAAAATTAGCCCCATTCTTCCAGATGAAATACTGAGGTTCAGAGAGTGACTTGTTTAGGACCAAATTCCCTGGTCCCTTTGATAGGTCCCCATTTCTTGCAGGATGCAGTTTAAACATTTTTGATTTTACATTCAAGGCTCACCACGATGGAACAACAATCCTTTCCAGCTATTTTTGTCCTACTCTTTATGCCGTGGCTAAATTGAGCTATTCATTGTTAAACTACTACAAGCACCTCCTTCCCCTCCTTCTACCTGTGGACCTGGGCTTCTGTGCCTGATCCCCTCCTCCTATCTCCACATGTCCAGAATTTTTCCTTGTCCTCATTCCCTGCATCTACTCCACCAATAGCTTCTGTGAGTTCGCCTTCAAACGTATGTCACATCTGTGCACCGATCTGTCCCTTGGAGCACTGCCATGATCACTCTTGCCCTGCTCCAGCCCGTTCTTTACCCGCCATCTAGAGTATACTTTTCAAAATGTGAACTGCTTCTGTCCCACACCCTCACCCCCAGCTCCACCCCACCCCAAACCATTTAGTGTCCCACCTTCAATTGTGCCACAGTCTACAAGTCCCTTCATGATTGGCCCCTGGCCACCCCTCCAACCTCATCTTCATCCTCCTGTTTCCTTGCTCACCATTCTCCAGTTGATTTGGCTTCCTTTCAGTTCCTAGAACTAATCAAGCTCACTCTGGCCTCAGGAATTTTGCGCTTGTTGTTCAGTCGGCCAAGAAAGTTCTTTTTTTTCCCCTCTTTTTATGGCAGTTCTTTACGGCAGCTCCTTCGTATTCTTCAGGTCTAAGTTTCAATATCACCTTTTTCATGTCATAGTAAGGGACTGTATTATTTATTAAAATACACTTAAAATTCACATCCCTCCTTCTTCCAATGGCCTAAAGCTTTAAAACATGCAGGAACATTAAAATAAAGAAGAGAAATGTTATAAATAGATTGCAAACGAATTAGACATAGAATTTAGCATTTGAGTACTAACAGTAGCTCTGAGTTCCTGGTATCAGAGACAGGAATGAAGAAAGTACATTGAAAGTTTTTCTATAGTCCACAAAAAGGAAGCATAGAAGCTCATCTGTAGTCCTGTAATTTTACATGCATCCTTCAGCAATTATGTTGATTTAAAAACAACATGAAAACAGACTTTAAAAACTGACAGTCAGTTCAGTCAGTTGTACTTACTTTACTATGTAATTGGCAACTTTCCTGTAAATTTATTTAAACTTTATCTCTGGCTCTATACCGAGTGTTGGAGCAAATTGGTCAAAAACAACTGTTTCCTTTTCTAAACATTACTAAACAGATGGATAACTTTCATGTACCCAGGGTAATATTAGCACTTTATATGTAGCTTAAAACAGGTGTTTTACTTGGGAGGGGAGTGTCAGCTTTCAAAATTGCTTTGATTTCTTAAATCAGATTTTAAATTAATTTTCAGTGAGTGGTTATTGTTGGTTTTTGGTTATTGTTGCAATCATTAGTCAAATTGAGGTAGTGGCACTCAATTTGAATGATTGTGCTTGAGTGGATGTAAGCCTGATGACACCTATAATTATAGGAATACAGAATTATTCAGATATGATGAAGACGACTACTTTTTCACCTCTTGATTTCACATTCTAATATGAGAATAACATTTACAGTATTGGTGCTTTTTTAGAAATCGCTAACCTCCCAAATGATCTCTGTGACATGTTTTGAATTTCTGTATAAATAATGCAATATATACTGCTTAATAAGCTGCAACATAGTTTCATTACATCATAAACGAATTAATTTTTAACCATTCTGCTTTCAACTAAATTGTCATCTTCTTAACAGCTTTGCATAACTATAAAACTGATAAAATGAGAAAAACAGATCTAAAGTATACTTTTCCACTTACACCAATTTTTTCTTTCCTACATAGTGTCCATTTTTCAGGGACGGGTTATCCAATAAGCAAAGTACACGTGGGCTTACATGTGCTTACTTACTAATCTGTAGTGCACAATTTCGTCTGTTTTTTACCATGTCAAAGTTGTGGTGAAACCCATGTATTATAGTATTGTATATTTTATTATCTGTTAAATTAGGCATTTATTACTCTTCATTATCATTTTTTTACCCTTACCTTCCTATTCTTCCATATGACTTTAGAATAATTTTATTATATTATGAAAACAAACATAAAATTTACTGCATTCTCTTAGACTATATCTTGAAATGTTACTATCACAGAGCAAGATTTAAAGAAACAAACAACTTAATGTAGCTTGGTTCCTTCTTCATCTGTTTCCTGGTTTTATTCTTCAGGGCTTGAGAAGAACACTTCTGTCAGCTTATCTTGACTCTTACTTAATATGGTTTTGTTTTTGATCTTGACTCTTCCTTAATGCAGTAGTCCACCCTTATCCGTGGTTTCACTTTTTGTGGTTTCAGTTACCTGCGGTCAACCGCGGTCGAGAAATGTTAAATGAGTACTTAGTGTGATGAAATCTTATGCCTTCCTGTTTCATCACTCACATAACTTTTAATACAGTATACAGTCGTCCCTCGGTTCCATGGGGGGTTGGTTCCAGAAGTCCTGTGGATACCAAAATCCCAGATGCTCATGTCCTTTGAGGAATATTTGCATATAACCTACATACATCCTCCTGTATACTTTAAATCATCTCTAGGTTACTTATAATACCTAATACGGTGTAAACACTGTGTAAGTAATGACAAGACTTGAGGCGAATGTAGCCAAACAACTAGTACTGGACAAAGATTGAGGATCCGTGAAATGGTGGGAGGCCACATCATTTCATTCATGTGGATTCAGCATAGTGCTCGGCATGCAGCGAATTCAGGTTTTGTTTTTGGAACTTCCTTTTTTTTCCTGAGTATTTTTGATCCAAGGTTGGTTGAATCCACAGATGCAGAACCACGAATACAGGGTCCAACTGTATTGTTATAATTAATTGTTCCTTTTTATTAGTCATTGTTGTTAGTCTCTTACTGTGCCTAATTTATAAATTAAACTTTATCATAGATATGTATGTATAGGACAAAACATAGTATATCTAGGGTTTGGTACTATCTCTAGTTTCAGGCATCACAGGAGTCTTGGAACGTATCCCCTGCGGATAAGAGGACACCTACTGATAAACACAAGTGTGCAAGTCTGTGCATATGTATATACGTACCCACACATCTTGGTGTTAAAAGCCCTTACTGCTGGTGTTTAACACCTTGCAAATTTACTGTCTGTTACAACCACAAATAGTATGTTACTAATTAGAGGAATGGCCGTATTTGACCTTTCTAATATTCCTAATGATGCAGAAACACCCTTTCAGATACCAGGTTTTTTTTTTTTTTTCATGCTTCTTGACCCCTGGGCAGAGGCAAAAAGATCCAAGGAGGATGAGCTAGAAGGCTTTTAAAGTGCATTTGCAGAATTGCCATTATCTCCTTAATCCCCTTTTTAATGGAATAATTGAATAAATTCTCCTTCGTTCAGTAGTAAGCCTTCAGCCTAGATAGCACTGTACTCAGAATGTCTACATTGAATAGAAACTGTCACAACCGCAATAATAGTCCTGTGATTGTGACTACATGCTAAATTGCTTTCTGGTATTTCTGCTTTCTTTTAATAGACTTTAAATTACAAAATCCAGTTTGTATTATACCAGACTTTAGCTTTTAAAATCACTCAAGGAGAACATAATAAGGCATTTAAACATAGGTACAAAATAGTTTCTCCACATCTTGATGGAACTCAAAGGTGAGTTCTTTGTTGTTACAGGATAGGGGTCAGATATGTTTTCCGACATGTGAGAGAGCAGATTAAAAAGCCAGAGAATATTTGTAGCTTAATCTGTTTCTATCTAATATTTTTCTTTTTCAGTGTTATAGATCAGCTCAATATGTACTTATGACCCATAAAATACAGAATTAGTCTACATGAGACTATTTGCACAATAAATTTAACATAGTTTTTCTAGTTTTGCCTTAGGGTAGATCCAGTTATCTTACAGGAATTCTCTTGGTGTAACTGCAGGTCTTACTTTGTTCCAATGTAAAGTCATAGAAATGACCTTAGATTTATGGCTTGAAACCACTACACAGGCAGAAGGCATAAATTTTTGGATTATCAGTAGCTCAGTTTGATATTTATAAGATGCTTGAGACGAGGAACTTTTGTTACAAAGATCGTTTCCTTCAGCTTACTGTCAAATATTAAACCTTCTCTGAGAGGAGAGGCCATGGTTTGGCCAGGTGCTTAGAGAATCCCTTTCCAAACAAGAGCTGGGACATGGCCTTCGGGGAAAATGTCAAGTCCAGACGTTGGATCAAAGTCACTGACACTGTTCAGGGATTAATAGTCAACAGTGTGGGGCCTCATTTGTTCACTATTGCTTCGGAATGTGCCCTTCCAAATGCCAGAGTGTCAGGTAACAGAAGCCTACCCAGTAAAGAGCATCAAAATGGATGCTATTTTAACCGTGTGGTAAACTTTGTTCATTTTTTTGTTCTCCAAACAGTTATTATTAAGTCTTACTCTATGCCTAGCACCGAGTTCAGCACATGGGACAAGAAAGATAAGGTTCATGCTACACACACAACAGTCTAGAAAGAATAAGAGACTTCACACTGATCCTTACAAATATAATGTATATTTCAAAGAGAGATGTATGGTCTTTGTGGGTGTGTTCAGCAGAAAGAGAGATTTCCACCAGAAGTCGAAGAATGAGAAAAAGTTGAGCAGGTAGAATGTACGGTGGGTGTGTTGGGGGAATCTATAGAGAGTGTGTTTGTGATGGGGTAGGAAAGATTCTAGGCAGTGAAATGAGCTTGTGCAAAGGCCAGTGTGTTTGAGGGACTCAAAGGAGACTTGCTTGGCTGGGACAAAAATAGCAAGAATATGAATGACCGGGTCTTGGAGGCTGGAGTAGTGAGCAAGGACCATATTAGGCCATACTAAGGATTCTTAAATTTTATTCTAAAGGCCATTTGGTCAAGACATATGAACAGGTTTGGTTTATAAAATCAACCTGTTTGCTGGATGGAAAATCATTCAGGAGAAACGAGTGAAAAGTGCAGAAATCTGTACACCGGAGATATTTAGCTGTGGAGATAGAGAGAAATGGACATATTTAAAGATCTCTTGGTGTTGTGACTGATAGGCTATTAGGGGTAATGAAGAGAGTCAAGGATAATTCCAGGAGTCTGGCTTGAGCAACTGGGCAGAGGGTGATACCGCATACTAAGCTCTGGGACATGGAGAAAATGAGTCCTGATTAGGATAATAGTCATAGGGGCTGAGCTGTGTATGAAGTGCAGCAAATTTAAAATGAACTGTTACTTATATTCAAATTTCTGACTCATGGCGACACTATAGGACAGAGTAGAACTGCCCCAAAGAGTTTCCGGGAAGCAACTGGTGTATTTGAACTGCCGATCTTTTGGTTAGCAGCCTGAACTCTTAACCACTGTGCCACCAGGGTTCCTACTGTTTATTAGTGGTTGTTATATATATATTTTCACCTTTTGGTAATCATATTAGAGGTATTCTTTTGTGTCATGCTTTATATGTACAGTATTTTGCTCATTTATTCACCTAGTAAGCACTGATGCGTCCTGTGAGAAAACTACAGATGTATAAGATGTGATTACTGCTTCCAGAGAATTTAAAGACTATTAGGGAAAATGATACATGGAATCAAATGGCTGTCAGTGAAGGATGAGCCGCTCTGGGCCATAAGAGAGGGCCAGAGCTCAGAGATGAGAGAACTCACTTTGAGCTGGAGAATCAGAAAGGGCTTTTTGGAAGAGGTTGCATATGAATTGGGCCATGGCTTGGACTCACACTTACTTACAGGGGTGGCTGTGTGAGCTGAGGCCCAGAGACAAAACCGATGTACCAGATGAGATTAGTCTAGAGTAGACTTGGAAAGGGGAGTGGGTGGGTGGGTACTGTCCAGGGCCTAAAGCCTGAGGATGGAGGACCACAAGGGCAAGACTGAGGAGTTTGGCTTTTATCCTGTGAGTGATGCGGGACTATCGGGGCAGAGTAATTTGAGTTCTCCCTTAGGAAGGGGGTTCGAACATCAGCTTAAAGGATGCTCGGGAAGGACATTTTCTAAGCTTTGTTTCCATGTATGGCTAAAGTTTACAGGCTTGTGATACTTCATTGATGTAGAGTTTTGGGGGGTATTGCTTTGCTGTGCTCACTTTATCTATTCACAGTTGGGTTGTTTCTGGTTTTCCCACTATTCTGAATAAAGTTGTCATGAATATCTTTAAAGAATATTCAACCAGGTTTTTTTGAGTTCACACTCTGTTTAAGTAGAGGGTCAGTGAAAAAGAGGAAGACCCTCAACAAAGTGAATTGACACAGTGGCTGCAACAATGGGCTCAAGCATAACGATTGTGAAGATGGCGCAGGACCAGGCAGTGTTTTGTTCTGTAGTACATGGGGTCCTGTGAGTTGGAAATGACTTGATGGCACCCAAAAACAATGACAACTCTGTTTTAGGATTTAACTGGGCACCAGGAACACAGAGGTAAATGGATGTCATCCTTGTCTTCTAGGAACTCGTAAACCAAAACCTGTTGCCTTCGAGTTGGTTCCAACTCATAGTGACCCTACAGGACAGAGTAGAACTGCCCCGTAGGACTTCCAAGGAGTGGCTGGTGGATTGGAACTGCTGACTTTTTGGTTAGCAGCTGAGCTCTTAACCAGTGTGCCACCAGGGCTCATAGTCTAATACAAATAAAATTTGGGGTCATTACCTTGAGGAATGCTATTTGAAATGGTAATAGACGATCAAAGAGAATGATCAGATTTTAAAATTCATATTATAATTTTCCTGATTATTTTCTAGAGAGATTGAATAATCAATTTATAGTTACCTAGTGCCTCTATAACATACCACAAATGGGTGCCTCAACAAATAAAAATTTATTTAGTGCTGCTATAACAAATAGTACAAATAGGTGCCTCAACAAAGAAAAATTTATTTTCTCACAGTTTAGGAGGCTGGAATTCCAAATTCAGAGCACAGGCTCTAGAGGAAGACTTTCTCTGTCTCTCAGTTCTGGAGGAAGGTCCTTATCTCTGAGTTTCTGCTCCTGGACAGTCTTCATGTGGCTTTTTAGATATGATATGTGACATGCGTCTTCCGCTGCCTCTGCTTTCGTAATCAGCTCCTTTTGTATTTTGTAAGAGATCGGTTGAAGACACATCCTACAGTAATCCTGCCTCATTAATGTAACAAAGACAACTCATTCCCAAATGGAATTATAACCACAGGCACAGAGGTTAGGATTTATAACACATGTTTTTGGCAGACACAATTCAATCCATAACAGTCAGCCTCAAATCCAAGGGCCTGTACATGTTGGGCTTTATTTTCATTCACTTTTAATGCTGTAAACCAAACCAAACCCAGCCCACTGCTGTAGAGTGGATTCTGACTCACAGCGACCCTTTAGGACAGAGTAGAGCTGCCCGTAGAGTTTCCAAGGAGGGCCTGGCGGATTTGACCTGCTGACCTTTTGGTTAGCAGCGGTAGCACTTAACCACTATGCCACCAGGGTTTCTTTTAATGCTATAGTGGACACGTAATAGTACTTTGACTCCCTTTCAGTTGTGTTTTTTAAATAAAGTTGTGTATTTTTCATGTTATTTACCAACTTCTTTATGAAATCTCAATTTACTTGCTTTGAGCATTGAACATGTGAAACCTGGGTATTTACCTTATGTATTTATGTCCATTCTTAATATATTTGTGTTGTAAGCTTTTTGGGACTATTACTTTTAAAATGTATTATTTTTAGCAGCTTTATTGGGATATAATTCACATATCATATACTTTACCCATGTGTGTACAATGAACATTTGTATGGACATACTTTTTCATTTTTTTTGGTTATATACCTAGGAGTATAATGGCTGGGTCATATAGTAGCTCGGTGTTTAAGGAACTTCCGAACTGTTTTCCAAAGTGGCTTCACCATTTTTTATTTCCACCAGTAGTGTATGAAGATTCCAAGTTCTCCATATCCTTGCTAACACTTGTTACTTGTGTTTTCTATTGTAGCAATCCTAATGGGTATGAAGTAGCATCTCATTGTGGTTTTGATTTGCATTTCCCTGATGGCTAATGATATTGAGCATCTTTTTGTGTGCTTATTGGCCATTTGTATATCTTCTTTGTAGAAATGTCTCTTCAAATTCTTTGCCCGTTTTTAAATTGTGTTGTCTTTTTATTATTGGATTATAAGAGTTCTTTATATATTCTAGATATAAGTTCCTTATCATATATATGATCTTTAAGTATTTTCTCCAATTCAGTGGGTTTTCTTTTCACTTTATTGATGGTGTCCTTTGCAGCACAAAATTTTTTAATTTTGGTAAAGTTCAATTTATATATTTTGTTGCTCGTGCTTTTGGTGTCATATCTAAGAAAGCTTTCCCTACCCAAGGTCTTAAAGATTTACTCCTATATTTTCACCTAAGAGTTTTATAGTTTTAGCTCTTACATTTAGGTCTATAATCCATTTTGAGTTAATTTTTATATATAAGTGTGAGGTGGGGGTTATAAGCTTTTATCTCTTAAGTGTCTCCTTGAATTTTCCTACACTGTTACTTATTATTTGCATTTATATACGTATTTTTTAAAATTTCACATTCAAACCGTCCATCTTATCATCGATGCTATTCTGTATTTCCCTGATTTTCAGAAATGTATCTCCTCTCCAGAGCTGGCATAAAGGGGCCATATTTGCTTCTAGTTTTAAAATTTTTCTCTTTTGACCTTTTTGAAATCCATTACCTTGAATGGCACACGGTATTGGTGTGGTGATTTTTCACCGTGTTAAATTATTTCTAGGTCAAAAACCAAAACCAAACCCACTGCTGTTGAGTTGATTCCAACTCATAGCAATGCTACAGGACAGAGTAAAACTGCCCATAGGGTTTCCAAGGCTGTAAATCTTTACGAAAGCAGACTGCCACATCTTTCTCCCACAGCACGGCTGGTGGGTTCAAACCAATGACCTTTCGGCTAGGAGTCAAACGCTTAACCACTGCACCACCAGTGCTCCTTCTATTTCTGGGCAGCTAACTAATACTTTAAAGAATTTTCTAGAATCCCTGTTCAGTTTCATTGGTAGGGACCTCACCATGCAGTTGTCATTGCCTCTGTCTGATAGGAGCAGATTAAGATTGTGATCTGTAGGAGAGGGCATATGTCTACATCGTTTACTCTCATTCTTCCACCAGTGTCTACAGTATACTTTTTAAAATTACATTTAATAATCTTTTCATAGTTTAAAATTTTAAAAACAATCAGGAGTAGCTATGAGTTTTATTCAGTGTCAATTTTCATGACTTTCTCTTTCTTCCTTCTTGTTATATCTCGCTGCTGACCCCTCTCAGTATTACCCATGTGCTTCCTAAAAGAAATCCTCTCTCTAGTTCTAATCTGTGTGGGTCAGGACATCATCTGTTCAGACAGAGCTTAAATTGGCTCTAAGCGAGGGCCTCAGGGGCTCCTTGATGGAAAATGGGTGTGAGGCTCTGTACCTGGACTTGTCACATGCATTTTGGCACCATGGAAGCAGTTTTCCATATTTTCCTGATCTTTGTTGAAATATAAGAATACTATAAACAGCAAAGAGGTGATTTTAAGAAAAGGGAGGGCCTCTTGCATTACACAGAGTTCCTGACAGTATTTGGTAAATGAATAAGAATAAATGATAGAGCTTAACTGTAGAACACTGAGGGAGCTGTTTCTGCTCCACATGTTTGTTGTTTACAATGACGGTAAACACCTCATCCCATCACTATGCAACCTTCTTCAGAAAAGACCACTGAGTCTTAAAGGGAAAAAATCAGTTAAAAGCCACGGACAAATACAAAAATAGTTTAGGACTAGCTTTGTGGTTTTTGAGAGGTAGAAAATAGAAGTTTAATCTTACCCAGTTTTTTAGATATATAAACCAACCAAAAAAAACCAAACCCAGGGCCGTTGAGTTGATTTCCAACTCATAGCGACACTATAGGACAGAGTAGAACTGCCCCATAGACTTTCCAAGGAGTGCCTGGAGGATTCAAACTGCTGACCCTTTGGTTAGCAGCCGTAGCACTTAACCACTAAGCCACCAGGGTTTCCTTTAGGTATATAGAAAACATGTATGTTTTCGAAGATTAGTACAGAGGGAGTCTTCAGCATTTGGGGTTTCATATTAGAATCCTCACAGGCACAAAGTTGAAGAGAAGGAAAGTAAGTCATCATAAAAAGGGGAAAAATCACCAAAGAAACAATCCATTTATAAAATTGTTGTTGTTGTTGTTAGCTGCCGTTGAGTCAGCTCCCGACACACAATGGGATTGGCCTGTTGTGATCCATAGGGTTTTCGTTGGCTGATTTTCGGAACCAGATCATCAGGCCTTTCTTCCTAGCCTGTGTTAGTCTGGGAGCTCTGCGAAAACCTGTTCAGCGTCACAGCAACATGCAAGCCTCCACTGACGGGCTGGAAATCGAACCCAAGTCTCCTGTACGGAAGGCGAGAATTCTACCGCTAAACCACCACTGCCTTCATCTATAAAATTCGTCATCATCAGATATCCAAACTGAACAATTACTGTTCACGGTCTTTGCTTTTCCTCATCTGTACCTGTGCTTAAGCACTGTTCATTTACTCACTGTAAAAACGGCAGCATAGGGGCATCTGACCTCCTCTCAGTTCATGAGAGGGAAGGAGAATCAAGATCAGCAGCCTAAGGCTGATTCCTACGAGACGAAGGTCAGACATACCTCCTCTTTACAACCTTTTTACCAGTTCTAACGCCAGCTGCCCCTCCCGTGGCACTCTCTACTCTGCTGGGTTTGATAATTTGTTGCAATGGCCGCAGAACCCTTACAGACCATACTCATGATTATGGGGTTTATTAGGGAGTAACAGATTACAATTCAGGATCAGGAATGACTCAGGATACAGTTCTTTAGCTCCGCCAGTAAGTTTCCACCAGTAAGCCTCCTTCCTAATGGCGCTCAGCTCTCTCACTCCACTGTCACACACCCACTGTAGCTGCCTTGCTTCGTGGGCTGGGAAGTCCACCTGTACTGCCTCGCAGTGGTCTCCTGGTTCTGCTGCTGCCATTTCTCTGCTAGATTCTGCCATGCTTGCTGCCACTTCTCGCTGTCTCCAGTGTCACAGCGCTCTCTGT
The DNA here is from genome assembly GCF_030014295.1 of Loxodonta africana. Lineage (NCBI taxonomy): Eukaryota > Metazoa > Chordata > Mammalia > Proboscidea > Elephantidae > Loxodonta > Loxodonta africana. The sequence continues at coordinate 80,010,998 of NC_087350.1, read as the reverse complement.
CTCCTGGGTCTAGGAGGTTCTCAGTGCAGGGACCCTGACCTGCTTCACTTCCAGCACTTCTTGGTGGTAGTGAGGTCCTACCTTGCCACCTCCAGGATGGCTCATTTTAAGCCTGCGGCATGACAAAAGTGACCAATCCCCCTTGTTAGGGTTCTGTATACCTTGTTTGCATGGTCCCACTCTCAAAAGGGTGCCATGAACCTTATTTGCATTATTAGCAAGCCATCCAATCCCTTTGGTGGTCCACAGCACCTTATTTGTGTAGTCTCAAATCATTTGAATCATTTAGTTTAAGTTACACGACCATGGCAAGAAAGGCCATATGATAGCAATATATTGTACCGTATGTGCTCACTCACTAGCCCACTCACTCAGCAGCAGTTAGTGAGTATCTTCTGTGTGTCAAGATCTGGACTGTGTAGGTATGCCCTAGACATCTCTCAAGGTGGAGCTCAAAAGTCACTTCTTCCAGGTAGCAAACACTTCCCTGATTCCTTACCCCCTGCCCTGCAAAGTTAAAACTGGTTTCCCCCTTCTCCGAGTACTCATAGCACTTACGAGTTCTCTTTTAGAGCATGGTGCTGTTCTACTTGGTGTTTTCCCAGTGGTGCTTGTGTCTTACCCTCTCAAGAGGAGAGTTGATGTCTGCTCAGCTTTGTATCCTCCCCCTCCAGAATGCCTAGGGCTGACCCTGTTTGTGGCCACTAACTGGAATCCTCCCTCTTTCTTTTTCACACACTCCTTTTCTTCCAGGGCTAAAGTTGCTGCAGCTGATGTGTCCCCCGGGAACCCAACCCAGACCCTCACCCCTGTGAGGCATACAGTAAAGATAGACAAAGATGCCCTCCTCCAGGACTATGGATTTCACATTTCCGAGAGCCTTCCCCTCACAGTGGTGGCTGTCACGGCAGGTAGGGGTTGACTGGGAAATGAGGAAAGAGTTGACTTCTTATGGGGAAACAGTACTGGTTCTCTGTCCTTTAACAAAATACAGAAAATGCTACCCCAGGAAGTTAGAAAGGGCATGCCTAATTCTCACCTAATTCTGTCTTGGGCTTTGCACCTTCCTTTGGTGCTGGGAGGGAGGGAGCCCCAAGTGTATCTGCTGCTCTGAACCCCAGACTCCCGCTGACCTCGGCTGGAGCTTTACCTACCCACAACACCTGGGCCAGTGAAGGTATTTGGATCAGCCGGCCCTCCTCTTTGAACCTCACGTGGTTCAAGCTGGGGAGAGTTTCTGGTCAGCTGGTAATAGAAACTATCGATTTGTTTTCACTTGAGTCTTTGTGAAACAGAGACTGTGCTGGGGTAGAGAGGAGCAGGCTGGGAATGTGTGGTGTTTGTTTTCACACTTCAGCTATGTATCAGTGTTAGATCTGAGACTAGTTAAAATCTATTCATTTCAATATATGTACATACACACACACCAGAGTTCTTTAGAGATGAATGTAATAGATCGACTGGCCAGCTCTGTTGATTTAGAGGGTTTCTGCTAGTCTTTCCCAGGACATTCTCTTAACATCCCTTGAAGTTGATGGATGGTGGGTACATTATCCATAATTTATAAACAGGAAAAATGAAATTCATGTGAGTGCAGGGTGGACTGGGGAGTAGGGTGGAGGGTGAGTCGGTGTCCTAGGGACTGGATCAGGCTGCCATTCAGGTGTGGTGCTGTGACACATAGGGTCTGAGCCCTCCTGGCGTGAGTGACAATTACTGCTTTTCTATCCAACAGGAGGCACTGCTCACGGCAAGCTTTTCCCTGGTGACCAGATCCTCCAAATGAACAATGAGCCTGCTGAAGACCTTTCCTGTGAACGAGCAGTTGATATTCTGAGGTACTGAATTGTCTTTTATCATCCACAAAGCTCCACAAATTATCACAAAGATGGGCCCCATGCATAACTGACCTCTCGTGATTTTAGTAAGCAAGAGCAGCCTCATTTTAGAATCCCAACTCTTTCTGTTCAGATGGCTTCTCTGTGGTGACTGCTATTATTTGCTCTCTTTCTTCTCCTACAGGAGAGCTTGGGAAGCATCAGAGTGCTATATTTACTGAACCGCTACTATGCCTAAAGCAGTGTGCTAGGCACTGTGGGGAGTGTAATGATGATTAACATATGTCTTACCTTCTAAAGATTTATAGGTTGTTGTAATAGATGCCAAAGGTTGAACTAAACTGATGGCCATATTTGTTTGCTCTTCTTTAACCCTTTTGATATTGCTTCTTAAATGTTTTTGTAGATTTAACCTGGTATGTAGTTTCACTGATATAGCATCTATCACCTTCTACCTGGTTTCATTGTGATTTGTGTCAATGCTTTACTTTCTGCTTAGGCCATGACCTTCTTGTGACCAAGGTCTGGTCCCAGAGTTTATCCACGTTGCAATACATATCAGAATTTCATTCCTTATAATGACCAAATAATACCCTACTGTATATGCCACATTTTGTTTATCCATTCATCTTCTGGCAAATACCTGGATTATTTCCACCTTGTGGCTATCGTGAATAATGCTGCAACGAACAGTAGTGTAGGTAACATTTAATTCCTGTCTGTTCACTGAGCACCTACTCAGGGCAAGAAGCCCTCTCGGACAAATGGTCTTCACTCCCCAGACACTTTTAGGCTGGTAGTGCAGGCACAATTCGTGTATACCCCTCTAAGAGTGAGGGCAGACACTGCATCAAGAAAAGCAAAGGAAGTGGCCCTAAAAGCTGAAGATTCCTCCAGCTTGGGCGATGGTATGGTTGACAAAATAGGGAAGGTCCCAGAAATATTTCAGCTGTGCCTTAAATGCCAGGTAGAATTTGGCCTCATGAAAATGGAGGTGAAGAGTGATTGATCTAGGCAAACTGTTGATAAGTAGCAAAGGCAGGAAGGGGGAGGAACAACAGGATAGGGAGCAGAGGGGTTGCTGAGCAGTTCAGTTTCCCCAGGCTTGGAGAAAAGCTCTGGGAAACGAGGCCCAGGTAGTTGAGGGTCTCAAATACCCGAAATAGCAAGTTCAGATGTTTTGCTCCTGGAAGAGTGAGACATTGAAGGCTGCTGAGCAGGGGCATGACTTGATGTGCACTGTGCATCTGTGCCTTCAGCCATATGCCATGTGTGAGAATCCCAAGATTGCTTGTATTTTAGCTTGGTTACCAGTGTGTAAAAGCAGCATGTATTATTCATTGCCACTTGTAAAGGGGAGGAGGGGCCAAACAAAATGATACAACAACAATACCAACAAAACCTCTCTAAATCCTCCAAATATCTGTAAGGCCAAAATGTCCTTTTGATAGCACTTGGGTCTTGGTTTATTGTGAATTATCTCAGAAGGGTCTGGTCTTATATAAAATGGAAAAGAGGCAACCCTCATACATTTAGAAACCTCAGATTGAGTTTATCCACTTGAGAAAATTACACACCAGCTGTAATTGGCCTAAATGTTCATATTGCAAGAAGTCAAATCAAATTATTTTGTAAACTGCTTATCTCTGTAGCAATGGCAAAGAAAAAGGAAAATATCATTCTATTTCTTAGTCCTGTCTGCTAATACAAAATTATCTGGTGGTTATCTGGTTGATTTGATCACTTTTAGAATCTAAGGCATAAGACAAAAAATGTCTAGTATCATGACTGGACTCATTACACTGACTTTGTGTGCCCAGAGATCATAAAATGGTTGGCTTTTATCTGATAAATGCTATCCACAGACATTTATTCTAGACAATGAAGCATTTAGCCCGAGTTTTCTGAAATAGCAACCTAAGTTATTTTTGTTGTTTTTATGCTTCCTCTTAAAATGTTTTTTGGACATAACTCTAGCTTGCCATCATGTCAACTAGATGAGTTCTCCATCATATGAAATTAAATTAAAGCCAAGTGCCTTTACTTGGTGGTATAGGTATCGACTAGTTGATAGAGATGGATGTCTAGGAATTTGTCCAGGTAGAAGGAGCACTTCTGGGGCAGCTTAAACTCCTTTGTAGACAGCTGCTGTCCCTCATGTCCTTCTCAATTTTGCAAAGAAGTTGCAGCATTATTCACGATAGCCACAAGGTGGAAATAATCCAGGTATTTACCAGGTGTAAACACACACACACACACACACACCCAGAATGACTAAAATTTTTTTATCTTTTTTTTTTCCAGGGAAGCTGAAGATTCTGTTTCAATCACAGTTGTTCGCTGCACGTCGGTAAATGTCTTTGTCCTGTATGTTAGTTTTACCCTTCTCTGGGCAAAAGGCAGAGGGTGACAGCTGCCAGGGAGTGGGCAGCCAGTCATCGTTGCCTGAGGACCTGCTATGCACAGGTGCTGTAGAGGAAACAGACGTGGGTCCAGGCCTTAAGGACTCATAATCCAGCTAAGGAGACAGACCTATGATTATGCAGAATGGGACAATGAAAAGAGTGCCAATCTGTAGTTTCAAAACAGGGGTGAGTGGTAAGACTTTGGGCAAGTCATTTACTTTCAGTTTTCATTTTTGTAAAATAGTGATTATGATGATAATTGCCTAGTCTGTCTAATGGGTTTTTATGAGCATCCTATGAGGTGTTGGATGTGAAAGTGTTTTGTAAGTTCTGAGGTTCATTGTGAGGCAAGGTGTGGCATAGAGGCTGCATAGGAAGGAAATAGCATATCCTAAATCACCACGGGCCAAGGAGCCCTTGATAGGAAAAATTATATAATTGATGTATAAGAGGAAAAACTACCAAGAAAGAAAAGCTTGTAGAACATTCTTATTGTGAGAGACTTTTGGCCACAAGTAGGCACAAAAATAAGTACATAGAGAATTTTAATAATGCATTTAATAATCTAATCTAATTAACCACATACCAGGCTACCAAGAAAACTTGATATATTACCAAAATAAACTATACAGGTCTCATTTTCTGATTATAATAAAATAGAAATTAATAACTGTCAAAAATTTAACTAAAACCATTCATTCGTTTGGAAACAAAAAAGTATCTTCTAAGTAAATATGGAGTCAAATAGAAAATAAAACTGCCATCATCTTAGTGATCTAGTGCTGCTATAAGAGAAATGCGACAAGTGGATGGCTTTAGCCATCAGAAATTTATTCTCTCCCAGTTTAGGAGGCTAGAAGTCCAAATTCAGGGCACCAGCTCAAGGGGAAAGCTTTCTCCTTCTGTCAGTTCTGGGGGAAGGTCCTGGTCATCAATCTTCCCCTGGTCTAGGAGCTTCTCAGCGCAGGGACCCCAAGTCCAAAGGACGTGCTTTGCTCCCAGCACTTCTTTCTTGGTGGCTTGAAGTCCTACTCCTGTCTGCTTGAGTCTCTCTTTTGTATGTCGAAAGAGATTGACTCAAAATACAACCTAATCCTGTAGACTGAGTCCTGCCTCGTTAACATAGCTGCCTCTAGTACCATAGAGGTGGGATTTACAACACAAAGTATAATCACATCCGATGACAAAATGGTGGACAGCCATACAGTGCTGGAAATCATGGCCTAGCCAAGTTGACACACATTTTTGGGAAACACAATTCAATCCGTAACAACCATTTTAGATACTTCAGAAAATAAAGATTAAAACTCTCCTCCTTAAAACTTATATGTAGTTGAAGCTATACTTAAAAAAGTAACATTTATAGCCTTAAGTGTTTTTATTATTTAATGAAGAAATAGGTCAATTAAATATTCAGTACAAGAAGTTGAAAGAAAAGGATAATAAGACAAACAATACAGAATATAGAAAATAACAAAAATGAAAATCTAAGTAATGCTTTGAAAAACAGAAAAATTGTAAAAATTGCTAAATAAGTTCAAGAGCTGATTTTTTAAAGGAGAATAAACAATGCTAAAATAGGAAAACCTTTAGGAAAAGAAATATGTGGGGCCTATTTGAAGGAGACTGAAATATTACTAAAGGATATAAAAAAAGATAATTGAATATAAAAGGAAATTCATGCCATGCTCCTTGATGGGCAGACTAAGTATTATTAATATGTCAGTTATTCTCATATTAATTTATAAGTGGTCATGCAGGTGTTAAAACATCCCTTTATGTAGCTGATTATCATCTCAATGGGGAACATCTTAATTAGGTGTTTTTTTCCTACTCTACTTCCAAGAAATGAAAGCAAAAGATAATGCTTGCTAAGTAAGGAAAGAGGAAAACTGCATATAGCAGTTTAAAAGGATACATCCTTTTAAATAATGAAAAGTATATGGAGAGGAAAATTATTATGTCCCAGAACACCTCTTGAGATTTCCACAAGCTCCCTCACCCCAGGAAAAAAAAAAAAACAAACCAGTGCTGTTCAGTTGATTCTGACTCATGGGAACCCCATGTGTTACAGACTAGAACTGCTCTATAAGGTTTTCTTGGCTGTAATCTTTATGGAAGAAGTGCGCCAGGAAGAAGGGAATGTTACTGCTGTGCTCTGGAGATCCCACAGGGGGAGCTGATATTAAATATAATTATTAGCCCAGTTTATATTCAGGCCCTCTGAGAAACGCCCTGAATATTGTCTGGTCCACTCCTGGGCCTCTCACAAGTGAAGCATTTTACAAACATTGCGAAATGATCATATATGTCTTGCTTCAGCAAGGAGGCCCCTTTTGACGAAGTAGATTCTTACAGTCCTCAAATGACTTGAAATTGATTTTAAAAAATTGATTAGGCATTATAAAATGCAAGATTGGTGTCTTTAGTTATCTAGTGCTGCTATAACAGAAATACCACAAGCGGATGGCTTTAACAAGCAGAAATTTATTCTCTCACAATTTAAGAGGCTAAAAGTCTGAATTCAGAGTGCCGGCTTTAGGGGAAGTCTTTCTTTTGGCTCTGGAGAAAGATCCTTGTCTCCTTTCAACATCTGTAGGCTTGGCTTCCTTGAAGATCCACGTGTGTCTTGGCATCAAGCTTCCTCTGGGTCTAGGAGGTTCTCAGCTCAGGGAGCCTGAGTCCAAAAAATGTGATCTACTCCTGGCTCTTCTTTCTTGGTGGTAGTCAGTTCCCTGCTTGCTTGTTTAATCTCTTTTATATCTGAAAAGAGATTAACTCAAGATACAGCCTAATCCTGTAGATTGTGTCTTTCCTCATTAACATCATAGAGGTTAGGATTCACAGCACATAGGATAATTACATTATAACACAAAATGGAAGGTAATTACATAATACTGAGAATCATGGTTTAGCCAAGTTGACACATATTTTTTGGGGACACAATTCAATCTATTACAGTTGGAGTATTAATCACTGCTTCTCTAGGACATAGAATTTTTTTAAATATAATTTTTATTGTGCTTTAAGTGAAAGTTTACAAATCAAGTCCGTCTCTCACATATAAACTTATATACACCTTACTACATACTCCCACTTATTCTCCCCCTAATGAGTCAGCCCGGTCCCTCGTTCCAGTCACTCCTTTTGTGACCATTTTGCCAGTTTCTAACCCCCTCTACCCTTCCATCTCCCCTCTAGACAGGAGATGCCAACATAGTCTCAAGTGTCCACCTAATATAATACAAGTAGCTCACTCCTCATTAGCATCTCTCTCCAATCCATTCTCTAGTCCAATCCATGTCTGATGAGTTGTGTTCTGGAATGGTTCCTGTCCTGGGCCAACAGAAGGTTTGGGGACCATGACTGCCGGGATTCTTCTAGTCTCAGTCAGACCATTAAGTCTAGTCTTTTTATGAGAATTTGGGGTCTGCATCCCACTGTTCTCCTGCTCCCTCAGGGGTTCTCTGTTGTGCTCCCTGCCAGGGCAGTGATCGGTTGTGGCTGGGCACCATCTAGTTCTTCTGGTCTCAGGATGATGTAAGTCTCTAGTTCATGTGGCCCTTTCTGTCTCTTGGGCTCATAATTACCTTGTGACCTTGGTGTTCTTCATTCTTCTTTGATCCAGGTGGGTTGAGACCAATTGGTGCATCTTAGATGGCCGCTTGTTAGCATTTAAGACCCCAGACGCCACACTTCAAAGTGGGATGCAGAATGTTTTCTTAATAAAATTTATTTTGCCAGTTGACTTAGATGTCCCCTGAAGCCATAGTCCCCAAACCCCCGCCCTTGGTCCGATGACCTTCGAAGCATTCAGTTTATTCAGGAATCTTCTTTGCTTTTGGTCTAGTCCAGTTGAGCTGACCTTCCCTGTATTGAATGTTGTTCTAGGACATAGAATTTTAAGGAAAAGTTTATTTTGGTTTAATGGCGAGTATCTGTATTATTTATATTAATTATAATGTATTAATTATTTGTAATCATATTAATAGTAATACTTAATGTCTTATTTAATCTTCACCACAGAAATTCCTATAAAACAGGTAGGTTTGTTACACCCCATTAACAGATGAGGACACCATGGCCTCACATACCCACATCCTCACATGAAAAATATGGTGGAGCTGGGATTCTTTTCCAGGTAGTTGGGCTCCAGGACCCATGCCTATTAACATTACGCTATTCTACCTCCTTAAACCCTGGTGCCTTCATAAAATGACATTGGATAACCCAGGGTTGGGGAGGTATTGTAAAAATGTGTGGAAACGTTAAGGAGCCCTGGTAGCACAGTGGTTAAAGCTCTGAGCTACTAACCAAAAGGTTGACAGTTCAAACCCACCAGCCACTCTGCACGAGAAAGATGTGCAATCTGCTTCTTTAAAGATTACTGACTTGGAAGCCTTGTGGGGCAGTTCTACTTTGTCCAGCAGGGTTGTTATGAGTTGAAATCGACTAGATGGCATACAACAACAGCAGCAGAAATGTTCTTCAATTTGTCCCTTTCAATGCCCTATTAGTTCAGCAGAAGCATGCACAGAGGGTTTTTATCAGCTCAGGTCTGCTGCTCCCCGGTGAACTAAGTTAGAACCCATGGAGAGCTTAGAAGCCCTAGAATAACGGGTAACTAATGTCCCCTTAAACTGTCTCCCAAATATTAGGTGGCTCAAGTGGACTTATATTGTTTAATGGTATGTTTTAGATGCCAGGATATGTGGTAGTGGAACCAACGTTCAGACATAAAAGTGTAGGAACCAGAGTGGGGCCTGTGTGTTGGGATTTCTATAACAGAGCTCATTCTTTCTCAGAGCAGCCAGTTTCATGATTTGGTGGTTCTAAACATAAGAAAGACTTGTCTTCCCTGTGACTCCCACCAACTAATCCTAGTTCAGAACAAGTCTACGTTGTATGTAATAGCTCTTCAGAGATTTGGGAGCATGGCCTTCTCTTCTCTAGGCCAAACAATTGTTTCATTATCTGTTCCTCATAAGATGTATTTTTCTGAGTTCTCACTTCCATGATAGCTTTCTGAACAGATTCCAATTTCTCGATGACCCTCCAAAATGATGGCTCCCAGAAATGAGCACAGCTCCATCTGTGGTCAACCAGTGCCAAGTACCAGGGGGCAGGTAGGAGGGTGCACTTCCAACATGCACCAGGAATGCTAAGGAAACCCAAGATTGGGTTAACATTCTGGCAGGGCCTACCACACTGTTGGTTTAGGCTAAGCTTGTGGTTGACCAAAAACTGAGCTGGTTTTCAAATAAATAGCTTCCAAGCCAGGTCTCCCCAGTCTCGTGCTTGTAGAATTGATTTTTTGATCCTAAGTGCCACACTTCACATTAATCCCTGCCAAATTGTGTTGCTTTGGCCTGGTGTTCTTTCATGCTGAGGTTTTATGGTCAGGGAATTGTGGGGCTGAAAGCCATGTTTATGTAGTTATCAGCTATAGTTATTCACCCTGTCAAGGAGCCACCTCTTCCCGAGTCTGGCCCAATTCCTTGTCTTCTCGCCACCCTTGTCCTCCTCCTGTTGATTTTCCTTAGCATGATCCATCTCTGGGACTAACTGTTGCTATGTCGCTGTACCTGGTGTGAGAGAAAACAGCTGCTGCTTCCCGCAGATTCCTTTTCTCTCTGCCTCTCTTCTCTGTCCTGGCCTGATTTCTCATTCCTTTGAGTCTTTTGGGTGGTGATGATTTGACACCTCTCTTCATTCTCTTCCTTTCAGCTCTTGACAGCCCCGCCAACTTAAAACACCTTTTATGTTTGTTCTGGTGATCTCCTGGCCTTTGATTATAGCAGTCCCTGGTCCACAAGTTTCCTGTGCACATCTCTTAGATTCTCAGTTCTTTGATCTTTTCTCTCAAATTTCTACTGCCTGAGATCTGATGACACCTTGCAGCTCTGTGTCATTCACAAATTTGGTAAGCTCACTTTCTCTGACTTCACCCAAGCCATTGCTAACATCATTGAAGAGGATTGAGCCAAAGGGAGCCAGCTTTGCTTAATTAGAATTTAAGAATATTTTGAGCATAGGTCAACTAGTTTTGAATCCACCTAATGGCTCTGCATCTGGCCTTCTCCACAGGGGTATTATAAGGGACCTTATGAAATACTTGGCAAGAATGAAAGAATACTACTGTATCTGCAGGACCCTGGCCAACCAATCTGGAATCTTATCTTCAGAAGAAAAATGAACTTGGTTGGCTTTGACTTGTTCTTGGTAAATCCATAATGTTGTTAGTAATCATTATCTTCTTGTCTAAAAGCTTTCTGATCATCTCTTGTCTTGGCTTTTGCCAAGAATTAACAACAAGCTTACTGATATGTGTTTTCCTGAATCCTCCATTTCAATTTACTGGGAAAATTAATACTTGAACATCTTTAGTGTCCTAATACTTCTTCCATTCTCTGTTTTGTGGGTGATGTCAACTGTCACATATCGTAGGTCCACCAGCTCCCTAGACCCACCTGGTATAGGACTTATGAACTCATTTGGAACTATCTGATAGTCTCATCATTAATTTTGGGTTGTAACTTTCTTTCCCTTGTTGCTTCTACCCCTTCTGGTTGGAAGACCATTCTGCTTGAAGAAGAAAGCAAAATAAAGTTTGAGAAATCTCTCCAGTTAAAGGGTTACCACATAGATGTACCTCTTCTCTGGGAACATTGGTATTTCCTCTTCCCTTTTTACTAAATATCTTTTTTTTTTTTAAGCAAGCTGTATATTTGAGCTACTGAATCATAGTTAGAAGTCTGAGCCACCTATAACATTATGTTTATCTTCTTGTGTTGAAATTTCATAGTCACTTGTTCATTTCATGTTCTTCTTGGTATTAGTCTGTCACCATTCAAGTCTATAAGTGTTGTTTCCATCAGTTATTTCTTCCTTTGGTTACACAGAATATATGGGTCAGAGCTCTATCTAACTCTGACACACATAAACATTCTAAAGGTCGGCCCAAAAGGCTATCCAGATCAAGAGAAAATAGGATGCCAGTCTGGGAAATACTATATCAAGATTTCATCCAGGAAGATCACATCCTTTGGGTCTAGATCATGCAAGATGCTGTTCTTCAAGTGTCACAACTTGGCCCAGTACCACATACTTATATCAGCTTTTGATGACTCTTCTCACCTTGGGGGAGAGAGGGTACCACCAGAAGACTCAAAGAGCGAAGAGGAGCCAAGGATAAATCACAGGGGTCAGAGCTTTAAGGATCCCTGTAGTTATTCTTGTCTAATTCCCACATTGTACAGATACAAAACTGAAACCCAGAGAAGAGGGGCAATGACTTGGCCAAAGTATGTCACATAGAGTTATTTATACACACACAAACACACCCACACACACCCCTTTGGTTTGCTTCCATAAAAATCTGTGTTTGAGGTAGTTCTTATAGCTGTTGAGTGGCAGAACTTAGGTTGGAGTTCAGGTCTTTTTGTTCACAGACAGGTTGTCTTTGTCTTCATCATAGCACAACCATTTTGCCACCATACTGAATCTTCAACTGTTCTTGGGCACATAAGAACATTGTCTGGGCTGAGATCCCTAGATTTTATGAAAACAGATCTTTTATGGGGTCTTGTCTTCTCCTGTATGTTTTAATTGAACCCACAACAGCTGTCAGAGTTTTTGTTTTTAAGAAATGAGAAGGCAGACAAGCATTCAATGAAATGCATTGTTCTAAAATGTATTATGTTTAATGTTTTGCAGGGAGTCCCCAAGTCATCCTTCCTGACTGAGGAGAAGAGAGCCAGGCTGAAGACCAACCCTGTGAAGGTGCACTTTGCTGAGGAAGTGCTCATCAGTGGACATGGCCAGGTCCGTCACTAGTCAGGGGATTGAAGTTGTGCCTTCTGGCACATAACTCCCTGAGACTCTGAAATCCTGCAGCACAGGAAAGGACACAGAGGGGGTGTAGTAACATTTGCTAGAGACTTTGTGCACCTCTCAGTAAGATTCATGCAGACCATGGACAGGTGGTGGCCAGGGAGAGAAGCGCTGGGTATGATTCTCTATTAGTCTGTGAATCTGTTCTCCAACCTACGAAATTTTGACAGAATTCAATTGGTGATTTGTTATTACAAATCTTTCTGAAGCTGACATAGTAGGAAAAGTATTGGGGAATTGCTTTTTTTTTAAGAGGCCATCATCTACTGAACCTCTCTTATGTGTACTTGAACTTTTATGTGTACATAATCCTTAGTCATTATCATAGCCCTGCAAAAGCTGGTATTTTAACAGATGAGGAAGCAGAGGCTGAGAGAGGTTAATAAAATTAACCTCTGTGATTACATAGCAAGGAAGTACAGGAGCCTAGGTCTGTGTGACTTCAGATGCAGAGAGTGAAACCAATAAGAGTTAATCATTGTGACCTACCTAGTCATATCTTCAAATGTTTAAAAGATGATAAAATTGGTTGTTAAAAATTCCCCCTTGAAACAGAATGAGACCTCTGCAGGAACACACAGCACCCTTGAAGAAACTGGGATAGTAAACCAACATTTTAAATATGTTTAATCTTGCTAATAGTTAAAGAAATACAAAGGAAACTATTAAGAAGTGCCACTTTATACTTATTAAATGAGCACAAATAAAAAATGTAAGCCCTGATGCTGAGGAAGTAGCTGTACTCAGGCATTAGCTGGTGGTTTCATCAATTGGTTTAATGTTTTGGGGGCAGGGTGACATCTGGTTGCTCTAGCAAATTCTGTCAACTATGCCAATTGTGCAAACCAGTCTAGGGGGACTAAGATCATCCACTTCTGGCACCAAATTGTGCGGTAGAGAACAAATTCCACTCCACACACCAGATGCATCCTATGAAAATCTCAGCTTCCCTCCTCTATTTAGTTCAGATCCCAGCTGCTCATGCAGCCCTTCTTTCTCTCATCCCTAGCCATCCGGGGCTAGGTCAGCAGGTGCCAGTTGAAAACTCGGGAGCCCACAGGACTCTCTCTACTTCTAACCAGCTGGCCCCTTTTCTTTCTCATCCCTATCCATCCAGAGTTAGGTCAGCAGGTACCGGCTACAAGCTCGGAAGTCCATATGACTCCCTCCACTTTAGACTGACCAGCTTCAAATTTGGGGTTTTCCTCTAACCCCTCAGGGTACTAGTCACAAGTCCAGGAGTTCACATGACTCCCCCTACTTCAGACTAGCTGACTCACCTGGATCCAGTAATTTGCTAGAACAACTCACAGAGCTTATGGGAGACACCATACTTGCAATAACAGCTTTAGTATAACAAAAAAGGATACAAATGAAGAGATGTATAGATTGAGGTCTGGGAAGAGTCACATAACAGAGCTTCCATGTCCCAAGGGGATACACTACCCTCTCACCAACCAGGAAGCTCCGTATGACCCTCAGGCTGTTATTGGCTTCACCAAGTGACCATGAAGGATTACATCATGCTTCATGAGGTTTAGTCAGCATCAAGCCCCCAGGTAGTGCCTCTTGGGCTGGTCAGCCCCAGTCATTACTTTAGGTGTTAGTCTGGCTCTCAGGAACCAAAACCAAAGGCCAAATGGCTTTCTGCAAAGTGATTCCACACATTGCAGGGAGCAAAAAACAAAACTTAATCCCATAAAAAGTGGTCCAGGATCTTATTCCTACTAATTTAATCTGAAAAATAATTTAAGTGCAAAAATCCATGTGTATATTTATAGTGGTAATATTTAAAATAGAAAAAAAAACCCTAAATGTCTAATAATAAATAGAAGAGTAAACCCACCCAGTGCCGTCGAGTCGTTTCCGACTCACAGCGACCCTATAGGACAGAGTAGAACTGCCCCATAGAGTTTCCGAGGAGTGCCTGGCAGATTCGAACTGCCAGCCCTTTGGTTAGCAGCTGTAGCACTTAACCACTACGCCACCAGGGTTTCCTTCCAAATAGAAGAGTGGTTAAATCAATTCTGATATCTCAACTCAGTAGAATATTATAAAGCCAGTAAAATTATAAACCTTAAACCCACATGGAGAAGTGTACATGAAATAAGTGTTAGGTAAAAAAGTAATGTGGAATTATGCATATTCTATTCTTGTAGCTCTCTAAAAACTATTTAAAGGTGTAGATAAATATTGGAAGAGGCCTTAGAGAAAAGGATGGTAGTTATTATGGATACGTTTGTTTGGCAAACATTTTAAATCACAAATAATAAAGGCAAATATTTCCCACTTGGGAAATCCAAAGATTAAGGTTTCTAAATGCCTGAAGCTAGGGAAGTAAAATGACAGCCAAATGAGCAGTTTGAAATTCCCTGTCCCTGATTGAGTGTGAAATGGCGCTGGAATGTGAACATATTCCTTTTTCTTCCTTAAAAAAGTGGTTTTAAAAAACAATTACGGAGTGAACAGATAGTGATTGGTATGAGTCTTGCTTAGAAGATACCAAAACCAAACCAAAACCACTGCCGTCAAGTCGATTCCAACTCAGAAACCCTACGGACAGAGTAGAACTGCCCCATAGGGTATCCAAGGCTGTAGTCTTTACAAAAGCAGACTGTCACATCTTTCTCCTGTGGAGCAGGTGGTGGGTTTGAACCGCTGACCTTGGTTAGCAGCCAAGCACTTTAACCACTGCACTACCAGGGATTCTCTTAAAAGATACAAGGCTCTTATATTTAGAAGATAGAAGTTTCTCTCATCTGAAAGAGGCTGTCAGGTTTCTTTGAAAAAAGTTTTGTCAGTTTCTTTACCCAGGTGGGCTTTATTCCCGAACTCATGCAGAGACAAATGCTGGGGGAAGATCTAGCTCCAATCTGTGGAATTATGGAACCTCTCACTGGTTCTGGAGGCCACCAGCCCCAAAGGCCCTCTTTACCTACAGCTAAACATTTAGAGCTTACCCTTTAGGAAAGCTGGCCCTGGGGGAATTCTCCAAACCTGAAGGTAATTGTCCCACTGCGCTGCCCCACCCCCGGAATTTTGGGTGGCAAGGAGTCACCAAACATGAACCATTCCTGTGCTTCCTTCCCAAAGAGCACTCCAAGAATGGCAGAGTCCCTTAGGAGACCTCATAAGTCCAGGGTGATGGTTCGGGTGAGTGGAAGCGGGGAACATTCCTCTGCCCTTTGGGTCCATCACTACAGGCAGTGCAGTAGTAAAGTCAAGGCGAGTGGGGTGGGTGGCTCTGAGGGAGCTTTCCACCCCACGAGGTAGGGTCCAAGAATCTCTGAAAGGCCTCTTTTGGACAGTGTGTATGCTTGCCATCTTATTTGTTAAATTGCAACCCTCAAGGGCAGCAGCGAGCAGTGAATGCCAGTTGGTGCTTGTGAGACATTGTACAGCTCATGCAGTGATATCAGCGTGCTCATGTCAGGGCCCACTCTTCTCTGTCTGTCATGTCTGACAGTTCTCAGGTATGATAACCTTTGGCAAAGCGTGCTTTCTCAGTGTGGCATAGGCTGAGTCCATTGCAGAAATCCCCGAATGCTAAGAATCAACCCATGGCATGGGGAGGAGGTTAGAGAAGGATCCTCATCTCCATACCGTTCAGAACTGGGACTAGCTGGGGATTGGTCACAACCAAAGACAGGAAGGGCTGGTTTTAACATGACTCTTGTGTTTTCCAGGGTAATTCTCTGCTGTGTATGCCCAACGTACTCAAGCTGTACTTGGAGAATGGACAGACCAAAGCTTTCAAGTTTGACGCAAACACAACAGTGAAGGTATTAAGAGTAACCTCTAATCTCTTTCCCTGTAAGGATTTGCCGACTGCCAGGCCCAGGCATCGTGCTGTTTAGCTGCTCTTCTGGTCTTGTCCAAAACCAAAAACCAAATCCAGTGCCGTCGAGTTGATTCTGGCTCACAGCGACCTTGTCTCATTGTCACCATGATCTGAGCACCTGCAATAAGCCAAGCATTGTGTTATCATTTCATTGCACAACCACCCAGCAAGGTGGTGTTTTTATCACCATCTTGCAGGGGAGGAAATTGAGGCTCAAAGAGGTGGAGTGACTTGCCCACGGTCATATTACAACTAGTCTCATAACCACTAGTTCACCCTTAACTGCTGGGCTTCCCTGCCTCTTGTGTGTGATTCCACCTGCTCCCCAAAAGACCAGAGCAGCTAGAAATCCAGGCAAGGGGTCAGAGGAGACCCAGGTCCCTGCATATTCTGTTCTGCATTGAAGTCACTTCAGCTTATACTGAGTCTCTCTGTCCTAAGATTCATTGAGCAGGGTACAGAGCTAGAGGTAAGGGTAGCTTTTGTCCTCAAGGAGCTCACAGGTAAGGGAGGGTGGATATTCAAGGAGTTCCCAGTAGCCTACAGCAGGTTGAAATAAGGGCCATAAAAAGAGGGACAAGGAAAAAGGCAGGGAGCTCTATCTGTTCCATCCCATCAGGGCATCAGACAAGGCTTTGTGAAGAAGCTGGCACATGAGCTGCACCTTGGAAGGCAACAAAGATTTCAGTAAAGGCAGGTGGGGACAGAGCAGTTGGGAGTGGGGGAGACGTCAGTCTGAGGGTGTTACATGAAGCAATGCAGAGAGCCAGTAAAACAGGATATTGCTTAGGAAATAGCAAACTTTCCAATGGGACTGGAGTAAGCAGTTTTCTTGGGAGAAGCGGGAGATGGCGCAGGCTGATTGCAGAGCCTCAGATGCCAGGCTACGGGGTTTGGATTTGATCTGAGCGCAATAAGAGATAGCACTAATAGTTTTTGAACAAAGGAGTAAATAGTGTTAGAGTGAGGCTACAGTGAAGGAGTAAACAATTAAGGGTGTTGTTTAAACATTAAAAAAACATGAGACGGTAAACACTGAGTCAGCTGTCCTGATGCTGGGGGAAGAACAGGTTCAGGTGGGCCAGTGGGCTAGATAGACAGTGGCCAAGACATATACATACATACACACATGCACAGGCACACAAATGTGCACACTGGTGTGCAGATGCACACACATACATACATGCACACTCATGCACATGTGCATATATACACACCCAGTGTTTTTCTCTGGTGCCTTCCTTTGGCAATTCTTAGATAACCCCAAAAGTCCTATCCCATTCGTACCTTCCTGAGAGTGTGACTTAGGAGACGCTGGAACAAGCCTTTCTGAACCTGGGAAGCTCCGAGCCCAGAGGAGGAAGTCTGCCCTTAAGGAAGAATGGTCTTGGTTTATTGAGTGTTTACTACATGCCAGGAGCCCTGGTAGCATAGACGTTAAGCATTTAGCTGCTGACTGAAGGATTGACGGTTTGAACCCACCAGCTACTCTGTAGGAGAAAGATGTGGGAGTCTGCTTCCGTGAAGATTACAGCCTTGAAAACCCCGTGGGGCAGTTCTGCTGTGTCCTACAGGGTCACTATGAGTCGGAATCGACGGCAACAGGTTGGGCTTTTTGTTTTTTTGTACTACATGCCAGACAGTTTTCTGGCACTTTCTTGAATATTATGTCATTTAATGCCCCTAATGATCTTGTGAAGTGACCAGTGTTATCCCCACTTTGAAAACAAGAAAACAAGCCCAAGAGGTCAAAAACCTGCCAAGGTCAGCTAGCTCATGACATGACTGCCTGCGAACAGGGCCTCTTTCTGAATCCTGCACTGGAGCTTGCTGCTCTGCCATGTGCATAAAACGGAAGTTTTGCAAATAAATTAGACAAGGTCTCTGCTTCTGTCCTTTTTGATCAAAGCGGATTGGAAAGGAAGGGATGATTTATTTAAAGTGTGTCCCCCTTTGGTGGCCAAGAAGGCTTGGAGGTGATTTACAATAAAAGCGTACATTACAAGGGAATGAAGCTCAAGATGACAGAGAGAGTTGGAGAAATGAGCTAGGACTTAGCTGCTATTATACTGGAGCAATCAACATTTTTTAAAGCAAATCTTTTAGCTCTTTGCAACACACAGAGAGGGATGTAAGCAAATCCTATGGGTAAAAAAGGAGAAATCACGGTCAGTTCATCACTGACTTCTCTTCCCCTCCCTTAGCAAGGGCAGTCCTTGTATCAGAAAACCCTCTTTTCCTAAATCAAACAAATTTTGCCATTCAACCCAGTGCCAGGCATTGGACTGAGCTGTGCTGTTGGTGGTACAGAAATAAATTACTCAGGGTCATACCCTGAGGAAGTCTGAGTCTTGGGTTGGGGCTGGGGCGAGGAGATGAGACCTGGGGACAACTCACTATGAAACAAAGTACAGTGTGTTCAGAATCATGAAAGCAGGGCAGAAACTGTGCGGTGCAGGCTCAGATGAGAAAGAGCTTCCAGCTGGGTGCCAAAAAAAGGTCTCCCTGGAGTGGTGGATCTGAGGAAGATTTGGAAAGATAGATGGGATTTTGACAGAAATGGGCCAGGAGTAGTGTGTGATTATAGCATCCTAGGGGTGGGAATTGACACCAACAAAGGAATGGAATGGAAAAGCCTGGAAGGGAACAGGGCTTGTGAGCAGGGTGCATTGGGAGAGGCAGCAGAAGATAAAGTGGGAGAAATTGGTTGGCACCTTATACTGAGAGTCTTGAATATTAAGCTGAGGAGCTTATTTTTTGTCCAGTGGGTCACTGGGAGCCACAGAATATTTTTGAGCAAGGGAGAGCATGACCAGAACAATGCTTTGGCAAGTTCCTCTAGACCAGGGGTCAACAAACTTTTTCTCTAAAGAGGAAGATGGTAAATATTATAAGTTTTGCAGGCTATACAGTCTCTGTTGAAGTTACTCAACTTTGCCATTATCGTGAATGGACATGGCTGTGTTCCAATAAAACTTTAATTACAAAACAGGCAGCAGGCTGGATTTGGCTTCTGAGTTGTGGTTTACCCACCCCTGCTCTCAATGTAAGGCAAAGGACAGATAGGTGGCAGGGAGTTCTATAGGACATCACTCTACAAAGCCAGGAGAAATATGTGGGCTCAAGCCAAGGTGGACATAGGAGAATGGAGACGAAGGGTCAGAGTAAAGAGACAGGCTTCCTACTGTGGCCAGCATCATGCCTGGCACAAAGTAGACACTGAATTAATGTTGAGTAAAAAAGGACTCTTCAGGACTTATTCACTTGATGCCTTTGCAGAGAGAGAATTCACAATCCTGTCATGAGGAGCAGGTAATACCTAATGGTTTGGGACTTACGAGTTTTGAGGTTCTGGTGGCACTTCTGTGATGAGTCTATGATGATTAGTCATACATTAAGTGAAAGTTTATTGAGTATCTGCAAGTGCCAAGCATCGGGAATATATTAGAGCATAAGACCCGCAAGGCTCGGAGTCTCAGTGGCGCAGTGGTTAAGAGCTACAGCTGCTAACCAAAAGGTCAGCAGTTCAAATCCACCAGGCACTCCTTGGAAACTCTATGGGGCAGTTCTACTCTGTCCTGTAGGGTCGCTATGAGTTGGAATTGACTCAACGGCAAGGAGTTTGGTTTTTTTGGTTGCAGCGAAAAATAATAAGCCAGAAAACAAGTATTATCAGATAGCATGTACTGAACACTTAGCATCTGCCAGGTACTACTTTTAAGTGCCTTATGTGAGGAAATTAACTTAATGCATACCATAACCCTATGAGATAGACGTTAATGTATCACCCTTTTACAGATGAAAAGACCGAGGCATAGAGAGAGTAAACAGTTTATCCAGGGACACACAGCAAGGACAGGTAGTCTAGATCTAGAACTCATTCTGTTAACTTCCCTATATAGTCCCTTACTAGACAGCATAGCTGTTATTGAAGAAAATAATAGTGAATAGCGATGAAGGAAATAAACAGGGTCCCAGGACAGAGAATAACAGGGACAATCACATTCAGATAAAGGGGCCAGGGAAGGACTCTCTGAAGGGGACTCTTAAGCTGAGCCTTGAAGAAAGAAAGAAACAGCCTAGTGAAGAGTAATGGGGAAATTGGTCTAGGTGAGGGAGTACCCTGTGTGAATGCCATGAGACAGTAAAGAGTTCATGTGGACAGAGGACCACTGTAGTAAGGGAGGGGGAAGTGGCATGGCAATTAGGCCTTATCATAGTCCAAATAGTAATTATCTCATTTGATCCTGTCAGCCACTCTGACAAGGAGGTGTTATTATCTTCCATCTTACAGGGGGAAAAACTAAGATTCAGAAACATCAAGTCATTTTTCCAGTCACATGGGCAATGAAATTCTGTAAGCAGTTTGAGATACAGACCAGGAACTCCAGAGAGGAGACAAGCCTGGAGACCTTGAAGAAGGAGGCAGAAACCCCTACTACATGGCTGTAGCCTTCCCAGTAAAGCAAGTGGGTGGCCATATGAGTGGTTCTGGAGCCCTGAGGAGAGGTGGCAGTGGGTATAGGGCTATAAGGGATGATAAGAAGTCCTACAAGTGGCCTGATAAGCTGGATCTGGTGGCCCTGTCAAGATTCAGCTGCCTGAATTAGCAGTGGACCCAGTCGGCATAGACTTTTCTCTCCCCACCTGCACCGAGGGACAGAGAGGTCAGGGAAGTCTTGCTTGGTGCCTAAACATGAGGGCCTGCCTGCTCCTCAGGAGTAATTGGGGTGACCCTGTGCCTCTCTGTTCCTGGTAGGACATCATCCTCACGGTTAAGGAGAAGCTGTCGATCCGAAGTATTGAGTACTTTGCACTGGCCCTGGAAGAGCAGTACAGCGTCTCCCGACTGCACCTGCTGCATGAGGAGGAACTCATCCAACAGGTAGGGAGGACAGGCTGCCTTTTCCTGGGAGGAACAGCTGGGCAGGCTGCACATCACAGCCAGAACCTTTGGGAACAGGGCTTAGCATGTCTGCAGTAAGTTTGATGCACGTTCTCGTGCTCCGGAAGGCACAGCGTACACTCGGCCTGGGAATAACAGGATGGTGATTGGGCCTGGCTTTCATCTGCTCCTGAGAGATATGCAGGGCACAGATTTAGGGTCCCCATTTTTACAGGTGGGAAAACAAAGGTTTAGAAAGGTAAGGTGACTTCCTCAAGGTAACAGAGTTATTAGAGCCCTGATCTTCTAAGTCTTAGGATTATTCCCTGTGCCTACCGCCTTTGAGATGTTAGGGAAGCGTTTAGTTCTGGGTTTAACCTCTTTTTGTGAGACTTTTTTACTTTTGTGGCAGGAGAGGGCAAACAAAGCCAGTGTGTCTGTACCCTGCATATCTTTTCAACCATTCAGTCATTTGTTGTGCCAACTTTGTAAAGCCAAACACAGGTCAGTTCAGTAAACCTTGTTGAGTGCCCACTCTTGCAAGGATAAGTAGGATTTCAACAGGTGGAAAAGGGTAAGGGGCTTTTTAAGCAGGGGCAGCATGAGCAAGACATGACCTCTTAGACACCACTCTGAACAGTCCTCATTGCAGATGAATTCTTATACCACTCACTCACCTTCTCATACTGTTGCTTGAATTTTTTTTATCACTTCTATTCCATTTAAATTGGAAAAGAAAATCAAACTAAATCTCTAAGTTAGTTTAAGTGAAATAAAGGCATGATGCAAATACTATTTGTGGAAAAGAAAAGAACATACATATATCGAAGCACTATATCCATAGGCTGTCTCAGGAAGGGCATGCAAGGAACTGGGAACATGTGTCCTCTAGAAAGAGGAACTAGAAAGAGGAACTGGGAGATGGGGTCAGAGGGGCCTTTGCCCTTTTGAATCTTTCACATTTTATTCCCATGGAAAAGAATGTCAAGCTAAGAGCAAAGGCCTGCAGCTGTCTTGAAAAGCATTATTGTCGAAATCCGAAGAGACTGTCTTTATTTTTTAAAGTCGTTCTCTGTAATAACTGCAAAGGGCAAATGCAGTTAGAAGATTAACGGTTATCTCCTTACCTATTGCAGGTGGTAGAAAGGGAAGAGTCACATGACTACCGCTGCCTCTTCAGGATGTGTTTTGTCCCCAAGGACCCCCTGGACCTCCTGAAAGAAGACCCTGTGGCCTTTGAGTACCTCTATCTGCAGGTGCCTGGGTCTGTGCTTCCTAAAATAACAGTGGCTATTCTCAAAGATGGCACATTGGATTAATTTGAACAAGAGCTCAAGGCAATTAAGCTACTCCCTGGAATTATCTTTTTCTGAAAAAGAATGGGCCTGATTATCCCTCAGAATTCCGTGTTCCATCACTGAGTTGCTGCTGTTAGGAGATTTGCAATATGAGGATGAAATGTAGACTTAGTCCTCAATGTAGA
Organism: Loxodonta africana; assembly: GCF_030014295.1. Lineage (NCBI taxonomy): Eukaryota > Metazoa > Chordata > Mammalia > Proboscidea > Elephantidae > Loxodonta > Loxodonta africana. The sequence goes on along the minus strand of NC_087350.1, from coordinate 79,988,653 downwards.
TAATACAGTTTCTAATACCTTCTTAGAAATCTTTAGAATTATAGTTTTTATTGCCAAAAGAGGCTTTAGTGCTTCAAAAACCTCATGTTAGAGATGACAAAACGGAGTTTTAGAAAGGCCATATGATTTTCCTGGGTCACCTACTTAGTGGAAGAGCCAAAAACTGGTTCTCTGACCCCTAGCCATACTCTAAGGTGGGAAGCAGCATAATAAACCCCACCTTAGTTGAGATTTATTATGTTGTTTTCGTTCTGATGGAAGAGAATTATCTGGTAGGCATCACCATTTTACAGATGAAAAAACCGAAATGACATGAATTGACTTGCCTAAGTCTTACAGAAATTACAACAACAGCATTTTATATTTATATACCACTATGTGCTTTATACATGCTTTCATATGTTGTCGTTCTTGCCATGTGCCATTGAGTCAATTCTGACTCACAGCGACCCTTTGTGACAGAGTAGAGCTGCACTGTGGGGTTTCCTAGGCTACAATCTTTATGGGAGCAGATCGCTAGGTCTTTTCTCTCGTGGAGCCACTGGTGGGTTCAAACTGCTGACCTTTTGGTTCGCAGCTGAGTGCTTAACCATTGTGCCACCAGGGCTCCTATGGTTTCATACGCACATTCCAATTTAAATTTCACAGCACTGCATAAGGCAGATTTTATATCCTTATTTAGCAATGGAAGACACACCAGTGCTCAGAGAGTTTCAGTAGCTTAACCAAAGTCACACAGCCAAGGACAGGCCGAGCCAGGCCTCAAAGGTGTCCTGCTGCCTTTTCACCTGAGACCACTGGGAAACACAATCCATCAGTTCCTGCTTCCCACCTGCTCTGATCTAATCTCTCCTAGAGCTGCAGCGACGTGCTCCAGGAGCGCTTTGCGGTTGAAATGAAATGCAGCTCTGCGCTCCGACTTGCGGCCCTGCACATCCAGGAACGCATCTATGCATGTGCTCAGCCACAGAAGATCTCTTTGAAGTACATAGAGTGAGTGGCAGGAGACTTCTGTGTCCATCAACAGCAGCTGCGTTGCATTTGTAACTTGGCTGGCCCCTGGCCAAGATAGCCAGATTCCACAGAAAGCTGATACTTACTCACTTACCCATCTGTCTGTTGTCTTTCCGTCCATTTCCCCCTCTACCCTCTCCCACCTGGGCTGGTTCCCCCAGATGTCAGAACGTGGCAGTCCCTTTTAGGGCAGAAGCCAACTCCAGATGGAAGGACACAGGATCCCCCTTGTAAATTCTCAGTTCTATGGAGGATGTCTTAGGAAATCAGTTGACAGCTTCAGTGTTAAACTCTTCTAAGGGCAGGAATGCCTTGGAAATTAATCTTTCCTCGTAGCATGAGCCAATTCCTATTGTACTATCCCACTGGGACAGTTTCGGGATTCCAACACCTCTTGATTCTCAGATTAGGGTTTTACTTTTCTCTAGTCTATGTCACCCATGTTTGCTAAACCCTCTCACCAAATCTTAGCTCTGTCCTAACTGGAGATCAGAATCACATGGGGAATCATGTTTAAGAAATAAAACAGACCCGTGGTCTATCCCTGAAGTGTACTGAGTCAGATCTCCAGGGAGCGGGACCAGATAATCTGTATTTTTAACGAGTTTATGGAGACTCTAGGGAGTGCTAAGGGAGCACCCTTCTGAAGCCTGGCTTTGAGGATCCACTGGTGCTGTTATGTCCATGATCGTTGTTTGTCACAAATCTTTTGGTAGAAAATGGTCCAGAACTTCTGCTCTAATAGACTGTGGCACCATATCAAGAGTAACAAGTTCACGGATTGGTCAGTGGAATTTAGTTCCTGAATGACTGTGGAGGATTTCTGTGGAGTGTGTGTGTGTGTGTGTGTGTGTGTGTGTGTGTATGTGTATGCATGTGCACACATGCACAGGATATGTATATAGTTTTTTCTCCTGCTGGAGAAAGAGGCTTATCATTACAGTCTTGTGGGAGCTAAGTACTGAATCAAATGTAATTATGTTCTTCATTAAAGCCAAGTACACTGTAAAAATGGGTCTCATTGTCTCCAATATCTCATGGCAGGAAAGACTGGGGAATAGAGAACTTTATATCCCCAACTTTACTCCGAAACATGAAAGGCAAAGACATCAAGAAAGCCATTAGCTTCCACATGAAGAGGAATCAGAATCTGCTGGAACCCCGACAGAAGGTAATGTAGCCTCTGCCGACCCACCCCAGCTGTCTGTTGTGAAACCTCAGGGAGAGCATTTTCAACATTGCCTGGGTTTTAGGCAAGTGGACAACTCTGACTTCAACAATCTCATTTTTTTTTGTTTTTAAGCAACTTATTTCTGCTGCCCAGCTACGCTTAAATTATCTGCAGATCCTCGGAGAACTCAAGACGTATGGTGGGAAAATCTTTAATGCTACTTTAATGGTATGTAAATTTTTTTTATTAGAGAATTGTGGAATCCTACTGTTGTAAGGGACCCTAGAAGTCCTCTGAAAATCAGTGTAACTTTTAGCCTGAAATTCCTGAGGACTGTGCCATATACCGGGATTTGATTGAGATATTGGTTACTAAGATGTTGGCTAGTGTTTATCACGCTCTTGCTTGGTACCAGTCCTGTGGTAGAGCTGAATGAGACATGATTCTCACCTTCAGAGAATCTGAGGATGAACAAGGTACCTAACAAGACAAAGCAGAAGGTTCTCAGAGCCATGAGAGAGGCTCAGGGCTGTTGCATGTACAGTTTATTTTCACTAGCTTGTGAATGGAAACTAATCCCCCTTCCACCCTTCTGCAGTTACAGGATAGAGAATCCTACATTGCCCTACTAGTTGGAGCCAAGTATGGGATTAGCCAAATTATCAATAGCAAGCTTAATATCATGTCGACGTTGACAGAGTTTGCAAACATCAGCCGCATAGAGCTTATGGAAGAGTCTGAGAAAGTGAGCATGGTCAAAGTGTATCTTCAGGACATCAAGGTAACACAAGGGGAGAGATTCTGAATCCAGCTTCTAGAATTTGGGGCTAAATTAGTATGGGATGGCTTATGTGATTTTTGAATAATAATAATGTATAATATCCAACATTTGCTTAAGAGGCTAGATGGTCCATCCTGATCCATAAAAGGAAAGGTTTCCTGCACAGAGTGCATTTTCCCAGGCAGGTCCCGAAAGGTTTCTTTGTATAAAACTGAGCTGGACCATGTGCTTTCCTGATGGAGAAGTTCCAGTTGAGTTCAGAAACTTTGGTGGGTGCACCAGAGGATTTTATCACTTAGCTGTCCAAGCTATTCTGTGACTGGTACAGGGTACCTCCTAAGCCTATCTGAAAGGTCCTACATGTATCCTGATCTCATTTGATCCAACACCACCATACTGAAGAATGGTGCTTTATTCTCATTATCACCCTCTTCCTCATCCTCCACTTGCTACTGCTCATTTTTCTTTAAGGGGCCCATTGTATGAATGAATAGAGTGGGATTGGGTAGTTGGGATGGGGGCCTGGGAGTATAGGATGGAAGAGAGGCAGGAGACATTGTAGAAAGTAGATGGGAGGAACCCACTGTGTGGGTGTACGTGTGTGCATGTGCACTCTTACTTCAAGCCTTGTAGGTGAGAATGTGGAGGACCATAAGGCCTGCCTGTGGACCTTGACTAAATGTGTTTGGAATCTTGCATTGACTCCACGTGGCCTTGTCAGACTTCTGATTGTCTCTCAATCCTTTATAAATACCAGAACTCTCTTTACCTTCAAAGGTTCTGACTTTGCTGCTGGAATCCAACAGTGCAAAAGACCTAGCCTGCCTGATTGCTGGGTACTACAGGCTGTTTGTCGACCCAGTTACCTCCATTTTCATCTGGCCTGGAAACAAGCAGCAGGTGCACCGGGTGTCTGCTGAAGAAGGTGAGGTGCTGAGTCTTGCCCCAGTAAGGACAGGCCCATTTCACTGACCTTGTAGGTAAGGGTAGCATAAAGGAGGAGGTGAATTGAGTTGAGCTGAGATTTTAAACACATTTACCTTAAGAGGATGAGAGCTATTTCTCCATTTATTTTTCTATGTATTGCGTGATCTCCTTCCTAATCTTGTTCCTGATGTCTTGAAGAGTTCTGTATATTAATCTTTTGTATTCTGCATCTGGTAATTCCAGGAAGGCACCTTCATCCAGAAGATCCCTTGATTCTTTGTTGTGAGAGCTTGTTGAAATGATCTCAGTCTGCTTCTTTATGTGATTTGATATCGGCTGTTGTCTCTGAGCCATCTATAAGTTATTAGTTAATTTTTTGTTTGCTTATGGTATCCTAGCTTCTTGCTGTTTTTTGTTTTGATATGCCCAAATAGGTTGCTTGAGCGAGCTAGCTTGATTATTTTCACCTCTGAAGCTCTAACTTTCTGTCACCAGATGGCTAGAGATGTTATCAGGTATATCAGCCTAGGAGTCCATTCACTTTTCTTGTATGGATTCAGCTCAGGTGTACAGGTAGCTGGTCATCAAGTGTGTGGTACAGGCTCTGTCCTACAGTCTTAGAGGGGCAGAGGTGATTGTTGTAGGTACCAGTATCTGGTTGCAGCAGGGGGTCACACTCTGAACAAGGCAGGGGGCTGACAACCATCCCCCGAGTGTCTGTAAGGAAAGCACGTCCCTGTTCCCTAGAGCGCACAGGTGGGTGGGTTCTGCAGACAGACCATGGGCACGCAATGCTTTGGTTGTAAAGACTGGGAGGTACCAGTTATCCTTGGACCCCTGTTGCAGGTGGCTGGGTGACGTGAGTGGAGCCACCAGTCCTTAGGCCCCTGATGTGGGTAGGTAAGGACCCTGTTTAATGGGCAAAGAGGTGTCAAACATCAAACACCCACCTCTCCGCCACACAGCTGAAACAGTTGCAGTCTGCCAGCAAGGGCCTATTCTCCTGAAATAGGCCCACACAAGTCCATCCAGAGGGAAAAGGTATTCGAAGTCCATGGACCATTTATGCCTGGACAGGAACCGCTTCTGTCCTGAGCCCCCCAGGTTAGCGGAGCTGGCAGATTATCTTTCCCCTCCAATTGTGAATTTATTCCTTCTCCAAGGCCGGAAGAGTAGCTCAGACTGCAACTGTTTCAGCTGTGTGGCGGAGAGGTGGGTGTTTGATGTTCTCAGGCCCAGGGAAATCAACAGCCACTGAAGCCAGGCTGGGGGCTGGGGACGTGGTAAAATATATGCAAGTACTTAGCTTTTGCTGAGAGCACCGTTCTTTGGTTCCAGAGGTGTGAGTAGGCTGTGAGGCTGGCTGTTTCTCCCTGAAGAAACTGCAGCCAGATGCTACCACCAGCCACTGCAGTGGCTCCTGGGGATGGTGCCTGAGGGATCCCGGCGATTCAGGCCCGGCAACTCATCTCCGTTTCTGAACCGTCTCTCCCTACCCCTGCCGCTCAGTCCAATTTCTAACCTCGCCTTTGATGTTCAGGGCTCCTAGCTTATCATAAATGTAATCGTTTCACTTGTTTTTTTGGGTCTTTGTTGTAAGAGGGATTGCTGGAAGCGTCTCGCTATTCAGCCATCTTGGCCCTGCCTCCTCCATTTATTTTTTGGTAAACAGTTGATCTTTCTTCAATCACTAGGACTAAAGAAGCATTCTTTGTAGCTAAAAGTATCTTAAGGCCAAGAAATATCGTTGAAAGTCTCTGACTACCTATAACACTTCCTAAAACCATCTCTAAGATTCATTGCATTTTCTCATTATTTCCCAGCAAAAAGTGCTATCACTTACAGGTTCAGAAAGTACAGATGGCCAAACTTCTCCATCCATGCCTGTGTGCTCTTTTTTGCATTGTCTTGAGTTACTATAGAAATTTTCTCTCTTCTGTGTTTAGAAAAAGGGGGTAACTGGAGGCAGAAGGAACCTGAAATCATATCATATAAGGAATGAAGCAGTGGAGGGCAGGTAGATGAACACTTTCCTGGGCCAGCTCCCAGCTTCTATCAGCTTTGCTTCAGTATGTTGATGCAGCATCTTCCCAGTGATATGCTGATAAATGTCTAACAACTGGATCTGCAAGAAAATAAAAATCCTGATTTGAAGCAATTGTCTAGTTCCATGGTATAAACAGTCCCGCCATGGCTAATTTCAAGCTACCGACGTGATATCACTGAACATGAATTTGAGAAGAGATGTGCGGTAGCATACTATTATATAGTATTTTCTCCTTATAGGTAAAGTAAACTACCTCAGCAATACAGATAATAGTAAAATCATTAAGAAGGGTGAGTTTTGAGTACTCATTACCTCTGTTTTTAGTATGATTTATTCACTTGTAAGTTTATATAATTTATTTTTTTAATAATCATGCTTAATAATAAAGTAGAAAAATTCCTGAAATTTTAGTAATCAGATCTTGTGAACTGATATCAGTTAACTTCAGATATACCACTGAATTCTTCCTTCATCCCTGTTACCTGATTCTCTAGTACACTGAACAGGTGGAGTACATGAAAAATGATAATTCCTTCAGTTAGAGATTTCTTGAGAAAAAAATTTACATTTTATAGGATTTGGCGGAAGATGTTCTAAAAATCCAAAACCAAACCCACTCCGTCAAGTCAATTCCGACTCATAGCGACCCTACAGGACAGAGTAGAACTGCCCCGTAGGGTTTCCAAGGAGCGGCTGGTGGATTCAAACTGCCAAACTCTTGGTTATCAGCCAAGCTCTTAACCACTGGGCCACCAGGGCTCCAAGACGTACTCAGAGAATATTTATTTATTAAGCAGGAAAGAGAAAAAATAATGAATCAAGCATCTAAATCAAGAAATACAAGATAATAAAGCAACATAAGGAAAGTAAATCATTTAAAAAGTTGAAAGCAGAAATTAGTAAGTTAGAGGAATAAAATTAGAGAAACAGTAAATTCATCACTTTGAATATATGAAAAGTTTAAATAAACATTTGGCAAGCCTAATGAAGAAAACTAGAAAACGAAACAACATAAAGATAAAAGGGAACATGGCTATAGACATAGCTTTTCCTTGATTTTAGAGTATTTCTCAGAAACAAATCCACGGACAGGACCTGCAGCTCCATGAGGCAGGACTGTGTCTGTCGTGGTCATCACTGTGTCCCTAGTGGGACAGTAGGGAGATTCCTGGATACTTACACAGTAAGTACATGCTCAGTAAATATTGTTGAATGATATGTTCAAAATTTAAATAACTTTAAGAGAATACTATAGACAATTCCATGGTAATGAAATTGAAAATCTGGGTGAAATAGATGCTTTTCTAGTAAAAACACCTAATTTGAGGAAGAATGTCTGAACAGATGAATAACCACAGAAAAAAATTAAAACATTGGTGAAGAGTCATCTCTAAAAGGGACACCAGGTCCTGATGGTTTAATGGATGAGTTCTTTTAACCCTTCAAAGATTTCATGCTACTTAAACCTTCCCAAAACACTGAAAGAAATGAAAGACTCTCTGAATTTATTTTGTGGTGAAACATAACCCTGAAACTAAAGCCTGACAACACAAAAAAGTCAAAACATATTCCAATCCCACTTAAAAATATAAAGATAAAACATTAATACTTGCAAATTGAATCTGAGAGTACAGAAAAAGGTTAATACATAAAATGAAGATGTTTATCTGTATATTTATTATTTTTTGTTTTATTGCATTGTGTCCTTTTGAATTTTGAAGTTTATCAAGATCATCTTTATAGCTTAATATACAGTCCATTTTAGTAAATGTTTCATAGACAAAAGTATAGTCTCCGTGTGTAAGGTATAAAGTTCTAAATTCAGCTATGAACGTAATCTTGTTAATTAAATTGTTCAGATCCTCTAAATCCTTAGTGGTTGTTTTTTGTTAGTTTTTTTTTTTTCCCCTACTTGATGCCAGGAATCCAAGAATGTATTAATATTAGGGAATCCGTTCACAGAATTCATTACGTTAATAGGTCAACTAGAGAAAGCCTGTTCATTCTTACAGATACCAAAATGGTTGATAAAATTCAGCGTTTATTTCTGATTTTACAATATCTTTAAACCAGAAATAGAGGACTATTTCATAAGATCAAACTCACATATGTTTGTGAAACAAGCTGTCTCTATCATACATAAGTGGACTAATAGAGATATTTCAATTAAAATCAGAACTAAGATTTCCTACTATCACAAAAGTGTTTAACGTAAAGTTCTCCCCTATGCAATAAGACATGGGAAAGGAAGAAGAATAATAAATAGTAGAAGAGAGGGTATAAAATTATTGCTATTCATAGTGATGGGATTGTTTCCCAAAAAGCTGAAGAAAATAACTGAAAAACTAGTAGTACTAAAAAGGTACCAAAAAAAAAAAATATATATATATATATATATATATATATAAATAAAATAATGCTATGAGTCGGAATAGACTCGAAGGCAGTAAGTGTTCAAAAATCAATAGCTTCCATGTGTCCCATCAAAAATATGTTAGAAAACAGAATGGAGAATGTTCGTTTACAATTATATGCAGGAACATTTCCAGAGTAGGGAAATGAACAGGGCCTATGTGAAGAAAAACGCAAATTTTACTCAAGGATATAAAAGAAGACCTTAACAAATGAGAAAACAATAGATGGATGAGAGACCATATAGTTATATCCTCTTTGATTTTAAGAGTTAGGAATATTCAATATTTTAACATTATTTTATCTCTATATGTTAATTTATTAAATTTTATGGTATTCTAATCAAAATCCTAATGAAGGTTTATTATTATTGTTTTAATATGATGAAGTGGTTTCCCTGGAATAAGAATAAAATTTTTCTTAGAAGAAAAACAATAAGAAAGGATTAATTTTACAATAATTAAAATAGAATTAGATGGTACTCGTGTAGAAATAGACAATTAAACAGAACAGAAAATCTAAAAACAGACCTGAATGTGTGTGTATTTTTTTTAATAGCTAACATATTTTGAATACCACATACCAGTCTCTGAGCCAAGTGTTTTAGGTGTATTCTCTCATATAATCGTCAAAACACTCCTAAGAGGTAGGTACTGTTATCCCCCTTTTTCAGATGAGGAAATGAGGCTTAGAGAGGATAAGTGACTTGTCTGAAGTCCCAGTACCCTTTGATTTTGCAAGGCTGTAAATCAGAGTCTGTCTGTACATACGTTTTGGTCGTCATTCTGGTTTCCAGCCAGCTGGCTGAAGGGAAAGTTACCGTCATGGGTGCATGGTCTTGCTCTTAGAGGGTGCTACACGGAGTCTTCCATATGTGAATACAGAAATGAATGGGGGACCATATCTCAGAGTCTGGTCAGAGAGACAACACAGAAATAATCAGCAGGAGAAGTGCTGTTATGAAGGTCTGGTGGAGGGAGGGGCTGCTTCTGCCAGAACGGGCAGTAGGAATCAGAGAAGGCTTTCTAGAGGAGAAGGTATTTGAAGTAAATCTTGAAAAACATGCTAGAATTAACCAGGCAAGGAAGGGAAGAGAAATTGCCTGAGGCAGAGAGAACAAAATAGAGGCATGATACAAAGGGCATCTGTGAGACGCTCTCTGGTAGTTGGAGCCACGCCTGGGTAATGCTGTCCACAGCAAAGTGAGATACCATTAAATTTCCACTGTGTTTCCGTGAACAGACAGATCTCCTTAGACGTAGGAATGGAGGAAGTCCTGTCTTCTTGGGGTACTTCATATAGACGTGGGAAAGGTGGCCTGGTGTTACAGGGAGGACATGGGATTTGGAGTCCTGCAGGTCCTGTGTCAGTTGGAACGGCATGATCTTGGGCCAGTAACATTTCTGGACCTCAGTCTTCTCATCTGGAAAATGGGGATGATAATCCCTCCTCTGTCATCCAGCATAGGTAATGTGATTATCTAAGGAGATAATGGATGTAAGAAAGGCCAGAGGCCATGTAAGAGAATCCGTTGTGTTACCATCTTTTTCATTCTCTTTACATAGAAACTTGAGGTCAGGCCTGCTCCCAGGGCCTGGTGCAGACAGGGGAGAAGGCTTTGCTCCCTTGCTTGAAGTCTTCCCACAGACCTGTGCTTGAGCACAGCCACGGCTGTGATGGGGGTTCCCCCCTGCTGCCGCTTATCCCAGGACTGGGCCTCTGGAGACCAGGCAGCATGGGTGCGTGAGGACATACAGGCATTTGCCAGCCCCAGAATGCTGTTTTGTAACCTTGGTGTCTCCTATGTTGTAGGCTACGAATCCAGGGCCTGTAGCGACTCAGAGGAGTCCTCTGAAGTGGACTGTGTACTAGAACCTCTCTCGGACAGATGCCTGGTAAAGCTGGTACCCTGCACACCTCTCATGCAAGAGGAGGAGCAGGAGCCTCCTGGGGACAGTGCCATACCTGAGGTGGCCAGGAGAGGCCCAAGCATCTGCGGGGCCAGCAGCGTGACAGACAGTGCCGAGTCCGAGGCGTCCGACTCAGCTAACACTGAGAGCCGTGGCTGCAGGACCAGCGGCTCCAGTGAGTCCATGGATGCACTAGAAGAGGATGACTTGGATGCCTGCTCCTCCAGCAGGTCTGACTTCTTCCACTTTGGCTCATCAGGCTTCCCAAAGAGCCTTGATTCTGACAGCCAAGAAGAGAGAAGCAGGATCGAAACCAGCGACTTCCTCTATCTCCTGGACCTGGCCCAGAGAGCTAGTCCTCAGTGCCAGAAGACAGACTTTTCTGAGAGTCCAGCTCCTGAGATGTTCAGCTGGGGTCCAGAACTGAGCGCGGTCAGGCTGGACCCCAGGCTGTACGAGGGCAGCCGGGCCGACTACTACAGTCTGTGCTCCAGTGTCTCCTCAGCCAGCCACCTGAGTGACAGTTCAGAGAGCACAGCTTCCCGGCAGGGGTGTCCCCTGCTGGCCTGGGGGCAGCAGGGCTGGCCTGAGGCCCAGCCTAGCTCCACACTAGAAGCCTTGGCTCTGCACCCAACACTGGCCTTTGAGGATGGCAGCTCGGATGAGGAATACTATGATGCAGCTGACAAGCTCACACCCCCGGACACCCTCTCAGGTGAGCCCTTGCCAATAGGTCTGCAGACTTGCCGGCAGCTTCTGAGTACCCACTGGGGGCAGGGACCAAGCTTGAAAAAGAAACACATGAGTAAAACAGGGTGCTTGTCCTCTACTGAGAAGGCAGACATGGACTCTGTGGGCCAAATTACTGGCATCACGGCTTTGAGTCAGGGCTGCAAGTGAGATTCTGAGAACTGTGGGTAAGCAGAGGTGGGAGGGATTCATTCAATAGGGGGAATCAGGACAAGCTTCCCAGAGGAGGTGGCAAATGGGCTGGGCCTTGTGGAATGGACAGAAATTACACAGAAAGGAAGGAGACTGAGAGGAGTGGCTAGCAGAGGGAAGTGGCTGTGCTTTTACTGACCCTGAAGCTACAGTAAATGAGACCTCAAAGCAGGAAGATCCTCACTAACAGACCATCGGTGAGCCTAGAAGGCATTTTGGGGTTCAAAGTACTCTGACATCAGAAGGCAGGGGATGTGTTGGCCATGTTTTTTCCAGGTTGCTCGTAAAGAGTATGGAGTGTCTTTCAAAACAGAATGACTTTTCAAGTAGACCTCACTGACAGGCCATCGGTTTTTGCAGGACACGCACATTACTCTGAAGAAAAAAAGGAAAAATACCACATAGACATTGAGAGTGACTTTACTAGGAACTGCGAGAGCAGCAGCCCTTTGATTCCTGTTTCAGTCCTTTGCTCTTGCTCTGCTCCTCCACCAGTGGTTTCCAGTCCTTAGCGGGCCCTGCGAGGTTCTCTGAGGCTTTCTGTGACCTGGCCTCTGCCTGTCTCTCTCCTTCCTTCTGAGCCCTCTGTGCATTCCTGCCACCCCGACCTCTCTGCAGTTCTTTGAAAGTGCTGTACTCTTCCTCACCTTTGGCCTTTGCATACGCTGCTCTTTCTGCCTGAAACACTTCTCACCCTGATCTGGGCTGCTGATGCCCATGCAGCTATAGGTCCCAGACTGCCCAGAGTGGGGCAGGCTTTCTCATCTCTTTCACACGTTCTTACAGTACCCTGGGATTTTCCTGCCTGTCGCTTAGCACTGCCTCTAAGCATATATTTATTTGTGATTTTATGTTGCTGTTTCGTTCCCCTACTGGAGGACAACTCCTTTGAGTGCAGGAACTGTGTGTTATCTCACTCATTACTATGTTCCTATTAGACAGTGCCTGGCAGTTACTGCTAAATGAATGGATGAACTGTCCACCATCTACCCTGTGCCCCTGCAGAAAGGAAAAACCTATGGCCAGTCTGTGCATTGCTCCCCAGAGAGCCCAGCCAACTGCCATCCATGCCCCCAGCCTTGACCTGCTGCGCCAGCACAGTGCTGGGGGCAGGATAAGATGTGACAGAGACTATCAGGCAGGGGTCCAGTCAGGGACATAAGGCCCAAACTGGACACTCCCTTTTTCACAGGGAGCCAGTGTGGTTCTGGGGAGAGAACCCAGCAGTGGGACACCTGAGCCTGGGTTCTGGTCTGGCCCCTGACTCACACTCGGAACTCCTCCCTTTCTGGGTCTCAGAAATGCCTTTGGTCAGTGGCAGTAAGTGACCTAGAGCAGCAGCTCCCCAGCGTGGCTGGGCATCAAAATCACCCCACATACCTTGTTTGAAACCTATAGATTCCTAGGTCCTGACCTCATAGATTCTGATTTAGGAGGTCTAGGGAACAGTCTAGGATTTAATAAATTTTTAGTATGGGCTGAGTGAAATATAAAAGACAAGAAAAAGCAAATGTATAGAGAACAAAGTTTATTAGTGGTTACCAGGGGCAGGAGGGAAGGGAAAACGGGTACTTAATGGTGATGGAAATATCTCGTTGATTAAGGGTGGGGTTGCACAGTCGATTATTGTAATTGTGTATTGTAATTGCTGTCATTAAGTTCTACACCTGAAAAAGTTGACAAACAAAAAAGAGTAGCTGCTGAGTCTGCTTTTGTCCAACCAAAAACCTTATGGGACTTGATTCCTTGGTTTGGAGGTTTAGGGTCATGGTTTCATGGGACATCCCAGTTAATTGCCCTAATAACATGTTTAATGTTTCTGTTCTACCTCCTAGTTTGTTGTGTAGTGCCTGGGGTCTTAAAAGCTTGCAAGCGGCCATTCAAAATCCAACAATTGGTCTCTATTTGCCGAGAGCAACAGAAAAAGATGGAGAGTCAGGAATAGATGGAGGATATGGAATGTGTAGCTAATTGCCTCCATGAACAACTGCCCCCTTTGCCATGAGACCAGAAGAACTGGATGGTGCCCAGCTACCATTACTGAACATTTTGATCAAAGATTCTGTAAAAGAATCCTGATCAAAAGGGGGAAACTGTGAAACAGAATTTCAAATTCTCATGGACTCCAGACTTCCTGGAGCCATAAAAATTGGATGAACCCCTGAAACTATTCCCTTGAGATAATCTTTAAACCTTAAACCAAAAATATCTCCTGAAGTCTTCTTAAAATCAAGCAATAGCTTAGCTTAACTAGTAAAAAATGTCTGCCTTGAGCATTATGCTCCTGAGAACTATCTAACTCATTGCTGTCCAGTCGATTCCAACTCATAGCAACCCTATAGGACAGAATAGAACTGCCCTATATGGTTTCTAAGGAATGGCTGGTGGATTCTAACTGCCAACCTTTTGGTTAGCAGCCGAGCTCTTAACCACTATGTCACCAGGGCTCCTAACAACTATCTGTATATATAAGAAGTATCTATATGGGATTAAATTGTTAACAGCAACTTGAAAGATTAGATAGGAGACTTAGAGGGTAGTGAGTTTATGTCAGTGGGGGGTGAGAAAGATTACACAACTTGAAGAATATAATCAATGTCATTAAATGGCACATGTAGAAATGGAACATGTTATAAATGGTATGTGTTGAATTGGTTTATGTTTGCTGTGTATATCAACAACAACAAAATAAATTAAAAAAAAAAAATTTAATAAGGTGCAACCAGGCTGGAAATGACTGGTCTAAGTCATCTATAAGAGCCTTCTGAGTCTTTAAGTGCTGGGCTGTGATTCTAATTTCTTCTTGGTGATTCTAAGGACTTCCCTATTAGGGATAGGCATTGTGCTAGGTACTTTATATGCACTAATGTACTTAATCTGCATGATTGTACTGATTGGTACTGACTTGTGTTAACTTAAGCACAAAGCAAACGTCTTAGAAGGACTTAAGTTAGATCACAGAATTGCTGGCAAGGCTGAAGAACCGAGTTCAGACAAGGACAGCAACCTATCTGGGTAACAGGACTCCTCATCTGTATTGAAAGGATATTGTGGCTGGAAAGAATGGGCCCTACTATTATTTTAATTGGTGTGTTCAAGTTTGAAATTCTAGGGAATTTGTGGAAAATGGGCTGGGTCATAAATCTGAGCACTTGGCTGGTTGGATAGGGTACCTTCATTAATAATTCCAGAGTCTGTAATCAGTGGGGAGACATCATTCCCTGAGAATTTGGCGGACTGTGGCCAAAAGACAACAAATGGTCTTGGACAACCAAAAGTGAAAAAAAAAAATGTTGACTACAATTATTATCCCCACTTTTTGGATGAGGAAACAGAGGAGAGTATGATTTAGTTTGTCTGGGGCTACACACCCCAGACAGGATTTAACCCAGACAAGCCTGAGTCCTGAGCCCTTGCTCTCTAAAATCTCTTTGTTTTCCTACTTTTTATGTTCTTTTATCTTTCTTGACTCACAGGGCCCAGAGCTGTTTCTGCTCTAGAACCCAGTGCCACAAGCTTGCAGCGTAAGGCCGGTGCTTGCAACCCTGAGGACAGCCTGAATCCTGGGCCACATGGACCAGAGCCAAACAGAAGGGGAGGGGTGAAGAAGTATGCCAAGACCTTGAGGAAAAGAAGGTCTTTCCTACAGACTGACTATACCTCGCAAGTCTCATTTCCCCTGATGCCTTCAGCCTCCCTGGAGAGTGTGGACAATGTGTGCTACTATGACAGGGAGCCCTACCTGGCTCTCGGTGTACCCTCACCAACTGTGTCCTCCCTGCAGGACATGCAGGGCGAGCCTGGCCTCCTGGAGACCAAGGCCCTGGGGCTGCTGGCTCCCCTGATGGAAGCTAAGAGCAAAAACCCAGCCTCCAGGGTCATGGAGATGGAGCCCGAGACCATGGAAACCAAGTCGGTCATTGACTCTCGGGTGTCTTCTATTTCTGCCATTCGCCTCCGGGTTGATCCCAACCATAAAGAAAATTCTGGGGTTGCCCCTTTGACTGTCCCTGTCACCAGTTCCCCAGCAAGCACCCCTCAGTGTTCCAACCCAGGTTCATCTGGCCCAGACACTGCCCAGGCAGGACCTTCCCAAACCTTACCTCCATGTCAAGACCCCAATGGCACTGCCCCCAAAGAAGTGACCATGGAGCCTGGGGATAGCACTTCCCTCTTCAGTGCTGATCCTACCCCAGACGGGGTGTGTCTGGCCATCAATTCAGGGCCACATAATGTCTCTCAGGGAGACACACTAGAGCTCGGAGCAGTCCAGATGGAAACAGGATTGGGATCTTTGTTTATAAATCATATGCAAGAAACTACCCCCAAATACACAGAACCTTGGTTGTCTCCTGGAGACCAGCCCAGAAGTGCTGAATGTGGGATAAACTCAGGAGAGAAGATGGCTTCTTTCCCTACAAAGGAGGAACAGCAAGGACAAATATCTTTGGAAAGTGACAGAAAAGTTACAAACAAAAATGACACCAATTTATTTCAGGAGGATTCTGGGAAGGATTCAGGTGACCCCAGTGGTGACCTGTCAGATGCTGTTTCACAGGCCCTTGGTGTTAAGGGCCCAGCTGGTGAAATAATAGCCTACCTCTCCTTGGAGGCTGCTGTAACAGGGACTGAGCAGACCCCAGCACACCCCGCCAGGGCGCCTCAAGGACAAAGCAGAGAAACTCCAGGCCAAGCCTGCCAGACCCAAGAACAAAAATTATTGGCAGGGTTGGATTTAGATACCGATTTCTTACTTGGGGACCAGGCCACTCCATCAGCCCTCCCTCCAGAGGGTGTCAAGGCAGAGCTCCTTAACTGTGTGAGAGGGGAAGACACAGCCCCTGCAGACACTGTGCCACAGGTCTGTTTTAATCCAGGGCCGTTCCTGACAAATCCACCACTGTGTCCCCAAGAGGAGCCCGGCTTAGAGAATTCAAACACCTGTTCGCCATCAGAAAGCAAAGGCAAAAGCATCTGCCCTCCCGCTAGGAAGTCTCTCCTGTGTTTTGCCTCAGGAAACCATCCTGGTGTTTCTGCCAGGCCCGGGATGACCACGTCTCTGGGTTTTGCAGGCATCAATGATGCGGTGGCACCCAGGATTGGGATGGAGCAGTGTAGCTGCCAGTTCTCCTATGCCACATGTTTCCGTGGCCCACAGCCTGAGATGGAGGAAGAAGACAGGGACTCAGAAGCACACTCCAAGGCTCCCCTCACCTCCCCACCCTCTGCAGGAAGCCCGCTGGCCCTGCCCTGGCGGCCCGCCCGGGCCCACAGCTGCAGCACCGAACCCCTGTGGAGGAAAAGCCACATCTGGCCCGAGTACTGCTCCAGGGCACTGAGACAGCTGAAAGCTGCCCCCACTAACACTCCCGAGGGCTTCCTCCAACTCACGGAGAGTTTGCTTGAATTACAAGACATTTTGGAAGCTTCCTGGGGGGACGGGAAGAAACACCCCCCAGAGAAGTGTACTTGGCACTTTTCTGAAAGCTGGAGCCGTCTCTGCATGGGCTCCCAGAAGCTCCTGTCAAGTTGTCAGCACGTGATCAGAACGGACCAGTCCCCCGAAGAAATGCAGGGTGCTGTGCATGACACCTTCCAGCACCTGGTCCAGCTGGCCGGCCTGTGCTTCCAGCTCACAGACTGTAGCCGCTGCTCTGCCCGGCACAGGGAGGCGGCTGGGAACCTGAGGGATGTGGTGTACACCTACTGCCAGTTTGTGGAGGCCGCTAAGCTGACCTGCGAGAGAGGCTACCATGACCTGAGTGTGAAACTCTTGGCCCGTCAGTGCACGGCCCTCACAGCCTCCGTGTTCTGTTTGACCCATAAATTCCGGGCATCCACTGCCCTGTGAGCACGCCAACTGCCCAGGGGACCCTGCGGTGCCCTGGACGTTCCCTGAGAAGCCCCCTTCATTCCTCATATCCCCCCTTCAAATGTTTACTATTTAGAGTATTCAATAAACTGCTGCTTATTCTTGGCCTGACTCATATAGAGCGATGATAAGTTTGGGTCAAAAGCATTCACATTCAGTATTCACATTCTACATTCATTCACTGGATACCTACTCTGTGCCAGGCCTTGTTCTGGGAGCTTATTATATAAAGATGAATAAGATAAGACCGTGCCCCTGATCAGGATGGCTGCAGATCCTCTAGGGGTACAGGTAGATTGCCATCAGTAAAGTGTGTACTGTAAAAAGAATATACCGAGGGTGTATGGGAGCAAGAGGAAGTCACAGACTTTGTCCCAAGAAGGCAGAGATGAGGAAAGAAGGCAGGGGTCACTGAAAAACACAGTCTTGACTCCTCACATCACACCATATAAATAACCCTTCCATATAGGAATGAGTACATGTGATATTTGATAGACTCTACCTTCATTGTTAAGGAGTGCAAGTCCACTCTGACACACGTGGGGTCCCCATGAGTTGGAATCAACTCCATAGCAACTGGTTTACTGGTTTTTCAGTCCCTGGGTGGCACAGATGATTATAGCACTCAGTTGCTAACCAAAAGGTCAGCAGTTTGAGTCCACCCAGAGGTACCTTGGAAGAAAGGCCTGGTGATCTGCTTCCCAAAAACCAGCCATGGAAGACCTTAATGAAGCAGTTTTACTCCACATTCCACAGAATCAACTCTACAGCAACTGGGAACTGGGCTATCTTCACTTTCGGTTTTCAGCATCTGCACCAGGAGGCCTGATATTATTGGCTACTTCCCTGCAGCTTTTCTTTTCCCTGCAGCAAGCAGAGGTTTTCCCTAGGTGGCAGTAAGTTCCTTAGTTGCCTGGCCACCCACATTCAGGTGTGCTGTTTCCTCTGAAATTGACTGCACCCTTTAATTTTGCAACCTAGTTCCATTTAAATGGTACGTAAAAAGGCAAACATTAAAATCCAACTTTAAACTGAGTTAGATTTTCTCTTAAAGAATTGTATTAGAGCAAAAGAAATATATTTAGTGTTTTTCTCATTCACCCTAGCTAAGCCACTTAATCTTGGTGGGACCTCGGACAAGGTACTTAACCACTCAGTGCTTTGGTTTTCTTTTCTGTAAATTGGGGATACCAGTAATGCCCACCTTATAGGGTGGACATCTGGTAAATACTTAATCTGGTAAGTAATAAGTGTTAGTAATAACCACCTCCAACTTTTATGGATGCCTCTCTTAGTCTGAAACTCTTCCCTGTTTCTTGTTCTCAGACGCCAGCATAACTGATTTCAAGATAGCCCTGTAATGTCTTTTTCCTGGCTTCTCTGTCTAAGCCAACAGTGGTTCAGTCACCTACCTTAGGCTATTAGAGTTCAATAAAGGAGGCCCTTTGGCCGCCTGGCGTTCCTGACCAGTTGTGCACTCAGTGATGCCCCTGTGGCTCTTCTCTGTTGTGTGCCTTGAAGTCGATTCCAACTCATAGCAACCCTATGGGACAGAGTAGAACTGCCCCATAGGGTTTCCAAGGCTGTAATCTTTACGAGAGCAAATGGCTGGGTCTTTTCTCCCACGGAGGAGCTGGATGGGTTCAAACCATCAACGTTTTGGTTAGCGAGTGTTTAACCGCTGTGCCACCAGGGCTCCTTCTACTCTACCAAACCCAAACGCATTGCCATCAAGTCGATGCCAACACATAGAGACCCTATTGACAAAGCAGAACTGCCCCATAGGGTTTCCCAGCTGTAAGTCTTTATGGAAGCAGATTTACTAAATCTTTTCTCCCTCAGAGTGGCGGGTGGGTTCAAATAGACCTTTTGGTTAGCAGCCGAGCACTTAATCACTGTGCCACCAGGGCTCCTTTAGAGCTCTCCAATCTCTTCCTTCCTTCCTCCAGAAAAAGCAGGAAGAGAGATGGGCATGTTAAATCATGTATCTAGACTCTCTTCAATCAAAAGGAGAACAGTATTTTTGGAAAAGAGGAAAGCATATCCTTCCCATCGATTCTTACTGTTGTTAACTACTTATCAGTTCATCAGTATTTTTGCCAGGAGGAGATATATTATAGGCCCTTTTATTTTTGTAGAATACTGTGAGTAAAGTTTCAGGTTTTTTAACAGAGATTTGAAGTCATTTCAGGGCGGTCAAAAATAGGAACCAAATGACATCAAAATAATAGAAATTCTGTTATTAAACAACTTGAATACTTTTGCCAACAGGAGGCTATGAAGAACTAAATAACTTATTACATGGACACAATTTACAAATTGACAGGTTTAGGGAAGGATCTCAGGACTTCATATCAACCAGGGCTTGAATCCTGGCTGTGGCCTGTGTAATCACAGGCGTGTCTCTGGGCTTCAGTTTCCCTATCTGACAAAAGGAGGTAATACTGGTCTCCACTTAGCGAGGGCCTACAATGTGCCAGATGCCTTCCTTAGATACTTTGAACACATTTTCTCATCTACGTGACAACTCTGAGGAAGCAATTGTTACATATATTCAGAATTGTGAAAAACAATCTTAGAAAGCATAAAGAAAACTGAAAGCTCTGACACAGGTACTGAATAAAATGTTCATTTCCTTCTTTCTTTGCTTTCCCCACCCCTCAAATCCATTAATTTTCTTGGGTTGCTACTGTCTGGAGCTGGTGTTTTGCTCTGCAGTTCTCATGAGGAGCACTAAGTCCCAGAAGTGCTGGGAATCCCTCATTGCTTGTTGAGAAGCTGAAGTGCAGGGGAAGTTGTCCTGTTCAGCACCTCCTTTGAAACACGCAGCCCCTACATAAGATAGACAGACAGGAGCTGTCTACCCCACAATGCAAGAGTTGACTAAGAAACTACTGGACATTTACACCCCTCCTTCCTTTTCCCTGGTGGCATAGCAATTAAGAGCTACAGCTGCTAACCAAGAGGTCAGCAGTTTGAATCCACCAGGTGCTCCTTGGAAACCGTATGGGGTAGTTTTACTCTGTCCTATAGGGTCACTATGAGTCGGAATCGATGGCAACGGGTTTGGTGTTTGTTTGTTTTCCTTTTCCCGTCCACCATCATACTGGCTGATCCATTTTTTTTCAACAACTATTTATGGAACGTGCATGCCAGGTAATGTCTGATGCAGGATTGTGGATGTAAATAATCAGGTGAGGATCCTGTTTCCAGGATCCCTAGTCTAGGAGATGAGATGACACATAAAGATAGAGACCACGACATAAGGCATGGTGTGCTTAGGGCCACCAAAGCCCTAAGGTGTTGCAAGAAGTGAAAGTAGAGAGAAGTCATTTCTTGGTGGGGGCAGAGTAGTGATCAGAGAAGGCTTCCTGTAGGAGGGAGCATTAACTAAAGCTAGTATGTCAGGAAGTATTTATTGAGTATTGTGCATCAGACCCTGCATTTGGTGGAAAGGAAACTAGAATTTGATGTGTCAAGAAAGGAGAAAAATCATTCACTTGTTCTTTCTGTCAACAAATATTTACTACACAGTGGCATTGGGAATACAACCATGAACATGGCAGATGCAGTCCCCTCAAAGACTTTACAATCTAATAGGAATGACACAGAAAAAAAAAAAATCATGTTGTATAAAGAAAATGGAAACCCTGGTAGCATAGTGGTTAAGTGCTACAGCTGCTAACCAAAAGGTCAGCAGTTTGAATCTGCCAGGTGCTCTTTGGAAACTCTATAGGGCAGTTCTACTCTGTCCTATAGGGTTGCTATGAGTCAGAATCGACTTGACAGCAATGGGTTTGGTTTTGGGTTTTATAAAGAAAATGGAGTGCCAGATGGGAGTGGGATGAGCCAATCTTACCTAAGTGGTCAGTAAAGGCTTCTCTGGAGAGGGAATGCTTAAGCTGAAGCCTAAAAAATAAGGAACCAACCCTGGAAGAGAAGGAAAGGCATCTGTAAAGGCCCTTGGTGTGTTTGGAACTTTTCAAGAAGACCGTGTGTCTGTAGCATAGCAAGCAGGAGGAACAGTGATAGGAGAGGAGACTAAAGGGGCAGGCAGGAGCTCTGCTGTGCAAGGCATGGGAAAGGGGTTTAGATTTTATACCCAAGTATGATGAGCCACTGAGGGGTTTGAGCAGGGAGATACATAATCTATCTAGCATATGGATGGGGTGGGGGTACAGGGAGCAGTGAGACCAATTAAGAAGGGCTCTCAAAGGGGAAGTGGCCATGAGCTCACTTAGAGGTGAAGGGACACAGGTGTGGCAGGGAGGGGGCACATCGGGGCAGAAAGAGAGAAGGATATTCGGTATGGCTGAGTGTGAGGTTCAGGGACTGGTAGGTGTGGTGGGAGCTAAAACCTGAAAGGGCCACTGAAGAGGATTTGAGGCACTCTGCCTCCCACGCTGAGGAATTACAGCAGGCAGTGGGACGTAGGGCCAGCTCCTGAACAGAGAAGAGACATTAGAGCTGGGCTTTAGAAAAAGCCTTATGGGGGAAATTTTTAGTTTTAGGATTTAAAAAGTTGCTCTGGTATCAGATAAACGATGGATTGAGGAAAGCGTGGGAGGTCCAGGAGGAGCTATGTAGAGTCCAGTAAGGGGCCTAGAAGGGATCCAACTGGCCTGTGGTTTCCTGAGCCAGAGATATTTCTATTTCTGGTTCATTCATGGTAGTCTCTTTGAAAAGGTGAGACCCCAAGCATTGCAGGAGTAAAGGATAGAGTGGCTGATAGTCTTTATCAGGCGAAGGCTTGTGTAAGTAGCTTCATGTCTCTGAGTCTCAGTTTGGAGATATCAGGAGGGAAGAGTGGCCAGAGATTAGACTCTTTACCTGCTTAAGCTGGGATATCTCTATATTGTGAGCCTGGACAGCCAGGTAGTGGGGAAGGGGGCTGTGTGCTCAGGAAAATGCTGTGTCAGCTCGAGGGCCAAGGGTAGGGCATCGTGGTAGCAGGATGAAGCGTGGTTCGAGTCTTGGTTTTAGTCCAGTTTCTAATGCCCAGTTCTTGATAGCCAGCAAAGCACCTGGTCATGTGCAGCAGCCCTATGAAGTCTATCTAACAGACCAGGAAGCTGAAGGTCAGAGAGTGCCTTTAACACTGTGGTGGGAACACAGTTCCCTACCGTCACGGTCCAGTGGAAGCCCCAGCAGCGCTCTGGCCCAGCACTACAAGCCGTCAGCCTGAAAACTACACTTCCCAGGATGCTGTTCGAAGAGGGACCAGAAACCGGAAGTGATACGAAAGCGGAGCCAAGTGTGTGGTGCTACTGCCGCGTGAGGTGACCAAATCAGGTACGCCCGGGGCTCTTTTGGGGGTGCTGAGCAGGCGCTGGGGATCCGGCTAGAGACTGTCACCTCGCTCGCGGGCGAGGCTGATGCCGGGGAAGTAGCATTTAACATTTACCGGACCCAGGGTACCCCACCTTCCTGGTTCTTTCTCTTCCGGTCTCGCGTCTGACAGGCAGCCTGAGGACAGGCGGGACCCACAGGCGGGATATTCTCGGGTGTGAGGTCTCGATGTTCTGAAGGTGTCAGAAGCGTGGAGCCAGCTTCGGTAGATTAAAACTTAGAATGAAAAAATGAGAGAAGTATGCAAAGAGGGGCTGGTCCATTACTTAGCGCCCGTGTATACACCCATCAAGTGAGACCTGGCCTGAAAAAGTCTGAGGTCAACCCAGAGATGGGGGTGGGGGTGGAGGATTCATTAATTCAGCAAGTATGTATGCAGCGTGTACTGTGTACCAAGCCCTTTTTTAAAAGCAGAGGATACTACAGTGAAGAAAGCAAAAGCCCTTGCTTTCATCCTAAGGATTGGGGAGGTTCGGGCAAAAAATAAGATAAAGAAGTAAAAAATAGGCTGTGTTGCATGAGTGTAGTGCCAAGGTAGTCATGTAAATATATGGAGGGAAGAGCATTGCAGATAGAGATAACAGCAAGTGCAGAAGCCTTGAGGTGGAAATATCCTTAGTTTGTTTGAGGAACAGCAAGTACACCAGAGAGTGCAGAGGAAGATAGATGGGGGGAGATAGATCTTGATGAGCCACATAGGCCACTAAGGAATTTCCCTTTTACTGTAAATGAAATGGTGAACTGCGGGGCTCTGAGTAGAAGAGTGACATGATTATCAGACATTTGGGATGCTCCTATTCTGTGAGACTCGGAGCTGACTACTGGAATGTGCAGGTGAATCCTTAATCCTGTTTGGTCTATAAAGGTTCATAATCTAGTGGGAAAACATAGGCAGACCAGGCTAAATCAGATAATTAGAGCCCCATGAAGACAGATGTATGTCATCTCCAAATCTCCAGCATGTACAGTTATGGCAGGTGCTTAGTAAATGTCTGTTGAATGACGGGATAATTAGTTGAGTAGCCTCAATGCCCAGCACAGGACCTGGAGGCTCAGAGAAATTTTTTTTTTTTTTAATGCCTTAATTGAAAGTTTGCAGATCAAGTCAGTCCCTCATACAAAAACTTTATACACACCTTGCTATGTTCTCCTAGCTGCTCTCCCCCTAGTAAGACAGCACACTCCTCCTCTCCACCCTGTATTCGCCGTGTCCATTCAACCAGCTCCTGTCCCCTGCTGGCTTCTCAGAGAAGATTTTTAATGAAGGAATAAAAGTGCTAAATTTGGTCATAGATATATGCCACATGGATTAAGTAGATCCGTGTTTTTTTTTTTTTTTTTTTTGAATTGTGCTTTAAGTGAAAATCTACAAATCAAGTTGGTCTCTCATACAAAAACTTAGATCCGTGTTTCTGTGATGCCCAATTTCACCTTTGCTTTTTGAGAATCCTTAGGTGGTAGCTTTCTATTCAGTATTGACTGAGCTTCCATTCTGTGCCAGGTTTTGTGCTGGTCACTGAGGATACAAATATAAAAAGAAAAGGTTAAAATCAATTAGCTTCTACCTTAAGAAGCTAGAAAAAGGACATATTGAACCCAAAGAAAGTAGAAAGAAGGAAATAAGAGCTGAAATCAGTTAAATAGAAAATAAACAACAGAGAAAAATAAGTGAAATCGATAGTTGATTCTTTGAAAAGAGTAACACAATTAATAAGCCTCAGCCTGGACAGATCAAGGAAAAACAAAGATAAACCATAGAGGGAGAGACACACACATATACACAAAGTACAAATATCAGGAATGAAATAGGTGACATCATTATAGATCCTACATGTTACCCGTTGCCACCGAGTTGATTCCAACTCATAGCAAACGTATAGGAGAGAGTAGAACTGTTTCCTAAGGGTTTCTAAGGAGCGGCTGGTGGCTTTTGGTTAGCAACTGAGCTCTTAACCACTGTGCCATCAGGGCTCCATAGATACTACAGACATTTAAAAAGATGATATTTGTGAATAGCTTTATGTCAAATTTGACAACTTAGATGAAATAGACAAACAGTGAAAAATATAGGTGCCTAAGTAATTCAGGTGGGAGAGGAAAAAAATCATGCTGAGCCTCCTCATATCCATACGGGGGAAAAAAATAGACCTTAACCCCTACTTCACACCATACACAAAAATAAATTTGAGATACATTATAGACCTAAACATAAAAACTAAAACTATAAATCTTCCAGAATAGAATAGAGGAGAATATCTTTGTGACTTTGGGGTAGGCACAGATTTCTTAGAGGACACAAAAAACATGAACCATAAAAGAAAAAAAGTTGTTAACTTAGACTTGATCAAAATTTAAAACTTCTATCCATCAAAAGACAATGTTAAAGGAATGAATAGGCAAACCACAGACTGAGAGAAAATACTCTAAATTCATATATCTGGAAAAGAACTTGTATCCAGAATATATGACAAACTTCTACAACTCAATAATAAAAAGATAATTCAAAATGAGCAAAAGATTTGAACAGATACCTCACAAAGGAAGATAAATGATGAATGGCCAATAAACTGCATGGAAAAGTACATGATATCATTAATAATCAAAAAAATGCAAATTAAAACCACAATGAGACTCCGCTATACAATGGCTAAGATTAAAAACCCTGACAACAAATGTTGGCGATGAATGTGGAGCATCTGAAATTCTCAAACATTGCTGGCGGCAGTGTGAAATGGTACAATTACTTTGGAAAACTAATGGCAGTTTCTTATAAGTTAACCGTACCTATCCTATGACCCAGCAATTCTACTCTAAGGCACTTAGCCAATAAAAAAAAAGCCAATAGATGGTGAAAACATATGTCCACAAAAACACTTGTATTGAGAATGTTCATAGCAGGTTTGTTCATCATAATACCAAACTAGAAAAAATCCAAATGTTCATCAACAGGAGAATAAATAAATTGTGAGATATACACACACACACACACACACACATATATATACATACACATATTTTTGTACTTTAGGTGAAAGTTTACAGCTCAAGTTAGTTTCTCACAGAAAATTTTATACATGTATTGTCATGTGACACTAGTTGCAGTCCCTGCAATGTGACAGCACACTCCCACTTTCCACCCCGAGTTTCCTGTGTCCATCCAACCAGCTTCTGTCCTTTCCTGCCTTCTCATCCTGTCTCCGGACAGGAGCCACCCATTTGGTCACATGTATCTGCTTGAACTAAGATGCACACTCTTCACGAGTGTTATTTTATATTTTATAGTCCAGTCTAATCTTTGTCTGAAGAGTGGTCTTCGGGAATGGTTTTAGTTCTGGGTTAACATGGCGTCCGGGGGGCATGGCTTTGGGGGTTCTTCCAGTCTCAGTCAGATCATTAAGTCTGGTCTTCTTTTGTGATTAGACACTTTTTTCCTGCTTTATCAGGGACTCTGTGTTGTGTTCCCCATCAGGGCGGTCATTGGTGGTAGGTGGGCACCATCCAGTTCTTCTGGTCTCAGCCTGATGGAGTCTCTGGTTTAACTGGCCCTTTTGTCTCTTCGGCTAATATTTTCCTTGTGTCTTTGGTATTCTTCATTCTCCTTTGCTACAAGTGGGTTGGGACCAATTGATGTATCTTAGATGGCTGCTTGCAAACTTTTAAGACCGCAGATGCCACTCATCAAAGTGGGATGCAGAACATTTTCTTAATAAACTTTGTTATGCCAACTGACCTAGATA
Source organism: Loxodonta africana (assembly GCF_030014295.1). Lineage (NCBI taxonomy): Eukaryota > Metazoa > Chordata > Mammalia > Proboscidea > Elephantidae > Loxodonta > Loxodonta africana. The sequence goes on along the minus strand of NC_087350.1, from coordinate 79,962,491 downwards.
TCCCCCAGAACCATGGTACCCAGACCCCAGCCCCAGCTACTCCGTCCCTCAAAGTGTTTGGGTGTGTTGAAGACACTCCTTAGCTTTTGGTTTAGTCTAGTTGTGCCGACTTCCTCTGTATTGTGTGTTGTCTTTTCCTTCACCCAAAATGATTCTTGTCTGCCATATAGTTAGTGAATTCCCTTTTCCTTCCCCTTCCACCCTCGTAACCATAAAAGAATGTTTTCTTCTGAGTTTCAACCTTTTCTTGAGTTCTTATGATAGTGATCTCATGCAGTATTTGTCCTTTTGCGACTGACTAATTTCACCCAGCATAATGCCCTCCAGATTCATATACATTGTGAGATGTTTCGTGGATTCTTCATTGTTCTTTATCGTTGCGTAGTATTCCATTGTGTGTACGTACCATAATTTGTTTATCCATTTGTTTGTTGATGGGCACCCAAATTGTTGCCATCTTTTTGCTATTGTGAACAGCACTGCAGTGAACATGGGTATACATATATCTATTCATGCGACAGCTCTTATTTCTCTAGGATATATTCCAAGGAGTGGGATTGCTGGATCGTATGGTACTTCTGTTTCTAGCTTTTTAAGGAAGTACCAAATCAGTTTCTAAAGTGGTTGTACCATTTTATATTCCTACCAGCAGTGCATAAGTGTTCCAGTCTCTCCACAACCTCTCCAGCACTTTTTGCTTTGTGTTTTTTGGATTAGTGCCAGCCTCGTTGGGGTGAGATGGTATATCATTGTAATTTTGATTTGCATTTCTCTAACAGCTAATAATCGTGAGCATTTCCTCATGTATCTGTTAGCCGCCCGAATGTCCTCTTTGGTAAAGTGTCTGGTCATATCATTTGCCCATATTTTTAATTGGGTTATTTGTCTTTTTGTTGTTGAGGTGTTTCAGTGTCTTGTAGATTTTAGAGATTAGACCCTTGTTGGATATGTCGTAGCCGAAATTTTGTTCCCAGTCTGTTGGTTATCTTTTTACTCTTTTGGTGAAGTCTTTTGATGAGCATAGGTGTTTGATTTTTAGAAGCTCCCAGTTATCTAGTTTCTCTTCTTGTGATATATTCTTAAAATGGGATACTACTCAGCAATAAAAAGGGAACGAAGTACATCCAGCAACATATGTGAATCTCAAAAACATGTTGAAGGGGAAAAGCCAGATTCAAAAGAGTACATACTGTTTGAATCCATTTATATGAAGTTTTATAACAAGCAAAACTAACCTATGGTTATAAAATAATGGTTGTCTTTAGTAGTCAGTGGGGATAGGATAGAAATTGACCTGGAAAAAGTACAGAAGGAAGTGAACTTTCTGGGGTGATGGAAATGTTCTGTATCTTGATGGGAGTGTAGGTAACACAGGCTCTATGCATTTGTCAAAACTCATTGAACTGTACTCTTAAATTTTTTGCATTTTACTGTGTATAAATTATACCTAAAAAATCTTAAAGATAATAGCAACTAATTGAAAAATATAATAGGAGTGTAAAAATGGCATGACGGGGGCGTCTGACCTCCTCTAACTTCAGGAGGGGGAAGGAGAATCAAGATCAACAGCCCAAGGCTGAGTCTTAGGAGGTGGAGGTTGGACATGCCTCCACCCTTCAACCTTCTTACCGATTCTGACACCAACTGTCCCTCCCATGGTACTCTCTACTCTGCTGGGTTTGATAATTTGTTGTAGTGGCCACACAAAACTCATAGGCAGTACTCATGGTTATGGGTTTTGTTAGGGAAGTAACAGGTTACAATTCAGTTCGGGAACTCTCAGGATACAGTTCTTCAATCGGGGCAGCTTCTTCTTAGCAGTGCCTGCAGGCAAGTGTCACAAAGCTTTTAGCTCTGCTGAGGGCGTGGAGGCACCCCACTCCACCAGTAAGGTTCTGCCCAAAGGCTCTCAGCTCTTCTATTCTGTGAGTTGGTAAGCCTAGCTCCTTTGCCAAGTGCCCGGAGGCACCCCACTCCTCCAGGAAGCCTCCTACCTGAAGGTGTTCAGCTGTCTCATTTCATGAGTCAGTGAGCCTAGCTCTGATAAGTGCCTGGAGGCACTCCACTCTGGTAGCAAGCCTCCTGCCTGAAGGCTCTCAGCTTTCTCACGCTGTGGGCTGGCAGGCCACCGAGCTTTTCCTGTTAGTCTCTTGCCTGTCTCCTGTTTCTTCTGCCTCTGCTGCTGTCATCTCTATGCCTCTGCTTCCCACTGCCGCTGCTATCTCTCTCCATATCCAGTGTTATAGCTCTTTGTCTCTTGGACCTAGGACATTCTCAGCACAGGGACCCTGTATCCAAAGGACACAATCCATTCCTGGCTCTTCTTTCTTGGTGGCGGTGGTGCTGAGATCTTCTCTTCCGACCTCTGGGATGGCTCATTTTAAGCCTAACAAGATGGCAGAGCTGACCGATCCCCTTGTCAGGGTTCCATACACCTTATTTGCATGCTCCCACCCCCACATGAGTGCTGTGTACCTAATTTACATTATTAGCAAGCTGTCCAATCCCCTTGGTGGGCTGTAAGCACCTCATTTACATAATTCTACCCAGTCATTTGGTGGGAATTACAAAGACTATGGCCAGAAGAGCCATGTTTAAGTAATTCACTGCACTACAAGGAAGGTAGTGTAAGTGATTTGAATTTTCATGTTTTATAGAGAGTCAGTGAATTTCAAAGTTGGTAAGTGAAAAAGTGTAAGCATATGATTTCAGGTTAGGTTGCCACTAGAGTTAGAAGGGTTAGAAGTGAGGATCGTTACTTTTCAGTATAAATAGCTCTTTTTACCACCTGCATATATCTTAATTATATTGGTTTATATTTTTAAAGATACACTTTTCCTAAAATAATGGTAGTGTGACTGAACTCAGAGGAGCAGGCATGGGCAGTGGTCATGCCACTCTTGGCGACACTTGAGCATAGACTAGAGCATTTCTGATTTCCATATTATTTCTTTCTCAGGAATTTTGAATACCACTTTGAGACTGTAATGTCATTTGTTATATGTATTGTAACATTGGTTCCCCATGTGTTTTTTACCTCAGCACTTCTGAGGGATGTTAAACATTTCCACTGGTGACTGTGGCTTTTTGCTGGAGTGATACTCAACTAAGTTGGAGGAGAGAATACATAATTTTAAAAGCCAATTCTGATGCATCACCAGCAACCTAGAAGAATTCTCTTGTCGTAGTTTTTGGCCAGCTCTTCATTCTCCCAGCATGTTTCTAGTACAGGAACTTGCACATAGTAGGTGCTCAATAAACATTTGCTAAAGTACTCATTTTGAAAATAAACTTTGAAATACAATAGCAGAGGTGACTTTTGCTATCTCTGACCCACCTTCATATCATAGAGTGCATTTCGAAGAACACTATAAATGGGTTGGTTAAGTGTCAGGAACTGCACTTGTCCTCTAAGAAGTGTATTTAGCTTCCTTACTACTAAATGTTTCTTTATCTGAATCATTTTTCTGGAAGGTACACATGTGTTTCTCAGTTCAATAAGTTTCAGTCAGTATTTTACACAAAATAACATTATTTGTCGTTTGAATATAGGGAGATACCTATGTATTTGAAATAATGTAATATCTCACAAAACCGTACCTTTTTCCAGTCTGGGTGATCAGGGCAGAGGAAGCACATGGACTGGAAATTGGAAGGGAGTGCTTGGAAAACAGAGTCACATGTGCCGCTGGGCCAAGAAGGCCTCCTGGAGGACGCAGGTGAAGATGGCGTTTCCGAAAGCTTCCAGCTTCTTCAGATTGACGTGGAATGTGAGAGCCGAGAGAGTGGGAGCCTGCCCACAGGCAGTGCAACCTGGTGCTCGGTGAGTGCAGTGCGCTGCTGGGCCGTGGGCTTTTGATGAGATCCCTGTTGTGAGAGTAGATACCAGTTATAAAAAGAGAAACTGGGAATGAGTTTTGTGTATCCCAAGTGATGAGTTTTATTATCTGGCTTAGGGTTTCAGTTCCATTTGAGTCATAAAACCAAAAACCAAACCTGTTGCCATTGAGTCGATTACTCATAGGGATCCTATAAGACACAGTAGAGCTGCCCCATAGGGTTTCCACAGAGTGGCTGGTGGATTCGAACTGCTGACCTTCTGGTTAGCAGCCATAGCTCTTAACCACTGTGCCACCAGGGCTCCTTTGAGTCGTAGGAGAAGTAAATAAGAGATCAAGAGAAATTTTTTGTACATGTCAGAAGGGTCAGGAAATCTCAACTTTAAGCCCTGAATTAATCTTGACCTAGGGAAGGTCACATCTCTTTTTCTGGGGCTGTTTTTTTTCTAAATTCAATCTAGTCTACATTTGTTTTTTAAGACTAATGTCCTTTTTCTCTCCTAACTTTAAAATAAATAATGAAGTAACTATTTCTAATATTCGTTTTCCTTTTTGGTGCTTATGAAGTTCTCAAACAATTTTGTTTTCTGGATAACGTAAGAAAAATGTGCAAAGGAAACAGAAACACTGGGAAAAGATAGTTGCAGCAAAGAAGAGCAAAAGAAAGCAAGAAAAAGAAAGAAGAAAAGCCAACCGTGCTGAAAATCCAGGTAACAATAAACCAGTTTACTGGTGTAATCATATTTATTTCTTAGCAAATTGGTGTCCTAGAAGAGTAGGAAAATATTTAAGTAAAAACGAACATCTGGAAGATATGGCCCATTGTCCTATTTGGTGAGAATGTAGTATCAAAGAAGGCAAAATTTAAGGCTGCCTTCATAAGCTGTCTAGTTGACGGCACTGGGTGGGGTTTTAGTGAACATAGAAGGAATGATACCAACAACTGCTAACATTATTCAGTGGTATGTGTTAGGTTCAATGCTAAGAATTTTGCTTGGATTACTCCAGGGAGTAGATACTGTTATCACCCCCATATTGTCGGTAAAGAGACTGAGAGGCTCAGCGAGATTAGGTAGCATGCCCAAGGTCATATAGTTAATGAGAACTAGGATTGAATCCCAGCAGTCAGCTCCAGAGCCTACTCTGGTATACCTAAATCTAGTGAGTGCGTACCTTGTACAAGTCCCAAGTTTCTCTTTATATGCAAAAAGTACTCACCTGGCTGGAGAGAGGTTTCTTTCTTTTTTTTTTATATATAATTTTTATTGTGCTTTAAGTGAAAGTTTACAAATCAAGTCAGTCTCTCACACAAAAACTTACATACACCTTGCTACATACTCCCAGTTACTCTCCCCCTAATGAGACAGCCCGCTCCCTCCCTCCACTCTCTCTTTTTGTGTCCATTTCGCCAGCTTCTAACCCCCTCCACCTTCTCATCTCCCCTCCAAGGAGGAGATGCCAATATAGTCTCAAGTGTCCACCTGATCCAAGAAGCTCACTCCTCACCAGCATCCCTCTCCAACCCATTGTCCAGTTTAATCCATGTCTGAAGAATTGGCTTTAGGAATGGTTCCTGTCTTGGGCCAACAGAAGGTCTGCAGGCCATGACCACCGGGGTCCTTCTAGTCTCAGTCAGACCATTAAGTCTGGTCTTTTTATGAGAATTTGGGGTCTACATCCCACTGTTCTCCTCTTCCCTCGGGGGTTCTCTGTTGTGTTCCCTGTCAGGGCAGTCATCGGTTGTAGCCGGGTACCATCTAGTTCTTCTGGTCTCAGGTTGATGTAGTCTCTGGTTCATGTGGCCCTTTCTGTCTCTTGGCCTCGTAATTACCTTGTGTCCTTGATGTTCTTCATTCTCCTTTGCTCCAGGTGGGTTGAGACCAGTTGATGCATCTTAGATGGCTGCTTGCTAGTGTTTAAGATCCCAGACGCCACTCTTCAAAGTGAGATATAGAATGTTTTCTTAATAGATTTTGTTATGCCAATTGACTTAGATGTCCCCTGAAACCATGGTCCCCAAACCCCTGCCCCTTGCTATACTGGCCTTTGAAGCTTTCAGTTTATTCAGGAAACTTCTTTGCTTTTGGTTTAGTCCAGTTGTGCTGACCTCCCCTGTATTGTGTGTTGTCTTTACCTTCACCTAAAGTAGTTCCTATCTACTATCTAATTAGTGAATGCCCCCTCACACCCTCCCTCCCTCCCCACTCTCTTTGACCACAAAAGAATCCTTTTTTCTCAGTTTAAACTATTTCTCAAGTTCTTATAATAGTGGTCTTATACAATATTTGTCCTTTTGCAACTGACGAATTTCACTCAGCATGATGCCTTCCAGGTTCCTCCATGTTATGAAATGATTCACAGATTCATCACTGTTCTTTATCGATGTGTAGTATTCCATTGTGTGAATATACCATAATTTATTTATCCATTAATCTGTTGATGGGCACCTTGGTTGCTTCTGTCTTTTTGCTATTGTAAACAGAGCTGCAATGAACATGGGTGTGCATATATCTGTTCGTGTAAAGGCTCTTATTTCTCTAGGATATATTCCAAGGAGTGGGATTGCTGGATCCTATGGTAGTTCTATTTCTAGCTTTTTAAGGAAGCGCCAAATCGATTTCCAAAGTGGTTGTACCATTTTACACTACCACCAGCAGTGTATAAGTGTTCGAGTCTCTCCACAGTCTGGAGAGAGGTTTCTTACTGAATATTATTTTTTTCCACTTTTATTCCTTTCTTGTATTTCCGTTTTAGGCATCTGCCCCCAGCACAGCAAACGTTTTCTGAAAGCCTTAACCAGAGAGAGACTTTTGGAAGCCAAACACACAGGACCAAGACTCTGTATTGATTTGAGTATGACGGACCACATGTCTAAGAAGGTAGAACATCCACTGAGCCCCAAATTCCAGCTTACAGGAGGGAGGGAGGCTCAGAAAGGAGCAACTTTCACAAAGAGCATGATCAGCTCCAGCTTCTGTGGCTTTGCAGTAAACCAGCAAGTGTTTGGTTTTCTGCAGTGGGCTTCTGAGTTCTGAGATGGCTGCTGTAAAGAATCTGAAAGAGAATAGACATCCTCCAGTTCAGTTAGCAAATTTTTACCTCATCATTCTGGTTTGAGCCTAATACCTTTCCCTGTCTGTCTGTGGTGTCTGCACTCTGGATAAACTCTTTCAGGTTCAATTCTCCAGAGACTAAACCTTGGGTCTCCTGCCAAGTAGAGGGTTACTTGCCAGGTTGTTTGAACGTTACCTGGTGGTAACATTGAATAGAGCTTTCTGTTTTCCATTGTTGTATTTGCTACTGTTTACATGCTTTTCAGAGAAGCTGGGAGAACCGCAGATGTGGAGTTATTACATGGAGCCTCTACCTATAGCTCTCTGAGAAGTCAACTAGGAATTCTCTACTTTTTATGTTAATTGTGATATCAGATTAAATCAAACTCAAAAGCCTTTTTCTCCTCCCTCCACTGAACTAAATCAGGCTAGATTGTGAAACCACCTTTGTAGAAGGATGATGTCTCTGAAGTCACGGTGGACTGAGGGAAAAGGTACCAAGTTTATCTCATGGAATATAGAAATCTCTGTATAGTAATCTAACCTCTTTGTAAAAATTTAAGTAGTAAGGATCACTTGGTAAGATTTTAGACAAATGTTAAAATAACAATTTCAAAATCATATTAGAAATTGTGGGAAGCAGCAGAACAGCAAGGCCAGAATGAGGCAGAATTTCCGGCTTTTCCATTAACTCACTCTTTCTGGGCTGTTACCGTCACCTGAATTCTCAGCTGTAAGGTGCGGTGCCGTAGGCGGTCCCATGTGCTCACACATCCATGTGCTGGTTTAAAGGGGGCCAGCCCAGTTCATGGGTTCATGAGAAGCATTCAGCGAACTTGCTGAGCAACCATTTGTTGATAATGAGTGTAGAGTGAGTTGGCACATTTTTACCTTTTGTCCTTATTTCGTTGAAGGAGTTAAGTAGACTGGCAGGACAGATCCGAAGGTTGTATGGTTCAAATAAAAAAGCTGACAAGCCATTTTGGATCTGCCTTGCTGGATTCTCAAGAGACAGTCCCCTGTATGAAGAGTGTTTGAGGATGAACGATGGCTTTTCTAGTTACGTGGTAAGTCTCAAAAGTGGTTGTGGGGTAGTAATAAATTTTTTACTTTTTCATGTAGAAACCAAAAACAAACAAACAAACAAACCCAGTGCCGTCGAGTCGATTCTGACTCATAGCGACCCTATAGGACAGAGTAGAACTGCCCCCATAGAGTTTCCAAGGAGCGCCTGGCGGATTTGAACTGCTGACCCTTTGGTTAGCAGCCGTAGCACTTAACCTCTACGCCACCAGGGTTTCCTTTAATGTAAAAAGATATCAATTATATGCTTTCACTTTTGCAATCTGAAAAATTCAGAACTTCTCATCAGTTGCTACATTTAAAAATTTTTTCTCATCTTTCTCCTGCAGTGGCAGACCAATATTACCAATATCTAGGAGTGTATTTTTGTGTCTTGTATACTGTATGTAGTAGGAGCCCTGGTGGCACAATGATTAAGCACTAGGCTGCTACCGAAAAGGTTGGCAGTTCAAACCCACCCAGCAACTTTGCGGGAGAAAGACCGGGCCATCTGCTCGCGTAAAGATTACAGCCTAGAAAGCCCTGTAGGGCAATTCTTCTCTGTCACGTGGGATTGCTGTGAACTGGAGTCAACTTGACACCACCTAACAACAACAAAAACCTGTATGCCAGACTGTGTACTCCAGGAATGAAGTTTTGGGGAAATGCCATGACTCCTTTCTTGTTTTCAGTAGTGCAAAATTGGGGAACTTGAATTTTGGGGGAAAGGAGAGAATCCTTTTGGAAGTGATGTGGATTTAAGATGAGTTTTAGGGAGAAGTTGTTCTGAGTGACCATATCCAGCTTGATTGGAAGGCAGGATGCCAGGTTCTAAGTTGAGCTCTTACGCAAGTGGTGTGGTTTAACCTCTCTGATCCTCAATGTCTTTATCCATATGATGGTAGAAGTGGAGTACTAAAGTACCCTTCAGCACGTTCCCTAGGATCTCATAGATGTTGTGGTAGATGTCAGGTGAGAATTTAGATCAATTCCTAAGATACGTCGGTAAAAACACCCTGTGTGTTGTCATTATATAGCTTAGACTGAGCAGTCATGGCCTTCTCTAGGGCGGCCCATGGAGGCGAGGAGTGTGAAGAGTGCACCTTTTGGTACTGCACAGTTAGTTGTGGTTGCTGCTGCCATCTTAACAGTTCTGTAGTGCACCCATTTCCTGCTTTACTTCCCTGTACTTCTTTTTATGATTCCTGTACACAGCCAGACAGACCCGCAGGGCCACAAAGTCCCTTTGCTTTGTTGTCTTTGTGCCTTGTTGGGGCTATCCCCTCCGCTGATAGTGCTTCTCCCTTTCGTAAGGGTCAATTTGATCTTTTTATAGAAACCCAGTTCCAGCATTCCATTTGCCAAAAGGTCCTCCCCAGTTTTGTTACTCCCTCTCCTGCAGCCTTGGGGCATGTTCTCTGTGCCTCTGTTAGGGCCCTATATCACTTTCTGTCTCATTTCTTTCTCGACTAAGTACTTGCTGAGCAGTGGCTGTCATACTTGCGGCCCTTTGGTGTCTCTAGAGCCATGCCTGATAGAAGCTAGATGTTCATTAAGTAGTTGTTGCGTTGTACGTTGTGTCTTAACCTGGTTCCCACTACGCTGGATTATTTGTATTTTTCAGCTAGACATAACGGAAGAAGACTGCTTTAGTTTATTTCCTCTGAAAACCCTTGTGTACCTGACTCCTGACTCTGAACACGGTGCGTACTTTATTACATGGATTTGTTTAACACATCGTTGTTAGCCCTTTGTTTCTTTACTCCCTGTGGCCAAATTTGTTAAAGACACCCAAGGAGTAATCAAAAAAAAAGGGAACGAGTATTAACTGCCCAACTCATGGGCAGATACTGCACTGGGTATTTTGCATATGTCCTGCCATGTGCACACAATGGCACAAATTGAGGGTCTCCATCCTCAGCTGGACCTTCCACTTTGCCTGGTGATCCTTTCCAGTTTCCTTTGTCAGCTCCCCCGTCTACCCTTCCTCTGTCTATGTTTATATATATATATATGCACACATATATATACTTTTTTATATATGTATATGTTTATATATATTTTTTACTATAAGCTCATCCATTTTACATAATTTTGAAGTTTATTGGTATTAAGTTGATCATAGCATTCTCTTCAATTATTTCATGCTTCTCTGTATCTTTAATTTTGTCTCCTTCCTGAATCCTAATTTTGATTTGGGTCTGATAATTTTTTTTTCTTAATTAGATATGCCAAAGGTTTGTCAATTTCGTTGGTTTTTTCAGAGATTTAACTTTAAAGATAGTAGACTTTAGAGTCTACTATCTTTTTGTATTTCATTTGTACTTTCTTTGGAATTAGAAATTATAAAACAAATTTTATCTAAATGGCTTTTATTTTTTCATTAGCTCTTGAAGATGTTGATGTAAACAAAATTTACATTCTTGGTGGACTTGTGGATGAAAGCATTCAGAAGGTGAGTATACCATTTAGGCTCGACAGCCGTATTTTGAAAAGTGGTGCTTACTTTTAGAGGCACCCGCCCAGTCATAATCTTACCCAAAGGGCTTAAGAACTCAGAGGGAACAGGAAGAAGACGACTTTTCTCCCTAGATTGGCCCTCCCACCTGTGGTGTTCCCTCTCTCCTCATCAGCAATGTCAGCAATCCTAGGCCTAATAGAATCAAGAGTCAAGAATTGGAATCTGAGTGTTTGGTAATGACATAAATAATCGTCATTGAGCTTCTTTCTTCCCTCCCCTCTTCAGTTCTGCAAGGATAATCCGGGCCTTAACCCAGGAAGCATTGACTCAGTATTCTTATCAGCTGTTTGTTCTTTGTGAGAGGATAGTTTGCTCTCCTCAGGCCAACTTCGCTGCTGACATAAGTCTTTTCCTATAACCTCACGCTTAGTGGTGATGACCAGATTTCTTTTGAATTGTAGTTTTATTGAAATAATTGGAGTGTCAATGGAATTTTAAGCTATGTTTCTTTTATACAAAGAGTTGTTGAGATAATTTTATTTACTAACCTATTTTGCATGCCTATGATATAATAGTTAAAGTATACAAAAGGGAGGAGAGTGAGAAGTAAGTCTCACTCCCACCTTTGTCCCCTAGTCTCCCTTCCCAGAGGCAACCACTGTTAAATTTTCTCTTTGTGTCCTTGAGTTATTCTGTGGTCATACAAGTATAAATTGTGGGTATATTTTATATATGTATATAGTAAGTGGCAGAGCCAGGATTTGAACCCAAGTAGTATGGCTCCGGAGGCAGTGCTCTTAACCATTGCATTAAAATGCCTTGTATGCCTTCAAAATCCCTTCCAAGCCTCACTTTGTTAATTATCCCAGTAATCTAAGCCTTTCCCTTTAATCATGAAATCTTAGAAACGTAGAAATCTTTCCAGTGCTTTTTACAAGTTAGCAAATGTAATGTCAACTTCAATTCATGACTCAGGGCCATCTTCTAAATGGCACCAGTTGCTGTACTCTGACCCTGAATGGTCACGATTGTTTGACCTTAAGTTTTTGTGACCCCTTTTTCCAGTTTTCAGAGCCCTTCCTTTTAATTGGGCTGTTTGCTCTCACATCTTAATGTTGCCTTGTTGCCAGTGGTATGCCTATCTTAAATCCTGTCTCCTTTTTCTCTAACTTGCTGCTAACAATTGGCTAAAAAACCCAAGACATCCAGAGTTGGGTCTCCATGCTCTGGGTTAGGGCCAGAGGTGCTTTCCTCTGATTGGTTAGACTGCTTGGATTTTGTGATGCAGACTGTGGCTGTTGAGGTGCCTTTGCTTATTTCCTGCTTGGATGTGATGCGGTAGTGGATAAGTGACCCCCAAATAAGTGAGGTGTTACTGCACAAGCCATTTTTTACTTGGGACAAGTAAATATGCTTCATTATCCACAGTTTCTTCCATTCAGCCACATGCCACTTATTTTTAGTATGTTTTATCCTTTAATTATGATTAACAGATGGAAATTGGAGTGATGGTAAATGGGGATTCTCACTATTTGCTATGTGTATTACAATGAGAATATAAAAACAATACTAATTTATTATTTTTATAAAAAGAAAAATACTTAACTGTGGTTTACAGAAGGTGACATTTCAAAAGGCCCGAGAACACTCTGTCCAGACAGCCCGCTTGCCAATCCAGGAATATATGATCAGGCGCCAGAACGGAAGAAACTATCACTCAGAGATACTGGCCCTCAATCAAGGTATGCTCACATGGCCCACGCCTAACAGGTGTTAGTTCTGGTGCTGCCTCTTCACGTTGTGTGTACGTGTAAGTGGCCCCTGACTCAGTCTTCCCTCTGACTGATGTGCTTGGGCTTTATTGTGTGCACCTTGTGGCACGCGTACTGGCCACTCAGAGGCATTCTTCATTTTTTTCCTGACTCCCAGCTATGTTAAAGACAGTTGAAATTGTCCCCTTAGCCTAGAATGCCGTACCTTCAGCCCCTTGGAGGACATCTTGGCTGGCTCCCCATCCTCTCTCGAGCCAGGTCAGCGTCCCTCCTTTCTGTTCCAGTTGTAGTGCACGTTTCTTTCTGTGGCATCATTGTCCATTCACTGGCCTGTCCCTCTCAGTGTAGGCTGAGGTCCTTGAGGGCAGGCAGAGCTGTGTCTTTGTTTGCGTCTGTCTGCCCAGGACCTGGCACCATGTGTGGTGCAGATTATGTTTGTTGAATGAAATATTCCAGAACAATCTTTTCCTCATTAGTCATTTACTAGTGCTCTCTTTCCTCTCTGTGGTCACTGTGTTCTCTGTTTACCCTCTAACAGTTTTTGATATCCTGTCCACTTACTTTGAGACTCGAAATTGGCCTGAAGCACTGAAGAAAGGTGTTTCTTCTGGAAAAGGCTATGTTCTTCAGAATTCAGTGGACTGATGGACAGCCTAAGACTGTAGTTGCAGGAAGCAAAGTACTGGAGGTGGAAGAATATATTTTTGTGGTGAGGGGAAGCCCCTAGTGCCTAGATGGTACCTCCTCCCTGCCGGGGGACCAACTAGCCATACTGCCTCACTCTACTAATACTTTTTTGGACCCTTGTATTACGTAAGAAGTAGCATGTTGTGACATTTGCTTGGACTTGGAGCCAGAAAACGTGGGTCCAAATCCCAGCTCCACCACTTTAGTAGCTTTGGGACACTGAGGCTCTAGCCTTAGTTTTTTTCCTCCAGCCTCAATTTTCTTAAATGAGAAGTGGGAATAATATTACCTACCTTTCAGAGTTTTGAGACTTAGTGTGTGGTGTCCTCAGCAAGTGGTCACTGTTACATAATGTTCTAGCATGGAAAAGGGTGGACATTTGATATATTATACATTAATATTGGATTGATTTTATTTTCAATTCTGACCTTTCCCAACCTATCTAATAAATCCATAGAATAAAATTAGGTCTGTGATAGCAACTGCCTTTTGCAGTTTCTGCATAAGCAAACCAGAGGCAGTAGGGTTTGGGGAATTTTCATTTCCCCAGTGATTCCATTTGTAATATTTGCTAACATCTGTTGAACACGTACTATGTTCCAGAGACTATGCTAAGGATTTTGTATTATTTTATTATCCCAACAACCCCATGAGGAAGGTACTATGTCATTATGTTTCCCGTTTTTTTACAGATGAGAAAATAAGGCTCACTATTTATTATGCATATTGCAGTGAGAATATATGCATGTATTATTTTTATAAAAAGAAAAATATTTAACTGTGGTTTACAGAAGATGACATTTCAAAAGGCCTGAAACTTGGTTAGGGTCCCTCACTAGCAAGTGGTGGAGACTGGATTTTAAACTTACACAGTCTAATTCCTTAGTCCCTAGGACAGAAGGGAAGCTGCTCAGCCAGGCCCCAGGGCTCAAGTAAAATACCCAGGACAAGCTCATCCACAATAAGGGTGGTTCACAGACTATAGTGGGAGGCTTGTTGAAAGTGAAAACTCCTACCTTTCCCTGCCTCCTTTCAGTGGGTCTGAAGTGGAGTCCAGAAATTTGTTTGGTATTTTCCCCAGTGATTTTGATACAGCTGGTCTGGGGACCATATTTTGAGAACCCCTATTGTACACTGCATTTGGGTACATGCTGCTCCTACTTCAGCCTGCTCTTTCCTTCCCTCATGTCTATGGCTACAGTAAAAATGATTTCCCATATAGATCATCACTGGAGTCTTGATCCATCTAGCAGTTAAAAGGAGACTTGAAAATATGAATGGCCCTCATTAAGAGATGCTAGAGAGGCCTTGAGAGAGCTTTCTGAGACTGGTTGGTCTGAGTTGGCCCCCTCAAGGGTAGGTTAGAGACATACCCCAGTATGGCCTTTGGAGAAACCAGGTTCTGTCACGGTATTCACTTCTGGACATGTATCTTACAAGAAGCCATTTTGTGTTCTGTAATTCAAGTAGAGAGAAGTAGCCACAGCCATGGCCCCTGTGTAATATCAAACTGCCTGTTAGTGAAGGTTACTCTAGAGCAGGGTGGTAAGTAGGTTTTGTTAGCCCTCCATCTTCAACTGGTAACTGAGCAGTAAGCAGTTATAAGGCCTCACATCAAATCCTAACACGAGTTCCCAGTCATCCATTCATACGCCATCAGTGTTATAGAGACTTTCACCTTATTACCACCTGAGAGCCCTTGCCTTAGTGGGGAGCATGACTTATTGTAATGCAGAGATAGTTTCTTCCTCTCCACTCCCACCCTGTCTCCAACTCTGTCAAATCCCTCTGTGTATCAAGTCCCAGCTCCTGGATGGCCTGCCTCAGTTTATTCTTCTTCTCACTACGCCTTGTTTCCACTCATTACAACTGAGATCATCCAGAACTCCGTTTACCAGAAGACCAGAGGTTAGCTCTTCCCAACCTGCTTTTCTCCTGAGGCTTTGAGCCAGTCCAGCATCTCACATCACAGCTGGTTAGAGTGTTATGTCCAGCCTTTTTTCTTCCTGATACAGTTCCTATTTTTCCTGGAACCCTGATTTACTCATAATTCCAAATCCACCTTTTTCTGCTTAAACAGATAGTAATTTTTGTCAGCACTCTATGTACCGAAACAGTGCGTGTATGTTTACACATACACATACCAAAGAGAATAGAACATCTGTTAAGTATTTACATGTTTTGTTTCAAGTGCCACCTTTGATTTATAATGGCTGACCAAAGTAAAATCTTTGGAATCAGTGCCAGGGTTCAGTGGGAAAAGGTGCCATGACCAAAGAGCAGGGGCAGAAGTGGCAGTGGCACAAATACACCTTTATTTGAAATCTTAGATCTTCGCTAGGATTGTAAGCTACCACAGCCCTGATGGAGTAGTGATTAAGAGCTAAGGCTGCTAACTAAAAAGTCAGCAGTTTAAGTTCACCAGCCATTACTTGGAAACCCTGTGGGGCAGTTCTGCTCTGTCCTCTAGAGTTGCTGTGAGTTGGAATTGACTTGACAGCAGCGGGTTTGGTTTTGGTTTTAATGTCACGGATCACATTTTATGCCCTTTTGTATCTCCCATAGAGCCTAGCTCATAGGAAGTGCCCAGATGTATTTTGATTAGGTAAATAAGTTTATATAACAGGGAATTAGCCCTAAAACTGCATGGCTTTAGATGTGTTATCTTTTATACATTTATCCATTTGCGAAAGACCAAGACTTTAGAGTTTAAATAATTGTACCATCACGAGTTTAATTTTCACTAAACCGACATAAAGTTGTGTGACTTTTTCCTTCTCTGACCATCATGTTTTTTCCTCCATTCACTAAAATACTGTACATGTGCTTTGCGGGGTCAGCCTGCCCTGATCTGTCCCTACTTAGAGCTCCCACAACCCTCTGTTCCTTCCTGTGGCTCTTCGCCTGTTCTCCCTTGAGTATGAGCCTATGAATGTCTTCCTGTCCTTCTGAGCCTTGTACAAACTAGATTCTTCATATATATTTGTTGAGTGATTAACATATCAAACTGAAAGCTAAAAACACAGTATTGATAAAATCCTAACTTGAAAGTAACCAGAAAACACATTGCATTTTGGCACATGAGCATATTATGACACAAATCTGAGATTCCCTTTTTTGTATCCTATTTATAGTTGCCTGTTACTCATGCTATTTTGTGTTAGTAAACTCTATAAATTAACGTGCTGGCCAACTGGGCTAAACCAAAAGCAAAGAAGTTTCCTGAATAAACTGAACACTTCGAAGGCTAGCGTAGCAGGGGTGGGGGTTTGGGGACCATGGTTTCAGGGGACATCTAAGTCAATTGGCATAACAAAATCTATTAAGAAAACATTCTGCATCCCAGTTTGGAGAGTGGCATTGGGAGTCTTAAACGCTAGTAAGTGGCCGTCTAAGATGCATCAATTGTTCTCAACCCACCTGGAGCAAAGGAGGATGAAGAACACCAAAGACACAAGGTAATTATGAGCCCAGGAGATGGAAAGGGCCACATAAACCAGAGACTACATCAGCCTGAGACCAGAAGAACTAGATGGTGCCTGGCTACAACCGATGACTGCCCTGACAGGGAACACAATAGAGAACCCCTGAGGGAACAGGAGAACAGTGGGATGCAGACCCCAAATTCTCGTAAAAAGACCAGACTTAATGGTCTGACTGAGACTAGAAGGACTCCAGAGGTCATGGTCCCCAGACCTTCTGTTAGCCCGACAGGAACCATTCCCAAAGCCAACTCTTCGGACAGGGATTGGACTGGACTATGGGATAGAAAATGATACTGGTGAGGAGTGAGCTCCTTGGATCAAGTAGACACATGAGACTATGTGGGCAGCAAAAGAGATAAGTCTGCAAAAGAGATAAGATGGCAGAGGGGGTCAGAAGCTGGCTGAATGGACATGAAAATAGAGAGTGGAGGGAAGGAGTGTGCTGTCTTATTAGAGGGAGAGCAACTAGGAGTATATACCCAAAAAGGAGTATATAGCAAGGTGTTTTTAAGTTTGTATGAGAGACTGACTTGGTTTGTAAACTTTCACTTAAAGCACAATAAAATTTTTTTTTTTTAATGTGCTGGCAAATTAAAAAATTTATTCTATACCACAAAAGAATCAAGATGTTAATTCTCTGTTCCATTCCCTCCCTTACACAATTTAATCCCTCAAGAGCTATGATAACTGGATCAATGCTATCAGTGACTTTTTATTCATTTAAAAACAGATCAGACTAGATGGGAGACAAGAACTATATTAGGTGAAGGGAAAGACAACACACAATACAGGAGAGGTCAGCACAACTGGACGAAACCAAAAGCAAAGACATTTCCTCGATAAAACTGAATGCTTCAAAGGCCAGAGTAGCAGGGGCGGGGATCTGGGGACCATGGTTTCAGGGGACATCTAGGTCAATTGGCATAATAAAATCTATTAAGGAAATATTCCGCATCCCACTTTGGAGAGTGGCGTCTGGGGTCTTAAACGCTAGCAAGTGGCCATCTAAGATGCATCAATTTGTCGCAACGCACCTGGAGCAAAGGCGAATGAAAAACACCAGACATGCATGGTAATAATGAGCCCAGGAGTCAGAAAGAGCCACATAAACCAGAAACTACATCAGCCTGAGACCAGAACTAGATGGTGCCTGGCTACAACCGATGACTGCCCTGACAGGGAACACAACAGAGAATCCCTGAGGAAGCAGGAGAGCAGTGGGATGCAGACCTCAAATTCTCGTAAAAGGACCAGACTTAATGGTCTGACTGAGACTAGAAGGACTCTGGAGGTCATGGTCCCCAGACCTTCTGTTAGCCCAAGACAGGAACCATTCCCAAAGCCAACTCTTCAGACAGGGATTGGACTGGACTACAAGATAAAAAATGATACTGGTGAGGAGTGAGCTTGGCTCAAGTAGACACACGAGCCTATGTGGGCAGCCCCTGTCTGGAGGGAAGATGAGAAGGCAGAGGTGGGGAGAGAAGCTTCCTGAATGGACACAGAGAATACAGGTGGAGAGGAGTGTGCTGACTCATTAGAGAGCAACTAGGAGTACATAGCAAGGTGTATATAAATTTTTGTGTGAGAGACTGACTTGATATATAAACTTTCACTTAAAGCACAGTAAAAACAGATCAGTTGGCGTATGTATACTCTGATTTATATAGAACACATCTTTAGGAACACATAAAGCTTCTTGGTCTTTATCAACATATTGATTGAGTTCTATAATCTCTGTTCCAAAGGAACTTCTAGATAAGCTTCAGGGTCCACAGCACTTCTCATATGTTCAGAGAAGCCTGTGACCCTTGAACCACTGACCTGGATCATTTGCCAATTTTCACCTTCACTCATAAAGTCTGCATAAAATATCAAATAGCATGAAAGAATTTCCTCTCCAACTCAATCACTAGCCTTTCCTTTTTTTTTCCCAAAATCTAGGCAGGTAGGTTTTTGTCTGGCTTCTAGATAATGATTTTAGCAAAATAAGATTTGGCCAGACTTGGATTCAGAGATCCTCATGATTGCGGATCATATAACAACAGAAAAGTGGTTATGCCCAAAATATCCTCTAACATCAGAATAAAATATTATGTAACTATTGAATCTTTATAGGAAGCATTAAGAGTGTATTAAACATTGTATGAAGTGGACAAAATATATTACAAAGTAGTATATAAACATAAATCATTTAATTTGGAAAGAAACATATATACCCATATGGTAGGTAAGAAAGTAGACAAACTGTGCCTCAGTTTCTTCAGTTAGGAGGATGTCTTCTGCAGAGCTAATAGGCAAATGAGTAAATCCAAACAAAGCACTTGGAACAATACTTGGCACATAGTAAACACATGGTGATTGTTAGCTATTAAATACTCACTGAATAATGAGATTACGGGGGGGTCTTGTTTGCTTTTTCATACTTGTCGACATAGCCTGAATTTTCTTTGGTGGCCATGTTTACTGTTATTATCAGAAAAGTTACTTTAATGCTGACTTCCAGTTTATGATCAAAGCTGAACTCTAGCAAAACCAAGGGAGATAACACCTAATAATAAATACACCATGATATAACTTTTTAATAAATTTATTGTAAAGAAAAAAGCATCATTATTTTATAATGATTTTCTCACAACAGCATGTGTAACAACCAGTAACTTTTTTATAAAAAAGTATTTTAGAATTCTAATCACACAATATGTATAATCATGTTGCCTTCTGAAGATATGGTGGGGAGAGGTTCGCCTGAAAAAAATTTTCCCAGGAAACCCATAGTCCCTTGGCTCAAACGACTCATATAACATCCGTATCTGTCAGCTTTCTGCCAATCTAGAGAAGATTTGTTTTCTTTGATCTGTTGTCATGTGTTCACAAGCTTCCAAAATGTTTGCCAAAATTAAAGTCTGCTGAATTGTTTTTGCCTTAACCCATATTCTTCCGTTCATTCCAAATACTATCTCCAGTGGATAGAGTTTTCCCACTTCCTGTATGATTTCACAGTCCGGAGCTAGAAGCCTGGTGAGGAAGAGGAAGAAAATGAAATTCTGATAAAGTGGTAGGTTGTGTCCTGATTCTCCTTTAGAAGGACTCCTTTTCTGGGTAGTTCTTCACAGTTACTTAAAGCCCCACCAACATTATTCCAGGAACTAAAGGAGGTAACTACATTCACTGCCCCTCTTCTAGAAGCTTTACACTTACGAATATATCAGAGGTCACATGGTGGACCATCCCCTACAAAGAAATCAAACTTCCTGTGTCATCCGTGAACTTTAAAAAAATATATATAAAATTCTGCTCCTAAATTGTCAGAACACCTTAATTCTAGATTCTAGAACCTAAACTTTTTTATTACCTACAATGCTAAAAAGAACACTTTAAGCTTATTTCCTGATCATGTTTTTAAGTGATACCCAGGTATTAAATTCAGTCTTGGAGAGGAATATTGGCTCTTTCAAACCACAAGGATGCTGCTTCGTTCAAAACATGCTTCTCTAATGTCCCAAACTAAGTCTCCCAAATCTACAGAATATGTAGCAAGAAGAGGCATACAGGAGAGGTCTGAACTTCAGTGGCTCTAGGCCTTTTAATATGGCACAGCTTTGGGTAGGTAAAGGTCTGAACACCTAAGAGAATATGCCTTAGTGGGAGCTATTAAATCTACCAGGAAACAATGGCAGGAGCCTTCTGTGAATATTTGCACAAGGTGCAGGATCGCAACCACTCCACTTGCATTTGACCACTATCATGAGAGAAATTTGGTGATTTAATTTTGTTCAATTCTAAATTGTACCTATATCCAAATGATTTAGAAGTGGGGGGGAGGCCAGTTTTTCACATTTGGCCTGAGTATATTAAAGCTACCGACTGTAACTGAAAGGTTGGCAGTCTGAAACCACCAGTGGCTCCACTGAAGAAAGATCTGGCAGCCTGCTATCACAGAGATTTACAACCTTGGAAACCCTATGAGATCACTAAGTTGGAATCGACTCAGTGGCAGTGGGTTTTATCAGCTACAGGGAACAGGACTTCTGGGAGAGAAAACACACATAGGGCAGAGGAAGAACCGGAGGCATGGAGTATCAGCCCAGGCCCCACACCCACACCAGAAACTATACAGCTAAGTACATCTGAATATGAAACATTCACGTTAGTGTATTCAAATTAAGAGGGGATGGGACTAAATTCATGACTTACAAACTGCTAAAAAGGATACTGATTTTTAGCTTTGAGGAGAAATTTAGACTTTGCTAAGTAGAATCCAAATCCTAAAGATTGGCCAGCTTTCCAGTAAGACATAATTGTAAAAGGAGACAGGCAAGCCAGCAGGCATCAGAACTTACTTTCTAATTAAGCCCAAAGTCACTTTAAAAAGCAGACCGTCCTGTCCAATCACGCCCATTCCATTGGCTCGTCCACAGCTGTCAATACAGACCATCTCTGGTTCCATATCTTTATTAGCAACCAGAAACTGGCCATAGATGAGATCTCCAACCTACAATAATCAAAAAAACAGCTCATTTCATCTCAGAAACCATCCTACAGGTCCTGCCATTGGTTCTTTCCCACACACAGGCAGCAATGGCAGCTACCTACAGTTCTGTGGCTAATGGACTGACTATACTTGAGGATCCAGTCACTTTGGAATTGAGTCTTAAAAGAAGACAGTATTAACACATGTACCTTCACCCTTTACCCACCAGGAAATCCCCAAACGGGAGCAATGCCAAGGCCAGACAACATACTCTGGGATTCCACTGTTCCTTATGTTAGCCGCTAGCTACATGTGCCTATTTAGACTTACATTTAAATTTAATAAATTTAGTTAATTAAAATATAATTCAGTTCCTCAGTTGCATTAGCCACATTTCAGTCCTTGATAACTACATGTGGCCAGTGGCTGTCAGTGAAGGTACAGAACATTAGCATCATCACAGAAAGTTCTATTAGGATTCCAGAAGGTTTATGGCTAGAGGAAGGAACTCCTGGCATGCTCAAGCAAAATAGCTGGAGCAACGATAAGCCACTGATATTTCTCCATGTAAGGTTTACTTAAAAATCTCATGCAGTGGAACTTCAAAATGATAATACTGAGGAAAGACAGTGAACTTGTTCTGTTTGCTCAACAAAACACTGACTCTGAGAACTACAGATGAACAAAACATTTGCTACCCTTCAGAAACATTTGGTCTTTGGGGGCAGTTAGGATGTACATATGAACAAAAACTTCATTCAAACCGGAATCCAGTAAGTGCTAGAACAAAGTTAAAGTGATTCAGGATTGGGGATGGCTTTACAGAGGTATCTGGTGTTTGGCTGGGTTTTGAAGAATGAGCATGTCCCACAGATAAAGCCTGAGCGGAGGTACAAGGGACAGAGGGCACAGCATCAGCAAAGGTACAAGGGCAGGAAATTATGGGTTTAGTGGTGCTATCAAATACTCTGGTGTGGCTCAAGCATGGCTGTATGCAAGATATAATTATGGATGAGGCAAGACCCCTGGGGTGTCATGCCAAGGAATTCTTTAGGCTTTGAAGAACATTCATGTTTTGAGAAAGGGAGTATGTAAGGATGTCAGCTCTGAAAAGCCTAGATGGAAGGATGAGAGTGTGGAGGCAGGGATGTTAATGAGGTCACTGACCAAGGCCAGTTAAGGGTAGCAAGGCCTGAACTCGCAAAGTTGAGATAAAGGGGGTAGACATGAAGATCAGAGAAACAATAAAGCAACTGAGAACATGCGAGGAGTTAGAAGGGGCAAAGAAACCACTCAACTTCTGGTTTGGATGGACAGAGGGCAGTATGGCTACACCGTGAGATGCCTGTCCCAGGGCCTACAACCAGGATGGATGGATGGCTGATACAGCAATTTGTGCCACTTGTCCATTCTCCCTCTCTGAGCCTATTGCTGACTACCTTGGTCAATGCCCGTGATACTGGAGATAACAGATAAAACCTTTCAATGCAGTAGAGATGTAACATTCCAAGAACAAATGCTGCAAACATAAAACACATATGTAGTCTAGTTCAAGAGCTGAAGCACCTGAAGGAACTCTTGGAAGCCTGAGAGATCATCCTATAAAACTAGGAAAAGTGGTCACGCTTTGGCAACAGTTCAGTAGCCTTCTGGATATTTTTGTATTCTAGATAATGGGTTTATTTTTTTCATACTTTTGAAACCAAAGGCCCCCATCATTACCTGCACGTTTGGTCTGTTTCTTTTAGTTGCACCTTCAAATGCCAAGTAAGATAAAGAAGCTGGCTCACTCCCTCCAACGTCAACTTTGAATATATCTCCAGATTTAGCTGTCACTATGCCAATCACATGGTCTCCTTTCACTGGGACATACTACAAAAGAAAACATGAAAGAACAGCCACAAATTAAATTTTTTCCAGCAAGTCCTTAGTGTTTACTTTGTTATGATTATCATTAAAATGTTTAGAAAATATTTTGCAATTCAAGTTATTTATACAAACTTTACAACAAACTTTATCACATACCACTTTCAGTAAATGAAAACCAGTCACATCATATTCTCTCAAGCTTGCAGCTTCTAAAAGTCTGTTAATTGGTGCCAGTATGCCATACCTGAATACCATCTTCAGCACCCTTACCAGAAAGTCTCCGGCTTCTGCTTGCACTTACGTCCAGTGGCACAGGGTTCCTTACTACCAAGGAAGCCCAATCCATTGTTCGACAATTCTGCCTACGAGAAAGTTCTCACTTATTCTGAGAGAAATTTAACTCCTCATGATATCCACTCATCAAGCCTGATTCTGTCCTCTGGGGCCTCAAAGAACAAGTGTGTCGCTCCCTGACCTTTGGGGTTTTGAAGACAATGGCCATATGTCACAGTCCTTATCTCCCTTATATGCTAAGGTTTCCACACGCCTTTCTCCCCTGATCGCCCTTCTTTGGCCACGTTCCTGTTGCTCACGGTCCCTCAAAGGAGATGGGAAGGTGGGCACAATCTCAAAATGACAGACGGTGTTTCAGGGTCCCCTCCTTTTTCTCTTCCAGGAAGTTCCCCAGGATAGGGATACCACTCTTGCTGGATAGGGATATCACTCCGGAGCCCCAGCTCACCCGCTTCTGCTGTGAGTCCACCCAGTAAACGCCGCCGCCGCCGCCACCGCCGCCGGGCTCCTTGTGACGTAGGCGGCCGCACTTGGTGACCAGCAGACGGTCCCCGGAGCGCCGCAAGCCCGGGCCGCACACTACGCGCACCCGCGAACGCGCCCCGGGGTTTAGGCGCAGCAGTCGTTCCCCAGCACCGCCAGGGCCTTCTGCGTCCTCCTGCTCCGGCAGCAGCAGCTCCTCACCCGGGAGCACCACCTGACCTAACACTGTGCGCGCCGCCCGGGCCTTACTGCCCGCGAGGGATTCGGCCGCAATAGCCGCCGCTTCAGCCATCCCAGGTGCCACCAAACACCAATTCCGGCACCGTGCTTCCACTTCCGGCTCTAAGGCCAATCGCCAGCCCGCTCAGCACTTTCCGTTTCCGGCGCTACGGGTCAGTGGGAGTGGTTCCTACGTCTGTGAAGCCAAATCGCCGTGAGCCGGCGGATACCCCAAAGGTGGTTGTGGTTCCTCCTGGTCCGCTGTCTATCTTGCGGGTGTTACGAGAAACGCTCAGCTTGAGTAGACCGCGGAGCCTGGACTTCCGGGTGTCTCGGGCCGCGTGTCTTGTGGCCGGTCGCACCGTGAGATACAAGATACTCCCTTGTATGGAATCCTGGGAGTTGAACAGAGGGGCTTCCAGAGTTGGGGGTCGGGTGGACTCATAGTCCCTTCCCCTCGAGCCTGCCCTCAGAACGGTGGCTGACCTTTTACCAGGAGAGGTATTTTCTTTCCAAACTAAAACCTTTTTGGTTGTTGCCAAGAAGGCGTTTATTCGCATTGTGGAAAACACAGAATTAATAAACATAACTTCTTGGTTTTACCCGTTTGTCTCAAGCTAGACCGTCAGCCCTAGTTCTGATTCTTTGTAGCCCAGGGTCTGGCGTGAAATAGGTAACACGTGTTGGATGAATGAATGTTAACATTTTGGTGTGTATTCTCGCTAGACTTATTTTTCTGCAAATATACACATCACATGCACAGTTTCACATAATTGAGCTACACCTACATGACGTGGGAAAATCAGTTAACTACAGTTAAATCCCTGCTGCTACTTACCCTGAGGCAGTTCACATCCGCCATGTGCTCCTTGGATACTCTGTGGGGCAGTTCTACTCTGTCTTATAGGGTCGCTATGAGTCGGAATCGACTCGATGGCAGTAGGTAGGTTTTACTTATCCTGAACCAACACTTTGGTTGCCCATGTAAGAAGCAGCTGAATTGCAAATTCATAGTACTTCAAGGCTTCCTGCTCTTATGACTCGGGGCTATTATTTGAAATCACTGTTTCCTCTGTCAACTGGCACCTCCAATTAGTGGTTGGTCAGATTCTCCAGCAGTTGTGAGAGCTGCTGGGAATTGGGAGGGCGTCGCTCTGACCGATGAATTTTAGGGGCCCCTTTGGAGCCCTGGTGGCGCAGTGGTTAAGAGCTCGGCTGCTAATCAAAAGATGGGCAGTATGAATCCACCTGCAGCCCCTTAGAAACCCTATGGGGCAGTTCTACTCTGTCCTATAGGATAGCTATGAGTCGCAATAAACTCGAGGGCAACTGGTTTGTTTTTTCTGGGTTTCTGTTTCTTCGCATCTTTTGAGGCACCCACTTCCAAAGTGAATTTTTTAGAATTTTAAGGTGTTTTTAAGACAGACGATCTCTAACACACGACCCAAATTTGGTGGGATGCTGGCGTGCCATTTTCCTCAGATGTCATGAGAGGCCAACTTTTGCTTTGCAGTCAGATTTTTGTAAGAACTGTTTTTGGTCAGTTTTCCTGGCATTAGTAGGAGCTCTCGGGAGAAAAAGGGTATAAATTCTGCTTCTCTCCTCCCTACGTAAACCCAGCTACAGAGGGCCTAGAACCAGTAGGTATTCGGTCTCAATCCTGTCCAGTCTAAGGGCATTCCAGAAGGATTCTCAGTGACTCTAGGCTGAGGCCGGGTACAGAGGGAGGCCGGGAAACGTTCCCTGCACTGTTCCTCACGCACCCTACATTGGTTGTGGGTTGTTTGGAAGAAAATCAGCCCAAACCTGCCAGGGGAGCTCTTTCAAGTCCACTTCCCTGTGAGCGCAACACTTCGAGATCCGTCTGGGTCATTCCCAAGTACAGAGATGAAGCAACAGAGGCCCTGAAGAGTGAGGTCACTTAGAGGCTGGAAGCCGGGCAGACGGGGGCGGGTCATCAGCGCCTCCCTGGAGACGCCCACCCCGACACACCCAGAAGGGGCGGTGTCGAGGGGGCGTGGTGCACGTGAGAAGGCAGCCTGCCTACTACGCAGCGAGCCACGATGTCGGTGCTTCGCCGCCTTGGCGTCCTGCGCCAGCCGGTGAGTGAGAGCGCGTGGGCAGAGCCCCCAGGATTCGGGTATTCACTCGCGTGGAGGTGGGAGACTGAGGCTACGAGCGAGTGTGTAGAACCTGGCTCGAGCTCACGGCCCCTGAATTCTGGGGAGCGTGAGACCTTTCTTGGGGTCCCTGGCGTTGCAGTTACAAAGATCTCATAACAACGCTTACTGTCTCTTCTGGTTGTAAAAGTGGCCGCGGCGATTGGCAGAATATGGAAGAAGCAGGCGGCCCCAGGCAGTCGGTGTGCGCTTTCTGGCTTCGAGGCCACGTTCCGCCCACAGGCCGTGTACCTGTGACTTTTACAGGCCTGATCGATCCAGGTGGATTAGGCCTCTTTGTTTGGGTGCTACTGGTTTGGTGCCAGTGTAGTAGAGGTGGCATCAAGTCGAGTGCCTTCTGGCATACCTCTTTCTTCCCTTTTCTGTTTCCCTGGGGGAACTGCCAATTGCCTTCTCGAAAGGTTGATCGTGGCTTTCCGGATATTTTCCCAGAACCGCGTCTTTAGAAACTTTGGACTTTGGAAGAGTAGCTTTTCATGGTTGCTTTTCTTTTTCGACTGGTAATGTTGGGTTTTTCCCCCCTTTTTCAATCAAAAACACTTGTTGAACATCCGCTGTGGGCCAGGAATTGACCTGAGGAGTCAGTTGAATCCTGATTTCTGCCCTGGGCAAGTTCACTGTCTACACATGACAGTACTGATGAGTTATGGTGGCTCCAGTAAAAACCTGATTGGGGTGTCACAGGATGAAATAGTTACCTCTATCTGGGTAGTCCTGATGGCGCAGTGGTTAAGAGCTCGGCTGCTAACCAAAAAGTCGGCAGTTCGAATCCACCAGCTGCTCTTTGGAAACCCTATGGGGGAGTTCTGCCCTGTCCTTTAGGGTCCCTATGAGTCGGAATCAACTTGACAACAATTTTTTTTTTTTCTTTTTTTAAGTCTCAGGGGAAGGCAGGGGACAGGGTAGGTATTCCAGTGGAGGGGATTCCTAAGTGAAACCTGAAAGTTTTTTAGTTTACTGGTTTCTAAAAATTACAAATGAAACCTACGTTGATTTATATACAGAAATTGTTAGTAAAAGAGTCAGTGGAAGTAATCATTAGTATTACTCAAATACAGATATAATCTAAAAGCATAAGTGCTTACAATTACCACTACACAAATGTACAGATGTTTTAATCACAAAGAATCATAACTTCTTAAACCTAGGACTTATGGGAGAAAGTAAAACATAAGGAAACTTTTTTTTCCCCTTACCAAATAGTTTTGTATGTGTTAGCAATTCCATAAAATTTTGTATGGTCCCCACACTCCCATCTGAAGAACTAAATTACATTACAAGCTAGGTTCTTTCTTATTTGGCTGGCATTTAAGCTTGGTCCTGGTGTATCACAACATAAAACCAATTGCAAATACTCAAAACTACAATAAGGAAATGAGCCCTGGTGGTGCAGTGGTTAAAGTGCTTGGCTGCTAATTGAAAGGTCAGCAGTTCGAACCTACCTGCCGGCTCCAGAGGAAAAAGATGTGGCTGTCTGCTTCCGTAAA
The DNA here is from genome assembly GCF_030014295.1 of Loxodonta africana. Lineage (NCBI taxonomy): Eukaryota > Metazoa > Chordata > Mammalia > Proboscidea > Elephantidae > Loxodonta > Loxodonta africana. The sequence continues at coordinate 79,935,126 of NC_087350.1, read as the reverse complement.
GATTTACAGCCTTGGAAACCCTATGAAGCAGCTCTACTCTGTCCCATGAGTCGGAATCGACTCAACAGCAGTGGGTTTGTTTTTTTTGTTTTGTTTTCTAGTTCATATTTACTCTTTGTAATAGGTGTCATGTCACCATTTGGTAGTCATTTCATACCCTGTTTAACCAATTAAAATAATTTAAAACTTTTTTAAAAACATTTAAAAAATACAACAGTAAGGAAGTGGATAAAGTCCCCCTTCAAACTCCATTCTCTCTACTTCCTTAGGGATAATCACAGTTATCAATAGATTACATATCCATGTACATAGTTATTTAACTTCTCTGTACCTTAGTTTCCTCATTGATAGAATGACGATAACAGTACCTACCTTTGCGAGGAGGGAGAAAGGGCAGGGATAGAGTATTCCTGCAGGACAGAATAGCATGAGGTCTTGTATATGACTTGCTAAGTCATTTTGATTTTATCCTGTAGGCAGTGAGGAGCAACACATTTGCAAGAAAAACTCAGTCCCCAAACTACAGTGGAGAATGTTTTGTCAGAGTCAGAGCCCAAGAAATGGGCCTCCCTGCTCTTACTTTTCCACTCTTTTCCAAACCCTTGATCACCGTTCCGGCCCTTGTCACAACCTTCTGACTCATCACCCTCTTTACTCTTCAAACGTTCATCCTTCCTCCCTAAGGCTACTACCCATCTTTTCAAAATCCAGCTCACTTTCTTTCCTGCAAAACTCTCATGGCTTGCCTCATCACCTGCAGAAGAAAGTCATGTTCTACTGGAACTTGTCAGGAAAAGAACCCCGACCTCATAGAGGATAACAAAAAGTAACAGAACTCCAAAGGAAATGACCAAACAAACAAGCATGTTCACCTACTGCAGCTCTGTAGGTACCAAAAGTGTATGGAAAGATTCAGTGAGTCAGATCGAGAACTTTATTAGTCTGTAACACAACAAGCAGCAGGATCATCAGCATGATAGCACTGGTTCACCTGCCCCCAAGTCCAGTGGACTGAATTCAGTGTGCCCAAATGGTGACTATGCATGCAATGGGCTGCACCATAACTGAGGAATCCAGGGCCAAGGGCCCAACACCTTTTGTAACAAGCAGCAAGCAAACCAGCTCTCCTCCCCCAAGGAGCAAGCAGTCTCACACTGTGTTTGCTTTGACCTACTTAATTGCCTATATAACTAGCTACAGAATCTGCTGAGTGTCTGAGGACAATTAGGCCTTGTGGTTGGCATACTTAGCACGGACATGCAAGGACGCTTAAGGCCCATGGCAGATGGTCTCTCCCAACAGAAGTCAAGGCCTTTCACTATCTGCCCCAGCTTATCTCTGCTGTTTCATATCTCAGTGCATTTCATCAGCTCTCTTAAGTCAAATCATTGTGGACTATTTACCAAGTACCGTTTACTTCGGCATGTTAGTTGTTGTAGTTATCCTTTTAGCTACTGGCTCCCGTTTCTTATCTTTTGCTACACTGCATGCTTCCTGAGATGGGGAACTCACTGCTCTTTGCACACACAGTAGTTGCTCAAGATATGAAAGATGGATGAAAGAAAGAGCTTGAAATGATGAGAACTGCATTTGGAAAGTTGTGTGTCGTGATGCTATTTAGGGACTTTCCTAGGCTGTATTTACTGGGTGCAGACATAGATGGGTCTGTGGAAAAATTTCAAGTCTGCATTGGTCAGAGTCCAATTAGGAGACAGAAACTGCACAGTAATTTGAACAGAAACAGTTTAATATGAAGAATTATTAACTATAACAGGGCCTTGGAATAATAAGTGATTGGCTAGTAAGAAGTAAAGAGAGCTCTAAAAAATATAGGATTAGGAGATATAAGGAATAGCCACTATCCCTAGTGCTGAGATAGAGCACCCAAGGAAGAGTCTCTCCCCACCACCAGCTCAGGCTGATTGAGAATTTGTGGGAGAGGGGATGGCCATGGCTCACGGGGAAGGTTTGCCAGTGGAATTTGCTGGAGCTTTGCTTTCTAGAACTTGCCAGCACTTCTAGGGTGCTGGGGAAAGCTATTCATAGGGAAGTGTCTCCTGGAAGCCTCTGTTACAAAACTGCCTGATAGGGCACTAGGGAAAACTGCTGGCCACTTGGTGCTTTTGGCCACCAAGCAAAGCAGGAGCCAGATGGTGGAGAAGTTGCTATATTGCAGGAATGTGGCAGTGAGCACACTGAAACCAGGAAGTAAAACTCACTCCTTCTCCATTTTGTAGGCCTTCTACCAGCATCATAACAGCTGGCAAAGGAAAAGTATTTAAAAGGCCCAGATCTGTTTTCTCAGAGCAGGTGGTAAAGGGTGAATTTGGAGCTTAGAGGCAATTAATTGATAAATGGCACAAGGGTCTCATGAAGTTGGGAGATCAACAGACTTATCAGTGACAGTAGTAAGTAGAGTCTGTTCACGCCCAGATGGCTTCACTGGTGAATTCTACCAAATTCTACCAAACACTTTGAGAAGAATTAATACCTATTCTTCATAAACACTTCAAAAAAGGGAACACATCCCAACTCATTCTATGAAGCCAGGATTATCCTGATACCAAAACCAAAGACATCACAAGAAAAGAAAACTAGAGATCAATATCCTTTATGAATACAGACAGAAATTCTCAACAGAATATTAGCAAACTGAATCCAGTAACATGTAAAAAGGGTTATATACCATAACCAAATAGGATTTATCCCAGGAATGCAAGGTTAGTTCATCATCTGAAAATCAATACCAAATGATCATCTCAGTAGATGCAGAAAAAGCATTTGACAAAGTACAACACTCTTTCATGATGAAAACACTCAACAAACTAGGAGTAAAAAGGAACTTCCTCAATCTGATAAAGGGCATTTTTGAAGAGCCCTTTATAGAGATAACATAATACTTAATGGTGAAAGACTGAAAGCTTTCCCTCTAAGATCAGGAAAAAGACAAGGAAGTCTGCTCTTGCCACTTCTGCTCAACGTTGTACTGGAGGTTCTAGCCAGGGCAATTAAGCAAGAAAAAGAAAAACATCAAGATTGGAAAGGAAGAAGTAAAACCATCTCTATTTGAAGATGATATTATCTGGTATATAGAAAATCCTAAGGAATTGTTACAGATTGAATTGTGTCCCCCAAAAAGTTATGTTGAAGTCCTAACCCCTGTACCTGTAAACATGACCCCATTTGGAAATACACCCTGTCCTCACTTATCAACATAGTTAGGTTCCAAAGACCAGATAGTTATGCGAAATCAGTATTACGTGAAAATGGATGACCACATCAAATCACAGAAGGAGGATGACTACATCATTATATAACTGCCAAGTACATCATGACATAACTGCCAAACCATTGAGAATCATGGCCAAGCCAGCAATACTCTTGCCTTGCACCTTGGTGTTCATTACTGCCAGACGTACATCGTTAATGCACAAAATAGTCAGTAGATTTTTTACTACTATCATAACCAGGAAATGTTGGATAACAAGACAGTTGATAAGTGAGGAGGTGTATGGGTTTTCTTTGTTATGTTAATGAGGTCAAGCCAGAGTTGAATGGGTCCTAAACCTAATCCCTTCAAGATGGTGTTTATAAAAAGAGCAGGATGGACATAGACACATGGAGAAGAGATCATGCGAAGATCTGTCTATAAGCCAAGGAACCCCTTGAGCCACCAACAAGGAAGGATCTTCCCATAAAGCCTGTTATGGCTTAAATTATGTCCAGCCCAGGCCACCACTAATCTACTTTTTGTGTCTAGTTTGCCTTTTCCAGAAAGGAATATCCAAAATGGAATCACATAATATGTGGCTTTTTGGAGTCCTAGTTTCTTTCACTTAGCATGACGTTTGTGAGTTTCATCTATGTTGTAGCATGTATTACCAAGTCATTCATTTTTAGTTCTGAGCAGTATTTTATTGCATGGATACACATTTTGTTTACCCATTCATCAGTTGATGGACATTTGTATTGCTTCCATAATCTACTGATTGTAAGCTAACAGCCTGCAGATTTTATTTGTCCCATAGTACAAAATAATTTTTTAAAGTATAGTTTTTAATTTTTTATTATAAAGTTGACAGGCTAGTATTAATGAATCTCCACGAAGCCACCAATCCTACCACATCTTAACCCATGGGAAAAACAATTGAGTCAACATTTTATAATCAGGAGATTTTGATTGAAAATCTGGGTTTCTGATGAACCAGGCCAGGCCCCGTAGTACGGGTTCAAAGACTGGCAAGGAAGATGTCAGCTTCAGGTTGCTTTTACTTCAGTTTACTACCAAACAAACATGGCAAAGAGTCTGCACAGAATAAAAGATAATACCACCACCCCAGTGATGAATCTGCCAGGTGGAAGGGTCCAATATTTTGGGCTTGGTGCCCTGTGCAACGGGAAAGGGGGGCAGTGGCTGTGTGTTTTCTCAAAGGTGTTCACCTACAATCACAAGAGGCACCTACATTCCGTGCCAGGTACATAGTGCCACGTTCTAGTTGCTGCATCACTGGGCTAACAGCAGGCTTCACTTTGAACTCCACGCCCAGATTCTCTTGAAAATTATGAAGCTGAGGCAATACTAATCTTGCACCCCCTCATGGTAGCTAAGTCATGGCTGCCCCCATTGGTGAGAGATAGTGATAACATTTAAAATTTAGAGACAATGCCTGCAAAGCTCCTACCAGTGAGCCTGGTGAAGAAATGGAAGTTGTTCTTTTTAATGGTATCATTGACAGATAATGATGAAATCTTGGCTGTCATTTGGTAGACTTGAAAAGGCTGGAGAACAGCTTAATGGCCATGAAGAATCCCACAAGGTTTTGTTGCTTTAAGGTGGTAACTGAGCTGGGTATTAAGCTAAGTATTGCAAATATAAGTTACTTGGGCAACCATGCCCTCATAGTCCATCCCCATGACAGACATTGCTAGTTGATTATGACACTCTTTCTTGTTAATCCCAGGATTCCTTTCACAATTGTTCAAGGCGTGGACTTTTTTTTCTTTTAATATTTTATTTTTTGTTGTTATTGAAAATATGCATAGCAGAACATAACACCAGTTCAACAATTTCTACATGTACAATTCAATGATGTTGATTATATTCTTAAGTTGTGCAACCATTCTCATCCTCCTTTTCTGAATTGTTCTCAATGCAGGGATGGCTAATCAATGGGAGTTACCACAGGAGATAGAACGTAGTTGCCATTTTTCCTTTAGGCCTAGATATACAGACTGGCTATTCAGGCCATTCCTTTGATAACCCATCTAAACATACCTGTTTCCTTTCAGTCTCTTCTTCACCTTGTGACAAATAGGTTTTGGAAAGAGTTGCGCCTTTACAAGACTCATCAGGAAGAGGCATCTAAACCTATTGGCCGTTACCCCATTCCCTACAAGAAGGACCTGCCTTTTGACATTGTAGAGCTTATGGAGGAGACGGAAAAGAAGGTGAGACACTCACCTGGCACAGGGTCATAGCCAGTGCAGTTGTAGCTGGTGCAGACCTTTCTCAGCCTGAGTGGAATTGCTGGAGCTGGTTGCCCTGGCGTGTACAAGTTTCCCACTGTGGATGAGTCCTTCCTTTGGGATCTAATTGTATCTCAGTCAGAAAGACATAATTTTTTCCTCTTATCTTAGGCACAGCCCCTTGAATTCTAGAGCTTTTTTTGTCAGTTCATTTTCAGTCCTGTGTGCTCTGTAGTACAATAATACGGTATGGAGATACAGCCATTGAGAATATATGCCAGCTGCTTAAACAGCTCTTTCCTGTAAGGGAAAAAAAAAAAAATTTTTAGAAATTACATGTTTAAAAATTAGAAATACTAGAAAAATTAAATAAGCAGAAAATTTAAAAATAATAAAAATAATTTGTTATTCCACCGTCCAAAGTCAACCACTATTAGCATGTCATGTGTTTTTTCTTCCCTATTTTCTTTGTATAATTTTGTATACATCTTTAGTATATTTGCTAATAGGATGCTGTGGCAGACAACTGTTGGCTGCTACCCATCAGCCATTTCTTCTCTCCTCCTTTGACAATAGAACCTGGATATTGTTCAGATATCAGGTTGCCATGGGTTGAGGGAAGGTTGAGTCCTTTCCTTCACTGTCAGTTAACAAAAAAAATGAGATCGTGTCATCATGAATATTTTTCTAGCTCAAAACATTATTATTTTTAGTGACTGCATGATATAGCACTGTATTTTAGAGATACTGTAATTTATTTCAGCAATTCTCAAATCTTGGACATTTAGAACCTGCAATAGATGTTTGTACATATATCTTTTTGTACATCCTGAATTATTTCCTGGGGATAATTTTTAAAGCTGCTAAATTATAAGACCCTTCTATGAACATAAACATTTATTCTAAATATGTGTGTGTGCTATCTTGGTGGTATTATTTTGAGGATTTTTTTTCCCCCCAAACAAAATCTTGCATGGAAATCCAATACATAAAATAGATGAAAATCACAGCTCTTCTGATGGGTGAGGTTTGCAGCCTCAGCCTCTTCCTTAGTACCACCCTCACTTGTGGACACAGCCCCACCCTGCCAAGCAGCTGTCCCTGGCTAATATAAATGGCTCTTTACACTGTGGTTTCTAGACCCATAATGAACCTTTACCATCTGTTATCAGTTAGAATGTTTCAGCTGCAGGTAACAAAAAATCCAGTTCAGCTGGCTTAAGCAGTAAGGACAATTTAACGTTTCATATACAAAAAATATATATATATATATATATTTTTTATACAGCAGGTCCAGAGAACGGGTGATTCCAGGATTGTTTGATTCAGTCCTCATCAAGGACTAGGTTCTTTGCATTTTTTGGCTCTACCACAGTGTGATGACTCTGTCCTCAGACTTGCCCCCTCATGGTCACTAGATGGCTACAGCAGTGAAAGCATTATATCCTTGCAGAACTCCTAGAGGAGCTAAGAGGGCACACACTCCTCCTTCATCTATATACCTTTTACAGCAAGAGGAAGGCTTCCTGCTGCTTCTCCTCAGTTCTTATTGGCCAGAACAGTGTTACATGTCCATTCCTTAGCCAGCCACTGACAAATGGAATGGAGTCACCATGATTGGTTCACACCAATCAGGGTTCACCCTCTAGCATTGGTGAAAGGACTTAACCTTCCCTCAACCCATGGCAAAGCTGATATCTGAACAACTCCAGGTTCTGCTGTCAAGGAAGGAGGGAAGAAATGGCTGTTTAGTAGTAGTCAACAACTGTCTGGAAACCCTGGTGGCATAGTGGTTAAGTGCTACGGCTGCTAGCCAAGAGGTTGGCGGTTCAAATGCACCAGGCGCTCCTTGGAAACTGTATGGGGCAGTTCTACTCTGTCCTATAAGGTCGCTATGAGTTGGAATCGACTCGATGGCAGTGGGTTTTTTGGTTTTAACAACTGTCTGCCACAGCATGTTATTGGAAAATATACTGAAAACCCAAATGTCAGAAATCCCAGGGCTGCCTCTCTGGCGATGGCTTCAGGCAAGTCCTCAACCTCTCTGAGCCTCAGTTTCCTCATCTGTAAAATGGGGATAATGGTGCCTGCTTTATCTACCTTATCTGTCTTAAAGTGTTATAAAGAAGCAAAATTGAGATTGGATGTATGAAAGAACTTTGTAAAGTACTGTAATAATATCAAGGCTTGTTACTAATTTAATTCTTACAAGTAATAAGTACCACTAACCCTTCTGTGAATAGGTAGAGAATAGTAGAAATATCATTTGGTTTAGTTGTTAACATTCACTAAATTTTATAAAATAACTTATTAAAAAGAAACTATGTATACCTTTAGAAGTAAAACTTAACATACCCTAAAAGATGTATATAGGTTGTGCTTTGGGATCAAGGCTATATGTTCTTCTAAGATTGTATCTGGTACTCAGACAATATGGGGAGTACCCAGTTACTGTTTGCCCATTCTGCTCTTCGTTTTTATTTTACTTGTTTCCCTGTTTTTTTTCATTCCCTGCAGACAGGATTTTTACCAAATGTATTTAAAGTGTTGTCTTACCGGCCACTGGAATTCAGAGCCTTCTTCGCTTATTACAATGCCATCTACAACAAAAAAACAGGTAAATGGAAAGACACTGACTGGTAAATCATTCTTAGATGAGATCCAGGTGCCTGATTGCTAGTCTCCCTTCCCACATAGTCCCGGATCACTGAGGGGAGTAGGGAGAAGCTTGGAAAGACAGTAGTTGGCTCTGACGCCCTCTGAATTCTGAGGCTGAAGTCTCAATGTAACTTTATAAGTATATAACTGAAATACATTAGGTAATAACTCTGGCTCATCTTTCTCTCCTTGGGCTTGGAAGCCCTCCATGGTTCTCGATAGCCTGCTGAATATCAGTCATGGACTTCAGCCTGGGAGTCACGGGTTTATCAGTTAGGATTCAGGTTAGGCTGTTGCTACCCAGACCCCAAAATATACTTTTTTTTCTCTTTCACCTAATAGTCTCCATGTGAGCTGCTCAGGGTCTGTGTGCTGTTTACTGTCTGGGATTGCCCTTGCCTGCATGCTCAGGCTGGCTCACCACTATAAGAGAGCAGGAAGAGAAACAGGCAGCACTGGTGTGCATACATCCTTTCCCTCTGAGGTCATGACATGGAAGTTGCACACATCACTTCCTGTTATATCCCATTGGCCAGAACTTAGTCACGTGGTCACACCTAGCTGCTAGGGAAGCAGCGTGGCTATATGTCCAGTAAAAATTAAGGTATTGGATCACTAAAGGAAGACAGGGAGAGCAGGTATCGGAGACAGTAAGCAGTCTGTCATAATGGCTCTTCATGGCTGACATGAGCCTGCCTTCCCAACCACCATCTCCCTCAGTCCCTTCATACTTTGCCCCTGGGTTGTGTTTTCTCCTGCCTATGGCTTTGTGAATTTGATCTTTCCTTTCAAGTCCATTTCACCTGCCTTCATTTATGAAGGACTCTTCCTCCTCTGAATTCCCACAGCCCCTTTACGGGCCCTTTTCCAGTGGCATACAGAGCACTGTCTGCCTTATATTAGCATCATATCGCTCCAAGACTTCTGTATCATAGGAGGAAGAGACAGATCCTGTGTTCAAACGTAAATCTGCCATAAATAATCCAAGTGAACTTTAACAAAGTACTTAAATGTCTCAGAGCCTTAGTTTCCATGCCAGTAAGTGGTATTAATAGTAACCACTCTGCAGAGCTCGTGAAGATTAAATGAGGAAAGATCCCAGAATGGTGCCGGGTACCAAAGTGAGCTCCCCACCCTCAGCCTCTCCCCACCCCCAACGGTGGGTCCTCTAAGCTGAAGAAATCTCTCCCTTTTTTTTTCTTCCTCCTCTCTTAAAAGTGTTAGCTCGGCATATGGTGGGCCTCAGAAAATGTTTCTCAAATTTAGTAATTCATTCGACATATGTTTTCTGAGCATCCACCAAGTACCAGGCATTCCTGTGGGCATATAGCGGTGAACAAGTCAGAAAAATATCTGAACTTTCATACATATTTTAGAGAGAAGAAAATAGATGATGACCACTGAAGGAAATAAAAAACCAAGTTGACTTCAGGGACTGTTAAGAACCATGAAGAAAATAAAGCAGGATAGCTGGTAGTGATGGACTGGGGATGAATGCACAAGTGAACGGGTAGGTAGGTGGGTGACTGTTGCTAAAACTTGACTGAGCCAATTGGGTTTTTCTAAGCTGCTATCAAGCGCATATGGACTGGTGTCTTTTCTTCCTCCCCAGGCCACCTCAGCAGAGCTGACAAGGAGCTTATCATTTTGGTGACCAGCATAGCCAATAGGTGTCCATACAATGTAGTTGCCCACAGTGCCCTGCACAGGGTCTACTCAAAGAATCCAGTGCTCTCTGACCAGGTTAGTGCCTACCCCCCTACCCCCCAATGCCAGTTTCAGGGCCTCTCCATACCTGAGGAAGGGGCAAACCCCATGCCACTGTATGGTGCAGTGAACAAGATCTCGAGCTCTTCCCATTGCTTGAGCTTCCTTCCAGGTCCTGGGGCTGTGCCTACCTGCTTCTACCCATACATGATGTTTAGGTGTAGGTGTTAGCTGAGCACCAGCTTGGTGCCAGATATGATACTGGATATTTGGCATGCATTCTCTCAAAGGCATATGACTTCCCCTCTAAGGTGTGATCTTAAAACCATTTTATACTTGAGGTTCAGAGATTTAACGAGAGGGCATACAACTAGAATGTGGCAGAGTCCATTTTCAAAGTTTGCATTCTTTCTACTACATTGCATTTTCTAGTGTGATTTTAGTTCATTAACTAATTATTCTTAATGGATCCAAACTAGCTTCTTAGTTTTCTTTTATTTCTTGCTGCTGGTCCCAGGCCTTGCCTTTCCTGCCTCCCATTCTGGAACTGTCTCCATCTGTTCTTTTCTACCAATCCTGGCTATGAAATGAGTCTCAAGTCTTCTAGCTAGCAACTTACTCTCTCCTTGCTTCATCCAAAGCCAGGCCCTTTGGGTGTCAGAGGTCATGGTAATTATTCCAGAGAAGTAGACTGAGAGTAAAGACACAGCAAACATGGGTTTGTCACCAAGCTACAAGGTCCTGCGGACTCCTGCACTCCTGATCCTCTGGGCTGGGGGACAGAAATGTCTGTTCTCTGCTTTTATTCCTAAGTATGAGGTTCATCAGTCTCCCGACCCCCCAACCTCCCCTCCTGAACTTACCTGAGTGGAGACTTCGTAGATATTCCCCAAGGGCCTCCGTTGCCAGCCTAAAGATAGCTTCAAGACAGGTACGCCATCCCCTTTGCTCTGCTGAGAGTCTCCTGCCTACTCACGAGACCTTTGCTCATCCAGGATCAGTTTCCCAGGAATTGCCTCCCTTGTGACCACAGGGTGTGCTTTCACGCCAGGGTTAGCTTACCTAGTCTTCTATTTTTAGGTGTTTAGTGATTCCAGTAGGAGTCCCTGGGTGGTACAAATGGTTAAACACTGGGCTGCTAACCAAAAGGTTGGCAGTTTGAACCCATGCAGAGGTGCCTTGGAAGAAAGGCCTGGCGATCTGCTCCTGAAAGGTCACAGCCATGAAAACCCTGTGGAATGCAATTCTACTCTGAAAACACATGGGGTTGCCATGAGTTGAAATCGACTTGATGGTACCTTTTTTTTTTTTTTTTTTTTTAGTGGCCCTAATATTTTGCCTCAGCAAGGGTACTAATTAATAGTACAGTCTTTGGAATCTGGTATACTTGGATTCAGATCCCAGCTGTGCCACACTCTAGCTGTGTGACCTTGGGGAAGTCATTTCATCTCTCTAAACTTCAGTTTCTTTATTGATAAAATGGGGATGATGATAATACTACCACCTAGACTTTTTATAAGGAATGAGATAGTGAACAGAAAGCATTGAAGGCATTCTCGGACATAGTAATTAGCAAATGTCTGCTGTGGAGTGTGCAGATATTGTGCCTTGTTTGGAACTGGGTGCAAAGGGATAATTCTCTGAGCTTCACTTTTTTCATGAAAAAGTTGGACTTTTGGGTCCTTATATAGTAAGAGTCTATGAATCTTGGTTCTGAGATTTTTGATGCCCTTGGTGCTTAGGGGAGAAAGAGGTTGCTAGTAGCTGGGGTGAACAAGAAAGTCTTGACAGAGATGGTGCTGAGCCAGACTTCCAGGTTTGCATTCCACTGGATTCTACCAAGACAATTATGCTTCTGAGAAGTTTTACGTTGGCCTGACTTTGCCCCTACGGAGCCCTGGTGGCACAGTGGTTAGGAGCTCTGGCTGCTAACCAAAAGGTCAGCAGTTCAAATCCTTGGAAACCCTGTGGGGCAGTTCCACTCTGTCCTATAGGGTTGCTGTGAGTCAGAATCAACTTGATGGCAGCAGGGATTTGCTTTTTTTTCTTCTAGCCCCTTAATCTAACCTATGGTTTTGTTTGTCAGTGCCCATTTTGTGTTAGGTCTTAGGTTTTATTGGCTGTATTGTGATGAACAGAGATTCTGCTTTCTGACTGTGTGTTTTCTTTCAGGTCTGTGTGGATTGGAGAAAGTCTGACCTCCCTGCTCGGGAAAAGGCAATGCTGGAGTTTGCGCTTGCTATTTCCCAAGCTGACGACATAACAGATGACCATTTCAAAAAGCTCGAGGTGCATGGCTTTGACCGAGAGGATGCCTGGGACATAGCTGCCATTTCTGCTTTTTTTGCCATGTCTAACCGCCTTGCTCATTTTGTCAATCTTGTTCCCAACAAAGAATTCTATTTGATAGGCAGAACCAGTAATGTCAAAGACTCCAGGAGTGAACCTGCTGCCCCCAAAGTATAAAAGTCTGAAAGGAAAGGCCAGTGTTTATCATTTTAGTTGTGCTGCATTAAAAGGCATCAGTTTGGAAGTAATTTTTTTTTTTAAGCATCAAGTCAACGGGTAGGGAAAAAAGTAAATTTACTCCCTGCTTGCATGGTGAAATACATCCTATGACTTAGGGGTGTTCGGGGACGTGTGATAACCTGGGCCTACAGGGTACATTTCAGGAAACCCTGGCCAGTTGTTTACTTTTATTGTGATCTAAATGAAGCATCGGGACAAGGGGTTCAGAGGATGCTTTAGGCATTTCTGAATGAATTAATATCTAACTGAATTTTAGCAATTGAAACCAGTTATTTTTTAGCTTTCAAAAATGGTATTATATAGAAACTGGTCTATATAGACAATTTGAAATCAATTCCTTGTTAAGGTGGTTGTATTTAAAGGCTCTCAAAGGCAGTGGATAAATAGGAACAGGCACACACTCAGTTTAAGTTGTTCTGTCATCTTTAGTACCTCATCAGTTAATACCCATTTTTTTCCTACTGATGTAAAACCATGTCATTTTAATAGAATTTCAGTCATATAATTTATTCTTACTTCAGATTTTGGTAAAAATTGTTTGGAATAAGTGAGCACTCACATTTAAGTAGGAGCATAAGAACAAAAATACCAGCATTACCGAATGGCTGTGTGTTACAGCCACCACTGCCTTATCTTTGTGGCTACCTTAATGTTTCAAGAAGCATTCTCGCTGTCTAATTGATAGAGTCCCATGCAAGCCTACAAAATGTTTTTGTTCCCCATTTCTTTAGATTCCCTAAATTGTCAGTGAACAGTTGTTAATCAACTTTGGGGCTACATTATTTTAGTTTTGAATTGTTTGAATTGTGAAAACCAATTTCTCATGAGTTAGCATAAGCTAATTGCAGAGCTTGTATTTTTCTGTTAGAACTGCACCTCAAATATCTTGGAATATGTAACCTTTTAAAATTGAGTTTAATTGATTTTACCTATTTTAAAAGTTAACATTGCTGAATGTGTCATGGTCAAAGTTTTGCAGATCATAGGATTTTGGCCTTTGGCCATTGGCCATAAATGGGGGAGGGGGCAAGCAGAGGGCATCTACTTAAGTATTTGGTGCCGCCAGAAGTCATGGGTCATTAAGGGACATTTGATCTTAAAACATATCTGTACCCCTTCTACTCTGGGGGGCTACATGGGTGGTCTGTATCTCTCCAGCGAGATAGAGAAAAGGCTCGTAAGAAATGGCTGCCTTAATCATCTAGCTTAGGCCTCCTGCTTCTTCCCCTTTTCCCAGTCAGTTTCAGGGACAGGATTGCTGAATAACTGTTAACCTTCCTGGTGGGAGCAGCTGCTGAATATTTAGCCTTCTCTGAATCTGATTTCCTCTTCCAGTCTTCACGTTTAGCTCTATCCTCACAGTCACCAAACGTGAGCTTTCTACAACACAGTTCTTGATGAAGGCCCAGAAGAGTTGTTGTCAGTTTTTATATCTACTTTTCCTTGCACCTCAAGCTTCCCTTTATTGAAAACTTGGCTTCCCTTCCAAGAAACCCTGCAGGTCTTGTTAACCCATTTCTGCAAACAAGCTCTACGTACTTACCCCAGCAGCAGTGGTCCAGGGCCTTGCATCTGTCATGCTCTCCATGCCTTGTCTATCAGATACAAGCAGGACTGACTCTGGGTTCTGTTGCTTGTGAGACTGATTTTCAGGTCCCCAGCTCCCCTCAGTGACTTCAGGCTGGATATGTGCCCCTCCCTGGAGAGAGGAAAGCTTTGGCCTTGATACAAGACCTACTAGGCAGCAGCTGGAGTTGGACAAGTACTTAGGGCACCAATAAGCTTCCATATTCCAGGCATTGTACAGGCCAGAACTTTTCAGTGCAAAAGTTCTTAACCTGAGTGTAACTCCCAGGTGGAGTAGGCAGTATACCAGGCCACTTACTATGTGTGACTTACACCTATTAAGCTAAAATCCTTCTCTCACTGATTCTCAGTGTAAAGTGGGGATAGCAGTACATAAGCACACAGCCCATCCGACTAGTCAGGCCCCTTCAGACCCAGGCACACAGTCATGGTCACCTGATAACTACCGACAGATTCTCAGGCTCACCCGGCGCCCAGATGCTAACACTGCCCCATACAACCTGGATCCTGAGCATCCTCAGTCGCGCGCACCTATGGCTAGTCATTCTCGGGGTCCTACTCTACCAGGACACTTACCTGTCGGGACCACTACTCCCCACAGCCGGGCGGTGTCCCCACTTTCCCAGTCCTCCGCGGGTGGTGGCCGAGGGGTGGCGCGAGTTTCCCAGTCGACGGGATTAGGTCGCCGCACGCCGGAAGTGGCGGCTGGAGCGGGAGCGCTGAGGTGTCGGCCGGCGGGGCAGGGGCCCGGAGCGGGGGGCGGGGGCGTTGGTCATGTTTCCCTTTGCGCCCCGTAGCCCCGGTGGGGACGAGGCGGCCGGAACCGGGGATGCGGAGCCGGCGCACCACCGAGGGCAGGAGGCAGCCGCCGGGCCACCCCCACCCTCGCCCGGGGTTGGCGCAGCCCCTCCCCAGCTGTCCGCCAGGACTCCTTGCCGCCGCGATGCCCCCTCGCCGCCCCCGGCCGTGCGCGCCAGAGAGCTCGGGCCGCCTGGAGCTCCGGAGCCCTCGGCCGCATCTGCCCAGGGGGAGCCGTCGCCGCCCTCGCCGCCGCGCCGGCGGCCGGGGCCGGACTGCAGGGCCGAGAGCCGGGGCCGGCAGGGCTTCAGCGCGGGCCTAGGCGGCCCCGGCGCCCGGCTGTTCGGGTGGCTGAGACAGCGCAGTCTGGGCCGCGGGCTCTTCGTGGATCCGGCGCGGGACAATTTCCGCACCATGACTAACCTCTATGGTTCCATCCACCCCGCGGACTCGGTGTACCTCAGCACCCGGACCCACGGTGCCGTCTTCAACCTCGAATACTCGCCCGACGGGTAAGTGCGGCTCCCGCCTCTTGCCTGCTCCGCGGCCGGCGGACGCAGCCCTGGGCTTGCTGCGGCGTTTGCCCTCACACCCCCTGCACCTTCTGAAGCGCTTCATTGCCATTCGCCCGTTGAAGCCCCCTTACGGCCCTTCGGAGTAGGCAGACCCGGGCCTCAGTTGCTCACCTTCAGCACCCCGCGGCTCTGAGAGGAGAAATGCCTAAAGCCACACAGCCGGTCTGTCAGAGCCAGACTAGAACTCGGGTTGACTGGTACACAGTGGGTGCTCTGTAAATACATTTTGAGTAAATGTCCATTCTTTTCCTATCACTTTAGGCTTGCGTCCCTCTCACCTAAACTTGTGTCAGGACCTCTTGTTAGGTGCCATAGGATAGCGACCCCATGTACAACAGAAAAAAACACTGCCCCGTCCCGCACCATCCTCACAATCGTTGCTCTGTTTGAGCCCATTGTTGCAGCCAGTGTCAGTCCATCTTGGTTGAGGGTCCTCCTCTTTTTCGCTGACCCTCTGCTTTACCAAGCATGATGTCCTTCTCCAGGGACTGATCTCTTCTGATAAGGTGTCCAAAATATGTGAGACGAAGCCTCCCCGTCCTCGCTTCTAAGGAGCACTCTACCTATAGGTCTGCTAAGACAGGCTTGTTCATTCTTCTGGCAGCCCATAATATATAGTTTTCTTCACCAACATCATAATTCAAAGACATTGATTCTTTGATCTTCCTTAGTCTCTGTCCAGTTTTCACATGCATATGAAATGATTGAATATATCATGGCTTGGGTCAGGTGCACCTTAGGCCTCAAGGTGACATCTTTGCTTTTTAACACTTTAAAGAAATCTTTTTCAGCAGATTTGCCCAGTGCAGTCTGTCGTTTGATTCCTTGACTGCTGCTTCCATGGGCGTTGATCGTGAATACAAGTAAATTGAAATCCTTTACAACTTCAATATTTTCTCCACGTATCTTGATGTTGCTTATTGATCCAGTTGTGAAGCTTTCTGTTTTCTTTATGTTGAGGTGTAATTCATACTTTGAAGTCTTTGGTCTTCATCAGTAAGTGTTTCAAGTCCTCTTCACTTTCAGCAAGCAAGATTGTGCCATCTGCATGTGGCAGATTGTTAATGAGCCTTCCTCCAGTCTGCATGCCACATTCTAATCCAAGAAGTTGGACTGTATGAAGAAGAACATGGTGTGAGACAATATAGTTAATATAACTCTAACCCCATCAAGGCCTTTGATTGCTAGTCATTTGAATAGTTCATTCATTCATTCTCTCATTCAGCAAATATTAGTTGAGGACTTGATATATTCCAAATTCAGGGGTAACAGTAGTGAGCAAAACCGGCTAATAATGGCATTGCTTTCATGGAGCTTAGGACCTCTGGGTTCAACTAGATGTTAGGTAACCATACATAAGAATGCATAATATATATTTTCAAATTGAGATAAAGGGTTTGAAGGAAACTGTTGTAGACTAGGGTGTTCCAGGTTTCATTCTAGGGTAAATCCCTAGAATGAGTCAAAGTTTGTTAAGATTGGAAACCCCGGTGGTATAGTGGTTAAGAGTTATTGCTGCTAACCAAAAGGTCGGCGGTTTCAGTCTACCAGGTGCTCCTTGGAAACCCTGTGGGGAGTTCTGCTCTGTCCTATAGGGTTGCTGTGATTTGGAATCAACTTTATGGCAGTGGGTTTTTTTTTTTTTTTTTTTAATTGTTAAATTGCCCACTATAAGATTTATACCAGTTCTCTTTCTTATCAGCCATATATGAAAGTACTTGTCTCCTCATGGAGTCCTAGTGGCTTAAGAGCTCGGCTGCTGACCGAAAGGTTGGTAGATTGAATCTACCAGCTGTTCCTTGGAAACCCTATGGGGCAGTTCTAGTCTGTCCTATGGGATCGCTATGAGTCGGAATTGACAGGACCATGACGGGTTTGTCTCCTCATACCCTTCCCAACAACTGTATATTGTCATTCTTTTTCATCTATGTCAAGGTAACGGGTGAAAATAGCTCCATGTTTTAATTTTTTACTATTCTTACTGCATCTAAGAATATGTCCAACATTTGTATAATACTTAAAGTAATTTTACTGTTAAATGACATATCAATGTTAAATGAGATAATTTCCATATCTTTCAGTTACGTATGGGTTAAATCAGCTTAGAAGGAATTCTTAATGCAGAGAAGGAGAGGTGACACAACGGTGAGAATTAATATTAGGAATTTAATAAAGACCAGAATAGAAGGAATTTGGCATTAATTAAAAAATGAAAGATTCCACAGACTTGAAGGTTATTTCCAAAGAATTCCAAAGATGTTATAAGTGATAGCAACATTGTCCAAATAAGTGTATCACCTTATGAATGACTTTTTGAAAAAGGAAATTTGATAATGTTCATAGATTAGATAGTAGTATGTGAGACTTCCTCAAGCCATCCTCTGTGATAACACGTTGAGAGCACAGCAGTAGAGAGACTTGTGTATTGGAAATTAAAAGTGAAAAAAATTATTCAGAATGAAGACCAGAGAGACACAGAGATTGAAAATATGAAGGAGGTTTGGTGACATGGAGCATGGAGAAGAAATGTCCACCATATATTTAGTCAGTGTTTTTGAAGAAAATGAGAAAGAATGGGGAAAAAAAAAACCATTTGAAGAGATAATAGCCAAGAACTTTCCCGAATTGAAGAATGGCACCCGGCCATGATTTAAGCTGAACAAACCTAAGCAGGAATCCTCCCTACACGTATTATAGTGAAACTGCAAGACAATGAACATAAAGAGAAGATTTTAAAAACAGATAGGGAAAAGAGACCTTCAAAGGAGAGAGTGACAGTCAATTTGTCATCAATAACAGTGTAAAGAAGGAGACAGTGGTAATTATTTTCAATATGCTGGAGGAAAAATTGTCAGTCTAGATGTCTATACCCAGCAAAGATGGGTTCTTCAGTCTTTTCAAGAACAAAGATGAAGTAAAGACATATTTAGACAAGTAAAGCTGAGTGAGTTTACCACCAGACCTTCAATAAAGGAATTCTACGTTCGGAGAGAAGGAATGTGTTTTCAAATGGAAGGTCGGAGATTCTAGAAGAAATGAAGAGCAAAGAAACTGGTAACTATGTGTGTAAAACTAAATCTAATATTGTTTTGTGAGATTAACAAAAATGGAATTATGATAGAAGATAATAGCATATAAATTATGAGGGGATGTTCTAAACTCCTGGGTTTTCAGAGGAGAATTATGATATATTAACTTTAGACTTTAATACATTGAGCAGCATGTTGTATTCTTTCACCATACCTATTTAATCTGTATGCTGAACAAATAATAAGAGAAGCTGGACTATATGAAGAAGAAAGGGGCATCAGATTGGAGGAAGACTCATTAACAACCTGCGTTATGCAGATGACACAACCTTGCTTGCTGAAAATGAAGAGGACTTGAAGCACTAGTGAAGATCAAAGACCACAGCCTTCAGTATGGATTACACCTCAACATAAAGAAAACAGAAATCCTCACAACTGGACCAATGAGCAAGATCATGATAAATGGAGAAAAGACTGAAGTTGTCAAGGATTTCATTTTACTTGGATCCACAATCAACAGCCATGGAAGCAGCTGTCAAGAAATCAAAAGATGCAATGCATTTGGCAAATCTGCTGCAAAGGACCTCTTCAAACTGTTGAAGACCAAAGATGTCACCCTGAAGACTAAGGTGCGCCTGACCTAAGCCATGGTATTTTCAATCTCATCCTTTGCATGTGAAAGCTGGACAATGAATAAGGAAGACTGAAGAAGAGTTGACGCCTTTGAATTGTGGTGTTGGCGAAGAATATTGAATATGCCATGGACTGCCAAAAGAACGAACAAATCTGTCTTAGAAAAAGTACAACCAGAATGCTCCTTAGAAGCAAGGGTGGCGAGACTGCGTCTTACATACTTTTTACATGTGGTCAGGAGGGATGAGACCCTGGAGAAGGACATCATGCTTGGCAGAGTACAGGGTCAGTGGAAAAGAGGAAGACCCTCAACGAGGTGGATTGACACAGTGGCTGCAACAATGAGCTCAAGCATAACAACGATTGTAAGGATGGCGCAGGACCGGGCAGTGTTTGGTTCTGTTGTGCGTAGGGTCGCTATGAGTTGGAACCAACTCGACACCTAACAACAACAACAAGCATATTACAGTTTCCAGGGTAGCCACGGAAAGGCAAAGAGTATGTAATTTCCAGCCTAGTAGAGAAAAAAATATGGAATGAGAAAAAATTCCTAAAAAGGGAAAGAAAAAAACAAATAGAAAAGGTAAAATAAATAGAAAGCATGAAGAATGGCTGAAAATAAATCTAAATATTATTAATTATAATAAATATAAAAGTACTAAATGTTCTAGTTAAAAGACAAAAATTGTTACAGGGAAAAAATTAAAAGGATGGAGAAAAGGTATATCAAACACAAACATATCAAACAACAAAAGAAAGCTGGTGAGTCATATTAATATCAGACAAATAGGCTTCAAGGCAAAAAAATTTACTAGAGTTACAGGGTCACTTTATAATGATAAAATCTCAGGTTTTCTGGAAGGTAAAACAGTTCTGAACTTGAAAGAGTCTTTTAGATTTAAAGTATATACATTAAAATAACTTCAAGGAGAAAACAGACAAATTTATCATCATAAAGATTTTTAATACACATCTCAGTGCACCTCAGTTACTCAGACAGACAGAAACATCAGAAAGATACACAAAATAGGAACAACTCCACTTAACATCTTGCTCTAAAGGGCATGTATAGAATACCGCATTGAGAGATATTCAGCTTATACACGCTGGTTCAGTTGTACCAGTTGTTAAACTATTGGTATATGTCCATAGTGGTTGCATAGTTACTAGATCATGGTTACTTGAGTGTGTTCCCTTTGGGCTGTTTCACTGTGCTGTGTACTCACGATTTGTGCAGTTTTCTTGTATTTTATACTTCAATTTAAAAGTTTAAGAAACAGAATTAATATAGATTGCTATGTTAATATATTAAAGGAAAACATCATAGGATCATCTCAATAAATGCTGCTGCTGTTTGCTGTGGAGTCAATTCTGACTTACGGTTACCCTATAGGACAGAATAGAACTGCCCCATAGGGTTTCCTAGGCTGTAATCTTTTTTTTTTTTTTTTTAATTTTTATTGTGCTTTAAGCAAAAGTTTACAAATCAAGTCAGTCTCTCACACAAAAACCTGTATACACCTTGCTGCATACTCCCAATTGCTTTCCCCCTAATGAGACAGCCTGCTCCCTCCCTCCATTCTTTCTTTTCGTGTACATTTCACCAGCTTCTAACCCCCTCTACCTTCTCATCTCCCCTCCAGGCAGGAGATGCCAACATAGTCTCAAGTGACCACCTGATCCAAGAAGCTCACTCTTTACCAGCATTGTCCAACCCATTGTCCAGTCCAATCCCTGTTGGAAGAGTTAGCTTTGGCAATGGTTCCTGTCCTGGGCCAACAGAAGGTCTGGGGCCATGACCACCGGTGTCCTTCCAGTCTCAGTCAGATCATTAAGTCTGGTCTTTTTACGAGAATTTGGGGTCTGCATCCCACTGCTCTCCTGCTCCCTCAGGGATTCTCTGTTGTGTTCCCTGTCAGGGCAGTCATCGATTGTCCTAGGCTGTAATCTTTATGGGAGCAGATCCCCTAGAATGCTGGTGGGTTCTAACTGCCAACCTTTTGGTTAACAGCTGATTGCTTAACTATTGCACCACCAGGGCTCCTTCAGTAAATGCTAGAAAGCATTTTATACAGTTTAATATCTATTCATTTAAAAAAAAAAAAAAAAAGCAAACTTGGAATAGAAGAGAACTTCCTTAATCCAGTAATAATTATTGTTAGTGCTGTTGAGTTGATTTTCAACTCATCGTAACCCCACATGACAGAATAGAACTGCCCCTTAGGGTTTTCTAGGCTGTAATTTTTATGGGAACAGATTGCCAGATCTTTCTCCTGTGGAGTGGCTGGGTGACTTCAAATTGTTGACCTTTCATTTAGCAGCCGAGCACTTAACTGTTGAGCCACCAGGGCTCTAATCCAGTCCAATAATAGATATCTACCCAAAAAACCTATAGCAAATGTTGTACTTAATGGCAAAATGTTGAAAGTTTCTTGAAGATCAGGAATAAGATGAGTGCCTGCTATCAATATTTTTATTTGACATTGTACTGAAAGTCCTAGCTAGTGCAGCAAAGAAAAGGAGGAAAAAAAGAACTAAAAAAGAACTAAGCAACTGTTTGCATATAATGGTTGTTGACAAAGAAAACCTAAAATAATCTACAGAAAAACTATTAAAATATCAAGATTGATAGGTAATATTAAAAAAACCAGTTGTATTTCTATACACAAGCAACAAAGCAAAATTTTAAAAAGGACATTTATGATAGCATCAAAAAAAAAAAAATCAAGTACCCAAGAATAAATCTTAACAAAACATAAGCAGTGTCATTTGGAGAAAATTATAAAACTTTATTGAGAGAATTAGAAAAGGCTTAAATAGAGAGAGACCCTGTTTGTGGACTGGAAAATTCCATGTTATGAAGATGTCAATACTGTACAAACTTCTGTTTAGATTTAATGCAATCTCAAGAGCTGGATTTATGTGTATATTTAACTTTGTAAGTTGATTCTAAATGTATAAATGTTTATTAAAATAAACTTTGCACTAGGCAAGGCCTGAAATGAGAGAAAACAAAAAACATCAAGAAAAAGATTGTTTGACTCTATCAAACTCGTATGGTAGGATATGTGCCAGACCTTTTTCAGTACATTTTAAAGATACTGGTAAAGAAATAATTTTGTTGTATATGATCTTTTTTTTTTCCTCTGAGTAGCCTCATGTTTTTCTGCAGCTAGCTTTTTTCATTTAAAAATACGTTTTGGAGTTCTTTCATATGCATATAAAGCTACCCCTTTCTTTTTCACTGCTGCCTGATATCCCAAAGTATGAGTGTACCATCATTGCCTATATAATCAATCCTTCCCCCTTTCTGTGTACATTTAGGTTACTTTCAATTTTTTCCTTCTTCCAGTGAAGCAAGTGCTTTTATGCTTATTTTTAATTTTAAGTGATTATTTCTGTAGTTAGATATTAAATAAATATTTCTGTAGGTATATGCACAATTAAAATTTTAATAGATAGTTCAAAGGTGCTCTCCAAAGATAATCTGTACCAATTTATACTTCACTATAATGTATGAAACTCTCTATGAGGCAGTTCTGCTCTGTCCTGTAGGGTCGCTATGAGCCAGAATTGACTTGACAGAGTGGGTTTTTTTGGTATATAATGTATGAAGGGAGCCCTGATGGCACAGTGATTAAGAGCTACAGCATGCTACAGCTGCTGACCAAAAGGTCAGCAGTTCGAATCCACCAACTGCTCCTTGGAAACCTTATGGAGCAGTTCTGCTCTGTCCTGTAGAGTCACTATGAGTCAGAATCGACTCTTTTTTTCTTTTTTTTTTAATGTATGAAAAGAGTCCTGGTGGTGCAGTGGATAAATCTCTCAGCTGCCAACCAAAAGGCCAGCAGTTAGAACCCACCAGCCACTCTGAGGGAGAAAGATCTAGCAGTCTGCTTTCATGAAGATTCACAGGTTTGGAAACCCTGTGGGGCAATTCTGCTTTGTCCTGCAGGATCTCTAAAAGTCAGAATCTACAAGATGGCAGTAGGTTTGGTTTGGGTGTAATGTATGACCATACCATTTTCTACTACTCTTGCCAGCAGTGGATGGTATCAGTCTTTTAATTATTTGCTACTAACATGGACACAAAAGTTACTCATTTATTACTTGTGTAATTATAAATAAATGAGTATTGATAACCTGAGAGTACGAGAAAACTAAAGAGAAATGTGTTGCTTGCTTTCAGGTCAGTGCTGACAGTTGCTTGTGAACAAACTGAAGTTCTGCTTTTTGACCCTATATCTTCAAAGCACATAAAAACACTTTCTGAAGCTCATGAAGACTGTGTAAATAATATCAGGTTAGTATTGTAATGATAAATAAAGTGAACTTTATTAGTTTGGCCCCAAATATTCTGCTTTGGAAGTTAGTGAAAATTTGTAATACCTTGTCTTCCAGTGCTGTATGATCCACAATCGTGAATCCTGTCCCTTGTTAAACATATCCTTTTAATTACAAACTCACTATTAGCCATTTTGGATTGAAATACTTTTTTTACTTCCATATGATTTTACCTTTTCTCTTTGAATGTCAGGGTCATCGTTATGAACCTCAACCATTTATTATGCTAGTCCTGTCATATTTTGGGGCTAATGAGCTGTGTAGAATTACGACAGACCCATTGCTTAGCATCTCTCATACCCTTTCCCCCACCCCACCCCCCCAAAATCTAGACTATTGATGGAGAAAAACACATATGCACAGAGAAATTCTTTATAGAATTGCTGGAAGCTCTGTAAATTCTCAGTAATATGGGAAGTTAATAATAAACAGCTTGGTGGATTAATAGGCAGTCATTAAAATGATAATCATAGAGACTAAATATCAACATAGACAAATACTTGCAATAATATAGATTGAAATTGTGATAAAAATTATATAAATATGAAATTCAGCAGAAGAAAAGATTAGAAGGAAATATTGAAAAATGCTAATAGTGGTTGAGTTAGAATGGATGGATTATGAGTAATTTTCTACTTTCTAAATTTTATGTAATATATAACTTTTATAATTGTTACTTTTAATGTTTTAAAAAAGTAGAAATTACACCTAGTCAGAGTGACATACTGAGTTTTAATGTAATCCCTGTGTTTTAAATACATAGAACAATAGATTTAAGTAAATAGCACAAAGGATACAGCCTGGCTCTGAAACAACATAAACATCATTGTGGGCCAGAAATGGAACACAGACACAAAATTATAAATAGGACTGAAACCACACACCTACTGTGTTTTCAGTCTGGAAGCAGACACTGGCATCTAGTAATTTATCCCCTATCAGGTAAAGTGCTGAAGTGCTTCATGTGAGGTAGGAACCAGAGCCAGAGTTACAGGTTGAAACCAGAGGCATGATTGGAATGTCTGCCCCGTTTGTGAAAGGCTGAAGAAAAATAAAAGCTATTCACTACCTGGGCCATAGGTTTTAGTAGATAAAGACACAGCCTCATGACCAAGAGTATAATTAAGCCACTCATTGAGTCAGTGACTGAATCTGTGATATCTCCAATATTGTCATGAAACCAGAGCCCTAAAATGTCATTATAAGGCCTTGTTCTGGAGTGGGAGGCCTGGAAGGCCAAGTGAAGGCAACTATAAAACCATTAAACAGGAGGAAAGGAAAAACAAAAAATGTTTTAAAACCTTCCTACTCAAAGTGAGGCTATAACCAAAATCCCAAAACTTGTGAAGAAATTTAATAATCATAACAGAATCAACAACCAGAACAGACCCCTTCTCTGGATGAAGTTAATTTTATGGAGTAGTCAGACAAAGACTTAATTTTTTAAAATAAATTATTGTATTTATTTTTTTTTGACTAGGTAATACATGCACGTGGTACAAAATTCAAAAGGTACAAAAGGGTAAACAGTGAAAAGTAAGTCTATCTCCCACCTCTGTCTCCTAGCCACCCAGCTCCCCTCCCCAAAGGCAACCACTGTTACCAATTTCTTGCTGTCCTTTCTGAGATAGTTTATGCATGTATAAGCATACACACACACACATTTTTATATAAATGGTAGCATCCTACACATAGTATTTTGCCTTTTTCACTTAATAAAATATATTAACGATTGTTCACTTGGAACGATTTTATTCTTTTTAATGGCTACATGGTATTCTGTTGATTGGAAGAGACCTTTAAACATTTTTTAGGATGATTGAATAAATAACGGATAACTTCCGTTTAAAGAGAGCTCAAAATTATGAAACAAAAGACATGATACAAGAACAGGTTAATGTGGCAAAGAACAAAGTAGAATTTTTAGAAATTAGATGGGATAAATTTACCCTTTACACCATTGAAGAGAGATTTAGTGGGTTGAAAGACAGTACTAAAAAATTTACCCTTGGGAAAGAGGGGGAATGAGGGGAATTATTGCTTAGGAAACATTGAGTTTTTGTTCATGGGAATGGAGAATTTGGCAGCGAATACTGGTGGTTGTACAACCTGATTGATGTAATTAATTTCACTGAATTGTATGTGTGACCAGTGTAATATTAGCAAACGGTGTGTTATCTATAATTTCACAGTAACAGAAGGTCACCCAGAATGCTGAGAAAGGATAAAAATAAAAAAGCGTAGTTAAAAGACAAGGATTAATTGGGAGACATAATGGCTGAGAGTTTTTAGCATTAAAGAAGGACCTGAGTCCTCAAATCAAAAGGGAGTTCTAGGGTGTCAGCCAAATTAAGTAAAGGTAAATACACATCCAGAGAAGTTGTTGTGATATACTAGAATATCCGTGATAATGAGGAAATCTTAAAAGCTCCATATCAGGGAGGTCAGTTCTCTCCAAATCAGTATATACATTAAGTGCCATTTCAATCAAAATACCAACAGAGCTTCTTATAAAACTTGAAAAGCTGATTTAAAAATTCTTATTGGATAGCCAAGTACCAAGAATAGCTGAGACAATTTTGAAGGAAAATTAAGACGGTGGGAGTTCTTACCCTTCCAGGTGTCAATTGTAGTCTTGGGACAGGGATAGAATAAGTGGCCAATGGAATGGAATAGAGCTCCTGGTAACAGACTCATGCCCACATGAAAATTTAATATACAGGAGCAGTGGCATTACAGATCAGCAGGGAAAGGGTCAACTGTTCAATAAATGGAAAAGAGAATTTGTTATATATACGGGAAAAGTAAAATTAGATCTCTGCCTCGTACCATAATTTAAAAGACTTCTAACTAGATTAAAAACCTAATTATGATAGCAAACCTTTAAAGCTTCTAAACCTTTAGAAGAAAACATAGAATATATTTGTGTTCTAAGCGTGAGAAAGGCTTTTTTAAGATACAAAAAACAAATGATTAAGGATTGTTAAATTCAGCTGCAATAAAATTTAAATTTCAGTGTAACCAAAGACAACAGTGTGAAAAGATAAGCTATAGGCTAGTGAGAGAAGATATTTTCAGTGCACATAACCAAGAAAGAATTAGTATTCAGAATATATAAGGTAGCCCTATAGCAAAATGGAGCCCTGGTGATGTAGTGGTTAAGAGTTCAGCTGTAAACCAAAAGGTTGGCAGTTCAAATCCATCAGCTGCTTCCTGGAAACCCTGTAGGGAAGTTCTGCTCTGTCCCATAGGGTCACTATGAGTCGTAACTGACTGGACAGCACCTAACAATAACAACAGCATAGCAAAATAGGCAAAGATTCACATAAGAGAAACTACAGTGGACAATAAATACAGAAAGATTTTCAACCTTACTAGTTATGGAAATACAAGTAAAAATAACAATGAAGAAATAATAAGTGTTGGAAAAGATGTTGAGAAATAGGAACTCTTTGATATTATTGATGGCCTATAAATTGATAAAATTACTTTGAATAACAATTTAGCAATATCTGGTAAAGTTGAAGACCAACATATTTTTAAAGAAATTAATGCACATGTGAACAAAGAGATATATAAATAAATGTTCATTATAGCATTGCTAGTAATAGTGAGAAGTTGGAAACAACTTGAACGTCCACCAAGAGGAAAACAGATAAATAATGGTATACTTATACAATGGAATACTGTACAGTTGTTAAAATAAATGAACCAGAAGCATCAGCATCTGAGATACATCCCAGTAATTTAAGGTTGAGTCAGAAAAGCAAATTGTCGAATAATCTATACCGTGTGATACCATTTAGGTAAAGCTTAAAAACATACAAATATAAGCTTGATGAAGGCAGGTGTTTGTCTGTTTTGTTCTCTGCTGTATCCTTAGCACCTCGAACTATGCCGCACACGTAGTGAGTGCTTGTTAAATATTTACTGGATAAATTGTATGCAAAACAATATTATAAAATTGTTTATGGATACATACATATGAATTCATGGTGATTAGAAACTTTCATGGGGAATGAAAACAACTTTTGGATAGTGGTTCCCTCTGGAGACGGAGGGAGAGAGGGAGGGGAATGGATTGGGGAGGGGTATACAGGATATATTTTTGTTATGTACAATAAAAATCTAAAAGATAAAATGTTAAAATTTAATAAAGCTGGGTGGAGGTATCACAGATATTTGTTACATTCTTCATAATATTCTGTATGTTTCAAATATTTTACAGTTTAAGAAGTTATCTCAAGAAGAAAAGATTTGTTTGCCTCTTCTCAAAATGATTTTTTACTAATCTGCTGTTAGAATTTATGTTCTTTATCTATGTCAACTCTCATTTGCTGCTATTGGTGTGCCTGCAATAGCATCCCACACCTACAGATTTGAATCTGCTTCTTCTGATCTGTTGGTTAGAAAAATAGATTTTGAAGCTTATTTGGAAATAAGTGAATCTGAGGGGTCCTCTAATACGTGAACTTCAGTGTACATTACTTAATAATGAAAAACTAAAGCCAAACCCACTGCCGTTGAGTCAATTCCGACTCATGGTGACCCTATAGGACAGAGTAGAACTGCCCCTAGGGTTTCTAAAGAGTGGCTGGTGGATTCAAACTGCCAACCTTTTGTTCAGCACCCAAGCTCTTAACCACTATGCCACTAGGCTCCTTAATAATAATACTAACTTCCATTTTTTGAGTGTTTACCATGCGCCAAACCTACTGTGAAGCACTTTTCATACGTTATACTGTTTAATCCTCACAATACCCCTATGTGAGACAGATATTTTACCCCTTTTAAAGAATGAAGAAACTGCAACTCAGATAAAAAAAAAACTTGCCCAAAGTATTATATCTAATGACTGATGGAGCTGGAATTCATACTCAGTCCGATTAGACAGCCTCACTGTTCAGTTCAGAGATGTAGCTGTGCATTTTCTGATTTTGTTCCAGATAGTTGTTTTGTACTTACTTGGTAATGTTTTCTAGTTCATTTCTTAATTTTGTGGTTTGCTTATCTTGTAAAATAAAACACTGATAGTTGTGGAGAATATTTGCTCTTAATTCATACTTTGGGAAAGTAAGGAGAGAAGTCTGTAATTTAATTTCTTAAGCCCGTTGCATAGGTTTACTTCTCATTCAGGAGGATGTGAATTTAAGAGTCCAGTTAGCATTCAAGTCCTCCAATAATGAGATTGCCAATTATGATGACCTTGAGACCATCGTAACGTAAGAGTATTTACTTAATGATAAAACCCTTAAAAAAATTAGTACTTGTTAAATATCCCAGAATCTGTCTTCCTCCCACTGTCTCTGTTGGTCTCTTGCTGATTGTTGTATTTGAAAGAATATAGTGCAAATGCAGTGCTTATCAGTGACAACATGAAATTTCTTCTGCAAAGGATGTAAAATTTCCCAAATTCTGAAAGTGATGCTAGAGAACTGGCCACATTCATACAAAATCATTGACAAATGAGAATCTGACAGAGTTAGACTAGTTCCCAGTTAGAGAAAAGAAAATGACAGGAATGACGATAATATGGGGGCACTTCAAAGAATTCTTTGAATATCTCAGAGGACTATGGAAGGCCCTTGGGAAAACTGATGAAGTCCTTGAATATTTATACAGAAGTGACCTCTTTTTTTTGTAGTACAAAATACAAATGTGAAGTAAGGATGTCATATTTCTGCTATTTTAATTTCATTGGAAAATTTATGCAAAATACAAAGAAATGTGATTCATTCTTGCTTTAAGAATTTGCATATAGTTAAATAAATGAAAAAATTAATTTTTGTGATTTTTTAGTTTAATTTTTTTTAAGATAAAGACTTAACACTTTCATTTCTACGATGAAAAGTTAATATGTGTTTTAAGAGAATTTGCTTTCAGTTGCTTTTATCCTCTGCCAGTTATCCTCGGATAATTTATCAATTAATCCAGATGTCAGTTTATCTAGAACTGTTGTAGTCGTGAGTTGGGGTTCGATGGGGACATTTGGAGAGATTTCGGTATGCGTGGAGTGTCTCCAGTTTATTAGGGACTGTAGGTTATCGATATTTTGTAATTACTAACTTAACTAGGCTAGATTGAGTTTTAATTTGAGAAGATTGGCCTAAATCTCCAAAGATTTGTCTAATATGTCACATTCTCTCTGTCTGCTTACTTTCGGATAAAAATTGTTGTAGGTACTTTAACTGATCTAGTGTACATCCGTAATTTTCTAAAATTTATCTACTCTCTTTACCAGTGATTCTTCAGTACCAAAATTTTTAACACGCAATAGTTTGAGGCAAAATGAAAAAACTAAAGTTAAAATATTGAATTTTTCACTAAACTTATTCAATTTAAAACCATTAATTTTTATTCCATGATTATTCTCTCTGTATTTTTGGTATTAAAATATGCTATAAGGGAAAAATAAAATTGATAATATAAGGATTAAATTTTTGATATACTAGAAAAATCTATAAACCACATTGAAAGACACATATTTGGGGAAAATACATGCAACATATTGTATTTGAAAAACTGAGATATAATATATTCTTCATACAGAAAGAGATCTTACATTTCAACCAAGTAAAATCAGTAAATGATGTGAACAGCAATTCACCCAAAAAAAAAAGTAATCTGCCAATAATTCTGAAAAAAAGCTCACCTTTACTAAAAATAAAAGTTTCAACTTAAAGTAGGTATTTTTTCCTAACACTTGGCAGAAATTTTTTTTAAAAATCTGTGTGGAGTTGTTTGGGGAAATGGACAGTCACCTAACTGCTGGTAAAATTATATATTGATATGTCCTTTTGGAGGACAATTTGGTTTTCGGTATTGAAAGGCCTTACAATTTTTAAAATCCCTTTTTACTTGGCAGTACATTTTTCTAGGAATATACTTAGGGAAATAAATAGGGATATAGTCAATATTAGCCTATAAGGATGTTTATCATAGTGCTTTTTAATAATAGCAAAAAATTGGAAGCGAGCTAAACATCCAGCAATCATGTTTTTCTAAAAAAAAAGATTACAGCTCATCCAGGCAGTGAGCACTATTCAGTCATTAAAAATGATATTGCAGATAAAGCTTTAATGACATGGCAAAATATTTATAAAATTAGGTTTAAAATACAGAAATGAGACTAAACGTCAATACCAGTAGTTATTTTTGGTGGTGGATTTTTTTAATTTATTTAAAAGTCTGTTCAATGAAAATGTATTACATAATTTAAAAAGTTATTGGGAATCACTGTAGAATAAATCTGTGTCTGTCCTTACCCACACACAGCACCGCTAACTGCTGCTCTTCCCTGGAATACAGCATCTCTCTATATGCCTTTGTACTTTTGCTTATCCCTCAGCCACCTGGAGAGTTCCTGCTGGTCTTTCAAATTCAGTTCAGATGACACTATCACAGAGTCTTTTGTAATCTTGCTCTTTTCTTTGCTTATCCCATACAATGATTTTGTGTAACTATGTATTTACAGTGTCTTCTCCACTAGGCAATGAAGTATCTTATTCATTGATTTAATAAATATTTGTTGAGTATGTATTATGTGCCAGGCACTCTCCTGGGTATAGCAGATCTAACCTCGAACTAGGCAGACAGATTCTCCTTCCTTCAGAGAGTTTATAGCCTTGTAAAGTTATTCATTACACAGTAATGTTAAGTATTATGGTAGATATCTGGCGTGCTTTGGGAGCTTAGAGGATTGGTACATCTACTCCAGGCTGGGTAGAGAGGGAACACTGCCTGGAGTTGCCATCTGAGCTGAATGTTAAAAAGAAAGGAAGAATTAGCCAGATCGCAGGGCAGGGGGAAGAGGGCTTCAGGTAGAAGAAACAACCCATACAAAGGCCTTGAAAGTTAAAAACATGGTAAGTCAGGAAGGTCATTATAACGTTTGTGGATATTGGTTTGATTTCTGGTGAAAAAGAATTATGTATGATTTTGTCATGGAAGTGGCTCCAGAATTCACTTCTGCAAGAGATTAGATGTTCTATGTCATAACATGTTAGCAAAAGCATCCTAGTGTTGAATTAAGACAGAAATTCAAGTGTGAATGTTATTTTTTTAAGTATTTGTATAAATATATTCTCATGTGAGATTTTCAAAGAGCAAACTGAAGTCTCTGTTACAATTAAAACAGAGTTTTATCGGAGGAATAAATAAAACAATCTGGATCAGGCAGCGCTTAGGGAGAATTCACCAAAGTACTCTGGAGAGAGGAATTTTTCATAGAGTTTAAGCACAAAAAATTGAGGAACCTAGAAGGAAAAATTTTGATTGGTTAGTATTTGCAAAATAATCCTTTAACAGACACCAGACAATTACGAGATCCCTTAAGCATTGTTTTACTAATCATAAAGCTTGAGTCAGCTAACGTCTTGTTAATGTATGGATATTATGGGGGCCAGCCAGAGTAAGTATTCTTCCTGGGAGCATGCTGTGAGAGGAAGGGAGGGTAGGGGAGCCCACAGGCTTCTTGAAGTGTTCTGGCTCAGTGACTTTTGAGATTCAGCTCAGAATGAGCAGCGAACAATACAAATTGGAGTCTAGCCTACATCTTTCACAGATGCTTCTTCTTATGCCAGTCACCTATATATTTGGGGCTTCTTCACAGGATTGAGAGATTAATGTAAAATAATAGAAAGCCTGAATCATAGAGTATTTAATTAAGTCCATCACTTAATATTGACTGGTCCTAGTAAAATATTGCTAAGTGACATTATTTGGGTAATACCTCTAGGATTAATAGCAATTTGAACAGCAATCTTCGTATGTAAACTTGTTCTGAATAGAAAATACATTACTTGCAGCAGAGTAAACATTTCTATAATTTTTTAACCCTTTACATTTAACATTTCCCCCTCAGCATTCAAATCTTCAAAATCTTCCCCATCTCCTATTCAGTTATCTCTCGCCTTTTGTGTTTTCTATAGATCATGAAGCTCTTTTCTTTCCCTCTAGCCCTGTTCTCCATGTACCCACCCCTGTTTCCAGTTCCAAAAAAAATCAATAGTGTAAAGCAAATGGATCAAATTGCATCATGGCCCTCATTAAATCATGGTACCCTGTGATTATGTGAATTTTATTTACTCCTTATTGTATATCAGAATCACTGGGTTTATATAATCAGTTTGTAGTAGTTTTCTCTTTTTTGTTTTCTTGATTAGGCAATTTAGAGACTTTCTCAAATCAAGTTTTCTTTAATAAAAGATTAAGTGAACCAGTTTTTCTTTTCTCCTTTTGTAGATTTCTTGATAATCGGCTGTTTGCTACCTGCTCTGATGACACTACTATAGCACTGTGGGATCTGAGAAAATTGAACACCACCAAAGTATGCACTTTACATGGCCACACTAGCTGGGTGAAGAACATCGAATATGATACTAATACAAGACTCTTAGTAACATCAGGATTTGATGGAAATGTCATTATTTGGGACACTAACAGGTTTGTGAACAGGAGATCAAGTTAGGGTTGTAACAAAGAAAAATTGATTTAAAGATGGTGAACAAATTCTGTGTTCTAGCATTTATATCTTTTTAGGTGAAAGAAATTGGCGTTGGGAAAAACAATTGAAGAGTGATTCCATCTTTTGTTACCTACACTTATTTATATTTTGCTGATAAAAATTTTGGAGACAATTATATGAATGGAAAAGAGACCAAGTAGTATACTTCAGGATGAAAATTGGTTTATAAAATGAATTTCCTGAATTTAAGGGATTTAATGAAAAATATCGTATTTCCTTTGTGAAACTGAAATGTTTTTCACTCTTTGGTCTTTACTTCTAAATCTGTTTTTAAGTTTTGCGCTTTGTTTTCATGCATTAAAAGAGTAGTTCTCAATTGGGGTGGTACTGATCCCTAGGGGATGTTTGGAAATAAATGTGTGGGGAAGTTTTGGTTGTCAATAAAAAGGGGAAAGAGGAGCCATCTGCTGGCATTTAGTGGGCAGGGACCAGAATTTCTAAACATTTTGCAATGCACAAGACAGTGTGCACAGTGAACTAATTGTCGCACCTGAAATGCCAGTGACACCTCTGTTCAGAAACATTTCAGTAAAATATGTCCTTTATAGAGAAAGTGTTTGAAGAGTTCACATTTGAGAAATAATGAAAACATACTTGTTTCTAGCTATGATGAAGTAATACCCCAGGATCAGTCCTGAAAGATTCTTTTCAGAAGTCATATGTAAAAAGAAAGGGAATATCCTTAAAGATTCCTAGCTATGCTTATTGTTTAAGAGGATAGAACTGTTGAAGCTAGTTATGACCATGCTACCTAAACTTAACAAAGAGAATATTAGGAGGAAAAATGAAAGTCCAGTCTGTAATATGAATATAGATGTAAATATTCTAAAGAAAATAGGAAATTGAATCCTGCAAGATATTAGTCCACATCTCATGATTAAGTTGGGCTTATTCAAGGAATGAAAAGATGGTTTATAAAAAAATCTATTAATATAATTGATTACATTAACAGATTAAATGGATAAATCCATATGATTATTTAAATTTGGGATAAAAAGCATTGAATAGAATTAAATATTCAGTCATAATTAAAAATAAACAAAAGCAAGGACCTTATTACCAACCTTATAGAAATGAAAAGGATTATGGGGAATACTATAAATAATTTTTTGCCGACAATTTAGATGAAATAAACAAATACCTAGAGAGACACAGATTATTGAAACTAACTCAAGAGTAAATAGAAAATCTGTAGACCTTCAGAGCTATAGCAAGTAAAGAAATTGAATTGGTAGTTTAAAAATCTTCCCACAGTGAAAAGCCCAGGCCCAGATGGCTTCAGTGGTGAATTCTTCTAAACACAGACAGAATTAATGTTACCTGATTAGGGTCTGTGCCCTGGAGCAGTTGAGCCAATGAAACGTACTCCAAGTCAGAAAGAGTGAGAAAGTTTATTAAGGAGATGCATACATCACTGGGGACTTGGCAGCAACACAGGTTGTCTCTATGAAGTCCCAAAGAGCAATTTTACATTAGAGCTTATATAGAATCTTGCAAGGGTTACAAGTGTCTTTTTAAGTCCCCTGCCAGACACTTCTTTATTGGGCTAAAGATATATATATATCAGATACCTGGGCTCCAAATTTTCTGTGGGGTTGTAAGCCACAGGTAGTCCGGACAGCACAAAAGGTTATTTGCATCAGTTTAAAACAAAGACCAAAGTCATTAACATTTGGTCAAAACAAAGTCATTAACAGGTATGTGAAGGAGGCAGGCAGAGGAAGAACAACTTACAGGTTTATCATGGCCTTAGTTATGTTAAGCTCTCAGTTGCCCCTTTTGAAGAAGGAAAAAACATGCTGGGGAGTATTGGGGTCACAATAAATAATACCAATCTTTCACAAATTCAGAAAGTAAAGAAGAGAAAACTTGCAACTCATTCTCCGAGGTTAGTGTTACTGATGCCAAAGCCAGACAAAGACATAATAGCAAAAGAAAATTATAGCCTCGTGAATACAAATGCAAAAATCCTCAACAAAATGTTTGTTGTTGTTGTTGTTGTGTGCCATTGAGTCGATTCTGACTCATAGCAACCCTATAGGACAGAGAAGAACTGTCCTGTAGGGTTTCCTAGGCCATAATCTTGAGGGGAGCAGGTCGCCAGGTCCTTTCTCCCACAGAGTGGCTGGTAAGTTTAAACTATAGATCTTTTGGTTAGCAGCTGAGTACTTAACCATTGTACCACCAGGAATCCCTCAACAAAATATTTGCAAGCCAAATATAGCAATATATGTAGAAGATTTTAGGCCATGATGAAGTGGAATTTATCCCAGGAATGCAAGTTTGGTTTAACATCCCAAAATCAATTAATACATCATACTAATAAAGGAGAAACTCTAGACGATCATCTCAGTATATTTAGAAAAGCACTTGACAAACTCCCAACACTCTTTCATGATAAAACTAGGAATGGAACAGAACTTCTTCATCCTGATAAAAGGCATCTATGAAAAATCTATAGCTAAGATTATACTTAATGTTGAAAGACAAAATACATTTTCCCTAAGATTGGGAACAAAGCAACGATGTCCACTCTCACCATTTCTATTCAACATTGTACTGAACGTACAACGTT
The DNA here is from genome assembly GCF_030014295.1 of Loxodonta africana. Taxonomy (NCBI): domain Eukaryota; kingdom Metazoa; phylum Chordata; class Mammalia; order Proboscidea; family Elephantidae; genus Loxodonta; species Loxodonta africana. The sequence goes on along the minus strand of NC_087350.1, from coordinate 79,899,699 downwards.
GTAGTAGAGGTGCAATCAGGCAAGAAAAAGAAAAAACATCCAGAAAGAAAGTAAAACTGCCTTCTTTATATGCAGAAGACCTGATCCTGTATGTAGGGAATCTTAAGGAATACACACACGCACAAACCCTAGTAGAACTGATAAACAAGTTCAGCAAGGTCACACAATATAAGATTAATATACAAAAGTCAGTTGTGTATCTGTTTCTTTGCAATGAATAATCCAAAGTGAATTAAGAAAATAGTTCCATTCCCAGTAGTATCAAGAAGAATAAAGTACAGTACTTATGCATACATTTAACAAAAGAAGTATAAGATTTATATACTGAAAACTATGAAACATTGCTGAAAGAAATGTAAGAAAATGTAAATGAATGAAATGACTTGTGAGTTCAAGGGATCTGGGAGTTGATCAAGGAAAAAGACATGGCCATGAGGTGACAGTGTTGTAAAATAATCTGTTTATGGGGGCAGGTGCTGTGACAGGTTTGCATAAGGAGAAAGTCCCTGATAACCTGAACCGTTCCAAGGCAAGGGCTGGGGAGGTGGGCATTCAGGAGGGGGGAAGTGCAAGGGAACTCCTGGGGCGAGGGGAGTCGAGGGGAGGGGGCTTACAGGTCTAGGTGATGTGGTTCAGCAACACAGTGGGAAGTACGAAGGGTAGCAGTGGCCTGGGGTCTTTTATAGACCGAATTTATCGAACAGATGTTGGGTGCAGTTTCACAGATATATGGAAAGCAGGTAGGCTCTAAATGGCTACAAGTTTGCTTATTTGGGCTATATTTAAAACAACTGGGTATATAACAATATATGTTTGGTGCCAGCAAACTTTCGAGCTTATAGGTCCCAGCTTGCTATGGAGAAATAACCCAGGGGCAATATACAGAGTCCATCTTTGGCTCATTTATATAACAGACACATTCTATGTTCATGAATTGGAATATTAAATATTATTAAGATGGCAGTTCTCTGCAAACTAATCTATAGATTTAACACAATCCCTACCGATATTCCAGTTGTGTTTTTTTGCAGAAACTGTCAAGCTGATTCTAAAATGTATATGGAAATGCGAAGGATAATCTTGGAAAAAGAAGCATTGGAGGACTCACCTATTTCCCACTTTAAAACTTGTTTCAAAGACATAGTAATTAAGACAATGGTACAGGTATAGGATAGGCATATAAACTGATGGAACAAAATTGAGAGTCTAGAAATATACCCTTACATGTATGGATAGGTGGTTTTCAACAAAGGTAGCAAGTTACTTCAGTGGGGAAAGGATAATCTTTGTCAACAAATGGTACTTGGACAATTGGATATCCACATGAAAAAGATTAATTTAGGCTCTTGTTTCACATCACACACAAAAATTAACTCAAAATGGATTTCGACCTAAGTATAAGAGCTACAAAACCAACCAACCAACCGGTTGCCGTCGAGTCGATTCCGACTCATAGTGACCCTATAGGACAGAGTAGAACTACCCCATAGAGTTTCTAGGAAGAGCCTGGCGGATTAGAACTGCTGACACTTATGGTTAGCAGCCCTAGCACTTAACCACTACACCATCAGGGTGTCCAAGTAGAAATCAAAACTACAATGAGATATCAGCTCACACCCACTAGAATGGTTTTAATAGAAAAGACAGATAATAACATGTATCAGCAAGAATGTTGAGAAACTGGAACTCATACATTGCTGGTGGGATATAAATGGTGCAGCCACTTTAGAAAACAGTTTAGCAGTTTCTTAAAATGTTAAACATAGAGTTACCATATGACCTAGCAATTTAAGGTGTATAGCCAGCCAGGAGAAATGACCACATGTAGTCTACATAAAGACTTCTGCATGAATGTTTATAGTAGCATTACTCATTATAGCCAAAAAATGGAACCAATTCAAATAACTGGTGAGTGGATAAACAAAATGTATATCTACGCAATGGAGTACTATTTGGCAATAAAAAGGAACAAGGTACTGATAAATGCTATAACGTCGATGAACCTCAAAAACAGGCTAAGTGAAAGAAGCCAGATGCAAAAGACCACTTACTGTGTGATTTGATTTATATGAAATATCCAAAAACGGGAAAGCCATAGAGATAGAAAGTAAATAAGTTTTTGCTGGGACTTGGGGTAGGAACAGAGAGTGACTGCTGATGGGCACAAGGAATCTTTTAGAGTGATGAAAATATTCTAAAATTGGATTGTGTTGATGATTACACAACCCTGTGATTTTACTAAAAATCACTTAATTGTGCACTTAAAATCAGTTAATTTTATGGTATGTAAATTATATCTCAATAAAGCTGTTAAAAATTTAACTAGAAATAGAAGGAAACTCATAAAAAGTATATACCTAAAACCTACAGCACATTTAAAAATGGTGAACCTTTAGAAGTTTTCTCCATAAAATCAAGGAAGTAGAATATACTCCCATTACTACTATTCACTTGTGTTTTGTTGGGGCATGAAGAGGGGTCCTAGTTGGTACAATAAAAGGACGAAAAAGAAAATATGTAAAGGTTGAGAAAGAAAAAAAATTCATCATTGACAAATGATATGAAAACAATAGTAGCAGTTTCTTAAAATGTTAATCGCAGAGCTACCATATGAGCTAGCAATTCCACTGCTAGGTACATAACCCAGAAGAAATGGACACGTATATCCACACAAAGACTTGCTGTATACATCTGTGGGGAGTGAGAGAGATATACCCTGTATATCAGGAGTCGGCAAACTTTTTCTTTTCAGGGCCAAGTAGTAAATATTTTAGGCTTTGCATGCTGTATAGTCTCTGATGGGCCATATATAATACATAAATGAATGGATATGGCTATGTTGCAACAAAACTTTCTTTATAAAAATATGCAATGGACAAGATTTGGCTGACAAGCCATAGTTTGCCAACCCCTGGTCTATATAGAAAATCCTAGAAAATGTTCAGACAAGTTATCAAACTTAAATCAGTAGTGTTCCTATACATCACTACCAACAACTTCAAAAGGAAATTTTTAAAGTATATAATTTTTAATAGCCAAAAAATTTATCTGGTGCATAGGAATAAATTACAACATAAAATTTATATGTATGTTTATAGAGAAAAGTTATTTTAGAAGACCTAAATAAAGTCTATGGGTGACAAACCAAACCTCTTCCCGTTGAATCAATTCAGACTCATAGTGACCCTATAGGATAGAGTAGAACTGCCCCATAGGGTTTCCAGGGAGCGGCTCCTGGATTCCAACTACCGACATCTGGGTTAGCAGCCATAGCTCCCCGTAGCTCTTAACCACTGTGCTGCCAGGGCTCCAAAAAAGGGCATCTGCCTGCCCGTTGGAGAGTTAAACTCCAGTCTCACAGGTGACAGGTGGGAATATTCACCACTGTACTCAACAAGGGTGGTGTGGATGAGAAGACTCCTCTAAAACTACAATAAGGGAATTTTTAGCAAAGAGTGTAAACTCACAGACAGGGAAATAAGAGAGGAAGCAGAACAAAATTTTAGGAGCTGGAAAGCAGATAGATGAGTGGTAATTGATTAGATAAGTTGACTTAACAAGTCCAAGAAAGGATCCCAAGCTTGCAGTGGGGAAAATTTAAGAATTTAAGACAATTTACAGAGTCCTCAAAAATCACAGAAACTGGCAACTCTGGGTATCTGTAGTAAAAGTAAGAATTCAAGTGAAAGATGTCTAAGAATTTATGTCTCCTCCCTTACGCCAGTCTGCTGGATAATTGACTTCTTCCCATTTCAGCGGAAGTTTGAAATTTTATTCCCTAAAGAGGGTAAAATAGAGAATTTCTGTATATGGATGCCAGGTACATTTGGAGGCTTTGGTATCTTAGCAAAATCTGGGAGATGAAGTGACTATATACATTCTCAATACTGAATGCAGAGATCCTCAGCCTTCATCCAGTTGTGATCCAAGGATATTGCCGTTGGGAGCCCCTAAAAAATGGCCCATCTAGAAAACCTATTATACTAGTGAACCTGGAGCCCTACCCACGCACTCAGAGTTCTCAGTCAGCTTCTTAGTTCCTCACTCTTATTCATAGGCAGACAGCCAAAAATAAACAGACATTTGAGAAAAGTTTCTAATGTAGAGACCCATACAAACAGGACATTAATACGTTCAGAAGTAGAAGACATTGCTTGAAACAAGAGTAGAATGAAATAGAGAATAGAAGTAGAGCGGATTTCTAAAATACTGTTATTGTTCTACCTCTTAACAGGCATGACGAGTCACAAGTGTTTATTTTTCTTTTAACCCTTTTGTGCTCACGGGTACCTCTAGGGACAAAGTACTTTTTCTGCCTCTGAAGGTTTATTGGGAAGCTGCTGTACCGCTGACAGTATGTGCTGCCACAAGGCAGGAGCTTTTATGACTGAAACGGAAGGAATGGGCATTTGGTGCAAATTACTGTTTTTACAGGGTATTGTATGATAGGACATTGTATTTTGGTAGGAAAAATAGAAATTTTGAAAAATTTTAATTGCACATATGTACCAATAGAACCCGGTGGGGGCTCTGGGTTATAATTAGGGGTACTTCTTATGTCCACTAAACACTTAGGGTAGACTTGTGCGAGGGGGCAAGAAAAGAATATCAATACTAAAAAAAAAAAATCAATACTACCTACCGAAAATTCAGACACAGTCATTCAGCATGCTTCCATTAATGAAAACACATAGTATCAACAAAAAATTCACAGCAGAAAATAATTGGTTCACGAAAGTGTTAAACTCTTCATGTGTTTTATTTATGTACTATTCTCCAGGTGTGATATGGTTCACTTTTTTTTTTAAAAATTTTTCAAAAAACAAGATAAAAGGGAGAATAAAGAACATAGGCGAGGAATAAAATCTATTGTAGATTTTGGTAAGGACCAAATAGAACTTCCCAAAACCCGTTGCCATCAAGTCGATTCCGACTCATAGTGACCCTATAAGACAGAGTAGAACTGCCCCATAGAGTTTCCAAGGAGTGCCTGGTGGATTTGAACTGCCAACCTTTTGGTTAGCAGCCATAGCACTTAACCATTACACCACCAGGGTTTCCAGATAGAACTTAGGTAAAAGAAAATACAACTATTGAAAATTTAAAAGCATAGGACAGGTCAAATAGCAGGTTAGACACAACTGGAAAAAAAAAAAAAGATTGGGAGATAAATATTGAAAAATTGTCCATCATACAACATATAGAGAAGGGGAGACAGGAAATTTAAAAAGCAGTTATGAATGTCTCAAACATCTATTTGGAGCTCCAAAAAGAGAGAATACAGAAAATAGATAAGAGATAATAATGGAATAATGGCTGAGAATTTTCCAGAATATATGAATAACATGAATCTTAAAATTTAGAAAGTGAATCCCAATAAAAATAAACAAATCTTAAGTTACATCAGAGTGAAACTGCCCCACTCTAAAGACAAGGAAGATCTTAAAACCTCCAGATGAATAGAAAGATTCAAATTATCCCAAGTAATTTTAGCCGGATAAAAGACTTAAATAGCAACAATGGCAAGCCAGAGCTTAGTGGAATATTATCCTCAATATGAGGAAAGAAATGTGTCAACTTAAAGTTATATACTCAGCTAAACCAGTATTCATAATAAAGACATTTTCAGAACAATAAAAAAGATTACCTCAACGAAGTCTTGAGGAAATTCTGAGGGATATACTTCAGGAAGAAAGAGAATGGCCCAAAAAGGAAGATTAGAGATGACAAAAGGAATGGTGAGCAAAAAAAATGTGTATAAATATACATTGTAAATTTTAGTTTAAGGGGTAAATAAAATATATGACTATCACTGAACCATTATATTTATAATTCTAGCTTTTATTGGTTTGATTTCTTCTGTAGGTGTACAGAAGATGGGTGTCCACATAAAAAATTCTTTCACACACGTTTTCTCATGCGAATGAGATTAACACCAGATTGTTCCAAGATGTTGATCTCAACTTCTTCTGGATATCTCTTGATTTTGCATGATCTTGACTTAACGAAGTCTTTAGAAGTAGGCAGCTATCCCATTTTGAGAGCAAGAAGAACTACATCAAGTTCAGGTAAGCTTTCCTTTCTTGATTAAAAAAGAGTTTTCTAAAGAATCGCAGACATAGGGATGGTGTATATGTCCATTCTGAGAATGGAAGAAGGGAAGGAAATTAAAAGACCTCCTCTGGAAAACTCAGTGATAGCTCCTTTCCAAAGAAGTACAATGATCTGTATAACACTGATTTGTACCTGCGTGTCACAAATGGTCTGGGAAGAACTACTAACTCTAAAAGTATTTTCTTGTAGCTGTCTGCTAACCAGAGAATCTTTGTCATTACTTCTGAAATCATCACTATCCCAAAAATTAGTGATGGCCCAAGGTAGTATCAATCTTCTTAAGCCCTTTTGGAATCCAGCAGGGCTTCTAAGTTGTGGTTAATATAGAAAGATTTAGCTTTAAGTCTATATTGTATCTGTGACTTCCAAATGTCCAGACACAGGTAGTTGATAACCATATTATTACATGACCCCCTAATTATCCTCCTGCTAATGCCCTCTCCTTCTCCTGTTGCTGCTTCTACCAGACTTAAGTGCACTTGGAGCTCAGAAGAACTAAATACTGTATTTGATCTATATTATGTGATAAAGACTATATTTCATCTACCTTTGAGATAAAGAGGGCTGGTCTGGGAACATTCTCGTCATTTATAATATTGTGATGATGAACAAAAACCCAGAAAAGAAGATTTAAACATTTGGAACACAGAATGTTCATAAATTTTATTAAAAGGCATCCTTAAATGGTTGGATAGCAGTCTTTCTCCTGTGTGCAGAGGGCCATTCCTGAAAACTCCTTTGGGACTATGTGGGCATAAGTGCATTGCAGTTGCCCAATATTACTGTTTAAAGTAGAAGCTTATGTTTTACCAACTTATTGCAAACAAGTGGTTTCATAAATATGCAAGTATAATTCTTTTAGATTCAGCATTGCCTTTTTTTTTTTTTAAACACTGATAATAAACTTTAGCTTAGTGAGAAATAGTGATTCAAAAGGTGTGTTTGGCCCTTTTTGATTCAAAAACAATACTTTTCCATCTTCTAAGGGTAATCGATAATTCTCCACAGACGTATGGGGCCATTAGAAAAGTGTGATGAAATGGAGATTCCTATTTGGAGTATTATATCAAACTCAGCTGTCTGATAATCATTTTATTTTTCCACGAATTTCAAAGATATTATTTACATAATTTCAAGAATGATAATAAAAGTTTTTAATATGTTTTAGGAAAGATCTATCAATTTCCCAGTAATGGGCCTTTTGTTTGGACTCTGTTCTAACTTAAACAACAGGCTAAACAGCTCACTTTTCATTTTCATTGAATTTCCTTGTTCCATTTCACTACAGAAATGATGGGGCAACAAAGATGCTCCTATATTTTTGGTTTTCATTTTTCTTTCACATAAGTCAATCTTTGATTTATAAAAGATTTTAAGGTGTAGATGGGTTTTTATGTGAGAGACTGACTTGATTTGTAAACTTTCACTTAAAGCACAAGAAAAATTATTAAAAAAATTTTTTAGAAAAGGAGTTGGCCTTAGAACATCTCAAAGAACTGTCTTGTCTCTTAATTATAGGCCAGTTTTATGTGGGCACGTACTTAACCATGATTCAGGTGGATTTTGAAAGTATGGTTTAAGTAGATAATTAAAAGTATGGCTTAAGTAGACACTATGTGAGTTATGCTAGGCTTATCTCAGAACTTTTTGTATTTTCAAGATTTGACCACTTCAAGTTCATCTGGTCCTAGAGTTTCTGGCTCACCTTGTCATCACAGTGATTCTAATTCACCTTCTGAGAAACACTTGTCTCGAGCCTCTCAAAGAGAAGGTAGGTTAAACGTTGGATTTTATAATCTTGCAACAACAGATTCTAACAGCTTTCTTTGGTTGGCTTTTAATCTGTAACAATAAAAGTCAATACCAATGAAGTTATTCCTTGCCCCTCAGTCAGCATTTTTAATGAAGCTAACCAAACTCTCCAGGGTCGAATATCTTGGGCTTAAATCTTTGTCGGAATTTGAGCTTTAATTTTATTACCTGGACTTAGTTTGGAGAGGAAGTAGTCAGGAAATGTAGATTCTGATCAGGGTTGTTGTGAAAATTCAATGAGATTGTGCATGTGAAAGTGCTGCATAAATAATAAGGGGATGAGTTTATCAGATGCTTGTGAAAGTTGACTGGTCCCCGCCCTTTAGGCTTTACGCTCTGCCATTTCTTTACCTGTGTAATTCCTGACAGCCTCAGAAGGGTTATGGGATGAAGTGAGCTACAATCTGGCCCCACTCTGCTTTTGCCAGTTTTTTCCCTGCCATTCTGGCAGAACTAGCTGCCCAGCCCAGCCCTCCTACCCGCTATTTGTGCAAACTCCACCCATCCTCCCTCTCCATACTAATGCACACCTAAGCTCTTAGAGCATTTGTTGTTTATCCTCCTCTTTGTGAACTGAATATCGATAGCCAGTATGTGTTTTTGTCATTTTGAATCATGGTTTGGAGACAGGCATGTTTCCTACCTCAGTAGTTAGGGCGGGGGCCATTCTTTTTTTAAATAATTTATTTTTGTTGTTGAGAATATACACAGTGGAACACACACCAGTTCAGCAATTCCTACGTGTAGAATTCAGTGACATTGATTACATTCTTCGAGTTGTGCAACCATTCTCACCCTCCTTTTCTGAGTTGTTCTTCCGCCATTAACAAACTCACTGTCCCCTAAGTTTCCTGTCTGACCTTTAAACAGGGACTATATTTCTTAAAGACTTCTGATTTGTTTTTTCTCTGGGTGGCCTCACCTGGTAGGTGCTCAGTAAATGTGTAGTTGTTTTGTACGGTTCCTTACTCTAGTAGAATAGTTCGAGAGCCCTTCTTAACCTAGAACCTATCCAGTTTCCTCTAGGTATTGAAGATTGTGATGTTTCACTTTAAGGTTAAAAGGTTTCTCCTTTAAATATCGAGATTTATGCCTAGAGGTGTAACATTTCTCCTTTGATTTGTAGCAGAAACTTCTTTCGCAGGCTCTTCCCCTTCTGCTTTGGCCGTGGGGACAAGCAAGGGCTCCTAATAATCACTGAGAGAGCCCTTTACTGACTGATTAAGCCTTCCACGAGAAAAAGAAACCGTTTGAGAAGAGAATAGTTAACATGCTTGCTTGTTATTGACCAATGGTAAACACAAACCTATGGCGGTTTCATGCCATAAAGAGTTGGGAATGGGGGAAGAGATGATGTGTGAGAGCCTGAAGAGAGAGAGGAAGACAATCAGAGGGTGGAAAAAGAGGAAGAAGGTTGGGAAGTGGGCTTATAGGTGAAATTGCTCTGGATGTCGGAAATCCTGGGTCTTCAGGCGTCACAGTATGTTAGCACCATCCTTTGGAATGCTAAACTCATTTCAGAATTAGAGTGCTATTTGTGAAATGAAATCTGCTGTGGATTCCTAGGGACTTAACACAAATAAGAGGGGAGCTGCTCTGGCTCAAGGGCAATTAGGGAGGCCTTTGACCCCTCTATTCTTTCCCACCCCATCTCCACCTTTGTCCCAGCTAGGTTCCCCCCTTTTGTCTGCTCCTCGAGGAATCTGCAGGGAGCACAGATAGAAAACCATTGCTTAGCTACTTAGAATGGGTTTCTTTTCTGCTTTTGCTATGTGTTTTCAAAACTAATTCTTGAAATAGAGTTTGTTTTTTCTCTAAAATTGTTAAAGTTCAACTACGTATGAAATTGTTACGTAGGTTTACATTGAGTTGTAACAACATAATTTGGAGCTTCACAGATTTCTGTCAATGTTTCAGTAATCTAAAAAAAAAAAACCCAGTGCCGTCGAGTCAATTCCAACTCATAGCCGTAGCACTTAACCACTACACCACCAGGGTTTCCTAATCTAAAGGGAATCTTTAAAAAGAAGGTAATACATCTGCCACCAGAAACCGGGGCTTTGAACCAGTTCATTGCAGTTCGAATCCCTGCTGAGAATTTGAATTTCCACCCCAGATATACTGAATGAGAATGTAGTATTTAACAAGATCCTCAGGTGATTCTTATGTATAATAAATCTTGAGAACCACTGCTCTACTACTAGTTCGCAGAATTGGTCCCTTAACCAGCAGCATTAATATTGCCTGGGAGCTTGTTAGGAATGCAAATTCTCTGCAGGCTGTTCGAACTGGAGCAAACTGGTTTGAAGCCCTGTGAGAAACAGTTCACAAAAGGTCTGAGAGACGGAGCTCATTACTTTTCAGAGTAACTCCTTGCACAGGCAGAGAAGCATTGAAATATTTCTCTTGGTACTGAATTTCTAAGCTGCTTCCTTACAGTGTATATGAAAGTGGTTCTCCACTCACCTGAGCCATATGACATACTCCCGTTATTAACGGTGGCTTATTACAGCAATCATTTTCATTGGGAGCTAGGCAGAAGGAAATTGTGGGGCATAGCAGAGTTGCCAGGAGCATGTGTGGTTGGCATTGTCTCCCACCCCTTATTTTGACATACCTCTATGTGAGGTGTCCTCCTCCACCTCCACCTCCAATGTTACAGGCCTATTCATTATTTATAGTCCTTTCTTCAGGGGCCATAATAAGTCATGCCCTTTGCGTACATAATAGCCTTTTATTTATTTAAAGGTAGTTTCATGGCTTCCAAGTATTTCTTTCTCAGGGCCGCTGGGATGAGAATTATATCTTTTACTTTCCTAGATTCCTTTCATGTCATATAACTTTGTGTCTAAATTGGAGAAAAAAGAGGTTTCTGAGATGTAGATAGACCCAAATCAAAAGGACCTCTCCAGCTTTCATACTTTAGCCCTAGGTCACTGGTGATTTCTGCTGCAGGAACTTGGACTCTTTAGTTTCTGGCATACTTTCCTCATGCTTTTACTCCAGGACACACTCACACCAGAACATTGAGGGGGGCATCATATTCTTTTACACGTGGTAGCATAAGGGGCAGACTAAGGAACAAAGGCGTGGATGGTGGCTGCCAGAAATCAAAGCTTTGATGAACTGCCTTAGTCCTTGGATAGTATAAATCCCACATCCTCGTTTTCTTTTATCTCAGGAGTTTCACCACGAAATAGTCTTGAAGTCTTAACCCCTGAAGTTCCTGGTGAGCGAGATCGTGGAAACTGTATCACGTCCTTACAGCTGCACCCAAAAGGCTGGGCCACGCTTCTTCGGTGCTCAAGCAACACTGATGATCAGGAGGTATGGGCAGCAGAGCTCCACCTTCACCAAAGCTGATTGGACAAATTGCCATTGCCATGTGTGCAGACCTTAAAGTGATCACTGGACATAGTCCCTGCCCTCAAGAACACAGTCAGAGATGGTGCTTCTTGACTTGCCTGTCTCTGTCCACTTGTATCATATATCTCTGTCCTCTGTCCCCAGCAAACTATTTTTCCTTCCCTCCTGCCTGGGTGGGGCAAGCTGGGAGCTGCTTTAAAGGCTTCATCAGCTCCAATTGTGCCCGCCTTCTTAATTCTTGCCTCCTTCATCTCACCCTAAAAAACCCTTATACAGTAAACATAGGGCTGAGATGTTTCAGTTAAGCGGGCTAAATATCAGATTTTGCTAAGCAAATTGAATATTAAAGTTTTCTCTTTTTAAAAACCAGAGAAAGCTCTGGGGAAGGAAGGGACTAAACTTATGATGAGGGGAAAAGGTTTTAAAGGACTGGACGATTCTTATCAGTCTGGAAAGTCTTCTGAGGATCTCACTAGCTCTAGAGGCCACAAATGAAAGAAGGCAATAAGAGCCTTTGAAGTATGTAGGGGGAGAGGTACTCTACAGCTTAGATGGTCTCTAGGAATGTTTTAAAAATATCAAGATTGTTGTTGCCCTCAGAAAAGTGAATGTATTACATTACTGCAGAAGTCATAGACAGCCTCAGGGAACAAAAGGTTTTGAAGCGTCATAACACAGAATAGCCTCAGCTTATAAAAACAAGAAGGTATGAGGCCTATAAACTCTGTTGGTAGGGAGGGGGGTAGCATTCATCTGGATGATTTCTTGCAACAATTCTGTAACTTTGGCATTCGGTTGAGCCTTTTAAAAGTAAGGAATACCTGTAATACTCTCTGGGGCTCTATAACTTTTTGTTACCCTTCTTTTCCCCTAGTGGACTTGTGTCTATGAATTCCAAGAAGGCACTCCCGTGCGACCTGTCTCACCTCGCTGTTCACTACGACTGACTCATTACATTGAAGAAGCCAATGTAGGCAGGGGTTATATCAAAGAACTTTGCTTCAGCCCTGATGGGCGAATGATTTCTTCCCCACATGGCTACGGAATCCGCTTGTTGGGATTTGACAAACAATGCAGTGAACTTGTTGACTGTTTGCCCAAAGAAGCCAGTCCCCTTCGAGTGATTCGTTCTTTGTACTCTCATAATGACGTGGTACTGACAACAAAGTTCTCTCCTACACATTGTCAGATCGCCTCAGGGTGCCTTAGTGGGCGGGTTTCTTTGTATCAGCCAAAGTTTTAGGCACAACGTACATCAAATAAGGAACTCTTCTGGTGTTTGACTCATAAATTACTTCAATTTAGGTGAAGTATTGTCTTTTTAGAAGATCTTGTAAGTTTGGGTCAAGATCCTGGTTCTCATGGGTCCATTAACACACCTGTGACCTGAGTACTTGGGCGTCCAGCATCATACGGGCATGTCCAAGTTTCAGACTCTATGCAGCATCATCTTTTTCAGCATTCCTCTGCTCCTGCTGACCCTGTGCCACTGAACTCTGGTTCCTCTGGATAATTTGCATGGTAGCTCTTGTCAAGTTTCCTCCTTTCTTTCTCCCTCTTTTTATTATTATTATTATTTTTTTTAATGTGAATTTTGTGGGCATTTGGCAGGAATTTGGGATGGGATAGGAGAAACCTGTGACACCAGCAGTGAATAAAACCTGGAAGTTTGATGTTGGCATATTGGTCGTTGAAACAATTTCATCTTCATGTATCAATACACTTGGCCTTTTAAAGTTACTATATTTCTCTACAATGAGCACAGTTAATTGTGTTATTCTCATGACTGTTAGTCTTGCAACAAAGTATCTTTTAAGTTTCCTGTTAAAATTATACAAATTTTTCACAGCAAAAGAGATTTTGTTTGCTGTGAAGTTCTAGAAAACAGATTGCCGCATCTTTTTGTAACCTGCTTTACTTGTATGAGGTTAAAATCTCTATTATCTGTCCTTACCTGGTATTTTGTTTTTATCAACAGAATTAGAAAGGAAAGGAGAGGAAGGAGTGTACATTGGTCATTTCTGTTGTACAGAAGAGGATTTTCTTATTGGTTAGTACAATATCTGGTCACAGAGTGATGAGAGCAATGTGACAGATTTTCTGTATTTTCTCTGCCAGATTATTTAAATCACAGAGAATGACATGTTATACTGTTGGGGTCAAAGCGGAGTCAAGAGTAAAGAGGTGGTGTTTTACTGTTCTTCGCTGAGCCAGGTGGCACAAACTCATCTATGTTAGTGAAGGGAGAACTGCGGTCCTCTTTTCAAGCTGATGTCGTAACTCTGGTAGACAATGACTGTGGATGCCAAGACTGCGCTGATATGAAGACCTTTTTTTGTGTGTCACTGTGGAACACAGCAAGTAAAAAGCATCAAGCAGGGGTCAAGCATGAGGCCAATTGCTCTGCTCATGTAACCCGCTTTCCTCAGTCCCCTCCACATTGAATGGCATTGTGTTTAGAAGGGATTTGCCATTGGCTGGAGTAAATTTCAGCCATGCTCTAGCCTTTCTCACTTAAATCACACTCTCTTAAGCCAAGTGATTCTCAACCATTAGGGTGCACAATAGTCATTGAGGAACTTGTGAAAAATGCAGAAACCTGGCCCCCACCGTAGGAGATTCTGATTCAACCAGGGAGATGACAGAAATCTGTATTTTTAACAGGAGCCCCAACTAATCTTTCTTCAGGTAGTCCCTGGATCGCAGTTTAAAAAACACTACCTTAAGGCAGTAAATATACTTCTGTATCCATTTGGTGCTTAACACAACTCCCAGAAGGTATTTTGATTTTTTTTTTTAAGTACATGACAGCAATTTTAGAGGTAGAAAATAACTTAAAATGGAATCAATCCCATTATTTGACAAATGAGAGAAGTTAAGTGTCTTGCCCAAGGTCACCCTGCAAAGTTAGTATCAGAGCCAGGACTACATTTCAGGTCTCCTAATTCCTTGCTCAGGGCAGTTTCTACTGGCTGTTAATGACCTAGGAACAGTTTATTCTGTCTTTAAGTTTTTTTGGGTTTTTTTAAGTTATATTATTGTGAATACTTTTAAACTGGCTAGTAGATTGAAAAAGGAGAAGCATAGGACTAGGTGCTGCGAATTTCAGCCATAAGAAGCAAAGTATTGTAAATCCTATAGAAATTTTTAAGGAACCCCAATACATGAATAAAGATGGCATTTCTTTGTAGGACCTATTGAGTGAACAGCCATTCACACACATGTGTATAAGTCAGATCTCACTTGACCAATAATATTGGCTCTAGGACAATTTTTAAAATTACATCATTTTACCACTGATGTTTAAAAAAAACTGGAAATTTTTCAGTCAAGAAAAAAATTACCACAAAGCACAATGAAAACATAAGTTTGCAATAAACTTTTTAAAAACACATATTTAAAAGAAAATTTTAGAGGAAAAAACACTCAATGTTATCATTAAAAACAAGCTACTAAATATAGTCACTGTATTGATATTTAAAAGAAGGTTCTATAAATTTCATCCCCTTTGGAAAGAGTTCCGTATTAGATACTGGACCCACATGTTGCCCAACTCTAAACTCACCCAATAATTCTGTAAACTCTAGAGAGTACCTATCACGTGTCAAATACTGTACATACCTTACTACCAACCTTCACAAAACTTTACAATTGTAGGTAGGTGGAATGAGCCTCAATTAACTTTGGAGGGCATAAAGGGTCAGAAAGGTTAAGTGCCTCACCCTAGTCACAGAGGTGGCAGCAGTGGGATTTGACCCAGGTCTGTTTGAGTCCAAAGCTTGTACTCTATCATTTTGCCCTTTGGTTTGAAAAGAATGGTAAATTGGCCTTTTGTTTGTTAGCAGTCCTCTGTAAGTTCTTTATTACAAAGCTGGCTTACCTTCTGCACCGTATAAAAGAACGTTTACAAGATTGACAATTTCCATGAGAATTAATACCATAAACTGCAAGGCATGCATACATACAGTCCACTCCTAACTAAAAAACCTCAAGCAGGATAAGTAGCTGTAAGGCATAGAAGAAAAATGGAGGATAAATAGTCTTGTATAAATGTCACAAAGATGAGAAGTAAAAATTAACTGCCAGCAAACTCAGCAAAACATTAACCTTTTTCCTCCTTGAGGAGTGTTCATGATCAAAAAGTTATCAAGGGATATTAATCAAGAAATTAAAGGGCATCACGAATACTATACTATTGAAGGAAATAACATCTTACCATTTCAAGGTCCTATTTTACTTAGAGTATAAAGTCTAATCTGGTGTTTTTTACTCTAAATTTTATTCAGCCATTTTTATTCATGATAATGGGTAAATATAACAGACTTTTTATTGCAAATTGTTCTATTTTTAAAAGCTTTCTGCAGAACAGTGTATTTATGGCAGTGCTATGTTGAATAAGTTAGGAAGATCAAATATACAGTAGTTCCTTATTTTCAACTGTAAAAATGAAGTGGCTAAAGCAGAAGAGACCTCTATTTTAGTCTTAAAAATGTGGTGGTCTTTTTCCCCAGAACCCCAAAAGCACATAAGCACATGTATATTTTGTCATTTCTCCTTGTTACATCCCTGAGAAGAGGTTATACCAAAAATTTTAAGAAAACAAGGAAAGGTAAACCACATCTTCCCACTCCTATGTCAGGGCATGTTTCACTCTAGAACCAAGATCATATTGTATCATTGCTAAAGCTTTGTTCTCTAGAAAGTGCAATATAGGGAAAACACTCTGAGAACCCTTTAGAATCTTAGTGTTTCCTGTATGAGGCATCATATGTGGTATTGGCATCTGTAAGTATCTTTTAAGCTTGTGTTTAACATGAGGAGTAGTCCGATAACTTACTGCTGACAATCATCCCCATTTAATGACCAGCAGTTATTGGGTGCTGTGAAAATTTATTCAACAACACCCTGCGCTGGTCATGAAAGAAACCATATATATGAATTTTTTGATAACTAATGCATATCTCTAAGTGCCAAAATTTAAAACTTGTAATTATTTTTGATGGAAGTCTTTCAGATATGTTAGTATACTTAACTTCCCTGCCTTCTTAAACAGCATGCTAAGTTACAGTTCACTTTTGCATGATAAAAGGTAAAGCTATATTCATAACGTGGTACTACAAATACCCAGTGAGCTCTAATGTGTGTAAAACACTTCATAAAATGAAAAGGGCTATAACAGATGTGTGTTATTATTAATCGTATCAATTACTATAAAGTGATTCAGCCCTGAGGTATGTATAACCATTTGCCCCAGGTTGCTGGTTTTCTTTTTTTTTCCCCTAATATCTGCTAAGTAGTTTGTTCTGTCTCCTGCCATACTACCATATGCCTGCTTGTAGCAGGCTGCCACTTCTTTCTAAAGTGCTGTATTCATCTGTAAAGAGCTGGGACCTGGGAGGACTAAGCTGTCAGAGTCCACAGTGAGAGCTGGACAAGCTGCAGGGGCAGTCTGAGACAGCTCTTTTTGTTCCTTACCACTTTTCTTACAAGTTCACAGCAACCTACTGGCTAATAGACGCGCCCTCAGCTGGTGGTTTTTCAGTTGCCACCAAGTAAAATACTACAAACTAAGGATGCTGCTAGGTTAAGGAATAAATAGCAATTTACCAAAGTACAGCAAAGCAACAGAAAGGCTCTGTATTTGCACAGCGGTCTTTCATGCTTTGAAAAAAAGATAGGAAGAATCCAGGAGAGAAAAAAAAAGAAAATCCAGATAGACTTAAGACAAGTATGTAGATACCACTAAACTTTGTCAATAGCCATTAAAATATTATACATTGTTACAAAGACAGTTTAGTCTCATGGCAAAATACTGTTGTGCCAAAATTTCTATCTAAAGATGATTCTAAATGGTGTTCTAAGAATTTCTCCCGTTCAAATGATAATAGAAATTATTGTCAAAAGGAAGTCTCAGATTTTTACCTTTATGCTGCTTTTAGTTGTGAATTAGTTATAGAAATATTGGCTATATCAAAAGCCTTAAGGAACACATCTTATGAAATACATAGCCTTATGTGTATAAGTGTCGCCATAAAATAAAATGTCATCCAGAGATAATAAAATAATTTTTGTAATTGAAAAATTTAAATCTGGTCCAAAGTCTTTAAAATATTTTCAACTTTCCTAAGTTTCTTCCTTATTCAGATTCCATGGTTTTTACTTTAAAATATAAACGTTTGAATTTTCTTTTAAATTTTACTGTATCTTCCATTTCCAAACTGTGCTTTCTGGTAAATTTTAGATTCACATTTTCAGGAAATTTGGAGTATTCCAGATAATATACTAGACACCCAGAAAGTTCTGTCACTAGGTTCTGAGGTGCTTGCTGTAAGCTCTTTTGCTAGACTGTAAGCTCCTTGAGGGCAGGACTGTCTTATTTATTCTTGTATCTCCAGTGTGTGCTACAGGACCTGACACAGAGTGGTTGTTCAATAAATATTTGTTGAACGAATCAAATGAACCGTTACCATATGTGGCCTCAGGCTCCCAGGAAGCCAGAATGTGATGTGCAAACCGTTCAGTACTAGAAGAGTCCATCATGATTATTATAATGAACAGATTGTGTTCATCAGGGTAGGATTTTTTTTTTTTTTTTTTTTTTGTGACCATAGGTAGTTAAGCATTTTTAGTTGATTTGGAGAACTGAAAAATGAGATACAATTTTTCACTCAACATTTGAATCCCTGCTATATGCCTAATCCAGTACGGAGGGACTCAGTTTTCAGAGGTATTTCATACGTGCAATTGAAGCAGATGCAGGGCTGGCTTCACAGACATGCAACCTGTGCAGTCACATGGGCATCTTGCTTAGAAAGGCCCCATTCTTGGTTTCATACTCTGCTGTAGCTGTCTTGAAAATTTTAATAAGTTTTTAAAACTGCATTTTCATTTTGTCCTATGCCCACAAATTATGTAGCTGGTCTGCGTAGGTTTAATCATCTTGACATTAGGGAAACAGAATAATGAGGGCTACAGTGTCTTTTACCTACTGCTAGTAAAGGAACTCACATCCATTGAAAACTAGCCACAAAGTAAATGATTTAGTAATTTTTAAAATCTAAAATTAAAAGTACCTCCCTCCCCCAAACTTTTTGACAGATCAAGTGTTCTTCACATCAGAATTAGAAGAGCTTCCTAAGAATATAATTGGCTTTTTACCTTTTCAACAGAATTATTTCAAGTCTTTCAAGTGGATGATTGTAGAATTGTAGGTGGATTTGTTTTATCTACGTACATAAAAAAACCTACATAAAATTTTAAGGATTTAATAAACCTTTGTATCAATATATGCACTGAATATTTTGGTACAAGTCTACCTCATAATGTGCTTTTAAGAAATAAATACTACTTTGAAACATCTGACACACTTTTTGTGTGTGGTTAACCTGTTTAACAAGTTGATCGCAAACTTGGTTTAAGTCCTAGTTTAAGCTTTTGTTTAAACTTCTAGGTGTGCATCTTAGACCAGAATCAAGCATAAGACTAACAGAGGCAGTGGCTTGGTGGTTCTTTTTACTGACACTCCATAAACTCTTTAGATGGTGCAATCCCTCTCAGACAAAGAGTTTGACTGTTCACTCCAAATTTTGATTATATATAAATTATACATATGCTATCGTACTGCTCTTTTATATGCATTACAAAACATACACAGAGAAAAAAATTTTTAAAGGAGATTAAAAAAAAAGACTGAAATTTTCTTCCTGCACAAGGTCCACCTTGTGCTTCCACTGAAACATTTCATTTTGTGAAGGCCACTAAAACAGAGAATTGGCGTTTTACACTAAAAACACATATACTAAGATCTGATCCAGTCACATATGCTGCTTAGTGTTCCAGCCATTTACAATTTCCATATGGATCATGTTTTATGAGCTTCATAAATTATTCAGTGAACACTGTATCATATCAATAGGAAGCATAGTTGATAAATTTTTGCTTGGCAAGCTGTATACAGTGATTGTTGTCATATAGATGAACTTAAAATATGTTACTTTTCACAGTGTTTCCTAGAGTGACATATTCTTGTTTTATTTAGCAATATGATTGATGGTTAACTTTACCATACTACTTTCATTCACCAGAAAAGTGACAGACATATTTGGGACAGTCTTTTTTTGCATGTTGCTCTTCTTATGAATTTATTTAACCATCAGACTGCTGGTGTAACCTGGAAACATTTGAAAATTAATTTGATTGTTCATGCATTTTTCGGAACAGTTGGTAGAAACACATATATGTATACAGTCATCCTCCATATCTGCGGGTTCCGCATCCACAGATTTAACCAACTGTGGATGGAAACTATTTGGGAAAAAAGTTCCAAAAAGCAACACTTGAATTTGCCATGTGCTGAACAGCACGTACTGTGCCAGTTTCCCACTGTTTCACAGACCCTCAGTCTCTCTCCAGCACTGCTTGTTTAAGCACTGTTCACCTCACGTCTTGTCATCATCCCCTAAACAGTACGGTATAACAGCTAGTTACATAGTGTTTACATTGTAGTAGGTATTATAAGTAATCTAGAAATGATTTAAAGTGGACAGGAGGATGTGTGTAGTTTATATGCAAATACTATGCCATCTTATGTAAGGGACTTGAGCATCCATGGATTTTCATATCTGCAGGGGTCCTGGAACCAATCCCCCATGGATACCAAGGGATGGCTGTGTGTGTGTGTATATATATATATATATATTTATCATGGTAAAATATATGTAAATAATGTTTACCATTTTTAAGCATACAATTCAGTGGCATTAATTATATTCACAATGTTGTGCAACCATCACTACCCTCTATTTCCAAAACTTTTTCATCATCCCAAACAGAAATTCTGTACCCAATAAACAGTAACTCCCTCATCTCCTCTCCCCTAGCCCATGGTAACCTCTAATCTACATTCTATGAATGTGCATATTCAATATATGTCATATGAATGGAACTGTACATTTTTCCTTTTGTGTCTGCTTATTTCACTTGGCACGCTTTCAAGGTCCATCCATATTGTAGCGTGTATTAGAACATCCTTCCTTTTTATAGCTGGATAATACGCCATTATGTGGATATACCACGTATTGTTGAACCATTCCTCTGTTGATGGACACTTGTTTCCAGGGCACTCATTTTTTTGTAAGTCATTTTAGAGAAAGATAGGGTGAATCCTTTTCTATTCAGGTTATCTTGTGAAATCATTTAGACGAACTGGTTTAGTAGCACTAGTTACTATTTCAGTTATCTCTACGGCTGATATATTTTGGGCTATTTAAAAATAGATTTTTTTTTTTTAATTTAAAAGAAAATGACTATTTGACACGCGGTGACACTCATGAATTGACAGTTTTTATTAGTTTCCTATTGCTGCTGTAACAAATTACCACCACTTCAGTGGCTTTAAAAACATAAATTTATAGTTTTGAGGTCAGAAGTCCAAAATGTGTCTCACTGAGCTAAAATCCATGTGTTAGCAGGCCTGTGCCCCTTCTAGGGCTCAAAGGGAGAATCTCTTTTCTTGCTTTTCCAGCTTGTAGAGGCTGCCTGCATTCCTTGCCTCCATCTTCGAGCCAGCAGCATACCGTCTTCAATCTTTCTCTCTGACTCGATAGTCTCCTGCCTCCCTGTTTCATTTATAAGGACTCCTGTGATTACACTGAGCCCACTGCATAATCCAGGATAATCTCCCCATTTTCAAGTCAGCTAAATAGCAGCCTCGTTCCATTTACAACTTTAACCCCTCCCTTGCCACGTAGCGTAACAGATTCATAGGTTCTGGGGATTAGCACATGCACAGCTTTGGGGGGCCATTATTCTGCTTGCTGCTGTGTGTTGGGTACTAGGTTTAGTGCTTCACAGGCATGATTTAATCCTTAAAACATTCTCAGGAGGTAGGTACATACTGTTATTTTTCCTGTTTTACAGATTAATTGAGGCTTAAAGATTAATTTACCTAAAGTTAAATAACTAGTAAGTTTCAGTTAGACTCATACCCAGATCTGTCTGACTTCTTAGCCTAACCTGTTTTAATAGTTCTGTCAGAAATGTTTACTGCATGCAAACTGAGTAGAATATTGTGATTGTGGATTGTTACGGTGTTTACACTATAAATGTATTTCAGCTTTACTCTAGGTAAAATTCTAATTGTGAAAAAGTTGAAAAGCCTCTGCTTCTGTGTTTATGGCCAGTAACGTTTTCAGAATTGTCCTCTAACATGTAGTGCTTTCTCCCCCGGGCTTTTCTACTAGGGGTTAGCTATTTTTGGTTTATAGCTATGTATGCTGCTCTTAAAAGTAGTAACTATTTAGAATATCAATCTGAAACAGGTATTCAAATCATGGCACATACGTATGTACGTTCTTGGAACATTATGTGTAGTTAGCTGCTGCATCTGAAAAAAGACACACAGATCAAAGGGCAAAGATAAACAGGATTAAAACTGCTTAAGGCTAGCACTTACGAATGTTCTTAAAGTTCTTGATCTGTGGGGCTTCAGCTGACAAGCCCATGCTCATAAATACGCTTTCCACAATACTGGGGTCATTGTAGGGACTGTCTGGTCTGTGTCAGTGTGGCTCTATTAAGAGGAGTCATCAGTGGTTACCTAGTGAGAGGGATATGGAAACTATGCATCAGCTCTGGAAATGTTTCCCACTGGGTGTAGTGGGCAGACACAGACGGCATGTCTGTATTTATGTCCTAGGCAGTCTTAGAATCACGTTCCCATCCCTGCCTCTCCCACCCCTCCGGGAACACTCAACAAGATGTCCCAGTACTCTTGCGGCAAAACCAGCCTTTGCATTGTTCTCTCCCTGGACATTACAAGCACCTGCTGTGATACCATGTTACCAGTTCTGACTTCATTCCAGTCGTGGAGTGTAACTCTTCATTCCTTGGAAAGGCTTCAGGTGATTCCCTCACCCCACTGCACCCCACCTGCTCTAGGGAGTCTTGAGTCTTCTTTTCACCCCAAGCACTGGGACTGTCCACACTATTTTTCTCCAGGATGCTACCTTCAGCAGAGGACAAGAAAAGTCCCCAAGCTCTGGCATGCATCAATTACCTGGACGGTTTGTTCAAACACAAATTACTGGGTCCGGCCCCAGAGTTTCTGATTTGGTTGTCTGGGGTGGGGGCCCTCAGATTTGTATTCTAACCAATTCTCACCCAGTTGAGAACCACTGATAATTGCAGTTTGGGCTTAGATTTGTAATGGTTTACAGATCCCATGGATCTCTATGTAGAAAAAGAAGTCAGTTTACAGAAATCTTAACTTTCTGAGGTTGGTATTATGGATGGATAACAATGTGTCCCATCGGCTGTGCCAGGCTCAGTACAATACCAGGTTGGTACTTCAGCTGAGGGCTAAGGTTTCCCTAATCTAACATGATATTTAGGTTACTGAGCAGTTAATTAAGCTAAGCTCATCTTAACCTTCTCAGGAACAGATCTGGTGCTGTGTGGTGTATGTTCTTACTCAAAAAGAGGAGAGCTGATACAGAAATTCTCATGGGAACTCCACAGACACATCCAAATTCCCCGAAGGACTGAATTGCTGGGCTGGGGGCTGTGGGGACCATGGTCTCAGGGAACACCTAGCTCAACTGGCGTAACATAGTTTATAAAGAAAATGTTCTACATTCTACTTTGGTGAGTAGCATCTGGGGTCTTAAAAGCTTGTGAGTGGCCATCTAAGATACTCCACTGGTCTCACCCAGTTGGGAGTAAGGGAGAATGAAGAAAACTAGATACACAAGGGAAAGGTTAGTCCAAAGGACTAATGAACCACAACTACTATGGCCTCCACCAGATTGAGTCCAGTATAACTAGATGGTGCCCAGCTACCACCACCAGCTGCTCTGAAAGGAATCACAATAGAGGGTCCCAGACAGAGTTGGAGAAAAATATAGAACAAAACTCTAACTCACAAAAAAGGACCAGACTTACTGACCTGACAGAGACTGGAGAAACCCTGAGAGCATGGCCCCTGGACACTGTTTTAGCTCAGTAATGAAGTCACTATGGGGTTCACCCTTCAACCAAAGATTAGACAGGCCCATAAAACAAAAGGACACTAAAGAGGCACACCAGCCCAGGGGCAAGGACTAGAAGGCAGGAGGTAACAGAAAAGATGGTACAAGGAACCCAAGGTTGAGAAGGGGAGAGTATTGATTGACATGTCATGATGTTGATAACCAGTGTCACAAAACAATGTGTACTGTTTGATGAGAAGCTAGTTTGTCCTGTAAACCTTCATCTAAAGCACAATAAAAAATAAAAAAAATAAAAAAATTCTCCTGGTGTGATCCACTCTGTAATAGCTGCAGCTGTCGCTAACAAAATATCCAAGATACTGCGTTCCCAACCGAAACTTCTACCAGGGCATAGACAACTCAAAACACTTTTTAAGCTTTTAAAAATTAAAAAAATAACTGTTTCCATTGAAAGCTGTTAAAATCATTAGTACACTAGACTGCTGCATTGACATTAACTTGTAAAAGCCCTTCACTATAGGGTTAGTTTGGGGGCAAAATGAAGGATCCAAATTTTATTGTCAAAGGATTACTTTCTAAAAGTTAAAGTATCAGACCTATTCTGAATACACTGTATTTATGTTTAAGCAGTTATTACCTAAGTAGTTACTTCTTGCATACTTAATGTATGTAATTAAAGGAAAGATTTCCTGGCATTTTTTGAAAATTGCAGTGTATTGGCAGGGAAATCAAGATCCTTAACGTGGTCCTTGCCGCTCAGGGTGGTAGACCTCACCTCTGGGACAGTCTAAGGAAGGTTAGGAGATCAGCCTTAGTTTTACCTACAAGCCCTGTCACAATCTGTGGGGGATATTCTGGACCTTAGGGAGGGACTGGGTGCTGTATCAGTGATTAGTGGTTAAAGAGCAGTGAATTACTAGGCCACAAGCTCTGTGCTCCCCTCTAGCAAGTACTTCTGAAGTGTCCGATGACTTCATGGCAGTCTAACTAGCAGGGCGTGCTCAAATCCTGTGGCCACTAGGTGTCAAGGGTCACAATGGAGGGCCCCGTGTCATCTGCCTGGCAGGCCGGATCTCTGCCATTGGCTCAGTCTTGTCACCAGGCCCATCATAAACTCTGCCCACTCTTCCGGTGGGGGGACTGTCTCCATAGTGATGGCAAAGAAGCCTTAGACCCGCCCACCTGACCTTCACTTTTAGTCTCTCAATATATTGCTGACATGGAGTATTGTGATAAATCCTCAACTGTCTCCAGCATTTTTTTTTTTTTTTTATGAAAATGTTTAAACATAACAGCAAAGTTGAAAGAATTTTGCAGTGGACAGCATTTACCGAGATTCCAATATTTTACTATGCTTGTCTGTCACTTACCTAATACTCTATCCATCCATCCGTGTCAAGTTTTGATGCATTTTGGATAAGTTGCAGACATCTCTACCCATTCTTCAAAAAGCCCTCTGTATACATTGTCACTAACTAGAGTTCAGTATTTTTTTATATAAAATTTACAATGAAGTGCATAAATATGAAGTGTACATTTTTAAGTTTAGACAAATGTCTAAACTTTTTTTTTTAATCCCAGGCCCCTATTAAGATACGGAATATTACCACCCCCACCCCCGAAAGTTCCCTCATGCCCCTTCCCAGCAATCTCCACCCTGCAGACAGATTTGCCTCTTCTAGAACTTGTCTCAGGTGGCAAATGCTCTGTATTTTCCATAAGCCTAGAAGCTTAGAACTCAGAATTATTTGTCTAAAAGGGCAGTTTGAAAGCACTAGTAAGATGTAAGACAAATTTTCTAAACAAAAATAAATGAGGGATTTTGCCTTCTGTTAGCTTGATTTGACATAAGCTGAAATACAATTGGTGTTGCTCCCAAACACAAAGGACATACTTTTCTGTTCTTAGACCATAAGTTGCAGCAGCTCTCAAGAGCTCTGAACAGCAGTGGCAAGCCTCTCATCTTGGACTTTGCCTTAGCTTTCTCAAGGCAGATAAAACCTGTTTTATCTCCATGTTCGGGACCTTGCCTCCTAACTTTTTACATTACCCTGCAGAAGAAAAAGATCTTTATTACCTCCATGTTTTGCATACAAATTACAAATGAAAGGTACTCCATAAAAAAAACTGCTTTTTCCTACTGCTCTTTTCAAAATTGTTAGTTGTTACTTAGTGGAAAGTGAGGAGTGGGAAGCCCAAGAGCCTTGTTAACCTGGAGTTTCCTGTTTTGTCATTCTTTTCCCAGAAAAGTATGAGAGGACGAAGGAAAATTCTTTTTTTTTTTTTTTTTTGCCCAAGGGAAAGGAGAACCCCATTTATCAGGAATTACTTATTACTATAGATTTTTTTATAGATACGCTGACCCTTAGAACAGAAATCTGTTCCTTTTGTGGGGTACTCTACATCAGGGGCAAGTAATTGCCTTGCCCACAAATAACTGTTTAACAATGACTCGTTCCCAAAGAGAACCTGAACTAAGCTTACCTTCTGTTGATGACAAAAGCTGAACAACTAGAGGCAGTGTCCCTTAAAACAGGTCACTGCCGTCCCAGCACTTCTACAAGAAAGCAGCAGCCAATGGCACACTATATTATTTTAAAGAATACTTTCTTCTTGGTCAACTTCATTCAGTTCAGTTTCACAATCCAGAAACTGCCAGTAATAAGAAAAATGGAGTGCCTGTACATTCTGACTTGTACACATTTTTTTGTCTCAAGTTGGCTAGACATTTTTCAGAGCAAAGGAGAGCAGACCGTGTTTTGGAGTTAAAGAATAAAGAACAATCTCCTCAATTGTTTAGCTTAGTACCTTGTCCTGAAATTAATATAAAAATTACTTTTTCCTCAACCTCCACGACCCATCAACGAATGAAGGTCAGATAGGATATTTCCAAACGCTGTGATCCTGAATATACACGTTCCCTCACCCCCTTAATATTTATCAGAAATCTAGCGGTTGTGACTCTGAAACAGTGTGAGCTACAGCAGAATCCCTACGTTACGGAGCTGGCAGTCTAAAGGGGGCAACAAGCATCAAGTACGCACAACATAATTAAAGCAGATAAGCACTATGAACAACAGGAACATGGAGGATTTTAAGAGCACGTAACAGAGGAGCCTGACCTAACCCTCAGACAGCTTCTCTGGGGAAGTGATGTTTGAGGCGAGCTCTGACAGGGTTCCCTGAGTCAATCAGCGAAGGCCACAGTTCAGGGCAGAGGCTGGGAGGCAGAACAGAGTATACCAAGCCCAATAAAATTAAAGAAGTCCCTGTGGCCAGAGTGCAGTGACTGGGTAGGGCATTTTTAGCTGGAGCTGAGTAAGAGGTTAGCAGGGGCTGGGCAGCCCTGTGCCTTGTAGGCCACGGTAAGGTGTTTGGTCGTTACGGCAGAGGAAAGGGAAGGTGTTTAAGAGAGTGACAGTTAAGAAAAAAAAAAAAAATTACAGCAATATGGACGGGAGACCAGAATTAACACGTAGATAAACTCTATTTTACTGTCAATTTCTACCACAAAATCACACATGCTCCTCTGGCAAAAAAAAACTTCCCTAGTTGGAACCTTCAGAAGATAAATGATTAAGCTGGGAGCGCTCTGCAGCTGTGCACAGCTCCCCTGGGCCCCCATCTTGGTCACACCTTGAAAAAAGCTCTCCATATGTACCCCCATATGTACTCTGCGGTCACGTGGGGTTGCCATGAGTCAGACCAAACAACATACAAAACGGCATTTCACCAGAAGATATGCAAGAGTGAACATTCCTTTTATCAATTCTAATTTTAAAGTTCAGAATATTACTTTCTCGTAGTGTTGAACTGCTATCCTAAATTGTAATTTTAAGAAAGCATTAAATGGCAACTGCTCTGTTACCTAGTAGTCCCTTATAATGCAACCTTAACTATCACAAGAGAAAAGGGAGCATCTTAAAATATAACAGGTAAACCAATACAGTGTAAGCTGATGTAACATCACACGCCCCTAACCTGTTACCTGCAGCAGATAGGAGCATCTAAGACAAGGCCAAAAACCAAGCCTGTTGCCGTGGAGGCCATTCCTACTCACAGCAACCCTACAGGACAGAGTAGAACTGCCCCATAGGGTTTCCAGGGAGCAGCTGGAGGATTCAAACTGCTGACCTTTCATTTAGCAGCCGAGCTATCTTAAGCACTGAGCCACCAGAGCTCCCAAGACAAAAGTACGTATAAGAAAACTCAAAAAACAAAAACTCAGACCATTTAGCTTGGGGGTTTTAAGCATGACCTTTCCCAACAAGGAAAGCCTGGTGGTGTAGTGGTTAAGTGCTATGGCTGCTAACCAAAAGGTTGGCAGTTCGAATCTGCCAGGCACTCCTTGGAAACCCTATGGGGCAGTTCTACTCTGTCCTATAGGGTGGCTATGAGTCGGAATCGACTTGACGGCAGTGGGTTTTTTTTTTACCCAACAAAAATTATTCATAAGCTGTATTTCCCAAGAAGTTTATACTCAGCAGGGCAGGGTTTATTGCATTTGAGAAAAACCTTTAAAACACAAAATGCTTTGCAGTTAAGCTATTTGGAAAATTAACTTCTGTGGAACAGCTGTTGATCAAGCAAGATGGGTAAGCAAAGGACGTGTTTTATCAGTGAAGAGACTAACTTACCTGCCACAAAAAAAGTGTTACTGAGAAACTTCCCAACCACAAGAGAAGACCAAATTGGATGGACTTTAAAAAACAAAAAAAAACTTTATTCCAAACAGAATTACCAAAAAAGCATATTAACTCTGAAACATTCAACAGATTTCATTTAAATGCATGTAGTCACAAAATTCAAAATAGCAAACAAAAATAGCTTTGTGTGCTTAACCACTTTTAATAATGGAACTTTAAGAAATATGTAGAGACCCTCACACAATTTGGAAGCCATTTAGGCAAGCAAATATTTATTAAGCAAAAAGACAGCATTAAAAACTAAAAAGTTCTCAAGTTTAGGGAGAATGTCTGGTCGTCTTTGATACGCATTTATCTGCACAAGCGGAAACAAGTATTTTATTAATTTGAAAAACAAACCAAGACTGAGTACTTTTCCTTTCTTCAAATGTCATCTCCCTCTAGCCTTCACTTTATCACTGCACACTCCAGTACTTCGACTACACTAAAGGGTTAGTTCAACATGATTGACTTAATGTGAAGCAAGCTTCTAGATCCCATTTCATACATCCTGTCTGCCACGACTCCCTCTCATGTTTGCACAGCCTTATACTGAATGTTACCATAGTAACGGAGCTTGGAAATTTCAGGTCTCCAAAGATGACTATATATACACTATTCTGCTTTACTGCACAATTCATAATATATAGCATGTGATTATACAACCAACCATAAGATGAATATGACTACTGAGACAAAAACATCAACTCTCACCACTCACAAAGTAAGACAAATATGTCACTATATAGAGGCTGTGTTTACTCTGTGGTGCAGTCCTGAGGGCTCATACCACCTCTAGGTGTGTGAAACACAGAATCTACAACATATTTTTAGTAGCATCAGATAATGAAGTACAGAAGGCAAAACCCAACGTGCTCCACGCTGACGAGCCATCTGTGCTGGGTATGTAACAGAAAGGCCACTTTTAAAGCTTCTCAAGTAAAATTATTCAATCATATTTGCCTTTTTAAAATTATTAAACTAATTTATACTGAAGGTAAAAGCTATTGTTAGAATCCCTTACTTACTAAGAACACATTATAACTTATTTTAAAATTCAGACAAAGCAGTTGGCTACCACAAATTCTGTTGAATCTTTCGTCAAATTTATGTCTAGAAGACAACACAAACCATCCTTGGTAATGTACTTGCAGTTTGGTCTTCAAAAGCTACAAAAAGTGAAAAGGAAATCCAAAAACGTTTGTTATAAGTTAAAACCCGTAAAAATATTGTTTTCAATGCCACATATTTGACACCGCATAAACCAAAGCATTCTTAGAATTTTCACTTCACTGGTATTTCATGGAAGTGCTTTAGAACTTAGATTTTTCATCACCTGCATGGAGTGTAAAGACAAAAGGAAGCCCCACAGAACCCAAGGCCCAAGGAAGTCCATTCCCCCGGCCAGGGCATAAACTTGGGCTAACTCCCGTGCCTGCGCTGGGACACTCAGCCTTGCCTGTGAGTACTCAGGGACTCAGACACATGAACAAGGGGGTTAGGCACCGCACTGCCTTCCTCATTCACTTCAGAAGCCAGGCCAAAGGATGCTTCTTGTTTTCAGAAGTCCTTAAATCTGCACCTTGGTGTCTAAAGTAAACTGCCATTTCCAACACATCACTGACAAGCAGAGCTGCTGCAAAGCTATCTGGCTTCATTTCCGCCAGGCAAACGCTTGTTGTTTCCTTACCCTTTACAGTTGGAAGAACGTTCACTTCATTAGCCAGCCATACTGCATTTAGAGGTAAACCGCTTTTTTGGACTATCTGCCAAGATACTTTGAGTAAACTACCGATTGAAGCCCTGATTTTATTTTGGTGGCCACATGCAGTTGTCCAGGATGGTGAACATGTGGAAATAAGAAATCAAACTATACCATGTCAAATGCTGGAGAACAGTCTTAACTATATAATATTTACAGAGGCGGGTTTAAAAAAAAAAATTTAACCATTTTTCCAGGATGTTTCTCACGTGTTCCTATTTATTCAATCAGTGCGTGAGTCATTTTGCTGTATTATATACCTGGAGAGAAATTTTAAACTGATTCCTTTGATGAATAAACTTTTGTCTCTATTAGGTAAGGGACCAGTGTGCTTACTAGAAACACCTAAAATTTAAAATAACTCTTCAGATGTCTTTTAATAGCTCTTATCATCTCAAACTTACTATTTTAATATCACAATTATAAATTGGGTTTCCAAAATGTCAGAATCCTAATAGTGGTCTCTATTTCCAAGAGTAAAATAAGGATAGCTAACACTGAGGTGGAAGCTATCCTGAGTGGTTTTGGTTTTTCTGTAACATTCAGAAATGGGGGGGGGAGGGGGGTGGAACCTTCTCATTAAGACTTCTAAAACAAAATGTTACAGAAGTAGGTTTTCTTTTTAAGGAGAGTTTCAAGAGAACAAGATACCTGAATACAAATTAAAAAAAAAACAAAAAAGCCCAAAATTATCAGTGGAAAAAACAAAAACAAGAACCCAAAGCCCTGTGCTAAACTGGCAGCAATAACTCAGAGAAACAAAGATAAACAGAGTCCCATCTACATGCAGGGAATATGGAGCTTCTTGACAGGAGGAAACTCCTGTACCAACACTTCAACTTCCTCATCTTTTGGCGATGAAATAAGTGAAGTCAACATAATATTACAGAAGGCTTTCAGGTCACACCCAGAATTAAAAAGAAAACTTTCAAACCTAGAAAGCGAAACGGGAACTTTAATTAGCTGCCTGATTCTATCAAGTCTAAACAGAAATAGTTTGGATAATGAGTACCTCAAGAGGTGCTGAGTTTCGAAGCTAATACAAGCAATTTATCATGAAAAGCCTATACCTAATACACTGTTTTTCTTCTCTGTTCTGCTCCTTTCTCCTCCCCACGTATGTGCTCAAGTTTACCCAAGACTATCCCCTGCAATTCCTCAAAAGAGCAGAGAAGCAAATAAAGGAGTAACAAAAAGAAGCCTAAGAAATCACTGGGCTACAAAAGCCTTTCTCTGGCTAGTCATGGCCACTTATACGTTTTAATACAGAGGGTTAAAGACTGTTTTGGAAAAGAAAAAAATCGTATCTTGGCTATTACATTCCCTGCCAAGGGCCATCAGATAGACAGCTATTAATCAAACCATTAGCCTAAAGCTCTCAGGTAATGATAGAAAAAAAAATCCTTTAAATTTCCTATTGAAACCTTTTATTCTGTTATTGTTGGTTTTTAAGGAAAACCACTTTGCCCATAATTCATGGTGCCCTGGACTTCTGACACCAACTTGTTATTTGGCCAACTGGGAACCAGACCAAATTGAATTCTTCTTAGAAGGCCTAGTCAGCTGATAAATGGCACTTAACTGATGATTTCTTTCATATAACCTTTAATAAGAACTCATAAGTCGCATTGATTATGCCCCAAGAGATGAGTGACCGATGGTAATTCAGATGGGCACCTCTGAAAAGATTTGTCAATTTCCTATCCCGTTCTACCCAGATTTTTTTGAAAACCCTAGGGAAAGACTGAAATTCCCCACCAATCTGAGACTGCATGCGGGTTTTTACAACATTAATCGGAAAAAACAAGAATCCCAACATGGCACCCAATAGGCCTCCACAGATAAAATCATTGACCAAATGAGCACTGTGAGATGTTGCAGTAGGCAAATACTCTTTAACGGGGCCTCGAAGGCCAAAAAAAAGGGCATTGCTGGATCCATTACGGAGAAGAATGGGCACCAAGCCTCGATAATACTCTCTAATTCCATGACATTTCAGCGCCTTGAAAGCCTGGTAAGTGTTTGTAAATTTGTCATGATGCTTGTGGTCTTGAAGCAATGTTTGAACTCTTTCCAATGGAGTGAAAATTGCTTCTGTTGTCCCTGCAAGTACTGCTGCCATGCTGCAAGTTGCAAACTCTGGAGTACTGATATGTTTACGGAGAAGGTAAGATAAATCCTCATACAGACCAAACATAAGTGCCAGTGTAGTGGTCTTCTGCATCAACGGGGGCAGGATTCCTCGATACAAGTTTCGAAATCCATCCCTCCGTAACTGAAGTATTGCGTCCCGGGTTTTGATTCCATATAGCTGTTGCCGAAAAAGGACCTTCTGAATGGGAAATGTGATCACTATGTTGTTGAAAGCTGCACAGCAGCCACACAAGTAATGCTTCATTTGACCAACGTTTGCAATGTGAGGCGAGAGATCTTGTTTTGAAGATGTCAGAATTGATGGCCTCTTTTCATGAGCTTCTGAATCCATCATGTTGCTTAAGATCTTTCTTCTTCATGAAGAACTTTTTTTAAACCTACAAATAATAAATGACATTGGGTAAACCTTTATATAGAGAGCTAAACACATGGATTTTTCCCCTAATCCTCCCTCCAATTTCTGAACACCATTCCATTTTTCCTTTTAGAGTAGATCAGTGGTTCTCAAAAGTATTGTCCGATGATCCCTGGAGGTACCTGATGCTCTTTTGGGGGTCTGGGAGGTCCTCCATTTACCAACTAGGTATGCGTTGAGGCTGGATTTTCTGCTTATATTTCAACCAAAATGACAAACATAGCACAACAAACTGAATGCAGGAGCAGATAGAAGATTCCATCTGTCTTTTAAGCCAGGCAGTAAGGAGACTTATAAAACACTCTTCTTTTTTGGGGGTGGGGGGGGGCGGGGAGGGGATTTTTTCATGTCCTATGGGAGACCCTCAGGAAAATTCTGAGATTTTCTGACACTACTATGTAATATTTTTCTTCCTTTTTTGTGTGAAACAAATGGAATTAAACTTTTTAAATATGCTACACAAAGATCTGTGTGCCCCTTTCCCAGAAGAGAGAACACACTAAGAAGAAAATGTAACATCTGCACAACCTCTGGCCCAAAGCCTCTGTGTGGAGTTCGAGTTGGTCTTCTGCCCATGTTTCTATTAGAAAAGATAAACTTGTCCTCAGTTGAGAAGAGTTATGCCTAAATATAATTGCAGGCCCGAAGTCGACCCTAAGAAAGATATTAAAGAGTCAGAAAATTATTCTCCTCACTGAAAGATGCTGGTTGTATCCATGGAACGTTAATGACAGCAGCAGGGCTCAGCCTTTCATTGTCCACACCCATGACCACGTGAGCCACACCACCTCTGGGTCCAAAACTTTGAGTTCCTTTGAAGACACCTCACCTTTGACAGAGGGCTGGAAGCAGTATGACATATCAGAATGTGGCTTACTACTACTGTGGATGCGAAATAAAGAGAAATGAAAAACTGTCCCCTGGTATTCCCAAAATTTGTTTCACTGCAATTTAAATAATCCAAATAAAGCCTGGCTCAGCGAATGAAGTTATTTCTAATTTGGCAGATACTAAAACAGTTAAAGAAACCCTGGTGGCATAGTGGTTAAGTGCTACGGTTGCTAACCAGGAGTTGGGCAGTTCAAATCCACCAGGCGCTCCTTGGAAACTTCATGGGGCAGTTCTACCCTGTCCTATAGGGTCGCTATGAGTTGGAATTGACTTGACTGCAGCAGGTTTTGTTTTTTTTTTTTTAAAAGCAGTTAAGATTATGAAAGTTACTTGCATGCGGGGCCAAAAATTCTTAAGCTTGGCTGCTTGCAGCTCCACTCACACACACATACACACACACACACAAAGCCATTTAAATGTAAACTCACGAAAGAAATGTGTATTACTTAAATATTAAAAAGAACAGAAGAAACAAAAAACCCAAAATCCATTGCCATCAAGTAAATTCTGGCTTGGTGACCCTACAGGATAGAGTAGAACTGCCCCACAGGAGTGGATTTGAACTGCTGACCTTTTGGTTAGCAGTCAGGCTCTCGACCACTGTACCACCAGAGCTCCACACTTAAATGATTAGAGGAAAAAAAAAAATCACTTAAATATCCAGACACCCTCTCCTCCAGCCCTCACCATCTCTAGCCTGAACTAGCGCAAAAGCCTCTTTACCAGTCGACCCGACTCTAGTCAGATTCATTTCACCCCTCTCCCTGCCCCACACCCTTCCAACTTAGCTATCATTTAAAAAATACCCAAAAGGACAGAACACATGTTTAAGTGAAAAGACAAAACAAAAACAAGGAGTACAAGATTTTAGAATCTTCTAATATCAGCAGAGTTACCTCGGTCTTTTGAATAGCGGCACAGTATTCTAGTAAACAGACGTACTATGTAAGTTATCCTGTCTCCTACTTATTCTGCTTTTTTGTTGTTGTCTTTGCTTTTGCGATGGGCATTCTCACCAGTGTATCTATCTGTAGGGAAAATTTTTAGAATGAGGGTGCTGGCTCAATGAGCAATACTTTTTAAAATCTGATAGCTACGCCAAATTGCCCCAAGAAAGACGATGACTTACATTCCCATTAAGTGTATGTGACTACCAGTTTCTCTACCACGGTCAGCACTAGGTATTCAACTATGATTTCTGCCAATCTCATGAAAGAAAAATCTCCTTCTAATTTACCATTTAAATTTTTTGAATAAAATTCAGCATTTTTCATTTTTATTGACCATTTAAATTTCCTTCACTGTAAACTGAGTTCATGTACTTCGCTCATTTTTCTGTTGGTAGTTATTTTTTCTCACTGATTTGTAAGGATGTCTTTGTAAATGAAGAAAATCAAGCATGGCAAATTTTCCCCCAGTTTGTCTACACCATTTTTGTGATACTGAAATTCTCAATATTAAACCTATCAATGTTTCTCTTGGCTTCTAGAGTATGTCTTTCTTAGAAGGCCTTCATGACTCCAAAATTATGAACAAGTAATTTCTACTTCCTTCTATAACTCTTAATGGCTTTATCAATCACCTGTACTTTAACATGGAAACCCTGGTGGTGAAGTGGTTAAGAACTACAGCTGCTAACGAAAAGGTCAGCAGTTCAAATCCACCAGCCGCTCCTTGGAAACTGTATGCGCAGTTTTACTCTGTCCTACAGGGTCGCTATAAGTCAGAAACGACTCAACGGCAATGCGTTTGTTTCTTTCTTTTGTACTTTAATCTTTCTGGAATTTCAGTATAAGGAGTGAGGCAAAGACAAGACGTCCCTGATGCCAACATCACTGTGGATGACCTCTTTTTGTCATTGGTTTGCAATGTATCTTTAAATGTATCTTTACCATAACCTAAATACCCATAGGCATTTGCATTTATTTCTGCTCTCCATTCTGTGCCATCAATTGCCTAGTATTTCTTCTCTTTTACCAACCTGTTTTAACCTGTTACAGCATCGGCATATATGTCATTATCTAGTAGGGCTTCCCTCTCTATGCTTTTTATCAGAATTATCAGTTACCTGGCTCTCACACTTTTTCTAGGTAAAATTTAGTAGTGCATTTTTGTCATATTTCTCCCAACAATTCTGTTGGTATCTTCCAGTGGAACCAAGTTTACAGGTGAATTTAAAAAGAACTATCATCTTTTCAAAATCGAACGTTACTTTACTAAGGTCCTATTATCTACTATTCCCATCCTCCCCAGGTGCTTCTTCTATTGGTCATCTTTTTACAAACCTTAGTAGCATTTAAGATTTTCTTCTGGAGTTATTTTCTTATACCCAGGAATTTTACCTTTTCAGATGCTACTACGAAGGGGCTTTTTCATTCCATCATTCTGTAACTATTTTTTGTCTGCATAAAAAAGGTATCAATTCTTGAGTATTAAAATCAGAACCAACCAACTTCAAATTAAATTCTTATTACTTCTCAGTTCTTTGGTGAATTTGCTTCACTTTACACAATATAAAATATCACTTGCAAGTAATTCTGCCTTCTACTTTATATATATCTTTCTTCCTCCTGTCTAAATGCAGTGGCAAATACTGCCTGAGCAAAATTCAATTATGGTGATAGTGAACATCCTTTTATTTTTTCTGACATTTGTGGGAACTCTCCTAGGATTATCATTAAGCATAATGCTGGCTTTTGGTTTGAAAAACAGGAAGTTCTTGTCATCTGAGTGTTCATAATTCAAGTCTTAGCAGTTACCAGGTTACACAGGGAAACAAGTCATCATGAAATAAAAATATCCACTGATGAATGAAGCCTCATAAAATTTATTCCCACTCAAATACCCCTCCCTATTTAACTCTAATCAATCCCTGTACACCTTTTAAGATTGTGCTGCAAACAAACATGGAGTGAAGAATGTCTTCATTATACTCTTATAACTTCATCAGACAAATTTTATATCTATGTTATACCCACAACTTCATTCTGCATTCATCCTAAGAATCAGTATAGCTGCAATTATAACTGAAACCCCTGCCTTCCACTATTTACTAGGAAACTGTGTTTCCCACTTAAAATGGATTCCATTATTCTAGTACTAATGATCAACTAATAACAAAGGACCCTTATGGCATTTTCAAACCCACGAAGGGAATAACATTAATTCCTGTTGCACTAAGCTTCAACCACCTCCACCCTCTTCCACCACCACTGAAATCAGTAATACAGCTTGAACTCTGGTCAACTGCTTTTCAGAAGCTACTGAAGTGATCATATAGATTTTGGAGATAGAGCCAGTGTAATGTTTAAGTGCACAGGCTCTGGAACCTACTAATTCCCTGGGTTCAAATTCTGGTTCCACCACGTATCTACTACATGACCTTCAGCAAATTACTCAAGGTCTCTATGCCTCAGTTTCCTTGTCTATAAAATAGGAATATTACCTACCTCACAGGTGGGCTCAATTCACTGAGTTAATACATGTAAAGCCCCCAGGAGAATGTCTGAAGTCTAGTAGGTGCTCAACAAAGGTGAGCTATTATTACTGCTCTTTTTTGGTATTGTTTATTTCATGTATTACATTAGGGTATTCCTTTATAACGAACTAGCCTTGTAATATGGGGATGAATCCTATCTGGCCATGACAGAACAGTCTTTTAAGTTCTGCTAAATTCTACTTGCTAATATTTTATTTTAAAATTTCACATTCCTTGATACAGTACTAAAATTAGAAACTGAATCTATTTATTTGTAATAGATTCAGTTTCTAATTTTAGTACTATATCAAGTCCCAGTGTCAATATTCGGCAGACTTTGTAAAAAGAATCATTGATTTTTTTACCCCTTCTTTATGCTAGAACAATCTAAATGGTATCAAAATTATCTTCTCTGTGAAGGTAAACGAATTCACCTGTAATACCATCTGGGCCTGGTGTTTTGGGGGATGGTAGCTTTTTGATAATTTTCCCAATTTCTTCCATTGTTACTGATCTGTTAGGTTCTCTCTCCTGGAGTCAATTTTGAATACTGGATTTCCTTTAAAAAAAAAAAAAAATCTGGTTATTTTATGTAGTCATAAAAAGCACTCGTATTTTTAAAAATGTTTCTAACTTTATGTATTTGTGTTCCCTTTTTTCCTTCAGAAGGCTAGCCAGTTTACACCTATTTTATAAAACCCATTCCCCACAAAAGATCAGCTTTCGAATATACGTTTTACTATTTTTTCAGTTTAAAAATTTTTTTTTTAATTTTCTCTTTGTATCTCCTTCCTCCTCCTTTGTCTAAGTTAGATGCTTATTTTAGTTTTTTTCCGTTTCATATTTGGGTGGTTAAGGCTATATGCTCTTCCTTTGAGTAAATGTTTTATTATCACTACTTTTTAAGAAATCCTGCCATCTTTTCTTTTACTCTACTTGCTTTTAAGTGTCCTATAGTTTTCAATTAGGTGGCCCATAGTTTGCAATAAAAATTAAACAAAAAGGTCCTAGAATGTTACCCGTTTCCTCTCTCTAAATGGATTTCTTAATGTACTGACCCTTTGTGGCTTAATACGATCAATTTTTTAAAATACTGCATAGATGGTTCAAATGAATCGGCCAGGGTATGTTGTCAGGTGCCATCAAGTCGGTTCCTATGTACAAGAGAACAAAACACTGCCCAATCCTGTGCCATCCTCACAATTGTTGCTATGCTGGAGCCCACTGTTGCAGCCACTATGACAAATCCACCTCGTTGACGGTCATCCTCTTTTTCACTGACCCTCTACCAACCATGATGTCCTTCTCTAGGGACTGATCCCTCCTGATAACACGTCCAAAGTGCATCAGATGAAGTCTCACCATCCTCACTTCTAAAGAGCACTCTGATTTGTTCATGGTATATTCAATATTCTTCGCCAATACCATAATCCAAAGACATCAATTTTCCTTCAGTCTTCCCTTATTCATTGCCCAGCTTTTGCATGCATATGAGGCAAGTGAAAATAACATGGCTTGGGTCAGGCTCATCTTAGTCCTCAAAGTAACATTTCTGCTTCTTTAACACTTAAAAGAGGTCTTTTTAAGCAGATTTGCCCAAAGCAATGTCATTTAATTTCTTCACCGCTGCTTCCATGGGCGTTCATTGCAGATCCAAGTAAAATGAAATCCTTGATAAACATCAATATTTTCTCTTTTTATCATGATGTTGCTTATTGATCCAGTTGTGAAGACTTCTGTTTTATGTTGAGGTGTAATCCATACTGAAGGCTGTGGTATCTGATCTTCATCAGTAAGTGCTTCAAGTCCTCTTCACTTTCAGCAAGCAGACTGTGCACCTGCATATTGCAGGTTCTTAATGAGTCTTCCTCCAATCCTGATGCAGCGTTCTTCTTCATATAGTCCAGCTTCTCGGATTATTTGCTCAGCATATAGACTAAGTATGGTGAAAGGATACAACTCTGATGCACACCTTTCCTGACTTTAAACCACGCAGTGTCTCCTTGTTCTGTCCGAACAACTGCCTCTTGGATCTATGCACAGGTTCTGCAATTAAGTGTTCTGAAAATTCCCGTTCTTTGCAATGTTATTTGCAACTTGTTTTTGATCCACAAAGTCAAATGCCTTTGCACAGTCAATAAAATGCAGGTAAACAGCTTTCTGGTATTCTCTGCTTTCAGCCAAGATCCATCTGACATTAGCAATGATATCCCTTGTTCCAGGTCCTTTTCTGAATCCAGCTTGAGTTTCTGGCCGTTCACTATCTATGCACTGCTGCAACTGTTTCTGAATTATCTTCAGCAAAATTTTACTTGGATATGATATTAACAATACTGTTCGATAATTTTCGCATCCTGTTAGATCACCTTTCTTTGGGATGTGCGCAAATATCGCATAGATGCTGGAAAAGAACTTGGCCAGGGTGCAGTGTGTGATCATTATTAACCAGAGTCTACTACATCCTTACTTATTTTATTTTGGTTTTCTTACTGTTTGACATGCAGCCCTGATGGTACAATGGTTAAATGCTCAAATGCTAACCAAAAGGTTGGTGGTTTGAACCCACCAGTGGTTCTGCAAAAAAAGATCTGGTCATCTGTCATTGTAAAGATTATAGACTAGGAAACCCTACAAGGCAGTTCTACTGTCCAACATGGTAGCTATGAATCAGCATCAGCCCGATGGCACACAACAACAACGTTTCAGCTGTTAGGCATGAATTTTTAAAAACTCTTATTAGTATTACGACTGCTAACTTAAGATTAACCAATATTAAAAAAAAAAAAAACTTCAGTGTAAAATTATTTTATACCTATGCACCACTTTGCTCTTCAGAATCCAGAACTAAGCAATGTCAACTTCAACAAAAATATTCAAGACTATTAAATTAAATACAGAAAGATATGTGCACATGATTAAACATTCCTACCATTTATGAACATGACGAACATTTAACTTTTTCATACTAAACACAAAATACATTTAAATTCTAAAAAGTCCAACACTTACAAGCGATTTAACTATAAAGATATATTCCTTAATAATACAAACCAAGTTATTTGTGCACCTGAACAATGATAAAAAAAGTTGTCTATTTTTAACAGAATGGTACTTGTATTGCTTTCTAGAAGTTTAAGAAAATTACCGTACATTTAGATTCTCAGGTAAAAAAAAAAGGGGCGGGGCCTAGACACAGGAAAAGGAATGGTATGACACCCTCCCAGACTTTAGATTTAAAACTTTTCCTCTAGTTTTGTCCTACACATGTGAATAGGTCCTTAATTCAGGGCAAATGGTAGTGTGCAGAGTATTCTTCTGCGGCAGGGAAGTTTAGAATTTAGCATGTTTATACTGTGAATGTGGCTAAATTTCTTTGCTAAACTGATTTCTTGGAAACCATGGTGGCATAATGGTTAAGTGCTACAGCCGCTATCCAAAGGGTCGGCAGTTCAAATCCGCCGGGCGCTCCTTGGAAACTCTATGGGGCAGTTCTACTCTGTCCTATAGGGTCGCTATGAGTCGGAATCCACTCCACAGCACTGAGTTTGGGGTTTTTTTTGGTTTTAATATGGACAATAAGTCCTTGATTTATTGTAAAATTTATTTTACTTTACTCTCATTTGCTATCTAAACATTCAATATATCTCAACATTAGGAAGCAAAGTTAACGAAGGTGACTTTCAAGCAACTGCAAGTGTCAAACTTCTGTGGCATAAAAAAACAGCAGTGAAGTCTAAATACTCGCAGTAACTTACAGCCACATGAATAAGCAAGACCCAGATGTGACCCAAGCACAAAGGTCTTTGTGCAAAAACTGGGGAGAAGGTGAATGTAACTCTCAAAGGATGCAAATTCCCCCAGTCAGCAGGTCTGAGTCAGCATTCAGAACAAAATAAGCTTGGGTTCTAGTCTTCGTTATGGGACTATCTTGCTACTTTTATAAATCAATGTCTACAATTTTAAAAAATCCATTTATCTGGGCTTATTTTTATTTACCAAATGAGAAATCATGAGTCACTCCGTTTACAGGTAAAAGCCGTGGTCTTTCCTTTAGACGCGCTAAAGGTGACTGCAGCCCCGAAACGCCTGAGATCTTGAATCACTATGGGACCCAACCGGTCCTAGCACCTTTTGGTGGTTTTCATGAAAAATTTTCAAAGCAAGGGTGGCGGATGCTCAAACTGTAAAGTCACTCACTACACATTTACCTCATGGGCTTGTTTCACAGCTTACAGGTAGGGAAACATAAGGTGGGAATTACGAGCAGATGGGTAGAACTGTATGGGGCAAAGTAAAGGTTATGCTGAAAGAGTAAAAATAGCTGAAGCATTTACATGCTCCATTTAGCATTTTTTAATGCCAAATATTTGATAGAGTTTACAATTAACAACATCCTCTGCCCCCAAGCCCCGAACGACTGAGCTTCCTATAACGCGATGCACCATGGTGTCGCAGAAAAAGCAGTGCCACGCTATATGGTTGAACTCACCGCTCTGCAGGCGTCCATTTCTCCCATCCGTGAAAAGGCGGGTGGACAAGACCACTAAGGCCCCTTCCCTCAACACAGTGAGGGGGTCCCCGAGATGCGGAGGCCGGAATTCCAGCCTCCCGGGAGGAAGGGGGAAGCCCTGGTGGCGTAGTAAGTGCTACGGCTGCTAACCAAAAGGTCGGCAGTTCGAGGCCACCAGGCGATCCCTGGAAACTCTACGGGGCAGTTCTACTCTGTCCTATAGGGTCGGTATGAGTCGGAATCGACTTGATGGCAATGGGTTTGGTTTTGGGAGGAAGTGGCCCCGCACCGCCGCTCCAGTCGCGCGTCGGCCCTAAAAACAGGCAAACCCCGGCCCCGCCCTGCGGTCTTAGCGCTCCAGG
Organism: Loxodonta africana; assembly: GCF_030014295.1. Lineage (NCBI taxonomy): Eukaryota > Metazoa > Chordata > Mammalia > Proboscidea > Elephantidae > Loxodonta > Loxodonta africana. The sequence goes on along the minus strand of NC_087350.1, from coordinate 79,858,163 downwards.
GAGGTGCCTCCCCTGCCTCGGGGGCGCCCCAGTGAAAGCGCTCCCTCCTCGCCGGCCCAGCCCCGCAGCCCCCAAGGAAGGGACTGCGGGGAAAGGTCGCTCGGGCAGCCGGGTGGCGCCTCCCGCCCCGGGAAGACTCCCGGCAGGCGGGAGAGTTGGAAACCGCGGAAGTGGAAAAATGCCTCCAGTCGCTCCGTCCCCGGAGGGCTCCGGAGAGGGTCCGCAGCCACTGGGGCCGGGAGAGGTGGCTGGCGCGCGCGCGTGAGGTGCCGCACGCGTCTGGGGGGCGCAGCGCGCGCGCGAAGAAGGACGGCGCCGGAGGGCCGATGGCGGGCGGCCTTTCTGACCTTTCTTCATGCTTCTATTCTCTCCAACCCAGAGGCGCTTGCCTCACGCCCTCAACCCACACTCACCCAGGGCCGCGGGCGTCCCAGCTCCACGCCCGGTAGCCGCCCGCCCGCAGGTCGGCGGGCGAGCCAGCTAGTACGCGAGCCAGCGCCCGCGCAGGCGCAGACCTCGACCGACCCCAGCCGGCAGGCGTAGCCTGACGCGCCCAAACGCCGTTCGGAAGGCGGCGGCCGCTGCAGTCGGGTCACGTGAGGGAGACACCGCCCAGCCGCCTCAGCCTAAACTAGCGAAGAGGCAGGTGACGCGGACTGCCTCCTCCCTGCCGCTGTTCCTGGCCGCCGCTCGCCACGGAGCGGCAGGCGAATGGGCAAGCCATCACACCTATCGTAAGGCACGAAGGCTCCGCAAGCCAGAATACCGTAGCTTTGGTTTCTGGTGAGTCGGCAAACGGTCGGGCTTTTGTTACCCTACGGTGGCCTCACGGTGCCAGAAACAGCCAACGCCTTATCTAGCGTGCTGCAAGAGGGGAAGTGGGAATTTTCATTCGGTAGATGGAAACCGAAGGTGGCACTGAAGATTGCAAGTGCCCCCCGCCTGACTACCCTGTGCTGCTTCGATACCAGTAAATCAGTTGCCTGGCGACCCCATGTGCGTCGGAGTAAAATTGTGTTCCATAGGGTTTTCAAATGTCTTTTCAGAACTAGAGAGCCAGGCCTTCCAGGCGACTTGAACCTCCAGCCTTTCACTTAGAAGCTGAGCGTGATAACGGTTTGCACTACTCAGGGACTCCCAGCCTTGGTTAGGTTTCCCGAAACCTTTGGAGTGGCTTTGTATTAGTTACCAGTACTGCAGCTCATGGAGCCGTGGTGGCACAGTGGTTAAGAGCTACGGCTGCTAGTCAAAAGGTCAGCAGTTCAAATCCACCATCCGCTCCTTCGAAACCCTATGGGTCGGTTCTGCTCTGCTCTGTAGGGTCACCATGTGTTGGAATCGGCTCGTCGACACATGACAACAGCAGCTCACAGAAGAATCCCTGTGAGCGCTCTAGGACTTAGAAATCACTTTGAAACCTTTTTCCCTTTGAACCTCAGGCAACCGGAGGAGTCTGGAAGGAACGCTGGACAGGGAGCTAGGAGTCCTGGCTCCTTCCTGGGAGTGTTGTTGGAGTAGTCACTGGACTCAGAGCCCCAGAGCCCTGTCTGAAAAGTAACTCCCGCCTTGCTTTCATCCTAAGGTGTTGTAAGAATTACTGGAGGTAATTTGTAAACTGGAACTCACACAACAGATGTGGGGGGTTGAAGGAAACAGGGAAGGTGAGCCTGGTGAACAGAGGCTCCTCTAATCTGTAGAATTAAAAAAAAAAAAAATCTGTAGAATATGTGTGCTTTATTTGGAGTTAGTCCAGCAACTGCAGTGATTTGAAGCATTAGTGGGGAATTCCAGGGATCGCCTCTAGGTGGTGCCCACTTCCCCCCAAAAGCACTTTGTAGATAACTGAATTCAAAAGTGTGGTGTTCTGCCTAACCCTGCTTCAGCTGGTGTGTTTAATTGCTTCTTGAGATGTTGGGGACTACTTCACCAAACGCTCTACTGAGGTACCTACTGTGTGCCATGTCCATGTCTAAGCTCCCTGGGGGACCTTAGAGCCTAATGAAGAATATAAAAACAAAGTTCAGAAGTGTGAGGGACCTTTTCCCTTGAGAGCCTCAGGAACGGTGTCAGAGAAGGTGTTTGGACTGGGCCTTGGAGAACGAAGGAGTGAAATTTGGACCAGTGGAGAAAGTCATAGTGGCAGAAATAAGATTGTAAAGGTCAGGTGGCGGGGCCTGGTAGCGTGAATCTTGACTGTCAGAAGCAGGCACCTGGCATCTAATTAGTGCCCAAGGGATATATTGTGGGCTCCACAAGACAGTGACAAGGCCACACAATGGTTTAGAAAGATTAATTGGGCAACGGTTGGAGAAAAGACATTTACCTCAATTTATGTTTGCCCCATCTTGTGTGTATTCCTATTCGGATGTATTATTCGAAAAATAAATAACCCAGGCAGGTATCCAGCATGTTCATAAGCATAAATAATTAATGTCAGGATAGAATGGAGAGGTTTTTCTCATGTGGTAAAACCTAAAAAAAAGATTGAAACTAAACACTCAGTTGGGGCATAGCAGACACAAAAGAATGAGAAAATCGCAGGCCGACAGAACACTCAGTTCTGGAGCTCGGCCAATCCGTTCCTTTTATGCCACAGGCCACAGCAGTAGGCCTCTGCACCTCGGGCTCTGAGCTACGTGTCCAAAACCCCCAGGCCCTTAATTGGCTCTTCATGGGCATAGGAGTGTTGGAGCTCAAAACCCTCTGTTTTGATTCAGCATTCATCATTAAGTCAGCCTTTCATTTCTCTGTCCTCATCCATTCGTTCATTCATTATTCAGTCTGCTCTTCATATCTCCAGCCTCTGTAACAGCTGTCAGACAAACATCCTCTAACCCAGCTCTGATCATGTCGCTTGTCAACTTAAAAACCTCTTGCCTCCCCCAGTAAATTGAATCTCCTTAGCATGGTGGAAACCCTGGTGGTGTAGTGCTTAAGAGCTACACTAGTAACCAAAAGGTTGGCAGTTTGAATCCACCAGGTGCTCCTTGGAAACTCTGGGGCAGTTCTACTCCGTCCTATAGGGTTGCTATGAGTCGGAATTGACTCGGCGACAACGGGTTTGGTTTTTTTTTTTAGCATGGCACATGGGGCTGTCTGTGTCCTGGCCTCCTACCTACCTGCCCGCCTTCATCTCACACTACATTTCCCAGCCATATGCAGTCTCTAAATGTTTTGCAAATCCTTGTGTCCCTTAAATCTGTTTCCCCCTTTTACCCCCAGATTTTTACCAATCAAACATGTTAATCCTTGGAGACCCCATCACTGCCTCCTCCAAAAAGCCCTCCCTGATTACCCCAGGCAACATCGATTGCCCTTGCCCTGTCTTTCGCATGGCACTGGTATGGAGCACTTCTGACATCCTTCTCTGTTACAGTCACCCACGACGGCGTCTCTCATCCCCACTGCCAGCTCCTCCGGGCGGGGCTGTCTGACTCCTGGCTTGTCAACCCAGTGCTCGGCAGAAAGGATGCTTTGGAGCTGTTTATGGAAATAAAGTACTGGTGCAGAGCAGAGCCTCTAAAAGGGATGGTCTGGTTACTTGGGGAAAGAAACATGGGAATGTTGCCAATGGAAGTTTGGTTACGTGCCCTCTGCTTCCCCCAAAGTACTTTCTAGAAAGTTGTCCACCAGCCCTGTGTCCACAAAAACAGCTTTATGCAAGCTGTCAGCGGAGTCTCAGCTACTGTGAGTGGCTCTGCCCAGATAAGGTCACCTTTGGTCATCCCTTAACAAGAGGTCAGTGACCTTCCTCTCTCTGCAGCTGACATTTCCCAGACCCTTGCAACCTTCTGGGCCTCTCTCTGCCACTCCCCTTTACACCCCTAGGCCCTAGCCACACAGCTGGTCACTTTGGATGCCCTTCCCTGGACTTTAGTGTCCTTTTACACACTCCCAAACTACGTAAGTTTTGTCCTCTGTGCCTAGAAGACCCTGCTTGGTTCATGACAAAGTCCGGTTTATCCTTCACTGCTCAGCTCAAACAGAGGCTTCTCTTTGCCCTTTCCCTGACCCAGACCTTGACCCTGCCACATCCATGCTGCAGGGCCCCACCTGAGCGGCCAAGCCCAGCCACTCTCTTCCCCCAAGGAGTCCTTTACCTGTTTTCAGCCTTTCTCTCCCCCTGGCTAGTCTGTGAACCTTGGGACATGGTGCCTTTCTTCACTCGTTTCCAAACCCACAATGACCTAACAACTCACATGTGCCTGTATATATAACACACATTAACCAGATAGAGGTCTTACCCTACAAGCCTGTGTGATTATTCTGTTCTGTTCATTTTAATACTGGTGGGGCCTCACTCAGTCAGTGATTCTGACCCCTGTTGCACATTAGAATCATCTGGGGATATTTAAGAACAAAAAAACCCTAGACCTGGGTCTATCCTCAGAGATTCTGATTTAATTGGTCTGCAGTGGTTCTTGGACATTAGTATGTTTTCAAAGCTCCCCAGGTGTGCTGAGATTGAGAACAATAGCACTAAATCCTTGCTTCCCAAATGTGCTGAAGATAAGAAACACATGAACTTGGCCAACTGCGTATGGTCCCCAGGCCTGCAGCATCGGCATCACCTGGGAGCTTGTTAGAAATGCAGAATCCTGGCCTGCCCCAGACCTGCTGAATCAGGATCTGTCTGTATTTAACAAAATCACCAGGTGATTTTTATGCATGTTACAGCTTGAAAAGCATTGACATAGATTCTAGGTTTTAGAAGGTTGGTGTGGTGCAGCGCCTTACTTAATACGGCCCTTTAACCCATAGTCTTCGTAACTCTAACCAAATGGCTGGGTGGGACTATACAAATGAGGTGCTTTTGGCCCACTAAGGGGCTTGGATAGCTTGCTAACAATTTAAAGAATGTGCATGGTGGGACCAGGCAAATAAGGATATACCTTATTTGTTAACCTATGATTGTTAAGGTTGTGTGTCAACTTGGATGGGCCATGATTTTCAGTGGTTTGGCAGTTACGATGTTTGGCAGTTGTATGATGATGTGATCACTTCCATGATGAAATTTAATATAATGTGATCACCTCCATGTTGGAATCTGCTCTGAGCCAGTCAGTTGAAAAAGAGTTTCCTTGGGGGTGTGGCCTGCATCCAATGTAGGTGGATTCACTGGCAAGTCTCGTGGGCTCTTGCTTGCTTTTCATCCTTCGGCTGGCTCCTGTTCATCTGATTTCTGGTTCTTGGGACTTGAGCTAGCAGCTTACCTGCTGTCTTGCCTGCCGATCTTGGGATTCGTCAGTCTTCACAGTCTGTGTGCCAGAACCCTGCTGTCTAACCTGCTGATCCTGAGTTCTGTAGGCCCTGTGGCTACATGAATCAGGAGAAGCCTCCAGCCTGACCCAGGGACCTGGGGCATTCTAGCCTCTACAACTGCATGAGTCATTTCCTTGACATAAATCTCTCTATATATTTATACACTTTATTGGTTTTGTTTCTCTGGAGAACCCACCCTAAGACAGAACCTTAAAGAGGAGATTGGCCTGTTTTACCATCCCACTAGGCTTAAAGGGAGACACTGAGAGAGTGTAGGAGCTATAACATCAGAGATGATAAAAATTAGCGACAGAGAAACGGTGGCAGCAGAACCAAGAGATCAGCAGGAGACTTGCTGGCAGGAGACAGTGTGGTGGGCTTCCTGGCCTATAGAGTGAGAAAGCTGAGTTCCTTTGGGTGGGAAGCTTGGTGGCAGAGTAGGTGGCCTCTGGGCACTTGAGCGAGCTAGGTTTGCTGTCCCACGGAGGTAGAGCTGAGCACCTTCCGGCTGAGGCCTATTGGTGGAGTGGGGTACCTCTGGGCACTTATCAGCAGAGCTGAAAGAGCTTTGTAACACTTAACCAAGCAGGGCAGAGGCCTGGCTGAGTTGCTGAGGGCCAGGGAGAGGCCTGCCTGCAGGCACAGCTGAGAAGAGGCTGTCCTGATCAAAGAATTATATCCTGAGCGTTCCTGAACCTGTGTTACTTCCCTAATAAACCCCATAATCGTGAGCATTGTCTGTGAGTTCTTTGTGGTCATTGCAATGAGTTATCGAACTCAGCAGAGAATTAGAGTGCCCTGTGGAAGGGATGATTGGTGTCAGAATTAATGAAGATGGCAAAGAGAGGAGATGTGTCTGACCTCTGCCTCATAGGAATCAGCCTTGGGATGTTGATCTTGATTCTCCTTCTCCCTTGTGAAATTAAATGAGGTCAGATGCCTCCACCACGCCATTTTAACAGTTGGTTAAAAAAATAGATCTCCAAGTCATTGCTTAGGAAGCACTGAGTTCCTTTTAACGGTGGTGGAACACTTTGGGAAAGGAAAACGGTAATGGTTGCACTGCCTGTGAAAGCTGGACAATGAATAAGGAAGACCGAAGAAAAATAGATGCCTCTGAATTGTGGTGTTGGCGAAGAATATTGAACATACCATGGACTGCCAGAAGAACGAACAAATCTGTCCTGGAAGAAGTACAGCCAGAATGCTCCTTAGAAGCAAGGATGGCAAGACTTTGTCTCATGTACTTGGGACATGTTACCAGGAGGGACCAGTTCCTGGAGAAGGACGTGGTAAAGTGGAGGGTCAGCGAAAAAGACAAAGACCCTCAATGAGATGGATTAACACAGTGGCTATAACAATAGGCTCAAACAATGATTGGGAGGATGGTGCAGGGCTGGGTAACATTTCGTTCTGTACGCATAGGGTTGCTATGAGTTGGAACTGACTTGAAAGCACCTAACAACCGTAGTTACACAATATGATGAACTTAATTATACAAGTAAAAATCATTGAATTGGCAAATGTTTTGTTATATTTTTACTTTGTTGTTGTTTTACCCTATGTGTTACAGAGTAGAACTGCTCCATAGGGTTTTCTTGGCTGTGATCTTAATGGAAGCAGATCACCAGGTCTTTTCTGCAGTACCACTGGGTGGGTTTGAATCGCCAACCTTTAGGTTAGCAGTCAAGCGCAAACCATTTGTGCCACCTAAGGACCTATATTTTTACTACAATAATAATTAAAAAAAAAAAAACTCCCCAGTCCTAACTCAGATCTACTACTAAATCAGAATTTCCCAGGGAGAGGCCAGTCGACCTATATGGATTAACACAGACCCCAGGTGATTCTTCTTAAGCAGTTTTGTGAAACAACAGCTCTACCTGATAATCAGACCCATAATAGTGACCTAAAGTTTAAACACAGGGGCCTGCAGGGTTCAGGAATGTGTGAGTGGATGAGCCTTCCGCCCAGGGGGAAGTGGGAGCCCAGGCCTAGGAGAGATGGTACAAACTGTGTGAGTGGATGAGCCTTCCGCCCAGAGGGGAAGTGGGAGCCCAGGCCTAGGAGAGATGGTACAAACTGTGTGAGTGGATGAGCCTTCCGCCCAGAGGGGAAGTGGGAGCCCAGGCCTAGGAGAGATGATACAAACTGTGTGAGTGGATGAGCCTTCTGCCCAGGGGGGAAGTGGGAGCCCAGGCCTAGGAGAGATGGTACAAACTGTGTGAGTGGATGAGCTTTCAGCCCAGGGGGGAAGTGGGAGCCCAGGCCTAGGAGAGATGGTACAAACTGTGTGAGTGGATGAGCTTTCAGCCCAGGGGGGAAGTGGGAGCCCAGGCCTAGGGAGCCCAGGCCTAGGAGAGATGGTACAAACCAAGAGGTGTGAGGTTCGTAGGAGCAGGGAATTGCAATCAGGTAAGGCTACCTGGAAGAGGTAACCCATAAAAGACGACTGAGATTTAAACAAGGTGGCTCCAGAGAAAGCGTGGGACCGGAAGGGGTGTGTAAGGTGGGAGACAGCAGGCTGCTCTTTGTCCCTGACCTTGTTCCTGTCCCCTACCTTTGCTTTTCTCTCCGGTACACCTGCAGGCAGAGCTTGTGCCCTCCGGCAGCTCTCAGGACTCAGGTTGTTGGCCTCTGGGTGGGATCATGGGACACCCTACTTGGTATCTGAGTAACATGTACTTGTGAAATACAAACATTTCTATCTAGCAAGGGCTGAGTCAGTAAAGCAACAACGAACGTTGGCATAATACTCCGTGGTTTTCCAAGCAGTTACGTGATAGCTATTTCCTCTGATTTTCACATCACTCACACGCTCAGAGAAGTCCGGTGACCTGCTTCAGTTTTACACGTATCAAGAGGTGAGGCTGGGACTTCGCCTCCTCCATCATTTTTGGGAACAGAGCTGGACATAGCAGCTCAGTCCGTAGCTGATGTCTTCGGCTTCCCTAGCGCTTGGGAAAGGGACTGGGCACCTGGTGAGTTGCGGGGAGGCGGGCAGGTTGGCCCTTTACTTTGTACAAGAACCGCAGGTGAACTTCTGATCACGCAAGTTGGGAAATGCTGAGCTAGATGCAGCACGTTGTAAGGTCAGAATAAAGGCCAGAATACTTGGGTTTAAATCCTAGATCCCCACTTCCTGATCACATACTGGGGCAAGGCCCTCCCCTTCTCTGGGCTTCGGTTTCCTGTCTACGGAACAAGGACCTTCTGGTGCTGAAGTACCCAGGATGGCAGACCCAGCATGGTGGGAGCTTGTTCTCCTTCAGGTGGCCAGTGTGGAGGGGGCCGTGGAGTGGAGGCTTGTGGTCACCTGAGGTTTTAAGTGTCACCCTCTTCTCTCGTACCTGGGGAAGAAGAACGTGGTTCCCTCCAGATCCTGCTAACCACCAGCCTGCAGCCCCACCACTAAACCCAGCTTCTGCTTTTCCTGTTGTTAAGTTCTGTTTAGCTGATTCTAGTCCATAGCGGACCCCATGTGACATAGTAAAACTGCCCCATAGGGTTTTCTTGGCTGTAGACCTTACGAAAACAGATTGCCACATCTTTCTCCTGCAGAGCCACTGAGTGGTTCAACCTCCGACCTTTTAGTTAGTAGCCACATGCTTAACCGGGGCTTCTTTCTGCTTTTTCTAGCAGTCACTTAACCTTATACAAGGTCAAGCATACCCAGAGTAAGGTCTCCATAAATGACCTTTTATCATTGTTACTTCACTTAACATATAGGTATTAAGCATCTGGTCCCAGGCCCAGTGCCGTCGAGTCAATTCCGACTCATAGCGACCCTATAGGACAGAGAAGCACTGCCCCATAGAGTTTCCAAGGAGCGCCTGGCGGATTCAAACTGTCGAGCCTTTGGCTAGCAGCTGTAGCACTTAACCGCTATGCCACCAGGGTTTCTGGTATGTGTCAGGAATTCTAGATTCCTGCTCCTCTGGAGTCTACATTCTAGTGAGTGAAGACAGTAAATAACGAACATCATACATGTTTAATATATAAGCAATAAAGACTTTGCTTAGGTTTAATATTTAAACAATAAAGACAATAAACGGTAATGGGGAAATAAATGGTAAATTCAATAATTATTTAAATAATAAACACAACAAATGTTTATTGTTTAGATAATAACTGTTGAATGTTAGAATTAATTTAAATAACAAAACTGGGATGTTAGCCAATGCCAAGGTGGGGGATGGGAGAACTCTGAGCAGGGCTCTGGATTTCAACCCAGAGAGTAAAAGGGCCTTAGGCTCTGATTCTTATCCCAGAAGATGCTCAGTAGGGCTAGAAAAAAATTTTTTTTTGTAAAATGGCCACCACTCCTCCTACAGGAAGCTTTCCTGGAGCCTTAGACCTTCTGGGTCTCTTTCCTTTGACATTCTGTGGCTGTATGGCCTCTGCCTTTCCCATGGCTGACATTATCTGCAAGTTGCCTCAACAATGCTAAAGGCGTATGTTAAATACTGTGTGTAGTCTTTGCAATGCCCCCGTGAAGTTGGTTCTCTTCTGCCACTTCACAGCGGAGGAAACAGAAGCTTGGAGAGTTTTGCAGCTTGCCCAGGTCACGTACCTGGAAAGGGGTGGAGAGGATGTGAGTCTGGCCTGCCCAGGGCTCCCCCTGGGTGACTGCTGTTACTCTTCTCATCTGCCTCTGGCACTCCAGGAGGGCAGGGCTCCCTTAGAGCCTCTCTGGGTCCCTTGTCCCCATCCCCCAGCCCAGGACCTCAGCTGCCCCCGCCAGAGGGAGCCCCTGCTGAATGGAAAGGAGTGTTTGAAATATCAGTGACATAGCTTCCAGCAGCACAGCAACACACAATCTACCACAATAAGACAAACAGACTCATGGTGGATAGCTCTCTCAAAGCTCTCTCTAGAAGACCTAATTTAAAAAAAAAAAAAAAAAAAACAGCTGCCATCTAGTTGATTCTGACTCATGTTGGCTCTACGTGTTGTAGAGTAAAACTGTCCTCTATAGGCTTTCATTGGCTGATTTTTTTTTTTTTGGATGTAGATTGCCAGGCCTTTCTTCTGATGATGCCTCTGGATAGATTTGAACTGCCAACTTTTTTGTTGGTAGCCAATCACTTAACCATTTACACCACACAGGAACTCCTAGAGACCCAGATAAATGGTCTGAGGACAGATCTACATGGCAGAAGCCAGACTCAGAATCATCCTTCACCCACAACCACAGAGGCAGTGACTCTGGGTCATGTGCCTCCTGCCTCCTTCCTTGAGATGCATCAGGGCCACCATGTTGGTCAATTCCTAGGCTACCATTCCCAGTGTGTTCTGTGGAGTCCATCTTCTTTAACTCTTGGGAGTAGGAACTCAAGGTGCCATTCCTGGCACCTTGCCTACCTGGTCACACCTCACCATGACCTGTTAATGATTTTCTTTTCCCCTGTTAAGGGGAATTGCCCAAGGTCATGTAAGGAGTGGCAGCTTTGGTGGCCAACTGTGGCTTCAGTTTGCCCAGGACTGCCCTGGTTTTACAGAGAAGGCCTGGTGGCACAGTGGTTAGGCACTTGACTGCTGACTGAAAGGTCTGCAGTTCGAACCCACCAGCCACAGTCTCTTTTCATAAAGATCACAGCCTTGGAAACCCTATGGGGTGGTTCTCCTCTTTCCTATAGGGTCATTATGAATCAGAATCAATTTTATGGCATCAGGTTTGGTTTTGGGTCCTGGTTTTAGCACTGGGAGTCCTGTGCCCTGGAAGCTCCTCAGGCTTGGCACACCAGAACGACTGGTCACCCTGCAAGCAGAGCCTAGACAGCCTCCTGTCCTCACAGCCTCCATTACCTGAGGGCTCAAGCTGTATTTGTTGAAAGAAAACTGCTAATCTTATGCCTCAGGTTTTAGGCAGAGTCCAAGTTGCTGAAAGTTCTCAAATGTAAACAAACAGCTTTTTTGGGGGGGGGGGGGCAGTCCCAGGCATGGCAGTGGAAGATAACTTGATGTCTCTCCAGAGGACAAGAAGCCTTGAAGATGTACTCAGCCTTTGATCCAGCAGTGCCACCTCTATTACAAATTTCTCGTTAAGAAAAAACCAAAAATACGAATAAAGATTTCTGTACAAAGACATTCCCTGCAGTTTTGGGAAAAAAAGTTAAGGTAGAATATCATGCAGCTATGAAAAAAAAAAAAAAAAGATATATTCGGAGATTTAGTGAGATGAAAGAATAGCACAGGACCTTATGTGAAAGGAAAAACGGAAGGTGTAAAACTATACAAACACAGTATGGGCCCAGTTTTTAAAATAGTAGTATGTATGTGCAGGGAAAAACACGGAGGAAATGCTTTACAATGTTAACAGCGCTTTTCTTTGAGTTTAGGGTGGCTTTTACTTTCGTATATTTTCCTGTAATGCACATTTATCGCAGTAAACTCATACAAATTCTATCATCAGAAAGTCAATAACTGAAAAAATACTGTGTACAATTGATCTGCAGTGAGCGGCTGTAATTCAGCCTGGCCTTCCCTCTCAGGAAGCAGGAATGAGCGAGGCTTGGGAGTAGAATGTGTCAGGGTTGCTCCCAGCTCTTGCTCATGTTTCCTCTGCCTGGGATGTCCTACTGTCTACATGAGGCCCGGCTCAGATATCACTTGCCCTGTCTTTTCCTCGCTTGTTTGCACATCTGCTAGCGCAGTTTGCGCATCTGCTAGCGCACCCATCGTCCACCACTCTGCACTGCCTGCCATTTATCTGTTTCCAGGCCTGCCTTTTCCTTCTCTGGGCCTCAGTTTCTGTAACAAGGCCTGGTGATGCAAAAGCTGTTTTCCTTTCCCAGGGACTGGCTGCAATGCCAAAGGAAGCCACATGAGGGCGCCAGAGCCACACTGGTGATTTCTTGCCACCTGGACAGACCGCGGCCCCTTAAACCAAAAAAAAAAAAAAAACCAAACCCACCGCTTGCCGTTGAGATTCGGACTCACAGCGACCCTACAGGACAGAGTAGAACCGCCCCCATAGAGTTTCCAAGGAGCACCTGGCGGATTTGAACTGCTGAGCCTTTGGTTAGCAGCTGTAGCAGTTAACTACTACGCCATCAGGGTTTCCCAAGGCCCCTTATCTCCCCAAACCGGAGATTACACTGGCACTGCAGACCTGGGATGCCTCCACTCAAGAGGGAGCCGGCCAGAAGGAATTGGCTCATAAACCCTGGAGAAGAAACCTCCTATCCCCAGTTTTTCCAGAGCCATGTTGGCCAAGGCTGGCCACCCTCAAGCACCCTGAGGCATGTGGAGGCGGACTTGCTGTGTGGCCTGAGCAAGCCACTGTCCCTCCCTGGGCCTGTTTCCAGCCTACTCTGGTGGGTCTCTGTGCCAAGATGAAGTGGGGGCAGGCAGGCATCCTGGCAGTCTGCCGTTTCCTGTAGTCTCTGGTTGAGGAAGATGTTTTCTGTGCTCAGCTTCCCCCTCCTCTTCGTCACCATTGCTTTTCAATCTGTTTGATACTCAATGTTTGTTAAATTGAACTTAAATGGGAATAAAAACTCTCCACAGCAGAAAGCAGGAGCTTAGAGGTGACCATCAGAAACCATTCCTCCTTCCCCTCCAGGAATTCCTGGCCACAAAGCACTGGCGCTGCCCTTCGCGCGGAATCCTGGTTGGGCCCAGGAGCATTTTTGGACGTGAGAACCATGTGCCAGAGCTTTGTCCGCCCTTGGACACAGGCATCCCATGGGCAAGGGCAGGCCACAGAGCAGCTGCTGTCTGCGTGAGCCCCCAGAGCTGCTTAGAGGGGACTGGAGTCAGAGGTGTGGATTCTGGTCAAAGAATGCAGGCAGGGAAGGAGAGAATGGAAGCCTGAGTCCTGAGGAGAGTGGAGGAGGTAGGGGGCTGGTGGGGAGAGGCAGGAGAGGTAGCGAGTCTATCCAGGGCACAGACCGAGGTTGCTTTCAGCTGTCTCGTGTTTACACCCTGGTGACAGGGTTGCCATGGGCAGGGCCCGAGACCAGAGGCAGGATACCCCATCCCACTCCAGAGGAGGCTTCCTGGCTTGCTGGGGCACCCTCTGCTCCCTCAGGCGCTGACGTGTGTGAAGGAAGGGCTTGGCCTGCAGGCCTTCAGGAACTCTCCCTGCCTCGGGCTCTGCACTCAGACCTGAGTGTTCTCAATGATGGTGTTAGGGCAAACAATGGGAGATTGTGAGCTAAAGTCAGTGCCCTCCAGAAAGTAGGAGGCCAGTCTTCAGAAAGACCAAAAACTACTTCCTGGACTTGAGAACACCCCTTCCCTTGCCCTGCCCTCTGTTCTTTTGCCTCCACAAGAGTGAAGCCCTTGGAGACGCAGCAGCCTTGCCATCTCCTCTCCTGGCAGACTATGCCACACTAGGCCTGTTAGCTCCCCTGATGACCCTACCAGTGTTACCTCTGTCTGGAACGCCTGTCCCTCCCTACTCCCTGGTGAACTCCTACTCATCCTCCAAAGGCCAACTTCTGAAAGGAGAGATCCAGTGCCCCCTAATCTGGGCTCCCACAGTACCGCAGACCCATCTCTACTATAAAAGCATGTATAATTGCGTGTTTGTTTTCCCCCCCCAGACTGGAAACTTCTTTAAGGCAGGAGGTGAGTCCTATTTACCTCTGTATCCGCCAAGTCTGAGGACCAGTAGGCACTCAATGAATGTTTGCTGAACAAATAATGTGTTTCCATTTTAATGAGCTCATTAGGGCTCAAACTCCTTTGTAATTAGGAAGCAGGAAAGTTCCTTTTTTTTCCTGTAACAATCCACCTCTGGGGGATGATGTCAGAATCTTAGCCTTTACAAAGCAGAAGGCAATCAAACTAGATTCCTGGGGCACATTGTTGCGTTTTTAAGAAATAAAACATGCATGCTCAGTGGGGTGTATTTAAACAAACCTGTATATTAAATGCTTCACATTAAATATACATCATTGTACAGTTTATCACACAGAATGAGAACTTACATTTCTGTGGCTGGTACCAGGCTCCTGGCAGTGATACAGCCTTGAGGAACAGGGGGAAGGGTGGTGCCTGTGTGTGTGTCTCTGGGTTCTGGAAGGTGCCCCTACATCTAAGGTGTGGACTGTACTGCCCCCCTCTGGAAAACTTGCCCCATTTAGTCTTTGCTGGTAACCGCTTCTGGAAGTGTGAAGAGGCCGATGTGGTGAGCTGGCCAGTGCCCGATTTTGCCAGGCCTGTTGTGGGCACCCAGGGCCAACTCCAGATGCCAGTCTGACCTGTCTGCAGTGCTCTTGCACACACTGTCCCCAGGGTCTAGGAGGCTGTCAGTCCTCGCTAGGCCCTTAGGCCAACATGATACCAGCCACTTCTCAGAGCCGGGCAGAACCTGGGGCTCAAAGCCATACGAGAGGAACGTCTGAGCCCCACAACTACAGAGGGCTCTGCCTTTTGACATGGAGGCTTTGCTGGAGGCTGGATCAGGGTTCCCCTTCGGATCAACCCCCTGGCCTTAAGGGGGCACCAGCCCAGAGCCACCCTGGGAGGAAACACACAGCTCAGCTCTGATTAGCCCAGCCTTCCTGAAGACTAAGCCGTTGCCACAACTTTCCTGTGCAGAGGCTGCCCTGTGATTCTCTCTCTCCAGGAGAGGATGTTGCATTTGCCAGATTCTTCTGTGACCTCAGATACCCCATGGAACCTTGGCTTGAGAGGCAGGTGGGCCTTCGTTGCCTCACAAGGCCTCCTTTCTTTCTGTGGATGCCATCTTGTTTGGGGGGCTGCCAGAAGAGCCCTTGACTCCTCAGAGCTCAAGGACGGAGCCGCTGAAGTGGTTGGTGTATTGTGGTCAATAATGAAGCTGGCAAGGAGGGAAAGAAAAAACAGGCCCGTGGCTCGGAGCAGCAAGGTCGGTTAGTGGCTGGTGGTTGTGTTCCAAGACAGAATGCTGAGGGCCAGATATTGTGTGGCAGTGAGCTTTTTCTTTTCCTCAAAGAAACCCAACTCATTTTTCCCCCTTTAATTGGCAGCAGATAAAAAAAAAAAAAGAAAGCCAAAACAAAAACCAAACTAACGCCAGTAACCTGAATGTGAGTGTTTCTGAAAGGGAAAAGCTGTTTCAATTGTTAGATGTCCAAGAAAACATGAATACATGCTGACAGAGGAAACAGTCACAATTAGAGGAAGAAGAGGGAGAGGTTCATAAAATTAAGGAAAAAAAATTCCTTTTAGCAGCTCTCATCCTGTAAGCTGGCTCCTCTGCCGGCTCCAAGGCCTAAGGGGAGCTGGAGGCGGGGCCTCAGGAAGATGAAGGAAGGGGAGGCAGGGTGGCCCCAGGCTAGAGGGCAAAGCAGCCCAGTTTTTACTCAGACCACAGCCTGGAGCCTTTCTTGAAGAGAAATTTGCTATGAAAATTGTCTAGAGAGGGACTCTGTGGCCTCAGGAAGTGTCCTGTGCAGGCCGAATCTGAGCTTGCTTGTCTGAGGGGAGGAGCTGGTGTGGTTACCCCTCCCCCCGCGCCTCTGGCCTCTAACGGGGCTTCCTTGGCATCCAGCCTCCTTTGGCACCTCTGTTCTCACGAAGTGCCAACTCCTCATTTATTTTCACGTTCACAAAAAGCAAAGTCGGAATCACTCCAGGTACGCCTGCCTTGAAGGATGCATTGGAAAATGCTAAACAGGCAAAGGATCAGGATTGGCTTCTTTGGAGGCTGACGCAGCCAGAGCCAAGGTGGCAGTCACGTCAGCCCAGGGAGGTTGGCTTGCCTTACAGGTGGGAGGGGGTGGGGGCCTGCTGGACCGATCAGCAAGGACCCGGGAGGATAACCAGCCTAAGCAGGAGAGACAATCACCAAGGAAACGGCATTGATGGCTTTGACCACAAACTGCTGAAATTCGTGGCAGCTGCCTAAAGTGCAGTGTCTAGTCCTGCCCCGCCCCAACTTGACAGGTGACCTTGGCATGACCTTGTCCCTCTTTGGGCCTTTGTCTCTTCAACTGAACAATTAGACTTACCTCCCTGTAAGGCCCTGGCAATGCTGATGTTCTAGACCTCTGGTGTTCAGACTCAGCCCCGTGCACCATTCCCACATGTGCTGGGGACGCTATCCCCCAGACTTCCAGTCCATTCAGACCAGCTGGGCAGGCAGGATGCTGTGTGCTTGGCCAAGGCTCCGGATCCCTTTCACACCATTCAGTAGGTGGAAGCCATACCTTTCCTGCCGCTGGCTGTGATTCTTCTATTTTTTCAATCCCCATCTAACTGCAGTGTGGCAGGTGGGTGCGTAAGGAAGGGGAACTGAGTAACAGGCAACTTCACAACCTTTTTAGGATCTGCCTGTGTGGGAAGAATCTCTGCTCCTTGGAGGATGGGGACAAGACAGGGGTGGTGTGTGTGCACACACGCATCAGTGACTGACAGGGCTCCATGTCCCGAGAAAGCAGGATTCTGCTGTCCTCCAGGAGCAGGGTAACAGGGAGGACATGCAGAGCCAACTAAAGACCATGGAGCCTGTCTGAGCTCCAAAGCCTGCTTTGCTGCTTCTGGGCTGGGTGACCTCAGGCATGCCACTTTCCCCCCTTTGAGTTTTCCTTTCCCCACATGCTTCATGGTGGGAACTGACCAATGAGTGGGAGGAAAGCCCTTTGTATACTGCTGGGTGCTGTGCACTGTAGGTTATTAACACAGACCGGGGGCGGGGACGGGGGGAAGGCCTGATTGTTCCATACAGGGCAGCTTCTGACTGTATCTGCTGCTGGAGCCTGAATGCAGGGCTGCCTGACCTTCCTGCAGGTTGATTCTCTGGGCAGACAAGCCCTCTGGCCAGTGCTCCTCCCATTCTGTGCCCCCACTGCCTCCACCCTGTTCACAAGGTAGACCCACTCTGGTGCCCAAAACCTGCAGGGGGCCTGAGATAGGGGACAAGCTCCCCACCCCCAGTGTTATATTACACAGGCCAGAGAAGACACCCTGCGCTGGGACTGAAAACAGCAGGGAGGCGCTGCCCCCTCAGAGACCCTCTGTTGTGTGTGTATATATATATATATATATTAAAAAAAAGGGATAAGCATATATATTAAACGACTATTTTATTTACACACCCTATTCATAAATAATTGAATCCTCTTTTTGACTGCACAATGATTCCTTGAAGATCTCCTACCGATTACATTAAGTGACTACAAGTAGATTAGTGGGTTTACCCACGTCTGTGTGTGACCATGTGTTCTCACTTATGTGCTCACACGTGCACGCACACACACATCCCAGAGCGGGGAGGTACCCAGGCCTGCTGACCCTGGGCCGGGCTCCCAGGCTCAAAGCACCAGCACTTGGCTCAGGGCGCCTTGGGGCCCTGGTGGGAAACTCTGCCCCACACACAGGTGTGACTTTGTGACAGCTGGAGAACAAAGAGACGCAACCCAGGGAGCTCCGCCCTCGGAGCTGCCCTGCCTTTGTTCATCCTGGAAGGCATCTCTTTGGATTTGCAAATATTTTAATTCACAGAAACTCAAGGAAGGGTGGGGTGGGTGCTGGGGTGGCATGTTCACCGTCCTTCACCAGCCCCCACAAATGGCAACAGCATTCTAGAGACATGCAGTGATGTGCTAGTACCATACACATGACACAGACTGGACACACTGGCCACAGGGCCGGGATGATGGCAGGGACCGCCAGTCCTCCAGGTCAGAGCAGGAAGGGCTGGCCTGCTCACAGGGTCCGCACGGCCACAGGGTAGAGCAGGGACAGATGCTCAGCCCCTTTGATGGGCAGCTTCCGGGTGGTGTAGTAGTGGATGACTTCTGGGACACTGTCGAACGGGGGGCTATTCTGACCCAGAACGTACTTCTCTTTGGTTTTGGCCAGTTTCATGTGCATAAAACCCTGGTTGCTCCTGTGAACAAAACACAGAGGTCATTAAGATGTACAGGATGGCAGAGGCCAAGGGTGCCACGTTGTGGAGGATGAGTACAGGGGGTGGGCCAGTGGAGGGGCAGGGGAGCACCGTCTTGGAGATCCACCCAACTTGGCTTTGAACAAGGCTATACTGTGCTCACACTCATCCCCCTGGAGGACGGCCTCTTGGGCACTGGGGCAGAGGCTAAATTCCCACTAGTATGCAAAGATTCCGCAGCTGTGAGTGCTTGCAACAGAAGAGATGCCTAGCCAAGGAGCAGCCGGAGTGGCACCTCCAAGCCAGGACCAAGGTCCAGGGCCACCCAAGGGCACATTCCAGTATTGATCAGGATCCAACACCAACCTCAATAGTTGGAGGCAGGTCTTCTGACACAGAGGAGCCGCTGGGGCTTCCTCAGGGGAAAAAAAAACCCAGTTCTTCCTACTCCTGGTGCTGACACCTGCTTAACCCTTGCCTGGCAGGTGCAAATCATGTATGTTCCATGACACTGTGACAGATGGGCACAGCAGGGTCATCACCCCCAGTCTGCAGGTGAGTAAACTGTATGCAAGGGATGGTGGGTGAGCTGTCCTCCAAAAACTGATGCATCTCTTTCATAGTATAGAACTGTCACGGGAAGGGGCTACCCACCCTGGGACTACATTTCCCAGCCTCGCTTGCAGCCAGTGTAGCCATGTGACTAGTTTTGACCAACAGGATGTGGGCAGACTGTGTGTACTTCCCCCAGCTTTGCTCCAAGCAGGCTCTTTGCCCTCTGTGCTTCCTCTCTGCTCAGTGAACTCACCTCAGTGTTTCCTCTGCCAGGAAGTCTTCCAGGACTCCCACGGCAGAGCTCCTTCCTTCCTGACTACACAGAGAGCACTCATGCCTCCATCAGCACTCACCTTCTGAATTGTAATTATTTGTCCATCTTCCAGTTCCCCTGAATGCTCCACAGGACTGACTCTGGTCTCTGTACCCACCATGCCCAGCTTTGGACTTGGCTGGGAAGAAGCATTTGCAGGAGGAAGGGCTGACGGTGTGCCCATGGCCCTTGTAGCCCACCCTGCACCCGCATGCTGGGTGGGACACAGCTCACTGATGGCAGGGGCTGCACTCCTCCTGCCAGCCAGCATCCACCAGCCCCAGTGGACCTCTCCCTCCTCAAGCCAAGGCTCCAGCCACATCAGGTCACTCACTGCTCCACCAACCTGCCTTTACCCAGGCTGCTCTGTCCCTGCCTGCTCGGCTCCAAGCTTGGCCTCTGATGAGCCTATTACTGCTATTATGATGATTTTGCGGCCACACCTGTGAATGCTTCACAGTTTCTAAAGCACAGTCCAGTCTACTGAGTGCTGATCACTTAGTGAGAAAGCTGGGGCTTCCAAGCCCTGCCACCTTCTCTAGTGTCTGACCCTGGGCTTCCAGGAGGCCAAGATCACCTCTTGCCTGCCGCCTCCCCCCCACCAAGGACAAGGCTGAGAGTACCGTGTGGACACATGGGAGCTGCAGCCTTTCTGAGCCTGAGCTCTTCTTCCCACCTCTGCTGCTCCTGCTTGAACACGTCGCTTCCATTCGGGCCTGGGTGCCCAAGCCCCCCAGTGCCCGCTCTGTTAATACATTAATTTGGGCTCCAGGATCATTTTCAAATGGGCAGAACAAATGCTTAATGAGGTGCAGGCACTGAGCAATACATCTGCTCATAATAATGTATTTAGAGATGTCACCCTTGGCTTAAAGGAAATCGTTTGGAGAGCAATTATGTTTCAAGAGAGAATAATTCCTGTAAAGAATTGAAATTTAAATCAAGATTTTTTAAGGCTGGCAATGTTCTAATTACAGAGCCTGTGGCAAGCTCTGCTCCTCAGTGAAGGGTCATTTCATCAGAGAATTACCTCGACGCCTCTGAGAAGGAGGAGGCGCGCTTGCTTAGGCCACTAGAAAGAAAACGGTATGTGCGTTAAATGAAAAATTTAAAACCCCATTGAGTAAACATGCACCTACCCACCCTGGGGAGATCACAAGTCTGCATCGACTTAGAGGGGACTCTCTAATGGCTTAAATGAAGCACTGGCAACCCCATGTGTGTCAGAGTGGAACTGTGCTCCATAGGGTTTTCAGTGGCTGATTTTTCAGAAGTAGATTGACAGGCCTTTCTTCCAAGGTGCCTCTGGGTGTGCTTGAACCCCCAACCTTTCAGCTAGCAGCAGCACTCATACCGTTTGCACCACCCATAGACTCCAAGAAAACAGTAGGAAGAGTTAAAAGCTCTGCTCTGGGAGGCCCCAGTGCTTGGTATAGCTGGACAGGGGCATGTAAGGAAGAGAGGACTCACTACAGAGTGGAGCTGCAGGTGTGAGTCACAGCTCAGGCAGCCAGGGCCATGTGACCCTGGCCAAGTCACTCTTCTCTGTGTGAGTCTAGCTTCACGATTCTTACTAGTCTGTGACTGGGGGTGATGTGCAGTGGGGGGTGCCATTTATTTTATAAGGAGGTTAAGGAAAGTAACTCACACAAGTTAAGGTGAGATTTTCACACTGGTTCTTTTTAAAACACCCAGCAAGAGAAGTGGGCAGTGATGGTGGCAACAGCTTAGAGCCAGAGGCGGAAGCAACGGTCCTCTGTTTCCAGGCCGTGGGTGTGGAATGGCCCCCAGGGCTACACACCGACATCACTGTCTTGACAGGCATGGGTGAGGTGGGCAGCTGCCAGGCTGAGAAGAGCCGCACACCTTCCTGAAGTCACTCCTGCCTCTCTGGTCGTGCTGTTTATGTTTATTCCTCCCATACACACCTGTTTAAACTCCTCGACCAGGCTATGCCGAGGGGACAGGAAGGTAATGAAGCTCAGAGACCAAGACAAAGCTGGGACCATCCCTTCCTCCTGGGATCAAGCACTGGCACTCTGCTGTTCTCTGGACCTTGGGTCTTCCTTGCCTCACTGGGCTTCTGCCCTTGCCCCCACTGCATTGTGGGCAGGTAACTGTATGGCGTCTGAGGTGCTGGGTTCCCTGGGATAAGCATACTCTGCTGCCTGGATGCAGCCTCATACCCTCCCCTCTGTTGCTGCCCACATCCCCAGTCCCGAGGCACTGGACACCAGCCTGTACCACCTTCAGGGCTAAGGCTTCCGGGCACTTCTTGTGAGCCAGGCTCTGGGCCCAGCACTCAGGCTCCAACATGGGAGGTGACCAGTTCAAGGTCACACAGCCATCAGTGGCCAGTGGGCCTTTCCCAGAGCTGGTGCTCCTAACCTTGGTGTGCTCCAGACCCAGGAAAGGGCCCTACTTAACCCTCCACAGCCCACATGAGGCCAAGCAAGGGGGCAGGCAAGAGC
Source organism: Loxodonta africana (assembly GCF_030014295.1). Lineage (NCBI taxonomy): Eukaryota > Metazoa > Chordata > Mammalia > Proboscidea > Elephantidae > Loxodonta > Loxodonta africana. The sequence continues at coordinate 79,836,736 of NC_087350.1, read as the reverse complement.
TGTCAGACCTTGAGCAAATGACTCCTGTCCCTGAGCCTCATCCCCACGGCACCCACTTTGCAGGGTGGAGGCAGATCAAGGAGACTACAGAGGGGCTGTGAGGGAAAGGCCAAGAGTGGCTCACACAGAAGGAGCTTGGGGGTCAGGAATAGCAAGTCCCAATATATGGTGCCCCCAGGAGTCACCAGCGATGGGTGCCAGGCGTGGGAACCCTATCACACAGGTCATGGGTCTGGAGAGGTGAGTAGGCTTTCTTTTCAAGACCTTTTGCTAATCCTTGACCACACCACTGCAAAGGCGAGGTAAAAAGCTCTGTCAACACATACCCAAGAGACCAGTAGTAATAACATATCCTGATTGGCCACAAGGTCCCCCTGAGTGAGATCCTACCTAGCAAAGGCTGAACATTTAAAAACGGCTGCCAGGGATGGCTTTAGTGACTCCCAACTCCACACAAAAAATGTCCAGCAGAAGAAGGGGGAAAAGCTAAAATTTCTATGGAGACAGAGGGCCACATCGGATAACTTGCATCTAATATGCACAGCGATGTTACAGCTGCTCTGTACATAGTGTTTTTGGAACTAAAAGATGGAGACCACCTCCTCTAACCCCCCTGGTGTACCCTGGAGGAAACTGAGGCCAGAGGGAGGAACACCCTGGCCCAGGGCACACTGCAAGGTGGGCTTGCAGCTGCAGCCAGAGCCCAGGGCCCTGCATCCAGGGCCAGGTGGGTGGGCTCTGGGCTGTGCCTCCCCTCCACCTGGTGCTGCCAGCCAGCATCAGCACCATCACTGCTTCTGGGAAAACCTCGGTCTCCAGGGAGCTCCAACAGGCTGCTGCCAACAGTGCATCAGCCCATCTCCTTTGATAGGACATCGTTCGAGAGCAAAGTCACAATTTGAGTGTCTCTAGCGGGTGACCTGTCTAATGAATCTCGTACAGCTGGCAGGGGCTGGGGCACTGTGGCTGTCACGGCATTCAGATTACTCATCATCATCAGAAAAAGCACCTCCTCATCACCACGGTTATCAGACGTGCCTGGTGCGTAGGGCCTAATAACAGCCCCGCCTTGCCTCATAATCGAGGCTTTAACAAAACATCACTCAGCCTGCAGCTGCTGTCCAGGAGGCTCGGTGCGGCATGTGGGGCCTCACCTCTCCCTTTTAGATCTAATTGCTTGATGCATATTTCATGAAGAATCCAGGGTAATAGTTATGTTGAATCACTTCTTTTCCTGATGAAATAGCTTAAAAATACTTGCATATAATATTTATGTGGGAGAAGGCAAGGAAACTGCCCTTTGGGACTAGCGTGTAGGACCCCGTTAGAAGAATGCACACTCAGAGGTGATTCCTGGTTCACCTCAGCCTAACAGGTGACTGGGGAGCTGCTCTCTTGACAGAAATGCCCTCAGAACATTGTACCTTGGCTCAAAAGCCACCTGTGGCTCCCTACTGTCCGCCAGGCACTGAGCTGAGCGATGTCTACCTGTTACACCAACCACTGCCAAGTTGGTGTAACTACCACTGTTTACAGCTGGGGAAACTGAGGCTTAGGGAGGTGTGGGCCTTGTCCCATGGGACAAGGTCAGTCAGGATTTAAACCTATGTCTACTTAACTCCAAAACCTGTGCCCTCTTCTTAGCCTGGCATTTAGGGCCCTGAAGCTACCACCAGCCTTGCCTAGCCTTACTCAACTACCCGGATGGACCCAGGTGTTCAGGTTTGCCTCTGGATGCTTTCTGACCCAAGACATGGCTTTCCCATAATTCGGTGAGCTCCTGAGGTCAGGAACCCTGCTCATTGTGACACTGTTTCTCAGGAGGCCCAGCCCATTCCCCTCAGGGCCCTGAGCACATGCCTGGCACACAGTAGGCTCTGTTTCTGAGGGAACTCGTCAAGGCCCTTTCTGTCCCCTGCTTACACACCAGCTAAGGAGAGACCACAACTCCCATGTACTCCTCTGGGAAGCCTCCCCACTCACTCTCCACTGAAAATGCTCCATCCTTGCTCTGAGTGCTTACAGAACCGCCAGCCTCAGCTGTCTCCCGGCATTTATCACCTGCTTTGCAATCCATCCATCCATCCACACTCCTCCAGCAGTTATCTAGTTAGGGTCTGCCCTGGGCCAGGGAAATGAGGCCCACTGCATCGTGTTATAAGCTCCCACGGTGTGCAGGGGGCCACTCTGCCCCCAGATGGAGTGGCTGCTTTGTCTAGTCAGCGCTTGTCCCAGGAAGAGCCAGCAAGGATGGGCAGAATGAGCTCAGGGAGGGGCAGAGCTGCAGGGGACTTCCAAAGGGCCATTTCTGCAAGGAGGGAACAAAGGCACACACCTCTCAGATTAGGAAGAAAGCCTTGCTTGCAGGAGACCACAGGCAAGAATGGGCAAACCCCTCTCTTTCCTTGGGATTCTAAAAGAAATCATTTTCAAAGTGCCCACCTGCCCAGGCCTAAATAATCCAAGCACAAACATGAGGTAAGTTCCCTCCTGAAACCAAATCCTCCTGAAGGGATGACAGGTGAGCCCGGTATCACTAACTATAGATGTGTGTGGCCGCATTCCTGGGGGCTTTATGTGCATCTTCACAGGGACCCCAAGAGATAGGTCTCCTTGGATTCAGTTTACAGATGAGGAAACACAGTCAGGGTTCTGCCACTGAAGGCTGAAGGGGGATTGAACACAAGTCCACCACACTGTAGAGCCTGGGTCACCTGGTGGTCTCTGGTGCACATGTCCTACTCCATTCTTGCTGGAACACACTAAGGAGAGGGAATGGAGTGTGATTTGGGCAAGGTGCCCCTCTGAGGACAAAATTAGCCAGCTGTTCACAGAGAAGAGAGGGCCCTGGGGTCTCCTGGGGAAGCACAAAATCCAAGTGTGTGGAACGCCTTGGTCTGGGTCCAATCGCTATCTACCCATGTCCTGGGATGGGATGTCACAGCAGTGTTTCAAAACAAATATTTCAACAGTTCAACTCTGTGGTCTGATTACTCACCCAGGGCCCACGCAGGTTCCGCCCGCACAGAGCCTGACCCGCCTCTCTGTGGCCGGAAGACCTTAAATGCTTCCCCAGCCCAAGACTGGAACAACCCTTCGGCTTCACACAGAGGCCAGGAATGGCTGACAGTCCATGAGAAGCCCACTGCGCAGATGAGAAAACTAAGGACCAGAGGGAGAAGCAACTTCCCAGGCCAGAGCACAAGGACACCAGGGCTTTCCCAAGTCCTTTCCACCTCTGTGATATAGGGGGAGAAGGGATGGGGGAAGCGTGGCACCAAGGCTTCTGCCACCGTGGAGATGTTCTAGGAGTCGAGGAAGCTGGGGTGAAGGGGCACACGAGGTCACATGGCCACGCCCCAACACCTGGATCCTGCCCACTGCCTCCTGAAACAGCTTCCCTGTGACAAGCTAAAGACACATATGCCAAGTTAATGCAAACAAATGTCTAAATGTAAATACTGCTAAGCCAAACGACTTGATTTATAGCCAAATAATGAGGCTTTCAATAAACGCATCAGCAGCGATTAGCCTTCCGAAGGCACATGGGCATTTCTCAAGCTCTAAGTTGGAGGCCCAGGGTGAAGGCCTTAAATAAATCATGATAAAAAGCCACCTCCAGGTAGGAGGAGAGCTGGCAGATTCTTGTCCTGGTGAACATGGAGAAGCATAAGGCTTCTCTTATGCCACACAGAATAGCAGGTAGGTCAAAATAAACCCATTTTGGGCAATTTTCTCAGGAGAAAACAGTGTCAAACAAGAGGTTTCTAATGATCGGGGCTGAGAGCAGAGGAAGTGAACCTCCCATCACTGGAGGTATGTAAGCTAGACGCTGCTGGATGATTTGCAGCCCCTCCCTCCCCGCATTGGTGTTCCCATCAGCCCTCAGGCTCAGCCAGCTGGGGATGAAAATGGCAAGCAGGGGTCGAGTCGGGGATGGGGTGAAGTTTGAAATGCTATCAGAGCTTCAGGTATGGGAAAGAGGGTCTAGGGGTTTTTATCTCTAACCGAGGGCCTCTCTAAGAACACAAAGTCCCGTGTATGCCTGGGACAGATGGGGCTGGTGGTGGTAGCTGGATGAGACCAAGCCCTGGATGGAAGTCAGATGCCTGGGTTTGAACTCTGACCCCACTGATGTCATTGGCTGGGTTAAGTCCTCTCTTACTGTGCCTCAGTGTCCCCATCTGAAGAAGGGGGAGGGGTCCGAACAGAGCTGAAGTTCTCAAGTGAGGGGCATCTCAGGGTGGTGGAGGCCACCCCAGCACCAGCCACAGTTACAAGGGACGGCAGGATGGTTCTGTCTCAGGGACGGGGAAAGGCAGACTCAGCACTGTGCACCGGGGGTCCCAGGGCTCAGGGATGGCATAAGGCAGGCTTCCTAATGGCTGTCCATGGGGATGGGCCAAGGGTGGTCCCTTCTACTCAGCACCTGCCCCTCCCAGCCCGCTTGCTCCTTGGAGCCATGGTTCTCAATCAGGGGTGATTCTTCCACTCCATCGCCACCGGGCAATGTCTGGAGACACGGGTGCTGCTGCAATCTAATGGGGAGAGGCAGGAAAGCCCTACAGGAAAGAATGAGCCTGCCTACAATGTCCACAGACCACTCATGGTCACCTGTGCCTCGAATTCTTCATTTATGAAACCGAGTAATGACTGAGGCTGCTGTCACAGTGGCCATGAGGAGTAACGAGAACCTCCGGGGAAGTGTGAGGCAGGACAGGTGTTAGGTCACCTTGCCCCTTATCTAAGGGCTTAAGACACAGCACAGAGTTTGCTAAACAGTCACTGGCTCCAGGCTGTTTCCAAGGACCAGCCCCCAACCCCCACCCAGCAGATCAGGGGAACAATAGGTGACATTTGAAGGAAGCTCTGGAATAGGGACCATGCAGGTGCTGGGCGGCAGCAGCCTTGGGATAAGGCCCAGTTGCTGAGGAGGTGCCTTAACAGGCAAAGGGCAGTTGGAGTCAACTCAAGTAAAGCTGGATGGTGAGACGGAGGCCCAGTAGGCAGGGAAGGTGACATGCGGACAGTGCCGCAAGAAACAGGGGCAAAGCAGCCACTGCCTGAGCCTCAGCACACTTGGGGAGGGTGGTGGAAACAACCAAGGACTTAGGGTCACCCAGACTTTGGTTGGAGTCCCCACTCTGCCACTTCTGAGCTGTGGTCCTCTCTAAGTCTCAGTTTCTTCCTTTGTGAAATGCAGCTTTTAGCAGCCACCCAAAAGGGTTGTCCTGAGGCCTGGACAGTGGATCTGCAAGTCTTGGAGGTGCCGCGGTGCCACGGATGCCTGCAGACACCCCTGGAGGTCCGCTGCTGAAAAGCCTCACTCCTCGGCAGCCCCCTCAGATAAGCATGCAGTGCAACAAGGGGCTCCGGTCAGACTTCAGCTCAGGAGGCAACTTTTTCTTCTTTTTCTTTTTTTAACGAAGAGTAGGGCCTTTCTGAAAACACTGATGCAAATGCAGGGCTCAGGGCTTAGGGCTCACATGGGCTTCATTTTCACCTCTCCTCAGTAGCCTCCTTACAAATGCTGCCCAGCTGGTTTGTCTTGCTGGCTGCCCCCTGACCGGGCTGCACCGAGTCTCCCTCTCCAGCTGCCCTGGCCTGCGGTCCATGGCCCTACTGGCAGCCCAGAAGCCGAGGATGGCCAGGCAGCTCCCGCCTGCTGGACCAGCTCCTCAGTGGGCAGCATGCATGGCTGGGTCTGTCGCCAGGTGACACTGGCCAGGTGTTTATTTCTATGGGATCAGTTATCTCCAACCATCAAGCAGCGTTTCAGGACACTTGCAAAACATGTTGTCATACATGGAGATCAACATGAAAACAACGAGGGAAGGGGCTTCTCTGCTAACAAATACTGGTCACAGATGGTCTGAGGCATTTATTAAGTGCCTACTGTGTGCATCACTCTGTAGCCAACTTTTCTGAGGGAGACAAGAAGCCGACCAGAGGCTTTTGAGACCTTTTGGTCCCCTGTCCTCATTTTGGAGACAAGGACATAGAGGCCCAGACAAGAGCAGAGGTGTGGAATGAATGGGGGGCCAGGATGCCCCTGTCCCCTCAGTTGTAGGGGGGTTTTCTCTGGCACTACTAGTGGACTCAGAGCCAGCAGTGATGGTGGTGTGACGGGGCAGGAAGAGAGAGGAAGGCAGCCATCCCCCACTGCCCAACTCTCCTCAGAATCGGTCATGGCCAAATCACCCTGTGCACCCCCGCCATCAAAACGTGAAGCTCACCTGCACCATCCTCCCAGCCAACTACCACTCTTCAGGCTCCCCCATAACTGACCAGGGTATTCATCAGCACAGCAACCAAAGAGGCTCACCACCCACAGAGCACCCCACCCAACGGTTTTAATTAAAAAAATAAAATAAAATAAGAGGAAAGAAGAAAATCCAGAGAGGCCTTTTAGAACTACAAGTTAAAACAGATCTACCCGCTCAGCTGCCCTGCGTCTAACCTGAGGGTGGTTTTCTTGTCCCTGGAATTTCAAAGGTGCACGGTTGACTGCAAGCCGCCCAGACACCCTGGCCAAGGCCTTTTATTAACCATCTGAGTATCAGTGGTGCCCTGTGGAAAAGCCCCACCCGTCCTTGGGGACCTGGGCCTCGCTTCTTCATCTGTGACATGAGGAATAGTCTACAATGCTCCCCAAAGCCCACTGGAAGCAAAAAAAAAGCTCTGAAGCAGACATCAGGGACCTGAGTCCCACCCTGGTTCCAGCCCTTCATTTCCCTGTCTGTAGAAAGAGGGACAGGACTAGATGCTTCCTAAGGTCTCGGCCATCTCTAAGTCTTTATGGAAAGCTTGGCACACAGGAGACATTCACACCACCTGCTGAGGAGTGGCTATTCCCATACTGAACAAAAGGAATCAGCCCCAGAGATGAAGAGGAGTGCAGGTTTCCCCAAGTGTACCCCAACGCCTGTACCAGAATTCCCAGGGGCCTGATAAGCCCAGAGCTCCTGGGCCTCTTTGGAACCAGAATTTCCTTCTAACATGCTCTCTAAGAGACTCTGACACATTCAAGTTTGAGAACCACCGTCCTAGTTCCAGCTGATGATGGAAACTGTTATTTTCAACATTTTAGTGTCCAGCTTTTGTTGCTTACCCCCAGTGCTGGGGAGCTCACTCCCCACCACAACAACCCCTTCCAATTTTAGACAGCTCTGCCTGTGGGAAAGTTCTTTCACATTCTGAGCTGTAATCTCACTTGCCACAGTTTACTGATGGCAGTCCAGCTGAGACCTGGCTCCTGCAGGCCACAACTACCCCTTTTGGCCTGGGAAGGGGCCTCAGAGACAGGAAGACAGGCATAGTAGCAGAGAGAGGCTTCTCCTCCCCACTTGTGCTCGCAGGGCAGAATCTCCTGTCCTCCCCCATCCTGGTCAGCCCCTCTGCTCATACCCCTGGCAGTCACTGGCTCTCATACAGTAGGGGCTGAACTGGACAGTGTGCCCTGAGGGCTTGTCCAGCTCTGCGTCCAGCAGGGCCATCAGCCCTGTGATCTGAATCTCTGCTGACCTCCTGGTCCACCTCTGTCTTCCACCTCCCTCCCAAGTCTCCAAGAACAGGATCTTATTGACATGCAAGTGTCACCAGACATGTACAACACCAACTTCTTGATTAGAACCAAAAGGGGAGCCGGTCCAACGACATTAAGAAGCAAAACCCCTCTGGGTCTGGCCACACTTTGGAGGTTTGGAAATGCAGTTTTGAAAGGTCACTGTCAGCCCTTAGTCATTGGGCTCGTGTTGGGCATTTATTCCGGCAGCCTCTTGACAACCTCTTTCCACAGGGTGGAAGATTTTCCCAAAATTAAATCTCTGGCTCTTTGCTCCCTAATGAAATTGATTTCTGCTCTGATACACAACAAAGCTTTCATTTCATTATTTGGCTAGGGTTTGACCACATTAATTACAGATTTTTTCAGCATGGCTGCAAGTAATTTAGTTCCAGAAAGTTACTTACTATCAGAACTGACTGCTTTTTAAAAACGCGGCACCAGAAAAGAGTCAAACGGTCAACTCTAGCTTCTTCATAGGAGATTTTTTTTGGTTCAGGTTGGAACAATCCAGGACAGGAAAAAGTATTTTCCTATCCTGAAGCTTTGAACCCAAAAAGAGATTATGCTAATCTTTGTGGAGACTCTGAATCTGAAGTTGAGGCGTCGGAGGAGCCCGCCGTCCCACGCGTTTGCTGTCTGGGCGTTTTACCGTTGCATGTGTCAGAACTCACATACGGCCCCAAGTCTGTAATCAGCGTTTTGGCACAAATTATATCTGCCTCGGGAGATACTCAGCAGGACCGAGGACTGCAAAAGCCCACCTGGCACTCTGTAATGTGTTCTCCCTGGGAGGCTGTGCTTGGCTGGGTGGGGCACACACTTTGAGTGTCAGGCTGAAATCCTAGGCACACTGCTCACTTTTTGCAAGCTGGGGGGGGTGGCAGGGCATCGTGGAGAGATGTAGGGAAGGTGGGGTGTTGGCGTGGCCGCAGGCCAGGCCCTCACCTCTCTGAGCCCCGTCCCTGAGGGTGAAGTGGGGAGCAAAGAGGAGCTGCAGAGAGCTGACCAAGGCAGCAGGGATTACAAAGCATGTCTCCATTCACAATCTCATTTATGCTTCACAATGATCCTGTCAGTCATTACATACTAATAGTTATACCGTTAGTATCCCCATTGTAGAGATGCAGAAACTGAGGCACACAGCTAGAGAGAGGCAGAATTGGGATTTGAAGCAGGTATTCTGGCTCCAGGCAGTCCACCCTTCTAGTCATGACCTTGTATGGTCTCTCTCTACTGATCACCCCCATTTAGATATGAAAAGCAGAGCCAAGGTCATAACACCACAGTCGACAAGCATCTTACTCTGACTCATTAAAGAAAGAAAATCTCTATTATAAAGGAGGTTCACTGTGGAAAATTTAGAAAACAAGCAAAAGGAGACAAAAATCACCTGTCATTTCACCACCCACAGACAGCTGTGAATCACAATTTGGCATAGTGCCTTCCAGTATTTTTCCTATACACATGTGTATGTATTTAATACATAGTTACAGAACAAGACTGAATTTTTTAACTAGATTTTATTACAATCATATCTCATTTTGAATGTCCTGTGTGATTATACTTCTCTTGTATAAAATCCTCAAATGTTTCCTGAGTACCTACTATGTGCCAAGCCCTCTGGGGATTGGAATGACATACGCTCAAAGAAATCCCTAGTCACAAAAGGTATGTAGTAGGTGCTAAATCATTTCAGACCACAGCCCTGAAGATCAAGGTCAACAGCCTTGGCTGTTGGAGGGCAAATTTAAAAAGTAAGGTTGCTGAGTTTATGCACCCTGGTGTTTGCCTAGACACTAAAACTGGGTGATATTTTATAAAATAGAAGAGAAGGGCCCTATCAATGCCAAGAAAAAAACCAAACAGTTGGTCACTCCAGCCAAGAGTAGGCTTATGTGGAGGGGACAACTGAAAACTCAAGTTGGGACCATCAGGAGAGGGGACCCAGAAGAGGCCTCCCCTCTAATCCTAAACCCAACCATTTTTGTGTTTCCCTGTAGCTTCCCTAATAAATTATTTCCCAGGTTTTCTCCTCTCACAATCTTATCCTTCAAGGCTCTGCTCAAGTGACACCTCTTCCAGGAAGCCTTCCAAGATGCCTGCACTCAGGCTTCCTTCCTTCCATCACAGCAATCATCTACCTGCTTGTCTCTTTGTCCAGACTGGAGGCTTGGGGTCTGATGAGCCTTCATCTCCCCACCCAGTTGAGGGCCTGGCACACAGTAGGAACAAAGCAGCAATAGCCACACTGCTGACTTGTTTGGAGGTCTGGCCCTGAGAAGTCTGTGCTGAGAATGTGGCAGGCTGATCCCCAAGCTACCTGGGACTGTGAGCAATGGGTAGATTTTCAAGGGAAAACAGAGGGGGGGAAAAATTTTTTTTTTTTTTTTGGGTTCTAATTAAAGCATTTCTAATAAGCTGGCTTTGCCAAACCCAGTTGTTTCTGATATTCCTCTTGGGTGAAGTAATCTTAAACTAATAGACAAAAATATTAAAAGCGGCGAAAACCACTCATGGCTAGAAGGGTGATGGAGGTTCTCACCGGGGGAACTGGCCAGGAGGGGGCCTATTGGGGGCACTAAGAATAGGATGCACCCAGTAGAGTGCAAAGGTGTGTTTGTGCCCGTGCACAGCAGAACATCATGTTTATGGCTTTAGCATTTGAACTGTGGGAGCGAAGATGAGGGCTGTAAAATCTGCTGTCCAATTTTATAAATCAGCCTCAAACACCAAAAAAGTTTACAGAGAAAACGGGAAAAGAAATTACAGTATTTATGGGGCTCAGAATGGTAAGAACCCTGGGATGGGACCTGGGACATTTGGACTCTGCCAGCAACTCACTGTGGGACCTAAGGAAGACCCTTCCCCAATCCTGTGCCTCAGTTTCCCCATCTGAAAGCCAAGCACTTAACCTGGAATGAGTCAAACCCCTTCTTCCGGCTCTCACGTGCCTAAAGGTCTGGGGAACAGCCAAACCCTGCATCTTGGTGTTTTACCATGTGAAGCTGGTCATTTCCAGCCCCGTCAATGCCTCTGGGAGGGGACCAAATCACATTTTCTCTGGTGCCTTTGAGTTGTTCACCCTGCTATAAGCAACACAAGACCCTAAATCACGACACCTCCCTGGGGTAAGCACAAGGCTCTGCTAATAACCCTACTGCCTTTGTGCAGCCTCTCAGTTTACAGAGAGCTTTTGCTTCTATGGCAGCCCTGAGCCTCGAGGCAGAGTGGAAACTGAGGCTCAGAGACTTGAAGCATTTTGCTGGGCGACTCTCTCTGCTGGAGGAAGCAGTGGGCTGTGAGGCCTGGCCCTCCAGCCTCTCTAGCGTCCTCCTCCATGCTGAGGCACCTTCACTGATGGCCCACCGCCTACAGCACCCCACATGGCCTCCCTCAAGTCCCCAACCACCCCACTCCGCAGATGGCTTTTGCAAAAATATTTTTAAGTCAGTCTTATCAACAAGATGTTAGAAATGTTATTGGCAAGAAATGTTTTTCTCATTTGGGGAGACCACCCAGTGCCTTAAAGTAAGCTGTCCCAGGGCATGAGGGGTTTCCTGGTGACGGGCGGCCGATTTCTGTGGGCTAATAGGAGATCGTTATAAGCCAGCCGGGAATGTAATCAGGGCGGTTCAGACACTGGAGGGGACCAGGGAACTCCACGCTGTGGGCCCAGCTCAGAGGGGAGACAAGCAAGCCAGGAACAGAAGGCTGACCCCACCCAGGGGCAGGTCTGCACTGCCGGGCCGGTGGGCGCACTGGAAATCAGACAGGCAACGGAGGCAGAACCAGTGCAGACGCCTCCTGCCTCGGGGTTTGGGGCAGCGATGGAAGAGGGGGTGAGTCAGGAGAGCGTGTCTTCCTGGGTCTTTCCCAAACTGACCTCTCAAGATCTACGTTGCAGCTGGTGGTACCACCTCCTACCCAGCCTCTGAGAAACCACCCCCATCAATCCGACCACAAAACCTTTCTCCTTTCCGCTCGTACTGCCCTAGTCTCTTGCCAAATTCTCACAGCAGCGTCCTGAGCAGCAACCCTTCCACACACACCCGCAGCCAGGCTGGGCTTCTGAGAACCTCCATCCTGCCAGCTGCGGAGGCCACCACCATCCCTGGGATCAAGTCCAAAAGCCTCTGAGCTGCCCTCACCTTCTGTCTCTGCCACCAGACCCCCAGGCACTCCCTAGTACCTGGGTGGAAACCGAGGGCTTCCAGCTCAGCTGGACCAAGAGGCCAGGGCAGGGTGGGGGGAGGGGGAAGGCAGGGAAAGAATGGCAGCCTGGGAGTCAGCAGACCCTGTGCCTGTTGCTCCCCGGCTACATGGCCTGGGACAGGCCCCTGGACCTCTCTGAGCCACAGTGTTCTCTTCTGTAGAATGGGGGCCGTAAGTTGTGCCTTCCTCTCTGGGTTGCTCGGGGGCTGGCCCTAGAAAAGCAAAAGGACCTCCACAGTTGGGTCCCACATCCTGATTCTGACAGTGCAGACCCAGATGGAATAAACTTCTGTTTTCAGGCTCCTACAAGCTGGGGGGAAGAGGCTTAAGGGTTCTTGGCCTTCTACATGTTGGCTCTGCCCTGAGAAAACACCAGAGAAATGGCTGGCAAGGAGCTCTGACCCAGGTCCTGCTTGGCCAGTAGAGAGGAGCGGGGGAGGCTTCTGTTCAGAGGCCCCTAGGCAGAAAGAAGGCCATGCACTCACTGGCCCTGTGACAGAGGTGAGAACCCAGTCTCCATGTACATGTAAAAATGAAGGTCATAATTCCTGCCCTGCTCCCTACAGCGTTACCATGGCAGGGGTGAGCTTGATGTCCACAGGTATCAGTAACCACCGCATTTAAGCATCTCAGCATTTAAGCATCTCAGCATGTCAGAGTGGCTGACAGGGCCCGACTTCACTGGACTGTTTGCTGGAGAATAAACCGAGGGCTCAGAGAAGCATAACTTGAACTGGGCTTTGCCTGGACCCAGGCCCCACAGCTCTGAAAACTGCACTGCAAACCAGAACTACAGTGGGATCACCCCATAAACTCAGATGAAAGACAAAACAAAACCACTGTGCCACCAGAGCCCCGGGAGTAGAATGGGGGATGGGGTGTGGGTGGAAATCAAAGCCTGGTCTGGGGCCCCACAGCTGGTTAGAGGTGAAGTCAAGATTTGAACCTGGGTCTCCTAGGCTTAAGAGCTCTTTCTACACTCCCTATCCCCACCACTCCAGAATCACCAGAGCCCCACCTGTGGAGCCCAGGAAAGGCACAGTGTTAATAATAAAGGCTGTGTCCTTGGAAAGTGGCCCTGGTGGTGTTAAGAGCTTGGCTGCTAAGCAAAAAGTCAGCAGTTCGAATCCACCAACCACTCCTTGGAAACTCTATGGGACAGTTCTACTCCATACTATAGGGTCTCTATGAGTCAGAACCAACTTGATGGCAACAAGTTTGGTTTTGGTTTTGTCCCCGGAAATGTTTTGCCAGTGGCAGGGGCTAGGCCCTTTTGTTTTAGAACCCTGTGCCTGGGTACATTTTCTCAGTAATTCTGAATAAAGGGAAATGCCATTGAATACTCCTCACGGTGTCCTCTTGAAGGCTCATTCTTTCATCCTGCGAGGCATCTGCACATTTGAAAGTTCACCGTTCTTGTTTAGGCCACTGCAAGGAGTGTGTGAGGAGCCTCTTTGTTTTGCCTGCAGCAGTGGCTCCTAATTGCGGTATTTCCTTTAAACGTTTTTAGAAGGAGAAAACATGCTGCATGCTAATTGAGCAAAAAGTTCATTTTTCCTCCATCAGCCCTGAAAGGATGAGTTTCCACGGCTGTGGGAAAGGGTGGGAGCCCTCCACATGGCGAGCCCAGCCTCCCTCCATCCCCAGTCCAGGCAGACTCAGGTGCAGCCAGAAAAACAAGGTCTGGTCTGGAGTCAGGAGGCAAGTGCGCTCTTCCCATCTCTGGGCCTCAGTTTCTCCATTTGTACAGGGTTTCTTTTTGTTCCCTACATCCCAAGTTTTCTGCTAGGCACTATAACTAGAGCAGCTTGCTGCAAATGTCCTTCCCCTGAAATAACGAGGAAACCAGAACCAATCTTGGGTGAAAAGATGTACCTGACTAGAAGGGAACAACAGGCATTCCTTTTGTTCCCTTCATGGTCATGCTATTCCTCCACAGCTCTAGATGTACCTGTGATGTCTAGAGCTGTGGAGGAATAGCATGACCATGAAGGGAACAAAAGGAATGCCTGTTGAGGTTGTCATCATCCCTAGCTACTGATGAGGAGCTGGGAGATCAGAGAGGTTAAGCGACTTATCCAAGGTCACACAGCTAGAAAGAGACAGCATGGATCTGACTCTAGGTCTGTGTAATTTGAAGTCTCGTCATGAGGATTCTCTCGTTGCAGCCAATGTAAACCATAAAATCCCATCACTGTAAAAGAGTGGATGTGGGCACGTGACAGAAACTTCTAGATCAGACCTTGACAACCCACATGGCCCTGGACCACAAAGAGCTCTTTCTCCAGCAATCTGTGGCTCTGTGAATCTATAATGAAGAGAGCAAGGCACCATGGACCGAATACTTACTGTGTCGAAGGCACATGCTAAGTACTTCACATATATTGTCTCTTTATGCAGCAACCCATTTTACAGATGAGGAAGCCTAGGCCCAGAGGGATTAAGTCTCTTTGCCCAGGATCGCCCTGCTAGTAAGTGGCAAAGCCGGAGTTCAAGAGCCCAAGCCTGTCTGATTTGGAACCTGTGGGATTGCTGCCTGGAGTTGTCCCTATCCTGGGGAGCGGGGGTGTGGGTGATGGGGTATATTGGAAATCGAGGATTGGAAACTAGGAGGCTTCCTCTCCTCCAGAGCTGTTTCCTCAGTATGGACTGCTCCTTACTCTGCCCACCCCCAACTGCCTTGGCCCTCCACCCCTTCCACCACCTGCCCTGTGACAGCAACAGCCCCTGATGCCACGTGCCCAACCCCTCCTCTCTCTGTCTCTGTCTGTCTCTCTCTCGGCTGCACCCCTCCTCCTCTGGGTCCTCGAGTATGTCACAGGGCAAGTGCACAGGATCCCAAGGTCCCTCTGATCAGGGCTGGGCAAGCAAAGCAGTGGAAGGGTCAAGGCAAGCAATAGCTGTACCCCACCTCACTCACCTGCTTTCCTTGAGGTTTCCTCAGTCCCTTGGGGACAGGGCGGGGGAAGGAGGCTGAGAACTGAAGTCCAGGCTTTTTGGGCTGGAGGTCATGCTGGGCAGGGAACTCAGCAGCTCTCTGCAGGCCCTGCAGTGGTCTCACGCAGCTGGCCATGTGTGCACCCTCGTATGGCTCACCCACGGGGCCAGCGGTCGCAATGAAACTGTAAGGGCTTGCAGCCTCGGATGCTGATCCAATGAGGGGATGCTCAGAGGCCGAGTGAAGTGAAGTCTGTGCTCCCTGCTGAAGGACGACCCCCTCCTCACCCTGCAAACCTTTATTCTTTCTTGCTTCTGGCTGTCAGCAGCAACAAACTAAGATTAATCACTTGCTTGCCCTACCCGGACCCAGACATGCCTACTGTTTGAAAACTCTCTCCTTCACTATATAAATCAACGAGGGAAGCAGAAAGGAAAGAAAAACAACCTTAACTCAAGTGCACCCCCAGTGCCCCCTGGAATGCAGCCCATTAGCTCTTCCCAGTCCCCGCTCCACCACCCCCTCCACTGGGGCCCCAGGAGGCACCTGCTCCATAAAGACTGGGTGCCTAGTAGTCAACAAACCTCTGCTAGTTCCAAGCAGGGTATACATGGATGTCATCAAGCAATTAGATGACAAACCATCCTGTCCCTCCTCCCCTACTGGAGGAGAAGTCGGGGCCTTCCCACCATCCCCAGGCCTCTCAGCACCTCATCATGTAACTAAAACTGGAAGCAAGTTTATGCACTGAGCCCCAAACCCTCATTTTATAGATGCAAGGTGGAAGATACTGGCCCAAGTTGTCTAGCGTAACACAGATACTGCCTGGATGCATCCCCTTGACTCGGCCCAGCGCTGTCCTCTCTGCTGCTCCCATGTTGGTTTCTAGAAGTTTGGGCAAGCTGGGAGGAGCAGGACCAGCACATGCCCAGCACCTGATGTGTGTGGGGTGCCGGGTGTGGGACTCGCCTAGCGAGCTGTGTGACTTCTTACAACAACCTAGGACAGTAGCCTACACCCCGTTTCCCAGGTGATGCTCAGGGAGGTCAAGTATCTTGCGTAGTATTACACAGCTTGTAAACATGGAATCAGGATTCAAACTCAGAGACTGCTGACTGTAGAGTCTGTGTCTTTCCCACTACACCTTGAAAAGGGCTGCCCTGGGTCTCCCCTATCTGGGATGCCTGCCCAAGTGGTACCCACCTCCTGGCCTGAAAACAGCCCCTTGCCAGCATCCTGGGGCTGTGCTAGCTCAAGGGGCATGTCTGCGGGCATGTGGGGGCAGAGGGAGGCCGAAGCTGTGTTCTCTCCTGGTGCACCCTAGTTCATTAATGGTTCCAGAATGCCGTTCTGAGATCATCATTGCGTCCTGCTGAAGCCTTACAGAATGGAGTCCTAATCCCTCAGCCGAGCAGTTAAAGGTGCACCTATCTTAGGCTCAGGTGAGTGTCTTATTATTGTCCTCACGCCAGCTCTGCACTTTCCTGCCTCTGTGTCCCTTCCCTCTGCCTCAACTGCCCTCTCTCCCCTGTCCATGGGTCTAAGACCTCCACGCCCTTCAATATCCATCTTCCTCCTTCTGGTTCCTTTTCTTGTTCCCAGCCCTGAGTATTTTCTATCTTGTTGCTGTTGGGTGCCGTCTAGTCAATTCCGACACATAGTGACCCCATGTGACAGAAAAGAATTGCCCCATAGGATTTTCTCGGCTGTAACCTTTAAAGAAGCAAATCGCCAGGTCTGTCTTCTGCAGAGCTGCTGGGTGGGTATGAACCACCAACCTGTTTAGCAGCCAAGTGCTTCACCTTTGTGCCACAAGGGTTCTTTTCTTCTACCTCAGGCAGCCAGAACACTTTCTACTAGTCTGTGAGTCACAGGTGTGAATGTCTCCACCCCTGCAGGCTCTGGGTTCCCTGAGGGCTGGTACTGAACAGGCAGAGCTGAGAGCGGCTCAGGCAGGCTCCTGCAGCGTCAGGCCCGAGTTGGAGCATGATGGGAACTGTTCAGACCCCTGAAATGTCTCCGAGGCCAGACTCGGGGCCGCTTTCGCAAGGATGCTGTGCAATGTGCCTCCAGGGATTTGAAGAGCAAAGAACCCTTCATGAGGAGGGCTGGATGGGGCCATTCCCTACAACAGGCTGGGCCCTCGTCAAAGGGGCAGGGGCTCACTGGCTGTGGCTTTCTACAGAGGTCCCCGAGTGCCACTTGCTGTCTGTTCTTCCGGCCCCCTGCCAGAAGCAGGCAGAGCCGGCCCAGTACTCCCCCTGGGCACCCTCCCCAGCAGCTATAACCCCTAGCCTTTGAAGTCCTGCTTCCCTCATCTGGTCTGGATTCCTCTGCAAAAACTCATGGAACTAGAACTTGCGAAGAGTCCTTCACAGCCCAAAGTGCCTGAAGAACCCTTTTAATGAGATTTTTCATCATTTTCATCCCTTTCCCACACTGCCTGTCTTTCCAGAGATAGGAAACTGTGTTAAGAGTTTGATATGTTTTTTGTCAGCTTCTAAAGGCTCAAGTTTTACTTCCCTGAGGCTGAAGTGAGTATACCCACAGGTCAGGGCTAAGTGTCGGGGGGCCGCATGTCTCCTAGCCTGAATTGTTCTGAGACCAGGGCCCTGCCGCCTGTCCATCCAGCTGCGCCAGGGAAGAGATCTCTGCAGGCAGAAAGGGCAGGGGGAGCTTTCAAAGGGAACCAGGCAAGAGCTCTATAAGGCAGCTTCACAGGTGGAGGTGTCTCCCATGGAGGGCTTCTGGGAAGCAGCGGGGCGGGTGTGCAGGTGCCGTCCTGGAACACCAGGCCTGCAGGGAGCCTTTGCCGGGGTGGGGGGTTGGGATCTGTCTGGTCCCTACAGTGGGAAGCAGCCACCATCTCTAATGTCAGTGTGGCCAACTGTCAGCTGGCAGCCTTAGGACAATCACGATTCCCCTCTGGGTCTCAGTCTCTCCATATGTACAGCACATGGATTGGACTAAACAGTTTGACACCTGAGGACCTTCTGACTGAATGTTAGAGGTGGTGGGAAGAGAATGGGCTGGGAGGCCAATGGCCTCTGTCTGCCCCAGCCTTAGTTCCGCTGTAGACTTTGGACAGGTCATTCAGTTTCCACTACCCCAAGAAGGGGAAGAGGGTGGCAATCCCTGTCCTTGTCATCTTGTAAAACTGTCCTAGGGCACATGTATAAACTGTAAAGTGGATGTGCCGGGAGGGAGGATAGGTGGGAATAGTGTTCAAGCATAAGGTGGGTGCCCAAGGACAGGACCTCAGTGAGTGGACCCTATACTTCAGGGCCCTCCATCACTCACAACTGAGACACACAAGAACTGCCAAGACTCTCCCACATCTCCCTGTCTTTCCCTGCCCTCCTACCCTTTGAGATTCCACTTCGCCCTCCAGTAGTCTCTACCTGGAGGGCTCTCGCCTCTCTTCAAGTTTCAAACATCTCCCTGAAGCTTCTCCTAACCCTTTGTGGCAGGGACCGCCCACCCACGCATCAAGTCTGGGCCTCCAGAGATCTCTCTCCTATGCCCAGCCCACAGCCTGGTACATAGGGCTCTGAGAAATACCTGCCAAAGGGAGGGCAGAAGGGTGGAGGGCTCTGCTCTCTGAGGCTGGCTCCCCCAGCCCCCTTCTCCACTCTAGAACACCTCACAGCAGGGCTTTGCAGCCCCAAGGTTCACATGAAAATGGCCAGAGGCGGAGCAGCAGCATAGCTGGAATTCCGATGTCAATTTGCACCAGGCAGTGTATGGGGAATGCCAGCCCCACCCTCTAGAGGGCGGCTGGCAAAGCTGGGGCTGACCCCGGGCAAAAGGGACACACAGGGCTGATGCAAGGGTGCTGGCTTCCTGGCTGCCAGCGGGGCTGGTCGGGGGGAATGAGGCTGCGGGGAGGCAAGCCCACCTCCCCTCAGCAGCCTGTCCCCCAGCCCCAGGATGGCCCAGCCCACCTCCCCAGGTTTGGGTGTCTTCAAGGGAAAGCTGACCAGATAAGGCTTCCCCCTCTGGCCTTTGGCGGTGGTCTCTAATGGCTCTGGACAAGTATGCAAAACTAAACTCTCCACTCCCAACTCCCCAGGGAGAGGCCAGTACCAAAGTCTCATTTCTGATAATGAGAGGTCAGATAGGACGGTGCAGGGAATGAAACCTGGAGCCTGATGGCACAGTGTTTTCATCCAGGGTCCTGGCAAAGGCCCTGGGTGGTCTCCCCATCTCCTTCCCCTCCTCTGGACTGGGAGAGCTCCAAGGACAAAAGGGTGGCTGAGCCAAGCGACAGGGGCTAGTGACCTTAGTGACCACCAATTCCAACCCATCCTGGGCAGAGGTGGACGAGGAGGCCAAGAACACACAGGTAGCAGGAGTGGCAACAGGCCCTTTCTGTGGCTCTTACACTCACTCAGCTTTCAATCATATTGCAGGGCCAACCCAGGCGATGAGGGGCAGGGCAGGAATAATACAAGGTGACGTTCTGACAGCACAGTGATCATTGCCATCCCAGTGCACAGGTGAGGACACCGAGGCTCCAAATGGCGAAGTGGTGAGCCCAGGCCACAAGGCCAGTGAGTGGGGTCAGGCGCGAACCCCACTGTCTCTACTGCCTGCTGCCAGGACATCTGGGCCTCCAGCTGCACGCCTATCACTTCAAGAACAGAACCAAGGTGCTGTCCACCCCACCACGGTGGTCCTACCATCTAGGGAATGGCACGAATCAGGGATGAAAAGGGAGCTACGCTCTCGGGACTGTGATGGAGACAATCTCCTGGAGACCCATTTCTGGGGTTGCAACTGCGAGCACTTGGTACAGGGGATTGAGAAGGGATCCTGAAGGGTATTCTTGGTATGGCTTCTTCTGTAACTGCTTAGCAATTCCTTCAGCGCCCCTTTGTTGGAACCTCAGCCCTGGCACTCCAGAGCACTCAGCAGGCTGTCCCCTGAAGGCAGGACTGTGTGGAAGTCACCACGGGGACTCACAGCACTTCCCCCCGGAATGGACAGGAAGCTCAAGCAGCTGACAGGGCCTTGGCCCTCATGGAGTGCCAGGCTTGGCATGGGGCACCCTGTCTCCCCTCCTCTGTGTATTCACTCCTGTCACTTCCTGACCCTGGGACTTTCCAGAGGGATGAGAGTCACAACCCAGTGTAACAAGTGCCCCAGAGTTTCTCTATAGAGCTGAAGAAGCCCAGGTAGAGGGCAGGCTGCCTCTGTCTGCAGGGAAAGGCTGGTGACATAGGAGCCCGCATCTCTGATGCCACCTGCTTCCTTTACCTCTCTTAGCCCAGAACAGTGCATTTCACCTTGATGTGGGAAGACAGAAATCAGAAAGCATCCCTCACTAGCACCTGGGTTGCAAGGTTATCTCTGAACAGCAAGGGGGTCAGAGGAGCTGCGTGCACCAGCGAGAAGTCAAGGACCCCACTGCCCCCGTCAGCATGGCCAGCAGTGCGGACCTCTTCCCCTCTGTGCCCCCTCCTCAATCTAATTACACTCTGCAGGCTTTGGTTGCCTCCTGCCCAGCCTCCTGCCTGAGCTGCGGTTTAGCATATTGAATTTCCTTCAGCTTCGATAACTGACCTACTTCTTTAAACCTTCAGGTTTGACGGTGGGCTGTGAAGGAGGCAGCTGCCAGCAGCTCTGAGAACAGCAGCCTTCCTGCTTGCTTCTGTCCCTCCCAGCCAGTTATATCCTCCTCAGGAGGTGGTCATCCAATCCTCTGGTTGCACACCTCCATTGACGAGAAGCTCACTACCTCTTGAGGCAGCTTCTCTAATTCTTGGACAGCTTGTTAGAAAATTTCCCTCTTGTTGAGCTAGAATCTGCCTGCCTGTAATTCCCCATCTGGGGTCACCCGGCCATGTCTGCTCCCTCTGTCCTGGACAATCCCTAAGAAATGTGTGGTCTGCCATGTCTCTGAATACCCTCCCTCCTCCAGGTGCCTCTGTGATGGCCTGGCCTCTGCCCCATCCTTGCTGTCCTCTCCTGTGCTTGTGGTGTCATTGTCCCCCTCTCAGGTAGTGCTGTTACTGGATGGAACCCAAGAGATGGTCTGAAACCCACTTTACAGATAGGAAAGCTGAGGCCGGGAGCAAGAAGGGATCTCCCAAGGACACAAAGTTGGTGACAGAATTGGGGGATAAGCCCAGGCCCTCCTGCCAGCACAGACCACCAGGAACAGTAGAGCTCTCTTCCTGGCTTGCTTTCAGTTCCACTGACCACTCTCAGAGGCCACGTCAGGGGCAGAGAGGCTGCTGGAGTGTGGCTGCCAGAGGCCCATAAACATGCCAGCTGTGTGGGCAGTGGGGTCAGTGTCACCAAGGATGGTGAAGTTGGCCTGCTCTCTCTGCTCCAGACTGACCCCAGCCCTCTGCTGTCCCAAGATGATGCACCCAACCAAGCCCTTTTCTAATTCTGGGCCTGCCCATCTTGACAGCAGTGCCTTGTGGGTCACAAAGACCTGACCGCTAGCAAAGTAGCCACAGGTATGTCAGCAGGGATCTTCCTGACTCTACCCTTCACAATCTTTGTGACATCATACCTGCCCAAACAGCAAGTGAGTGCCAGCTTCACGATGGCAGCATGGCACAGTGGGGAGTGGACAGCTGGCCTCCAGTCCTGCCCTGCCACTTGGGCCAGCAATGTGACCTTGGGCTAGCCATGTACGTTCCCTCTCTGAGCCTCAGTTTCCTCATCTGCAAAGTGGAGATAATATATCCCTCATCAGAGGATTCTGAGAGGGATGGGGTCTGCTGAGCACTTTATACAATCCGTGACTTGCAGCAGACATGAAAGCTATTCTTGGTTATTTAATGTAAATCCTAGGAAAAAGCCCCTTCTCTTCTGGGGAGGCAGAAATGGCAACCATAAAAACTCCTCTGGATCCTAGGAGAATAAGATCGAATTGAAAAACCAAGACTTGAGATAACTCGTGCTAGCAAGTTTCCCGGGGGTATGCTGGCGGGTCTTTCCGCCAGACGCGACGGCCAGGTGGCACTCCATCTGAGGCTGCCAGGTGGGCTGGGCCACGCGCTGTACTCACTTCAGGGAGAGGGAGTAGTCGTGCTTGCTGGTCTGGCTGTTCCGCACCAGGTAGCTGCACTCCTTGCAGAGTCGCAGCAGGCTCTCGGCATCGCCCCTGCTGATGGCTCCATGATACCATCTGGGGAGAGGGCAGAGAGGGGTCAGCACTCAGTGAGGACCGTGCTCCCACAGCCCTGACACCCTGAGGTATAGTCCTCTCACAGCAGGCTCTCGGCATGGCCCCTGCTGATGGCTCCGTGACACCATCTGGGGAGAAGGCAGAGAGGCGTCAGCTCCCAGTGAGGACAGCGCTCCCACGGCCCTGACATCCTGAGGTCTGCTCCTCTCAGAGGGAGGCTCGGCACCTCCAAGGGCAGCTGTCAGCGTGTCTCGGGCCTTCTCGTTACAAGGCAGACGTTGGTCTGTTTGTCCAACACAGATTTACTGACTGCCAGATCTTGGGGAAAAAACATCGAACAAAATCTACAGTATCCACCCCAACAAAGCTTACATTCTAGCGCAGGGAGTCAGACAGTAATCATGTAGTCCGCTGAATGATGATAGGTGCTACGGAAGAAAACAAGTTTCCCCATCTGTAAAATGGGTTTTATAGTGGTTGCGAGCTTGCAGTGGGGATTGCTGCTTTAAGGCAAGAATGGCCTGAGCACTGTGAGTAGGGGGAGTGGCACAGGATGAGGGCGGAATAGGAGGTGGGGTGCGGTTACCTGGCGCCTGTGGGCTAAGGGAAGACGTTTGGATCTTATTCTGAACATAATGGAAGGTGATGATGAGTTTGAAATAAAGATGTTACCAAAGATCAAACAGGCTGCCCCGAAGGGAAGCAGCCAGGGAAGTCTTCCGGAAAAGTGACGTTTGAGTATGGACAGGGAGGAGGCAAGACAGGAAGTCACGTAGGACGGCGGATGGAAAGGAGTATTTCTGGCCAAGGGAAAGGAAGCACATGCAAAGGCCCTGAGGTAGGAGCACACCTGGTGTGCTCTGGAAACGGCCAGGAGGCCAGTGTGGCTGGGGTGAGGCAGTAACGGGGGTTGGGTGAGAGGTGAGGCCCAAGAGGCTATGGGGAGGGGCCAGCAAGGATATGGCTTTCTCCATTTGAGTGAGCTAGGAAGCCATCAGAGGGTGCTGGTAGTAGGGACACGCTCTACCTTTCTGTGACATCTGTGGGGCAAGTGGACAGTACCCATGGCTCAGGATGCCAGGTGGCTGGTGCACGATGGCAGCACTGTGTTCCTGAATTGGCATCAATCAGGCATAGAGGAATACCAGTGTTGCTGCTTCCGGACGAAAGGGTCCAATGGGAGCCTCGGCAGGGGAAGTCCAACCCAGCTACTGTTCCCGACCCGGGGACACAAAGAAAACACAGATTTTTTTAGATTGGAAAAGCAGGAAGCAGAATTTCAGTGAAAGAGTAGCGACCATCCATGCTGGTGGTCAGCGGGCCTGCTCACAATGCACATCTCTCTGCATTCTGGTCTTGGAGGGGAAGGGTCAGTGATGTGGTGGGAGGGGAAGGGTCAGTGATGTGGTGGGAGGGGAAGGGTCAGTGATGTGGTGGGAGGGGAAGGGTCAGTGATGTGGTGGGAGGGGGAGGGTCAGTGATGTGGTGGGGGAGGGGTCAGTGATGTGGGGGGAAGGGTCAGTGATGTGGGAGGGGAAGGGTCAGTGATGTGGTCAGGGGAAGGGTCAGTGATGTAGTGGGAGGGGAAGGGTCAGTGATATGGTGGGAGGGGAAGGGTCAGTGATGTGGTGGGGGAAGCGTCAGTGATGTGGTGGGAGGCGAAGGGTCAGTGACGTGGTGGGAGGGGAAGGGTCAGTGATGTGGTGGGAGGGGAAGGGTCAGTGATGTGGTGGGGGGAAGGGTCAGTGATGTGGTGGGAGGGGAAGGGAAAGTGATGTGGTAGAGGGGAAGGGTCAGTGATGTGGTGGGAGGGGAAGGTTCAGCGATGTGGTGGGAGGGGAAGGGTAAGTGATGTGGTAGAGGGGAAGGGTCAGTGATGTGGTTGGGGGGGAATGGTCAGCGATGTGGTGGGAGGGGAAGGGTCAGCGATGTGGTGGGAGGGGAGGGGTCAGCGATGTGGTGGGAGGGGAAGGGTAAGTGATGTGGTAGAGGGGTAGGGTCAGTGATGTGGTAGGAGGGGAAGAGTCAGTGATGTGGTGGGAGGGGAAGGGTCAGTGATGTGGTGGGAGGGGAAGGGTCAGTGATGTGGTGGGAGGGGAAGGGTCAGTGATGTGGTGGGAAGGGAAGGGTCAGTGATGTGGTGGGGGGGAATGGTCAGTGATGTGCTGGGGGGGAAGTGTCAGTGATGTGGTGGGAGGGGAAGGGTCAGTGATGTGGTAGAGGGGAAGGGTCAGTGATGTGGTTGGAGACAGAGCCAGGAAGAGAGGCAGAGGTGGCGGGCGGGTGGGGAGGCTTCACTCGGACAGCCCCAGCCAGGGCTCTGGGTCCTGGCTCTGGCGCACACCAGTAGGGGTCTGGGACAAAATGCTGAACCTGACTGAATGGTTCTCTATCGAGTTAAATCCCTCCAGCCCCTTCTTGGAGTTGTGGGGATTAAATGAGATGACACACGGGATGACCTTATGCAGAGCCTGTACAGGGTGGGTTTCAACAAAGGCAGCTATGAGCATCAAGAGAAAGGGACTGAACTTGCAGACAGCCGCGTAACACCACCACTGTCTTGTAATTACTGTAGGTGCCTGTCGGCCACAGAGTCAGGGTTTTAAATTTCTAGGAGTGACTGGGGACACTGCCTCCTGTACCTGCCCAGGAGCGCCCTCCACAGAACCTCTGTGAGTTCTGTCACAGAAAGCCTGCTCAGAGAACTAGGGCGCACCGCCTTCCCTGTGCACTGCCTGCCATTCACCAGCAGTACTGGGAGCTGAGTGGCAGCACAGTGATGACATAATTAAAAGACCATTGCCGTCGAGTCGATTTCAACTCATAGGCACCGTATAGGGCGGAAGAGAATTGCCCACACAGGGTTTCCTAGGCTGAGATCTTTATAGAAGCAGACTGCCACATCTTTCTCCCACAGAGCGGCTGGTAGGTTCGAAACACTGACTTTTCAGTTAAGGTCTGGGCATTTAACCACTGTGCCGCTAGGGATCCTTGATGACATAATTATAACCTAAAAAAACAAACTCAGCTTTAAAAAAATGAAGGCTGGAGAGGAGATCTGAGTGAGTGTCCCTATGGGTAGCACTGACTCCTGACCAATGAGAATGTGGCTGATCTGCAGACTGCCTGGAAGGTGACCACTCAGAGTGTGGTCTCAGTGGTCCGAGGAGCAGGACACCTGGGTGTCTGGGGGGAAACGCACTAAGGGCAAAGGCAGGAAAGATGCAGACCACAGACCTGCCTCCTTTCTAAACTTATGTAGACATAAAGAACAATGAGACTTGGGGGATGCACAGGCTGCTATATAATTAAAACACTGCAGAGACACAAAAGCCCAAGGTATGCTTTAGAAAGGATACAGTACTGCAACCGGGAGACATAGTTAGACAAAGACAGAGCAGACTTTAGAAATAAGAGCTTTGGTAAGACTGTTCTCTAAGAAATTTCACCTGCATGACACACCTCCAGTGGCCTGACAAAAATGCTGTTTTATAAGGAAAACAAGCTCAGCCATTTGAAGCTGAGCTGTCCTCAGGGAAAGGCCCAGAAGTGGTCTTGAGGGCAAGCGCTGTTTGCTGCCCGCCCTACCCTGAGCACAGTGGCAAATCTAGGGAAGGCGGTGGTGGGCAGGCCTCCTGGGGCCTTGTTAAGGGTAATCCCTCATGGGTAAACAGGATAAGCTGCTGGTTCCTTCCTTGGCTGCTCTGGTACCCCACACAGAGAGAAAGGCCGGAGGCTTGGGGTTAGGGAATCAAAGGAAAACCAAACTGGGGGGGGGGGGTGGTGGAGAGAAAAGGGCAAAGGGCACTGGATCAGGCCAGCTGTCAGCAGGAGGCTGGAGACCAGGAGGCAGGATGGGCTTGGGTGGCCCTGTGGGGGTTAGGCTCTGCCTGGACTAAGAG
This sequence comes from Loxodonta africana, assembly GCF_030014295.1. Lineage (NCBI taxonomy): Eukaryota > Metazoa > Chordata > Mammalia > Proboscidea > Elephantidae > Loxodonta > Loxodonta africana. The sequence goes on along the minus strand of NC_087350.1, from coordinate 79,810,970 downwards.
AACCCATGTGGGAGGTCACCATGAGGAAGTGCTGGACCTTCTGGAGCTGGCCAGTCAGGTCAGAACCAGGGACTAAGGAAGACTCGACCAGCGTCATCTGTCCTATCCAATACCCACCTGCTCAGTCAGTATTTATTGACTACATACTACACCCTTGAGCTCATGGAGCTGATATGGAGAGATGGATAATCAGCAAACAGATACAGGAAACAATTTCTGATAGTGGTTAAGTACTGTGCCAGAATACAGGGTTGGTGATAAGGCAGTGACTAGGGTGGGAGGAGCAGGGGTTAGATGCTCGGCTGCTAACCAAAAGGTTGGTGATTTGAAGCCACCAGCTGATTTGTGGAAGAAAGATATGGCAGTCTGTTCCTGTAAAAATTACAGCCTTGGAAACCCTATGGGGCAGTTCTGCTCTGCCCTGTGGAGTCGCTATGAGTTGTAGTTGATTAGATGACAAGGGATTTTGGGTTTAGGGTGGGAGGACGTACCTACTTTAGGAGGAATGGAGGGGGAAGTCTCTGAGGAGATGGCATGTGACCTTAGACCTGCATGATGAGAAGGAGCCAATCGTGTGAACAGCCAAAGAAAAAGCATTTCTGCAGAGGAAATAGCAAGTACAAAGGTCCTGGGGTAGGAATGAGCTTGGATTGTTTACAAAATAGAAAGGTGGCAAGAATGGCCTAAGCACTGGGAGTAGGGTGAGTGGTATAGGATCAGGGTAGAGTGGGAGGCAGGGTCTGGTTACCTGGGACCTGTGGGAAGGCTGTATTTTGGAAGAGAACTGGCAGAACTTGGTAATGCATCAGATACTGGGTGTGAGGCAAAAAAAAAAAAAAAAAGGAAATTGAGCAACTAGACAATTGTGATGCTGTTCATGGTGTTGGGGAAGCTGGGGGAGTAGCCGGTTTAGAGGAGATCAGGAGCCTGGTAAGAGTGAGATATCCATTCCTCAGCCAAGCGGAGATGCCAAGAAGCAGCTGCATGTAGGAGTGGGGGCTCTGGGAGAAGAGTGGGTTGGGGAGATGCACTTGTGAGTCATCCAGCAGGAGGCTGAAGAGGCAACCCAGGGAGAGCACGTAGTTGGAAACTGAGCCCTGGGAAGTCCAGGCACAGGTCAAGTAGAGGTGGAGGAGCCAGCGCAGGAGCAGCCGGGGAGGCAGGAGAAAAACTAGAGCAGGGGGCAGTCAAATGTGCCGCCTGCCACTGGGGCACAGGAGGCCACCTGGAGACCCGGGTGGAGAAGGGGAGCAGGTGTGGTGGGTGAGGAGAGAGTGGGAGGTGAGGAAGGGTAGAGAGGAAGGCTGACAGTTTACGGAGACCTTGTTCATTCGCCTGATAGCTATTTATTACACACCTATTATGTGCCAGGTGCTGTTCTAGAAACTGGGGATACAGTGGTGACCCAGACATGTTCCTGTCCTCATGGAGCTTATGTTCTCAAAGGGGCCATGGCTAGAGTTAGGGGAGGTCAAAGTGAGATGATGTTATTTATTTATCTACTTTTAAGACATTAGTGATTAGAACTTGTTCACACACTGATGGGAACGACGATGAAGGATGGAGGGGGCGATAGGCTGCTTTCGGGCAGCAGGGGGAGGTCCCTGGGCAGCCCATGTACCAACCCAGGAGGGAAGGCAAGTGGTACAGGCATACAACCAGGTGTGACTTCCAATCTTCTACACCCCCCCGAGGCCAGGGCATATCTCGCAGTGCTGCAGGCACCTACCTTCTCCGCACTAGGGCAGAGTAGCTGGGGCTAGAAGCGGCTTCCTAAATGCTGAAGCATCATCGGCCTGGGCGGGGGACTAGGTGATCCTCTCTACCTGGGCCACGTTATGCCTCTAGGATGATGAGTCAGGGCTTTTGGCAGGCAGGGCAGCATGATTCCAGGAGATGAAAAGATGGGGGTGGGAAAGCTGGTCCTGACTCTGGACTTGGCTGAGGGCCTTGTCAGGAGGGAACTGGAAAGGGAGAAGTGCCCTCAAGAGCCCCAATCTCTCAGGACTAAGGCTTGGCCTCGGGGTGGGGAGGGGGCTGGCTGGACTGGCTGAGCCTAGACCCAGTCATGCCTGGTCAGGATGCACGCCCTCAGGCATCTCTGCCTCAAACTTTGTTGATAAAAAGGTGCAGTTTGATCAGAAATAAGCAAAACCTGCCACCCAATCTGTGTGGCTGTGAGAATTGATTAACACAACACCTGCTGGGAGTGCTCCCCGGAACTCAGTACCGCAGGCGCAGGGCCCTCACAAAGGCAGGCAGCTCAGCCTCTGTAGATCACAGCATATGCTGAAAGAGGGGATGTGTGGCGTTCTTCAGAGAGCCCTGCATCCTACTCATGGAGCCAGCATCTCCTGTGAGAGGATGCACTACTGGGCTGGGACCAGAACCCCGGCCAGAGACCAATACAGCACATGATAGGATGAGAAAGTCTCCCAAGGACCTGTGAGTGGTGTTGGCCCATCTCTTTGGCTTCATGAAGTGCCTACTCTGTGCCAGGTGTTGTGCCGAGGGTGGGGATAAGAGAAGAGTAAGAGGCAAGGGAAAAAATGGGAGTATGTGGGGTCTGTGTCCTGAGTCTGCGCTCGGAGCTGTAAGGTCCTGGCCAAAGCTCTGCACCTCTCTGAGCCCCAGTGTCTTCATCTATAAAACGGGGTGATTATAAGAAAACGATATACACGAAGGTACCTGTACAACATCTGCTACCCAGGCATAAAGAGCAGAAGCTCACTGCAATCCAGACGTGGAGTGGTGAGGAGCTGACAAACCAGTCTGAGGGCAAATTCACAGGGTGAATGGCAGGCTAGGGAGACAGAACTTGGCCCTGGAGGTGATGGGGAGCCACTGAAGGCTTCAGTGCCATGTAGGGACCTAAACATCCTGAACCTGGCTGAGGGCAGAGGTGAGGACTTTTCTGGAGGTGATAACCACGATGCTGGGGGCGAGGGAGGTAAAGGCCTGACTCAGCACAACGCTGGGGGGTCTCACGGTGGGAAAGGGGCAAGAGACATCGTGGGCAGCACAGATGGGACGTGGCCACTGCCTGGGCCCAAGCACTGGGCGAAGGGCAGAGGAAACCCAAATCGAAAGGGCTGGGGAGACTCAAATCACAGGGGCTGAGGAGACCCAAATCAAAAGGGCTGAGGAAACCCCAATCAAAAGCGTATAGGCTCTGCCCAGCTAAAATGCAGCAGATGTGGAGCAAAAACATCTCTCTAGCTAGAAAATAAATCAACTGGGAACAGGTTTTAGTTTACACTTAGCTTTCGAAGAACTCATCTGCTGCATGATGAAAGTAGAAACAAGGACGTAAGAGGAGGGAGGAGCCACGAGGACTACTCTGCAGTCCCTGCTGCTGGCATCAAAGGAAAGGGAGGAAGTGTAGTGTGGACAGCAAAAGCTCAGGGCTAGTAATCAGAGATGCGAGTTCCAATCCCAGTTCTACCACTGACTTGCTGGTGGCCCTGACCGTCTCTGAGCCTCAGCCAGCCCACTGTACATGAGGGTCAGTACATCTGTTCATGAGGCCCCTTTCACTCTGCCATTCTGAGTCTGAATTTTTAAACCAAGAAAAACAATGTAGGAAAGAGCAGAGACTGGATGAACAGGGAGTGAGGCTGAGTTTTGCTGTTAGAACTTACATCTGCTTCTCCAGGGGGACGGCAGGGTCCACTCTTTCTCCCAGGATCCCACAGAACTCGGGGCTCCCATGTTTGATGGGTTTGAAGCCCCCTCCGGGAGCACGAAGCTGGCGCCGCCGGTCCCGGGAAGGCGAGGGGGATGCCTGCCGCTTCTCGGTTCCGTTAAACTGGACTGTGGGGGGGGAGAGCGAGACAGCATGGTTACCTGGAGCTCAGCCCAGGGGTTACTGGGCAGTGCATGGCAAGGGTTCAATTGTCCTAGCCGGGGCTTTACAATTCACAGAGGCTGTTTCAGGCAATGGAAAAAACATAGCTCCAAAGATTGTGCCTTCTGCTTAGCGAAGGAGGAGGGAACGGATGAACTGTAAGTCACTTTCACCCTTGACATCCCAGGGTTCCACTGGCTGCAATCAGAGATTGGGAATTGCTGCCAATATAAAACCCATAGCAAACTTCCTGCCACAGGAGGTGAGACAAGAGCCCAGGTGCTTCAGCACAACCTACGAGGCTCTCCAGGACCCGCCTTGGCTCTCTGGCCAGTACCCCTTCATTCATCTCCTGCCTCCCACACTCAATTCCTTGCAACTTCCCGGAGGCATCTGCCTCTGAATGAGCCTTTCCCTTGCACAGCCCGGTGCTCCACCGAAACTGCCACGACACCCTTCTCTCTGTTTAGCCAGTCTCCATCTGACTGACTCCAACTGCCCTTCCGGGGTCACCTCCCCCAGGAAGCCTTCCCTGACTGTACCTCCTCCTCCCCAGACTCACCTCGGGCCATGGTACCCACTTTCCCTGCTTGGCTCCCATTAGACTCAAGCCCTTTGAGGGCAGGGGCTGCACCATATTTGCTCCTGTCCCCCGTGCCTAGTACAATGCCTGTAACATAATGGGTGCTCAATGAAATCCTGAGTCAAGAAACTTAATTAGCTGCTGTTTTGCTTTTTTGGGGGAAAAGTATCAGTTTTCATACCAGATAAACTGGATAAAACCTAATAACATCCTAGTCAACACTGTAATTCTCCACTGAATTAATTTATACATTCACTTCCAAGCTTAACAATATAGCTGTGTATTTAAGAGAGAACAGGTGGTGATGAGTGACAGGCTTAATTAGGCAAATCATTTCACCTAAAATGAACATATACAAACTCCAAGTGCTATGATTCAGTGGCAAAAAAAAAAAAGAAAAACAGAACAAAAGCTCCAAACACAAATGCTTTCATTCCTTCTAATTAAGTTTCTCCTTAATCTGCAATTTAAAATGGCAATACTTTTAATTTAGTGATTTTTCTGCAAAAGATAAAGACACAATCCCTCAAAAGAATATCTGCATTTAGAGAAAAAAAAACACCACTCCTGCGAGTCATTAAAATGACAGAACCTAATTAATTCCATCTATAGGCAATTAAAAATGGAACTTGGAATCCTGTAGAGGGAAGTGAGACTCAGAGCTGGTCAAGATGAGGCACCAGGAGCCCTTCTGACTCTGGCTCTGATGATGGGGACCAGAGTCCTGCTGGCAGTGGGGGTGGTGACCCAGTTAAAGACCTCTTAGACTTGGCCTACCAGCCATCTTCCGGCTCCAGAGCAGGTGAGGTGGCCCCTTTGTGATGTCCCGATGCCTTTCAAAAGGTTCTGGTGTTATGAAAGGATTCATCCTTCAACACCCAGCTCATGTTGTTCTTCTAGTTCTGAAGCTGGCGGTCCCCTTTCTACTTGTATTACAGAATTTATGTTGACTGGCCCTGAAGCCCTGGTGGCAGAGTGGTTAAGAGCCCAGCTGCTAACTAAAAGGGCAGCAGTTCGAATCCACCAGCTGCTTCTTAGAAACCCTGTGGGATAGTTCTACTCTATCCTATAGGGTCGCTATGAGTTGGAATTGACTGGATGGCAATGGGTTTGGTTTTGGATTTTTAGCCCTGAAGTCCAGTCCCTGCCAACAACAGAGACAACATCCCATGCTCTGTGTTACTCTCACCCTCACAACACCCCTGCACGTGTAACGGGGGAGGAAACGGGTGTAGAGGGAGGGTGGGGAAGAACTCCTCCAGCGTCTCAAAGCTAAGTGCAGGGCTGAGGTTTGAGCCTAGGACTGGGGCTCCAGGGCTCCAGCACCCGCCACTCTCAGGCCCTCCTTCCCCACAAGAAAACCTGCAGGGTGGGTGAGGCCCGACCTGTGCCTCGCTCACAGGCAAACTTGCCCTCCGCAGAGCTGCGCCTGATCCCCTGCTAAGAACCACCCTCTTCCTCTTCTAGGCGCTCATAGCACTTGGCACAACTGAATGGGTACCACACCACTCTCCCCCAATCAGCCTGGGCGTTCTGTGTGGGTAGCAACTGGGATTAGTCTCTTGTCTGCCCCAAACCTACTGCAGTACTTGGCATAGCCTCCTGTGACCCTCCCCTCACCCGGCATGCAGCTGGCTCAGTGAAGGGCTGATGACAGAAACAAGGTCAGGGAATGGAGGAACTGAAGTGGCTCAGTATCGTGGAAAGGCATGAACCTTGGAGTCAGGAACACCTGGGTTTGAATCCTACTTTCGCCATTTACTACACGACTTTGGGCAAGTATCTAAACCTCTCTGAGCCTAAGCTGCCTCATCTATAAAAGAGGGTTGGCAATACCTATACCTGAAGCGAGTGTGGAGGTGGTCAGGAACAGATGATGGATCAAAGTCCAGTCGGGCCCCTGGAAATGGTGGTCCTCACCCTCCTTACCCACATGGTCATACATCTGTGCTCAGGACAATTCACACTCGTGTACCCAAGAATATAAAGTGCCTGGTATCAGAAACCACCTTCCTCTTCCCTGATCCCTGCTGGAATTCCTCACTAGACTGGAGGCTCCAAGAGGACAGGACATTTTACTCTGTTTTGTTCAAGGCAGGACCCCCAATGCCTAGAACAGTGAATGCCTGATATGTAACAGGTGCTCAATATTTGTTGAACTAATGATCCTCTACCCAGGCCACCAGGACCATAAACTTCCATTCATTAGTCAAGAAGGGAAACTTAGGAGCTGGACTAAAACCGTTTTGAAAAATGGCTTAACCTTTACTTGGTGCTTCCTTTTCTCAGGCAGGCACTGTGCTGAGGACCTCATGTGGCTGTTCTCTTCCAACCCTCACTGTGGCCCTATAAGGCCTCAAAACTGAGGCCTGGCATGGTCAAGTAATTTGCCCACTGACTCAGGGTCCGGACAGTGACCCCAGGGGATAGAGACCATGCAATGGGAGCTGGAGGGGAGCCAAGGGGTTCATGGCCTTGGGCCACAGGTGAGGCCTGCAATGCTTTCCAAGTTCAGACAATCTAGCTGTGGGCTTCACTAACATCCTGCCTCTTCCTGGCTGCTCTGGAGTTAAGACCCTCCCAGGTCTCCAGTATAGGACATAGACCCCTTCAAGCAGAGACAGAGAGGACTGCAATGATTAAAAACAAGACTTTGTATGCACAGAGTCTCAGTGTATGAAGAGTTTTCCTGGGCCCCTCTATGGATGCACCCGAAAGGAATATGGGCCACGTCTGTCAGCCATGTGGAGCTGAAGAAGAAGAGCCTGGAGAGTTCTCCAGGCCTGGTGTTCGTTGATGGATATCAGATTATTATGAAGAAACAAGTGCACAGAGAGCAGAATCAAGGTGTCAAAGATGCCCCTTCCAAGCTGTCCTTGGTACCTGATTCCTCCACAGTGTCAACACCAGGACTCTGGGCTGGGGAAAAGCTGGGGTAGGCCAGGGGAGGAGCGGTACAGAAGGGTTGCGACCCTGTGTGTTGTGAACTCCCCCGGAGAGGGCCAGGAGGGGAGACTGTGCACTGGTTTGGGGAGGGGGAAGTGGGCTACATGATCCCAGGAGTCCACAAAAATGCCACAAACTTTTACAACAATGCATGAACACCTCTAGATGACAACTCTGTTCCCAGCACTACAACCCACTGCTGTTTCAGCTTTCAAAACATGCGTACTATGTTGTCTCATCTGATTCTCACAAGCATGCAAGACAAGCAGCATTCCCGTTTTACAGATGAAGAAACTGAGGCCCAGAGAAGTGAAGCCCCGTTCTCCCTCCAGTTCAAGAGAGCCCTCATTTTCCCTTTCTGCTCTGCCTGCCCGGTGAGTGCAAGCTCCTCTCCATCAGGTCGTAAGACAACAGACGGCTCAGCAAATGTTTGGTTTGCGTTTCCAGGATTGCCAACAAGAAGCCTCTGTATTCACCTCACAGACACACGGAGGCCCCAGGGCAATGAGGTGCCACCTGGTGTGGGAGGTGCCCGAGAACAGAGGTCCTCATTGTGAGGGGAGGTGGCTGGTGACTCCCTGCGAGGCAGGTCATTGGGAAGGCTGTGAGGCAGGTGCTGGGCTGGAGCCTGGGTTCCAGGAACAGTGTCCACACATGTACACCCAGGCCTGGGCCAGGAGGCAGGCCTGGCAGAAGGGGGAGTGGCTCTGTGCGTGTGTGTGCGCGCGCGCGCGCGCATTCCCCATGGTGAACAGGGATACCACTGCATGGTGCAAAGACCCTGCCCCTGGGGCTGCCGCTTGGCTACAGGAAACCTAAGGATAAATCCTGATGAAAATGACTCAATACCCTAAATGCAGAGGCCTTCACTGCTGCCAAAGCAAGCCATCTGCACCCTCATGACTCATTTTACATGAGAAACTGAGGTCTGGAAAAGAGACAGACTTGCATAAAGTCAACTGCTAGACTTGAACAGAGACTTGAACCCAGGTGTCCTGAATCCCGGGTGTCTCTAAAGAGATCAGCATAAGCCCGCCTACCATGCAATCCGTTCTCAAAATGAACAGCCGTAACAATGATACCGAAAACCAACATCTATTGCACTTGTGCTGTGGCCACGCACTGCACACAGATGAGCACACAGGGCTCTCCAAACAACTCACCAAGGCAGTGCCTATTACCATCTCCATTACACAGGAGGACACAAAGGCACAGGTATGTTAAGCAACTTGCTCCAGGTCACCCTGCTAGCAAGTAGCAGCACAGGGACTTCAATCCAGACTTCACGGCTCTAGCCCCTGGGTTATTGGGCACATTGCTAGTCCTGGGCCGGGCCCACCTGCCATGCCAGACAGAGGAGGCCTGCTCACTTGGCCTCCTGGTAGCTTCCCCTGTAGACACCCACAGACAGTTATTTAGAATCCTAAAAAGTGACACCCCTCCACCCCAAGTCTCAGAGGGCCTCCAGAGAGCAGGCTGGGCATTTGTGGAATCGTGTCTCCCCATCCCCACCAAAGCCCCGGCTCAGCTGTGTTCCTGCTGCTGCCTCAGATCAGGTGGCAGTGAGGGAGGACAGAGAGGGGACAAGCCAGGGGTTGGCTACAGACATAGCTCTCCCATGGCTGTGTGCCATCAACCCACACGCCAGTCTTTCCCACCCCCAACATGGCATCCCAGGCCAATCGTCAGACACACTTTCAGCTTCTCATTGGGAGTTTGACCAGAGGTGGTAACCACGGAAGTCACAGTCAATTATTACTGTCCCTTTCCCCTGCAGGTCTCCTCAGACCTCACCTGGAGAGGAGACAGGTTTACATCCTAAAAGAATGGATGTGAAAACAAACCATCTCTGTGGGTTCTAACGCATCTCCCCCTCCCAAGAACCTGGGACTGTTTTTCCTGAGAGCTGGTTTATTCAATAATTTAACAAATATCTGAGTGTTTATTATGTGCCAGGTTTATTTTGTGCTAGGTAGGGACACAGGCATGTAGGGTCTCTAACCTTGTAGAGCTTAAAAATCTCTTGGATTTTGGAGATCTTTGATTTGCCAAAGAGAAGAGCTAAGAGATATTTTACCAAGTCTTTGTGGGTTTTTTTCATTTTTTTCCCCAGGCTTTGAACCAGTTCCTTTCTGGTTCGAACCCCTGCTAAGAATCTGCATTTCTAACAAGCTCCTAGGCGATGCTAATGCTGCTGGTTAGTGACCAATTCTGAGAACTACTAGTACAGAGGTGGTTCTCAAAATTTATTATACATAAGAATCACCTGGGGATCTTGTTAAACTATAGATTAGATTCAGTATATCTGGTGGTGAAAATTAAATTCTCACCAGAGGCTCGAACTAGAAAAAACCCATCTTAAGCCCTGCTTTTTCCCCCTCACAGGAAATAAAGGTACTTGAAGGAACATTTCTATCTATCAGTATAATCAGCAGATGAGCCAAAGCTATTAAGGTTGGCGTTTTTCATTTCTTTTAGGTTACTAAATGAATTCATTCGTATGCCAAACAGAAACGCCAACTGGAAAAACCTGTCCCTCAGTAACATTAGCTAAAGGAAGCCAGTGATCTCAGTTCTCATTTAAACCCCCTTTTCTCGGCAGATCTGCTGTTCACACGTGTTAAACATTAATTACAACTGTTACTCATTACACAGCAAAAATCTCCCAGTACCAAAACAATTGTTAATTTCCTTACGGGCCCAAGGCATTCTGGGAAGCTATGCAATGGGCAGAAAGCATCATGGAGGCAAGCAAAGCCAACTGTGAGAAGGAGGTCAAAGAGCTGGTGGCGGGTGGGGGGCCAAGTCCGAGATTCCCCTAGGTGCCCTCCACAGAGGCTGAGCCTGTTTATTCTTTGCTCTGGAGGATGAGTCATGGGCTTGGTGGGAACAGCAAATCTGGCTTGGTGTCCTGATGAGCACAACATCAGTGTTACCAGCTTCAGGGCATTTGTGTTTGGCGGTGACAGCGACAAGTCATGAGATCGACATGGAGTGGGCTCAATGGTTTCTGCATCAACAGTAACCAAACCCGTTTCACAATGGTTCAAGATAAACGCAATGTTCAAGCCAGTCCTTTCTATGCTCACGATGTCAACACAGCAGTGCAAAGAACAAGAGTAATGGCTTTGCCATTTACGAGCTGTGTGACCACAGGCAAGTCACTCACCCTCTCTGAACCTCAGTATTGTCACCTGTGTGATGGGAGAAACACCCACCTTCATAGGGTTAATCTTTGTCAGGTTCATAATAAACTCAAACCAAACCCACTGCCATTGAGTTGATTCTGACTCATAGCAACCCTACAGGATGGAGTAGAACTGCCCCATAGGGTTCCAAGGAGTGGCTGGTGGATTTGAACTGCCAGCCTTTTGATTAGCAGCCATAGCTCTTAACCACTGCGCCACCAAGGCCCCAGATGTTCACAATAGTGGTCAGTAAATGTTAATTTCCTGTCTTTCCCCTCTTCCTCCTTACTAGCTTAATGGGATTATTTTAGTCAATTGAGCTGGCTCACAGATGACTCACAGTTCTTTAGGAAATAAACATACCTGGGACCGTTCCATTTCTCTACCCTTTTAGCCTCACCTGATGAGGCTAGGAAGGTGTCAAAACTCGAGGGCTCCCAGCTAAGGAGCGAACACCATAACGTCAGCAACTCTCAAGCTTACATTATTAATAAGTGTACACCTGGCTGTTCTGGAATATACCAATGTGCACAGGGTGTGGTAGGAGCACAGGGAAGGAGCCCAGCCCAAACCGGATACGGGTGGTGGGCAGGTCAGGGAAGGCCTCCTGGAGGAGATGAAGTTGGTATCACCTGGGTTGACCTGAGATCACCCCTCCCTAGCCCTACCCCAACACTGAACACATAGAACACTAACAGTGAGCCCTAGGCCAGTGGTTCTCAAAGTGTGGTCCCCAGATCAGAGCATCAGCATCGCCATCACCTGGTACCTTGTTAGAAATACAAATTATCATGCCTCAGCCACAGACCAAGGCTTTTTAAACCCCTGCTGAGAATCTGCCTAACAAGCTCCCAGGCAATGCTAATGCTGCTGGTTAGGGACCAATTCTGAGAACCGCTAGTATAGCAGTGGTTCTCAAAATTTATTATACTTAAGAATCGCCTGGGGGTCTTGTTAAACTGTACATTCCGATTCAGTATATCTGGGGTGGAAATGCAGATTTTCAGCAGAGGTCTGAACTGGAACGAACTGGTTTGAAGCCCTGCCTCAGACCTACTGAATCAGGAACTCCTGGGGGTGGGACTCAGCAATCTGTTTTACGCCGTCTCCTGGTGATTCTGAGGCACTTTCAATTGGCAAACCAACTAACCCATAAACAGATGATTCCTAGAGTCGGGACGGATGTGGCAGAGAGAAAAGGGACCCTCTCACATTCGGGGACCAGCGACCCAGCCCTCAGGAGGGACTGAATGGAGACTGGAAGACCCAAGGGGCTCATGGTTAGAACTACTGCTGGAACGGAGACTTGAGATTCCCTACAGAAGCCTGCTCTCCACGCCATCCATGCTTCTCAATGCCAAGCATAAATGGGAATAAGCTTCCTGAATGGATCCTCCGTGCCCTCTAAATACGTCTTTATGCAGTACGGTTTTCATATCAAATTCAATTTTATTTACTACAGCAAGCCTTCTCTGAACACCAATAACAAAATTAGGGCTTACAAAGTCTTTTCATCCAGATCTTCTTCCCTGATCATCACAGAGGTCCAGTGTGACAAAGATGCGACTTCCCATTTTACAGATGGGGAAACTGAGACTCAGGGAGATCAAACCACCTGTCTGAGGTCCTGCAGCTGGTGAGTAGTGGCGCCGGTATGTGAACTTGAGATTGTCTGACTCCTTCTATTGCCCTGTTGGGTCTCAGCATGCCAGACACCATCCTAAGCTTTCTAGAGCATAGCAACCTGCCAAGGAGCCAGTGGGGAAGACAGACAAGTACTCAAAATAACTATGTTGAGCACAGTTTGAGTCATCTGTCTTTTATCTCTGTGGGGAGGCAGACCCATCACTGGCTGAGCCCAGGACATCGCCTGAAAAGTAATTTCAATCAAGACACATCTTCAGATGGTGAGCTGCAATGAAAATAACTTGTTTCTCAAAAAGGTCTCAAGGGCCTCCTTTCCATACTCTCCTCCCCTTTGGCTCCTCGATCAAGAGCTTGCTTACTTCTCAGAGGCAACTGCAAATAATTAAAGATGCAGCTTTTAGCACTACTCATTGGATTATAAGGAAATGCTGAACCATCCTCTCTGTATGGTCTGCCTAGCTCTTCTATGAGGTCTTCAGCAGTTTCCCTCCCTACTCTGGGCCTCAGTTTCCCCATCTGGACCAGGGAAAGCATGGTGTGGGGTGGGAGCCCCTCCGGATGCTGAGTAATAGCAGAACTTGACCAACTCGTAGGATGACGCTGGTCACCCCCATGCAGGCACGAACCTAGGCACTTTGTTTCCTACAGAATCCTCAGCTGGAACTATTCAAGAGGGGACATACAGCCCAGTATGTATCGTATCAGCTGCAGATGAAGGGAGGAATCAGCGCAAGGGAGAGGAAAGGCACGCCACCCTTCCTGGGGGCTGTGGGAGAGCAAGGGCTCTAACAGGGAAGCCATATTTCATGCAGCATCTTGGGTAACTCAGGGAGGTCAGCCATCTAACTAGGTTTAGGGTACGGGCTCTGGAGTCAGAGTGTGCAGGTTCAAATCCAAGCTCCGCCACTGACCAGGTGTGGGACCCTGGGCAAGTTGTTTTTCCTTGGGCCTCAGTTTTCTCATCTGTAAAATGAGGAAACTAATCTCCCAGAGGGTTGTCATGAGGATCAAGGTGGACAAAGTGCTCCGCACAGGGGAAGAGCTCAGTAAACGTTAGTGATCGTGTCAGCACTCTCGCCAGGACCCTCTGCAGAGGGCATACCTGGCCTCATTTCATAGGCTCCCAGGACAGGCCCATTCCCTGTCCTTGCAACAGCCCTTCAGAGTGGAAGATACAAACTATGTGCCTCCCCCACCGTGGGTCTGCTTTTCGGGGTTATCCACCCCAGCTCCACAGCCCTGCCCTGCCCTACGCCCCTCCCTGTGTGGGCCACTCCTGTGGAAGCTCCATCTAATCATCTCACAACCAGGGCCCCCGTCCAGAGCTGTAGAGGCACCAGTCATCCTCACAGACGACAAGCCCAGGGGTGGTCAGATTTTGCACCCCAGCCTGTGCCACCCTGGGACTGTCATGTCATCTGAGGCTCCTCCTTGCTTGCTCACACAGGCCTTGTGGGCCTGGAGTCGCATCTGGCAGGGTGGGGACTGGGGGCAGGGCGGGGACTGGGGACAGGGCAGGAGGGCCATTTCTAGGCCCACCTGCTAGTCATGTAATTTGTTGCTGTAAAGACTCCTGGGGGGTGATTCAAAGGACACCGGGAACAGACTCCAGCCAGCTCTGGAAGGCAGGTGTCTCTCTGGGCTGGGAAGGGGCTAACAGTTTGATGGGAGCCACACCATCTCTCAGTGGAGGCAGAAGGCTGCAGCCCACTCCATACAGCCAGCTGTGAAATTTGAGCGGCATCTGTCCTGGGCTAGGATCCAACATAGGCAACTGTGTAGGATGGGGCATTGGCGAATGCCGGGATCAGCTTTCTGGAGAGGGGGCAGGCCATGAAAGCCTAGGACTCTTCAGAGAGCTTATAGTATTTCTCAACCACCCACTCCTCAAACCCTTAATTAAATATGGCCACAGAATGGAGACAAGGAAGACTTTCATTCTCCAGAAACTAGGACCACCTCACACCCTGTGATAGCCGTTTTCATGACAACAGGAAGTGATAATCGAGCCTTCCTGAAGCTGCAGCCCCCACAGTATAACCTAGAAGGGAAGAGCATGCAGCCGACCTCCATAAAGGCTAGTCTGGAGGCACTGGCTGAGCCAGCACAGGTGTGACAGCATAGACGAGGAGGGCTACATCCCTGGGGTACGCCACAATGTCCTTTTGAGAAGGGCCTCTTTCACAAATGCAACACAAGACAGCATTGTGGAAGGTGAGAGGCACTTTTGCTTCATAGATGGAATCATCTAGGTAATACAAAGATCCTCCTTTCTCCCCACCTTTGGCCAGCCCCACTGCTGGGTGAAGCCCTCTGTTATCCATCCTGTTACAACCAATCTCCTGCTTGCACACCTCCAGCGATGGGGAACTCATTATGTACATTCAGGGCAAAGTGGAATTCTTATAATTTACCCAATCTTAATTCCCTGTGACTCCTCCCTTCGTGGGCCCAGCTCTGCCCTTTTGGGTCTCCCAGGTCATACGCCACACCTTTGACCCACCACAGCCCTTTCAAAATTTGGAAACACAGAGTTCACTATCCAGGTTTTCTCATCCAGGCTAGACATACAGAGAAATCTGAGGGGTGGAAAGAAATGAAAACAATTCTACCCAACCAACTCTATCTCACACAGACGTTCCCCAGCTACAGATTCTGCACCCCAGGCTTCCAGAACTCATCGCAGAGAGCATCAGATAATAGAGAAAACCATGTGGGGCATCTCCACGAGGCACATGACATGGAGGATGGGGCCTAGCCAGACCCTGCCTCACTCCCCAGCCCCCCCACCACCTGGTCTGGACGCGTGCGCACGCCTGCACATGTGCATACACAGTCCTGAGGCTGGTGGGAACATCCTCCTCCACTCCTGAGCAGCCACACTGGGGGACGCCATTTACAAGTGGAACAGTGACAGTGCTTTAGCATTCTCGTCCAGCTTCTTTAAACTTGTCCTCGTTACCTGAAAGGTGGCCCATCCACCTCTCCCTCCACCTCCACTCGTTTTGTTGTAGCCTTTGAGTCAATTTTGACTCATAGTGACCCCACGTGACAAGGCAGAACTGCCCCTTAGGGTTTCCTAAGTTGTAATCCTTAGGAGAGCAGATTGCCAGGTCTTTTCTCTCGAAGAGCAGCTGGTGGGTTTGAACTGCCAACATTTTGGTTAGCAGCCACTGCGCCATCAAGGCTCCTTCCATTTTCACTCAGGGGACAGAAGATAATGAGGGTGCTTCTTGCTTGCATCCAACAGACTGTCCACAGTCATAGGGAGTGGCCTGCCTGTGGTCATGACTAAAGGCCGAAGACCACAGAATCGCTCCAGCCCCTGAGTCAGCCTCTGCCTTTTATGCCCTAGGAATCTGAACTGAGTTATCAAGCTTCTCCGGGAAAGCACAACTGGTATGTGCCTGGAGGAGGATACAAAAAGATTAAGCGACTTGATGAGACACAGATGTGAACATGACACTGAGCAGGGGCAGATTAACCAGTAAGCAGGGTATGCACGGGCTTACTTGTGTGTTCTTATTAATCTGTAATAACACCGATAAGAGCCACTTGGTGATCTAAATCCAAGTCCAAATGGATCTTGTAGGCTCAGAAACTCATTCTGAGGCAGTTCTACCTGAGACCTTCTAAAACCACCCTTGGGTAAAGGTGGGCACGTTCTGGCCTGAGTGCCTTGTGAAGCGATGATGATCCATAGGTGAGTGCTTCTGCTTGAACACGAGTCACCTGGGGAGCTTGCTTAAGCAGATTCTGACTCTGCAGGTCCGGAATGGTCCTGAGACCCTGGATTTCCAACCAGCTCCAGGCGAGGCCTATGCTGCTGGTCCAGGGACCACCCTTTCCACAGCAAGGCACCAGCCTACAGTAGCATCAATGGTAGCAAGAGCCTTTGAGTGATCTGAAAGTGGACAGTCCAGAGGAGGCTGATACTCACCAGCCTAGAGTACTATCTCACGTCACAGGCCCTCCAGCCCTATAATCAAACTAGTGTTCGCAAAGAGTGCCTCATCTCACACTCACCTGGGAGGAGCACAGCCTCTCATCAGCCATGCTAGAGGGCAGTTCTTGGTTTCCCTTGTGCCAGGGAGAGAGACTTAACAAGATCAAGCCCATTGCCGTCAAGTCGATTCCGACTCATAACAAACATGTAGGACAGAGTTGAACTGCCCCATAGGGTTTCCAAGGCTGTAAATCTTTACAGAAGCAGGCTGCCACATTTTTCCCCCTAAGGGGAAAAGCTGTTGTTGTTGTTGTTAGGTGCTGTTAAGTCGGTTCCAACTCATAGTGACCCTACGCACAACAGAATGAAACACAGCCCGGTCCTGCGCCATCCTTACAACCGTTGTTATGCTTGAGCCCAATGTTGCAGCCATTGTGCCAATCCACCTCGTTGAGGGTCTTCCTCTTTTCCGCTGACCCTATACTTTGCCAAGCGTGATGTCCTTCTCCAGGGACTGATCCCTCCCGACAACATGTCCAAAGTATGTAAGACGCAGTCTCGCCATCCTTGCTTCTAAGGAGCATTCTGGTTGTACTTCTTCCAAGACAGACTTATTCGTTCTTCTGGCAGTCCCTGGTATATTCAATATTCTTCGCCAACACCACAATTTAAAGGCATCAATTCTTCTTCAGTCTTCCTTATTCATTGTCCAGCTTTCACACGCATATGATGCGACTGAAAATACCATGGCTTGGGTCAGGCACACCTTAGTCTTCAAGGTGACATCTTTGCTCTTCAACACTTTATAGAGGTCCTTTGCAGCAGATTTACCCAATGCAATGCGTCTTTTGATTTCTTGACTGCTGCTTCCATGACTGTTGATTGTGGATCCAAGTAAAATGAAATCCTTGACAACTTCAATCTTTTCTCCGCTTATCATGAAGTTGCTCATTGGTCCAGTTGTGAGGATTTTTCTTTGCGTTGAGGTGCAATCAATACTGAGGGCTGTGGTCTTTGATCTTCATAGTAAGTGCTTCAAGTCCTCTTCACTTTCAGCAAGCAAGGTTGTGTCATCTGCATAACGCAAGTTGTTAATGAGTCTTCCTCCAATCCCGATGCCCCGTTCTTCTTCATATAGTCCAGCTTCTCGTATTATTTGCTCAGCATACAGATTGAATAGGTATGGTGAAAGAATACAACCCTGGCGCACACCCACCTTTCCTGACTTTAAACCAATCAGTATCCCCTTGTTCCGTCTGAACAACTGCCTCTTGATCTATGTAAAGGTTCCTCATGAACACAATTAAGTGTTCTGGAATTCCCACTCTAAGGGGAAAAGAACCAAACAAAACCAAACCCAGTGCCGTCAAGTAGATTCCGACTCATAGTGACCCTATAGGACAGAGTAGAACTGCCCCATAGAGTTTCCAGGGAGCGCCTGGCGGTTTTAAACTGCCGACCTTTTGGTTAGCAGCTGTAGCACTTAACCGCTACGCCACCAGAGTTTCCAAGGGGAAGAGGGTAGGCTGTAAAATGCATGGAAGAGACTTGGGGTGGCCAAGGGCCTTCAGCCACATGACTGTTCTCGTCTCTTGGTCAGGTGCTGGAATAGGGTGAGACAAGGTGTCCTTGAGGCACTCACAACCTGGCAGGTGAGACAACACCTACAGAGCTAACTCTGACATGGTGTGAGGAGTGTTCCACCAGTGAGGTGTATAGGAAGCTCGACAGGCCCTGAGATGCTGTAAGGAAGTCTGCGGGATGCATGGCTATGTACCAGCGGGGGCTGGTGGAGGGGACAGCGTTCAAGCTGGTCCTTGAAGGAAGCACAGAAGTTCACCAGTTGGGATAAGGCAGAAAGAACGGGACTAGCACAGAGCATGCTATGTCCAGGGAGTAGAATATTCTGGTCTTCTAGAAGGCACAATGAAGGGGCTCGGGGTGGGACAGGGCAGAGGCCTTGCTGTTGGGGGTTAGAAAGGGAGGAAAGATCTAGTTGTGCATGAAAAAAGGGGAGATTTAAGGCAAAGGAATTTTAAACAATTTAAAAATAAAACCTCTCCCTTTTTGACCTTCAATGTGGTAAGCATTAAATGAGTTGCTCAATGTCTTCTTGTTTTGCATGCCTGGACTCCTAAATGCATAAAAAAAAATTGCAACTGCCTTTTTGCCTCTTAACATTAAACATAAGCACTTCCCTCGGTTCTTATAAGCACTTTGTAAACATCACTTTTGAATGCTGCACAATATTCCACCACATGGATACACAAAAATTCAACCAATCCCGACTGCTGGGTATTCAGGTTGTTCCCAGTTTCTCACGACCATAAACACTGCCTTTTCAAAATTTCAGATCATAGCCTTGGCAGAGAGTCTAAGGGATGGAATTAGAGTCAGAAGGTGTGAACATAAGCCTGAGGCTTGTGACCCATGTGGACAGACTGGTTCCCGAAAGGGCTGTGGGAAAGGAGTTCAGTCACTGGGACTGGATACCCAGATTCTAGAAAACAGTCTTGGCGTGGGGAGGAGAGGAGGCCCTGGGTGCTTGTCGGGCTCTCTAGGCTAAGCAGGGGCACAGCTACTCTGGGGCTCTCCG
The DNA here is from genome assembly GCF_030014295.1 of Loxodonta africana. Lineage (NCBI taxonomy): Eukaryota > Metazoa > Chordata > Mammalia > Proboscidea > Elephantidae > Loxodonta > Loxodonta africana. The sequence goes on along the minus strand of NC_087350.1, from coordinate 79,792,217 downwards.
GGAGGAGCTGGGTCAGCCTCTGAGGCTGTGCCCATGTCTCTGCTCTGCGAGGGGCCTGTGCAGAAGTTGGGACAGGAAAAGCAGTGGCCCTGGAGGCTGTGCAGGACTGGACCCAATCGTCTGGCCTTCACAGACCCAACAGGAGCTGTTCTGCAGACTGGTTTTCTCTCAGTCTCCAAGAAAGTTCTTTCTGAAATCTGAAATCCTGGCTTTGTGAACTAGAACACATGAACAGGACCAAGACACAGTCAGACAACAAGGGCACCTGGGACAGCTCTGAAGACTGAGGAGCCTGGAACCTAGACCTAGAATTTCTCCTTGGCTTGGCCTCCCCTCCCCTACTTCCCGCTTTCCTCTGGGGCCCTCATCATCTTTGCAGATGACAGTGTTTTCTTTCTTTTTTTTTTTTTAAGTAAGTCTCTTATAGAGGGGCCCCACTGTACTAGGTAAAAGGGATAGCTCAACTGGTTTATAAGGAGCACTGGTAGTGCAATGACTCAGTGCTCAGCTGCTAGCCAAAAGGTTCATGGTTCAAACCCACCAAGCAGCTCCACAAGAGATCTGCTCCCGTAAAGATTATAGCCTAAAAAACCCTATGGGGCAGTTCTACTCTGTCACATGGGGTCGCTGTGAGTTGGAATCAAATCCACGGCACCTAACAACAGCAAGCCCCAGAGTTTGTCCCAAGGGCCAAGTACTCTCTCCCTTGATCCAAAGTGAGTACTGAGTGCAGGTGAGCCAGCTGCCTTAGAGCAGGGCCACTGGTTCCTTACCTGCCAGAGCTGGGATGGTGACTCGGTTCCACTCCCACGGCTGGTCGTACTCATCGGCAGGCCTGTCATCATCCTGGGGCAGCTTGCTCTCCCGCAGCCGGAGGCTGACCGCACTCTCCGAGTCGGAGTCGACGCTCTGGCCTTCTGGTTCGTAAGGGGTGTCATACAGTTGTATGCCTTTGTGCTGGGACCGGATGCTTTCCTGCCTCTGAAATTCTGCAGGCAGAGAGGAAGGAAGCGAAGATGTATGGATGCTCAGCACATGCTTGCTCATATGGGATCTCTGCCAGGTAGCACCCGCAGGAGTTCAGAGCTCACCAGTCACAGAGGTGAGGACAGGCTTCTCCCTCGTTCCCTCCCCCCCCCCCCGCCACCATCCCCCAGGGCACTGTCCTGCTCTCACTGGGCCAGGCTTGTCCACACAGATCGCAGACTCTCACAGCTCACGGTAGAACAGGAAGGCTCACTGCCTCCTTCCACTCGTTAACCTCAGTCTTATAGGGCAGGTCCCAGAAGTGAACATGATGTTCCAGTGTGTTCTGAGACCAACCCAGGCACACAGAGCTCTCATTCCCTTGCTTTCCAGAAGAGTGGGGGTGTCCCCCCAGGGCAGTTCCCTGCCCTCTCTGGACTTTCATTCCCTGTCTGTAAACCGAGGTGAATGGACCAAATGATCCTCGAGTTTCCATCCAGCCCCCAGATTCAATTAAAAGAACTGAAAGCAAAGAGTTCCCCAGTGGACCTGAGGGTGCTGTTTTCTCCCCCCAAACCCTGAGTGACCCCTTCCACGCCTCTCTACCTCTGCCTCCCCCGGCCTGCCCGGTTCCTATCAGACTGAGGACATTTGAGGGATTTCAGAGCAGCTGTCAGGTTTCATTTCTGAATAAGGAAGGAAAAGCTCATAATCTTTCAGAAAGGATGCCATGGCTGGCTCCGGTGTGGGCTGCGGGGTAACTGCCTGTCTAGACGAGGCCCCAGGCAGCAAAGGGACATTCATCCCAGCTGCTGGTCATTCCAGTGGTAGCTGGGGAGATGGATGGCTAGAATGCTAAAAACCAGGTGCTTTCTAGTCAAACTGGTAAACTTCATTTGCTTTAATCATGAATACCTACTGTGCACCAGGGCCTGTGCTGGGGGCTGGGGAAGGCAGGGAGTTGGCTGCAGGGTCTCCTCTTAGGAAGCCCACTGTCGCCAGAAGAGATACACATATGCCTAAAATGCATTGCCACTGAGTCGATTTCGACTCACAGTGACCCTAAAGTACAGAGTAGAACTTCCCCATAGGGTTTCCAAGGCTGTAATCTTTACAGAAGCAGACCGTCACATCTTTCTCCCTCAGAGCAGCTGGTTCATTTGAACCCCCAACCTTTTGGTCAGCAGCCAGGTACTTAACCACTGTGCCCCGTGAGGGGCAGGGCAGAAGGAAAGAGAGAAGGCATTTGAGCTGACTGCTCCGACAAGGGGAAAAGGAGAGGGAAGGGCATTCCAGGAAGGGCAGGGCCAGGACAAGCATGGCAAGGTGGCAAAAGGGCAGGTCTCTGTCCACATTTGCTGGAGCACTGGACCCACGGAGGTGAGAGTGGAGGCGAGACTTGAAACCACAAGGGTGAGACTCACAGAGGGCCAGGAGAGCAAGGTGCTTAAACTTCTTCATCTTGAGGGATCCCCAAAACCAGAGTTCCAGTGGCATAAAGATATGCTGGGAGAGCACAGGAGTCTTGAGCAGGAGCAGCTGATAAATGAATGGCGTCATCCTTTTCCAACAAGAACACTGGTTTTAGGCTGGGCTTTATGACCCCAGGCTAGCTCAAAGGGATGACAAAAATCCTATCCTGCACACACGCCCTGATAATACTGACTGGTCTGGCACTGATCTTCATGTTTGCATTAATTAACTTCATTGCATTGTCTCCCAATGTCACTTGGTTGCATACTGCCTTCCCTGCTATTGCTGTTTCTGACTACCACCTGTGCTCCTATTTACCATTTCTGTTTATGCTGCCTCACTTTGAAAATTAAATTCATTTTTAAAAAGGAAACTTCCTATCACCACCCCATAAAGCAACAGTCTTTGCCAAAACAAACAGACGATAAACATTAAAAGAAGCAAATGAGAACAAAACCAACTAGCTAGAGACTACTGTCTCCTGGGAGGCCCAGCCTAAGGCCTGCTTTCTCTCTGCTGAAAACAGATTACCAAGTGTCGGTGGGCTGACAGGGGCGACTACCAAACTAAGACACTTTCTGTGACAACTAAGAACAATTCTTTCTCTCTCTCTCTGGAGAGAGAAGTCCCTGGGTGACACAGTTAATGAGCTTGACTGCTAACTGAAAGGCTGGAAGTCTGAGTACACCCAGAGGTACCTCGAAAGAAAGGGCTGGTGATCTACTGCCAAAAATGAGCCACTGAAAACCCTACGAAGTGCATTTCTACTCGCACACACGGGGTTGCCATCAGTCGAAAATGACTTGACAGCAACTGGTTTGGTTTGTTTTTTTTTCTAGGGAGAGAAGTAAAAACTTTCTCACTACATGGTTGTCAAGCTACCAAAAACCAAGCCCCCTGGGAGAAGGTGCCCCATACTCTGGTAAAACACGGCTTTAGTGGATCTAAGTTTTGAGGATTATGCTTCTCCTCATGCTGAGGGAGGAAGAGGAAACAAGAAGGGAAGAGCTATAAATAAGGCAGGACTTTGTCATGGCAAGGTGAAGACTAACTGTGAAGTACTGCTGGTAACTCTGTAAATCACCAAACCTACCGAACCACCTGACCTGACATTCCCTGCTCTGCAGGGTCATCTTCATTTTCATCACTCTTGCTGTGGTTCTAAGGAGCACAGTCTAGCCTCCTGCCTTTGGAGAATTCCAAAAAGAGGACATCAAGAGTACAGCTGGTAAGGCTACGATCCGGGGAAACCGACTTCCTCTTCATCCTACCTCACAAGCAGGACCGGCCACCCGTAACGTGCACTCTACAGTTTACAAAGCTCTTCTTATACAAATCACCATGTACTTCAAGGGCATCACAAAGCGGCTCACAGATGTTCTTCCGGGGGCCCCCAATAATCTGGAGTGCCCTCTCTCTGCCTTGCTCATGCTCGGAGCCTAGCTGCAAACAGATCCTCAGTGAATGTGGGTGGGGTAAATGAATGAGAACTGACAGCCAGAAACCACTCTTTACTCCCCAAATGGCAGTTAATTTCTGAAAGTCCCTGATAACAGTAATAAAGTACCTGGCATGATATGCCCAATGCATCCAACTTAGCAGTATACAATACTCAGAAGAGACTGACAGTCTACATAAATACCAGACTAAAAGGAAAACACGTGCAGCGAACAGATTAGCTATTAAATCAGAGGGACTTGTGAACGCACCTCTCACACAGGATTTACTGTTCCAGAAGCATTTGCATGTTACCGGAGCAATGTTAGTAATGGCATGCAGTTGGGACAGAGGGTGTTTTAATGGTGATCATTAAAATGAGATTCTCCCTGTATTACATGGTCAATTCCAATTTTCATTAAGGTCCCAACAATAGGGAACAGTTAAGTAAATTATGGCACATTAACTGGATGGAATATTAAGCAGCCATTAAAATGATAAATTTGAAGATTATGTAGCTACATGGAAAAGTGTGCATGAAATTATGCTAAGTTAAAAAGGAAAATACAAGATTGTTTATGTGCTGAGAACAAACTGTATAATGTGGGCTTTCCAGACAAGTCCTGGGCAACGTGAACAATGCCCCAAAGGGAATTCTACTCCTTGTTTAGAAACTGCTGAGAATGCCGGCATCACACACTTTGCTCATAGTATCTAAACTCTGGTGACCGTGCTGTAGTTAAGTACAGATACACATGGATAAAGAGCTGAAAACCTGATACAGGAAGGTAAACAGTTACTGCGTATTTTTGAAAGTTGTTTTAAGTAATGAATAAAGACACTAGTAAAGAAAAAAAAAAATGTAACTATGGCAGGAACACACGAAAGCTAATATGATTTTCAGCAGCCTGGGCCTACAGCAGCTACACCTGTTTAGGTAGCACTTGCTTTTCCCTGAGAAAAATGTCCATTTAGGGAGCATTTTCTTTCCTGGGAAAGATTCACCAGGAGTCATAGGCCACTACGCCAGGCCAGCTCTCCGGAGGCCGCTGTCTCTGTCTAATGACTAGACTATCCTCCTTATTTCCCAGACCAATCCATGATGGTCCAGAGACTGATCTAATAGGGGAGCCGGTGACCATATGTTTTAAGTCACAAGTTATCTGGACATCACCATCTATAAATTCATGGAGAATGACCCTTAATATCGGGTTGCAGGCTGTGATTTCATGCCTGTTAGGCAGCAAGCAGAGACATTAAATTGACAGGGTGGGGATTTCGTTTGACCTCGGGAGGAGAAAGGTTTTCAAGTGGAACTACATATGGAAAAAACGAAATCACAGAGCACTTTCTTTACAAACAGAGCATGTTAGAACTGGAAGGGATTTGCTCAACCCCTTTAGTTTCCCTATGAAGAAACTGCCCCAAGAGCACAGAGCCAGGAGGACTAGGTTAAGTGTACTGCCCAAGGATGCGGATTGCTTGAAGAGGGCTGCCGGTGGCAGGATGGAGAATGCAAGAGCAGGTGATTATTAGAGTGAGGGACCCAGGACCAAGCTCGGTGTGAACCAGGAGCCTCCTGAGTAGATCTGATAGGGCCTCAGAGTTTCTCCTTCCACAAACAACAAGCTACACTCTGCTCCAGTGTTGAACTCTGAGCCTTCCTTTTTTGCTTTGGCTGCCAGGAAGCTCAGAGCTAATTTTGATGCTTAATGGCAGGTGCCATATTAGCCTACATGTTAGGCAGATTCACCCCCCACCATGCAGATTTTGACTCCTTTTTTTTTTTTTTTTTTTTATTCTAACAGCCACATCATATGTATTTCTTTTTATTGTGGCAGTGGTGATTGTTGGGTGCCGTCAAGTGATTTCAACTCATAGCGACCCTATGTACAATAGAATGAGACACTGCCCGGTCCTGTGCCATCCTCACAATTGTTATGCTTGACTCCATTGTTGCAGCATCTCACTGAGGGTCTTTCTTTTTCATTGACCCTCTACTTTACCAAGCATGATGTCCTTCTCCAGTTTGGTCCCTCCTGACAACATGTCCAAAGTACGTAAGTCAAAGTCTCACCATCCTCGCTTTCAAGGAGTACTCTGGCTGTACTTCTTCCAAGACAGACTTTTTCATTCTTCTGGTCATCCATGGTATATTTAATAATCTTCACTAACACCATAATTCAAAGGCATCAATTCTTCTTTGGTCTTCCCTATTCACTTATTTTATTGTGGACACAGCCTCAAATCTGTATTTTAAAAGCAGATGGACAGACAACTAAATGAAAAAAATACATAATGTTCTTCATGGTAAGTATCTTTTGTCAGTAAGAAGACCAGAAGAAAAGAAACATTTTACCTCTTTACCTATCCTTCAGGAAGAGAAAAAAAGAGGCTTGGCTTGACTCTCTGGGAGACTAAGGCTATCAGCCAGCACCCCTGGCACACCCTGATTCTCCCACAGCACCCATATCCACCCGGCCTCACACTTGGCCAAGCATCTAACTGAATGTGCAGCACACGAGCTAGACAGAGATGAATGAGACACAGTCCTGGCCTTCAGGGAGCCCTCTGGCGAGAGGGGGCCAGAATTGCCAACACAGAGAAGGCTCAGGTTCCTTAACAGAGAGCAGATGCGACACCCGAACTCAGAAAACTAAGAGATGGTTTTCCGTTGGAGGAAATCGGGGAGGGCCTTAAAGAATTTAGACATGAGGTCATGGTTCTGTGGTGTGGCAGGGAAAATGAACATCTAATGGAGGAGAGAACAGAGGCAAAGGCACAGGGGCCATGAAGCATGAGGGGTACATGGAGAAAGGTGGGTAGATCAGCTGCAGATGGAGCTGGAGGCAGGTGGAAATGGATTTGTGGGTAGCCCTGACTGCCGCAGGTTGGCACTCCATGAGTCTAGAAGAAGAGGTGCCCTCGAACCTCTGGACAGGGTGGAGCTGGGCTGGCACAGATGTGTAGGAGCCTTGCTGGAAATGACAGACACTGACTTGAAGGTCCCCCACCTCTAATTTTCCTAGCCAGCCTCGTCTGGAAGCTGCACCAGGTCCCAAATCACAGGATAGGCAGAGGCCTCCCAGTCCCAGGTCTTGCTACCACCTCTCACCAAGAAACCTCTACTTAGCCAATGGTGGGTGTGCCTGGCTTTCCATCAGCATGTCCTCCTCAGCCAGCACTGAGGCTTGGGGTGACCATCTGATCCCTCCCAGGGTTCTGCAGCCACCTGGGATCCGTGCCCAAAATGCCAGGGATGCAGGTGAACTGGATTCAGATCTCCAAGAGAGCCCCAGCTGATGTCGGGAAGGGCTGGGTGGCTGGAATAGCGCACCTGCCATGAACCGCCTATACCAGCCCCAGGTGGGCCGACAGGTACACGCAGCACAGTGAGGGGCTGACAACATAGGCCCACCAAACTGCATGGGCGTGATTCCTGGCCACAGCGGGTACCCTGGGGCAGCTGCCCCAGTTTGTTCATCTCTAGAGTAGGCTCAGCAACAGTCCCCACTTCAGAAGGATGCTGTGGGGAGTAAATAATTCACAGACATCAAGTGTTCAGAACAGAGCCCGGGGCACAGAACGCACACTGTGAACGTTACTATTACTATGCCAAGTATGACTACCATGGGATCCCTTGGAGCAGTGTCTCCAAGACTCCTCCTCTGATCTGAGGCTGCCCTTTGTCAGTCCCAGAGCCACAGGAGTGGGGACTGAGGCCTGTTTAATGAGATCTGACAGGCCAACCCTCCGTAAGTGTTGAAATGGCTTCAATACCAACCTCTGAAACTACTTCCATTTCTGAGTCCACAACTTCTGATTCCAGCGGCTGCTTTGGCAACCTGACACACCCTCGTGGGAGCCATGCTTCGGATCAGCGCTTGTGCGTAACATAAAACTCAGGGAGGGCTCAGTGACCAGGAGTCTAATCCCACATTTTACAGATGGGGAAACTGAGGCCTGGGACGGGAAGACAGTAGTAGGGCCTAGGCCCAAGGTTTCCTAACTCCTGGATCTGGGCTCTTCTTCCTGCCTTTGCAAGACTATATTTTTTTTTTTATCAGTTTCTCTTGTTTGTAATATTCTGGAGGCGGGGGCATCTATTTTAGTCAGGTCTCTGAGGTGTTAAAAAACACACCAATGCCACAGACTGAGCGATGAGCTTCACAGGCGCATGGGACAGCTGTTCCTAATTAGACGCGCTGCTGAAACCCAGTCAAGTTCTAGGGCACCACGTTAAAGAGAAGACGATGGCTTTCTCCCCATCTGAAATGTTAAAACATCTGCTTTACCTCCCCCAACCGGGGTACTTCAACAAATGTCTGAATTCAGGTGTCCCTCAGAAGCACAGGGTTGACGGCCTGGGGCAGCAGGAGTCTGGGGTGGGGGGCAGGGGTGGGGGCCAGTGCTGCAGGCCTGCAGAGCAACTCAGAGACGGAGCTGGAGACAACCCAACACCTCACACAAGCAGCAGGCCCCACCTCCTCCTCCTCTATCTAGTCAAGTTTCCGGAGCTGTCTAGAAGCCCGGAGACTGACTAACTGGAGTTCTTTTACCATCCCTTTTCCAGGCATGCATAGAAACACCCAAGAAACAGAGGGTGAGCTCTGTGGAACAGTAACAATGGTCACATGGGAAGGAGCAGAAGAGGCCTGTGGTTGCCTGGTGGGACTTGTACTGCTTGCTCTTTTATGCTCAGTCCAGGGAAAGGCCCAGGTCTGGGAGTCAGGGAGCCTGGGTTTGTTCCCTTCTCTCTGGTCACTGTACAGTGATGGGGTCTCAGCTTTTGTCCTGATTTAAAAGGTCACAAAGTCCTCGCTGCAGGGCTCTCGGTGCTCTCTGAGATTACGGACGGGCCCTTCAGCAGCCCTGCCCGTCTCTCCACATGCTTCCAGAGGCTGCCCCTGTTCTGTGTATACCCCTGCGGAGACTCACTGAGGCGGACTCCCTTCCCCTGTTCCACAGGCCAGAGGTCAGACCAAATGGGTCTCCCTTTAAAGCAGCCACTCTCTCAGGAGGCCTTTTTATTCCACGACCACTGCAAGATATCGACTTGACGGCAACAGGTGTTTTTTTTTTTTATTGCAAGACCCAAATTCATAGCCCAGTTGGGGGGTCGGGGAGCAGCCTGCTTTTTATCTGGAACATCCACAGAGTCCTAATGTGTGTTAAGTTTGACCCTCTGCCCAATGTTGAAAACCCACATGACGGTAAGACAAGGCTCCTGTCCCCAGCCAGCACCCGCCAAAGGACTCCTGGTTCAGCAGAACACCAGCATATTCAGCATACACCAAGCTCCTACCTATGCTAGGTGCTACCCTGGTGCTGGGGGTCTATTATTGCTCATCCCCACAACACAGAGGCAGGTGTTACTGTCTTCATTATACCATGCAGAAACTGAGGTTCAGGCAGGCAGAGGCTGAGCTGGGACTAACTATGTTAGTTCTCACTGGCTCCATGTGCCCAAAAAGAGGTCCATGCAGTGGAAGGTCAGTGGAGACAGAAAATAAATCCAGTCCAGGCTTCAGGGAGGAGGTGGTGTTTCACAGAATTCTGAGTCCTAGTGCAAAGGGAGATGCCCTGGTGGTGCAAAGGTTAAACATTCAGTTACTAACCAAAAGGTTGGCGGTTTGAACCCGCCCAGCAGCTCTGCAGGAAAAAGACTTGGCAATCTGCTCACCTAAAGATTATAGCCTAGAAAACCCTATGGGGCAGTTCTACTTTATCACATGGGGCCGCTATGAGTCAGAATTGACTCGACGGCAACTAACAACAATGTCAGTGTGAAGAGAGCCTTCAAGAGGTGATTCTCCCTTCTGGCATCAAGAGGGCTGAAGGAACCACCTGGTGTCACAGTGAAGGGGGGAGACCAGGAGTAGAATCCACTCATGAAAAAGGAGGAAGACAAGGTCACTGGGAGGGAGGACAACTGAGGCAGACAAGCACAAGCAAAGTCACAGAGAAAGGAAGTTAGAGGGATTCTGAGTTAAAGATCAGATGGTTCAGGTGGCCTGAAGCTCAGTGCTCATGAGAAAGAGGAGACAGGGACTGGTTAGAAAAGGAGGTTGGGCCCAGGCTGTGTGGGTCTGGAATGCCAGGACGAGGGGTAGGAACTCTTAAGGATAGGAAATTGGAAAGTGTGGACAAGGAGCCTTCATCAGACTTGCACTTTCACAACAAAGTCCTTTGAGAAGTTGTCAGGAAATGCCAGGATGTGGTAATCAACGGATGAGGACTGAAGGTCCAGTCCCCCAAACAACTGGGGCTCCACCCTTTCAGTAGTGGACAAAGGATGCCCACCCTCCTGTAAATGGCCCCCAAGTGTGGAAAGGCTGGTACTGCCACTGGGGTGAGGGGCAGAGGCCAGGCTGTCCCCGGGGTCAACCCTGAGAGGGTGGAAGTCTTGGACCGCCACGCTGCAGGCAGAGGCCAGGGCCCAGCAGGGACTGTCTGGGGCCTCGCAAACAGGTCAGATGTGGGTCCAGTCTTGTGTCTTCTGAGCATCAACAGACCATACACTGCCGGTTGCCTCATGGGCAAAATTTTCCAGTCTGCTGGGCACAGGGAGGTCTCAGCTTGAGGGGCACGGGACAGCGGGAGGGGAGTGAGATGCTGGAAAGCTTTCAGAGAGGCTTGGGGCCACTCTCTAATGTAATCAAGCCACAGGGGTCAGGCTTTCGTGCCAGACCAGTCATGGCCACATCAGCACCCCTGTGGGGGCGTCACTACTTAAGAGAGCAACTTCACCTCCACATTCTCACGGAATGTCCCAGAGCGAGGCCCCCCGCTTCAGAGAGAGGCCAAGCAGGGGCTCTGACTACAGCCATGCTTCCTCACCACCTGGCAGATAAGGAATCTGCAGCTCAGACAAGCTGAATGGTTTGACCAAGGTCTCTGGGACTCAGCTGTAATGCAGTGATGCTACTACGCAAATGACTGCGTGCGAGTACACCCTTTGTGCAGGGCTGTGCTGAGGGCATTGCATCCACAGTCTCATTTCATTCTCAAAAGAACTGTTGACACTGCCATTTTACAGATGGTCACACAGTGAGTGACGGGGGCTGTCTACACTACCTTTCCACTCCAAGTTGGTGCTCCTTCCATTCCACCGGCTACAAAAATTCAAACATGTTCAAGTCAGCAAGGGAAGCAAGTCTTAGCCCCAGCTCAGCCCAGGTCTACCTTGCTGAGGGATGCCACCAAGTCACCTCCCCTCTCTGGTGATCAGTTTGCATCTCAGTCAGGGTAACTCAGGTCATCTCAGGGGTGCATTCCAGCCCCGAGGTCCCTAAAGGAATCACTATGGTCAGGCAGTCAGCAGAGCAGTATCAGGATGGTGAGAGATGCCCATTAAGGAGGTATTCAAGTACATTCTAGATGCTTTGGAGGAGGAACAACCCCTGCTGCTGGTCCAGTCTGACCGGCACTAAGCAAGTGATTACAAACTGGCAGTGGGTGCAGGGCACCAGCGTCCCAGGGCAGAGCCAGGGCCCTCTTCAGGACACAACCTGCCCCTCCACCTGTACCTGATGTACCTCAGGAAGGAAGGACTCGGCCCCTATCAGCTGTGGTAAGGCAACCCTTTCCACACGCCAAGTTGCCCAGTCAAATTGGTCAAACCCCACCCATACCCATTGTGCTGCAGTGGCAGCAGCCCTGGGGCTGGTCATGGGTCACTGCCTTGTGCCAACGGGTGTTGCTGGCATCATGCCCTGTGCCCAGTACAGCTGCCCCTGGCGGAAGCAACTTGCTGAGATCTGGCAAGTTCTCTGCCCCAGCTTTCCTCTCTCTGGAACTGCTTGAAGAGCAGTACTAATCCCCCTGGGGGCTTACGGACAACCTCAGCCTTCTGGACCAGGCCAGCCTGGCTCTCCACTCACCAGCTGCATGACCTTGGCCAACCACCTGGTCATCACAGCTAAGATTCATTGCAGGTGAGGCACGCAGGGTTTAACCAGATGATATTGGGGGACTTGGTGGCTCCAGAGTCCCTCATTTGGCTTCTACAAAGGGTGGACATTCATGCACGGCTCTAGTTCCAGGACTGTGGCTCCAGGACATATACAAGAGCACCTGCTCCACCTGTGTGGGGTCACTGACCTCTGCATCCAAACCACCTTCGAGTAAACTCGAAAGTCTGCTACACCATAGAACGAGAATTTGCGCAGAAAGAACCTCCGCCCCAGTAAGAAGTTATGCTTTCCTGCCTCTGTGAAGAGTCCTCTCCACATACTTAGCAAGTGTTGCCTTGGATGGGCTGCTTGTCTGTTTCTTCCTGCAAAGGCTGTGAATCTCCGCAGAGCAGGGGACAGGGTGATCTGCCATTTTTCCTGACCATTTGGCACTGGGGATACAGCGGAGCAGACCTAAGAGAGACCTGTAATTCCACTTTCTGGAGACTTAACAAGTAGCAAAGCCATGGTGGGACTAGAGATCTGGGACGGTAACTGTACCTGACCCAGGAATGACCACCTACTAAGGGCCAACCCAACTTTAACAAAAAGATTAACAGCAAGACCCCCTCCATACTGTATAGCACTTTATGGTCCACAAAACTCTTCTGTAGTACTTGGTTCTTATAACCACCTGGCTGTAGGCAAATCCTAGCATGCGCAGCTGGCCTCCCTATTTAACAGAGGAAATGGGAAACCCAAAATTGAAGAGCCTTGCTGGTTAACACACTCGGCTGCTAAGTGAAGGTTTGGATGTTTTAGTCCACCCAGAAGCACCTTGGAATAAAGGCCTAACCATCTACTTCTGAAAAATCAGCCATTGAAAACCCTATGAAGTACAGTTCTACTGACACGCACAGGGTCATCATGAATCAGAATCGTCTCAACAGCAACTGGTATCAAAGTCAGAGCAAGAAATCCGCAGAGTCAGAAATAACCCGGGGTTCACGGTTCCTAACCTAGCCTTTCCACCTCCACCTTTGTCTCCTGTACTTCTTGGATCACAGCACATAAAATCCTATTACGTGCTTTTGTTTTGTTTTAAACAGAACTGGAGAAGGGCAAGGTATGTGTAGATGCTACATACAAGAACCAGGAATCCTAAAAAGGCCACTGTTAAAATTATTTTCAAGTGGCTCTTTTCCCCGTCAACAGCTATTACAGATTACACCATCCATAAAACCATCCCAAGAATTATTTGGAAGGAAACATCTGTATAATGAATTTTTTATCATGGAAAAAACAAAGACAGCCCATCCTTGGGGGCCTAAAAAGGTGTCCTGAAGAGACTCAGTACAGCATGAAAGGTGTCATCGACTCTGGAACACAGGGGCAGAAGGCACCTTGAGATTCTGAGAGGTGACAGCCACCTCACCGCTGGTGAGCTTTTTCCAGCTGGCTCCCCTCAGTTCCCCAGCCTGAAATGTGGCTGCCTCAGAGCTGAAAGTCCCTGCAGAGTTTCAAGTCCTGGGTTCCTGTTCAGTTTGGGACACCATGGATTGAGCTCCCACAGGGAGCCAGGGCAGCGCCAGGGTTCAGAGATGAATCTGACTCCATCACTTCCTTTTCAAGAAGCTGAGACATTGTCCTTGGCCCCATGACCCCTCCTGATACAGCTCAGGGGCCTCGAAGGTGTTCTACCAGGTTACTAGCTACTTGCACACTTGGCTCCCTGTCCTAACTCTAGCTTCTGAGAGCTGAGTTCAAGTCCAATCCCTCTCCACACATCCCATGCGATTCCTAGCACCTGGCTGCATAGATGCTCAGTAAATATTGGTTTAAAGAACAAAATAAATGAATAGCCTTTTGCAAATTCAAAGAATTTAAGTGCACAGAAAAGTTACTTTTAAAATATGTATCTACCTTAGCCAGGGAGCTGCATTCATAAACTGGAAATGGCCTTTTCAGAAGGTAATTTGGTAGAGCTGACAAATTAAATACCCTATAACCTGAAGCTCCACTTCTAGGAATCTATTCTACAGAAATACTCAGGTTTAAAAAAAAAAAAACCATTTATGCATGCAAAAATAAACATACATGAATGTCTGCTACTGAATGTAAGAATGAAAAACTGGAAACAACGTAAAAGTGTATAAAAAAGGGAAAGTCTACGAATAGGGAAAGGCCTGAATACACTGTGCTACATCCATACTGTAAAACAATATAGAGCCGTTCAAACATTCTCATGTCCTTGGACAACACCTGCCGTGCAGATCAATTAGGAGGTCAGCATTTATGTAGGAGGAAATTCTGTGTTTCTTGATATGTAAGAGATATGTATTCTTATAAACAAATGGAAAAGGGCCAAAAGGAGACACCACAAATCATTCACAATTCTTGTCTCGGGAGAGAGATTTTATCTTTTTTACTTACTATACCTATACTTCGGTATGTAGAATTTCTTACCCAGAGCACATATTTGTGTGTGTGTGTGTGCGTGTGTGTAATCATTTAGAAATGTTTAAAGAAGGAAGTTGCAAACATGGCACCTAAAAACAATCCTCTTTAATATTATTGTTCGTGACAGCATGTGCTGATTGTCTACTCTGAAGCAGGCGCTGTGCCAGGAGTTTCACGTTAACCTGAGGAAAGATGAGGAAACTGAGGCCTGGACAGGAAGAGGAGATAACACTAGGTGGTGGGCAGAGCTGGCACTGTAACCTATCCACTTTCTTCAGAGTCTGTGACTGCTCTCCTTGTCCCTCCATATTGCCTTTGGGAAGTGTCATGAGTGTGGAATTCCCTCATATTCTAGTTAGCATTCCAGCGAAGCGGGCTTCCAAGCCACAGTTTCTGTTTTGGGGACTGTTTCTAAACAATTTCCATTGGATGTAATGTTTATACATTTGAAATTTAGAAAAAGGAGTTCAGAGCAAGTTGTTTTGGTTTTAAACTCTAAGATGTACATTATCATTATAACACGGCCCCAAACATGACCCTGGTCATCCACGGAGACACTTGATTTTTAAAGACACGTTAAAGAACTGTAGTTACAGTCTCAGCAATCCAAATGACAAAAGTTTTCCAAGAAACACAGCCACGAGGACAGGCCTAATCACTTGTGGGGACCCATGGTTTCATTGCAGAGGGCTCCCACTCCTGGGGGTTTGCTACCATTTCTTCTAAGCCATCAGTTAAGGTAATTCCCACTAACCAACTTTGATCAGCAAGCCCTGAGCCAAAAACCAACCTTAGATGGATGATAACAGACAGGTTGCCTTTTGGGGTGGGGAAAGTGGTGCTCCGGGATGAAGGAGGTCAAGACCTCGCTTGCTCCCCCCTTACAGGAGAGGCTGCCAACTGAAAGGTGGCTCCTGGCCGAGGAGATCAGAAGGGATTACAAGCAGCTTGACAGAGTTCTCATCCACAGGGCTGACAGGGGCCTCCATGCCCCAACAGGGAAAAAGACATGTACTTTGGGAAATGGACAGTTACCTGGGGGATGGGCCCACAAGTCCTGACTTTGGGGCTCCAGGAGCCAGAGGGGTGTGGGAGTGGGAGTCCGGGATGTGACAGTGGAGCTTCACTCATTCATTCCACCCCTTGCTCGCCCTACTTGGGTACCTATGGTGCTGGTTTCTAGGCAAACACTAGTCAATAAGATCTGATCCCTGCCCTAGGGCAGCTCATAGCCTAAAAGGCAGTCTTCTCTGGGGCTATTTAGTCAAATGTGTCATCTGGTCCAGTCCTGCCAGGCTAAAGAGGCTCACACTGCACTGGAGGAAACTGGGAGGCAGCAAAAGCTTCCAAGGAGGCCAATGCACTAAGTCTGGCCTCAGTCTGTGCCCTGTACGCGATCTCACGCCAGAAGAGGGGCTCGACTTTTAGACTGGGATCCTCATTGCCATCAGTTCAGTAAATGAACTGAACGATGCCAACACACCTTACCAACCACAGGTCCCATGGCAAGTATCATCTTTGGGGTGCTCATGAGCCAGAATCAAATGCTACAGATGCCTGAGATGGCACGGAATCAGGGTCTGGGGAGCAGAGTATGTGTATGTGTGTGTGTGTACACACATACAAGTACAAACATACTCACATCACATGCAGCAGTACAACTGTTTTCTCTTTACATATGGCCTTTCTGGCCCTGGGTCTGTAGTTCTCCCAGGATGATTTGCTAGGCCACAATCTTGTAGGAACTGGACAGTTTACTACGCAAATAAGGTAACTGTGACCTACAGAGGGGATTGGTCAGTTTGTGGTCTTGGTGGGAGGAGTAGGCTTATAAAAGGGCTAATGCCTCAGAGGTTGAGGGGGGTCTCACTACCATCAAGAAGAAGAGCCAGAAGCTGGATGCATCCTTGGACCCAGGGTCCCGGTGCTGAGAACCTCCTAGACCCAGGAGACTGAGAGTTGTAACACTGGAGACAGCATGAGACGGTGCAGTGGCACGAGTGGCAGGACGCAGGAGATAGGCTGTGGTGGGCTTCCCAACCCACAGAGCAAGAGGGCTGAGGTAAGCTTCCCAACCCACGGAGCCAGAGAGCTGACCACCTTCGGGCAGGAGCTAAAGACAGAAAGGTCTGCCTGTGGCAATGGCCAAGAAGGAGCTGACAGCTGTCCTGATTGAAGGCTATCCTGCTTGAAGACACTGATCCTGTCCTGTGTTGTTCCTGTTACTTCCAAGTTGATCCTGATCCCAAGCTGTAATCTGTTACTTCCCTAATAAAACGTATAATTTGTGTGGCCTTTGCAATGAATTATCAAACCCAGCAGAGACGTAGAGAGTCTGTGGGGAAGATGGCTGGCGTCAAAATTGGTAAAAAGGCTGAAAAGTGGAGGTATGTCTGACCTCTACCTCACAGGAATCAGCTTTGGGCTGATGATTCTCTTTCCTCCTCTTGAAGTTAGATGAAGCCTGATGCTAGCACGACAGTACACACATGCACACTCCAGGCCCTCTAGCAGCCTAAGGCTTCTCAGAGCCCTTGGACAGCAGGTTTTCTCAGCAGGGGGAGGGGGGCCAGAAAGAACTTCTGATCAGGTGTGTACAGGTGAGCTAGGAGTCAGCATGAGACAAGGTGAGTGACAGGTAAAGAGACTTTAATAAAACTATAATAAAAGCAGCCCATGTTACAAGCAGATACTAGAGATTTGCTGAAGATTCTTCCCCCTTCCTGTTTCCTGAAATCAGATGAGATTTAGCACTTGCCTGCTAGATTAAGTCTTGTGACCCAGTGAATGAGAACTGAGGGAGAGTGAGATGGGAAATGAAGCCTATTTGAGCATGTGAGTGTTTGTGAGTGTAAATGAGTGTGTGTGTGTGTGTGTGTGTGTGTGTGTGTGGAATTAGAAGAAAAAGGAAATCACAGGAAGAATAACGAAGCTAGCTAAAAATAAGGCAGCTCCAGCACTATAGCCAGAGACAGGAAATAGAATGCCAGCTAGGCAGGGAGGCCAGAGTGGAATGAGAGAAAATATAAACGAAAGTCCTCACCTAAAAATACCTGGGAACTAATGCGGACTCAGCATTGAAAATTTGGAATTCCTGATATGAGCCTGTGATTGTAGGCTTGCTTGGTATCCAGGGGTTGCCTGCAATCTGAAATTTAAGATTCTCTTCCAACTATGGTACAGGACTGAGAGCAATCCTAAGAACGTTCCTGTCTGTCAGCTCAAAGACCTACAAAAAACTTTGAACCTGAAGGGGCAGTGAGCAGAACTAGAGCAGGCTGGGAGCCTGGCTGAGCTGACCACCAGGGACCCTGGTCAGTCCCCTCCCTCCCAGACAGCTCCCTCATCTGTGAAGTGACCACATTTCAGTGGCCAATGGACCTCAGTGGCTCATTTATTTACTCAATCACCCTTTTTCATATTGTTTTTTGTTTTCATATTTTATACACACGGCTTTAGCAACATAGGAGTATGGAGGAATGGAACGTTTCAATAAGATCTGGACTTGACTCTCAGCCATGACACTTCCAAGCTGGGAGACCCTGGAAAGCCCTCCAACCTCTCTGGGCCTCCAGCTCCCAAGAGTCAGATAATAAACAGCAAAGCGCTGTGCATGCAAATACCCTTCTCTCCTGCCCTACCCTTCACTCCTTTCAGACTGTGATGTTTTTGAATAAATGTAAATATAATTCAAATGATTCACCTCCCACTTCCCTCATCTGTGTGGTGCTTCGACCCAAGGTTCTGATTTTGGTGGCAACGCTACATACCGCTAAGCACATTTTGGAATGGAGAAAACACCCAGTGCCATCGAGTTGATTCCGACTCATAGCGACCCTATAGACACAGGTTCAAATCCTGGCCCTGCCTTTTACCAGCCTGTGCCCTCCGGGGAGGGACGTGACCCAGGAGAACCTTGATACCCTCTGTTGTGGAGTGGGGAGGATATTAATATCAACTTCATGGGGCTGTGATAAAAATAAAACCAGGCAAAGGGCATAAAAGAGCTAAACCCTAAAACCCTATGCAGATGTAACATATGAAAGAACAGCCATACATGTGTACAGACACACAACTTGTTTCCAGCTGACATCTGGTATAAGTGACTCACCATTCAACTGGTGTATGGACACAAGGAAAAGTCATCTCGTTTCATTTTTCCTCCATAATATCAGTCATGTACAGTGCTTTTCACAGATGCTGAACAAATAGAGCCACCTACTACCTCAATATTCAAAATTTTTTAAATTCTTCCCCAAAAAAGAAAGACCCTAAAACCTGCAACAAGGTTCCGGGAAGGCAGTCTGATGCCCGGGTTCAGAAACATAACACGTTTCGCATGCCACCTACCACCGAACAATTTGGAAACACTATGGGAGAAGAAATTCCTTTATGCTAGATGTAAACCCCCTAATAATGGGAACCGAAGCTTTCTTCCTGAGTGTTTCATTAAGTATATCATCTGCCTATGTTTGGCACTTTTCCACTAGCTGGAAACCTACAAAAACTGATGGGGGATGACAGCTGAGCGAGTGCTGCCAGACGTGCTCCCCCACTCAGAAGCAGGGGTGGGAGAGGCGAGAGCTGGGGATGGAGGGGGAGGGTGGGCAGCAGCTGTCGCGTTACAGCTGCTGCCACGCAGACACGCACTTCAGATTTCACTCACGTTCCCCTGGCAGAGGCACCAACAGCAGGCCACATGACTGTGAGGCTTGTCCTCGTCCTGGGGAGACAAAGAGGTGCTATGCCTCTCCCAGGAAGTGCACCCCACCCTCCCTCGGAATCTTGAAACAGTCCTTTTAGTGCAGGCCCTGCTCCAGTGTTTAAACCTGCTAGCCTCGGGGCCTCCTATTCCTTGACCTGCCCACCACTGAGGAGGAAGAGGCCCACTCTTTTGAGCCTCACTGCCAGCTTAGGGTGGCTGACCACTGAGCCTTCCAACAGCCCTGGCCCTTGCCAGCCAGTCTGTCCAAGGTCCCCCACAGGCAGTGATTACAGCACGCTATGCCTGAGGGAGGACAGGACCTCAGAAGTCCTGGTAGGAGTCTCTCGTCCCTGCAAAGTCCATTAAAATCACATCCATTCAGACTCCACTCAGGGGGATGCCTTCTGCTTAGCTTGCATTCCTTCGTGATAGTGCCAAGTGCACTAAGAGCGGGACAAATGTCACGGCGAGCAGGGGGAGCAGAGAAGGCGGTGCTCAAAATTAGCAGAATTACCCTATTACCTAGCAATTCCACTTCTAGGTATGTAACCCAAAGAACTAAAAGCAGAGACTCAAACAGATACTTGTGCACCAGTGTTCATTGCAACATTATTCACAACAGCCAAAGATGGAAAGAACCCAAGCGTCCATCAACAGATGAATGCATAAACAAAAATGTGGCATATACATATAATGGACTAGTATTCAGCCATAAAAAAGAATGAAGTTCTGGCACATGCTACGATGTGAATGAACCTTGAAAACACTATGGTTAATATTAAGTGAAATACATGGAACACAAAAGGACAAATATTGTATGATCCCACTTACATGAAATATCTAGAATAGGCAAATATTTAGAGACAGAAAAGATTAGTGGTTACCAGGAGCTAGGGGTCAGGGGGTTGAGGAGTGATTAATGGGTACTGAGTTTCTGTTGGGGGTAATGAAAAAGTTTTGGACATAGTGGTGATGGCCGAAAAAAAATTAGGAGATGAACAAACTCATCCAGAAAACCCACAAGCACCTGCAGCGGCCCTAGCTACACACCAAAAGGGAGCAGACTAATTCCTCATCATTCTTATCTGCTCTGTAAGGAAGGTCACTAAGTGCCTTGATGGCTCCCCCTTCCACCTGCCAGAAGGAATGGCTCAAGATCAATTACTCTGAGACCCAAATCATCATCTTAGGCAGATGCCTTGCAACATCCAATTGGCTCACATCCAACAATTCTCTACAATAGGTCAAATCATTCTGTTTCCCGGGGGTTTAATTTGCAACTAATTCCTCTTACAGGGTTCACCAGGAAGCTCCCGCTGCTTAAAATTAGAAGTGGTGGGGTGCTTTATAGAGATTTTTCCATGTGATGGACAACCTGAAGTGGCTGTTTTGAAAAACGTCCAAGCTGAAATGACTGCAGCCACTCTGCCAGGTACCCACAGTCAGGCTGCCGTAGGGGGAACAGACACAGAACAGCCCCCCAAGGAGGCTGCCAGGCCACCTGTCCACAAAGCCTGAAGAGCACCTCAGTGTCCATGAGGACCCAAACTCCACCTCTGCCCAGCTGATGGGAAAGTGCACAGCTCTGCCTCACACCCAAGGCGTGAGGCTCTTGCCTGTTCACAACCTTCGAGCTCAGTCACAACCCACTCACAGGAGGGAGGCTCAGCAGCCTTGCGGCCTGTCCAGCCCTCGGCTAGAGGGTTCTCATCCCAGGTGCGTGTGCAGAATTCTGTAATTACGTGCACGGGAGCCCAGACCTGTTTTAAGTAATTCTGATGGCAGTGCTTACTCCTTTCAGGGGCTTGGACAGCCCTCCACAGACTGGGCAGTGGACAGCCTGGCAGCCACGCATTCCACCACACGCCCGCCGCGAGCCCTGGAATTTGCAGCCACACTGGACCCTGCAGATACTCTCTTTACATCTGGGGGTAGCACAGGCTGTCCTTGCCATCTGGGACGCCCTTCACTCTACCCCGCCCTCCACGCACAGTGCCCACCCCATCACCCTCAGCACCCAGCTCAGAGTCAGCTCAGCACCTATGAAACACTAGCAGGTTCCCAGACTCACCACACCAGTCTACTCCAAGCCTTGGCTCAAGTCGCTGTCTAGAGGCCCCTTTCTTCCTGGCCTGCCCGGGACATGACTATTGTCTTTCAAGACTTAGGTCAAGCTCCAGCTCCTTAGAAGCCAGCTTCTTCCCCTGGAAGCTGAGTGAGCTCGCCATTGCTGCAGGAACCTCCACTTCCCTGTCTGACCTGGTCCACGTCTGCCCACTGCACTGGGGGCTTGCATCTCATTTATGTCGGTCTCCACAGTATGCTGCATAGTCTGGCACAGCTGGGTGCTAAGTGATGCTGAAGGAATAAAACTCTCCTAAAGTACTGCCACCACACCTCCAAATCATCTTATCTTCCTGGCTGACCTTCTGAGAGGTCCAGGTGGTGAGCGCTGACTCTACTTTCCGCACGCCCCCTAAGGCCCGCCACCCTGAGGCCAGTGCCTTTCCTGGGAAAGACAGAGGCTGAGGCACTCCTGCTCCTTTACTCCAATGCCAGGCAGTCAGTCTGTCCAACAGCAGATGCCCAGGTGGATAGCAGCTTCTCACCATTCTGATGAGGGCAACTAGGGGAAGGACAACAGAGCCTCAGGGGCTGGAGGTCACGGGAGGAGATACTGCTGAGGGAGAGGGCGCTGAAATGGCAGTGGGGACTAAAAGAGCCTTGTGTCTTCCTGGCTCCTCTTCCCCACTGTGTACAACAAAGGAAATTGAGCTGGGGGGAGGGGAGGAGCAGGTATACCCCATGACAGGCCGTCATGACACTTTGCTGTGGCCAAGATTCTCCTCCTTATAAAGCACAGCCCTGCTCGCCGGCCTGCCTGTAAAGGGAGGCACGATGGGGACTGACAGAATCCTGTAGCTCTGAGATCTTGGAGTCATGGAGTCCAGGCACTGGGGACCGCAGTAGCGGCTCACAGAGGAGAGGCAGGGAGGCACCTGGGCCAGTCCCCTGTCCTTAGTCCAATCGTCCCCCTGCAGGCCTGGGCGTCTCAACCATAAACGGCTCCACCACCCAGAATGCCAACCGCCCCCTAGACTCTCAAGCATCCTCTCCCCGGGGTGAGAGAAACGGTTTCTGCATCACCTGCCTAAAAATCCTGGAGAGCAAGCCTCAAAGTCATTATTTCTGGGTGTGCTCAAACAGGACAATAGGACAAATAGTCCAAAAGGTTATTCCTTCAAAGGAAAGGCTTAGCCAGCTGTAGGAGAAAGGCCCATTTTCATCCCATTTGAACAAGCTCTCCCAAGTGCCAGGCCCTGTGCTGCTCTGGGAGCCAAGTGTGAGTCACTCAGGCCTCACCCAGCTGCTGAAGGAGACAGAGATGCTCACGAGGAAGAACTCCCACAAGGACGGAGAACAAGACAGAACAAAAGAGGAGGGAAGAGAGGGATTAAGCAAATCATGTAGGAGCAGGAGGCTCTGGAGCCTGGGGAGGGCTCCTCAGAAGAGGTGACACTGAGAATTTAGAGTAATCGCAGAAGCTTAAGAAAGGACATGCTGTGTTGGAGGTGTTTTCGGGAGTCCTGGATGTGGCAATGGGGGGGAGGGGGCGGTATGTGGCTTGAAGGCAGGGCTCCAACATACAAGTCCTGGAAAGTCTGTACATGAGTCTGGGGACCCAGCAGGTCTCTCAGCTGGGAAATAACACGATCAGGCCCTGCCTGGGAAAATCATCCAGTGACGGTGAGGAGGTGGGGCCTGGGGAGGGCTGGGAGGAGAGGCAGGCCTGAGTCAGCCTTATTCACTCACTCAGTTCTCAGACCTCTCCTTCTAGGTGGCCCTCTTCTCTGAGGGATTTCCCCAGGCCTCTCTGATGTGAGGAAGGAAGACAGCATGTTGTAGGGCACCCAGGAGCTCAAACACTCCTCTTCTTTGCTCCGCTGATGCAACTGCAAAGTGACAGCCCTTTAAAATACATTCAAATTTGCTTTAAGTAGGCATGGTGAAATTATTCTCCACTTAGAAGCAGGCTGCTGTGGAAAGACATCCCCCCAGGGAGTCTAGTGCAACTTTAGCTTGAAAACAGGCTCCCAGGGTGCTGAGTGGGAGCTGCTGACACCAAGCGTCATGGACTGTGTGGAGGTCTGAACAAGGCTGGTGACAAATAATCAAAAACCAGGTGCTACTGAGTTGACTCCACTCCCAGCGACTTCTCGTGTCAGAGTAGAACTCCGCTCCATAGGGTTTTCAGCGGTTGAGTTTTCAGAAGTAGATAAGCCAGGCCTTTCTTTCGGAGGCACCTCTGAATGAACTTGAACTTTCAACCTTTCTGTCAGCAGCCCCGTGCATTGTTTGCCATCACCCAGCGACTCTGAAAAATTCACCAAGGCACCTCTGAAACGGCACCCAAACCCAAGAGCCAGTACAAGGAGAGCGTGTCCCTGCGTGGCCCACCTGGTGGGTCTGCGTGTTTCATCGCTACCACTGCCTCTGCTGGAGTGGGAGACAACGTAAGTTCAGCACGGAAGTCAGCTGAGGATTAGAGAGAAGCCTTGGCTTTAGAAATGGGAAAACTGAGGCCTAAGGAGGGGCAGTGCCTTGCCCAAACTCAAACCAGGAGTCAGCAGCACTGGGATTAGCTCCTGAGCCCTTACAGCTCATGATTCTCCCCTCCAAGCCACACCACACCCTTCCCTCCCAAGCCTCTTCTATTCGGCCATTTAAAGATTTACAGGATTCTCGTGGTAAGAATCACAGCTTTGTGAAGGCTAACCTGAAAAGAGCCTGTAAGGCTGGGCCCACACACAGTAGGGCCTCCATATTGTCCACACCCAGGGTAGGGGTTCCTCCCCCTCTCTGAAGCCCCAGGGCCAGGCCCTCAGGACCCACGTGGGAAAAGTGAAGGAGACAACAGAACAATGTCCACCCAGAAAAAAGACCGTGAAAAGAGTAAGAGAGAAGGGTGCTTGCAGCAGGTCAGACCAAATCAGAGCTTCAGGACTTTACGGACACACCGGACACCCCAGGTTTGGGCTAAAGCAGGGCCTCTCAAACCATGGAACCATCTGTCCCCAAGTCATGGAGCTATTAAGATGCAGATTCCTGGGCTTGACCCTACGTGAGCCACTAGGGCTGGGGCCTAGGAATCTGCCTTTCAACATGATGTCAGGGCAGCTTGCCTTCCCCCTGATGCAGGATGGTGGGCAGGGTGCTGGGCTGACATTGTTCATATGCTTTAAGAGCTGGCCATGATGAGGGCTGCTCAGCCTGCCCAGAGGGTGGCTTCTAGGGGCAGAGAGCCCTGGCTGCACATCCTGCTGGGGCTCCCTAGCCTCTGCACCGTGCAATCCTGCGCTGAGGCCAGCGGGGCTACTTCTGCCTGAAATACTGAGCTGACCTACACATGCAACCCAGAAACTTTGGAGTGATGTACTTTCCAAAGCCTTCGAGGGCTGGCCCTTATCACAGCCCTATACAGTATATGACACTCTGGACCTTAGAAGCTTGCGACTGGGGGCTGTACTTGCCACATGTGACCCCACTGTGAGTTAGGGGTGGAGGGAGCTTGCAAAAAATAAATCACAAAAATTGCCTTCAGGTGCAGAAGCCTGGTTTTCAGGTCAAGGCACTTGGCTCCAGCCCTGGTTTCCTGTGTGACTTCAGGCAAGTCTCTTAACCTCTCTGAGCCTCCACTGCCACACCCATTTAATGGGGATAGCACCACCTGACCTTTCACCTCTCTGCAGTGGTCTGAGGATCAAATGGGCAAGGATGTACTCATTATGTAAAATACTGGGTTTATGGCTTTTGCCTTTTTTTTTTTTTAATCAGGAAAGGATTTACTGTATTCCTTCAGTTTTAGAGATCAAGTCAACTCAGAGGTAAAAGGGCATTATTTTTCACGTGTGGGCAAGAAAGAGCCTTCATCCTTATACCTGGCTCACCCTTCTCATCTAGGAAAGAAGGCAGGGATCCTTGATAGGCCACTCTGAATGGAGCTTTTTAAATTTTAAAATCTCAAGTGAACATGTGTTTATGTCAATACTTATCAAGGGAGATGGAACCACCCTTGTCAGCAGAGGAGACCATAGTCAAGCATGTCTCTCCCCTGGCAAAGTCACCGTCGCATAATCAAAGGGGATAATTATAGCTCTGTGTCTAGTGTCAAACCCAGGGAGGGCTCTTTCTACACATGGCTGTGCCTTTCCTTGCCCTGGGTGCTAAAACACGCAAGGCCTTTTGTGGACCAGGGCAAGCCCAGAGAGCTCTGTCCTTCAGTCAAGGGTGGGCAGCGTCCCTGGGCCAAGCCCCTTAGATGCTTTGACTTGGAAGCCTTGTCCAGGGAGAGCTGGGCTGGACACTCAGGTGGGTCTCTTGCAGTCCCGCCTCATGGCAGGGTGATACCAGATGCCGGAGACAACAGGGTGACAGGCAAGCCCCAGAGTGGGAAGGAGGGCGGCTGGCTTCAGAGGCCCAACCAGGCCTCGCTGCTACCCACTCCCCTGGAGGTGATATGCTGGCTGGCAGGCAGCTCTGTCTCCCCTCATCTACCACCAAATCAGGTACTGATTGACTCAAGCACTCAGCAGTTCACCGACACATCCTGCTGAGGCCTCTGTAGAGGTCAAAGGAGCTGAAAAGAAGAATAGAGATAACAGCAAGAAAGACAGAAAAGACCATCTTTTTCCCTGCCTCGTCTTTCCTCCAACCCATAAGCTCTGGAGGGCAGAAGTCGAAATGACTGTCTTTCACCCACCCTGGTCCCTCCAAGATCTGGCTCCAGAGCACAGGCTCATACTGACAGAAGAAAGGGGGACAGGACAGGAGTTGATGTCACATAGCAAAAAGAGCATCGGATTTGAGTTCATTTGAGTCTGGAGACCCTAGCTCAAAACCAGCAGGGTAACCCCATTCGGGTCACCTAAATTCTCTGGTCTTCAGCTTCTCTATCTTAAAAATGAGAATAACGAGAGCTACCGCCAGGGCTGTTCTGAGGATGAAATGAGATAATGCCTAAGAAAGCACTTTTTAGTTTGTAAAAGAAGAAATGAATACAAATGACTATAACTCCACATATACAATTTATGGCCAAGACTCTGGAAGAAATTAGAGAAAGGCCAACTAATCTGATTAATATTAATTAGAAGTTTCCACCAAAAACCCATTGCTGTCAAGTCGGTTCCAACTCATAGAAACCCTGTACAGGGCAGAGCAGAAATGCCCCAAAGGGTTTCCAAGGAGCGGCTGGTGGTTTAAACTGTGTGATGGATTGACACAGTGGCTGCAACAATGGGCTCAAGCATAACGACGACTGTGGGGATGGTACAGGACTGGGCAGTGTTTCGTTCTGTTGTACAAAGGGTTGCTATGAGTCAAAACCGACTTGACGGTACCTAACAACAACAACAGAAGTTTCCACAAACCCATGGATTTCATGAAACAAAGACAGTTGCTTCATAGATTCTTAAACTTGAGAACCAAAAAGATATTGTTCCCTGCAGATAGGGGGACCTGGTATCAGAGCAATTTGCCTACTCGTATATCCCGAGGGAAAGGAGCCCTCATGGTGCAGCGATTAAAGTGCTCGGCTGCTAACCAAAAGGTGGGTAGCAAACTGCTCTGCAGGAGAAAGATGTGGCAGTCTGCTTCCATAGAGATTTATAGCCCTGGACACCCTATGGAGCAGTTCTACTCTGTCTAACAGGATCGTTATGAGTCAGAATCAACTTGATAGCAGTGGGTCTGGTGAACCCTTAGGGAGTCCCTGGGTGGTGCAAACACTTAATACACTTGACTGCTAACTGAAAGGTTGGAGGTTTGAGTCTACCCAGAAGTACCTCAGAAGAAAGACCTGGCTATCTACTTCCGAAAAATTAGCCATCGAAAACCCTATGGAGCACAGTTCTCCTCTGATGCACATGAGCCAAGTTGATTCAACAGTAAACGGTTTGTGCGTGTGTGTACCCCTAGACTGGGCTTCTGCAGAGCAAGGCAGGGGGTGGGTCTTCCCCATGACCTAGCAGACGTGACAACTTCCAAGGGTGTCTGTCACAGCAAAGACTGAGGGATGCACAACAGCAAGAAGTCACCTGCAGTTCACAGGCAATGACTGCCCCAGACACCAGACTACACTGGCTGTCGGGGGACTTGTTTAGCAACAAAGAGTCAAGGAGGCTTCCTGGTGATGGACAGGAGCCTAGGCTAGGACTTCAGCCCTGAGCAGGCCCTCCCCCGCCCTGGACCTTCTGTTTCACTGCCTGTAAAACAAGGGGTGGACCAGATAACCCCCCAGTTTAACCTGACTCTAAAATGTTTTCTCTCAAAGGAAGATTTCCAGAGAGGGGAAAGGTTTTAATACCCAAGTTCAAGCTTTCCACAAAGCACCACATACAGTTCAGGTCAAAGTCAGCTAAAAACCAGACCATGGACTTTGAACACAGCACCAGCTTCTGCTGGCTTGGGGAGGCTGTGTCAGTCCCCAGTGGAAGGCTGTGAGGCCCATGGTTTCAATGGAACAATAGGTGATTCCACCTCGAGCTCAGCCCAAGAGATTAAACGCTCCTCTGCGAATGCTCAGAGCTGAGCCCAGGCCATAGGGTAGGGCTCAAAAGGCAAGGCGGGCTTTCTATTAGCACCGGAAGCCTCAGGTATTAATGACTAATCTTGGTCCAGATGAAAATGAGTTTCAAGTCTCGGGGTAAACAGGCTGAGTATATTAATAACAAACAAACATTTTCTCCTAATTTCTGGGTGTAAATAATAAAAATATTGGAAACAACACTTGGTGTCCTCTGAGGCTCAGTTAGACAGCAAGACCCATTTTGCAGAGCAGCCTGGGATGTGTTGGGCTTGGGGGTGAGGCCTGGGTAGAGGTGGGAAAGACACTGGCTGAAGGACCTGTCTTGGAGCGGTGTGTTTCACGATTCTAAGGCCCCCTGAGCAAAACATAGGGGCCTCCTTGGGGTCTATCCCGGGCTAGTCCTCCAGCTCCTCCTTCCAACCCTGCCTGAAACCTATGGGGCTGGACCATGCTCCCCTTTACCTTTGGTCCCAGCACCCTTACCACCCCAGTCACCAGGTGAAGTCTGTTCCCACCCGTCCCCAACCAAGAGAAGAGCCTGCCCTCCCCTACACTCCTCAATTACGTACAAGAAGGCTTCTATCCCCACACCTGACATAACTCACTGATAATAGTTCCTTGACCCCCACAGGCCCTAGACTGGCCCTCCTCAGTACAGGGCCCAGGTGGGCTCCACCTCTAAGCCCTGTGCTTAGTGTAGTACCCAGGTGGCAGGGGCTCAACAGATACTTGACAAAAGCCCCTCCTCATCTTTGCCTTGAAGGGAGGGAACACGAAGTCCTATGCAGACTATGTAGACTTGGGGTGACCCCTCTTTTTTCTTTTCTGGCTCTGAGCAACCCTGCCCCACCCCCAGCTCCAGGATTCCTGGGCAGGGCAGTCCAATGTTGAATATTAACTCTTAGCTTAGCAAAGAGTCTCTCAGGAAAAGCAGCTCTGAGCAAGAGAACCAGAAATAGCACAGAAACGGAAATAAAGCCCCAGAAGTGGCCAAGGAGGGAGCTGGGAGGGGAGTGCTGTCACCCACCAGTTATTTTTTGATTCTGCTGGGTTGTGAAGCTCTTGCAGAAGTGGTGCTCACCTGCTTTAGGCCTTTGCTTTTTTTGCTGCTGGAGGGCGGGGCGTGGTGGGAGCCAGCCTGGGATCCATCCAGCCTGACCCCGCCCAGTACTCCCCCTACCACCACCCCCAGGTGCAGGCAGTGCCCCCAGCCTGGTCCTCTCTCTACCTCACTGACTACCTGGCCTGCCTTGGCCTTCGGAACACAACTCCCCGGGTACCAGAACTCCTCCCTGAGGGCCGCAGCAGCTACTTGAGCCTCTCCCCTTCTTTTCTCACTCACAAAATGGAAACAATCCCATGGACTGCCTCGCTGGGCCTTAGGGAGGCTGAGGAGGGAAGCTCTGCAGGACATGAGGTCATGGGGCTCCTGAATACATACACCATCTGAGCAGAAAACTGAACGTTAAGTGGCCCGGTTCTGATTTTAAGAACTGTGGGCTTATGGGGAAAGAAGCAGGTCATCGAGGAAGGACATGTGCAGAAGGGCTTCAAGGGAAGGTGGGCCCTGAGCAGGGCTAGAAGGGTGAGGCACGGCGGAAGCAATGGTCCAGGTGGGCAGGAACTGAGTGAATAAGAGATGGACCAAGGAAGTAAGACTCCCAGCTCCAACCCTGCCAGGAATTGGTGAATTAGGGGAAGGGTCTGGGAAAGTCAAGTAAGGTCAGTCCAGAGGTAGCAGGCGAGATGCTAGTGCTGAAGAAAAGCATGAGGAAGGCTGTTCACGTGCGGAGGAGGGCTCGGGTACTCAGGGACTCCACAGACAAGGAGAGGTGGGGAAGTAGGGCACCAGGGGCCAGGAGGGGGCGGCAAGGATAGCACCATAAAGTGAAAGAGCCCTCAATGTGGTGATTGGACATTGGAAAGGGGGGCTTCATGGAGGGCTCCACGGTTGCGGGCTTGGGGACCTGAGTGTATTTGCCAGTCTCCACATGGCCACTAGAGGCCTCGCAGGTATCTACAGAGCCCCAGGCCGGCAGGTATGAGAACAGCATCAGTGAGAGGGACTTGGATCCGCCCTCCAGGGCAGAGAGATGAGTTGGTTGGGAAGAAGTAAGTCTTCATTTCCTACTGCTGCTCTAACACAAATACCACAAGTGAGTGGCTAAAAAAACCAGAAATTTATTTTCTCACAGCTCAGGAGGCTAGAAGTCTGAATTTAGCGTGTGGCTATAGAGGGAGCTCCTTCTTGTCTATTTCGGCTTCTTATAGCTGACCATTCATGGGGCTCCTGGGTTTGTAGATTCATCTGCCTCTATACTCATCAGATAGTATCTGTCTTCCCCCTTTCGGGCTTACTTGTCTGTGAGCCCTGGTGGTGCAGCGGTTAAAGCAATCAGCTGCCAACCAAAAGTTCATCAGTTTGAACCCACCAGTCACTCTGCGAGAGAAAGACGTGGCAGTCTGCTTCTGTAAAGATTTATAGCCTTGGAAACCCTACGGGACAGTTCTACTCTGTTTTGTAGGGTCCCTGAGTCAGAAGCGACTTGATGGCAGTGAGTTTTGGGGGCTTTTTTTGGTCTCTGTCCATGCTACTCTTTATATCACTTAAAAGTGATTAGGTTGGCTACACTGATAACGGCCTCATTAAGATAACAAAACCTTATTTCCAAACAGGATCACATCTACAGGTACGGGGTCAGAATTCCAACACATTTTTTGGCAGACATAATTCAATCCATAACAGAAGATTAAACCAGTTCTAGGCCCTGAGATAGTCTTTAATTTTTGGAAAGAGTATGCTGGTCACTTGTACAACATTCCACCAAAACCAGCAAGCTCCAACCCAGGGACACTCTTTACCAGAAAGTTCTCGTACCATTCCTCAAATGCCAGATGCCAACAGTCTGAGAGCAAGGGTTCCTGGCCTCTCTGCCTGCCCTGTGCTTCCTGCCCTCCAGGGGCTCCCAGTTTATCTAGCAGATAAATTAGAAAGCAACATGGTAAGTGCTGTATCAACATGAATGGCACCAAGAGTGACTGCAGCAGCTAAATCAACGAAGGACTGACAACTGAAGCTCGGGTCCTCGGGGTGAAGAACCCTTCTTTCTACTGCATTGGAGGTTGCCAGGTACAGCTTGAAGGCTGAGTACTGGAAAGGAGAAAGAGGAGGCAGCATTTTACTTATTGATGCCCACGCCATCTGTTTTGGAAAAGGACTGGAGGCAGTGCACCACATTAAAACACATGGATCAAGCCAGCTGAAAGAGCACTATCCCAAAGAAAAAGGAAGAGTGATGAACCTGAGGCACCTGCTAAATGAAACAGCATAAAAGGACGAGACCAAAGCCTATAATTGTGTCATAAAATGAAAACCTGATGTTATAGACTGAACTGTGTCCCCCCCCCCCAAATATGTTATAAATCCTAACCGCTAAGCCTGGGGTTAGGGTTTACAATCCCATTTGAGAATGGGTTGTCCTTGTTATGTTAATGAGACAGGATTAGTGTAGGGTGTATTTTGAGTCAATCTCTTTGGAGATATAGAAGAGATTAAACAGCCAAGGTAGGAGGCAGAGATGGTAGAAAAGAGGTGCCAAGCCACAGAAGATCGCCCAGGAGCAGAAGCTCAGAGAGACAAGGACCTTCTTCTAGAGCTGACAGAGGGAGAGCCTTCCCCTAGAGCCAGTAACCTATTCCCTGCCATTACCAGGCAGAGATCCCCAGGGGCAGAGAGGGGCCAGGGATAGGGGAGCTCGACAAAGTTCCTACCAGCCCTCTATGACTTAGTTTTCTCATCTGCAAATGGAAATAATCATACCTGCTTCCTGCAAGATCCTCAGGGAGATTCCTGGAATAATCTATAAAAGGCGCCCTTTAAGTACTGCTGTCATCTCTACAAGCTTCCAGAATGCCAGCCTGAGCCACAGCTGGAGGAGGGCACTAATCAATTAGTCAAATAATAGGGTGTAATAGGGTGTGGAGCACATCACCAAACCTGGTTCTTCAGACTCCTGGAGGGGCAGGGACTGTGGCTGGTAGGCTCCTTGCTGTTTGGAGCCCAGTTGAAGTGGTGGTCAGCCCCTGAACACTAGCTCCTCCCCCCAGACCGGGAGCCCAACCCAGGGCCCTCCTCTGTGGCTCTTAGGCCTGTGGGGCACTTCTAGGCCCTCATCTGACCTGAGGCCAGCATTGCCGTTGTTGTCTGTGCCATCAAGTCGATTCTGGCTCATAGCGACACTGCAGGACAGCGTAGAACTGCCCCATAGGGTTTCTTAGGCTGTAATCTTTACGGCAGCAGATTGCCAGGTCTTTTCTCCTGTAGAGCCACTGGGTTGGTTTGAACTATCGACCTTTCGGTTAGCAGTTGAGCACTTAACCAATGTGCCACTAAGGCTCGAACATACTAATAGGTGGAAAATGCTCCGTTCGAATCTCTCCCAAGCACCAGGCCAGCTGTTCCAACTCCCGGCATCCCACATCTGAACTCCTCCATAAACTTTCCTTCCCCTTATCAGCATAGCCCCTACCAGGTAACTGGCATTCCCATCCTCCCATTCACCCAGGATCCCACCGGTGGTTGTCATCCCAGCATCTCCTCCCCCTTACCCACTGCACCCAAATGGCTGGCAAGCTCTTCCACCCACATACCAATAGCGCCTACAGCACCCATGCAGCCACTGCTCTGGACCGGCCTCAGTCCTCTGGCCCAGATGACTGCAGTCTTCACAGAACTTGTCTCCTTGCCTCTGGCTGCTCTGCTCTGAGCCATCCTACACACCCAGGCGGGTTCATCTTCCTAAAGCAACTTCCTAACTGTGCCCCACCCATGCTTAGGAACTGGCAACATGCTCTGCCCAACACAAAGGGTGCTGTCTATCGTGTGAAAGACAGCAGGAGCTTTGCTGCTGACAGACCTAAGTCTCCCTGAACCTATTTCTGGACAGTTATTTCTGGCAGTTTCTGCTCCTTCAGGTCTTTGAATTCTCTTTGGGATTCTGAAACACAAGGATGGGGTAGGGAGCTGAGAGAAAGCTCCTCTCTAGTTTACATTCTTGTTCCTTTATTTCAGAAGGGTATATGGTAGAATGCCTGCTTCTCTCACCGCTGCCAAGGAAGGGAAGGGCTCAAGGGCTGCATGCCTGGGGGTCTGGGCCCTTGGCTGCGAAGTTCTCCGCAGGATTCCAACCAGCACCTGGGCCCTCTTACCTAGGAGGCTTGGTGTCATAGCAGCATAGGGCTCCTTGCTCCAGAGAATACCAGACACCCACCCCAAGTCTGAGTTCCTCCACTGAGGACAAGAACAGAGAGGCCTCTTGACTTTCAGAAAGCCCCTGATTTCCAGGCCTTGGTAATCCGGAGCCATAGTGACCAGAAGCAGTGAAGTATCAGGGACACTCCCTGTGCCAGAGTTCTCAGAAATGAGTTTACAGGAATCCCTGACAGGTAGCGTTCCCCCTCTTGGTCCTGCACACACAGTGTGAGCTCCATGAGGACAGGGCACAGAACAGCGACCAGCACTTAGCAGGTGCTTGCACATACCCAACCACTGAATGACTGTACGGCACTTTGTTCCCTGGTGGAGGCCCTGCGACTTTATACAAAAGGTTCTTGCAAAATAAGAAAAGCTATTTATAGAGAGTATTTGTTTATCATTTGTTTCCTTTCTTTTCATTTATTCTCCATACAGGTTTGGATTCCTGTACTCATTCAGTCAATCGATAAATACTTACTGAGCCTAGAAGGAAGAGCTCTGGTAGTGCAGTGGTTAAGCACTTGGCTGCTAATCGAAAGGCTGGTGGTTTGACTCACCAGTCGCTGCTGGAGAAAGCTGTGGCAGTCTGCTTCCGTAAAAATTACAGCCTTGGAAACTCCAGGGGGCAGTTCTACTCTGTCCTATAGGGTCGCTATGGGTCAGAATCGCTCAATGGCAATGGGTTTTGAGCCCAGAAGGAGAAACGAAAATGATTAAGACGCAGCCCCTTCCTTCAAAGAGCTCTCAGCCCAGCGAGGGAGGGAGGAAGATGCAGCACAGCCAGACATCCCACTATAGAGGGAACAAGGTACCAAGGGTACAAGGCACCAAAGGTCTGCAGCCCCACTCTCACTTTTAGGCCAAAGCCAGCTCCCTTCCCCACCTCCACCACTCCTTTAGCCAACGACGCAACTCAGGCTTTCTAGATCAATCTTTGGAGCAGGCTGGGAGGTCTCTGGGTTCCTGAGGGGTACCGAGCACTTCTGCAGACCAGCCCCGGGTCTGCATTCACTCAACAAATGTTTATTGCGCACCTACAATACACCAGGCACTACTTTAAGTACTTGGGTTCCAGCAGTGAACAAAGCAACCTATGTGCCCTTGTGAAGTCTACATCTTAGTGGTGAGACAGACTATCAACAAAATAAAATTTAAGTAAAATATATAGCATGCTGAGTAATGAGAAGTGTTAAGGAAGAAAATAAAGCAGAAGAGCAGAGAAATTCAAGATAAGTGGCCAGGGAGGGCCTCACTGGGAAGGAGCTTTGACTCAAGACCTTGAGTGTGGCTGGCTTGAAAGCCACCTTCTCCACACAGCCCCCTGGTCTTCAGGAGCCCTACTGCCTCTTCCTTTGTGCTCTCTCCAGTGTCATTTTTCTTGACTGGCTTTATACAACAGACATTAGTGCTTGTCTGGGTCCCTGTCGACAGCCCCATATGACAGGAAGCCTCTGAGGGCAGGGGCTGTCATCTATCACATAGGTGTGCCCTCAATGACTGTCAGCTTTCCTTGGCTTGTTCTAGTCCTATCACAATCTCCCTGAAAACCCTGGCCCAGGGTCAAGGGTCAAGGAACAAAGGGGAGAGCGGAGTATGAGTGAGAGAATGGAAAGCAATAACCACACTGGGCCCACTGGGCCCTGTGAAAATGCAGGCTTCACGTGCCCCTCCCCATTCAACATCCTGGGCCTGTAGCTCAGCAGGTGCGCTCCACAGAGCTGGGTGTGTGAGTATTGTTTCCCAAGAGCAGGAAAGTCATCGGGTGACTAATACAAAATGTATTTACACTTGATTATCCCCTTCCGGTCCAGTGGGTAGGTCATTCTGGTAAATGATAGACCGGCCAGGGAACTCTGCATAGTCCATGATCAAGCCTTCTATTCTGTCTGCCTGACAGAAGAATCTAAGGACAGGTTTCAAAACAAGTTCCAGGAGCCCTCGGTTAGAAGCCAGTAGGCCGGCTCGTAGCTCACTGCCTTGCGACTCTAGCTAGCTCACATCCCTCTCTCTGGGCCTCGAGCAGAAAGAAAATGCTGGGCTGAAAGGACTGCTCTTCAAGGGCAGTTCCATCTTGACACTCCCACCTGGGGGACAGCATGGCCAACAGGACGGGCTGCAGGCTGAGGGGCCTAGGAGACAGGGCGGACTAGGACAGAGCATGGGGTCTGCAGAGGCCCGGAGGTAGCAGGGACAGAGGAAGTGCTGGGGCTCAGGGTGCAGAGGCACCTGGGGGCAGAGTACACAAAGCAGGCTAGGTGAGCGAAACAGCAGTGCATGGACAGTTAGGGCAGAGTCCACAGGCACTGTGGAGCTGGGTCTGGGAAGGGCCTGGACTCAGGGGCCCAGATGGAAAGGACCTTTGCTCTCCCAGCTACCAGGACAGGGACACAGCTCTGCCTTGAACCAAGGGGCAGGGATGACAGTGAACATGACAGGAGGGTGGAAATTTCAGGTAGGATGGCCAGAGATGGGCTCTGGGACACTTGCCTTCCCTGAGAAGCACTTGTTTGTC
The DNA here is from genome assembly GCF_030014295.1 of Loxodonta africana. Taxonomy (NCBI): domain Eukaryota; kingdom Metazoa; phylum Chordata; class Mammalia; order Proboscidea; family Elephantidae; genus Loxodonta; species Loxodonta africana. Next base: position 79,756,931 of record NC_087350.1, on the reverse strand, counting down.
TCCAGGGGGCTGTATTCTGGACGTAGAGATCAGCAGCCCCAGGAGTGAACCCTGGAGTCTGGCTGTCCAGAAGGGCACAGACCTGAACCTTCCAGCCCTGTCCTGAGAGCAGAGAGGGCAGTACGCAGGTCCTGGGAGGGTGTTGGGTCAGTTCTTCCTCACAACCCAGAAGCATTCCACCTGGCAAGACTTAGGCTGGTGCCATGTGGAGGTGAGGAGTCCCAGCGCAACCACAGGAGCAGGAAACTCAAGGGTTGCTAAAACCATTGCAGATCTATTAATTCTTTGGATCCTCATGACACCCAGCAAAGAAAGCTCCGACTCTGATTTCACATATGACGAAACTGAGGCCCACAGTGGGGAAACAACCTGCCCAAGGTCACAGAGCAGGCTAAAGCCAGAGCCAGGGCTAGAACCCAGGTTTCTAGAATTCAGGTTTCTGTGGACCCCTTTCTCCTCAAAGAGAGAGGTGGCAGTTGGAACACAGACAATTTGACATGATACACACCACAATCCCCTCAGAACGTGTGTTAACACGCAAGGAGGCAGCACCACAGGATGAGAAACCCCTAAGGGATATCCCATCCTGTCTTTAAAACCAGTGACCGTGCCTACGAGTGTACGGAGTTAGAGGACAGAAGGTAAGCTGTAAACAAGGTCACGCAGGGTAGCAGGGCTCTGTGTTAAATGACTTTCTTCTAATTTCCTCTTATTATGCTATAAAATTGATTTAATAATAAAAACATGCTTAGGACTTCTGAATGCATAATTACATATTAAAAATTATATGAAAATGCTTTTAATTAATGCTTAAGTGATTCATTCTATGAGATGACACTTTGAACACTTTTATAAAGGATGTCGCGGGGTGGGGGGAGTCACACCTACAAAGGAGGCCTAAGTAACTGTAAATTTCCCAGTTATTTCCTCGAACTCTCTGGAGTACAAAGAATTCTGGGATGGGTGTAAGAGTGGATTAGCTGCACGTGAGGGCTCCAGAGTGGCACTGCTTGAGCCTGCTGCACAACCTTTCCAGGACTCAGTATTCTCGTCCATAAAATGGGGGTGATAAAAGCACTTACACCTCACAGGCTTGTTGTGAGGATTAAATGAGCTAATCCATAGCAAGAGCTTAAGGCAGTGCTGGTGCACCACAAAGACCTCAGCAAAAGCTGGGACCATCATCACCACCTCCATCCTGGGAACCTCTGAGAATTCCAGGGGCTGAAGGCCTGGGGAGGGAAGACCTCGGCTGCAGAAATATTTGTTCCTTTAGGCTAAGTGGAGCTTTGTGATCCCAGTCAATCTTACATGCTCTTGCCATCATCTTCTCTGTCATTGTTCTGTCAAAAGCCTCATCTCCAGCCACTCCACCTCCACGCCTTTGATCAAGTCCTCCCCTCTGCCTGGAATGGCAGGCCCAGCTCCTACCCCTCCCACCTCCCCACTTGGGTTACCCAGAGTGGAAGCCATCATCCCTCCTGAGACCCTGGTGTTTGGCCTGCTCACCTCAGTGCACTGACCACCAAACACCCTCAATGCTCCGGAGGGCAGTGGTGGTATCTGCCCAGGTTACTTGGTATAATTTCCAACACAGCAAGGCCTGGCCTGGGCTCCAGCACCCTGCTGGTTTGGCAAGGGCATCACCCACCTCCAGGTAGCAGGGGTCACTACAGGGACTGCCAGAGAATTCAACAGCACAGAATATCACCTGACGGACCAAACAGGCCCTGCGCCCCCAATAACAACAACCCTGCACTTGTGCAGAGCTCCTTCTTCCACATGAGACATACAACAATGCTGTGCGCTCTGTTCTAAAATGAGGACACCTTGGCCCTCAACAGACTGAGCGTCCTGACCTACCCAGGCACCTACATCTGCCTGACTTGGAGTCCAGTGCCCTTCTCACATCACCAGCCAGGGCTCCTATGTCTGGAGCCTTAATTAAACCTAGGGGGTCAAAACTCAGGGAAGAAGGGAAAGAGTCAGCAGGAAGGAAGACTTGGAGGGGGCAGCCTGACTTTACTGGCTCAACAGGTAGCTTGGCATGGTGTGACACCAAACTCACAGACACTGCAGCTGGAGGGAAACCCAGAAATACTCTGATCTTTTCAATTTACAGACAAGGAAACCAAGGCCTGATGGGTAACAAAAACCCAAAAAACCAAGCCCGATGCTGTTGAGTTGATTCCAACTCATGGTGACCCTACAGGACAGAATAGAACTGCCTCATAGGGTTTCCAAGAAGCGCCTGGTGGATTCGAACTGCTGACCTTTTGGTTGGCAGCCGAGCTCAGTCACCATGGCATGGCAAAGGCCAAGGTCAGAATTTGATACTGGGAGGTGGGCCAAGGAAGGTGAAAATGGGAAACAGGACTGAACAATTAGCACAAGCCAGGCTGGTACTGAGAAAGGAAGCTGCCAGCCCCAAGAGATCCCTTCGTCTTAGTTATCTAGTGCTGCTATAACAGAAATATCACAAGTAGGTGGCTGTAACAATGAAAATTTTATTCTCTCACAGCCTAGGAGGTCACAAGTCTGAATTCAGGGTGCCAGCTCCAGGGGCAGGCTTCTCTCTCTGTCAGCTCTGGGGAAAGGTCCTTCTCATCAATCTTCCTCTGGTCTAGGAGCATCTTGGTGCAGGGACCCCGGGTTCAAAAGATACATGCTCCTGGCTCTTCTTGCTTGGTGGTAATGAGGTCCCCCGTCTCTCTACTTGCCTCTCTCTTTTATATCTCAGAAGACATTGATTTAAGACACAACCTAATCTTATAGATTTAGTTCTGTCTCGTTAACATTAACTGCCACCTATCCCAGCTCATTAATATCATAGATGTAGAACTTACAACACAGAGGAAAATCACATCAGATGACAAAATGGTAGACAATCACACAATACTGGGAATCATGGACTAGCCAAGTTGACGCACATTTTTTGGTGGAACGTAATTCAATCCATAACATTTCAACATTTGCCCCCCCAAAATTCATGTTCTTACCACATATTATAGTGAAAGTCTTAAATGAACTCCAAGTCCAAAATCCAAAAACCCCTCTTCATCTGTGAAATCTAGAATACAAGTTAGCTGCTTCGAAAGGTACAAGGGTGCAACAGGCAGGCACAAGCCAGACTTTTCCATTAGAAATGGGAGAAACGGGAGGGAAAGAAGGGTATAACAGGCACCACGCAAGTCAGCAGAACACATTGCATTAGCCCTCAAGGTCTGAAAACAATCCTCTGTTCTCTGAGACCATTTACACAATGGCCCTACCCTCCACTCTAGGTTTTGGCCACACTCTCTAGATTCTGAGTGGAGGTCCCTCAGCACTGGGCTTTAGTTCCGCCTTCCAGGCCCACTGGAAATGGCAACTCTGCTCCTTCGCTGTGGGTGACCCCATTCTCCTAGTTCATCTGAGTGGCGACTCCACCCTTTGAGACCTCAGAGGTTGTGGCCCTACCCTTTGAGACTGAAGCAGCTCTGCTTCCCATGTTTCTTGTCTCTTCAGCTTCTGCTTCCTGGCTCCTTGGCCTTTCAGCCCCTCGGGCCTCACTGTCCCCATCTGCCTTGCTGGGACAAGCATCCCATAGCTCTTTAGCTCCACTGATAAGTGCTTGGAAGCACCCCACTCCGCCAGTAAACTTTAGCTGGAAGGCACTCAGCGCTCTTGATCCATGGGTCGGCAAGCCTGGCTTCACCGATAAGTGCTCAGAGGCGCCCCACTCTGCCAGGAAGCCTCCTGCACAAAGGCACTCAGCTCTCTCACTCCATGGATCAGCTCTAGTGCTGTCTTAGGCCAGTCTCCTGGTTCAGCTGCTGCTTCTCACTGTCTGCACCATCTCCAAAGTAACAGCTCTCCTCATTTCCTTCTGAGTCCTCACCAGAATTGTCTTTAATGTTCATAATTCTACCAACAGTCTCTTAAGGCAATCTAGACTTTTACTATTAGGCACTTTAAAAACTCTTTTAGCCTCTACCCATTCAGTTTCAAAACTGCTTCCACATTTTAGGTTATCTGTTAGAACAGCACCTCACTTCCAGTACCAAATGTCTTAGGCTGGTGTCATGGGTTGAATTATGTCGCCCAAATATGTTCGTATCAACTTGGTTAGGCCATGATTCCCAGTATTGTGTGGTTGTCCTCCATTTTGTGAAGGATTTGTAAGGAAGGAATTGTAATTTTATGTTAAGAGGATTAGGGTGGGATTATAACACCACCCTTACTCAGGTCACCTCCCAGATCCAAAGTAAAGGGAGTTTCCCTGGGGTGTGGTCTGCACCACCTTTTATCTCAAGAGATAAAAGGAAAGAGAAGCAAGCAGAGAGCGGGGGACCTCATACCACCAAGAAAGCAGCACCACAGCAAAGCATGTCCTTTGGACCCGGGGTCCCTGTGCCTAAGAAGGTCCTTGACCAGGGGAAGACTGAGGACAAAGACCTTCCTCCAGAGCGGACAGAGAGAGAAAGCCTTCCTTTAGAGCTGAAACCCTGAATTTGGACTTCTAGCCTACTAGAAAATACCAAAATCAAACCCAGTGCCATCAAGTCGATTCCGACTCATAGCAACCCTAGACTGTAAGAAAATAAATTTCTCTTTGTTAAAGCCATCCACTTGTGGTATTTCTGTGACAGCAGCACTAGATAACTAAGACAGGTGGGCTCTCTAGAGAAGCAAAACCAGTAAAGCATATATATACATACACACACACACACACACACACACACACACACACGGAAATGCTGGTGGCATAGTGGTTAAGTGCTACAGCCGCTAACCAAAGGGTCAGCAGTTAGAATCCACCAGGTGCTCTTTGGAAACTCTAAGGGGCAGTTCTACTCTGTCCTATAGGGTTGCTATGAGTCAGAATTGACTTGACAGCACTGGGTTATATATATACATGGAGAGAGAGATTTACATCAAGGGAAACCGCTCAAACGGTTGTAGATGCTGGATCGTCCCAAGTCTGTGTGTCAAGAAACAGGCTTCTCCTGACTGACTTAGCAGCAGGGGCTGGCGAACCCAAGATGGGCAGGTCAGAGAACAGGGCTCTTGCTCACAGGCTCCAAAGATCGACAAATTCCAAGATCAGCAGGCAAGACCACAGGCAAGCTGCTAGCTCAGGTCCCAAGAACTGGAGGTCAGATGAACAGGAGCCAGCTGTAGGATCCAGAGCAAGCACAAGCCCACAAGCCTTGCCAGGATGTCTACTTGGGCTACATACCCAAGGAAACTTCCTTTCAACTGACTGGTTACTCACAGCAGATGCCATCATGGAGGTGATCACATTATATCAAATCTTATCATGGAAGTGATCACATTATCTATAGGACTGCCAAACCACTAAGAATTATGGCCCAGCCAAGTTTACACACAACCTTAACCATCACACCTTTCTATTCAAAGTCAGTTTCAGGTGCTCCCTTGGTGGGATTGGTCCTGGATGACAAATGACAATCACTGTATTCAAAGGCAGGTCACAGTGAATTGTGGCATCGTCTTGGAAGCTCAGAGTTGAAGGAGACCTCAGAAGTGGCTTAAGCCATTCATCCATCTGAGGCTTAACTACCTGTCATGTTATCTCTCAATGCTGGCTGTCTGCCTCTGCTTGGATACCTCTGGTGATGGGCAGCTCACTGCCTCACATGACAGCTTCACACATTTACTTAGTGGGTTTAAAAAGAAATCTCAAAAGGATTGACTATTTCTGAGCCTCAGTTTCCCATTCTGTAAAATGGGAAGCTTGGATTGGATCACTAACTTTCCAGTTGGTTTCCAGACTTCCAGGGTTTTAAGGAAGTGCCCCCGGAGCTGCTGCTGGGGTGAAAGAGGCAGTGGGGATGGAGGGTGAGGCCCAGGCAACCCATGGGCTTTTGGGCTCTGAGGTTCTGAGAAGAGCTGAGCCTCCATCTTGGAGTCAGAACATAACTCCTGCAGGAGACATAAAAGAAGAGTCTGTGGAAAGGGTAAGTTGAGGCAGAGTAAGAAGAGCCCCTGGAGAAAACAGGCATACTTCTCTACCCGCTCTATATCAGCCACAGCCCACTGGACTGGGCCAAGCTCTCTGTTCACAAAAGCATACCTTGCAAAAGCTCTCCACACTGGCTGCATGGAGCCAAGGGATGCAGAGGACAGAACTTCTTCACTTAATCGAGCCCAAGGTGGCCATGCAGGCGAATCTGCAAATCACGGCAAGCTGCATGGCACCAGCGGTAGGCAGGCTCTGGAGAGACCATCCTGCACAGCGGTTAAAATCAGGGCCTCGGAAGTCAGTCTCACAACTGACATATTAGCTAGCTCCCTTGGACAACTTACTAAACCCCTCTGTCAGTTTCCTCATAGGTTGAATGGAGTACAGGCAGCCTGTGAATTATGGCATATCTGAGCGGATGAAAAGCACTTACGACTGTCCGGTTTTTGTTTTTTAGCTTACCTAACATGCATATAATTAGAGAAGCGGGAAGCACCAACGTTGAAGCTCTAAGTTTATAAGTTTATATGTAATGTTTCCAACTCCCGAAGACAAATAACAATCGAATTTATAAAAATACTGATGATAAAAGGCAACAATAACGAAAACTAAAAAAAAAAACAAAAAACAGAGGTACTTATGTCAGAACTGACTTTGATGGAGCAGTCCGGAGGGAATACCGTCCTAAGTCAGTGGCTACCTGCACTCACCCCTCAAAGAGTAATTATGAGGGTCCAGTAAGAATTCCCACTGCACGCTGTAAACAAGAACTAGAGATCTTAGCTGCTGCCATCACTCTTGCTGTTAATGACCCCATTCCAAAGATGGGAAAACAGAGGCCTGGAATGAGCTGCCCACGGTCTAACTGCCAGTAACAGCAGAAAGCCTGCTGCTCTAAGGCCACTGCTCCACAGGCGGAACCTGAGGCCCATAGGTCACTTGGGTAGCAAGTGGCTGTCCCAGATCTGCCTGACTCCAGCCTGTGTTCCTTCCATACTAGCACACTGCCTCAGGCACAGGAAGGGCACAGTTCTCATCAGGGTCATGTTTATGTACCAGAGAGCACCTCCTATTACTATGCTCACTGATACACGCATCCTCCTCTGCCCCACTGCCAGCAAGAGCCTCTCATCCCCCGCATTCCTCCCCCGCCCACCAGAGTTTTGCATCAGCTCAGAGAGCTGCTTCCTAGAACCTTACACAGTCATGGCTCACCCTAGCCCAAGTCCACCCTGCCATCAATCACCACGGTGACGTGACACACAAAGAATTCTGAGATAGAGAGCTGCAGCTAGAATATCAAGCCGGAAAAGGTCCCGTTTAATCACCTATATCCTTAAAAACAAGAGGCCCTGCTGGTGCAGTGGTCAAAGCGCTCGGCTGCTAACCGGAAGATCAGAGGTTCTAACCCACCAGCTGCTCCGTGGGAGAAAGATGTCGCAGCCTGCTTGCATAAAGATTACAGCCTTGGGAACCCTATGGGGCAGTTCTATTCTGTCCTATGGGGTCACTATGAGTTGAAATCGACTCGACAGCAATGTATATGTGTGGAGTATCCTTAAAAATGAAGCACTTGGGTAAAATTTGGGCATAACCTCCAAGCTAAGAAAAAGCCCAGAGCAGCAAATACATAGATACTACTTTGGTGAGAGAATGCCAAAGGTCTTAACAGGTGCCTGGTTAACTCAAATTGCCCTGGCCCCTATAGAGCATGCCTTGTGAAAATGTCAAAGTTCCATAGGCCAAACTGACCCAGTAAAAAAGCCACTCCACTCTGGGGTCCATGGCATAACTCCAGTGGGAACTCCGGCTTCTTCCAAAAACTCTAGACAGTGGCAGATCCTCCTCACCCCCTAGAATCCTGAGTCTGGACTTCTAAACCATCATCCTGCCTGCAGCTCAGCAACATTTCAGCAGGACCTGCATCCAGCTCTCTGCCTCCATGTTCCGCAGACTCAGGCCCGAGGCACTCACTTCTTCTACCTGTGTGACCCCAGGGAAATGACTTATCCTTTCAGCTTCCCTTACCTGTAAAGTGGGACACTGTGAAGCTTAATGAGTGTATACGTTCAAGTACCCAGCACGGGCCTCCCCAGCCTCAGGCCCTGCCGTTTCCTGTATCCCAGATGCCGTAACAGCAAACACAAATGCTGCCCTTTCTTTAATACCCTCACCCCAAAGTTTCCCCTGCTAAGGAGAGGCCACTCTGGGCATTCTGCCAGCAATTCATTGTGAATCTTTGGACAAGTCCCTCGCCTTCCCTAGCTTCAGTTTCCTCATCTGTAAAAGCCCTTGCTGCCCTGGCATTCTGAATGTGCCAAAGTGTCCTAGGGTAACTCCTGCAACGGCTACTTTTTTTCTGCCCAGGTCAACACTTGCTGAATGCCATACTGGCCTGGAGCTGCAGGGAGGTACGCAGGCCCCGAGGGTTGGAGGCAGGCCCAGGGCTAGCACAGCCCTCAGTGCGCCCACAGAACTGGCGATTTGTCAGCCCCAGGTGGCGGGGATGAGATGAGGTGCTGGGAACGGTGTGACTGTGGCGCCTGAGAGCTCATCTGTGGGAGGACTCTCCACTGAGAGGCAGCACAGCAGACATGCTGTTGGAGGAAAGCAGGCTGCCCCCTGCACAGGATCCTGGCCCCGAGCACTAGCCCAGCGCTCTGCCTCCTACTGCCCAGAAGCTGCTTTACCAGGTGAGATGAGGAAGCCAGGAGTAAGCACACAGGGCAGCCCTCCAGAAGTCCGGCCTAAGTCACTCTGGGCAAACACTCTCTGCCTCAGCCCTTCACAAAGCTGCCAAGCGTCCTAAAGGCCATGCTGGTGACCACAAAACCACTTTCCATGAACAGGAAAAACACTAGGCAGAGACTCTCCTGGAGACAGAATCTGGACTTGCCCCCAGATCCTTCAACACCCCATCCCACATGGTCTCCACACCCTATGAGCACAGGTTTTCTCGGGCCCACCACACACCACATGCTCAGTAAATGTCTTTTCTTTCCTTTCTTTCTGTCTCTAATTTGAGAAGAATCAGGAACAAGTGCTCAAAGATGTAAATACACACACAAAAAAGTCCAGCTTCATCAACAACAACAACAACAAAATGCTACCACCACCGCCACCAGCAGCAAGGCCATAGAAAAAGGCATCTGCATCCTGAATCTTGAGAGATACAGGGTACCAATGCGACTGGTCCCAAAATTCTGGGCAGCTCTAAACCTGGCCACCCTACCCTGTTCATGTCTCTGCCCTGTGTGGGGGTCAGAGGGTATTAACCAGCACGGCCACTCTTCTGTCCCTAGTCTGTCCTACCAAGCCAGGAGAACCCACGTGGCGGCATTCTTCCCCGCTTCCATCTCCCTACCACCCTGTGACATGCGGGCCTGTCCAAGATGAATGCTGTCTGGTAACCACCCCCTCCCTAAAGATCCCCTGAGCATTATCCTGGAGTAGACAGGTTCCCAGGAAGCTGTAGATCAGCTACATTCTCCTGAGCACATTGCTTTGAAAGGGTTTCGTCATCAAGGCCAACGGGAAAACACACACAGGGCAACAGCCTTCGTATTTCCTGTAAACCTGTCACATTTCTTTATGCTTCTTTCAGCTCCCAAAGATTTGTGGGTACTTGGCCAGAAATACTTTTGTCCTCACTAATAATCTACTCTGTTCCCTTCTACTAGGCAATGAAAGCAAGGTAACCCAGCCTGCTTCCCTTTTTGCCCAGGCTGCTAGGAAGCTCCAAGTTAAGTTTTAGGTTTTAAATGCTGTATCTTCAGTCAGAAATCCCTGATAGAATTTTTTTTCTCATATAGGTTTGGTTGTGGATATTTCTACATATGTAACTGTAGGTGCTGCATGTGTATTAATAGAGATGATAGAGCACACAAGGGGCAGTCACGGAAACTTCTTAGACATAACCAAAAGCCTCGTGGGTCTAAGCTCAAAGGCGAAGACCACAGACTCGGGGAACATCTACGTCAATTGGCACAATAGTTCATAAAGACAGTGTTTCGCATCATACTTTGGTGAGGAGCGTCTGGGGTCTTAAAAGCGTGAAAGCGACCATCTAAGATATAACTGTTGGTCTCTTCCCGTCCAGAGAAAGGAGAGTGAAGAAAACCAAAGACTCTCAAGGGAGCAATTAGTCCAAAGGACTAATGGACCACATGAACCACAGCCTGCATGACCCCAAGACTAGAAAAACTAGATGGTGCCTGACTACCACTACTGACCACTCTGACTAGGATCACAACAGAGGGTACCAGACAGAGTGGAAGAAAAATGTAGAACAAAAAATCAAATTCACAAAAAAGACCAGACTAATTTGTCTGACAGAGACTGGAGGGACCCTCGAGACTATGGCCTTAAAACAGCCTTCTGACCTGGAACTAAAGCCATTCCCGGAGACCACCTTTCAGCCAAACAATAGACAGGCCCACAAAATAAACAATAACACCCGAGAGGAACATGTTCCTTAGAACAATTATATGAGATCAAAAGGACAATATCTGCCCAAACGCAAAGATGAGAAGGCAGGAAAGGGTAGAAAATCTGGACGAAAGGAAACAGGGAATCCAGGACGGAAATGGGAGAGTGCTGACACACTGTGGGGGATGCAATAAATGTCATGGGACACTTTATGTACAAACTATCAAATGGGAAACTAATCTGCGTTGCAAACTTACACCTAAAGAACAACAAAAAATTAAAAAACAAAGAATTTTCCCCTCTTCTCCACATTTACTTCTTGGTCCCTATCTTCAGCTAACTGCATTTGGTACCTTTGTATCCAGACTTTCACTGTGTCCTGTCAGTTTCTTCCTGAGGGAGCTGAAACATGAACTGATAAACCATGATAAGGATTTAATAACCACCATTCTGAAAGTACACGCCCCCTGCCCCCACTATGGCCAGCTGGGGGTGCCCAGGAGGCCCTGCTCCCTTTCTGCCTCCCTGTCGAGTAGCAAGTCCCTGTGCCAATAGCTCTGCTTACCTGTCATGATCCTCTGGGCTTCATAGGGTTCCATGTAGCCAGCACTCTCCCCCTTCCCCGCTTTGTTCTTGAGATCATTCTTGGCATCAAAGGGATCCGAGTAGTCATCGGCTATGGTCACCTGAAAGGAGGGGGACGGGGTGTTAGTCCACCTTGGCTTGTCTGTTTTACTTCTGTTCATAGCCATGCTTTGATCCAGCAAACATAACCTGAGCACCAACAGTATGCCCAGCCTGCGCTGGACGAGTAAGGAGAGGCAGTGAAGGCAGAAACCAGGCCTGGTGCCTGCCCTCAGGGGGCTCCCACCTCAGGGAGGTGACAAGTGGGACCCAAGCTGGCTGGCAGTGCTCCACCTCAAAGGAAGAGCCCCAGCCTGTGCGTGGAGGGGGGCCACTCCAGGGACAGTGACACAGGCCCCAGGAAAGGCACGCAGGCAGAGGAAACAACTACCGAAGAAGCAACAGAGGCAAGAGTATGGGAGGTGGGTTCGGGAATGTGACTAGCTCAGTTTAATGGAATGGAAATGGGGGAAAGTTGGAAACAAGAGCGCAGAAAGCCTGGAAATGCTGACATGCTCATGGTGCTGGCTGAGGCACAGAAGAGCCTGTCTAGAGATGATTGTGCTCAGTGTTCCATTTCCCCCAAATCTGGAACACAACCACGCCTTGAGTAATCAGACAACAATTTGGTGAAATGAATGCACTTAATGAGGACTGTGGTCCCAGACAGGCGGAATGAAAACACAAAGCAGCTCGGAGGTGGACAGTGGACTGCCAGGACCAGAAAGGGCCTTGGAAGCAATAAATCTGAAGGCCCTTCTATAACACATGGGGAAACTGAGGTCCAGAGAGGCAGGGGTATGAATAACACTATCAACCAGATCCTCTGCCTCCCACTTGTTTGTACTGTGGAACTCGGCCCATCTGGAAAAAGTTCCATAGAACAAAGAGATTCTCTGAGAGGGAAGTCTCATGAGAAATGAGAATCTGGGATTCTAAGATGCTGGAGACAAAGTTCCACATTTTTCCCTTGAGAAGGGTAAAACTTCTCAGAGGCTGAGAGTAAACACTGGCAGCTCTTCCTCCATTTTTTACCTCCCAACCTTTATTAGGAGTTCCTGGGTAGCGCAAATGGTTAATGTGCTAAACTGCTTAACCCAAAGATTAGAAGTTCGAGCCTACCCAGAGGAGCCTCGGAAGAAAGGTCTGGCAACTTCCTTCCAAAAAATCAGCCATTGGAAACACTACGGAGTATAGTTCTACTACAGAGTATAGTTCTACTACGGAGTATAGTTCTACATATGGGGTCACCATGAGTTGGAGACGACTCGATGGCAAGTGATGGCAACCTTTATTAGGGGTGAATTTACAGGGGAGGGGGGAAACATGAATCTACCAACTCCACTTGCCCACAACGCACCCTAGGCTCTACCACAAACTTGCAGTGTGACTTCATTATTGGTCCTCCCCGGTCACACATTTGGCAAAGGGCAAGTCCTCAGCCTCCCAGCCAGGGCCACCCAGCTGATGCTCCAGGGAGAGGACAGGTTAGCATTTCTTTCAACCCTTCAGGTTACATGAATTGTTATTTAAATAGTGGGTTTAATTAGAAACCACAGGAGCCTCCTTCCCTTCTTTGTTCTTGGGGTCATTCTTGGCATCAAAGGGATCCCAAGTAGTCATCCAGCTACTGGAATGGCTACCAGAAGGTAAGGCACTGAGGGGCCAGTAAACCCAGGGGAAGGGAAAATCCCCTTTTGTCTGCCTGGTAATGGCAGCAGCCCTGGCAGAGTGACCCCTGCGACAGGCCACCTCCAGTTTCTGGAAACGTTAGGCCCACAAAGGGACGGCGGGCAACAGCTGTCACTGCCGTGTGGCCAGGGGCTGAGGAGAGGTATGGCATGCAGTGGTGACTGCTCCCAAACCAGAGCCAACTAATCGGTGAGGACTACGGCTCAAGCACCCACCATTTGAACACTGCGGCCCTGCTGCCAGTACCTCATCCAGGCGGAGGGGCCGGCCTCTGAGTCTCGGTGGGGGCTGCTTCCAGACGCTGACACTGTAATAGCGGCCTTTCTTGAGACTCACTCAGCTCAAATGACGCCAGGCAGAGGGAAGAAGAGGGCGGGGGCTGCTGGGCCTGGCACTGTCTTTCATTTGAAATTTCTACTCTACCATTTGCAGAACACATTAGGGAGAAAATTATATATGTGAACCACTGTCAAACAGAACAGCTCTGACACTGATCTAACGTAAGGTCTGGGTTTAGGGGCTCAGAGTTCAGGGGACCAGAAATCCATATGGATAAAATGATGAACTTGCTGGATGACATCTAATCTCATTTCGCTCATCCTGGCCTTCATTTCTGTCTCTCTTTGCAACATGAACATTCTCCAACTATTCCGCGACGAGAAAGGGAACAAATATCTTCCCAAGAAAACAAAATCATTTTCAGGGATTAGCTGGGGAGTGGAGAGGGGGAGAGATGGGGCGGGGCAGCAGTCTCCCTAAGCTAGAAATCGACATTCCAGCCCCTCGCAGAAGAGCTCTGTAATTTGCAAACGCAGAGGCTTGCAGGATATAAACCACATCTTTGTTCGCCCTGGGAAGGGAGCTCTGTGAGGCCCCGATTCAGCAGGCGCTATCTATATTTCCTAATTAAAATGAGATCTGAGCCCAGGCTGTAACAGGGGCCCCCAGCTGCCTGCTCTGCTTACTTCCGTTTCAATAAGAATTTACAAATCCTAAAACCAGGAAAAGCCCCTGGTCTCTGCTGACATACAGTTCCAGTTATACCTGCTGACACTTGAAAATCCTTCCGTTTAAAAAAAAAAAAAAGTTTAGAATTCTGTTCATTTAAGAAGCAAATCGAAAGGTTCCTAAAATTTGTATTTAATCAATTTGGTTTTGAACTTCAAAGTGAGGTGGGTGGAGGGGAGGGGAGGGAATAGGAAGTTTCAGCAACCTGAAACTCGGCAAACACTACGCCCAACTGTCCGACCTTTTGCAAAATCATGTCGTCGTTTTGGGAGTAAAAATTTAACCAGGCTTCAGGAGAGACAAGTGGGCAGTCAGCCAGATGCCACAGGCACCAACCTAAGGACTACATGGTATGGCCACTGCGCAAGGTGTCAGGGCTCACTCTAAGTCGGGACTTCTCTGCAGGTCAGACCACCTGGGTTTGCAAAAAGCTTTCCTTTGAATTTGATCTTAGATTGGCCGGGACCTGACAGCAATCCGATCCCTCACGAGAGGCTTATTCACCATCACACAGGGCAAGGGTGGAGCAGCAGCAGAAAGGCAGGTTGTTGGTGAGTGGCCGGGTAGCCAGAGGGCCCCATCTTTTGCATTCTCTGCTCCTGGGATGCGTGCACTGGCCCATCTCTGGAAACAGGGCAGGGTTGTGGTGAAACCCTAGACGTGGCATTTTCTTGCTTTCAAATAAAACTGGAGAACTCAGTCAGCCCAATGCTGCAGTGGACTTTCACAGGTTCATAGAGCGGCAAAGCTGGGAGTCCATGGGAGACTCATTCCAATCCCCCTTGTTTTATACATGGCCCACTGCAGCTCTAAGACCTTGTCCGCAGATGCCCAGCAAGTCAGCAAAAGAGCCTCAGAGGCCAGTCATCACCTTCTAAGTCCCATGGGGTTCTAGAATTCCATCGTGCCAACTGCCTCTCTGACGTGGGTCTTTGACTTGGTGACAGACTTGGTGCTCATGCTTCCTTTATGTTATACACACGCTGCCGGAGGGTACCAGTCCCCTCCAGCAGTCCTCGTGTTTCTGTCTTAGGAATTTAGCTTGGTGATAGGAAGTAGCTTTCCTATTCATCCCCAAAGGAAGTACTAGAGGAATGGTGGTTGTACCACTCAGCCATGCTTCCATATGTACCAGTGAGCATTTTAGTTACTCTGTGTGGAGAACTGGGTCCTCTCCCCATGCTCTTTGTAGGAACGTAAACTGGTAGAGCCACTGTGGAGGGTAACTTTGGTAGAATCCATTAAAATCCAAAAACACACGACTTACTTTGGACATCTTATCAGGAGGAACCAGTCCCTGGAGAACAATATCATTGCTCGGTAGAGGGTCAGCAAGATGGATTGACACAGTGGCTGCAACAATGGGCTCAAACACAGCAATGACTGTGAGAATGGCACAAGACTGGGTGATGTTTCATTATCGACTTGACGGCACCTAATAACAATTTTACTTCAGCCCAAATGTGTACAAGGAGACATAGCCAGGGACGCTCACTGAAGCAAGAAATGAGGAAATATTGCAAGCAACTGCTATAGCCATCAATAGGGGAATTGCTAAATAAAGCATGCCAGTTCCTTACTATGGGATATTACATGGCAGGTTAAAAAACAAAAAAAACATTTGCTCTATATGTGCTCACATTGTTCTCCACGACATATTTCTGAATGGAAAAAAAGCAAGTTGTCAAATGACAGATACAACAAGAAGTCCGTTTATGAAACACAAGACAGACATCTTGTAAAAAGGTTGTAGCTCTGTGTAAATAAAGAAAACATCTGAGAAGATATCCACCCCAAACTGACACCTTTTCTGTGGGAGGAGACGGGGACAGGGACTGGGTTCATTTGGGGAATCAAAGGAGACCATCTTTTTTTTTCTCCCTTTTTTAGTTGTACTTTAAGTGAAAGTTTACAGTTCAAGTTAGTTTCTCATACAAAAACTTATACACACACTGTTATGTGGCCCTAGTTGCTCTCCCTATGATGTGACAGCACACTCTTTTCCACCCCAGATTTCCCGTGTCCTTTTTTTTTTCAACCAACTCCTGTCCGTTTCTGCCTTCTCATCTTGCCTCCAGACAGGAACTGCCTATATAGTCTCATGTGTCTACTTGGGCTAAGAAGCACACTCCTCACGAATATCATTTTCTGTCTTACAGTCCAGGCTAATCTTTGTCTGAAATGTTGGCTTAAGGAATGGTTTTAGTTCTGGGCTAACAGAGTCCAGGGGCCATGTCTTCTGGGGTCCCTCCAGTCTCAGTCAGACAATTAAGCCTGGTCTTTTTACTAGAATTTGAGTTCTGTACCCCACTTTTCTCCTGATCCATCAGAGACTCTCTGTTGTGTTCCCTATCAGGGCAGTCATTGGTGGTAGCCAGGCACCATCTAGTTCTTCTGATCTCAGGCTAATGGAGTCTCTGGTTTATATGGCTCTTTCTGTCCTTGTGAAAGGAGACCACCTTTAAAGCCAAAGCATTTTTAAAAGAAAGAGAACCTATGTATGTATTATATGTAAAAATAAACTTATTACAAAACACTTCTCTTCCACAGGCTATTTCTGGTAAGGAAGAAAGACTATTTTCCAAACTTGCTGGAAGACGATCTGGAACACTTGTACTAAAAACCAGATTCCTAGACTCTCTAACAGGTATATTTAACAAGCAACCTGGATGACTCTTATCAGGAAAGTTTGGGAAACATTATGCTAGAGACACCCCTCCTGCCCTGGAAAGTCTAAAGGCAAGCCTCCAGATATTCCTCTGGAATTTCACTTTGCCCAGAAATTTCTCAGCCCTGTTCAACAAAGTGAAGCAAGATACTCATCACATTAACTGCAGCTCCTTGCTTTCTTCCCTGGGGGGTCAACTGGAGTAACAGATAACACAACACATCTTGGTCCATCTCCAGGATCTAAGACATAGAGCTCATGGCATCCTCTGTGCAATCCTGCAGGGTGGCCCCGATTGAGCAACGTGGCCTGTGCAGGAGGGCAGGGAGAGGGCTACAAGACAAGACCCCCTCCCTGCCCCACAGCGAGCCCAGCTGATCCTGGCCATGAGCATGTGCAAGGCTCTCTGTTCTAAAGTGTAGATCCTCTAAGGCCAAATCTACCTGGCTCTCAGTAAGCTCATTCTGCAAAGATCACAGCCTCCAGGTAGGGCTGGTGGGAGTGCCAAGAGCCACTGCCCAAATGCACAGGGCATCCCTACTAAAATCAGGAGAGGAAGAGGAGGGATGAGAGAGGACAAGTAGCCGCCACCACATGACAGAGCCATCTTCCAGGGGTTTGTCACTCACAATGTCCCCGCTCCCCCACGGGTACCTCCTACATGCCACACCATCACCTCCATGTGCTACCATCTGTGGGACCAGCAGCACTGGAGCAGCCCCAGCTCTACCAGCGGCTTTACTGGCAAGAGAAGTCTCCCCGTCTGTGGGCTGCTCTCCCCATTGGAAAGTGAAAGGGTGGTCCCCCATGAGGCCCTGAATTCCTTCCAGGACCATGATTCTTCCCTGTTGTATTCCAAAGCAAACTACATGTGAGCACAACCTGGGGATGGCACTAAGGCAGTGTATTAGAACAGTCTCTTTTTTTAAGTAATATTTTACTGTGTTTAAGGTGAAAGTTTACACAGCAAATCAGGTTCCCATTTAACGATTTCTACACAAATTACTGAGCAATATTGGTCACATTTTTTCACAATGTGTCATCAATCTCATTCATTCCATTCTGGGTATACCATTTCCAGTACCGCAGTTTTCCCACCCCCTTACCTTCTCATCTTTGCTTTAGAGTAATTTTTGACCACTTGGTCTCATATAGACGATTTTTTAAAGGAGCTCATTAGTCACAGGTGATGAGCAGTTTTCGTAACAGTCTTGGGGTCATGAATCTCTTTAGGGATCTGACAACATACCCATTACACCCCCTAAGACACACACACACACACCCACAAAGTGTTGGGCACATCCAGGAAGGTCATGAGCTCCAGGTTAAGGTTAAGTCCCTGTGTGTTACAGCCACTTTAAAGGACAGTGAAGACTGGAGATGCCTCCTCTTTGCCTTCTGAACAACATGGTGAAACATGGCCATGAGGGGTTAACTCTATCGTACTTCAACCCACAGCACACACCTGGATAAAAGTATGGTGTGGGGTTTGCCTGGTCTGCCATGCAGAGGTGTGGGTGGCCAGCGAGACAATGGCAGCCCAGAGATCTCTGTCTTGGTTGGCCAGCCTAAAACCCAGAAGTCACATAGCCCTCTACAGCAGAGGCCGTCTCTGGTCCTCTCCCTCACTCCAAGGGTCAGTGGCGCTCCATGAAGGTAAGCAAACAGTGTGTGGGACAGGAGGCGGCAGTAGCCAGCAGGCTCCATGCCTCTGTCCCCACTGGTGGGCTGGGCACACCTGGAGCCCTGGTAGGCCTAAAGTCCACAGGTGGAGACTCCATTGCCATGCCACAAAGAGATGAGGTTCAACGGACAGGGACCTGGAGGTCTGGAAAAGGCTTCAAAGCACTGGGAGCTGCTCAGGAAACGGGCAGAGCAGATGCTCTGAGCGCACCCAGAAAGGATACCTAACAGCCAATAAAGGTACAAGGTGCCTAGGGAAACAGAGCAAGCTCCTGCCATCTGGGGTGTCCAGGCAGAGGCTCTGAGGCAGGTCTTTTCTGCTTGGGGGGAAAGGCCAGCTGGATGCCACCTGTCTGTGCTCTCAGTGCTGTCTGGGGGCAAACTCAGTGGGGAGGCCATATTCTACTTGGACATTCAGGTCTGAGCTGAACCCTGGCTCTCAGGACTGCCTGGGTGGGTGGCTTTTGCAGAACCCTACTGGGCAGGGGCAGGCAGTATTTACAAAGCCCCAAGGCTGACCAGTAACAGCTGGGCTGCAGCAGCTGCCTGTGGCTGTGCAAATACACAGAAAGGCGGGTGACCCACAGAAAGGACATGGCTGAGGCAGGAAGTTCCAGACCCGCTGAGCTGTGGCTCTGCCCCATGCTCGGTGGGTAACTCAGGCAACCCATTTTGTTTCCCTGAGCTTCCATAACTCATCTGTGAAATGGGCAGAACCCTTTGCCTTTTCAGTTTCATGTGGATGTTGGGAGGAACAAGTAATGAAGTGATTTGGGAAAAGTGTCAGTAGTGTACGAAGAAAAGGCTTTGTTACACAGCAAAGGGCACCTCCTGGGTGCCCAGGCCTGAGTCAAGTGCTGGGAGGTGCAAAAGTTGCTTAAGGCAGGTTCTCTGCCCAGAGAAGGTGAACATCTAGTTGGGGAGGCAAGTCAGAGACATGAGAAAAAAAACCCAGTAAAGGCCCTAGTGATCACACAGAGAAAACTGGTTGCAATTAGGCATGACAACAGCTGTCATATTTCTCAACCACAAAAAGATAAATGTTTGTGAAGGATCCTTTTTCTCCCTTTGATGCTTTGGATGAAGAGCACCTTCTAGTCAGGGCACCTGGCCGAGTAGTAGGGAGCCTCTGAACCCTCAAGGTCACCCTCACCTGAGTGTTGGGAGACAGCCAGTGTCCAGGGCTCCAAGGGGTCCACAGGCTGGGCTACCCAGGGCTGTGGGGATGCTGTGCACTGACGGGCACCTCTTACCCACCTCTTCCAGTCCTCGGCTTTGACCACCATAGGCCAACTCTCCTTACAGGCCCGCCAATAAATCATTTCTGACAATGATAAGGAAATTAATTTGGGGAAGATTAATTAGCTACATTCATGCAGTCAGCTGCAACTCCTGGAAATCAGAGGGTAGAGAGGGCACTTTTCCACACCAACTTAGAACCAGCTCCCTTTCTTTCTTCCAAGGTCTCCTTGAGTCATGCAGAGCCATCTCCAAGTCCTAGGCCCAATCCTTCACAAGAACAAGGTCCTGCTAAGCACCCTGCCCATATACCTCCAGCTGTAGGGAACACACTCACTTGGGACTGGCCTCACAATTAAAGCGGTCTTCCTTCTGCTGAGCTGAACTTGGCCTCACAGCAGCTGCCAGCCATTTCTTTGTGCTCTAGAATCACACTGACCTCACATACTGCATCATAAATGTGCCCCCTATGTCAGGAGCGAGGGGCGTTTAAAGTGGTCACCACTGGTCTTTCCAGTCCCTCCCCTCCCACAGCCCAGCTGCTTGCTTAGACACCTGCAGGCTCCAACTTGTTAGGAAAAAAGCACTCCAAATGACAGCCTCCGTCAGCTCTTTGCAGGCCAGCCTGCTCGAGTTCTCACTTGATCACTCTCTCTCTCTAGCTTGTGTGTGCATGCACACGCATGCGCACACACACACACACACACACACACACACTCAACTTAGCCCTCTCAGGGAGGGGTGCGGGTCTGGCCCAAGCCTGTTTTCCTCGAAAGGACGCTGTAAAGTGGCAGAGCACTGGACTAGACTCTTCAGCATCTCTCAAGCAGTGGGAGGTTATTTTGAACCCAGAAATAGCTCACGCCTAGAATTTCTACTTTCAGCTAGGGCCTATGGACAGAATTTGGCACATCCCTCATGAGGACAGAAACACACAGGCGTTTGCAGAGTCACTACCATGTAAGGTCAGAGCTGAGGGGCCCTTTGGAAGATGGCCTGGTCCAGTGGGCTTCAAACTCTTGTGTGTGTATGATTTATACAAAGGCAATCTTACATGGAGCCCCAACACACTCCACTGAAGGAGGCAGCATACTTCCCTGGTGTCACAGTCCACAGTCTTAAAACCATGAATCTACTGGGAAGCAGGAGGCCAGAGAGGGGGTGAGCTTATCAAGGTCAATAATAGAAAACAGATAATCAAGCCCACGTTTCACAATTCCCAGGTTAATATTGTTTCAGCAATAGTTGTATAGCTATCAAATTTTTCTTTTAAAGTCATCTCTAAAATTTTCAGGGTGTTATCCATCACAACCATCCCCCCCCCCCCCCCCGCAAAAAGCACTCTAACTCCTCTTATAAGGGCCTCCAACCATCCCCACCAATAAGTTCTTGAGGGAGGTGGGCACAGCCAGGTTCAGTCCACTTGGGGTCACTAACTGAGCTCAGTGCTGCCCAGCCCTCCTGTAACCCTATCAACTTACACCCACTTTCCCAGACAGTCCTCTCCTCCCGAGCTCCCTGCTCAAGGGGGTACAAGTATTCCTCTTGGGGTTTGAGACCACTGCCTAGAAAATGTGCTCAGATCAGCTCTGGGTCAAGAAGGTTAAAACCAGGATTGCCTTCTTCATTCTCCTGCAGATCTACATGCTGGAAGGGTGGGACAGTGTAGTGGTCGAGAGCATGGAGTCAGGTGCCAATGGTTCCACAAGTCGTTTGCGCCTCTGTGCCTCAGTTTCCTCATCTGTAAAAATGACAATGTGGACTGAATGAGTTAATATATGTGACATGCTTGGAACAGCACCTGGCACACAGTAAGTGCTCAATAAATGTGAAATGCTACTGTCATCTTCTTAACATACCATCCTATCTAACAGATTCCTTCATCAGGGGAGGAAACTAAGGCCCCAAGAGGCGCAGGGTACTGCCAAGTCACCTGGACATTCACTAATAAAGCCAGGCCTAGAATTGGGTCTCCAGATCCCTACCACGTCAATAAGGAGCCACAACTTCCAAGCAGACAGGTGACGTGAGAATGCTCATTAGCAGGGTGACAAAACCAGCCTCCCATCAGATCCCAACCACAGAAACTCAGTCAATTGTTGACCTACGTATTTATAGCCAGCCTGCTTCCAAAACGGGTTTGAGACAGCTAAGTTGGAGTCATTTTTCCTTTCCTGATAGGCATGGCCCGTCCACAGCTCCCTTCCCAAGAAAAGTACCAGGAATGCCCGTGAGGCTTTCTCACGGTAACAGAAAGCTCTTTACAGTGAGAAAACGTCTCCAGTGCAGTTTGCTCACAGCAAAAGTATGCAAAGCAAAATGGCAATGTCTAGAAGCTAGAGGCCTTTCCTGTGGGATATGGTCCCTTTAAACATCAGGCCTGCGTGTCCCATCCAGGACCTGGGAGCAAGCAGGTGTCACCAAGCGGTGCCTCTGCTTCTAGCAGGAGTGCTGCCAGGGTCAGGCGTGTGCTTTCTGGAGTCAGAGCTGAGAAGAGGCGGGAGCAAGGCTCCGTGCAGCACATGCGTTTCAGTGGCAGTGGCCAGGAATGCACTAAGTGAAAGGCCTTTTCTCTCTGAACAGCCCATTAGAATGATTCATGCACATTTCCAATCCAGGAGTTGAAGGCAGGCCAGGGCATCTTTAAGACACAGCAGTGCTCAACAGCTGCCCTCCCCCCATCCTCACTTGCTCTTTACTGAAGACACAGTTACCGTTTGAGGGCTCCCAATTATATTCAGCTGAAGAGTGGGTGCTCAATAATTGCTGATTCACTTTTTTAAATAATGCCATCTTCTTTTTGTCTCCTTCAGCAATCAAGCCTTCCTCGATGAATTCTTTCTTATTTGCAGCCACCTGCTCTCAGAAACTGTCCCTGAACCTCAAAGCACTTTCTCTCCTATCTATCGGTGCTTTCTCATATATAGTGAAGATACTGTGGACAGAGCTTTGTAACTTCATGCGAGTGTGTTAATTGTGTCAATTGCTTGTTCAATCATACTTACCTCGTGCCTACAACATGGCAGGCAACGTGCTCTGTGCCTGGCAAGCACAGGCAGGGGCGGATTATCCACTAGTGAAGGCAAGCATACTGCTGATCTTGCTTACCAGATCATCTGTATTGAAAAATTTTTACATGGATTGTTCACTACAGAATAAGTAGGTAGGCAGAAGTAAGCCCACGCTTACTGGGTCATCTGCAAAGTAAAAGAGGCTTTGATTCTGTAGGAAAGTGCTGTGGGGTTCTGAGAAAGATGCCAGCTATACCTAGGAGCAGAATCTTTGGTGTAGTGAAGAATGTGAAATTGTTCACTGCAGGTGATCTGGTAAGCGAGACAGCACTGTGCTTATCTTGCCTATTGGATAATCTGCCCCGAGCATAGACACCCTGTTCCCCTGCCCTCATGGAGCTTACAGTGCCCCAGGTAGGATGTTGTTAACTAGTTCCCCACCCCCTCCCCAGCAAATGGGAAAAGAACGCTGAGGCCAGGGCTCTTCAGAAAGTCTGCTGCCACAGAGTGAACAGACAGTGGAGCAGACCTATCAGGGAGGGCAAGGAGGAGTGGTCAGCGAACACCAGACCACTGAAACCCAACAGAGGGCTTGATTTTTAAAATGTTATAACTATAATGTCCATTTGATCTAGTGCTTCCCTCATCCTTCTGACATTTTAAAAATCAAGCCCTTCTTTGGGACACTCAATGGCTGGCTGTTCACTGACCTCTTAAGGGCGTGGGCTTCTCCTGCTCCTCTCCCCAACCCATGTCCCTCTCACTTTAAAGGCACATTCTAGACCACCATCGGGCACTGGTCTCCATGGAATGTCAAACAAAACATTACCTGATACTTGCCCAAAACAGTTCTTGACAGTAGCCTCATGAATCAGGCAGAAAACAGCCCGTATTTATTAACATACATTGTAAAATCCCCGTCCAAATGGATGGTCGTAAATCACCCGCCACCAGAAACATTATTGTCTGTGAAAGGAGGAAAAGGTATCTTGAACTGAATCTCAGACTTATCAATTTCAAAAGAGCAAACGTTGATCTACTGCTGCTGAGTAAATCAAGGGATGAGGAAGGCATGGCCCCTTGCTGATAACGCGGCTGTCATAAGACTTGGTTCACTGAAACCGTCCCAAACCACCACCTCACTTTCTCTCATCACACACTTCTTCGCTGGGCTGTATGTGACACACAGGGGCTGACTCCTGGCGGGAGGCTCTTCCAGGGCCAGGACCTGAGAACCTTAGACCAGGCCCTCCAAGAAGCCTTCTAGACCTCGAAGATTAGAACTGGAAGGAGGCTTAGAAGAGATGCTGCTGATGGGGGTTCTGCTGGAGCACCGGCTGCGTGCTTTTACACGCAGCGTCTCATTTCATCTTCCTAATTACTTCAATTTCAGATGAGAACACCAAAGCTTGGCAAGACTCAGTAATGTCCCCAAGGCCTCTGAGCTCATAAGGCAGTGCAGATAGCAGAGGCAGGAATCGACCCAGGTGGGCGTCACTCCAAAGCTGTGGCTCTTCTATGCTACCCATGACCCATTGCATACATTTCTAACGTCCCAGGTTTCTTCGTAACAGCAGGAGGAATCTCTAAAAGGGAGGCTTGAAAGGAAGAAGAGGAAGCCCTGCCAATCTGGCTCAGGTGTGCCAACCCTGGGCAAGGGCCACCCCTGGCACTCCCTCAGTCAGGGGAGCACTGGAAGTTTCCCTCTTCCGCAGCCTCCCTGTGACACCTGCAACCTGCCAGGGCCACACCTAGGGAAGCAGCCACTTCCACCTGCAGCCTGCTCAGCTTCCAGCTATCATACCTCCCTCCACCCCTCACTGGCCTCACCCGGCCTGCCTGAGGTGGAGTTTGACCTCCTTCTACTGCCCCCACATCCCAGAAATAGCGCAGTGTGACATGGGCCCTCGCTTACATTATAGGGAATGAACATCAGGGCTGTTTTGAAGATGCTCACAGCAATCCAATGAGGCAATGGAGGGGCCTCAGGGCACCCCTCCCGACATGCCCACACCTTTGCTCCTGGAAGCATCCCAGGAGGGGAGTGAAATCTAAACCTAAACACCAGCCCCAGCTTCACGAATGAAGAAGGTGGGCAACATGAAATCTAATACTTGTACAGTGCCCAGCATATAGTAAGCACTCAAAACACATTAGCTATTGTTGTGTTCAAGAAATGACTATAAAGTAAATCTAATGTTTCTCATTGCAAAATAGAGACAGTTTTATGGTAGGGCTAGTTCATTTTTTTATCTTGTTAGGGTGAGCCAGCTGGGTCTGAAAAAAAATCAAGCGTCCACACAGTGAGGAGCGAAGAGTCTGGGGATGTTGTCTGGAGAGGAGGTGGCTCCAGGATCAGGGTGGCTAGCCTGAAATCATTACAGGGCCCCTCTTTTTTCATAGCTCAGAGGAGGTGGTGGTGGTAGGGAGAGGGGAGGGAGAGTATCAGAGAGGGGGGTCTTAAAAAAAAGAAAGAAACCAAACCTGTTGCCTTTGAGCAGGTTCCAACTTATAGCAACCCTATAGGACAGAATAGAACTGCCCCCACAGAGTTTCCAAGGAGCAGGTGGTGGATTCAAACTGCCAACCTCTTGATTAGCAGACATTGCTCTTAACCACTATGCCACTGGGGTTTCTAAGAGAGGAATAAGACAAAAGTGAGCTCCCACTATTTTTATGGGCTCCTCATCATGCCTGTTTCTTGGGAGTATCACAGGTGATTTGGGACACCTGACTGGGGGTGTACTTGCTGTCCACTGTGGTCCCACTACCCCAGAGATTCCAGAAAAATGCACTCCCTGGAGACATTTAAACTAGTTCCCCAGCTGGCCAGCCATTCTGGAAGGGCTCAGATGGGGTCCACCTGAGTGGTCTGGTGACACTCCCATCTCTGCCACATTTTTATCATGCTATCCTCCAATTGGTGCGCAACAGAACAAACAAGCAGTCACCAACTCCCGATCCATCCTGGGTACCATAACTGGAACTGCTGTGGTCCCGCCTCCTCGGGCTGGCCCCTGCAAGCTGCACAGCTCCTGCTACCTTTCCCGGTACCCTAGCCAGGTGGGCATGCGATGAATAAGGCAGGGAGGGCCCTCGAAGGCTGCCCTTAGCCTTGTCCGCCCAGGACAAATTTGTTGTAAAATACTGATGCCCTCTCCAGAACAACCTCCTGGGTTTAAGAAGGGGAGAGGCAGCTTGGGTTTTAAAGAGAAAATTGGATTCCCATTCATGAACTCTCCACATGGAGGGCACCCAACAGGTAAAACAGGTTCTACTGTTGATTAATGAGCTGGAGTAATGATGGGGCTCATCCTTCGCCATTAAAAATATTAACCTTGTTCCCGGCATAGCAATGTCATAAAACTGAGGCCCACGAAGATCTTTCACAACCACACTTTCCATCTGCCAGGTGAGGGGCCGAGTGTGGGCCTCTGACCCTGGGGCTGAGCTGGGAAGGTACAGAGCCCTTTGGGAAGTCCGCTGACGCACCATAAAGCTACCACAGATGCACGGGCAGCAGAAACAACTTCATAACTTGCCACACATATGCAAGCACCATGGGGTCTCTGCCGCCTGGGGCCTTTATTAAAATGATGCGGTGCTCACACAGTGTAACATGGAAGCCACCCTAACCACAGGCCGTGTTGGCAGCAGTATGACTGTATGACTTCCACAACCAGGGAGATGACTGTCTCCCCCTGCTCTGCACAAATCAGAGGGCCACTGAAGAATCATGTTCGGCTCTGGGCCCTGCACTTGAATTATGCACTTTAGTTAAGAACTGTCGCCAGGATGATAGACAGCCTGGACTCCATGTCCCAAGAGCATAATTGAAGGGACCAACGGGTTTGGTCTACAAAAGACTCAAGGGTGTCTGTGTGGTGCAGGGCAGGTGGTTAATCCCTGGAAAAGGATGCAGACACATCCTGTGCAGTCACAGAGAGCAGAGAATGAGGACCAACCGGTAAAGTCATTGAATGTTAGGAAGAATGTTATATCAGACAAAGCGGTTCAAAAATGGAAAAGATACTTTGGGAGGTAGTGAGCTGGGAATCTCCAAGCAGAAACTGGCTGGGCATTTGACAAGTAAGAGGGCCTAGGCTACACTCCCTGCAACTGCAAACCCTGTGCTCCTCCTGGGGTTTTTAAGGTACCCCAAAGCATGGGGCTGGGGTAGGGGGCAGGGGAGCCAGTACTGAAAGGGCTGGCCCAACCTCATAAAAGTGCATACTTCCACAAGAAGCCCCAAGCCTTCCTGGTTTTAGGGCCCAAAGGGTTCTGCTCTGTGGTACAAGTGCCTCCTTTCCCAAAAGAGTATGAGGGTGGAGGGCTACTCAGTGGGAGGCCTCAGCCCAAGCTAAGCAAGCTAATACAGAACCTCTCCCACAACAGCATCTGAAAGGCTGAGTGCTATGGGAGAAGCAGAGAATGAACACCTGTCTTGGAATTCAGCAATGTCCAAGGTGGTCCTGGTCCTGGGGACAGAAGGACAAATACAGCTCAAATTTCCTCAAGGAGAGGACAGTCTAGCCCAGAGGTCAGCAAATTTCTGTGAAAAGCCAGACAATAAATATTTTAGGATTTATTAACCTCTGCTCCAACTACTCACTGCCACCATAGTGCAAAAGCAGCTACAACCAAACTCTAGCCTGTTGCCCTCGAGTCCATTCCAACTCACAGTGACCCTAGAGGACAGAGTAGAACTGCTCCACAGGGTTTCCAAGACTATAAATCTT
Source organism: Loxodonta africana (assembly GCF_030014295.1). NCBI lineage: Eukaryota > Metazoa > Chordata > Mammalia > Proboscidea > Elephantidae > Loxodonta > Loxodonta africana. Next base: position 79,729,871 of record NC_087350.1, on the reverse strand, counting down.
TACCAAAGCAGACTGCCACATTTTTCTCCCGTGGGCAGCTGGTGGGTTTGAACCACCCACCTTTCAATTAGCAGCTGAGTGCTTAACCCATGTGCCACCAGGGCTCCTTGAAAGCAGCCATAAACAATCCATAAATGAATGGGTATGGCTGGCTTCCCGGGTAAACAGGGAGCAGATGGATTTGGCCCAAGGGCTGCGGTTTGCCTACCCTTGAGCTGTACATGAGAATCACCTGGGGTGCTTTTACAAACCATGTGTGCCCCACCACCAGCGGTTCTGAGTTAAATGGTCCAAGGCGGGGCCTGAGGCTGGGAATCACTCACTAGTCCCTAGCAGAATAGAGGCACATGTAAACACCTCACCATAATCCCGCAGGATTTCAAAAAGCCCATCCAGGAGAGAGGAAGAGACTTGTTCAAGGTCATAGAGTGAGTCAAGAGGCAAGGAATCCTCAGGTGCCTTCTTGCTCACCTTGAACTTCCCTGGGAAGGTGGGGACCCCAGAGACATACCAGCCAGTCACCCTGACCCACACGTATGCACTGGACACTGCCTTCTCCCCAGACCAAATCTCAGGAACAGAATGTCCCAAACATCCTCCTTTCCCTTTTGAGAAGCTGCGTTTTCACCAAATTCTTACCAGCTTATTAGCATCTGGGATGAAAAACAAAGAGGGTTGTAAAAACTATTTCCTCAGTCCTAACAGGCAGAGCTACAGGAAGAAGCTCCTTACCATGACACTTCTAAGGACCTGCCAAAACGTGCCACCTGCCCAGAGCTCTGCCCACGCAGGACTTGGGCACAAGGAACCCCCAGAGCCTTCGGGAATGTTGCAAGAGCTTGGCGGAGGCTGGGCGGCCACTGGTGGCGATGATCTCAATGTCTGCAGAGCAAATGAGCTCCAGCAGAGAGGGCAAACCTAGGCATCCTGAGGCTGCCTGCTGCCCTGGGAGCTTTCTGGGTGGCCAAAGAGCCCCAGACCCTTCCTCTCTCCACTGAGTCATGGGACAGTCAGGAGCTTGAGAGAGCAAGAATGGAACCAGCACATAATAATAACACAATACTAAAGCAGCTATTAGGGATGACACTCAGTATTCCTAATGCTCACAACAACCTTATGGATTGGATTCTTAGGTTATCCGCATTCTAGAGATTAAAAAAGCTGAGGCATAGGGAGGTTGGGTAACTTGCCTAAGGTCACCAAGGCAGTAAGCTGCAGAACCAGGATTCAAACTAAGGTGTTCTGTCCCCCGACCTGGGCTCTTAACCTTACACTCGAGGCTCAAAGGACTTTAGAAGTGATGTCACCTAATGTAGACATGAAAAAACTGGCCCAGAGAAGGTGAGGGGTGGTGTGGGATCACACAGCACAGGCACTGGGACAACCAGCTCTATGTACTACCCCACAGAGGGCCCAGCTTTTGGTCCTGCTAGGCAGACCAAACTCTCTCCTTTCCTGGAGAAGGGCCCTGCCACCTCCTTATGACACATAATAAAGGGTTCAAACAGGGCCTGCTGAACCAGAGAAAGAGCCAGCTCACAGAGCTCCTCCTGCCAGCCTGCATGGGGCATCGCTTGCTATGAGACCCCTGGCCACTCAGAAACTTCCTGTCCCACCTCAGTCTGGGTCCGTGGTCAAGAGGATTATGTGCCTTGTTCCCAACCTTGCCCCCCCACACACTCACTGGCCCCAGCTTCCCACAGGAGGGCCCTGCTCATGCTGTGCCCTCCTAGGATGCCCCCTTCTCTCATCACTGCATGTTCAGATTCTACCCAGTCTACAAGGCAGAGAGATTGAGGACACGAGCCCTGGCGTTAGATCTGAGTTCAAATCCTGACTTCACCACTCACCCTGGGATGCCTTACTAATAAACCTCTCTGGGCCTTGGTGTCTTCATCTATACAGTGAGGATATTAACAGAGCCCACCTCAGTACATGACAAACAGCCTCCATACACTGTTCTCTGAGACCACCACCCCAGCTAGAAGTGTGCCCTCCCTCCCCTGAGCCCCACAGCTCTGGCTGCACCTCCATTTGCCATCCCTGGGCCAACTTTGGGGCAATCCCTCGCTGGGCTCTGGGGTACAGGGCAGAGTGAGACACCATTGCTGTCCTGCAGAGCTCCCGGGCCAGTCAGGAGGACATAGGCTCACAAATAGCCATGACACAAGGTGGCTGGGCTAGAACAGGGGCCAAAAAGTGACATTTCACATCCTGTCACGCTGTACCGAGATTTTTTTTTTTTAATCTGGCTCTCTTCCCACTGACTGAAATAGTTTCACTTAACTCCTGACAAGTTGTACAAGAGTTTTAAAAACAATCAGGTCAAACCACATTTGGAGCACTCCAAACAGCTCCCAGGATCTTCTCTACCCCTAACATTACAATTGTGGTTTGGCCATCCAGCTCACTCCCACCCCCACGTTACGTCCCCATGCATATGTGCGCATGTTAACGCCAGGGTTAGCAGCCACAGACCAGGTAGGCGCACAGGCAATAGGCTTGAAGGGATCTTTAGACTCAGAGTGTCACAAAGCAGGCCTTATTCTATGAGGTCAGCAATGGACCTTGGAGCCCCTCTGCCCAGGTACCTGGTAACCAATACTCTTTCCAGGTTTATAGAACACTTCTGTAAAATCAGCTTGGGGGCAGTGTCTGACCTCTAACCTCACAAGGAGAAAGGAGAATCAAGACCAACAGCCCAATGTTGATTCCCATGAGGCGAAGGCCAGACAAGCCTCTCTTCGCCATTTTTACCAATTCTGACACCAATCATCCCTCCCACGGCAATCTCTATTTCTCTACTGGGTTCGATAATTTGTGGCAACGGCCACATGGAACTCACAGATAGTACTCACGATTATGGGTTTTTTTATGGAAGTAACAGGTTACAATTCAGGTTCAGGAATGCTCAGGATACAGTTCTTCCATCAGGACAGCATCTTCCCAGTTGTGCTCACAGGCATGCAGTCTCTGCCCAAAAGTACTCAGCTTTCTCACCCCATGGGGCAGGAAGCCCACTGCACTATCTCCTGTGGGTCTCTCCTTCCTTGGTGGTCATGGGTTCTCTCTTGCCCATCTCTGAAGTGGCTTATTTCAAACTCAGCAGGATGGCAAAACTAACCAATTCCTTTGGTGGGCGATAATTACCCTATTGCACAGTCCCATCCAATCACCTGGGTGGGAGTTAAAAGACCATGGTGAAAGAGGACACACAAAAGCAATCCATTACACCACAACTTCCCTGTCTGAATACCACTTACTCTCCCCAACAACCCATGACGTCATCTTATCATGATGAAGCCCTCCGAAACTGAAAGAAGGTCCCTGGGTGTCACAAATGGTTTGCACATGACTACTAACCTAAAGGCTCGTAGTTCAAACCCACCCACCAGCACCACCGAAGAAAGGCCTGGCAATTTGCTTCCATAAAGATGTTGTGGTCGTCAGATGCTAGTGAATCAATTTATACTCATAATGACCCCACGTGACAGAGCCGAACTGCTCCATAGGGTTTTCTAGGCTGTAATCTTTACAGGAGCCAATCGCTAGGTCCTTCTCCCATGGAGCTTATAGGTGGGATCGAACAGCCACCAACCTTTCAGTTAGCAACCGAATGCTTAACCGAATGCTCCACTGGGGCTCCTTCCATAAAGAAAATCCTAAGGAGGGGTTCTACTCTATAATACATGGGGTCGCTGTCAGTCAGAACTGACTTGACGGCAACAGGTAACAAAGTTAAACTGAGAGAGCTCCAGGGCAGGGCCTACAACACAGTAAGGCGTTCAGTAAATGGAAGGAAAAAAGAGAATTTTACAAGTGAAGAAAGAAAACAGGCTCAGAGAGGTTAAGAAACTTTGCCCAAGGTCACACAGCCAAGGAAAGCAGCAAGTCTGCCTGACTCCAAGGCTTCCTCTTGCCCCAGCCTACTGCCTTTCCCTCAGACACATGGAATGTGCCCACACCAGCTGTCCTGCAGACCTGGGAGCTGGCTGAACATTTAGGGGCCAAAGGAGACTAGGTGCACAAGAGTGAGAAGGGGAGGTGGTGACAGGAAGGTGTCCAGGAGGAGTAGGAAAGGCAGATGAAGCCCCAGAGAGGGAGTGTGTGCAGAAGAGAGAACAAAGGCAGGAACGGAGAGCTGGATGGATTAGGAGCCAGAGGAAGTGAGGAGATGGAAGTTTCTGAGACAGACTATCAGCTGCGAAGAACATGTTTCTGAACTCCTGAAGTTTATCAGACAGGGCTGGCGAGAGGGCGGGCTGGGCCGGACAATACAGCACAGGAAAAATTTCACCACAGACTATTTTTCCCCCTAGGAAAATGGGGATAATATGTTGTTCAAGTGATGAAAAGCATTCTTAAAATAAAGCAATTGGTCAAACACTGCTGTCAGGCCTTTAAGCCTTCAACATTGTTCCCAAACCAGACAACTGGAACCTTAAAACAAACAAACAACAAAAAAAACAAAACTCTTTTCTGTTTGCTCATTGTCTCCAAATCAGAAGGTAACTGATAAAACGGGCTTTTTTACCAAAAAGTGAATTTTGAATTATGAGCCCAAGAGGAAGCCAAGGCAAGACTTTATTAAATGTGGGAATTACTCTGTTGGTAGCCTGTTTGTGCCAGTGCAGATTTCAAGGCTGCAAGATCCAAAGATGAGGGGGGTCACGGTCCCAAGTGTGTGAATGAATGAGCTCCACGTTTCTTGGCTCAAACACTCTGGTTTTACTACCCTCTGCCCACTTCCCACCATTTACAGAGCAGAGGTCACAAAGCCACCACAAGGTCTTGTTGTGATCCTACTTCCTGCACACGATGGCCCAGCTTTCTAAACAACCTCTTTAACTTGATCACATAACCCACAGTTTAAAAATTTAGCAAGCAGGTCATTCAGAAACAACACAGATTTCAAAAAATACCTCAGGGAAGCTCAGCTACCTCCTAAGTCCAAGCCACTCCAGGCCCTGGGCCTACCATCTACCTCAAACACAACCCTGCAGGTGACTTAGTTCTGAAAAGGCTGGGCCCTCTCCAGAGTAATTCACAGCTGACAGGGTGAGGGGACAGAAGGAATTCTGCCAGGTGGCCTCCTGAGAGAGGAGTCTGGCAGCCTATGCCCTGCCCTCCACAAATCCCTTAGTCACAGTTTTATTCTGAGCAGGAATCAAGGATTTGAGTTCTGAAGCCATATTCTAGAGCTGTACCACGGACAGGATTGTCCCAATTCTTGCAGTGTGGCTGTTCAGAGGGCAAGACTTGCTCTTTTTCCTCCTCAGAAATTCCCAAACCACCACCACAGCTCTCTCCCCCGAGACAGACACTCCTTGTGGCACTCACATGCTTCAGCCTGCAAGAGGGTGACCTCCCTCAGAGTCTAAGACCATGCTGTTTCTGGTGGCTGAATTACCAGGTTCTAAATTTTTTTTTTCTCACGAGAGGCAGTTCAGACAGGTAGAGAAAAAGAGCAAGGCAGGATGGAGAAAGGCCCAGGTGATGGCCCTGGCAGGCCATGTATCTGACTTTGGGCAAGTCTCAGCTGCCTCATGAGTAAAATGGAGACTCTAGTCCCCTGAGGGCCATCAGGAGGTGGAAACGAAATGTGTGTGAAGGTACCATACGAAGGTCAGCTATTATCACCAAAGTCAAGTCAGTGGCCTCAGACATGCAATGTGAGGTAGAGGGTGTGGAAAGGGGCAGAACCAGCCTACAGCCTCTGCTAAAAGAGGTGAGATACTTTCTCTTAGAAAAGCCCTCCTCAGCCCCCAATCACTGTGTTCCACACCAGTGAGTGAGGGTGGGGGGCAGTGCTGGAATGGTCGGGACAGCCTCCCTGGAGAGATGGACAATCTGCCCTGGCACCAGGTGGGGGCAACTGCATTTGATGTGGGAGCATCAGCAATAAGGCCTCGGGTGGGAGTCGGGGGTTCTGGAAGGAGGGTGGGGAATAGTAAACAGACTGGTGTACAATGGCGGGTTTGCGTAGTGGGTGCATAGCAAAAATATTTAGAAATGGAGTTTGGGAGTAGATTTTAAGAGCTCTAGATGCTAAACGATTTGGGGTTTTACACTAAATAAGGAGAAACCACCCAAGTTTTGAAGCAGAGGCATAATGTGTTCAGCAAAATTAAGGGAGGACAAGCATGCAGACGGTGTGGGACAGGTATCCAGCTGCCCTGAGAAGTGACACGGTCAGGATACAAAAGACACCTGCTCCAGAGATGTTTAGAAGGAAGTTAACTTCAACAGGATCGGGGACCTGGCAGGACTAGAATAGATGAGGTCTGAGGCGAAAAATCCAAGCTTTGTTACTTCCACGCAGGCACACAAATTCAATGTGCAGTCACCACTGGGTCCTTTTCTTTTTCTACACAAACTGAAAGAAACCCTTCACCCCCTAGCACCTAGAAAGCCCTTTCATGAATCCAGACCCTTCATTTTACCTTGGCCCAGCAAAGATTCTATTTCTGCTGACCTTTCCCATCACCACACCTCCATATCAGTGAACCCACCATCCAGGAAGGAGCTCTGGATGGGTGGGGCAGAGCAACTACAACACATGAGCCGAGCCGAGCCGAGGAGTGAACAGCAAGGCCAGTGGCAGGACCCGCAGGCAGGGGCAGAAGAAAAAGCCAGTGTCAGAGTTTTGACAAGAAGCAAGGTCTGAACTGCACCTGCATTTGCTAGGCAGACTAGGGAGACGGAGGGAGGAAGGGTGTGCTGGCTACAGGGGCGGGCATGAGCAGAGGAGTAAAAATTCACAGGTTCCGGGAAGGCGGCTCCCTGGTGAAGCAGGAAAAGGAGACTGAAACCACCTTTGAAAAAAAAAAAAATTTTTTTTTTTTTTTCCCACCTTTGAGGGGGCCTTAAATGCCAGAAACTCAGCATTACCCCAAAAGACTTTGAGAGGCCATTGGAGGTGCTGAGAAGCCCAGTGAGAGGATCAGAGCTGTGCATTCACCAGAGGGATGTATGTGATGCCAGTGGGATGTATGTGACACCAGCTCTTTTCCAGAAGGAGGTTTAGGTGGGGCCGGTACTGAATGCACAAAGCACAAGAGGAGGAGTTAGGGCGGGAACCTCCCAATGGTCAGGAGGTAGCCAAAGTCTGCTTTCAAAGGAACTTTTTTTTTTTTTTTTTTTTTAAAGAAAAGGAAAAGAATGATTTATTATGTACACTGTCTAAACACATGAGCCGAGTTTAAGGGGTCACATTTAACCATCGGCGTTGATATTCCCACTTCTAGGCCTCGTCATCTGATGTTTCTTTTCAGTGCCTCTGGTTTCTGCACCTGAGTCCTCAAACTCTGCTTTAGGAGTGCTCTTCCAAGGACAGAACATGCTGGAACTGTGGCCCTGTAAGAAGCTGTTCTTCCCAAAGCCATTTCTTCTTGGTGCTCTGTCTTCATATGAAACTTCTAGCTGCCCGGTCTTCATATGAAACTCTTTGAGCTCATCCTCTGTGAAGGGGAGGCAATCCTCATCATTTTCTGGGTAATCTGCCATTCAAAGGTACTTCTAAATGGTGCTTTGGGCCTTAGTGGAAACAACCTCATTCTCTACTTATTCCCTTTCTGGTTCTTCAATTTTCTCCTAAGTTTCTGAATATTTATCTCATGAGGAAGTCATCAGTCGAACCTGCAGTCTGTTCTAATTATAAAACACATGAGGAGCACCAAGACAGACGAGGGGGATGTGTCAACATCTGGCTTCACAGGGGCAGCAGGACATCAAGGTTCAGAGTGCAGGCCCTAGAGTAGGACTGCTTGAGATCAAATGCCACGTCTGTCCTGTGCTGGATCACCCCAGTAAGCTATTGAAACCCCCTGTGCCCTGGTGTCCTCATTGGGGATACCAAAGTACCTACCTACAAGGGTTGTTCTAAGTATGAAGCAAAGAAGTGCTTAGCACAGTCCCTGGTACACACACAAAAAAAATAGTTGCCATGAAGTCGATTCTGACTCATGGCAACCACATGTGTGTCAGAGTAGAACTGCGCTCCATAAGATTTTCAATGGCTGATTGAAAATCAGCTTTTCTTCTGAGATTACTCTGGGTAGGCTCAAACTGCCAACCTTTCGGTTAACATCTGAGCACTAACCATTTGCACTACCTAGAGATTCCTCCTTGCACACAGTAGTGAATCTAGAAGTTGCTCACCCCTCCCAGTTGTCACTTAACTGCAAACCTCACCTCCAAAATGTGTGTGTATCCTTTAATTACTGAGGGGCAGTGCTATGTGGTGAGTAATACATAGAGCTGGGAGGCCCCAGCCCCATTTAATGCTCCCTTTTTTAACATTATGGTGACTTCATGCAATTCTCTTCTCTATCCCTAATGGGAACTGGAAATCCCTGCTTGGTCTGCCTCCTAGGGCAGTGGAGACAATAGTGAGGGGAGGGCCCATGGCAAATTGTAAAGTGTCCCTGACAGGGGGCTGTGCTCTCCCTGCCTCCTACTTCAGCTAGGAGTACCAGAAGGGGTCTGCCTCCAAGGGAGAGGCCTTTCCATCTTGCCTGTCTGTTGGCTTCCCTCGGAAATCACTCCTGACAGGCTCTTGGAAGGCAAGCCAAGGAAGCAGACTCCACAGCCAGAACAGCGGGGGCCCATTTCCAGCCTGGCCAAGCGTGGGCTTCCCTGGGGCTCCCCAGCCCAGGCTATACTTCAGATTCCTGTTAATTGCCCCCAAACCCGCCAAATGCCTGCCATGTGCCAGGCCAGGCCATGGTCTTCCCAGGGCCCATGCAGTGACAGAGGCTCATCCAGGGCCCATCAGAACCATTATCGCACAACACAGGTTACTGGCCCAGCCCTCGGAGCTGCTCAAATGTTCCCCTCCGCCAGACCACCCACAGCCCCACACTTTCCCATCAGGCCCAACCTGGACTTGCCGACTCCCATGACTTTGCCCAAGCTGTGCCCTCTGCCCAGAGCACCTTTCAGTCTTCCCTAGGACCAGACTGAAACCCACTCTCACCTCTCCCAGGGAGTCTGCCAGAATCAATTCGATGCCTCTAAATCTAATCATTTGGCCTTGCAAACACTGCCCTGCCCTTGGTTTCTCTCCACCTAACCCATGGTGCTCCTGTTCTGCATTTGCCAATGTGATATGCCAGGGGGCTCATCCACTAAGCATGTAGGGAACATAACCACTAAGACATTCCCCTCTGAACAGAATACCTATTCTGTGTACTTGCATTTATACGGACTGACATCTTAATAGTGCATTTCCCCATCTGAAAACCATGAATTGCATCCTCCCTGAAAAAGTGGTCTCTGGGGCAGAGAGGACAGAGCCACTTAGCTGTGGAGCAGCTGCCTTTAGCCCGGAGAGGCCCAAGGTTACTAAACCTGGGAAATGGGAGTTGGAGTGGGATTGGGGAACAGGGATCAAGAGTCAGTGGTATGCCCCTCCCCCCCCGTCACCCCCTCAGGAACCAACAACTGAGTCAGCAAGCCCTGGGAAGAGCTGGCCAGCACCTTTAATCCTCCCAGAACGTGCTGGCAGCAGGAAAGCTCAGAGGGGCAGGCCTCACGGCAGGGCCACAGCCCCTATGCTGGAGCCAGCGAGCTGAGACGGCGGCCCGGGGAGGTGGGCAAGCTCCAGCGCTGCCTGGCAGCCCGTAAATTACAGGGGATAGAGGCCGGTGGCCAGCTGCCTTCAAGGCCGGCCCTGCCTCTCTCCGGCATGAGGCAGTGCTTTGTGCAGCCCAACGCCTCATTATCTGGCATCTCAGCCGTGCCGGAAAGGGCAAATAATGGGGTGAGCGCAACACATGTTGCGCAGACATCCCTCCCTGCACAAACCTGTCCTGAGTCCCCGCTGCCTAAGGGGTGAAGGCACAATCAGCTCCTTGGTGTGGCATCTGAAGCCCTTCAATATTCTCAACAAGTCTTTCCAGAAAAGCATCCTCTAGTCTAATTCATTTATTCATTCATAAAATATTTACTGATCACCTACTCTGTGCCAGGTATGATGCTGAAGGAGCTGAAGGACCCCTAAGCCCCAACCTCCCTGAGCCCTGTGATCACACACAAGCACCGAGCCCAGAGTTTTGAGTGTAAGAGATGCTTACCACTTAGCAACTGCTGTTACCATTACTCCCACCTGCCCCTGGGGAGGGAGGAAGCTGCTCTTCCCAGATGCCCGCCCAGGAGTCTCACCACCACAGAAGGGCAGGCACCACAAGTCACTCAACCTGTTTGAGGTCCACTGGATGCCTATAATTTAGTGTCCTGGCTGCTCCGGAGGGCACTGGGGTTTCGGGTGGTTTCCCATGTTGGATTTACTACAGGTTCTGGGACTCTTGGGGGTTTCAGAGCACACCAGGCCCTCCCTCAATCACGCTCACTGAGGTCACTCTTCGGTCAAGCATTCCTGGGCCCACTCTGGGTCAGGCTCTGTGTGAGGTGCAGGGGCTTGCTTTCCAGCTCTCCAGGGTCCTGGAACTCTAAGGGGTGATGGGCACAGAAGCCATGCCATGGATGACCACTGCTACCATAGAGGCATGGACACACGTCCGTGGAGAAAGAGAAGGAGGGAAATTGGGAAGCCTCCTCAGTGGCAGGATGGCTGAGCTGGACTTGGACGGACAAAGAGGACAAGGGAATGACATATGTAATGGCACAGAGGCATGCGTGTAAGACCCACATCCTGGTGGAAGGCAAAAGGTTTCCAGCTGCCTCGCTAGGAAGCATCGGAGCAACAGGAAGCCTCTCAAAAAGATGAGGGCCAGCTGGAACACCACGTTATGCAGGCTGAGGGGTATTAAGCAATGACATGTCCAGAGTCACTTTTGAAAGACAGATGACGGATGGACCAGAGGGTCAAGCCCCAAGTGTATGTTACAGCAGTAACAATAAGCAGTTTGACAAAGTATCAATTTCCTACATCTTTCCAATAACACAGATATACAACATGACATACGACATGAACAACACAGTTGCAGAAAACATATGGTGCGTTTTTAAGACTTATGCTTTTTGACATGAGAATGGGGGTAACTTGTGTGCAACTAAGCATTGATCAAAGATCTTCTGGCACATCTAAGCCAGGGACAGCTTACAGGAAAGCAAAGGGGCGGGGGACCTCCATACTGCTAGGAGGTCAGAACAGGTTTGTATAAAACATGAAGAGAACAAGTCAGCACGGGCAGTGATTATAAGATGTGCTTAATGTTTTTTAAACCAGGGGGTCACAAAGCTTTACTTCTGTAAATAAAGCTTTATTGGAACATAGCCACACCTGCTATTTACATACTGTTTATAGCTGCTTTCGTGCTACAGGAGGAACCTTGGTGGAGCAGTGGTTAAAGTGCCTGGCTGCTAACTGAAAGGTCAGTGATTTGAACCCTCCAGCCACTCCGCGAGAGATGTGGCAGTCTGCTTCCATAAAGATTATCACCTTGGAAACCCTACGGGACAGTTCCACTCTGTCCTCCAGGGTTGTGGTATCACCTCCACAGCAAGGTGTGGGTGGGTTTCATGCTGCAAAGGCAGAATTAAGTAACTGCAACAGAGGCCGTCTTGCTAGAAAAGCCTAAAATATTTACTCTCTGTTCCTTAACAGAAAAAGTTTCCTGATCCCTGTGTTAGACATATCAGAACTTACACACCTATATGAGAACATAACAGAATATACGGGAATGTGCTCTTTCCAAGTGGTCACCTTGGGAGACAACATACTTATTCTAGGCTCCTACAGGAGTGGAAACCCTGGTGGCATACTGGTTAAGTGTTACGGCTGCTAGCCAAAAGGTCAGCAGTTCAAATCCATCAGGCACTCCCTAGAAACCCTATGGGGCAGTTCTACTCTGTCCTATAGGGTTGCTATGAGTTGGAATCAACTAGACGGCACTGGGTTTGGTTTGCTTTTTTACAGGAGGCCACAATTTCTTTGAATCCCTTAGGGTGGTAAATCTTCCATCCTCTAGGGTGGATTTAATTTCTAGAAACCGCCCAAAGGTTTCTTTTCCGAACCAATTCAGGTGAAAAGGTGGGCAATCATGCCAAGGAATACTCATGCAGGCTTGCCAGGGTAGGACGTGTGCCTTAAACACTGGGTGAACTGAAACAGTGGTGAGAAATGTGGTTTCACTGTAAAGTTGTGCAACTTTATTTCTTCTGTCTTATTAATTGGGGACAACAGTCATCAGATGCTTGGGCCTCGGCCTGGTGGTTAAAAACAATCCTCCATGGCTCTCTCATCTCACCTCCTGGGTGACTACCTCCTATAAGTCCAACAGCATCCCATGGGAGCCTGCAGTCTGGGGGTGGCTGTTATGGGCCGGGGCTGCTCTGGAAGTCTTTGAAAAAGACTGGGCCTGGTAACAGAGAAGGACTCCTAGCCACTTTACAAATGGGGACAATGGAGCCCAGAGCAGACAAGACAAGGCCAAAGTCATCCAGTCATTGAGTGGCAGAGCCAGAACCTCAAGGTTCAATTCACCCAGAGTCGCCATGGTGTTCTGGGTTTTGTACCAGGAGCTGTGGGGGCAAATCAGAAACAAATACATGTTTGCCAGGAGCAGAGTCCGTGGTAGCCAGATAAGACAGGCATTTCAATAAAAACAGAGAGAGATTTGCCTTGGGCACCTGCTCTGACCTCTCTGAGGCTCAGTTTCCTTTATCTAAAAATGGAAAACATCTTCCTTGCAGGATTCCTAGGAGGTTATAATGAGGTGATGCATCTAAAGCACCCAGCAGAGTGCAAAGCAGTTAATAATCTCACACTTGAGGGTGATATATTTTCTAAATACAAAATTCCACTACCCCTACCCAACACACACACACCCTCTTTAGCACGAGAAAGCCTTCAAAACTGCCAGACTTCACTGGGCACCTGCAATGTGCAAGGCTCCATTCTGCCTGCCTCCTACAGGGAAGTTAACAGAGGGGAAAACTGCCATCCCCCTGTGGAGCAGTGACATTCCCACCTGCAACATTCCCACCTCTCTGGGCGGCCTACTCCTCCAGCAGGACCAGAGTTGTAAACATGAGACAGATAAGAACTGATAAAAAGCAGGTTGCTCCTGCTTTGGGAGGCAGCCAAGGCAGATATCTTCCAAAGGGACAAGGAAAAATCTCCACCTTTCATGGGTCAGGAGTGAGCAGGTAATTAATGCCAGTAAATCCCCTCACTCCAGCCTTTCTTTCATGGGAGAGCCCAATGCGCCAGCGGGAGTTAGGCGAGACATAGGGTGCATGATGCAGCTTCATGTGTCTGGCTGGGCAGCTCTCCTAACAGATCCCTGGCCCAAGCTAAGGCTGGGGTCATGGACACAGACAGACGATGTCCTAACTGAGAGCACCAAGGGCCAGTGCTGGCACCAAACAACAAGCCAACCAGCAAGCTGGGTGAGCTTATATAACAAAGGGTTTGTCACCACTTCCTGCAATCCTCATCTCCCACATTCCAACACAATGAGGCACTCTCACAGCCCTGGCTTTGAAGTTCAACAACTCACTCAGATGATCTCCCCGCCAAGAGCTCTGCTGGAAGGCAGAGGGCTACATATCCTCACCTCTTACTCCCCCTACTCTGGGCTTGAGAGATCACTACTTGTTTCTCTAAATTTACCTTTGTGATTAAGTAAATAATACGTGTTTGTTCTTAAAAACTGAAAAATCCTCCAATCTTCCAGTAATAACCACATGTTCATATTTTGTTGTATTTCCTTTCAGCGTTTTTCCTACACAGGTGTGTGGGAGTGGGGTAGGGAGCGAAGACTACAAATAGGGATAGTTTTGTTTTTTTTAATTCTGCTTTTAAAAAGTATTACGCAGTAAGCATTTTTCCTCTTCACTTTTCTGCAGTAACTCAGCTTCTGTTGGACACATTCCTTCTCGCTGTCTACATATACCACACTTTCACCATTTCCTCTGGTTGGATATTTAGGTAATTTCCAGTTGTTTTTCCAAATGCTGTAGATTACTTGGAGCCCAGTGGTTTAAGAGCTCAGCTGCTAACCAAAAGGTCAGCTGTTCGAATCCACCAGCACTCCCTGGAAACCCTACGGGGCAGTTCTACTCTGTCCTATAGGGTCGCTATGAGTCGGAATCACCATCGCAATGGGTTTGGTGGTTTCTTTTTTTTTTCCGTAGATTAGTTGTCAGAGTCCTCGAGTGGTGAAAATGGTTAATGCGCTCGGCTGCCATCCAAAAGGTTAGTGGTTCAAGTCCACCAAGAGGCACCTTGGAAGAAAGGCTGGAGATCTTACTTCTGAAAATTCAGCCTCTGAAAACGCTATGGAGCAGGGTTCTACTGACACAATGGGGCTGCTGTGAGTCAGAACTGACTTGATGGCAACTGTTTTTGAACTGGTAGGTTACTTGTAACTAAATCACTGTGACTCTTCACTTTGTCCTTAGGATAAATTCCTAGGAGAGCAACTCGTGGGTCCAAGGGGAGCAATTTTTAAAGTTCTCCATGTTGCTCCCTCGCTGTTGTCACTCTTTCTGACCTGGAACCAAGTCTGCAAACTTTTTTTGGCAGCTTTGATTCATCAAGTGCTTTCACAGCTGCCTCCTCATCTGGCACCATGGCGGAAATGAACACTCATTCTAAAGATGGGAACAGGACTCTGAAAGGACTTGCCCAAGGTCACAGACCCCCAACTTGAACCCAGACTGACCCTGAGCGGAGTGCTCCTTCCACGTCCCACAATGCTTCTCCCACAGGTATGTGGGGTACTTCAAACTTGAGCCCACAACCTACAACACATACAGCTGACTACAATCCCCAAGTCACACCCTGTGGGTCTTTGGTCTTGGTGGTTTTAGGGCCACTTGTCAATGCCTGTCAATGTCCCAAATGTCCAACTGCAGACCAATGCGGGGAAACGTAACAGTCCTTCAGGGCTCCAGTAGTCTTCCTTTCATTCAGCAGTGTGGAAGTTTCCCTTTTACCACTAAAGAACCACGCCAGAAAAAAAAAAAGGAAAAAAAAAAACCCATTGCCATCGAGTCGATTCCGACTCACAGCAACCCTATAGGACAGAGTAGAACTGCCCCACAGAGTTTCCAAGGGGCACCTGGTGGATTCGAACTGCCGACTTTTGGTTAGCAGCTTTAGCACTTAACCACTACACCACCAGGGTTTCCCTAAACAAACAACGAGCAGAAAATGTCACCCTCACCCCCACCATGGCTACAGGAATAGACTTAACAATAGCAATCTAACTCACTTGTCTCTAATTTTCAGACTGTGAATGCAAAGTTACCGGAGATTTCACATTCAAACAAGCCTTTGAAATTCAAATATATGGATTTTCTAAGAAAGCCAGGCCTCTTTCTACAAGGGAAGGCCTGATTTTTCTTTTGAATTTTTTTAAAGAAAAATTTGGGGGTACCCAAAAATGTACGATGGAAACCCTGGTGGCTAAGTGCAACGGCTGCTAATCAGAAGGTCGGCACTTTGAATCCATCAGGTGCTCCTTGGAAACTCTATGGGGCAGTTCTACCACGCCCTTTAGGGTCACTATGAGTCAGAATCAACTTGACGGCAGTGGGTTTGGTTTTTTGGTTTAAAAATACATGAACTTCTTGTTTAAATATCCTTCAGAGATCTATTAAGGTGTCGATAAGAAATTTTAAAGTATAACATGACTCTGAATGAATGGAAGTGTACAACTGAATTTACTTTCAAAGTAAGACATGTACAGTACAGTCAGAACAAGGAGCCTCTGAACTTCAAGGAATCCAGCACTCTGGAGCACTTGCTAGTTGGTGGAGAAACAGGTAAAACCAGAAGAAACCATCAAAAGCGAGGGCGTTATATTTGTCGGAATAACCACTCCTGCAAAAGGTCAGGCAGGTACAGAAAAGCCATTGCTAATGAAAAAAGACAACAAAGACTGCCTCCTCACCTGGCCCACTACCCCCAACGTCCTGCTAACAAACTGAACCGCTTTGTCAGCACTCCTCCTTCAGGTGTCACTGTCAGCAATTTCTGCTTCCTCTGGAGGCTTCGTGTTTACTCATCTATGTGGGCTACTCAGAACAAAGTTTGCCCAGATGGGAAAAAGTTTCTCTGCCTTTTCAAAGCCAGTTCCACTTTTGCCCTAGTCTGCAGGTAAGGAAGAATCAGACACCAAGGTGGAGCCAAAAATCAGGGTGGGGTGGGATGAACAGACAAAAGGCAAGGCTCCATGATCTCTTCTGCTTGCTTTGGATTTAATTCACTCTTCTTTTTCTAGTTCCCTATGTGTCTGCACTTTTGACAACCTTCGGGCCGTAGGCCTGGGCGTGTTGTGCAGACTGTGACCATGTTCTCAGAGGTCCTGCAGGTGACTGTGAAGTGATGACACCGATTCCCACATCGTGTCACTCAGTCACACCACAGGTGCCTGGGTTTTCAGTCAGATTCAGAGCCCCGCAGAAGCCCACAGAGTAGGAACCGACTGATCACTTATTCCTCCAACCCATGGCACGAGCTTCCTGAGCTGGACTGATGGCAACATTACCCGGGATCCTTACAAAGAGTTTCTTCTGGATTGTAAAGTGACCTTTGCTGGCCAGAGTGGCTCATCTGATTCAGCAGTTATTGCGGAAGGAATCAGTCTGGAATCCTCAGGGGACTCTTCAATTGAGCTCCACAAATGTCTCCATCAAGGCTAATGCTTCTTCCCCTTTGGGGAGCTGAAAGAGCCTGAGTACTTGCTTTTTCTCAGAGAGCTTCTCCCCTTCGAGTATGTCCTCTACAGCAGCGTCCCAGACAGGACATCATTTGGCCCAGTGTCCCAGTGCTCCCCTTTTCCTTTTTGCAATGCATTCGGCTGCTAACTGATAGGTTGGCAGCTTGAGTGAAACGAGAGGCACCTCGGAAGAAATGCCTGCAGATCCACTTCTGAAAAATCAGCCACTGAAAACCCCATGGAGCACAGTTCTACTCTGACACACATGGGGTCACCATGAATCAGAATCCACTCGAAGGGAACTTCTTTTTTTCCCCGCTTCTGAGGACTCCAACTACAATAATAGCTTTCTTCTAACTGCTATCATTTACCTGGACATACTGGAATGCCTCTAACTCTGTGAGGTGCTTCTGCCCCCAGAAGCAATCCTCTGTTTCAAGGTCAGCTCTGTCAACGCACAGAGCAAACCCTGCCTGCTCCTTAGGCAGGCACACCTCCCTCAGGGATGGGCCTTTCAGTGGCTCTGCCCCCTCCTGCTCTGTGCTCTTCACAAACAAGCAGCTGAGGTGCCATCTGATTTGGAAAGGCCTCTTCCCACCCCACTCTGGTCAGAAAGGCCACAAGGTGGTGATGCACCACCGTATCTGACCTGGACTCCATGACAACTCGTCCATGCTCTGCCTGGCTCTGACAGAACGGCCAGATGCTCTGGTGGGCTGAGGAACTCAGAAACTCCCTCAGAGAGCATCTTCTGCTATTCACAACAGCAATCCAGAATAATCTACCCTCCTGGCAAGTGCTTGGCCAATTTCCTTCAGTTGACCAGTGTCACCTGAGAGCAGCCTGAGCAATCTTGCCGTGGTATCTCATAGCTTAAGGATGCAAACTGAGGTCAGGCCCTTGCTGCCTCTGCCTATAACACCTGATGTCCTCCTAACTGGGGCCCAACCCCACCCGCATCCTCTAAGCTGCAATGTACGGGTTTTCCTAAAGCACAGATCTGGCCCTGTCACTCTCCTTCTCCACCACCTTTGAAGGCTCTTCATTACCCACAGAATAAAGACCAATCTCCCTGGCTATGAGTTGGAATCGACTCCACAGCAGTGGGCGGCGGCGGCGGGCAGGCTCCATGGCCTGGCCCCAAGGCCTCCTGACACCGGCCCCATCTCCTATTTCTGCATCTCCTCTCTTGTGTCTTCTCACAGCCTCGACTTCAGCTACTTGGGGTCATTCACAGGCCCCCTCCTAGGATACCCTCCTCACATCTGCCAGTCTCTAAATACCCAGACGGTCCCCATCCATGAACACCCAGCTCCCACGCCACTTCCTCCTAGATGCCCTCGCTGATCCTCCCTTTGTCAGTGTTATCCTAGGGACATGTATGGAGAGTGCCTGGCCCAAATCATATACTTTATCAGTAATAGAGCAGTTTTTTTTTTTAATGGCTCTGGCCTCAGAATTCTGGGACCACCTGGTGCTTGAGAGCCAGCCTCTGTCACCCTTCTCTACAGCTGTGTGGTGGCTAAGGGCAGTCATAGGAGCCAGGCTGACTGCTTGGTTCAACTCTTAGATCTAGCTCTGTCCATTGTTAGCTATGTCACCTATGACAAGGTACTTAACCTGTTTGCCTCAGTTTCCCCATCTGTAAAATGGAACTCTTAATAAACCTACCTCCTAGGGAGTGCTGTGGGGACCAGTGAGTTAATATACATAAAGCACTTAGAACAACATGGTGATCCCACGTAGTGTTTTTACTTCTGCTCTCTGGCTGCAGAGAATCATAGGTTAGTCACAAATCGACCTGTCAAGACATGAACAGGGTCACTTTTTGAGGATGACATCACCAGGCCAGGAGAGGCAGCCCCACTGGCTTGGCTGTGTCTACAGAAAGCCTGGAGTTCTAGGCTTGGCTGAGGCCCAGGAAAGAAGGTGGTCAACATATAAAAACATTCATAATGCTTTTCCCACGTGCCAGATATGATGCTCAGCCACTTAAACAGGTGATTTTACTTAATCCCTATTTACTTCCTTGAACCTCATTTCCAAAACATTGTCCTCATCAGTGAAGTGGGGATTATAACGGAACCACCTCAAAGACCTGTTGTGAGGATCAAGTGTGGAAAGTGTTAAGAATGGTGCGTAGCACCAAGAAGGATGTCAGGCAATGTCATCTGTTATTGCTGTACCCACAGGACACAGGGGGCATTCCAGGCTCAAAGAAGTGAATCACTGGCCCTAAGTTACATACTGAGCTTCCATGCACCGGGGCTAGGATGTGAGCTCAGGATGTCTGACCACAAAGCCAGTGCCTGTTTCGCACCACCATGGTGGAGCACCATCAGGGTCCTGCCAAGTTTGACCCAAAGCCTCTGGGCATTCGGCCCCTGCAAGGGGTCAACAGCCAGGCCAGAGAATCCCTGGCCCCAGACACCATGCCATTCTCAGCCAGGCAACCTCTGCTCCACCTGCTACCTGCGCAGGATTGAGGTCCCAGAAGGAGGGATACCAGCTGCACTCATGGAATCTACCCCGATTGCTTCCCTCCTCTCAGTGCTCTGAGATGCCCAAATCTACCTGTGAATCTGACTCTGTTCCCCATCTGGTCACCTCCCTGCACAGTTAACTCCTCAGTGATAACCTCACCCCATCCACTGGGAACCTGCCCCAAGTCTGTCACTTCCTGCCCACAGGAAGCTCCTAGTCTTGGGTTCTATCAACAACCTCCACACTTGTGCTACTATTGAGCGACCCTTGCCCACAGGAACTGGTGTCCTGGCTGGGAACCTGACTCTGTGAGGAAATGTTACAGCCTGCAGCCTCCCTCTGCCTTTGAAGATATGATCACACATCAGAGGGTTGTCATGTGGAAGAAGGGTTCTCCTTGGCCTCAAAGGGTCAAACTGAGACAACAGGAGAATCTACAGAGAACGCGTTCAGCCAACAGAGTGTCCACAAACACCAGGTACTCAACAAACATGTCCTAAATTGGAGTGAACATCAGAAAACTTTCAACGCCAGCTGTGCAAAGGTGGCTCACTGGGAAGGTGACAAACCTCTTACCATTGGATGTTTTCAAGTATGGATGGAGTAGGGGTGGATTGGGTGGTTCCCAGGGTTTCCTGGAACCCCAAGGCCTAGAACAGTAGTTTTCAACTTCGGATGCATATTAGAGTCATCTGGGGGGCTTCAAAATCCCTGACACCCAGGCTTCATTCCCAGAAATCACAGTTTCATTCATTTGAGGTGGAAACCAGGGAACTGAAATTTCCAAAAGTTCTCCAGGTAACTCTAATGTGCAATTATGTGGCATGGCACACAGGTTGTAGTGAATTAGGCAGACAGCTTTGGCTTATCAGAACCATAAAAGACATTCATCAGTGTCCAGAAATCTGCATCTTTTTTCTTGATTCACTCCCAGTGAACACTCCTGAACTTAATCTGTTCCTTCGACACGTAGTCATTAATATCACAAACATCACCACAGACACTGCAAGATGGATTATCCTGACACTGGCCAGGGAAAGAGAAATGGGCAACAGGGCTTGAAAGGGCCAGGAAACAGAGGCTCAGAAAGGGTTGCTCACCCACTGAAGGATACCTTGGGAAGGGGGAGGCAGAAAAGGTAAGAGCTCTGTGGATGAGTATCATTTGAATCAGGCTTTGAGGAGTATGAAAAAAAAAAAATTGTGACCAAAATAATCTAGTTCCCACCTGCTACATCTTCAAGTCAAAATTCCATCTCCTACCCAAACACAGTCTATCCTGCTGACACCTATGCACCCACCTCACCCTCCAAGTGCTCTCTTCTCTACTAAGAGGGCCATTACTTGCCTCTCTATCCTGGCACCGTACTTTCTGTCTTGTATTAGAGACACGTATGGGCCTTTCTAATATCCATTCCCGGGCTCTGAGTTCTGAGGGCTGGGGCTTACTCATCTCTGACTGTCCCACGGGACTGGCACAGGGCTAGAACATGGTAGGGATCAGAAAAGTATTTGCTACGGCTGTAGTGCTACATCCCTTTCTTAACAAAAGTCACCGTGTGAAAGCGAAAACAGACCTGCTTGGATAAAGTCATCCAGGGAGGGCGAACCAGGTAACCCGTGACACCAAACACACCTGGGCATCCTGGCCCATGGTCCTGGAGGGGAAGCAGACTCCACCAAGGTAAACTGAGGTTTCCTGGCCACATCCCACCCATTGCATCAGGTGTGGCATCCAAAGATGAAGTGCTAAGACCTAGTTCCTGCTCCCAGGTGCCGAGAGGTTGAATGTGTAATAGCATGTGGATACCTACAGAGGAAAGGTGTCATTTTATGAAGGTAAGTCTTCCCCACCATTCCCATAATAGCTGATGGGACCTAAACACCGCTGGGGAGACGGAGTCAAAATATTTAAGTCTAAAACGACACTTGAAGAAATACAGACAGATCAAGAGTAACAAAGAGGATGTCCAGAAACAGACAAGTCATTCAGAAAAATAAAATTAAAATCTCACCTCATACCATGAAATCAAACTCCAGACACATTAAAATTTCAACGTAAAAAAAATGAGATCATGAAAATATAAGAAACTATAGGTAAATATTATGTTAAGCAAGGCTTTTCTAAGCAGCACATTCGGTAAACCACGAAGAACACTGAGACTGATTTAACAGAAGAAAACAATTCATTTTAAGCTGTAACAATCACCACACACAGAAATGAAAGGCAAAGTACAAACTTCTAAACAAACATTCTGCAACCCCATATGGCAGACAAGGGGCTGCCATCCCTAATCCCCAAAGAGCTCTTACAAGTCAATAAAAAGATAAGCCCTGCAGTAGAAAAGGATAAACAGAAGATATAAGGAAACAATTTTGGAAAAGAAACAAAAATAGTCAATTAATACATGCGTCAGTAAGTCAAGATATTGCAAGCTAAACTAAATGGCACTAGCAGTGTTGTGAAAGACTTGTAAACTTGTGAAGTCTTCTAGAATACAACCCCAAATCGTGTAACAAACGTTTTCACTTCTTCTGGAGCCATGGAGGCTGCAATCCCTGAAACTATTGCTCTGAGATAATCTTTAAACCTTAAACCAAAAAGCTCACTGCCTCCTAAATCTTCTTAAAACTAAACAATAGTTTAACTTAACTAGTAAAGATGTCTGCCTTGAGCATTGCGCTCTTTTAAGATCTATCTATATGGGATCAAATTGACAACACCAACTCAAAAGATTAGATAGGAAACTTAGAGGGCTGTGAGTTTACGTTAACTGGAAAGCAACAACTCAGAAAAGGAGGGTGAGAATGGTTGCACAACTCGAAGAATGTCATCAGTGTCACTGAACTGCACATGTAGAAATGGCTGAATTGGTGCATGTTCCACTGTATATACTCTCAACAACAATAACAAAAAGTATAAAAAAGTTTGGTTTTTTTTTTTACCTTCAATTTGAAAAATGTTATCAAAAATTTTGCCTTCTTATCCAACAATTCTCCGTCTCAGTCAATGCGGGGGTGGGGGGGTGGAAATCACATGCTTATACAAAGAATTAGTTACAAAGGTATTCATTACAGAGCTGTTAAATTAGTGAAAACTAGAAGAGTCTAAATATACAAACACAAGACTATGCGGTCATTAAATTACTGTTGCTGAAGGTTTCAGATAATGAAGACATCTTTCTACGTCTTTAAGTGAAAAGAAAATACATGGATACACACAGTCTTACTCAATTTTTGTGACGGGAAAATGGATATTTATGCTTTGAAAAAAGGATAGATGGGAAACAGGAAAATGTTAATGACAGTCTCTTTGAATTACAGAATTAGAGTTGGTTCCTAATTTTAGTTTTGCTCATTTATATTTTCTATACCAAACACGTCTTAAAAAAAAGACAATTGCCGTCAAGTCGGACTCATAGCAACCCTGCAGGACAGAGTAGAACGGCCCCACAGGGTTTCCAATAAGTGACTGGTAGATTCAAACTGCGGACCTTTTGGTTAACAGCTGAGTTCTTAACCACTGTGCCACCAGGGCTCCAGACATGTCTTAATTTTATTAAAAGGGAAAAATATTTACCACAGAGATAAACACTGAAATAGTACCTCAAAACCCAAGCTTGCCCCTTGCTGGGGAAGGAAGCTGCCTCAGCGTGTGGCCATCTTCCAAGTGCCCCACACACAAGGGCAGTAGGGGCTGTGCCATTCCAAGAATCAAATGTTGGCTTTGGAATGCACTCTGGACCAGAGTGGGATTACACGGCTATTTGACTTTCTGGGGATGGACGTCCAACAAAATGTTGGATGCGTCACCAGGAAGAACTTTCTGGTCATTTTCACAATTTAGACATGGCCTGGAGAAACCAGGGAAGTTCCATTCTTCCTACCTCTTTGCCTCCTCTCTGTAGCCCACATCCAAATCTTGTGTAAGGGAAAACTTCCAACAATCAAAAGTGCTCGTCAGTGAAATGCCCTGCGTACCAAAACAGCAGTAGGTTCTAACACTACCCCCTGGAGTGTGTTCCAAGAAGGCCTGACAACCATGCCACCTCTGATGGTGGCCAGCATGGGCATGCAACATGTCAGGCAGCCTCTTTTGAATCTGGAGAATTCACAGCACATTCAGACTAGTGGCAGGTGGAAACTTTCACACCGGACCCCCTGCCACCTTCCTATGCCGCCTGCAGATATACCACAGCATGCTCTGCACTCTGGTCACACCTGAGTGCACCCAGCAGAGCTCCCCTTCCAATCTCTGTCATCAAGGTCCCTTCCGTCTGGAATGTCCCATCCCCACTTTCCTCTGGACCCACCTCCCATGTGCCCTCCTGTTCCTGGTGGTTTCCCCATTTCTTCCCCCAGACCCAGACAGAGTTCATTCCTGTCTTCCCTGGGTTTCTCTAGGGCTGGGAGGTCCTGAGGTCATAGGACACCTTGCTCTGTATCCCCAGGACTCAGTTGCTCAATCTACTCCATCACTGGACTGTGATTGCTCCTCTAGAGTCTCCCAAGCTCAGCTAATGGCAACTGGTCCTCCCAGTGGCTCAGGCCAAAATCTTGGCATCCTCCTTGCCTCCTCTCCTCTCACACCTCACCTCCCATCTTGTCAGGAAACCCTGCTGACTCCACCTTCACAACATGTCACAATCTGACCTCTTCTCACCACCCATGACTAGCACCCTGGTCAGGTGGCTGCAGTTTCCTGCAGCTGATCTTCCCACTTCCTCACCTGTCCCCTTCAGTCTGTTCTTTATGAGGCTAGCAGCCAAGGTGCTCCCCTTCAAACTTTAGTCAGATCAGTCATTCCCCTGCTCTGAACACTCCCACTGGCTTCCCATCTAGCTCAGAGTTACAGTCAAAGAGCTTCCAATGCCTACAGGGCCCTACATAATCTCCCCAGCCACCACCTCTCAGCCAGAATCCCCTGTTCCTCCACCTGCTCAGCTCAGTCACACTGGTCTGCATACTATTTCTAGAACCACTCCAGGCACACCCCTGCCTCAGGCTTTTGCCCTGGCTACTCCCTCTGCCTGGAATGCTCTTTTCTTGGAGAGTCATGTGGCTCACACTCTCACTTCCTTCAGCAAAGCTCTCTCTGAACACCCATAAAATATCACCCCACCCCAAGCCCAGCCCCAACCTAGCCCCTTTATCCTGGCTTCACTTTTCACTATGGTCCATATCCTTGACAAACCACATTTGCTTGACTCCTCTCATTAGAGGGATTTTGATTTAAAAAAAATTTTTTTAACTGCTGTGTCCCAGCACCTAGATAGAACACTAACCGGCATCTAGTAAGTCTTCAATAATGCTAGTTCAATGAATGAATGAAGAGAAAGGACTTGTTGTGGGCTCCAAGGCTCAGTCTACTGAACAAGGTCCAGCAGTGGGCCAGTTGTATCCATCACTCAGCTCCCCTAGCCCCATAAAGTCACTTCTCTCCTCAGGGACCTTGGGAAGCCCCTTTCTGACCGTTACTCTTAAGCACTGCTTGGGAAGCACTGGGCCTGAGTTATTCCCCAGGGCCCTGACTCATTCTCTCTCTATCCCTTGGGCCCACCTCCAAGATCCTTCCTCCACAGCATAATGGGAAATCCAGAGAACACCCCCTTGGAGAAAATGGAAAGGAACTGAATGATTTAGAGGAAAATTCAGTTCTTCCTGGCTCAGGAGTTGAGAAAGCTCAAACTCTCAGGAAGTTAGTGCCTCTGAAAGTGAAACATTAATAGAAATATTACTGGAAAATACCAAACAGGAAGAGAAGGAAAATTCCATTGTGAAAGCAAGGTCCTCTGTCGATGCTCCTGAATGGATTCAGTAAACCATTTCAGAACCAAAACACAGAAAGAAACGGAAATCAATCAGGTTGTCACCCTTCCTGTGGACTCGAGCCTCAGCCAAGCCAGCTCCACATTACACCAGCACAAAGGGCAGTGGACTCAGAATGGGAGGTCAGCAGCCTGGCTACTGGCTCTGCCCGCACCTGCTGGGAGGTGGGCGTGGTCCATTCCTTTCCTTGAGCCTCCGTTTCTCCATCTCTAAAACGGGGACTATAAGCACCTGCCTCACAGGGTGGCTGTGAGAATCAAATTAATTACAGGTGTGAAAATGCTCTGTAAGCTACAGAATACTTATATAATTGTAGGAATCATTCTCTCCTATAATGCAAAGAAAAGATTTTTATAAAGAGGAACTCTAGACACAAATAAGAGAAAATTCAAGCATGAGACTGTGCAGCTTGAGGTGGAATGGCATAGTGGCTAAGGACACATACTCTGGATCTGGGTTCAAATCTCATCAATGCCACTTACTGGTTGTGTGACCTTAGAAAAGTTACTTAACCTCTGTGTCTCAGTTTTCTCACATGTAAAATGGGAATAATAATAGCATGGACCTCAAAGGACAGCAGTGAAGGGCAAAACTGTTAACACCTATCAAGCACATAGACCAGTGCCTGGCTAGAAAGTACCAATAAAATTCTTCGCTAATATTATTACTGTGAACAGCTGCTTTAATTCAAGTGACCATTTACTTTACTCAAGTGCCTCCTCGTCCAAGAAGCCTTCCCTGTTTCACTCTGGTGAGATGAACCTACTCCTCATCCTGCTTCTCCTTTGGCTCCAAGGAATCAAGACCATGCCCAGAACCAGCTCAGCCCCTGCACTTTGTAGATAAACTCTGCCTTACAGATCACGCCTGTGTTCCAGCCTTGGTTCCCGTGTCCTCACTAGAAGATAAGCTCCTACAGGCAGGCACTACGCACCCCCAGCTCATCTCTGTATCCACAGGGCTCCTGACAGTGACTTCCCTATAGATTCCTCAGTCAACACAGGCCAAACAGAAGTTACAAAGCCAGAGTGGCAGAGAACACTGCAGCCTCTGTCTACACTCTACAGCAACCCCAACATCAACACCGCCGAAACTCACAAAGCTAGCAGGGTGTGCTACCATCAGCCAGCCAACTCCAGCTCTGCTTCAAAGCCACAAATCCCACTTTATTTTGTAGGGCTAAGCCTGAACCACCCCCTCCCCACTGGTCATGACCACTTGGCTCTCTGGGCACAAGATATAAAAATCAGCTCCAAGCTGAATTAACCAGCAAAGAGTTTGACCACATGCAAGTTCAGCTTTGCCCAATGACCAGAGGAAGCCACACCTGTTTCAGATTTGCCTTTTAAAGCCAATTTTATGGTCAGAAATGCTTTGAGGGGAGAGAACGGGGTCAAGACTTGGGGGTTAAGTCTGGGGGTAATCAGTCATGTTCTGAGATTGTCAGATTAGGGAGGGTGGTCACCTGATCTTCTTTAAGGAAACATAAATTCCTTGCAGATAAGGGCCAAGATACTGATTGGTCTTTTCTTATAACACAGCACACGCAGCCTCACCAATCCTTGGAGGGAGGGAATGCTTGGCGTTAGAATGAGAAGACATGACAGTTACAAGACACGTTTTGTGCAGCTGTCCCTCGGGATGCACCAACTCCGTGTGCAGAATTTCTCTATAAAATAACTCAAGTGCTACATTAACATTTCATTTATGGAACTCAGAGGCAGATGGCGGAGGAGAACAGCCAACTCTGGGGCCTGCAAAGTTCAGGCTGAAAGGGGGGATTAGGGCAGGGGGATATGAGAATAGGAACATCAAGTGCAGGAGAAGACACATATTGTGCATTTCAGTAAATATCAGAGCTTTATTCTCTCCATTTAAATTGTGAAAAATAGTGGAGCCGACTGGTAAAAAAGGCTTTGAACTCAGACTACAGATGAGGGTCCTGGCTCCATCACTTAGTAGCTGTGTGATGTTAGGCAGGTCATTAACCTCTCCTCGTCTCGGATTCTTTACCCATAAAATGGGAGTAACACTGCCAATACTGTTACTGTAGTATTAATGGCCCCAATGATGGCTTATGTGTATCCCTGCTCTCTGCCATGGGATTACGCAGCTCCTCCCCGTCCCTGAATTGTGGCTGGCCTTGTGACTTCCTTTGGTCAACAGAATGCAGCTGAAGGGACAGTATGCCAGTTTCCAACCTCAAGAAACCTTACGGCTTCCGCTCTTTCTTGGAACCCTGCTGCCATCACATGAACAGACCTGGGCTAGCCTGCTGGAGAGTGAGAGACCACATGGAACAGAGCCAAACAGTCCCAGTCAAGGCCATCCTAAAGCAGCAGACCCCCACACATGTAAGAAAGCCCAGCTAGGATCAGCAGAGCTGCCTACCTGCCCCATACTGACCACAGAAGCAGGAGTAGGCTGAGCTGAGAGCAGAAAAATTACTCAGCTGACCTGGACAATAAAAAAAGTATATCGTTTAAAGCAGGGATTGGCACACTATAGCCCGCAAGGCCGACAGCCTCTTTTTGTAAATAAAGTTTTATTGGAACACAGCCACGCCCAATCATTTATGATCTGTCTATGGCTACTTTCAAGGTACAACGGCAGAGCTAGGTAGTAGTGATGGAAGACTATCTGGCCCTTCACGAAAAGTTCACTGATGCCTGGTTTAAAACCGATCAGTGCAGGGTGATATGTTATATAGTAATAGCTAACTGATACAGTGCCTAAACCTCTCATAGGGTGGTTGTGAGGATTAAATAACGAATTACCTGATTAGAATGAGGCCTGGAAAATATATTTCTCTTTTGGGGAATCCATGGGAAAAACTGGATTTGATACATAGTGTTTCTCTCACGGGAAACCCTGGTGTAATAGTTAAGTGCTAGGGCTGCTAACCAAAGGGTCAGCAGTTCGAATCCACCAGGTGCTCCCTGGAAACTCTATGGGGCAGTTCTACTCTGTCCTATAGGGTCGCTATAAGTCAGAATCGACTTCAACGGCACTGGGTTTTGGTTTGGTTTATTTCTCTCACAGGAGCCCTGGTGGTACAATAGTTAGCACTGGGCTGCTAACCAAAAGGTCAGTGGTTTAAATCCACCAGCCGCTCTAAGGGAGAAAGATGTGTCAGTCTGTTTCCATAAAGACTACAGCCTTGGAAACCCTTCGGGGCAGTTCTACTCTGTCCTATAGGGTCACTATAAGTCAGACTGTACTCAATGGCCACTGGTTTGGGTTTTGGTTTATTTTTCTCACGCTACTTTCGGGGGAGGAAACCCTGGTGGTGTAGTGGTGAGTGCTACAGCTGCGAACCAAAAGGTTAGCAGTTTGAATCCACCAGGTGCTCCTTGGAAACTCTATGGGGCAGTTCTACTCTGTCCTATAGGGTCGCTATGAGTCGGAATTGACTCAGTGGCAGCGGGTTTGCTTTTTTTGTTTTACTTTCAGGGGACAGATTTCAAAAACGAAAGTGTCCCAGGCCAACCTATACCTACCAAGTTTAGCTCGAACCTTTCCCATCACTTAACTATTTAAGAACTGGAGAACGTGGCTGTCGATTAAGCAGAAACGACTGAAACTCTTGTTTGAGTCTGGATTCAACCAAGCCCTACATCAATGATTTTATATGAAAAGAACCAAAAGATAAGACACAACCCCCCAGCAAGGCACATGAGACACTTTCCTTCCTTCCGGAGCTCCAGCCTCCCTCTGCAACCTCCACCACACCTGCTCTGCTGAACCGAAGATCATGCTCCCTCAAGCCTGTAGGCTTTGGCACATACTGCATGATCCCTCTGCACAGAGAACCACCTCCCTGCCTGGGGACTTCCCACTCATCCTTCCAGAGTCAGCTCAAAGGGCACCTTCCCTGCCTTCCCTCCAAAGCCTCCTGGACTTCCCAGGCAGAGCTAAAGCCCTCTTCACCCTCTGTACATACTCTGTGCTGGCACTCCTCAGGTTGAGTTATTGTCTCTTTAGCTGTCTCTGTCTTCCCTACTAGACCTTGGGAAGCTAGTATTCAACTGTAAACTGAGAAGTTTCCTTCTCGGAAAGTTGGCCACCATTTATATCTCTGAATTCCCACTGCCTTTTTTTTTTTTAGCAGGCAGCTCAGAAACTGTTTGCTGAATGTTAAAAACGAAATATATTATTTTTCCCTTAACCATGAAAAACATGTTATTTAATTCAACTCAGTGGATGGCAGCAAAATAAAGTGTTGATACACATTAGCATGTATTTAGAACTCAGGAAACTGATGTCATGATGCATCTTGACTTTTCTCAGTTGTGGTGGAAACGACATTTACTTAATTATGATTAAAGAAACAAGACTTCAGCAGAAAACATAACTTGATGAGACCTGTTTGGCTGCACAAAGGAAACCTACCAAGTAACTGGCTTCCACTGTTATTACTTTTTTTTTATAAAGCACCAACGGAAGGAATATCATTTCTACCTACTGCAGTTTCGTTTGCTCTTCCCAGGAGTTCAAGCCCTCACCATCTCTCACCCGGACTATACTGCCAATTGTCCCCCAGCTCTGATCCCCTTTCTCCCAGGTTTTGGCAGCTGTTTATAATCCAGAATGCTCCTCAACCACAGCTCTGAGTAATTCCTTTCAACCCAATCCTTGGCTCTACAGTCCTCAAGAACTCCCGTTTGTGGAGTCCAAACTCAGTTTGTAGAGTCCAAACTCAGGCCCCAACCTATCTCGTGTCATCTCCCATTCCCCAGACCCAAGTGAGACCTACCGTAAGAAGGCTCTGGTTTCCAGGAACACGCCCCTACATTGAGATTTTATACATATGCATGTATACACATACCCATATACATATACCCACACACACACAAGTACACACATACATGCACACAGTACTAATACGCAATAAGCACTCCCATGGCTTGCAATCACCCCTTCCGCTGCACTGAAATTCTTCTGTCTCTAGATCCAAATCAAAAGCCACCTCCTACTTGAAGCCCCCAACACTAAGTCCTACAAGACAAACTGGGAAACAAATAATTAAAATGCAATATGTTGATCTATTCCAGAGAGTGCGAGGCTTGGGAGCAGAGATTACTGACATCTTCTGCATCTTTGATGACCTTCCCTTCTAAGTTAGCTTTGTATTGAGAGATCTCTGAGCACAAAATAAGTGCTGGATAAAAGTTCACTAAATTGAAGTTAATGTTGTATTGGAGGAGGAATTAAATTGGTAAAATAAACACAGTCCCTCTTCCAAATGAGAAAATGCCCAAGACTGGAGGCAGGCGGTGGTGGGGGCAATATGACCATGTGTGTGCCCCAGGAATTACCTGGGAGAACAGGTAGATGCCTAAGTGTGGACATAAGGAAGCACAGGTACTAAGAGTAGCAGGAGGAAGGCCCCCAAAGAAACACCATGGTGGAGGTTGACACTGGAAGCACTCCTGCTCTAATGCCATGTAACTCAACTTTGGCCCAATGTCAAAAACAAGGACAAAGTGTTGAATTGGTGTATGTTCTGCTGTGTATATTCTCAATAACAACAAAAATAAATCATAAAACGAAAAACAAGCACAGACCCTGAAGGTATGGCAAGAACCCAGCACAGGACCCGGCACACAGGGGGCTTCAGAAATAGACCTAAGGGTTCTCATCCTATTCCCTAACAAGTGATAAAAGAAAGCTGGGCCTGAAACTAAGTGATATGCTAGATATGAAATTTCATGGCTTTTTGGGGGTGGGGCAGGAAGGCTCTGGAGTGTTTAGAGCTGGATCTACAGTTTGCCTGGCCTTCCAAAATCTGTCTGGCTGGACCAAACCAAAAACAAACCCAGTGCCGTTGAGTCAATTCTGACTCATAGCAACCCTATAGGACAGGGTAGAACTGCCCCACAGAATTTCCAAGGAGCGCCTGGCGGATTCGAACTGCCGACCCTTTGGTTAGCAGCCGTAGACGCCACCAGGGTTTCCTCTGGCTGGATATAACGTGAAAAACAGGCTGCCTCCTTTGACCAGGAATGGGTGTAGGTGTTGGCCTGGGATCAGGAGGCAGCCCCCATACTGATGACAGAGATGAGGACATCTGGAGTCTCTGCACCCCAAAGCAGCCCAGACCAGAGACCCAGAGGGAGCAAGATTGCTAAGAAGCCACCGCTGTTTTAGAACAATGGCTTTCCAATTGTGGTCCCAGGACCCAGCAGCAGATGCATCACCTGGGAACTTGTTAGAAAGGAAAATTCTCAGCTCCTACCAATACCTAATGAATCAAAAACTGTGGGGATGGGGCCCAGCATCCGTGTTTTCCCCAGCCCTCCAGGTGCACTGAAGTTTGAGAACCATTGCACTAGGACATCCTACTGTCTCTCCCTGGCTGCCGCCTCTCCTCCTGGTTAGAAAGCATATCTGGTAGCCGAAACTGCTCAGTCTCTGAGGGTGGGACAACTTCTCAAAAGATCAAAGGGCTCAAAGTCACAGCACAGTAGCTGAAATGCAGCCCAGAGAGATCTTTTCTAAAATCCATACTTGATTGCATCATGGTAGCAGATAAATCTCTTCACTGGCCCACTGCTCTTGGCTTACAAGGCCCTCCCTGACCTAAGCCCTGCTGTCCCTCTAGGGTCCTGCTCACTCTAATTCTAGCCACAGGGGACTTTACCTGCTGTTCCCTAAAGCACTGGGCTGTCTTCTCCAGGCAAACAGTGGTCATGACTTGCCCCACCATAATGGCTCTGTCTCTAAGGAGCACTCCTTGATCAACCCCCTCAACCCTCTTGAGCCCTCCTGTAATATCACAGGCCCCATCACAGCACTCATCACTGACACTGTGGCCTGCCACAGTATTCACTGAAGACCAACTCTGCAAGGGGCTCACTCCAGCAAGGGAGGCAGGGGACAGAGAAGACCCACAAGAAATATCTGGTGAAGGAAGGAAGCCAAGTTCTAAACACACTTGACATTCTAGCTATAAAACAGTATTTGAAATACTGTAAATGGCAAAAAATGTGTGCTAAAGTTTCAAAGCCATGAAAGGCTCTAGTGATCAAGCAGAACCATGTGCATGCAGCGGGAGAACGAGATTTGTCCACCTAGGGGGGTGGTCATGGGGTAACAAAGCTGGTGGGGGGGACAGGGAATTTAGGGCAGTTGGTTGCAAACCTCTTGGTGTGGGGTGGCTGCTGGGCTTTTCTCCTGCTCCGTTCCCCAGAACTCCCAGGTTCTCCCAGTCCACCTACCAAGCCAAGCTTGGGCTGCACATAAGACAGCAGGGAGCCTCTTTGTGTTTCCCTCACAGATCAACCATAAACCAGGCAGCTCCCAGGGAAATCTCCCCCCTCCCTCCAGGTAGCTTCTGAGGTGGCCACCTGGCTCCCAACTCCCAGTCATCTAGGTGTGACATCCTGGGAGCTTGGGGAGCCCAGTCCACATTTCTGAATGTATCCCTAAACTGGCCCCAGGGAGAGGTGGGATCATTTATGCTGTTCATGGTCTGCCCAGGAGGAAATATCACAAGGATCTGGGAGAGAGGAGAGTGGGCAGCGGAAAGATTACAGGAGGGGCGTCCCCTTACTCCCTTCCATAAAACAAAAAGATCGCTCTGTAACCACCAGCTGGCAGGTAGGAGCCCGTCTCCCTCCTGTCTGGACACCCAGGCTTGAAAGGAACTCAGACTCTTTATCAGTCTCCCCCAGCCCAGGCCTGGGAAAAAGTTTACCTTTGGGAGGAAGAGGGTGAGGGACAAGGGGCAGAACAAGTAGGGCAGCAGCCTGACAGCCAGCACAGGGCACTGCACACAGGACCGGGCTCTCTCACTGGGCCCTGGTTTAATCAAAACACTGCCCTTCACCAGAAGTAGAAAAGAGTATTATTTTATGGGGGAAGGGAAGGTGTCATGGGAGTGTGAAGGGGAGGGAGCCAAGTCTGGCTGTAATTAATTGGCTGCCTAAAAGAAGGGTAAAAATGACCAGATATGTTAGGGAGGGGGACTGTCACAAAGCACCCCTCCCCTGCATCCCTGGACAGTATGGAGTGGGGGTGGGGGTGGGGTCAGGAAGGAGGGTGAGGATGGGGGCTGGGTCTCCTTAAAGCAGACCGGCTCTGGGAGGCAGGAACCGACGGTGCGACACGGGGCGCTCTTGCAGGCAGCACAGTTTCAACCGGAAAAGCACGCGTGGGGGTTCCTGGTGCAGCTCCGGTACAAAAGGCCGCCCAGATTTTGGAAGCCTAGCGTGGGGGGTGGGGCAGGGCAGAGCATTTAGAGAGATTTACACATACACGTTTAGAGACAGCCCATCCGGCTCTGCCACCAAGAACGCCAAGCAATCTCGGGGCGAGTCCCTTCCCCAGCTCTGGAACTCAGTTTCCCACCTATAGAGTGTGTGAAAGGGAGACAAGAGTAAATGTTCTTTTAAGTCCGTGACAGCTCTGACTCTTCAAGACTTTACTCCTCCCGGGCCGGAAGAGCCGGCTAGATCCTTCTTCCTACGGCAAGGCTGGGCGAGGCACTCCCGCTCGGGCTACTTCCAAAGCGAGCACCAGGCTCAGAGAGGGGACGCTCTGGGAGCAGCAGCGAAAGGGAACGGGGTAGGGAGGCTGACAGTCCGGGGGAAGGCGCATGGGCGGGGGCAGAACAGGGAAGCTGTGTGGAAGCCGTGACCTCAGGATCCTAGCCTGAAGTTGTTGAAAGAGCTTGGAAGCAGGGCGGTACCTCAGCTTTTCCATGAACACAGTGGCCCAGGAGCCTTAG
The DNA here is from genome assembly GCF_030014295.1 of Loxodonta africana. Taxonomy (NCBI): domain Eukaryota; kingdom Metazoa; phylum Chordata; class Mammalia; order Proboscidea; family Elephantidae; genus Loxodonta; species Loxodonta africana. Next base: position 79,696,194 of record NC_087350.1, on the reverse strand, counting down.
GATGAGGCCGAGGAGCACCTTACCTTGTCCTTCTTGCCGGCCCCGCTCTCCTCCGCGGCCGAGGCGGCGCACTTGTTGAGCAGTTTCTTGCTTCCGCAGGCCGTCGGGCTCCAGGTGCGGCCACCAGAGCAGGCGCCCCCCACGGGGTCCCCGGCGCCCCCGCCCGCGGCGCTCTCCACCTTAATCAGGCGGTGCTTGGGGGAGATGTAGCGCACCTCGGCCGGCGTGGTGGGCCGTCGCTCGCTGCTGCGGTAGAGGTGCGGCGACCCCGAGGACGACGACGAGGACGCGGCGGCGCCCGCGCCCGAGGAGGCACAGCAGCAGCCGGCGGCGCCCGACGCCGACGAGGCCGAGAAAGCCCGCTGACTCCCGCCCGGCTCCCCGCCGCCGCCGCCGCAGTAGTCCAGGCGGCACATGGCGCGCAGTTTGCGCAGCGACGAGCCGGGCCCGTTGTAGGGGTCCTCGAAGTCGCGCTCCTTCTGCGCGCGGTAGGCGCGGATGAGGTCGCTCGTGCTGCCGCTGTCGTCGGGCAGCGAGCCTGACGAGGCCGAGAAGCAGGAGGCGGTGCCCGGACCGCAGGACGCCGAGACCGCCGCGGGGGCCTGCGGCACGGCCTGGGGAGGCTGCGAGGGCCGCTCGCCCCGGCGCCGCTGCTCGCGGTAGTCTGGCCGCGGCGGCTGCGGGGGGCTCTTGGTTTTGCTGTTTCCCAAGCTGAAGTACTTGTTCAGCCACTTGGCCATGGCGAGAGGCCACCTAGGGCCGCGGCGCGGGAACCAGGTCCGCCGCCGCGGCCATCCGGGGGGCAGCGCTGCCGCCCAGGCCCCTCGGCGCCCCGGCCCCGGCGGGGGGCGTCCGGGGCGCCCGCTCCCGACTCCAAGTTCAAGTTCTCACCGCCGCCTCCTGCCGGCCGCTCCCAGGCTCCGGCAACTGCAGCGCCGCTGTCCACCTCCGCCGCGCGCCGCTCAGGCTTTGGATCTCATGGAGTCCCGGCCCGCTGCCCCGCGGAGAGCAGGAGGCCCTGGCCTCCCCCGCCGCGGACGCTGTGGCCGTTGGCCTCGCCGCAGAGCGCGCTCCTGTCCCGTTGGAGCCCTAGGCTCTGTCTCGGCCGGGATCCGGGGCTCCTGCGGGAACTTGTCGGCTTCCGCGGCCCCCTTCTTCTTTCTCGAGAGAGCAGGGGCAAGCCCGGCCCCGCAGCCGGCAAGCAGGCGGGCGGAAGAGCAGGCGAGCGAGCAAGCGACGGAGGGAAGCAACCGGCGCCCGACCGAGCCCACGCGCCCGCGCCCGTCCCGGCGGCGCCTGCCGCTGCCGCTGCCGCTGCCGCCGCCTCCCAAGCCGCCGCGTGTGTGACACTCGGGCCTCCAGAGCCGGCCCTGCGCTGTGGCCCCGCCCACCCCGGCCCGTGCGCGCCCCGCCCCCAGGCCCGCCCCGCAGGGGCCGCCCCGCCCACCCCCAGGCGCCCGGCCGCCAGACTTCTGCCCCAGCCCCGCCCCCCATGCGCCCTGTACTTGGAGGGGGCGGAACTCGCGGGCGGGTGGACGCGCCCCTCCTCCTCTGCACGCGCCACCTCCCACGGCCGCGGCGGCGCCAGCCCCCCGGTCTTGCCGGAGGGCGCTGGGGTCTCAAAGCTCTGCCAGCACGGCTTAGCTCTCGGCCCGCCGCTGCCTCGGAAGAGAGGTTGCCAGGTGAGCTAGCAGTGCGCAGAGCCCAAGCCTGCCCGCTGTCTCGGGGGGTACTGCAGTGCACTCCAGGGATCCCCACTGTTGGGGGTAGGGTGATTAACAGGGGACATTGTCACAGTTTACAGCACGGCCTTCACGGAGGAAAGGTGGTGCCGAGTGCCCTTAGGGACGGGGCGGCTACCCACTTTTCCTTTAAAGGGACTGAGCCTCCGGTTCATTCCCCGCGCGCCAGGTCCTCGGAGAAATATTTATGCTAATGAGCATATTAGCATTGCAGATGACGGATGCGGCCTACCGAGGCCACTGGGGCCGGCCGGGCACCAGTCGGAGAGCAAGGCTAAGGGGAGGTCGGAATGTTTGCCTTACCTTTTCACCTCTGAGGAAGTCTTGGTTTTAACCGCGTTCGCTGTTTACCTGGCAGAGCGAACTGTGGGAACTTTTAATGCCTAAGGTTGTGGGAGTTGACAAGGCTCCATGTTATTCAAGGCCCTCGGTTTACAGATGGAGAAACTGAGGCTCAGTGGAACATCACACAGGGACCCCGATACCAGTTCCCCAGTGTGGTCACGTAATGATGTCATTTCCACTAGTCTTTTCTTTGCAACTTCAGATCATGTTGTCCTCAAAAATGAGGAAACTGAGGCAGAAGGAGGGATATAGCTTGTTCGGTATATCTTTTCCTGGTGTTCACACCCAGGGGAGGCAGTATGCTCCAGAAAGCTGCCTGAAATTGAGGTAACTACCACTAGGGCCTCGTTGAATTTGGGTGGGCAAGCCCCAGAATACGCTTAACCTAAGGTGTGAGTACCTAAGAGCTGAGACATTCTGTAAGAATGTTGATTTATTAAAATGATAGCCCACTGGATGCCTGTATATTATAGATGTCATCTGGGCTCTTGGAGAGCCTGTTTTTCCTGTCCTTAGGAAGAGTGGGCCCTGTCAGGGCAGGCAGCAAGGCCAAGGGCCCTGTTGGCCATGACACAGCCTTAGCTATGCTGGAGCTGGAGGTCAGCTCTCTGTGTGAGACTCGAACAGAGAGCTCTTGCTTCTTCCTCTTGAACCCATCAAGACTCATGCCTGAGATTACAAAGATGAAGTATGAGAACCTAGACTCCAACTTGGGTCTTACTCTGAAGCCGGTGCACTGATCACTCAACCACACACAGTGATGCGGTAGAGTTGACTGCAGACTGACTCTTCAGGATCAAGCTGTTTGCCTTTTCCTCTTTGGTCAGACAGGATTGTCATCCTGTATGAGCCAAGTGAATTTTCCAAACCCACTCTCTGACCCCCCACAGTCACAGACATCCACACAACCACACAGCCTTTTCATTGCCTGAGATCCACTTATTTATCATTTACAAGAAATAATCTAAAACGTGTGTACGTCTGTCTGTGTGCACACACCCTTCGTGTGTCCCGAGGGATGGTGGAAGGACCGGAAGTTGACCTGGGCTAAGATGTTTGAGTATCCTTAGACTTAAATATCTCAAATTACTCTTTAAATCACCCTTCTGCTGTGTAAGCACTTAATTATCCTGCATGGAGGGGAGGTCCAAATAGAAAACCTGAGAGGCAAGGACATCTTCATTGGAAGCCCCACCTTTCAACCAACTACACATCCTCTCCTGCTCCTTCCCCTCTGATTTCTGCTCCCAGTCTCTTAGGGGTACAACAGCCAGATCCTGGCAACAGGCCAGGTCACCTGGGACAAGAAAGTCCTCTCCAGGATCTAGAAGCCTGTTCTCTGCATGTGGGTTGAACATGGAAGAGTTCCCTTTGCCTTCTCTAAAGGTTTGGAAAGAGAAGTTATGTTTCACCACTTCTTTTTTTCATTTCACTTAGAGCAGGCCGTGGGGTCAGACCCACTTTCCCATGTGATGCCCCTGCGGGGGTTATAATTTGTAAGCCAGAATTATTGTAATACTATAGCATTATGCCAAGAACTTCCAGAGCGTTTGTGTATCTGCGCAACCCCCAAATGCTCTGTATATAATTAACCCTCCACAGCATCCCTGCAATCTGGTATTGTTCCCAGTGTACAGATGGGGTAACTGGCTCAAGGTGGTGTTTACTTCAAGCAGACAAAAAAGCACATGGGTGTTTTCCTTTGGAAACCAGTAGAAATGTACCTTACAAGATTCAGAATCAGAAATAATCATTGTGAAATGAAATATAGGAGCTTCCAAAGAAAGATATTGGAGTAACAGGTGTGTCAAATGATTTCGGGAGATAGGGACTTGTAGGAAAAGGAGCAGAGCAGTATAGGGGTTTAAAGCTGGTCAGATTCTCCTACCATAGACCCAGCAACGCCGTTTCACAGAGGGAAAACTGGGACCAGTGAAGGGAAGAGATTTGAGTCAGGAGGCACAGCTGGGATTAGTACCCAGGATCTCAGCGTCACAAACCCAACACGATGCTAGCCTGTAAACTCTGTCCACCATTCTTGGCATTTTTATTTTTGTGCCCCCACCCCCATATATTCTTATTGGAAGTGTTGGCTATGACCCAGTTCTTGCCCTTGTCTCAGCTTCTCACTTTTGATCAAAAGCTCCCCAGAGGCCGCACCTTTATCTGCCCACTTTTGGGAGGAAAGCCATGCCAGCGGTAGAGGCCCAGAAAAATGGTGCCACCACCACAGACTCATTTACTTTTAAGAAGCATCATTCGTTCAGTTGAGTTGATCAGATATTAATGTCAGTTCTCTGTCTATGTACCAGAGACAATTTAGATGCTGGTTCTATCTCTCACCAATAACTGGACAAGACAAGTGGAATACAGGACAGAACAAGGTACAAAGTGCTATGGGACCATGGAGGAGAGAGTTTAATTCCGAGGGAAGTATGTCACGGAAGGTTTCCTAGAGGAGGTGATATCTGGGCTAGGCCTTGAAGAATGAGTAGCGTTTGGGTATGGGAAGTGTAGACAAGGGGATTCCAGGCAGAGGGAACAGTATAAGCAAAGACATAGAAGCAGGAACATGGGGGGTACCCCTTGGGCAATAGTAGTAGTCAGTCTGGTTTGAGTGGAATGTGAGTAAATGAGAGTTTGTGAGGGCATGAAATGGTGGGTAAAGGTAGAAACATAGGCTGTGGCCCATCAAGGAGAGTTTTGAATGCCAGACTAAGGAGAATGGAACTTTTATGTTGTAAGCAATAGTGAGCCATTGCCGTAGGAATAGGGAGTCTTTGAGCAAGGAAATGACCTAATTGTTTCTGCATTTTATAAAGATTGCTCAGTACATAGTTGTGAATGATTAAATAACATTGGAATAGTGGAAGAGTGTTAAGCCATTCTAAGAGTGGACTCTGCATGACTCCCAGGCCTCTGTCTTTAGGCTACCCATGAGTGGTGGCAGCCCCTTCCCAAAGAGGGGTAATACTGTAGGAAAGAGTAAGCAGCATTTTGGGGAGAAAATGTGGGCTCAGCATTAGCACAAATGTGATGTGCAGGACAAGGGTCTGGGCTGGAGGCATAGATTTGGAAGTCATTAGTGCTTTGCTGCTAACTGAAAGGTTGGCGGTTCAGACCCACCTAGCAACTCTGTGGGAGAAAGACCTGGCCATCTGATCCTGTAAAGATTATACCATAAAAAGAAAAAAAAGAGAGAGATTACAGCCTAGAAAACCCTATGGGGGCAGTTCTGTTCTGTCACATGGGGTCGCTATAAGTTGGTATCTATGTGACAGCACCTAACAACAGCAACGGTGCTTAGTGAAGATCTGAAACAAAACCCTCAGTCATCCTTGATCCTTTGGTTCACTACTGCTCCATCCAACCCATCAGCAAGGTGTATGTGGAATCTGACCACTTCTCACCACCTCTGCTGCTACCACTCTGGTCCAAGATACCCTGGTCTCTCAACTGGATTATTGCAGGAGCATCTGACCCGTTTTCCTGGCTTCCGCCTCAACACAACAGCCACTGATCCTATTAAAAGTTATTCTAATTATGTCCCTCCTCTGCTCAAATCCCCAATTAAATCCTGTTTCCCTAATAGTAAATGCTGAGATTCTTACAGTGACCCACAAGGCCTTGTCGGACCAGGCCCCCTTAAACTCCTGACCTCATCTCGTGCTCTCCCCTCTCTCCGCTCCAGTCACACGGACTCTTTGCTGGCCTTTGAACACTGGAGGCACACTCTTTCCTTGGGTCTTTGCACCTCTGTCTCCTCTCCTGGAATAATTTCCCCCAGCAATCCCCATTGCTGGCACTTCACTTTCTTCAGGTCTTTATTTAAATGTCATATTCTCAGTGAAACATTCTCTGGCACCATAACTAGAATTACAGGTCCCACTCAGCACTTTCTATTCCTGCTCTATGCTTTATTGTTCTGAGTATCACTTATCTCCATCTAACACACTGCGTATTTTTTGCTTGTTGTTTGTCTGGCACCACGATGTAAACTCTACAGTTGTCCATTGCTATATCTCCAATGTCCAGAACAGTGCCTGGCACATAGTTGTTGTTAGGTGCCATTGAGACAGTTCTGACTCATAGCAACCCTATGTACAATAGAACAAAACACTGCCCAGTCCTGTGCCATCCTCATAATTGTTGTTATGCTTCAGCCCATTGTTGCAGCCACTGTGTCAGTCCATCTCAAGAGTCTTCCTCTTTTTCACTGACCCTCTGCTTTACCAAGCATGATGTCCTTCTCCAGGGACTGATCCCTCCTGATAACATGGTCAAAGTATGTGAGATGTAGTCTCGCCATCCTTGCTTCTAAGGAGCATTCTGGTTGTACTTCTTCCAAGACAACTTTGTTTGTTCTTTTGGCAAGCCATGGTATATTCAATATTCTTCACAATATTGACACCACACTTCAAAGGTGTCAATTCTTGGGTCTTCCTCATTCATCGTCCAGCTTTCACATGCATATGAGGCGATTGAAAACACCATGGCTCGGGTCAGGTGCACCTTAGCCTTCAAGGTGACATCTTTGCTCTTCAACACTTTAAACAGATCTTTTCCCAATGCAATGTGTCTTTTGATTTCTTGACTGCTACTTCGATGGGTATTGAGTGTGGATCCAAATAAAATGAAATCCTTGACAACTTCAATCTTTTCTCTGTTTATCATGCTGTTGCTTATTGTTCCAGTTATGAGGATTTTTGTTTTCTTTATGTTGAGGTGTTATCTATACTGAAGGCTATGGTCTCTAACCTTCATCAGTAAGTGCTTCAAGTCCTCTTCACTTTCAGCAAACAAGATTGTGTCATCTGCATAATGCAGGTTGTTAATGAGTCTTCTTCCAATCCTGATGCCTCGTTCTTCTTCATACAGTCTAGCTTCTCGGATTGTTTGCTCAGCATACAGATTGAATTGGTGTAGTGAAAGGATACAACTCTGATGCATACCTTTCCTGACTTTAAAGCACACAGTATCCCCTTTTTCTATTCAAATGACTGTCTCTTGATCTATGTACAGGTTCCTCATGAGCACAATTAAATGTTCTGGAATTCCCATTTTTTGCAATATTATCCATAATTTATTATGATCCACAAAATTGAATGCATTTACACAGTCAATAAAACACAGGTAAACATCTTTCTGGTATTCTCTTTCAGCCAGGATCTATCTGACATCAGCAATGATATCCCTGGCTCCATGTCCTCTTCTGAATCTGGCTTGAATTTTTGGCAGTTCCTGTCAGGGTACTGCTGAAGCGGCTTTTAAATGATCTTGGCAAAATTTTACTTGTGTGTGATATTAATGATATTGTTCGAGTAATTTCCACATTCTGTTGGATCACCTTTTTTTGGGAATAGCCATAAATATGAATGTCTCCTGGTCGATTGGCCAAGTAGCTATCTTCCAAATTTCTTGGCATAGATGAGTAAGTACCTCCAGTGCTACAGCTGTTTATTGAAATATCTCAGTTGATATTCCATCAATTCCTAGAGCCTTGTTTTGCAATGCAATTCCAATGCTTTCAGTGCAGCTTGGACTTCTTCCTTTAGTACCATTGGTTCCTGATCATATGCTACCTCCTGAAATGGTTGAATGTTCACCAGTTCTTTCTGATATAGTGACTGTGTATTCCTTTCATCTTCCTTGGATGCTTCCTGTGTTGGTTAATATTTTCCCCATGGAATCCTTCACTATTGCAACTCGAGGCTTGAGTTTTTCCTTCAGTTCTTTCAGCTTGAGAAATGCCAAGCATGTTCTTCCTTTTGGTTTTCTATCTCCAGATCTTTGCACATGCCATTATAATATTTTGTCTCCTTGAGCTGCCCTTTGAAATCTTCTGTTCAGCTCTTTTACTTCATTATTTCTTCCACTTGCTTTAGCTATTCAACGTTCAAGAACAAGTTTCAGAGTCTCTTCTGACATCCATTTTTGTCTTTTCTTTCTTTCCTATCTTTTTAATACCCGTTGCTTCTTCATGTATAACGTCCTCGATGTCATTCCACAACTCCTCTGGTCTTCGGTCATTAGTGCTCAAGGCAACAAATCTATCCTTGAGATGGTCTCCAAATTCAGGTGGAATATACTTGAGATCGTACTTTGGCTCTCATGGACTTGTTCTAATTGTCTTCAGTTTCAGTTTGAACTTACGTATGACCAATTGATGGTCTGTTCCTCAGTTGGCCCCTGGCCTTGTTCTAACTGATGATATTGAGCTTTTCTGTTGTCTCTTTCCAAGATGTAGTCAATTTGATTCCTATATATTTCATCTGGCGAGTCCACGTATATAGTCACCATTTATGTTGGTGAAAAAAGGTGTTTGCAATGAAGAAGTCATTTGTCTTGCAGAATTCTATCATGGGATTTCTGGCATCATTTCTATCATCAAGGCCATATTTTCCAACTACCAATCCTCCTTTGTTTCCAACTTTTGCATTCTGATCACCAGTAATTATCAGTGCATCCTGATTGCGTGTTCAATCAATTTCAGACTGCGGAAGTTGGTGAAAATCTTCAGTTTCTTCATCTTTGGTCTTAGCACTAGGCATGTAAATTTGAATAATAGTTGTATTAACTGGTCTTCCTTGTAGGTGTATGGATATTATCCTATCACTGACAGCATTATACTTCAGGATAGATCTTGAAATGTCCTTTTTTACAATGAATGCAACACCATTCCTCTTCAATTTGTCATTCCCTGCATAGTAGACCATACGATTGTCTGATTCAGAATGGCCGATACCAGCCCACGTCAGCTCACTAATGCCTAGGATATCGATGTTTATGTGTTCCATTTCATTTTTGACAATTTCCAATTTTCCTAGATTCATACTTCGTACATTCCACATTACGATTATTAATGGATCTTTGCAGCTGTTTCTTATTTTGAGTTGTGCTACATCAGCAAATGAAGGTCCAGAAACTTAACTCCATCCACATCATTAAGGTCGACTCTACTTTGAGGAGGCAGGTCTTCCCCAGTCATCTTTTGAGTACCTTCCAACTGGAGGGGCTTATCTTCCAGCACTATATCAGACAGTGTTCTGCTGCTATTCATACATAAGGTTTTCACTAGCTAATTCTTTTCAGAAGTAGACTGCCAGATCCTTCTTCCTAGTCTGTCTTAGTCTGGAAACTCAGCTGAAACCTGTCCACAATGGGTGACCCTGCTGATATTTAAATACCGGTGGCATAGCTTCTAGCATCACAGCAATATACCAGCCCCCACAGTATGACAAACTGACAGACACAAGGGATGGCACATAGTAGGCACACAATAAATATTTGTTGAAAGAATGAGTGGACGTGAGTGGTTGAGATGATGGAGGGTGGACTAGCAGAGGACTAAACCCTGATGTGTTACCCCTGCCTGCTTCAGACTTGGGGCGACTGGCTGGCTGTTAGGTTTGGCCTGGATGGGACCTGTCAGACTAGCTGCATTTCTGAAGCAGATGTGTCCCCTAAGTGGAGGAGGCTGTAGTGATTCATCTGTGTCTCTCTAGCATCTAGTGGGGGCTCCAGGGAGAGTGTGGCATCCAGGTAGCCCCTTGGCACACAAGGCGAGGTTCTGCTGGCACTCATGCCTGTCCCAGTTGTCGCCAAGCCAGCTCTGTTGTTTTCTCTGCATCAGGTACAACTAATCTTAGGAATCTCATTACAGGTGGAAAGATAAATCCGCTATATCTAGATTAAAGGCTGTGTTTTGACCGTTACTGTATATTGAGCATTGAGCCGACAGTTTAATTGAGCTGTTTATGCCTCTGCCTTGATCTCTTCCCAGAGAATTTACAACTAATTCCGAGTGTCTCTGTGAATTAAGTGGGCCTCTCCCAACATGCTTTGCCTGTTGTCTGCCTGTGCCAAATCCCACTTGTCCTTGTGTTACCCAATTACGGACTCTCTCACACTGCTGTCTCTGGCCAGGACCGCTTCCAGCCCACTTCCTCCCTGAGATGACCATTAACGATATGGCCCTAAGAATGGCCAAACCCCAGGACAGGCTCTGTAATAACTGCAGCAAAGAATGGAGGTGGAGGTGAGGAGGGGAGGGAGAGAAGAGAGGACATAAATCACACTCAACCCTTTGAAGTCACCTCTGAGCAACTGACAAGTAACCCCCTAAGAATAGGAGGGTGCTTGTATGTTTAGCGCAGTTAAATGTAATAGAAGGAAAGGGTTCTGGATTGGAATCAAGGCTCCGGAATTATTTTCCTGGCTCTTAATTGGGGGCCTCGGTTTTCCTATTTGTAAAATGGGAGCTGGCAGATCATTGTTTCTCATTCTGTGTTATGGAGATGGCTTAAGGGTAGGGTTGCCAAATGTAGAAAAAAAAAACAACAAAAAACAAAAATGGGGATTCCTGCAGTGGAACATACTCATACTAAAATATTGTTTGTCTGAAATTCAAATACTACTGGGTGGTCTATATTTTATCTGGCAACTCTACTCAAGGGTCACTGTAGGGGATAAAGAGGACTCCCCACCCCTCTTCGGGCCTCTGTTAAGGAAAAAGACAAGAGCAAAGGTTCTCAACCCTGTTTGAACATTAGAATCACGTACCCTCCCCAACACCCCCACAAAAAACGAAACCTGTTGCAGTCGAGTCAGTCCAATTCGTGACGACCCCATGTGTTACAGAGTAGAACTGAGCTCCATAGGGTTTTCTTGGCTGTCATTTTTACAGAAACAGATTGCCAGGGCTCTCTTCCGTGGCACTGTTGGGTGGGTTCAAACTGATAACCTTCAGGTTAGTAGTGGAACGCAAACTGCTTGCACCACGAAGGGACCTAGAATCACCTACAGAACTTACAAAACTCCCTGTGACCAGTCTTTACCCCAGAACAATTAAATCACAATCTCTGGGGGCAGGTACAGGCATTGTTTAGAAAGCTCCCCAGGTGAGTCCAATGTACAGTCAAGTTCAAAAACCAGTGGTCCCTGAACCAGAGCACCAGCATTACTTGGGAACTTGTTAGAAATACAGACTCGTGGGTCCTACTGCCAGGCCCTTAGAATCAGGAACTGGGGGCTGGGGGCCCAGCAATCTGTTTTAACTAGCCCTCCAGGCGATTTCAATGTATACTAAAGACTAAGAGCCAGTAAACGAAACTATTTGAGGGTTCCTTTGATGACATTGGAGCCCTTTTGGCACAGTGATTAATAGCTGGGCTGCTACCCACAAGGTTGGCAGTTCGAATCCTTATGGGGCAGTTCTACTCTGTCCTGTAGGATTGCTATGAATCAGAATTGAATTGACAGCAACGGGTTTGGTTTTATTTTTTGATGACGGTGGAGCCCTGGTGGTGCAGTGGTTAAGAGCTCAGGCTGCTAACCAAAATGTTGGCAGTTAAAATCCACCACCCGCTCCTTGGACACCATATGGGGCAGTTCTGCTCTGTCCTATGGGGTCTCTGTGAGTTGGAATGAACTCGATGGCAGCAGGTCTGATGGCATTAGAGGAGCCCTGGTGGCACAGTGTTTAAAGTGCTCAGCTCCTAACTGAAAGGTAATGGGTTTGAACCTGCCAGCCGCCCAGTGGGAGACATGGGAGTCTGCTTCCATAAAGATTACAGCCTTGGAAGCCCTATGGGGCAGTTCTGCTATGTCCTATAGGGTGGCTATGAGTTATCAACTCTGCAACAACTGGTTTTTTGATGACAGTGGGGCTCTGTATCTCCTGGCCGGTCTACAAGTGGGTGCTAGGAAAGCAGATGAGTTAAATTGCCTTGCAGGAATGCATCTTAATGGTCAAACTGCCTGCCATCTGGCAATTTCAGCATAAATTATGGAGATTGCAAATGCACGGAATGCATTCCTCCTACCCACCAACATCAGTCCTAAAGGCCACCACTGGCACCTGGAGTTTATTGGTAATAGGATGAATTAAGCCAGGAAGAGCCAGAAGGTGGGCCAGAGGGATCTGAGTGCACAGGTCTGGCTTAGGCAGCCTGAAAAGCCTGTGGAGTCTGGGCAAGGAGCAAGGAGAAAGTGGAACACTTGGAGGCAAGGAACCAGGTGGAGTCAGAAGGTGCACCCCAAGGAGCCCGCCAGCAGTGAGAAGGGGGCCTCGGGATATCTCCAGGGCTGGCCAGGCTGGGTTGAGCACTGCTTCTGAGCTAAGGCTGGCTGGAGCAGGGGGTGTGAGAGGTGAAGAAGGAGGGCTGGCCTGTTTTAACGAGCAAGTAGTGATCCAGAATAGCTGCGTTTTCCTACAGTCAAGGAGGCCTTAAATACAACCAATCCAATAGCACCATTAGGTTTTCTTCTATGAGGACAGTCACAGCTTGGTTTCAGGGATGCCAGGTGCCCAGGATGTGTGATGGACCTGCCCTTGAGAGACATCTGCAGGACAGCAGCAGAGGCTGCGCGTTAGTCATTCTGTCCTGCCTGGGATTCACTCAGGGCCTGCCAAGTGCTGGGCCAGTGGCTGTGTGTAGAGCTGAATCCATAGAGAGCCCCAAATCACTGTTCTTAAGTGTGAGTTCTCAGCTCAGGCCTGAACAAACGCACCACTTAAACCGCAAATGTTCCATGTAAAAAAGGCACTTTTCTTCCGGGTGGGAACGTTGCAGTGACTCCCCTCCTCCTCCCTCCCTCCCTTCTCCTTCCTTCCACTTCCTTCCATTGAGCATCTCTCCCAGGCTTGGTGCAGACATGTCCAGATGTTAGAGCCACACACAGCTCCCCTACGAGGGCTCTGCACACAGTAGGGTACAATTGAAAAGGAAGGCATAATCACACCAAACACTGAAAATCGCCAGGATTAAATTTGTTGTTGTCATTAGTTGCCTACTCACGGGGACCCCAACTATGCAGAGTGGAACTGCTCCATAGACTTTTCCAGGCCGTGGCCTTTTCTAAGCAGGTGTCCCGGGCTCTCTTCACAGGTGCTTCTGGGTGGGTTTGAACCACCAACGTTTTGGTTAGTAGTCCAGTGCTAAACTATTTGTGCCACCCACAGACTCCTAAGATTAAATTTACTTGGGTTTTGAATGACTTTGGGTGCTAGTGTGTAGAAGTATAAATCTAAATAGTTTAATCTGTAGTCTCCTCCTTTCTAACATAAACTTTGGAGTTCCTGAAAAGGTGAAATATTACTCTAAACCCTATAGTTGTGAAAGTGATTGATTTCTTCAAACTTAAACCACACCCACACACTCACCCACCCACACACACCATGTTCTTCTCATGCAGTTTCTATCCTTTTACTTTGGTTGTAACATTTAAAGACAATTTTCAAAACTCACTTTTCATGCATAATTTTCTCCCACTATATACACTTTGTTATTTTTTTCTTTGAATTAAAATGGTTTCCATGCTGCCATCTGAGTCTTTGCTAAGTGGAATGTGTTAGTCTTTGCCAGAGCCAAGAAAGAGTTAAAGTTGCCCATGGCTGTCTCTTGGCGGGGGAGGGGAGCTGGAGACTGCCCAGTTGTCTGTCCTTCCCCTCCCCTCTCTTGGGCTGAGTGCAAGATGTTGGGTCTCCCAAATAACTCAGACCCTGTGGGTAGATGCCTGCTGGAAGCAGGGGCTGCCTTGGAATGGAGAATTCTCAGGGTTAGAAGGGAACTTTAGTGGTCTGATCCCCAGGGCTGCAAGGGAGAGGAGCCCAGACACCTAAGCCAAATATCTACCTTCTAAACCACTTGAGTCCTCACCCGGACCACAGGGAAACCAGGTAACCACTGTTGGGCTTCCTGCAACCAGATGGCATCCCCAGGTGGCATTTGACAGCATGTGGGTCCCCAGGGAGAGAGTCCAGAGATATCTGCAGATCCAGGCCAGAATCTAAGTAAGCATCTCTGATACTGGAATTTCTGGAGCCCTTGGAGTTTACAAGATGCTGTAGAATTGCTGCATATTCTGGATGTCCAGAGGTGGGCACTATTGGTTTTTGAGGCTTCCCATAGTCACAGTGGCTGAAGGGTCTCCCACCCTGCCTCAGAGCCCCCTCTGATCCTTTGGTCCTAAGGTACAGACAGGGATGGATTTTGAGGCTCTAGACTGTGGGTCCCCCTTGCCTCCACTCCCGGGGCAGGTGCACCATTTCATCCATACACTCTTGAACCTGGAGCTCAGGGAGAAACATAACGTTCTATTTTTCCAAGTCTCCTGCTTTTATCTTTATGTACAACTCAATTCATATTTCCATTTGCTCCCATTTGTGGACATTTTTGTGGCAGACATAACCTTTTAATGCCATTATTAGGCGGAATCACCTCAAAGGCTGCATACAACTAGTATCTGGCGTCCTCTCAGAAACAGGCGCAGGTACCTTAACCCAAAGTTTGACGCTGCGGATGGAGCCATTTTCCAGAAGAGGAGATGGAGGCTTAGAGGTCACACTGCCAGTAAGTGGTAGACAGTTCTAGTACACTCAGGTATGTTCAACTTAAAGGGGCTGGCTCTTTTCTTTCTTTTTTATGGAGGGGGTGTGGGGGAGGAAGGGGATTGCGTGCAATTTTTTTCTCTCAGCACTTTATTTTGGAAAATTTCAAACCTGCAGAAAAATTGCAAGAATAGTACAATGAATCCCCACAGACGCTTTCATTGTTAGTATTTTGCCACATTTGCATTCTATGTATTTATCTCTATCTTTGTATCTGGAAACCTGGTGGTGTAGTGGCTAAGTGTTATGGCTGCTGCCCAAAAGGTTGGGAGTTCAAATCCACCAGGCGCTCCTCGGAAACTCTATGGGGCAGTTCTACTCTGTCTTATAGAGTCGCTGTGAGTGGGAAGGAAACCCTGGTGGCGTAGTAGTTAAGTGCTACGGCTGCTTACCAAGAGGTCAGCAGTTCAAATCTGCCAGGTGCTCCTTGGAAACTCTATGGGGCAGTTCTACTCTGTGTTGTAGGGTCACTGTGTGTCGGAATCAACTCTACGGCAGTGGGTTTGGTTTTGGGTTTATGAGTTGGAATTCACTTGATGGCAACAGGTGTTTTTGGTATGTCCATATCTAAATCTATAGCTATCTGTACAGCTATAGCTATATCTATACTACCTATCTGTCTAATTTTGTTAATCCATTTGAGAATTACTTGGAAGAATTGTGTCATTTACTTCTAAATGCTTCAGTTTATCTCCAAAGAAGGGCATTTTCCCACAAGCCACTATAAAATTATCACATCTGGGAGAGTTAACATTAATACATTGCTATTTAACTAACGTGGTTTATTTTCCCAGTTGTTTAAAAAATGTCCTATATAGTTTGTTTGTTTTTTTTAATTCAAGTCCCAATCCAGGATCACTCATCGCATTTAGTTGTCCTGCCTCTTTAGACTCCTTTAATCTAGAACAGTATTCCCAGTCTTTTTTATTTTTTATTTTTGTCTTTCATAAAATTGGCTATTTAAAAGAGTCCAGGCCAATTGTTTTGCAGAGTATCCCTCAGTTTGTATTTGTCTGATTGTTTCACCATGATTGTGTTCCCCTTAGGGCTTTATAACAGGGAGAAAAGCTTTGCTCTTTTGAATACTTCCCCCTGTCTCTTACCAGGTTAGGATCAAGTTTGGCCTTTGTATTGTTAAGGGGACCAGTGGTAGTAAGGGAAGCAGCAGAGCTTGATGGAATGGATGTAACCTTTGAAGGGCAACAAAATGAGTTCAGGTCCTTGCTGGCTGACCTTAAGCATGTCAGTGAACATTCCTAAACCTTGGCTTTCTACTTCATAAATGTAGATGACTTCTGTCTTGTAGGATTATAACTTCATGTTAGTAAAGAACCTAGAAGATCACCTTCTGTATAATTAATCAAAACTTCATAAATGGCAGCTGTTACTATTAGTTGGCAATCCTGGTGGTATAGTGGTTTAAGAGCTACAGCTGCTAACCAAAAGGTTGGCAGTTCAAATTCACCAGGCGCTGCTTGGAAACCCTATGGGGCAGTTTTACTCTGTCCTGTAGAGTTGCTATAAGTTGGGATCGACTCGATGGCAACAGGTTCAGGTTTGGTTTGGTTATTATTATTGTTAAATCCTTAAATATAATATGACAAAATACCGTATTTCTTTTTCCAACACATGTCTTGGATGCACCCTTTTCTGTGCTTTTTTACGTTCTACCGCTTTAGAGCACCTCCATCGCCACTGGCTCCTTACTGTTGCCCATGCCCCAATCTGTCCCATGCACGCCACAACTGGAGGAGTGCTTGCCCTAAAATGTAGCCCTTGCCATTGTATTCATCTGGCTTCCTTCTTCCCCAGCACCTCAAATTTGAATGTCTGGCGTTCAACACCTTCCATACCCTCATGCCATCCCACCTACTGAACTTACCTCCCACTGTTTCTCATGGGGAAATGTGGTTGCTCTTGAATTGGCTATTAGCACATTCTTCCCACATTCTTTTATTAGAGCCACAGATCCTTCCCCTCCTCCATCACAGGGTATATACACGGATCAGTTAGGGCACAGCACAAACAGAAACCAACCTAAACCAAAATCACTGCCATTGAGTCAATTCAGACTCTTAGTGACCCTATAGGACAAAGTAGAACTGCCCCAAGGTTGTAAATCCTTACAGAAGCAGACTGCCACATCTTTCTCCTGCGGGGTGACTAGTGGGTTCAAACCACCAGCCTTTTAGTGAGCAGCCAGGCACTTTAACCACTGTGCTACCACAGGTCCTTAAACAGAAAACCCTTCTAGGTATTTCAAGTAGGAAGGAATTTAATAAAGGAGATTAGGTACTTGCAAAATCACTGGAAAGGCTAGACAATCAAAGGTCAAGGAAGGTCACCACTGCCTCTCAGTTTTGTCACAAGCTTTCATTGCTAGGAGTTTGAAAGAACTCAGGAAACCACTGGGAATTATCATAGCTGCCTCCAATACTGAGGCTCCTGATTCTCAGGAAAACACTAAGAGGCTGCTGCAAAATGTCTGCCTAAGCCCAGAGTTTGACACTACCAGGAAAAAAAAAATTTTTTTTTTTTTTTTTTTTTTTACTGCCAGAGGAGCAGATATATGGCTTCTGCTTTTCTCCTGTCTTCCAAATCTTGACAAGTGCTTCTCATGGATGTAGTCTCATCTAGAACTCTGTGGACGGGGATTCTGAGACCTATAGTTTCCAGGCTTCTAGCCCCCAGTGATAGTTTTTCTCTGGAACTGTTCTGATGGATGTGGTGGGGAAGACTTTCTCTTGCTTCTGGAGTCACAGCTGGAAGGACATGAAATTGCTTACCTTGAAGGCCGTCTTCCCTGACTCTTGGAAGGAAGCCCCCCTGCCTTAGGAGAGAATGAGGCACTCAAAGGGTGAAAAACAGAGTTGCAGATGGAGGAGACAGGGAAAGAGGAGGATGGAGGAAGACTGAGCTGATGACATTGTGTCAGTCCCAGGCTTAGTCATACCTTTGCCAGTGCTATCCACGTCCTTCTCAGTTACTTCAGCCCATAAATTCCTTTTTGTCTAAACTAATGTAACCAAAATCATCCTAATGAATATGAGAAGGGAGACATGCAAACATAGATTCAAGGTGTGATATGTACTATGCTAAGAGGGTTAACAAAGTGATGTGAGCTCCCAGAGAAGATATGAGAAAGGAGCCTATCATCATTTTAACTTTTATCTTAGAAACATTATTTTAGCCATACATTTTATCTTACTTATTACTTCTCAGGAGCCCTGGTGGCACAGTGGTTAAGAGCTCAGCGGCTAACCAAAAGGTCAGCAGTTCAAATCCACCAACTGCTCCTTAGAAACCCTATGGGGCGGTTCTACTCTGTCCTGTAGGGTCACTACGAGTCAGAACCGACTGGACGACACCTAACAACAACAACAGCAATATTACTTCTCAGGGCCTTTATTCCTTTCTAGAATTCTCTTCTTCCTTTCCTTCTGCTTTCCAGAATCCTGCCTGTCTTCTAAAGGCCAGTTCAAATCAGCCTTCTCCGGGGGCCTCCTTGACCACTTTATTTCTGAATTCTTGATGTACTTAGCACAGAACAGTTGGGCATCAAACTACTTTTTATTTTTTGTGTATTTTGACTTCTCTTATTGACTGTGAACTCCTTGAGGTCATGGACTACGTCTTCCAACCCCTGAGCATCCCCCATTCCCAGGTTTATCACTGTTGTCTCGTGGTCAATTAATATTTGAGAATTCATGAACTGATTGCTCAATGGGGAGACTGAAGTTGCCACAAGCAATTAATTGAAAGAGTACGAGTGGAGGAGAGGAATGCTGCCCAGGTACCAGGCATCCAGAAATAAGGGCACCTTTCCAGAAAGAATAATCAAGCTGGCTCAAATGTGCTTGGCACTCAGGAATAGACCCAGTACCAGGCGTTGCACCTCTCCTAATGGCCACAAGGGGGAGGCAGAGGGCATGGGCCCTGTGCCAGGCTGTTGCATCTCTGAGCCTGGACTTTTCAGAAAAGACATCAAGGTCTTGATGATCTGCTTAGGACAAGGTGGGCCTCCAGAAAGCCTGGGAAGCTAAGTGCTTGTACCATGGTTGGGAAAGCCAAAAATTGAACAAGTGGATGGCTGACATCAATAGGCATCTGGGAATATGAGTGGGAGCCTCTGAAATCAAAAGTGAGTGGACTTCAAGAAACCCAGATATTCTACTAAGGACAAGGAGGTACTTCAGTGCCTTGGTGAAGGAAGCAGGAAATCCGGGCATAGTGTAGTGAGAAGGACAAAGCCTGAGAGGCAGCTGTCTTGGAGTCCCATGTCTATGTTTTTGTTGTGTAACCTAGGCGATGACTTTTCACCTCTCTGACCTCAGGTGTCTCAGCCTATACAAAGAAGATTGGTATCTGGAGACCTAGAAACCAGCCCCACCTTTGCATTTGGCTCTGGGGATCCTTGCAGCTTAAATGGTCTCTGGGATTATGTGAACAAAGCAGTTCAGTTGACTGCAGACATTTCATTACCCGTGTCTGTGCACATGTGTTGTCTTTACAACTTTAGGTGGGCCCCAACCCATGGGACCAGGAGTGTTCAAGGACCTCTGTAGGAGCTAATCAGTCTAACCTTAGATATACCACACCACATCATATCACACATCAAAATGCCCCTACAGCCCACTGCAAATGGCAGCTATTTTTGCTCTAAAATAATTTTGAAGCCCTTTTTTTTTTTTTATCATTTTGCTCCCAGAATTCTTTTGTGGATTGATTTAATTTTCAGTGGCTACAATTTTCAGAAATCATTGTGCATAGTTGGGAATTCCTTGAAGTGAAAGACTCCACAAATTGTTTTCAAATATAATATTTTATAGCCACTACATTTAACAATTCACAGAGTTGACATTATGTTGTGTTTCATAGACATTTTCTTAAATTTCAAGTTAGGAGATTTCATTTTGTATCTTGCCATCAACACAAGTTTTTTGCAGTGTGTGAACATTTTTAGAGGCTCTTCAAAAGCTGTAGGTCCTCAGCTCTGTGTCTGCAGCACCTGATGAATAAAACCCCCCTGCCTTGGACAACTGAAATGATCGTGGGTAGTCACCCCTTTCAGTTATTACGTTTTGTCTTATGTCGCCCAGCCTGAGATCCTCAGTAAGCTCTGTGTGCATCCTCAAGACAAGGATGTCCCCTCCCCCCCCCCGCCACTTACCGTTAATCTCAGAAACTTCATTTTAACACATATCTTTCAGCTGAGTGCTGTCATATAGGCAAGCATTGAGGTGGCAGTATATCCCCCTTCTGGGATTTTTTTAAAGACTGGCTCTCCGCAACCCTCTCAGGAATACCATGTTCAAACCAGACAACATCCCCATTATCAGAGTTTCCACAGAAATAGATATCCCACAAAGGGGAATACCTCACCCAAGAAGTTGTTTTCTCTTGCTGATAATTTCTCTCCATAAACATTTTTGAAAGAGATGAATAAGTGTACCTTTCTGGAACAGCGGGCAGATGCTGGGGCATGAAATGACTTTGCACAGTGCACCATGTTTTATGGATGAGCGGAAGGCGCCCAGGACTGCCTTTTATTTCCCCAGCCTCTGACCTGCGAGCAGCTTGCCAGGGTCCTCTTCTGCAGCTCTGTCTCTTTCACTGCTGCTACTTTGACGCTTTAAAGGTTCAGCTTGTGTGGAAGCTGCAGAGACGTTCACAGACTTGGCTCAGAACACCAAGAGCCTATAACAGCTCTAGGTCCATTGAAGACCTGGGTTCCCTTGGTGCATTTCACAGCCAGAGCTATAGTCTTCAGATACTTCATTATGTTAGGCTGTATATATATACATATGTGTATATGTGTACACACACCCAGATAACATACACGCTTATATGTATATTATATACATATACGTGTATATAATATACATATATGTATATGCATTTTTTTTCCCTATATTACAGCTATGAAAGGAATGAATTTCTTCCCATCCTGGTGTTAATGAATCTCGAAAGAAAAAAAAAAGAGATGTGAGCTCAGAAAAATAAAGATGCCAACATAAAAATGGAAGACACAGTGACTGACCTTCAACAGAATGAACAAACGAGGGAGTTTTCTGTTCGTCTTTGTCTGGGGGATGGGGAGGATGCTTGTTAATAACGAAGTGGTCCAGAGTCATTTGCCAACAGTTCATCAGGGTCCCTCTAAAGCCCAGAGTCATGAATACCAAGTAACTAATGAAGATGGCAGACCAATGTCCAGTGAGATGGAGGAACACAGAGCTCAGGCCCAGGCCACCAGCTTCGAAAGGAATTTATTCTCACCCCAGGGTCTGGTTGCTAGGTTTAGCAAAGAAAAGTACAGGACGCCCAGTTATGTTTGGGACATTGATCTGAAATTCAAATGTAAGTGGATGTCCTGTATGTTCTCTGGCCAGCCCACCCCAGGGGCACAGCACTTGTCATCATTTTTCTAGTACTTACCCACTGCCAGGCTGGCGCTCCACCACAAAGAGGCCCCTTCCAGTCAAGGCTTCTTGAATTTGTTATTGTTAGCTCTCACAGAGTTGGCCCCCGATTCAGGGTGACACCATGCGCCATAGGACAAATAGATCAGCAGACCTTCCTTCTTAGTCTGTCTTAGTTTGGAAGCTCTGCTAAAGCCTGTTCATAGCAACATGCAAGCCTTCACTGACAGGCAGGTGGTGTCCGCACTTGAGGGGCATTGGCTGGGAATTGAACCTGGGCCTCTCACATGGAAGGTGAGAATTCTACCACTGGACCACTACAGCCCCCTCTTGAATCATCTTAAGCCATTGCTGTCGAGTCAATTCCAACTCATAGTGACCCTGGTGGTGTAGTGGTTAAGAGCTATGGCGAGTTACAGCTGCTAACCAAAAGGTTGGCAGTTCAAATACAGCATGTGCTCCTTAGAAACTCTATGGGGCAGTTCTACTCTGTCCTACAGGGTCAGAATCACGTTAGAGACCCAGATAAATAAAGACTCCCTTCCTCCCCTCCCCCCGAATCAGTTACTCCTTTCTGTCCCCCTCACCTGTATCGTTTTGTTAATTCTTCTGTTTTGGTTTGTTTAGTTGCTTATAAGTTCCCCCTCTCCCCGCCAGACTGGAAGCAGCTCAAGGGTAAAGATTATGGCATGAATTGAACTGTGTCCCCCCAAAATATCTGTCAACTTGGCTAGGTCATGATTCCTGGTATTGTATGATTGTCTACCATTTTGTCATCTGATGTGATTTCCTATGTGTTGTAAATCCTATTGCTATGATGTAATGAGATGAATTAGTGGCAGTTATATTGATGGGATCTACAAGATTAGGTAGTGTCTGAAGCCAATCTCTTTTGAGTTATAAAAGAGAGAAGCGAGCAGAGAGACATGGGGACCTCATACCACCAAGAAGGCAGCGCCAGGAGCAGAGCACATCCTTTGGACTGGAGGTTCCTGCACTGAGAAGCTCCTACACCAGGGGAAGATTGATGACAAGGATCTTCCTTCAGCGCCAACAGATAAAGCCTTCCCCCGGAGCTCACGCTCTTAATTAGGACTCCTGGCCTACTAGACTGTGAGACTACATTCTGTTGAAGCCATCCGCTTGTGGTATTTCTTTTATAGCCGCACTAGGTGACTAAGATGGATTATATCTAGACTCTTTTACAAGTCATCCCCAGTATAGCTTCTCCTTTGCCTGATGTGATGTAGGTACTCAAGGAATGTTTGCTGAAAGAATGAATGAGTGGATTATCATGGCTAACATACTTTGAGTGCTGACTATGCGCCAAGTGTCGTTCTAGGCACTTAACATATAGATTTACATCATTTAATCTTCTAGTAGCCCTTTCAGGTAGACACCATTTTTATTTCGATTTTAGAGATGGAGAGAAGGAGGCACAGAGAGGCTGAGTAACTTGTCCAAGGTCACACAGCCTAGTAAGGGACAAAGCTGGGATTTGAATACAGGCAGTATGCTTCCAGAGTCTGTGCTCTTAACCTCTAGAATATATTAAATGAGTGAATGAACAGAAGAATAAGTGAAAGAACAAATGAAGAAATGCATGAGCAGAGGCAGTAAACAGGTATTAAAACCAGGAAGACCCAAGAGGTGAGAGTCAAGATAGGTGCTAGGAGATCAGAGGCTGGTGGAGTCAGGGAGACACTAAGAAGACAAGCTGAGAGACAAACCTGGAGTAATCTGGGTGGCTTGAATCCAAAAGGCAGCTCAGTAATAGAAAAGGGCTGGTCTCCTCTTTTCTTGTTCCTGCCTTGGAATTCAGACTTTGTATTCCATCTCCATCTCTTCAGGGGCCTGACTCTAGTCCTCTTCCTCGCTTCCTGCCCTTTAGCCCTTCCCTTCCCAGAGTGAAACCTACCCTGTCCTTTGCTGAGAGGTTCAGACCAGCTGAGCTCTGAAGCCAATCCTACCTTCTCCCTGGGAGCTCTCAGCCAGAACTTAAAGGGCCTCAACACAGTCAGCTGGACCTTGGTATGGCACTTGCCAGGGTGTGATGTGTTTTGTGACGGAACTGATGTGATCCATGGAGGGTAACCATGGACTGCCAATCAGCACTGCCAAGGTTCTCCTAGCAGCAATGGCACAGACACGTAACAACCCTTTAAGCCTACGGAAACAGTAGACAGTGGCCTGTTCATGTCTTGAACCTCTTCCTTATGAAAGGCTGTGTTTCTATAATGGCCAAGAGCAATCTCTCATTACTTAATGGAACTGAGCAAATAGAAAGGTATAACACAATTCTGTGGGCATATAGGAGTCCCTGGGTGGTGCACATAGTTAACACACTTCACGGTTAATTGAAGGGTTGGAGATGCGGGTCCATCCAGAGACTCCTTGGAAGAAAGATCTAATGATCAACTTCTGAAAAATCAGCCATGGAAAACTTTATGGGAAACGGTTCTACTCTGACACACATAGGATCTCCATGAGTGAACTCGACCGCAACTCATTTGGTTTATGAGTAGATGATCTAGAGACAGAGACCAATCCTAATTTTGACTTTGTGTCTCTGGACAAGTTATGCAACCTCTAAGTTTCCATCTGTTTATTGGAGGAAAGGCCTCTTTTTGTTGTTGTTGAGAATATATGCAGCAAAATATATACCAATTCAACAGTTTCTACATGTACAATTCAGTGACATTGATTACATTCTTTGAGTTGTACAACCATTCTCACCCTCCTTTTCTGAGTTGTACTTCCCCCATTAACATGAGTTTACTGCCCCCTAAGGTTCCTGTCCAGTCTTTTGAGTTGCTGTTGTCAATATGATCCTGTAATGATAGATCTTGGAGCTGTAGATCTGGTGGCACAGTGGTTAAGAGTTATGGCTGCTAACCAAAACATCAGCAGTTTGAATTCACCAGCCACTCTTTGGAAACCCTATGGGGCGGTTGTACTCTGTCCTGTAGGGTCATTATGAGTCAGAATCGACTCCACAGCAATGGGTATAGATCTTAAAAGAGCATAATGCTCGAGGCAGACTTTTTTTTACTAGTTAAGCTAAACTAGTGTTTGGTTTTAAGACGACTTCAGGGGATATTTTTGATTTAAGGTTTAAAGATTACCTTAGAGCAGCAGTTTTAGGGGTTCATCCAGTCTCCATATCTCCAGAAAGTCTGGAGTCTATAAGAATTTAAAATACTGTACTGCATTTCTTGTAGAATCTTTGATCAAAATGTTTAGTAATTGTAGCTGGGCACCATCCAGCTCATCTGAACTCATGGCAAAGGCACATATTCCATTTCCTCCTATTCCTGACTCTCCTTCCTCTGTTGCTCTAGGCGAATAGAGAGACCAGTTGTTATGCCCTGGATGTCCACTGGGCAAGGCCCTGATGACACAGCCTTCTCCTTCCTCTGCCCTGATGTTGTTCCTCAAAGAGACGGGAAGTGAGAAATGGGAAATGACTTGTTAGATATATGTCTTCATTTCAGCAGCCATTACTTCGAGTGTACTATTTTTTTCCTTTTCATTATAAAAATAATTATTGCTTATTTTTCAAAATGTGGAAAGCTCAGAAAAGCGTTGGAATCGGGGAAACATTCATAACTCCGTCACTTAGAGGCAACAATTGATAACATTTTAGATCCATTACTTGTAGTTTGTTTTCTAAGTGAGGCAAACTTCTTTAATCCTTGAGAGTTCCTGTTTTCTAAAAAGGAGCTATTCATAAGGTTTTCAGTGGTTAATTCTGAAGAACGGGGCATCAGGATTGGAAGAAGATTCATCAGCAACCTGCGTTATGCAGGTGACACAACCTTGCTTGCTGAAAGTGAAGACTTGAAGCACTCACTGATGAAGATCAAAGACCACAGACTTTAGTATGATTATACCTCAATATAAAAAAAACAAAAATCCTCATTACTGGACCAATAAGCAACATCATGATAAGTGGAAAAACATTGAGGTTGTCAAGGATTTCATTTTACTTGGATCCACAATCAACACCCATGGAAGCAGCAGTCAAGAATCAAATGACACATTGCATTGGGCAAATCGGCTACAAGAGATCTCTTTAAAATGTTAAAAAGCAAAGATGTCACCCTGATGACTAATGTGCACCTGACCCAAGCCATGGTGTTTTCAGTTGCCTCACAGGCATGCGAAAGCCGGACAATGAATTAAGAGGCCCAAAGAAGAATTGATGCCTTTGAATTGTGGTGTTGGTGAAGAATATTGAATATACCATGGGCTGCCAAAAGAATGAACAAATCTGTCTTGGAAGAAGTACAACCAGAACGCTCTTTGGATGCAAGGTTGGTGAGACTGTGCCTCACATGCTTTGGACACATTGTCAGGAGGGACGAGTCCCTGGAGAAGGACATCATACTTGGTAAAGTAGAGCTTCATTGAAAAAGAGAAGGACCCTCAACGAGATGGATTGACACAGTGGCTGCAATAGTGGGCTCAAGCATAGCAACAATTGTGAGGTTGGTGCAGGAGTGGGCAGTGTTTCGTTCTTGTTGTGCATAGGGTTGCTATGAGTGGGAATCAACTCAACGGCACCTAACAACAGCAACAAAGAGGAGCTACTCATTTTCACAGCAATCAGCAGCAAAGTTAGCAGACCTCTCAGTTTCTTAAACATATCTTTCTTTGTGCTTGTTCACTTTTTAGATGTGTCACTTTGAGTGAAAAGCAATTAATTATAGTGGAAATGCCGCTTGGAGACGTCATATGAAATTATGTTAATATGAATAGAAAGAGAGAGAGGGAGGGAAAAGGAAGTTGATGGGCAAAACAACTGAAGTCTACTTAAGTGGATAATTTCCTTTCCTTTCAAGTTGCAGAGTTGGGGGCCTATATATTTATGAAAGGCTAGAAAGCTGTTATAGTATTTCCAATTTGTCAAAATCAGTAAGACGTATAACTGATAAGCAAAGTTGATAAACCAGCCAACAGGCAACAAAAGAATGACTTTGGTAAGTGTCATTTTAAGTGTTTTTGATTTAAGGAACACTGTTTTATCAGTTCAGGAAAAAAAAGATCTGAATTATCTTCTGAAGATGCAAAAAGCTGGTGTTTGGGAGGGTACAGAATGTAAAGGCTACAGGTGTGGGGTGTGAACACCACTTCTCTCTCCTGCCCTCTCAGGAATTTCCAGGCTCAGAAAACAATGCTTGGGGATCTTTGGGGTTGGTGTTGTCTAAAGGGGTTGGGCTTTGGGACTGTGGGAGTCCTACCAAAAGCCAAACCAAACCCATTGCCGTCAAGTCAATTCCAACTCATAGCAACTGTAGGACAGAGTAGAACTGCCCCATAGAGTTTCCAAGGAGCGCCTGGTGGATTCAAACCGCTAACCTTTTGGTTAGCAGCCACAGCATTTAACCACTACCCCACCAGGGTTTCTGTGGGAGTCCTAGAAGGTATCCTTATAGACTGGCCAGCTGGGACCCCTGGGATGGCCTGACCTGCCTCCTGGACTGGTGGGATAGTACGTGAAAGGTGCTTAGCACAGCATCTGGCACAGAGGAAGTGCTTGATAAGTGTTCCCTATAATTGCTGTTATGTGGGGTGGGGAAGGGAATAGGCTTCTGGGTCTTCTCTTGGAGGTGGGGGTGGGGAAGGGAAAGGAGGAATAGCAGGGAGTAGATGGGTCTCTTTATCTACTTTCTAATTCCACTTTAATCCAGGCCTCCAGGGTCCTGGTTGGGAAAGGCAGGTATATGTATGTATGTGTTAGGGCATATAGAGTGAGGGAGGGTGAAGAGTCAGCTAATATTTATTGAGCACTATATTTTTTTTTATATACAGGAGGCATTGGTGGTTCAGTGGTAGAATTCTCACTTGCCATGCGAGAGACCCAGATTCAAGTCCTGGCCAATGTACATCATGCACAGCTACCACCCATCTGTCAGTGGAGGTTTGCTTGTTGCTATGATGCTGAACAGGTTTCAGTGGAGCTTCCAGACTAAGATACACTAGGAAGAAAGACCTGGCAATCTACTTTTGAAAATCAACCAATGAAAACCCTATGGATCACAATGATCTGATTGGTTGGGAATGGCACAAGACCGGGCAGTGTTTCATTCTGTTGTGCATGAGGTTGCCACGATCAAGGGCTGACTCCACTGGAGCTAACAACAACTCTATACCGGACGCCATGCTAAGCACAACCTTGCATGAGAGGCTAAGTAATATGACTAAGCGTTTGCATCGGGCTTGTCTGCCTGAAAGGAGCCCTGGTTGCACAGTGGTTAAAGTGCTTGACTGCTAACCAAAAGGTCGGTGATTTGAATCCACCAACCATTCCATGGGAGAAAGATGTGGCAGTCTGCTTCTATAAAGATCACAGCCTTGGAAACCCTATGGGGCAGTTTTACTCTTTCCTAAGGAAACCCTGGTGGCGTAGTGGCTAAGGGTTGAGATGAGTTGGAATTGACTCGAGCGGCTTGTTTGGTTGATTTGTCTGCCTGACCCAAAAGCCTGAGCAGAGACAGCTCCTCTACTTTCTGTGGACTTACAAAAAGATTTCCTCCATCAAATTCCTTTAGGGCTTGGGTCTAACTTTGTGTCTGGTAGGGTTTTAAGAAGCAGAGTTTCCCCCATTCATGAAAAAAACAGAGATCGGTCCCTTGGGATATGGAGGGGCTTTCTCCCATTCAGCAGTTAAAGGGGCTGAGGGACACCTTCTTGGGGTCCTGGTGTGCCCTTGCCAGAAACTTTCTCCCAGGCCATACAGAAAGCCAGGAGACCCCATGGCCCCTGCCGGGTCCCACTCAAATCCTATGGAAGGGCTGCAAGCTCCAACCTGCAGGCCAGGCCTGGCACACAGTGGGGCGGTGGGCAGACTGCCATCCTTGGCACCGTTGGGGCCACGCTTCTTGCCAAATGGTCTTGAGTTTCAACATGTTGGGAGAGCACAGGAACTTGTGAGCATAACTTTGCCGTCATCCCTGAAGCCAGGCCAAAGACCCTAGAGAGCTCCACCAGCACAGATGGAAGAGAAAGGACAGGGACACTGGGTTCCTGGGGACTCAAGGCTTGGGGTGCAACCCTCTCTGGGGGAAGGTGGAGCAGCATCTCACTCCAGGGGATGGGGCTGTGATGGGTATTTCACGAGCCATACCAGAGGATGGAAGTGAGCTGCTTTCTTCAGGTGTCTTACCTGTGAGATCTTAAAATGTAGTCTAGAAAGGAATGTAGAAATGATCTAGTCTAACTCCATCATCATACAGTTGGGGAAACAGAGGTCCAGAAAGAACAAAGGACTTGCCTGGGGTCACATGTTGGAGCTGGTAGTAGAGCTGGACCAGAACACTATGCAATGTTCTTTATACTTCTCATATTAATTGATTCTCTCAAATGACTGCATAGTTATAAAGGGCTCATAATTGTGCAGGACTGGTCTACTAAGGTAGAACCCAGGTGGCACAGTGGTTAAGAGCTTGGGTGCTAACCAAAGGTCAGCTGTTCAGATCCACCAACTGCTGCTTGGAAGCCCTATGGGGCAGTTCTGCTCTGTCCTATAGGATCTCTATGAGTCGGAATCAACTCAACGGCAACAGGTTTGGTTTTGTCTGGGACCCTTTTGCTTTCAACAAACTCTGTGAAGTCTTGAGAGTTTCCCAACAAACGAGGGGATTATAGCATTTTTTGATTCAAAGAACAGGGATTAGGTCAGATCTCTCTCCCTAGCCAAACCTTCCTTGCTTATTCAAAATCCCCTGAAACTCCAATGAATAGTGGATGGAAGCCAGCCTAACAGGCCAACCCACTGTCTCCACCAGTGGAACATTCCCGCCTGACGTTTTGATGTGTATGCCCCTGACACACTGCCTATATCTGTATGTCTAATCTATATCCAAGAGCCTTGGGGTGGCGCAACAGTTAGGAGTCTGGCTGCTAAAGGAAAGGTTGATGATTTGATAAAAGACCTGGAGATCTGGTCCCGTAAAAATTAAAAACAAACCAAAAAAACCAAACCCATTGCTGTCAAGTCAATTTTGACTTATAGTGTCTCTATAGGACAGAGTAGAACTGCCCCATAGGGCTTCCAAGGAGCACCCAGTGGATTTGAACTGCAGTCTTTTTGGTTAGCAGCCGTAGCTCTTAACTACTCTACCACCAGGGTTTCCCTGTAAAAGTTACAGCCTAGGAAACCCTATGGGGCAGTTCTACCCTGTTCTGTAGGGTCACTGTGTCTGAATTGACTTGCTAGTGCACAACAACAAATCTATATTTAATCATTTATCTATTTCTTTTATATACATTGTGAGTATCTTTCCATCTTTTTTGATATGTGCTACATTTCCATTGTATGATCATACCCAATTTGTTTAATTAATAAGCTAGAGTTAAGTTTGTAGGTTTTTTTCCTTATTTTTTGTTGACTGCATCAGCCAGGCACTTCAAACAGTACTAAACAATGGAAGAGATAAGTGCTATTCTCTTATTTTGATTTCTAGAGACCTGTTCCTAGCATTTTACTGCTGAGTGAATGTAGCTGAAATTACATATCCTTTATCCTGTTGGAAACCCTGGTGGTGTAGTGGTTAAGTGCTACAGCTGCTAACCTAAAGGTTGGCAGTTCAAATCCACCAGGCACTCTCTGGAGGCTCTGTGGGGCAGTTCTACCCTGTACTATAGGGTCGCTATGAGTCGGAATTGACTCGACAGCAATGGGTTTGGTTTTTTTTTTTTTTTTTAATCTTGTTAAGGATTTTTATCAGATTCTTTTTTGACCTTTATCAAGATTATCGTATTTCTCTCTCCTGACCTACTAAAACAATAAATTATAATAGATTTTCTAATATTGAATCAGCCTTGTAGTCATCATGAGATATTATTCTTTTGATATATTGCTGGATTTGATTTATCAGTATTCAACTTGATATTTTGCAAATGTATTTATGTGATATTAATCTTTAGCTTTTTTATGTGTTCAGTACATTTTTGTGAATGAACAAATGATAAGGTTTGGCATGAGGGCTGTGTTAGCTTTGTAAGACATTTTAGGGGATATTTCAGCTTTTATGCTGTGGCCCACATAAATAGCATAGGAGTTATCTATTGCTTGAGGCTTTTAAGTAATTAACCTGTAAAACTATATAGGCTTAACACCTATTTGGAGGGTTATTATTATTATTTTTTTAACTACTTTTCCAGGCTCTTCCATTTTTTTTTTAAATCTCTTCTTTCTATATCTTCTTCAGCAAAATTTACTTTTTTTTAAGAAAAGTATTTGTTTTAATTCAAATATTAAAATTTCCTCAGAATCTCTGATTATGTCTCCTTTCTTACTTTAGTTATTATTTGTGTTTCTCTTTTTTCCTTGATTAGAGATGGCTATTATTTGTCTCTACTGTTAGCCTTTTTGGGTAATTTGCTCTTGGATTTACTTATTAATTCTACTGTTTTTTTCTTTGATGTGGGGAGAGTAGTTCATTAATATCTACTCTTACTATCTGCTAATTCCTCCTTCTTTCTTTGGATTAATTTTCCCCCTCTACCTTTTTTAGTTGAATGCTGAGTCTATTATTTTAATTTTTTTTTTCTTATTTTAAAATAAAAGTATTTAAACCTAAGAATTTTTCCCAGATTGCAGCTTTAGCTGTACCACATAAGATATTTGCAACATTGTATTTGCACATGAATAACAACTTGGCTGGATATAGAATTTTTGGCTTATAATCTTTTCCCTTCAGACTCTTCAGATGTTACATCATTTTTTTCTTGTGTTTACTATTTCAGAGAACTTTAATGTAATCAGATTTTTTTCTTTTATCTGAAGGTTATTGTTATTTTTATTCTGCTTTGATTAGCCTATGGAAGTTTTATTCATCTCTGGCATGGAGCTGGTGCTGACTGAATGATTAAAAATGATTAAAAAAATTCACCAGATTATAACAAGGAGTACATCTCATTTATTTAATTTTGCCTGGTATTCTGTATGCTCTTTTGATCTGAAAACTACTGTGTTGTTTGGCTGAGGGAAATTTTATTCTACTTTTTCTTTGATTATCGCTTCTCTATCTGCTCAGTTCTTGCTCTTTGAGATTCCTACTAATATCTGGATTCATCATTCAAGTCACTTTTATTTTCTCTGTTCCTCTCCTTTGAATTCTCAGAGAATTCCTTGAGTTTGTCATCCAATTCAAAGAGACACAGCTTCCACAGAGATTTAAAATTCAGCAATTGTGTTCTACATTTCAAAACAACCTTTCCTGATCTAGTGGCTTCCCACATTCATAGGCTCAACAGACACTTCTTTTCCTTATATCACTCAGTCTTTCCGCAGAATATACAAAGTTATGTCGTTTTTCTATATAGTAGCAATGAAGAATCCAAAAATGAAATTAAAAAAAAAATTCAATTTATACTAGCATTAAAAAGAATAAACCACTTAGGAATAAATTTAACAAAAGAAACGTAAGACTTGTACACTGAAAACTACAAAATATGATCTGAAGGAATTAAAAAGACTTAAATAAGATGGAAAGATATCCTGTGTCCATGGTTTCTTTTTGGGGCGGTGAGCATATTCTGGAAATAGTGATGGTAGTTGCAGAGCTTTGTGAATACACTCAAAACTACTGAAGTATATACTTTAAAAGGTCAATATTATAGTATATGACATATATTTCAGTTAAAAAAAAAAAAAAAGTGACTCACCCCAAAGCAGGAACACTGGTGGAGAAAGAACTCTCACAGACCATAACAAGCTTGGCACATCTACCAGACACAGGTTCCTACAGCAGGGAAGGACCCTCATCTGGAGGCAGACAAGCCCCCTCTTGGGCTAGGAGGGCACTCAGAGGACGCTGGGTCCAACTCTGAGTCCAGGACAGAATCCTCTTTTAAGCATTCCTGCCAGGCATCATCAGGGCTCCACTTGCTTGCCTCCCTTGACAGGGAGCTCATTTCTGCTTATGGCAATGACTTTTATCTTAAGCTGCTCAATTTTCTGAAAGTTGTTTTATTGAAGCTGGATTTTTCACAGAGTAAACTAGGAAATTATCATCACATACATTTAGATTATTGTTGGGTGCTGTTGTTGGGTGTTACAGGAGCAAATCACATCTTTCTCTTGTGGGGCAGGTAGGTGGGTTAGGACACCAAACTTTGGGTTAGCAGCTGAGCACTTAATCATTGCACCACGAGGGCTCCTTGAAAGTTGTTTCATGGAGAAGAAATTCTTCCTGTACTTTTCTTCTACTGGTTCTGGCTCTGCCCCCTTGAACACAAGAGAACATGTCCACTCCCTTCCCTTGGTGACAGCCCTTCCCAGACCTAAATCTGCCCACCACAATCTCACAATCTGCTACTCTCTGTACGTTCAAAATCCTTGGCTTACCAGGCACTGGATATCCTGAGTTGCCTTCATCAAAGCAAGAGATAATTTTTTGTATTGCTATTATAAAAAATTTTTAAAAATAAAACTTTTTTTTTTTTTTTTGATAATGTGTGTGGTGTGGTGTGTTTTAAATAAAAACAACCCTCTACTTATGTAAAAACTCTTCTAACAAAACACAGCTGAGGATGAGGAACTAAACCAGAAGTCCTGTAAACCTTTCTAAATGGTGTCAGAGTCCAGGCACTTTACTCAAAAAATAGATAATACACAGCCTTTTGGTGCTCTGGTGGCATAGTGGTTAAGAGCTCGGGTGCTAACCAAAAGGTTGGCAGTTTGAATCCACCAGCTGCTCCTTGGAAACCCTATTTTAACTCTTCATTTACATATGGTTTTAACACATTTGACTTCCTGTTCACCAGACCATAGCAGAACAGAATGAAGATAGAACCTTCTAGGAGCAGGCCCATCATTTCCAGCTCCTTTAAAAGGACCCAGCTTGCCCACCCATTGAATATCGTATACAAAGCTGCTAGTGGTAACCATGCCATCTCCAGAAATGCCCTGTTACTCCTTATCTTCCATTATCCTAATTTCTATCCATCCCACCATTACCCACATTTTGTCACCATACCTGGCCACTTCAATTGATGACCAGGTTTTGGACACGCCATTCTAGTCTTTATCTTAGGATTTAGGCTCTTTTTCCACTTACTTGTCACATACAGGTCACTTAACCACATTAAACTCTATTTCATCTGTAAAATGGGCATGTGCTTATACCAATCTCACAAGTTTGCATGTGAGCACCAGAAGCTTTAGTGTGTGTGAAGCAATAAGCAGTAAAAATCAACTGTCAAGGTGATCTGACTTGTTTGCACACAGATAGCAGCTCAGTGTTTACAATTTGGGGAATTGCTCTAGCCAGGCCTAGCTTTCAAAGGCAGGTGTTTGGGAGGGCAACAGCAGCCTGAGAGTAAGGACAGAGGCAGGAAAACTTGAAGACTCTGGCACTAATGTCTGGGTCCTTTAGTGAAGGGGCAATAGCTCACCATCCTTCATGGATTTCCAAGAACATCATCATTGCAACATGTCCTTCATTCTCTAAGCAAAAATGTTTTGATCACTCACTTTGTGCTAGTCACTGTTCTACCCACTGGAGTTACAGCAGTGAACCAGAGACAAATATCTGTGCCCTCATGAAGCTCCCATTCTCATCGAGCCTGAGTCAGGAGAGGAGATGAACTAAGACCCATCACTAGAAAAGGACATCATGGTTGGTGAAGTAGAGGGTCAGCTAAAGCAAGGGAAGTCCTCAGTAAGATGGACTGACACAATAGTCACAACAATGGACTTAAACATACCAATGATCATGAAAATGGCACAGGACCAGGCAGTGTTTCTTTCTGTTATACATACAGTCACCATGATTCGGGGCTGACTTGACAGCGACTTGACAGCAACTAACAGCAACAACAGGAAGCAAGAAATGCCATTGTGTGTTTTAGAAAGATGTACATTCTGAATGATTACAAGTCTTATTATATCCAATATAATTATAGTTTCAGCATTTTGACCAAGGGAAAGCTTCAGTTATCAATCAATTTGAAATGGAGCAGAAAGTACCAGATTTTGTTAGGTAATGATACAGTCAACATTTTATGAGTGTTTACTATATACGCACTAGTTTTTTTTTTTTTTTTTTTTACTATATACCAGGCTCTGTTCTAAGTGCTTTACTTGTATTAACTGCACTGATCCATGTAACAACCCTATGCAAGGGTACAAATAAATTATTCTCAGTTTAAAAATGAGGAAACTGAAGCACAGAGGGGTTTAGTAACTTATCCAAGGTCGCAGAACTAATAAGTGGCAAGCTTGGATTTGAGCCCAGGGAGTCTGGCTCCTGAGCCTACGCTCTTAAACGATATGTTCTAGGTTGTCCCAGATAATGAGGGCTTTCTCTGGATTTTTTTACTCATTCACAGAAGGTGTATTGCAATGAGAACTTGAGAGTCAGAACAAATTGGGAAGACCTTGGAAGCTTGACATCTTGACCCCTCTCCAGCCCTCTGCAATTTTACAGATGAGGAAACTAAAGACACGGGGACTTCCCTGAGGTTACAGCGGCAAAGCCTGACTTTCCCTAATTGTTATGGGTTGAATTGTGTTCCCCAAAAATATGTGTTGGAGTCCTAATCCCCATACCTGTGGATGTAATCCCGTTTGGGAATAGGGTTTTCTTTGTTAATGAGGCCATATCAGTGTAGGCGTGTCTTAAACCTAATCACTTTTGAGATATAAAAAGATGATTAGGCACAGAGAAGCAAGCACAAATGGGGAAAGAGATGCCACCTGGTGATCACCAAGGAATGCTGAGAGAAGGCTAGAGAAGCCGAGACAAGATTTTCCCCCAGAGCAGAGAGAGCATTCCCCTAGAGCCAGGGCCCTGAATTTGGACTTCTAGCTTCCTAAACTGTAAGAAAATAATATTTTGTTTGTTAAAGCCACCCACTTGTGGTATGTCTGTTATAGCAGCACTGGGAACCTAAGACAACTAATACGTTTATCATGCTATCATTCTTACTCACTCTCTCCTTCTTTGTCTCTTTGTTTCCCAGCCCCAAAACTTCTCAGTCAGAAAGTGCTTGCATTTTCCTCCCCAGTATAAGTAATCCCCTGGTCCTGAATCCATCAAAAACACACTCTGGCTCCCCCGTTTCTGCCTTGCCTGCTTTGTAGGAGCTGTTCTTGGAGGGAAAACACTGGATCTGTTTTGCCCTTAATTAGAGTCAGGATCAGAGCTGAGGAATGAGGAAAGGAACATTGAACCATGAGATCCAGGCCATGTGATTGGAATGATAGAAACCAAGTAATTTCAGAACGTTTTCAACCCTAAAAAGAAATTCTGTACCCGCTGGAGCCGCTTCCTGTTCCCACCTCCTCCCGGCCCCTGGGAACAACTAATCTACTTTTTTGTCTCTGTGGATTGACACAATGGCTACAACAACGGACTCAAACATATCAATGATTGTGAGGATGGCACAGGACCAGACAGTGTTCCCTTCTGTTGCACATAGGGTCACTACAGAGTTGGAACTGACTCGACGCAACCTAACAACAACAACACATGGGTTTGCCTATTCAGGACATTTCATGTAAATGGAATCACGTGTGTTTTTGTATGTGTGTGTGGCTCCTTCTGTTCAGCATAATGTTTTCAAGGTTTGTCCATGTTGTAGCATGTCTCAATACTTCGTTCTTTTTTATGACTGAATAATATTTCATTGTATGCGTCTTCCACATTTTGGGTTGTTTCCACTTTGCGGCTAATATGAATAATGCTGCCATGAACAAGTCTTTGAATGGACATATGTTTTCTTGAATAAACACTCCTCAGATTGCTATAAGCCTTTGGTTAATTACTAGAGTTCTGAAAAGCTTAATTCTGACCGGTTTTTTTTTTTTTTTTGGCCAGTATTTTCATTGCTTTCGTGGAAGAGAGACTTTGCCATTTTCGCTGATGTCACCCTGGATCACTTCATGTTAAACCCTGTACTAGTATTTGATGAACCAAAATGGATTGAGATTTCAAGGTAAGTAACCCTGAAGTTTGTCTTCTAGATCATTGCTGTGGTCAGCAACAACACCTGCCTCTGTTTTTTAAATTTACTTTTTCCAGTGGGCCAAATGCTGAATGAGGTAAGGGGCCAACTAAGCAAATTAGACCTTTAACCAGCCTCTGGGTAGGACTTGAGGGAGCAGGGCTAGTGTGTTTCTGGGAAAGATGGCAGAGTTCCCACAGAGCAAGCTATGGGAGATGGGAAGTGACTGTGAGATGTTGAGAGTCCTGGACTGGTGGGAGAAGGCCTGGCTTGTGGCCCTGACAGGCCGTGGGACCTTCTTCCAGGCCTCAAATCTCTAGCTGTATAACACATTGTGACCAGGAATCCCCAGAAGCCTCCTGGGTGACCTGCCCTGGGAACCACGTGTTGCCAGGTGATGGAGATGCTGACATGCTGTGGCGCATCACAGCTTCTGTGGGATTTCCTGTCTAGGTAGATGGGGGATGGTGCTGTCCAGCAGCAGAGGGATGAACAAGTTGACCTCTCAGAGTCTGTTGCTCCTGCGGAACAAAGTATGATCATCTACTTCTCCTGGGTTGGCAGAAAATGGGTGTTATTTATGCCCGTATGGAAGATGGAGGAACTGAGGCCAGAGTCGGGTGGGGACAATCTCAGCTCTCCCTCACACCATCTGGTTTGTCCTGCAGAATGGCCCCACAACAAGGCAAAATTTATCCAGGACCAATGTCAAGTGCTACTTTTGGAACCAAAAAGCTAATTGCAGTATTCCAGCTCAACAGAGGTAAATGAAAGAGGCAGGTGGCTGAGTTGATGGCATTGGGTAGGAAGTGTGGAGACTAAGAGGGTCTTGGGCTGCACTGATGGTGGAATAATGTCTAGAAGGAGGGAGGTGAGTGTTCTACTTACTGTGGGCTGTATCAGACATGCCCGAGATTTTGTGTCCTGGACTATGTCTGAGCTGGGGAGGGAGGCCTGGATACTGTGTTATGTTGGAACAAGTGAAGGACAGCTGAAGGACAGACTCAAGGGACATGAGCATTGTCTCCAAAGCTCTAAAGGGCTCTCGGTCCTGGCACAGAGAGAGCAGATTGCAGGGCCCCTGACAGCAGGGTTGAACCCAGAGGGGGAAGCCTCAGAGAGGCAGACCTCAGCTCAGCATAGGCCTTATAAGCAGAGCACCCATGCATGGAAGCCTGGGCCCAAGTTTATAGGTAGTAATCTCCCAAGTCAGTCTTAAGTGGCTGGGCTGAGAGAATTCCAGAAAGTGTTTTGCACAACATCTGCAATGATGTTCTCCCCAAACGTGTTGGAGCTGGCCAGGTCATTGTGTCTTCAGAACTGCCCTTCCTTCATTCCAGATCTCTGAAAGAATGGCCCTGCCACCCACCTAGCCTGGAAGTCGGAAACCTGGGCATTTTCCTAGAATCCTCCTCCTTTCCCACCCACAGCAATCAATCAGCCAATCAATCACCAGGTCCTGTCCAAGACAATGCCAAGATACCTCATGCACTTGGCCTCTTTTCTCCATCTCCATTGCTGCTGCCTTAATTCAGATCCTCCTCTTTCTTCCTTGGCCTTTAATGAAGCTTCAGGTTTGTCTAGTGACAATCTTAAATGATTGTCTTAGTTATCTAGTGCTGCTATAACAGAAATTCCACAAGTGGATGAGTTTAACAAAGAGGAATTTATTCTCTCACAGCCTAGGAGGCTAGAAGTCCAAATTCAGGGTGCCAGCTCCAGGGAAAGACTTTCTTCTTCTGTTGGCTCTGGGGGAAGGTCTTTGTCATCAATCTTTCCCTGTTCTAGGAGGTTCTCAGTGCAGGGACCCTGGGTCCAAAGGATGTGCTCCTCTCCTGGCACTTCTTTCTTGGTGGTATGAGGTCTCTCTTGTCTCTGCTCACTTCTCTCTTTTATATCTCAGAAGAGATTGACCCAAGATATAACCAAATCCTGTAGATTGATTCCTGCCTCATTAATATAACTGCCTCTAATCCTGCCTCATTAACGTCATAGAAGTTAGGATTTATAACACATAGGATAATTACATCAGATCACAAAACGGAAGACAACCACACAATACTGGCCTAGCAAGGTGACACACGTTTTGGGGGGATACAATTCAGTCTGTAAAAATGATCCTCCTTAAATGCAGACTGATTATGTTCATAGCTTGTTTGAAATATTTGCCATCTGTCCACAATCTCAAGATATAGCATAGAAACCTGCTTCTCTGGGCTCACTGTCCCGTCAGGTACTCTACACTCCAGCCACCCTTGGGTACTGCCCTGCCTTTGTCCATGCTGGTCTTCTTAACATTCTCTTCCATGGCTTTTTACACATCAAAATCTCCCCATCCTTTAGGGTCTTATGTAGATGCTACCTCCTCCACGAAGCCTTCACCATTCTTTCAGTTGGAAATATTGGCTCTCTTCTCTCAATAATATTTAAGGCCCATCTTTTATAAATCAATCTCTCTCTGTCCAGTAGGGTTGGATATCCTCCAGCAGGTCTGTCTATCCACCAGTATACATACTCCATACATCAACCCTGCTGGATAAATTTTAACTTACAGATGAAGAAAGAGCTAGCAGACATGAGGGCTGAGACTTGAACCCAGGCCTGTTTGCCTCCAAACCTGCCCAGAGCCCTT
The DNA here is from genome assembly GCF_030014295.1 of Loxodonta africana. Lineage (NCBI taxonomy): Eukaryota > Metazoa > Chordata > Mammalia > Proboscidea > Elephantidae > Loxodonta > Loxodonta africana. Next base: position 79,657,704 of record NC_087350.1, on the reverse strand, counting down.
TTCTTGAGTCCTCGACCCTGTGCACTTTCTGTCTTCCCCTCTAGAGTGATAACTTGAAATCAGGGGCCATTTCCAATTCGTCCCTGGGCCCCCAGAATGCAGCACAGGACCCAAAGCAGAGCAGGGGTTCAAATACATGTGGATGGATTGACATATACTTGGTTTTGTCAAATCCAATGAACTCCTAGCTGGAAGCACTGAAGAAAGAAAGCAGGAGTGCTTGGGCTGTCTGCAGGAAAGGATTGTTGCCCCACACACTCCGCAGAGCCTCTGGGCCCTGCTCACGAGTGAACATGTTAATTTTAGTGAAAATGACCTGAGGTGTGCGTGCGTGTGCCTGCTGCTGCATGGGCTCCACCTCCCCACATCTGGGACACTCTTAAGAGGGAAATGGGCTCCTTTCATCCCAGCCTGGAGAGGCCTGGAGAGGCCCATCCTTGCGCTGCGGCTCAGCTGGAGCCGAGCCAGGCTCCAAATGGGCTCACGTGTGTGCACTTGAGCGCCAGCCACCTTGTCTTCTTCAGAGATCGCACCTCCAGACACATAGTTCTCCTCTCCGCTAATGCAATTTATATGTCTGAGCATGAACGGGGGATTTGTGAGCGTTCAAAGCGGTGGCTTTGGAAATTACCACAGCTGGCTGAGGCTGCTGGATAGAGACCTGGGGTGTTAGGAGACTTTGGGAGGATTATTTTTGAAGGAGGAGAGGCTCCTCCTGGACAGCGGAAAAATGTATTCTGGGCTCGGGGAAGCTCATGTCTATCCATGTCCTCCCCCAGACCTGTCTCTAACATTGTTGTTGTGCGATGTCAAATTGATTCGAGCTCATAGTGACCCTCTAGGACAGAGTAGAACTGGCGCATAGGGTTTCCTAGGCTATAACCTTACAGGGGCGGATTGCCAGGCCTTTTCTTCCACAGAGTGGCTGGTGGGTTCGAACCGCCAACCTTTCATTTAGCAGCCGAGTACTTAACCATTGTGCTACCAGGGCTCCTTGATCCTTCTCTAGGGTCCCTTTTTAGACACACCCAGTAAGACTTTCTGGTTGTAACAATGAGTATGACGAGAACTACACAATACAAAGGAACAACGGTGACGATGGCTCAGGGTCAGGTAATGTTTCGTTTTGTTGTACCTGGGGTTGCCATGAGTTGGAGCCAACTCAGCAGGAATTTAACAACAACAAAAGCTACCCTGCAGGATTGCTTGGACGCACTACCAGTACACGAGATTATGGATAGAAAGTACCCAGAGTAGTACCTGGCACACAGTAAGGACTCACTAGTCATCAGTTCCTTTCTCTCTCCTTCTTAGTAGATGTCGCTCTCTCTGGCCCCATTTCCAGGCCTTAACTTCCCCTTCTGTCCCGATAGACCTTCACATACATCCCTCTCTAAACCCTCTCATCTCTCTTGATTGACAGTCATGAATCTGCTGACATTTCCCCATCTTCAGTTCGAAATTGCCTTCTACACCTGCCTAGAAAAGGCTGTTTGTGAATCCCATTCTGACCAAGCCATTTTCCTGCTTAGAAACCTCTTATGACTCCATTTTGCCTAGAAGATAAAACCTAAACTCCTCGTCCTAGCCCTCAAGGCCTTCCCCATCCAGCTGACTTTTTCTTCCCTTAAGCAGATGTTTGGCCACTGTGTCAGATTCAGTGGCTGCGGTTCCCAGTTTTAAACCTCTCTCATCCGTATTTCTTATGTTTTTCATTATTGATCTTCCTCCCTCCCAAGATGAGGAGGGTTTTCACGCTGAATTTTGAAAATGATGATTTCTTGATCTGGTTTAAAAAATAATTCCAAGGAAAAACAAAATGGCAACTTTTTTCTTTACGCCTTGAAAACCTCTTGCGTTTTGCCATGGATTTATTCACTGTTTTCTCTGAGCTTCAGTCAGAACATTGTTTCTCTGTAATTTCCCTGTGCTGGGTTGCAGGCCTGGAAAATGATAGATGCCTAAAATTGATCAGGGTAATCGATGCTACGTGGAGTATTTACACATGATGGATGTATCATCTGCCAGATGTGAGCATTGGCAACAGCTTTCGTGTTTATAAAGCCCGAGATCCCATTTGTATCAGTGACTAATGTTTGTGCACAGGCCTGTTTGCTGTTTCAGAAATGGCTATTCGACATGACCACCTTTCTCCTTTACTTCCTCATTCATCACCAAGCCTTGCTGCTCTTTTCTACATAACACATTCTGGGTTTTATTCAATCTTCTTTCTCCTTGACCTCTGTGATATGTGGGGCAGGTTTTAGTTTGCATTTCCAACTGGCCTGTAGTCTCGCCTCCCCTTCTAATCCCAAAGTTTCATGTTGCTGGTATTTTCTCAGGAAGCTACCCACGACCGTACCTACAACACAAACTCCCAACACCCTTAAATGGTGTATAGAGCCTACTCCAGTCTGGCCTCAGCTCATCTTTCCAGCTGTACCTTTTACTGAGGACCCCAGCACTGGACAGGGATATTTGAGTTGTAAGTATGAGAAACCCAACCTGACTAGTTTATAACAAACCAAAAACCAAACCTATTGCTGTCAAGTCGATTCTGACTCGTAGCGACTTGATAGGACAGAGTAGAACTGCCCCATAGGGTTTCCACGGAGCAGCTGGTGGATTAGAACTGCCGAACTTTTGGTTAGCAGCTGTAGCTCTTAACCGCAGTGACACCAGGGCTCTGACTACCTTACAAGCACAACAGTATTTGCTGAGAGGTCCTGCCATGGGACACAGAATTGAAGACAGACCTGCCCGAACCAGTCCAGCTCTGAGGACCCGACCAAAACCATCAGCAATGCTCATGCCCCTGTTTCTGCTTCTCTTGTGTGATGGCTCCCTTCTCTCCTTCTGCAAATAGGCTTTCTCTATATGGCAAGCAATATGGCCACTTTCAGCCCAACTCCTCAATGAGGGTAGCAGGCTTCCTCCCACCTGAATGAGGGGAAGAACTCTAATTGGCCTGGCTTGGGTCACCTGCATTCCTGGACCAGTTATGGTATCCGGGGGGTGGGGCACTATAACTGACCCAGCTGGCATCATTGACCCAACTTTGTAGTCAGAAGCGCAGGGCCTGCTCCTAGCAGAAGGGGATAGAGAAGTGTGCTGGGCAGAATGAGCTGTGGCTACCACCCGTACTCTCCATGGTCACTGGGCATCCGTGCTCTGTGCCAGGCTTCAGCCTCGACTTCAGTTGAGCTCCAACCTGGTTGAGGTAACAAGCACTCAAACAGACCATACAATGCAGGGTGTTGCGTGACCATCAAGACAGACTCAGAACACGATCAGAGCACAGGTGGGAGGCCTTTAACTCAACCTGTTCAGCCAAGGGGGCTTCTTGGAAAACTGACTTGAACCTGAGCCTTATAGACTAGCTGGGGTGAGCTGAGGGAAGGGAGGAAGGGCATTGCAGGTAAGCAATAGCACGAAGGTGTGAAGTTGTAGGCCTGTGCCCAGAAGTACCAGCCGCTTAAGCAGGCCAAGGCATCAGTATAAGATGGAGAGAGGCCAGGCAGGGCTTGCAAATGCCTCACCATTTGCCTTTGCTCCTGCCCCTCCCTCCTGCCTCGCATGTAATGAAATCAATTCCACTCTGCCTCAAGCTCTAAAGCTGTTGTGTTTTCTCTCATCCCTCGGTGTCAAATCACAGCTTTCTTGGGGATTCCGCAGCGTCTTACAGGTGCCTCTATTCCAGATGTCTGTTCCGCCTTGCTTTCAGTTATTTATTTACACATCTGAGAGCCTTCACTGCATCAAAAAACCCTTGGATACAGGAACTGCGTTCTAAACTTCTTCCTCTCTCCCATGGCCCAGCTTAGGGCAGGGGCTTGTTCAGTGTTTTAATTGATGAATTGTGATCCCTTGCCTGCTTGGACAGTTTTTCTTGTTTTGTTATGCTTTTTTTTAACCGCTTAGGCTCATCTAGCCCAATGATACTAGTTTCATGTAAGTAGAGAGAATTTAAAAAATCATCCGTCAATATTTTTTCAACATATCCCGCTATTTTTTTCCCCCAAAATGAAAAGAGCTTTATGGCTTTTACGATTATAAGGTTGATAAATACGCATGTAGACAATGTACGCATAAACCTATTGCCATCAAGTCAGTTCTGACTCATAGTGACTCTATAGGACAGAGTAAAGCTGCCTCATAGGGTTTCCAAGGCTGTAAATCTTTATGGAGGCAGACTGCCACATCTTTCTCCCATGTAGTGGCTGGCAGGTTCAAACCGATAACCTCCTGGTTTGCAGCTGAACACTTCAACCACTGTGCCGTAAACGATACATAAAAGCTTAAAGAATAAATTTAAAATCACTAAAGATACCATCTCCCAGAGGCAGCCACTGTTAACATTTCAGAGAACCACCTTCCGGACATTTCTCTATAAATCCAGCTATTATTAATATATACTTTTGTAACAAGGTAGTAAAAAATGCAACATTAACTAGCCCTCAGATAATAAGTTCAAAGGAAAGTAACAGTTGAATATTTTTTTCTAGACTGTCTCAATTAGTTCTCTGATGTTCCCTGAGGGATTAAATAACAATATTTGCTGCGGGAGGTTCTACTTAATCTCTATCTTTTTGAGCACCACTCACTCAATCCTGTTTTCTTTCAAAATATCCGTTCCCCCATCTTTTCTTTCCACCTTCGCTGCTCCTGTCCCAGCTCTGCCGAACTCTGAGAGGGGTGTCTTCCCGTGATACCGCAGCCACCTGCCCACTTCTGATCCTTGGTCTTTGGGTGTGGCCCTCACTGGAGCTGGGGTTCTAAGGAGCTTCGTGTGGTTCCTTGTGGCTCTGCCTCTTGGCAAAGTGGAGTCACACATGGTGAAATGCGAAGGAGAGGATCCGCTGTGGGATTTGGAGGCAGGAGCTCTGGGTTCTAAACCAGGCTCTGCCACTGCTTGCCAGTGGACTCAGACAAGCCCTTCATGTTCTTCGGACCCTGTTTTCCCACTGTGCGGTGGGCATACAGAATTTAACAGTCTCAAAGTCCCCTGCCAGCTCTGATGTATGGTGATCTACCACTTGTCATCTTTCTTCCAAATTCAAAGCTCACTCTTGGGGCTTCTGAGAGGTTTTTCTTCTTCCCGTTCTTGACAGACTCCTCCTCTACCAAGTCCTACTCAGACCTCCTTTCCTGTCCTTGACTCACCCCACTCGGCTTTTCTCCCTGCCCTGTGGCTTAGGGGGTGTATGTTGATGTACAAATTTATTCTGATTGTTGGCATAGCTTCTGTTTCTGTATTCTCTTGGTCTTTTCAGAGATTCTTCTGCCTTCTGTCTCTCTATTCCACCCCAGTCCCTGCACTAATGACTAGCAGGATCTTTCTAAAGCATAAGTCTGAGCGTGTCACTCCCCTGCTGAAATACCTTCAATGGCTCCCCAGTGTCGCAGGATCAAGGCCATCCTTTTGTCCTCTTTTTCAAGGCTCCCACATCTCACTGCAGTCTGTTCTCAACTCAGCTGCTCTGTTCAGCTATTCCTGAAGGGACAGGCCTTCTATTCTTTTCCTTACTCTGTTCCCTCTGCTTAGAGTGTGCCTTTCCCTACACGCTGAAATCCTACTTGCCCACTAGGCCTCAGATCAAACGTCATCTTAGGAAGCATTCCTTTATCTCCTCATCCAAAGCAAAACACTTGTGCTTCTGGATTCCCACAGAATGTTATTCATTCAGTCACTTCTAGTCCCTCCACGCTCCCATGGCCTCACACTGTGCTGCCCAATGTGTGACCCATGGAATGTGGCCTCTGGATAATGTAACTATAACTGCAGAGTTCCACGGGCAGGGTATTGACTGCACTGTTCGGATTTAGAGTTGGAGAGTCAGAGAAGTGAAGTGTTGGTTTAAGACCACACAGGTAGAAAGTGGCAGGGCTGGAGATTTGAACCCAGAACTTCTGACTCCTATCTGGCTCAGGGCTTTCTCCACTGCACTTCATGGCTAGGTGCATCCGTTGCCAAACCTGACTCATGTGCATCCATATTTAAGCACAGAGCAGATAATAGCAAGAAGCAAGGATTCGCACGAGGACCTAATCACTGAACACAGAGACGCCTGTTGGCACAGGGCGCTGTGGTGAAATTCCCAGCGAGTGGTCACAAAAGCAAGTGGTCAGTGAAGCTCACAGGTAGGGTTCATACCGTGTCGAGCTGGGAAATTTGAGCATCTGGACCCTTCCAGAGCCTGGAATGTCAGAGGTAGTGCCGATGCCCCAGATCAGTTTACCCCAGCCATCTCATTTTATAGACACAGAGCCTGAAGCCCCAGGAAGGCTGCCCAAGGTCACCCAAGGAGCCAGGGCAGGGCCAGGACTGAGACCTAGGCTTCTTCCTCCCAGCCCTGGGCTCTTCCCCTCCCCAGGTTGTGCTGTATCGTTGGAGTTCCTTCATCCTTGATTTCATGAACAGGAATCTTCCTAGACTGGGATTAATAAGGCCTTGAAATTGACACCTATCTTTGAAATTCCAAGAGCAAAATCACTGACGGAGAAAGTAGGAAAGAGCCAGAGAGAATAAGAGAGACATCAAGTGTGTGTGAGAGCAAGAGAGAGAGAAAGGAAGATGAGACAGAGAGAAACAAAGAGGAAAGCCAGAAAGAGACAGAGGGACAGAAAGAGTTAGCACGGAAACAACAAAAAGCCAACAGACAAAGAGACAAAACGAGAGGCAGAGAGAGACAATGTGTGAGAGACAGCAAGAAGCAGAGAGACGTGAAGAATATATCAGAGCCCTGTCCCTGAGTAGTGCAAATGATTAATGTGCTTGGTTATTAACCAAAATGCTGGAGGTTCTGGTCCATCCAGAGGTGCCTCAGAAGAAAGGACTGGCAATCTGCTTCAGTCATTGATAACCCTACGGAGCACAGTTCTACCCTGACACACATACAGTCACCATGAGTCAGAATAGAGTAGATGCAACTTTTTTTTTTTTTTTCTTTCTCTCTGCTTCCTGCTTTCTCCCTCTACCCAACCTCTGAGAAATTCTCCAAAGGTAAGAGCAGATGTCTTCCCTTTTGGGTTCTCTGAGACTCTGGGATGATATGGCCTCTAGGGCCTTTGTCCCAAGAGTACTTTATTGGGGGCTGAGGCTTCAGCTTTTCAGGTATGTGTGAGCTGTAGCAGCCATGTGGGCTGCAGAAGGAGGTCAGGAAGGCAGGGACATTAGGAGCTCTGACACTGGTGTGGGGTTTGGCACTACCTGGCTCAGGTCTTCAGAAGGTTTTCATCCCAGGCCTGGGACCAGCAGACCCCTGAGGGTCTTCTAGCTGTAAAATTCATGACCAAGCGAACCCATTGGACCTAAAGATAAAGGGTTCAATCATTTCAGGAGGTAGCATATAATCAAGAACCAATGGTATCAAAGGAAGAAGTCCAAGCTGCACTGAAGGCATTGGTGAAAAGCGAGGCTCCAGGAATTGACAGAATACCAACTGAGACAGTTCAACAAATGGATGCAAAGCTGGAGGTGCTCACTCGTCTATGCCAAGAAATTTAGAAGACAGCTACCTGGCCAGCCAACTAGAAAAGATCCATATTTGTGCCTATTCCAAAGAAAGGTGATCCAAGAGGATGTGGAAATTATTGAACAATATCATTAACATCACACACACAAGTAAAATTTTGCTGAAGATCATTCAAAAGCGGTTGCAGCAGTACATTAACAGGGAGCAGCCAGATTCAGAAGAGGACATGAAACGAGGGCTGTCATTGCTAAGGTCAGATAGATCTTGGCTGAAGGTAGAGAATATTAGAAAGATATTTACCTGTGTTTTATTGACTACGCAAATGCATTTGACTGTGTGGATCGTAAAAAATTATGGATAACATTTCGAAGAATGGGAATTCCAGAACACTTAATTGTGTTCATGTGGAACCTGTACATAGACCAAGAGGCAGTCGTTCAAACAGAACAAGGGGATACTACGTGGTTTAAAATCAGGAAGGGGGTCCATCAGGGCTGTATTCTTTCACCATACTTATTCAATCTGTATGCTGAGCAAATAACCTGAGAAACTGGACTACATGAAGAAGAGCAAGGCATCAGGATAAGAGGAAGACTCGTAACAACCTGCATTATGCAGATGATACAACCTTGCTTCCTGAAAGCCAAGAGGACTTGAAACACTGATGAAGATCAAAGGCTACAGCCTTCCATATGATTATACCTCAACATAAAGAAAACAAAAATCCTCACAACCGGACCGATAAGCAACATCATGATAAACCGAGAAAAGATTGAAGTTGTCAAGGATTTAATTTTTCTTGGATCCACAATCAATGCCCATGGTACCAGCAGTCAAGAAATCAAATGACATGTTACATTGGGCAAATCTGTTGCGAAAGACCTGTTTAAAGTGTTAAGAAGCAAAGATATCACCTTGAGGACTAAGATGTGCCTAACCCAACCTATTGTATTTTCATTCACCTCATATGCACACAAAAGTTGGACAGTGAATAAGGAAGACTGAAGAAGAATTGATACCTTTGAATTGTGGTGTTGGCGAAGAATATTGAATATACCATGGACTGCCAGAAGAACGAACAGATCTGACTTGGAAAAAGTAGAGCCAGATGCTCCTTAGAAACGAGAATGGCGAGGCTTCGTTTCAAGTACTTTGGACATGTTATCATCAGAAGGGACCAGCCCCTGGAGAAAGACATCAAGCTTGGTAAATTAGAGGGTCAGTGAAAGAGGGGAAGACCCTCAACAAGATGGATTGACACAGTGGCTACAACAGTGGGCTCAAACACAGCAATGATTGTGAAGATGGTCCAGGACCAGGTAGTGTTTCGTTCTGTTGTACATAGGGTCGCTATGAGTTGGAACCAACTCCATGACACCTAACAACAACAACATCCCTTCTCCTTGGGTATCGCCACCCACTGACTACCACTCCTTTGAGATCATGTCAGCTATTAAGGCTGTATATAGAGAGGGATTGATTATCCATCCAAGGACACTAACTCTGCCTATTGATTTCTCCAGCAATGAAAGCTTCTTGGTAGAAATGTTAAGTCACAGACCATCAGAGCAGAAAGGGTAGCAGACACATCTTACTCAACTTCGTCATGCTCAGATGGGAGGCAGAGCCCTGAGAGTCGTCGTCAGGGCAGGAGCTAAAAGCTAGAACTCAGGTCTGTGGGCCCCTAGCTATGTATCCCAGAGCATCAGGCTACATGCTGAGAGGCAGAAAGGTAAGCTGGGGTTTCTTAGGCAGTAAGAACAGCCAAGGCTCCAGAAACACCCCAGAACTTGAGGCGGGGCAGCACTGTTTCTCCCTTCCTCATTTTAAATCAGGCTGTTACTCAGAGCTTCTTGATAGCCCTACTTCACTGCCCAGGAGCTGAGAGGCAGCTGGCTGCACACTTTACCTTTATGTGCCAGGAACGCAGGTTTCCAGCAACTCAGTCACAAACCTTGCTGGCCAGTGGGGCACTACCTTCAGAGAAGGCTCCTCCATGACTGAGCTTTGTGGGGGAGGGTGCTGGACAGTGGCTGAAGGAGGCAGCTGGTGGGGATAAGCGGAGAAGGCAAGAATGTTAAAGAGATGAAGTTCAGAAACATCTATCTACATTCCACACCACCAGTCACCAAGTGGTGGAACTGACTTTTTTTACAGACATTTTAATGTTGTCTTTTTCTTCATTTCTTTACTTATTCATTCATCTGCTTATTCATTCACTCATGTAACCAACCCTCCAGTCATTCATGGTACATATGCTCACTAGTGGTGATAGTAGTGGTAGAAGTGGTGGGTCTGGGGGTGGGAAGATGGTGGTGGTGGGTGTAGGTGGTAGTGACAATAGGGATAGTGGTGAAAGGTGTTGTTTAGAGGATAAAGGTGGTCTGTTGATGGGGATAATGGTAAGAGTGCTTCTATTGTTGATGGTGGTAGTTTTGGTTGTACTGGTAATGGATGTAGTGGTGGTGTTGACGGGTAGTGGTTATTGCAGTGTTTCTGATGATGTTGTTGGTGGCGATAGTTGTAGTGGTGACTGTGATGGTATTGTTGATGATAGTATTATTGTGGTGGTATTGTTGATGATGGAGTTTGTATTAGTTTTCTATTGCTGCTGTAACAAATTACCACAAATTTAGTGATTTAAAACAACACAAATTTATTATCTTACAGTTCTGTAGGTCAGAAGTCCAACCAGGTCTTACTAAGCTAAAATTAAGGTGTCATCAGGCTGAGTTCCTTTCTGGGGGCTCTAAGGGAGAGCTGTTTCCTTGCCTCTTCCATTTTCTAAAGGCCACCCACATTCCTTGGCTCATGGCCCCCCTCCTCTATCTTCAAAGCAAGCAAGATCACATCTCTCTGACTCTTCCTTCATTGTCAATCTCTCTGTCCATAGCCAGGAAAGGTTCTCCATTTTTATGGGTTCATGTTTATTTGACCCACCTAGATAATCCAAGATCATCTCCCCATTTCAAGGTCCTTACACTTAATCACGTCTAAAAATCTCTTTTTCTGTGTAAGGTAACGTATTCATGGGTTCCAGGGATTAGAGCGTGGGCATGTTTGGGGGACTAGTATTCTGCGTACCATAGGGGTAATGGTGGTAGTGGTGATGGTGATTATTTTTGGTGGTGGTCTCTGTGATGTTAGTGATGATAAGTATAGTAATGGTGGTGGGTGATAGTGGTTGTAGTGATGGTGATAGAGGTGGTGGTGATGATGTTGGTAGGTGGTGGTGGATGGTGATAGTTGTGATGATATTGATGGGGGTAATGATGGTAGTGTTAATGGGGGTATTGAAGGTGGAGATTTGGGCAATGGAGACAGATCACCCAGTTTGGTCCTCAGTGCACTCACAGTCTGTTTAGGAAGGAGATGTGACCTGGATACAACACCTATAACTGCAAACACCTGGTGCCCAGGGATGTGGACAGGGAAAATGAAGAACTTTGGGGACTTAGAAGAAGTAGAGGTTCTTGCTGGCTGGAAGTTAGAAAGCTATTCCTGGACACTGAAGTGTAAGTAGCCATTAAAAAAAAAAAGAAGAAATCTCCATAAAATTAATGACTTTATTGTCATATTTGCAATACATGTTAATTAAACAGAGTCAAGCAATATAAAAAAATAGAAGAAAAAATGTAAAATTAACCAAAATCTCACTTCCCAGACATGAAGAATGGGGAAAGGGATCATTTTTATAGTCGGGGATAGGGGTTGGGTAATTCCCTGACTCTGAAGGACATTCCCTTCCAGATGGAGAAACCAGTGAGATCAATGAGAAGGAGGCTTCAGAGGGTAGGACTTGTTCCAGAATAGCCATGTCCTTCCGCAGAGGGGAGGGCCTGCCCTCCCTGGGAGGAAGGGGCATGGCCCATGGGGTTGTGAAAGGGAACATGCTGTTCCCAGATTTGGGCACAGATGAGGTAGGGTGGTGTGGGCTGGGCCCTCCCCCGCCTGCCGTTTGTCCTGTGACCCACCTGGGCGAGCAGATAAGCTTTGGGAATCATTGTGTTCTGTTTGTCACTGGGGGAGTGTGTATCCAAGTGTATCAATGCAGGCTGATGCGGAATCTCAATGAGCTAGAGAAAGCCTGGAAAGGAGCAAGATCATGTCCTTTGTCTCCTCTGCCTCTGACACCACCCCTCCCCTTCCCTGCCCAGAAGCAGAGCCTCCCTAGAAATCCTGGCATTTCTGGTGGTTCGTGGATCTGTGGAAGGCATTGGAGCACTCTTGGAAATGACCTTGGGGGAAAAGGCTCTTTGAGTCCTGTAGCAGCTAAGGGATACCTGGACGGTTTCAGTGCAATCCTCGGAATTCTAAGGACCCCTTATCAAGCCTAGGTCTTTTCAGTTCTTCCCTCCTTATTTATCTGTTAAAGGTATAGCATCCTTTTATCAAGCAAAATCTGTGGTGAAAGTCTAATATGGACGCCAACAAAAAGGAGGCTGCTTTGATTGAAACAAAGGAAGAAGATGTTATATAAATGGGCATCTTGATCATGTCATCCCTGGGCCTTGGTTTCCTTATCTGTAAATGGGGATGATCATACTTGCCTTTCAGGGATGTTAGGAGGACTAAATGGGATGACTCCATATGCTGAGGGCATTGAGGGCTTCCTAGCAGTTTGGGATTCACTCTGAACTCAGCTTGGGAGGAGGAGCCCAGGGGATAGAACCTGAAAGATGGCTCTGGAAGTTGTCTGGGCAGGCCAGTTGATATTCTGACAGTCCCTAAAAAAAAAAGTTTATGGATTAAATTGTGTCCTCCTCAACATATGTGTTAGAATCCTAATCCCTATACCAATGGATATAATCCAATGTGGAAATAATATTTTTTTTTGTTAGGTTAATTAGGTCATACCTGAGTAGCCAAAAAAACCAAACCTGTTGCTGCGAGTTGATTCTGACTCCTAGCAGCTCTATAGGACAGCGTAGAACTGCCCCATAGAGTTTCCAAGGAGCATCTGGTGAATTTTAACTCCCAACCTTTTGGTTAACAGCCATAGCATTTAACCACTATGCCACCAGGAGTAGAGTGGGTTCTAAATCTAATCACTTCTGAGTTATAAAAAGAGCAGATTAGACTTACACACACACACAGGAAGACAGACGCTATGTGGGGATTGTCTACAAGCTAAGGAACTCCAAGAAACCAAGGAACACTTAGAGCTTCCAACAAGGAAGGAATTGATGAGGCCAGGGCCCTGATTTGCACTTCTAGCCTCCAGAACTGTGAGACAATACATGTCTTATTTATCTAGTGCTGCTGTAACAGAAATACCACAAGCGGATGGCTTTAACAAAGAGAAATTTATTCTCTCACAGTCTAGTAGACTAGAAGTCCAAATTCAGTGCGTCAGCTCCAGGGGAAGGCTTTCCCTTCTCTGTCAGCTCTGGTGGAAGGTCCTTGTCATCAATCTTCCCCTCATCTAGGAGCTTTGCAGTGCAGGGACCCCAGGGCCCAAAGGATGCGTGCTCCTGCTCCCAGTGCTTCTTTCTTGGTGGTGTTAGGTCCTCATGTCTCTCTGCTCGCTTCTCTCTTTTATATCTCAAAAGAGATTGGCTTAAAACACAATCTAATTATGTAGATCTCATCAACAAACTGCTTCTAATCCATCTCATTAACATAATGATGATAGGACTTATGCCACATAGGAAAATCACATCAGGTGACAAAATGGTGGACAATCACACAAAAGTGGGAATCATGGCCTGGCCAGATTAATACACATATTTTGGGGGGACACAATTCAATCCATGACGACACTTTTGTTTTTTAAAGCCACTCACTTGTAGTATTTGTGTTACAGCAGCACTAGGTAACTAAGATAGTCCCCAGCCACCTCTTGCTGCAGGCAGCATTTAATTCAGGGTCCCCTTGATGTATACGTTTCTTCAACCTCTCAGTTCCAGGATCATCTTTATAACAATACTAACCAAACCAAACTCTTTGCTGTGGAGCCAATTCTGACTCATAACAACCCTATAGGACAGAGTAGAACTGCCCCCATAGAATTTCTAAGGAATGGCTGGTGGATTTGAACTGTCGACGTTTTGTTAGCAGTTGTAGCTCTTAATGACTGTGCCACCAGGGCTCCATGACAATATTAGCAGCTAATATTCCTGAAGCACTTGCCTCATGCCAGGTACTGTTTAAGGTCTCCACACATGTTATCTCATTTGATGTTCCCAATGACTCTTTGAGGTAAGTTCTGTCACTATACCTATTTTATGAGGGAGTTGCATCACACAGGGGTACATGATTTGACAAGGCCATGCAGTTAATAAATAGCAGAGCTGGCACTTGATGTAGGCACAACTGTGCCAGAACACACACCCTGTGAACCCCACTTGTAGTGTTCCCATCCCTGAAATTTCAGCAACCACATCTCATTCCCTGGCCATAGCTTCCCTCTGCCCTTACTCTTCAACCTTACACAGACTTCTAGGCCCTTTTTGTCCCTGCCACATTTGCACTTAGTCTGTTAGCCCCCTCCTATCTTCACTTCTTTATCAGCCAGAAGCTTTGACCTCCCATTCTCCTGTCACCATGTCTGTGAAAACCTGACTTTGCTCCTATTCAACTATATGGAATGAGAGAAAACTGCTCTTTTGAAAACTGGCTGTTTTGGAACCTACTGAAAGGTCTGCAAAATTCTTCTGAAGAAAATTGTTCTTCCATTTAAAGAAGCTCCTTTGAGAGACTTTAGGTGAGGCTCAGCAGGTGGATTGGGGCTAGGCCAGGTCCAGATAGGAGAGAGGAAGAGCAGGATGGGCATTGGAAGTAATGGGCTCTACTCAATAGTAAAGAGTAAGTTAAAAAAAAAAAAAGTTAGACAAAAGTTACTCCCCTAGAACAGTGCTGTTCAATAATAGGACTTTCTGTGATGACGGAAATGTTCTATACCTGTACCATCTAAATATGACTGCCACTAGCCACACGTGACTACTGAAACTCTCGAAATGTGGTTGGTATGACTGGGAAACAATTTTAGGTTTTAATTAATCAAAATTAAGTTAAATGTTAATAAATTTAATGAATATATTATGTATAGGGTTGCTGTGAGTCAGAATCGACTTGATGGCAGTGGGTTTATTATGTATATTATATTTACATGTAATATAATTTAATTGAACATACAGTCATGCATTGCTTAGCATCCACAATATACAGTCTGTGAAATAGGACATTATTTGATTTGGACGTTGTGTGAACACCATATTGCAGTATTACAAGAGACACGAGATACATGTGTTGCATGTGGGAAGCTGTTGTGTTTGCTACGTCCACTATCTCCCGTTCTCCAGTCAGGATTTCTGAATTCCATTATTACCTTCTGGAACCATGGATGTATAAGCAGTCAGACATTGCCCAAACCAATGTTATGTAATGCATGATTATAAGTATATTTAATATATGACTTATAATTCATGTAAGCGTAATTTATATATAAATATATACTTTATATTTATATATTAAATACATAATTAACTTAATATAAACGCAATAAATTAAATTTTAATGAATTTCAATTTAAATAGCCACAGGTGGCTCATGCCTATCATGCTGGACAGCACAGCCCTAGAAAGCCAACCACCCTTGCACCGCCCGTTGGACAGTGCTCTCATGTGACATTGAAAGGCCTTATTTTTGTGTTTTGAATAAATGTTCTTAACTCTGACGTCGTATGTTTATTTGCTTATTGCCCTTTGTTGCTACTAGAAAGCAAGCTTCATAATGGCAGGAACTTTGTTTTCTGCAGTATCTCCAGCACTTAAAAGCGTGCCAGGGACACAGCAGGTGCCCAGTAAATGATTGTGGAACGAACAAATAAACATAGGAGGTTACAGTCTTATCAGGAGCCCAAGTAACAAGGGACTCCCCAAGGTGAGTTTGGCTGATGATCTTTAACAAGAACGATGCCCAGTGTTTAATTTTTAAATGGTTTCTGTGTTCTGCAAAGTAATTCCCTGCCCTTAACCTCAGAACTTCAGTGAAGTGTGTGGCTGTTGTTAATGGTTCTTTGGGAAATGAAGGTCCATGAGGTGGGGTGGGGTTTTCTTTTAGAAGCAGATTGCCAGGCCTCTCTTCTGAGGCACCACTGGGTGGGTTGGAACAGCCAGCTTCGGGTTAGAAATTGAATAGTTAACCAGCTGTGCCACCCAGGGACTTGCCCACTCCCACAGCTTCTCTCAAAGGGACCTGTGCTTTGGACTTGTCCCTTGGGTCCTCCTGACCTTTTCCCTACTATCAAAGGGAGCCACAATGAAACGGGAGGAGGAGAAGTGGTGGGATTTGAAGAGAGAGGATGCCTTTCTAGGCTTTCTGTTCTAGGGACTCAAGCCAGGGTCCTTGTCATGAGGTCCTCGTCTCTGGGCATGGGGCTGTCTGAAGTGAGGGGGCTTAGGCAGGGTGGAACGCACTGGTCTCAGTTATGCCTGTGACTGGGATGGGGTCCCAGGCTGCCATTTTGCTGCATATCTCCTGCCCCTGGGAATTCCCCGTTCCCTCTCCCTTTCCACCTAACAGGGAATTCACCAACATCAGAGTTGGAAGGACCCTTAGAAACCATTCAAACCTGCCCCCCCAGCCCCCTCCCCCACCTCCCCGGTCCTACTTCATCTTACATCTGTAGAAAGAGAGCCCCAGAGAGAGGAAGGAGCTTGCACTCCTCCACGTTGCCAGGTGGTGCAGAGCTGGGCCTAGAGCCCGAGGCTTCTGACCCAGCCAGGGGGTTTCCAAAGCATCAGCCTGTCTCCTGCTCATCATCTTATCCTGTCTCATCTTGTCTATTCTCATTAAGGGTGAAGGCTAAAGAGAGAGAGAACCAAGATGGGATCTTCAAATCAACTTTAGAACAGCTCTTGGCGTGTACAGTGTGTTTTCTGATAGAAACCCTTCCCTTCTCCTTCACTTGAGCCAGGACTGGCAACCACCCATCCCAGGCCTCCACGCCAGTCTCCCTTCTTTGCTGGCCAGGCTGTCTATGTGGGGTCTCTGGACAAAGCTCCGAGCAGGGGAGAAGTGAGTAATAATGAGCACGACACTCCTTTGGGGTGAGAAACCTCACCAAGCATGTGCTTTTGGCACCAAGGCAGATGGACAGTCAGCCCCCTGTTAGAATGGTTGCTTCGGGATTTCATGGAGTTCTCTAAAGGGAAGGTGGAGGGAGGGAAGCAACTAAGACTGGAGCCAGTGAAGAAGGAGAAAAGGCAATGACTAAGGCCTCTTGTTACACCAGGTAGATAGAGAGTATATTTAGGGCCCCTTTCTACAGGAAGTCCTCCGGGATTGATTGCAGGATTCCTTGCAGCAAAGGCAAGTGCATTTTGTTCACTGAGTTGTTTATGTTCACAACTCTTGATCGTGACAGAAACCCAATTCAAACAGTCTTAGGCTGGTTGGGAGTGAGAGGTTATTAGAAAACACTGGGTTTTCCCATGTCACTAAATTATGGGAAGGCTTTTCTCATATCAACAAATCATGTCCCTGTGGACCTCAGGGACACTGGAACAGGAATGCAAATGCAACCAAGATCCTCTTCCCATCCCTCATCTCTGCTTATCTGTGTGTCAGTGTCATCATTCAATGGCTTCTTCCATGTTGGGGGACACAGTGTTAACCCCTCTTGAGTTCAATGATTTGCCCCAAGAGACAGATTGCTCCCTTCCCACAGGTCCAGCTGGGGGAAGTCCTTAGAAGGATTCAAACTGGCCTGGATGGTTAGCTTGGTGCCGACCCATGGCCTGAACCATGGAGTGTTGGGAACTGTCTCCAGAGAACAGAAAATCACAGTGAGCCAGGGAGCCTGCTTCAAGAGGAGCCTACTCCCGATTTATTTATTTAGAATGCTTATGAATGTCTCCTGTGTGCCACGCCCAGTCTGGGGCAGAGCTGTGAGGCAGCCCCAGTCCTTAGGGAGATCAGTTTAACAGGCCAGCAAAGCACAAGGCAGGAGGTTCTCAGGGCCTTAAACAGAGACAGATACAGGGCTCTGGGAAGAAGATCATTTTAGAATCACCTAGAGAGAGCAGTGTGCAAAGGCTTGGAGGGAGCTGTGAGCCTCTAGTGCATTGCTGGCGGGGGTAATGGGTGGTGAGGCTTATGAACAAGGCTGTGGAGCTTCAGTTTTGTCCTGGGGACCACAGAAGGCTTTTAAGCAGGGGAGCGACAGGGTCAGTCTTGTCCAGTTCTGTCCTATAAGGCCCAGTGCTGGGTCTGGCACAGAGTTGTTGGCTGGCTGTTTTTAGGAACTCCCTTTCAATGGTGTGTGAGCTGAGCTGGAAGGCAGGGAGTAGATGGGGTGCAGCCACAGGCTGGTACTGGCTTGGGCTCAGCACTCCAATGTACAATGAAGGAAAAGCCATTACTAGCATCACTGAGCTCCTTTGTTCCGTGCGGCTATTTCTCTGTGAGAACCAGGAGAGAGACAGCCGAGACTACAAGAAAGGGAAAAGTGTTTGCTCCATGAAATGTAATTAGTTCATCAGCTGCAGAAGCTGCTTCTGGTCTAACTTGAACGTTAACTTAGCTTTCTTCGCTGGCCTTGTCCTTCCAAAGCTTCCAGTCCTCCGCAGCAGGCTGCTCCTGCCATTGGCAGCCGAGGCAGGCAGGCTATGTCCTGCCCTTTGGTGCCTGGGGTAGTTCGAAGCTTTGGTCAGCCTCTGTGGTGAGGAGGAAGCTCCTGGTAGGACAGCTGGTGACGGGAGAGTCCTGGGGGCATGGTGCCAGGCACAGGAGTCACGTGTTTGTTAGGCTCTCATGCGCCCCTGGCAGCATGCTGGGCACTGGGGAAGAGGGCAGAAATGGGTTAGACACACGGCCTCCCTTTACAGGGACACTGGGTATCTGGTCTTCACCCACCGGGGTCAGGAGAAACATGCGGTATCTTCCTGGTGCATCAGTTGATATCAAAGATTTTGGGAGAAAAAATATTCTGTATCTTTTTTTTAACTATTTAATTAATTTTTTGTTGTTGTTGTTGAGAGCATACATAGCTAAACATACACCAGTTCAGCAGTTTCTACATGTAGAATTCAGTGACATTGATTACATTCTTCAAGTTGTGCAACCATTCTCACCCTCCTTTCCTGAGTTGTTCCTCATCATTAACATAAACTCACTGCTCCCTAAGGTTCCTATCTAATTTTTTTAGTTGCTGTTCTCAATTTGATCCCATATACATAGATCTAAAACAGCATAATGCTCAAGGCAGACATACTTTACTAATATGTGTGCTTATATATGGATAAGCATGTATGAATATACAGGTGCATATGTATAGGTGTTTCTGTAGGCAAATGTATATATATGTATGTGTGTGTTACATATATATTCATATATAAAATAAAGCACATAAGGGACACAGTTATAGATACTTCCTAGAGATAACCAAATACATTCAGGGATTGGTTTACTGGGTTTCAGGGCCTAGGACCATAGTCTTGTGGGGCAACTTGGTCAATTGGCATAACACAGCTCATAAAGGTAATGTTCTACATCCTAGGTTGGTGAGTAGCACCTGGGGTCTTACAAGCTTGTGATTGGCCTTCTAAGATACAACTACTGGTCTCTACACATCTACAAAAGAGAAAGAAACCAAAGACTCAAAGAAGAAGCTAGTCTATAAGACTAATAGTCTATGCGAACCACCACAACGTTACCTACTTTGAGACAAGAACTAGATGGTGCCTGGCTACCACTACCAACCATTTGGACCAGGGACACAGTAGATGGCCCAGGATAGAATGGGAGAAAAATATAGAACAAAACTCAAATTCCAAAAAATGTCATACTTACTGGATCAGTAGAGACTAGAGGAACCCCCGAGACTGTCTCCTTGGGATACCCTTTAAACTTGGAGCTCAAAACAATTCCAGTGGTCACCTATCAGCCAAAAGAGAGAGTGGCTCATAAAATAAATAATATCAATGTGAGTACTGTGCTTTTCTAAACAATCGTCTAAATGAGACCCAACGGTCAACATTTACCCTAGACCGAAGATGAAAAGGTAAGGGGGAACAAGGAAGCCAGATTAATGGAAACAGAACAACCAAAATGGAAATAATGAAAATGCTGACACATTGTGTGAAGTGTAACCAACATCACTGAATAATATGTATAAAAAACCAAAAAACCAAGCCCGTTGCCATCAAGTGTATTCCAACTCATAGCAACCCTACAGGACAGAGTAGAACTGCCCCATAGAGTTTCCAAGTGGATTTGAACTGCCGACCTTTTGGTTAGCAGCCATATCATTTAACCTCTGTGCCACCAGGGTTTCTGAAGAATATGGATGAAAACTGTTAAATGAGAACCTAAGATGCTCTGTAAATTTTCTTCAAAAATACGATAAATTATTTTTTTTAATTATGATACCAAAAAATTTGTAAAAATCAGATGGGTGTATTATGGAGTAGAATGCAAAGAAAAAAATCTTACTTCTGATGGCTGCCTTGAACCCCATCCTCAGTGCCCAGGGATCTGTGCTCTTGACCCTTAGTCCTTAGGGACTTAAGGAGCTAAAGAAAGAGAGCATCCAAGCTTGGATTTAGCACACAGCAGGCCTGCAGAAATAACTTCCCTTCCTCCTTCTCTTCCTTCCATCTTTTTTTTTTTTTTAATGTAGCCATTAAAAACAAAACAAAAACCAAGCCTGTTGCCATCAGGTTGATTCTGACTCATTAGAAAGCCTTTATTGCAAGCCAAGATGTCGTGAATCTGAGTCCCCTCTCCCACCATTGCTGATTTCGTTTATTCTGGAGGTACTTTCAGAAAGCTAAGTCTGAACTATTGCTCAGCTGAACCCTAGAGAGTGACAAAGAAAATTAGTGGGATCCTTGTATGCCAACATAAAGTATGGACCCTGTCACCACCAATATGTTTAGTCCAGTAAGGACTTGTGTTGTTTTGTTTTAGAACATTAAAAAAAATTATTGTGGTAAAATATATATAATGTAAAATTTGCCATTTTAACTATTTTTAAGTGTGCAATTCAGTAACATTAATTACTTTAACAGTGTTGTGCAACCATCACGACTATTTCCAAAACTTTTTCCATCCCCCCCAAACAGAAACTCAGTACCCTTTAAGCAATAACTCCCAGTCCCCATCTCCCCCCAGCCTCTGGTAACCACTAATCTACTTTTGTCTATGCATTTGTCTATTCTAGACGGTTCATCCCTTCCCCCCATCTTGCTCTCACAGTCTAGACGGCAGGGTGTGCCCCAGACGACTCTGATAGGCAGCAGGATAAAACACCTTTCACCAGGAGTTAGAGCATTAAGCTGGGAAGATGGGCAATCCCTCCCATCTGGGACATCCTCAGGTAGACAGCTTCATAAAAAAAGCTTCATGGAGGGGCTGATATTAAGCTGGGCAGAGAAGGTGGAGAAGCACTTTGCAGGTGGGAGAAAATGGCAGCAGCAAAGGAGTCTACACCTGAGCAAAGGCCTGGAGGCAGGAAAGTTTGTTTGGATTAGCCATCATTGAGGAGAAGGAAGAGGGTTTTTCTCCTTTCAGTGACATAAGCAGGCCTGAGGGATTCCAGTGGGCTCAGGCCTAACCCCACCCTCCTTGCCCCGTGCCAGTCAAGGTGCTCCTTTAGGCCAAGGGAGCTGGCATTTTCTGGCTCCTTCTCTAGACCTCTGCCTCTGGTGTGGCACTTTTCTCTGCCGACCACCCACTCTTTCTTGAAACTCTCTCTTCCTGGGGCTCCTAACACATGGATCCCTAGGTTTTTTTTTCTCATCTCAGGCTGCCCCTTCTTGTCATCTTTGATTCTTCATCCAGCTCCTGAAGTGTCTCTAAGGGAGAGGCCTTGGCAGCTTTCTGCACATGATGCAAACCTGCCATCAGGATCCCAGGGAAGGGGCTGTCACTGGTTGAGGGAGTGACCTGCCCTGTGAATTTAGCCTTTATTGTTGATGCCCCTAGAGGAACCCCACTCTGCCCTCTCATTTCTCTTGCTCCAGATAAAACAGCAACTGCTCCTTTCTGGCCGAGCTCAATCAATCTGAGTCTCTAGAGGCACCCAGGCATCTGGTTAAGGAAACAGAGCCTTGGACAAAGGGATGAGGGCCCTACCTGCATCTGGTCTCATGGTGGAGACAGAGATGAGTCCCCTGGCTCCTGCACTCAAAGAGGGGAGCCAGGTTGGGGAGGCGTTACAGTCACCGTGACAGACAGTGTCAGAGAGACAAGCCCTGTTGCTATGAAGCTCAGCGGAGGAAGCCATCAATCCAGCCTCAAGGAGGAGATTTGAGTAGATTTGACATTTTCACTGGGGAGATACCCACACACGGAAACAAAAACCAAAGCCAGTGTGTTCTCAGAGGCACCAGAGATAAAAACAAATGCTTTAGGTATGGGAGGAAAAAGGCATTCTCCCCTCTAGGGGACCAAAACCTCTTGGAGGAAGTTGAGTTTGATCCAAACCTCGGCAGGCTGGAAGCAGAGATGGGGTGGCAGTAGAATGAGTCCAGAAAGCGAGCAGAGTCCCTGGGGGCAGGAAAGTATGATTGTTGTTGTCGTTAGGTGCCGTGGAGTCAGTTCCAACTCATAACGACCCCATATACAACAGAAAGAAACACTGCCTGGTCCTGTGCCATCCTCACAATCGTCGTTATGCTTGAACCCATTCTTGCCGCCACTGTATCAATCCATCTCTGTTGAGGGTCTTCCTTTTTTTCGCTGACCCTCTACTTTACCAAGCGTGATCTCTGCCTCCAGAAACTGATTCCCCCTGATAACGTGTCCAAAGTATGTGAGATGCAGTCTCGCCATCCTTGTCTCCAAGGAGCACCGTGGCTGTACTTCTAAGACAGACCTATTCGTTCTTTTGGCAGTCCATGGTATATTCAATATTCTTTGCCAGCACCACAATTCAAAGGTGTCAATTGTTTTTCAGTCTTCTTTATTCATCATCCAGCTTTCACATGCATATGAGGCAACTGAAAACACCATGGCTTGGGTCAGGCACACCTTAGTCTTCAAGGTGACATTTTTGCTTTTGAATACTTTAAAGAGGCCTTTTATAGCAGATTTGCCCAGTGCAGTGCGTCATTTGATTTTTTGACTGTTGCTTCCATGGGTGATGATTGTGAATGCAAGTAAAATGAAATCCTTGACAGCTTCAATCTTTTCTCCATTTATCATGATGTTGCTTATCAGTTGTGAGGATTTTTGTCTTTTTTTGTCAACGTGTGATCCATTCTGAAGGCTGTAGTCTTTGACCATCATCAGTAAGTGCTTCAAGTCCTCTTCATTTTCAGCAAGCAAGGTTGTGTCATCTGTATATTGCAGGTTGTTTATGAGTCTTTCTCCACCCCTGATGCCCGTTAGTCCAGCTTCTCAGATTATCTGCTCAGCATACAGATTGAATAAGTATGGTGAAAGTATACAGCCCTGATGTACACCTTTCCTGACTTTAAACCATGCAGTATCCCCTTGTTCTGTTTGAAACACTGCCTCTTGGTCTATGTAAAAGTTCCTCATGAGCACAATTAAAGGTTCTGAATTTCCATTCTTTGAAATGTTATCCATGATTTGTTATGATCCACATAGTCAAATGCCTTTGCATAGTCAATAAAACACAGGTAAACATCCTTCTGGTATTCTCTGCTTTCAGCCAGGATCCATCTGACATCAGCAATGATATCCCTGGTTCCAGGTCCTCTTCTGAATCCACTGTGAATTTCTGGGAGTTCCCTGTTGATGTACTGCTGCAGCCGCTTTTGAATGATCTTCAGCAAAATTTTACTTGTGTGTGATGATTGTTCAATAATTTCCACATTCTCTTGGATCACCTTTCTTTGGAATAGGCATAAATATGGATGTCTTCCAGTCAGTTGGCCAGGTAGCTGTCTTCCAAATTTCTTGGCACAGATGAGTGAGTACTTTCAGTGCTGCATTCATTTGTTGAAATATCTCAATTGGTATTCCGTCAATTCCTGGAGCCTTGTTTTTTGGCCAATGCCTTCGGTACAGCTTGGACCTCTTCCTTCAGTACCATCAGTTCCTGATCATATGCTACCTCCTGAAATGGCTGAATGTATGTTTTAAAAAAAAATAATAATGGCAAATGATCTAGGGTGGCTGGAGCCTTTTGGTGATGGGGACTCAGAGAAGGTTCTTAAGTGGGGCGATGGGATCGGAGGTGTGCAGTGATTGGCAAGGTTCTCCTAATAGCAGCATCGTACCTGCCATTAGCTGAACGTATTTGGCTTGGGAAAAGTGAAATCCAACCTGCATGGACACCGTAGCAATGATTTCTGGGCAAGCAAAATGGGAGATAGTCTAACTTTTTGGAAACCAGTTGCTTGAGGCATTGATGAGCAGCTGTTTAGTGGATCCTCAATCTTTCTAAAGATGCCATCTTAACCTAGTTTCCTGGGACTTGTACCACTGAATATCTAATGCTTTTAAAATTGAATTGGAAAACCTCAAACAGGGTAGAAAGAACTGTTACTTCAAGCTTCCTATTGGCCCAGTTTCTATTGCCTGTGTGTCTGGCAGCTGGAAAGGCAGTCTCTGAGAAGAGACATTGATGGAGGAGCAGGTCTGCTGGGAGAGCAGAAGATGAGGGCTTGGTTCTGGGTGTTGGGTTTGAGGTGCCTGGTGGCTTGGTAAGTGGAGATATCCAGCAGGCAGTTGTGGCTATGAATTTGAAGCTTTGGATATAGATTTGGGAGCATATTAGCCAGGGCTCTTCTAGTTGTAAATGACAGAATTCCGACATCAAATGGCTTAAGCCAAAGAAATTTAGTGGCTCATGTAAGTGAGAAGCCCAGGGGCTAGATGGTCAGGACTTTAGGCATGGCAGGATCTAGGGGTTCAATGATGTTGTCAGAGCTCTGTCTGTCTGATTGTCTCTCCACATCTCATTTCTGTTGGTCTCTGCTTGGTTTCCTTTTGCATGTATGCTTTCTCCATGAGACAAGTTTCGAATCTCCAGTGGAAAGAGGGAGTAGTGGCCAGAGAAACAAACACACAAACAAAAAAGCCAAATCCATTGCCATCGAGTTAATTCTGACTCATGACCCCATAGGACAGAATAAAACTGCCCCATAAGGTTCCCAAGGAGTGGCTGGTAGATTTGAACTGCCAACCTTTTGCTTAGCAGCTGGGCTCTTAACCACTGTGCCACCAGGGCTTCAGTAGCCAGAGAGGTTGTTGTTTTTTTGTTTTTGTCTTAATAAGGAGACACCTGATCTTGTGTTAATGCTTAAAGGAAAGGTTTTGGCTCAGGGAGGGGACTCTGAAGGAGATGGGCAGGGAGTTAAGAACAGAGGCAGCAGCATTACCTTTGGTTCCAAAAGACCGTTCTTTCTGCATGCAGCCACACGACACGCAGAGTATACATTCCATTTTGGTCACTTAATATTATAGCATATGCATTTTTCATTTGCTGTACAGTATTTATACTTACCTTCTAAAAACTTATATAAAATTTTAAGTTATAAAAGCAATGCATACACCAAACCAGTTACCGTCAAGTCGGTTCCCACTCATAGTGACCTTATAGGACAGAGTAGAACTGCCCCATAGGGTTTCCAAGGAGTGCGTAGTGGATTTAAACTGCTAGCCTTTTGGTTAGTAGCCATAGCTCTTAACCGCTATGCCACCAGGGTTTCTGTTAATGCATATACAGTACAAACGACAAAAAATGCAAACAGTTCAGAAAGGAGTAAGATGAAAACTAAAAGCCTACTTCCTAGAAGTTATGGCTTTTTATAGTTTTCTTCGGAATTCTTCCAAAAACTTTCAATGCATAGATAAGTGTATACATGCACATGTTTTTAAATTGACAAGTGGGATCTCACTGTGCATACTTTCCTGCATTTTGCTTTTTTCACTCAATGCTGTATCTTGAAAACACTTCCTTATTAGTATATATAGAGATAGCTCATTCCTCTTCAAGAGCAAGGTGGTGTTCTATTGTGGCGTTAGATCAGGGCTTGGTTAACCACTGCTCTACTGAGTGGGCTTTCTGTTGTTTCCAATCTATTGCCATTAAAAATAATACTTCACCATACCTTTTAGTCCATTCATCTTTGCATACAGGTGGAACTATTTATATAGGACCCTAGAAATGGAACTAGTGGAGAATACATATTTGCTGTTGTTAGGTGCCGTCCAGTTGATTCTGACTCATGGTGACCCCATGTGTTACAGAGTAGAACTGCTCCATAGGGTTTTCTTGGCTGTAATCCTTACAGAAGTGTAACAGGTAATGCTAACTTGCTCTCTAAAGAGGTCCCATAAATGTTAATATTTTAAAACATGGTCAGGAGATGCACGGATGTTCATTATGTTATTGTCTGTATTTTTCTGGCTGCTTGAATAGTTTATAAACATGGACAGGAGGTCACACAATTTACACTTTCATGAGCAGTGATGGAGAATGCCCCATTTTGGCCAACAGGACATTAACAAACCTTTTAAACCCTTGCCCATCTTAAGGATGGAAAATAGTATGTCCTTTTTTTTTTTTTTTTACAGCTTTAATTTGCGTTTATTTAATCACAAAGGTGGCTGATCTTCTTTTTTTCAGTGAATTGCTTTTTCCATTTCTATTGAGTCATATTTGTTCAATGCCTACCAAATATTTCATTTTACATATGTGCCCTAATTTACTTAACTGTCTTCTTGTGGGTTATTTATGCTGTTTCCAAATGCCTGTGAACATCTGTATAGATAAAGCTTTTTTCTGTTCTCCTTTTAGATTTTTTTCTTTAGTGTACAATTCCAGGAAAAGAATTGCTGGGTCAGTGGTTTGGACAGTTTTATGACTCAGTACATATTGTCAGATTGCTTTCTCAAGGGACAGAACAATGTATGATACCCTGAGTTTCACTATATTCTTGCCAGTGTTGGACATTGTTAGTAAAATTATGATTATTATTTTTGCTACTTTTATAAGTAAAAAGATAGTGCCTTACTTTCATTTGTATTTTTTAACCATCAACGTGGTCTGACATTTTAATATATGTTTGTTTATTGACTGTGTTTTCTCTTCTCTGAACTGCCTGTTCCTCTCCTCTGCCTATTTAACTGATAGCACTTTCTTATACAAAGGAAATGGCATTGTGTCTTATCAAGGAAACCCCTATTTCCTCAGGCCTTGTAACCCTCTAGGAAATTATTGATTGATACCATGGTGTCAAAGTCAATGTCTTACATGACAACATGTGGGTGGGAGTGGTTGGGAAGACTTGTGCTTGCTGTTAGCTGCCGTCAAGTTGACCCCCAACTCATGATGAAACCATGAACAACAGAACAAAATGCTGCCCTGTCCTGTGCTATCTCCATGATGGCTTGGGGATCAGACCATTGGATCCATAGAGTTTTCACTGGGTGATTTTTGGGAGTAGATTGTCAGGTCTTTCTTCCAAGTCTGTCTTCGTCTGGAAGCTCCACCGAAACCTATTCAGCATCATAGGAATACATAAGCTTCCACTGACAGACAGTTGGTAGCTATGCATGAGGTCCATTGACTGGGAATCAAACCTGTATATCCCACATGGAAGGTTAGAATTCTGCCACTGAACCACTACTGCTCCCTGAAAAGACAGAGAAACGCTATTGAGTGAAGAAGGAAGACTTGAATGAATAGAACCCTAGGCAATGATGGTGGGTTCCAGAGATGGGAGGTGAGAGGAAGGTGGGAAAGAATTTGTGAGTCAGATTGAAAATATCTGGGTAACATACTAGGCTCAGAGCTTTTGGGATTTGAGCTTCAAATGGAACTCTGAGATGACCAGTACAGCAATGGCTGTTTCCGAATTTCAACCTGGCGTCATCATTTCTGCTAGGTGAGGCCTTCTTCCAAGGCCAATGCTGCAGAGTAGAAAAGGGTTGAGATGAGGGAGAATTTTGTCTAGCCCTGGGGAAGCAGTTACTGAGCCCTGCTTCTTCAATAAATTTCCCTTTTTATCCAGAGAGTCATTTCATTTCATCATTGTGAAGCAATCTTTGTTAATTAATTTGATATCTAGATTTATTGTTGTTTCAATTTGTATTTCTTTTATTACTACTTTTCATTTTTCATGTATATCATTTCCTTTTATTACCTGTCATATATATAAGGATGGATATATACTATCTGTATGTATGTACATGTGTAATATATATACATACCATTTTATTACTGTGTGTGTGTACTCCCATCTTTTGAGGGAAGTTGACTGTTCATATTTATTTTCTTTCTTTTGGGATGTTAATGTTTTCTTATTGGTTTCTAAATAATCCTATATATTAAATGTCATGTTTCTCACAAACACTTTTTCTAATTTGTCATTTGCCTTCTAATTTTGTTTATTTTTCCCCCTTTTTGTTATTGAAATGCATAGGGCTTAAGTATAAGTTTAATGAGTTTTGACAAATGCATATGCCTGTGTAACCCATATTCCTTTCAAAATATAAAATATTTCTATTATCCCAGAAAATGTCCCTGCCTCCCCTCCCAGTTAATTCTCACCCTCCTGCTGCTCTGCCAGAGGCAATAACTGCTCTGATTTCTACCACCGTAGATCAGTCTTGCTTGTTCTAGACTTTCATTTCATATAAATGGAATCATAAAATATGTGCTTTTCTGTGTCGGTTTCTTTAACTCAGCATGATGTCTTTGAGATTTACCCATGCCGTTAGTATATCAGTAGTTTGTCCCCCCCCCCCCTTTTTTTGCTTGGGATTGCATTGTATGAATATAGCACAGTTTATATCCATTCTTCTACTGTTTGCTGTTTGAGTTGTTTCTAGTATTTAGCTATTATGAATAATTCTCCAATGAACATTCTTATATAAGTGTTTTTGTGTACATATATTTTTATTTCTCTTGGGTAAATATCTAGGAATGGAATTGCTGGGGTTTTTTATGATAGGTGTATGTTAAAAATTTTTTTAGCATCTTCCAAACTGTTTTCCGAAGTGATTTACCATTTTACATTCCCACCAGCAGGGTATGAGAATTCCAGTTGTTCCATATCCTTGCCAACATTTGGTGTTGTAAGTCTTTTTAATTTTCGTTATTCTAGTGGATTGTAGTGGCATTTCATCATAATGTTAATTTTCATTTCCCTGATAACTTATAATATAAACACATTGGCCACTCATGTTATAGTGTATTTGACTTGGAGAAACTTTAAGTTTTATGTAGTTGAATTCATTCATCTTTTCTGTTATGACTTTTATTGCTTTTATATGGAAAAATCTTTCTTAGTACCAAAATCTAATAAGTATTTACCTATATTTCCTTCTAGTACTTAATTGGTTTAATTTTTTTTACTTTTGATTCTTTAATCTACCTATGATTTGTTGTGTTTTAAGTTTCAAGTAAACTATTTGTCCTCATATAGCTAACAAATTGAACTATATACTGTATAATCAGTTCTTCCTTTCCCCATTTATTTGATTACCACATTTATCTTAAACCTACATATAACATATTATTGGATCTATTTTCATGCCACTACTTTACTGTCTGAGTCCCTGGGTGGTGCAGCAATTAACATGTTCCACCAAAAGGAGCCGTTAATTGAAAGGTTGGAGGTTCAAGTCCATCCAGAGGCACCTTGGAATAAAGCCGGGAGATCTACTTCCCAAAAATCAGCCAGTGAAGACCCTATGGAGCACAGTTCTACTCTGACACACATGGGGTTGCTAGGAATTGAAAGCAGCTCAGTGACAATTGATTTGGTTATGTTACTGTTCATTTTTCCACCAATAGCACATTGTTCCAATTATTAAAATTTTAGAATGTATTTACCAAGTAAACAAATCTACCTTCATTACTCTTTATTTCTTCAAAAATGTCTTGGCAATTTCAGCTGTTTGTCTAAGCTAACTATGGTAGGCTGAGTAATGGTATCCCCAAAGATGCCCATGTTGTAATCTCCAGAACCTATGAATATGTTAACTTACATGGTAAAAGGGACTTTGGAGGTGTGATTAAGTTGAGGATCTTGTGATAGGAAGGCTATCCTGGATTACCTGGGTAGGGCCGAAGTAATCACAAGGGTCCTTATAAGAGGGAGGCAGAGAGAGGAGATGATGGAAGCGGAGACCGGAGACATGCGGCCACGGGTCAAGGAATGCCAGCAGCCTTTAGAAAATAGAAAAGGCAGGAAATGCAGTCTCCCCTGGAACCTCCAGAAGAAACCAGCCCTTAAGGAGCCTGGTGACACAAAGGGTTTGCACTCGGCTGGTAACCAAAAGGTTGGAGGTTCTAACCCATCCAATGGCACCGCAGAAGAAACAGACTTAGAGGTCTGCTTCTGTAAAGATTATAGCCAAGAAAACCCTATAGAGCAGTTGTACTCTGTAACATATAAACCAAAAAACCAAACCTGTTGAAGGGAAGGACAACACACAATACAGGGGAAGTCAGCACAACTGGACTAAACCAAAAGCTAAGAAGTTTCCTGAATACAACCAAACACTTTGAGGTACAGTAGCAGGGGCGAGGGTCTGGGGACTATAGTTTCAGGGGACATCTAGGTCAATTAGCATAACAAAGTTTATTAAGAAAATGTTCTGCATCCCACTTTGGTGAGTGGCATCTGGGGTCTTATAAGCTAGCAAGCAGATCTAAGATCCATGAATTGGTTCCAACCCACCTGGAGCAAAGGAGAATGAAGAACACCAAAGACAAGGGAAAACAGGAGCCCAAGAGACAGAAAGGGCCACATAAATCAGAGACTCCGTGAGCCTGAAACCAGAAGAACTAGATGGTGCCCAGCTACCACCAATGGCTGCCCTAACAAGGAACATAAGAGAGAGTCCCTGACAGGGAAGGAGAAAAGTGAGGTGCAGAACTCAAATTCTAGTAAAAACACCAGACTTAATTGTCTGACTGAGACTGGAGGGACCCCAGGAGACATGGTCCCCAGATTCTCTGTTAGCCCAAAACTAAAACATTCCCGAAGCCAACTCTTCACTCAAAGATTAGACCGGACTATAAGACATAAAATGATACTTGTGAAGAGTGTATTTCTTAGCTCAAGTAGATACTTGAAACCAAGTGGGCAGCTCATGTCTGGAGACAAGATGAGAAGGCAGAAGGGGACAGGAGCTGGTTGAGCGGACACGGGAAATACAGGGTGGAAAGAAGGAGTGGCTGTCACATTATAGGGAGAGCAACTAGGGTCACATAACAAGGTGTGTATAAGTTTTTGTATAAGAAAACTAACTTGATCTGTAAACTTTCACTGAAAGCACCCATAGACACACACAAAAAACCAAACCCGTTGCTGTCAAGTTGATTCCGACTCAGTAACTCTATAGGACAGAGTAGAACTGCCCCATAGGATTTCCAGGGAGCGGCTGGTGGGTACAAACTGCCAACCTTTTGGTTAGCAGCCGTAGCTCTTAACCCCTGCACCATCAGGGCTCCCTGTGACACATGGGGTCTCCTAAATCACAAATCAACAATAAAAACAAATCAACAGATGGAACCAGCCCAACTGATGTCTTGATTTTAGCTCCCTAAGACTCATCTTAGACTTCTGACCTCCAGAACTATACGGGGATAAATCTGTGTTGTTTTCAGCTACTCGGTTTTTGGTAATTTATTACAGCAGTGATAGGAAACTAATACACTAAATTAAGAATTTTTAAAAAAATCCGGTTCTGTATGTTGCGCCACTGTGCTTTTGATTGGAATTATATTAAGCAGAAAATTTAGTTGGGGAAGAACTGACAACTTTTATACTCTTCAGCCTTGCTATCTAGACTTCTTTAGAAAAGTGCCCCATATCACCTCTCTGGCCACTTCTGTCCATGGCTCGCTGTCTTTGGTTTCTCCAGACATATACCCTGAGGCAAGGGTTTACGTGCAAGTAGGTCATTTGAATGGTGATTCTAGGAAACACCTGTGGGAGCATGAACACACAAAGCAGGGAAGGGAACGCAGCCAATAAAGGTGCTTTATCAAGCAAGTGACCACCGTGGGAGACTGGTGTTTAATCCCACAGGGGGGCACTCTGGGAGCCTATGTAGAAAGAACATGCACTTCAGAGGTGTCCGAGTTTTCTCTAGGGAGAAAATGCATCACTTAAGCAATGGGAGGGGTATCAGACCTGGTAAGATCAAGTGAGCCTAGTCTCTGCATCCGCTGGCTACGTTTGGGCATCTCTCTTCCCTACCTCGGGTCTCCAAACCAAAACTAAACCAACTGCAGCTGAGTCAATTCCAACTCACGGCAACCCCAGGTGTGCAGAGAACTGCACTCCATAAGATTTTCAAGACTGTGACCTCTCAGAAACAGATTACCAGGCCTTTCTTCCAAGGCACAGTTCTAGGTGGGTTCAAACTGCCAACCTTTCAGTTAGTAGTCAAGTGCTTAACTGTTTGCACCACCCAGGGACTCCTTGCCCTGGGTCTCAGTGTCTCCGTAGTCCCTCCCTGCCTCCTCACAGGGAGGTTGTTTTACGAAAGGGGATAAGGCTGGTCTAACTCTGCACAGGAAGTGGCAGCCAGAACAGCTTCCCACAGGTGAGTTGCCCACCAAGTGTTTAAATAGATGTAGCAGGTGAGCCCTTTGCCCTAACCATTGTGATGGGCTCCTGATTCCCAAGTGTCAGCATCTGCATCTCTTTGCCCAAGGGCTTCCCCTGCTGGCCAGAGCTTCTGGCAGGCCAGCAGTGCCAAAGGATTAAGAACACCCTGTCTGAAGCCTCCAACCAATGGCTGAGTGAGGTGGATGTGCAAATACCCCAGCTCTCTTGCCCCAGGGAAGTGGGAATGCAGAACTCTGAGGCATGAGTCCTCACAGGTTCGCAGCATTCCCCATGGGCTAAAGCTCCAGGCACTCCATGCTTGATAACACACCCCTTATTGGCTACCTTCCTTTCCCTGTCTCACATCCTCATGCCCCAAAAGGTGTCTTCTGAAGTCACCTCCCAAATAAATACTTACACCGGAATCCTTGTGTCATGGTCATTATCTGGGGGAACCCAAACTAAGATAGTCAGGAATGGGCTTAAATGGCTCAAGAGGTGAGATGGAGGCATTTCCAGGCATAGGAATCAGAGACAGGCAACCTCTGAGCTGAGAGAGGGAATGTTTGAGCCTGGGTGCTAGCTGGGAAAATCTAGGCCTTCTTTTACAGCTTTTGTTGTGGTTGTTATTTGCTGCCGAGTTCATTCAACTCATGGCAACCCCATATGTGCAGAGTAGAACTGCTTCATAGGGTGTTCAAGGCTGTGAAATTTTGGAGGCAGATCAGGAGATCTGTCTTCCAAGGTGCCTCTGGGGGGTTTGAACCGCTAACCTTTCAGCTAGTAGTTGAGCACTTAACTGTCTGTACCACCCAGGAATCCCCTTTACACCTGTATTTTTATGACTTCCCTGACCTTTCCTTTTGCTTGGCTGGCTGGTCACAATGACTATTATTTGGGGTCTAACCCTGAGAATAGCATTCTAATAGTGGTTCTGGCCTCAGGGCAAGCCACTCTGAACTTCCAGAAGGAGTGAGAGTGAGGCCCTTCACCTGTCTGGAAACTTGTTTGCTCCTTTCCATTGAGGCAGCAGAACAGGGGGCCACCTAGAAGGCATGTCGGCAGGAGAGCTGAGAACAAAGGCTCTAGTAGGAACAACTATCTGTGCAGGAGAACTTAATGTGCTCCTGGGAGGGAGGAACATTGGCAAGACTGATCTAGTGCTCCAAGGAGGACATTCTGAGGGGCCCTCCCTTGTAACCATGGGGATGGAGGGAAGTGGGAGCCTGGCAGGATCCATACCCCCATAAAAACGTTGGCGGCTGGATTTCAAGATGAAGTGCCTGCAGATACCCTCAGACGCCACGTAATTTATGGGGCAATCAGAACTCCTCCTGAAGGGCTGCGAGGGAAAAGAAGCTGTGATTCAGGGCCTCCAGGGCTTGGATGTTTAATGCGGCACTGGGAGCCCATAAAGATTTAGATCAGAATGATTTGCCCATTTAGGATGCTGAAGTGTGTATCAGCACGGCACCCCAGGATGCCGCTTCTCCTCCGAAGCTCAGATGTCTCGATACCGAAATCAGCAAACCCAGTATTGAAGGGGTACCGTGTAAGTCGCCAAGCCAGAGATCCGGAGGCCAAAAATTATCCATCTGGAACCTGTGGGCTGGCTACCACCAAGGCACTAAGAGAAGCTAAGAACCTCTAGCTGGAAAGGTTCTTGCACAGGAGAAAGCTGAAGCCAGAGAAGTCAAGTGACTTGCTCACAGTCACACAGTGTGCCCGGGCCGTTGGCACCAATGTTAAGTTCAACTTTAAGAAAAAAGGAACTAAAGTCTATGCAAGTAGTCCCTGGGTGGCACAAACTGGTTAAGCACTTGACTGCTAACAAAAAGTTTGATGGTATGAACCCACCCAGTGGGTGCCTCAGAAGAAAGGCCTGGCGATCTGCTTCCACAAGGTTACAGCTATGAAAACCCCATGGAGTGCAGTTCTACTCCGAAACACACAGAGTCACCAAGAGTCGAAACTGACTCGACAGCAACTTTTTTTTTTAAATAATTTTTACTGTGCTTTAAGTGAAAGTTTACAAATCAAGTCAGTCTGTCACATATAAGCTTATATACACCTTACTCCATACTCCCACTTACTCTCCCCCTAATGAGTCAGCCTGCTCCCTCCTTTCAGTCTCTCCTTTCGTGACGATTTTGCCAGTTTCTAACCCCCTCTACCCTCCTATCTCCCCTCCAGACAGGAGAGACAGCAACTTTTTGATGTTGTTTTTAATCTATGCGAGAAAAAGCTGACATGATTCCTTCTTGGAATGCAACGAAAACCAAAACCAAACCCAGTGCCGTTGAGTTGATTCCGACTCATAGCGACCCTATAGGGCAGAGTAGAACTGCCCCACAGAGTTTCCAAGGAGCGCCTGGCGGATTCGAACTGCCGACCCTTTGCTTAGCAGCCATAGCACTTGACCACTGCACCACCAGGGTTTCCCTTGGAGTGCAAAGAGGTGCAAGATACACAAATAGTATCTTGGTGTTTTAAAGCTTGACTATTCAGGTTGCTTTTCTAAGTGCAAGATATGAAGCAGTGTTGCAACATTTTCAGAATCTGTAATGGTTGGTTCAGCAATTAAGAGGGAACCTATTAAACCATATATGTGGTGACTGACTCGTGAAATTGACTAAAAATGGCACCTGTGTGCCTTTGAGCTGAGAGATTTCCAGGGCCTGGGGATGAAAATGCTCAGCAGATGTTCACTGAATCAAAGGATGAGTAAGTCCAACTCTCTCAGAGGAAAAAAAAATTTTTTTTCCTTTCTGACTTAAAAAGTAATACATGTTTATCTCAGAAAAGTTAAAAAATTCAGAAAAATATAAAGAGGAAAACAATAACACTCATCAACCACTCTACCACTTCTAGAAACAACCATTATTAACATTAGGATATGTTTCTAACAAGCCTTTTGTTTTTTCTTACATATATATTTTTTAAATTTGTTATCGGCTTTAGCTAGAGGTTTATGTTTCGCTTTGATTCTAGCTTACCATTTAACAGCGAGTCTCCAAAGAGATGACGTTAGGTAGCTGCATTATATTCCACTGAAAGGTGGTGACATGATTTATTAACCTGTTTCTAGGTCGTTTCCAATCTTTCAGTATTATAAATAACACGGTGATAAACACCCTGGTGCATAAATCTGGGTGCCCCCTCTGGCCGTGAGGGGCAGTTCTGCTCCCAGCAGTGAGAGCCCGCAGAGAATCATGCCCTCCTGGCACTTCTGGTGCCAGGCCCCGAAACCTCCAAATCCTGGAAATGACCTAACGTGGTGGAGGAGAAAGACTGGATCATGTGAACTCACTGACTGCACTGCTGAGCGCTGTGCCCTGGGGCAAGTCCCTCTGCCTTTCTGTGCCTCAGTTTCCCTTCTGTGAAAGGTGAAGCGGGAACTAGGTCAGTGGTTTTCAATTTAATTTTTAAAACCCATTTTGTTTAAAGGAAAATCTACATAGAAGCCCATATGGAAAACTGAAAAGAAAGGTACTCCTTTGGCTGGGGTTAGAGACTTGTCTCCTTGTTTTTCTTTAATTCAACAGAAATCACGGAGGGCCTGTGTGCCTGGCTCTGTGCCTAGACCCGTTAGGCCCTTTGTTGGGGTTTGAGCTGAAATGGGCACTGCTGGTGGTACTAAGGTTGACACCATCGAACAGTTACTTTTTGACAACATTAGTTGAATTGCCCCAGGCTCTGCTCCCTTGCAGTGACGGCCTTGCCTGATTCCATGGTGTCTGGTGGCCCCTGAGGTACCTGCTCAGAGCCCCAAGGCCCTGCAGGCCCAGTCTGGACAAGGCCCTGCACGTCTGCCCATTCCAGAGACCTGCAGCTCTGGTACCACGATTTATACCACTAATACTCTCAGGAACAGATTACCCAATAAGCAAGGTGTGAACGGGCTTACTTGTGCTTACTTTCTATAGTGCACAATTTCACTTGTTTTTCACCACAGCAAAGATGTGGTCAAACCCACGTGTAATTGTGCACTACAGATTAGTGAGTAAACACAAACAAGCTCATGCGTACCACGCTTACTAGTTAATCCGCTCCCAACAGCGGCCGCTGTCCATTGAGCTCTCCTGACTCACTGGGCCCCATGCTAAGTGTTTTATGAGTGCTGTCTCACTCAGTCCTCACAATGACTTGGAGGTAGTTTCTACCATTATCCCCATTTTACAGATGAGGAGACTGGGTTCAGCGTTGCTAAGTATTCTCCTAAGGTTACCGTCCTTCTGGCTCCAGAGCCCATGCCCCTGGCCACTGCACTTGCTGGCTGTGGGAGCCCGACTTCATGCTTCCACACATGGCAAGACTCAGATTCCCACAAGGCTCTGGGTGCAGAGGGCTCTTCTATCACCAGCTGGTGCCCTCCTGTGTACCCTGCTGACCCATCACCACTTCTGCCTGTACCACAGAGGAGCTGTGAATGGGGTGATGCTGACTCCATCTTGAGGCAGCCGTGGTTCTAGCCTGACTGGGTCTGGCTGGTAGCATGGGTTGGGGCTGAGGGACCCAGGCCATGTGTCTCTGTCTAGAATTCCCTGACCTGCCCTGAACCCTGCTGTGCTTCCCCACACCCACCCCTCCTCAGTAGAAAGCTATTGGCAGCTTTCTCTTTCCTGTCATCTCAACCCAGGCACCTCAGTAAGCCCCAAAATAATTTGTGACAAATCAACTAACTTTGGGACTAGAGTTCCCAGGGACCTTAGGTTCTAGAATTGGCTCAGCTATATACTGGCTCTGTCTCCTTGGCCCCCAGCTTCTTGGCTGTGATGCAGGAGGATGTTGCTGCCCTCCCCCTCCTCCAGGCTCTGGGCCGGGCTCTTGGAGACTCCTGATAGAGTGGACTTTGTGAACCCTGGAGTGGTGCATGTGAGAAGGGAGCCTAGAATGACCTAGGGAACGAAGCTCCAGGAATGGTGTTCACCAGTGGATTGAGCCCGGAAGGACCTTACTGTGATGCTGAACAACCTTCTGGCTGGTGAAGCTTAGAGACTGGCCAGCAGTGACCTGCAGCCTCTCTTGGAGCCTGAGTTTCCTTATCTGTAGGATGGGGTCATCCTACTCCCAAACAGCGGATGTGAGGACGAATTGAGACAACACATGGGAAGGTCTTAACACTACCCCTGTCCCCTGTAGGTGCTCCAAAACCAAATCCATTACTGTCAAGTTGATTCAGACTCATAGCGACCCTATAGGACAGAGTAGAACTGCCCCATAGGGTTTCCAAGGCTGTAATCTTTATGGAAGCAGATTGCCACATCATTCTCCCATGGAGCAGCTGGTGAGTTCGAGCCGCCAACCTTTCAGTTAGCAGCTGAGATGCTTAACCACTGCAACACCAGGGCTCCTTCCGTAGGTGCTCAGTAAGTGTGAATTCCCTCCTCCTCTCCCTCTCCCCCAAACCCTGGTGGCATAGTAGTTAAGTGCTACGGCTGCTAACCAAAGTGTCAGCAGTTCAAATCCACCAGGCGCTCCTTGGAAACTCTATGGGGCAGTTCTACTCTGTCCTACAGGGTTGCTATGAGTTGGAATTGACTCAATGGCAATGGGTTTGGTTTTTTTTTTTTTTTTTTTGGTCTCCCTCTCCCACAGATTCCTGCCCTGGACAGAAGGGCCTCACAGTTCCAGCCTCTCTGGGTTCACCTCCAAGGTTTGCAGTGTGGCCAAGAAGCTCGGCAAAGCCGTCTAGGATGGGGATAGCCAGGTTTGAGCAGTGTGACAAGTCCTGAGTCTCTGGGAGCAGAGATGAAGATCAGAGGCCAGGCCCCAGGCACGTGCCGGGCTGAGCTGAGTGTGAGAGCTGCGGCTGCACCAGGCCTGGGGGATGGGCACTGGGAACGGAGCATTGGGTCCTTTTGTCTGTTGTAACCCAAATCTCACAACTGCCCTGGGAAGTAGGTGCATATTCAGTCTCTAAGATTTCTACCTTCCAAACGGGGTGAAAGGGTGGGGTGTGATGACAGCTGGCCCTGCTGCTGACAACTGTGTGACCGTGGGCAAGCCCCCTCCCCACTTTGGCCCTCAGTTTCCATACTGGTAAAACCAAGGTGTGTTTCAATGCATGCTGAGGAATTGTGGTCTGCGACTCTGTCTCCCCCACCTGGCCCCTGGACGGGATTTGCAGGTGTCTTGGTTCTGCGCATTAGTGGGATGGTTATTGTGTCTGTGGCCCACCCTGCCCACTGGCCTGTGAAATCCCCGAGGGCAGGGACCGTATCTGATTCATCTGTCAGTACCCTCCTGGGCTCAGGCCACAGTGCTGTTCAGTCCACGTCTGACTAAATGAGGGAGTGCAGAGCTCTCTGGGTGGGGGCTGCCAGCCAGTGTCCCTGCCTGCCTGCCCTCCCCCAGGACCAGCCTGGCTCCAAGTCTGGGAGCTGGGAGACTGGCTGTCAGGGCCACAAGCAGGTTTAGTGTGCTCTTGCCATTTTCTCTCCAGTGCAAAGCAGGTTTTGTCTGGGTGATGCTAGACAATAGCCCACAGGGCTTCTGTTATCGGTTCCAGATCTGTCTGGTTGGCCAGGCTGGGCTTTTAGAGGTCAGGGGCCCGGTCAGATTCCTCTCTGTGTCCACAGTATCCAGTGCAGGGTCTGGCACAGAGTGGGGCCCAGCGGCGGGCAGAGAAGCCATTTCATTGTTGGCCTTTACTACTGTCCCCCATTTAAACCTTCATTCAGACCATTCCTCAGTCACCATCACCGAGAGCCACGCAGACCTGCACTAGGCTGTACTACGCAGGAGACAGAGCTAAAACTACCCAGTCCTGATCCTAGCCTGGAAGAGGCTGACAGGTCAGCTTAGGGTTGTAGTGGACAGTGTGCTATGGGTGCAATGGAGGACAAACCAGAGGAGGGAGACAGTAACCAGGGACAGGAAGCCAGCCTCTGAATCCACAGGCCCCAGAGCCAGATGCATGTGCTCAAATGCCAGCTCTTTCATGATGAGCTATGCAACTCTGAACAAGTTATTTAACTCTCTGTGCCTCCGTTTCCTCATCTGTAACAAAAATAATACCAGTAAGGACCTTAGAGCGACTATTGGCAGATAGCGAGCGAGTGAAAACCAGGTGCTGTTGAGTCAACTCCGACTCCACGTGAGTCAGAGTAGAAATGTGCCCCACGGGGTTTTCAATGGCTGATTTTTTGGAAGTAGATCACCAGGCCTTTCTTCCAAAGCACTCCTAGGTGAACTTGAACCACTAACATTTCAGTTAGCAGCAGAACATGTTAACCACCCAGTAAGTGAGTAGTTATTATTGTCAGTTAAAGGAAGAAAACAGACGGCTCCACATTTGAATGGGTTTCCTGCAGGGGACAGGAGAGGTTTCTAGCCCACTCCCTGGCCTCTAGGTCCCCTGAGGACTTTCTCAGAATTCAAGAGCTTTGCCACCCAGTTTGAACACTGCTCATCTAGGGGGAGACTGAGGTGCAGGGAGAGACAAGTGCTTGTCTGAGTGGCAAAGCCAGGACTGAACCCAGGAGCTCCTGCCTCCCAGCCTAACCTGTTTTCTCCTTACCAGGCTACCTTCCTTGTAAAACTCCATACCTGTTTGTCACTTATATCAATCACACCAGGCCTGGTGTGAAGCGCAGCCGGATGCTTTTCAAAATTCTTCCCAAAGCAAGTGCGTGAGCTGGTATTCACTGATGCTTATACCAGCTGGAGCTGTGATGAATTTAGAAGGGTTTCTTTTTTAAAAAATATTTAGTTTGGGTGCTTTTGCCATTTGGAAACCCTGGTAGTGTACTGGTTAAGAGCTATGGCTGCTAACCAAAAGGTCAGCGGTTTGAATCCACCAGGCATCCCTTGGAAACTCTATGGGGCAGTTCTACGCTGTCCTATGCAGTAGCTAGTTGCTTTGAGTCAGACTCGACAGCGAAGGGTGTGTTTTTTTTTGCCGTTTAAAAATCTATCCAGGGAAGTGTGATCACATACCTCCCTTTTCTTATGATGCATTCATCAAAACAAGAGAGAATGTGATTTTTTGAAAATCACTTGCTTCCCTTCTACTTCCCTTCTTGCAAAAGCCACCTTCTCTGTCTCCTGCCAGGATTCAAAGGCCTCGAGAGCCTCTTCACCTGACCTCTCCAGCCAGGCTCCCACTCAGCCTCTTGCCTTTCTTACACTATTGCAGCAGCATCTTCCCTGTGTCCTGGCACATCGTCTTGCTGCCTCCATTCCTTTCTCTACAGAGCTGAGGTATATTTAAAAAAAAAAAAAAATGTATTCCCACCCTTTTCCTACCCCAAATCTTCTGACTCCCCGGAATCTGCAGGGTAAGGTCCAAAGTCCTCAGCTTCAGTTGACCTATTCGTTTCACTTCCCTCCTCCTTCCTCCTTCCTAGACACAAACCATGTAAACCCTGCAGAGAAGGTAGAACAGTGTTTGTAATGTATATATTAATGGCAAAGCATAATGGTAAAATGAGCATCTGTGAATCCACACCCGCCTCTGGAACTAGAACATTCTTGGTGCTCTTGCATCTTCCTGATCCTACCCCCTTGCTTCTCCGGAGGTGACCATGAACCAGAATCTGGTGGTTATCATTTCTTTGCTATTTTGTAATAGCTTTAGCCCGTATGGAAACCCTGGTGGCGTAGTGGTTAAGTGCTACAGCTGCTAACCAAAAGGTCAGCAGTTCAAATCCACCAGGCGCTCCTTGGAAACTCCATGGGGCAGTTCTACTCTGTCCTATAGAGTCGCTATCAGTCGGAATCAACTCAATGGCACTGGTTGGTGGGTTGTGTTAGCCCATATGTAAATAAAAAAACAAACCAAATCTATTGCCGTTAAGTCAATTCCAACTCACAGTGACCCTATAGGACAGAGTAGAACTGCCTGCCCCATAGAGCTTCCAAAGTGTGCCTGGTGGGTTGGAAATGCCAACCTTTTGGTTAGCAGCTGTAGCTCTTAACCACTACACCACCAGGGTTTCCGAATAATAACAGCTGCCATTTATGAAGGTTTGATTAATTATACCTCAGGTGATCTGCTAGGTTCTTTACTAACGTAAAGTTATAATCCTAAAAAAAAAAAAGTTATAATCCTACAGGACAGAAATTATCTGCAGGGTGTTTCCCTGGCTTCTCCACCTTGGGGCTCCCTTTAGCGCCCCCTATTGGCAGAGCCTAGGGAGCCGGTTTGCCAAACAGTTGCTAACAGAGTCCTAGCTCTGGCATCACAAAGCAAAATTCAGAGGGGTAGGTTTAGAGATGAGAGGCACAGCAACCAATTAAAAAACACGTGATCACTTTTGACTGAAAAAAAAACAACTGGACTGGGTGTGGCCTGGAGGCCACCAGTTTAAAATCTCTGCAAAGCGGCATTATTTCCTCTGAATCTCCATTTTGTACTTTCTGTTCTTGCCACAGGGAACGTCTCAACCTTTCCCCAAACCTGGAGCTCTTCCATGGCTACACCTTCATTTATCCTTTTCTGTCTCAGATCCTTCCCCACCTGCCATACTTTGCTCCCTGTTAAGTCCTTCTCATTGCTGAAGGCCCATTTCAAATGCTGCTTCCTTTGTAGCGTTTTCT
The DNA here is from genome assembly GCF_030014295.1 of Loxodonta africana. Taxonomy (NCBI): domain Eukaryota; kingdom Metazoa; phylum Chordata; class Mammalia; order Proboscidea; family Elephantidae; genus Loxodonta; species Loxodonta africana. The sequence goes on along the minus strand of NC_087350.1, from coordinate 79,616,192 downwards.
CTGATCTCTCCAGTTGGAGGTAATAAAAATATCCTTCCCTTGGGTTCCACAGCTCCGTGGCTGCCCTCTCTCTGGGCAACAGGCATTGCTCCCTCAGCTTCACAGTTGCTTTGGTTATGACTCATCTCTTTGCTTGGAAATTTTTTTTTTAAGTTTACGAAAGGCAATACAACAGTATGGGAATAGAGAAATGATCGCTTATAACCCCACTGCTGACACAGCTTCTATCATTTTAATTTATTCCTTTCTAGTCTTTCTGTCTGCATGTTCTGATGTATGTAGCACACATATAATGCTGTATCCGATTTTTTTACCCTTAATAAAGGGTCAAAAAACTTTTTCCCATGTTGCTTCAGTCTTCATCACAATTTTAATTGTTACGCACTGTTCATGGTGTACTCGTTAGTAATTTTTTGGTTATGAGTGGCAGAAACTCGAATCTTAACAAGCTTAAGCAAAAAAGGGAACTTTGTGAAGAGGATATTGAAGTATTTCACAGAAGCCAAGGGTAGATGTGTGGCTGGGCCTTGGGGGGCCCCTGAAACAGGGAGCCAAATGACACAAGGTTTGTCTGTGGCTTGCCTTGGCTTTACTCTCTTCTATTCTGCTCACAGACTGGCTCCCTCTGCTTTCCCTCTTCATGTGGCAGGAAACACCCGCTACAAAGCAGAGTTACATTCTGCTAATGTTAGTTGCATCGAGTGGACCCCAACTCATAGCAACCTACGCACAACAGAACAAAATGTTGCCCCGTCCTGGGTCATCTTCATAATTGGTGGCATGTTTGCATCTTCCAGCACTATATTGGACAATGTCTTGTTGTCATTCATAAGATTTTCATTGACTGATTTTTGGAAGTAGATCACCTGGCCTTTCTTCCTAGTCTGTCTTAGTCTGGACGCTGCTGAAACCTGTCCATCATGGGTGACCCTGCTAGTATTTGAAATACTGGTGGCATAGCTTTCATCATCACAGCAACATGCAAGCCACCACAGTATGACAAACTGAGAGACAGGCAGTGGTACTAATGTGGTGACCCTTAAATAACCAGTAGTTAGTAGTGGCACAGGGGTTAAGAGCTCAGCTGCTAACCAAAATGTCGGCAGTTCGAATCCATTAGCTGGCTCCTTGGAAATCCTATGGGGCAGTTCTACTCCGTACTATAGGGTCGCTATGAGTCAGAATTGACTCGACAGCAATGGATTTCAATGGGTAGCGTAGAAAAAAAGCCCTAGTGGCCTAATGGTTAAGAGCTTGGCTGCTAACCAAAAGGTTGGCAGTTGGAATCCACCAGCCGCTCCTTGCAAACGCTACGGGACAGTTTTACTCTGTCGTGTTATAAGGGTTGCTACGTGTTGGAATAGACTCAATGGCAATGGGTTTGCTTTTAGTGTAGAAAACGAGAAGATACTTTCATTTTGAGATTTTACTTTGCTTCCAAATAACTGCTGCTGTAGTCATGTCATGTATTAGCATATAAAGTTTTCTTCATTTTAAATTGTTTTCTTTGGATTAATTCTTCGATGGGATGACTCGGTTGTAAAGTGTTTACATTTTTATGATATTTGATATTATTGCTCAATTGATTTCAAAGAGTTATCCGAGTTCACTCCCATCTAACAGTAGTGTGTAAGAGAGACCTGTTTCATTGTACCGTTGAGAGAACTGGGCGTTATGACTTGAAATATATTTTTTGCTTTTTTAATAATCGTTAAAGGAGATCTCACTGTAACCTTTATTAGCAGTTTTCCTCTACTAAGGCTGAAGACTTTCCCATAGATTTGTTTATTAGAGTATATCCCCTTTTGTGAATTGTCTCTTCCTGTTTCTGTCCATTTATCCAGTGGAATGTTAATCCCCATTCAGACGTAATTCTTTCTTTCTTTTGTATGTGCATGGCACTTTCTCTACCTTTTTGGGGGGCACGAATCACATTCTGTCTTGTATTGTGGTTCTTTGTGTCCATGTCTGATCTCTCTTGTTGGACTGTGAGCTCCTGCTGGGCAGAGCCAGTCCAGGCACCATCCTTGCATGGAGCCTTGTCCTAGTAACATGCTTAAAACAAAACAAAAACAAACAAACCCACTGCCCTTGAGTCGATTCTGACTCATAGCAACCCTATAGGACAGAGTAGAACTGCCCCATGGAGTTTCCAAGAAGCGCCTGGCAGATTTGAACTGCTGATCTCTTGGTTAGCAGCCATAGCACTTAACCGCTATATTACCAGGGTTTCCAGTAACGTGCTTAAAAAAAAAAGGGGCTTAGTGATGATTAATTGGATAAGATAAACATACGGCTACAGTCTACATGCTGCAGAAGTAATTGTTCAGCCTGGGTCCTACTGCATACAGGCTACCAGGATGCAAGAAGCACAGACTTCATTCATTCATTCATTCAACACATGGTTACCGAAGATCTAGTGCATTCCAGGTTCTGGGGGAGTGCTGGTGAGCACGTCTTCCTGGAGCTTACAGTACAGCGGAGGCAGAGAAACAAACACCTGTCGCATGGTTAGTGACACTTCCTCCTTATCCCAGAGACTTCCAGACAGTTCTGGAGTGCAGGTCTAACACTGTCTAGCATAGGGATCAGCAATTTTTTTCTGTAAAAGGCCAGAGAGTAAATATTTTAGGCATTGCAGGTCATATATTCTTCGTGTGTGTGTGTGTGTGTGTGTGTGTCTTACAACCCTTTAAAAATGTAAAAACAATCCTTAAACTCATCAACCTTGCAAAAACGGACTACAGTTCTGATATGCTTTGCAGGCTGTAGTTTGCCAACCTTCATCCAGCACATCAAAGCTGGGAGGGCCAACTCCCTCATTATACAGATGGGGAAACTGAGGCCCAGCGAGGAGAAGCTATGTGTTGGGGTCCTGTGGTGATAAGTGTGCTGAGCAAGGTAGCGGCAGACTTCCCTGGGCCTCAGCACAGTCCCTGCACCTGTGTTCTGGGATAACCCATTCCCTTCCTCCTAAGGGAGCAGGATTATGGCTCTACCGGCACTACCCCGCAGGTCAGGATGTGGCTTGTTAGCAGAGCACAGTGTCCCTCCTCAAGGGGTGGTTCCTATCCCTTCCAGCATGGAAATTCTTTGACGCTATGGCCTCCTGTTGAACTGGGGCTGAGGGCCTTGGAAAAGATGGAGCAGCAGCATTGTTAATTAAAGCTTGTGTACCCTGAGGCTGAGAATTCTGTTGCATGTTGAAGTGTTTTCCTTATTACAATTGATTTTTACAGCAGAGGTGACATTGTTTTTCAACTGAATCATGTATGAGGTAGAAAATACTAAATATAATGCTTCTTCTCTCAAGATAGCTCCCCTGACCAAATACACAGTCAGCAACAAACAGGACCCGAAGCTGTTTGGTCTGTCTCCAGAGGCTTCCACTGGCTCAGTGATCTCCCCGGCCCTCCCCTCACAGTGCAGAAAAGAGGGAGGCCAGAGGGACACTCCACTGGAGGTGCCTCTGCGTGGTCTGTTAGCCCAGGGTCACAGGGACCTTGCAGATGCCTCGACACTTCTGCCTGCACCCCCGAGGGTCATGAACCACAGGGCCATGTTAGGAGCCAACACCACTCCTGTTTGATACAAGTGTCCTGCCCAGCCACAGGTCCCCGCGAGGCTCCCATGTCTGCTCTCATCAGGCTGTTTTCCTGCAAAGAACCACCACCCCATCATCCCCAACTTGGTGTTCTTAATATCACCTCTCACCGTGGAATGCTTTGATAGCCCAGCTTGGGATGGGGAAAATTTGCCAGGAATGAGGAATCACTTGACCTGATAATCAGATGGTTACTTAGGGGCCCGGGTTCTTGTGTTCACACTGCTTCTGCCTGCAAAGTGACCTTGGGTGAGTCTCCACCTCTGTCTGAGCCTCAGTTTCCCCTTTGGTACTAACGGAGAGCTGACGTTGCTGTTCCTTGGTGTGTTTGTTTCTGGCAACCTTATCTTTTTTATGACAAGGCTGACTCACCAGCAGCCACTGGAGGTTTCTGTGTGGGTGAGTGAAGGAGTCAGGGCTTCGGATCACTCTCTGTTCAACAGTTTGGACCTTGGAGGGACGGGTTTAAAGAGGTAGTAGCCGTGGTGAAAGTATTAAGAGCTGACATTCTAGTGGCTCACACGTGCCAGCACCTTTTCAGGGGTTTCATGTCCATTGACTTCTTTACCTCTCACAGCTCTCTAGGGTGAGGGTAAGTGCTGTTATGATCCTCATTTCACTGATGTGGAAATCGAGGCACAGAGCAGATAGGAGAGTTGACCAAGGTCAAACTACTAAGTCAAGGCAAAGTTTGGACCTGGGAAATCAAGCCCCAGAGATCATGCCCTTAACCATATTCTCTCCTGCCTCTCAGGGTACATGTGATGGAGAAGGAGGAGTTTGGGAATGCTGAGAAGGGCTTGTGGCTGCAGGGGTGTGGGGGTGAGGGAGAGACCAAGTCTGACGCAATCCCTGGTTTCTGATTTGGGACATGGAGGATGGTGGGGTCATTTCATTCAGCCTCGTGAGTTTCAGGGCCTTCCTCTGGCCTTTTCCTTTTTTCCTAAACTCTGTTCAAGGACGGAGCATCTGGTCATCATTGTACCTTTTGTAGTTCAGCAGGATATGTCAACACATTTCAGTTATCATGCAAATGAAAACCAGAAACACTTTCACCTATGGAAAACATGACTCTATTCTATGTATGCAAAACAGTGAAAAGCACACACTCATGGACAAGCAAAGTTGTTGAACTTGCAGTTTTATTCTGTTTCCCATTAAGATTCATTCTGCCATTTGTTCACTTATTTTTTTTAAATCTCTGCTCAGAAGTAGACAAGCATTTGCAAGCACTAGAGTTATAAGGAAAATGCATCAAACAAAAAATTTTAATTCAGAAAATTCTGTCCATGAATTTAATGTTTATTATCATTATTTTGAAATTGAGAATGTTCCCACCCAACCCTCAAAGTACCAGAGTTGGAGAGCCATATCCAACGCTCATTCTGTCTGACTCTGGAAATAAGTGTAACCTGAATTCCCTTGCCCTCACTCACCTGTGGTTGCAAATGAGGTTATATGAACAATAATGACTTAAATTCTGCAAGATCTTCAGCCACCTCTCAAAATCTCTCCAGGATGTTCCTTGGGAGTGTCCCACATGTGCTCACAAGTAGTTCCTGCCTCCCACTGATGTCTGTACTCATGGAGTTCCTTGAAGGAGATGCCTCATCCCTGGGTCTACTGCTAAAGCCCTCTGTGGTAAAGCTGATTGTCTGTCCAGAGTTTATCTCTTGGCGCTCCCAACATGCAATCCTGAGAGATGCTATGGCTTATAGTAGCAGAAACCCTGGTTTTTAACTAGGCACAAAGCCACATAGAATGAAGAGTAAATTTCCTAGCCTCCTTTGCAACTTGGTGTGGTCAAGCAATTAAGTTTAAGCAAAAAAAAAAAAGGGAGGTAAATAGAGATGGCATATAATAAACCTTATAGGAAGTGCCTTTTAAAAGCAGAAGAGATGCCCTTCTTCCTAACTTTCTGCTTGCTAGATTATAGCTGTAATGGTGTAGGTCCAGCAGCCATTTTGGACCACGGGTTGACTTTGGGAGTAGAAGCCATGCATGGTAGAGCATCAAGACAGAAGGAACCTAGGTTTTTTATATTGTTGATAGTGAACGAGTGCAGCTAGCAGTTGCTCAGCCACTATCAAGCAAGACCTGTTCTTGATGTCCATTATCATCAAGACCCTGAGCATTGCCTGTAACTCAGCTTCTGTCTTAAATCAGCCAAAAGTGGTCAAAATCAGTTTACTAGCCTCAAAAGTGTCCTATAGTAACCTAAGCCTCATTAAGATCTAATTAAATATTAAAATCTCCACCCAGGGTGGAACTTACCTGCCATTTTCTGTACATACTAAGGGAAAAAAAAAAAAATGCCATTTGTCTCACTATGCTTGCGTGCCATGGTAATCTATGTACTCCATGACGTTTGTATGTACTTCCTTGTGAAGAGTGGTATAGAAAGTTCTGCCTCCATTTGTTCGGGAAGCTTGAATTGAAGTATGCACCTCTTTACTCCTTGCCTGCACACTTGTAATAAATGCTCTTCCTCCCTCCTCACCTAGGTGTGTCTTTATTGATGAGAAGCTGCACAGGGCAGAACCTGCTTCAGGTGACACTGTGGCACGCCTTGCCAGCTCAGTACCGTCTACAACTGGACTTCTTGTTTACAACACTTGTCAAAGAGAGAAATTGATAGCAGATATCTTGCTTTGATTTGAGGGTTTTCTTACCCACAAAACCAAATAGTTTTCACTTTAGAGAAATCCTTGACCAAAATTAATCAGCCAGCACTTTTCTTTCACCCAAAGTTGCAAATCCTTTCTTTCCTGTTCAAAGTGTTGAATGGAAAAATTAATAACAGACATCTTACTTTGATTTCAAGGTTTTTTTCTTATCTACAAAACCAAATATTGACCATAAAAAGCCTGACCCAAACTGTAAAAGTCTGACAGAAACTGCTCTCTAGCAATGTAAATTTGCCTTATCCTTCTAGAAAAGGATAGTTGTCAAACCAAAAAGCTCATGACTGCAGACAGGTGAGGGGCTAAATTATTAGCAATCAGTCCAGAGGTAACATAACGTCAGTGGATCTCAGTAAAGGGGGAAGGCAGGGTTCAATCAATCACATTAAGATTAGCCAGTGGTTGATCTTCTATGTTTCTCGCTCCTCTTCTCTTTATAAACCCCATTGTACCTAGCTTCTTTAAGCCATTTGCTTTTTCTGGAATCAAAATGGCCTCCCTATACGCGTATAGAATAACTGGTCAGAATAAACCTTATGTTCAAATTGTGTTGAGTGTTAATTATTTCCAACACACTGTTGCTTGGAGTTTTCTTCAAAGCTGAACCCTACCTCAATGAATACTGATGGCAGAATGGAACTACCATCTCCTCAGTCCTCATGGCCAGAGCCTTACTGTATCCAAGCTAAAGTGGGGACAGTCTGCCCCTCCCCAACTCTGCTACCCACCATTTAACTTCAGCCCCAAAGCAAAATGTCCCCAGCTTCCCAGTGCAGCCCTTTTCCTTGCCTTCTTTTCCTCTGCGAACAGAAAAAGTTGCTATCAGGCTGATTCTGACTCATGGAGACCCCACTTGTGCAGAGTGGACCTGCACCCTGGAAGCAGATCACCAGGCCTCTTCTTCAGAGGCATCTCCGGGAGAGTTAGAACCTCCAACCTTTCAGTCAATACCCATTGCCATCAAGTTGATTCCGACTCATAGTGACCCTGTAGAACAGAGTAGAACTGCCCCAAAGGGTTTCCAAGGAGTGGCTGGTGGACTCAAACAGCTGACCTTTTGATTAGCAGCTGTAGCTCTTAACCACTGCACCACCAGGGCTCTTTTCAGTCAATCGCTGAATGGTTAGCCATTTACACCATCCAGGGACTCACTAGCAGTACCTTAGTCCAGGGCTTCTCACACCTTAACATACACAGGAATCACCTCGGAGCTTGTCAAAATGCAGATTCTGATTCAGTAGCCTGGGGGTGGGGCTGGAGATTCCACAGTTTGGGAAGGAGCTCCCAGTTAAAGCTTACTAGCCTGAGGGCACTGAGTACTGTGTAGACTGCTGGCTGCTGGCGAGCACAGGCTGTGCAGAATCTTTCCTGTCTCCACAGAGCTTGGCACACAGTAGGTGCTCCGTGTATGCAGAATGATTGACTAACTAATAAGCAATAATTATTCAAGATGCCAGGAAGTCCTGCAGGAAAGAAACCTGCCACTCTGTTTACTCTGACATCTCGACTTTTTAAAACTGAAACCCAGTTTTCAAAAATACCTATTAATATTTCATGGAAATAGTGCTCTGAGAAACCCACTTTGGGGACCCTGGTTTAGAGCGGGGTCTTGGCAGACAGTGTAACCAGAATGAGATGATCTCTGTAAGAGAGTCTTAAACCCAAGATTCTATCTGGGTGTCTGACTCCCTGTATCCCTGAGGGCTAGTAAACTCCTTGAGGGGACATATTTGAATATATTAAAATATGGGAGCAGATGCCATTGATAAGGTGTTCATTTTTTTTCCTCTCTTGGCAGTGCCCAACAGGCCTCTGACCCCCTCAGGGCAACGGGAGCCAGAGTTATTTGCCAATTAACATGATCCTGTAGATTTGTTCAAATTTCTTTGTTCCCAGGTTGAGGTGAGGAGGAAGTGCTGGGGAGGAAACTGAAGGAGGAATTGGCTGTAGTTTGAAGCTGGGGGAAAAAAGCCGGGTCCCCCTCAGGGGGCAATGTTGACTAGTTTAAGCCCCAGAGCTTTTCGCTGTAAAAGAAGCCTCCTGGGCTCTGGAGGGCCCAATTTGCCAGCTTTGAGGGAAGGAGGATACTGGGAGTTAGGGCTTCATCATTTCTCTGGGGTAGCGCTGTCAGAAATGCAGATCTGCCTGTCTGCTCAGGAGCCCCAAGTGTGGCCCGCAGCCCCCCAAAAGTAGGCTTCATAGGATCAAGTCGTTGGGTCTGCTTGGGCTATATCCCGTAAACTAGAACTTGGGCCCTTTGTCTTCATTTTGGGCCTTTGCATCAACTGAGTCAATAGGGAAAATCCTACTCAACATCCTGCAACATATGTAAGAAGAAATGGCCCCATGAAATAAAGTCAAGGAGTCAGAAGGAGAAAAGGGATAGGCATTCTTTAAGAAGTCATAGAATGAGATTTTTATTTTGTTTTAAATTAAATGAAAAGGAAAATTGATGAGAAAAGGAAATACTGTAAGAGAAACTGAAAATGTAATCACAGAATTAAAATCCACTTTTAATCCCTTGGTAAAATTAAAGAACAGAACTACTGGAGCTGTAAAATATTAAATCAGCGCTGTTAGAGGTCAAGGTTGATAAATCTCATCAAAAATGCAGAGGAAAGGATAAGGAAATTAAGATGACTGGAGGAAAGCTTAAAGATATGGAGACCGGAGAATAAAGCGCCAGGCAAATGCTCTGTGCTTAAGCAGACACCTGGTGCCTCCGAAGGTGACACCAGAGAGAAGCAGTAATCCAACAGTTAGAGAATACCACGCAAATCCTGTGTGTGCAGCTCAAAAGAGATCAATATGTGTCAGGATGAAGTTGCTGAAAACGGATCTACATCTAGACATCGGTGAAGGAGCTTATAAAAAATCTAGGTGCTTGGTGTAAAGAGAGGCTTCTGCCAAAACTGTGGGCTGGAGTCCTCATTCTGAGGAAACCCTGGTGGCGCAGTGGTTAAGTGCTACGGCTGCTAACCAAGAGGTTGGCAGTTCAAATCCACCAGGCGCTCCTTGGAAACTCTATGGGGCAGTTCTACTCTGTCCTATCGGGTCGCTATGAGTCAGAATTGACTCGACGGCAGCGGGCTTGGTTTTGGTTTGACTCATTCTGAGCTCTCAAAAGTCAGCTAGCCAGTAAACCTCAGAAAGCCTGCAGGCTCCCCTCCTCTCCCTTCCTTCCTCTCACAGCATGCTCCCAGGAAGGATAGTCACTCTGGCTGGCTCCTGAAATATTCATAGATTGAGCTGTTAAATGACTCAACCTTTACAATTAACAAAACAATGTTTAAGGGAGTTTGCAGTTGTCTGGTGTCTGTTAAATCATAAATTTGTAAATATCAACCAGTCAGAACTTTTTCCTTGTAAGTTCCTGGCTTTTCTGTATTTAAATTCCGTGAAAAAATTTCTTTCCTTGGAGTCCTCTGGTGAAACCTCATGAGGTACTTGCTCCACCTGGATCTTTGCTCCTTCAATAAACTCTTCGCTTTAGAAGCTCCAGCTTGCTCTTTGACACATTCCACAAAAATGTCTGAAGAATCCAGATTTTAAGCCTATACACAGAATGAAGAAGAAATCTACAAAGGAAAACAAATCAGACAGGCTTGTCCTCAATTCCAATGGAGAATACCTACAGTTTTCGGAAGAATAAAAAAGATCGTGATCCAATAATTTAATTCCCAATCAAGGCAGATTTTTATGTTTAGAGTCTAAATGAAGATACCTTGGAATATGCAAGGGTTTAGAGAACATCCCACCCTTGTACCCTTTTTGAATAAGGAACTTTGTAATAAGGAACTCAAGACAGGAAGCAAATGTTAGAACTCAGAATGGTACAAAAGGACAGAGAGTGAGTGCCTGTTACACAGGTCTATCAAGCACTTTAAAACAAAAAGGAAGCAGAAGCCCTAATGTTAATTTCAGGCTAAGCAGGATTTAAGGCCAAACAGATTAAATGCGACAATACTTTGATAGCGGGTACAATTTCCTTGAAGATATAACTGTCATGAATATGCAATAAATAACAGCATCAAACTATACAAAACACACACAGCGGTTGTCACTAGGCAGGGAAAGATAAGAGACACCTGCCTTTTCCTTTCTCCTTGTCCCAATTCAAGAGAGGAAGTACAGGGTAAAAGGGAGGGGTATGTCCACCAGTCTTGCGCACCATCAAAGTCAACAGCAGGGCCTGCAAAGGCTCTCTTCTGCTACGTAAAATAGGAGGGAGTGGGCTGGTGTGCACTGAAGGTGCTTTTTTTTTTCTCAGTCTGTCCTACGAATGGAACCGTTCAGGCAAAAGCCTACCTTTCTTTCTTTTTTTTTAATTGTACTTTAGATGAAGGTTTACAGAACAAACTAGTTTCTCATTAAACAGTTAGTGCACATATTCTTTTATGATATTGGTTAACAACCCCCCCACATGTCAACACTCTCCCTTCTCAGCCTTGGGTTCCCAATTACCAGCTTTCCTGTCTCCTCCTGCCTTCTAGTCCTTGCCCCTGGGCTGTTGTGCCCCTTTAGTTTTGTTTTGTTTTATGGGCCTGTCTAATCTTTGGCTAAAGGGTTACCCTCAGGAGTGACTTCATTACTGAGCTAAAAGGGTGTCAGGGGGCCATACTCTTGGGGTTTCTCCAGTCTCTGTCAGGCCAGTAAGTCCAGTCTTTTTTTGTGAGTTAGAAATTTGATCTATATTTTTCTCCAGCTCTGTCTGGGACCCTCTATTGTGATCCCTGTCAGAGCAGTCAGTGGTTACAGCCAGGCACCATCTAGTTGTACTGGACTCAGTCTGGTGAAGGATGTGGTAGATGTGGTCCATTAGTCCTTTGGACTAGTCTTCCCTTGTATCTTTAGTTTTCTTCATTCTCCCTTGCTTCTGAAGGGGTGAGACCAGTGGAGTATCTTAGATGGCCCGCTACTCACAGACTTCTAAGACCCCAGCCACTGCTCACCAAAGTAGAATGTAGAACATTTTCTTTATAAACTGTGTTATGCTAATTGAGCTAGATGTTCCCTGAGACCATGGTCCCCACAGCCCTCAGTCCAGCAATTTCGTCCCTCAGGGAGTTTGGATGTGTCTGTGGAGCTTTCAAGACCTCGCCTTGTACAAGTTGTGCTGAAAAGCCTACCTTCTGAGTCACCACCAAAGAGAAGACTAAAACCTCCTAGATCATTGTTGGCCATTAAAAACACCATTTGGTTATTCTATTCACCCAAACTTCAGCAGTGGCCTGACACTTGCCTAGGCTAAATTCTCACTTATACTTGACATTTATACAACTAATGCATAAGCAGGACCCAGGCTTCCTCCCAGTAGGAGTGGGGGAGTGAGGCAAAGTGAGAGTGACCAGGGAGCTCATATTCCTCAGAAAGTCCCCATTCCAACCAAGAACAAAGAAAAAACAGAAAAATCAGCTATGGTAGTTTCTGGGGCTCTCTCCCTGTGCAAGGAAGATGTTTAGGCCTGGGCGGGGGATGGGAGGCCAGCAGCAGCCAGGGTTGGGAAGAATATCTGCAAAGGGACTACCTGGACTTGGAAACCCAGAGGAAAGCTTGATATAAAAGGGTCCTTTCCTGAGAAAAGCCACTTTTGCTACCCATAAAGAGTCACCTGCAGATAGGTTTTTATTTTCTATAGAAAGAGTTCTATACTCTGTCCTATACGGTTGCTGTGAGTCAGAATCGTCTTGATGGCAACTGGTATAGAAATAGTCAATCCTTCCCTGTCTCCTTCTCTTGTCTTGAGACCAGAGCAAAATAAGAATATAAGTGGTTAAGAGCTAGGGCTGCTAACCAAAATGTTGGCTGTTTGAATCCAGCAGCCGCTCCTTGGAAACCCTATGGGGCAGTTCTACTCTGTCCTATATATATGGTTGTTATGAGTCAGAATTGACCTGATGGCAACAGGGTTTTTCCTGGAGAGGAAGAGGAATCCTGTGACCTGGCGGGGGGTGGGGGGAGGTGGGGGGGTGGGGGGGTGGGGGAGTGGGTTAGGGTGGAGGAGAGACCTCCAGGCCTGAGTACGTCACTTATCATCATCCTCTTCCTCCAATACTTAGGACTTGGGTGTGTTCACTGCCTTTTTACCTCCTTCTCAATGGTGCCTGCTGTGTGAATCAGATGGCCGTTTTGAATTCAAATATATCACACACCTAAGGAGCCGCAGGGAACCCTGGTGGCGTAGTGGTTAAGTGCTATGGCTGCTAACCAAAGGGTCGGCAGTTTGAATCCACCAGGTGCTCCTTGGAAACTCTATGGGGCAGTTCTACTCTGTCCTACAGGGCCCTCTGTCCTACAGGGCCCTCTGTCCTACAGGGTCACTATGAGTTGGAATCGACTCGATGGCACTGGGCTTGGTTTTTTTTTGGGTAAGGAGCTGCAGACCGCGGCCTATTCTGCCTTAGCACCTGGCCTTTCTTGCACACTCTGTAATGGCTCAGCACAGTCTTCACACCTCTCTCCTTTTAAAAATTTTAACAGCTTTATTGAGACATAATTCACATGTAATACAATTGACCCATTTTAAAGTGTACAATGTAATAGTTTTTAGTGTATTCACAGATATGTGCAACCATTACCACAATCAATTTTAGAACATTTTTATCACCTCAAAAAAAAAAAGAAACCCTGTGCTCTTTTGTTATCAGCCTCATATTCCCCCACTCCCCCTAGCCCTGAGCAACTACTAAACTACTTTCTGTCTCTATGGATTTCCCTGTTCTGAATTCTCATACGAGTGGAATCGTAGAATGTGGTCTTTGTGACTGACTTCTTTCACTCAGCATAATGGCTTTAAGGTTTATCCATGTTGTAGCAGGTATCAGTACTTCATTCCTTCTACACCTTTCTTGAGGGTAGTGGGCAGATGAAGCTATGGCTCTGTGGAGTGAAGAAATATTTCCAGAAACCCTGGTGGTGTAGTGGTCAAGTGCTATGGCTGCTGACCATAAGGTTGGCAGTTCAAATCCACCAGGCCCTCCTTGGAAACTCTATGGGGCAGTTCTACTCTGTCCTATAGGGTTGCTATGAGTCGGAATTGACTCGACAGCAGTGGGTTTGGTTTTTTTGGTTTTCCAATTCCAGGTTCACAGTGAACGTTGCTTTGTTTCCAGCCCTGGGTATATTTCAGTTTGGAGAATTTCATATATTTCCTTCTTAAGGCAGTAGGTGAGCTAGAGACGAACTTCTTACTTTAACTTCTTGTTGGCCTGGTACAAATTGTCTTCACACTAGATGGATGAACTTTCACTCAAGGCCACCATGATCACCTCACTCTTGCCAAAGGGCATCTGCTGTGTTTCCAGGTGTTCCGGATGCACTTCATCCTGCTGTAGTTCACGCTGGCCACAGAGGGGATCAAAAGGTATTACTAGGTGTCTGCACGTTTCTGAAGCCCTTCTATAGGCTCCGTTTGAGTCCTAAACTGTCCTTGGCCACTTTGGGTAAGGAAAATTCTTGGCATTCTTGGCCTTGGGCATAGTGCTGTCACTGGAGTTTTAAACTAGACTTGGTTGGTCTGGACTTTTAATACCAAAAAATGACCTGAGAGGCATATGATCTGTTCGAATGTCATTATGGGGCAGGAAGGAGAGATTTGATAGAATTTATTGGAAGGCAAGAGATTGGAGGAAAAAAAATAAAACAATTTCATGTTTGTGGCCCACCAACTTCAGACCGTTCAATACACTGGTTATACACTTAAGAACACAGATGCAAAAATCCCAAATAAAATAGAATTGAATCCAGTATTATATTAAATGAACAATACGTCATGACCAAGTCAGTTTTATTTCAGGAATATAAAGATAGCTCAGTATTAGTAAATGCATTAGAGGAATTTATCACAGCAACAGGTCAAAAGAAAAATCTTTGGCAATAGTTAGGGAACCTGTTCACACAAGCATTTTTATTACACTAGGACCCGTGCCAAGCAGAAGCCACTATGACAAAGGCGATGTCTGTTAGGGATGACAATGTATGCTGCTTTGATAGACTTATCCTCAAAGAAGCCACTGGACTTTGGAGCAGCGACAAGTGTGCCTCGTATGACTGAAGTGCCGCATTGCGTCATTTTTGCAGCAACAGAGGAAGTTCAGGCATGGGTGAAAAATTTCTTGAGTGTGGAAGAGTCCTGAAGTTCAAGGTGTCAAGACTTGTATTTGAGAAACTCTTCAGGCTCCATCTGTAATTGCCAATGGGGCTTGTCAAGGTGCTTCAAAGGCCAGGAAAAGGAAATTGCTAAACACGGGAGCAGCAACCCACCCGGTTCAATGAAGGAGTGGCCAATGATTCAGAGGATATTAGGGCAAACACTGGATGCAGCTTCTAAACATTTCAAGTTCAAAGTGATTTTGTTGTCTGATTCTTCAAGAAGGGTCCAGGTCATATTTCTTTAGAACAGTTCCATTAAGGTATATCTTACGTATAATAAAAGACACTAATTTTAAGTTGTGTGTACAATTTTTTAAGTTTTAGTTGTGTGTACAATTTTTTAAGTACACAATTCAATGAGTTTTGGCAAATGTTTTCATTTTAACTACTACCACAATCAAGATACACTTTTCCATCACACCCAAAATTTTCCATGTGTTTACTTACGGTCAATTCCCTTCACACACCTTCGTGCAACCACTGATCTTTCTATCACTATAGTTTTACCTACTGCTGGTCTCTAGAAAGGAGCCCTGGTGGTGCAGTGGTTAAAGTGCTTGGCTGCTAACTGAAAGGTTAGCGGTCCAAACTCACCATTCTTCTATGAGGGAGAAAGACAAGGCAGTCTGCTTCTGTAAAGATTTCAGCCTTGGAAACCCTATGGGGCAGTTCTCTTCTGTCCTATAGGGTCACTATGAGCTGAAAAGGACTCTATGGCAATGAGTTTTTTTTTTTTTTTCCTGGCAGGTAGGAGTGGTCTCTAGAGCTCTCTCTCTGTGTGCAGCTCCCCCATCTCTGGTATTCTACCCTGCAAATTCTAGCTGCCTCAGCCTCTCCAAATTCTGGTCTCTGTCCCTCAACTAAGTGGATCTGCCTGACTTGTTTTGGGTCATGCTCCTTGTGTTGTGGCCTGGAAACTCCCTCCAAGCAGTTAGCTGGCACAGGTGCAGGCCTTACCTTGTGGTTTTCCCTCTCACAGGGATCACACTCCTGCACCGCCCGTGTCCAATATCTATAGGGGAAGTTTTATACATTTTGTTTGGTTTTTAGTTGTTTACATTAGAGGGGCAGTTTCTGTAGCAGTTAATCCTTCGTGGGCAGTAGCTACAGGGCTATCACTCATATTTTGATCATCTCACCAGAGGAAGTGCGCTATGCCTTCCTCTCTTGAGGGAGGTGTACAATTTCAGCTGAAATGGAACAATTGGTGTCTCCAGTTTGGAACCCAGTGCTTCCTCAAGACATGAAGAAATGTACAGGTGCTTTTCCCCCACTTTAAAAAAATTGTCATAAAAGGGACATGACATAAAATTTGCTATTTTGATCATTTTCAAGTGTACAATCCTGTGGCATCAATCACACTCACAATGCTGGGCAACCATCATACAGGTGTCTTTTTTAATAATTTATTTTGAAATAATTTCAAGCATAGTGGAAAGTTGCAAAACCAGTAGTATGAAGAACTCCCATTGTTTCCAACTGTCCCGGCAATGTTTCCTTTTCCAGGGTGCCACACTGCACTAGTTGACATGTCTCTGTAGATCTCTTCAGTCGGAAACAGTTCCTCCATCTTCCCTGGTTCTTTCATGTCCTCGGCAGTTTTAAAGGTACAGGCCTTTTGTTCTGTAGCAGGTTCCTCAGTCTGAGTTCATCTGATGTTGCCTCGTTGTCCACTCTCAGGCCATCCATACTGTCCTGGCGGGAATTACACAGAAACGATGCTGTTCGGTACACTGAGTCTGGAAACACATGATGTCAACCCGTCCTACTTGTAGTGATTTAATTTTAATCACCTGATTGAGTTTGCTGTACAACAACTTTCTCCATTGTCAAGGCACCATTTCCTCCTTTGCAACTCAACAGTATTTTACCAGGACACCCTCTAAGACCGTGCTGATATTGACAGGTGCCTTTTTGAGGGAGGAAAACATTTAGGGTTTAACTTTGCCCTAAATAATAACAACGGTATAACAATTGCTATCATTTAACGAACATTTATTACGTGTCAGGCACTGTGCTAAGCACTTTGTTGATAGCTGCTGTCAAGTTGGCCCTCAATTCATGGTGACCCCATGCACAAAGAAGGGGAATTCTGCTCAGTCCTGTGCCATCTCCACAGGTTGCAGATTTGACCATTGTGATTCATAGGGCTTTCACTGGCTGATTTTTAGAAGTCAGAAGTAGATCATCAGGTCTTTCTTCCTAGCTGTCTTAATCTGGAAATGCTGCTGAAACCTTTCCAACATCCTAGCGACATTCAAGCCTCCACTGACAGATGGGTGGTAGCTACACGTGAAAGGTGCGTAGGCCAGAAATCAAACCCAGGCCTTCCACACGGAAGGTGAGAATTCTACCACTGAACCACCAGCGTCCCTGGCTAAGCACTTTACTAATCTTGATCCAATCCTCAAACCCTGTGAGTTAGGCACCGTTATTATCCCCTTTTAAAAGGAGTCCCGGTGATGCAGTGGTTAAGTGCTCGGCTGTTAACCTAAAGGTCTGTGGTTGTAACCGGTCAGCCCCTCAGAGGGGAAAGATGTGGCAACCTGCTTCTATAAAGATTTACAGCCTTGGAAACCCTATGGGGCAGTTCGACTCTGTCCTGCAGGGTCTCTATGAGTTGGAATCAACTTGATAGCAATGTTTTTTGTTTGTTTGTTTTGGTATTATTCCCTTTTACAGGTAAGGAAACTGAATTGTGATGATGGATTTTGAACAGAAGGCATTGGATGCCACCTACTCAGTGTTCTTGAGTACCAAAAAAAAAAACTTATTTCTGTCTAGTAAAAAAAATTGTTAAGGCATTAGCCAAGGGAGAGTTAAAAGCAGAAAACGTAAGTGATTTGTATGTCTCTTCTGCAGCCCAGACGATTCCGTTTGTGGCAGTGATGATCCACGGGCTCCGTCTGCTAGCAGGTAACATATCTTCCAATCTGTACCCATTTTAAAATCGGGTCAAAGACACTTACTTAGAGTCACCAAAATTGTCAAAAATAAGCCCCACCAGACCCCATTATTTCTACCCAGGTATGTCAGTTCGTGCAAGGAAAATGAAAGATAATGACTTAAAATGTCAACCCAGTCAAAGTCATCGAGAAATTTGTTGGTACAGGGCCAAGGCCAAAAGAGACCTGGAATACGACCTCTACGTATAAAGAAAAGAACCATCACAGGCATTACTAAAATATAAGAACTCATGGAATAATTTTGATGATGGTAATAAATCAGGAAAGTATTTTCACATACCCTAGACAAAGAGATCATAATTTTCTCCTGTATTAATTATAAAGTAAACCTTGTCTATCAATCTTTGTTTTAATTCTTAATGAATATTTTTCTCTGAATTCATTTTTATTAAATCTTTCTTGGGAGAAAAATGGTGCATTTACAGATTTTACTAAACAAAAAACCAGACCCATTTATTATGGGCAATTTGCTCTGACCATAAATTTTGCAGTTGAATGGCAGTGACAAGGGGGTAGAATAAAAAGTGAATTGAGGCTGAGAAATAGGGTGGGATTAGAGGTAGGGCTTGCACAGCAGACAATTTTTACGTTTCGGTACAGCTCAAAGTGGCCCAGGTAAAAATGAATGAAAATGTTGTTGTCGTTGTTAGGTGCCCTTGAGCTGGTTTTGACTCATAGCTACCCCATGTATAACTGAATAAAACATTGCCTGGCCCTGTGCCGTTCTCTCAGTCGTTGCTACGTTTGAGCCCATTGTTGCAGCCACTGTGCCAATCCATCTCATTGAGGGTCTTCTTCTTTTTTGCTGACCCTCTACTTTACCGAGCATAATATCCTTCTCCAGAGACTGATCCCTCCTGATAATGTGTCCAAAAGTAAGCAAGACAAAGTCTCACGAGCCTCACTTCTAAGGAGCATTCTGGCAGTACTTCCTCCAAGACAGGTTTGTTCATTTTTGTAGCAGTTCATGTGTCTTAGTTATCTCGTGCTGCTATAACAGAAATAGCTCAAGTGGATGGCTTTAACAAACAGAAATTTATTTCCTCACAGTTTAGGAGGCTAAAAGTTCAAATTCAGAGCGCTGGCTCTAGGCGAAGGGTTTCCCTCTCTGTTGGCTCTGGAAGAAGGTCCTCATCCCTTCAGTTTCTGCTTCCTGGTTCCTTGGAGATCTCCAAGGGTCTTGGCGTATATCTTACCCTACCTCTCATCTGCTAACTTCTTTAATCTCTTTCATATCTCAAAAGAGAGATTGACTCAAAATACACCCTACACTAATTCTGCCTCATTAGCAAAGACAACCTATTCCCAGATGGGAGAGGTTAGGATTTACAACACATATATTTGGGGGAACATAATTTAATTCATAACATCATGGTATATTCAATGTTCTTTGACAATACCATAATTCAAATGCATCAATTTTTCTTTGGTCTTCCTTTTTCATTGTCCAGCTTTTACTTCCATATAAGGTGACTGAAAACACAGTAGCTTGGGTCGGGTACACCTTAGTCCTCAAAATGACATCTTTGCTTTGCTCACACAGAAGACAGTTGTTAAACATTTTGATACAGCTCAAAATAATCCAAGTAAGAAGTGAATTGAAATAGCCACATCAAAACAGACTGCTTCAAGTGGCGCACAAAATAAAGGCTATTACTTGTAAGATTGGTGCCCTACTTAGAAAACATCAATACGAGACCAGAAGGTCAACAATTACTCAAAAGCAAGGATGAGAAGGTAAGGACACAGGGAAACTAGAGTACTGGAAAGGGAACAAACCAAACACAAAAGAAAGAGAATGTTGACACAGTGTGATAAATGTAACTAATGTCACTGAACAATTTATGTGGAAATTATCAAATGGAAACCTGACTTACTGTGGAAACTTTCACCAAAAACTCAATAAAATGTTAAAAGCCTGAAAAGCCCGTTGCGGTTGAGTTGATTCCAACTCAGAGCAGCCCGGTTGGACACAGTAGAACTACCCCATAGGGTTTCCAAGGAGTGGCTGGTGGATTTGAACTGCCGACCTTTTGGTTAGCAGCCGTAGCTCTTAACCACTGCACCACCAGGGCTCCAGTAAAATATTATTAAAAAAAAAAAAAAAAGACTGTTTAGCCCGTACACCTATCACCCGCTCATTCCAACTCAAAGGATTTGTGGCATTCACTGGCATAACATGCAGTGTGGGCTCTTTCTAAAGGTTCCACAGGCCACGGATTGGATTCCTGAGTGATCAGGCCAGCATGTTTGATTTAGGAAATAATATTGGAGCTATTATCCCCTGTCCTTGAGTATAGAGAATGTGACCCAGCTGGAGCTGGGCTCACAAGGACTCACAAGGACACATCAACTGGGCCCTGAGGTATAAAGACAATAGTTAAGATAATCTTGGAAAATATCTTCTAGGAAACATTTCACATAAGCCGGGACACAAAAGATTTTCCACTCTTACCTTTTTCTGTTAATATTTAGTGAATAGAAATTTGTTGGACCAATGACTGTCATTACTGAAACCTGTACCGATGATTGTTAAGAAAGACAATTCAAAATGTAGGATCACAGTTTCTAGCCAATCTGTGAAATGGTGAAGCTTTTGTCCATTTATAATGTTAATATATACTGATGACTCTATAACCTTCCCTGGACTCGGACAGACATGGCTGTGGCGGCATGCTTGTCCGTTTTCCCATTCTTGCTTATTCTGTAATATTTCCTTGGACTCGGGCAGATGTGGGTCTGGCAGCATGCTTGTCTCCTTCTCAACTTTTGCCTTTTTGAATATATGCCAAATGAAACTTTCTTTTTGCTTTACTAAACTTCTTGATTTTTTTCCCCTACAACATGTTGAACCAAGATGCTGAGCTAGTGAGTGAACCTAACAGACCGCTCAGCAACCAATTCCCCCTGAAGTTTGATGTTCTCAAGTCACCATTTGGAAGTGCGTTTCCCTAGGGCCTGAATGGAGTAAGTAACAAATTGGATGTCTATGTCAACACTGAGCACTTGATCCCAAATATAGAAACCATCTGTGTGGTAAGAAAGATTTGTGTTGTGTGTGGTATTTGAGGCTCTTTAAAGCTTGGGGTTCAGAGCAGGGTCTGAGGACAGTACTGAAAAGACTTCTTAGGGAACCCCACCCAAGCGACCTCTGCTTACATGTCATTGGCCATGACATGTAATTGGCTGTTAACTGCAATGGAGCCTGGGAACATTGTCACTTCCTGCAAAACCAGGATGAAGGGATGACTATCAGGCCGGCCACGAGTGGTCTCTGCTATACTCCCCTTGTCCCTCTCCTCCCCCACTCCCACTCTCTCTGCCTTAACCCTCTTCCCCAGCCTCCTTTCCCTACCTCCATATCTCAGTCCTCCCTGCTGTCTCTCCACCTTGAGCTGAGAACCTCTGTTCCTCTGGGTGCCACACTTAGCCTAGCAGCCCTGGACACAGAGACCGAAAGAAGCTCTAGGCGGCCCCCGGTACTCCCTGAGCCGTGCCTCCAGGAGCAAGCCATCATCCCTAGGCCCAGTGGTTGTCATGGAGACAATTGGCATGAGCAGGGTGGGGGACCATGGTGCCACCTGTCTCCCTGCTCGCCCTCCACCCAGGCATGGAAGGGCCGTGTCTCCAAATGTTTATAGATTATTATCCTCTGAAGAGCTGCCAAAAGGGTTTGCTGCATTCCCGACGGCTCAGAGTGGTGCCTTTCTCTGGGAAGGTGAGAGTCCTACCCAGAACTCACACTAACCACAGGGTCTGGCTGTAGGGGCTTCAGTTCCCCCTCCCCCCTTAGGCCCTGCCCCTTTCAGAGCTAATATTATAAACAGAAGATTTTTGGAGCTGACTCAAGACTGGGAAGGTGAGAGATACTCTTTTTATATAATCAGTTACCAGAGATATGCCAGCAAGAAATTGTCTTTTGTAGACTAGGAAGTCTGACAGTTTTTTGGGTATTTCACCTGGAGGCCAGACCAGAGTGACCTCAGCCGCCACCTTTATCCTCGGGACCTGGAGCATCCGCTCCCTTCTCAAGTCTCAGATCGAGCAAAGTAAATGATGACTGACAGTTTAGCCCGGAGGCTGGGATTGAGGATGAGGTGGGAACTGGGGAAGAAGTGGGGTTCAAAAGAGCCTGGAACTGTGAGGTAGGGGTGGGGTGTATGGAAGGTTGGCTGGGGGCAGAGGCATGAGTCCCTCCCATGGCTGAGGGCAGCTATGTGGGATACCTTGAAGTTCTAGAGTACAAGGGGTCCTGCTTGAGTCTTCCACACTCTGTGGACTTGGACAAGTTGGACTCTCACTTGAACTAAAATGAAGGACTGAACACACTTGCTCCGTGTGTGCATTTATGTAATGAAGAAGGGGTACTTTCCTGTTGTGAACTCCTCTCTTTGGGGACCTATCATCCTGGAAACGAGCAAGCGAGCAAGGGGCAGATTTCCCTGGTGCCTTGATAGGGAGCCTCATCAGAAACAGAGCTGTGTGTATATGCACGTGGGTGTGAGCACAAGGTCATATGTGTGAGTGTGTGTTCATGGCATGCTCAAGAGTGCATGTATACATACATGTAGGTGCCTGGGTATGGCTGACCCCCTTGTCCTCCTTGTGACTAGCCTCTATTTCACCTCTGTCTCTGCATTCACAAGTGTGAAAGCCAGAGACCCTAAAAGGACACCTCTCCGAAACCAAAAGTGCAGAATAGCACCCCAAGCTGTAGGTCCTAGGGAAGCAGCTTTGCAAGCTGAACATATTGTAGAAAAATAAGCAACTGGGCTCATGGCAGCCTGGGGCTGGTCCTCCCTTGCCAGGGCCTGCTCTAACAGAATCATTGGTGAAGATCAGTCAGACAGAGTGGACAAGCACAGAGTGGCCACAGACCCCAGGTAACTAGGGTGGAGGTGGAATGAGCAGGTCAGAGAGACAGCAGAAGAAGTCTCTGCTTTCCTTGCGGCCTTCCTGGCTGTATCTTGCACAAAGAGAAGCCAAAGAAAGCCCTGCTGTTTCTGTAGAAAAATTGTGTAGCATGTGTATGTATGTGCACATGTGTGCATCTATGTGGGTGTGTATGCATGTGTGTGCATCCATGCATGTGTGCAGGTGTATGTGTGTGCACATGGGTGCGTGTGTATGTGCATGACCATGAGGGTGCACACACGGAATACACCCACAACGAATGTCATAAAGGGTGGGGGACACACATTATCCCTTTAGTTCAAGAGTTCATAACTGGGGCCCACACCTGGGTGTCCGTGAATTCCCTCAGATCGTACGCCAGAAATTCATGTGTATAGTGTTTTGGGAGAGAAGACCTGATTTTCTTCAGATTCTCCAAGTTGCCAGATGGTTGAGGACTATGATAGACAGAATAATGACCCACCACACCTTAATCCCCAGAGCCCATGAATACGTTAGTTTACATGGTGAAGGAGAATAAAGGTTGTAGATGGAATTAAGGTTGCTAATCAGGTGGCTTTGAGATGGGGAGATTAGCCTGGATTATCCAGGTGGACCCAATGTAATCACAAGGATCTTATAAGGGAGGGAGGGAGGCAGAAGAAGACCTGTTTCAGAGTGAGGCTACATGATAAAGACTCAACCAGTTATTGATGGCTTTGAAGGTGGAAGGGGCCATGAGCCAAGGATTTCAGGCAGCCTCGGGAAACCGGAAAAGACAAGAAAATGAATTCTCCCCTAGATACTCCAGAAAGCCCTGCCAAATCCTTAATTTTAGTCCAATGAGGCCCATTCGAGACTTCTGACTTACAGAGTTGTAAGATAATAAATTTGTGTTGTTTTAACCCTCTTAGTTTGTGGTATTTGTTACAGCTGCCCCAGGAAACTAATGCAAATACCACTTTTCTCAATCATGTCACTTCATGTTTGTAGTGGGCAAATACAGGCCAACCACCTTCCACATTCCTGGCCTGGTGCTAGCTCCTTTACATCCACTGCCTTAGTCCTTAGCAAGACTCCCACAGGTGGACATTGCTCTCCCCTTCTGACCAACTAAGGAAATGAAGGCCAAGACCGATTAAGTGGTTTACTTAAATTCATTCAGATATAAAGTCGGTGTTATAGATTGAATTTTGTCCCCCCTGCCAACCCCATACACATATTGAAATCCTAACTCTTGTACCTGTAAATATGGCCCTCTTCAGAAATAGGGGATTTCTTTTAGGTTAATGAGGTCATATCAGAGTAAGATGGGTCCTAACCCTAATCACTTCTGAGCTATAGAAAGAGCAGAATAGACACAGACACGGGGGAAGATGCCATGTGAATACAGACACACATGGCAGATGCATCTACAAGACCAGGAACACCAAGAGTTTCTACCTACTAGAAGCTGAAATAGACAAAGAAGGACCTTCTGTATAGCCACATCCTGAATTTAGACTTTTAGCCTCCTGAACTGTGAGAAAATAAATCTCTGCTCTTTAAAAGTCACCCACTTGTGGGATTTTTTTTTTACAGCAGCACTAGGTAACTAATACAATGGGGAAGTCTGTTCTATGCCTAAGGTGGGGCAAGGAGTGGGTTTAGCAAAGAGTCAGTGTGCAGCGGTGGGAAGAACTAGACTGTGTCTTAGCTGTGGCTCCACACTAACTTGCTGTATGACATGAGGCAAGTCCCTTCCCCTTTCTGGGCCTCAGTTTCCCCATCTTTAATGAGAGAATTGTACTAGAGCATTAATAGTCCGGACGCTCAGTGGCTCTGAAACAAAGAACATATATATAATCTCAAGTGATTTATTAAGACTCCTGGAACAACAAAGAAGAAGGAAACACCGCCCTCCCAAGCCCTGCCCCTGCTTCCCAGCCTTCTTGCCAGATCGCATTGCCTTGGGGCCAAAATAGCTGGAAGGAGGCCCAAATGTGTCAGTGATTGCTGAGGTGAGAAGAAAGTGTAGTAATTAGCAAGGATGTAAAATTAGACTTGTGAGAGGGTGCTGGGGAAGGGAAGACCCATGGGGAAAAGCAGAGTCTTCCCACCTCCAATATCTCTGAGATGCCACCTTGGGTCATTCTAGCTCTGCAGTTTTGATGGGGAAGTTTGTTTTCTGGCAGAGTCCTATGTAACCATGAAATGACCCGACTCCTGCCAATACTTGCTCCAAAATATCAGGTAGGTTCCGCACAGCACCAGCAAACAGAAGACCTGGACTTAGAATCAAGAGGCCTACATTCAGTTCCCCCACCAATCTGCAGTCATTGCCTCTCTGGCTGGAGTTTCCTCCAGGACCACTGGGAGAACCAGTGAGCTAGTGAGGCTAGAATGAGTTGTAAAACCAAAGCACAATACAGCTTTGAGTCCTTATTGTGAACTTATTGTTTCTTAAGCTGTTTCCTTCATTCTGGAGAACCACAGACTCAAACTTATTTTACCCATCAATTGGCAAAGAAGACTCACTATAGGTAATGTAGCGCCATCGCTCTTGGACCTGGTCCTCGTGCTTTAGACTTTTGCTACTCTTAGTGGCAGGGCAGTGGTGGTTCAGTGTAGGGTTCTCGCCTTCCATGTGGAGACTGGAGGCTTTCATGTTCAAACCCTGCAGAAGGGAACAAGAATCTTTGTCCAGCATTTCCAGCTGAAGTTCTGGTGTTTACTCTGATTGGACCACTTTAAGGGTCACACCAGTGCAATCACTGTGGCCCAAGATAATTCTCTGTAAAATGAAAGAAGGTAATTTTTGACAACTTAAATCAAGTTGGCAGGACAGAGTGATAAATTCAGTCATTTATTGAAAAAGGAGATGAGAAACCACACTGAGTTTGCCGGAAAATATCTGCTCCTGAAATCGTGGAACTGCATTTAGCTCTGAGCTTCCTGGTGGCTAAGGCAAAGAGAAACTCTAATAACTCACAGAGGTCTTGTTAGCTGAGAGAAACAGATGCAGCAGGAACTAATTCTGCCCCCAAAATAAGGGACCAGAAAAAAACCAAACCCAGTGCCGTCGAGTCGATTCCGACTCATAGTGACCCTACATCACATAACAAAATGATAACATCATTGTTGTTGGTCTTTATGCAAGATACTGACGTGTTCTTCTGTGGCTCCTCCTTATAGACTTCCTTCTGTTAAGCAGAGAGCATAACATTAGATCGCAGTTCAGAGAGTGAGGATTCCGCAGACTTCACACCTGCTTTGTGCTGGTTTATATTCAGATTCAGGAATTATGCTGAGAAACTCAGGGGAGTGGCTGGGTCATCACCAGGTCCTCAAAGCTGCTTGGAACTTGGGGGTTTGCACTGTCTGTGATGGACCATCAGTACAAGGGGAGAGGTCTCGTTTGTAATGAATCAAACAGCGGTGAGAGCTCCTGCAGGGAGCTTTCATTGATTCCAAACACATCAAGCAAAATGGCGCCCAGCAGCCAGTGAGTGCAGCCTTGGAGAGGCTTGCCAAATTGGATTAGCGAACTAAATGTCTATTCTAATGGCTGAGAGATAGACGAGGCACTTATTAAACGGTCCACAGGCAGAGATGTTTCGAGTACTTAATCAACTCTTCATTTCCCTCCTCCAGGGAACAGGGCAGCCTCAGTGCCACCTATGGTGAAAAATTACCAATCCCTGCAGGATCCATCTCTGCCATTTTCACTGCAGAACGTGCATGAATCATAGGAAGGGCAAGGAGGACAGGGTGAGGGGTATACAGATGCAGGGCTGTGGAAACTGCCGGAGACAGGTCCTGCCCCTCCACCCGCTCACTGTGAGACCTTGGGTCAGTCCACTTCCTTCTCGGACCTCAGTGCTCGCTTCCAGACTCTCTCTGATCTAAGGAGCTCAGGACAGTTCTCTGAGGAAATGTGACAAGAGGCAGCTGGCAAAGAGGCCTGTGTAGCCAGTGGCTTTCCCAGGTGAGGGCTTACTTCAAAAGTAATATCCTATGTGGCTGTGTTGCTGGAGGAGAGGTAGGATGCTCCTTTTTGGTTTTAATTCATCCTCTGCCTCCTGGATGGAAGCCCCCTTCTGTCCTCTCAATGCCTCTCCTTCCTCTGTTGTCACTTGAGAAATTTAAATTTTAGAGCAGAGGAAACCCTGGTGGCACAGTGGTTAAGAGCTCTACTGCTAACCAAAAGGTCAGCAGTTTGAATAAACCGGCCACTCCTTGTAAACCCTATGGAGTGGTTCTACCCTGTCCTATAGAATTGCTAAGAGGTTTTGGAGGCTGGCTCTCTGTTGGAATCCCTGAGGCATCCCTCTGTATTCTTGGGTATTCACTCTCCCAGGGTTTTTTTTTTTTTAATTAGGTGGAATTTCCTCTCTCTTTTTTTTTTGCCTTCTCCACCACATTCTCTTGCCAAGGATATTTCTGATTAAGCCCACTTTTCCCCTCAAAGGAGAAACAAAGGTTGGATGGGTTTGCATCAAGGCTCCTTAATTCTAGTTGCATGGTGGCTTTGACCTAAATTGGTCCAGGCTCTTCCTTGTACACTTTGGGAGACTGAGGCTAAAGACCGCGTGGTGAGTTTGCAGCGGAGCTAGTCTGGCTCTCTCCCGTGCCATTCCTCCCCTCCCTGCCTTGCCTCAGGCCCCACCTAACCAAGCCAGGAACCTCCTGCCAGCACAGGGCCTGGTCAGCAGGGGACACAGTCACAGAGGAGCCCACCACACTCTTCTTGAGTCCTTGCTTGAGTCCTGAGGCATGGGATATGTTCTCTGCTGGATGCCCTGGGTATAGGAGGAGAAGTAGCCATTGTTTCTTTGCTCTCAGGAGTGTTTCCTATAATTAGAACAAGCTCCCCAGGCCAGATTCCTGGTGGATATAGTTCACTTAGTGGAGGCTTAGCAAGTCTTCCCGTATCATTCCTTATTAAGACAGCCAAACACAAACACCAAAGAAAGGAGTAGAAAGTCCTGGGGGCAGGGGACTGGCAGGGGACAAACCCACGAACTTCTTGTTAAAATTTGGCACTCATCACTCTAATCCTTACCTTATCCATCAGTGCTGAATCTAATCCCGCTCTTATCACCACACTTCAGTAGAACACTTCTTTCAAGCCGACCAGAACATTCTTTTTCAGGGTCCAACACTTTTTACCTTTGATGTTCTTGCAAACCAGGCCCTTCTCCTAGCTCTCCACTGATCAGATGCCAGGGGCAGCTTCCACTTTCAAATCTCCCTGACTCCATAAGGATGAGGATAGAAACACTTGGGTGGGGGGAGGGTGGGCTCCCTTGGGCTCCAGCTGCCCCTCTCCTTTCACATGGGAGGATCAAAGGGAGGGATCAGTTAACACCTCAGTAGGGGTGGGGGCGGCCCTGTTCCCTGCCCTTCCCGGTAGGAGCTGATTTCTTTACTGATTTATTTGCCGCCTGGCTCTTTCCTCATTTTTTCTGATTAATAGTTTAGTTGGGGGTTCTGGGAAATTTACATCCAATTGTTACCATAGCAACGAGCACTCTCCCACAGGATCCCATAGAAAATGCATTTGGGGCCTTCTGAAGGAGCTGGAATTTACAAGGATCTCAGCTTATACCAGGGCGGAATGGGCAAAAAGATAATTTGACTGATAACCCAAATCCAGTGCCATCGAGTCGATTCCGACTCATATGAGTAAGAATTATGAGCAGGGATGTGAAAGGATCTCGCCACATCATAAATTGGGAAGGATGGTTTTAGTGCATTCCCTCTTCGCTTTTCTTTGTTTCTCTTTCACCAGACGCCCCTCCCTCTCAACCTTCTCTCCTGGGTACCAGGAAGTTAGTTCCCCACAGGACAAAGGCAGAACCCAAGGGGGTGGAG
This sequence comes from Loxodonta africana, assembly GCF_030014295.1. Classification (NCBI taxonomy): domain Eukaryota; kingdom Metazoa; phylum Chordata; class Mammalia; order Proboscidea; family Elephantidae; genus Loxodonta; species Loxodonta africana. Next base: position 79,588,038 of record NC_087350.1, on the reverse strand, counting down.
GGGGAGGGTTGTCATGGGGAGCCCATTTCCTTTCAGCAAGAGGAAGAATTTGTAGCAGGCAGAACCATCTGAAGATGCAGTTGGCAGCCTTGGGAGCTTGGGAGGTAGTAATCTCCTCCTCTCTGGAGGTGTGTTAGTGGGGGTGGGGGTGAGGGGTGGGGGGGTGCTGTCAGGGGGCTCTAGAGAGTACTGTGCAGAGGCCAGGGTGAGGGGCAGCATGGTGGAGCCCCTGGGCCTCCCCCGGCCCTGACATTGGAGAGCTGAACTGAGCTTGTTTCTGAGACAAGCTCTCACCTAACCCCAGCCCAGCAGAATGTCAGATTGGGCACTTTAGCCCCTGGGCCCCTGAAATGTCATTTGTTTCCTATAAACTCAGTGTCCAGGACCTTGCCTGGCCCATGGGTGAATGAATGGATTTCCTGGGGTTTTATTAAGTGTGCTGGCATAATTTATTAACCATCTAGGTGTTCTCTTATTATGATGATTAAAATATACTTTTTGGAGCACAGTCAAATAACCTGAACACATTCAGAGAGAGAGAAAAAAAAGACATTGCTACAAGACCTTGTCCCACAGGCTGGAGTTGTTCCCTGAATTACAGTGAGAGATGGAAGTGTTTGTCTTACACAAACCTCGTGGAAAAGATGAAAGGCCGTGCGGTTGGGAGGAAAGCTCTGCCCAAGGAAATGGAAAAGCTCACCTTGGACAAGACCCTTAACCTCTCTCTGCCTCCATTTTCTCATCTGAGAAATGGGAGTAATAGAAAGCATCAGGAATGATCAACTGATTTTCCCGTACAGGCTGACTCTGATTGACTTGTAGAGGCTGTCTGTAGTGCAATGCACAGACGGATTCAGAAGTTGTTTCTGGGCTCAGTCAAAGGGTATGTGAAATAGATTAGCAGTGTCTATTCTGGGCACCAGGTAGGAGCAGAGAGGCACATATGTCACTTAATTGCCGTCCCTGGAATGTGTGGTCTTGGAGGGCCTAATGGCTCTAGGTACCAAGGCTTAATGATTCTAGGTCACCTCAGTCATTCCTCTGCCTTGAAGCCAACTTTCTTGGTCCTTCTCCACTCCCAGGTCTCTGAAAAATTATGAGGAATCTGAGAGGTGCTGCTTCAAAACCTTGTCATATTCTCTTTTCTAAACAGAGTGGCGTGTGGGGAAGAAGTGTCTAGAAGCAAGAGGGTGTTGGATTGGTTTGTCAAGATGCTGATCAGTGGAGAAATGCAGGATTTAGATTCTAAGAAACATCTGGCCTGCAGCAGCTTGCAGAATAGTTAAATGCAGGCTAGGGGCTGCTGAAGTCTTTTGACAAGAGGACAGTGAATGAGCCGCTAGACGGTATGGTATCTTAGTTATCTAATGCTGCTATAACAGAAATATCATGAGTGGATGGCTTTAACAACGAAAAATTTATTATTTCACAGTTTAGGAGGCTAGAAGTCCGAATTCATGGCACCAGCTCCAGGGAAAGGCTTTTTCTGTTGGCTCTGGGGGAAGACCCTTGTCATCAATCTTCCCCTGGTCTAGGAGATTCCCTGTGCAGGGACCCCGGGTCCAAAGGATGCACTCCACTCCTGGCCCCTCTTTCTTGGTGGTAACGAGGTCCCTCTCCTCTCTGCTCACTTCTTTCTTTTATATCTAAAAAGAAATTGACTTAAGATACAATCTACCCCTGTAGATTGTGTGCTGCCTCCTTAACATGTTGTTGTTGTTGTTAGGTGCCGTCGAGACGGTTCTGACTCATAGCAACCCTATGCACAACAGAATGAAACACTGCCTGGTCCTGCGCCATCCTTACAATCGTTGTTATGCTTGAGCTCATTGTTGCAGCCACTGTGTCAATCCATCTTGTTGAGGGTCTTCCTCTCTTCCGCTGACCCTGTACTCTGCCAAGCTTGATGTCCTTCTCCAGGGACTGATCCCTCCTGACAACATGTCCAAATTATGTAAGGCACAGTCTCGCCATCCTTGCCTCTAAGGACCATTCTGGTTGTACTTCTTCCAAGACAGACTTGTTCATTCTTTTGGCAGTCCATGGTATATCAATATTCTTTGCCAACACCACAACTCAAAGGCGTCAATTCTTCTTCGGTCTTATTCATTGTTCAGCTTTCATATGCATATGATGTGATTGAAAACACCCTGGCTTGGGTCAGGTGCACCTTAGTCTTCAGGGTGACATCTTTGCTCTTCAACACTTTGAAGAGGTCCTTTGCAGCAGATTTACCCAATGCAATGTATCTTTCGATTTCTTGACTGCTGCTTCCGTGGCTGTTGATTGTGGATCCAAGCAAAATGAAATCCTTGACAACTTTAATCTTTTCTCCATTTATCATGATGTTGCTCATTGATCTAGTTGTGAGGATTTTTGCTTTCTTTATGTTGAGGTGCAATCCATACTGAAGGCTGTGGTCTTTGATCTTCATTAGTAAGTGCTTTAAGTCCTCTTCACTTTCAGCAAGCAAGGCTGTGTCATCTGCATAAAGCAGGTTGTTAATGAGTCTCCCTCCAATCATGATTCTCCGTTCTTCTTCATATAGCCCAACTTCTTGGATTATTTGCTCAGCATACGGATTGAATAGGTATGGTGAAAGAATACAACCCTGACGCGCACCTTGCCTGACTTTAAACCAATCAGTATCCCCTTGTTCTGTCCGAACAACTGCCTTTTGATCTATGTAACTGTTCCTCAAGAGCATAGTTAAGTGTTCTGGAATTCCCATTCTTCTCAATGTTATCCATAATTTGTTATTATCCACACAGTCGAATGCCTTTGCATAGTCAATAAAACACAGGTAAACATCCTTCTGGTATTCTCTGCTTTCAGCCAGGATCCATCTGACATCAGCAATGATATCCCTGGTTTCATGTCCTCTTCTGAAACCAGCCTGAATTTCTGGCAGTTCCCTGTCGCTATACTGCTACAGCCATTTTTGAATGATCTTCAGCAAAATTTTGCTTGCGTGTGATGTTAATGATATTGTTCTATAATTTCCACATTCGGTTGGATCACCTTTCTTGAGAATAGGCATAAATATGGATCTGTTCCAGTCAGTTGGCCAGGAAGCTGTCTTCCATATTTCTTGGCATAGATGAGTGAGCACCTCCAGTGCTGCATCTGTTTGTGGAAACATCTCATCTGATATTCCATCAATTCCTGGAGCCTTGTTTTTCGCCAATGCCTTCAGAGCAGCTTGGACTTCTTTCTTCAGTACCATCAGTTTCTGATCATATGCCACCTCTTGAAATGGTTGAACATCGACAAATTCTTTTTGGTATAATGACTCTGTGTATTCCTTAGATCTTCTTTTGATGCTTCCTGCGTCATTTAATATTTTCCCCATAGAATCCTTCACTATTGCAACTCAAGCCTTGAATTTTTTCTTCAGTTCTTTCAGCTTGAGAAACGCCAAGTGTGTTCTTCCCTTTTGTTTGTCCATCTCCAGCTCTTTGCTTATGTCATTATAATACTTTGTCTTCTCGAGATGCCCTTTGAAATCTTCTGTTCAGTTCTTTTACTTCATCAATTCTTTCTTTTGCTTTAGCTGCTCGACATTCGTGAGCAGGTTTCAGAGTCTCCTCTGACACACATCTTGGTCTTTTCTTTCTTTCTTGTCTTTTCAATGACTTCTTGCCTTCTTCATGTATGATGTCCTTGATGTCATTCCACGACTCATCTGGTCTGCGGTCACTAGTGTTCAATGCGTCAAATCTATTCTTCAGATGGTCTCTAAATTCAGGTGGGATATACTCAAGGTCATATTTTGGCTCTCGTGGACTTGCTCTGATTTTCTTCAGTTTCAGCTTGAACTTGCATAGGAACAATTGATGGTCTGTTTCATAGTCAGCCCTTGGCCTTGTTCTGACTGATAATATTGAGCTTTTCCATTGTCTCTTTCCACAGATGTAGTCAATTTGATTTCTGTGTGTTCCATCTGGCGAGGTCCATGTATATAGTCACCGTTTATGTTGGTGAAAGAAGGTATTTGCAATGAAGAAGTTGTCCGTCTTGCAAAATTCTATCATTCGATCTCCAGCATTGTTTCTATCACCAAGGCCATATTTTCCAACTGCTGATCCTTCTTCTTTGTTTCCAACTTTCGCATTACAATCGCCAGTAATTATCAATGCATCTTGATTGCATGTTCAATCAATTTCAGACTGCAGCAGCTGATAAAAATCTTCTATTTCTTCATCTTTGGCCCTAGCGGTTGGTGCGTAAATTTGAATAATAGTCGTATTAACTGGTCTTCCTTGTAGGCGTATGGATATTATCCTATCACTGGCAGTGTTGTACTTCGGGATAGATCTTGAAACTTTCTTTTTGACAATGAATGCAACGCCATTCCTCTTCAAGTTGTCATTCCCAGCATAGTATTCTATGTGATCGTCCGATTCAAAATGGCCCAATATCAGTCCATTTCAGCTCACTAATGTCTAGGATATTGATGTTTATGCGTTCCATTTCATTTTTTTTTTATAACTTTTATTAAGCTTCAAGTGAACGTTCACAAATCCAGTCTGTCACATATTAGTTTACATACATCTCACTCCCTACTCCCACTTGCTCTCCCCTTCTTGAGTCAGCCCTTTCAGTCTCTCCTTTCTTGCAAATTTTGCCAGCTTCCCTCTCTCTCTATCCTCCCATCCCCCCTCCAGACAAGAGTTGCCAACACACTCTCCGGTGTCCACCTGATATGATTAGCTCACTCTTCATCAGCATCTCTCTGCCACCTGCTGACCAGTCCCTTTCATGTCTGATGAGTTGTCTTCGGGAATGGTTCCTGTCCTGTGCCAACAGAAGGTCTGGGGAGCATGGCCGCCGGGATTCCTCTAGTCTCAGTCAGACCATTAAGTTTGGTCTTTTTATGAGAATTTGGGGTCTGTATCCCACTGATCTCCTGCTCCCTCAGGGGTCCTCTGCTGTGCTCCCTGTCAGGGCAGTCATCGATTGTGGCCGGGCACCAACTAGTTCTTCTGGTCTCAGGATGATGTAGGTCTCTGGTTCATGTGGCCCTTTCTGTCTCTTGGGTTCTTAGTTGTTGTGTGACCTTGGTGTTCTTCATTTTTCTTTGCTCCAGGTGGGTTGAGACCAATCAATGTATCTTAGATGGCCGCTTGTTAGCATTTAGGACCCCAGACGCCACATTTCAAAGTGGGATGCAGAATGATTTCATAGTAGAATTATTTTGCCAATTGACTTAGAAGTCCCCGCAAACCATGTTCCCCAGACCCCCGCGCTTGCTCCGCTGACCTTTGAAGCATTCATTTTATCCCGGAAACTGCTTTTGGTCCAGTCCAATTGAGCTGACCTTCCATGTATTGAGTGTTGTCTTTCCCTTTACCTAAAGCAGTTCTTATCTACTGATTAATCAATAAAAAACCCTCTCCTACCCTCCCTCCCTCCCCACCCCGTAACCACACAAGTATGTGTTCTTCTCAGTTTTACTATTTCTCAAGATTTTATAATAGTGGTCTTATACAATATTTGTCCTTTTGCCTCTGACTCATTTCGCTCAGCATAATGCCTTCCAGGTTCCTCCATGTTATGAAATGTTTCACAGATTCGTCACTGTTCTTTATCGATGCGTAGTATTCCATTGTGTGAATATACCACAATTTATTTAACCATTCATCCGTTGATGGACACCTTGGTTGCTTCCAACTTTTTGCTATTGTAAACAGAGCTGCAATAAACATGGGTGTGCATATATCTGTTTGTATGAAGGCTCTTGTATCTCTAGGGTATATTCCGAGGAGTGGGATTTCTGGGTTGTATGGTAGTTCTATTTCTAACTGTTTAAGATAATGCCAGATAGATTTCCAAAGTGGTTGTACCATTTTACATTCCCACCAGCAGTGTATAAGAGTTCCAATCTCTCCGCAGCCTCTCCAACATTTATTATTTTGTGTTTTTTGGATTAATGCCAGCCTTGCTGGTGTGAGATGAAATCTCATCGTAGTTTTAATTTGCATTTCTCTAATGCCTAATGATTGAGAGCATTTTCTCATGTATCTGTTGGCTGCCTGAATATCTTCTTTAGTGAAATGTGTGTTCATATCCTTTGCCCACTTCTTGATTGGGTTGTTTGTCTTTTTGTGGTTGAGTTTTGACAGAATCATGTAGATTTTAGAGATCAGGGGCTGGTCGGAGATGTCATAGCTGAAAATTCTTTCCCAATCTGTAGGTGGTCTTTTTACTCTTTTGGAGAAGTCTTTAGATGAGCACAGGTGTTTGATTTTTAGGAGCTCCCAGTTATCGGGTTTCTCTTCATCATTTTTGGTAATGTTTTGTATTCTGTTTATACCTTGTATTAGGCCTCCTAGGGTTGTCCCAATTTTTTCTTCCATGATCTTTATCGTTTTAGTCTTTATGTTTAGGTCTTTGATCCACTTGGAGTTAGTTTTTGTGCATGGTGTGAGGTATGGGTCCTATTTCATTTTTTTGCAAATGGATATCCAGTTATGCCAGCACCATTTGTTAAAAAGGCTATCTTTTCCCCAGTTAATTGACACTGGTCCTTTGTCAAATATCAGCTGCTCATACGTGGATGGATCTATGTCTGGGTTCTCAATTCTGTTCCATTGGTCTATGTGCCTGTTGTTGTACCAGTACCAGGCTGTTTTGACTACTGTGGCTGTATAATAGGTTCTGAAATCAGGTAGAGTGAGGCCTCCCACTTTCTTCTTCTTTTTCAGTAGTGCTTTGCTTATCCGGGGCTTCTTTCCCTTCCATATGAAATTGGTGATTTGTTTCTCTATCCCCTTTAAATATGACATTGGAATTTGGATCGGAAGTGCATTAAATGTATAGATGGCTTTTGGTAGAACAGACGTTTTTACTATGTTAAGTCTTCCTATCGATGAGCAGGGTATGTTTTTCCACTTAAGTATGTCCTTTTGAATTTCTTGTAGTAGAGCTTTGTAGTTTTCTTTGTATAGGTCTTTTACATCCTTGGTAAGATTTATTCCTAAGTATCTTATCTTCTTGGGGGCTACTGTGAATGGTATTGATTTGGTTATTTCCTCTTCGGTGTTCTTCTTGTTGATGTAGAGGAATCCAAGTGATTTTTGTATGTTTATTTTATAACCTGAGACTCTTCCAAACTCTTCTGTTAGTTTCAGTAGTTTTCTGCAGGATTCCTTAGGGTTTTCTGTGTATATAATCATGTCATCTGCAAATAGTGATAACTTTACTTCTTCCTTGCCAATCTGGATACCTTTTATTTTTTTGTCTAGCCTAATTGCCCTGGCTAGGACTTCCAGCACGATGTTGAATAAGAGCAGTGATAAAGGGCATCCTTGTCTGGTTCCCGTTCTCAAGGGAAATGCTTTCAGGTTCTCTCCATTTAGAGTGATATTGGCTGTTGGCTTTGCATAGATGCCCTTTATTATGTTGAGGAATTTTCCTTCAATTCCTATTTTGGTAAGAGTTTTTATCATAAATGGGTGTTGGACTTTGTCAAATGCCTTTTCTGCATCAATTGATAAGATCATGTGGTTTTTGTCTTTTGTTTTATTTATGTGATGGATTACATTAATGGTTTTTCTGATATTAAACCAGCCTTGCATACCTGGTATAAATCCCACTTGATCAGGGTGAATTATTTTTTTGATGTGTTGTTGGATTCTATTGGCTAGAATTTTGTTGAGGATTTTTGCATCAATGTTCATGAGGGATATAGGTCTAAAATTTTCTTTTTTTGTAATGTCTTTACCTGGTTTTGGTATCAGGGAGATGGTGGCTTCATAGACTGAATTGGGTAGTATTCCGTCATTTTCTATGCTTTGGAATACCTTCAGAAGTAGTGGTGTTAACTCTTCTCTGAAAGTTTGGTAGAACTCTGCAGTGAAGCCGTCCGGGCCAGGGCTTTTTTTTGTTGGGAGTTTTTTGATTACCGTTTCAATCTCTTTTTTTGTTATGGGTCTATTTAGTTGTTCTACTTCTGAATGTGTTAGTTTAGGTAGGTAGTGTTTTTCCAGGAATTCATCCATTTCTCCTAGGTTTTCAAATTTGTTAGAGTACAATTTTTCATAATAATCTGAAATGATTCTTTTAATTTCATTTGGTTCTGTTGTGATGTGGTCCTTCTCGTTTCTTATTCGGGTTATTTGTTTCCTTTCCTGTATTTCTTTAGTCAGTCTAGCCAATGGTTTATCAATTTTGTTAATTTTTTCAAAGAACCAGCTTTTGGCTTTGTTAATTCTTTCAATTGTTTTTCTGTTCTCTAATTCATTTAGTTCAGCTCTAATTTTTATTATTTGTTTTCTTCTGGAGCCTGATGGATTCTTTTGTTGCTCACTTTCTATTTGTTCAAGTTGTAGGGACAGTTCTCTGCTTTTGGCTCTTTCTTCTTTTTGTATGTGTGCATTTATCGATATAAATTGGCCTCTGAGCACTGCTTTTGCTGTGTCCCAGAGGTTTTGATAGGAAATATTTTCATTCTCGTTGCATTCTATGAATTTCCTTATTCCTTCCTTGATGTCTTCTATAACCCAGTCTTTTTTGAGCAGGGTATTGTTCATTTTCCAAGTATTTGATTTCTTTTCCCTAGTTTTTCTGTTATTGATTTCTAGTTTTATTGCCTTGTGGTCTGAGAAGATGTTTTGTAATATTTTGATGTTTTGGACTCTGCAAAGGTTTGTTTTATGACCTAATATGTGGTCTATTCTAGAGAATGTTCCATGTGCGCTAGAAAAAAAAGTATACTTTGCAGCAGTTGGGTGGAGAGTTCTGTATAAGTCAATGAGGTCAAGTTGGTTGATTGTTGTAATTAGATCTTCCGTGTCTCTATTGAGCTTCTTACTGGATGTCCTGTCCTTCTCCGAAAGTGGTGTGTTGAAGTCTCCTACTATAATTGTGGAGGTATCTATCTCACTTTTCAATTCTGTTAAAATTTGATTTATGTATCTTGTAGCCCTGTCATTGGGTGCATATATATTTAATATGGTTATATCTTCCTGATTAATTGTCCCTTTTATCATTATATAGTGTCCTTCTTTATCCTTTGTGGTGGATTTAAGTCTAAAGTCTATTTTGTCAGAAATTAATATTGCTACTCCTCTTCTTTTTTGCTTATTGTTTGCTTGATATACTTTTTTCCATTGAGTTTTAGTTTGTTTGTGTCTCTAAGTCTAAGGTGTGTCTCTTGTAGGCAGCATATACATGGATCGTGTTTCTTTATCCAGTCTGTGACTCTCTGTCTCTTTATTGGTGCATTTAGTCCATTTACATTCAGCGTAATTATAGATAAATAAGTTTTTAGTGCTGTCATTTTGATGCCTTTTTATGTGTGTTGTTGACAATTTCATTTTTCCACATACTTTTTTGTGCTGAGACGTTTTTCTTAGTAAATTGTGAGATCCTCATTTTCATAGTGTTTGACTTTATGTTAGTTGAGTCGTTACGTTTTTCTTGGCTTTTATCTTGAGTTATAGAGTTGTTATACCTTTTTGTGGTTACCTTATTATTTACCCCTATTTTTCTAAGTAAAAACCTAACTTGTATTGTTCTATATCGCCTTGTATCACTCTCCATATGGCAGTTCAATGCCTCCTGTATTTAGTCCCTCTTTTTGATTATTGTGATCTTTTACATATTGACTTCTATGATTCCCTGTTATGTGTATTTTTTTTTAATTAATCTTAATTTGTTTGTTATTGTGATTTCCCTATTTGAGTTGATATCAGGACGTTCTGTTTTGTGACCTTGTGCTGTGCTGATATCTGATATTATTGGTTTTGTGACCAAACAATATCCTTTAGTATTTCTTGTAGCTTTGCTTTGGTTTTTGTAAATTCTCTAAACTTGTGTTTGTCTGTAAATATCTTAATTTCACCTTCATATTTCAGAGAGAGTTTTGCTGGATATATGATCCTTGGCTGGCAGTTTTTCTCCTTCAGTGTTCGTCCCATTCCCTTCTTGCCTGCATGGTTTCTGCTGAGTAGTCTGAACTTATTCTTATTGATTCTCCCTTGAAGGAAACCTTTCTTTTCTCCCTGGCTGCTTTTAAAATTTTCTGTTTTTCTTTGGTTTTGATGAGTTTGATGACAATATGTCTTGGTGTTTTTCTTTTTGGATCAATCTTAAGTGGGGTTCGATGAGCATCTTGGATAGATATCCTTTCGTTTTTCATGATGTCAGGGAAGTTTTCTGTCAGGAGTTCTTCAACTATTTTCTCTGTGTTTTCTGTCCTCCCTCCCTGTTCTGGGACTCCAATCACCCGCAGGTTATCCTTCTTGATAGAGTCCCACATAATTCTTAGGGTTTCTTCATTTTTTTAAATTCTTTTATCTGATTTTTTTTCAGCTATGTTGGTGTTGATTCCCTGGTCCTCCAGATGTCCCAGTTTGCATTGTAATTGCTCGAGTCTGCTCCTCTGACTTCCTATTGCGTTGTCTAATTCTGTAATTTTATTGTTAATCTTTTGGATTTCTACATGTTGTCTCTCTATGGATTCTTGCAACTTATTAATTTTTCCACTATGTTCTTGAATAATTTTTTTGAATTCTTCAACAGTTTTATCGGTGTGTTCCTTGGCTTTTTCTGCAGTTATCCTAATTTCATTTGTGATATCTTTAAGCATTCTGTAAATAAGTTTTTTATATTCTGTATCTGATAATTCCAGGATTGTATCTTCATTTGGGAAAGATTTTGATTCTTTTGTTTGGAGGGTTGGAGAAGCTGTCATGGTCTGCTTCTTTAAGTGGTTTGATATGGATTGTTGTCTCTGAGCCATCACTGGGAAACTAGTTTTTCCAGAAAATCCACTAAAAAAAAAATGCAGTCAGATCCCTATCAGAGTTCTCCCTCTGGTTCAGGCTATTCGGATGTTAATGAAGCCGCCTGGGGAGGGTGGGGGAGGGAACAGAGAGATAGGAGAGTAGCACCTCAGAATATAGCCAGAGTTGCTTGTCTTGCTTGGAATGACTATTATATCTGAGATTCCTGCGGGCGCGTCGCCTATGTGTGCTGGCTGTGTGGAGATTGCCCCCGGGGGGTCTGGCCCGCTGGAGTCACCGTCAGATCCTCCGCTTCCAGCCCCACGCCCAGCATCAAGGCTCCCCTACTGGGACGGTGCACTCTCGACTCCAAAATCAGCCGCTGCCTCCCGGGGACTTCTCGTCCCTCCAGCCGCGTGGCCGTGCCGTCTCTGAGAACCAGTTGGGCCGCCTCCCGGGGTTAGTTCAGATGGGTGGAGCAGGTCCCCATGCTTGTGCCGTGACCGAGTGTCCCGGCTGGGACGCTGTTCTCCCCCGCTCCAATACCAGTCGCTGCCTCCCGGGGACTTCTCTTACCGGCTGCGTCCCACGCCGCCCGCGCGACCCAGCTGGGCCCCTTCCCAGGGTTAGTTCAGGGGGGTGGAGCAGCTCTCCGTGTTTATGCCGTACCTGCGTCCAGTCCAAATCCCGGCGGGACAGTTCTCTGGCTGGGACGCTGCTCTTCCTGCTCCAAGACCAGTCACTGCCTCCCGGGGACTTCTCCTACCGGCTGCGTCCCATGCCGCCCGCGGAACCGGCTGGTCCCCCTCCCGGGGTTAGTTCAGAGGGGTGGAGCAGCTCTCTGTGCTTGTGCCGTACCTGACGGGTACGCTGGCTCCAGGCTCTGGAAACAATCGCTGCTTCCCTGTATTAGTTCGTTCTCCGTCTCTAAATCTGTGTTTGTTGTTCAGGGTTCATAGATTGTTATGTATGTGATCGATTCACTTGTTTTTCCGTGTCTTTGTTGTAAGAGGGATCCGAAGTAGCGTCTGCCTAGTCCGCCATCTTGGCTCCGCCTCTCCATTTCATTTTTGATGATTTCCAATTTTCCTAGATTCATTCTTCGTACATTCCAGGTTCCGATTATTAATGGACGTTTGCAGCTATTTCTTCGCATTTTGAGCTGTGCCACATCAGCAAATGAAGGTCCCGAAAGCTTTACTCCATCCACGTCATTAAGGTTGACTCTACTTTGAGGAGGCAGCTCTTCCCCAGTCATCTTTTGAGTGCCTTCCAACCTGGGGGGCTCATCTTCCAGCACTATATCAGACAATGTTCCGCTGCTATTCATACAGTTTTCACTGGCTAATGCTTTTCAGAAGTAGACTGCCGGGTCCTTCTTCCTAGTCTGTCTTAGTCTGGAAGCTCAGCTGAAACCTGTCCTCCATGGGTGACCCTACTGGTATCTGAATACCGGTGGCATAGCTTCCAGCATCACAGCAACACGCAAGCCCCCACATACAACAAACTGACAGACACGTGGGGGCTCCTTAACATAACTGCCTCTAATCCTGCTTTATTAACAGAATATAGGATAATTACTGCAGGTCACAAAATGGAGGACAACAGCACAATAGTAGACATCATGGCCTAGCCAAATTGACACACATTTCTGGGGGGCACAATTCAGTCCATAACACATGGGTAGAATTAGTCCTGTAGGGTTTTCTTTTGGGCACACATCTGTGCTGCAGGGCTGAGGTTCCTCTTTGGCAGCAAGAGCCCAAAGCGAGAGAGAATTGGCTGGACCTTCTTGGGTAGGTGGCTTCTACTATTTCCCCCCTAATCTCTCCTCTGGCTTCATCTGCCTCTGTTCCTCCCATCCACCAGGGCTCTGCTTACACTGGCTTCTGCATCATTCCTGAACCTACCACATGTTCTCTAAACTCATGCCTTTGTCAGCACACCTTTCTCTACCCAGCAGACTCCTATTCGTGCTTCAAGATCTGGCCTCAAAGTTATCTCTGAGATGCCTTCCCAGCCCTCAGAACCACACAGAGTCCTGCAGCCCCTTCTCCATGTCTAGACTAATAATGTTGGCTAGATTTTTAGTAAATCTTTGTTTTGCCCTGGGTAAGCCTGGACATTGTGGGGTGAAACACCCCAGAACAAGGTCCTTTTGTTACAGAAAACAAAGATGACTTAATTCTCTGATGAGAGCAGGGAATCCAGTTCCAACCAGACCCTCTGGAAAGTGCATCTCTCAGCTGAGGGCTGCTTGAGGGTTTTGAGTGGATTCCCTTGGCCCAGGGCCAGGCTTCTCTTGGAGACTGGCCCAGAGGGCCATATGGCTGAACCTGACCTCACAAAGGCCTCCTATTTAATTACTTCATGGTATCTCCATGTGAGGATACATGACCCATCATACAGATACACTGACCAGATTGAAAGAAAAAAATGTTCAACAGACAAAGTCACATTTGCATCCTGTTACTGAACCACACCCCCTGTTGTGCACTACAGATTCATATGCTTTAAAAATAAATCCTGTAATTATCTTGTGATTAGCAATTAACTTGCATCGCCTTTTTTATTTGATAGTAGATGTGATTGTTTGTCAAGCATAAAGATTTAAATAAATTACAATTTTGGTAACTATTTCTTCATATCTTCACTTAGTATAAAATATTATAGTATTAGGCACCTCAAAAATTGGAAGTGGCGCAGGCCTTGCTCAGCCTCTCAGGGACCTCACACTGCCTAGGAATGAGTTTGTATGCAATCCTGTATGATAGTTGTGTATCCTTGGGCAAGTTGCTTGAACTCTCTCCCCAGGCCTCAGGTTCTTCATCTGCTTAGCTGGAAAATCTTTCTGTGATTCAAAGACAAAGTAAGGTGATGTACATGAAGTACCTAGCAAGTTTCATGTATACAAGGTTCCAGATATATAGTGTGTACCCAGTAATTGGTAGTGATGGTTACCATTATTTTATCCAAGTTCCAGTTTATTTTTAGTTGTTTGGATACAGAACACTTCCATATCAGTTATCTATTACTGCATAAAAAATCACTCTAAAACTTAGTGGCTTAAAACAATAAACATTTATTTAATTTTACTTAAGATTCTGTAGGTTGGCAGTTTAGGCTAGGCTCAGCTGGTAGGTTTTTTGCTCTCAGCTGGGATTCCTCTTGCTTTTGTAGTCAGCTGTGGGTTTGCTGTAGGTTGTCTTTGTTGATCTCTCTCATGCGTCTGGGGCCTCTGCTGGGACAACTGGGCTCACTCATTATCTCTCATAATTCAGTAGGCTAGTTCTGGGCTTGATCACATGGCAGAGACAAGGGTCCCAAGAAGGCGAGTGAGAGGGTGCAAGGCCTCTTGAGGCGTAGGCTTTGCACAGTGTTACTTTGGTCACATTCTATTGATCAAAGCTAGTCACAGCTCCAAGAAGTGGGGAAATAGACTCCACCCCTTCATGGGAGGAGCAGCAAAGTCACATCTGCAAAGCAGCATATATAAATATATATATATATATTAAAAAAAAAATTTTTTTTTTTTCAATGAGGGAAATGATTGTGGCTATTTTTACCCACACTCCACCACAGCTGCCCCTTTTTAAAGAAAAAAAAACCAGTCTTAACATTATCCTCTATGTGCCCCAGTGGGCTAGTAGGAATAAATTCTGCTCTTTTCCGATGGCTGATTTAAGCCTATTTTTAGATCGAGTCTAATAAAATGAATTTCACACCTGGTTTACTCACCCACTAACAAACACTTTATTCTTATTGATGCCTGAGACAAGCATCTAGGCAGCCTGGATTTGTAGTTCCATTACCTCCAGAGCACAATAATTGTAAATTACTTGCTTTATTTGGTTCTGTTGCGTTTGCCAATAGTCAATTACCCATGTTAGGTTTTCTTGTGATCAGTGGGGCTTATCCAATATTGCAGCTTAGGTCTGTTTTTGTCTCAGAGATGTCTTTTCCAACAGAGTTAAAGAAAACCCTTGTTCACTAGTTTATTGAATATTAGCCTTTATCTGCTTATTTCAAAGTCCCCTTATTCACTGCTTGCAGCACCACAGTGCTCAGGCTGAGCTGTTAGAATCGAACAAAAGACTAAAGATAAGCCTCCCCTTTGCTCATCTGACTAAATCCCAGAACATGGGATAGAGAAGAGAGAATTGTGGGATCTCAGGGAGTTCATTTAGCTCATGCCAGAATCTCTGAAACTGCTTATCCCCTCTAATCCATCCTCCACCTTGCTGCCAGTGACCTAACACAGAGATCCAGTCACATTACACATAGTAGATTGCACTGATGGGCCTGATTCTTCAGTCCTCCTTACAGCCATGCCCTTTGTCACATGATTTTGCAGGCTTACTTTGTCACATGACTTTTCAGGTTTTCTTTGTCACATGACTTTGTAGGTTCTTTCACTAGTTCGCTTCTCCTTAAAGTTGGACTAGGCCACATGCCTCCTTTTGGTCAACAGAATGAGGTGGAAGTGACAACGCATCAGTTCTGAGCTCAGTCCTCAACGTACCTTGTATGTTTCCTTTTGCACTCTTGTGCCTCTACCATTGCCATGAGCATGACATGCCCAGGCTGGCCTGGGGGTCCCAGGAAGAAGAGAAGAGACACATGGAGAAGACCTCACAGTCTTTGTGTGAAGCCCAGCCAAAATCAACCAACCCGAGATGCGTAAGCATAAAAATGCTGTTTGTTGTTTTAAGCCACTGAGTTTTGGGGTGGATTGTTACATGGCAAAAGCTGACTCATCATTCTTCTGCTTAACCTCCAACACTGGTCCTCTGTAGCCTGAGGCATAAAGTCCAGGCAAAACCTTCCAGCGTCTGTGTCCAGCTACTTCTGTCTCCTTTTCCTTTCACTTTACACTCTAGTAATGAGCTCAAATGTCTTGCAGTTCTTCAGATGCATCATGCTGGTTCACATATATGTGCCTGTGATCATTAAGGTTGTGTGTTAACTTGGCTGGGCCACGATTCTCAATGGTTTGGCAGTTATGATGTAGTTTGGCAGTCACATGGTGATGTGATCACTTCCATGGTGAGATTTAATATAATGTGATCACCTTCATGATGGGATCAGCTGTGAGTAGCCAATCAGTTGGAAGGGAGTTTCCTTGGCGATGCGGCCTGCATCCAATATAGGTGGACCCTCTGACAAGGCTCATAGGCTTTTGCTCACTCTGGATCTTGAAGTTGCCTCCTGTTCTTCTGACCTTCAGTACTTGGGACTCGAGCTAGCAGCTTACCTGCAGCCTTACCTGCACATAGCCTGTGAGCAAGAGCCCTGTTGTCTGACCTTCAGATCTTGGGTTCACCAGCCCCTGTGGCTACATGAATCAGGAGTAACCTTCAGCTTGACCTGTGGATTTGGGATGTTCCTGTCTGTATAACTGCATGAGCCATTTCCTCGATGTAAATTTATTTATATAGATATTTATACCCTTTACTGGTTTTGCTTCTCTAGAGAACCTAGCCTAAGACAATGCTTTTGTGCATGGTGTCCTCTTTGCCTAGAATACCACTCTCTTTTGTCTGCCTGGAAAACTCCTACTCATCTGTAAAAACCGAGCTCAGGTATTGCCTCCTCCAGGAAGCCTCACAGTACTTTCCTCTCCCCTGTGAACTCCTGTTGGTGGCCTGGACTCACAAACACATCTATTGATACTGCATATAACATGGTAGTATGATGTGGGTTCTTTTTGCTTTTGTTTTTGCCCATCTTGGCCATCTATAAGACGACTCATTTGAGAAGAACAGCCTAATCTACTAATGTATTATCAGTACCTAGCACCAGGCCTGATTCCAACAATGCTTGATGACTAAGAGGTGTTGGGATTTGTCTAGCTGGGGTATCTGGAAAGGTGTAACATCTGGGCTGGGCCTTGACCAAGGGGTAGGATTCTGTAAAAATGGTATGGGGACTTGGATCTCCTCATCTAACTTCACAATGGCGGAAGAGGGTCATTATCAGCATCAACAACCCAAGGCTGATAGCTATGAGGTAGAGGTCAGACATACCTCCACCCTCTAACCTTTTTACCAATTCTGACACCACCCTTCCCTCCCAGTCTCTACTTCTCTTCATTCTCTCTAGAATGAATGAATGTTATCTTTCTGGAGGACTCACCTACTGAGAAGATATACAAGGCTGTGTCTCATAGGAAGCCAGATACCCTTTGAATGCGGAGCCAATGATCTGGCCAGGGTGGCGTAAGGGCCGTCCTCAGAGCCACCCCCCTCCCCCAGCTGGATGCATCTGTCTTCTTCAAGGCAGCTCTTCACTTGCTGCCCCTGCTACAGCCTCGGGGAGTCTGGCGGCCGAGGGGTTAGCTAGAGGATGTCTCTTCACCCTTGGGTGGTAGATAGTGACCCCAGACACTGCCATGTGTAGCTTGGCCCCTTCTGGAAGGCGAATCTCTCTGCTTTCTGATTGGAGGAAATTGTACCTCAAGGAACAAACACAAAAAATATTACCAGAATATAAAAGCAGAGATGCTAAGTACCCCATCCTTGGTCCCCATCTCACAGAGAAGGGAAGGGACTTGCCAGAGGTTTCTCCCTGCACAGGGTTTTTCCCTCACCAGCTGTCTCTGCCACTTGAAACAAATTCAAACATTATGATGGACTGGGATTTTTAAACGTTGTTGTCAGGCTGTCGAGTTGATTTTGACTCAAAGTGACCCTGTGTATGCATAGTAGAACTCCCCATAAGGTTTTCTAGACTGTAATTTTTACAAAAGCGGATAGCCAGATCTTTCTTCCGTGGAGCCACTGTCAACCTTTCAGTCAGCAGCTGAGAGCTTAACGGTCATACCACTAGGGCTCCTTTTTTAAACATTAACTTTCCTCAATTATAAAACTGATACATATCTCTGTGATCTGATCCTGTGGCACCCTGTATCAGCCACATCATGGCTCTTGTTCCTTGGACCTATGGTTCCCTAGTTACTCTCTGTCACCCCCACTAGGCCACAGGACTAGGGGACAGGAACTAGTCTGTATAGTTTGCAGCTGGATCTTCAAGGCCTGGTACTGGACCTGGCATTGAGGAGATAATGCATTTGTTGAATAAATATATTGGTAAAAAGTTCAGAAAACAAAGATATGCTCACCCACTAGCCCAACACACAGAGCAATGACTGCAAACATTCTAGCAATATTCCTTCCACGTTTCTCCCTATGCATATATATTTTCTATGTTTCTGAATGAAGCTTTTCTTCTTAATACTATCTCACGTGATTAAAATTCTTCACAAGTAACAATTTTAAGGACTACATAATTTCCCATCATATGGGGGCTCCCTATTGTTGAATATTTACGTTTTCTCCAATTTTTCACAATTCTCCCAAAATAAGTATCTGAGTGGGGAAGATATTTTTGCACATCAGTTTTTGCTTATTTTCAAATTATTTTTTTCAGGATAGACTTCCAGAAGGGGGCTAAAAAAGCTGAGCGTTATAGAAACTCCTGGTACTTTTTTGCCTAGAAAGGCTTGGACTCATGTCTGCTCTGATAGGTTGACATCAGGGTGGGCTAGAAGCTCAGAGAGGCAGCCTGGAGTATTGGAAAGATGCCATCCATAGTATATGAAAACCTGGATTTAGGGAGGACTTTGAACAGGCCCTCCCCTCTCTGGTCCTCAGTCTTCACTTCTGTGCAATGGGAGAAAAAGCATTGCACTGCTTAATTCACAGGCTGCTGTGCAGTGGTCCAAATGAGGGGAGACACTGGCAAGGCCTTTGAGAGCCGAGAAAATCAGTTCTTGTTGTTGTTCTTTTCATTTCACTATAAAGAGTTTAAGGACTAGGATTATTAAGACAAATAGCATCTTCCAGAGGAACGGTCGCTGCTGTGCTTGCCCCAGCACTGTGAGCCTTCAGGAAACCAAATAAAATTTCCTTTCTCTATTTCAGTAATCACTCTTTTCTCACAAATACCCTGCTATTTATGTCATTGCACTTACGGTATGACTCCACTGTACCAAAAAAACCAAACTCTAATCAATTCCAGCAATGTAGTGAATTACTTAATATGGCCCCTCTAGCCATGTAGCCATGCATGGTTTTGTGACTTCTAAAAAATGATTGGGTGAGACTATGCAAATAAGGTGCTTGTGGTCCACCAAGTGGATTGGACAGACAGCATTGCTAATAATGCAAGTCGGGTGCATGGCACCTTTGTGGGGGTGGGACCATGCAAATAAGGTATACGGAACCCTAACAAGGGAATTGGTCAGTTTTGCCATCCAGCTAGGATTAAAAAGAATCAACCCCAGAGTAGATGAGGGGCCCCACTACCACCTAGAAAGTAGAGCCAGGAGTGGAGCACACCCCTTGGACCCAGGGTCCCTGCTATGAGAACTTTCTAGGCCCAGGAGACAGGAGGCAGTAACACCGAAGATAGCACTAGATGGTGAGAAACAGTGGCAGAGAAATAGTGGCAGCAGAACCAGGAGACAGTGAGGTGGGCTTCTCAGCCCATGGAGCAAGGTGGCTACAGTGGGCTTGCAACCCACAGAGTGAAAGAACTGAGCACCTCCAGGGAGAAGTTTCCTGGTGGAGTGGGGTGCCTCTGGGCACTTACTGGCAAAGCTAGAGTTTTGTAACACTTGCCTGAGCAGGGCAGAAGCAAGGCTGAGAGGCTGAGGGCCCGAGAGAAGCCTGCCTGCGAACACGGCTGAGAAGCAGCTTTCTGATCAAAGAATGGTATCCTGGGTGGTTTCTGATCCTGAATTGTAACCTGTTACTTCCCTAATAAACCCCAGAACGGTGAGTATGGTCTGTGAGTTCCGTGTGGCCATTGCAATGAATTATTGAACCCAGCAGAGAAATAGTGCTGTGGGAGAGATGGCTGGTGTCAGAATTAGTAAAAAGATTGAAGGGTGGAGGTATGTTTGATCTCCACTTTTTAGCAATCAGCCTTGGTCTGTTGAGGCTGGTAATGATTCTACCTCCCCCTTTGTGAAGTTGGAGGAGGCAGTCAGACTAGCCATGCTATTACTTTTGCAGTTGCCATTGAATTGATTCCCACTCATAATGACCCCATAAGACAGAGAAGAGCCGCCCCATAGGATTTCCAAGGCTGTAAAACTTTACAGAAGCAGACTGCCACATCTTTCTCCCAACTCAGAGTGACCCTATAGGACAGAGTAGAACTTGCCCATAGGGTTTTCAAGGATAGGCTGGTGAATTCAAACTGCTGAACTCTTAACCACTGTGACACCAGGGCTCCTAGGAGTTCCTAGGTGGTGCAATGGTTAAGAGCTTGACTACTGGTTGAAAGGTTGGTGGTTCAAACCCACCCAGAGGCACCTTGGAAGACAGGTCTGGCGATTTGCTTTCAAATAGTTACAGCCTTGAAAACCCTCTGCACACCTACAGTTGGCGTGAGTCGGAATCAACTGGACAGAAACGAACAACACAGCATATTGGATTAGGATCCACTCTAGTACAGCCTCATCTAAACCTGGTCAAATCTACGAGGACCCTATTTCCAAATAAGGTCTGGTTTACAGGTACTGGAGCTTAGGACTTCAACATTTATTTTTCGGGGGTCGGGGGAGGGGACACAACTCAACTCATAACGCCTCTGAGGTGCCAGGCACTGTTCTGGGCCTGTGGATAGGGTGGTGGCCATCACAGACACAGGTCCCTGCCTTTGGAAGCATGCATTCTAACTGGGGAGGCAGGAAAAAAGAAGATTAAACAATCTGGTTAAATAAAATATCGTTTCTGTCTGTTCGTTCCCACGGCTGGAGGAAGTTTCTATGCATTAGGAAAATAGATTAGTGACTGTCTGATCTAAAAATTAGCCATATGTGAAAAGTACTTGGGAGGCCAAGGGCATTTCAAGGAGACAGGCAGTTGTTCTCCAGAGCAGTGAAGCCTGAGCTACAAGCAGAGGTCAGTTAAGGCTGATCCTGCGACGCTGGCTACCGTACACCATGGGCAGAGAAGGGGCAAAGTAACGGTGCTTTTAAGTATGAGCCCCACTTCAAATGGCTCTAGGGCACAGTCTAAACTGCAAGCGCTGATTTGCAGTCGAGCTGTTTTTCACTTGGACAACTTTATATATTGTGCTCCAGGGTGGGAAGCAACAGGGGTGTATTTATGTAATGATGTAGGGAAGGCCAGCCAGGAAATAAAACAATTACAAAGTGTGACAAGCACTTTATAAAGGGGCCTGAGATGAGGTTGGGGGAAAGGCAGGGGCCAGATTGGGTGGGGGTTTGAGACGGTGTTAAGGAGTTAGGATTTTATAGTGAGTGCATCGGAGAGCGCTGCGATGGGATTTACATTTAAAGAATACCACTTCTGCTGGCATGTGGAGTCAATCTTGATTTAATTGAATCAAATATTTCTGGAGAGCGGTCAAACAAATTGGCATGTACTTCCTGAAGCCATCACCTCCCCGGGCTGAATTCGACTACCTCCTCGTAGAATTGGAGACCCTAATTTCCTAAGGAGACAAACATTCCATTTCTGGCTTAGATTTGCATTAGAAAGAGACCCTAATTACTCTGATCTCTAACACCTCTGAGGAGCTGATCTGAGCTTTTCAGATGCAAAAAGTGTTAATTGGCTAAGGGGCCCAGCTGAGTGAAGCCCTCAACCACCAAGTGGGAAGGGGGTGGGCTGGGGAGATGGGGTTAGAAAGAGGAGGGGGCACACCTCCCATTTGTCAAGTTTTCTGGAGGTCTGCTGGGGCACTTGAGGGGAATGCACGTAGACCCATATGCCTGCTTTCAATTTTTGAAGTCTCCCTCCTCCTTCAAGATCCAGCTCACTCCCACTGCCTCCAGGACTCCCCCTGACCCCAATGCACCTGTCCCCTTGCTTCTTGAGCAGACGGTCACTCCCTTGTTGTTAGGTGCTGTGGGGCCGATTTCCACTCATAACCACCCCATGTGACAGAGTAGAACTGTCCCATAGGGCTTCCTAAGCTATAGGTCTCCATGAATTGAAATCGACTCAAACAGCGATAGGTTGGGTAATCTTTACAGAAGCAGATTGCCAGGCCTTTCTCCCTCAGAGCCACTGAGTAGGTTTGAACCACCAATCTTTCAGTTAGTAGCTGAGTGCCACCAGAGCTCCTTAGTCACTCCCCATTGTTGTTGACTCATAGAGACCCTGTAAGACAAGGTAGAACTGCCCCATAGGGTTTCCAAGGCCGTAGTCTTTAGGGAAACCGACTGCCACGTCTCTCTCCCATGGAGCAGCTGGTGGGTTTGAACCACCAACCTTTAGATTAGCAGCCGAGCACTTAACCACAGCACCACCAGGGCTCCTTCATTCCAACTCATAGCAACCCTAAAGGACTGAGTAGAATTGCCCCTTAGGGTTTCCTAGGCTGTAAATCTTTACAGGAGGAGATTGTCTGGTTTTTCTCCCCGAGAGCCACTGGGTGGGGTTTGAATTGTCAACCTTTGGTTAGCAGCCGAATGCTTAACCATTTCGACACCAGGACTCCTAGTCCCTACTTATGCTTCTGGTTTTTAATCACAGTAAACCCCCTTATCCAAGGGGGATGTGGTCCAAACCCCCCCTCCCCCCGTGAATGTCTGAAATCTAAGTACCAAATCCTATACATGTTATGCTTTATTCTGTACATACCTATGATAAAATTTAATTTATAAATTAGGTACAATAAAAGATTAACAATAACTAATAAAAATAGGACAATTATAACAATATACTGTAATAAAAGTTTTATGAATGACAGAGTTGGACGGCACCTGTTGAGATTTCATCACTCTATGTACTGTACTCACTTAACATTTTCAGACTAGGGTTGACTGTGGGTAACTGAAACTGTGGAAAGAGAAACGGCTGATAAGGGGGGATTACTGTATAGCACTTCCCACCCTGCACTGCATGGTCAGGTTCCTAGATGGCACCTCCACTTGGGGACAAAGGCCCTGTCTCATGTAGCACTCTCTGTCTCCTTGTACAACCCTAAGTGGGCACCCAGGAAATGTGAAATGAATGACTAATTGAACAAATTCCAATAACATAATAACAAAAGTCAGCAATTATATAGGGCTTTCTGTGTAATGGGCCTGTTCAATGCTCTTTAGTCTCAGAGTTAGAAGATGTTTAATTCTGTTCTCCAATTCCTGCCAGAGCAAATCTCCTGCATGAATCTCTGTTGGTAGTTATAGTTATTTGTGGAACAAGAGCCTAAGAACTGGAACCTGGGACCCAAATGTTCATCAACAGTTGGATGTATAGACACATTCTGGTACATGCGTACAATGGAATACTATTTAGTAACAAAAAGGACTGAACCGTGGGTCCACACAATATGGATGAATCTTCAAATAATTACGCTGAGTGAAAGGAACCAGACAAAAGAGAAAGCATGGTGTACAATCCCATTGTTATAATTTTCTGTCCCTAATGACAGAAAGCAAATCTGGGAGGTTGGGGAGGCGGGAAGAGCAAAAGCATAGGAAACCTTTGAGGGTGATGGATACGCTCACTATCTTGAGTGATTTAGTTATATACATGATTAAGTTGTATATATATGCCAAAGCTTACCAAATTGTATACTTTGGAATTATACACTTAAAATATCTACAATTTGTTGTATGTCAGTTATATTTCAAAAGTTGTTTTTAGAAAGTGTATTTGAGCCATAATAAGGCATATGCCAAAACAAAACAAACAAGCATATTCCTGAGCCTTGTCCTACATCTACCGATTCTGATGATCTGCGTATGAGGCCCAGGGTTGAGGTTTTGTGATTCTTTAAAAAAAATAATAATTATTATTGTGGTAAAGATATAGGTAGCAAAACATTTGCCATTTCTACAATCTTCACATGTACAGTGCAGCGACATCGACTGCATTCATCAAGTTGTTCAACTATCACCCATATCTGTTCCCAAATTTTTCCATCACCCTTAACAGGAGTTCAGTGTCCCCTAAGCATTGTGTTTTCCTTCCCAATCCCCTCCCCAACCACTAGTGGTTTTGCAATTCTGATGCACACTACAGTTTGATGAAGTTGATGAAGTTGAAGCCCCTTCCTGTGGCCTGCTGCGTTTCGCTCTTTCTCTCCCTGCTTCTTTGGAGAGTCTCACCTCTCCCTACTCCCCATTTCAATCTCTGACCTCCAGCCAGCCCTGGCTGCCAGGGGTTCCCTGAAGATCCAGGCTGTTTTGTCTCCAAGCCTTGTTGAACACTATGCCCTCTTCTTCCTGGAACACCCTTCTGCTCTTCTTCTGTTGACCAGTTCCTACTCAGGCTTCAAAACCCAGCTCAGACTTCACCTCCTTTGGGAAGCCTTCCCTGACACCCTGTCCCTTCTCCCCCAGGTCTGGGGTGCCACCACCTACCAGCTATCTTTTCCTGGGGATCTCGCTGAATTTCAGTTTCATGATAAACTATAAAACTAGCTTTAAAATGATAGCTACCTCACGGGATTGTTTTGAAGACCCAGTGAGGTAACATATAAACTAGTATAGTTCCTGGTACGTTTTAGAATTCAAGAAATGGTGGCCTGTTATTGTGGCTGTTACTGGTATTAGGTCATCATCACTGTTGTCACCAGCTCCTCGTTGTGCCCCCAGAGCCTACTGAACACATCCTGCATAACCCCCAACACACTGGCTGCAGCTGTTGGGTCAATTGTTGGCCTCCTCCCCTAGTCTGTGACTTCCCTGAGGTCAGGAGTGTGCCATAGGCATTGGGTGAGTTCAGCTCACAAACACTGTCTCTGGGCGTCAGCCCCTGTCCCAGGTGCTAGGGACACAAAGATTAGGAGGAAGGGAAGGGCATGGGATTGAATCTGAGCTCTATCACATGTAGCTGTGTGATCTTGGGCAAGTTAATCTGTTTCTCAGTTTCCTCAGCTGTAAAATGGGGGTTACTAACACCTTTCTCACTAGGTTGTTGTCTTAGTTATCCAGTGCTGCTATTGTAACCAAAGGAGGGTTCTTGTCCTGTCCTATTAGCAAACGGAAGTAAAACGGACACCATGCCACCAGTTGCAAAGGAAAAAGAAAGTGGAAATTTATTGTTTGCAGCAGACAAGGAGCAATGCTAGGTCTAGCGTCTGTAAGGCCACATGCTCGCTTTTTGAGGAGGTTGGGGAGTTTTTTATTTCCAGTGGCGTCTGGGGGTTGGGTTTGGTGCCTGGAACTCTCCACCCTTAGCCCTCCCACATCCACATTTGGAGGTCTGGATGCTGAACGTTGGTGATGTTCAGGTCCAAGCACAGATTGAGGACACAGTGCTTCAGGTCCTGCGCATGCGCTAAAATCTTCGCGCATGCGCGGGATTCTGGCACCAAATTCAAACTGCGTTAGGGCCACAGTGTGGTTGGGCCAAACTGTAGTTTGAAGCCTGGCTTGGCTGGCTGCAAGGGGCTGGGGAACCAGGGCTGAGCAGGGGGAAGTCTCGGCGGAGGCTTCACTATAACAGAAATACCACATTAACAACGAGAAATTTATTCTCTCAGAGTCTAGGAGGCTTAAAAAACCAAAAACCAAACCCAGTGCCATCGAGTTGATTAGGGACCCTATAGGACAGAGTAGAACTGCCCCGTAGAGTTTCCAGGAGCGACTGACGGATTCAAACTGGAGACCCTTTGGTTAGCAGCGGTAGCAATTAACCACTACGCCACCAGGGTTTCCCTAGGAAGCTTAGAAGTCCGAATTCAGGGTGCCAGCTCCAGGGGGAAGGTTTTCTCTCTGTGTCGGCTTTGGGGGAAGGTCCTTGTCATACATCTTCCCCTGGTTGAGGAGATTCTCAGCTCAGAGACCCCAGGTCTAAAGGACATGCTATTCTCCTGGCTCTTGTTTGTGTTGTGAGGTCCCCATGTCTCTCTGCTGGCTTCTCTCTTTTGTACCTCAAAAGAGATTGACTCAAAACACAACCTAATCCTGTAGATTGAGTCCTGCCTCATTAACATAACTGCTGCTAATCCCACCTCATTAACATCATAGAGGTAGGATTTACAACACATAGGATAATCACATCAGGTGACAAAATGGTGGATAATCACACAATACTGGGAACCATGGCCTAGCCAAGTTGACAAACATTTTGGGGGGACACAATTCAATCCATGACAGTTGTCATATCATTTTATTTTACTTTAACATAGATAGTGCTTTCTCAAATGAGCTAACATCTCTGTAAAACACTGAAGGTCCACTGGTCTGGCAATTAGCAGGCCCTCTGAGAAGGAGAGACCCCTTTCAGAGGCACCAGAAGCCAAAGTGCCAGGGGTTACTCAAAAGGAGGAAGGGAGGGCCGTTAGTGGAAACAGCTCCTGGGAGATATGAAGATGGAACGGGAGAGGCAGAGGGCAGCAGCTTGGTGGGGGAGGGTGGGCAAGGGAGAGACTGAACATGTTAATAAGCTAAAGGGAAGGTGTCACTAGGACAAAAGTGACTGCAGCTACAGGAGAGAGGGAGGAGGGCAGAGTGCAGTGCAAGGCAGGGAGGAAGAGGGTGAGGTTATATTCAGGGTCAGGACTCTCCTCCTCCTTCAGGCATGGAGGACAGACATGAGGATGATGGTGTGTGTGTAGGTACAATGGCAGCTCCTTTGTGTCTGCTGCCCTCCATGCTCTCAGGGGAGCAAACTCATCTGTGGAGGGAGAGAAGGGTGGTGTAGGGGGGCCTGGGGAGGGCAGATAATACGTGAAATAGCTCCTGAGGGGATTTCAGGAGGGCATGGACCAGGTCTAGGGGAGGGTTATAAAGAACACCAGAGACCAGAATTTGAAAGTGTGCCAGTCATAGGGTATAGAGTTTGCGGGGAGGGGTTGTTTCCCGTACAGCCACTGCCCCTGGGGCAGAGGACAATGAGGGTAAAATGAGGGTAGAGGGTAGCATTGCTTTAGGACTGGGGAAGTTGGGCAGTAGAATGACCAACTTGTCTTGGTTTGTGCAGGACTGTTAGGTTTGAAAACTGAAAGTCCTGAGTCCCAGGAATGCCCTCAGGCAGAGGCAAACCAGGCCAGTTGGTCACCCTATTGAGCAGGGTGATGAAAACTGGGATCCAAGGGATATGTGGATGCTGGTTCCCAGGATCAGGGATCGGGTCCAGGGTGGAGCGGGGGTGGGGAGGACAGAGGAGTAGCCTAGACATTCAGGAAATAGGTGTGGGGGAGAGGCATATATTAGGTTCCTTGAGCTGCAGTAACAGAGTACCACAAATTGGGTGGCTTATAAGAGCAGGTTTTTTTGTCTCTCAGTTCTGAAACTGGGTTATTCCTTCTGAGGAAGAATCTGTTCTATGCCTCTCAGCTTCTCATGACAGCCAGCGATCCTTGATGTTCCTCCATTCACTGCCTCCTCCTTCATATGGCCATCTTCTCTTGATGTCTCTGTTTTTTCCCTTTTATTAGGACACCACTCATATGGGATTAGGACCCACCCTACTCCAGCATGGAAACCCTGGTGGTGTAGCGGTTAAGTGCTATGGCTGCTAACCTAAAAGGTCAGCAGTTCGAATCCACTAGGCGCTCCTTGGAAACCCTATGTGGCAGTTCTACTCTGTCCTTTAGTGTCGCTGTGAGCCAGATTGGATTCGATGACAGTGGGTTTGGTTTGGTTTCTACTCCAGTATGACCTCCTGTTAACTGATAATATCTTTAAAGACAAGATCACATTCACAGGTACCAGGGGTTAAGGCTCCAGGATTTTGGGGCGGGGGGGACACAATTCAATCCATAACAGGGGGTCACAGATCTGAGGGTCTTACTCACTCCTGTTTCCTGGCACCAGAACAGTGACTGACCCTCAGTAAGCACTAAATAAATATTCATCTAGATATTGCAAAACCAGGCATTCAAATACCATTTTTAATTTTTGCCACATCTGCACAGCTTCTTTATTATTCACTTAATATTCTTTAAAATCAGCCCCTCAGTAAATGTATCTTAGAGGAAATAATCTATATCCTGTATGAAACAAACAACAACAAAAAGCCCATACATCACCACCAAACAGGTTTGGATTCTAACTGGATCTGCTGCCTGACGAAGGATCCCTCTGAGGCTAAGGCTGCCCGTGCCCTGTTAACCTGGGAGATGAGCCAGCGTTGGAGAGATGGTTAAGATGTGCTAACCCCAAACTTTGGGGCAGTGGTAGTTCAGTGGCAGAATTCTCTCTTTTCATGCAGGAGGCCTGGGTTCGATTCCCAGCAAATGCACCTCACGCGTTGCCACCACTTGTCTGTCAGCAGAGGCTTGCTTGTTGCTATCATGCTGAACAGGTTTCAATGAAGCTTCCAGACTGAGATGGACTAGGAAGAAAGGACTGGCAGTCTGATCCACAATCGATCATGGGGATGGTGCAGGACCAGGCAGTGTGTCATTCTGTTGTGAATGGGTCGCCGTGGGGGTGGGCAGCAGCTAACAACAGCACCAAACTGAGCCTTTCTCTTGGAGGTGTTTGAAGGACTGGGGCTCAAAAGGGGCACAGCTTCCTATGTTACTGGATTCTCTGTTCCTTTACTGCCTAAAAACCATCCAGCCTCCCTCGCTTTGGAAAATGCTGTGGGAAAGTGATTGAGACTATAGCTTTCTCTAGTGTTTGCATGAGTCAATGACAGCTGTGTATTTAAATAAAAAAACCCCGATGAAATTCTTGTGGCACTCTCTGAGTATAGGCTAGGAGAATGTTGTGGCTGCAAAAATCCCTGAAGACTCAAATCATCTGGGCCCCCACCCATCTTGGTGTGTGTTTTTTTTTTTTTTCCCCAAATGGAGGAAGAAATTCAAGTCCACAGAGGGGCAGGGACTTACCCAGGGCCTCACAGCCAGAGCTGGACCAGTCCCTACCCTCCCATCTCAGCCATCACAACCAGTTGGCTACTTATCTCACTCTTTCCCCATTTGCCTTTGGAGACAATTTTGCTTCTTGATTTCTGACTTCTTGTCAGCTGTGATTAATGAGAGAGGCTCCTGCATACACAATTTTCAGCTGTACCCGCTTTACAACAAACAGATTAGACCATTTAAGTCAGAATAATGCCATTTAGCAAAGCCAGATTTAGAGCTGGCAGAAATTAAGAAGATTAATTTAAAGGTAAAAAAAGAGTGACAATCATAGATCAACACCTGAAAAATCTTGCTGCCTGTACACATTCCTAATTGAGAAGTATGTGGGAGATTCCATCCGTGAAATTCAATTATCACGCAAGCTGGAGGAAGCAGCTTCCCTGGGGAAGAAACCAAGCAGTCCAAATCAAAACGGCCCCACCTGTCTGTTTTCCTGTCAAAAGAGCGAGAAAACCTGCCTTGGTGACAATGAAATATGGATGGTCTGCATCAACTTAATGAAAGTTTCCAGGGGTTCTTTCCCATAATGGGATTACCTCCTGAGTGCCTCCATCAAAGGTCAGCACAGAACACCTCTGAGGCACCACAAAGCTGCAGGATACTGAGGGCAGGCAGCACTGGCACCCCACTCCTGACACCCCTGCTCCCAGCTTCAAGGCAGAACTGGATGGGGCTCACAGACAAAAGGAGCTCTTGAGGCCCCATAGCCCCTGCCACTGATGAGGGGTTTCTTAACGGAGCAATCAGTGCAGAAAACTGGAGACAACAACTATAATGATTACAAATGAGCCAATGGTAATTGGCCTGCCTTTTAACTGCAAGGAGGGGTGCTGGGCGATGAGGGTGGTGGAAGATTCTTCAACACTTGCTTTGTCTCCTGGATTCTGTTGGGAATTGCCCAGGCATGTGGTGGAGAATAAAGGCATATTCCCTTCTGGTCCTTAAACTAGTACGACCAGTTGCTGTCCAGTCAGCTCTGACTCAGGGCGACCCTGTGTGTGTCAGAGTAGAACTGTGCCCCACAGGGTTTTCGGTGGCTGATTTTGTGGGAAGTAGATCACCAAGTCTTTCTTCTGAGGCACGTCTGGATACACTTGAACCTCAAACCTCTCAGTTAGCAACCGAGTGCATCAACCGTTTTTGCACAACCCAGGGACTCCTTCTGGAGTTCCCACTCATTGCTGTCAAGCCGATTCTAAATTCATAGTGACCCTGTAGGACAAAGTAGAACTACCCATAGGGTTTCCAAAGCTATAAATCTTTACAGAAGCAGATTGCACATCTTTCTTCCATGGAGCAGCTGGTGGGTTCTAACCACCAACCTTTTGGTTAGCAGCCAAGTGCTTTAACCACTGTGCAACGGAGGTTTCTCGTCTAGAGTAAGAGTTTACAGTTTGCGGATGCTTTCACATTCATCAACTCAGAAAATTCCACTTAGAAAACTGAAGATAATGTCTCCCATTATTCAGACGAAGAAGCTGAGGTTAAGAATTGGCCTTGCCCCTTTGAAAGATAGTTGTTGGGTTCTGATTTGTGTATGTTTGGCACTATGTGAGTTAATTTAGAGCAAAAGAAGGTGCAGATGTTGGTCTTTCAGGAGCTCGTATTCTCCTGGGGAAGATAAAACAAAGACTGATGGGAATCATCATTGAAGGTCAAGTGCCATAGCGTTATCAGAGCAGGTGCTTGGGGGTTGTTCAGAGTGGGAGAAGCTGCATGCAGTTCAGGAGAAGGGAGGAAGGAATTCTCCCTAAGGGCAGGGCCAAGTCTGTCTTAATCACCATTGTAGCTCCAGATCCCAGGACTGTGGCTGGCACAAAACAGATTTCAAAAATTTCTGTTGAATAAATGAATGAATGATGGTGATGCCATTTGAGATAGGCCTTGAAAGATCTTATACATTTTGATAGAAAAAGATGGGATCTTGGAGGAGAGCAAGTATGTCAGGAATTATTAACCAGGGGAGTAGAGCGTGAAAATTGTAGGATATCAAAAGCCCAATAATATTGGTTTTGCTGAATCCATGCTGAGTACAGACAGATTCTGGCTGATGTTAGCAATGTGGTTTGCTAATCTATTAAAGTGCAACAAATCTTTGCAGCATTATCTCATGGAGGGTGATAATCATGTCCCTGGTTCAGGCCCATCCCCCTTCTTTCTAAGTTCACTAAAAGTGTTGCTTTGAAGACCATCTGTGCTTCTTCCACTGGCTTAACCCATTGTCGTCAAGTTGATTCCAACTCATAGTGACACTGTAGGACAGAGTAAAACTGCCCCACAAGGTTTCCTAGGCTGTAATTCAAAATGGATGTCAGAAGAGAATCTGAAACTTGCTCTCGAATGTAGAGTAGCTAAAGTGTTTGGAAGAAATAATGAAGTAAAAAAGCTGAACAAAAGATTTCAAAGGGCAGCTCACGAAGACAAAGTAAAATTTTATAATGAAACATGCAAAGACCTGGAGTTATAAAACAAAAAGGGAAGAACACACTCAGCATTTCTCAAGCTGAAAGCACTGAAGAAAAAATTCAAGCCTCAGGTTGCAATATTGAAGAAAATCTATGGGCAAAATATTGAATGACACAGGAAGCATCAAAAGAAGATGGAAGGAATACACAGAGTTACTATGCCAGAAACAATTGGTCAACAGTTAACTATTTTAGGAGGTCGCATATGATCAAATACAAAAAAAAAAAAAATTTTTTTTTTTTTTATATGACCAAGAACCTGTGGTACTGAAGGAGGAAGTCCAAGATGCACTGAAGGCATTCTAGAAATACAAGGCTCCTGGAATTGACAGAATACCAATTGAGATGTTTCAAAAATGGATGCAATGCTGGAAGCACTCGCTTGTCTATGCCAAGAAATTTGGAAGACAGCTACTTGGCCAACTGACTGGAAGAGATCCATACTCATGCCCATTCCAAAGAAATGTGATCCAAGGGAATTTGAAAATTATTGAACAATATCATTAATATCACATGAAAGTAAAATTTTGCTGAAGATCATTCAGAAGTGGTTGCGACATCAACAGGGAACTGTCAGCAATTCAAGCCAGATTCAGAAGAGGACATGGAATGAGGGGTAATTACTAATGTCAGATGGATCTTGGGCTGAAAGCAGAGAATACCAGAAAGATTTTTACCTGTGTCTTATTGACTATGCAAAGGCATTCAACTGTATGGATCATAACAAATTATGGATAACATTGCAAAGAACGGAATTTCCAGAACACTTAGTTGTGCTCACGCAGGACCTATTAGAGATCAAGAGCCAGGTGTTCAAACTGAACAAGGGAATAATGAATGGCTTAAAATCAGAAAAGGTGTGTATCAGGATTGTATCCTTTTACCATACTTATTCAACCTGTATACTAGCAAATAATCCGAGAAACTGGACTATATGAAGAAGAATGCGGCCTCAGGATTGGAGGAAGACTCACGAACAACCTGCCATATATAGATGACACAGCCTTGCTTGCTGAAAGCGAAGAGGATTTGAAGCACTTACTGTTAAAGATCAAAGACTACAGCTTTCAGTATACGTTACATCTCAACATAAAGTAAGCAAAAATCCTCACAACTGGACAAATCAGCAACATCATGATAAATGGAGAAAAGAATGAAGTTGTCAAGGGTTTCATTTTACTTGGATCCACAATCAATGCCCATGGAAGCAGCAGTCAAGAAATCAAACAACGTATTGCATTGGGCAAATCTGCTGCAAAAAAAAACCTCTTTAAAGTGTTAAAAAGCAAAGGTGTCACCTTGAGGACTTAGGTGCGCCTGACCTAAGCCACGGTATTTTCAGTCACCTTATATTCATGCGGGAAAACCCTGGTGGCGTAGTGCTTAAGTGCTAAGGGTGCTAACCAAAAGGTCAGCAGTTCGAATCCTCCAGGCACTCCTTGGAAACTCTATGGGGCAGTTCTACTCTGTCCTATAGGGTCGCTATGAGTCGGAATCGACTCAACGGCAGTGGATTTTGGTTTTTTTGTCCAGCGAAAGCTGGACAAAGAGTAAGGAAGACCAAAGAAGAGTTGATGTCTTTGAATTATGGTGTTGGTGAAGAATAATGGATATACCATGGATTGCCAGAAGAACAAAAAAATCTGTCTTAGAAGAAGTACAACCAGAATGCCCCTAGAAGCAAGGATGGCGAGACTTCATCTCATGTACTTTGGACATGTTATCGGGGTGACCAGTCCCTGCAGAAGAACATCATGTTTGGTAAAGTAAAGGGTCATCAAAAAAGAGGAAGACCCTCAATGAGGTGGATTGACACAGTGGCTGCAATAATGGGCTCAAACATTGTGAGGATGTCACAGGACCAGGCAGCTTTTTGTTCTGTTGTGCATAGGGTTACTATGAGTTGGAACTGACTCAATAGCACCTAGCAACAACAATCTTTATGGGAGCAGACTGCCACATCTCTGTTCTGAGGAGTGGCTGGTGGGTTTGAACTGCCAAGCTTTCAGTTAGCAGCTGAGCTCTTTGACCGCTACACCACCAGGCCTCCAGTGACTTAAACGAAAACAAAAAGCCCAGTGCCGTCAAGTCGATTCCGACTCATAGCAACCCTACAGGACAGAGGAGAACTGCCCCATAGAGTTTCCAAGGAGTGCCTGGCAGATTCGAACTGCAGACCCTTTGGTTAGCAGCTGAAGCACTTAACCACTACACCAGCAGGGTTTCCTCCAGTGACTTAGAGGTTTCAAATTAGTTTCCCTCTCCAATAATAATTTTGAATTCTAATGGCTAGTCCCACATTGGGGCAGGACTAAAGGGAGAGGAAACAAGCTGAGGGGAATGGGAAAATGCTGTGTTTAATTTGGGGCTTGCATAATTTTCAGTGCATAATGAAAATCCATGAAGATGGCTCTTTATGCTGACTGTGTATTTTGAATCCTCAAGAAATACAGTGATGAAGGGGGTGCATACCTCAGCCTGGAAGGGAGGGTCCAGTGTCAGGGCAGATGCTCTGGTACTACTGTGCCCCCTCAACCACCCTCCCTGAGCTGGAAGGGATAGAGAACATGACATCATCTCTAGCACTGAACCATGGTCTTCACACTTGTGGTCTGAGACAAGTGGGCCTGACAGGCTCAGGATCAACGTGAAAGTCAACAACTTCATAAAAGGGTGAAAACAGGTTGTGTTCATTTACATGAAGAAAATCTGCCTGTCCCTGACTATGGAATTACCATTTCCAACATCTAACCTAAAAATAACAATGGATTTGTCAAGCCTGATCAGGAGAGTTTTGTTGGAGAAATCTGATGGTCACATTCCAGGGTTAGATGGAAGCACTGTGAGCACGCTCTCCATTTGTAATTTCCTTCTAGATCTGTTCTCTGGTTTTCTCGGCCCCGCTCTGTCCCTCAGTGGCTGACCCACATGGATGGCACTTTCTGGGCACCTTTCGCCTCTGATGAGTAGCGCAAATGATCAATGTGCTCAGCTGCTAACTGAAAGGTTAGAGATTTGAGTCCACTCAGAGGCACCTCAAAAGAAAAGTCTGGTGATCTACTTCTGAAAAACCAGCCATTGCAAACTCTATGGAGCACAGTTCTACTTTGACATGCATAGCATCACCATGAGTCGGGGTCGACTCCACAGCCACTGATAACTGATTGACTTCCGACATCTTGTTAGGTGCAGCCAACAGAAAGCTCTAGAAGAGATCAGAGTGCAGGAGGAGAGAGAAGTCAGGGTATCTCTTCCATGCTCTCTTCTTGCTTTGGCATCATGTCTCTGGCAGGGTCTGGGTTCCTCTGTGACCACCGGTCCTGCCAGGCGACCACTTTTCTGAAGCTTCAGCTGTAACCGGGCTCCTGGAACACCATTCTTTCCCCTTGTTCCTTCGAGTAGTAATGGTTCCCGCTGTTGCTTGTCTCTGGATGTCTCAACATCCTGCTTACATGTCTGGAAGGTGTTCCTTAAATAAAGTCTCTTCATTGAGTGGATTTACATTTTCTGCTAAAATCCTGACTGATATGTCCCTGGAAATCAGGAATCCTGCCTGGACTCTCCCGGTCTGATTGCAGAGCCTGGCTTCAGAACTCTCAGTAAATAGACACCGAAGTCCTATCTTCCAGGAGTCCACAAGGCTTGAGGGAATCCCTGTTCATTCCCCTCCTCTTTCCCCCTGAGCTCTGCCTCTGTCACAGGGAGCCTGGACACATCAGGGCTTGGCTTGAGAGGCTCACACCTCTAGGCCCTGCAGCTTAAGATCTTGGCTACTGGTCTGATGTGCAGTGCATCTATGTTCCACTCCCAGGAACCCACCCTGAGATCTCTAGAAATGACACACGTACCATGTGGCTGTCATGGGGGCAGGTGAGAAAAACCATAGTGAAGGAGGAGAAAGACCTCACCCTACCTTCAAACTTACCGTGTCCCATGAAACCAGGTTTCATGGCAGAAGAAAACAGATGACTTTAAGGGTTGAATAAACCTGGATTTGAATCCTGGTTCCTCCTCTTGCTCACTGGGTAGCCTGGGGTAAGTTGTTTCATCTCTCTGAGTCTCTTTCCTCATATGTAAAATGGGAATGATGTTGGTCTCCAGGGTCCAAGTTCCCTGTGAGAACCACACAAGGTTGTGGACAGGAAGTCCTGGATATGCGGCTGGTCCCTTGTGTCCCCCACGTGCTCATCCTCAGAGCCGCCTCACTTTTGAGTAGGATGCTGGTGGGGAAAGTATTTCCCTAGCTCAATCTTCCTCTCTCCTGTGAAATAACTTTATAATACTTCATTCCAAATGCAGTCTTATACAATAGAATAAGATGATAAGATTGACTCAAACCCCCAATTCCATTCTGAAGCAAGTCTAATGGTCCCCAAGATTCTTGTCCCATGGCCACCTTTGACTCTGAGCTAGTTCCCTTTCTGGATCATCTTTTTATCTCACCAGTGGTGTTTTTTTCTACACTGCTAATGAGGTACAAAACACAGCCCTCTTCACTATTTCCGCAAAAACAAACTAACCTTCCCCAAACAGAACAAAATTTGTACCCTGCCATAGCAGATTCTAGCAGGTTCTCCCCTCATTTCATCTCCCCTCCTCAGCCCTCCCTCTTGGATTGTACCTTGGGAACTCCAAATTCTCCCTGTATTGTGCTGAGCTCCAAAGCTTGGTGTAGTCCCTGCTCCCAAATCCTGCTGCAGACCACCTTTGGTGGCCTGAGTCTATAAAGTGTACTCGGAGAACAAAAGGGCTTTCATCTTACAGGTCCACCCCTGTGAAAGTAGCCATGCATGTAAGCAGGGATGTTTTCCATCCACTGCAGAACCAGGGTGAAGTCCAAAAGCTCTGCTGCCGGTAAGACTCGATGTCCTTCTGTCTCTTCCACCGGCTCTCCTCAGGAGGTTGGACAGAGGTGGAATGGGAGCTGCCTTCTCCATCTCTTCAGACCTCACTTTGAGTCCTGATGCTACCACTTGCTTGCTGGTGACCTTGAGATGTTCTAAGCATGAAACACTCCTTTGAAGAGCCTGCCTTGAAAGTCTAGCACTGGCCAGCCAAGGCTGAAGGTAGAAGAATTCTATGTAAAAATGTGTGGTGAGAGTGGAGAGGGTGGGGACAGTCCAGGGGAGTCAGTTCATAGGCATCAGCCACCACCCTGACAGTAAGAATTGCAGCTGGCTGGTGTGGAGTCAGGCATCCTGGCTCTAGTCCCAGCCCTGTGAATGGCTTACTGGGTAACCCTAGGCAGTCTGCAGCCCCTCTCTGGGTCTCAGTGTCCACAGTGACAGGTGAAGGTGTGGGGCCAGGCAAACTCTGGAGGCTCCGTCTTGAGAGTCCCCAGCCTGGCACTGGGGGCCTGCTGAGATGGCCGGAGCACAGATGTCCCGGCTTGGTGCTCACACATGCACACTTTCAGACTGAGCCCATGTTTTCTCTTGATCACGCTTTCTCCTCACCTTGTCCTTGTGTCACTGGATAAGATCCCATCTGTCACGCTGAGCCATCTGCTTCTTCTCTTGCCATCTCTGCTGCCCAACTCTAAGTAAATTAAAAAACAAAGAGGCAGGAAGCTACTGACAGCCGCATTTATTCTCATTTCTGCGGCTGGTGATGGGGGCTGAAGGGCTTCGTGAGTCTGAATTAAACATTAGTTAGGGCTGTGGAGTGGGCAACAGTCCCGTGGTTGTGAGATTCTGACCACGGATGATACCACAGTGACAATGAACATCAGCCAGGGCTGGGGCGGTAGAGATTTAAGTCAGAGTGAGGGGCAGAGGTGGGACGCTGGCTTCAGAGTCCGGCACACCTGGGTTCTGGTCCAGTTTTCTGCCTTCTATGTGTATGACCCTTGGCAAGTCATTCACCCATAAGCCTCAGTTTTCTCTTTTAGAAAGAGGGCATAATCAATCTTACTTACCTCCCAGAGTGGTCGGGAGACTCTAAGGGAAAAGCATATAGACTACTAGCAGGTATACAGCAGGTGCTCCATGGAGAGCCGATATTACTGAGGGGCTCAGGGTAGGCAAGGAAGAGGTTGGGCTAAGCACTGGGATAAGTGGTAGAGTTACTTGACAAGGAAAGAGCATTAGGGAGGAGTTTAGCGACCTGCGTCTTCTCTGCAGGCCTCCTCATCCCTAAAATGCGACTAGGACTGTGGGGCCAAACATTAGGGAAGGTGCTAAAGGAGCGGGAAGGACAGGCCCTCAGGGGGTGAGCCTGGAGGATAGGGACAGATTACCCAATAAGCAAGGTAAGCACATACTTAACAACAATAACAAAAAACCAGGCCTATTGCCATCCGGTAGATTCTGACTCATAGAGACCCTATAGGACAGAGTAGAACTGCCCCATAGAACTTTCAAGGAGCCGATGGTGGATTTCAACTGCCAATCTTTTGTTTAGCAGCCAAGCTCTTAACCACTGTGCCACCAGGGCTCCAGCATGTGCTTAGAGCATTAACAAAACGGGGGGACCTGTTGTCCAAAGCAAAGACCCAGAGATGTCAAGCAGACAGGACACAAGGAAGAGAGCGCTGCAGTGGAAGGGAACAGGCAGAGCACTAAATTAAATTGATACCAGCTCTAGTGCATGAGAGTATCCTGGATAGAAATAAAGCTCACGAGGGTGCCCACGCACAAGTTTGTATAAGCTATGAGGCCTCTACCATTTCAACACCTTCATTGACATCTGTGTCCTACGGTTCCCTTCCGTGTAATTGAAACTCCTTATCTTGGTTATCTCTTAGGAGTATGCTATCTCATTCTAATAAACAACAGGTGGGAGTAGGCTGACAGGAAACCCTAGTGGCGTAGTGGTTAACTGCTACGGCTGCAGACCAAAGGGTTCGCAGTTCGAATTCGCCAGGAGCTCCTTGGAAACTCTATAGGGTAGTTCTACTCTGTCCTATAGGGTCGCTATGAGTCGGAATCCACTCAACGGCACTGGGTTTGGTTTTTTGGTTTTGGGGGTGGGCTGCCAAGTCTTACTCTTGCTACATTCACCCAATACACAACTGTAGCCAACATGAGCAGTTACTGGGCAAGGGTGGGTTATATTAATAGATAATGGGTCTCTGATCCATTTTGAGAGAACCGTCTTGTACATTCATGCCTGCTGACCCAAAAATTCCAACCTGGAGGGCCTCAGCAATGCTCTTTGCCATGATACAAACACAAGGGTATACTCTTTTGCACGTCCTGGTAAACAACCAGTGGGAATTCTAGTCCGAGATGATGCACAAGAGTG
The DNA here is from genome assembly GCF_030014295.1 of Loxodonta africana. Lineage (NCBI taxonomy): Eukaryota > Metazoa > Chordata > Mammalia > Proboscidea > Elephantidae > Loxodonta > Loxodonta africana. Next base: position 79,549,790 of record NC_087350.1, on the reverse strand, counting down.
AGGAAGCTCAAATAAGTCGGCCATTGCAATGAATTCAATCAAGTTCCTTTTTGACTGTATACCACTTACGTACAGTTATGTCCTAAGTAAAAAACCTTAGTAAAACATCCTACATCCACTAAAAATTTTATAATCCAGTTCATCTCATTCTGCTAAAATGGCATATGACAATTTTGCATTCAATTTCTAGTAGTATAAAAAAAATGAAGTTACATCATGAATAGCTAAGACATGCACACGCACACATATGCACACACACAAAAACCAAAAACACCAAACCCGATGCCATCAAGTTGATTCTGATTCATAGTGACCCTATAGGACAGAGTAGAACTGCCCCATAGGTTTCCAAGGAGTGGCTGGTAGATTCGAATTACCAACATTTTGGTTAGCAGCCAAGCTCTCAACCACTGCACCACCAGGGCTCCACACACACACACACATAGACACATGTACAGATATAACTCACATATCCCATTCAAAAGCATGAGTAAGCAGAGGAGGGGGTACTACAAATTATCAGTGCCTAGGGCCCTCACATGCCTTAATCCAGCCCTGCTGGAGGACATGCGGTGGCAGAGGTGCAGAAGACACAGAGGGAGGGCCATCTGCTGTGACTTTATTATTGCTCTTTCCCTTCTGCCATGAGACCAAAATAAGTTGTTCTTATTTAGTATGGGTCTAGAACATGGAACAGAGTCACAGCTGACCCACAGCAGGTATGAATGTGAGCCAGAAATAAATGTTCATGGGAGTCACTGAAATTTTAGGCTTATTTGTTACTGAGGCAAAACTTGGCAAAAACTGATTTAATCAGCTCCTTAGAATTCCAAAAAAAAATTTTTTTTTTTTTTAGAATTCAAGCTGGTCCTGACCTGCATCTTGGAAAATGGGTGCAGTCTGCTCCTGCCTGGATTACTGAAGTCTCTGGGTTTTGCCAGATGGGGTGCCTGGGCAGGTGGATGACCCTCTCTGGGTCTCAGTAATTTTGTACAAAATGATTGGGTGTGGACAGGTGAAAGGCAACAAGGGAGGGGGAGGACGAAGGACCATACTGCCTTGCCATCCCCAGTCCCAGAGGGCCCTCAAGTGTTGACATGTATGTGGCATGAATCAAAGTGTGATGGGCATTCCATTCTCTTTGTGTTCTCAGCTTCACAGCGTTCCCGATGTTCTCACAAAACACACCTCTGTGATCGTCAGGGACCAGTGAGCAGGCCACTCAATCCCCAAGCCATGTACCTGCAATTATAGAGAGTCCTTCAGGACTCATTCCAGCGATGCCAGCTTCACCCTCCCTTGATGTCAGGGCCTAAGTCACCCCTTCCTGATCTGACCCAATAGCACTCATGGTCAGGAAATGGCCAGGGTTTAACTGAGATTCGGCAGTGTCTGTCCCAGGCAGGCTTATAGTTTAATTAGCTTCAAAATGAAAGCTGTGACATTTATTTAGAAAGAGGGGATAGCTCATGGCAACACTAATCCTCTTCCTAGCGTACTGAGATATTCAGTTCTGGTCCCAAAGTTGATTATTCCACTCAGTCAGCGCTGTAGGCAACCAGGTCTTCCTGTTTGTGAACGTCTGTCCCTGGGGAGGCATCCCAGCATCCAAACTCCCTGCCTATGTTTGGGCTGCAGGCAGAACCTGACTCTCCCCTTAGAAGCAGGAAAGTCTGGACACTCACTTTCCAGGCCTCCCTTGCAGCTAGGCCACACGTGAATAGACCCACCTGCTCCAGTGACACAAAGCACAGTGGGGGCTCCATCCTGGTGCAGCAGCAGCACCCAGCCTCAGGGACTGTGGTGGCCATGGGGCAAGTGGCAGCACTCAGTGCCCAGTGCTAGCAGCAGTGCTATGTGATACTCTGGCTCTGTGACGTCACTGGGGCTCTGGTCCTGACTCTTTTCCAGCATTCCTTTTTCTTGTCCATTTTCTAATCCAGGTTCTGTGCCTGTCCCAACCATCCTGTGAGTTGTTCACTATGCTTTCACTGAATTAATTTCCTGCTTATATCAGCTACAGTCAGTTTTTGTTGCTTGCTAATAGGTGCCCTGGTGGTTATACCACCCTACTTAGAAGGCTGTTTAGCAAGCAGCTGTTGTCACCAGACCTAGCAGATTATCAGGGTGTTCTCTCCAGCCATGTTTGGTTACACCTGAGAGAAGCATTCTGGGAAATACATTTTGTTCTATTTCCAGGATTATTTTATTGCTCCTTGTAAATTACCGTCCCAAACAGCAGCTCCACTTGTCCCTTCCTTAATCTGAGCAGGACTGGCCCCACCCTCAGAAGGAAAATGTGTTGAGGCATCACATAATTGTGGTTTGTTGTGACTCCAGTCACATGTGACAAGAGCCAACTCCTATTCTGAGCATCATACAGGAGGTGGGTGCCTGTCCACAGCTTCATAGGTGTCATACCTAGAAGGACCCCTGAGATGGTCTAGTCCAGTGAGTTTCAAAATGGTGCCAGCAAACCAACTGTATCAGAATCACTTGGGAAGCCTTTTTAAAAAGTACATCCCAGGTCCTATCTACTGAATCATGAGGCTCAGGGATCTGTATTCTGACTCTCAAATCCAACTTCCAGACCCCATTACAGAGATAGGGAAAGAAGAACCCCGGTCTCCTGGGCCTCAGTCCAGTCAATAAACCCTCTGCAGTCCTTTAGGTAGATTCTACCCCGCCAAGGCAAGAAAGTGTGATCCAGGTTGGCTGTCCACAAGGCCAAGCTGTTGGGGAGGGGATGCTGCTTCTGGAAAAAACTGCCATGAGTATGGAATTTATAATTGGGCTATTTCAGCAAATATTTGTGTACTTTGCTGAAAGGTGCACTTTCAGATCAATTCTGCACTGCGTCTTTTTAAAATTACTATTCTAAGCTTGCAAAATTGAGTTTATTACTGATGTGAAAATAATAAACTCAGGAATCATTCTTTACTCTCCATCCTCAGGAGTCAGACTGTTTCCAAAAAAACAACACAGGGAAGTTCAGGATGACCTCAGATTTCTTGACGAAGGGGCTGGGGATGGTGATGCCATCCACTGAGGTGGGAACTCGATGGAGGGCAGGTTTGGGAAGCAGGTCATGTTGATGTTGTGGTGCCTATGGAATAACTGTAGGAGTATCAGTGAGCAGAAGGCCAAACAGGCCTGGAGCTCTGGGGAGAGGTCAGGTCCTAAAGCAGAATTAGAACGCTGTAGCAACGCGAGATGATTCAGAGACAGCGTTTTCTGTGAGGAGTGAGAGGACAGACCTAATCAGCCATTTTGTCCTTCAGTAGAATATGGGGGAAGGGTAGGGAAGGAAGGGCAAGGGGTGAGAGGCTTGGGCTAAATGGTTTATAAATTTCATCTAGCACCAACATTCAAATGTGCCATAAACATTTGTGAATTCAATTCAATCCAATTCATTTCAATTTAACATTTTCTTTCACTGTGCTGAGCACAACTTAATTTGTCAACTATTTATTGTGCACTATTTACATTTTAGAGGGGCCCCTGGGTGGTGCAAACAGTTAAGTGCTCAACTACTAGCTGAAAGATCGGTGGTCCAAATCCACCTAGAGGTGTCTTGGAAGACAGACCTGGCGATCTGCTTCCTAAAGGTCACAGCCTTGAAAACCCAATGAAGCAGCTCTACTCTGCACGCATGGGGTCGTTGTGAGTTGGAATTGACTCAATGGCAACTAACAATAACAATAATATATTTTAGACCCTGGGGATATACTGGTGAACCTTGAGATGGTCCTTATTCTGAGTGGACTGCCACTTGTCGTATTTGGCAATGGGTCAGGTTGTGATGTTTAATGTCAGGACAGATGAGAAAACTGAAGTCCAGAGAGGGGAGACAACATTTCCAAGGTCACGGAGTGAGATGGTGACAGAGGCCCAACCCGTGACTCCTGACTCCCAGCCCAACATGGGGGATTTCTCTGCTGCATGGTGTAGCCCGGAAAAGGTGACAGAATATGAACAGGACAACGTAAAAACATGATTAACACTTGATTATTTGCACAGGGGATTAACAACTGGGTTGGTCTGGAGTCCTATTGAAGGTAGTACAGTTTCTGGGCTCATGACAATATTTACGATTTCTTGAGGTGGATGAATGGATGAGACAATCTCAGGACTCAGAGGTCATCTCATTCAATCTTCTACCATTTAAAACAATCCTGTACACCCACAGTGACGAGGAGCTCACTGGCCTTCGAGGTAGCTCATTTCATACTTAAGCAGCTCTGATGGTTAGGATTTGTTTTTTACAATGAGGTGAGGTCTTTCAGACTGTGGTTCCTATCCGCTGATTTATTTTAGCTCAGCCCTGCATCCCACAGATCATGTCTTTTCCCTTTATCTTGTGATAGCCCCTCAGAGACTTGGAGGTGACCACATCCCATTGAGCTTGTTCTTCTCCAGGTTGAGTGCCCCAGATTCCTCAGCCATTGGGCCCTCCCAGAATTGGGTTCTTTCCCCATCCTTTCCTCCCACACCCGATGCATTGTGGTTCACCATTGTCCCTTTTGCAGAGCAGAGGTCAGCACTGTGGAAGTGTAAGCTAGCACACCCTGTGATGAATGTGTCCCTTTAATGCTTATTGCAGGAGCAGGAGTCATATGATCTTGTGACCCACAGCCCATCTACCAATGACCCTGCTTCCACTTAAGGACACAGGCACCTCCTTGTTCCTCCGTGTATGTGGGAGAGGGGTGGAACAGGCAGGGCACAATAAAGATGGTTTCAATACTGTGTGAGTGAAAACCTGAGAATACAGAAGGTGACCTATAAATTCACAGCATTCATTAGTGACTGGCTGGCAAGTAGATTTCATTCCCTTGCTACTCAAAGTGTGGTCTATGGACCAGCAGCATCAGCACCATCTGGGAGCATTTTTAGAAGTGCAAAATCTGAGGTCCCACTCCAGACCTGTTGAACCAGGATCTGTATTTTAACAAGGCCCCCTGGTGGTCCATATGCCCTTTATTTGCCTTTTGTAGGTCATGTTGATTGGTTCAAGCTCCAGGGCATGATCCACACAGAGGCCAAGATGATCTTCTTAAAACTCAGATTTGGTCATGTCACTCCTCTGCTGATATCCTTTTAAGGGGTCTGTCATGGATTGAATTGTGTCCTACCAAAATATCTTTCAACTTAGCTGGGCCATGATTCTCAGTATTATGTGATTGCCTACCATTTTATGTGATTATCCACCATTTTATCCACTATGTTGTTATAAGATGGATTAGCGGCAGTTATGTTGATGAGGTTTACGAGATTAGGTAGTGTCTTACGCCAATCTCTTTTGAGATATAACAGAGAGAAATGAGCAGAGAGACATGGGGATCTCATACCACCAACAAAGCAGCACTGGAAGCGCAGTGTGTCTTTTGGACCTGAGGTTCCTGCACTGAGATGCTCCCAGACCAAGGCAAGACTAATGACGAGGACCTTCCTCCAGAGCCGACAGAGAGAGAAAGCCTCCTTCTGGAGCCAGTGCCCTGAATTCAGACTTCTAGCCTACTGGACTTTGAGAGAATAAAATTCTCTTTGCTAAAGCCAGAAACCCTGGTGGCGTAGTGGTTAAATGCTATGGCTGCTAATCAAAGGTTCGGCAGTTTGAATCCACCAGGTACTCCTTGGAAACTCTATGGGGCAGTTCTACTCTGTCCTATAGGGTCGCTATAGGGTCAGTATGAGTTGGAATCAACTCGATGTTACTGGGTTTGGTTTGGTTTTTGCTAAAGCCATGCATTTGTGGCATATCTAGCAGCACTAGATAACTAAGACAAGGTCCCCATTGCTTTTAAGACAAAGTCTACACTGTTAGGTTGGCTTTATGATCCAGCTTGCTTCTGTACCTTGGTTGCACCTCTGTTACTCCACTCATACCGAAATGCCCCAGTTGTACCAAATGACCCCTAAACCAAAAACCAAACCAAACCCAGTGCCGTCCAGTCGATTCCGACTCATAGGGACCCTATAGGACAGGGTAGAACTTCCCCATAGAGTTCCCAAGGAGCACCTGGTGGATTTGAACTGCCAACCCTTTGGTTAGCAGCCATAGTACTTAACCACTACACCACCAGGGTTTCCAAATGACCCGTAGTCCCTCCAAAATGTCAGGCTGTTTGCCACCTCTATGCCTTTGTACATGGTTTCTTCTGCCTGGAATTTGATCCCTAGAGTTTTTCCTCTGAGAGATTCCTCCTCAGCCTTCATCTCAGCTTCAATACCTCTTCCTCCAGGTGTTGCCTGATCTGTGCCTGCTCCAAACCTAGTCTTTCTCTCTAGCAGAGTGCTTAGCACACTGAGCTGTCATTACTGACCCGCATATGTCTTCTTTACCAGGCAGTGGATTCCCTGGCAAGTCTATGTCTGATTTATCTCAGGCACACAGTGAGTGCTCAGTAAATGCTAAAATTGCTAAAGTAGTTAGCAAAGGCCCCGTGTACATAGAAGAGCCCAGCTGGAGGAAAGGCTGATTAAGAAACTGTATTCCTCATATCGTACCTGTCTCACTGCTCCCCAGGGAGGGGGCCGCTCTGCCCATGAAGGGTCCTCAGAGAGTCAGTCACATCATCATCCCCTCATCAGTACTTAGTTAAACAGCAGCCAATGTCACCCACCAAGAAATGAGTTTCTGAGAAATGAGAAAAAAGTTTCCCTGACTTCTGGAGGCCTTCTTCAACTCGGGCCATTTTTTTGTGCTCATTGGGCTGAGCTTAACTCCCAGGAAGCCAGAGATAGAGCAGACCCATTCCTTGCCTTAGGTGGCTCAGAGTCGAGCCAGGAGGACTGGCCCAAATAACTTGCAAACAGTGTTCTGAGGTTTAGGGATGGCAGCTCCCCACTGGGTAGGATGTCACCAGGCAGAGGCAGGGCAATGATGACATCCAAAGCAGAGGGAACAGCACTAGCAAAGGCTGGTATAGGGAATGGTTATTTAGCTGAAACAGAGGGTATGTGAAATGAGAGATTGGGGCCAGATCACATTGTTGTTGCTGTCTAACATCCCTCATGGTGACCTCACACACAATGGGACCAGACCATTGTGATCCATAGGGTTTTCCTTGGTTAATTTTTGGGAACTGTGTCACCAGGCCTTTCTTCCTAGTCTGGAAGCTTTGCTGAAACCTGTTCAGCATTATAGCAACATGCAAGCCTCCAATGACAGACAGGTGGTGGTTGCACTTGAGGTCCGTTGACTGGGAATGGAACCCACATCTACCACATGGAAGTCGAGAATTCTACCACCGAACCACTACTGCCCACTGGCCAGCCATGAAGGGCCTTAAGTGCTTAGAAGGCCCATTGTCCACAGGGTCTCCCATATGTGGCTGTGCAGGTTATAGACTGCATAAGGTCATATCTCAGGATTACATCCACGTTGTAGGCATCTTCATTATTTAGAAAGTTAAAAAAAATAGTGTTTAATTATAAATTTGTTCACTCTAAAGATGGGTGATACATACATTTATCGTGACAATTTTCTAGTAAATGAAAGTAGACCATTTTGTTCTAAGTTGATTAATACATGTTGGTCTCTTTCTACTTTTGAAGGAGGGAAAAATTTGATATTCAAAAGACCTGGTTAGCAAAGATATAGACTATAGATTATAAGCTAAGATGTACTCTCAAAAATATTCACTTTTAAATTAATTTTCTTAGTACCAATTTTGACATGATGTTTCATATAAAGTTAGTAGTATAAATAAAAGAATGCATGAACCGAAATCAGTGTACAAAATGCCTTCGAAAGCATCAAAGGAGATTAAAAATTCTTTAAAGAAAAATTAAATGATGTTTAAGAAGAATATATTCTTGATGCTAAGCAAATTGCCAGCTTCTCCAAGGAAGGGAATATGAGTTAACTATGAATTCCACGACTGGCCCATGTATAACTCAAACGAAATTTAAAAAATCAATTTCTTTTTAAAAAACGTTGAATGCAACAGTATTATTTTTATAAGATTTGCAATACCAAAAAAAATCATGATCTTTTTATTCTCTAAATGACAAATGTAATTTGAAGAATTATTAAGAACTTGAACTACTGCGACTATGTAAAAATTTACAATAGAAATTAACTGCTATGCTATTGATGGAGCATCGACCTGTCAGGTACTAAAAACCCTGAATTGTTTTCTAAACTCTCCTTTGATATTTAGCAATACACTTCCATCAATAATTTACTACACACATGTCTGAATACTTTTGTAGCTCTGAGAATATATTTAACTTTGCCAATATTGGTTGCCAATGGAGAACATAACTTCTTGAAATTAAAATGTATTTAAAATTACTTAAGATTTATAATTTGTCTAATCTAACAACTATTTCCAGAGACAATAAGATATTAAAGCAAGCAAGCATTAAAATAATCAAAAACAATTTGTTTCCATAAAAACAAGATGCATGTCTTAGCCTAAAAAGCAGAACCTGAGAACATGGCTTACGTATAACCTTAAATTGTTTTCTAAACTCTCCTGGGAAAACGACGCCAAGGAACTGGGAAGAGTAAAACAGGAAGGAAAGTCAGTCCATGCCATTGTTATCCAGTTGGCCTGTGCCTTGAGCAGTGGGCCTCCATCTTGCTGGGACCCTCTGAGAAGCCCAGTCTAATGCACCTCAGAATTGTCTGCCTATAGGATTGGAATGTGAAAGTTGGAAACAAAGAAGAAGGATCCGTAGTTGGAAAATACGGCCTTGGCAGAAACAAAGCCAGAGATCACATGATAGAATTCTGCAAAACAAACAACTTATTCATCAGATATATCTTTTTTGAACAACATAAACAATGACTACGCACGTGGACCTCTCCAGATGGAATACACAGGAATCAAATCAACTACGTCTGTAGAAACAGACAATGGAGAAGCTCAATATCATCAGAACAAGGCCAGGGGCCTACTGAGGAACAAATGAAAAGCTGCTCATATGCAAGTTGAAGTTGAAGAAAATTAAAACAGATTCATGAGAGCCAAAGTACAACCTTGAATATACCTTGCCTGAATTTAGAGACCTACTCAAGAATAGGTTTGACTAACTAAACAGTAATGACCAAAGACAAAAAGAGTTGTGGGATGACATCAAGGATATCACACATTAAAAAGACAGGAAAGAAAGAAAAGACCAAAATCAATGTCAGAAGAGACTCTGAAACTTGCTCTTGAAAGTAGAGCAGCTAAAGCAAATAGAAGAAATGACAAGGTGAAAGAACTGAAGATTTCAAAGGGTAGCTCGAGAAGACAAAGTAATGCTTTATAATGAAATGCAAAGACCTAGAGTTAGAAAACTAAAAGGTAAGAACACATTCGGCCTTTCTTAAACTGAAAGAACTGAAGAAAAAACTCAAGCCTTGAGTTGCAATATTGAAGGATTCTATAGGCAAAATAGTTAAGTGCTACAACTGCTGACCAAAAGTTCAAATCTACCAACTGCTCCTTGGAAACCCTATGGGGCAGCTCTACTCTGTCCTATATGGCAGCTATGAGTCAGAATCAACTTGACGGCAATAGGTTTTTATGGGCAAAATATTGAACAACGCAGGAAGCATCAAAAGAAGATGGAAGGAATACACAGAGCCACTGTGCCCAAAAGAATTGGTCAGTGTTCAATCATTTCAAGAGGTAGCATCTGATGAAGAACTAATGGTACTGAAGGAAGAAGTCCAAACGCCACTGAATGCTTTGGCAAAAACAAAACTCCAGGAATTGACAGAATACCAACTGAGATGTTTCAACAAACAGATGCCATGCTGGAAGCAAAGTATGGAAGACAGCTACCTGGCCAACCAAATGGAAGAGAGCCATATCCGTGCCCATTCCAAAGAAAGGTAATCCACAGGAATGCAGAAATTATCAAACAATATCATTAATATCACGTACAAACAAAATTTTGCTGAAGATAATTCAAAAACAGCTACAGCCACACATCAACAGGAACTTCCAGAAATTCAAGCCAGAGGAATATCATTGCTGATGTCAGATGGATCTTGGCTGAAAGCAGAGGATACCTAAAAGAGATTTACCTGTGCTTTATTGACTATGCAAAAATATTTGACTGTGTAGATCGTAACAAATTATGGATAACATGGCAAAGCATGGGAATTCCAGAACACTTAATTATGCTCATGTGGAACCTGTACATAGACCAAGAGACAGTTGTTCAAGTAGAATAAGAGAATTCTGTGTGGTTTAAAAATCAGAAAAGGTGTGCATCAGGCTTGCATCCTTTTACCATACTTATTCTATCTGTATGCTGAGCAAATAATCTGAGAAACTGGACTATATGAAGAAGAATGTGGCATCAAAATTGGAGGATGACTTATTGACAACCTGCTGTATACAGGTGACACAACCTTGCTTGCTGAAGGTGAAGAGGGCTTGAAGCACTTACTAAAGAAGATCAAACACTTCAGTACGGCTTATAGCTCAACATAAAAAGAACAAAAATCCTCTCAAGTAGATCAAGAAGCAATATCATGAGAAGTGGAGAAAAGACTGAAGTTGTCAGGGATTTCATTTTACTTGGATCCACAATCAATGCCCGTGGAAGCAGCAGTCAAGAAATCAAATGACATATTGCATTGGGCAAATCTGCTGCAAAAGACCTCTTCAAAATGTTAAAAATCAAAGATGTCACTTTGAGGACTAAGGTGGGCCTGAGCCAAGTGTGGTATTTTCAGTTGCCTCATATGCATGTGAAAGCCATTTAAAAAAAGACTGTAAGAAGAATTGACGCATTTGAATTATAGTGTTTTTGAAGAATATTGAATATACCATGGACTGCCAGAAAAACAAGCAAATCTGTCTTGGAAGAAGTACAGCCAGAATGCTCCTTAGCAGCAAGGTTGGTGAGACTTTGTCTCACATGCTTTGGACACGTTATCAGGAGGGACCAGTCCCTGGAGAAGGACATCATGCTTTTTATCTGCGCAGTCAAATATTTTTGCATAGTCAATAAAACACAGGTAAATCTCTTTTTGGTATCCTCTGCTTTCAGCCAAGATCCATCTGACATCAGCAATGATATTCCTCTGGCTTGAATTTCTGGAAGTCCCTGTTGATGTGTGGCTGTAGCTGTTTTTGAATTATCTTCAGCAAAATTTTGTTTGTACGTGATATTAATGATATTGTTTGATAATTTCTGCATTCCTGTGGATTACCTTTCTTTGGAATGGGCACGTAAAGGGTCATCAAAATAGAGGAAGACCCTCAATGAGGTGGATTGACACAATGACTGCAGCAATGGACTTAAACATAGCAATGATTGTGAGGATGGCACAGAACCGGGCAGCATTTCATTCCATTATATACATAGGGTCACTGTGAGTCAGAGTTGACTCAATAGCACCTAACAACAACAAAAACAAGACGGAAGAATGGAGTATGTGTCTACTGGTGCCCATTCCCCACTGGCCAGACGTTGTTGCTCAGTGAGGTGCTAACTTCCTGTACTTCAAAGTTTGTCAGAATGTCCTAAGAGGCTGCAATAGGAAAGTCCCAGAGCTGAAACCAAGAGACTGGGATCAGATGAGGTGAGGTGCTATTCGTTACACTTGCCCACTGCGATTACCTCAGAAACAGCTGGAGTAATAGGTGGCTGAGAGGATGTGAAGTGGGGCACAAGAGGAGTCCAATACAAATACAACAATTTAAAAACAAATAATTGTATTCTAATCCTAATTATTGTTTTTAGGTGCTGTTGAGTCAATTCCAACTCATAGTGACCCGGTGTACAAAAGAACTAAACATCCTCATAATCATTGCTATGTTTGAGCTCATTGTTGCAGCCAGTGTATCAATCCATCCCATTGAGGGTCTTCCTCTTTTTTGATCACCCTCTACTTTACCAAGCATGACGTCCTTCTCCAGGGACGGGTCCCTCCTGAAAACATGTCCAAAGTATGTGAGACAAAGTCTCGCCATCCTCACTTCTAAGGAGCTTTCTGGCTGTATGTCTCCCAAGACAGATTTGTTTGTTCTTCTGGCAGTCCATGGTATATTCAATATTCCTTGCCCACACCATAATTCAAAGGCATCCATTCTTCTTCACTCTTCCTTATTCATTATCCAGCTTTCACATGCATATGAAGCAATTGAAAATACCACAACTTGGCTCGGGCACACCTTAGTTCTCAAAGTGGTATCTTTGCTTTTTAACATTTTAAAGACGTGTTTTGCAGCAGATTTGCCCAATGCAATACATAGTTTGATTTCTTGGCTGCTAATTCCGTGGGCATTCATTGTGGATCCATGTAAAATGAAGTCCTTGACAACTTCAATCTTTTCTCCACTTCTCACGATATTGCTTCTTGATCCAATTTTTGTTTTCTTTATGTTGTGGTGCAATCATACTGAAGGTTGTGGTCTTCGATCTTCATCGGTAAGTGCTTCAGGACCTCTTCACTTTTAGCAAGCAAAGTTGTGTCATCCGCACATCACAGGTTGTTAGTGAGTCTTCCTTTTACCCTGATCCCATGTTCTTCTTCATACAGTCCAGTTTCTCGGATTATTTGCTCAGCATACAGATTGAATAAGTATGGTGAGATGATACAACGCTGACACACATTTCCTGACTTTAAACCATGCAATATCCCCTTGTTCTGTTCAAAAGACTGCCTCTTGATCAATGTTCAGGTTTCTCATGAGCAAAATTAAGTGTTCTGGAATTCCTATTCTTTGCAATGTTATCTATAATTTGTTATGATTCACACACTCAAATGCATTTGCATAGTCAATAAAACACAGATAAACATGTTTCTGGTATTGTCTGCTTTCAGCCAAGATCCACCTGACATTAGCAATGATATCCCTCGTTCCACGTCCTCTTCTGAATCTGGCTTGAATTTCTGACAGTTCCCCATCAGTGTACTGCTGCAACCACTTTTGAATGATCTTCAGCAAAATTTTACTTGCATATGATATTAATGATATTGCTTGATAATTTCCACATTCTGTTGGATCACCTTTCTTGGGAATAGGCACAAATATGGATCTCTTTCAGTCAGTTGACCAGATAGTGGTCTTCCAAATTTCTTGGAGTGAGAGCTTCAACATCTATTTGTTGAAATATCTCAATTGGTATTCTGTCAATTCCTGGAGCTTTGTTTTTCACCAATACCTTCAGTGCAGCTTGGACTTCTTCGTTCAGTACCATCGGTTCTTGATCATATGCTACCTTTTGAAATGGTTGAACATCAACCAATTTTTTGGCACAGCAACTGTCTGTATTCCTTCCATCTTCTTCTGATGCTTCCTGAGTCATTCAATATTTTGCCCATAGAATTCTTCACTATTGCAACTTGAGGCTTGAATTTTTTCTTCAGTTCTTTCAGCTTGAGAAATGCTGAGTGTGTTCTCTTTTGGTTTTCCAACTCCAGTTCTTTGCATATTTTATTATAAAACTTTGTCTTCTGGAGCTGCCCTTTGAAATTGGCTCAGCTTTTTCATGTCATCATTTCTTCCATTTGCTTTAGCTGCTCTACAATTAAGAGCAAGTTTCAGAGTCTCTTGTAACACCCATTTTGGTCCTTACTTTCTTTTTTTTGTCTTTTTCATGACCTCTTGTTTTCTTCATGTATGATGCCCTTGATGTCATCTCACAACTCTTTTTGTCTTTGGTCATTAGTGTTTAATCTGTCAAACCTGTTCTTAAGAAGATCTCTAAATTCAGGTGGAATACACTCAAGGTCTTATTTTAGCTCCGATGGACTTGCTCTTATTTTCTTCAGCTTTAGCTTGAAATCCAAAACCAAAACCAAACCCAGTGCTGCCAAGTCGATTCCGACTCATAGTGACCCTATAGGACAGAGTAGAACTGCCCCATAGAGTTTCCAAGGAGCACCTGGCAGATTCAAACTGCCGACCCTTGGTTAGCAGCCATAGCACTTAACCACTAAGCCACCAGGGTTTTCAGCTTGAACTTACATATGAGCAATTGACGGTCTGTTCTGCAGTCAGCCCCTGGCCTTGTTCTGAGTGACAATATTGAGCTTCTCCATAGTCTGTTTCCACAGATGTGGTTGATTTTATTCCTGCGTATTCCATCTGGCAAGGTCCACGTTTATAGTCACCATAATTTACGTTGTTGAAAAAATGTACTTGCAATGAAGAAGTCATTGATATTGCAGAATTCTATCATGTGATCTATGGCATCATTTCTATTACCAAGGCCAATTTTTCCAACTACTGATCCTTCTTCTTTAGCATTCCAATCACCAGTAATTATCGATGCAACTTGATTGCGTGTTTGATCTATTTCAAACTGCAGAAGTTGGGAAAATTTTTCAACTTCTTCATCCTTGGTGTGTAAACTTGAATAATGATTATATTAACTGGTCTTCCTTGTAGACATATGGATATTATCCTATCACTGACAGCATTGTAATTCAGGATAGCTCTCGAAATGTTCTTTTTTACAATGAATATAACACCATTCCTCTTTAAGCTGTCATTCCCAGTATAGTAAACCATATGATTGTCTGATTCAGAATGGCCAAATGCCAGTCCATTTCAGGTCACTAATGCCTAGGATATCGGTCTTTATGTGTTCCATTTCATTTTTGATGACTTCCAATTTTCCTAGATTCATAGTTCGTACATTCCATGTTCCTATTATTAATGAATTTTTGCAGCTGTTTCTTGATGTTTTGAGCCATGCCGCATCAACAAATGACAGTCCTGAAGGCTTGACTCCATCCACGTTATTACGGTTGATTCTACTTTGAGGCAGCGCCTCTTCCCCAGACGTCTTTTGAGTGCTTTCCAACCTGAGCGGCTCATCTTCTGGCACCATATCAGACAATGTTCCTTTGCTATTCATAAGGTTTTCACTGGCTAATTTTTTTTCAGAAGTAGACCGCCAGGTCCATCTTCCTAATCTTTCTTTGGAAGCTCTGCTGAAACCTGTCCACCATGGGTAACCCTGCTGATATTTGAAATGCTGGTGACATAGCTTTCAGCATCACACAGCACGCAAGCTGCTACAGTATGACAAACTGACAGACAAATGGTAGATTATTTTATTGAAAATATTTTATTGCAGTATAATATAAATATGACACACATATCTCAATAAATTTCAAATATTCTTTTGTGTTCTACAAAATGACTTTGTTATAATTATGTTGTTATTGATACATAAATAATATAGTCATTAAAAAATTTATGTGGCAGGGGGCATCTTGTTCTAATTTGCACAAAGGTGCCATGAAGGCTCGTGGTTGAACCTCTGAGCAATAGTTCTGTGTGTCCTAAATGAGGTAAAAAGACAGATGCTGCATTACTCAGCACTTGAGACTTGGGAAAATTGTGGCCAAACTGACTTTTTGTCATCTGAATATTTTTAAAGCCTCAACTAGGAGAACTTGCTCTCATAAGGTACTTGCAGTAATAAGAGGACTTCTTTAGAGCAGGGTTTTTCAGCCTCGGCACTACTGACATTTGGCCCAGATAATCCTCTGTTCAAGGAAGCTGTCCTGTGCACTGCAGGCTGCTTAGCAGATCCCTGGCCTCCACTAAATGCCAGTAGCATGCCATCCTCAGTTGTGACAACCAAAAATGTCTCTAGACAATGCTGAAGGGCAAAATCACCTGCAGCTGAAGAACCACTGCGTTAGGGGGCGAAGGATCTATTCACACAGTGAATGGTTTCCCTCCAAAACTTCTGTTCAATAAGCACTGGTGTTTATACTTTTTAAAAAACCAGTCCTGAGGCTTCAGTGAAAACCACAACTCAGGAGCCTGAATGATGAGATGGCCAATGTCTGAGAGAGTTCAGTTTCTGGAAGCTGGGTCAGGTTCTCCGACCACAAGACCACTTCTGACCACAGCTGGGCCAGCATGTGTGTGATGGGGACCGATTAGAGGTGGACAGGCGTCCAGGTGAGACTGCATCACCCTGTTAGAAAAGCGTGCAGCTGCACCACTGTAGCTGGACGACACCATGGGACCCAGGGCCAGGCAGCCCAGAGCTGAACTGACTGGCCTGCAACGTGCAGAACCTGGATCTTCAGGTCTTGGAGTACAGCAATCTCTTTTTCCCTATGTGGGTGAAAGTACTAGGCACGGTGTTCAAACAACATGGGGCAGGACTGTTATCTTCTGTGGATCTACACTGTTTTAAAGTTGTTCGACCTTGTTCACATTCCTTCACTTAGCTGATCCCCACAAACAACCTAACGAAGGAAGAAAGTCTGGACATGTTTCCCCTGATTTCCTGAAAAAGAAAGTGAGGCTTGGAGAGGGGGAAGGTCATACAAGAAAGAAATAATGGAGTAACAATTTCAACACAGGTCTTCTGACCCTAAATCAATGTATCTGTAGAAAACTCAACAGACATGGCTGGATTTAAAATAAAATATTAAAATTCTATTTTTCCTGCTTAAAAGTTAGATGTCAATGAATGTTCATTACAGTAACAATTATACCCCCACAAAAATTGAAACAACGTAGATTTTTGTTTCTGAAAGAGTTCTCTCAGAAAAATGGCACTATGTAACCAACAAGCAAATGAAAACATGCTCAATGTCGTTAACCATTGTTGTTGTTGTTACCGTGTGCCATTGCGTCAATTCCAACTCATAGTGGCCTTCTATGACACAGTAGAATTGCCTCCAAAATTTCCTATGTTGTAATCTTTATGAGAGCAGATCACCAGATTTTCTTCCTTAGAGTCAATGGGTTAGGTGTTTTTGAGGGCAAGTACTCAAACAGGTACTTGTACACCAATGTTTGTTGCGGCACTATTCAATAGCCAAAAGGTAGAAAAAACTTGAGTCTATCAACAAATGAATGAATAAACAAAATGTAGTTTATCACACAATTGAATATTATTCATCCATAAATAGAAACGAAGTTCTGATACATCATATATATACATACACATACATTTATAAAACCGAATTCATTGCCATCGATTGGATTCTGAGTCATAGCAACCCTAATGGACAGAGTAGAACTGCCTTAGGGTTTCCAAGGCTGTAATCTTTACGGGAGCAGACTGACATCTTTCTCCCTGGAGCAACTGGTGGGTTTGAACTGCCAACCTTTCAGTTAGAAGCCGAGTCCTTAACCACTGTGCCACCAGGGCTCCTATTTGTACTACATACATTATAAAAAAGAATAAAGTAGATTGGTATATATATAATGTGACAATGATGTCATAGAAAAATATTTAATAATATGGAAAACTTTATGAAATATTAAGTACAAGTGGCAAGTTAATAAACAGTATGTTGAGTATTATTGTATTTTTGTAAAAGCCCGCCTAAGCATTGAGAAACTAGATTAAGACATCACATGAGAATGTTCAGAGTGGTAATTACTGAGTGCTGAGAGAATGGGTGATATAAATTTTCTCCGGTTTGCTTATGTGTATTTTCTAAATTATTTACAATGAATAAATGCTACTTTATAATCAGCAAAATTTAAATATTCTATTTCAGAGACATTAGGAAACCTTCCTAATTAAAGAACAGCAGGCCTCTCCCATAGGGTGTAGGGGGAGAGGGGCTTCCTCTCCCCTCCCCACTCTCTCTGCCTTCCCTTCCCTATCTGCTTACAGGCCCCAAAGTTATTTGCAAGATAGGAGCTCCCAGGTCTTGGAATGAAAATGTTTCCCTCTTATTGCTCTCCTTAACAAGCGAGTGCTGTGGGTGCTGTGGGCAAGATGTCAAAAGTAAGTGTTTAATTTGGAATGCACAGTAGAGAGAACCTTTAATATAATATTAATTCATCGTGCAAATTAGCAAGGCTTAATGATCATGCGAGCCATCGGGAATCCTGGTGTGACTCAAAATGACATCTGCATTAACAGTCTAATTAATAATGTATATGTTAATAAGAATCTCATTAAAGACTGGGTACAATTATCAATGTAGAATGCAATTCCTTAGCATCCATGGGCCAGTGCAGTGTTTTGGTGATTCCAGTTGCAATTTTCAATGATAAATGACCTTTTAAGTCTCATGAATTGATTAAGGAGGCAGCTATTAGTGTAAAAACTCAACTCCTTTGGAAATACAAAAACCACTGGTAAGACAGTGATTACAAACCTAGAGGAATGGGAGCAGTGCATCAGCAGGTGGGTGGGGGTTGCACAGAGAGTAATGAAAGACCGCAGACGCGTTAACCAAAGCTCACTCATCCACGTCTCCCTCCCTACACCCCAGACCTGGGCATTTGGCTCTGCTCTTAGGAACATTTTAACAAGAATGACATCAACACTGCTTAAGTTTTATGGGAAAATTATTTTTTTCAGATCAAGCATAGTAAAGTTAGTTGACTCCTCTGGTCATTTTTCTCTTTGATTTAGTTCTTGTCTTCCCAAGTTTTCCAATTCTCATTTTGATCTTAATTGAATTAGTTCAATCAAGGCTATAAAGACTTGGTTTATCATCAGGTTCTTTGAGATGGCATATATTAAAATTGACTCACGATATTGTCTGTCATTGTGGCTCTTGTTTTGTGGCCACTATTTCTACCAAGTTCAAGTGCCTTGGGTCGCATTTAGCAAATCAACATAGTGTCAAGAAGATTCAATTCTTTGTCAATAAAAATGTCCACTCTGTGGGGCTTTAACCCTTGTCAATTTTATTTTATGCTGATTATTGCCACTAGTAATCCTCATCATAAATTGGGTAAATGACTGAGACCTTGTCTTTAGTCTTTCCCAATCCATGGAGGGAGAAAATGTGAGCAAGTTTATGAGCTAGAGGTGGACACTGAGGAGAGGGAAGAAGGAAGGCAAGTGGGAAAGGAGAGTGGTAGATTCAAGAGGGAAATAACAGTTTTGGACAGTGGTGTTGGTGTCACCCAGTGCGGTGACTCATGGTGTAACAGTTTTGGTTTATGAGCTTGAGGTGAACATTGGGGTGAGGGAAGTTTATGAGCTAGAGGCAGATATCAGGGAGAGGGAAGAAGGAAGGGAAGTGGGGATGGAGAGTGATAGATCCAAGAGGGAACAATACAGCAAGAGATGGAAACTGATTAGAAAATGTTGTAATACTTCTCACCAGTAGGAGTGGTGTCACCCAGTGCAGTAACTCATGGTGTCACCCTCCCTCCCATCCCACCCCCCTGGCAGCAGTGAAAACAATAGTGCATGGGGCCCAGCTGGGGTTCAAGGGTGTCCGGTACCTGAGTGAGCCCGCTGCTTGAGGGCAGAGTACCCTAGCGACTCCTGGAGTGACAGCACTGGGCTGGCTGGGGCCAGGTGCTGCAGCCCTGGGCGCAGACGGAGCAGCTCCTGGGCACCCCAATGCAGACCTAACAGGGTGTGTACCAGCAAGCACAGCTCTGTGGGCAGAAACAAGGGTCCAGGCGGGGTCAGGCAGGGACCAGGCGCCCTGCTCCTAGCTCCCCATTCAGGGGAGGGACTGATGACATCACTGCTGTCGTTGCAGGCACTGCTGGTATCACCCCCCAACAGTGTCACCTGGTACAGTCCACACCCCCTGCAGCCCCCTAATGATGCCCCTGGTTCTAGCTTATTTGTGGCAATCTCAGTTTCCTAGTGCTGCTGTAATAGAAATACCAAGAATAGATTGCTCTGAAGAACTGAAATTTATTTTCTCACAGTTCTGGAGGATAAAAGTCCAAATCAGGGTCTCAGCCATTTTGACTCCTTCAGTGTCAGTAGCTGTGGGTATTACTTGGTTTGTAGTCAATCCTCACACGCATTTGTCTTCCTCTGTTTGTTTGCCTCTGCGTGTAATCTGCTGCTTTTATAACTCAGAAGTGATTCGATTTAGGATATACCCTACACTAGAGGGATTGATTAATTATATTACTTTATATTGCAATATGGAAAGTGATTACATTACATTACATTACATTACATTACATTACATTACATTACATTACATTACATTACATTACATTACATTACATTACATTACATTACATTACATTACATTACATTACATTACATTACATTACATTACATTACATTACATTACATTACATTACATTACATTACATCGACAGGTATAAACTAGTCGTTGTCAAGTCGATTCCAACTCATGGTGACCCCATGCATATCAGAGTAGAACTGTGCTCCATAGAGTTTTCAATGGCTGATTTTTCAGAAGTGGATCACCAGGCCTTTCTTCTGGGTCACTGGACTCTCCAACCTTTCAGTTAGCAGCCAAGGGTCACCCATGACTCCTTCCCTCTAGGTCAGAGCACCCCCTAAGGGAGCCTCCTGATCTCTCCTTCTTCACCCTCCAGTAAGGGTTGACTAGGGGCTTTTTCCTGGATGTCCCAAGACAGCTATGAGACACTGTGAGAGGTCCTGCAGGTACTCCTTCAGCCCAGGAGGCTAGTCCCAGGGTCTACCGAGAGGCCAAGTCTTCTTTGGTCCAGAAGTATATTGGGGCCCGCAGGACCTCACCAAGCCACCACCTCCAGGGGAAGCAGGAGCAGCTATGATAATGAGCTCTGGGCAGCAGCTCCTGGCTTAGCCCTCTCCTTGCCAAAGGGCCCATCAGAGAGATAGACCACCAGAAGTCAGCCCCTGCAGCCCCCAGACTGTGCTAACGAGAGACAATATAATTCCCCTTGACGCTATGCAGAATCTTTTTGTTGTTGTTTTTCTTGTGTTTTAGATGAAAGTTTACAGCTCAAGATAATTTCTTATACCAACATTTATACATGTATTGTTAGGTGGCCCTAGTTGCAATCCCTATAATGTGACAGCACACTCCCTCTTTTCATCCCGGATTTCCTGTGTACATTCAACCAGCTCCTATCCCTTTCTGCCTTCTAATCCCATCTCTGTACAGGAGCTACCCATTTAGTCTCGTGTACCTACTTGAAGGAAACCCTGGTGGTGTAGTGGTTAAGTGCTAAGGCTGCTAACCAAGAGGTCAGCAGTTCGAATCTGCCAGGTGCTCTTTGGAAACTCTATGGGGGAGTTCTACTCTGTCCTACAGGGTCGCTATGAGTCAGAATCGACTTGATGCAGTGAGTTTGGTCTTCACGAGCATTATTTTATGCTTTATAGTCCAGTCTAATCTTTGTCTGAAGAGTTGGCTTTGGGCATGATTTTATTTCTGGGTTAACAGAGAGTCCAGGGGCCATGTCTTCAGGGGTTCCTCTAGTTTCAGTCAGACCATTAAGTAGAATTTGAGTTGTGCACCACACTTTTCTCCTGCTCCATTAGGGACTCTCTGTTGTGTTCCCTGTCAGGGCGGTCATTGGTGGTAGCTGGGCACCATCTAGTTCTTCTGGTCTCAGGCTGATGGAGTCTCTGGTTTATGTGGCCCTTTTGTCTCTTGGGCTAATATTTTCCTTGTGTCTTTGGTGTTCTTCGTTCTCCTTTGCTCCAGGTGGGTTGGGACCAATTGATACATTTTAGATGGTTGCTCAGTAACTTTTAAGACCCCAGACACCACTCACCAAAGTGGAATGCGAACATTTTATTAATAAACTTTGTTATGCCAACTGACTTAGATATCCCCTGAAAACGTGGTTCCCAGACCCTTGCCTCTGCTACTCTTCCCTCAGAATGTTTGGTTGTGTTCAGGAAACTTCTTAGCTTTTGGTTTAGTCCAGATGTGCTGACTTCCCGTGTATTGTGTGTTGTCCTTCCCTTCATCTAAGATAATTCTTGTCTACTTTGGAAACCCTGGTGGTGTAGTGGGTAATTACTACAGCTGTTAACCAGGAGGTTGGCAGTTCAAATCCTCCAGGCGCTCCTTGGAAACTCTGTGGGGCAGTTCTACTCTGTCCTATAGGGTTGCTATGGGTCGGAATTGACCCGATGGCAGTGGGTTTGGTTTTTTTGGTTTTACTATCTGGTTAGTGAATTCCCCTCTCCCTCCCTTCCTACCCATGTAACCATCAAACAATGTTTTCTCCTGCGTTTCAACCTTTCCTTGAGTTCTTCTAATAGTGGTCTCATACAATATTTGTCATTTTGAGAAAGACTAATTTCCCTCAATAATGCCTTCCAGGTTCATCCATATTGTGAGATGATTCATGGATTCATCATTGTTTTTTATCACTGCGTAGTATTCCATTGTGGGTACATACCATAATTTCTTTATCCATTCATCTGTTGATGGGAACCTAGGTTGTTTCCATCTTTTTGCTGTTGCGAACAGTGCTGCAATGAACATGGGTGTGCATATATTTATTCATGTGACGGCTCTTATTTCTCTAGGATATATTCCAAGAAGTGGGATTTCTAGATCATATGGTACTTCTATTTCTAGCTTTTTAAGGAATCGCCAAATCGTTTTCCAAAGTGGTTTTACCATTTTACAGTCCCACCAGAAGTGTGTAAGTGTTCCAGTCTCTCCACAACCTCTCCAACATTTATTTTGTGTTTTTTGGATTAATACTAGCGTTGTTGGGCTGAGATGGTATTTCATTGTAGTTTCTCTAATGGCTAATGATCATGAGCATTTCCTCATGTATCTGTTAGCTGTCTGAATGTCTTCTTTGGTGAAATGTCTGTTCATATCCTTTGTCCATTTTTTAATTGGGTTATTTGTCTTTTTATTGTTGAGGATTTGCAGTATCTTGTAGATTTTAGAGATTAGATGCTGGTATTATTAGATCAGATCAGATAGGTCGTAGCCACAATTTTTCTGTCTGTAAGTTGTCTTTTGACTCTTTTGGTGAAGTCTTTCGATAAGCATAAGTGTTTGATTTTTAGGAGCTCGCAGTTATCTAGTTTCTTTTCTGGTGTTTGTGCATTGTTAGTTATGGTTCGTATTCTGTTTATGCCATGTATTAGGGCTCATAGCGTCGTCATGATCTTTATCGTTTTAGATGTTATATTTAGGTCTTTGATCCATTTCAAGTTAGTTTTTGTATGTGGTGTGAGGTATGGGTCATGTTTCATTTTTTTGCAGATGGATATCCAGTTATGCCAGTACCATTTGTTAAAGAGACTGTCTTTTCGCAACTTAATGGACTTTGGGCCTTTGTCAAATACCAACTGCTCATAGATGGATACAATTACGTCTGGATTCTCAATTCTGTTCCATTGGTCTATGTATCTGTTGTTGTACAAGTACCAGGCTGTTTTGACTACCGTGGCAGTATAATATGTTCTAAAATCAGGTAGTGTGAGGCCTTCCACTTTGTTCTTCTTCTTCAGTAATACTTTACTTATCTGGGGCCTCTTCTCTTTCAATATGAAGTTGGTAATTTGTTTCTCCATCTCATTAAAAAATGCCACTGGAATTTGGGTCAAGATTGCATTGTATCTGTAGATTGCTTTGGGTAGATTGACTTTTTCACAGTGTTGAGTCTTCCTATCCATAAGCAAAGTATGTTTTTCCACTTATGTAGGTCCTTTCTCGTTTCTTGCAGTAGTGTCTTGTAGTTTTCTTTGTGTAGGTCTTTTACGTCTCTGGTTAGATTTATTCCTAAGTACTTTATCTTCTTGGGGGCTATTGTAAATGGTATTGATTTGGTGATTTCCTCTTCAACATTCTCTTTGTTGGCATAGAGGAATCCACCTGATTTTTGTATGTTTCTCTTCTATCCTGATACTTTGTTGAAAACTTCTATTAGTTGCAGTAGTTTTCTTGTGGATTTTTGGGGGTTTTCTGTGTATAAAGTTCATATCATCTACAAATAGGCACACTTCTACTACTTCTTTCCCAATTTGGATGTCCTTTATTTCTTTTTCCTGCCTTTTTGGTCTGGCTAGGACCTCTAGCACAATGTTGAATAAGAGTGGTGAAAAGGGGCATCCTTGTCTGGTTCCCGTTCTCAAGGGGAATGCTTTCAGAATCTCTCCATTTAGGATGATGTTGGCTGTTGGCTTTGTATAAATGCTCTCCTATTTTGCTGAGAGTTTTTATCATGAATGGGTGTTGGACTTTGTCAAATGCCTTTTCTGTATCAATTGGTAAAATCATGTGGTTCTTGTCTTTTGTTTTATTTATACGGTGGATTACATTAATCGTTTTTCTAATGTTGAACCAACCCTGCATACATGGTATAAATCCCACTTGGTCATGGTGAATTATTTTTTTGAATACGTTGTTGAATTCTGTTGGCTAGAATTTTGTTGAGGATTTTTGCATCTATGTTCCAGAGGGATATAGGTGTGTAATTTTCTTTTTTTGTGTGGAGTCTTTAGCTGGTTTTGGTATCAGGGATATGCTGGCTTCATAGAATGAGTTAGGGAGTATTCCGTCCTTTTCTATGCTTTGAAATACCTTTAGTAGTAGTAGTGTTACCTCTTCTCTGAAAGCTTGGTAGAGCTCTGCAGTGAAGCCGTCAGGGCCAAGGCTTTTTTTGTTGTCGTTGGGAGTTTTTTGATTACCTTTTCAATCTCTTTTTTTGTTATGGGTATATTTAGTTTTTCTACTTCTGTTTGTGTTAGTTTAGGTAGGTAGAGTGTTTTTAGAAATTCATCCATTTCTTCTAGGTTTTCAAATTTGTTAGAGTACAATTTTTCATAGTAATCTGATATGATTCTTTTAATTTCAGTTGAGTCTGTTGTGATATTGTCCGTCTAATTTCTTATTCTGGCTATTTGCTTCCTCTCCTGTTTTTCTTTGGTCAGTGTGGCCAATGGTTTATTGATTTCATTAATTTTTTCAAAGAACCAGCTTTTGGCCTTTTAACTCTTTCAGTTGTTTTTCTATTCTCTATTTCACTTAATTCTGCACTACTTTGTATTATTTCCTTTCTTCTGGTGCCGTTGGGCTTCTTTTGCTGGTCTCTTCCTGTTTGTTCAAGTTGTAGGGTTCATGTTTTGATTTTGACCCTTTCTTCTTTTTGGATGTGTACATTTATTGCTATAAATTGACCTCTTAGCACTGTTTTTGCTGTGTCCCAAAGGTTCTGGTAGGATGTGTTTTCATTCTCATTTGATTCTGTGAATTTCTTTATTCCATTCTTGATTTCTTCTATAACCCAGTAGTTTTTAAGCAAGACGTTGTTAAGTTTCCATGTATTTGATTTTTGTCCTTGCTTTTCCTGTTATTTATTTCTACTTTTATGGCTTTTTGGTCAAAGAAGATGTTTTGTAGTGTTTTAATGTTTTGGATTCTGTTAAGACTTGCTTTCTGACCTAATATGTGGTCTATTCTAGAGACTGTTCTATGTGCATTGGAAAAGAAAGTATACTTTTTTGCTGTTGGGTGTAGTGTTTTTATGTGTATGAGTTCAAGTTAGTTGATTGTGGCATTTAGCTTTTCTGTGTCTTTATTGAGCTTCTTTCTGAATGCTCTGTCCTTCACTGAAAGTGGTGTGTTGTGGAGCTGTATAACTCACTTTTCAATGCTGTTAGTTTGTTTTAGGTATCTTGCAGCCCTGTCATTGGGTGCATGAATATTTAATATGGTTCTATATTCCTGGTATATTGTCCCTTTAATCATTATATAGTGTCCTCCCTTATCCTTTGTGATGGATTTTGCTTTAAAGTCTATTTTGTCAGAGATTAATATTGCCACTCCTGCTCTTTTTTGATTGTTGTTTGCTCGATATATGTTTTTTCCATCCTTTGAGTGTCAGTTTGCTTGTGTCTTTGAGTCCAGTGTTTGTCTCTTGTAGGCAGCATATAGACGGATCATGTTTTTTTTTTTTTTTATCCATTCTGCCACTCTCTGTCTCTTTATTGGTACATTAAGTCCATATACATTCAGCGTAGTTATGGATAGGTATGAGTTTAGTGCTGTCATTTTGATGTATCTTTTTTTTTAATGTATGTCATTGACAGTTTCTTTGTTTCACTTAATTTTCTGTGCTGAGACATTTTTCTTTATGAATTTTCTTTTCCTCTTTTTCATTGTTGTTGATTTTGTATTTGTTGAGTCTTTATTTTTTCTCCTTTTTAATTTTTATGTGTAAAATTGTTAGTTTCCTTTGTGGTTACCTTAATATTTACCTCTATTTTTCTAAGTTTAAAGCAATCTTTTATTTCTTGTTATCGACTTAACTTCTCCATATGAAAGTTTTATGACTAGTCCTTTTTTGTTTTAATGTTGTCATCTCTTACAGATTGACATCTCTGTTTTCCTATTTTCAGTTTTGATTTATTTTTGTGACATCCCTATTGGGGTTGGTATTTGGTTGTTCTGTCCTGTGTTCTAGTTTTGGGTTGTTATCTGATGGTATTTATTTTCTAGCCAGGGGAGTCCTCTTAGTATTTCTTGTAATTTTGGTTTTGTTTTTACAAATTCCCTTAACTTCTGTTTATCTGGAAATGCCCTATTTTCACCATCATATTTGAGAGACAGTTTTGCAGGGTGTATAATTCTTGGCGAGCAATTTTTATCCTTCCAGGCTTTATACATGTCATCCCACTGCATTCTTGCCTGCATGATTTCTGCTGAGTAGTCAGAGCTTAGTCTTATTGACTCTCCTTTGTAGATGACTTTTGTTTTATCCCTAGATGCTCTTAAAATTCTCTCCTTATCTTTGGTTTTGGCAAGTTTGATTATAATATGTCTTCATTACTTTCTTTTGGGATCTACCCTGTATGGGGTTTGATGAGTTTCTTGGATAGATATCTTCTCGGATAGGTATCTTTTCATCTTTCAAGATATCAGGGAAGTTTTCTGCCAATAAATCTTCAACAATTCTCTCTGTATTTTCTGTTATTCCCCCACCCCCACCCTGTCCTGGTACTCCAATCACTCATAGGTTATTCCTCTTGATACAGTCCCACATAATTCTTAGGGTTTCTTCATTTTTTTTTAATTCTTTTATCTGATTTTTCCTCAAATAAATTGACATCAAATGCTTTATCTTCAATCTTACTAATTCTGATTTCCATTTCTATGACTTTGTATTTAGTTGTCTGATCCTGAAATTTTATTGTTAAGCTTTTGGATTTCTATAAGCTGTCTGTCTATGGATTCTTGCAGCTTATTAAATTTGACGATATGCTCTTGTATAACCTTCTTACATTCTTCTGTTGCTTTGTCTGTGTGTTTCATGGCTTGGTCTGTGTTTTGCCTGGCCTCCTTTCTGATCTCTTGGAGAGCTCTGTATAGTAATCTTTTCAATTCTACCTTTGGTAATTCCAAGGCCTCCAGGAGGTTTCTTAGTTCTTTTTTTTTGGTTGCTCACTGAAGCATCATGGCCTGCCTCTTTATGTGATTTGATATTGACTGTTGTCTCTGAGCCATCAGTAAATTATTGTATTTATTTTATGTTTGCTTACTGTGTCCTAGCTTCTTGTGCTGTTTTGATATGCCCAAATAGGCTGGTTATGTGAGGTAATTTGATTATTGGCACCTTTGAAGCTCTCACATCCTGTCACCAGGTAGTTAGAGCTGTTGCTAGGTATGTGAGCCCAAGAGTCTGTTTACTTTTCTTGTGTAGATTCGGGTCA
Source organism: Loxodonta africana (assembly GCF_030014295.1). NCBI lineage: Eukaryota > Metazoa > Chordata > Mammalia > Proboscidea > Elephantidae > Loxodonta > Loxodonta africana. The sequence goes on along the minus strand of NC_087350.1, from coordinate 79,522,475 downwards.
GGTGTCCAGGTCATCAGTCTATGGGTGTGTGGTACAGGCTCTCACCTACAGTCCTAGATGGGAAGGGCTACATAGGGGTGATTGGAGTAGGCACAGATATCCGGCTTCAGTAGTGGGTTATGTGTTTAGCTACCCCTGAGTGCCTGGGTGGAAGTCATATCCCTGTTCCCTAGAGTGTGTAGGTGGAAGGTGTATCCCTGTTCCCTAGAGTGTGTAGGTGGGTGGGTGTTGCAGCTGGACTTTGGGCACCCAATGCTGTTGGCTGTAAGGACTGGGAGACACCGCTTATTCTCAGACCCCTGTTGTGGGTGGCTAGGTGGAATGGGTGAGCCACCAGTCCTCAGGCCCCTGACGTGGGAAGGTGAGGACCCTGCTTAATGGGCAGGGCAGTGTCAAACGTCATAAATCTGCCACTTCCCCTTATTTGTTGCAGTTGAAAATAGGCTTCAGGTATATACCCTCTGGTACTATGCTAATGAGGGCCTGTGCTGTTAAAATGGGCCCACACAGGTCTAGGCAGGGGTTAGGTCATTCAAAGTTCATGGACCCCTTATGCCTGTGCCTAGGCAAAGGGGCTGTGCTTGCCCTGAGTTCTCGGTCTAGGGTTGCTCAGAGATTATTTTTTCTTGTTTGTTAATTTGTTCCCTTTCCAAAGCCTGGAGAATGGCTGGGGATATGTGATGGGTCCCACTTCTGGCCCATGTGGGCAGGAATCATTGAAGCTGGCCTGGGACCGAAGCAGAGTGAGGAGGGGTAGGGTGAATGGTAGAGAGGTACTTCTCAGAAGCAGGAAGGGTTTTTTTTTTTAATCTCACAAGGTACGTTAGATGCACTTAACTTTCGCAGATTCGGTATTGGCTCTCCCCGGTTTCAGAGGCTTGACCAAACTCTCCCCCTGCTCAGTTTCTCCTAATGTGGAAAACTCACCTCGAGCACTACTTCTTGCCTCAGCCTGCACCCGCATGCAGATCCAGCCTGCAGGGTGTTGGCCAGGCCAGGTCTGGCACATCTTCATTGCTTTGGAACTGTCTCTACCTCCCCCTGCTGCTTAGTCCAACTCCTCAACTTTGTCTTTGATGTTCAGGGCTCCTAGATTGTCACATGTAATTGATTCATATGTTTTTTCAGGTCTTTGTTGTAAGAGGGACCACATGAAAAGTCTGACTACTCTACCATCTTGGCCCGCCCTCATGCAGAATCTTATTTTTTTTTTTTTAGAAAGGAAGGGCCTTAGGAGATGATCTGGTTGTAACCCTTGCTGTTCAGAGGGGAAAGCAACTGTCCAAAAATCAGGGCAGGGCCGGGCCGGGCCCTACCCGGGCCTTCTGATGGCACGAGGCTATTCTTCTGCCTTTTCTCGAGAATTCAAAAGTCAAATGAGGCTCAGCTCCAGAGCCTTACAAAGGCTTTTCTTCTTTTGCTCCTCCTTCCCTTAAATTTCCTTTTTTAGAGTCACTTTCTGCTTTCCTTGTGCTAAGAATTTCACAGCAATTCACACACCCTCAGGGGTGAATGTATAGCAGATTGCGAGAGCCAAGCTGTAATTATCCATTGTTCTGCACAGAGTGAAGAATTCACTTGCACCAGAATGAAGGCTTGCTGGTCTGTTACCCTTGATGGGGTTTGTAGAACACCCAACCTGGGGCTGCCCTAGACAGGGAGGAGACACAGAGACAATCAAAGTGTGCGCCCTCAGGGAGTTCCTAGTCCAGTGGGGGACTGGAGGAGGACCACAAACAGCTAGGAACAGAGAGACGTGAGGCATGTGTTCAAGGAACAGACACCTAAAGCCCTGCAAAGATTCAGGTGGGATTTGGACAGCGGAGGTGGCAGGGGTGGGGCTTGGGGACAGTTGTTTTATATATGGAAGTAGCATGAGCCAAGGAGTAGTAGAATGGAAGGGGAGGATTTGGCTGTGTAAGGTGAGTCATGAGGTGTCATGTATTGAATTGTGTCCCCCCAAAATATGTGTCAACTTGGCCAGGCCATGACTCCCAGTACTGTGTGTTTGTCTACCATTTTGCCATCTGATGTGATTTTCCTGTGTGTTGTAATCCTACCTCTATAATGTTATTAAGGCAGGATTAGAGGCAGTTATGTTAATGAGGCAGGACTCAATCTACAAGATTAGTTTGGGTCTTAAACCAATCTATTTTGAGATATAAGAGAGAGGAGCAAGCAGAGAGAAGACATGGAGAACTCATACCACCAAGAAAGCAGCACGAGAAGCAGAGCTTGTCCTTTGGACCCCGGGTACCTGTGCCTGAGAAGTTCCTAGTCCAGGGGAAGATTGATGACAAGGACCTTCCTCCAGAGCCAACAGAGAAAGAAAGCCTTATCCTGGAGCTGATGCCCTGAATTTGGACTTCTAGCCCACTAGACTGTGAGAGAATAAAATTCTGTTTGTTGAAGCTGTCCGCTTCGAAATCGACTTGACAGCAATGGATTTTTTGGTTTGGAGATAACTAAGGCATGAGAGATGAAATTGCAAATATGAATTGGGATTTGTGTATTATGTATCAAATTGTGCCCTCCCCCCCCCAAATATGTGTTGAATTCCTGGCCCTTATACCTGTGGGTGTGATTCTGTTTGGAAATATGATTTTCTTTTCTTATGTTAATGAGGTCATACTAGCATATGATGGGTCCTAAATCTAATCACTTCTGAATTATAAAAAACCAGAATAGACACAGAGATACACACATGGTGGAAGCTAGACACTGTATGAGGTTCATCTACAAGCCAAGGAACCATGGAACATCCAGGGCTACCAACAAGGAAGGCATTGATACTGCTGGACCTTGATTTGGACTTTTAGTCTCCAGATCTGAGAGAAAATAAATTTCTGTTCTTCAAAGCCACCAACTAGTGGTATTTGTGTTACAGCAGCACTAGGTAACTAAGACAGTTCATAGGCCCTAAACTCCTGTGAACTTGGCCTTGGTCCAGAGCTTATAAACCAGCTGCCTCACACCAGACTGGGGTTTCAGACAAATGAGGCCCCAGTTTCATTTTCATTTTTAATATTTTGAACCAGTTGCCAACCTTTAAAAACCAGATGATTTCACATGAGAAAGGGATTTCCAGCTCTCTGGGAAAATCCAAAGAACTGGCAACTCTGTGCCTGCATTTCTGTCCAGCAACACAATTGCCATGTATTTGGGGATGTGCATTTTTTGAGAAGCAGGTGTGTGCTTCCATAAGATTTTCAGAGGGGTCCATGACCCCTCCAAAATTTAGAGTCACTGTTGAAGAAGACCTTTTAATGACATGGAAGACTGTTCATGAAATAAGTGGGAAAAAGTTACACAGGAATATTGTATGATATTTTAGAAAAATGTACATAGTCATAGGAAACCCTGGTGGTGTAGTGGTTAAGAGTTCAGCTGCTAACCCAAAGGTTGGCAGCTCGAATCCACCAGGCTCTTCTTGGAAACCCTATGGGGCAGTTCTACTCTGTCCTATATGGTTGGCTATGAGTTAAAATCTACTCAACAGCAAAGGGTATATATTCATAGAAAACACTGGTTATCTGTAGATGGCATGATTAAAGATGATTTTTACTTTCTTTTTTTGCTTGTCTGCATTTTTTTACAAGGAATGTATATAGCAAGACAATTATTTTTTTAATCAGCTTTTAAAGTAAATCTGAGTTCATCGACAGTGTTTAAATCCTTTCAAAAATTTCCAGCCACTTATAAGAAGAAACATAAACTCTTTAGTCCCAAGGTACAGAAATCTGCCTAGAGGAAAACTTACTGTCACTAGGCATACTTAATCATGCCTACACATCAGCCTCACAGAGGCCAATGGCAGAGAAGATGCTGAATTGTGGGAAAATGTGCCCCCAGAACTTGGGCACCATCACCATAACAAAAATAATTTGTTAAGTGTGAGCAGAGAGGGCATAGAAAGTTGGTACTTTCTGGAGCATAACTCCTATACCAGGTTAGATATGGTCTGCTCAGGAATTGGGGACCCCTCAGCTCCATAGCTCCAGGTTTCTCCTGTGAACTTGGGTGAGCCGCTAGCCCTCCTGAGTCTTCCTTTCCTTTGTCTGTATGATAACGGATTCCTTCATTCAACAAATATCTACTGGGAGCCTGTTTATTATGGGCTGAGGGTACCTCAGTGAACAAAACAGACAAGACACCTGCCCTCAAATAGTTCTTTTTCTAGGGTGATGGTGGCACTTCCTGCCCTTCTTTCTCCTGGTGAGGAGACAGAAAGTTGGGGAAAGCCTGTGAGAGGCTGTTGTGGAGATCTACCCACCCTGTAAATCAGGTGGTCTTTAGTCATTCAGAAAACTATGTTTCTCCAGCATTTGGGTTCCAGGGTGACCCTTGGATGTGACTTCTGCTCCTGAAATCAGCCCTCTGGCAGAAGGTTCAGGACCAGACAAACGTAAGCTCTGGCTGCACTGCTGGCCCAAAAGGCACATGGGCTACTATCAGGCTCTCAGGACCAGCGGTGTAACTAGGGTGAGGCAAGCAGGACACAACATTTAGAGACACTCTCAGGTTCTTGCAGTGCTGACCTTGCATGACCCAAGAGTGAGGCCTTTCTTTCATTTCACTCCCTAGGCATCCTGCTTGCCTCAACCTAGTACGGAGCTGCCTAGAACCCACCTCCAACTCCCTACCTGCCTTCCCTTGAGGCCTGCCCTTTACAGAAACATCATGTTTTGTAGACTCTGTCCTCTATTTCCTTCCAGAAAGCACCTGGTTCTTTGGCTTCATTCTGCCTTCCTAAGCACAAAGCAGCATCCTGAACAGTGGCTTGCAAAGTGTGGTCCTGGACCAGCAGCCTCTGGGAATTTGTCAAAATGCAAATTCTCATGCCCTACCTGAGACTGACTGAACAGGAAACTGGTTAAATGGGGGCCCATTAACCAGTGGCTTAATGTGGCCTCCAGGTGCTTCTGATGCCCACTCAAGCCTGATACCCTATCCTCTGGAGGGGAGGTCACCAGCCCAGAATCCCAGGCCTGGCTCTGCCCTGACTCACTGTGACTGGGCCACTGGGTCTGCCTCCCCTCTCTCTGTACAATAAGGAGAGGCTGCAGGAGACTTCAGCCTTGACTTTCAGGACTCCCTGCTCACCAGCTCTCTCCAGTCCAGACCACAGTGCCCGTGGCAAAGAGCTGTCCCTGGAGCTGACTCCGGGGACACGTCTGTGCACTGCAAACTCCTCTGTCTCCATGGACATCGTTAGCCAAAGAGTGGTGCTGGCTGAGGAGGTCTGACTCTGAAATGGAGGCTTAGCAAAGACAGGGATTTCTACAAAAATTTTTTTTTTTTTTGTAGGGAGAGGCACTGTGAGCTGCGGGGCAGTCATAGCCCTCACCCTGGTAGTGGCAGTAGGGATTGACTGAAAAAAGGCACGAGGGAAATTTCTAGTATGAAGGTAATGTTCTTTCTTTTGATGTGGGGTTCAGTTACACAGGTGGATGAACATGGCAAAGCTCACTACATAGTAGACTTAAAATATGTGCGTTTGATTGCATGAAAATTTACCTTAAAAAAAAACTGTAAACAAATATGGAGCTCAAGTTAATGATATGTGTGTTGAAGTGTTTCTGGGTAAAGCATATTGATGTCTGCATCTTATTTTGAAACGCAACCAAAAAATAAGATAGAGAGATGGGTAGATGGATAGACAGGTGATAAAGCAAATAAGGCCAAAGGTTAATTGTAGTGAGTATATGGATGTTAACACTACCATTTTTTCCATATGTTTGAAAATTTTCATAATAGAACATTGGGGGAGGGGAAATAATCAGTGTGAATTCTATTTCTTGACTGGGCTCTGATGGACACGATCTATGCGTACACTGTAATTGACTCAAGGATTCCTCTATTGAGTGACATGTAGATGAACATTTTTCACTGTAACTAGGAAGAATGCCATCCTTATTTGTGTCTCTTTGTATATAAATGCACTCTGAGAGTACATTTCCCAGGCAAACATCTAGAAGTGGCTTTGTTGGGTCTCCATCACTTTATAAGGGCCCACAGGAAACCAGGTCCCAAGAAGAAGATGACTGACTCAGGGTCACACAGGGAGTCAGCAGTGGAATTGGACCTGGGCTCTAGCTCCCACACTCTTTCTACGCAAGGCGGAGGCCTTTCCTTGCTTCCTTAACCTCTAGGCAATGCTTATCTCTGTCTTGGGGAGACAGAAATGGCACAGGTGAACAATTCAGAGTTAGGTCGGGGTGACAAGATCCTTGGAGGAACATGATCAGCAGGGGGGACCACCTAGAGCAGGTGGCCGTGTTCACCCTCAATGCTGTCCAAAGCCTCCATGCCTAACTCAGAGGCACAGCACTGAGGAGAAGCAGTGGGCAGAGAGGGGGCTGTGCTTTTCCTAGCAAGCATGTCCTGGCCAATGACCACCAACCATAAGAAAGCAGGCTGGGCTTGTGGAGATGACAGTGATATTCTAGACTGTGACTCAGGTCTGGAAGGACCATCTGTTCCCCAGAGTGAGACACTCAGGGGCTGTAGATGCAAAAAGGCAGCAAAGCCAGGCAGGCTGGGGCTCCCCTCTCCACTTACTGGTGTCTTTGTAAATTCCCATAGTAGAAGAAAAGAAAGAGGAGAGAAGACCAGAGGCAGGGAGTCCCCTGTGAGAGTCATCTGGGTGAGAGGTGACATTAGCCCGAGAGGCAGGGGGAGGCAGGAGGGCAGATGTCAAGAACATGATGGAGGTGTAAGTAACAGGGAACTATTTAGATGAAGAGAATAGGAAAGGGAGAAGCATGAGTGCCCTCCCTCCTCCCTGTCTGTCCTCTGAACATTGGTGTGCCTGTGGTACCCTTTACCATTCAGGGAATGACATTTGGATTGGGGAACAATGATGGTTCTTTTTTAGACATAATAAGTGTCAGAATGAGTTCTTGATGTGGAGGATAATTTTTTGGTGCAGAAAAAAGTAACAAATTAAAAACCATATTTTTGCTAATAGAAATAAGTCAGGCCCAAAAGGACAAATATTGTATGATACCACGTATATGAAATATCTAAAATAGGCAAACACATTGGGACAAAAGTAGAGGAGTGGTTACCAGGGGCTGGATGAAGAGGGGAATGGAGAGTCACGAAAAACAAACAAACAAAAAACAAAAGCCTATTTTTCCCTAAGACTTTAAGTTTAATTTTAGTTATTACCCTAATTATAAATCCAAATTATCTTCAACAGTCTTAGTTACAATTGATTTTATTAAATTCCTTTAAGCATTTTGAAGTACATTTTTAATTTGATGCATCCTATTTTTGTTGGGAGCACTTTGCACACATGACCTAACAAGCAAAACCTTTCCAAGCACTTAAACTACTCTTGTAAATTTAATAAATCAAAATCATAAATATGGTGGATCTCAAGTTCTCATAAACATTCCAATACTGTTTACAAAACTAATCAAATTCTCTTACAACTTTTAATTTAAAATCACAAGTCTAAAATCAATTATTCCAGTACATACTTACAGGGTAATCCCAGAAAGCCAAATTCTCTTTATACATCACAGACTTTGCAAATACTGAATAGGTACAGATCATTCCTAAACATAACACAAATATATTAACATTATGGATTCAATTTACTTCAAAATTTTCGTATTTAATTTTATGCTTTTCAAGGGATTAAAGGATCCCTTTTCATTAAGGGAATCAATCCCCCCTCCCAAAAGAATTGAGGTCACCATCTCAGAAATACCTCTTCTTATTTCAAGTGAGTTGAGGTTCTTCAGTCGATCCTTCATAGCCATGCTATAGTTGCCATCCCAGTGGACTGCAGTTGCTAGTTGCCCGGAGGTTTTAACTGGCACTCAAGACTTAGGACCATAATGTTCTGGATGATTCCTCTCATGTCCTTTCTAATGTGACTTAAGGGGATTCCAAGTTCATACTGTTCAAATGGAGGTGGACTCATAACCTGGGCCCCCAAGGTTCAAGTTGCATCTTTACTTAAATTATTTATCTAATTTGACTGCAATTCCCCAAACCATGTTGCACCTAGCTTTCTTCAACTAATCACTTTGTTCAATATCTAATTAAAAGCTCTATTCTTTTCCTATTTTTCCTTTCTGAGAGGGACATCACTTGTAATAAATTTGAAAACAATGTCCAACTGGATTCTACTTGACTCTCATGCCTTTGCCAGGCTCTCTCGTCGGTAGACTAAATTAATTTAATGGCATTGCATTGAAGGTGGGGCAAGCCAATGGAGATTTGTGGTGGCTATGGAGGTGTGTGCTGCTCCAAGCTTCCTTTCAGAGAGTCTTTGTTGGGGGCATAGGTCACTGACAGCTTCCATTGCAACACCGTTGAATCCATTGCAGCATTTATATGGTGAGGCTGCACTTCCCTAGGGCTGCTACCAGCCAAAGACTGAGCACAGCAGAAGTACTAGTGTGGCTGGTTCCTACCCATCATAGGACTACTCTACGGGGCAACTTTTGCTTGGCAACTGCCCATTGTGCTGACCAAGACCTTCTCAGAACTGCACTGGAGTCTGACACCTTCTATCCTGACAATCCTTCCTGTCCTCTTTCTCTCCAGAGGTGTCAGACCCACATCATGGTCTGAAGGCTCTCCCTGCCTTTTTCTACTCCCTCCCCCTTTATCCTTCACAGTTGTGTCTCTTAAGATATCTTTTGCACGTCTAATCTTATCTTGGTGTCTGCTTCTTGGAGGACTTGAACTCTCAGAGGTGATACCAGAAGTTGGGTAGAAGAAGACAGGCAGTAAGATGTTGGGGCTTTGGTACTGGCTCATTCACCACTGGCTGTGTCAAGATGGACCCCATCCCAAAATTCCTCAATGTAATAAAGGGCATCTATATAAAACCTACATCATTCTTAATGGAAAGAGACTGAAAACATTCCCCTTGAGAATAGGAACAAAAGGATGCCCTTTATTACCACTCCTATTTAATGTTGTGCTGGAAGTCCTAGCTAAAGCAATAAGGCAAGAAAAAGAAATAAAGGGCATCCAAATTGGAAATTGGAAAGGCAGAAGTAAAACTGTCCCTATTTGTGAATGATATGACACTATACATAGAAAACCCAAAAGACTCCATGAGAAAACTAATAGAGCTAATGGAAAGATTCAGCAGAGTAGCAAGATATAAGATAAACGTACAAAAATCAGTTGGATTCCTATACACCAATAAAGAGAACTATGAAAAGGAAATCAGAAAAATACCATTTATAATAGCCCCTAAAAAAAAAAAAAAACTTAGGAATAAATCTAACCAGGGATAAAAAAAGACCTATTCAAAGAAAACTACAAAATATTACTGCAAGAAAATAAGAGACCCACATAAATGGAAAAACATTCCTTGCTCAGGTTGTTGTTGTCAGATGCTGTCGAGTCAGTTCCAACTCATAGTGACCCTATGCACCACAGAACGAAACACAGTCTGGTCCTGCGCCATACTTACAATTGTTGTTATACTTCAGCCCATTGTTGCAACCACTGTGTCAATCCATCTCACTGAGGGTCTTCCTGTTTTCCACTGACCCTGTACTTTACCAAGCATGATGTCCTTCTCCAGGGACTGATCCCTCCTAACAACATGTCCAAAGTATGTAAGACGCAGTCACGCAATCCTTGCTGCTAACAAGCATTCTGGTTGTACTTCTTCCAAGACAGATTTGTTCGTTCTTTTGGCAGTCCCTGGTATATTCAATATTCTTCACCAACACCACAATTCAAACGCATCACTTCTTCAGTCTTCCTTATTCATTGTCCAGCTTTCACATGCATATGACGTGATTGAAAATGCCATGGCTTGGGTCAGGCTCACCTTAGTCTTTGAGGTGACATCTTTGCTTTTCAACACTTTGAAGAGGTCCTTTGCAGCAGATTTGCCCAACGCAATCCGTCTTTTGATTTCTTGACTGGGTGTTGATTGTGGATCTAAGTAAAATGAAATCCTTGACAACATCAATCTTTTCTCCGTTTATCATGATGTGGCTTATTGGTCCAGTTGTGAGGATTTTTATCTTCTTTATGTTGAGGTGTAATCCATACTGAAGGCTGTGGTCTTTTTTCTTCATCAGTAAGTGCTTCAAGTCCTCTTCACTTTCAGCAAGCAAGGTTGTGTCATCTGCATATCGCAGGTTGTTAATGAGTCTTCCTCCAATCCTGATACTCCGTTCTTCTTCATAGAGTCCAGCTTCTCAGATTATTTACTCAGCATACAGATTGAATAGGTATGGTGAAAGGATACAACACTGACACACACCTTTCCTGACTTTAAACCACTCAGTATCCCCTTGTTCTATCCACAAAACTGCCTCTTGATCTATGTACAGGTTCCTCATGAACACAAGTGTTCTGGAATTTCCATTCTTTTGAATGTTATCCATAATTTATTATGATCCACACAGTCAAATACCTTTGTGTAGTCAAAAAAACACAGGTAGACATCCTTCTGGTATTCTCTGCTTTCAGCCAGGATCCATCTGACATCAGCTATGATATCCCTGGTTCCATGTCCTCTTCTGAAGCCTGCCTAAATTCTGGTAGTTCCCTGTTGATATATTGCTACAGCCGCTTTTGAGTGATCTTCAGCAAAATTTTGCTTGCATGTGATATTAATGATATTATTCAATGATTTCTACGTTCAGTTGGATCACCTTTCTTGGGAATAGGCATAAATATGGATCTATTCCAGTCGGTCAGCCAGGTAGCTCCCTTCCAAATTTCTTGGCATAGACTAGTGAGCACTTCCAGTGCTGCATCCATTTGTTGAAACATCTTAATTGATACTCCTTCAATTCCTGGACCCTTGTTTTTCGCCAGTGCCTTCAGGGTAGCTTGGACTTCTTCCATCAGTACCATCGGTTCCTAATCGTGTGCTACCTCTTGAAATGGTTGAACATTGACTAATTCTTCATGCTCATGGGTGGGTAGAATTATGTCAATGTCAATTCTACCTAAAACAATCTACAAATACAATGCAATACTGATCCAAATACCAACAGCATTCTTTAAAGAAATGAAAAAAAACTAATCATTAGCTTTATGTGGAAAGGGAAGAGGACCCAAATAAGTAAAGCAGTATTAAAGAAGAAAAAATAGGAGGACTCGAACTACCTGACCTCAGAACCTACTATACAGCTATGGTACTCAAAACAGCCTGGTGCTGGTACAAAGACACACACATTGACCAATGGAACAGAATAGAGAACTCAGATGTAAACCCATCCACCTACAGTTACCTGATCTTCAACAAAAGCCCCAAGTCCACCAAATGGGAAAAAGAGTCTTTTTAGCAAATGGTGCTGGCAAAACTGGATAACCACCTGCAAAACTATGAAACAGGACCCATACCTTGCACCATACACACACACACAAAAAAAAAATACACAAAAGCTAATTCAAAATGAGTCAAAGACCTAAATATAAAGCCAAAAACTATAAAGATCATAGAAGAAAAAACAGGGTCGACACTAGAGGCCCTAATATACAGCATTAACAGGATACGAGTCAAAATTAACAATACATAAACACCAGAAAGTAAGCTAGACAGCTGGGGTCTTCTAAAAATTAAACACTTATGCTCGTCAAAAGACTTCACCAAAAAAGTAAAAAGAGAGCCTACACACTGGGAAAAAAAATTTGACTATGACAAATTTGATAAAGGTCTAATCTCTAAATTCTACAGGAAAATCCAACATCTCTACAACAAAAAGACAAATAATTCAATTTAAAAAATGGATATGAAGAGACACTTCACTAAAGAAAACATTCAAGGGGCTAACAGATACAGATACATGAGGAAATACTCTACATCACTAGCCATTAGAGATGCAAGTCAAAACCATGATGAGATACCATCTCACCCCGACATTACTGGCATGAATAAAAAAAAAAAACCAGAAAATAACAAATGTTGGAGAATCTGTAGGGAAATTGGAACTCTTGCACACTGCTGGTGGGAATGTAAAACAGTACATTTTGGAAAATGATATGGTGCATCCTTAAAAAGCTAGAAATAGAAATACCATATGATCCAGCAATCCCACTCCTAGGAATATATCCTGGAGAAATAAGAGCCATCACAGGAATAGATATATGCACACCCACGTTCATTGCAGCATTATCCACAATAGCAAAAAGATGGAAACAATCTAGGTGCCCATCAACAGATGAATGAATAAATAAACCATGGTACATACACACAACGGAATACTAAAAAACCAAAAATCAAACTCACTGCCGTCTAGTCAATTCTGACTCATAGTGACCCTATAGGACAGAGTAGAACTGCCCCATAGAGTTTCCAAGGAGCACCTGGTGGATTTGAACTGCCGACCTCTTGCTTAGCAGCCATAGCACTTAACCACTATGACACCAGGGTTTCCAATGGAATACTATACAACGATAAAGAACAATGATGAATCTGGGAAGCATCTCAGAGAATCTGGAGGGTATTATGCTAGGTGAAATAAGTCAATCACAAAAGGACAAATATTGTATGAGACCACTACTTTAAAAACTCATGAAAAGGTTTACACACAGAAAGAAACAATCTTTGATGGTTACGAGGGAGGGGAGAGGATGGAAAAACAGTAAATAGACAAAAGATAAGTGGTAACTTTGGTGAAGCTTAAGACAGTACACAATACTGGGGAAGAGAGCTCAACTTGTCCAAGGCAAGGTCATGTAAGCTCCATAGACACATCCAAACTCCCTGAGGGACTGAATTACTGGGCTGAGGGCTGTGGGGACCATGGTCTCAGGGAACACCTAGCTCAATTGGCACAACATAGCCTATAAAGAAAATGTTCTACATCCTACTTTGGTGAGTAGCATCTGGGGCCTTAAAAGTTTGTGAGGAGCCATCTAAGGCACTCTACTGGTCTAACCCCGTCAGGAGCAAGGAAGAATGAAGAAAACCAAAGACAGAAGGGAAAGATTAGTCCAAACGACTAATGGACTACAATTATCACAGCCACCACCAGACTGAGTCCAGCACAGCTAGATGGTGCTGGGCTGCTACCACCAACAGCTCTGACAGGGATCACAACAGAGGGTCCTAGACAAAGTTGGAGAAAAATGTAGAGCAAAATTCTAACTCACAAAAAAAAGACCAGGTTTACTGGTCTGAGAGAGACTGAAGAAACCCCTATGGGGCAGTTCTACTCTGTCCTATAGGGTTGCTATGAGTTGGAATTGACTCAACAGCAATGGGCATTGCTTCCTCCATATTTTTCAAATGTATGTACAGTGGAACCTGTGAAAACCGGAACTCAGTGGGACTGACTTGGTTGATAACTAGGTTGATAACTAGGGTTAAATCCCAGCATAACCTGGCTGGGGACACGCTGGGCCTGATAAGGGAGGAAAGAGATTACACCTCAAAGGAGCTGCAAGAATTAGCCAGCACATACCAGGGCAGGGGAGTCTTCTGGGTTTGGATTACAAGGGTGCTTGACAAGGAGGCTGGAACATATGAAATAAGAAAGGATTTATAGACTTGGGGGCACTTTTTTGGAACATCGAGATTTAACACCCTGGCAAGGATTCCAGGGCTCTAGGCAAACTCACTGCTAGAGTGGCTCTTGGAAGCCTGGTGAAAGCAGTGCCCACCCTGAGCAAAGTGGAAAGGCCTGGGTTGCCCTGCTGATGGTAGAGGGAGGGAGAAGTCGGCTCAGGGAGGTGGGCATGCTGGAGTGGGAATATCGCATGAGGCTGGAAGATCCACTGGAAGATTATGCTCCATGGGAGGGCCCAAGGACACGCCATTCACCCAGCCATCAAGCACGTTCTGGTAAGCAGACACTAGTATCCCCAAGTGGAACAGTGATGACTCCCCTTTGCCACTAGGGCTAACAGTAGGAGAGGTGGTCACAGAGCAGGGCTTGTGGACAGCCATGAAGAGGATGGGACCCTGAAACAGGCCAGGTGGCAGCACTTATCTACCAGGGGGCACAATATGGTGACAACCAGCCAGGTTGAGTGGCAGCCAAGTGGGGTTGACCACTCGAGGGATTGTGGAGATGGTTAACAGAACATGGCTTCCCTAGGGGCAGAGTCCCCGGGTGGGTTAACACACTGGGCTACCAGAAAGATCGATGGTTGACATCTATACAAAGGCACCTCAGAAGAAAGGCCTGGCAATCTACTTCTAAAAAATCAACTACTGAAAACTCTATGGATCCTACGCACATGGGGTTACCATGAGTTGGAGTCCACTCAACAGCAACTGGTTTCCTAGGGGCAAAACAGGCAGGTGGGCAGTCAATGAGCATGCTGCGTAACCTCTACAATCAGAAGACACCATTGAAGGAGCAGGGGGCTGAGGATGGTTGCCCCAAGAAAAAGTCATGGCCCTTTGCTCAGCTCACAGACGTGAGCCAGTTTTCATTTTCGGGGCCCACTGACTGAAGAGGTGGCCAGTCTCTAGGAAGAAGGACCCGAAGACACCATAGCAAGTGTACGCTGTGATGATTCCTCCATTCCTCCTTCAAGGGGTCTACACTGGGGAGCACCACACGCGGTCCCTGTCGCAGCTGCTCCACTCTGCCATTGTGGTACGAAACCAGCCATAGACAACACATAAATGACTGTGGCTGTGTTAAAATACAAGTTTACGTATTGACACTAAAATTTGAATTTTATATCATTTTCACATGTCATGAAATATTCTTCTTTTGATTTTTTTCAACTATTTAAAAATGTAAAAACCATTCTTAGCTCAGGAGTCATGGGAAAACAGGCAGGTGGTGGGCAGATTTGACCTATAGGCCATAGTTTGACAATCTCTGTTCTAGTGTGTTAATATTTGTCAATTTAACATTTTTAATAAAAAATAATTAGTATTACCGATAAAGAAGTTATAGCATCTTGGGAAGTCACTGACTGGTTGTGTCTACCTCAGCCCATGCTGCTAAGATTCACTCCCTCTTGGGGACAAGAGCCTTTTCTCCCAGTCTTAAGGTTCCCCAAAATTTTGCCTTTGAGATCCTCAGGAACCTGGACTCAGTTAACATTATAAACTCTCTAAGTGTCATGAATTGTACTGTGTCCCCCCAAAATATGTGTCAACTTGATTAGGCCTTGATTCATGGTATTGTGTGATTGTCCACCATTTTGTCATCTGATGTGATTTTCCTCTGTATTGTAAATCCTATCTTTAAGATGTTAAGGAGATAGGATTAGTGGCAGTTATGTTAATAAGGCAGGACTCAATCTTCAAGATTAGGTTGTGTCTTAAGCCAATCTCTTTTGAGATATAAAAGAGATTAGGGGACAGAGAGATGTGGGGACCTCTTAACACCAAGAAAGCAGTGCTGGGAGCAGAATGTATCCTTTTGACCTAGGGTGCCTGCACCTGAGAAGCTCCTAGATCGGGGAAGATTGATAACAAGGACCTTCCTCCAGAACCGACAGAGAGAGAAAGTCTTCCCCTGAAGCTGACGCCCTGAATTCGGACTTCTAGCCTACTAGACTGTAAGAGAATAAACTCTGTTGAAGCCATCCACTTGTAGCATTTCTGTTACACCAGCACTAGATAACCAAGACACCAAGTAAGACCTGGCTTTACTTTATCAATGCAGAGCAATTTTGCCCCCATTTGTCACAACCTCTACTACTACCTCCCACTCCCCAAAACCAAGTTCTGGGCTTTGCCTTTATATAACAAAGATCTAATTGTGTGTTTTCCCAAACAAAGCAAGCCTGCCACTAAGGTGAATTTAGCTTTGATCTCTAAAATGCAATGACTCTGGCAAGCAGTCTTATGAATAGCAAATTTGATCCCCACTCTACACAGCCAACTCGATTCTTACCACAATCATATGTGGATGGAAAGTAAGGAAACTGAGACTTTGCCAAGTTGTACAGCTGAACACTTCAATGAATGGGAAGTGGTTTGGTTAAACTGGAAACATAAAACAAGTGTGGGCATTATCGTCGTCACTCTTTTGACCCTATCCACAGAAAATGATTCAACCAACCCAGCAGTTGCCAGCTCAAATGTCTACAGAGGCCAGACTGGTAACATCAGTGACTGAAGGGGACCAGGTGTAGGAAAACAGGGAAAGGTGGGATTGAGCCCAACTAATGACGTACAGTGTGTTCGCTATGTAAAGCATATCCCTGGATGGATGCAACCCTCGGGCCATCAGTTTGTTGCCTCTCCGTCTGTCTTTGACATTTATCCAGCTAGACCATGCACGAACGCTGTGTAGAGTGACATCCTGAAAAAGCCCCTTCTTGAACTCCCCAAGTCCAACTCCTTCATTGTGAAGACCAGCCAACTAAAGCACACATTGGGGAAGGGACTTGTCCAAATCAATACAACCAAGCTGCTGAGGCAAAACTGGGATTCGAATCCACTTCCCCTCAAGTCCGATTCCCAGGGCTGCTTTTCCCAGCCCTGTCTGCATCCACCTAAAAGAGCTCACAACAGAGGATTGGAAGGCTGGCAAAGTAAAGCCTGTAGCTGTTCATTCTGGCTGCATCACTTAATTAATTCATCTACCAACTGGCTGAGCAAATGAAAAAAAATGAGTCAGCTGGCATTATGAATAAGTGGCTCCCAGCTGCCTCCCGAAGGCCAGAGCTGCCCTACATTTGAAGGTCAGACATCAGAGCGCCAGGTCTCCCTGTGGAATTTAACTAGCCGGGCCTACATGCAGGCAGCTAGACTGAGGAGGGGGATGGATGCTCACAGACTCGGGGTCCCGGCCACTCAGAGCCACTCGGCTACCTTCCCACCCTCCCATGTGGGACTCAGATGATTTAAATATCACAGCCAGGGAAGACAGACACACACTTCAATGTCACAGCATTTATGGGGCTTGCAAGGTTGGGTGGGCCCCTGAGGGAGCACCCGGGACGCCTGCTGGATGAGAGTGTGAGAGCCACACAGCCACGGAGGCCCCGCACCCAAGTCTTTTTTAAGGGCAGTAGGAAACTTTGGGTCCAGCTGTGCCGTGTGATCAAACCCCAGTCCTTTCCTTGACCACTGCTGTGACACAGACTGGTAGGATCCTTACCTTGCCTATCAGACCGTGTACTCTTGAGGGACAAGAGCCATTATGAAGGTGGCAATGAAGAGTAAAGCACGAGAAGATGCTGCTATTACTACTAAGGGCCCAGAAGGTGGCTGTTAGGTGTGAAGGGCTAATAGAAATACTTCTTTAGGAGTGAGTCACTATTATGCTTGGGTTGTGGCTACTGTTGTTGCTATCAGAAGGGCTCTATTGAGAGGGAGGAGACACAGAACTGCTCTGTGTGGCTCTATTCCAGGGGAGGGGACACAGGGCTACTCTATGTGGCCCCAGAGACAGAAAGATTAGAAGGCCAAATAACAGGCAGTTTGGGGAACAGCAGGATGAAAACTTGTACTAAAGCTATACAAAGAAGAAGGGACTGCCACCAGAGACAGTGGGTTTGCCATCAGTGGGTCTGTCCAAGCTAAGGCATTTGGCAGTGATGCTGGGAGACAGCCCAGGCATCTAGTGGAAGGAGGAGGATTGCTCTGAATCACTTCTGGAGTCCTTTTCAGGCCCCATTCTCTGAATTTCAGATTTGGTAGAAGGTAATGTGGGTAAAAGGGGCAGTAGTGGTTCAGTGGTAGAATTGCCTTCCATGTGGGAGACTTGGGTTCGATTCCCAGCCAGTGCACCTCATGCACAGCCACCACTCCTCTGTCAGTGGAGGCTTGCATGATACCCTGATGATGAACAGGTGTCAGACTAAGACAGGCTAGGACGAAAGGCCTGACAATCTATTTCCAAAAATCAGTCGGTGAAGACCCCGTGGATCACAATGGTCTGATCCAAAACCAATCATAGGGATGGCACAGGCCTAGGCATCTTTTTGTTCTGTTGTGCATGGGGTTGCCATGAGTTGGGGGCCAAACTTACGGCAGCTAACAACAACAGCGGTGTGGGAGCAAAAGGAGGAAGTGAAAACAGGGACCAAGAAGCATGGCTCTAGCTCAGGCTCTGCCTGTCTAGCCCCCTCCCCACCCACCCCCACCTCTCCTCCCTGAACTCCACAGCCTAAAAGCAGTAACTTCACTAGCTCAGTGTGTTTGGATTCTTTTCCATTTACAGATGCCATGATGGTTAAGGTTGTGTGTCAACTTGCTGGGCCATGGTTCTCAGCGGTTTGGCAGTTATGATACAGTTTGGCAGTCGTATGATGATGTGATCCCTTCCGTGATGAGGTTTGATATAATGTTATCACCTCCATGATGGGATCTATTGTGAGTAGTCGATCAGTTGAAACGGAGTTTCCTTGGGGGTGCGGCCTGCGTCCAATATAGGTGGGCTCTCTGGCAAGACTTGTGGGGTTTTGCTCACTCTGGATCCTGCAGCTAGCTCCTATTCATCTGACCTCCAGTTCTTGGGACTTGAGCTAGCAGCTTACCTGCTGTCTTGCCTGCCCATCTTGGGATTCGTTGGTCATCACAGCCTGTGAGCAAGAGCCCTGCTCTCTGACGTGCTGATCTTGGGTTTACCAGCCTCTGTGGCTACGTGAATCAGGAGAAGCCTCCATCTTGACCCACAGACTTGGAATATTCCAGGCTCTACAACCATGTGAGCCATGTCCTTGATATAAATCTGTCTATACAGATATTTATGTGCTTTACTGGTTTTGCTTCTCTAGAGAACCCCGACTAAGGCAGATGCCTTTTCAAGTGGAAGGCATACATTGAAGAGCTGGGGTAGAGTTGTTTGCCCCCTGGTGACCTTGGTGGTCCCTTCAGGCAAAGTAGGACTTTGAGGAACACAGATTAGAAACCACAGCTTGTACACTAAGGACGCTTCAGCTTTATATTGGGTTCCAGGATCACCTGGGAAGACAGGGCCCCCTCTTAAGTTGTTGTTGTTAGGTGCCGTCAATTCAGCTCCGACTCATGGCGACCCTATGCACAACAGAACGAAACACTGCCTGGTCCTGAGCCATCCTTAAAATCGTTATGCTTGAGCTCATTGTTGCAGCCACTGTGTCAATTCACCTCATTGAGGGTCTTCCTCTTTTCCGCTGACCCTGTACTCTGCCAAGCATGATGTCCTTCTCCAGGGACTGATCCCTCCTGACAACATGTCCAGAGTATGTAAGATGCAGTCTCGCCATCCTTGCCTCTAAGGAGCATTCTGGCTGCACTTCTTCCAAGACAGATTTGTTCGTTCTTTTGGCAGTCCACGGTATATTCAATATTCTTTGCCAACACCACAATTCAAAGGGGTGAATCCTTCTTCAGTGTTCCTTATCCATTGTCCAGCCTTCACATGCATATGATGTGATTGAAAATACCATGGCTTGGTTCAGGCACACCTTAGTCTTCAGGGTGACATCTTTTCTCTTCAACACTTTGAAGAGGTCCTTTGCAGCAGCAATGCATCTTTTGATTTCTTGACTGCTGTTTTCATGGCTGTTGATTGTGGATCCAAGTAAAATGAAATCCTTGACAACTTCAATCTTTTCTCTGTTTATCATGATGTTGCTCATTGGTCCAGTTGTGAGGATTTTTGTTTTCTTTATGTTGAGGTGTAATCCATACTGAAGGTTGTGGTCTTTGATCTTCATTAGCAAGTGCTTCAAGCCCTCTTCACTTTCAGCAAGGAAGGTTGTGTCATCTGCATATCGCAGGTTGTTAATGAGTCTTCCTCCAATCCTGACACCCCGTTCTTCTTCATATAGTCCAGCTTCTCATATTATTTGTTTAGCATACAGATTAAATAGGCATGGTGAAAGGATACAACACTGACGCACACCTTTCCTGACTTTAAACCAATCGGTATCCCCTTGTTCTGTCTGAACAACTGCCTCTTGATCTGTGTAAAGGTTCCTCATGAGCACAATTAAGTGTTCTGGAATTCCCATTCTTCGCAATGTTATCCATTGTTTGTTATGATCCACACAGTCGAATGCCTTTGCACAGTCAATAAAACACAGGTAAACATCCTTCTGGTCCCCTCTTAAGAGATTAAAAACCCCTCTTAAGAGATTCTCAATTTGTCTCCCAGAAGAAGCCTTCTCAGGCCTCTCCCCTTTCCCTCCCTGCCTGCCGCCCCCCCCCCCCCATGTTCTGTGCCCTGAAAATCAAAGGTGGGAGTGTGGATTTCCATAGGAAATTACTTGATTAATGTCCCTGGTTCTGTCAGAGACTTAGGTTGAACGGAGATTGTTCGAATTATGAAAACATGCCCATGTCTCCGGGGAAATCAGTCCATTTTCATATCCTGGGCTAACAATTAGTCCACAGAGAGCCGGAGCCCTGTGATTCCTGAGTTGTCTTAACCTCCCCTGCTGCCTGAGCCATCCTGCTGGCCAGCCCCAACTTGGGGGTGGGGAATGGAGATGCAAATGGGGCTCTACCATACAAGCTCAGCTCCTTGCTCACTCCCAGTGCAAAGCACGCCTCAATTCCCTGGTGGCATACCATTTAAGTGGCTGCTAACTGAAAAGTTGGTCATTCGAACCCACCAGCCGCTCCAAGGGAGAAAGATGTGGCAGTCTGCTTCTGTAAAAGATTACAGACTAGGAAACCCTATTTTTTTTTTTACTCTGTCTTCTGCGGTCACTACGAGTCGGAATCAACTCGATGGCAACGAGTTTATTTTGCGGGTGAAGGATCCCTGGTGGGGCAACAGTTAAGCGCTCCGCTGCTAACCAAAAGGTTGGCAGTTCCAACCCATCCAGCAGTTTCTCGGAAGAAAAGACCTGGAGATCTGCTTCCGTAAAGATTACAGCCTATGGAACCCTATGGGAAAATTCTCCTCTGTCATACGGGGTCGCTATGAGTTGGAATAGACTCAGTGGCAACTAACAGCACCATTTTGCAGGTGATCTTTAGAAAAGTGAAGACAAAGTCAAATGTGAAAGTAAATCCGCCTGTTTTCACATACATTTGTCTTCTGAGCTCCTTGTGAGCAGGGACAGCGCTAATGTCTGAGGTGGGTACATGCGGGCTCTCCCAGTCCTCCTCAGGTGCCTTTTACTGGTTCTGGGGGGCTTCTCTTCTGGATCCCCTCTTCTTTCGCTTCTAATGGTCTACAGCTGTGGCTCTTCTTCAACAGCCTGCCCCTAGGCGACTGGAAACTCTTTCCTTCCCACAAATGCAGACAGACTGAAGTGCCAGGAAATTAACTTGCCCTTGGCGGTGACTGGCAGGTGCAGGAGTGTAGGGCCCAATTCCCTGGTCTTGGGACAGGAAGCCCTCAGGCTCAGGCATAAACCTGTATCCTACATGGGATCAGGCCGAAGCTACCATCAGCGAGACTTGGCCTGAAATACTCCCTGGCTTATCTTCCTCCTCTTCCCTCTCCTGCTACCCACTCCCCTTACTGTTTTTCCTGGGCCTGTTCCAAGCACTGGGAATCTGGAGAAGAACAACACAGGCTCCCCGCTCAGGAGGGGTGCCCAGGCTAAGCAGGAGACAGATGATAAACAGCCTATTTTAATATAATGCAGTACAGGCCAATCTGGGGTGAAAGGAGGGCTGGCCTGACCCATTTTTGAGTGGACATCAATGGTGATGGAGTGTGAGGCTGGGAGTGACTGTCAAGCTTCTGGGTCCCACTATGGCAGTCCCCTGGGCTGTTAGCCTGGAGAAGATGAAACATCAGGTTAACGGTTCTCAGAGTGATCCCTGATCCAGTAGGATCATCACCACTTGGATACCTGCTGGAAAAATGAAATTCTCCCCTCTCACCCCAGACCTGCTGAATCAGAAACGCTGGGTGCGGGGTCCAGCAATCTGGGTCTTTACGTGCCCTCCAGGTGACTCTGATGCATGCTAGGCTTTGAAACCACAGCATGAGACGATAATTATCTATCGGCTTAAGGGTTTGATAATCAGTATTTGGAATTTGCAGGTTATAGCAAGCGATCAGGTGTTATCGATTTGTCCAGTGGATTCTGGAGTTTGTTTTATTTCACTGTCTACTGCTTGATTTATTGGTCCAACTATCATTGACTTCTGGTTCCATAACATAACTCTCCCCCTGGACCCAGGAGTGCCTGGGTGGTGCAAACGGTCAGAGTGCCAGCTGCTAACTGAAAGGTTGGGGGCTCGAGTCTACATAGAAGCACCTCAGAAGACAGCCCTGGTGATCTGCTCCCCAAACATTGGCCACCGAAAGCTCTAAGGAGCACAGTTCTACTCTGACACCCATGGGGTCACCACGAGTCAGAATGGACTCAATGGCAACTGGTTTCCCCTGGGCCTAAACATAAGGTGTTTTTGAGCACCTGAAATGTCACTGGGGCAGAGCCCTTATCCTTTATCAGCCTGTTTCCCACCTGTGAGATGAGCTGCGAGAGTTGGAGTGCATGAACTCTAAGGTTCTCTGCACCGGTGACTGTTCTGAGGGAACATACGCACTACTCATGCTATGTGACTGGGTAGGAGCTGAGGGCCCATGGCCTGGAATGGGGTGGAGTCTGGAGTGGGGGCAGGGTCTGGAGTGGGGGGCAGATCCCAGAGCAAGAGGAAGCAGGGCAGGTAAGGAACCCACACAGGAGCCTGTGGGGCCCAGAAGGCACTGTGTCACAAGCTACATGCTAGGAAAGTACAAAAGAGACAGAACTTACTCTCTAGGCGGAGGAGGTGCTTGAGTTCCCTATGATGTCCATTGCTCCCCACAGAGCCTCCCCAGATAAACACACAGCCCACCTAAGACAAAACACAGCTTTTAGACATTTGGCATACCATGCCCCACTCCTTCAATACAGTGCTGCCCCTAAACTCCTGCTGCAAAGGTTCTGGGTTGTCAGTACTGAGCAATCCCAGGAGGCTTCTGGGAAGAGGTGAGGTAGCAGGTAGGCCTGGAGAGGTGAGCAAGAGTCTCTGGGCACAGGGAGCATCAGGAGCAAAGGCCTGGAGGCCTGGGCAGGCAGCCACA
This sequence comes from Loxodonta africana, assembly GCF_030014295.1. Lineage (NCBI taxonomy): Eukaryota > Metazoa > Chordata > Mammalia > Proboscidea > Elephantidae > Loxodonta > Loxodonta africana. The sequence continues at coordinate 79,499,589 of NC_087350.1, read as the reverse complement.
GTGGGGCACAGTGAAAGACCTCTGAGGCTGGCACCTGGGTATCTGAAAAGGGGTGGAAAAACCTGATGAGCAAAGAGAAAGGACCACACATGCCAGGGTAAAACATTTCAAATTTATCTTCTAAGCCAGTTTCTTGTCCTATATTCCTTAGCAGCCAAATCCTTTAAAAACCTGAAATCGTACATCAATCTCTTATGTCTAAACCAGGTAACAGTGGCTAACAGTTATTGATTACTTTCTATGTGCCTGACATCCATTGATTCATTTAGGTCTCATAATAGGGCAAGCGTATCGCTATACCTGTTGTACATTTGGTTAGAGGCAGAAGTGGGCTTTGAGCTCCGGGATTCCAGTGTCAGAGCCCTCCAAACTCAAGCTTTGTTTGAAGTGGGGCTGGAGGCTAGCACTGGACTTGCTCAGACTCTCCCACCCCTACAGTGGGCCACTTGCTGGACTTGCTCAGACTCCATGTGACATGATGGCTCTAGGGAGAAGGGGTTAAAACTGTTGTTCTGATCTGCCAAGGATTTTAACGGGAGAGACTCAGGGGTCCCAGTGAGGGAAGAGGGCTGAACCAGGCATGGGGTAGAGACAGAGCTGGGCAGAGACATGAAGTGAGGGCCTCTTCACAGCTCCAGCACTGCTGGAGGTCAGGGGACCCGGCTTCTCAGCCCAACCCTGGCCCTAACTCATAACTTATAAATTTATATTTTGGCTCAAATTTATCAGCACTACTTATTATAAAGTCAACCAATGAGAATCATGAGGCTATGTCAATAACCCAGATAATTTGAAATTGCACATTATGAGTTATAATTGCAATCCCGTACTAGCATCAATATTCAGTTTATTCTAGGATTTTGATTTGGTTTCTCTGTGTCATAAAAATCCTGATTCACCCCCAAAACTAGTTGCAGATGGTAACAGATTTTCAAAACACTTCACCTTACAATTTCGGAATATTCTTCACTTAAACTGATCCAGGAACTTCAAGAGGAATAATAGGCCATTATTTTGTTTTAGGTTTGAATTATTAATAATATCTAGGTCCTGCTCTCATTCCTTGAACAGCGATTATTAAATCTGGAGGAAGACCACGAGTAGGTTTCTTAGTTTAAATATTCATTGTTGGGCAGGACAGATGCTTTTCACATGTAGCTTAAAGGAGGTTCAGGATCGTCCTTTAAGAATATCGCATGCCTTTGTGCCCATTTTTGACAGCTCTTCACTCAAACTTTCTCAACAGTCAGATTGTATCCTGTTTTGCATGTTAAGTCAGTGCTTTAGGGTTCAATTCATCCTAAAGACTGTATAGTGGGACCCTACATTACCAAACAGAATCCGTCCGAGTTAAAAAAGTCAGACGAGACATCCCCAAACTTCTTTGTGCAACCAAAGATTTTTACCATGCAACAGTATCGAGACTTGTGGCATCCTGACCCATCCGGTTTTTCTGCCCAGCCCTGTGCTATGTCCCAGCAGGCTTCTAGCTGGGCCATACATTAAGTTGAGCCACAGCACTCAAGTCACTGAGGAGTGGGCCCACAGGGACAAGGCGACATGTTCAGACCGAATTATCAGCGGGGACCAGTGCATGTGAACAACCTTCTCAGGCAGTGGCTCAGAACGCACCCTGTGGCAGGCCCGGAGGACAGCTGGAGAAGCTCTATCCCAAGGTCTGAGTACATATGCCGTGGGCGCCCGTGGGCTAAAACTGGGGAGCATGCACAGCCTTTTTGTTTCAAGATGTGAAATAATTTAAGATATACTGGAGCCCTGGTGGTGCAGTGGTTAAGAGCTGTGGCTGCTAACCAACAGGTCCGCAGCTGAAATCCACCAGCTGCTCCTTGGGAACCCTATGGGGCAGTTCTACTCTGTCCTAATAGGGTCGCTATGAGTGGGAACCTGTGCCACCTGAGGCCTAACAACATTTAGACAATGCTTGGCCTTCCTTGGACCCTGAGGGCTCCAAAACCGCCAGTCTGGAAACCACAGGCTTAGCGTTCTCCCAGGGCCTGACATGAAGGACCACCGAGCCTTCGGCCGACAGAAACGGGTTGATGATTAATTCTATTTATCCTCCCATCCCCCAACCCGGATGTTTCCAGGAGTGGAAACCCCAAGCCCTCCCGGTCACCCCGCCCCCCAGCCTATGGGATTCCCTTCTAGGAAAGTCATTACTGCCTCTCTTGGTCGTCTGCCAGCTCTAAAGTGTCTTTTTAATTGCATCTAATTTGGCCTCATCTCATTAAATCCTTAATTTAAACCGGAGCGATCCCTCCAGCGCTGGCTGCCTAATGACAAAGGGGCCCGCATTGCCCTTCCCCCTCCAGCGGCTCCCTAGTCGGGTCGCTCTAATTTCCAGATGGTCTCTCTGGGAGGCTTCTGACAAGTGGCTGTCGTCCTCACCACGCGGAGTGCAGAGCCCAGCCAAGAGGGCTTCCCGGGAGTGGTAATTACTGGTAAAGCCTCAACCCTCCACCCCACTGGCACCCCGGCACAGTACCCAAGTTGCTGCATCAACAGCGTCAATTCCGGTGGAGCAGGAATGGGAGCCGAGTGGGCAGAAGACACTGAGATTAAACGATAACAAACACATGATGATAACGGGAGCTACTGCAGAGCTCAGAACATCATGCTTTAGATACATGAGCTCACTGGCCTCATGCTGCTAGTGAGGAAATTCAGGCTGGACCATGGAAAGTGGTGGGAAGATCTCAGAATATAAACACACACCGTCCAGCCTCAGCAGCGGGGTCTTCCCCTCATCTCCTCAGCCAACCTCATCTCCTACCAGGCTCACCCTTGGCAACTCCTCCCAGCCACCCAGCCATGTCAATGCTCCTCAAACATGCTCACAGACTCCTGCCCCAGGGCCTTTGCTCTTGCTATCCCCTCTGCCTGGAATGCTCTTTCCCTACATGCTTATCTGGCTCACTTCTTTCCATCAGATTTCAGCTCAAATCTTCTCTCTTCAGAGAGACCGTCCTTCCTCCAACATTCCTTATTCGCTTTCTATCTCCTTACCCTGTTTTATTTTTGTTTTGTTTATTATTGCTGGTAGTACTTATCACTGGAGTCCTGGTGATGCAGTGGTTGAGAGTTTGGCACCTAAACAAAGGGTTGGCAGTTAGGATCCACCAGCCGCTCCTTGGAAACCCTGTGGGCAGTTTTACTCTGTCCTATAGGGTTGCTAGCTCTTATTAAATTATACATTATCTGTTTATTGTCTGTGTCCCCTTTTAAAAATGAAGCACTATAAGGGCGGAGATTTTTCTGTCCTCTTCGCTGCTCTATGTCTAATACCTAGAACAATGTCTGGCTCATACTAGGTCTTCAATTCACATTTGTTACTTGAATCCATCATGGCAATGTGGACTGTAACCATTTCACATTCCTCCAGCACTTCCTTGGCTCGAATGGTTGCCAGGATCGAAGTCTCTCCTAACTTTCTCTGAATCAATTCCACCAAGGAGAGGCCAGCCAGAACTCTTCCCTGGGGACAAGACTTTACCCTAGAGGCCCTGAGGCGTGCTACATTGATGTGGACCTTGGGAAGCTGGTTACTATAGAAACACCTATTGCCTCCTAGATTCCTGCCACAGAGTGGGTTTCCCATGCTGTGCTAGGCACCCTGCATCGCTAGGATATGGGAGGGAGGCACTAGGTCTGAATGAGAATAGTTGGGCATCTAATTCAAATTGCCCATTCTGTGGGCAAGTCCTCTCACCTATCAGAGCCCCAGTTTCCCCAACTGTAAACTGGGGTTCATCATGCACACCCTTCACAGGGCTGTCGAGTCAGTGAAATGCCAGCTCTATTCACAATTTTATAAAACGTCAGGAAAACTGGAGCCTGCTTTTATAAGAGTCAACCTTTCACAGTCAAGAATTGTGAAGGGTCTGAGATTTTGCCCTAATTACATGCTAAGAAGTTAGCCTGCCAGTTTCACAGATATTGGCAGGAGATACAAGACTCCTGGGTCAGAGACAAAAGACTTTATTGCTTATGGTCTAGCAAGCAGCATGAGCTTCACATTCACCCCCCAAGTCCCACTGCGGTGATGCAGAGCAGCCTGGGGGGTGCTGCACATGCTGTGGGTATATGTCAAAACTGAGGGACCCCAAGTTTCAAAAACCCAAATCTGTTATAAGCAAACTTATCTTTGCCCCAGAGGAAGACATTACCTTTATTATACTGGACAGCAAACAAACCTTCCCTCTACTCTGGAGGACAGCCTGAAGGGAGAGTAGATTCAGGGTGCAGGAGCACCCTTGAAAAAGATGCCAAAGCATTTTTCCACTTTAACCTGCAGGTAATGACTGACCACTGAAGGGGAGTGGGATGTAACATAGATTCTAGTTAATTTTCTTATTACTGAAATAAAATATCCTGTTAGAGAAAATTTATAAATATCAATTAGAAAAAAGAAACAAAAGAAAAACCCAGAATACTCTGTTGCCCTGGAGTCGATTCTGACTCATAGCGACCCTAAAGGACAGAGTAGAACCGCCCCATAGAGTTTCCAAGGAGCGCCTGGTGGATTCGAACTGCTGACCTTTTGGTAGCACTTTACTATTATGCCACCCAGAATATTAATCACCCCTAATTCCTCCACCCAGAGAAAGCTACTGCTAACATTTAGTGAATTTCTTTCTAGTCATTTTCGTATGGGTACCCAGTCACCCAAGCCAGAATCCTGAAAGTGCCTTGCCTTCTCTTTTCTTCCACACCCTGTATCTTCTTTCAAAAGCATGCAAGTAAAAGACAAATCATACTACTTTATTTTTAAAAAATCAGACTCACAGCCTCTACCTCTCCCCCTGCTGAGATGGTGGGGTATTCATGGTCAGCCATTTAGGTGTGTGAGGGGAGCACCTACCCTTCCTAGATCTACAAGATGCAGGAAAACGAGGAGACTGGCTCCTAGTTCTTGGTCTGTCCTGGACATCCCTAATTGCCGCTCTGGCCTACAGGTGGTCGCTGCCAGAAGCCCTGTGGCCTCCGTGCCACCTGTGGTGCCAGGAACAATTGCTGAGCCTGGGTGCTGTGGAGACAGAGTCCGGCCCCCTTGGGGACACCTCACCTATGAAGACTGCCACCTCCTTCCTCATGGCTTCTCACAGGCCCTGCTGGCCTCGCCTCCACTGTCGTGGGGAGCCTTACCTCTTTAGGCCAGCTGCTCTCTTGCTTCCTCCTTTGCAGGAACCCCTCAAGCAGCTCAAGTGTTTGGAAAACAAAAGCTAAGAAGGACTAGATGCCCACAAGCAAAACCTCCTGAGTCAAGGGAGAGCAAGGCCTGGTTCCTTCTTGGAGCCAGGAGGGAAAACACAGAAGAAATACAGACAAGCATCTAAATATATGTCTGCAAGACACACACATATATATATACATGTGCTTTTGAAAAGTAAAGCACGAATCCCCTGCCTCATTAGGTGGCAGTGCTGAGTGAGCTGCCTTCCTTCCTAGGGCAGATTTGCGCTCAGAGAATCCGTCATCCCCTCCATCCTCCACCCCTCCCCCCCGCCCCCCCCCCCGCTCCCCACCACCACCACCAGAGAAGCCAGGCCTCCCCTCCCCACCCCACCACCAGGCTGATGAAGAGGCAGGTAATGAGGCCCTGGGCAGCAGACTCCTTTCACACTTATTCCTGATAATTGGTCACCACTTTCAGGAACAGGTGGGTCCTGATGTGGTAATTGACAGGGGGCAGGGCGGTCACTCAGGGACTGGAAAGGTGTTAATTGCTCTTCCTTCTCGCCCCACGTCTATTCCTATTAGGAAGGGGGCTGTCAGGATAAGGGATATCCAGGAGAGGTCCCAAGACCACAGAGGCTTAGAGGCTTTCCCCTGATTCTGTAAAGAGGGCAAGGTGGACAGGCCACCATTCAGGAACCCCTTCAAGGTGCCCTGGCTAGTAAATGGTAGAGGCGGGACTTAGAGACCAGGCTGTGAGACTCCAGAGCCTGAGACTTGACCACTTCTTGTCGAGTAAAAAAAATCTTGTCGAGTGGAACTGATTAAAGAGAGGACACCAGCTCAGGCGATCCCTGCGGTCCTTTCCGACTGAGTTCTGGCAAGTCCACCAGCTTGGGGAACTAGAGCCCAGGTTAGGGGCCAGGTCCCTTTCCCCCATAGAGTTCACCTCAGGAAATGAGTGCTCAGTGGGGCTGTTCTTTTTAAATCACACTCTCTACCCAACACATTTTATTCATTGGAAATTACCTCCGTCCAATATTTTATCAGCCTGACCCACCGGGTAATTGGAAACAGGTGGACTTTCCCACGACAATGATCGGTCCTGGAGAGCATTAATTAAGCTTCCCATAGATGAAGGTGGGCCTCAGTCTGTGGCATGTGGAAATGCCTCTGGAGGCCCAGGCAGTGTTCCAGCAGCCAGAGGCCCTGAGCGCTGGCGTTCTACTCTGCGGGGGGAACACCAGCCTTGTCTGGGTTTTGGCGGCCAGGCACTGCCGCAGTCACTGTGGGGACAGCAGTATACATGCTTACAAACATACATGAACATGAACACACTCACTGTGCCCTTGAGACTGCAGTTATCCTGAAGACAGAGACTTAGAGACCAGATTCTTTTAGCCAGTGCTCATGAAGTTGTCTAAGCCTTCTCCTTTCCTTCATACCTTGTACCCAATCAATCCCCAGGTCCTGGGCATCATGCCTCCTGCTTCTGATAATTCTGCCCCCTGTCAATGTCTTAGTTCAAGTCTCATCATCTCTGACCAGGATCTCCACAGCAGCCTCATTGCTGGTATCTCTGACCCCTGTGGCGCAAATGGCTTGAGCTCAACTACCAACTTTGACTCAGATACTTTGGACATGTTATCAGGTGGGATCAGTCCATGGAGAAGGACATCGTGCTTGATAAAGCAGAGGGTCAGCAAAAAAGAGGAAGATTTTCAGCAAGATGGATTACACAGTGGCTGCAACAATGGGTTCAAGCATAACAATGATTGCAAGGATGGCACAGGACTGGGCAGTGTTTTGTTCTGTTGTACATTGGGTCTCTATGAGTCAAAACTGGCTCCATGACACCTAACAACAACAACTAATCTAAAGGTTGGCAGTTTGAAACCACGCAGCAGGCCATGGAAGAAAGGCCTGGCAGACTACTTCTGTAAATATTATAGGCAAGAAACCCTATGAAGTAGACTACTCTGTAGTACATGGGGTCACCATGAGTTGGAATTGACTCCAGGGCCATGGGTTCTTCGGTTTGGTATCAATCCTCCACCCTGTTACCACAATAATCTTTATGAAATTCAAACCCTCTGTGGTTGCTCATCACCAAAGCATGGCATTCAAGGCCTCTGCCTCTCTCTCTTGCCTCAGCCTCTTACTTGCAGTCCTGACGTTCTCCATCTTGAACCTCCAGGCCTCTGCTCCTATTGTTCCTGTTGTCTGGCACGTTCTTCCCATTCTCCAGAGCCTAAATCTCACTCACACTTCCAGGGCCACTTCTAACGGTACCTTCAAGCCTCCCCAGGAAGACTGACTCCCTCTGTTCATTTCAACTTTGGACAGTTTACATCATATTAGAGTTGATTGTTCATGTGTCGGTGAGTCCCTGAAGGGCTAGGGTTGGAGCTGATCCTTTTTCTAGCTCCCAGTACAAGGTCTGCCACAGATATGATGCTGAGCAAACATCGGATGAACGAATGAATGAAGGAGTGAATGAGCGAGTGAGATGCTTCCGCCCACCCCCAGTACCAGCAGGCCCACTCTAGACATCAGGCCTTTGAGGCCCCATGGGCTGAAACTCTATGGAACTGATTTTTGTTTCACAGCCAGAAAGCATGATTTCCTGTGTTTTTAATCCTACCACCCTATCCTGCCATGTCCAAAAATATTATTTATGTTTCCTCAAGAACAGCCTCCCTGGCTTACCGAGAACACTTGGCCTTCCTACATCAGCTCACTTCTAGTAACGCTCATGTCCATTAACAAGGACATTAGGGTCAGAGACTTGTGGAACATCAGGACTGTGCGAGCCTTTACAAATTCGTCCATCTCACCTCCTCATTTACAGATGGGGAGACTGAGGCTAAGGGAGGGAAGGGGGCACATGGTCAAACTGCGGCACTGCAGGATCAGGACAAGAACCCAGGCCAGAGCTGTTTCACCTGCCTCTCTCTAGGGCCCAGATGCTGGTATCAACACTCCCATTTTACAGTAGAAAAAACTGAGGCAGAGAGAAGTTAAATCACTCCCCCAAGGTCAGCTAGCTGGTGGTGCTGATTTGAACTGGTCATAGCTCCAGAGTTTTCCCTTTAAACCTTTGCATTGTACTGACAGATAGGGAAACTGAGGCTCAGAGAGGGTCCAGAGAGTGGTGGCTGAAGAGGAAGCAGGTTAGAGGTAAAGTTCAAATCAGAGCCTTCCAAACCCCCAAGGGAGGGAGAGCCTTGACTGAAAGCTGGCCTTAGGAGTTTGCCTTCTTCAATTAAGCCATTTGCTTTTCTGAATTCAGAGGATAATTTAACTAATGGCACTGGTGTTCTGACACTATCGATCGGCCAAGATTAAATATGTTTGTCACAGTCAAGTGAACTAATCACTTTATTGTATTTCAAATACTAATTTCATCAGATAGATGTCGGGGCTGACCCAGGGGAGGTGAGGGGAGATGCACCCGTGCATAGAGCAGGGCTCAGAGGGGGAGCAACGGCGTGATCAATGGAGCCAGTCTACCTGGAGGAGTCTGGAATCTCAGGCTCCCCGGACGCCTGCAGCTATGCCACTCAGACAAGAGGAATCTGCGTTTGCCCGGCCTCCTGCATCACTGTTCCAGGCCCTCCTGAAATCTCTGTTCTAGGGCGAGGCAATTTCTCAAGCATTATTGGAAAATGGTAGATGTTCCCAAATAGCTATCCTAAATCACCCCCTGGCCACTAATCCTACAGCTGCTCTGACATTGCCAGATGCAAATGCCGCCTCTTGGAGCCATTAGCCTTTCCAGGAGCCACCGATTCACGGCAAAACCTGAAAATGAACTCATCTGTCTTTCAGGTTTGGAAAGGCTTTGCCATTTTCATAGCTCAGCATGTTGGACAAGGAGACCCAGCGCTCATTAAATCACCCCCCGGTCCTGGTACAATTGAGCAAAGTCACCCCTTATGGGAGAGGGTGGGTATATGCGTGTATGCACATGCACACATGTACACGTGTCCACACAAACGTGCACACATACAACATGTACCCACACACCACACATGTATGCACAAATATGCACATATACATGCAATGCACAGAGCGCCATGTACACTCACGTTCACATTCACACATACACACGTGTACATATGCTCAGTGCTCACACATTCACACACATACAAGTTTTGAAATTTCCCAAACGCATGAAATTGGTTTGCCCCCCTGCACACAGAAGCACCTGAAATGGCGTGATCGAGTGCTTCTGAAGACCCAGCTAATTTCTCTAACTCTGGACACAAGACCACCAACATATCTCTCACCTCATGTTGGCGTATTTAATCACACCAAACATAGGCTATGAACAGTAGCCCCTGCAGCTGAAAAAGTTAGGTAATTTTCTTCTACACTTAGGTTTCTGAATGTCAACCCTTTGGTGATTAGACTCGAGAAGGGAATGGTTTCCATCTTAGCTTCAGGAGTAACCCACCACAATCCTCGTAAGCACTCATTTAAAAGGGAAATACGTATTCAGGCACAGGGTTCTTCAGGAGGGAGTCCTTGGGTGGTGCAAATGGTCAGCATGCTGGACTGTTAACCAAAAAGTTGGTGGTTCGAGTCCACTCAGAGACACCTTGAAAGCAAAGCCAGTAATCCACTTCCAAAAAATGAGCCACTGAAAACCCTGTGGGGCACAGTTCTGCTCCGACACACATGGGGTCACCAGGAGTCGGAATTGACTTGGTGGCAACTGTTACTGTTCCAGAGGAAAAGGCATTCAACTGCACGGAAAAGCCACTCACAGCTGCCCCCAGAGCCCCACAGGCTGTCTGAACGTGCTTGGCCCGAGCTCCTTAACCCGAGATCAGGTTCTTTTACAGGGACAGATGCCTCACATCTGTACTGCTTCCAAGCCCATTATCTCCCAGCAACTCTGGAAGCAGGTAGGGCTTGGAATTTACCAACCCTATTTAAAAAAAATATATATATATTTATTTATTTTTTTATTTTAGATGAGGGGCCCTGGTGGCACAGTGGTTAAAGAGCTTGGCTTACAAATGAAGGTGCCCTCGTGGCACAATGGCTAAGCGCTCTGCTGCTAACAGAAAGCAGCTCTGCGGGAGAAAAGACCTGGATATCTGTCCCCATAAAGATTACAGCCTAGGAAACCCTATGGGGCAATTCTACTCTGTCATATAGGGTCACTATGAGCCAGAATCAACTTGATGGCATACAACAACAACATTTTATAGATGAGAAAACTGAGGCCCAGAGAGGAAAAGACTCACTAATGCCATTCAGACAATCAGTGTAGAATTGGAATTGGAACTTAGATTTCCTGACTCCAAGACCAGTGTGCCAGTCCTTTGTGAATCTCTGGCCAAAACTTACCCAAGCTTTCAGAGCTTTGCAAAGTCCTCACTGTATCATTTCCTGTTCATTTTTCAGTCTTTGAACTCATTGCTGGATTCCCTGACCACAGTTCTGACCTGGAGCAGAAGTCCCCAAATACTCTTCCACGCGGCTGCATTTCCAGGGAACTTCAAGCCTGGTATCAGGAAAAGACTCCCCGTGTGGCAGGGTTGAGCGGGATCTAGACCTTTGTCCTTCTCAGGACGCTTCTCTTTGAGAAGCACCTTTTTATGGCTTAGAACCTGTGACATGTGGAGCTCTGCTGAGGAGTTTGCTCAAGCTCCAGAAGAAACATCCATTCCTGGGAGTCCTACTGGGTTAAACAAGACAGAAAAAAACTAGCAGCATCTCCCCAGCGGAACACTGGAAATCAGAGCATCAACAAACAGATTTGTGGAACGTTTCAAATCTTCCAGGATGGTTAAAACCCAGAGAGCCGTGCGTTGAGTGTGCATCCTGGCCTTTTAGTCTCTTTTCGTGCTAGGTAACTCCACATGTTTTACCTCCTGAAAAGATCTGTTTTTCTACATGACAGAGTACCCAGTTTGCAAAAAAAGTCCCGGTACCTGCCCCGAGCCAGCAAAACATCAGCAGCGCTCCAACTTCCAATGCATTTGTTAAAACCCAGACCTAAGAAGTGTTCCACACTTGAGCCTTGAGGCCTGATGGATTTGAAATCAGAGGGCCTGAGCCTTAGCCCCAGCTCTGCCTTCAACTTGTTGACTGAGTGGCCTGAGGTCCCACAGAACATCAGGGCAGACCCAGTGTTGAATACCCAGCCACATGCACTTTGAGCAAAGGAGAATCAAATTGAACAAGATCAACAAGCACGTACAAATGGGGGCTGGGAACAGGGAGAAAGTTTAAGCATGTGGGCAGTAATCGTGTCTAAAATATCTCCTGGTTGAGCTGTTGGAGGAAGAAAATATTCCCTTTCCATCTTCTTTTTCCCTAAGCAACCTTCTGGGAGGTGCCAGCCAGTGAGGTACCCCCAGTCCCACAGGGAGGGACTGGGGCCATAGGACAACCAGAGGGGCCCTCAGGCATACTGGCATTAATGTGTTGGAATCGTCAGCCCTTGTCAGGATCACTGCCAAGTCTCTTTCTCTGATGTTGGCTACTGGTCCTCTCTGTCATTTATACTGGTGACACTTAGCACTTCCAAAATCCCTGCCCCTCCCTCTCCCCATTCTCCAAGTGTCTCCTCCCTCTGTGGCTGCTTCCTCTTTGCTGGTCCTATCCTTCAACCAATTTCTTGAAGACTGGTTGGTGTTCTCCAGGGCCCTCTTCTTTCCTAGCCTATCTATCTTTTTTCCTTCCTTCTACTTCCCCACCCCCATGGCTCCTATCACCCCCCACATATGTGCAGAAGACTCTCCAGAGCTCCAGTCTTGTACATACACTTCACTATGTAACTTCTCCACCCTTTGCCCCACAGGGATTTTTCTCACATGATAAGTCTAGAAGCAGGCAGTATCTGACATTGACTCAGCAGCTCAGATATCAAAGCTGAGGTCTCTGTGGTTCTCTCGGCCTTTTCCTATGGTTGCATAAAGGTGGCCGTTGCACCAGCCATCCCACCTGCATTCTTGATGAAAAAGAAGACATGCAGAGGGACAAAGGGGCTTCAATGACTAAGAAGCCTTTTATAAAGAGTCTTCCAAGAAGCTCCACCCAGCGACTTCCACTTACATCTCCTTAGGCATGCCTATCTGCAGGGGGAAGGCAGTGTGTCCTATCTGGATATGGTTTTAGTGACCATGCTGCCATCCCCACTGTGGGAACAATAAGGGATAGGAGGAGACCCCTCCCCAGACTCCTCAGCCCCTGTCCCTCTCGTTTCTTCTGATGGGTCCCTACACACACCCAGAATGATCTTTCCAGCGTGAGACTGATCCCACAACCCTCATCAATGCCTTCGCCAGTTGTCTGCCCCATCCTGAACGCCCCTAGGTAAGACTCACTGGCCTGGAGGGTAAAACTGCCAGCCTGGTATTCAAGGCCCTGGCAGATTAGCAGAGTTTCCAGGAACTGAATGGTCTGTTTCCTTGTTGCAATGTTCCTGCTGGATTTCATAAAAGTGCAGCCATTCCTGAGGGGAAGGGTGGCTGCTATCAGAGGATTTAAGAAACAAACACATTAGCTCTGGCCTGCCCAAATAATGGATAGAGGAGAAGGTTATCTCTCTAGCTGATTTATATTTTTATGGTCTTTTCCACCTACTGAAGTGGGAGCATCTCTACATCTCCTGCCCTCTTCATTTGCTGTGGCAAGGAAATCTCATTTTTCACGAACCATGGGAATTACCGAACAGCGGTGGTTTTATTTGCTAAGGATGGAACTTGGCCATCTCTTCCAGCAGGGGCTGAGCCCTGCTATTATGCATAACTTCTCATCCAGAGAAGATGGAGAATAAATCAGGATCAGGGCTCAGTATGTCAGCCGCAGTCTGGCAGGACCTGGGGGCTTGGGGGTAATAGGGTCTCCTGGCAGAGAGGAACTGCCAGCCAGGCAGGGAAGAGGTGGGGAGGTGGAAACTTTGAAAAAAGAATGGGAGAATTTTGCCACTTCATAAAATCAATGTCAGTGGGTGAATCAGAAACCATCCTGGGAAAGTGAGAGGTGATAAGGCCTTCATGATAGGTGAGTTTGGGGGTACTTCTTAACCTAAGAACTGCGGGTAAGTTCTAAGGGGTCCATGAACCCCTGAAATTGTGTGTAATTTTATCTGTGCATGTGTGTATTTCCTGGGGCTACAGTTCATAGCTTTCATCAGTTCATAAAGGTTAAGAACTACTGCCTGGTTTGACTCTCTAATCCTATAGATGAGAGCACTATGGGGCCCTGGGACAGAGAAAGGGCCAATAGAGTTCCAGGTGAGAAAGTGGCAGAAGTGGGATTAGGAGTTAAGAGGCAGACTCAGTCAGGTTCTGGCTGTGTGACCTTGAGCTGATCACATCACTTCTCTGAGTGTTTTACCACATATGAAATTAAGGGGCTATTAAAGGGATTAATATGGGAGCCTTGGTGGTGCAGTGGTTAAGAGCTACAGCTGCTAACCAAAAGGTCAGCAGTTCGAATCTAGCAGCTGCAACTTGGAAACCCTGTGGGGCAGTTCTGTTCTGTCCTGTAGGGTGGCTATGAGTCAGAATCGACTCAATGGAAATGAATTTGCTTTGGCTTTGGGCTTTTTTTTGGGCTTGGGTGGTGTAAACAGTTAAGTGCTCGGCTATTAACCAAAAGGCTGTCAGTTTGAACCCATTCAGAGATGCCTTGGAAGAAAGACCTGGCAATCTACTTCCAAAATGTCATGGCCATTGAAAATCCTATGGTGCAAACCCCTACTCTGACATACATGGGGGCCACGATGAGCCGAAATTGACTTGATGGCAACTGGTAAGGGGATTAAATTAAAAAAAAAATTAATTCAGTGTCAACACCTACCCACAATGTTAGTATGTAACTGATGTTCAATAAGTATTCTTTGAATCACTGACTAATTTTGAAAATCATTCATTTCGGCTATCATTTATTCAGCAAATATTTATTGAGTATCTGCTATACCAGGACATTGGACAAACAAGGCAGGCACAGTCCCTGCCCTCAGAGAGCTGGGAGTTAAGTAGGTGGTACAGTTAAGAAAACAGACCATTGTAATAGCATTGTTTTTTGTTTTAAAAATATTTTATTGTGTTTTAGGTGAAAGTTTACACAGCAAATTAGGTTCCCATTTAATAATTTTTATACAAATCGTTCTGTGATGATGTTTACAATTTTTACAACGTGTCACCATTCTCATTATTTCCCTTCTGTTTGTTCTGTTTCCATTGATCTAGCTTCCCTTCCCTTCCTTGCCTCCTCACGTTTGCTCTAGGGTAAATGTTGACTGTTTGGTCTCATGTGTTGATTGTTTAAGGGACCATATTACTCACAGGTGCTACTGTTTATTTTATAAACGATCTATTATTTGGCTGAAAGGTGACCTCTGAAAGTGGCTTCAGTTCCAAGTTCAAAGGGTATCTTAGGGCAATAATCTCTGGGGTTTCTCTAGCCTGTATTGGTCAGGTAAGCCTGGCCTTTTTTAGGATGAACTATGACACTGTTGATGTAGCCGTTGTAACACAGTGTGGTAAATGCCATAACAGGGTCAGCACAGGATACTGGGGAAGCACAGGGTGGGGCACATAAATAAAGGTGGGGTGGGTTAAGGGGAATCAGGAAAGGCTTCCCAGAGGAAGCAGCAACTAAGCTAAGACCTGAAGGATGAGTAGGAGTTGGCCAGACAGAGAGGGCTGGAACATCGTCCAGAGAACATCATGTGCAAAAGTCCAGAGGCAAGAGAAAGATTGATGCATTTGTTTTGGGGAGTGAAAATAGATCAGTCTTGCTGATTTTAGTTTCTGCAGGCAGACAAGAGAGGGTGCTCTAGAATCAGCATGAGTTCCTGGCACACCTGCTTCCCTCTTCACCATTCATCATCTGTTGCATTTGTTTATTTGCATTGGGCAAATCTGCTGCAAAAGACCTCTTTACAGTGTTGAAAACCAAAGATGTCACTTTGAGGACTAAGGTGTGCCTGACCCAAGCCATGGTGTTTTCAGTTGTCTCATATGCATGTGAAAGCTGGGCAGTAAATAAGGAAGATGAAAGAAGAATTGACACCTTTAAATTGTGGCATTGGCGAAGAATATTGAATATACCATGGACTGCCAAAAGAACGAACAAATCTATCCTGGAAGAAGTACCAGCAGAATGACTGCTCCTTAGAAGCAAGAATGGCAAGGCTATGTCTCACACGCTTTGGAAATGTTGTCAGGAGGGACCAGTCCCTGGAGAAGGACATCATGCTTGGTAAAGTGGAGGGTCAGCGAAAAAGTGGAAGACCCTCAACGACATGGATTGACACAGTGGCTGCAACAATGGGCTCAAATGTAGCAACAATTGTGAGGATGGCACAGGGCTGGACAGTGTTTCGTTCTGCTGTACATGGGGTCACTGTGAGTCAGAACTGACTCACTGGCATTTAACAACAATGACAAAAATCTTTGTACATAACCATCTCCTCCTCCTTGCTGATCCAAAATGTGGGACCTCCCTCTAGCTAGCCCCAGGGACTCTTTCCACCTCCTGTCTTTAGAGGTGGGGAAACCGGATGGGCAGTCTTGCAAGCTCCTGTTATCAAAGGCAGATGACCACTATATGGCTTGCTTGGGCTGTCCCAGCCTGACCGAGCTGCCTGGGTTGCTGCCCTGCCAGGGAGAGCCTGAGTTATTGCCCCGGAGATGATGAATTCCTGCATCCCTCAGATGGGCCTAGGTCTGCAGCCAAGTGCTGCTGTCATCTCTTTATTCTTCTGCTCCATCCTTATTGAAAATCAATACGCCGTCCAAGCCGAATGAAGTTCAGTGACTGGGACCGAGTCCATAAATCAAATAAAAACTAAATTATATTTAAAAAAGGGAAATAGAACTAAGAAGGCAGCTCTGAGGCGGAGCTGGAGTCCCTGAGAGTTAGTTATCAAAGAGGTAAACAGATGAGCAAGAAACTGGTACTACTTGCCCAGAGACACCTTACCCGGCTCCCTTATTTTACAGATCAGAAGACTGAGGCCCAGAGGGGAGAATTTTCCCTCTGGTCGCACAGTGAGAGGCAGAGCTACCTCCAGACCCAGGCTTCGTGCCTCCCTAGAGATATGTTCTCTCTACCAACTGGCACTCAAATCAAAAATAGCAACTAAACTGAAGTGAATTTAAGAGGAGGCCAACAACTAGGTTTTACATTTTTATGTTGTCTAAGATATCACTCTTTTCCTTTACAGTTGCTGCCTTTAACGTTATGCTTTAAAATTCCTAAGCAAAGATGTCTGCTTCCAGCCAAGAAGTGGAGGCAGGGTAATTCCTGAAGTTGATGCAGGGCTGGGAATTCTTTATGTTCCCACCAGCCAGGATGGAAAGGCCTCCTAACACAAGGTGCATTGAGTAGGGACCTCAGATGGGTGTTACTTAATGGAAAAGCCTAGAGTAAAGGCTGCTCAGGGCCCAACTTAACAAATCTTAAAAGAAAGCCTTCAAGAGGTCTGAACTGTGCTTCAGAGTAAAATCCAGTGGTATTTCAAGGAATACTACA
This sequence comes from Loxodonta africana, assembly GCF_030014295.1. Taxonomy (NCBI): domain Eukaryota; kingdom Metazoa; phylum Chordata; class Mammalia; order Proboscidea; family Elephantidae; genus Loxodonta; species Loxodonta africana. Next base: position 79,482,885 of record NC_087350.1, on the reverse strand, counting down.
AAATCCAGAAACCAACAATGTAAAATTTACAATATCCAGCATCCAACAAAAAATTACCCAAGGGGGAGAAACCCTGAGAGTATGGCCCCCCGAAACCCTTTCAGTGCAGTAATGAGGTCACTGTTGAGGTTCACCCTTCAGCCAAAGATTGAACAGACCCATGGAACAAAAGAAGATTAACGGGTGCACCAGCCCTGGGGCAGGGACTGGAAGGTAGGAGGGAGCAGGGAAGCTGATAATAGGGAACCCCGGGTTGAGAAGGAAGAGTGTTGATGTGTCCTGGGGTTGTTAACCAATGCCATGGAACAATGTGCGTACTAACTGTTTGATGAGAAACTAGTTTGTTCTGTAAACCTGTATCTAAACTTCAATTAAAAAATAATAAATAAATAAAAAGAAGTTAAAAAAAAATTGCCCTCGGAAATGAAGTAGGAAAATATGGCCTATAACCAGAAGAAAAACTAGCCAATAGAAACAGACAAAGAAATTAGAGCTGATGGAGTTAGTTGACAAGAACATTAAAATAGCTATTATTCTCCATATGTTCAAAAAGATAGAGGAAAATACAACCATTGTAAGGAGAGAAATGGCTTTTTTTTTTTTTTTAAGATCCGAATAGAATTTCCAGAACTGAAAAATACGGTATCTGAAATTAAAAAAACACGTGGGATGGGATTAATACAGATTAGACTCTGAAGAAGGACACATCAGTGAACTTGAAGATATATAGCTTTAAAAACTTTCAAAAATGAAACGTATGCTTATCAAATGATCCAGCACTCATAGATATCAACTCTTAGGTATCCACTCATGAGAAATGAAAACGTATGTTCACATGAAGACTTGAACTTGAATATTCATAGCTTTATCATAATAATAAAAAGCTGGAAGCAACCCAAGTTTATCTATTGACTGGTGTATGGATAAGCTAATGTGATATATCAATACAATGGAATACTACTCAGCAATAAAAAGAACTACTGATACTTGCAATAAAGCTGGTTGCCATGGAATCGATTCCAACTCATAGCGACCCTATAGGACAGAGTAGAACTGCCCCATAGAGTTTCCAAGGAATGCCTAGTGGATTTGAACTGCCTACCTTTTGGTTAGCAGCTGTAGCACTTAACCACTATGCCATCAAGGTTTCTGTCTTACCACAGGGTAATGTAAATATCCACCTACATTTTCTTCTTGTTTCATTTCTACAATTGAAATTTATTGTGGTCTGTGCTGTAAGAAAATGTTTTTGTGTTTTGTTTTCTTTCCAAAATGTTAACCAATTTTCCTAACACCACTTACAGTGTAATTCATTTTCCCTAAACCCTCAACACATGTTTGAAAAGTTACCTTTATCATATACTAAATTTGCAGTTATTTTTTTAATTTGTGTCTGTTCCATTGAGCTGAATGTACATTTCTTTACCAGTGCCTCCCTGTTTTCTTCCTGTAATCTTATAATATTTTTTAATGACTGGTAATGTAAGTCTCCTAATTTGATTTTTCTTTTAAAAATGGTCTTGGCTGTCCTTCCATTTATGAACTTTAAAGTCATTTTGCCAAGTTCTCAAATATTCTGTTGGATTTTGATTGATATTTAATTAAATTTACAAATTCATTTGGGGGAGAATTGAGAATTTCACGTTATTGAATCTTCCTACCCAGGAACATGATATGTTAAAGACAGAGAAGTGATTGAGAGCTACAGCTGTTAACCAAAAGGAGAGCAGTTCGAATCCACCAGCTACTCTTTGGAAACCCTGTAGGGCAGTTCTACTCTGTTCTGTAGGATTGCTATGAGTTGGAATCGACTCAGTGTCAGTGCGTTTTTTTCTATTACACTGCACAACCCGAGGGGGATGCCATTCACATTAGAGTTGTGAAGTGTTCAGCCTGTGTGGCTATAGTCAGAGGCTGTGGATATGTTCTCCCATTTACTCAAGTTGTCTTTACATCCCTCAGTAAAGCATTATAGTTCTTGTCGTAGATCCTATACATTTTCTGAACATTGATTTCTGGGTCATTCATTTTTTGCTACTGTTATAAATGGGCTCTTTTGGTCCTCTGGATTTTCTCCCTTGTTACTGATCATGTATAGAGAGGGAATGATTTTTATATTTTTATTTTGTAACCGACTACCTTACTGAATACAGGCAGCTCCAGGATTAAGAATGAGTTCCATTCCTAAGTCTGTCTTTAAGTCGAATCTTTATGTAAGTGGGAACAGTTAGGTATAGTTCGTATCTAACATCAGTCAAATGTTTGTCTTAGTATATAGTATATAGTGTACCTTTCTATGCATAAAAAACATTAAAGAAACACTTCCAGGTACACTAAAACGTCTTTAACCTAATAATGCAGCAATAGTAATAACAATGTTTTGATGCACGTCACAAAGTAGCACCTGTTTGTTATTACGAACCATTGTATGTACCTTGAATTTTTAATACAATAGGCTTTTTTTTGGTTCATAAGTACGGGTTGCCTGTAACTCAGATGTTTGTAACCCAGGGACTGCCTCTATTCTCATTCATTCTAGCATAGTTTATCAGCTGATACTTTTGGATCTTCAAGCTAGAAAATTATATCACCTACAAATAATATCTTTGATGCCTTCTTTACATATACACCCTTTGCTTAAAAAACAATAAGCTCTCTTCTGTTAAATGAGAATGGTAATTTCAGGGATTCATGTTTTGTTCCTGCCCACAATGAGGATGTATCTGAGGCTGCACTTTGGGTACTATGTCAGCTATCAGATATTCATCTCGGTTACAGAGATATCTTTCTATTACAAGTTTACTAAGAGTATTTAAAATTAGGAATAGAGGTTGAATTGTATTTAAACTCTGTGGTTGCTTTTTCAAAATGTTGTTGACGTTAGGGGCCTTCAAGTCAGTTCTGACTCATAGTGGCCCCATGTACAGCAGAACGAAACACTGCCCACTCCTGAACCATCCTCACAATCATCGCTCTGTTTGACCTCATTGTTGTAGCCACTGTGTCAATCCATCTCATCGAGGGTCTTCCTGTTTTTCGTTGACCCTCAACCTTACCAAGCATGATGTCCTCCTCCAGGGACTAGGGCCTCCAATAACACGTCCAAAGTACGTGAGATGAAGTCTTGCCATTCTCGCTTCCAAGGAGTGCTCTGGCTATACTTCCAAGGCAGATTTGTTTGTTCTTTAGGCAGTCCGTGGTTCAATATTCTTTGCCAACACCATAACCATCAATTTTCCTTCAGTCTTTCTTATTCATTGTCCAGCATTTGTATGCATATGATGTGATTGAATATACCATGGCTCGGGTCAGGCACACCTTAGTCCTCAAGGTGACATCTTTGGTTTTCAACACTTTAAAGAGGTCTTTTGCAGCAGATTTGCCCGATACAATTCATTGTTTGATTTCTTGACTGCTGCTTCCATGGACGTTCATTGTGGATCCAAGTCAAATGAAACCCTTGACAACTTCAATCTTTTCTCTGTTCATCATGGTGTTGCTTATTGGTCCAGTTGTGAGGATTTTTGCTGAAATGCAATCCAAACTGAAAGCTGTTGTTTTTGATCTTCATCAATAAGTGCTTCAAGTCGTCTTTGATTTCAGCAAGCAGGGTTCTGTCATCTGCATATTGCAGGTTGTTAATGAGCCTTCCACCAAACCTGATGCCATATACTTCTTCATATAGCCCAGCTTCTCAGATTATTTTGCTTAGCATACAAATTGAATAAGTATGGTGAAAGAATACAATCCTGATGCATACCTTTCCTGATTTTAAACCACACAGTATCCCCTTATTCTGTTTGAACGAATACCTCTTGGTCTACGTACAGGTTCTTCAGGAGCACGATGAAGTGTTCTGGAATTCCCATCCTTTGCAATCCAAAAACCAAACCAAACTCAGTGCCGTCGAGTCGATTCCGACTCATAGCAACCATATAGGACAGAGTAGAACTCCCCCATAGAGTTTCCAAGGAGCGCCTGGGGGATTCAAACTGCCGACTGTTTGGTTAGCAGCCATAGCACTTAACCACTATGCCACCAGGGTTTCCCATTCTTTGCAATGTTATCCATAATTTGTTATGATGTATACAGTTGAGTTCCTTCTCGTAGTCAATAAAACACAGGTTGTCATCTTTCTGGTATTCTCTGCTTTCAGCCAAGATCCATCTGACATCAGCAATGATATCCCTCGTTCCAATAGTTTTCTGAGCCTGGCCTGAATTTCTGGCAGTTCCCTATCAATGTACTGCTACAATTGTTTTTGAATTATCTTCAGATTTTCAAAATAATCACATGGTATTTCTTATTCGTCCTGTTAATATAATGGTTCATGTCAATAGATTTATTAATATTGAACCATTCTAGCACTCTTGAAATAAACCTGATTTGTCACGGTGTATTATCATTTTTGTTTGTTTTATTATCATTTTAATATATTGTTTTTGTTTTTTTTTTTGCTATTGCTTTATTTGTAAAGAAAATCTATACACAAGCATACTGTATTGTGGTATCTCTGTCAGGCCTGGGTATCAGGGATATCCTAGGCTTGTCGAAGGAGTTTGGAAGATTTCCATATTTTTATTTGGCCTGGAACTGCTTAACTAGCATAGGAATTGTTTCTTGAAGGTTTAGGAAAATTGACTCATAAGACAGTGTGAGCTCTTAGCCTTATTCGATGGTAGCTCTTTAGTAATGTTGTTTTCTTCCATGTTTTTTTTTCTCTTCAGTTAATTTTGCCAATTTATATTTTCTGATAAGATTATCCATTTCTCCCAATTTTCAAGATATTAGCATAGATAATGACACAGAATCTTCCTATAATTATAAAATCTCATCAGTATTTTTGGTTTTGTCACCTTTCTCAATATTAATATTGTGTTTTCAGTTTTCCATCTTTTTGTCTTGATTAAATTTTCCCAAAGTGTGTCTAATTTATTGGACTTTTGAAAGAAACTGCTTTTATTTTTTTTTTTATTAATCTCTCTATTGGGTCCTTGTTATTGAGTATATCTGTTTTATTTTAATCTTTTTTTTAATATTATTATTTTCCACAGGTTTATTTTATTACTTTTTTTAACTTCTTAAATTGAGTGCTTATTGACTGATTTTTATTGTATATTTTTAAGATACGCTGTGAAATTTTCTTCAAGAACAACAAAACAAAGCAAACCAAACCCATTGTCCTCAAGTTGATTCTGACTCAGAGTGATGCTATAGGACGGAGTAGAACTGCCCCATAGGGTTTCCACGGAGAATCTGGTGGATCACACTTAATCACTGTGCCACCAGGGCCCCCAGAGAACAATAGTAACCGTTAGTTGTTTATTTAATTTTGTTGTGGTAAATATATATTATATGAAGTTCGCCATCTTAATAATTTTTAGCTGTACAATTTAGTCGTTAGTTTTTTTTCTTTTTTTACATCCAATGATGTTTTAATATATAATATTTTCATTTTTCTAATTTCTCTGCTGTTAGGTTTGATTTCTTCTTCGATGCAAGATTTATTTAGAATATTTTTTTAATTTCCAAGTCTTTTTTTCCTCTATTTTAATTTTCATTTCTAAGCTCCAGCTTTTGTAATAGAAGTTCTTTCTCTCAGTTTTGGCTGAAGCCCAAAGGCTAGGAATTAAAATCCCACATTTTGAAGCGAGAAGCCAGACCACCTATGCAGGTCTTGCAAAGGAAAAGAAAAAAAGGAAGCATCTGGAAACTGACTTTTGCCACCTTAGTCCAATGTCCACTTTAAGAATATAAAAGGTTGGTAGTGAAGAGCTGGGAGGGAACACTTCTCTGGTCAAAGATGTTGGAGTGCTGAGATATTTGCCTTTCCTTTGTCCGTGACGGCTGGGAGTGCTTCCTCTTCATTCGGGGGAAGAGGGAGTGGACTGGGAATGATTCACTCCTGAAAGATGCAAAGGCATAAGGCTGAGGCTGTCCACCTGCAATGGCAGAAAGGAAAGGACTGCACAGAGCATGAGTCCCACTTCTGCCAGTGGTTGGAGGAGGACCAAGGATGCATACACTTTCCCACGGACGTGCTGTAGGTCATGTGGGGGAGGCTTGACCTGGGGCCATCTTAAGAAGGAGCGCCCCAAAAGGCCACTTGGAGGATTGATGGACCCAAAAAAGATAAGGTGGGGGAAATGGACCACTAGGTAGCCCAGGGCTCAGGGTTGAAGTCAGCTGGAGTCAGTTGGAGATGTCCACCACCAACTGAAGACAAGCCTCCATGGGGAACATCTCTGTGAAACCCACAAATATGCCATCAAGCCCAGAGAACACCAGCAGCACATCCAAGCAGGACCAGCCACATCAGACTGTGTACTTGCCTCTAACACTGTCTTTCTCTGGGCCCCACCTGAAGGGCAGGGAGGAGCAGAGCAAGGAGGGATGTGAGCAGAGCTTACCATGTCCACCTCCCCACCATAGGCTTCCCAGCCCCAACTTGCTAGAGCCGAGGGAGGGGAGGAGCTTTAACTTTGGAAAGAGGGCACTTTTTAATCACTGGAAGAAAAGTATTTTTATGGCCAAAAGTGGAGGTGGCCAGGAGGGTTTTGTTTGTTTTAAATCCAAGTTCTTGTTGTTGTTAGATGCTGTCGAGTCAGTTCCGACTCATAGTGACCCTATGCACAACAGAACGAAACACTGCCTGGTCCTGAGCCATCCTTACAATTGTTGTTATGCTTGAGCTCATTGTTGCAGCCACTGTGTCAATCCACCTCACTGAGGGTCTTCCTCTTTTCCGCTGACCCTGTACTCTGCCAAGTGTGATGTCCTTCTCCAGGGACTGATCCCTCCTGACAGCATGTCCAAAGTATGTAAGACGCAGTCTCGCCATCCTTGCTTCTAAGGAACATTCTGGTTGTACTTCTTCCAAGACAGATTTGTTCATTCTTTTGGCAGTCCATGGTATATTCAATATTCTTCACCAACACTACAATTCAAAGGCATTGATTCTTCTTTGGTCTTCCTTATTCATTGTCCAGCTTTCACATGCATATGATGTGATTGAAAGTACCACGGCTTGGGTCAGGCGCACCTTAGTCTTCAGGGTGACTTCTTTGCTCTTCAACACTTTGAAGTCCTATGCAGCAGATTTGCCCAATGCAACACATCTTTTGATTTCTTGACTGCTGCTTCCACGGCTGTTGATTGTGGATCCAAGTAAAATGAAATCCTTGGCAACTTCAATCTTTCTCCGTTTATCCTGATGTTGCTTATTGGTCCAGTTGTGAGGATTTTTGTTTTCTTTATGTTGAGGTGCAATCCATATTGAAGGCTGTGGTCTTTGATCTTCATCAGTAAGTGCTTCAAGTCCTCTTCACTTTCAGCAAGCAAGTGCTGAAAGTGAAGAGGATTAAATCAAGGGTAATCAGAAAAGCTGTGGGACACACCCAAAATTTTATCTAGGGACTGGAGAAGAAGTAATTTACACTCAATTTATTTCTGCTTGTACGTTCTTGAATTTTGCCTGCTTACCAAACAGCTAGAATGTATCACATTGTGAAAAGAAGATGGCCTGTACAATTCCTTCTTTTTGGAACTTCTTAGGCTTCCTTCACAGCCTAATATACCCCAATGGAGTGGGCATTTATCTTTTTTTTTTTTTTGGCTGCTCAATATCTGAGACTTCCTTTATAAGTTTGGCATTGGAAGTGTCTGATACCTGCTTTCCCGGCCTTCCGTGCCACTGGGGCTAGGCTCAGCCAAATTGATGCACCTGCCTTAGACAGAACCTATTGGTGCATGACGCAGGAGCCTTGAAAAACCCACTTCTGGCCATGAATTGCAGCAATTCTGAGTTTCCAGGGCTAGCAGGACCAGGAACTTCATTCAATGCCTGATGTCCACCTTATGGGTGGCACATCCAGAGCTCAGGGCTCTTCACCAGTAAAGATAATAAGTAAATAAATTATATAGTGTGTTTGAAAGTAAGAAATCCTACAAAGAAAAATAACGCTGAGTAAGGAAAATCAGGAGTGTGAGGGGAGTTCAGATAGGGTGTTTGAGGTAGTGATATTGAGCAAAGACTTGAAAGAGGCAAGAGAGTATACCAAGTGGATATCTGGGGGACCAGCAGGAGAAAAGGTCCTCAGGTGGGAGTGCCTGGGGGGGTTCAGAGAGCAGCAGAGATACCAATGTAGTTAGAGTGGAGTGAATGAGGGGAAGAGAAGTAGGAGATAAGGTCAGAGAGGTGACAGGGGTAGTCGCGGTGGGCCTTGTAGGTGATTATTTACTCTGAGTGAAATGACAGTCCATGGAAGGTTTTGAGCTGAAAACTGCCACGATCTATCTGACTTACATTTTAAAGGAATCACTTTGAGTGTCTTTGGAGAACAGGCTGTAGAGAGAATAGGGTAGAAACATGGAGACTAGATCATAGGCTATTGTGATATTCCAGACCAGAGAAGATGGTGGCCTGCGATAAGGTGGTAGTAATGAAGGTAGAAAGAAGAGATCAGATCTTGGACATATGTTGAAAGAACAGCCAACAGGATTTGCTAAGAGGAGTCCAAGTTGAGCCCCAGGTTCCTGGCCTGATCACCTACGACAAAGTTGCCATTTCCTGAAAGAGGGAGGATTGTGTGTAGCACCATTTGGGGGAAGATGAGGAGGTCAGTTTTGTACATCAGAAGCTTGAGACAACGCTTAGGTATCCAAGTGGATGTATTCGGTTTGCAGTTGGAAATTCAAGCCTCCGATTCAAGGAAAAAGCTTTGGGTGCCAATGTAAATTGGGGAATTGTTAGCAATTAGATGGCATTAAAGGAGACCTGGTGGTGCAAGAACTAAGTGCCGGGCTACTAACTGAAATGTTGGCGATTCGAAGCCACCAGTGGCTCCTCAGACCTGGTGATCTGCTTCTGTAAAGATTACAGCCTAGAAAACCCTATGGGGCAGTTCCACTGATGGCACCTAACAAAAACAAAAACAGAAAAACAAAACCCGTTGCCGTCGAGTCAATTCCAACTCATAGGGACCCTATAGTGAACCTTAGGACAGAGTAGAACTACCCCATAGAGCTTCCAAGGGGCGCACGGTGGATTCAAACTGGCGACCTTTTGGTTAGCAGTCATAGCACTTAACCACTACATTACCAGGGTTTCCATAACAACAACAGATGTTATAAAATTCAGGATTTGCAAAGGGAAGACTGTGGATGGTGGAAAGAAAAAGCCCAAGCACTGAGTTTGGGCGCGTGTCAGCAGCAACAAGGGGGGAAGAGGATCTAGAAAAGAAGACTGAGAGGCAACAGAAAGTGAAGGGGAAAAACCTGAAGAGTGGTTTCCAGTGGAGAAAGTCTTTCAAAGAGGAGAGATAGTTCCACTGCACCAAATGCTGCTGATAAGTTATAGAAGAAGACAGAGAATTTACCGTTAGCCTTTGAGGCCTGAAAGTTATTGGCGAGGTCCTATCCTCTCAACACTTGGTATTGTCAGACTTTTTCCCTAATCTAACGGGTGTGAGTGGTAACTCACATTTACTCAACTGTTTTCTCTGAGATTCTGGGCATGAATTAAATAAGAAAATGGTGTTTGCAGGGAGTGGGCCCTAAAGGTGTGGCTGTTTCCAAAAAGCAGCCCTCACTGTTCTTGTTTGACTCTACGCTTGTCAAGGGTCTGACAGTGGAAAAGGTGCGAAAGGTTTCTGGCTGTTTTAAGTAATTCTTTGATTCACTAGATGAAATTGAGAAGGCTTTTTTCAGTCAGCTTTACTTGTCTTATTGGTGGAGTATCCTTTCAGATACTGGGATTAAGTTTTCTGTCCACCTTAGTCTTGTTAGTCTTCTGTGTGTTTGTGAGGAAATCTATGTCTCCTTATTGTATTAGTGACAAAATGAGGGGGAGGGACATGGTTAATCAGGTGCCATTTTAAACAAGAAATCTCTCTTAGAAATATTTAAGTAAGAAAAGCTCCAAACCACCTGTCCCCAAATTCTTGCCTGTTTTAAATATCCATCTCATAGACATACCTCTGCTTGCTTAACTTCTGAAAATTTTTCAACTTTTATGGAGAAAACAGAAAAAAACCCAAAAGCATTGCCGATGCAGAGACTGCCAAGTGGCCTTAAGTGCTGCAAGTCTCCTTGACCCACCCAGCTGAGGGACCTGGCCTCCAGGACCTCTGCTTCCCAGTCCAATCAACAAGAGGTTGGATTAGATGATTCCCGAGGGCCCTTTCAGTTCTAATATCCCGGGCGGTCTGAGATGTGGAATTCCTGAGAACACACCATTTCCACCTACCAAAATGGCAACATTTACTCCAGCTAATAAAAAAGAATAATACACGGTGTTGGCAAGGATGTAGGGAAATAGGCAGGAGAAGGCATTCTAAGCAGAGGGAGTAGCATGAGCAAAGGGTAGGAAATTACTTGTATTCAGGGAAGGAAAAGTGGCTTCGGGTAACAGGATCACTCAGTGATAGAGAGAAGGATTTTTTTTTTTTTAATTGTTTTGTTTGGTACAATATATATAACAAAACATTTGCTGAGTCAACATTTGTTACATATACAATTCAGTGATATTGATTTTCCATATTATTCCATCACCATTAACAGAAGCTCAGTGCCCCCTAAGCAATGACTCACCCTTTCCTCACTTCCCACCCCTGGTAAAATAATCTTTGTTCTCCATGCATTTGCCTGTTCTAGCTGTACAAATGGCTTGGCGGGGGTAGCTTCGGATCTTCCCTAACTTCACAAGGGGGTAGGAGGATAAGATCAACAGTCCAAGGCTGATTCCTACTATGTGGAGGTCAGACATGCCTCCACCCTCCAACCTTTTTACTAATTCTGACACCAACCGTCCCTCCCACAGCACTCTATGCTTCTCTCCGGGGTTTGATAATTTGTTGCAATGGCTACACAGAACTCACAGACAATGCTTATGATTAAGGGGTTTATTAGGGAAGTAACAGGTTACAATTCAGGTTCAGGAATGCTCAGGATACAGTTACTCCACCAGGACAGCCTCTTCTCAGCTGCGCTCACAGGCACACTTCTGTCTGGCCCCTCAGCCTTTGTCCTGCTCAGGCAAGTGTTACAAAGCTCTTTCAGCTCTGCCAAAAAGTGCCCCCAAGGCACCCCACTTTGCCAGTAAGCCTATGGCCGAAGGCGCTCAGCTCTCTCTCTCTGTAGTTAGGTGAGCCTAGCTCTGCCGCCAAGTGTCCAGAGGCACTGTACTCCACCAGTAAGCCTCAGCACCAAGGTGCTCAGCTGTAGCTCTGTGGGTTGGCATGGGCCAGGGGGCTCACTGCTCCGTCTCCTGCGAGTCTCCTGGTTTGGCTGCCTCTGCTGCCATGGTCTCTTGTTGCTGCTTCTGGCTGTCTCTGGTGTTACAGCTCTCTCGTGTCTCCTTGGTCTAGGATGTCTCAGTGCAGGGATTCTGGGTCCAGTGGATGTGCTCCTAGCTCTTCTTTCTTGGTGGTAGTAGGTCCCCCTCTGCTCTGGGATTAACTGCTCTTTTTAGCCTAGCAGGATGGCTAAACTGACCAACCCCTTCACTGGGGTTCCATACACCTTACATGGTCCCACCGCTACAAGCGTGCCATGCACCTCATTTACATTATTAGCAAGCTATCCAATTCATTTGCATAGTCTCATTTGGTGGGAGTTACAAAGACTATGGCCAGAAGGGCCATATTAAATAATTCAATACACCACACTAAGTATTTTATATAAATGGGATCAGTCTTGGTTACTAGTGCTGCTATAACAGAAATTCCACAAGTGGATGGCTTTAACAAAGAGAGATTTATTTTCTCACAGTCTAGTAGGCTAGAAGCCCAAATTCAGGGCATTAGCTCCAGCGGAAGTCTTTCTCTCTCCCGCAGCTCTGGAGGAAGGTCCTTGTCATCAATCCTCCCCTGGACTAGAATTTTCCCAGCACAGGAACCCCAGGTCCAAAGAACGTACTCTGCTCCTGGTGCTGCTTTCTTGGTGGTATGAGATCCCCACTCTCTCTTCTCACTTCTCTCTTTTATATCTCAGAACAGGTTGGCTTAAGATGCTATCTAATCTTGTAGATCTCATCAATATAACTGCCACTAATCCATCTCATTAACATCATAATGATAGGATTTACAACACACAGGGAAATCACATCTGATGACAAAATGGTAGGCAGTTATACAGTACTGGGAATAATGACCTAGCCAGATTGAAAGATATTTTGGGGGGACACAATTCAATCTATGACAGGATCATAAATATTTGTCCTTTTGTGACTGCCTTTTTTCACTGGGCGTAAGGTTTTCAGGGTTCATCCATGCTGTTGCACCGATTAGGACTTCATTTGTCTCTGTGGCTGAGTAATACTTCGTTGTATGTATGTACTGTGTTTTGCTTATCCATTCATCTATTGGTGGACATTTAGATTATTTCCCTTTTTGGCTGCTGAATAGTGCTGCAACGAACATTGGTGTACAGTATCTGTTTGTATTCCTGCTTTCAACTCTAGAAGGAAGGATCTTGATGCCTGCACTTTGTGGTTTCTGAAGCCCTTTCACATCCTCCTCACAGTCATACCACAGGGCCAGTATTTTTATGCTTATTTTACAGAAAAGGAAACTGAGGCTCAGAGGGCAGAAGTTACTTTCTTAGGGTCCCATAGCTGGGAAGCAGCAGGGCTGAGATTTGAACCCGAATCTATCTGTACCTGTTATGGATTGAATTGTGTCCTCTGAAAATATGTGTCAATTTGGTTAGGCCGTGATTCCCAGTATGGTGTGGTTGTCCTCCATTTTGTGATTTTTCCTATGTGTTATAAATCATAATCTCTGCCTTTGGTTAAAGAGAATTCGGGTGGGATGTAACACCCCTGCTCAGATCACAAGCCTAATCCAGTGTAAATGGAGTTTCCCTGGGGTGTGGTCTCCACCATCTTTGATCTTAGAAGAGATAAAAGGAACAGGAAGCAAGCAGAGAGTTGGGGACCTCATACCACCAAAAAAGAAGCACTGGGATCAGAACTGGTCCTTTGGACCCAGGGTTCCTGTGCAGAGAAAATTCTAGTCCAGGGGAGGATTGATGACAAGGACCTTCCTCCACAGCCAACAGAGAGAGAAAGCCTTCCCCTGGAATTAATGCCCTGAATTTGGACTTCTAGCCTACTAGATTGTGAGAAAATAAATTTCTCTTTGTTAAAGCCGTCCACTTGTGGTATTTCTGTTATAGCAGCGCTAGATGACTGAGGCAGCACCCTTCCCCTGACACAGCAGAGCCTTAGAGGCTGTGATTGAGCATGTCTAGTCCCTCTTTAACATTACCCTAATGATAAATGAGCATGTAATTCGTTAGACCAGCCTTACAGTCATTCTGAGTCCACTGTCAAACTAGGGGAAAAACAGATCCGTCATTTCTTGATCCAAGGTTTTTTATTTTGATTCCCCCTCCTGCCCACCCCCTGGAGAGCCTGGCAAGGAGACATATTTTGATTCTAACAGTGGTGTGTACACCGGTGCTGCCTGCATGTGTGCGAGGTGAAGGAGAGATTATAAGTTTATTCTCGCTTGGGGGCAACTGGTTATGTCTGGAAACATTTGAACATACTATAAAGCTCATTTCTTTTGCAAATAAGTCAGATAACACGGAACACTTCAAAGCGAAATTCCGTTGGGCTTTCCATCTGGCTGGCCTCTGGGGGAATGCGTTGCACACTGCCTTTGTTAATCAGGTCCTGGGATTTAGAATTTTATGCTGAAATACAAATAACTGTGCATTCGTGGGGAACAAAGCCAAGATATGATCTCAACTGCATTTGGAGCAAAATTCCCCATTTCCCACTAATGCGCTCCACCTTCCAGCAGAGAGCAACGAACATTTTCTTGCTCCAGACAGCTGTGCTTTTTTTCACCCCTTTCACCTAGGAAGGCTATCGTGGTTTAAGTCACGGCTCACTCAGCCCTGTCTCCGATTGCTGTGTGCTGTTATAGAGAGCTCTCTCATCTGTGCGAGCCTCCCTCTCTTTGCCTGTGTGTAATCCTAGAGGCTCCCACGTTCTCCAGAACATAGTGCCCTGAAGAATCACGTGGAGTGGAGAATTCTGCCTGTCGTGGACTGAATTATGCCCCCTCCCCCAAAACATGTGTATCGATTTGGCTGGGCCATGATTCCCGGTATTGTGTGATTTTCCTGTATGTTGTAAATCCTGCCTCTATGATGTAAATGAGGGAGGAAGGGCAGCGGTTGTGGTAGTGAGGCAGAGCTCAGCCTACAAGACTGAATTGTGTCTTGAGGCAATCTCTTGAGATATAAAAGAAAGAAGCAAGCAGAAACAGGGGGACCTCATACCACCTAGGAAGCAGTTCCAGGAGCAGAGCGCATCTTTGGACCTAGGGTCCCTGCACAGAGAAGGTTCTAGTCTGGGGGAAGATTGATGAGAAGGCTGACAGAGAAAGAAGCCACCCCCTGGAGCTGACACCCTGAATTTGGACTTTTAGCTTACTTTACCGTGAGAAAATAAACTTCTCTTTGTTAAAGCCATCCACTTGCCGTATTTCTGTTATAGCAGCACTAGATGACTAAGACACTGCCTAGTCTCCATTCCATCCTTTTCTGGATGGAGAGGGTGAAAAGCTTAAGATCACATTCCACAGACTCCCTTGCAGCCAGAGTTGTGGATGTGAAGAAGGCACCATCTATATGATGCACACATTGGATGCCATGTTGATGGGCCCACTCAGGAGTTTTGGAACTCAGAAGTGAGGTAGATTCACTTTCCTGCCCCCCTACTTGCTGTTCCTCCTGGCGACCAAGGTCTCAGAAGCAAGAGGGCTTCCTGAAGCCACGCTCCCTGTCCTTTCCCCAGTTTCCTAGTATCCAGTCTTGTGCAACAGTGGTGCAAAGGTGGCAGTTTCGGCTTTTTTTTTTTTTTCAAGCAAAGCCCCAGCGGTGTTCTCAGGGGCATTAGCAATCCCAGTGGATCAGTTCTGTACTGTCCTGAGAGTCATTCCTGGAGGCTAGCCTAGAGCTCACTCCTTTAACCTTCCAATGATTTAAGCCTTTGAATGCCATCTGTTGAGTCCTGCTTAAAATGCCTAGCGTGGTTTGTGTTCCCTGCACTGAACCTGCTTGATCTACCTCTGTCCTGAATTTGATAAAGTCAGTCTCCTCCGGAATATTTCTCAAGATTTTTGTACATGGGGAGGGAAATGGATGTGCCCTGGTTTTTGCCTACATCTCTTGTTCTAAACATCTGTAGTAGCTTCCACTCACCACCTCTGGCTGCCTCTTTGCCTTGTCTCCATTATATTCCTGTACTTTTTGGTCCTCTCTGGTCCCTTTTACTATCAGTTTTGACACAAACCCTTCTCTATCATTCTCCAAAGCACCACTAACACAAAGGCCAAAATGGCATCGTAGAGCAAGAAACAAGTTAAAATTGCTGGCCAGCCATTACTTGTGCTCAAATTCATTGACCATCCCTGTAGTAGGGAGCCACTTTTGAGACACCTCTCTCCTTGGTTCCTACCCATGGCCGTGCTGATGGGCCCACTTCTCCCTACTGAGTCCTCCGCCATCTCCACACTCTCAATGCTAATGGAAAAATTGGAAATTCCTATTGCTTCCTTATACAGAGAAAATGTGTTCCCTCTGTCTCGACTTTTTCCTTTCAAATCATGCCTTTGGTCTTACCTTTCGCAAGCCAAGGCCCAGTAGCATATCTCCTTAACAAACCTGGTCTTCTCCAGGTAACTACTTAGTAACACAAAAAAAAGGGGCACAAACTCTGACATTACCGTTATTATCCATCATATGAGGCAGGGCTTAGGGTCAGAGTATCTGTGCTTCCCTCCACTCTCAACAGCCTCTATAAACAGAAAGCATGGACCAAGGATTTGTGTGCATGGTCTCTGCTCACCGTGGCCAAAGCAAACACTAGGGGTTATAGAGTTTTGTTCTCTTTTTTTTCTATTTTCTCTTCTTCCCATTACAGTGTTTCCAAAATCTCTAGAATAGCTTTTGTCCACGATTTAGTCCTGGCACCTGGATATTGCCTCAGATGGTTGGTAATATGCTCACCAAATGATACCTAGCTACCCAGGGCAGATTCCCCAACTCATCAGTTACCTTATAAAGTATCAGAGATATTGTGGGAGGGGGGCGGGGGCGGGTACCCTATCTAGGTCCCTCCACCTCATCTAGCTCCTCTACAAAACCCTGTGTCAGGCTGAACTCAACCAAAACCACTGGACATCTCTATCAGGTCCTGTGTGGCCCGGAATAGTCCCCGGTGGGGACTTTCATGACCAGACAAGAGGAATGGGATCCTCACCTTTGCTCGCAGCTACCTCCTACTTATCCCCAGATCTAAGCTCATTACTGTGTTTATTCAAGCAAGAAAGGATGGGCCCTGCTGCTATTGAGAGACACTTCTTCCTGCTCCACCCCAGTCTTCTGTGGGGTCCAAGGTATAGCCATGTGCAAAGCAGTCCTCCCTAAAGCCCTCATAGGCACAAATTAAGAGAAAACTCATCTAAGCCCCAGGAATCCTGCTTACATTTACATGCTGAGCTTATTGAAATGTTGGTCTCGTGATAGCTCCCCTGAGCATGACCTTTGCTTCATTGTCCTTCCGTTTGTCACAGCCCCGCTTCGCATGCATGGTCCAAACTGCCTCACAAAACCCTAACGCCCAGGACAGTAGAGGTGTAGCTGAGCAAAGCCCCATGTGAAAAGACGGAGGGATTTGACTCAAACATCAGTTGTGGATGCAGCGAAAGTGGACACACCTACAACCATTTTCGAAGTTTGCGTTTGTAAAGCCAGCTCTTCAAGCCATCAGTTTATGTATTCACACAGGATCCTCCCTTCCTTTTCCAGCTGTGCTACAACAGGAATTCAAGACCGCTGCTCATCCCCACATCCCCTTTTCTTCAGAGGCTCCATTAAGCTACTTTATAACCCTGGTGGTGTACTGGTTAAGTGCTACGGCTGCTAACCAAAGGGTAAGCAGTTCGAATCTGCCAAGCGCTCCTTGGAAACTCTATGGGGCAGTTCTACTCTGTCCTATAGGGTTGCTATGAGTCAGAATCGACTTGACAGCACTGGGTTTGGTTTTTTTTTTTTTTTTGGTTTTATATCTAGCAATAATAAAGACCTGCAAGTGTGCTAACATAACCCACAAAAGGAGCCATGTGCATGTCTTGGGTCTCAAGCATTAAAACAAACAACTCTTCCCCAGTTCTCTAGACCCAGCCATTTCATTTTCCAACAGCTGTTCTGACATACAAGGAACATGCTGACAGGCAGGAGGTCAAAGATGAGTTGGATGACTTCCAGGCACAAAGGACAAAAAGGACCCAAACTGCAACGGGAGGTCCCCAGCAGCTGAATGAGTGATCTGGCTGTAGTTTGGTGGACATTGTGAGAAGGAGGAAGATGCCTCCTTTTAAACCCAGGCCCTGGAACTTTCTCCAGCCCCAGCAAGATCTCACTGCTTTTTTCACAATCAGCATCTGGCAGGTCGATTCACAGACTGTGGAAGTGGAAAGTGACCTTAGACTCATCTGGTCCAACTCCTTCATTTTGGAAACTGAGGCCTGGAGTGAAGAAAGCCCTTCTAGAACATACTTCTTGTCCTAGATTGCCTGGCTATCTACTTCCCCCCTCCTGCCCACCCTCTTTTCCTTCCTTCCTTCTCTTCTTTGTTTCTTTTGTTCTTTCATTTGTCTTCTGCTTCTTTCTTTTTATTTAAAAAAATTTTAACACATTAAAAAAAAATATTCATGCTCAAGAATTGCCCAAGACATCTGGGTCTTTTTAAAAGTTACTACAATTTCAATAAATAAGATGTATTTTAAAACATTTTAAAATGACATTCCATTTTGTTAAGATCAGTGACTTATTAAATAGCTTTTAAGATCATTTCTATATTATGACATCTTTAACCAAGGTAAATTTCTAACAGTGTGCTTATATTGTTTCCATATGGCTCTCTATAATTACATATATCTGATGTTTTCTAAAGCCTTAGTAAATATCACCGAAAAGATATGTCCCTTTTTTGTTTTCTAAGTGTAGCCTAGAGATGGGCTTTACTCACTATTCGCTTATTCAGCAAACATTTCTGAGCACCGATTACATGCCAGGCCTTGTACAGTATGCAGACATGGAGGTGAATGAGGCCCGGTCTCCAGCTCCTAGGGGCTCACAAGTTAAAGGGTGCAGAGACATGCAGTCAAGGGAGAGGCCAGGTACCCCAGGTGCTGTGAATCACAAAGAGGATGAGGGGGTTTGTCTTAGTCATTGGGTGCTGCTTTAACAGAAATACCACAAGTGGATGCCTTTAACAAAGAGAAATTTATTTCCTCACAGTAAAGTAGGCTAGAAGTCCTGATTCAAGGCGTCAGCTCCAGGGGAAGTCTTCTCTGTCTCTATGGGCTTTGGAAGAAGGCCTTTGTCCTCCTCAATCTTCCCGTGGTCCAGGGGCTTCTCAGGAGCGGGGACATGCTCTACTCCTGGTGCTGCCTTCTTGGTGAGGTCCTCCTGTCTCTTGCTTGCTTCTGTCTTTTATATCTCAAGAGATTTCCTCAAGACACAATCCAGTCCTGTAGGTTGAGTCCTGCCTCCCTAACAGAATTGCCACCCATCCTCCCTCATTAAGATCATAGAGGCAGGATTTACAATTTACAGGAAAATCACAGAATACCAGGAATCATGGCCCAGCCCAATTGATACACACATTTATGGGGGGGACACAATTCAATCCATGACAGGCGTACAAAGCAGAGGCAGGTCAAGTGCACTGGTAGGGAGCAGGGGTGAGTTAGGGAAGAACGGCTCCAAGATTCATACCAGATCTTGGCCTGAATCTTAAAACAAGTTATTGTTAGTTGCCGTCAAGTTTTCTCTGACTCATGGCTACCCCACGCACAATAGAACAAAGTGTTGCCCAGTCCTGTGCCATCTTCACGATCATTGGCATGCTCGAGTCCATTGTTGCAGTCACCGTGTATTTTGAATGCCTTCCAATGTCGAGTGTCTTCCAGCACTCTACTGCACAATATTCACTTGTGATTCATAAGGTCTTCAATGGTTGATTTTCAGAAGTAGATTGCCAGGCGTTTCTTTCTAGTCTGTCTTAGTCTGGAGGCTCTGCTGAAATCTGTCCACCATGAACGACCCTGCTGGTATTTGAAACACCAGTAGGAGTCAGGAAAGGGCAGCTCAGGCAGCAGTAGCAAAAGAATGGAAGGCTCAGTGGTATTGAAGAATGTGTACACTGGGAAATTGGACATGATTCCTTCACGGGACTGGGAAGGGGGCAAGAAGTGAGAAGACCAAGACACAAATGTCACACAACTGAGCTGACACTCGATTCCAGGACTCAGACTCCCAGGCCATTCTTCCTCTTTAGAAAATCAAAATGTCCTGAGCAGCGTGCACCTCACTTCCCTGTGACCTGCCCCACTGAGGCCTCCAAGGAGCAGACCGTTAGGAAGTGTTAGTACTAAACCCCCACCTGCCTTGGCCAATCCAGCACCAACCCCAGCCCTCGGCAGATGCCCTCCACCGGGGCTGTGCGCATTTCTAGATGGTGTTGCAGTGCATTTGCATGGGAATCATCCTCAAGTTCATTTTGGGGGCCAAGGTTGGAAGGGAAAGAACGTGAACAGAGCGTTCACTTGTAAGCCAGGCATTGTGCTCAGAATATCCCATGTGTTGTCCCTCGTCATCGTCACCCCAGCCCTGCAACTGTCATCTGCCTCCCCTTGACTTCTTGACTTTGCAGTGGCTCCAGTCAGCACAGAATGTGATTGTCCCCGGCCTCCCTCAGCAGACTGAGTAGAACTGTGGAGAAGGTGGACAGGTGTGTCCATCCAGAAAGCAGCAGTTCCCTGTGTCTGGGGAAGGATGCCAGCACGCAAGGGGGAACTGAGGGCATTGACCAGAAATAATGGAAGAAATAGCTCACTGGATATGCAGCCTGAAAGGGAAGGAAGCGAAGTCACGAAGCAGTTGAGTGAGTAGAAAAGTGTAAAGAGGGCAAAAGGCTCGAGGACCCGGTGGAGCCAAAGGATAGAAGGAATGCTGTGTGAGCGTGGGCATTGGCACTACAGTCAGAAAGAGGCAGCTCAAATTTAAGGTTTGGGAAGTGGATCAACGGCAGGTACCACGAAGACCTGGTTGTGGCCACGGGAGTCCTTCGTCTCCTGCACTCAGACATCTGTTTTGAGTACCTTCTGTGTACCAGCCTTGGCAGTCAGGGGTTGAAGAGAATGGAGAGGAATTCCCCAGGGATGAGGAGGTGAAGGACCTGAGATACCAAGGTGTGGACAGGTGATCATCCATGTAGACATGGTAGTCACCCAGGTTGAGGCAGAAAGGAAAATTGGTCATGCACATTTTTGATGAAGTAACTAGGTGACCTTGACAAGGGTAGGTGTCAGATAGCATGGACTCCAAAAGGTAAGAGAGATTGCCACCCCCACCCCCAGCCCTGAGTGGGGTGTGGTCAATTTAGAGCCTCCCTGTGGGAGGGCTACAGGGTAGCAGTGTACTCAGGGGCTCCAAAGCTCAGCCAAGGCAAAGGTGGAGGTTGTGGTCAGAGAAGGCTGCAGGTACAGGAGGGCTTGTTAGCCATGGAGCAGGCAGGCATCCTGCAGAGGGATGCAGCAGGGGTTGGATCATCTGCGGATGAGTCCATGGGTGAGGCTGGATAAACACAGGGGCTATATCTTAGGCAGTGACCAACGGATCTGAGGCGAGGATGGGATTGGTGCCTGTCATGGATTAAATTGTGTCCCTCCAAAATATGTGTCAACTTCGCTAGGCCATGATTCCCAGTATTGTGTGGTTGTCTTCCATTTTTGTGATCTGATGTAATTATCCTCCAGTTTGTGAATGAGACAGGATCAGTGTGAGGTGTGTCTTGAGTGACAACCTTACAAGAAGGGTGACTTCAGCCACACTCTTACTCAAGTCACACCTTTACTTAAGTCACGCCCTTACACAAGTCACACCCTTGCTTGAGTCACACCTTTTATCTTACAAGAGATAAAAGGAGAGAGAAGCAAGCAGAGAGGGGAGAGACCTCACTACCACCAAGAAAGAAGAGCTGGAGTGGAGTGTGTCCTTTGGACCCAGGGTCCCTGTGGTGAGAACCTCCTAGACCCAAAGGAAGATTGATGCCAAGACAAATGGAGATCTCCAAGGAACACCAGGCCCACAGGTGTTGAAAGACAAGGAGTTTCCCCAGAGCTGACAGAGAGAGAAAGCCTTCCCCCTAGAGCTGGCACCTTGAATTTGGACTTCTAGCTTCCTAAACTATGAGAGAATAAACTTCTTTTATGATAGCACTAGATCCCAAGAGTTAATGCCAACATTCAGGGATGGAATCAATGTGCTTTCAAGGTTCTTTGCATAGTGGCCTCTGAGGATGGACTCGTTGGCACCCTGGCTTAACCATTGTCCTGAGGCAATCCTGGTGAGGGGACTGAAAATTCCTACCTAGATCTCAGGCCCTCACTGGCTGGGGGTTGGACAAAGCAGCTTCCACAGGTGGACAGAATGGGGAGAGTATATCCAGTGGTAACCTCTCTGGAAAGACTGAGGCCTCCTTAGGCCCAGTTGTGTTTCTGTGAAACAACATGGCATGGGGGGAGCATTAGCCTGAGGAAAGTTTTTCCCACAGACGGTGTCACACTGTTTCTGAACCTGTGAGCCTTCCCATCTTATCCCACACAAGCTCACTGCTGCCATTTTGAAGCAAGGCATCAAGGCTGCCCTCATATATAAAATATTAGCCAAGGGGAATGGTCTAAGTCTGGCCTGGAAGCCTGTACACTTAAGATCTCAATCTAGCTCTGTGTTGCTGTACGTGTGTGGCCAGGGCCCAACCCCTCTCTGGGCTTCAGTGACCCTGTCTGAATAGTGCAGGCTGGACTAGCATCTCCCCCAAACCTTTCACCTCTGAAGTCTCAGTTCCAGGATTCAAAAGACAAAGCAAAACAAAAACTACACTCTGCAAGCAGAGCAGGTGGCCAATTTGCCAGCCAGCTGCCCACTCTGGCATGAATGGCTTGTCCTGCACTAGTGCTTGGCACTGGTCAGGGGGAGGGCTTGGGAAGAGGCTCCGGCAGGCTGGCGTGCCTGGCCTCACAGATGACTTCCCAGCCCAGTGTGCCAACAGGAAACCAACAGGGGCGGATGGCCAGGGTGGGCAGCCAAGGAAACAGAGCAGGTGGCCCTGGCACAGCCGGTTTGGGGAAGTCATGTCTGGGTGTTGGCCCGGAGACTGTTAGGCTGCTGGAGAGCGGAGGAAACACATGAATGTGCTCAGTGCACAAATGGGAAAGGGCACTGGGGTGGGGACTGCATCAGGCAGGCTCTGTAGGGCCCGGGATTGCTGCCTGCAGACTGGACAGCAGCATTTAAGGCCATAGCCAAGCCCCAAGTCGAGGCCATGCTCTGCGGTGAGGAGTGTAAGCTGGCTCACCACATAGGAGGGAGAGGTCTGGGTGGCCTGCCCACCTGAGGATAAGGGGGGAGTGGAGAAGGTAAGCTCTGAATGGAAAGGGAGGAGGTCCAGTGTCAGGTTGAAGTCCTCTCATTGACACCCTGAGCATGTATCCCCTCCTGTTTGGGCCTCAGTTTCCTTAACAACGTGAGAGAATAACAGTACTTGTTCTGCCTTCCCCACAGGGGTCTTGTGAGAAGGCCAGACAGGAGTGTGAAAGGGCTTGTAAAGGGCCTGCCCTCCACTGAACACCTCCAGCTCTTGCCTCACTGATTCTGTGACAGGATTTAGGGGTGGCAACAGAGTTGGCAAGGGATGTGAGTGACAGTTGTGGCCTATCTGGAAGCTACATTTCTATACCACTTATCAGGAAAATTTGTGAAGACTTTGAAATGGGCATAAAAGATTACTGGATATCCTTCTAGAGTATCCTTCTGGGTTATCTGCTCCTTTCATCGTTTTTTGAGTAGTTTTACAAGTCTATAAATTGTTGAAACTGAGGGCAATGCGAATGACTCTTGCCCACAGAAATGCAAAAGAGTTTTGTCCAGTGGAATGCGATTGATTATCGCTCTGTGGGTTTTGGCCACTTTCACATCTGTTTCAATATTTGCACATTTTTGATGAAGTGACTAATTACCTTAGGTACAGCTCTTTGAATTCTTCTTTGAACCTGTCGTACTATTTTATGGATTCCCTCATTTACCTTTAAAAAAACACAATTTACGATGACTGAAAGATCTGAAAGTTCATCAAAGAATGGGGAAGGGCTGATGGAGGTTATCAGGGTTCTAAAACCTTCCTCCACAGGCCACTGCTTTGTGCTGTAAATGGCCCAAGTCCTGACTGGCTCTAAGGTCAACGTGACAGTAAAGTGAAGTCTGGCTTCAGACTGGGAACTCCTCCAAAACTGGAAACCGGTCCTATTCATATGTTACCTGATCTGCAACCCTTAAAGCAAGCCCTGTAAGTGATTTGAGTCAGAGTGTGAGAGGATTTCATTTTTTATTTTTCTCCCTATCTTGATTCACCTTTCTGTTGATATAAAAACAAAACACTCACTAGCATACAAAAACTTTTGGGAGTAGGATACACTAGAGAAAGAGCCCCAAAGAGGCTCCAGCAATGATCATAAACCCAAAAACCAAACCTGTTGCCACTGAGTTGATTCTGACTCATAGGACAGAGTAGAATTGCCTCCTAGGGTTATCCAGTGAACGGCTAGTGGATTTGAACTACTGATCCTTTGGTTAGCAGCTGAGCTCTTAACCACTGCACCACAAGGGCTCCCAACCAAACCAAATCCTTTGCGGCTGAGTCGATTCTGACTCATAGCAACCCTACAGGACAGAGTAGAACTGCCCCATAGGGGTTCCAAGGAGTAGCTGGTGGATTCAAACTGCCAACTTTCTGGTTAACAGTCAACCTCTTAACCACTGCAGCACCAGAGTAAAATGGTTCCCCAGGGACTCACAAGGGCCATCAGGCCATGTTCCCAGAAGATGGGACAGGAGTGGTGCGGTACAATGGATTTCTCTTATATGTGGTCTTTCTGTCCTTAAACCCACAGCCATCGAGTCGATTCCCATAGAGGTTTCAAGGAGCACCTGGTACATATGAACTGTCAACCTCTTGGTTAGCGACCTTAGTACTTAACCACTATTTCACCAGGGTTTCCTTTCTGGCCTTAGGTTTATAATTCTGTCAGAATGATTGGCTAGATCACAATCTTGCAAAGGAATTGGTTAGTTTACTATGCAAATAGGGTATGTAAAACTACCCAGTAGGATTAAGTGACCTTTTGGGAATTGGTTTTTACTATGTATATTGAGTGATTGTGGTCTACTGAGGGGATTGGACAGCTCATGGTCTGGCTGGGAAGGCCATGCCTTGACATTGAATATAAAGGCCAAACTCACAGAGGTTGAGGGGGACCTCACTACCAACAAGAAGAGCCTGGAATGAAGTGCGTAATTTGGACCTAGGGTCTCTGTGCCGAGAACTTTCTGGACACAGGAAAGGGAGAACTGTAGCACTGAAGACTGCATGAGATGACAGGAAACAGCACTAGCCACAGCAGAGCCCAGCACCAGAAAAGTGGTGACCAGTGTGAGGTGACTGCAGTGGTTTTGCAGGGCCACAGAGTAAGAGAGACCTGAGCACCTTCAGGTAGGAGGCTTGTTGGAAGAGCGGGGTGCCTCCGGGTACTTGTCAACGAAGCTAAAAAGCTGTAACCCCTGCCCAAGCAGGGCAGAGGCCCAGAGAAGGGTTTGTCGGCTGGCACGGTCAAGAGAAGGGCTGCCTGCCTGAGGGCACGGCTGAGAAGAAGCTGAGAGCTGTCTTGTTGGAAGCTGTCCTAATTGAAGAACTGTATCCTGTTTCCTGAGTTTTATCCTGTTATTTCCAAGTTGATCCTGATCCCAAGTTGTAGCCTGTTACTTCCCTAATAAACTACATAATTGTGAGTACGGTCTGTGAGTTCCGTATGGCCGTTGCAACAAATTATCGAATCCAGCAGAGAACTAGAGAATGCTATGGGGAGGATAGCTGATGTCAGAATAGTGAAAACATTGGAGAATGAAGGTGTGTCTGACCTCTACCTTATAGGAACCAGCTTTATACTGATTTTGATTCTCATTCCTCCTCCTGACTGTAGACAGGCCCTGATGCTACTAGTTTATTTGTGGCTAGGATTTAACTTTGGGGTGGACAGAGAACAAGACAGGCCAGCAAACCTTCCATCTGGTCTACCCTCATGGCCTGTGTCTCACTCTTCTCTACTGGAGAAAACTTCACAGCCCAGAGCTTCACGAACCTCCTCTCCTCCTTCACTGCAGAATAGCTCATTCTATCTTTACCCCTGAGCTTTAGCCTGGAATTTCTTTCTCCCTAACCTCCACCAAAGAACCTCTGTTCATTCCTTAACACCCGACTCAGAGATCAGATCTTCTGGGAAACCCTCCTTCAGAGGCATCACAGCACAGCACTGGAAAGAAAATGGGCTTTGAATTTAGTTTCTGCCCCTTCCAAGCTGTTTGGTCTTGGGCAAATTGTATACGTTCTCTGAGCCTTTGTTCTCTCGACTGTGAAAGGAGTGGAAATGTAATTGTCCATGATAAAGCCCATGATAGTAACTGATAAGCAAAATAATAATAAAACAGCAATCGTGCCTTGAGTGCAGTGAGCCAGACACTGTGCTAAGTGGTTTAAATGCATTGTTTTTATTTAATCTCTCCAAGAATCCAGTGAAGGAAGTTCAAGTCTTACTCTATTTTGCAAATGAGAAAGCTGAGGTTTAGAGAGGTTGAACTGTCTTATCTCTCTTTAAAGCTCGTGATTGCTCTTAGTCAATACGCCATATTGCTTCCTAGAAGGCACTCGAATTGTCACTCCTTTTCCGCTCTCTCTTCTTCACCACCAGAGGAAGGTGAGGCTGTCTTCTGAATCACCGAAATTGCTAACTCCGTTCCGCGTCTCCGTGTAGCTGCTGAGCATCAATGCCTCTATATTCCCATGGAAGACGTTTCTCCCAGCCTCCAGCAATGGGTCTGGCCCAGTGTGGGCGTAGAGCACCCATTATTCAAGTCAATTAATGAGTCATCTTGTGTCTTTTAAGGAAGTAACCGGGGCATAATTAATCTAATAATATGATTGCAAACCATACATAAATCAAGTAAGAGGACTGTCCCTTCCACTCCATCCCCTTCCCTCATGCTATCTCACGTAAAGCTATAGGCCCCACAGGAACCCAACAGCAGACAGATAAAAACATCAAGACCCATTTCAGCTTCACACCAGACCCTGGAATTTAATTTAACGCGCACAGACATCAGTGTTGACGCTCTTGGGGACTCCCAGAGCTGCCTCATGGAACAGCTGGTAACAGCTGTGATGCGTTCGCCTTCACACCTCAGATTGAATCACAAGGGAATCCCACGAAGGCAGGGCTCTGGAAACCAGCTTATAGAAAGGCTCTCATACTTACAGGACCTCGGTGTCAGAAGGAACTGTGTCCAGGTCACACAGTGACCCCTTCGTTTTTAAAACAGTGAAACTGAGGCCCAGGGGTTTTCTCCAAGGTATACAGCATCCCCAGGTTTGGATGAAACAGCAATATGAGTGTAAGCAACCGCAGCATTTTATAGCTTTAAGTGTGCAGTTCCCATACTAAATAGTCTTCCTTTCCTTCCCTTTCCAGTGTGTCCAGCAATTGGCATATGCTGCCACCAGCTAGCGGTAGACACGGGTGGTCAGCGCGGTTAAAGTGGTCCCCACTCGCGTCTACGTGAGATCCAGATCACGGTCTCAATTCCCGCTTTGTGGTGTTTTTATATTAAATTCTGACTTTTTATGCTACACTGTGACTATCTTTATATTAAACTATGACTCTTCCATATTAAATTCTGATTCTGAAAGCAGATAATTCAGTGGGAGGGAAAAAAACAGCTGTTAAAATGGAACAAATATAGAACATGTTTCTTGTGATCTTTTTAATAATTTTCTATTGCTAGCTGAATTTAACCCTGATTTTGTTTCACATATTGATTGAAACTATATTTTCTAACTCATCACGCATTTTGATTTGTAGGCCAAAACCTTGGAGCTTTTCCCTCAGCTTCAGCCTTGGACTTAAATTTTCTATGCTTGCTTATTTTACAGAAGACTGAACTCTGTCAATTCATTAAAATTGAAACGTGTTTATTTTTTTTTATTTTTCTTTAACATGTGTTTATTTATTGAGCACTTACCACAGCCAGGGCTCCGGGGTGAGTGATTTCTGGAGCAGGAACCTGAAGATACAAACAAGATGTAGGCCGTGCCCTCAAGAAACTCATGATTAACCACAGAGTAAAATCATCAGCAGGTCATTAAAAACAACGTGGGAACATGAGGCCAGAAATAATAAGGGAAAAGATTTAATTATATAAATGCTTAAAATTTCTGCGAGGCAAAAGATATCATAAACAAAACTTAGAGACAAATGACAAATTGAGGAAAAACGTTTTCAACATGTACGACATGCCAAATGTCATTGACACACTTAAGCTTAGTAGTATTAATATAAAGAACTTTCTATGACTCAATAAAAAAAGAAAAGAGAAAATGGGCAGAAGACTTGAACTAAAAATTAACTTAAAAAGAAATAGAAATGGCCAAGCGCTCTACTAACAAAGAAGTACAGATCAAAACAACAAAAATACTTTCACCTAACAGACTGGCAAAAGCCTTAGAGATTGATACACTTCAGGCTGGTGAGATGGTAGGGAAAGACATATCCAGTTGGGAAGGCAGTGAACTGGGAGAACGTTTTAAAGGCCATTTGGCAGAATCCATCAAAGTTTAAACGGTGAATCTTCATTGATCCAGTTATTCTACGTCTAGACATTATTCTGCGGATGTCCTCATGCAAATGCACAAAGATACACGTCCAAGGATGTTCACGGCAGTAAGGTTTGTACACGTGGGGAATTTGAAACATCTTCTGTGTACATTGAGTTGGGATTGACTCAACGGCAACGGATTTGATTTTTTTTGGGGGGGGGTGGTGTTTATGTGTTCTTTAGGAAATCTGTTATGAATTATTTGTTATTTTATTTGTTTATATATTTGTTATGAATTTAGGTAGTCATGAAATGTAGTATAATACAAATGTTAAAAAAAGAATCTGAAAAGACATTATCATATGTTAAGTGAAAAAAGCAGGAAACCAGACCGTATATACAATATATTCACAGTTGTTCAAAAATGTAAAACATAAATATACATACACCTATAGATGTGTGGGGGCCCTGATGGTGCAGTGGTTAAGAGCTCCACTGCAACCAAAAGACTGGCAGTTCAAATCCACCAGCCACTCCTTGGAAACCCTATGGAGCAGTTCTACTCTGTCCTATAGGGTCGCTATGAGTCGGAATCGATTCATTGGCAACGGGTTTGTTTTTGTTGTTGTTTTATAGCTGGGTAAGGAACCCTGGTGGTGCAGTAATTAAAGCATGCAGCTACTAACTGAAAGATCAGCTGTTCTAACCTACCAACCACTCTGTGGGAGAAAGATGTGGCAATCTGTTTCCATAAAGATTTACAGCCTTAGAAATCCTATGGAACAGTTCTGCTCTGTCCTTTGGGTCACTGTGAATCAGAATTGACTCGATGGCAGCAGTATGGGTCCGTGTGTTAGGTCTCCGGGGGTACAAATAGTTTGCACTTGGCTACTAACCTAAAAGTTGCTGGTGCAAACTCATCCAGTGGCACCATGGAAGAAAGGCCTGGCCATCTGCTTCTGTAAAGATTGTTGCCAAGAAAACCCATGAGTTGGCATGCTGTGGCACTTGGTTGATTAAGGAGCCCTGCCTAAGAGCTGGACTGGTGAGTGGACCATGTGAAGAAGCAGCAGAGTTAGAGCTGGTTCATGGAAGCGGTTGTGGTGTCCATTGGTGGGACCGCCAGCCTAAAGTGTAATTGTTCGACCCCCTGCTTCATGATCTTCTGCAACCACCTTGCTTTCTGCCCATTGTCCAAACCCACACCTCCAGCTTCCCATTGATTCTATACACT
The DNA here is from genome assembly GCF_030014295.1 of Loxodonta africana. Taxonomy (NCBI): domain Eukaryota; kingdom Metazoa; phylum Chordata; class Mammalia; order Proboscidea; family Elephantidae; genus Loxodonta; species Loxodonta africana. The sequence goes on along the minus strand of NC_087350.1, from coordinate 79,453,868 downwards.
CAATTATCCTTCCCATAAATTCTTTCTACATTTTTTTTGCTAAAGACTCAATTTTATTTTGTTTGCAACTGAGAACCCCTACAGAGTCAGTAACCCCTCGCCAAACTAAAGTTGGCTCTTTCATGCTACACAAGGCAGAGTCACAAGTTCCTAAATGATCTGAATTCCTTTGTGTGGGACCCAGGTGCCCTGGCTGAAGACAGCTGGCCTCTTTGTGGATAAGAATGCAGATGGGCCCCTGAAGTTCTCAGAATCCAGAAAAACTTTCCCTCAGATCGGGCGCCTGCAATGAGGGCTGTTCCTTTAACCAGTGGGGCCCAAGTCCTGGGCTACAAGCTCTTGCCAGAGAATCTTGTTTCAAAGACTCCCAGGTGTGAGTCAGGAATTGATGGCAAAACCACACCTGCCAAGCCTGGCTGCAAGCCACTGATATTTGAAGCAGCCTAATGGTCATGCCCACTCTCCAATCCTACACTCCAAGGACTCCCTGAATTAAAGTATCTAGGCCAGGTTTTCTTAGCTTGTCCAACCTAGAAAATGTGTTCTCCAAGCTATGACAGTCACACTGCCCTTATCTTTGTAGAGGCTGCACATGAAGTGGTTGCTTGAACAGAATGGTGCTGCTGCTGACCCATAGGTAAGGCAGGTTATCTCACTGAGCCTCAGCGTCCTCATCTATAGAATGGGGGAAGTAAAACCTACATCTCAGAGAGACTGTGAGACTCAGGGGAGCTAAAAAAAAAAAAAAAGAGTTTTTTCAAACTGTAAAGACCTGCACAGATGTGGGAGAGAGAGTATAATTATGTTATTTAATGACCTTAAATATGACATCAAGGAATAAATTCCCTCCGTGATTTAGTTCTAGGGAAAAAAAACCTCTGCCAAAAGGATGATCCATGTGGCCCCTACTGCCAAAAATGAAAGATGGTAACTTTAGTAGCCAGGGCTCTTTTAACACAAGCGATGGAACCTAAGATGAAGCAGCTTAAGACAGAAGGGGAATTTATTGGTTCATGTAACCCAAAAAGGGCAGAGATGCTGTCTCTCACCTTTGGGTCCCTCTGCATATTGCTTTTGTTCTCTCCATCTATCTGTATGCTTCTTCCACATGCTGGGGAGCATGGCTTCAATTCTTTCAGGCTCTCTCCAGCTCAGTAACCGCAGAGGAAAGAGAATCTTCCCCTCCAGCTTCAAACTAAAAAATCCTGCAGCAGAACTCAGACTGGCCAGCCTGGACCAACGTTTTTAGCCAGGGAAATAATATTTGATGTATGGCAGAGTGCTAATTGCCTCCCGATATCCATTTTCCCCTTCTTGCTGGGACCCCCATTTTTACCTTGGCACACTGCTGCCTAGTTCATACACTTTCCAGCGTACCCTGTAATTAGGTGTGGCCATGTGTCCAAATTCTGATCAAGGAGAGGTAAGCAGAGGTGGTGTGAGGTATTTCTGGAAACTTTTAAAAAGGAGAGCCTGCCCTTCTCCTCTTTCTCCTCCTTTCCATTGCTTGGATGTGGATGCAATGGCTAGAGCTTCTGCAGCCTTCCTGCATCATGAATGGGATTTAGGAATGGAAGCCACATATGGGAGAGGAATAAGACAGAAAGAACCCAGGACTCTGACACCATGAAACTTTCCTATCAGCCTTGAACTGCCTCCTCTGGACATTTTTATGTGAGAGAAAAATACATTTCTGTCTTGTTTAAGCCACTATTACAGAGTCTTTGTTATTTGCCACCAAATCTAACCCTAAATGATGCACAACCCAGGTTAGGGGTAGGGCATCCATTGACAGAAGAAGGAGCTGGGGAGAAAGCATCCCAGGAAAAACAAAACAATAGCTATTAGAGCAGCCCAGTGCCCCATTGCCTCCCTTCCTGCCTTGGCCATTAGGAAACTCTCAGCAGCTTGGGGCTGTCCACTTTCCATGCTCCTTGAGCCCCATTCTGGGATGTCCTTTCCCATGCTTTGGTGGATACCAATCCATATAGAAGCAGGCAAGGTGTAAGATGAAAACCTTTCCAAAAGAGTGCTCCATCGAGTACTTGCTTCCTGGGTGCTGTGGAGGAAAAATGGCCTGTGGTGAGTAAGTCTGGGGAATGCTATAAACCCTCCCCGCCTCTCCAAGAGTCACAAAGCACATTAGCATGCTAAAGGCTTGGTAAAGTCCTTCAGTTAAAGAAACCTAATTGAATTTCTTTAATACAGCTTTTCCCCAATCTTATTTTACCATGGAAACCCCCTTTCTCTCCACATAAAATCTATTAACATCCCACGTGGAAGATGTTTTGTGAAATGGAGGATTAGTTAAATCACAGCTGAAGTAGTTGCTGTGACCTCGGAAACTGCTTGCGTGAACGGGGTGTTTTAGCAGCATCACTCCGATTGACACGAGCAGTCATCAGCCACGAGGACCTGCTTGGTGCTGGGTTTCCCTGGGCCGTGATGTCTCAGCTGTGGCCGAGTGGGACTATGGCCTCCCTCATTCTAGGCCCAATGTTCCAAGGTATACAAAGATAATCCGTCTCCTTTGTTTCTTTCATGGGAAGGTTTGGAACAGCTCTGAGTCTGTTCTTGGTGGGATTAATAATAGTTTAAACCCACAGGCTCAAACCTGCCTTCAACAGACCCAAGACAGGATGAGAATTAAAGCAAGAGATGTTCGTATAAGCTGGGGAAGAGACGTTCTCTGTAGTCTTGGCCAGATCCAAGCCAGAGCCCCCTGTGAATTATTATTTTTTTTTTCCAAACGCCTGAGCATCTGAGCTGCTCTTGACTCATGCACTGAGCAGGCTGTCACTGCTTATTACGGATCCCAACAAGCAGCTATCCCTGGGTCTGCTCAAGTCTGGGGGACCCGCCCTGCAGATTGTCTGAGGGGAAGGTTCCCATTCTGTTTCTCCTGGTCTGGGAGCACAACTCTGGATTGCTGGCTGGCTTATCCTCTGCAAATTGACAGTCCAGAGGCTGCCAAAGAGAGGAACTGAGGACGGAGTGAAAGAAAGAAATTCCCGAGGCCCATCTGCGGGGAGAATCCCTCTCCCTTCTGTCACAAAGGCAGGCGGCAGCAGGTGCCTCCTGTTATTCCTTCAAAGTGAAATCTCCCTCCCCTGCCACCCCCAAATATCCAGTGCCTTCCAGGTCCATCCAGATGTGGGACAGGCTGGCCTCAGAATCTATAGACCTGCACTTGACTCCAAGAGCTGCCTGCTCTTTATTGCCTGTGTGGCCTTGGCATAGTCAATTTGACTTCTCTGAACTACAGAGAACTTGGGTTATTTGGGGGATATAATGACAGCAAAGAAGCTCTTGTGGTGCAGTGGTTGAGTACTCAGCTGCTAACCAAAAGGTCAGAGGTTAGAAACCACCAGCCCCTCCATGGGAGACAGATGTGCCAGCCTGCTTCCGTAAAGATTCACCCATTGCTGTTGAGTCAATTCCGACTCATAGCCAGCCTTTAGGGCAGAGTAGAACTACCCCATAGGGTTTCCAAGGCTGTAAATCTTTATGGAAGCAAACTGCCACATCTTTCTCTCACAGAGCTGCAGGGGGGTTTAAACCACCAACCTTTCCATAAGCAGGTGAGCACTTAACCACTGAGCCACCAGGGCTCCTTCTGTAAAGATTACAGCCTTGGAAACCCTACGGAGCAGTTCTGCTCTGTCCTATAGGGGCACTATGAGTTGGAATCACCTCTATGGCAAAGGGGTTTGTTTTTTTTATAACGAAAGCGACTATGTGAAAACACCCACATTGTGGGGATTATGTACGTATATGTACACACACACACACACTCACGTATAAATGCCTCCTCTTCCTTGCTTCCAGCTTTTTCGGATTCTTCCAAAGTAAGCTTTCCCACTCTCAAGTCCTTAAACTGAACTCAATTGATCATAAAAGTGGGATTTTCTCACCTTTTTTGTTGTGGGCACAGGACTAATGTATTTGAAACTGAATTTAAAGACAGTCACAACTGATACTTTGGAATCAATTTCGTTAGTTTGACAAGTTAATTCTTGGAGCTGATCTCCATGCTTCATGCTTTCCAGGGAGTTTTTCGTTTTTGTTTTTCACGGGGACATGCTTCCATCTAATTCTGTGAAAGATTATCCCGGACCAAGTACAATTCTTTCTACCTTCTCTGTGGGGATTTCCAGAACAAAGAGGTATAAAGTCCCAAACTGGACTGACTTCATATATTGCAGGGGGTGGGGTGAGGACAGGAGAGAGAACGTGCCACACAGAATGAGTGGGGAGGGTGAGGAGAGAGGAGATTGGTTTTCAGATCTGTCCTGAACCTCTAAATTTTATTCATAGAAATCAGAGCCAGCCGTGGTTATAAAGACAGCCTTCTTTCTCTCTGAGGCATCCTCAAGCTCCTCAGCAGAGCAGAGGCTTACTCTGTAGGAAGGAGATCCACCTCGTTTGTGTATAAAGAATTGCTTTCTCCCCACTTTCTAAGTAATCATAACCGGAACCTGACTTGGAAGCAGGTTTCAGCATTCTTGTTGTGCCGGACATTGTCCTCACTCCCACTTCTGCTGTGGGTTCCCCCTCCCCTGCACTGCATGGTCTTCCTCAAAGATGACCAGGGATTCAAGGCTCTCCTGTTGGCACAGAAAGTGAAATCCATTGCTCGAGGACTGTTCCCTCAGGAGAGCCCTAAAGAAAGTGAGTGCCTACACCGCTCACCCCTCTTTAGGAGACCCCAAGGGAAGGAGTCCCTCCAAAACTAATGCAGCCAGGTCCCTGACCGGGTACACCTCCCAGAGTCCACATCTGCTCATACACAAGCCCCCGATGCAGATTGGGACATCCAGGCCCTGCAGGGACCCCAGCTGGACCCAGACAACTTGAAGTAATTTAATATGCAAAGCACGTTAGCATAGTAAAGGCTCTGAGAAGTCCTGCAGAAAGGAAACACGCTTAACTTTGCTTAACTCAGTTTTTTCCATGTGTGACTAACCCTGGAATACTTTCCCCATGCCAAGCCCTTTATCTCACTAAGTAACATTGCACAGGACACTGCGGAACATGACGTACCGGAGGCACAGCCGTGTCCAGCCCTCTGGAGGATAGAGATAACATCTCATTCAGCTTTGGGTCCATAGAACCTAGCACAGGGTCTGGAAAAGAGTGTTTGTTGCATGAATATATGGGCAAATTAATGAAGTCATGCCATTTTTAGCATAGGCTGAACCTGGGATTTCTAACTGTGTGCCAAACACTCTTTTCCAGGACAATTAAGCCTGTGGCCAAGGCATAGCTTTGTTAAGACCAAATCTTTTTTTTTTTCAGCATTTACACCAGTTATAACCTGGCAGGCCTTGGACCAGATCTGCCTAACATATGTGTTTTGTTTGGCCAGAACAAGGGTTTAGTTTTTATTTTTTATGCCTTTAGGTAAGGCCTGAAGTCCACAGTGTAGCCAGGTTCTGCCTCTCCCTTCCCTATCCCAGCTTCTTCACACATTTGCATCACCTGCTTAGCTTCTGAGTTTGCCACCTTGGTTTAAATCTCCCTGGGAAGCTGCTTTTTCAATCTGACCATGAACATCATGAATTTATTTTGAAATGGATTTGCCCAGATGAGAAATGCACAGATCTTTAAACCGTAGACTGTTTGCAGTGCGGTATCTGTACAGTCAACTGTATAGCCACAGTCATCTTCCTGGCTAGCTGGCCAGCACCAGGCCCTAGGACATGACACTGCTGCTCCTGGTCCAGGGCCACTCTCTGAGATCTGCTGCGCTACTGTTTACAAAGTCCCTCCACATCTTATTAGACCCCGACGACCAAACTACATCATGAACAGGGCAGGATCACTACCCCCGGTTCACAAATGAGGAAAGGGCGACTCAGAGAGGTTAATCAATGACCCAAGGTCACACAGCTTGACTTGAATTGGGGTCATCCAGTGCCAAGTCAAGCTGTCTGCTGGCAAGGATGTGGCTGAAAGAGGCCACTCAACATTATTCTGCTTTATGACAAGGACAAGGGGAGTGGCCTTCTGCAGGAGAGACCTCTGCCTGCAAAGCAGGAGCCAGTGGCCTCCCTGCATCCACCTGAGTGCAAGGACTCCATACTGCAGCTCTACACAGACAAGAAGTGAGATGGTCCAGTCCCCCCTTGTTCACACCTCCGGGGTGCTAAGGCAGGAGAGAAGCAGAGATGTGCTTCCCCCGGCGCTGAGATACCCCCTGCTCCATTTTCTGTGTAGCAACCAGAGTGGAGTGAGAGACAGGCACAGACAGGCACAGACTGCAGCTTTTGGGTGGGAAGACAGGCTGGAAGATGGGGGGAGTGTGACCATATGGAGCAAGAGAAACAGAATTTGGCATTGCAGCCTCCACAGATGGGCCTGCTTATGTCCAGACACGATCTGAGGCCAAAGACTGAATCATCTCTCTAGCAATTTCTTGTTTCCAAACACGTCTTTTGAAGAATGTGGGGATACTCTCTGCAGATACCAGAAACTCTTGCTGGGAAAGAATATGCAGACAACAGATAAGAAAAGTTGCTTTTGGGGGAAAAGAAGGGACCCTAAATGTCCACTTGAGTGGGGTGGAAGCCAGCGGATAGTAAGGGGGAGCCTGGTGGTTTGGGGGTCCATATAAAGTGTTTTATGTGTGTTTTCTTGTGTGATTCTCACAACACTGTAACAGAGTTATCATTGTTGTTGTTGTTATCTGCCATCAGTGTGGCTTCTGACTCATGGAGACCCCGTGCACAAGGGAACGAAATGCTACCTGGTCCTATGCTATCTCCATGATTGGCTGAGGATCAGACTGTTGTGATCCACAGGATTTTCACTGACTGAGGCTCAGGTCTTTCCTCCTAGTCCATCTTAACCTAGAAGCTCCGCTAAAACCTATTAAGCATCGTGGCAACACGCAAGCCTCCACTGACAGATGGGTGGGCTGTGCATGAGCTGTATTATCTGGGAATCGAACCTGGGTCGCCCACATGAAAGGCAGTAATTATACCACTGAATCACCACTGTCCCTGGAGTTATCATTACCAGCCCCTGAGATTATAGAGGGTAAGTGATTTGTCTAAGGTCACCCAGCTGGTAAGGGCAAAATCAGAGTGAGGAAGAGGGGATGGGGCATCCACACATGCCTAAGATTCTTGTGTCAATCTCCTATGTGGTCCTGTGTCCCAGGCTCTGGAGTGGTCTTCCAATAAATTACTGAGTCCCTGCTGAGGTTGCCCAGAGTCCACCTTCAGATAAAGCCTGAGCTGCTCTGCCTGGCATTCGAGGCCCTGCCTCTCTAGTCTTATACCCATCACTCCTCAACATGTTCACCAGCTTGGGTCCAGCCAGGCAACTCATTGTTCCCTGAACACACTCAGTGCTCAATCTTGGTGTTGGCGCCCCTCCAGCCACATCTCTGCGGTTCTTCTTTAAGTTATCTTGTGTCCATGTCTTTTCTCTCCTTGTGTAATTATCTGGCCTTTAAGGACTGTCAGCTCCTTTCCTTTGCCTCTTTTCTCCTGCACTGTAATGAGCATCCCTGACACACATCCACCACCTTCTGGTGAACAGGCCTCTGTCCCCCATGAGGTGTTGTAACAGGGTGGGTATTAGCCTTGTTTCCAACTGAGGCCAGAGGAGGAAAGGGACCTGCCCAGGGTCTCACACCTTGCTGGCAAAGCTGCAGAGATTGAGGCCTAGGTTTCCAGGCTTCAAATCCAGTCTTGGGGAAGGTGACTTTATTTCCTTGAAAACAAGACCTCCGTCACACAGGGGTGGTGCCCACATGCCCCTGGGTTGTCCTTGGGGAGAAAGGAGACTGTATCAATTTCCTGTGGCTGCTGTAACAAACTACCACAAACTTAGTGGCTTAAATAACACAAATTTATTACACACAGTTCTGTAGAAGTCCAACACAAGTCTCACCAGGCTATAATCAAGATGTCAGCAGGACAGCCTTCCTTTCTGAGACCCTGGGAGAGAATATACTTACTTGCCCTTTTTGCTTCTAGAGGCTGCCCACCTTCCTTGGCTCATGTCCCACTCCCTTCATCTTCAAAGCCAGCAATGTTGTATCTCTCAGCTGTTCTTCCTTAGTCACATCTTCCTTTGACTCTCTTCTCCTGCTCCCCTCTCCCACGTTTATGGATCGTTCTGATTACATTGGTCCCATTCAGGTAATCCAAGATAATCTCCCTGTTTTAAGGTCATCTGATTAACAAGCTTAATTCCATCTACAACCTCAAGTGCCCTTTGACATGTTGTTAGGTGCCATCAAGTCGGTTCCCACTCATAGCGACCCTATGCACAGCAGAATGAAACACTGCCTGGTCCTGTGCCATCCTTACAATCGTTGCTATGTTTGAGCTCATTGCTGGAGCCCCTGTGTCAATCCACCTCGTTGAGGGTCTTCCTCTTTTCTCCTAACCCTGTACTTTGCCAAGCATGATGTCCTTCTCCAGGGACTGATCCTCCTGACGACATGTCCAAAGTATGTAAGACACAGTCTCATCATCTTTGCCTCTAAGGAGCATTCTGGTTGTACTTCTTCCAAGACAGATTTGTTCGTTCTTTTGGCAGTCCATGGTGTATTCAATATTCTTCACCAACTCCAAAATTCAAAGGCTTCGATTCTTTTCCGGTCTTCCTTATTCATTGTCCAGCTTTCACATACGTATGATGTAATTGAAAATACCATGGCTTGGGTCAGGCGCACCTTAGTGTTCAAGGTGACATCTCTGCTTTTCAACACTTTAAAGAGGTCCTTTGCAGCAGATTTATCCAATGCAATGTGTTGTTTGATTTCTTGACTGCTGCTTCCATGGCTGTTGACTGTGGATCCAAGTAAAATGAAATCCTTGGCAACTTCAATCTTTTCTCCGTTTATCATGATGTTACTCATTGGACCAGTTGTGAGGATTTTGGTTTTCTTTCTGTTGAGGTGAAAAGCATACTGAAAGCTGTGGTCTTTGATCTTCATTAGTAAGTGCTTCAAGTCCTCTTCACTTTCAGCAAGCAAGGTTGTGTCATCTACATAACACAGGTTGTTAATGAGTCTTCCTCCAATCCTAACACCCTGTTCTTCTTCATATAGTACAGCTTCTCAGATTATTTGCTCAGCATACAGATTGAATAGGTATGGTGAAAGGATAAAACCCTGACACATCCCATTCCTGACTTTAAACCAATCAGTATCTCCTTGTTCTATCCAAACAACTGCCTCTTGATCTATGTACAGGTTCCTCATGAGCATAATTAAGTGTTCTGGAATTCCCATTCTTTGAATGTTATCCATAGTTTGTTATGATCCACACAGTCGAATGCCTTTGCATAGTCAATAAAACACAGGTAAACATCCTTCTGGTATTCTCTGCTTTCAGCCAGGATCTATCTGACATCAGCAATGATATCCCTGGTTCCACGGCTTCTTCTGAAACCTGCCTGAATTTCTGGCAGCTCCCTGTCAATATACTGCTGCAGCCATTTTTTAATGATCTTCAGCAAAATTTTGCTTGCGTGTGATATTAATGATATTGTTCTAGAATTTCTGCATTCAGTTGGATCACCTTTCTTGGGAATAGGCATAAATATGGTTCTCTTCCAGTCAGTTGGCCAGGAAGCTGTCTTCCATATTTCTTGGCATAGGACGAGTGAGCACCTCCAGTGCTGCATCTGTTTGTTGAAACATCTCAATTGATACTCCGTCAATTCCTGCAGCCTTGTTTTTCACCAATACCTTCAGAGCAGCTTGGACTTCTTCCTTCAGTATCGTGGGTTCCTGTTCATATGCTACTCTTGAAATGGTTGAACACTGACTAATTCTTTTTGGTATAATGACTCTGTATTCCTTCCATCTTCTTTTGATGCTTCCTGCGTCGTTTAATATTTTCCCCATGGAATCCTTCACTATTGCAACTCGAGGCTTGAATTTTTTCTTCAATTCTTTCAGCTTGAGAAATGCCAGCTGTTCTTCTATTTTGGTTTTCTATCTCCAGCTCTTTGCACATGTCACTATAATACTTTGTCTTCTCAAGATGCCCTTTGAAATCTTCTGTTCAGTTCTTTTACTTCATTATTTCTTCCTTTTGCTTTAGCTGCTCGACTTTCGTGAGCAAGTTTTAGGGTCTCCTCTGACATCCATCTTGGTCTTTTCTGTCTTTCCTGTCTTTTCAATGACCTCTTGCTTTCTTTATGTATGGTGTCCTTGATGTCATTCCACAACGTGTCTGGTCTTCAGTCACTAGGGTTCAATGCGTCAAATCTATGCTTGAGATGGTCTCTAAATTCAGGTGGGATATACTCAAGGTCATATTTTGGCTCTCACGGATTTGTTCTGATTTTCTTCAGTTTCAAACTGACAGACATGTCGGGGGCCTTTGCCTTGTAACCTAACGTATTCACAAGGCCTAGAGATTAGGACATGAATGTCTTTGGAGAGCCATTATTGTGCCTATCACAGGGACAAAGGGCAGATTCCTGCCCATGAGCCCATCAGTGAGGTCACTTAGCATGGTGCAGATGTGCGAGGGCCTCAGCATCTTTGTCCTGGGGCACAGTCTCACAGGGCTGCCTCCTCAGGCAGACCTTGGAGAGCACATGGATAGGCACCATGACTTCTGACAGTCTTCCCCTTTAAAACCTGGAGCAGTATTCCCAGGGTCAGTTTTCCCAGGGAAACTGAGGCTGCTTTGTTCAGAGGCATTAGATGTTGACAACAAGTTTCCCTCATCTTATTCATCTCTTCATCCATCCCCAGACCCACTGCTCTCCCAATCTCAGGATATGGCACACTCTCCAACCAAATACCACCCCACACAAAATACACACCCAGAGACCTTGCCCATTTGTAGTGAGACTGGATCACTTAGAATAAAATTCAAACTTCTTATCAAGGCCTCAAGGCCCTGCACACTCTGACCTCAAGCTACTATTCCCTGTCCCCTGAGCTCCAGGAAAACCAGCCTCCTTTCCATCACCTGAACAGCCTGTATGTCTTCTTGCCTCGGGGCCTTTGCACATGCTATTTCTTCTTCCCGGAATATTCTTTCTACTCTTCCCCTGGCTGATTCCTGCTCATCCTTCAGATCTTAGTCCAAGTGTTGCTTTCTCAGAGAAATATTCTCTGATGCCGCTCTCCCACTGCAATGAGTTCTCCTTTATCATTGCCTCTTACTGAAACCCAGCTCTTTTTCTTTGTGGCATCTATTTGTGATCATCATCTTTGCCACTGTACAGGACAGAATATACATGAACTCTGATATTGCAGCGAGGTCCTCTTTTAGACCGGTAACTTCAGGATTAAAAAGCACTAAACTCTGGGATTTTATCTTCTCTTTTCAAGAAACCGGAATAAGTCCAGCCTTAGAACCTCACCTCCTTGGGACTGGTTTTTTTCATGGGCTTTGAGGTCATACAGACCCACACCCTGTTCCCTATTCCTCCATCAACAATTGTGTGACCCTGGGCAAGTCACTGTGCCTCTCTGGGCCAATGGCTCAGCTCTACTCAGCTGACTGTACCCAGGAGGGAGATGGAGAGGACTTCACTAGCAGGCCACAGGAAGGCCAGAGGCCGTGCGGTCCGAATCCAACACCCCAACAAGACCAGAACTGGTGCCGGTTAACCAAGATGCAGGTTTGTTCCCAGGGTGCCCTTTCTGATGCCCTCTTCTGTTCATCTCTCATTAGCACCCTGCAGCCTCGGCACAGGACGCATGCTGTGTGGACCAGCTTTGCAACTTGATTATACTGCTCAGAAGGCCTGACTTTCCCATCAAGGACTTCGTGGATATCTCTCTGCCCAGAGCTCAGGGCTGGTCTCAGAAACCAGACTAAGCAGGGGCTAGTCCACTACTGAACTGCCGAGCCTCCAGGTCCACATCTTCTATCTTGTATGCTTCTCTCCCAGCCACATCCCTAGTAATGGAGCCTTAACCAGCCTGTGCTGAGGATGATTCTAAGGGTGGGGTAACTCTCCCCTCTGCCCTCAGCTTCCCCAAAGAGGGGAGGACATTAGGCTGATGGATGAGATAAGCTGGTGTTCCAGATCTCTTGGGGTGACCAGGGGTTGGTTCCTCTGAAGAGGTCCAAGCCACCACTCCCAGTGCCCACCCGCTGCAGGGGAGTGAGACCACACTGCTTAATCTCATCCAGAAGCACCATGATAACATCACGAATCATGAGGGTCAAGATTTTTTTTTCGAGTGCCTACTATTTGCCAGATTTTTACTGAGTGCTTTACCTGCATTTTCCTCCAGACCTCCTGTCATGGATTGAATTGTGTCCCCAAAAAAAGCCTGTCAACTTAGCTGGGCCATGATTCTTAGTATTCTGTGATTGTCCACGATTTTGTGTGATTTTCCTGTATGTTGTAAATCCTATAGCTACGGTGCAATAAGATGGATTAGCGGCAGTTATATTGATAAAGTCTACAAGATTAGGTAGTGTCTTAAGCCAATCTCTTTTGAAATATAAAAGAGAGAAGCAAGCAGAGAGTCAGGGGGACCTCGTACCACCAAGAAAGCAGTGCTGGGAGCAGAGTGCATCCTTTGGACCTGAGGTTCCTGTGCTCAGATGCTTCCAGACCAAGGGAAGACTGATGACGAGGACCTTCCTCCAGAGCCGACAGAGAAAGAAATCCCTTCCCTGGAGCCAGCACCCTGAATTCGGGCTTCTAGCTTACTGGACTGTGAGAGAATAAACTTCTCTTTGTTAAAGCCATTCACTTGTGGTATTTCTATTACAGCGGCACTAGATGACTATGACACCTCCTAACAACCCAAGTTTTAGAGATGGGTAAACTGAGGACAGAGAGATTAACTGTCTTACACATGGTTACCTCAACTTACAAACTGAGAATCCAAGGTGAGAACCATGCTTTCCCTCACTAAGATTATTATATTCATAATAATTAATCCCGTGTACACAGCACTTTGGAATTCCTGGGTGCTCAGCTGCTAGCCGAAAGGTTGGGGGTTTGAGTCTACCCAGAGGCACCTTGGAAGAAAGACTTGGCACTCTACTTCTGAAAAATCAGCCATTGAAAACCCTATGGAGCACAGTTCTGCTCTGACACACATGGGGTTGCCATGAGTCAGAGCTGACTCAATGGAAACTGGGTTTTTTTATGTAGCTCTTAAACCATGTGGAGCGGTTATGCTCTCTAACACATAGACTCACCAGGAGCTGGAATCTGCTCAGTGGCAACATGTTTACTGTTTGGTTTTTACAATCTACAGAGCTCTTTCCCATCTGTCATTCTCACTGATCTTCACAACAATCCCTTGGGCCAAGTAGTATTAGCCCATTTATACAGATGGGAACACTGAGATTCAGAGCAAGGAGCTGACTCGCTCAAAGTCCTACAGCAAGTCAGAGGGCGTATGAGTTATTTATCACTGCATAACAAATTATCCCAAAACTTGGTGTCTCAACACACATTTATTATCTTACAGTTTCTGTGGGTCAGGGATCCAGGCACAGTTAGCTGGGTCTTCTGCTTCCTGGTCTCTCACAGGCTGCCCTCAAGGTGTCAGCCCAGGATCCATGGTCTCATCTGAAGGTTCAACTGGGGAAGGTTCAACTGGGAAAGGTCCACCTTCCAATCTCATTCTTGTGGTTGTTAGCAGAATTCAGTTTTTTGCAGGTTGTTAGACTGAGGGCCTCAGTTGCTCGCTGGCTGTTGACCAGAGATCACCCTCAGCTCCTTGTCATGTGGGCCCAGGGGAAGATTATCCAATAACCAAGGTAAGCACGGATTTACCTTGCAACAGATTTACTGTGAAATGTATGCGAAAACATTCACTACAGATTAGTAAGTAAGCACAAGGAAGCCTGTGTTTACCTCGCTTACCTGAGTCATCCACCCCGTCAGGGATTGTGAATTTGAAAAGAGGCTTTGGTTCTGTAGGAGGGTGTTGTGGGACTGGGAGAGAGGCAGATGCCAGCCATACCTAGAAGCAGAATCTCTGATGTGGTGAAAAAATGTGAAATTGTTCACTACAGATTTGTAAGCACAAGTAAGCCTATGCTTACCTTGCTTATTGGATAATCCACCCCTGTGTGGGCCTCCCAACATGGCAGCTTTCATTACCAAAGTGTACAAGCCGAGAAGGCAATAGAGACACAGACTGCTAGCAAGAAGAAAGTCACAGTCTTTTGCAACTTAATTATGGAATTGGCACCCCAACACTCTTACTGTATTCTACCCTTTAGAGGTATATCACTAGGCCCAGTTCACACTCAGGGAAGGAGATCACACAGAACATGAGTATTAGGAGGTGGGGGTCATCAGGGGCCTTCTTTTAAGTCTGCCTGTCGACCACAGCAGGGAGCTGGGCAGGAACCTGGTGTGTGCAGGTCCGCTTTGGGGCTCTTCCTCCTGGACCTGTTGTAGGTTAAAAACATCACAAAGTTTAGCAAAGCAAAAAGAAAGTTTTATTCGGCATATATTCAAAAAGGCAAAAGTGGGAAGTGGACAAGCATGCTGCTAGAGCCATGTCTGCCCAAGTCCAAGGAAATGTTACAGAACAGATAAAAGTGGGAAGATGGAAAAGCATGCTGCCACAGCTGTGTCTGTCCAAGTCCAAATAATATTACAGAGTCATCAGTATATATCAACATTACAAAATGGGCAAAACCATTGAAAGCATCACCTTTTCACAGATTGGCTAGAAACTGTGATCCTACATTTTGAATTGTCCTTCTTAACAATCATCGGTACAGGTTTCAGTAACGACAGTCAGGAGGGTCTTCACTGGTCCAACAAATTTTCTATTCACTAAATGCTAATAGAAAAAGATAAGAATGCAAATCTTTTCAGTTCTCTTTGATTGGCTTTATGTGAAAAGTTCCCTAAAAGATATTTTTCTTCCTTAAAAGATAATTTCCAAGATTGTCCCCTCTATTGTCTTTATCTCAGGGCCCAGTTGATGTGTCCTTGTGAGTCCTTGTGGGCCCAGCTCCAGCTGCGTCACATTCTTTATGCTCAAGGACGGGGAATAACGATTCCAATATTATTTTCTAAATCAGCCTGGACCGTGGTAACTCACTGGCATGGCCAGCTTCCTCCCGGGGTCATGCTGAGCATGAGCCAGGCTTCCCTTCCCAGGAAGAGAGACAGACAACCACATTTTAATCACATCGTCGCCCCCCAGGGAAGCCTGTGCTCTTCTCTGGATAGTTTTGTTCTCCTTTTACTGCCATTCCCGTCTTTAAATCAAAGCGGTTCTCTGTTTGAGGGCTTCCGGCCCCAGGCAGGAGGAGGATTTATGAGTGGGTAATCGGGAAATGTAATATAAAGGAGTCAAGACCCAGACGGTAATGTATACCGAGAGGTCCTGGGGAGGCAGGTGGCCAGGGCCTGGTGACCTCTCAGGCCCAGCAACCTCACGGCCTCTGCTTTATGAAACTCTTCCATCATCCTTGCCTGCTGTTACCCACGGGGTCCCTCCTCGTGGCCTGCACTGCAGCCCCCACCCCCAGAGAGAATCAGGCGGCCTGCAACTGCCGGAAGCTGACTCTCCAGAACTGCTTCCACTGTCCCCCATCTTCTGCCTCTCCTCCTCCCCGTCTCCAATCCTTCTAGGCACCACCTAGATCAATACATTCCCTTCTTGGTGCCTCTGCTCAGGCTGGTTCCTAGAACTGCCTTCCCCTTTCCCCATAGCCCTGTGTCCAATCCTCCTTCCCTACCTGCTTCTGCAAAAGCTGGACGCTCACTCTCCCTCCCTAAGATGCTCCCAACTCACCCTCTGGCCCTCTTTCATGGCACTGAGCACCACGGGCCTTAATATTAAGGTCCATTCTGTCCATCCATTGTCCCTCCATTAGACTGAAAGCTCTTCCTGCCAGTATCTCCCAGGGAAGGTAATTAATAAGGCCAGAAGTGCCTTTGGTTGGAAAGAAAGTCAGTGCTCTCCTGTACCCATTGCACGCATGGGTCAGGGGCTGTCACCCCCCTGCTCCCACCTACCATTGCCTCCTCCTCTCATCTCTGGGTTACCTTACCTCTCATACCAGGCCCTGGGCCTGCCTGGGTACAGCACCCCAGCCCTGCCACATACAACATGCTCCCAGCACCTACACTAAAAATCCCACAAGTGTTAGGCAGATGATGGGTAGAGGCAAAAGATCCAGTGAACCCATGTCTACCCAGACACATACATGGGGCCACAGATACCCAAAGGAACGCAGACACTTGTGCTTAGAAAAAGGCTACTCCATGGCCATCTAAGATACTCCACTGGTCTCACCCCTTTGGGAGCATGGAAGAATGAAGAAAACTAAAGACACAAGGGAAAGATTGTCCAAAGGACTAACGGATCACTTCTACCATGGCCTCCACCAGACTGGGTCCGGTATAACTAGATGGTGCCTGGCTACCACCACTGACAGCTCTGACAAGGATCACAATAGAGGGTCCCGGACAGAGCAGGAGAAAAATGCAGAAAAAAATTCTAACTGAAAAAGAAAGACCAGACTTGCTAGCTTGACAGAGACTGGAGAAACCCTGAGAGTATGGCCCCCTGGATACCCTTCCAGCACAGTAATGAGGTCACTCCTGAGGTTCATCCTTCAGCCAAAGATTGAACAGACCCATGGAACAAAAAAAGACTAAAGGGGCACACCAGCCCTGGGGCAGATGCTAGAAGGCAGGAGGGAACAGGAAAGCTGGTAATAGGGAACCCAAGGCTGAGAAGGGATAGTGTGGACATGTCGTGGGGCTATTAACCAGTGTCATAGAACAATGTAACTAGTCTGTTCTGTACACCTTCATCTAAAGTACAATAAAAAAAATTAATTTAATTAAAAAAAAGAAAAAGGCTACTCCACCCTTCCCTGCTGTCTACCTGGCCCAGTTGTCCTTGCACAGGCCTGCTTGGGTAACCCGGGAGTGATCCCTGACTCCTTCTTCCTCAGGTTACCCCAATCAGTTCCGTGTACCCCAAGTTCTACCTTCTGTGGAAAGTGCTCCCCACATATGCACCCCTTTCTCCACCCTAACTGCCACCTCCCCATCCAGGCCACCACGTCTCCCCTCGTCATTACTCTCCTTGCTTCCACCTCATCTTATTCATCATAGTCTCCACTCAAGTGACCAGGGGGAAAAAAAAGCCCGTTGCCATCAAGTCAAATCTGACTCATAGTGACCCTATAGGACAGAGTAGAATTGCCCCATAGGATTTCCAAAAAGCAGTTGGTGGATTCAAACCACCAACCTTTTGGTTAGCAGTAGAACACTTCAAGCACTGTGGCTCCCAGACATGGTTTAATCCGGTCACTTTGCCGTTCAAAAACTTTTGGTGGCTGCCAACTGCCAGAGGAACAGAGCTCAGCAAATCAGCCTGGCATTCTAAGCCCTCCCAACCTGCCTGGCCCTGGGGGCTTCTCTAGCCTCATCTCCCACTTGCCTATTATCTCTACTCACTCTTTTTTCATTATTATTTTATTGTGGTGAAAATATTCGTAACAAAACATCTCAAGAGTTTCTACAACTCGGTGGCATTGATTACATTCTTCAAGTTGTATAACGATTCTTGCTGTTCTTTTCGGAATCCTTCCACCATCTTAACATAAACTCAGTGACCCTAAGCAAACACTCCCCCTCCCCCCCTCCCTGCCACCCTGGTAACCACTAATAATCCTTGGTTTATATATATTTGCTTATTTCATATAAGTGAGATCATACGGTATTTGTCCTTTGGCAGCTGACTTATTCCTTTCAGCATGATGTTTTCAAGGTCTCCCCTCCCTCTTGTGGACCAGTCACCCTGGACTACATCCTGTTCCCCAGTACTCCTGCTACATATGTGGTCCCTCCACTCGGAATGCTCTTTCTCCTCATCTGGGCCCATCTAACCCTACCATCCTTCTAGGACAGCTCAAAGGCCACTTCCTCCATGAAGCCTTCTCTGACCACGACCCAGGAGGCAGTGGACTCTGAGTTTTCTGATCTCCCAGGGCCCAGGGGCTGGGTTTAATTTGGGGCCTCAAAGACTTTGCATTAAAGGTATTAAAGGTATCCAAGCCTGGCCATTCCTCCCCTGAATTGTGAGTTGGGGAGTAGAAGGGGGGATTCGGGGGATGGTCAAGGAGCCTGCCTCACTCCTCTCTTCCAAACCTCACCCCCTGACTCTGCCTTCTCCACAGAGACAAAGACAAAGGCAGCCCTTGGGGGAGGGGAGCCGTCTTGAAATCTCTTGGAGGCGCCTGACAGCTCAGTCCCACAGAGGAGAAAGCGTGCCCAGAAGGCTGTGCTTCCAGGGAGGGGTTCTCACCAGAAGGCTCTGTGCTGGGATGGAGCCAGGGAGTGTTTGCAGGAGCCCAGAGGGGCAGGGGTATGTGTGTGGTGGGGAGAGACTTGGCAGCTGCTGGGTGGTTTATGATAGGCTCTTATTCTGGTTTTCTGATGTCTTTGTTCAGAATCCCCAGGCCGAAGCTGCAAACCAGGCACTGGAGGAGGACAGCTCAGAGAAGAGGCCTTGGGAGGAGTCAGCTCCCCTTTCTCAAGGGGACACCTGGGAAAGGGGAGGAGGCCCTAGGAGGAGCCCTTTGTTAAAGTGCATCCTTCTGACTGGGGGCAGGGTCACGGCCCTTCGGCATCTTGGGCTGATTCTTGCTCCTGTCTTCTCTGTCTGTCCTGAGTCTGCTACCTCTCCCTCTGCACCGGCTCCTTCTCCTCAACAGCCCCCTGAAGTTGCCCACCCCCCTCCCACCATCCCCTGCTCCCTTTCCTAGCACTACCCTCACTTGGGATGCCAGGGAAAAACATTAGAAGCCCCTGCCTTCCTCTTCTTTGGCACCCCATCCTGTTCTATTGTCTAAGCCAACGTATTATCTTTTGTCCCCACTTTCCCTGACTCTGAAGTACTTAACAAGCAACACATCTCCAAAAGACAGCCCAGTTTCCAGTCTCTTAGGCACCTGGAACTCAATAGTCCCAAACAGAATGTATAGTTTCCCCCCTCAAACCTCCTTCTCCTCCTGAATTCCCCATCTCAAGAATGACATCACGCTCCACTCAGTCCACAAAGCCTGCAGTGGCCCTTCCCTCCAGGTCCAGGTTCAATGCCAGCTGTGTCACTTGTAAGTTGTGTGATCAGAAGCCTCGGTTTCCCCATTTGCAAAATGAGATGATAGCAGTATGGACCTCGTAGACGTTGTGGAAGGATAAAATAAAATAATTCACGCAGAGTTGATTTCGATTCATGGTGATCCCATGTGTTGCAGAGTAGAACTGCTCCATAGGGTTTTCATGGCTGGGACCTTTTGGAAGTAGATTGCCAGGCCTTTCTTCCAAGGCACCTCTGCTTAGATTTGAACCACCAACCTTTCAGTTAATAGCCAAGTGCTTAATCATTTGGGCCATCAAGGGACTCTCCAGCTAGCTGAAGAGGGTTTCTATTATTTACAAGTCCTAACTCCTACGGTGGAGTTCTGGTGGTGCAGTGGTTAAGAACTTGGCTGCTAACCAAAAGGTCGGCAGTTCAAATCCACCGGCCACTCCTTGGAAACCCTGTGGAGCAGTTCTACTCTGTCCTATAGCGTTGCTATGAATCGGAATCTCCTCAGCTGCATTGGGTTTGGTTTTTGTTTTTTCAACCCCTACAGGGAGGGTCAGTACTCTGAGCCACATGGCCTGGACCTCCCTGAGGCTCCGGGGGGAGGTCTGTGTGGTAACTGTGTATGACTGTGGAGGTGGGCACATGAACCTACACGGAGCCCAGGGCCGGGGACATCAAGGGCCCTTTTTTTTTAACCTTGAACTTTAAACACCACTCCTGTCCCTTACCCTCTCTGGGCAGCATTGGTCTGTAGGAGGAAGGAGCGGCATGCTGAGGCGCTCTCAGCTCTCCCCTTCCTTTATTTCTATCCCCACACTGGTCACACAGCAAGCACTGGATGGAAGTGTGTAGGGCTGAGCAGAAGGATCCTGAGAATCCTTAGTCCTGTGGCAGAGGATAGTCTGAGGGGAAGGAGTGAGTCCCGAGAGAGCATTGTCACTTCTTAGAGAAAAGGAGAACAGCTAGAAAAGCCCCAGTCAGCTGCCCCAGGCAACCAGAAAACAATTTGCAAGATGGAATTCAACAAGCAATGCCAACAAGATCATAATGACCATATTTATGGGAGAATGTGGAGGCCCTAGCGCAGGTTTTCATTATCGTGTGTACAAATGTGATGGGCTCCGTGTAGCCAGCCTCCTGCTCAGGGCGGCAGCTGTTGGCTGGTGTAGGGTAATTTGATGTAAATCACCCCCAAATATGGTAATTTCCTTCTCTGTCAAGGGAGTTTAAAGTCACAAACTTGGAGATGTTGGCAGCAGATGTTTTCTTACTTCTCTGGAGGCTGCTGGTATAGTGGAAAAGGGCAAGTAAACCCAGAGACAATGTTACTTTCACTGCCTCCCACTGCCTGCTGCATGACCTGGGTGAGCCACTTAACCTAACTGAGCATCAGTTTCCTCATCTGTAAAATAGGCACAATGTCCTTCCAAGGTCATTTTGGGTATTAGAGAAGATATACCCAGAGCGCCCAGCACAGTGCTTTTATCTGTATTAGTTTTTCAGAACTCAGAGGTGGCAGTTGTGGGGGGTGGACGTTCAGCTCCCAGGACCACCCCTTGGTCCTCAACAGTGGGTTCCCCCAGTGAGCAAACAAGAAGAAAAAAATGATTAAAGTAAAAAAGATAGTGCTGGGGAGAAATGTCTGACCTCGGACTGGATGACTAAGAGTTAATGTCTTTAGGATCTAAGAGCTCCTTGGAATTTGTGAGAAAAAACATCAATACCCTGATATGTAAATGAGTAAAGAGCACAAATAGGCAATTCACACCAGAGAAAACAAATAACAACCAAGTACAAGAAAAGATTTTCCCCCCTTTTCTTTTTTTTTTTTCTCCCTTAACCATTAGTGAAAGACAGCAAATTAAAGCAACCTCAAGGTGGCTTCATTCCAACAAAATGGGAAAAACATTAAAAACAGAATACCTGGTGCAGGTAAAGTTTCTAGTGGAAGTGATATGCTCAGCCAGGAGCTGGCTGCCTCCATTGGCGTGGACATTTTGTAAGGCAATCTAACCATATGTACCAAAAGTTGAATAAAGATAAATGATCAGGAATCTCACTAACGAGAGTTTCTCCTGAAGAAATCTTTCAGTAGAAGGAAAAGCCAAATGAACACAAAGGTGCTGTGAAAAAACAAAAAAGGAGAGGACATGACGGCAGATGCCAAGGTAAGTGGTGGACCCAGTCAGGACGCTTCCACGTGACATGCTCAGCTCTTAAAAGGGTCGTTATGTTTTGAAGAGTGGTTGTATCATGTGGAATAATGTTTATGGCATGTTTTCATTAAAAAAAAAAGAAGAAAATGCTGTTTACAGAATGATTGAAACTGTATGCCCATGTGCCTGAGTGAGGCCAGCTGTGGAGGGGGTGAGCGGGCAAAGATGAGAGGATGGAGAGTGGGGCGTTCAGCACAAAGGGGAGACCACTCTCTGGGACGAGATTTCTGTCTCTAAGTCTCAAAAAGTCATCCCAGAGCAGAAGCGGCAGCAGACGGGCTTTGACGGGTCCTGAAAAGCAGGCCTGGGGTGTGAGGGAAACTCTTTCATTGAGCAGATGGCAGCTTAGCTCAGGGAAAATCCTTGTGGTCAGAGCCTTCTAACAGTGAAAGGAGCTGGCTCCTGAGGTAGTGAGCTCCCAGGGTCTGGAGGTGTGCAAGCAAAGGCTGGAGTAGAGTCAAGCACTGGCTGGGCAGCCAGATGAGATGTTATCTAGGATGGTAAAAGGTTCTAATCACAGCCCATCTGGCCAAGTTTTCCCCAAAGAGAAACAGGGTAAACCCATTTGTTCATGGAACATAAGAAAGGAATGAGGGAGAGAAAGAAGGAAGGGGGGTAGGGAGGGAAGGAAAGAGAAAGAGAAGGGGATAGGGAGACAAAAAAGGAGACAAAGAAGGAAGGGAAGGAGGGAGAGAAGAAGAGAGGAAGGAAGGGAGAAATAAAGGAAGAAAGAAAAGAAGGAAGGGTGAGAGGGAGAGAGGAGGGAAGAAGGAAGGAAGAGACCAAGAGACAAGGCCTGTCATATGCTAAACAGGGATCTAATCCCTTTGTAAACACTGTCAGAAACTTGTCTTCCTAATTGAAAAGCCCGTGAGGGCTGGTTAATCCAGTCCACGTCAATGAGAGCAAAACACATTAAAGCAGATATTGACTCCAGTCCTCACAGTGCTGCAGCTGAAGACACCAAGAGGAATAATTGCCGAAGCGAGGTGGGGCCAGCCAGACCTCTGTGGACATTATCTCGCTGCTTATTCGCTTAAACCAGCCTGAAACAAGACCCAGTCATACTCCAAGGAGCTGCAGGATTTTCATGGGGAAAGCAATACTCCCATTACTGGGATCTTTGTCTCCCTTGAATGGAAGAAAATGGCCTTAAAAATAAAGCCTAGATAAAAACATTCACTCAGATGAGAATAGCAGAGAACAAACCTGTTCATGGGATTTTTGGTTGTCAGTTTTCTTCTTTTGGTCCATTTGATGACTTCAGAAAGAAATCATTACCAATCCAAAGATGGGCCTTTTGGGAGCCCAGGCATAAGGCTATGTCTGACCAATTCTGTCTCCTGCTTGTGGCATTTAACCTTGCCTACGCAAGGTTAATGCTCTTCTCTTTGGCTTGGCTTTGCTCTTAGCAAAAATTCTCTCATCGTATTTTCAAGTAATTACTGAGGCCATAAAGTGCTGTGGCTGAGGGCCTAGAACTTGGTGCAGGGCTCATTCCAGCCTTGCCATCCCTCACCTGGATCTCACGACACTTGTGTCTCCAGTTTACTTGCCTCCAGTTTCACCCTTTTCAATCCACCCTCCACACAGGCTACCAGAATATTCTGTCTAGTTTATAGCTCAGATCATGCCTCACTCCTACTTAAAGGCTCCTCGTCACCTGCTGGATAAAGCCACAAACCATTCATCTCCCTTAACCACACTCCTAATCACCACCACCCTGAATTCCCACCACTGTGCCAAGTATCCCCAAAGAGAAATAGGGTAAATCCATATGTTCATGGAATGCAGGGAAAGAATGAGGGAGAGAAAGGAAGGGGGAGGTAGGGAGAGAAGGAAAGAGAAACCTAAACACACCCTAAACTCTGGCCATTGATCTGCTAAAAGAAAGCGACTTAATTTTGAGTTAAGTCCAAAAGAAGGACTCAAACCAAAACGCTTTGGCCAATGCACTTTACATTTCATATAACACATAGTCATCTGGTTTGAAAGATTTTAAAATTTTATAATGCTAGTCCCATTGCATTATACAACACTTCACAGTTTACAAACCTTTTCAAATAGAGTATCTCATTTAATCCTCACCACAACTCTGTGAGGTGGATATTATTATCCCCATTCTCAGAGGGAAGAGGACTCAGCCGAGGTCGTCCAGAGGTTGGAGGTAGAGCTGGATCCAAGGACAGGAACTCAACTTAACTGAGCACTGTTTGCAGTCTGGGCAGACAGTTCCTAATTACAGAACAGGAAACTGAGGCACAGAGGGGTAAGGAACTTGCTCACGTCACAGTTATTGAGTAGTGTAGGAGCTCTATAGATCCAACCAAATCCATCGAGTTCAATGTCCCATTCTCCTTCTCCTATACTCCAGCTGCCTTTCTGAGGCCTTTAACCTTGGCAGTCATTCTTCACTGGGTTCTGGGCAAAGGGTCTGATGGGTCATTATTTAGAATGTGATGGAAAGTGGGCATTTAACCAGACAACAGCTGTCACGTGAATTGAGTGACCTAGTTGTCCCTGAGAAATGTACGTCCCCTTGGAGCAACTCCCAGTCTGCTCTGATATAACTAATGGAAAATCCATGGCCCATCCTGAACCTGTCGTCTTATTGTTAGCTGCCATCGAGTTGACTCTGACTCCTGGCGACCCTTTGAACAACAATGCAACATCATCCACTTCTGTGCTGTCCTCATGGTCACTGTATGTAGGAGTCCAGCGTTGCAGCCACTGTGTATTTTGAGTGCCTTCCAGCACAGGGGGCTCACCTTCCAGCACTACATCAGATGATCTTCTGTTATCATCTATAGAGTTTCCAATGGCTAATTTTTTTTTTTTTAATTTTTAGAAGTAAATTGCCTAGTTTTGGTCTGGAAGCTCTGCTGAAACCTATCCGCTATAGGAGACCCTGCAGGCATTTGAAATATTGGTGGCATAGGTTCCAGCATCATAGTAACATGCAAGCCACCACAGTATGACAAACTGAAAAACGGGGGGTAGGAACCTGATGGCAGAGAGACTTACACCCTGAAGCAGCCACCAAATTTTAGTTCTATTGGGGTCGAGGGCTTGCCCAACGCAGACTGATGAGCAGGGTATTGCATTCCCTCAAGTTGTGTTCTGCGAACTGCTTTGAAATCCTAGGACAACACATTAAGAAGGCATCTTTGGTTATTTGTTCATCTATTCATTCATTCAACAAGCATTTCTTGAGAACCTACACCATGGCGGGTGCCTGCGATTCCCAGGTGAGTAAGACACAGCCCCTACCTTCAGGGGCTCACCGTCTAGTGGATGAGACATACTGGTAAACATACAAGTAAGAGGCTTTCTTGTCCAGCTCTTACCTTGACCACATGAAGGAACTGAGGCCAAGAGAGGGGAAAGGCCATAATCTGCTATCAAAAAAGAGATGTGCTACAACTTTGCGTTGGAGCCAGAAGCCTCACAATGGCATTTTTTTAGGAGGCTGAAGGGATTGAGATTTCTGTTTTCCCCAAGGCAAGCTGTAAGAGCATTTCTTTGACAATTTAGTAAAACATCTGTGTTTACAAGCAAGATAAGGAGGAATGTGGCAGGCCAGGCCTCTGTGGCTGCCTCAAAGATGCAGTCTGAGGTAGAGCCGTGCAGAGGCTGAGCAGCCTGGACCTGCCCAGAGCTGTGGGTGCTGGTCTCTTCTGCTCTCGGCTTCTCCTCCCAGTCTCCCATCTTGGTGGATGCTGGCAAACCCTGACCTGGAACCAGGCCTGGAGTGGCTGCTTAGGGAGTGGCTGTTTGATAAATGCATTTCATCTCATCTCTGCCCGTTTCCATCCAACACTCAGTTTACATTGGGATTAGAATGTTTCTTAACTCTGCTGTTCCCGTTTCCCACAAGGTAATGTTATTTTTATTAGGTGATGTCAAGTCGGTTCCTGCTCGTGTATAATGAAATGTGCAAAGACCTGGAGTTAAGAAGGCAATGGCAAGCTCCTTATCCTCACATTCATAGACTTCACAGAGCCCACCTCTCCAGCCTTGTCTCCTTCCCTACCTTCCACACACTCATACATTCATGCTGAACCCAGATGAAAGAAAGTTCTCGTTGTAGTCAAGCATGTACCTTCTTTTCTCTAGGCCTTCACTGATGCTGTTCCCTCTGCCTGGAACACTCCTCCCTGACCCTCTGCTGCCTGTCCTTTAAGGCCCCTCCTCTTCCCTGCCTAGAAAGATGCAATGGGTGCCTCCTCTTTGAGCATCCTCCAAGGCTAGCACTTATCATGTTGTTGTGTGCCATCAAGTTGATTTTGACTCATAGTGACCCTATAGGACAGAGTAGAACTGCCCCATAGGGTTTTCTAGGCTGTCATCTTTATGGGACCAGATCACTGGGTCTTTTCTTCCTCAGATCCACTGGTGGGTTAGAACTGCAGACCTTTTGGTTAGCAGCCCGGTGCTTAACCATTGCACCACCAGGGCTCCTTGCACTTATTACATAGTGTACTATACAGGTAGTCCCTGAGTTATGAAGACACATTTGAGTTACAATGAACCACACTTACAACTGTCCCTTTTATTTATTTTGGGTTTTATTTTATTTTATTTTTTTAGTATAGCTTATCATTAGTATATCTTCCTGGCCTGAAGTTACTGGAAAATGCATGCAGGGGACGTGGAAAAAATTGCTGAGTTACGTGAACATGCTATAACATTTGATCAGGATAATATTATGGAAGGGATTGGTGGAAAATTGTTCATATGGTGAAAACGCTGAATTTAGAACTTGATGTTGCTGATGTGGAACAGTTCATCATGAAGAAGGGGAATTGACAGATCAGGACTTAATGGACTTGGAAGAGAAAAGAAATGCTGAAGAAGAAAAAAAAATAGTGAGGAAGAAGAAGGAGAGAAGTTGTCAAAAACTTTACAGTGAAAGGATTAGCTGGAGTTTTTTCTAAACTAAATCAGGGGCTTCAGTTGCTTGAAAACAGGGACCCAAACGCTGATTGCTTTGCTAATGTCGATAGTCAGATTTGGGAAACATATGAAGAAAAGAAGGAAAGGACCATTCAGACAACTTTCACTAATTTTCTGACTAGAAATGCCATTGCCATTCTCAGGAATAATCCAGAATGATCAGGACCTTCCACAAGTGGAGTTATTACTGCAACTGACAAAATGCCAACGTGGTCCAACTATTCTTCATTGTTGGAGTAAATTTTTATGATTTGTGTACTTTTTCTGTATATATGTATTAAAGTATATATGTATTAAAATATATCTGTAAGTTTATATGCAGTGTTTTCAACCCCCAAAGACAAATAAAGATTGAATGTATAAAGATACTGATTTTAAAAAAGAAAATAATAATGAAAACTTAAAAAAAAAGATATTCTACTTACGTATGTTAGAACCAACTTGCAGCCAGACTTACATACGTCAGAACCGACTTATGACCAGAGTCGTTGGAATGGAGCCCGGTGGTAAGTCCGTGACTACCTGTGTTAATGTTTTGTGCATCTGTTTGCTCTGTTGAGCTTTAAGAGCCCTGAGGGCAGTGGTGGCATCTGGTGCCTCTGGGCTACGGTGGATGCTATGCAACAACTTGCTCAACACCATTCCACCCTCCTAGTTGAGAAACCACTCTAATTCTCCTGGAATCCAGATTTCTGGGGCCATGGAGTTGAGGTGACCCACCCATGCCATTTGCCCTTAGGTGTCATTTTGAACCTTGAGATTTTAACCATTAAAAACCTGATGCCGTCGAGTCCGACTCATAGAGTCAGTAGGAGAGAGTAGAGCTGCCCCATAGCGTTTCCAAGGAGCTGCTGGTGGATTTGAACTGCTAACCTTTTGGTTAGCAGCCAAGCTCTTAACCACTGTGCTATTGAGCCTTTAAGGACTCCTTGAGCCTTTAAGGAACTGGTTTTCCGGGAGTTACCTTCAGGTCAAACCTAGTCAGCAGTTTGATGGAAAAGGTTTTGCCTTAGGCGTTGGGCTCTTTTGGAGAACTATCTCTGTGGTCAGTTTCCAGAAGCCAGATCTCCAGGATCTGACTGGAAGCTGTGTTTTAGGATATATGGTATGTCCTTAATGACCTTTTTACAACTGACTGACCCTGAAACCCTGCACATGCTCTGAGAAACCAACACGGAAGGAATTTACAATGACCTTCAGGAGACTACTCTGGCTTTCACTATTTCCTCTTTGGAGAGCCTTCCAGATACCTTTGAGCTGATGCTGCCCAATTCGAATCATATCTACTTGTGAGAAATACATTGTTACACTAATATCTGGTGTTTCTCTTCACATTTACATTTTTTAACATAGTTGAAGAGGCTAGAAAGCTAAACTCCATGTTCTCCAGGCTCCCACGCAGCCAAAGTTCTGGTTGTGAATTGGGTTCACCAGTGAGATGTACTCCTGTGGAAACACGAGGCTTTTCTACAGCAGCCTTCCCATGTCCGCTCTCCATGTCCCTGGGCTTTGAGAAACTGTCACAGGGGCAGAATGGTCTGAATGTGCCTTCTGCACGTGCCTGGTCAGAAGAAAATGAACAAGGAGAGATTTGGAGAGAGTATCATGCAACAAACTATCCGTTAAATAACCTGGGAGAGGGCAGGTAGCTTTTTTGCTCTTTCTGAGGAGAAACAGCTGATCCAACCCTATGACTAGGGTGATGCCCAAAGTAGATGCAATCGCAGTTTATCTGTTCTTGAAATGACATTCCTCCTTCCGTGGAGGACTAACTTGGAGTTAAATCTTAACTCTACCGTTCTGTCACTAGGTGGACACTTCTACTCTCAGAGCCTGTTTCTCAGTCTATAAAATGGGTCTGATGAGCCCACCCAACCACCCAGTCTAAGGTCATGGATGTGGAAGTGCTTTGTAGACTGTGAAGTAAATCCACTCAGGAGGTTGTTTTTCTCATCTCTACCAGAAGAAGATCCTGGGTACCCAGCAGCATCTGAGTTTTGTCCCCCTGGACAAAGGATAAGGAGCCCTGGTTGTGCACTGGTTAAGCACTCAGCTGCTAACCAAAAGGTCGGCGGTTCAAACCTACCAGTTGCTCTGAAGCAGAAAGATGTGGTAGTCTGCTTTGGTAAAGATTTACAGTCTTGGAAACTCTATGGGGCAGTTCTACTCCATCCTAGAGGGTTGCTATGAGTGGGAATTGACTTGATGGCAACAGGTTTGGTCTTGGTTTGGACAAAGGATTCTACCAGAAAAAGCATTCAGGAAGCAAAACTCATAACACAAAGCCTGACTAAAAAGATTGTCAGTCGAATCCCCCCCAAGCCTGGAGTCCCACAGGTTGGTGGAGGCAGGATCCGCACACGAATGCACCCAGGAGCTTTAGGTGTCTTATGGCTGAGAATAGGAAGGGTGGTAGGCCTGGGCAGAG
Source organism: Loxodonta africana (assembly GCF_030014295.1). Classification (NCBI taxonomy): domain Eukaryota; kingdom Metazoa; phylum Chordata; class Mammalia; order Proboscidea; family Elephantidae; genus Loxodonta; species Loxodonta africana. The sequence goes on along the minus strand of NC_087350.1, from coordinate 79,425,229 downwards.
TCAGGGTCCAGGGCCAGGGGCTCCAGCAGCAGGAGGGAAAGACTGGAGAGAGAGGCCCATCCTCAGTCCTCTGGGTGGTGACCTGTGACACAGCAGGCTAAGAGGAGGACAGCAGCCAGGGACACAGGGATCCTGGAATCTAGGCCCAACCCTGCCATGGGCTCATTGTGTGCTCTTGGACAGGCCCCTTTCCCTTTTGTAAAACAAGAACTAGATGGTCTCTAAGTTCCCCCTCTAGCCTGAGATTCTGTAGTTTAATGAGAAATCACCCCTCCTTGGCCATCTATTCCTGCACAAGCCCACAATTCTATGAAGGTGGAGAAGGCAGGTCATCCTATGTTCACTTGGAAATTAATTCCCTGACTCAATCTATTCTCCACCAAGTGCTCGCTGTTGCCTTTCCAGATTTCCATACGAGAGTCACAGCTCCAGGTATCTCTGCATTTGATGCCGTTTCTCATCAGCTCAGAGAAATCTCTTCTCCCAAATCACAGCCAAGTGGAGCCATCTGCGACATGAAGCTGAAAGCAAAGCAGCAAAAAGACTTCTGTGTGTGTTGGGAGTGGAGAAGAGGTCAGAAACCACCCCTCAGCCCTGGGGGCTGAGACAATGTTGGAACACCAGACCTTGACCATAAGATGGGTAAGAAGAAGGGACCATCTGCATCCCATGAAACCATTCTTCCTCACAACCACCTCAGCAGTTCAGTGCCATTTCCCCCATTTTGGAGATGAGGCAATCAAGGCTCAGAGAGGTGAAGTCACCTCTCCTAAGTCACACAGCCAGTGGCAGAATCGGGGTTCAAGTGAAGTCTTTCTGGCTTTCCACTGTGCTATACGACCTCGCATTGACACTGATCTAGTTCCAACACTTGCAATCTATTTCACAAGTCTCGTTGGTGGCGTCACCCTTCAAGGGCAAGAGCTGGGTGGAGTCAGCTCTCATCACAGGGCTCACAGACACAGAGCAGATGCTTGGTGAATGTTGGTGGAACAGAATCAAATCGAATTGAATTTTCACTGCAGCACAATTGACACTCAAAATTGATGGACAGGTGATCCCCCCCTTAAGGCCGAGGCATGTATCATCTCTGCAATGGCTCCTGGGGAGTAGGGCAGACAGACAAAGTGCTTCCGTCCCAGTGGGAGGCACAAGGTCAGACTCTTAGGAGGAATTAATAATATCCAAGGAATTCCTCTGGAACAGTGGGGGGGAATAAAGCTTCTTCAAAGAAAGCCTAATAGCGAATTTTCTGGATTTTCCAGCTAATTTGAAGGTACCTACTTGGAACATTTTCTTGTCAGAAAAGATTTTAAAATACATTCATTCAGTGTGACATGATAATTGGGCCTGGCTGCCTGATGAATGCCTTTTATCTATTCCTGAGGTATTGTTCGCTGGGATCAAGCTGATGGGCGGGAACAGGCACTTTGTTAAATGCACAAACAGAGCCATTTGTGATGAATGATTCCAGCCACGGGATGCAGTGGGGTCTCTGAAAGATACAGTTGGGGGCTTGTAATCATAAGATGTCAGAGAAGGAAGGGATTTCAGGGATTAAACAAAGCAACTTCCTCTCTGTACACGGGGAGACCAAGGCCCAAGGGAGGGGCAGGGACCCTCCTGTACCACATAACGTGGAGCGGCAGAGGCCAGACTTGGACCTGAGTGCCTTGACCCCGAGGCCAAGCCTCTCGCCTGCCTCACAAGACTGCTACAGCGTGAAAGATAGGGGAATGGACAGTGTTTGTCACGCGAAGCTGCTCATGCTCCCGCTGGGTCCTCAGCTCAGGCCGGGACAACACTCACCTGCTTCACTCCAGGTCTTAGCTGCCAGAGGGGGATGCATTTCTAACAGCTGACTTCTCTCAGCTATACAATGTCGTTATTGAATGCCATTTTCAGAGATCTTTTCTTCTCTCTCTTTCTTTTATGTTTTCCTTTATTTTTATGCCTTCGTCTTATCCAAGGCAAAGTCCGTGGTCTGGCCATCTGCTAGCCATCTGCAAAGGCTCTACTTCTTCACGGCCCTTTCTGAGAAGGAAGGCATGCTTAGACTTATTATTAATCTTTGAATATTTTTTTTGGTTTGTCTTGATTTTTTTAATTGAAATTCCTTCAATTTTTGTTTTTGAGCCAGGATCTCCTTTTGGGTATCTCAGAGCTCTAAATTCCCCTCCACCCCTAAAAAAAAACCCAGGCCTATTGCCATCGAATTGATTCCGACTCATAGTGATCCCTATAGGACAGAGTAGAACTACCCAAAAGGGTTTCTTTGCTAAATCTGTACAGAAGCAGATTGCTACATCTTTCTCCTGCAGAGCGGCTAGGGGGCTCGAACTGCAGACCTTTGGGTTAGCAGCCGACCACTTAACTATCCTGCCACCATGACTCCCTCAGAACCCTAAATATGTTAATAAGGTGATAGCAAAACTGAGGCTTGGGTTTTCTGCTTTGTCAGAGCAGGGCTACTACTTTTCTTAAAAAAACAAAAAAAACTCAATGTATCATCTGAACATTTAATGAATAAAAGCATTTCATTGGGATTATAAAGTTGACATTCCATTGTTTTCTTTAGAAAACACTACGACTTAATCATCCCTTGAGGGACTGCATTTTCCGCCAAAGGGAGACAACAAAGGCCCCGGCTAGGTGTAGATGGGTGTGCACATGCCTTGGTGTTTATATGTGTATGCACGTCTGTGGTTTTAAGCTTCTGTCTGTGTTTCTAAATGTGTATTTATGACACTGTACATGTAGCTGTATCTGCCAGTGGGTCATTGGCTATATGGATGCCTGGGTTGATGTGTGTGTAGATAAATCTGTGCAGATCCATGCGTGTATATCTGGCTGATCTACAGTGCATGTGGATATGTGCACTGTGTGTCTGTGTTTTGTGGCCATGTGACCGTGTTCATGACTACGTGCTTGCATGCACATGTGCTGGTGTGTACATACACATAGCTATCCGTGTGTGTGTGCTAGGCGTGTGACAATTTATGGCTTTGTGTGTATCCTTGTGTCTGAGTGTACCCACATTGTGCGGGTATGTCTTTGTCTGCTTTTCTTTGCTTGAGTGTTTGCACGTGAGAACGCTCAGATTTTTGTGCTGAACGCCTCCTATACACATGTACACAGTGCCCTCTAGTGGACACCAGGAGAAAGCACCCGCCAAGACAAAAAACAAGAAAACAAAACAGGGTCTAAATCACCTATTTATTACTGGCAAGTCACCATACACAGGGTGAAGTTTCCGGAAAGGTCCTTGAGAGGACATGGTGAGTGCCATTATTATAACTGTAACTGAGGCTTAATAAAGCTAAATAACATGCCCAAAATCACACAGCTGAGAAGTAGTGGTAGACAAATTTTGAACCCGGAATTGTTCAACTTCAAAACCATGCTTGTCCTCATTAAGGAACATTACAAGGGCCAAACCCCCATTTTACAGGTGAGAAAACTGACACCTAGAGGCTGGGCATTTGATAACAATTTGACATAAATCAATGCCTTAAGAAAAATGTATACATATGTCCTTTTAAGGACAACTGCCAAAGATACACCAAGCACTCATGGGAGACCAAGGGCATAAAGATTTTTTAAAGTCAGGTAGATTAAGATATAATTTATATACAGTAAAATTCACCCTTTTTAGGTATTCAATTCTCCATATGGAGACAAACATATAGTCTTATAACCATCGTCACTATAAAGAAATGGCATATTTCCATGAACCCCCAAGGTTCCCTCATGCCCTCTGTAGTCAAATACCTCCCTCCACCCACAGGTTTTTCCAGAATGTCATAAATGGGAGCATAGAGTAGGAGGTCTGCTTATTCTTTTTTAAAATTGAGGTATTATTTACAAGTATGTTTTTTAAAAAAATGTTGTACTGTGTTTTAGGTGAAAGTTTACACTTTTTTTTTTTACACAGCAAATTAGATTTCCATTCAACAATTCACACACAATTTGTTCCATGACATTGGTTGCTATCCCTGCAATGTGTCAGCATTCTCACCATTTCCACCCTGCCTTCCCTGTTTCCATCCATCCAGTTCCCTACCCGTCCTTGCCTTCTCATCTTTGCTTTGGGGTAAATGTTGACCATTTGGTCTCATATAGTTGATTGTTTAAAGAAGCACATTCCTCACGGGTGTTATTGTTTATTTTTTAGGTCAATCTACTGTCTGGCTCAACGGTGACCTCTAGGAGGGCCTTCAGATCCAGGTTAAAAGGGTATCTAAGAGTGACTGTCTCAGGGTTCTTCTAGTCTCTACTAGTCTAAGAACAAATCTGTCTTAGAAGAAGTACAACTAGAATGCTCCTTAGAAGCAAGGATGGCGAGACTGCGTCTTACATACCTTGGACATGTTGTCAGGAGGGATCAGTCCCTGGAGAAGGACATCATGCTTGGCAGAGTACGGGGTCAGTGGAAAAGAGGAAGACCCTCAATGAGGTGGATTGACACAGTGGCTATAACAATGTGCTCATGCATAGCAACGATTGTAAGGATGGCTCAGGACCGGGCAGTTCTGTTGTGGCCACTATGAGTTGGAACCAACTTGAGGGCACCTAACAACAACAGTTAGTCCAGGAAGTCTGGTCTTTTTTATGAATTTGAGTTTCGTTCTTCATTTTTCTCTCATTCTAACAGAGACCTTCTATTGTGTCCCCTGTCGGAACAGTCAGTGATGGTTGCCGGGCACCATCTAGTTCTTCTGGTCTCAGGCTAGAAGAGGCTGGGGTTCATGTGGGCTATTAGTCCTGTGGACTAATTTCTTCCTTCCTCGAGTCTTTGATTTCCTTCCCTCTCCTTTGTTCCAGACAGTAAGAGACCAGTGGTTGTATCTTAGACGGCCACTTGAAAGTCTTTAAGAACCCAGACGCTACTCATCAAACTAGGATGTAGAATATTATCATTATGAACTAAGTTGTGTCAGTTGAGCTAGTCGTCACACAAGACCATGGTCCTGAGCCTTCAACCCCAGTAAATCAATCCCATGAGGTGTTTGGATATGTCCAGGGAGTATCCCGAACTGTGACGTGTCTGTTTTTGTTATAGAGTTCTGTAAGTTTTAACAAATACACACTTGTAACCATCACTACAACCAAGACACGGAACTATTCTATCACCCCTCCTCCCAACTTCTTGTGCTGTGCTTTGTACTTACCCTTCTCCGCACCCCCAACCTCTGGCAACCAGTGATCTGCTTTCTGATCCTATAATTTCACCTTTCCCAGAATGTCACATGAATCGAATCATATAGTATGTAGGCTTTTCAGTCTACCTTCTTTTACTTACCATAATGCATTTGAGATTCATCCGTGTTGTTGTGTGTATCAGTTTATTCCAGATGGTGCAAACGGTTTAGGGCTCAGCAGTTTGAATCCATTCACGGGTGCCTCGGAAGAAAAGCCTGGAGATCTACTTCTGAAAAATTACAACCAATTGAAAACCCTATGGAGCGCATTTCTACTCTGAAACACATGGGGTCGCCATGAATTGGAATCAACTCTGTATCAATTGGGGTTTTTTTTTTTGGTATTTCATTGTACCATAGTTTGTTTACCTGTTCACCAGTTTAAGGGTTGTTTCTCAATTTGGTGATTATGAATTATCCTTTGAATATACTGCTAGATTTGCTCTGATAATATTTTATTGAGGTTTTTGCATCTGCATTTGTGAGGAATATAGAACTATGTTGTTGTACCCTGTCGAGTCGATTCCTACTTATATTGAGCCTATCGGACAGAGTAGAACTGCCCCATAGGGTTTTGTAGGCTATAATCTTTATGGGAGCAGATTGTAAGGTCTTTTCTTCCACGGAGTGGCTGGCGGGTTCATGCCACTGACCTATTGGTTAGCAGCTTAACCAGTGCACCACCAGGACTCCTTACATTGGACTATAAACCAAAAAAAACAAGCCAAACTCATTGCTGTCAAGTCGATTCCAACACATAGCAACCCTATAGGACAGAGTAGAACTGCCCCATAGAGTTTCCAAGGAGCAACTGGTGAATTTGAACTGCCAACCTTTTGGCTAGCAGCTGTAGCTCTTAACCACTATACCATCAGGGTTTCCTATTGGGCTATTGGTTTCCTACTGGACTATAGCTTTCTTTATTTGTAACGTCTTTATCTGTTTTTGGTATCAGGGAAATGTTGGCCATACAGAATTATTGGAAAGCGTTCCCTGCTCGTCTATTTTCCTGAAGAGCTTGTGTAGAATTGGTATTATTTCTTCCTTAAATGTTGGCAGAATTTTCCAGTGATGCCATCTGAGCCCGGAGTTTCCTTTGTTGGAAGGTTTTCAATTATTAATTCAATTTGTTTAACAGATACAAGGCTGTTCTTGTTATGCATTTCTCCTGAGTGGAGCTTTCGCAGTTTGTGTCCTCCAAGGAATTTGTTCATTTCATCTAAGTTACTGAATGTGTTATTACAAAGTTCAGGTGAAGCCAGTGCTGAAATAACCAAACAGGAGTGGATGACCATAGAGGAGGGGGAGCAGGATCCTGGCTTAGGAAATAACCTGAAATTCAGGAAAAACTTCATGCTTTTTTGAAATTAGGCAGTTTATGAGAAAGTATAGTTATGCACAAAGATGTAAAGCAAAGTCTTAAAATATAAAAAAAACTGGAAACCACATAAATATCAAAGAAAGTTCATATGATATATTCATTTGATAGAATGTATATTACGTATTACTTGAAGCATGTAAAATATGCATAGCAAAGTCTAGAAAGGAATATGCCCACAAGTTGTTATTTTTTAAGATTTTGAGTCTATATGGTCCTTTTTTCTATTTTTCTGTATCCTCCAAATTTGCTATATAGTACTTTTATAATAAGGGAAAAAATGATTACGAAAAACAGCATTTCTTTCCACCTCTAGTGGAATCTGTCAGACACAGGACCTGGCACATAGCAGCCCCTCAATAAATGCAGTAATGTGCCTGTACCTGAGGCTTGAAGGCAGCTGCCTCAGCTTTTCAGGCCTTCTACGCAGCCTGAGGCCTGTCCTGTCTGCTGCGACCTCACCAGGCTCGGCCTCCGGAGACGCCACCCGGGAGTCTGCAGGGAAGGACGAATGGCTCTGCCTTTGCCCCTCAGGACTCGGCCTCATCTCTGGCTGTGGGCGCTCCGCCCTAATGGACCTTTACTGAGGCTCCCACACACCGTTCCCACTGCGGACACCGCGCTTCACAGCTCTCATCTTGAAACAATCCGTCCGACTGGGGCATTGTCCATCCATGGTCCCGCAGGATGAGTTTGAGAAGCTGATCACTCACTGAAGGCAGGCTCCATAAGACTGCACGGTCCTTCTGATCATTGCTGCCATTTCCAGGACGCTGGGGCTCTTGGGGCACTGGACACGGCTGCTAGCCAAGCCCATGTGGCAACTGGAGCTGGGCCCCTGGCCGTGTCCTCAACTCTGCTTCCCTATTGTAATGGATTGAATTGTGTCCCCCCAAAATATGTGTCAACTTGGTTAGGCCATGTGTGGTTGTCCTCCATTTTGTGATTTTCCTGTGTATTATAAATCATAATCTCTGCCTGTGGTTAAAGAGGATTAGGGTGAGATGTAACACCCTGATCCAATGTAAAAGGATTTTCCCTGGGACAGGGCCTGAATCGTCTTTTATCTCTCGAGATAAAGGAAAAGAAAGCATGCAGAAAGTTGAGGACCTCATACCACTAAGAAAGCAGCACCAGGAGCAGAGCGTATCCTTTGGACACGGGGTCCCTGTGCCTAAGAAACTCCTCTACCGGGGGAAGATTGAGGACAAGGACATTCCTCCAGAGTTGACAAAGAGAAAAAGCCATCCCCTAGAGCCGACACCCTGAATTTGGACTTGTAACCTACTAGACTGTGAGAAAATAAATTTCTTTGTTAAAGCCATTCACTTGTGGTATTTCTGTTACGGCAGCACTAGATGACTAAGACACCTATGGAGGAGGAGAGAGTGCAAGGTGAACAATTCCAGAGGGAGTTCGGCAGCAATGGCTCCGCCGGCTGGCTCGCATAGGCCAGGCAGGCCAAGGTGGCTGAACACTAAAGCAGGGGATGTGGGAAGGCTCCTCGGGTGTGAGGAAAGCCCCGCCTGAATCTCCCCTGTGAGTTTAAACCCCCAGATCTTGCGTAAAGGAAGAGAAGGAGGCCAAAGGAGGAAAGGAGCAAGGAGGGCAAACTGAAGACCAGAGAGGGAAATGGCTTGCCTGAGGTCACACAGCCTGCGAGTAGCAGAGCCGGTACTGGAACCTGACACAGATCACAGTGATAATCTGAGGTTCTCATTCCGTGTTTAACCAGGAGGATTCCCTGCTTTTCCACATGGTTTTCCATTCTGGCCCAGTAACTGAGCTCCTGTGCATACTCACGCCGTGTCTAGCAATGAGGGTCCAGAGAAGAATACCCACACCTCAGACAGCCATGGAGGAGCTCCTGGCAGGCAGGTGGTACAAATGGTTAAGCACTTAGCTACTAACTGAAAGGTTGGCAGTTTGAGTCCACCAACAGGTGCCTGGGAAGAAAGGCCTGGTGATCTACTTCCAAAAAATCAGCCATTGAAAACCCTATGGAGCGGAGTTCTATACACGCACACATGGGATTGCCATGAGTTGGGATCAACTTAACGGCAGCTGGTTTGGTTTTTTTGTTTGTTTTAGTGGATATTTGAGAGAGCGTATGAGTGAATGAATGAATGGATGAATGTGATCCCAGGCAGGCAGGGCTGGGCTGTCACACACACAGCCAAGACTTCTAGCAGCCCAGATGCATCTCCCCACATTTCTTACCAGCTGCCAGGCCATCACATCAGCTCAGGTTTTCAAATAGAAGTGAGAAGTTGAATGTTTGAAGCTAAACAAAGCAGTGGGCTGAGCCAAACTTGCTTTGAGGCAAGCTGCTTCCCACCACCGCCCTGGAGCCCGCAGCCAGGCCTGTCTTGCACCCAACCCTCCACTTCCAAAATCCACATCCAGCCAGCGAGTGTGGGGCTTTCGGCCTCTGGGAGGGAGGTTGCACCTTTGGAACACCCTCCATCTTCCCATCCTGGATGACCAGGGCAGACCTGGCTCTCCTTGGCCAGTCCACCCTACTCATGACCGACATGCCCAGATCCTGGGGGGTGGTGGGCTACATTTGGCAGTGGAATAAGAGAAAAGAAGAAAGGCGAGCCCACACCTCTAAGCATCCCTTGGGAGCCTAGGTGCTGGGTGTTTATATGTGCCATCTTGTTTGTAGAGTCCCTGAATGTCGCAAATGGTTAATATTCTTGTCTGCTAACCAAAAGGTTGGAGGTTCGAGTCCACCCAGAGGTGCTTTGGAAGAAAGGCCTAGTGATCTACTTTCAAAAAATCAGCCATTGAAAACCCTAGGAGCATAGTTCTATTCTGACACACATGGGGTCACTGTGAGTCAGAGTTGACTCAATGACAACTGATAAAAAAAAAAAGGGTGGGCCCCAGGCAGATTTTTCAATCTGACACGTTTGAGGAGAAGGCAAAGGAGGAAGAATACTGGGACTGGGAGACCAGGACAAGGTCGTGCAAGGAGAGGAGGTGGTGGGGACTGGAGATGGTGGGAGCAGGGGTCTGGGGGGTGGAGCCAGGGCCAGGGCCAGGGACAGATGGGGTCCCTTTGAGAGATTCTGGGGTCTCATGGGCACAAAAAGGAGCCCCGGGCTAAAGTAGTAACACCTGGTCTCACTCTGTTCGGCTCTGTACGGATGGGCACTGTAGCCTGGGCAGACTCCTTTCCCTCTCTGGGCCTCCGTTTTCTCATTTGTAGAGGTCAGGGTGTGTCTAGATACTCTTCAGGGCTCTTCTCTGGGCCTTCAGTCTCCAGCCCAGGGCCCGGAGCAGGCATCTGTGACGTGCTTATAGAATAGCTGAGTGAGAGGCTAGATGGAGGAGGACTGGTGTCAGGCCAGGGGGTTGATTTAATGGAGCCACCCCCTTGGAGGGCATGCTCATTAGTCTCACAATTATTGTGTATTTACAGCCCTGTTTTTCTTCACTGGGTGATCTGCAGACATTTATTATTAAATCCTCACTGTGGGCTAGGGAGGTGAACCTGGAGGGTGGGGCCTGTGTCACAAGCCTTTCAGTAATGGTGGGTAGGAGGGGAGGGAACAGAGAGGCTTGAGCCACTTGCTAGAGCGGAGCCCAACTCTCCAGCCGAAAGAGATGTGGGAAATTCTTTTGTCGAACACTCAGCAGCTCTGTAGCTTGAATTTTCTCCACTTGAGAGAGGAAAACAGGCAGCTACAGGTCAAATCCGTATTTTGCTTGACCTGCAGAGGGTGTTTAGTACTGTGTAGCTGATCTTTAAAACCAGGGGGATTTGGAGCACCTGGAACTTCCATATGCACATATGGGATGTAAGTGGGTCCACTTGGTATAGAAAGCTGGTTGGCGTTATCTACTAAAGCTGAATACATGCCTGTCCAGTGACCCAGCAATTCCACTCCCAGGTATATGCCCAACAGAAATGTGTGCGTATGGACACCAAAAGACATGTGCAAAAGTGTTCATAGCAGCATGGTTTGTGACAGACTCAAAACTGGAAACAACCCAAACGCACATCAACAGTACCGTAGGTACACAAATTGTGGTACATTCACACAAAAAAATGCTATACGGCAGTGAGGATGAGATAACAACAGCTAGATGCAGCAATGAAACCCTGGTGGCGTAGTAGTTAAGTGCTACGGGTGCTTACCAAAGGGTCAGCAGTTCGAATCCACCAGGCACTCCTTGGAAACTCTATGGGCAGCTCTACTCTGTCCTATAGGGTCACTATGAGTCGGAATCGACTCGACGGCACTGGGTTTGGTTTGGTTTAGATGCAACTACATGAATGAATCTCGTACAACGTTGGTGAAGGACACCAGGGGCAACGCCATATAATTCCCATTTGTAGGAGTGTATTTATGGGAAGTCCCCAAACAGACAAAATTAGTTTATGGTGTCAGAAGTTAGGACAACAGTTACATTTAGGAAGGAAAAGGAGCTCTGGTGATGCAATGACGAAGTGCTTGGCTGCTCACTGAAAGGTTGTTGGTTCAAACCCATCTAGTGACTCCTCGGGTGAAAGACCTGGAGATCTGCTTCAGTAAAGATTATAGCCTAGAAAACCCTAAGGGGCAGCTCTACTCTGTCACGTGAGGCCGCTATGAGTTGAAAGTCGACTTGGTAGCATCCAACAACAACAGTGACTGAAGGGGACGTCAGGAGGAGTGGGGGCTTCTGGGTGCTCACAGTATTCTGTTCGTTGGTCTGGATGCTGGTTTCACAGGTGTGTTCATTTTATGAGAATTCTTTAGGCTGTATGCTTATGATGTGTGCACTTTTCTGAACGTGCATTATACTGCATTGAAAAGTTTAAAAAAAAAAAAAGGGAGAATGTTTATAACTATGCAGATTTTCTGCTTCTCTGGTCAGACCTGGCCTGGCTGTCCCGAGAAGCCTTTTTCCCTTTAGAGAAGGTGTGTGATATCCGCTGACCACAGTCCATCTCACTCTCTCCATCTCCTGCCACTGAGGCGGAGGACTAGTCGCTGTTTATCTTCCCAGTTGCATCAATGTTTTTCTTAGGGTAGAGAAATATTTTTCTGTATCCTTACATCTATCAAAAATAGAAAAATAGGCCAAAATGGGCCCATACTCCAAGGAGAAATGAGAGACCCTTATTTGTAGGAGCGAAGAGCGGCCCTTGGCATATTTAATATACAAACCCACTTCACTGGTTTAGGTCATCTGCCTGGCCGCCAGAAGCATTTCAATTTGCAACTCACGGTTCAACATCAACCTTGCCAGTGGCTTGTGCAGTCTCTGCACATCCTGGTGCTCGTCCCCACCTCCCTCCCTCTCCCTTCCCCACCCCCTGCCCCAAGGCGGCATTCTGAGACAGTTAGGTTTGTTAGAAAGCATCTTCTCAAGCTGACCTGAAATTTGAAAGACTCCCACAAGCAGCTTCCAGACTAAGGCTAGGAAGAAGGACCTGGCAGTCTACTTCTGAAGAAATTGGCCAGTGAAAACTTTATGAATAGCAGCAGAACATTGTCTGATATAGTGCCGGAAAATGTTCCCTCAAGTGGAAAAAAAAATTTTTTTTTTTTTTAATTTGGAAGGCACTCAAAATATGACTGCCTCCTCGAAGTAGAGTCGACCTTAATGACATGGATGGAGTCAAGCTTTCTGGACCTTCATTTGCTGATGTGGCATGACTCGGTATGAGGAGAAACAACTGTAAACATCCATTAACAATAGGAATGTGGAATAGTCAAGGTATAAATTTAGGGAAATTGGAAGTGGTCAAAAATGAAATGGAACACATAAAGCTTGATATCCTAGGCGTTAGCTGAAATCGACTGGTATTGGCCATTTTGAATCAGACAATCATATGGTCCATGTCTTAGCCATCTAGTGCTGCCATATACCACCAGTGGATGGCTTTAACAAAGAGAAATTTATTTTCTCACAGTCTAGTATGTTACAAGTCCAAATTCAGGGTGTTGGCTCCAGGGGAAGGCTTTCTCTCTCTGTCAGCTCTGGAGAAAGGTTCTTGTCCTCAATCTTCTCCCAGTCAAGGAACTTCTCAGGTTCAGGGACCCCATGTCCAAAGGATGAACTCTGCTCCTGGTGCTGCTTTCTTGGTGGTATGAGGTCCCCAACTCTCTGCTTGCTTCCCTTTTCTTTTATGTCTTGAGGGATAAAAGGTGGTGCAGGCCACACCCTAGGGAAAATCCCTTTACACTGGATCAGGGAGGTGATATGAATAAGGGTGATGTTACAATCCCACCCTAATCCTCTTAACATAAAATTACAACCACAAAATGGAGGACAACCACATAATACTGGGAATCATGGTCTAACCAAGATGACACAGATTTTTGGGGGGACACAATTCAATCCATGACAGTCTATTATGCCAGGAATAACAAATTGAAGAGAAATGGTGTCCGTTCATCATCAAAAAGAACATTTCAGGATCTATCCTAAAGTACAATGCTGTCAGGAACAGGATAATATCCATACACCTATGAGGAAGACCAGTCAATATGAATATCGTTCAAATTCATGCACCAATAACTTATGCCAAAGATGAGGAAATTGAAGATTTTTACCAACTTCTGCAGTCTGAAATTGATCAAACATGCAATCAAGGTGCACTGATAATTACTGGTGGTTGAAATGCAAAAGTGGAAAACAAAGGATCGATAGATGGAAAATATGACCTTGGTGGCAGAAAGGACACCAGAGATTGCAAGATAGAATTTTGCAAGACCAATGACTTCTTCATTGCAAATACCTTTTTTCAACAGCATAAACGGACACTATACACGTGGACTTCACCAAATGGAACATACAGGAATCAAATCGACTATATCTATGGAAAGAGACAATGGAAAAGCTCAATATCATCAATCAGAACCAGACCAGGGGCCAATTGCAAAACAGGCCATCAATTGCTCATATTCAAGTTCAAGCTGAAGTTGAAAAAAATTAGACAAGTCCCCGAGTACCAAAGTATGACCTTGAGTATATCCCACCTGAATTTGGAGACCACCTCAAGAATAGATTTGACACATTGAACACTAACGACCAAAGACAGACAAGTTCTGGGAAGGCATCAAGAACAACATAAGTGAATAAAGCAAAAGGTCATTAAAAAGACAGGAAAGAAAGAAAAGACCAAAATGAATGTCACAAGAGATTCTGAAACTTGCTCTTGAATGTAGAGTACCTAAAACAAATGGAAGAAATGATGAAGTAAAAGAGCTGAACAGAAGATATCAAAGGGCAACCTGAGAAGACAAAGGGAGGTATTATAATGAAATGTGCGAAGACCTGGAGTTAGAAAACCAAAAGAGAACATGTTCAGCATTTCTCACCTGAAAGAACTGAAGAAAAATTCACTCCTCAAGTTGCAAGTTTGAGGATTCTATGAGCAAAATATTGAATAATGCAGGAAGCATCAAAAGTAGATGGAAGGAATACACAGTTACTGTATCAAAAAGAATTGGTCAACATTCAGTCATTTCAGGAGGTAGCACATGATCACCAACCAATAGTGTTGAAGGAAGAAGTCCAAGCTGCACTGAAGGCATTGGCGAAAAACAAGGCTCCAGGAATTGATGGAATACCAACTGAGATGTTTCAACAAAAGGATGCAGTGCTGGAGTCACTCGTCTATGCCAAGAAATTTGGAAGACAGCTACCTGGCCAACTGACTGGAAGAGATCCATATTTGTGCCCCTTCTAAAGAAAGGTGATTCAACAGAATGAGGAAATTATCGAAAAATATCATTAATATCACATGCAAGTAAAATTTTGCTGAAAATCATTCAAAAGCAGCTGCAGGAGTATATCAACAGGGAACTGCCAGAAATTCAAGCCAGATTCAGAAGAGGACATGGATCCGGGAATATCATTGATGATGTCAGATGGATCTTGGCTGAAAGCAGGGAATACCAGAAAGATATTTACCTGTGTTTTATTGATGGTGCAAAGGCATTCGACTGTGTGGATCATAACAAATTATGAATGACATTGCAAAGAACAGGAATTCCAGAACACTTAATTGTGCTCTTGGGGAACCTGTACATAGAACAAGAGGCAGTCATTCAAACAGAGCAAGGGGATACTGCATGGTTTAAAATCAGGAAAAGTGTGTGTCAGGGTTGTATCTTTCACCATACTTTTTAAATCTGTATGCTGAGCAAATAATTCGTGAAGCTAGACTGTATGAAGAAGAGTGTGGCATCAGGATTGGTGGAACACTCATTAACAACCTACGATATGTAGATGACCCAACCTTGCTTGATGAAAGCAGAGGACTTGAAGCACTTATTGATGAAGATCAAAGACTACAGCCTTCAGTATGGATTACACCTTAACATAAAGAAAACAAAAAATCCTCACAACTGGACCAATAAACAACATCATGATAAACAGAGAAAAGTTTAAGTTGTCAAGGATTTCATTTTACTTGGATCCACAATCAACACCCATGGAAGCAGCAGCCAAGAAATCAAATTTTGTATTGCATTGGACAAATCTGCTGCAAAAAAAAAAATTCTTTTAAAGTGTTGAGAAGCAAAGATGTCATCTTGAGGACTAAGGTGTCCCTGTTACAAGCCATGATGTTTTCAATTGCCTCACATGCATGCAAAAGCTGGAAAATGAATAAGGAAGACCAAAGAAGAATTGATGCCTTTGAATTATGGTGTTGGTGAAGAATAATGAATATACCATGGACTTCCAGAAGAACAAAAAAATCCATCTTGGAAGAAGTACAGCCAGAAACATTCCTAGAAGCAAGGATGCAAGACTTTGCCTCACATACTTTGGACATGTTATCAAGAGGGACCAGTCCCTGGAGAGGGACATCATGCTTGGTAAAGTAGAGGGTCACTGAAAAAGAGGCAGACTCTCAATGAGATGGAATGACACAGTGGCTGCAACAATGGGCTCAAGCATAATAACGATGATGGGGATGGCACAGGACTGGGCAGTTTTTCATTCTGTTGTTCATAGGGTCGCTATTGTTACCAGAATAAGGTTCTTGCCTCTCACTGGTCAAGAATGAGCAGGTAAGGCACGTAGTTTTCCACACAAGCAAAGCTTTATTGAAGAGGCTCGCAAGCAGAGACGAGGAGGGCCTAGAGCAAAGCTTACCCTCATCGCACAGAACAAAAGATGGGCCTGAGTTTTTAAGAGCTCTTGGGCGGGAAAAGATTCATGTTTATTCATAGACACAGGCGCGGATATGTTAACTAAGGTGTCGGTACAGTAGCTTTCCAAGATGGCTCCTGTTCCAGAGGCCTCTGGGATTCGTAGCAGGACTTATTATGGGGTGTTGCTCCTGCACAGTCTCTCGCTCCCCAGGTTCAATTCCCTGGCTGGGGCTGTAGCCCCTCACTGTTCCTGGTGGAAGGTCACACAGCGGTCACTGGTGGATGTTTTGCTCATGTCCCTGGGCCTGGTTTTCTCCAGCTGCTTCTGAAAGGCAGCTTTAAAGAAGTTTGCAGCTATTTTTAGATACCCTGCCCCATTGTTCTGGGCAATGGCTTTGTTTCTGTGCCCTGGCCCATTTCTTGTTACTTTGTTTGCAGATTTGGGGGCCCCTTTGTTCTCTGTCTTACTAAGTCTCTAGGTTCTACACTCGACCCCCTATTACCTCCCTGATAGTATAGCCCATTTCTCTTTTACTTGCTTCTCCTCTAACCACACCAGTCTCTTCGCTGTTTCTCAAACAGGCACCCTCCAATCTCAAGGCCTCTGCTCCTAGTCTTACTAGGAGTTAGAACGGACCTGACAGCACCTAACAACAACAAAGGCATTCTGGTCCTAATCTGTGAAGTGTTACCTTATATGGAAAAGGGATCTTTACAGATAAGGCTAAGGATCTGGGGAGATTATCCTGGACGACTTGGATGGGCCCTAAATGCCATCACGATTGTCTCTATAAAAGGGAATGAGAGTGAGATTTGACTCAGAAGAACAAGGCAATGTAACACTGAAGCAAGAGTCTAGGCTGCTGGCTTTGAAGATGGAGGAAGAGACCATAAACCAGGAATACACGGAAAGCAGCTCTAGAAACTGGAAAAGATGAGGAACAGATTCTCCCCTAGAGCTTCCGGAGGGAGCACAGCCCTGCTGACACTTCATCTTCAGCCCGGGGAAACTAATTTTAGATGCCTGACCTCCAGAGCTGTGAGAGAAAAAATGTGTGTTGTTTTAAGCCTCAAGTTTGTGGTAATTTGCTACAGCAGCCATAAGAAACTAATATACTGTGTCATCTCCACTCAGTAATGTCAGGGAAGCAGATCGCACCTCTGGCTCCAGGCTGTGTGTGCAGTGGGCTTCAGGCACCCATAGCCTTTGTTGTTAAGGGGAGAAAGCATTTTGCTCTCAAGCCCCAAGTCACCTCTCTAAACCTATGTTCTCCTCTGAGGCGGGATGTAATAGCTGTGTTACCCACTGCATCGGTGTAGTGAGTCTTAAGCGAGGGAATCCATATAAGGCGCTACATAGCACGCGGTACCAAAAAAACCAAATAAGCTGAAACGAAACCCATTGCTTTCAAGTGGGTTCCAACTCACGGCACCTACATGTGTAGTAGAACTGTACTCCCTAAGGTTTTCAATGCCTGAGTTTTCAGAAGGCCTTTCTTTCTAGGTGCCTCTGGGTGGGTTCAAACTGCCAACCTTTCAGTTAGTAGCCAAGTACTTAACTATTTATACAACCCAGGGACTCCATTAGCACCAAATAAGCCTCCGATAAATATTACGTATTAGTACGCTCCTTAACCCAGACAGACGGATCACTTTTCAGTGTTCCCTATTCCATCCTACCTTAAAATTTTCAACATGAAGAGGAAGGGTCAGTAGATTAGTAACATGGTGACATTTTCAGGTACACCTAAACTTAGCATTTCAAACTCCTGGGAGACACAAGACAGGGTCTAATCAGAAGTCTGTGGGACTCAAGTTCCACACTCAAAGCACAGGGCAGGCACCTGGTTCAATGTTACATCGGTGAGTGTTCTGCTCCGAGCATGCCTTAGATTGCAAGAAATTACCCATTTATGCCTGTTTGGGGAGGGAAGCACCTGCTCTGATAAGCAGGTTAGAATTTAAAAAATTTCTTCTTCAGGTTTCTCAGGAGCTTGGTTTGCTATGGACTTCAGGGCTTCCTGAGGGGGTGGCCTCGAGCTTTCAAAAATAATTGTTTTTCCTCCTCTGTGCTCAGCAATGCTCTTTAGCCACAGGGAGAAACCGTTCCCTAGCTCCAGAGAGCTTTAGTAATGGAACCCAGGGGGCTACAGACTCAGGGAGCAAGCAGGGGTGGTTCTAGGTGTGGAGGAGCCTAAAGCCTCCCCACTCACTGAAATAGAGATGGTAATAACGAGTATAGGAAGATAACGACTAAAAGGGTTTGCAGAAGTTGTTTGGCGACTCACCACCAGACCCTTTGTCCCCAGTCATCTGAGGTGGGCTTTGTTTCGAATGCAGCCTCAGACTGAGTTCTCTCAGCTGAGGGATTGCTCTGCTCCTTACCAACCCCCTGGTCTGGTTTCCTTTTCTTGAAAACAAGATTGAATTATCTTTTTCCCCTCTGGGTGTTGAGAGTCGGGAAGCTTGTTAAATAAACACATCCATTAAGGGCCTTGCTCTGCTCCCAGGGGGCAGTGATTGCAGTGACTTTGGCATGCAGAGGCAAGAGAGTGGGCTTCTGCTCCACCCTGCCCAGGTCTCTTTGCTTGACCGTGGGCACGTTCTAGGCCCTCACTGGGATTCAGTTTGCTCTCCTGTACGATCCAGTACAATACTACTCATTTATATTCTTCCCATCACAGTAATGAAGCCCTCTGGCTCAAGCCAAAAATGATAGAGCAGGACTCATTTTCAGCTGAAAAGCACTAATATTAGAAGCTTTAATATTGAAATATTCCTCTAGCAGGTGGTAAACAGCCGCTGAGTCCCTCAAGGGCCTCACCACTACCCTTCCCTCGCACCCCTGAAATTTCACCAAGACCCAGCATCTCAAGGAGTAATGCTGGCCTAGGAGGGACACAGGCTGCAGCATAGAATTAGAGCCAGGCCCTATACCAACTGATCAGAGCCCGGCTGTCCTGTCATCTCGTGTTTGGAATACCACCTTGGGGCCTGGGCACTTCCCAGTATCTATAGGGCTTCCAGAGGAGCCTCTTCAGTCCCTCACACACCAAAGTCAGGCCCAGCCTGTGGAAGAATTAGGAGTTCAGCTGGGAATGGAGCCATTTCTGAGCCAAGGAGGCCTGGTTTGTCTGCCCCAGGAGGACAGATCTGGCCAGCTGTTTCGCAGACCCTTTGAAGGACCCTTACCTGGCCGAGTAGACATCACTCTCTGGTTTCCTGCCCCTGAGTCACCTCATGCTGCCCCTTCTTCATGAGCATTCCCAGGCAATTTTATCCTAAAGGCAAAGCTGGGAGAGACCACGGAGCCACAGAACCCCTTATAGCTTCCTCAGGGGTCACGGGAGGAGGGAGAGGGAGGGGTCCAGCAAGCAGCTGCCTTGGATCTGGCTTGATATTGGGCTTCTGTATGAGATCTCATTTGGGTCTGTGGGCTAGCCTAATCCCCTCATGTGCAGATAATTAGGCAGTAGCCTGAAATCCAAATCTCTGGGCTCCCAGCTCCCATCTCATGCCGTCTCTCCTCTGAGGGTCCATCCTCCCCTTCATACGACAACACACTGCTCTGGGGAAGGAATAGGTGAGAGATGTCTACTAATATGGAAACTGCTGGGCCCAAGAAGGGGCTGTGATGAGGAAAAACAGTCCGAACTGGCTGGAGACAGAGGTGAAAGTCAAGGGCATCATGAATCACTACTGCCCCTGCCCCTGGACTCCAATCACCCAGGAGCTGGCAGGCTGTGTCCAAGAGGCCCTTGTGCAGCATTCCTTGGCAAATCTGCACCGCATGCTGCTAACTGGGGGGCAGCATTTCAGGCTCCCTCAACCAGCAAACGTGTGAAGATACGCTGGGCCCCTGCCAACACCCTGCACTTCAACCACTGCCGCATAATGGCCCGTAACCAGCGATGATAACAGGATGGCAGAGTCAGTTGGTGGAGTTTCGCAAATAGAACACTTCAGGGTCCAAGGTTTGCAGTCCGAGGACCCCGCTAACAGCGCACACTATTGAACAGTTCCGCCACAGCATTCTGGGGCCCTGTTCCCTGACCCATAATGGCCTTCCATCCATCTTACATTCTCTTCCTTTTACAGTGGGGGAGACTGAGAGTGAGAGAGAGGAAGTTGCCCAAGGTCACACAGAGCCTGGAGCCAGGACCGGAACCCAGACTCTGACACCCAGCCCTGTGCCCTTTGCACCACACCTCTCGGGTCTGTTACTGCTGTCCAATAATTAACTGGTTTTAGATAAAGATACGGGCCCCTAGGGCACAATCATCAGGGTAGTGGAGGGCCGCATCCACCCCAGAGCCCCTGAACCAGGAGGGCACACTCTACTGTTTGGTAACATAATCCTTTCTCTCTCTCTGTCTCTCTTTTTTTTTTTAACATGAGCAGGTACCAAAAATAGAGAGTATAATGAAGTCCCTTGTGCCCATCAGCCAGCTTAAGTAATTATCAACACTGGCTGTTCTTGGCAACACAGTTCTTATCTTTCAGTTCCTTGAATTCACCTGCCCCCCACCTCGACCCCCACACCCCATGCTCCCCAGGTCTGTGCATATGCTGGTCCCTTTACCTGACACTTTCTTCGTTTAGCTGACTCCTACTCGTCTGTCTGAGTTACTTAGTGCTGCCGTAAGAGAAAAATCACAAGTGGGAGGCCTTAACAAACAAATGTATTCTCTCATAGTTTAGGAGGCTAGAAGTCTGAATTCAGGGCACTGGTTTTAGGGGAAAGCTTTCTCTGTCGGCTCTGGGGGAAGATCTTTGTCTCAACTTCTCTAGTGTTCTTAGCACTCCTTGGAGCTGTCCACATGGCATCTATCTTCCCCTGATTTGTGCTTGCTTGCTTCTGTGCCTAATCCGCTGTTTCTATATCTCAAAAGTGATTTGGTTTATGACACACCCTACACTAACATGACCTTATTAACACAACAAAGAAAGCCTTATTCCCAAGTGGATTACATCCATTACCCGTTGCTGTCAATTTGATTCTGACTCATAGCAACCCTATATGACAGAGTAGAACTGTCCCATAGGGTTTCCAAGGCTGTACATCTTTACAGAAGCAGACTGCCACATCTTCTTCCAATGGAGTGGCTCATGGGTTTGAACTGCCAACCTTTCAGTTAGCAGCTGATTGCTTAACAACTGTGTCACCAGGGCTCCTTTCTCCACAGGCATAGGGGTTAGGATTTACAACACATATTTTGCGGGGACACAATTCCATCCATAATATTGTCCTTCAGGTCTCATACTCTAACATTGCCATTCAAAGTGGTTGGGCACCAGCAGCACTGGCATCGCAGGGGAACTTGTTAGAAATGCAGACCATAAGGTCCCCAGAATACGTAAGATACTATGATGGGCAGTTGTCCCTCAAAAATATGTGGTGGAGGTGGGAGCAGGTGTGCACTGTCTTCAGAGGGAAGGAAAGAGTAAGGAACACAGGCAGACAGACAGAGAACCAAGTTTGTGGCAAATACCCTGGGCTGATTTGGTTTGAAAACATTCAGACTTTGGTTATGCTTAGAGAGTGCAAACTTTACTTAGGGGGTCACTTAGCGTCCTGAGTTGAATAGCATTCCCCCAAAATTCATGTCCACCTGGAACCTCAGAATATGACCTTATTTGGAAATAGGGTCTTTGCAGATGTAATTAGTTAAGAAGAGCTGACACTGGATTAGGGTAGGCCTAAATCCAATCACTGATGTCCTTATAAGAAGAGACACAGATACTCAGGGAGAAGGCCACATGAGACAGAGGCAGAGACTGGAGTGATGCAGATACCAGCCAAGGAATGCCAAAGATTACTGGCAACACCAGAAGCTAGACATGATGAGGAAGGATTCTCCCCTAGAGTCTACGAAGGGAGCATGGCCTTGCCAACTCCTCGATTCTGGACTTCTGGCCTCCAGAACTACAAGTGAACGAACGTCTGTTGTTTTAAGCCACCCAATTTGTGATAATTTGTTATGGCAATCCTAGGAAACTAATACACTTAGAAAAAAAAGAGGGAGAAAAAAAAAACAACTTGTTTTGGTTTGCTTTTTACATGCAACTTCATTTTTAAATTTTCATTCCCTGCAACTCCCCCATCGTCTTGAGCCAGAATTCCATCTTCTGTCCAAACGCAGAGAAGGGAGGCACCATTATGCTCAGCGTAGAATAAACGCCCAGTTCAGCTCACATATCTTTTTGTTTGGGACCTGTCTGATCTGTTCATTATTCTCAGAGCCTAGAATCTTCTTCAGTAACTCCTAGACATATAAGGCTCCGAAATGCTGAAAAATCGAAACAGCTTTTCTTCCTCCACCAGTCCTGTGTAAACACATCCCTGGGTGACATTCTCTACTGACAATGGCCTGACAGCAGCTTGTGTTATCTCACTGTTTCCCATTCGGTCCTTTTCGTCCAAACACTCACAGTGGCTCCAAGCCCAGCGTCTGTTACAGAGCCCTGGAACTCTTTTGCCCATTAAAAAGCTGAATCCAAAACATTTCTGAAAAATAGTCACCCCTCTGAGAAAACAATGTGTCCATTTCATTTTACCCTCAGCCCCTGCATACCCAGCCTTCTCTCCAAACCATAAATGTCAAGCATTGTGGAAGGTTTGCTTTTCTTTTTTGATGATTTTCCAAATGCCTTGCAACGGGAATGCTTTCGTGAGTTCTGGTGCCAACCACAGCTTATGAAGTGTCAAGGGTGAGGGTGTTGGATGGAATCTAGATACAGACAACGCATTCAAAGGCCAAGTCATTCATTCTCTGAAAACATCCACCACAGAGTCACAGGATCCCCAAAGACCACTCAGTCCTGGGCTTCCCAAATATGGTTGCACGTAGAAGCACATGAGAAACTTGAAAAAGAAATTCCTGAGCCCCAGCTAGCACCTACTAATCCAGGATCTCTCAAGGTAAGGCCCTGGGAGATTTTTTTTTTTAAGTTCCCCAGGCAATTCTGATGCACCGCTAAGTTTGGGAGCCGCTTGTACGGTCTAATTCTTACCTGATACACCCCTCTACAGGATTTTTCCAAGTACTGGTTTCTTCCTACTTGTAGTCCTCCAGTGATGGAGGGCTCACTGCCTTTCCAGGCAGCCCCTCCCATCCTTTGTCAGCTCTGCTCTGTCAGGAAGTTCTGCCTCCATGTAACTTCCCCTGCTCATCAGGCTCTGCCTTTTAGGACCAGTCACAGATCACATCTGTTTTTGCCCTTCAGAAATTTGGAGGGTGCAACCTTGTCCCCCGAGTTGTTAGGATGATCACCCCCAGTTCCTTCAGCAACTCCTCACAGGACACAGCTGCCAACCTTTCCCCATGAGGACCCTTTCCAGCCTGTCACTGGTCCCTTCAGACCTGCCACAGCCTGCCAGTGTGGTCTGACCACTGAGGACTGATCCTCGCTTTGTACTAGATGCACTGCCTCTATCAATGAGATCAATGAACCTGTTAATAATTGACCAATTAATCGTTAAGCCATCTAAGCAAGGAGTACCATGCAGAGTGCCCACAGTGTGCTAGGCTGTGGGAGAGGCACAGTGGGCTTTGCAAGGGTCTCACATGTTTCCAGAGGAAAATATGGGCACCGAAGTGGCAAGACACAAAACGCAGTACCTTGGGTTAAAGGGTTAAATTTCACAGCCTGGGCTGTGAGCATCCTGGGGGTAATATAGCTGTGAAAGACTCCACAGAGATGTAGTTTCAGGAAAGAACTATGGGAGCCAGTCAGGTTCAAGCAGGAAAAAGGTAACATTCTAATTAAATATGTAGATAGGTAGGTGGCACACGTAGTCAAGCGCCTGGCTCCTAATTGAAAGGTTGTGTGTTAGGGCCTACCCAGAAGTAACTCAGAGGAGAGGCCTGGTGATGTTCCTCTGAAAATCAGCCACTGAAAACCCTTCGGAGCACAGTTCTACTCTGCACTGCATGAACTGCCATGAGTTGACTACAACTGGTTAGGGATTCAATACAGGGACTAGGTGTTGGTAGAACTGCTGGAAGGCCCAAGGCAGAAGCAGGCCCAGCTAGACCTTCAGGCCCAAGCCCATTGCCGTCGAGTCAGTTCTGACTCATGGCAACCCTATAGGACCAAGTAGTACTGCTCTATAGGGTTTCCAAGGAGCACCTGCTGGATTCGAACTGCCGATCTTTTGGTTAGCAGTTATAGCACTTAACCACTACGCCACCAGGGTTTCCAGGCCTCCAGGACTGACTCTTAAAATAGACCTGGCCCACCAGCATCGTTATCACCTGAGGCCACCTCTGGAGCTATTTTATTCAAGACACACCTCTGCAGCCACAATTCAAAGAGCAGGGAGCTGTGGTTAAGAAGCCGGGGGCACAGCTCCACACCCAGGAAGCTGGGGAAGGGACAAGGAACGGTGCTGCAGAATACCCTCACATTTCTGCAGTCATGCTTGGGACGGGAAACAGCCCAAAGGCAGAGCAATACCCTCCAGCTCCTTCTCACCTTCCACATCTGACCAGGATACGGGTAAGGGGCAGTGCCTAGTTCACATCCCAAACCCCAGCTGCAAGCCAGGCTAGGAAACAGGTTCTCACTTTCGAAAGTGCAATGTGGAGCGAGCGAGCCATGCCAGGGTAGCTCACACCATGGGTGTGCACAGAGATGTGTGCTCAGGGCATTCACGTCAACATGGTATACAGCAACAAGATGGAGACCACTAAATGCCCATCAACGGGCCACCTGTCCACTCTACAATGGAATTCTAAGCCACCTGGAGAGGATGATGCAGTCTGCATACAGTGACACAAGGTCATAATATAACACCAAAAAAAAAAAGAACAGGCTGCAAAATAGAGTTCACCAAATAATTTCATTTTTTATTAAAAGATTTTTTGAAGAATGCAGAGGAAAAAAATGCCAGCAGAATAAACACTAGACCATGCTGGTGCAGTGATTAAACTCTGGGCTGCTAACTGAAGGGTTGGCGGTTGGAACCCACCAGCTGCTCCAAAGGAGAAAGGTGTGGTGGTCTGCTCCTGTAAAGAGTGCGGCCCCGGAAGCCCTGTGTGGGCAGTTCCACCGTCCTGTGGAGTCCCTGTGAGTCAGAATTGACTCCACTGCAATGGGGTACCTTTGGGCAAAGGGATTACAGGTAATATTTTTGCTTTCTCTCAACCTTTTCTGTGTTTTCCAAGTTTTTAAAATTGCACATATATTCTTTTTGTCCTTAGGATAGAAACGAATTTTTAAAATGCACAAATATCCTCATAAAGGAATCGGGAGCAGTGAAAGTGGATGGCATGGTCAGAAATTAGTGAACCCAGGGGCGTGGCTGCTATTCATAAGGTTTTCACTAGCTAATGCTTTTCAGAAGTAGACAGCTGGGTCCTCGTTCCTAGTCTTAGTCTGGAAGCTCAGCTGAAACCTGTCCCCCATGGGTGACCCTGCTGGTATCTGAATACCGGTGGCATAGCTTCGAGCATCACAGCAACACGCAAGCCCCCACAGTATGACAAACTGAGTATATCGATAGGGAACTGCCAGAAATTCAGGCTGGTTTCAGAAGAGGACGTGGAACCAGGGATATCATTGCTGATGTCAGATGGATCTTGGCTGAAAGCAGAGAATACCAGAAGGATGTTTACCTGTGTTTTATTGACTGTGCAAAGGCATTCGACTGTGTGGATCCTAACGAATTATGGATAACATTGCGAAGAATGGGAATTCCAGAACATTTAACTGTGCTCATGAGAAACCTCTACATAGAGGAAGAGGCAGTTGTTCGGACAGAACAAGGGGATACTGACTGGTTTAAAGTCAGGAAAGGTGTGCATCAGGGTTGTATCCTTTCACCATACCTATTCAATCTGTATGCTGAACAAATAATATGAGAAGCTGGACTATATGAAGAAGAACGGGGTGTCAGGATTGGAGGAAGACTCATTAACAACCTGCGTTACGCAGATGACACTTCCTTGCTTGCTGAAACTGAAGAAGACTTGAAGCACTTTCTAATGAAGATCAAAGACTTCTGTATGGATTGCACCTCAACATAAAGAAAACAAAAATCCTCACAACTGGACCAATAAGCAACATCAGGATAAATGGAGAAAGATTGAAGCTGTCAAGGATTTCATTTTACTTGGACCCACAATCAACACCCATGGAAGCAGCAGTCAAGAAATCAAACAACACATTGCATTGGATAAATCTGCTGCAAAGGACCTCTTTAAAGTGTTGAAAGGCAGGGATGTCACCTTGAACACCAAGGTGTGCCTGACCCGAGCCATGGTATTTTCAATCACATCATATGCATGTGAAAGCTGGACAATGAATAAGGAAGATGGAAGAAGAATTGACGCCTTTGAATTGTGGTGTCGGCAAAGAATATTGAATATACCATGGACTGCCAAAAGAATGAACAAGTCTGTCTTGGAAGAAGTACAACCAGAATGCTCCTTAGAAGCAGGGATGGCGAGACTGTGCCTTACATACTTTGGACATGTTGTCAGAAGGGATCAGTCCCTGGAGAAGGACGTCATGCTTGGCAGAGAACAGGGACAGCAGAAAAGAGGAAGACCCTCAAGGAGATGGATTGACACAGTGGCTGCAAGAACGGGCTCAAGCATAACAACGATTTTAACGATGGCGCAGGACCGGGCAGTGCTTCGTACTGTTGCGCATAGGGTCGCTATGAGTCGGAACCGGAACGGACTCAAGGGCACCTAACAGCAACAAAAATAACAGGGGGCGTGGGGGAGGAGGAGAGACAAAGAGGTTAAGGAAGGGCTAAGGCTGACCGTGGAACAAGGTGTCTCGAGCGGGAGTGAGAGGGAGAAATGCAAAACGTGGCTAGGGTCGAGCCTCCAACAGTCTATCTGTAAGACCTGGGGAGTCCTAGCCCCTCTCAAGGTTTGGTTTTCCGTCCCAAGCGAGCGCCTTAGGATCCCACCTCTGAGCGGCTTGGCCACAGGGCGCACACAGAGATGCAGGGGCGAGAGCGCCAGAGCAGTACCGGCTGCCCCAGGGGAAAGGGAGTCGGGCAGAGGAAGATACAGCACTGGGCCCCCGGCAAGCCCGAGCCCGGTGCCCGAGGGAGGGAGGGCGGTCTTGGCTGAGAAGCAGGAGATAAGCGGGCCCGGTGGGGGTGGGGGGGGTGAGGGGGGCCTGCGGCGAGCATTAGGTGGGCAGCTGGACTAGACCAGGGGGGCGAACCGCGTCCTACCCCTGCCCCTGCCCCTGCCCCTGCCCCTGCCCCTGCCCCTGCCCCTGCCCCTGCTCCTGCTCCTGCCACAGGTAACCAGCCGCCCTTCTCCCCCTCGGCTCCCTGGGCAGGCCGCAGCTCCTGGCCTCGTGATGGAGGCTTTTCTCTCTGGGCCCCACCTCTCCATCTTGGGGCCTGCGGATCCTCTCCACGCCCCTAACTCCAGTTCCAGGGAGCGTCTGATAGGCCCCGAGGATGCAGGACCCCCAAACCTTACCCAGTTAGCTGGACTTCACCACTCTGCCCATCCGGTCCACTCCAACCGAGACCCTCTGGCTCCCGAGGCCAGGACATGTGGGGAAAACGAGAGTGTACAATCCTAAACAAAACAAGAGTCAACACAGGGCGACTGTAAGAAATTGCCCATATTCCAGAGGAAGCATAAAGCTAGGGCTGTGGAAATTGCACCGGGCCTCCACACTTCCTTGCCCTGTGTCCTGGTTGAGACCTTGAACCTCTCTGATCCCCAGCCTTCTTCCAGAACAGGGGTGGTCATCTGCTCTGATCACCATGGGGCTGCTGTGAGGCTCCGTGAGTTAACTGATGAGAAGATGCCTGCAAACTGTAAAGTGTGATTTGCCTGTGAGCAGTGATCTTCCCATCTGCAAGTGGAGGCACCAGTGTGGACACAAACAGACCCCTAGAATAGGAATGGCAAGAGTGGCCAGCCTTAGTCTGTGACTGCCTCTCCTGCCTGCTTAGCGCCTTCACCCCCACCCCATGATTCCTGACTCCCCTTTTCCCCACCTCCCCTTGAGCCCTGTTACGGATTGAATTGTGTCCCCCAAAAATGTATATCAATTTGGCTAGGGTATGATTTCCAGAATTGTGTGCTTGTCCAACATTTTGTGACCTGACGTGATTATTTTATATGTTATAAATCCTAACCTATATGATGCTAATGAGGCAAGATTAGAGGCAGTTATGCTAATGGACAGGACTCAGTCTACAGGATGAGGTAGTATTTTGAGTCAATCTCTTTTGAGATATAAAAGAGAGAAATGAGCAGAGAAGAGAGAGACCTCATACCACCAAGAAACAAGAGCCAGCAGTGGAGCACGTTGAGAAGCTCCTAGACCAGGGGAAGACTGATGACAAGGACCTTCCCCAGAGCCAACAGAGAGAGAAACCTTCCCCTGGAGCTGGCGCCCTGAATTTGGACTTCTGGCCTCCTAAACCGTGAGAGAATAAATTTCTGTTTGTTAAAGCCATCCACTTGTGGTATTTCTGTTATAGTAGCATTAGATGACTAAGACAGGCCCCTTCCCTCTTGGACAGGCCTGCTGGGCCCAAGACAGGCTCTGTCCCAGCACCAGGCAAAGCCTTGAGTAGAATGGAACCTGGGCCCCTCCCTTGACAGGGCCATTGGTTCAACTTTCTCCCAAGGGAAGGCTTTACTGGTCAACATTGATTTTTATGGGCTGGGCACCTGGCTGGGATCTCGCTTTCCTGAATTCATACTTTGCCCCTCCCATACCCCATTTCCTACCCCCAGGGGTGGAAGGTGGAGAGTGCAGAGATGGGTGGGCCAGGCAGGTACAATTCAGTTTTGCTGCTAGATAAGGTAAGACTCAAGTGAAACAGCAAACAGGGAGGGATTTTAATTTTGGCGAGAGAATAACTTCAACTAATCTAGGAACTTTTTTTACACTCTTTAAATTTCAATGAATAAATATTATATATGGCTTTTTTTTTATGTCTTAAAATTTGCATAGTTCTACCACGTTATTAGAGTCATAGCCAAGAATAAACGTACCTGTCCTCCCAGCCAGAGTCCCTGGGTGGTGCAAACAGTTAATGTACTCAGTTGCTAACCTAAAGGTTGGCAGTTCAAGTCCACCCAGAGGCACCTCAGAAGAAATGCCTGGCGATATACTTCTGAAAAATCAGCCACTGAAAACCCTATGGAGCACATGACACACATGGGGTCTCCATGAGTTGGAGTCAAATTGACAGCCACTGGTTTGGTCTTCCCAGCCACTGCATCCCTGGGAAGGCCTAGTGGGGACTGGGCCTCGTTGGTTTCTGAGAGCACTGCCAATTCTGATGACCTGGCGTGGAGTGTGTCAGACTTTTATATGCACAACCTTATTCAACATGACCCGTGAGGCATTTCGGGTATGAGGAAACTGAGGCACAGAGATGAGGGCAGTTACTCTCTCAGAGACAACATCTCTGACTCAGAGCCCCTGTGGTTTCCCCTCTCCTTGCTCAGTTCTTGAGCAGCCTTTGTGGAAATTTCTGTTTCCCCAGTCTATCATTCAGTAACTATTTACCGAGCAGGTGTCCTGTCCAGGCATAATTGTAGACATCAAGGACATAGCAATGAATGAAACAGAAAAAAAAATCCCTGCCCTTGTGGAGCTTACAATTTATTGGAGGGCGGGGTGAAACAGGAAATAAACACATAAGCATGTAAATATAGTATTTTATGTCAGATAAGAAGAAATAAAGCAGGGTATGGGGAATAGAGAAGAGCCCTGGTGGCGCAGTGTTTAAAGCACTCAGCTGCTAACTGGAACCCACCAACCGCTCTGTGGAAAAAAGATGTGGCAATCTGCTTCTATAAAGATTACAACCCTGGAAATTCTATGGGGGCAGTTCTACTCTGCCCTATAGGGTTGCTATGAGTCAGAATTGACCCAGCGGCAACAGGTTTGGTCTTGGTTTGATGGCGGATAGAGAGTGCCAAGGGTGGGAAGTGTTGCAGTTTTATCAAGGGTGGTCAGGGAAGGGCCTTGCTGAGAAGGTGGCATTTGAGCAGAGGTGGAGGAGTGAGCTGGAGAATAGATGGATCATAACAGGGTTGGACTGGAAAGTTATTCTGGGCCCTTCTACCTCTTATAATCTATATTCTAGAGGCAATACCACTTTATGCTAAAGTCTTGAATTATCTGAGCTGGTGGGCCTTTGAGTGACCACCTTGCCGCTTCTCACCTGCTCACCTTGGTTCCTCCTATCCTTTTCTAGAGTGGTTGGCATGCTGCGCTTCCTGGTGCCCCGGCTGCCTTGCCTTCACGTCAGGACCACCCCGTACTCCTCGGCAGCAGCACTCCCAAGCCCCATCCTGAACCCAGACATTCACTACAACCAGCTGTTCATCAGCAACGAGTGGCAAGATGCTGTCAGCAAGAAGACCTTCCTGACAGTCAGCCCCACCACTGGAGAGGTCATCAAGCATGTGGCTAAAGGGGATCAGGATGATGTGGACTAGGCCGTGAAAGCAGCCTGAGAGGCCTTCCACCTGGGGTCTCCATGGTGCCGGAGCCAAGCGGGGCTGGCTGTTGAACTGCCTCGCTGACCTCGTGGAAAGGGATTGTGTCTACTTGGCCTCACTGGAGACCTTGGACAATGGAAAGCGCTTCCAAGAGTCTTATGTCTTAGACCTGGATGAGGTCATCAAGGTGTGCCAGCTGAGCTGACAAGTGGCATGGCAAGACCATCGCCATGGATGGTGAGCACTTCTGCTTCACTTAGCAGGAGCCTGTCGGTGTCTGTGGCCAGATAATCCCGTGGAATTTCCCCTTGGTCATGCAGGGCTGGAAGCTCGCCCCAGCATTCGCTACAGGCAACACTGTGCTCATGAAGGTTGCAGAGTAAACCCCCCCTTTCTGCCCTGTACTTGGCCTCTCTCATCAAGGAGGCGGGCTTTCCCCATGGAGTGGTGAACATCATCACAGGCTACAGCCCAACGGCAGGAGCAGCCATTGCCCACCACATGGATATTGACAAAGTTGCCTTCACCAGCTCCACAGAAGTGGGCCACCTGATCCAGAAGGCAGCCAATAATTCCAAGCTCAAGAGAGTCACCATGGAGCTGGGTGGGAACAGCCCCAGCATTGTGTTGGCCGATGCTGACATGGGCCATGCCATGGAGCAGTGCCATGAAGCCCTCTTCTTCAACATGGGCCAGTGCTGCTGTGTTGGTTCCCGGACCTTGGTTGAAGAATCCATCTATGAAGAGTTTCTCGAAAGAACCATGGAGAAAGCCAAGCAGAGGAAAGTTGGGAACCCCTTTGAGCTGGATACCTAGCAGGGGCCCCAGATGGACAAGGAGCAGTTTGAACAAATCCTGAGCTACATCCAGGTTGGCCAGAAAGAAGGTGCAAAACTTCTCTGTGGCGGGCAGGGTTTTGGGGAGCATGGTTTCTTCATCAAGCCCACAGTCTTTGGTGATGTGCAGGATGACATGAAAATCACAAAGGAGGAGATCTTTGGGCCTGTGCAGCCCCTGTTCAAGTTCAAGAAGATTGAGGAGGTGATTGAGAGGGCCAACAACACCAGGTATGGCTTGGCTGCTGCCGTGTTCACCCAGGACCTGGACAAGGCCAGGTACTTCACCCAGGCACTCCAGGCTGGGACAGTGTGGGTGAACACCTATAACATCGTCATCTGCCACACACCATTTGGGGGTTTCAGGGGATCTGGCAGTGGAAGGGAGCTGGGGAAGGATGGACTTAAGGGTTACACGGAGGCGAAAAAAGTCACTATCAAGGGTCCTAAGAAGAACTCATAAGAATGGCCACCATGAGACCAACTCCAGTCCACAGATTCCACAGTCACCTAGACGAGTGGTTGCCAAACTTTTTTTAGCCACAGACCCCCTTTCTTTGATCCAAATGAACTCTTAGAGGAAACCTCAACAAACGAAGCAATTAAAATCAGGGCTGTTCTATTTAAAGCAGGTATCAGGAAACCCAGAGTCCTGTATACCTGGTCTCTAATCCCAACCCCTTTGGTGGTCCTGGGTCACTTCCATGAAACCTTAAGAGTCTCTGGAAGACAAAGGAAAAAGATTTGAGCAATAGCTTTTAGTTCTTCTTGCCTGATCCAAGGACTTTCCAATGGATTAACTTGATTGCTTAGTGGTCAGTCTCATCTTAGACATACAATTGGAAGGCATTAGAAGGTTTGGACTATATGAACACCAAATCTTGGCCTCACTGTTCATTGACTTAATCTAAAAATTAAGAGTGATTTTCCTTTTTTAAGTACTAGTTGCTGGCTATTTTGCTTGCGTGCATTTCATCTTGCTATTGATTTTCCTGAATTTTAGAGAAGAAATAGGCAAAGGATACACTTACATAATCATACCTTTAAAAATAAACTGAAATAACCCAAATTTCCATCAACTGGAGAAACAAGATGTGGTAGATCCATACAGTGGAATATTATTTGGCTGGGAAAAGGAATGAAATCCTGATACATGCTAGAACATGGATGAACCTTAAAAACATTATGCTGAGTGAAAGAAGCAGTCAGAAAAGGCGACATGTTATATAATCCCATTTATATGAAATGTCCAGAATAGACAAAGCCATAGAATGTAGACTAGTGGTTGCCAGGGGTTGGAAGGAGAGGAGAAGAGAATGGGGAACGACTGCTAGTGGGTACAGAGTTTCTTTTTAGGGTGATAAAAATATTCTGGAATTATATGTACAACTTTGTGAATGTACTAAAAATCACTAAACTGTATACTTTAAAAGGATGAATTTTTTATGGTATGTGAATTATATCTCAATTTTTAAATAAATCAATAAACTTATGCATTCTGTTTGCAAGTTCACTTTTGTCTCAGTATTCTGTTGCTGCTGAACACTTTACAGAGTCTTGAGGATGGGAGGGACCCTGGTAGTCATCTAGTCAACCCCCATCGCAGGTGCAAAAATCTCCACACTATTTCCATTTTTGTTTTGTTTTCTCTTGGCTGGGTGACAAAGTGCAGCTTTAAGACCCATATGTAACAGCTCTGGTCCCTGCCCAGAGAAAGTCCATTTCAGATTTGATTTCAAGGCTTGCACTGGCATTATCCTGCCAGCACCTGCCAACCCCACACCACTCCCCAAACCAAGCCCAGCACTGGGGCCAACCTGACAATGCCAGAGGTTTCCAGAATTTCAAACCTCAGAATTCATTACTGTTGGTCTTACTACTTTCATTCCCTAACTGGTGGGAGTGAAGATCAATCCAACTCAGCCAGGCCAGATACAGAAGCAGAATGCTGACCCCATCTGTCTTTGTCCTCAGCTTTCCTATACCATATTACTCACAAACAACCCCATCTCCAGGCCCACTTGATCTTGCACATGCACACCCTCAATCCTCTCTCATATCTTATTTCCCCACCTGGGCGGTGAGATGATTTTGTTCATTATCGTAACTTGGATTTGGCCTTAACCATTTCCTGAGGATTCAGGGGCTGTCCCGTCCCATTGTCTCCCTATCCTAGGACCTCCTTTCCATGCCATTTGTCCAAGGCTGAGGTGACCCTGACTCCCAGAAGTGTACCTCTTATCTGAACTCTGGGAGGCCGTTGCATCACAGCAGTGAAAGTTTCTCATAGACAAACAGACTGGGGAAACAGGAACAGGGAGGTTCTCTAATGACTACCAAACAACATCACAATATTTTAACAAATCCACTCCATATTTGTTTCTCAATACTTCCACATCAAAGAGGAATTTAATAGAGGGTGTCTCAGTATGGAGTGGAGTTGGGAAAAGACAATCTGCAAGGCCCCTTATTTCCATGCTTGCAACCCTGAGGCCCAGCACCATCTGTCAGTTTGTCACACTAGGGTGGCTTGCCTGTTGCTGTGACGCTGGAAGTTATGCCACTGGTGTTTCAAATACCAGCAGGGCCACCCATAGTGGACAGGCTTCAGCAGAGCTTCCAGGCTAAGAATAAGGAGAAGGACCTGGTGATGTACTTCTGAAAAAATTGCCCAGTGAAAACCTTATGAATATCAGCAGAACATTGAGGCCAGAGAAAAGATTGAAGTTGTCGAGGATTTAATTTTACTTGGATCCACAATCAATGCCCATGGAAGCAGCAGTCAAGAAATCAAACGACATGTTGCATTGGGCAAATCTGCTGCAAAAGATCTCTGTGAAGCGTTAAAAAGCAAAGATGTCACTTTGAGCAATAAGGTGTACCTGACCAAAACCACAGTATTTTCAATTGCCTCACATGCGTACAAAAGTTGGACAATAAATAAAGAAGACTGAAAAAGAATTGACACCTTTGAATTATGATGTTGGCAAAGAATATTGAATACACCATGGGCTGCCAGAAGAACGAACAAATCTGTCTTGGAAGAAGTACAGCCAGAATGCTCCCTAGAAGCGAGGATGGTGGGACTTTGTCTCCCAAATATTGGACATGTTATCAGGAGGAACCAATCCCTGGAGAAGGACATCATGCTTGGTAAAGTAGAGAATAGGATTTGTAAGGCAGTGGTCCGCTTTCCCGGGTATCACAGTAATGGGTTTATCAAATATTTTGCCATAGCTTAACGATGGTGACCAGCTTTTCAGCCTACAATATCTTTTCCTCACGACTCATTTCCCAATTCTTAAGCTAATGCCACGTATTTTAGATTTTTTTATGGCAGCACTTAAAATAGAATAAATAACACTAGCTGCCATAATAGACCAACCCAAAATTTTAGTAGCTCAACACAACAGAAATGTATTGCTCTTTCTCATGAAGTCTAATCATTGGGGGGTGGGATTAGGTGGTGGTAGGTGAAAGTCCTTCTCCACAGTTATTCAGGGACCCAGGCTTTTCCATCTCTCTCTTAAAGCTTTTGTCAATTCCATTTCATTAGGCAAGCAAATCACTCGGTCACCCAGGGACGTATAATTCCCCTGCAGGGAGGGGCACCGAGTACGTCTACCACAGTAGACAACTAGCACAGGCGTGCCACCCCTGCCTTTGAGATGTCAATGGTTCTAGGAAAGCCCCAGTCCAGCCTACCTCTCTCCCTCCAGAGCCCCTTCTTCACTCTTGTCAGCAGCCCCACATCCCCAGAAAGATGTAACCCTTCATGGCCTGGTTAGGTTCTAACTGAGCTTAAGTCCATAGAGCAGGCCCATTGGCTGAGGGCATCCAAATAAATCCAAAATGAACACTGCATTTGTGAACAAAGCCATGAATCTTGCAGGTGTCTGCTTGGGCCCCCTCTCTGGGCTCCATTTTGCTCATCTGGATCATGAAAGGCTTGGATTTGATCAGTGGTTCCAAACCAGGGGTCTGCAAAGATTGGTGTCGTGGCTGATGGAGGGGCAAGTTTTATCCCTGACCCTCCCTTTTGTATAGAAGGGAGGAGATGACTTCAGTCTCCCGAAGAAAGTGGTGATACTTCCAGCCCTCTCTCCACCCCATCTCACCAGATCCTCCCCATGAGAAGAGAGGTGACCAATCTGATTAGTGACACTGGGGAGAACATGCCATTCATTGGGCATATTCACCTGAGGGCTGGGCCACTGCCCAGAAAAAGGTGATAGGGCCTCTTCTCTGGAACCCATTTGCTTTTAAGTGGAACACATTCTCCTTCTGTTTCCTCCTCTCTGCCTTGATGAACAAACCAAGGCAAGTCCTCCCCCAAATGTGAATGGTGTGGAGGTATGGATTGTGGTGAGGAGCAGGGCCAGTGAGGAGCCTGCCACCCTCTGGCTTCTCTAGGATGGGTCCATTAGTCAGGGTAAGAAATGCTAGCTGTTATAACAATCCCAGATTCCAGTCGTTTAACCCAATGAAAGTCAATTTCTCATTCACCCAAATTCAAGTACAGATATTCCTAGTCAGAGAGGCTCTCCTGGGCAGCTCTCCTTCAAGTGGTGGCTTGAGGAACCTGGTTTCTTCCATGCTGTGGCTCCACTATCTTTAACATGTGGCATAATCCAGCTGGCAGATGGGGCAGAGGGCAAAGTATATGACGAAAACACGCCCACTCTTAATTGCCTCAGGCAAGAAGTGATACACTGGCAAGATTAGTCATATGGCCTTACCTAGATACATGCGATCAATTTCAGAGTGTAGAAGCTGATAAAAATCTCCAGTTTCTTCATCTTTGGCCTTAGTGAATAATGGTTGCATTAACTTGTCTTCCTTGTAGGGGTATGGATATTATCCTATCGCTGACAGCATTGTGCTTCAGGATAAATCTTGAAATGTTCTTTTTGAAGATGAATGCAACACCATTCCTCTTCAAGGTGTTATTCCCAGCATAGTAGACTATATGGTTGTCCGATTCAAAATGGCCAAACCAGTCCATTTCAGCTCACTAATGCCTAGGATATCGATCTTTATGTGTTCCATTTCATTTTTGACGATTTCCAATTTTCCTAGATTCATACTTCACACATTCCAGGCTCCAATTATTAATGGATATTTGCAGCTGTTTCTTCTCATTTTGAGTCTTGCCACATCAGCAAATGAAGGTCCTGAAAACTTTACTCCATCCATGTCATTAAGGTCGACTCTACTTTGAGGAGACAGCTCTTCTTTAGTCATCTTTTGAGTGCCTTCCAGCCTGGGGGGCTCGTCTTCCAGCACTATATCAGACAATGTTCCACTACTATTCATAAGATTTTCACTGCCGATTCTTTTCAGAAGTAGACAGCTGAAACCTGTCCTCCATGGGTGAGCCTGCTGGTATCTGAATACCGGTGGCATAGCTTCCAGCATCACAGCAACACACAAGCCCCCACAGTATGACAAACTGACAGACACGTGGGGGAGAATAGCTGCAGAATATACCAGAAGGATGTTTACCTGTGTTTTATTGACTGTGCAAAGGCATTCGACTGTGTGGATCCTAACAAATTATGGATAACATTGCGAAGAATGGGAATTCCAGAACACTTAATTGTGCTCATGAGGAATCTGTACGTAGATCAAGAGGCAGTTGTTCAGACAGAACAAGGGGATACTGACTGGTTTAAAGTCAGGAAAGGTGTGCATCAGGATTGTATCCTCTCACCATACCTATTCAATCTATATGCTGAACAAATAATCCGAGAAGCTGGACTATACGAAGAACAGGGCATCAGGATTGGAGGAAGACTCATTAACAACCTGCATTATGTAGATGACACAACCTTGCTTGCTGAAAGTGAAGAGGACTTGAAGCACTTACTAATGAAGATCAAAGACCATAGCCTTCAGCATGGATTGCATGTCAACAGGAAGAAAACAAAAATCCTCACAACTGGACCAATGAGCAACATCATGATAAATGGAGAAAAGATTGAAGTTGTCAAGGATTTCATTTTACTTGGATCCACAGTCAACACCCATGGAAGCAGCAGTCAAGAAATCAAAAGATGCATTGCACTGGGCAAATTTGCTGCAAAGGACCTCTTCGAAGTGTTGAAGAGCAAAGATGTCACCCTGGAGACTAAGGTGCACCTGACCCAAGCCAGGGTATTTTCAATCACATCATATGCATGTGAAAGCTGGACAATGAATAAGGAAGACCGAAGAAGAGTTGATGCCTTTGAATTGTGGTGTTGGCGAAGAGTACTGAATATACCATTGACTGCCAAAAGAATGAAGAAATCTGTCTTGGAAGAAGTACAACCAGAATGCTCGTTAGAAGCAGGGCTGGAGAGACCACGTCTTACATACTTTGGACATGTTGTCAGAAGGGATCAG
Organism: Loxodonta africana; assembly: GCF_030014295.1. NCBI lineage: Eukaryota > Metazoa > Chordata > Mammalia > Proboscidea > Elephantidae > Loxodonta > Loxodonta africana. The sequence continues at coordinate 79,387,864 of NC_087350.1, read as the reverse complement.
TCCCTGGAGAAGGACATCATGCTTGGCAGAGTACCGGGTCAGCGGAAAAGAGGAAGACCCTCAAGGAGATAGATTGACACAGTGGCTGCAAGAATGGGCTCAAGCATAACAACGATTGTAAGGATGGCGTAGGATCGGGCAGTGTTTCATCCTGTTGTGCATAGGGTTGCTATGAGTCTGAATCAATTCGCCGGCACCTAACAACAACAGATACATGCGTATATTCAGAGCAGTGGAACATGTTGTATTAGTTTCTTACGGCTGCTGAACAAATTTCCACAAATTTAGTGGCTTAAAACAACAGAAATTTATTCTCTCAGAGTTCTGGAGGCCAGGAGTCTGAAACCAGTTTTACTGGGCTGAAATCAAGGTGTCAGCTGGGCTGCACTCCCTTTGGGGGCTGTAGGGGAGAATCTGCCCTTGCCTCTTCCATCTTCTGTGGCTGCCGCATTTCCTGGCTTTGTGGCTATATCACTCCAATTTTCAAGGCCAGCATCTTTAAATTCCTATCTGATCCGTCTTCACATCTTCTTCTCCTCTTTTTCTCTCTGTATAATCTCTCTTTCCTCGCTCTTACAAAGACACATGTGATTGCATTTAGGGCCCACCCAGATAATCCAGGATAGTCTCTCCATCACAAGAGCCTGAATTTAATCACATGTGCAAAGCCCCTTTTCCCTATAAGGTGGCATTTACAGGTTGTAGGCATTAGGATCAGTTGTCTCTGGGGGCCATTATTCTGCCTAACACATGAATTTAATGAGCATCTTGCTAGTCTCTGTCACAGAGGTAAATTCAAATCAGGGTGAAATATGAAGCAGCCCTTGTCTTGTTCTCCAATCTCACGTTGCCAGAAATAACGCAGCTCATTTGCAGTCAGTTTCTCATGTGTATACACTCGGGGCCAGGGAGGGGAGTGTACTGAGCACATCTGATCAAATCTCTAAATCTGAAGGCCCCTGCTGAACAATCCAAACATCCAGCTTCTTCGCAGGATCCATCAGGGCTGCTGCTCCATCACGCTGGTCCTTTCCATCAGATGTGAAACAATCTAGGAACCGGTTCGGTTGCCTCCATTCTGGGTGTGAGACTGACCCCTGGTGGCCACGTTATTAATTAAAGTCCGGGCTTTGGGGAGGAGAAAGAGAATTGAATAGAACAGTTCAAGGAGGAGTTCCTGGGTGGTGGAAACAGTTAACAAGCTCAGCTCCTAACTGAAAGGTTGGAGGTTTGAGTCCACCCAGAGGCACCTAGGAAGAAAGACCTGGTGATCTACTTCCAAAAAAAAAATCAGCGTATGGCAATTGGCATAATATGGTTCTTCAAGTTTATCTCCTACCTGCTAGTCTGGTAAGTAGTGTCCGGGGTCTTAAAATCTTGTGAGCGGCCCTCTAAGATACAACTATTGGCCTCTATTCTTCTAGAACAAAAGAGAAAGAAGGAAACCCAAGAATCAGAGAAGGAATCGGACTACAGGACTAATGCGTCCATGACCCACTGCCTCCTCTACCTTGAGACCAGAACTAGACAGTGCCCAGCTACCACCACTAAACATTCTCATCAGGGACACAATAGATAGATCCTGATAGAAAGGGAGAAAATGAGGAACAGAACTTCAAATTCTTAAAGAATTTACTGGACCAGGCTTACTGGACCTATTGAGGCTGGAAGAGTCCCTGAGACTATGGCCCTGAGTTACTGTTCAAATCTTGAGATGAAGCTGTCCTCTGAAGTCACCTGTAAACTAAGCAACAGTTTAGTTCAAAAAGTAAAGATTGTCACTCTCGAGTATTGCATTATTTGAAAAAATTATCTATATAAGACCAAAGGGTCAACAGCTATTTTAAAGCATAAATGAGAAGGTTGGGGGGCAGGAAGTTTAAGTTAATGGGAGTAAAACAAGTAGAAAGAAATAACAAGAAGGCTGACACAATGTCCCTGATCATTACGCCTAGAAACTATGGAATGGGAGTCGGTTTTGCTGTGTATATTTTCACTAAAAATAAAATGAAATATTAATTTAAAAATCAGCCTATGGAGTACAGTTCTACTGTGACTCACATGGGGTCATCATGAGTCAGAGTTGACTTGATGGCAACCGGTGGTTGTGGCTGTCCGGGAACTCAGCCTGGCAGGGGAGACAATTACAGAATGGGGTGGAAAGTGCTGAGCAGAAGTGTCAAACCAAAAAACCAAACTCATTGCCATCATTACCACTGCGCCACTAGGGCTCTGAAGACAAAGTACCTGCTGCCATCAAGTCGATTCCAACACATAGCGACCCTATAGGACAGAGTAGAACTGCCCCATAGTATTTCCAAGGAGCACCTGGCGGATTTGAACTGCCGACCTTTTGGTTAGCAGCCACAGCACTTAACCACTATGCCACCAGGGTTTCCACAAAGATGAAGTATAGGGGCCATGAAATCTCAGAACAAGGATAACATTTACTAAGCACTATAATCTGCCATCTCATTTAATCCTGCTAACTACGCGCAAGGCACTTATTACTCCACACTTGATAAATAAAACATCAAGGCCTAGGTGTGTTCAGCCAGCTGTCCTGGCTCCACTGTTCAGCTGGTAAGTGGTGGAGCCAGGACTCCAACTCAGGATTACGGGCCTCTTGGCTCTCAGCCAAGTATTCTTCCCATGTGTATTAGGGTAACATTAGAGGCCATAACAAAAATGCCCAAGTTTGAGGGGTTCAACCAGTAGAAGTTTATTTCTTGTTTAATAACAATCTAATGCAGGTGTTCTGGTTAACAGGCATTTTCCTCCACAGGGAGATTCAGGGACAAGGCTCTTTTTTCTGCAAATATGTGTGATGAGTGGGTTTATGAATGGAGGGAAGAGAGGCTTCTGTTCCCCCCAATCCCAAGCACTAATACTACTTACTTTTCCCTTGACAATCAACCATGAGGAAGACACAAAGAAAAAGGAAACCCAAGTGACTCTGCCTCCTGGGTACCACACACTTCTCACCCCTTGGATGCACCTGAGGCTGAACACGAAGGCAGCCCTGGCTGAAGGGAGTTCACACTCCAGGAGAGAAAAGCCAGCCCCCTGAACCCGAGTCTGGGAGAGCATCAACATCCAACCCTGTCCTGAGCGACAAGCTCCATGTTCCGAATTCATTATCCAACTGCAGACACCAAGGCCCTTTGGCTTCCCTTAATTAATTATCACAGAATAATCCTCCTTTGATTTAATGCCCAAGAAGCCCTGGAGAACGCTGAAATTCACTAGCCTTCGCTGCTGATCGACCTGCATGTTCCCATCATTTCCCTGTGTCACCCACCCTCAGGCGGGGGGTGGGGGGTGATGCTTTTTTTAAGACCCAGGAATTAATTTCACCATAAAACGTGAAGAAAAATCCATTTGGACTAAAAAACAGACTTTTTTGTTTAAGGTGGCAAGTGAATGCATTTGGAATTGAACACTGGCTTTAGAATTATCTTTCCCAAGCCCAGTTTTAATCTTGACAACTATCCTGCTCAGAAAACTGAGATGCCAGTTTCTTGCCACTGGCAGCATCAAGTTCACCCTTTTCTGATGGCATTTCATGGTGGGTGTGATCGTTAAAGTTGTGTGTCAACTTGGCTGGGCCATGATTCTCCCTGGTTTGGCAGTTATATGGTTTGGCAGTTATATAGTTTGGCAGTCATATGATGTTCTGATCACTTCCATGGTAAGATTTCATATAATGTGATCACCTCCGTGATGGGATCTGCTGTTGAGTAGCCAATCAGTTGAAAGGGCGTTTCCTTGGGGGTGTGGCCTGCTTTGAGTATAAGTGGATATTCTGGCAAGGATTGTGAGCTTTTGCTAGCTCCAGACCCTGCAGCTGGGTCCTGTTCGTCTGACCTCCGGTTCTTGGGACTTGAGCTAGCAGCTCACTTGCCGTCTTCCCTGCTGATCTTGGGATTCGTTGGTCTTTGCAGCCTGTAACCAAGAGCGCTGCTGTCTGAACTGTCAATCCTGGGTTTGCCAGCTTCTGTGGCTACTGCAATCAGGAGAAGCCTCCAACCTGACCCAGGGACTTGGGATGTTCCAGCCTCTACAACCTCGTGAGTCATTTCCTTGATATAAATCTCTATATACTTACATGCTTTACTGGTTTTGCTTCTTTAGAGAACCCAGCCTAAGACAGGGGGCCACCTCACTTTCCACTGCAGCTCCAAGCAGCAGCCACTTGTCACTACACCCTGTTCACAAACCATGCTGCATGTCTGCACCCCCTCTCCTCTATGGGCTGTTTCCTTAGCCCTAAGTCCTTCACACCCACTCTGAGTCCTCTGAAGCCAGCTTAAATGCCTCCTCTTCTGGGAAGTCTTTCCTGAGCTCCCCCTGCTCTGATCACACAGTGGACACTTTGTGACCCAGCCCCACCTAACTCCTGCTTGAATCTAACCTCCGAGTGCAGGGCCTGGGGCCACTCACCTTGACACCCAGCATCTTGCACTCTTCTGGCACCTGGAGAGTGGCTTTTCAGTGTGTGTGGGAGACGACAGGGAGCAGATCTAATGAGTGAATTAAATGCAAGAATTGCTTATGGCCCAGGAGACACAAGCTCAGAGGGCAGCTACAAGGATCAGGCTTGCAGTAGAGTAAGATAATTAGGGCTGGTTAAAGATTGCAACCACCACCCGTCTGTCAGTTTGTCATACTATGGTGGCTTGCATGTTGCTATGGTGCTGGAAGCTATGCCACTGATATTTCAAATACTAGCAGGATCCCCTATATGGATAGGTTTCAGCCAAGCTTCCAGACTGAGACAGACTAGGAAGGCACGGCAGTCTACTTCCAAAAATTAGCCAATGAAAACGTTATGGATCACAACACAGAGCTCACTTGCTTTGGACACGTCATCAGGGGAGATCAATTGCTAGAGGAGGACATCACGTTTGGTGAGGCAGAGGGGCAGCAAGGGTGAGGGAGACCCTTGGTGAGGTAGAGGGACAGCAAAGGTAAGGAGGACCCTTGGTGAGATAGACGGAAAAGGTGAGGAGGACCCTTGGTGAGGTGGAGGGACAGCAAGGGTGAGGAGGACCCTTGGTGAGGTAGAGGGACAGCAAGGGTGAGGAGGACCCTTGGTGAGGTGAATTAGCTCAATAGCTGCAACAATGGACTCAAACATGCTGGCAATTATGAGGATGACGCAGGACCAGGCATCGTTTTGTTCTGTTGTTCAGAAGGTTGCCATGAGCTGGGCAGGTGTGAGAGGTAAGCAGGGTACAAGCTGATGTGGCTGACTCGGGCAAGGAGAGAAAAGAGCAAGACACATGAAGGATGACAAAGAAGCATCAGTGGGATCTGGGCCACCTACATCAGTTCCAAGGACAAGAAGGCCACAAAGGCTGTCTTAAAAACGTTTATTTTCAGGGCACAGAGGTCATCTGACATCAAGACATCTATGGAAGTAGGACAGACAAACACAGACTTTGGAAGGATCATGTTTCAAAATGGTAACAGCAGCCAGAACACAAGTTCACTCAGCCTTGGCTGGGTCTCTGGGCTCTCACAGCCGAAAACCCACAGGGCTGGAACAATCACGTTAATCCACCTTTTGGTTACAGTGAAAATTTCAGGCAGTGGCATTCTACTACTCACCTTGTCCTCCACACGCTCCAGCCACCTGCTTTCCGGGGCTACATCCTGATCCCCATGTTTGCCCAGGCAAATTTGAGGTGATTCAATTGATTTTGCTGAATGTGCTTATTAGCAGATACATGAGGTTGTTCTGCTGCCTCCCCCAGAGCCGCAGCATCCCCAGCCTCCCCCAGAGCCGCAGCATCCCCAGCCTCCCCCAGAGCCGCAGCATCCCCAGCCTCCCCCAGAGCCGCAGCATCCCCAGCCTCCCCCAGAGCCGCAGCATCCCCAGCCTCCCCCAGAGCCGCAGCATCCCCAGCCTCCCCCAGAGCCGCAGCATCCCCAGCCTCCCCCAGAGCCGCAGCATCCCCAGCCTCCCCCAGAGCCGCAGCATCCCCAAGGTTTTCAGTCCACCACCTGACGCAATTTCACTAAGTGTCGTACCAAGTCATGTGCCAACCACTCAAAGCCTAGGGGAATTAACTGCAGACCCTCAGATCTGGAAAGGGAAGGGTAGGAGGAGCTGAGTGGGGAGGGGATGTGAGCAGGGACCCTGGCAACCCCAACTCCCAACAGACAAGAGCAGCTTCACCTGGATCCGTTTCAATTCTGATTTTATTCAAAGAATGGGCTACTGTCTTAAAGCTTGGAAGCCATCTGTCTAGTTTCATTCCCTTCCTATTTAAGTGGGGAAACTGAGGCCCAGAAAGTGGAAGGGGCTTGCTCAGGGTCACACAGCATGTCAGGGACAAATTCACAAATGGACCCCAGGTTTCCAAATTCCCAAGTCAGTCTCCTCTACCACGCGTATGTCAGAGTGACACTATCCCCATATTTCAGAAGTGGAATGGCCAGGCTTAAAGGCAGAAAGTTCAAGTCCAACAAGGAGTTCAAAATGTAACGGCCAACATGAGGGACGTGAGAGTGTGCAGTACAAGCTGAGATGAACCTTGATAAGAATCCCTGGAATCTGAGGACTGGGCAGCACCTTACTTTACACAGTTGTGAGATTATCCTGAGAAACAGCACCGTGTAGCAGAAAGAGTGAAGAGGAAGGCCAGGCGCCCTGAGTTCCAGTCCTGCTTATAGGCTCAGACCTTGGGCAAGTGGCTTTACCTTCCGGAGCCTGGTTTCTTCATCTGTGAACAGGGAGAGACATTAACACCAGTCCTGCCCTTCCTCACGGAGTCGGGGAGTGATCACAGATGGGAAAGTGCTTCATGACCCTGAAGGACCGTCCAAATGGGAAGGATCCCAATTCTGACTTCAAAAACTTTTAATCACCTAGGGGGTCTACTTTTTTAGCCCAGGGAGTAAACATTCTCCCTCTTTTTCCATTAAAAAAAAAAAAAAGCTTCATTCTTGCGTGGGGTCAAAACATCTGTAAAATGTAGTCTACGCACTGCTTCGAGTCGATTCTGACTCATAGCGACCCTATAGGACAGAGTAGAACTGCCCCATAGAGTTTCCAAGGAGCACGTGGTGGATTTGAACTGCCGATGTTTTGGTTAGCAGCCATAATGCATAACCACTACGCCACCAGGGTTTCCGTGTACCACACTCTAATTCCACACCCTGCAGACACCATGTCACACTGTTTTTACAGTTGGATGTCCGGAAGCCAAGTCTCACTGCCCATCCTGGCTGGAGAATGCTGGGCCAACAAGTGGATATACCTTGGTCCCCAAAAGCCAAGGCAAGGGGCTCCAGAGTCTGGTGAACTGTCCTATCAAGGACTAAATTTCTTTATAAAATGGGGAAAAGGCAGGAATAGAATAGCTGTGGTATGAAGCAATAGCATTTTTTTGTTTTGTTTTGTTGTTGTTTTTAATGGCATTTGTTTTTGAAGACTAGCAGTCCAAAAAGAACAATAAGACCACACTTTCTGTATTTCTGACGTAGGGTCTTCTTACTCTAGGATGGCGGGGCTAGAAGGGACACTGGTAACAACTAGTCCAAATGCCATATTCACAGGTGAAGAAACCAAGGTCCAGAGAAGGGGAGGGACCCATCTAGGTCACACAGCAAGTTAAGGGCAGGCAGAGAAGAGTGAGGAGCCTGCTTCCCTCCTTCCACAGCACATACTAAGTAACAGGAACACTCGCTAATTAGTCCTGAACAACTGAGGTAGGGATTCACAGTGGACACATGCCTGGCTTCCAGCCCTTTGGAATTACAAATATACCATCACGTGATCTTCCCTGAAAGGAGTAGTTAAGAATTCTCGCAGAGCAATTCATTCCAAAAGTATAAAAAAAGCAACATGCATTTGTTTTCCCAACGTTTGCCTGGCTAAAAACTATGTATGAACCTAGTTTGCATCTAATTTTTAAAAACATACAAAAGGAGTCATCTACAAACAGTTTTTCCAACTCTTCACAAAGCAGAGCAATCCATGACTTGACTTTTCCATCATCCTGTGATCAGCGTTTCTAAGTCCCTAGGAAGAAAAAGGGGGGCAAAATTAGAAAAATAAGCCTGATCCGTCACAATCAACTATGTGTTCAATGGGAGGTGGGGAAAATGTCCCTTAACTTCACATCTCTCCAGGGCAATGAATGGTGCCAGTGGGGAGCAGAAGGGACTGGGGGAGACCCCAAGAGGTAGATTTTAGACCAATGGGTCAAAGTTTCAGGGAGGCGGGTTCCAGCTTAATATGAGGAAGAACTTTGCAACTACTGGAAAATCCAAGGGTGGTTTTCTGGAGGTGGTGAGCTCCGTATCCCTGGGGATATGTGAGCGAGGCTGGCCAGCACTGCCTGCCGTGGAGGGAACTCAAGACCTGGGTGGTGATGGTCTTAACGACTCCATGGTTTCTCTGTGGCTTCCTTTTTAAAACTCACAATAGACGACACTGACACCCCAGAATCATTTATGTTTTAAAAATGTATATATGGATTAGGTTTTTGGAATCTCTGGGTAGTACAAACGGTTAATGCGCTCAGCTGCTAACTGAAAGATTGGAGGTTCAAATCCACCCAGAGGCACCTCAGAAGAAAGGCTTGGCAATCTACGTCCAAAAAACCGGCCAGTGAAAACCCTATGGAGCACAGTTCTACTCTGACCCACATGGGGTAGCCATGAATTGGAGTTGACTTGATGGCAACTGGTTTTATTAGTTCTTTAAAGTAGTAAAAACAAAAAAGTCAAGAATTGGGAAGACGATTTTAAGACCCTCATCTCCTAACTCTCTGCAGAGTTTTTCTTTCCCATTTCTAGAAGCTCTAGCTACTCACACACACTCATCCTCAGCTCCAATGTGGCTTTTCTTGCTTCAAGCCCACACAACCCCCTGACGGCTGCACTCCTGTTATGATGACGTTCCCATTTTGTTTTCCCCACGCACCCCCTACAGACCTGGTGTATGGCCATGCCCACAGAAAGCATGCACCTAAGTGGCCGGATGAACAGTATAATTAAAATCACTGCAAAATCCTTCTGCTTTTACTAAACCCTATCAACCTTGCTTCTAATTTTTCCAGCTCTATTACAAAAGCTGTTGGTCGGCCCTGGTGATGGCAGCTGTTCACGATTCTTCACTCCTTCTGTCCCCGTAGGCGGCTCTCACATCCCTGCCTTTGCCTCCTGGGAGGAGTACACGTCACCCCACTCCATCGACTTTGGGTGTGGCCAGGTGACTTGCTTCGGCTGATAGACTATAAGGAGCATGATGTATGCCACGTCTGGGCAGAAACTGCTCTTCCTTCTGCCACAGGAGTGGGCAGGTCCTACATCAGGGCTGCTCCTTCGGCTGGGCCCTGGAATGTGAAGACACTAGTGGGGCAGAGCCATGGCCAGTCTGCCCAGCAGCCTGCAGTGTTGACAGTGAGAAGGCAAGACCTGGAGATGGCAAGACTTGGAACTGCCACCAAGGCAGGGCCCGGGGACAGACTGACTTCACTGCAGGATGTTTCCACACGGATGCTGTCACGATGACACTGTCTGCTTTGTCACTCGGTGCCCTCTCTAGGAACACCCAGAGGAAATACTCCCTTCAGCCTCAAAAACAAAAAATTCTCTTTTTCATTTTTATGGACACCACGATGTTTATAACTTCTGATTCTGTGGGCAAGGAAGCTCAGAGTGATATCTGCGCAGGACACACTGTAGATTCCGCCTGAACATGTTCATCTTAATATGTTCCTACATCCTCCAGTTCCCTTGATTTATGTATTTTTCATCATATATCTCATAAGCCATTGCAAATCTCTTACGACATGTGTATATAAATATTAAAATAAATTAGAGCATGTGATTTACTCCATCATATGGGTCATCAGGAGCTGGGAGGTGAGGGTTCTGTAGGTACTCACTCAGTTCTGTGATCGTCACCGTGCCGTGGGACTGGGCCTCCCCAACCGTGTTGGCCGAATGGCACTGGTACACTCCTTCATCTTCCTTTCTCAGTGGATTGATCTGGGAATAAAACAGGCAAGAGAAAGAACAGGCAAGTTTGTGTAGTTATACATGGCGCAGAAAAATGAAATCCTTGTTTAGCTCCTAATGATACATCTGAACAACTATTCCTTTTCAGAATAAGGCCCTATTTCTCATCTTGCCTTGGCTGCCAAGAAGCACATAGTTCAATTTTCTTCTCAGCTGTCCTCTTTAAGGGCATCTCTCTCTTGTGGCTCTCCTTTTAACAATTCCTCTCATTCCTGCCTTTCACCATGAGCTACTTGGTCCTAGTTTTGAAGGTAACAGGTATAGATTGGAGTCCTGGTGGTACAGTGGTTGAGAGCTGCGGCTGCTAACCAAAAGGCCAGCAGTTTGAATCCACCAGCCTTTCCTTGGAAACTCTTTGGGACAGTTCTACTCTGTCCTATAGGGTCTCTATGAGTCAGAATCAACTTGACAACAACGGGTTTGTTTGTTTGGTATGTATTATAAGGAAAACATTGCAAATTCAGTTTAAAAAAGAACAAAAATCTACTGAATGAAGAATGACCCAAAAATGCTCCTCATGGAGGCAGCCTCTATAAAATAATATCAGAGATAGCCTCCCCCCATCTTTCCTTGTAAGAAAATGGGGGAAGATGTGCTTTGAAAAAGCCGCAGACCTAGCTGCACTCCAAGTTTCTCAGCTGGGTAGAGAAGAGATGTGGGTGAAAATGAAGAAGACAACTTCAGAGAGCACCCTGTTCTCACACTCTCTGCAATGCAGACCTTCTGCCTTCACTTGCTGTAACAGCCTCTATCAATCGCAAACCACCTTACAGACCACAGAGAGGGTTCATGCACACCATCTCATTCGAACTTGTGGCAGTCATGGTTGAAAGGTGAGTGTTACTGTCCTCATTTACAGGTGACACGCAGGAAAACCACAGCCAGTTAGGGTCGCAAGTGCCCTCAGACATTGTCCAGTCTGAGCCCTTTTTTTACAACTGTGGCAATGGAAGCTGCCACAACAGGAGTGACCAGCCCACCATGAACCCCCATCTCCTCACACCACCACTCTCTCAGCCACCTGGCGTTCCCTGGTGTTAGTAAACAAGCCGCAAGGGGCATACGAGAGCCCTGGAGGGGGACCGGATGTGCCGTCTTCCTCTTATCAGCCATGTGGTCTTAGGCAGGTGTATTCTTTTCCTGCTGCTGCTGTAACAAATTATCACAAACTTAGTGGTTTCAAGTGGAAACCCTGGTAGTATAGTGGTTAAGAGCTACAGCTGCTAACCAAAAGGTTGGCAGTTCAAATCCACCAGATGCTCCTTAGAAACCATATGGGGCAGTTCTACTCTGTCCTATAGGGTCGCTATGAGTGGGAATCAACTCAACGGCAACGGGTTTTTTTTTTTTTTTTTGGTTAGTGGTTAAAAACACTACAAATCTATCACCTACAGTTCTGGAGATCAGAGGTCTCAAATGGGTGTCAGAGGGCTAACGTCAAGACTGCCTTCCATCTGGAGGTTCAAGAGGAGAATCAGTTTTTTTGCCTTTTCCAGCTTCTAGAGGCCACCTGCATTCCTTGCCTTGTGGCCCCTTCCTCTATCTGCAAAGCCAGCAATGCTGGTGGAGTCCTCACATGCATCCTCCTGCCTCCCTCTTCCCCATTTAAAAGGCTCTTGTGATTACATTGGACCCGTCTGGATAACCCGGGATAATCTTTTTATCTTAGGGTTGGCTGGTTAGCAACCTTAACTCCATCCGCAACCTTAATTTTCCCTTGTCATGTAACAGCATATTCACAGGTTCCTGGGACTAGGACATGGACATCTTTGGGGTACTGTTATTTGGCCTACCAGAGCAGGCCACTTATCTTCCCATGGGATACACCACCTCCCTGCCTACCTCACAGCTACCATGGGGCTCAATGAGAAATGGATAAAAACAGCTTTAAAAATTGTAAGATTCTAAAGAAATATAAAAGATGGTTAATGTGCTTGGATGCTAACTGAAAGGTTGGTGGTTTGAGTCCATCTAGAGGCACCTCAAAAGAAAGGCCTGGTGACCTACTTTCAAAAATATCAGCTATTGAAAATCCAGTGGAGAATGGTTCTACTCTGACACGTATGCGGTCTCCATGAGCCAGAATCAACTTGACAGCACCTGGTGACTGGCTGTCAGGCAATCATATCCAGTAATCCTAAACGAACAAGACACTCACTATAATCCAGGTCGTGGTCTCGTGATCGGAAGGGCCTCCCCGCACCTGGACAGCTATGTTGACATGGTCCCCAGGCAATTCCTCCAGCACCTGGGTGCCCTCAGGAGACTGCGTGACCTATAGAGAGCAGAAGAACCAAGAGTGGGTTAGAAAAAGTATTTCTCGATAAGGACTGTCTCACAGACATCCTCACCATCCTCATCCTCCCACTGATTCAAAGGCGACCCTGTAGGACAGAGGAGAACTGCCCCATAGGGTTTCCTGGGCTATAACCTTTACAGGGAGCCTTGGTGGTGCAATGGTTAAGAGCTAGAGCTGCTAATCAAAGGGTCTGCAGTTCCAATTCACCAGTTGCTCCTTGGAAACCCTATGGGGTTGTTCTACTCTGTCCTATAGGGTCACTATGAGTATAAATTGACTTGACAGCAATGGCTTTGGTTTAGTTTTTTTTTTAACCTTTACAGGAGCAGATTGCCAGGTGTTTTCTCTTATGGAGCCGCTAGTGGGTTTGAACTGCCAACCTTTCGGTTAGCAGCCAGTGCTTAAACATTGCGCCACCAGGGATCTTTGCCAAAACTCTAGAATGTCTTATTTCTACTAAAATGATTTGTCTCTTTTTAATTCTACAAGTATGTATAGACACCCCCTGCGGGACTGTGAAGATCTGAACGCTCCCAAACAAAAAAAAATCAAACCTGTTGCTATCAAGTCAATTCCGACTCACAGTGACCCTATAAAACAAACAAAACCAAACCCAGTGCCGTCGAGTCAATTCCAACTCATAGCGACCCTACAGGACAGAGTAGAAATGCCCCATAGAGTTTCCAAGGAGCGCCTGGCAGATTCAAACTGCCAACCCTTTGGTTAGCAACCATAGCACTTAACCACTATGCTACCGGGGTTTCCGGTGACCCTATAGCAGTTCAGAATTCCAGGGCCCTCCTAGGAGATGATAACATATGGTGAAATCCATTTCAGTCACTCCAAAATGGATATGCAGGAAGATTTATTTTTGCAGTAGGGTTGGGTCATCTGCCATCAGCCAGGTTTTTCTAACACCCAGCTCTTCAGTGAAGTAGTCTCTAACTTCACTGAAGCTAATTTGGCTAGATAAACAGCAGAACTTTCTGGGTGCCTAAGTGGTCAAGGGAGCAAATGGCACAGGAAAGAATGCAATGTCTCTGGGAGAGCTTTGAGGTAAAAGTTTTGAGGTATAAACCCGGAAGCTGAGGAGTAATAAATAAGGTATCTTTCTTTAATCCTCTGACCCACATATAGACATATACACACACACACACTTAAAAGAAAAAAAAATCCTTTACTATCCATGTTTGTCTGTCTGGTTCTCTCTCTCTCCACACACACACACACACATACACACACACAAACACATGTGTGCACTCAGGCATGGGTCCTTGGATAGAAATACCTTCCTCCATGTGATGACTGGGGCAGGCACGGCCCTCACCTCACAGGACAGGTACACCTGTGCCCCGGTGACGTTGTGAACACTCTGGGGTGGAATGATGACCACAGGAGCTAGGAGAAGAAGACATGGGACAAACCCTTCACCTGCTAGGTTCTGAGCACCCCGCCTCAGTGTAAAATCGCTCTGCCTGCCAGGAGTCTGTTGGGACATCGAACATCAGAGTCAAGTTTTCAGGCTCTCACCGCACAGGAGCCTCCTTCCTCATCCTGAAGTGGTGAGGGGAGCAGCAGCAGGTGAAATCCCCCACCCGTGAAGAACAGACTCTTGGCCAAGGAATTACAGGACAGAGTTTTCCCAGGACCTGGAAGGATGCCTACAGGCTTTCGAATCCATCACCTTTGTTTCACCAACAGAAAAATGGGTACCCAGGGAGGTCTGGCAGAGCTGGTCTCCTCACACTCCCTCCCAGGGCTCCTTCCACGACCTGGCTGCCATCTGCGTACAGCCTCCACTCAGCACCATGGCAGCAGACTCCAAGAGGGGCTGGTGTCATTTGGCAAAGTCTTCCAACAGATGGCCTTTTCTCCTCTCACGTTGAGGCGGGGGGATTCAAAGAATAGCGCTGTGCATAACAGCTGTACTCACCCTGGGCAGGGACCCCTGCGGTCCATTCAAGACGTCCATTTGCATATCACAGATGCACTGACTCCACAGGACACCTACCCTTTCCCCCTCAACCCACACCTCCACCAAGGCAGATCTACAGACTAAAGATGAGGAGCCAGGCTGACCTGGGGAATCAGGCAGGGGTGTTCTAGGCTGCAGAACACGATAGAAGGCAGAGGGAGGGTGTGGGCTCTCTGGCCGGGATGAATGGGCATCTCAGCTCAGAAATCTTTGGCTCATACTCCACAGACTCTGCCTCCCCCTCTGTGCCTGCATCTGTTCTGTGCACACTTGGACCGGCATGATCCAGTCCAGCCACCTTTGCCTGGCATTCAAGGCCCCACTATACATGTCCACACTGCCCTGGATGCATCCCGCTGTCCCCTACCCCTGCCTCCCCAGTGGCTAGCTCACCCATCCTGCAAGGCCTCGTCCAGGAACAGGTGGTTTCTGCCTCTGACCTACTGAGTCACAGCCTGCCTTGCAGCCCAGGTGTCGACACCTGTCTCACCTTGCACTAGACTGCAAGCTTGGGCCACGCTGGCAGCCAGCTCCACACTGTCCTGCGGAAGGTGCAATGGGAGGCCTGGCAAAGGTAACGCTCTCAATGCAGATTTCTCCATCTGTGAAATGGGGACAATTCCTTCTGCTTCACAGAATTACTGAGCTAATCTAACCGTGCGACGAGGGCGGAAGTGAGGGTTTAAGCTAGCATGATGTGGAAGTATGGTCAGGAGCAGGACTGCTAACCAGGTGGCTGGATGAAGTAGCTCATGCCAAATGAAAGCGCATACACACTGATTCCTGGGCCACCAAAGTGCACAGTCTTTGACTCTGGGGTCTCTGCCTGGTGATTCCAAGACACCCCTGCTGCCCTCCACAGGCCTGTCCTGGAGAGGAAAAGGGCCCTCGCCACCTGGGCTAGGCCACAATGAAAATGGAAAGCAAAGGGCGGGGAGACAGAAAGGAGAAGGGACAGGGTCAAACCAAAGGCACAGGAGCTGAGGGCTGAAGATATGAGACTAGTCTGGGCCCTCCACAAAGACTGGGAAGTGACCCCACCAAGCTGGTGCCAAAAAAAAAAAAAATCTCTGAGAAATTGTCTTAGAGCCACAGAGTCTCAAACTGGAGAGTGCCTCTGGCATCCCAACTCTCCAAGATTCTATGCCTGACTGTCTGTAAAATGCTCATCCAGCCTCCACTTGTATACCTCCAGTGATGGAGAGCTCACCACCTCTGGAGCCAGGCCCTTCCATCCTTGGCGGGTTCTGTTAGTGAGAAAGCTTATTCTTAAGTGGAACTGAGATCCACCTCCCTTTAACTCCCTCCTCTTGAGCCCAGGGCTGCCCTGTGGAGTCCCCACAGCCTTCTGGTACCCAGACAGCCCTCCAGGAAGCTGAATACAGAGTCTGTCCTTCCCATCCCGCTTTCATCTGTCCCCACCTGACCAGCCCAACTCCTTCCACTGTGCCCAGCTGACTGCCCTGCAAAGGACCACGCCCCATCCCCCAAGTATAGCCAAAGCCTCCCCCATGCACCCAGGTCTTCTAACAATGCCCAACGTGCCCCAGTGTCCGCTCTGCCGCCACAAGAATGACAGAACCCGTGCTGTCCCACAGATGCTCGTCTGTGATGACAAAGACTATCTAATTTATGCACCTCCTCCTGCCAGCCACTCAGCAGCCAACAGGCGCTGCAGGCAGCCTCCACCCGACCCCAGACTGGTCCTCGAATGGCTCACTTTGGGGACAATCAGAACTGCATTTTCCACCAAAGCCCTCTCTGGATTCCAAAGGGACACTCAATCAGCATGTTTGACTTCCACTGGTGTAAAGTCATAAATTTTCAATGAGATTTCATCAATCCCTTTCAGGCCTAAGTGAATAAACCAGTAAATCACATTTCATCTTTCTCTCTCCCCACCGTTCCCTCTCTCTCTCTCTTTCAATAACTACAATTAAGAAAAACTGTCTGGGAAACACTGTCTTTGTCACTGATTCCCTAGCAGAAAAAAAAATCTTTTCTATTACAAAAGAGACCCCTGCTTTCAATGTTAAGATGACATTTGGAATTTTTAAATTTACATGCCGTACAATGGACTCTTTTTGGTGTCAGTTCGGTAAGTTTTGACAAATGTGAAGACGTGAAAGCACCATCCTAACCAAGCTAAAGCTTCAAAACTCCCTTGTGCTGCTCTGTCATAATACTCTTTTTAAAAATTTTTAACACACCTGTTTTTCAATTTAAAACCCTTTTGTCCACAGTAGCTCCTTACAGTCAATAACTATTAGCAATAGTAACAACTGCAATAATCCCACAAGCCAGCTAACACTTCCTGAGCGCTTGCTGTGTGCTCAGCCCTCTTCTCTTGCTTACAGGTATTAACCATTTAATCTCCCCAGCAATCCTGCCAGATGGGAAAGCCATCCAGGGTTGTTGTTGTTAAGTGCCGTCCAGTCGATTTTTGACTCATATCAACCTCCTATGACAGAGGAGAACTGCCCCACAGGGTTTTCTAGGCTGTAACCTTTATGGGAGCAGATCACCAGGTCTTTCTCCCACGGACCGGCTAGGTGAATCGGAACTGCCAACTTTTCCGTTAGCAGCTGAGCATTTTGCCGTTGTATCCCGCTGTGGCAGGATTAGCCGGCCTCCAATGGTGGGGCAAGGCTGGGGACCCCGGGGCTGGCCCAGACCTGTGCTCTTCCTACCCACCGCCCACTCCATCACACCTTCTCCTTAGAGGACATTTCCACGCATGCTACTCCTTTATCCTCGCACCAGCCCTGCGAGGTACGTGCCCCCTATTTTTTTTTTTTTTTACAGATGAGAAAACCAGAGCTCAGAAAGCTGAAGTGCCTGATGGAGCTGGGACACAAACCCAGGCCCCTGATTCCATTAACTTCCACACTGACTTAAAGTGATGCCTTTTGAAGTGAAATATTTGTTGTCCGCATGGACTCCATTCCAGAATAAGAGATTAGCTCCTTAGGGATTAAACGCCCAAATATCACACCCAGGAAACAGATCTTGAGAAGACCCACGTGAGACAGGTGATGGATCGCTGAGTCTAGCAGGGCATTCCCAGCCCAGTGTCCCTGAGGGCACATGGACACACTAAAGCATGAAGCTGGGATACTCGATGTCCTGACGCCACAGGCAGGAAGGACAGCATGACAGGCTGGAGCAGGGGATCACAGGTTCAAATCCGGTCTTTGCCATATCCCAGTGCTGTGACTTGGGCCTCAGTTGCTTCTTCTTTAAAATGGGCATAGGAGTCCCTGCCCCTCCATACCCCCTCAGGCTGTTGTGAGGACCCAATGACCTAGGGAAGGTCAAGATCCCTTACAAAGTGTAGAAGGCTTTCACAGGGGGCCCCGAGGATTCGGTAGGCTGTGCTAACCAAAGGCAGTCTCCTATAAGCTGCTCGCACGCTCCAGGCCCTCCACCGGTCTCTGCTGAGAGAGGCCATCAACTGTCCCTGCCTGGAGGCCCCAGAGGCCACACCCACAGCCCTCACGCTGGCCAGCCTGGAGCACAGTCTCTCACCTTACTGTTTCTGGGCCACAACACTCCCAGAAGAATCAGAACTTTCCTTTCTATATGCCCTTGACAAGAGGGGGTGTCCCTGGGTGGTGCAAATGGTTAACATGCTTGGCTGCTAACTGAAAAGTTTCAGGTTTGAGTCCACCCAGAGGTACCTCGGAAGAAAGCCCGGGTGATCTACTTCCAAAGACTCAGCCACTGGAAGCCCTGTGGAGCGCAGCTCTCCTCTGACACACACGGGCTTGCCATGAGTCGGAGCTGACTGGGCAGCAGCGGGTTTGACGAGATGGAGGATGGCCCCCTGTCACTCCAGTCTCCCAACGTGCTGGCTTCATCTCTCTACCTCTCCTTGCTAAATACCTGCTTCCTTCTGCTGTGCCAGTAACAGTCCTGGAAGCAATGGGGCCACATGAATCCATCCATCCAAGGGGTGACTGGCAGGTAACCCAGGTGTGCACTGTCCCCAGAGGCAGCACTGTGGGGTGGGCATAATAGGACCACAGGGAGGCTCAGATGCCCGGGGTCCAGTTGCAAAGCTCCAGAGGTTGGGCTAGTTACTACCCACTGTCTCCTTATGTGCAAATGAAGACACTGACCGCTGCCCGCCATCCTCTGGGGTGAAGGGAGGTAACAGATGTGACTGCGTTATTAACTGTGCAGTTTGTGCAAAAGAACGGATCGATATAATTATTATTGTGTGGGGAGATCGGTCCCCCACTCTGTAAACTACACTGGCCGTTGGAGACTGGAATGAAAAACCCTGCCAAATGCCTCTGAGATTTCTTTGAAGTTAATGATGCTAGGGAAAGAAAGAATATCAAGTCATCCCCCAGGACTCCATCTGCCTGTGTTAAAAAGCGTACAACCAAAGAGTTTAATAATCAACGCACTGAACAGCCCTGATAATTTATGCTAATAGTCACGTTGCGATGTGAAACAAACAGCTTAATCCTGTTCCCTGCAGCCAGCGCCTCAAACCCCTCCCTCGGCATGAAAGGCTTCTGAGCACGAGGCCCCCTTCTTTGTCCCTCTCACAAAGTGGCAGTCGCTGCCTCTCCTGGTTACCTGGTAACACGTGCCTAGCACAGCCCCAGGCTTCTAAGTGGAGCTGGAATTTCAACCGTGGTGAATTTTCTAAGAATTCAGGATCTCAAGAGCACATTGAAGCTGCTGGGGCTCAAGATCCCCGTGGGCCCTGGCACCGGACCCGTTCCTACCTAATTGAGCATTCCAAACACATCATTGACTTGCTGTCTGCAGGGTCCAGCTCCAACTCCCTGCCCAATGTTAACAAACAGTCCGGGGTGCTATTAGTCTTCTAAAAGGCAATCCAGCCTCTTAAAGCAATAGTGTTAACAACAGCAATAATACTATTAACGATAACTACATAAGACCATGTCATCTTACAGGTGAGAAACTGAACCAATAATTTAGTACAGAATGAAGTCTCACCCCTCAGCCTGGCACTTACGGCCTGCGATGACCCTGCCCAAACTACTCTGGGGCCTCATGTCCTTCTCCCACCATCCCACTCGGCAGCTGCCCAAGGGCCCACTGTTCATCCCAGCACCATGCCTCCATTCAGGCTGGGACTCCCACCCACTTCCAGACCAGGATTTTCTCCCCGTCTTCAAAGCTCCCCTCAGGACCTTCCCCTTCTGTGAGGTTATCCCTGCTCCTCTCACAAGCCATCTTGTTGTTGTTAGCTGCCGTCAAGTCAGCCCCTGACCCACAGCAACCACGTGCACAACAGGATTAGACTATTGTGATCCATACGGCTTTCCCTGGCTGATGTTTTCGGAAGGAGATCGCCAGGCCTTTCTTCCTAGTCCGTCTTAGTCTATGAGCTCCTAGTACGTTAAAACCTGTTCAACATCACAGCAACGTGTAAGCCTCCACTGACAAAGGGGTGGCAGCTGCACATGAGATGCATTGGCTGGGAATCAAACCTGGGTCTCCTGCATGGAAGGCAAGAATCCTACCACTGAACCACCAGGAGCCGTCACCTAGTGCTAAGGAGAGGGACAACAAGCCACAGGGACAAACAGGAAGGGTGACCCAGACTGGGAAATCCTCAAGACTCAAGCTGTCACACAAATCCCAGTCAATCTGCAGCCGCTTTATAATAAGGTTGTCAGCAGGCTAGAGATGCGTGGTGCCGATCTGAAAAGAGCCAGGGAAATCCACGCCATAGCCCATGTCAGCTGGGAACTAGCCGTGCGGCCCTGGGTCATTCCTTTCTCTATGCCTCAGTTTCCCTTCTATTAAATGGGAGTGAGAGAGGGTGGTTGTAAAAATCAAGTGAGAAGGCTGATGCAAATGTGATTTCCAGCAGGAGAACTATTCACGCATGGTAACACAGTGGGTCTTCAACAAATGCGTGACGATCAAATGACTACAGGTAGTCCCCAACTAACAACATATTTGAGTTACAACAAACTACACTTACGACTATCATTTTTTTTTATGATTTGTGTATTTTTTGTTATATAGGTACATATTAAAATATATCTTAAAGTTTATATGTAATGTTTCCAACCCCCAAGACAAATAAAGATACTGATAATAAAAGGCAATAATAATAAAAACTAAAAAAAAAAAAAAGGAGGTATTCGACCTACATCAGAACCTACTTAGGAAGGAGTCACTGGAACAGAACCCCGTTGTAAGTCGAGGACTACCTGTACTCTCCTTACTAGGCATTTCGGGATGTTTCAGGGCATAGGAGGAAAGGCCATCGCTTAGGCCCAAACGCTGTATCCAAATGCCCCTCAGAGGAAAGTGTAAGGACACTTCCCAACACTGCAAGGAACCTAATATTTACCAAGGCCTCATTCCGTTAAAGGCACAGTGGTCGTTTATTGAAGGAGTGGCTAAGGAGCAGAGGAGGAGGATTTTATTACCAATATCAAAGCAGAACAGCTGCTGCTCCGACTGTCTGTTTTCCTTCCATCAGGGCCCCGAGGGGCATTGTTAAAAACCGCTCCCACTAGGTCATCTGAATGAAGGCTAGAGCTGGGGCAGCACAGAATAAGGGGCTGTCTTGGCTAGGAAAAGATGCCCCTGTCCACACCTTCGTGTTTTACAAGGACACAAGAGCAGGGCCCACACAATGCATCTCAAAAGAAGACACTGCAGGAAAACAGAGCCCAGGTCTGTGGTGGATGACACAGATTCTGGCAGGAAGCTGAACTCCAGGAGGTCTGGGGCCTTTCACTAATGGGATCATTAAAAGCAGCTTCTGAATTGCTTCCGTTCAGTTCGTGTACATCTTTACTCTAGGGGCCTGTGCCTGGGGTGGGCCTCCAAGCCCATAGATCAGAGTGGAGGGGCTGTCACCGTTTACTTGTCATTTGGTAATTTTCAATGAGTTAGGACTATGGAGTTTCTAGCTGCCATCTGGCCTCACTCTGGTAACCATGGCAACTACTATCCGCCTGACTTAGAAGGATAAATCCCGTCCCCAAAAAGCTCTGGGCAGGCTGTCGGGGACCTGGGAGCTGGTCAGGCTCTGCAGTCACCCTGGACAAGTCCCTGGCCCTGCCTGGGTCTCAGTCTCCTCTGCAAACTAACAGATTTGGTCTAAATGTCTTTAAGGTGTCTTTTCCTGGAAACAGAGTAACACACCAGGGAGACATAATCTGAGACTAGGAGCACCGTACCGATTACGGGGACTCTGAGACCTGGCCAGCATTTTGTAAGTCTCCTGCATGCAGGTTTGAGAGTGTTACCTGCCTGGAGACAAAGTGAAAAAAAAAAGCGCCTGTGAATTAACTGCTGAGGAAAGCAGATTGTAAATGCGTTGTGACAGGAACAAGAAGAAGGTAGGAGAGAATGAACTGTTTAAATGCCATGGGGCAGAAACAAAGGTTCAAAGTGGAAGGGACCCCAACACAGCTCCACAGGGCTGACAAGGCCCAGAGAGGGGAAGTGACTGGCCGAAGGTCACACAGGGAATTGGCAGCAGCACCAGAAGCACCAGCCAGCTCTCTCCTCCACTGGCAGCACCAACCAGAAATGGCCAACGGTGGTGTTCCAGTGCTCCCGGGGCCGCCTCAGGCTCCTCAATGGGACGTGCATTGTTTTTGTTTCCCAGGACAGAAGAATTCTTGCCCCATCTCCAAAATCCCACCTGGTCTCCTGGACTCAGTAATCTACCTGGAATGCTTGGAGGAAATAATACTACCTACTTGTTAGGGCAAAAGGTTCCCATGAGCCAGGGCTGTATGTCAAGACCCACAGAGAGTCCTGCAGCCTGGAAAAGCCCCCACCCCACCGGGTTTCCTAGTTGGAGCTGAAGTCATTGCACTGACTTAGGTCTTTAAGTCTCGGCTAGGTCTCCAGGCCCAGGCCAGAATTCTTCCCCAGATGGCTGAAACCCAGTCCCCAAGCCAGGCTCCCCTGGACTCACCGGCCACACGCTCACTCACCCTGAATTCTACACTGCTGCCTAAAGGCAGCACAGACTCGGGTGGTTCTCTAAAACCTAATGAGCAGTCCACACGCATGCTTAGGGAGCCAGCAGAACAGGGCATTTGGCTGGACAGGCTTATATTTAAGCTCGTTTGGTTTATATTTGTTTTTTTTTTTTTTAATTACACGTAGAGGGTGGGAAAAGATGGCATGCAGAGACAGCTTTACAGTGATGTTAATAAAGCAATTCATAAAAAAAAAAAATTCTTCATTTTCTATTTCTTTACTTACAGCGGGCCCTTCCAAATTATATAAGCCTAAGGCCCACAAGGAGCCTTGGTGGCCCAGTGGTTAGGAACTGCAGCTGCTAACCAAAAGGTTGGCAGTTCGAATTCACCAGCCGCTCCTTGGAAACTCTGTGGGGCAATGCTACCCTGTCCTACAGGGTTCCTATGAGTCGGAATCAACTCAGCCGAAAGCGGTTTGGTTTTTGGTTTGGAAGGCCCACAAAGGTGGGTCTGCCCCTGATGGCACTATAATCTTTTCAGAGCTTAGGTCTCCAAAGGTCTTATTCGTTCTGGGTGGGCGTTCCCTCAGGTCCTGCAGCTGAGCCCAAGCCTCAATTGCTGATGTCCTGGTGCTCTGGCCCTGTGACTCCTGGGACCCAATCTGGAACTTCTCTTGTATCACCCTTCTCTTCCTTCCCTCTCCATTCAAACAACCCCCCCCAGCCGAGGCCAGGTGCTCACCCCGGGACATACAATGGTTAAGACCCCGTGGAAACTCCCAGTCTCTCTGGGGCAAATATGTCAGGCCTGAAAACAACTGCTCTGACATGTACTTAAGGGTCACCAAAATTCTGACTGCTCTGTGACCAGTGTCTCCAAGAACTTGGTAAGGGGAGGCCCACGCTGTGGATTCCCGTCTCCGTCGCCCCGATCACGGAAAGAAACTAGAAATACTGATTCCAAAGGGGAAAGTGAGGCCCTGGAAGCGCTGCCCGGACCTGTGGGGTCCAGCTTTCTCCACCCACCCCAGCCCAACTCACCAAACTCGCAGGGGCCGTCGCGCACCTTGTGCAGGTGACCGAGGTGCGCGTGGGGCCCGTGCCGGGCGCGCACACGCAGCGCGCAAACGCTGGGGTAGGAGCGGCCGTCGGAGCCACAGACAACGCCTCGCTGCGCGCACACGCAGAGCCCGGTGCCCTCGGGCGCCGCCCCCGCGGCGCGGCTGGCGCACACCAGGCCCGAGCCACAGCGCGCACCGGCACGCCCCCCGCAGCTCGCGCCCTCGGCGCCTAGGCAGCGCGCGCAGCAGCTGCACTCGTCCAGCGCAGACATCCAGGGTGCAGGGCAGCGCGCGGGGGCCGGGCAGCGCTCCGGGCCGCACGGACCGCACTCCGGGCGCCGGCCACCCGCGCCGTGGAGCCCGAGGCCCACGGCCAACGGCGGCAGCAGCAGAAGCAACAGCAGGAAGGGCACCGGTGAGCGCGGCATGGTCTGCTCCGGGAAGGCAGTGGCGCCTGTGCTCTGCGCTCCGCTCCGTTCCGCGCGCGGCGCAGCCAGTCCGCCCGCCCCACGGCCGCTGATTGGCCGGGTCTGCAC
The DNA here is from genome assembly GCF_030014295.1 of Loxodonta africana. NCBI lineage: Eukaryota > Metazoa > Chordata > Mammalia > Proboscidea > Elephantidae > Loxodonta > Loxodonta africana. The sequence continues at coordinate 79,364,010 of NC_087350.1, read as the reverse complement.
CGCGGGGCGCCCGCAGACCGCTGCTAGGGCTGGGCGCAAGCGGGGCGTGGTGGGCTCCGGGCCGGCGGGGCTCAGCTGGAGAGATGTCTGAAGATCTTCTGTCCCACACCCATTGGAATTTTGGGGAAACTGAGGCCCGGTCGGTGTGGGAACTTACCGGAGGTCGCTTCGATAGAGCCTGGACTGGTTGTCTGGTCCAAGATCCAAGGCTGGCTCCGAATATTCCCCTTAATCATCCCAGAGGAACGCGCTATTTTATTTTGCATTTAGTGGTTTTCAAGGTTTTATTTTTAAAAGGGATTTCCGTTGCCGTGGAGTCGATTCGGACTCATAGTGACCGTACAGGGCAGAGAACTGCCCCATAGGGTTTCCAGGGCTGTAATCTTTACGGAAGCACACTGCCACATCTATCTTCAGAAGAGCAGCTGGTGGGTTCGAACTGCCTAGCCAGCGCTTTTAAACACGGCACCCACCAGGGCTCCTTTTAAAAGGGATTACCTGGTTTAAAATTTAAATTTTACAAATGGATGTAACAGTGAAAAGAGGGTACCAGATAACTCGAAGCTACCCTTGTTACCAGGTTCTTGTGTATCTTTCCAGGAATTTTCTATGCCTATGTTTTTATGAAAGCGTGTATGATTGCATAGCCCCTCCCTTACACACACACACACAGAGTAGCATTCTGTACACATTGTTCTGCACTTGACTTTTCCACCTATGGTATTTCACATAGTTTTCCCACATTTTATTATCTATGAAATCGAGCTTCTTGTACAATTACGAGCATGATTTCACTGGCAGTTGTTTTGTTTTTCCTTGACGCTACATAGTGTATCCTGGTCAACGACAAAAAAACCCAAAGCTTTGGTTTTGATGCGGTGTGGTGATACATTTTAGAGCTCCTACAGAGTGGCCATGGACTTTCTAACATCGCTCAGTGTTTAATTGCACAAAAACTGGAGTTTACTTAACCAGTTGTTTTTAGTCTTCTCGTTACTACAGACGATGCTCTGACCAGTGTCCTAGCGCACACAAGTGTCAGCACGCCCTTGGCTTAGCAGGAATGCATATTGGAAAGATACAAGTTCTGGCCAAACAAAAAAAACATTGCCGTTGAGTCAAGCCCAACTCATAGCAACCCTACAGGACAGAATAGAACTGCCCCATAGGGTTTCCAAGCCTGTAATCTTTATGGAAGCAGACCACCACATCTTTCTCCCAAGTAACGGCTGATGGGTTCAAACCATCAACCTTTTGGCTAGCAACTGAGTGCTTAACCACTGTGCCACCCAGGCTCCTAACAGGTTCAGTTATTTATTCTTACAGCCCCCAGGCCTCCTCCAGCATGGGTGTTTGCCCCATCCCTGCCCCAATTCTGGCAGGGGACCCAGACAAGAAACCCAAAGGAGTTCTGATTGCTGGAATGTGACGTGTGGCCAAGCAAAATGAGGACACTGGATGGAGGGCGGGACTTGCTAGCCAGACTTCACGGGAGACTTTTTCTGCCTTCACCACTACCCCTCATTTACCCCATGCTCTTTTCTTCCTTTGCTGAACTCCTGGTTGTTGTTGTTTGGTGTTGCTGAGTAGATTTTGAACTCATAGTGGACACATGTGACAGAGTAGAACTGCCTCCTAGAGTTTTCTAGGCTGTAATCTTTCAGTTAGCAGCCTAGCGCTTAACCATTGCGCCACCAGGGCTCCTGGCTGAACTCCTAGAGATGGAGAAAGGCTTTAGGAGCCTGGGAAGACCAGCTGTAGCTCCTCTGGGTGGTGTTCATTTTACTTCTCAAGCCCAGTTCCCTCCCAGCTTGCAGTCTTCTAGGAGATGTCCTTACCCCCCAAAAGGAGCCCCTGCAGAGGCCACGATATATGGTGGTCAGAGCCGGGCCGGCTGCCTGGCCACTCTAGCTCCCCCCTTATAAGCAGCTGCAAAGAGCAGGGATGGTCAGGCCTTATTGGGGGTGGGGAAGATTAAATATAATAACGTCGGTAATTTACTCAGCATAGCTCTCAGTATTTATTAACAATTACTTTCAACCCAGAGGCTGCCGTCTTTACCTGGAATGGCCTTTTAAAGGGCTCACACCCCCTTGACCCTCTCCTGCCCTCCTATGAATCTCTCCTAAGAAAATAATCACTATGTGCAAAGACTTCATCCTGGGGTTGGTCACTACAGTGAAAAATTGGAAACTACCAGTAGGTAAATACCTACTAATAGGCAAAGATTAGATTAATTATGCTGTATTCAACAATAGAGGACTCTGTGGGCATTGAAAATAAGGAAGGAGATGGAAGTTAATTGAAATGAAAAGATGTTGATAATGTATTGTTTAGTGAAAATGGCAATTAAAAAGTGCATGTCTATTGTGATGGCATATTTGTAAATACGTGGATGTGTATGTATGCAGAAATTTAAGATAGTTTAGTAATGTGAGAGAAACATTTCTAATGTTAAATTAACAAAGCAGGATTTGAAAGGAAACCCTGGTGGCGTAGTGGCTAAGTGCTACGGCTGCTAACCAAGAGGTCAGCAGTTTGAATCTGCCAGGCGCTCCTTGGAAACTCTGTGGGGCAGTTCTCCTCTGTCCTATAGGGTCGCTATGAGTCGGAATCGACTTGACAGCAGTGGGTTTTGGTTTTTGATTAGGATTTGAAACAAAATAAACAAACTCCATGCTGCTTCTCAGGGATGTCGTTCCTAATAAGTTCAAATTTTCTAATGGTCATGGCTGTCCAAAGAGAGAATGGGCTGCCCCATATGTAGCCAGTTCTCCATCTGCGGAGGAGTTCGAGGACAAGTCTTGTCAAGGAGTATGGAGGGGGTCAAAGTGCCAGATGGGGGTTGGATGATGACCTTTAAGTCCCTCAAATTGAGCCATGACTCCCATAGTACAGTGCCTGACCCTGAGACCCGGACTGGACCAAGCCTGAACAAATAAATGTATACAAGAATGCTTTGCCTGCTTTTTCTGCAAACATTGAGGGAGCAGGAACTGAGCGGTGTCGTTATTATGAAATTAATATGTGTTTAAGGCAAGTGGGGATACACAGTGCCGACAGGCGCATTTACATATGATCTGCAGGCCTTTTTAGTGGTAGGGAGTGCATCGTGTATTCATGGCAACTAGGAGAATTAAAGCAGGAGATGGTTTTCCAGCCCTGAGCCTGTGGCATCAAAGCCGGAGTATCTGGGAGGAGAAAACACTCCAAAGCGTTGAAGGCGATCAGCGTCCATTTCTTCGTGTTCTTTATTTTTAAAAATTGTGGCGTACACACACACATATAAAACATTTGCCCTTTCAACATTTTTTACATGTACAATTCAGTGACAATCACGGTCACTGTCGTGCAGCCATCACCACTATCCGTTTCCTGAACTAAAGCTCAGCGCGTCCATTTCTTCTTAGAAATTGCCCCAGAGCCCCACAGCCCAGTGCATGCGTTAGCTCTTCTACCTCTCTCTGGTCCCCAGGAGCCAGTTAACACTGTGGGAACACCGGTGGGCCCCATAGGATGATGGGAAAAAGCAGGGACCGACTTCTCTGGGCAGGGGAGGGGGTAGAGGCACCTCTGTTGTCTGGCAGGGGGCGAACTCCCATGTACCCAGTCCTCCAATAGAGTAATTAAGCAGCATCGATGGGTTTGATTTTCCACCTGCTCTGTGCACAGCCCACACGGAGGGGAGGGTGGCTAATGCCACTTAGGGTCAGTGCATATACATCCAGCAGCTGCCGAAGTGGATGTGAACGTCACAGGGCTGTGAGCCTTGGCAGGGGGAGGCACACAACGGAGCCCCACGTCTACCCACTCTTCTCCCTGGGGATGTTTTCCAGGCTGCCCAGCAGAAAGGTGGAGACCAAGAGGAGGCAGAGATCAGGCTGAGGGCTAAGGCAGCTGGGATTGGGGTGCAGAGGGGTGGGGCACAGAAAGGGAACCCCAGAAATCTGTGTGGAGATTCTCCTTAGACCTCTGCTGACCCTGGCCTACACAAGTGCAGGGCAAGATAGGAGGCCTTGCAGAGAGCAGCTGCTGGGGACTGAGTGGAGATTCTGGGGCTCCCCCAGGGTTGACAGGACACTGGCGTTCTAGCCACCCAGAGCTGAGTGTCCCAGCCCCACAGGGCTCCTTCTCCAAGCTCAGAGACACCAGCAGCAGCCGGACAGCATCCCTCTGCAGAGGCCTGAGTTTCAGCTCCAAGGACCCCCTTCTACATACTTCTAAGTTTTAATAATTTCAACCTTTCCCTTTGTTCTCCTAGCCCTAATGGTGGTAACTGCTTCCTGCAATTGCTACCCCCATGTCCGAATTAACAATTCTTTGTAATAAGTATTCTCTGTCACCTGGCTAGAACCTGAGTGTTGTTTCAAAATTGTTGTTGTTATTGTGTGTGTGTGCCATGGAGTCGATTTCAGCGCATAGCAACCCTATAAGGACAGAGTAGAACTGCTCCATAGGGTTTCCTAGGCCGTAATCTCTACAGGAAGAGATCACCAGGTCTTTTCTCCAGTAGAGCCACCGGTGGGTTCGAACTGCCAACCTTTCGATTAGCAAATGAGTGCTTAATCATTGTGCCACCAGGGCTAAAAATAATGTGCTATTATTGTCCTAAGGTGCATTTGATCCCTCCCTGAGCCAGGGCCAACATAAAAATAGAGCTACTTTTTTTTTTTTTTTTCTTATTCTCAAATGTCTCCCCCTCAGGTTCATCTTGCCACCTCACGTCCCTACTTTGTGGGTGCATTCATTCATTCATTCTTCATTCAGGAAGCTTTCAGAGAGCCCACGGCTGCTCGGGGCTGGTGCTGGGCGCTGGGGTGTAGAAGAATGAGCCATGTGTTGTGTGCTCAAGCAGGCGGCCCGGGGCAGGGGAGTAAGCACACGATGGCCTTTAAGTGCAGTGACTGCCACTGTAGAGAAGAAAGAGCTGGGTGAAAAGAGTCAAGGAAGGCTTTCTGGGAAAAGCTGCTTTCTAAACTGAGTCTTGTTGAGCCATTAAGTGTTGGCATGGAAGGAGGCTGGCGAGAGGGAATCCAGGTGGAGGGAACAGTATGTCCTAAGGCGTGAAGACCAGAGAACACAGCACATTCAGGAGAGAGGGGTAAGCGCAGCACTGCTGCAGTCGAAGGCAAGGCCCAAGAGGTCCGTGAGGCACAGCCCAGCAAGCTAAGAAGCTTAGAAATGGTGGATGCAGGCTTGGCTATGGCCGCTCAGGCCTTTATTGGTTTCTGACAGACCGACACTTTATGGACAGAGGGAAAGGGGACAGCACATACCCACCGGCGAGCCAGAGGATAAGTCTCTGAGGACGGTCCTTCCTGTTCTCTCTTCCCTTCAGGGTCTTTCCACAGGGAATTTCACCAAAATGCAAGGTTTGTTCTGTGGCTGCCTGTGGAAATTGCCACCTTGTGGACAATTCAGGAATTACATATCCAAAGAGGACCTTGTTACTGATAAAAAAAAAACCCAGTGCTGTACCCAACCCCAAAAAAGGTACGTTAATTCAATAAATATTTCCTAAGAGCCAAGGTCCCTGGATGGTGAAAACAGTTTGTACTTTGTGGTAACCAAAAGGTTGGCAGTTCAAACCCACCCAGTGGCACTGTGGAAGAAAGGCCTGGCAATCTGCTTCCATAAAGTTTACGGCCAAGAAAACCCTAGGCAGCAGCTCTATTTTGTAATACATGGAGCTGAGATCAGTCAGAATTGACCCCATAGCACCCAACAACAACAGAATGAGCCAAAGTGCTGGGATAAGAAGCTCTCGGGAGAGACCAGAACTGCATATAGACAGTCACTGGATGCCCAGAGGTATGAGTTTGCCTGAAGTAACGGGGGTTGGGGAGGCACAGGGCTGGATTAAGCAAGGTACACAAGGGCCCAGTTGTGCCTTCCCACCAATATGCAGTTCTGCAATGTCACCTGTCCCCACCATGTCAAAGGCATGCTGAAGTTGCTCACCACAGATTAGCCAGTAAATACAATTCAGCCTGAGAGTACCTTCTCAATCCAAGCTGGTGTATACCGTGTTAACCTGCCCTGGGAGGGAGATCAAGCTTCATAGAGATGACATCTGAGCAGGGTCAGGTAGGGAGAAGAGGTCTTTAGAGACCACCTCTGACTTCCTCGTTCTACAGAGGAGGTGACTGCAGGACAGTATAGGAAGGGATTTGCTCAAGGTCACCCAGCAATTGAAGGGCAGAGCTGGGGTGAGGACCTGGGTTTCTGGGTATCCCAGTCCAGGGCTCTTTCTCCTGCACAGGCTGGTCTTACTGTTGAAATGGATCCTACTCCTGGTGCTCTACAAATGGCTGTTGGATGCTCTAATCCTCCGCTCACGCCTGTCCCCCTGAACCTCCATCACAGTAACCCCTCCCAGCCTACTTTCTGGTACAGCAACCTCTTCCCTCATTCTCCACACTCTGTATGTGTGAAATTGCAAAACACTAAAGCCCTTCCTGGCAGGACCCTGTGGATAAGCCAGGATCTCGGCCCACCTGGGAAGAAGGCCCAGGGAGTATCCCAACAGCATCTATCCTCAGGGACTAGCATGGTTTTAGCACATAACCAGTTGCCATAGAGCTGATCCCGACTCATGCTTCGTAAAGATTTGTGACATAAATGAATGAGGGAGGGGAGGGGAGGCGTATGGGGCCCACGGGTTAGTCCCAATGTTCCTGTGGACTTGAGTCTATTCTAGGAAGATAAGTTCCAGCCAGATCTTAAAGGCCACTTAATGCCCACTTAAGGAGTTTGGCTTTGTTCTGCTAGCAAGGGAAGCCAGGGATGTTGTGAACAGAGGTGGGACAGGATTGGAATATAACTTAGCTTTATTCTCCTTCAAAGAGAGAAAAATCATTTCTAGTCAAGGGTCATACCCACCATAGAAAGGCATTGATATTATTTAATGAAGAAATTGCACTGAGCCCTCTTTTGTTTTTAAATTTAGTAATCAAGACGTATCACTATAAACAGAGGCTGTCTTGTGATCGGCCCCTCAACACTTGGAATGCACAGCTGACTCTCCTCTGCACATCACTGGAGCTCTGAACCCTGCTAAGTGCGGGGTTCAAACTTGGCAACTCCTCCTAATCTGAGCTCTGGTCTAGTCAGTCGTCTCTGCCAACTGTAGCTCCATTACGTGGTCCCTGGGAAGAGGTCTCTAGTGGAGTGCTACAGGGCTCTGTTCTTGTCAATGTTTTTATCAATGACCAGGATGAAGTGAGGGAAAGTATGCAAATACCCCAAAGCTGAAAAAGAAATTAATATGCATTGGATAGAAAAAGCAATATTGGAAAAGGTTCGTGTAAGAACAGTAGAGATATGTGTAAAATTCTACATCGGGATTCAACACTAACAAAAACGAGAAAGCACGAGAAGGGGACATGAAATCTAGCACATACAACTTTCCCAAATTTGTCAGTTCAGAAGAGGCAATACGTGGAGCATGGTAGCGCCTCAGAAATGGGACCTCGTTTCTAGGGATAAGATTTTCTTGAACTTAAAAGTTTTAGAACAAGCATCGTAACTTTTCTTCCACTTTAAAGTAGTTGCGGCCACCAACCCCGCAGGGCAGTGGCAATTCAATAATGAGCCTTCTTCCTTAATGGTATGAAGACAGGAATTGTGGAATTGTGAGATGAATTACTGTGATCGTTAAGGTCCTGTGTCAACTTGGATGGGCCACGATTCTCAGTGGTTTGGCAGTTACGGAGTTTGGCACATGTATGATGATGTGATCACGCCCATGGTGAGATTTGATATAGTGTGATCACCTCATGATGGGATCAGCTGCAAGTAGCCAATCAGTTGAAAGGGAGTTTCCTTGGGGGCGTGGCCTACATCCATTACAGGTAGACTTTCTGGCAAGGCTCTTGGGTCTTTTGCTCGCTCTGGATCCTGCAGCTGGCTTCTGTTCAAAGTCTGACCTCCAGATCCTGGGACTTGAGCTAGCAGTTTACCTGCCATCTTGCCTGCCTATATCGGGATTTGTCAGTCTTTGAAGACTGTGAGCAAGAGCCCTGCTGTCTGACCTGCCGATCTTGAGTTCACCAGCCTCTGTGGCCATGAGAATCAGGAGAAGCCTCCAGCTTGACCCATGGACTTGGGATTCTAGCCTCTACAGCCACCTGAACCATTTCCTTGATATAAATCTTTCTCTGTACGTATTTATATGCGTTACTGGTTTTGCTTCTCTAGAGAGCCCAGCCTAAGACAACCACCATGGATAAGTCAAGAATTTAAAATATTCATTGGAAGTCTGACAATGGAGCCAAGAAGCCCTGGCAGAGGGCACTCCAGGAAGAGATAGCCATCTCCCTGTGCCTTGAAGTGGAAGAGACTTGCTATTCTTTTATGTGAATTATGTGAGTAGAGGCACTAAGAACTGCCTCTTCCAGTGAATGCAGGGCCCGGGTTCAGAGAAAATACATCGACAGTGTTTGTTTCTAAGTACCCATAAGTATCATATTTCTCTGTCTTTTTCATTTTTATTTCATCATTTTCAACTGAACAAGCACATACGCTTATTCTGTCGTGGCCCAGACATTGTGCTGCATCAGATCTAGTCCTGGCTTCCAAGCCACTATCATTTAGTACGGGAGTTGGAACTTAGAAACAATTCACTGTGATGTGGCTATGTATTCAGCATCCTGTGATAGAACAGGATAGAAGTTTATTTCTAACATGATAGAAGCTTATTTCTCACTCATGTAAAGGCTCAAACAAGTATTTCTGGTCTGTGGTCAGCCTCCTCAAGTGTTGATTCAGGGGCCCATGCTCATTCCATGTTGTGAGTCCACCATTTTCAATACTAGCTTCAAGGTGGCAGAAGGGAAAGGAGAGAGTGAAGAAGATGCCCCTCTTCCTGAGCCCCTGACACAAACGTGAAGAGATGGATAAGAGCCACTGGGAGGCAGAATGAATGGAGTGAGAGCAGGGGAAGCACCACAGAGGACTCTTGGGTGATGAGAGTGGGGTGGTGCCATTAACTGGCCCAGGAGCTGGTTGGATTGACAGATGAGGACACCTGGGTTCCAGTTCTCATTTGGCCCTGGAAACAAGGAGCTTATTTAGGACCCATGGCCTGTTCTGACGCCTGGGCAATCTCATCACATCCTCAGCAGCAGGAGTCATGCTTTGCTCTGATCAGACCTGACCATTCCTTATGCCCCTGCATCTCACTGGGTACTAGTTGGTTTTTGGTCCCTCTGATGATTACTTGGCTCTTGCTTTGTGTCTCAAGGTCAGACTCCTGAGAGAGAGGATCTGCTGGGCCCAATTAATCACCACTGCTCTTGTTGGGCAAGCTCTGTCTGGGTGGTACAAACAACAAAATGCTGGGCTACTAATCAAAAGGTTAGTGGTTCAAACACACCCTGAGGTGCCTGGTAAAAAGGGCCTGGTGATCTGCTTCTGAAAGGTCACAGCCATGAAAACTCTACTGAGTGAAGTTCTACTCTGCACACATGGGGTTGCCATGAGTTGGCACTGACTTGAGGGCAACTGTTTTTTGTTTTGTTTTGGCTTTTGCTGGGCAGAGTGTTCAGAGCACATAATAGATTGGCATGATCTATGATTGGCGGTTCTTGGGTTAGGCGTCCAGCTTTGGTGCAGCCAGCAGTGGTCTGGGCACAGAGTCCCGTGCCCAGCATGACTGCTTTTGTGAAGGGACCCTTGGAACAGCTCTGTGGGCATGGCAGACTTCCTGAGGCTTGGCCAATCCTGTTAGCACATGTCCCTTCTTTAAGCCTCAGTTTTCTTATCCTTAAAATAAAGGACTTGGACCACACGATGCTTATAAGTCCTCCACATTCTGTGCTGTGTGAACTAGAGTAACACTAGCTGCTGTAACAAATAAGCCTCCCACTTCACTGGCTTATTATGTAGAACTTATTTCTTGCTCAGAGCCCAGTGCATGAGTGAGACAGTCTGTGTACAGGACAACTTCTTCTAAATGGTGATTCAGGGACCTAGGTGCCTTCCATCTTGCAATCCTACTTCCTCTAGGGCCTTGGAGTCCAACTAGCAGATGGGGAAAGAGAGGGTGGAAAAAATTACACTTGGTTCTTAAGTGTCTTGGCCCAGGAGTGACTCATATCTCTCCTACTCACTTCCACCGATGAAACCCAGCACCATGTTTACTCTGTGATGCCAGGGGACTGGAAAGCACAGCCTCTGCCCAGCAGCAGCCTTATTGTATGGAAAAAAACAAAAAAAAACCCTCAGTGCTGTTGAGTAGATTCCGACTCATTGTGACCCTAAAGGACAGAGTAGAACTGCCCCATAGGGTTTCCAAGGAGTGCCTGGTGGATTTGAATTGCCTGCCTTTTGGTTAGCAGCCATAGCTATTAACCACTGCACCACCGGGGTTTCCACTGTATGGAAGGGAAGCAGGGATTCCTGGTGGACAGTTAGCCAGTTCTGCCACATGGGTAAGGCTCAGTTTTGAAGTCGTCTCTAGCCCCTTCTCCCAGCAAGTGGACTGCCTCGTCTCAGAGGAGAATCTTGAACGCAATGGTCCCAGTTTACGGCCTTGAGGAAGAGTCCTAGTTTATTGCTGTAATAATTTTTTTACAACTAGCCAAAGGGGTCTCAGCTTCTGGGCAAAGCTCCAACATCTCAGGGGGCCAGGGCTCACAGTAGGGAGTTCAACAAGACAGAAAGAGTCCAGGGAAGAGGAAATAAGGAAAGAAGTTCCTGCTTTTCAGCATGAGAACGGGAGGAAGACTAGCCACCAGAGTGCTTAAACGAGGAAGAAGACCGCTGCTTTTATTCTCTAGTAAATATTTGACTGGATGTTTGCCTTTCTCCAGTGGAGTGTTTTTTTTTTTTTTTTTGAATGTTGTAAAGAGAACTAGTCAGAACATCAGAACTTCAGAAGAAGTTATAACTAGGAGCCAGGAGAAGCTCAAAGAAGGATCCAGAGAAGCTTCGTTTGCCAGCAAACTGCTCACCAGAGTGGCAGGAGTTGCTTTGACCTCAGGATGTTTTCTACAAGCTCAAGGTGAGTTTTTGGTCATGTCTGAGACAAGTCATACCGGACAATCACATGTTCCTGGCAACTTTCTTCTCTGATGTTGGGGATTAACGGAACCTGGGAGAAACGCAGCGTGGTTTCGCTCATCTCTAGACGGTCTGGCCCAGAGGAAAGAAAATGGATGGGATCCTGAACTCTGGGTTTCTAGGTCAGTGAATAGAACTCCGCTCGTCTTCAGTATGAACCCTGCAGTTCTCTTGTGTTTGTTTTGAGAGTTCAGGCTGTTTCTGCCATAGGAGCTGGCAATGACACTGAAGACTCGTAGAATTTGAAAATAGGGAGGAGCTACTTACGTGATTATCCTAGAGCTGAATCCTGGCCCCGGCACATGCCAGCTATGTGAGCTTGGACAAGGTTCTTGATCTTTTGGTGCCTCAGTTTCTTCATTTGTAAAACAGGTTACTAACAGTACCTCTCGTATACAATTGTTGTGAGGATGAAATTAGTTAACAAATACAGGTCATGAATGTGCATCACAGCTTGGTGCAAAGTAGGCCCTTGAGAAATGTTAGCTTTCCATCCATCCATTCAGGAAACATTAGTGAGCACCAGCTACTGCCGTATGTTGGGCTAGGATCTAGCACATGGTGATAAATGAGAAGGGTCCCCACACTTAAGGAGCTCCCATCTGGGGGACACAGACTCACGGAAAGACAGTTCCAAATAGTGGGCTGGCTGCTGTGACAATGGGATATGTTCATGGTTCACAGCAGCCTGACCCTCTTGCTTCATAAGTAACCAAACTGAGACCTGGGGATCTCCCAAGCCCAAGGACCCACAGCACTTAGCTGTAGAACTGGGACTTGAACCTGTGTCTGCTGGCCAGGCCTCTTCACATTAGGGCTGCAGAGGAGGCCAGCAGGTCATTCTGGGTAAGAGTGGGGTACTTGGGGCCACTCTTCCAGCAAAATGAAAACAGAGACTGGTTATGGGCCAAGCCTGGGAAGCTGCTTTGGCTACTGCTTAACCAGATAAGGGGCTGAAGTTCACTGTGTGGTCGGTGGCCCCAAGGGCAAGGGAGTATCTGTCACCCCCACTACTAGTAGGAGGCTGAGGGAAGCCAGCCTGGCTAAGTGTGACACACATTGGGCTGAGGCTGGAGAAGTACAGGAAGGCAGATCCTGTGAGGAACACCGAGGTGGCCACTGCCCAGCCTGGAGAAGGCTGACCCCAGATACTGGAACAGAGGAGCAGACAGGGGCTGGGGTCTGAGGGGGTAGAAATGTAACCAGTGATGGTGACATTTCAGCTTGATGAAAGGAAAAACTCTTTTCTTTGGTCAGAGCTGTCCAAAACCAGGGAAGGGATGCAAAAGAAAAGCGATACTCATGAGCTTCTATGCTGGTCACTTGACTCTCATTGTATTTGACCCTCACAGCACCCTGCAAGGCAGGCATTAGACCCATTTTAAGGATGAAGAAAGTAAGGCGCAGAGAGGGCACAGCTTACCCACAGTCATACAGCTGGGGAGTGGTAGAGTTGAGATTCACTCTCAGGTCTGGTTGGCACCAAAACCAAAAACCAAATTTGTTGCTGTTGAGTCAATTCCAGCTCACAGAGATCCAATAGAACAGAGTAGAACTGCCCCATAGGGTTTCCAAAGAGCAGGTGGTAGATCTGAGCTACTGACTTTTTGGTCAGCGCCTGAGCTCTTAACCATGGTGCCTCCAGGACTCCTGTTTGGCTCCAGAGCCAGGCTCTTTCCACTGAGCCTCGCTGACTCAGTAAGATAGAAGAGTCTGCCTTAAGGGGTAGAGGGTTTTCCACCATCAGAAGTGCCCAAACAGGGCTTCATGGCTCCCCAGTGTATGTTTGTTGTTATGGAGTGCAGACAAACATCAGACAGGGCTGCACGTGGGAGCCTTTGAGTGACCATTCCTGAGCCTCTATGATTCCACGACCAAAGGTGGATAAGGGTGTCTTCATTAAGTGTGGACAGGGTGTCACTCTGCTATATGCATGTCAGGCACACACAGTGCGGTATACTTCTCTCTGTCCCTCTTCGTTCCTCCCTCCTTCCTTTATCTTTCTTCCTCCCTCCCTCCTAGCTGTGTCAGCTTGGACAAGGTTCTTGATCTTTTGGTGCCTCAGTTTCCTCACCTGTGAAAGGGGTTGCTAATAGTACCTCTCTCATACAGTTGTTGTAAGGATGAAATTAGTTAACAAATATAGTTCATAAATGTGTACCGTAGCTTGCTTGGGTTTATTATGTACTTCATCCCAAGTCAGAAGCCACAGGTAGGGGTGGGTGGGAGAACGGTTGGAGTCCAAAGTTCAATAAGACATGTCTCTTGCTTTTGAAAAGCTCACAGTCTAAAAGTGAGAGATCGGAAATGAAAAATGCATTGGTAATAAGAAACACAAGTGATCAGTGCTAGAGGGCCCTGCAGGCCAGGTGCTGGGGAGAAGGGGGAGGCTGGAGAAGGGGGCAGGGAGATGAGGGAGGCTGTTGCAACAGTGCAGGAGGGAGGAGATAAGGGCCTGAGCTGAAGTTCCCAAATGACCTCACCTGCTGTTTGCACATCTGAGCAAGTCATGGTGTTTAGGAACCCTATGGTGCAAAGACATACTTTCTGGATGTGTCATCAAATCAAAGGCCATCAGGGACGGGTCGGCCTCTAGCAATCATCTGACCAAAAAAAAAAAAAAAAAAAACCAAACCCAGTGCCGTCAAGTCGATTCCAACTCATAGCGACCCTATAGGACAGAGTAGAGCTGCCCCATAGAGTTTCCAAAGAGCACCTGGCAGATTCGAACTGCCAACCCTTTGGTTAGCAACCGTAGCACTTAACCACTAGGCCACCAACGTTTCTAATCATCTGACAGTCTTCTTTAAACAGCTGGTGGCAACCCATTAGTGGATAGTAAAATTAATTTAGTGCTTATGACCAATATTTTAGAAAATGGAACGGAACAGAAATGAATGCAATCAAATTAAAAATTCCAGAAGGTAGTTGTGCATATTAAGGGTATTGTTTTGTGAAAATTTGTTACACACACACATCTCAACTGGGTCGTAGCTATAATGTGTATTTGACCACAATTGTGACTTGTCAAAAAAAAACCTTAAAAACACTGATTTGGTCCAATCTTCTCATTTCACAGAGAAGGAAAAATAAGATTGCAATGTGGAGTGTGGGGAGAAGAGGGTAGGTGTGGGGTGCTGTTTCCTTCCTGTGTTCTTTCCTCTAGACTTTTGGTCTTTCTCCTAAAGCGTAATTCATAGTCACCTCCATCCTCCAAACTCAGATACCTGCATTATCCTAGGCTATACCCAGAGCCCAGTGGGGTGCTGGGAAGCTGCAATAAGTGGCTCCCTAAAATAAGTATGCATATATGTACACAAATTTATTATAATTTGTACTGATAAAACAGATGCATCACACAAAATTTACAAATAATAATAAAATTTATAATGCTCTTTATTGTAAATTCCATATAGCCAGTTGATTCTTCCAGAATGCTTTCACTGATTTTTGATGAACTCTTGTATTTGGAGTCAACTTTTGGTTGCATTTGACCAATGAGTATAGTGCTGACATGAACGTTGGTTGATGTTTTCATTTACATTAAGGAATAAGACCAATGTGAAACAACAAAGACGTACGTTAGAACTTCACTCGTTTGTCAATGGATGGGAACTACTCTGTTGAATCTGATAAGAGTTTTTGAATTTTGGAAGAATATTTCCTCAATTTCTTTTAACTAATACATTTAAGTTTAATCTGCGTTATTAACATTTTCTCCATCACTTTATAGACAATCTTTAAAACAATAAATCAAGCCCTGATTTGTAGTGTTTGCCAATTTCGGTGGTGTAAATACTCCCATCATGGCTAATTTCAAACTACCAACATGATCTTGGAGCTCTGGTGGCGCAGTGGTTAAGAGCTATGGCTGCTAACCAAGAGGTCAGTCGTTCAAATCCACTGGCTGCTTCTTGGAAACCTTATGGGCCAGTTCTACTCTGTCCTCTAGGGTCGCTCTGAGTTGAAATCGATTCAGTGGCAAAGGGAAACATGATGTTACTGAGCATGGAGTTGGGAAGAGATACACAATAGAACATCATTATATGGTATTTCCACCACACAGATACAATAGATGAAGGTAATCCCAAGAGCAGAGATGATGTTAAAAGGTAACAAAGTAATTAGGAAGTGATGAAGTAGAGTCTTTATTATGTTTATTTTTAATATAACTTATTTAATTGTAAATTTATATAATCTAATTTTAACAACTGTCTTGTAACATTCCTGATAATTTGACTGTTGGTTCTCCCAAACTGGTACAAGCCAGCGTCAGCACACCACTGCACCTGCCTCAGGACTGCAAGGCAGGATTCTGGGAAGGCTGAATGAACTAGGGGATTCACGGGATTCAGAAAGGCAGGTCGGGGCTGGCCCTGAATCAGATACCTGGAGGCTGTGTTGCTGTAGGCATCACATGAACACACACACACACACACACACACACACGCTCTGCGAACACCCCTTCCTCCTTCCCTATCCGTTTTTTGCACTAAGCAGTGGGAACAAATTTCCTTCTGCTGCCCACGTGGTGGCCAGCAGCCTGCTCCTTGAGCTAACGGAACTGAACCAGAACAGGTTGCGTGATATAGGCTGGTCATTGACCCTCTCTGGGTCTCAGTTTCCAGAGGAGGTTTCCATTGAATTTAAGCAACATTCTCTGAGCCTCTCTGTGCCAGGCGCTGGGCTGAACTCTGGGGATCAGATGTGAGTCAGACAAAGCAGAAGAGGTCAGGGAACTCTCAGAGCTCTGAGCAGCTGAGACAGTAGGATGGTGACCTGCCCTGGAGCCTGCTCCCAGCTTCCCCTCCCCCTGGGCAAATTATCAAGCGTCTTCTGGCTTCAGTTTCCTCATTTTAAAAAGTGGATAATACAACCTACCTCAAAAAATTCTTGTAAAAGTTAAATTAGGTAATATAAGATAGCCAGGGTGCCTAGAATCCAGTGTTACACAATGAAGTGGCATTGATCAATGAAAGCTATTGTCATATATTTAACTTATTACTGCGTTGTTGTGTGCCATCGAATTGATTCTGACTTACAGCAGCCCTATAGGACAGTAGAATTGCCGCATAGGGTTTTCTAGGATGTAGATCTTTACAGGAGCAGATCACCAGGTCTTTTCTTCTGTGGAGACTCCGGTGGGTTCGAGCCACCAACCTTTTGGTTAGCAGCTGACAGCTTATCTGTTGTGTCACCAGGGCTCCTTAAGTTATTATTATAAAAAAAATAGAGTGGTGATATTAGGACCAAGGGAACCAGAAGAGTTGTGGGAGCACAGAGAACTGCTCCCAGCAGATGACCAGCAGGGGGGAGGGTGTTGGGGAAGGGAACTGGGAATGCAGATAACCTACACAACCTACACTCTGGACTTAGCAGCTGCCCATCCTTCCTTGGACTGGCTGTCATAGCTTTTGGTTTTTTTAAAAAAAAATTTTTTTAACTTAATGAAATATTTGTAATGTTTAGCCTAGCACAGAACAAACCTTGTACATTCTCGCTTTAGGCTAATTTCATTCATGTCTTCCCTGCAGAATGGTGCCTTATTGCTTTGGTACAGCATTCAGTCTTTTCTCTGGTTACAAAAGCAACCCATTCATTCCAGCAATATGTGTTTATTGCCTTCCACTTGGTGTCAGGCACCGATCTACGCTGGGGGCGGGGGCGGGGGGTAAGGATGGGGAGGGGTGGGGGGATACCCAGCTGTCAAGCAATACATCTCTGTTGTACTACACTTGGAAAATTCAGGGGGAAAAAAAAACCCATAAAGAAAAAGAAAGTAGGATGGCTTCTAATTTCACTGCTCAGAAGTGGCACAGTGGTTAAGTGTTCAGCTGCTAACGAACTCACCTACCGCCCCTCAGAAGGAAAACGTGGCAGTCCGCTCCTGTAAAGATTACAGCCTTAGAAACCCCGTGGGGCAGTTCTACTCTCCTACAGGGTCACTGTGAGTCAGAATCAACTCGACCACAATGTTTCATTTTTGTGCTTTAAATGAGAGCTTACAAATAAAGTCAGTCTCTCATATAAAAATTTATATACACCTTGCTATATACTCCTAGTTGCTCTCCCCCTAACAAGACAGCACACTCCTTCCCTCCACTCTATATTTTTGTGTCCATTTGGCCAGCTTCTGACCCCCTCTGCCCTCTCATCTCCTCACCAGACAGGAGCTGCTCACATGGTCTCATGTGTCTACTTGACCCAAGAAGGTCACTCTTCGCCAGTATCATTTTCTATCCCATAGTCCAGTCCAATTCCTATCTGAAGACTTGGCTTCGGGAATGGCTCCTGTCTTGGGCTAACAGAAGGTCTGAGTACCATGACCTCCTGGGTTCTTCTAGTCTCAGTCAGACCATTAAGTCTGGTCTTTTTACGAGAATCTGAGGTCTGCATCCCACTGCTCTCCTGCTCTCTCAAGGGTTCTCTGTTGTGTTGCCTGTCAGGGCTCTGACTACAATGGTTTTAACAACTAGGTATCCTATTGTTTTATATATATATTTTTTTTCACTTAACAGCATACAGATAGTCCTTGACTTACGATGAGGTTCTGTTCAGATAACTCCATCATAAGTCGGTTCTGACGTACATCAAATACCTCATTTTTTTCATTATTATTGCCTTTTATAATCAGCATCTTTATAAATCCAGCAGTATTTTGAACAATAAATCGTAAAATTGAACACCTGCAAGTGAAATCTGAGAATGATAACATCAGCAAATTACATGCTGCAACACATCACTAGTGATAAGATGTACAAAAGAAAAAAAAGGACAGTCATAAAAAGGACAGTCATAGTGTGGTTCGTTTTATCTTGAATATGTTGTAAATCGGGGACTACCTGTATTCTAAGCACATTTCTAAGTCATCATCAGTGTTACGTGGATCTCCTAAAGTTGGGGGATACTGTTTTGTGGCTGCCCTGTCAATGCTGTTTACCCTTCAACAAATCTGCCCGACCAGCCCTGGGCTCACCAAGATGCAATATGGCCCTCGGAGCCCAAGGAATTAGGTTTAGTGGTCTTCTAACTCTCAGTGACTTCAGGGACTGATCTATTTGTTCACTGCAGTGGCTGCTGGAGTGGGAGGTTAGCCCAAGGGGGCCAGACTCTAGCTATGGACCTGTAGCTAATTTAGAGAGCTACACTATAAACCCTCCTTGAGCTTACCTGTTATAAGATGCTACCAGACTAACTCCCAGTTCAGCCCCTCCAAGTAGGAGACAAGCCCATCGAGGAATCTGTTGAGGCAGACTCATCCATCAAAAGAAATTAGCTAGGTTTTATATATTGATATGAGAAATTTCCTTTATTTATTAAATTAAAAAAAAATCAAGTTTAGTATGACCCCATTTTTGCTTAAAAATTATATGTTATATATATTAAAAACAAAAACGGTTGCTCCTGAGTTGATTCCAACTCATGGCGACTCTATGTGTGTCAGAGGAGAAGTGCCCTCCGTAGGGTTTTCAATGGCTCTGATCTTTTAGAAGTAGATGCCAGGTCTTCCTTCGGAGCTGCCTCTGAGTGGATTGGAACCGCCAACCTTTTGGTTAGCAGCATAGCTCTTAACTCTTTGTACCACCCAGGAACTCATATAGGTTATAAACACATATAATTATGGGAGGAGAAAAGACTTTCATTTTCTACTTTGTACATTGGTAGATTTTTGAATGGCTTACAATAAGCATGAATTAACATTTAAAATGTTATGCACACATATGAGGGAGAGATTGAGAGAGAAACCTTAGTATTTTAGTATACATTCTTAAGCAGCTCTCTGACTATTTTATTTGCTTACATTTTTAGAAGTAGAATTCCTAGAAATGGAATTGCTGCATTTTAAAGGTCCTTAGTATATATTACAACGTTAATCTTCAGAATGGTTTTGCCAGTTTATACTCTGACCACCAGTTAATGTATACCAATTTGTCTTAAGTTTCAGTAATGCTGGGTAGTTGTTTTCAATATATCTCAGTTTAGTAGGTAAGATGACGTCTCATCTTAGTTTCTACTTTTATTACTATTCGAAATTGCAAGTATTTATCAAACATCTGTATTTCTGTGTTGGTGGCTTAACATTCTTTGGATGTTTTTCTTCTTGTCGTATTTCTCTTTTAATCTTTGTTGCCTTTTTTTCTCATCTGGTCGTTTGTTGCAGAGATTGAATTTTCTCTCATATACACTTTTCAATATGCTGGTCTGAGAGCTTTACATTCTATTCACACTTTTCTCGTAGTTAATATGGATTTTTAACACATTTACTTAGAATTATATTTGTCTTATAAAATCTGGAAAAAGAAAACACATTTCTTTATTTCTTCTTGAACATGATGAGAACTTGATAATCATTTAACTTCCTCTGCTCTCCACACCTCTCCCCACCCATGTCTCCCTCTTCTCATGTGGGGTGTCATCTGGTATTTTAGTTCAAAATTGGCATTTCAAGCATTTTTTTTTAATTAACTTTTATTGAGCTTCAAGTGAACGTTTACAAATCAAGTCAGTCTGTCACATATAAGTTTACATACATCTTACTCCGTACTCCCACTTGTTCTCCCCCTAATGAGTCAGCCCTTCCAGTCTCTCCTTTCGTGACAATTTTGTCAGCTTCCCACTCTCTCTATCCTCCCATCCCCCCTCCAGACAGGAGATGCCAACACAATCTCAAGTGTCCACCTGATATAATTAGCTCACTCTTCATCAGCATCTCTTTCCCACGCACTGTCCAGTCCCTTTCATGTCTGATGAGTTGTCTTCGCGGATGGTTCCTGTCCTGTGCCAACAGAAGGTCGGGGGACCATGGCCGCCGGGATTCCTCTAGTCTCAGTCAGACCATTAAGTATCGTCTTTTTATGAGAATTTGGGGTCTGCATCCCACTGATCTCCTGCTCCCTCAGGGGTTCTCTGTTGTGCTCCCTGTCAGGGCAGTCATCGATTGTGGCCGGGCACCAACTAGTTCTTCTGGTCTCAGGATGATGTAGGTCTCTGGTTCATGTGGCCCTTTCTGTGTCTTGGGCTCCTAGTTGTCGTGTGACCTTGGTGTTCTTCATTCTCCTTTGCTCCAGGTGGGTTGAGACCAATTGATGCATCTTAGATGGCCGCTTGTTAGCATTTAAGACCTGAGATGCCACATTTCAAAGTGGGATGCAGAATGTTTTCATAATAGAATTATTTTGCCAATTGACTTAGAAGTCCCCGCAAACCATGGTCCCCAAACCCCCGCCCTTGCTCCGCTGACCTTTGAAGCATTCATTTTATCCCGGAAACTTCTTTGCTTTTGGTCCAGTCCAACTGAGCTGACCTTCCATGTATTGAGTGTTGTCCTTCCCTTCACCTAAAGCAGTTCTTATCTACTAATTAATCAATAAGAAACCTTCTCCCTCCCTCCCTCCCTCCCCCCCTCGTAACCACAAAAGTATGTGTTCTTCTCAGTTTATACTATTTCTCAAGATCTTATAATAGTGGTCTTATACAATGTTTGTCCTTTTGCCTCTGACTAATTTCACTCAGCATAATGCCTTCCAGGTTCCTCCATGTTATGAAATGTTTCACAGATTCATCACTGTTCTTTATCGATGCGTAGTATTCCATTGTGTGAATATACCACAATTTATTTACCCATTCATCCGTTGATGGACACCTTGGTTGCTTCCAGCTTTTTGCTATTGTAAACAGAGCTGCAATAAACATGGGTGTGCATATATCTGTTTGTGTGAAGGCTCTTGTTTCTCTAGGGTATATTCCGAGGAGTGGGATTTCTGGGTTGTATGGTAGTTCTATTTCTAACTGTTTAAGATAACGCCAGATAGATTTCCAAAGTGGTTGTACCATTTTACATTCCCACCAGCAGGGTATAAGAGTTCCAATCTCTCCGCAGCCTCTCCAACATTTATTATTTTGTGTTTTTTGGATTAATGCCAGCCGTGTTGGAGTGAGATGGAATCTCATCGTAGTTTTAATTTGCACTTCTCTAATGGCTAATGATCGAGAGCATTTTCTCATGTATCTGTTAGCTGCCTGAATATCTTCTTTAGTGAAGTGTGTGTTCATATCCTTTGCCCACTTCTTGATTGGGTTGTTTGTCTTTTTGTGGTTGGGTTTTGACAGAATCATGTAGATTTTAGAGATCAGGGGCTGGTCGGAGATGTCATAGCTGAAAATTCTTTCCCATTCTGTAGGTGGTCTTTTTACTCTTTTGGTGAAGTCTTTAGATGAGCACAGGTGTTTGATTTTTAGGAGCTCCCAGTTATCGGGTTTCTCTTCGTCATTTTTGGTAATGTTTTGTATTCTGTTTATGCCTTGTATTAGGGCTCCTAGGGTTGTCCCTATTTTTTCTTCCATGATCTTTATCGTTTTAGTCTTTATGTTTAGGTCTTTGATCCACTTGGAGTTAGTTTTTGTGCATGGTGTGAGGTATGGGTCCTGTTTCATTTTTTTGCAAATAGTTATCCAGTTATACCAGCACCAATTAACTGACACTGGGCCTTTGTCAAATATCAGCTGCTCATACGTGGATGGATTTATATCTGGGTTCTCAATTCTGTTCCATTGGTCGATGTGCCTGTTGTTGTACCAGTACCAGGCTGTTTTGACTACTGTGGCTGTATAACAGCTTCTGAAATCAGGTAGAGTGAGGCCTCCCACTTTCTTCTTCTTTTTCAGTAATGCTTTGCTTATCCGAGGCTTCTTTCCCTTCCATATGAAATTGGTGATTTGTTTCTCTATCACCTTAAAAAATGACATTGGAATTTGGATCGGAAGTGCGTTATATGTATAGATGGCTTTTGGTAGAATAGACATTTTTACTATGTTAAATCTTCCTATCCATGAGCAAGGTATGTTTTTCCACTTAAGTGTATCTTTTTTAATTTCTTGTAGTAGAGCTTTGTAGTTTTCTTTGTATAGGTCTTTTACATCCTTGGTAAGATTTATTCCTAAGTATTTTATCTTCTTGGGGGCTACTGTGAATGGTATTGATTTGGTTATTTCCTCTTCGATGTTCTTGTTGATGTAGAGGAATCCAAGTGATTTTTGTATGTTTATTTTATAACCTGAGACTCTGCCAAACTCTTCTATTAGTTTCAGTAGTTTTCTGGAGGATTCCTTAGGGTTTTCTGTGTATAAGATCATGTCATCTGCAAATAGAGATAATTTTACTTCCTCCTTGCCAATCCGGATGCCTTTTATTTCTTTGTCTAGCCTAATTGCCCTGGCTAGGACTTCCAGCACGATGTTGAATAAGAGCGGTGATAAAGGGCATCCTTGTCTGGCTCCCGTTCTCAAGGGAAATGCTTTCAGCTTCTCTCCATTTAGAGTGATACTGGCTGTTGGCTTTGCATAGATGCCCTTTATTATGTTGAGGAATTTTCCTTCAATTCTTATTTTGGTAAGAGTTTTTATCATAAATGGGTGTTGGACTTTGTCAAATGCCTTTTCTGCATCAATTGATAAGATCATGTGGTTTTTGTCTTTTGTTTTATTTATGTGATGGATTACATTAATGGTTTTTCTGATATTAAACCGGCCTTGCATACCTGGTATAAATCCCACTTGATCGTGATGAATTATTTTTTTGATATGTTGTTGAATTCTATTGGCTAGAATTTTGTTGAGGATTTTTGCATCTATGTTCATGAGGGATATAGGTCTATAATTTTCTTTTTTTGTAATGTCTTTACCTGGTTTTGGTATCAGGGAGATGGTGGCTTCATAGAATGAGTTGGGTAGTATTCCGTCATTTTCTATGCTTTGAAATACCTTTAGTAGTAGTGGTGTTAACTCTTCTCTGAAAGTTTGGTAGAACTCTGCAGTGAAGCCGTCCGGGCCAGGGCTTTTTTTTGTTGGGAGTTTTTTGATTACTGTTTCAATCTCTTTTTTTGTTATGGGTCTATTTAGTTGTTCTACTTCTGAATGTGTTAGTTTAGGTAGGTAGTGTTTTTCCAGGAATTCATCCATTTCTTCTAGGTTTGCAAATTTGTTAGAGTACAATTTTTCGTAATAATCTGATATGATTCTTTTAATTTCAGTTGGTTCTGTTGTGATGTGGTCCTTCTCGTTTCTTATTCGAGTTATTTGTTTCCTTTCCTGTATTTCTTTAGTCAGTCTAGCCAATGGGTTTATCAATTTTGTTAATTTTTTCAAAGAACCAGCTTTTGGCTTTGTTAATTCTTTCAATTGTTTTTCTGTTCTCTAATTCATTTAGTTCAGCTCTAATTTTTATTATTTGTTTTCTTCTGGTGCCTGATGGATTCTTTTGTTGCTCACTTTCTATTTGTTCAAGTTGTAGGGACAGTTCTCTGATTTTGGCTCTTTCTTCTTTTTGTATGTGTGCATTCATCAATATAAATTGGCCTCTGAGCACTGCTTTTGCTGTGTCCCAGAGGTTTTGATAGGAAGTATTTTCATTCTCATTGCATTCTATGAATTTCCTTATTCCTTCCTTGATGTCTTCTATAACCCAGTCTTTTTTCAGGAGGATATTGTTCAGTTTCCAAGTATTTGATTTCTTTTCCCTAGTTTTTCTGTTATTGATTTCTAGTTTTATTGCCTTGTGGTCTGAGAAGATGCTTTGTAATATTTCGATGTTTTGGACTCTGCAAAGGTTTGTTTTATGACCTAATATGTGGTCTATTCTAGAGAATGTTCCATGTGCGCTAGAAAAAAAAGTATACTTTGCAGCAGTTGGGTGGAGAGTTCTGTATAAGTCAATGAGGTCAAGTTGGTTGATTGTTGTAATTAGGTCTTCCGTGTCTCTATTGAGCTTCTTACTGGATGTCCTGTCCTTCTCTGAAAGTGGTGTGTTGAAGTCTCCTACTATAATTGTGGAGGTGTCTATCTCACTTTTCAATTCCGTTAAAATTTGATTTATGTATCTTGCAGCCCTGTCATTGGGTGCATAAATATTTAATATGGTTATGTCCTCCTGATCAATTGTCCCTTTTATCATTATGTAGTGTCCTTGTTTATCCTTTGTGGTGGATTTAAGTCTAAAGTCTATTTTGTCAGAAATTAATATTGCTACTCCTCTTCTTTTTTGCTTGATATATTTTTTTCCATCCTTTGAGTTTTAGTTTGTTTGTGTCTCTAAGTCTAAGGTGTGTCTCTTGTAGGCAGCATATTGACGGATCGTGTTTCTTTATCCAGTCCAAGACTCTCTGTCTCTTTATTGGTGCATTTAGTCCATTTACATTCAGCGTAATTATAGATAAGTGTTTAGTGTTGTCATTTTGATGCCTTTTTATGTGTGTTGTTGACAATTTCATTTTTCCACATACTTTTTTGTGCTGAGACGTTTTTCTTAGTAAATTGTGAGATCCTCATTTTCGTAGTGTTTGACTTTATGTTTGTTGAGTCGTTACGTTTTTCTTGGCTTTTATCTTGAGTTATGGAGTTGTTATACCTGTTTGTGGTTACCTTATTATTTACCCCTATTTTTCTAAGTAAAAACCTAACTTGTATTGTTCTATATCGCCTTGTATCACTCTCCATATGGCAGTTCTATGCCTCCTGTATTTAGTCCCTCTTTTTGATTATTGTGATCTTTTACATATTGACTTCCGTGATTCCCTGTTATGAGTATTTTTTTTTTAATTAATCTTAATTTGTTTTTGTGATTTCCCTATTTGAGTTGATATCAGGATGTTCTGTTTCGTGACCTTGTGTTGTGCTGGTATCTGATATTATTGGTTTTCTGACCAAACAATATCCTTTAGTATTTCTTGTAGCTTTGGTTTGGTTTTTGCAAATTCTCTAAACATGTGTTTATCTGTAAATATCTTAATTTCGCCTTCATATTTCAGAGAGAGTTTTGCTGGATATATGATCCTTGGCTGGCAGTTTTTCTCCTTCAGTGCTCTGTATATGTCGTCCCATTCCCTTCTTGCCTGCATGGTTTCTGCTGAGTAGTCTGAACTTATTCTTATTGATTCTCCCTTGAAGGAAACCTTTCTTTTCTCCCTGGCTGCTTTTAAAATTTTCTGTTTATCTTTGGTTTTGGCGAGTTTGATGATAATATGTCTTGGTGTTTTTCTTTTTGGATCAATCTTAAATGGGGTTCGATGAGCATCTTGGATAGCTATCCTTTCGTCTTTCATGATGTCAGGGAAGTTTTGTGTCAGGAGTTCTTCAACTATTTTCTCTGTGTTTTCTGTCCTCCCTCCCTGTTCTGGGACTCCAGTCACACGCAGGTTATCCTTCTTGATAGAGTCCCACATGATTCTTAGGGTTTCTTCATTTTTTAAAATTCTTTTATCTGATTTTTTTTCAGCTATGTTGGTGTTAATTTCCTGGTCCTCCAGATGTCCCAGTCTGCATTCTAATTGCTCGAGTCTGCTCCTCTGACTTCCTATTGCATTGTCTAATTCTGTAATTTTATTGTTAATCTTTTGGATTTCTACATGCTGTCTCTCTATGGATTCTTGCAACTTATTAATTTTTCCACTATGTTCTTGAATAATCTTTTTGAGTTCTTCAACACTTTTATCAGTGTGTTCCTTGGCTTTTTCTGCAGTTTGCCTTATTTTGTTTCTGATGTCTTGAAGCATTCTGTAAATTAGTTTTTTATATTCTGTATCTGATAATTCCAGGATTGTATCTTCATTTGGGAAAGATTTTGATTCTTTTGTTTGGGGGATTGTAGAAGCTGTCATGGTCTGCTTCTTTATGTGGTTTGATATGGACTGCTGTCTCCGAGCCATCACTGGGAAACTAGTTTTTCCAGAAAATCCGCTAAAAAAAAATGCAGTCAGATCCCTATCAGAATTGCCTTTGGATTATAACCACCACCTTGTCCCCTGTAAGGATGAAAGTCTGAGATTTGGATCATATATGCTTGGCTGTAGCTGGTTCTGTGTTTTTAGTCCAATTAGGGGTGGATTTTTGGTCCCTGGGTTTTTGTTGTTGTTGTTGTTCCTTCTCTCAGGCCGAAAGAGTGGGTTAGGAAAAGACCAAAAGAAAAAAAAAGGGGGGGGAAGCAAAGCCGCCGCGGAGCCGGAGCCATTCTCCCTCTGGCTCAGGCAATTCCAATGTTAATGAAGCCGCCTGGGGAGGGTGGGGGAGGGATCAGAGAGATAGGAGAGTAGCACCTCAGAATATAGCCAGAGTTGCTTGTCTTGCTTGGAATGACTATTATATCTGAGATTCATGCGGGGTGTGTTGCCTATGTGTGCTGGCTGTGTGGAGATTGCCCCCGGGGGTCTGGCCCGCTGAAGTCATGGTCAGATCTTCCACTGCCAGTCCAAATCCTAGCGTCAAGGTTCCCCTGCTGGCACGCTTTACTCCCGGCTCCAAAATCAGTCGCTGCCTCCCGGGGACTTCTCGTCCCGCCAGCCGTGTCGCCACACCGCCCCCGCGAACCAGCTGGGCCCCCTCCCGGAGTTAGTTCAGGGGAGTGGAGCAGCTCCCCGTGCTTGTGCTGTGACAGCGCCCAGTCAAATGCCCGGCGGCACGATTCCCCGGCTGGGACGCTGCTCTCCCAGCTCCAAGACCAGTCACTGCCTCCCGGGGACTTCTCCCACCAGCTGCGTCACCACGCCGCCCGCGCGAACCGGCTGGGCCCCCTCCTGGGGTGAGTTTAGGGGGGTAGGGCTGGGCCCCTTGTTTGCGCCGTCAGCTCCCCTGGGCTCTGCCCTAAATTGGGCGCCAAAGGTTACCTGACTGGGACGCTGGCTCCAGGCTCCAAAAACAATCGCTGCTTCCCTGTATTTGTTCATTTTCCGTCTCTAAATCTGTGTTTGTTGTTCAGGATTCGTAGATTGTTATGTACGTGATTGATTCACTTGCTTTTCCGAGTCTTTGTTGCAAGAGGGATCTGAGGTAGCGTCTACCTAGTCCGCCGTCTTGGCCCCGCCGCATCTTTTTTTTTTTTATTGAACTTTAGATGAAGGTTTACAGAACAAACTAGTTTTTCATCAAACAGATAGTATACACATTGTTGTATGACATTGGTTAACAAGCCCACAACCTGTCAGCACTCTCCCTTCTCAACCCTGGGTTCCCTATTACCAGCTTTCCTGTTCTCTCCTACTTTCCAGTTCCTGCCCCAGGGCTTCTGTGCCCCTTTAGTCTTGTTTTGTTCCATGGGCCTGTTAAATCTTTGGCTGAAGGGTAACCCTCAGGAGTGGCCTCATTACTGAGCTGAAAGGGTGTCCGGAGTCCATACTCTCAGGGTTTCTCCAGTCTCTGTCAAGCATCTTTTTTTTTTTTTTCACCATTATGGGGTTTATTATAAGGGACCCAGAAACACTTAGGACACAGCTCTCTCATCAGAATAGCCTCTTCCCAACTGTGCTCTCAGGTATGTCTCTCCCTGGCCCTAGGACCCTCCCCAAGGGCACTCAGCTTGCTTTCTCCGGGGGCCAGAAAGCCTACTGTGCCATCTCCTGCTGCCAGATCTCTGCTCCTGGGTCTCTCTTGTCACCGCTTCTTACCATCTTCAGGGTTACAGCTTGCTCTCTCTCTTAGTCTCATGCTTCCAGGAGCTTCTCCACGCAGCAATCCCAGGTCCAAAGGATGCACTCTCCACTCCTGGCTGTTTTTCCTTGGTGGTGGTAGGATCCTCCTCTCTGCTCTGGAATTGGCCCTCTTTTAAGACAAATCCGACCAATCCCCTTGGTGGGCCACAATTACCCTATCACACAATCCCACCCAATCACCTGGGTGGGAGCTACAAAACCATGGCTAGAAAGGCCACACAAAAGTAATCAATCCCATCACAGGCTATCCTCTGGCTTTTCTAGCCATGGTTCTTTCATATTTGGAGGATAACTTCCCCCTCCCAATCATTTTACCAGCCCCAAACAGTCATTAGCAATTAGTCTTTTTTTTTTTTTAATAATTTTTATTGTGCTTTAAGTGAAAGTTTACAAATCAAGTCAGTCTGTCACATGTAAGCTTATATACACCTTACTACATACTCCCATTTACTCTTCCCCTAATGAGTCAGCCCACTGCCTCCTTCCAGTCTCTCCTTTCGTGACCGTTTTGTCAGTTTTTAACCCTCTCTACCCTCCCATCTCCCTTCCAGACAGGAGATGCCAACACAGTCTCAAGTGTCCACCTGATACAAATAGCTCACTCTTCATCAGCATCTCTCTCCAACCCATTGTCCAGTCCCTTCCATGTCTGATGAGTTGTCTTCGGGAATGGTTCCTGTCCTGGGCCAACAGAAGGTTTGGGGACCATGGCCACCGGGATTCTTCTAGTCTCAGTCAGACCATTAAGTATGGTCTTTTTATGAGAATTTGGAATTTGCATCCCACTGTTCTCCTGGGCCCTCAGGGGTTCTCTGTTGTGCTCCCTGTCAGGGCAGTCATCGGTTGTAGTCGGGCACCATCTAGTTCTTCTGGTCTCAGGATGATGTAAGTCTCTAGTTCATGTGGCCCTTTCTGTCTCTTGGGCTCTTAGTTGTCGTGTGACCTTGGTGTTCTTCATTCTCCTTTGCTCCAGGTGGGTTGAGACCAATTGATGCATCTTAGATGGCCGTCAAGCATCTTTTTTAAAACAATAATTACTTATTTAGATATTTAACACTAAGTTTTATTAAAATTTCTCTTCAATGGCTTTTAAATCTTTTCATTCTCATAGATTAATTTTTCTTATTACTTGAGAATTTCCCCCAATCTTTTTTTCAGAGGTTCTGTAGGTGGGATGGTTTCCCTTGAAATTAATGAAACTTAAGCCTCGAGTCCCCTCATTTGCACAGACCCCTTCCTAGGCTCTGAGAGGGTGAGAGGGACCCTAGTTACATGTTTACATGATTGTAGGTTTTCGTAAAATTTGAAAAAAGTAAGATATTTCTATAGTTTTATTAAAGAGGCCTCCCTCCCAAAATTTTATCAGCTTTGGGCCCCACAAAAACAGAATTTACGCTGGCTGCGACACCAGGAAATGAAGGTGTTAATTCCATCAGTAGGGTAGTTGAGTAGAGAATCAGACTGGAGAAAGAAATATGAAAGTCTATCAATCCACTTAGAGAAGATACATCACAGGTGAGAAGTACTGGCTCTGAAAAGGCAGAGTTTAAAAAGATCCAGTGGTCTTAGTGGGCTACAAGACAGACTTCTGACCATGATGCTCAGGGCTGAATGACTGCAGCAGTGACTGATGGTGTGAATTTTGCTTTTTGGCCTGTTTTTCAGAACCAGGCAGCTAAATGGCACCTGTGTCGGCTCAGTGGACATGGAGCTCTTCCTCCATTACTCACTTATTCCATCGGTAAGTTGGGGTAGGGAAGGGATGAGGAGGGGAGGGGAGGGGAGGGGAGCTGGGCTGCTGTCACACCCAGGCTCCCAAAGAGGACTGAATAGGTCAGGGGAAAGACGTCAGCTAAGCTTGCTTCTAAAACCATAACTTGCTCACCTATGTTATGTACCAAACACATAGCTAGAGCCCTGAGAAGAAGGCTTTTAAGTGCCAGGAGTCAGGAACACTGGCTTTTAGGGAAGTCTAAAAAAGGTTTTTGAGGGAGTTATGTTGGAGTTGAGGTCTGTTGGAAGATCAAAAGTTAACTAGGTAAAGGGAGAAGTAAAGAACATTTTCAGGCAAACAGGAGAGCTCGTGCCACGGCTCTGTGGAGGGAGGGAGTATGAGGGTTGTGAGGAACTGGGAGAAGCCCAGTGGCCCTGAGTGGGGAATCGAGGTGGAAGTGGGCAAGGCCAGGCCAGGCAGACCCCTATGGGCTGTGTTAAGGAGTTTTGCCTTCTTTTTAAGCACAGTGAGAAGTCATTGAAGTGTTTTCAGCATGAGGGTGTTATGGTCAGATTTACATTTTTAAAACGCCACTCTGGTAGTCAAGAGAGGAGGCAGGAGGCTCATCAGGAGACTGTTGCAGAAGTCTGGGTGAGAGGCGATTTTAGCTCATCGTAGAGGGTGGTGGTCAACTTGAGATATTCAGGAGGTTAAAACAAGAGCACTTGGTGTTGGGTTGGATAGAGGAGGTTGGGAAGAGGGAGAGATTGAGAGAGGCTCTTAGGTTTCTGACTTGCACAACTGGAAGGATGGTGGTACCTGCATTTACTAGTTAAGAGAAATTAAAATAGATCCTGGTTTAAGGCGAATGAAGGAAGAGGGCAGGGAGGAAAATCATGAGTTCCGTTTCAGATATACTGAATTTGAGAAGTCTTCAACACATCAAAAATAAATGTCGACTATGTACTTGGATGGAACCCTGGTGGCGCAGTGGTTAAGAGCTCAGCTGCTAACCAAAAGGATGGCAGTTCAAATCCGCCAGCCACTCCTTAGAAACCCTATGGGGCAGTTCTACTTTGTCCTATACGGTTGTTATGAGTCAGAACCAACTTGACAGTAATAGGTTTGGTTTTGGCTTATGTAGTTGGATATACAGTTCTGGAGCTTATGAGCAAGGTCTGGGCTGCAAGTTCAAGTTTGTGAGTCTTCTTGTATGTGTGGTCATGGATGACATTACCTACGGAGAGAGGATCAGCTAAGAAGGAGGAGTGGTCCTGGGACTGAACTATGAGAAACATGGGTTCTGGAGCTGGAGGAGTCATAGGTGTTTTGCTCTGCTCACCCATTCATTCTTTTTCAGTGAGGGCTGTGCTGAGAATGAACATTCCCACCAATCCTCTCATCTTCTCTTCCTGTAGATTTTCATTATTTTGGTCTTGTCCTTCCTCCAAAGACGAGGGCATCGTAGACAGAGAGATGACACTTCTTACCTCCTGGGGAGCCACTTTGGCATCATCATGTGAGTTGAACCACAATCCGCTGGTACAACGACTGAGGTCTTGATTAGAATTCAACTCAATTCACTAAAATACATTTCCTCAAACGCGTATTGAGGACCTACTCTTTGCACAGCACTTTGCTAGGTCCCCATCCCGAGGAGTTTATACGTTACTAAACAAATGATAGCACAAAATGAGAGGTACAGAAACAGGGATGTGAATTTAGTGCCAAGGGGACATAGATGAGGTAGCCATTAAGTGGCCGTTAGGAGTGGGCCATCAGGGAGGCTTCTTACAAGAGGTGCTCCTTGAGCTGAGCCTTAAAGGTGAAGAAGAGCAAGCCAAATGAAAGAGGAGGTGAGATCCAGATTCTGCTTCCCAAGTCCCTGCTTGCAATGCTTTGCTCTCCCTGCCCACTGCCATCCTCAGTTCTTTTTTTTTTTTTTTTTAAGGCCAAGTTGTTTATTTGATCTAGTCAAAGCTCTTTTGATTACAAGAAACAGATATCCATTCAAGATTGTTTTACATAAAGGGAAAAAGAATTGCTTGTAAAGTTACATGGATGTCATGGAAACCAGCAAGGCAGGCCTCATGGGAACTGGAGTTTTTGGGATGGGAGTTTGTGGAAGATTGATTCTTTGTGTCATTGGAGCCCCCTCAGCACCATTTTCCCATTTTCCTCTCTATCTGACTTTATCATCTGATCTAGGATCTCTGCACCCCTGTAACCTCAGCTTATCTCTAGCACTGCCTGGATCCTAACTTGGCATGACTTTCTAAACCAGAACCTTACAGCTAACTGGCTCAGGTCTTCTGAGTTATAAATTCAAAATACCAGACATGCATCTGACTGGTCCATCCAAAATCAGGTGGTCATCCATAGTCCAATCAGATGTGGCCAAGAAGACATGATCACATGGTCCTAACATAGCCACAGATACCCAGAACTTCACTGGGGACATTGGAAGGAATAAATCTCCAGAAGGTGGCTGGGTGCAGGGCAGGATCCCCCAAACCTGTTTAGGACATACCCCTTGCTCTGGGCTCTCAAGGCATACTGTCTGTGCCTCTCATGAAGGGAGCTCATCCCATTTTTGCTTTATGTTATGGTTGCCTATGTCGCCAACTAGACTTGAAGCTCCTCAAGGGCAAGCACTTTGTCTTCCTCACTTTAGTATCCTGAACCCATGGCCAGCACCAGGCTCGGAACACAGGGCCTCAGGAAATGTGAGTTGAATCTAATGGTTCACCAGCCAATAATCTCACTTTAGGGCAGGTTTGCTACTTTGAAGATGAACTGTGAGAATGTTTCAGAGCTACCTTCTGGTCTCATAGACTGCTTTTCTTATTCACAGGCCTCTGGACTTTGTGGGCACATTTAGTAACCGATGGTCCTATGGAATCGCCTTTGGGGCCACGGCCAATAAGATCATGTTCTTGTTCTCAGAAGGCTACCAACCCCTGCAGATCCCGCAGTGGGCCCAAGGTACAAGGGCTGCCTCTCACTTGCTAGGAATTTTACCATAAGAATTCTTGCTTTCAGAGACCCCGTGCCAGGGTTTCTCTGGAATCAGGGGATAAACTTTGTGAACTGTTAATGTTCTTCTCAGCTTGTTCCTTGCCCAAGGTCAGTGCTTAACCCAGAGAGCCTCAAAGCTTGTTTGTGGGACTTTCCTCCAGTTAGATTCAGAGGATTCAGTTAGAATGAGATTTAGACATGAAGTAACAAGGGATAAGAAAGCAGGTTCTCCATCACCCATCCCAAAAAACTCTTCTGAGTCTTGGTCATGGCTGCCTTCTTGATATCAACAATCCCTAGGATTCTTCTCAAAAAACAACACTTAATTCTTTGGCCATTGGTCTAAGGTCTCTTCTTTCCCCCATGCCTCATGTTCTCCCTGAAGGAGCAACTCTAATATATAGAGTCAACTGTCCCTTACACAATGATTGCCAAACCTCTCTGTCCAGCCCAGATCTTTCTCAGGGGCTCCAAGCCTATATGATCAAATGCCTATAAACACCTCATTAGAATTGGGAAACACAAACGAAAACCACAGTGACATACCACTGTATGCCTCTTAAAAGAATACAATTTGTTACGTTTTGACATATGTTTACACTCATGAAACCATCACCACAATCAAGGTGATGAAATTAAGTATACATCTCTCTGGAGATGACCATATGATTTTTCTCCTTAATTCTATTCATCTGATGGATTATATGAACGAGTTTCCTCATATTGAAACTCCATTGCATTTCTAGAATAAACTGCTTGGTTAAGATGTATTTTATTTCCTAATATGTTGTTAGATTCTGTTTGCTGATATTTTAAGATTTTTTTGAATCAATATTCATAGGTGAGATTGATCTGAAAACTTTTTACTGGTCCAGTCTTTATAACATTTTGGAGTCAATGTTATCTTCATGTAATGAAACCAATTTGGAGGTTTTCCTTCTCCTCGTATGTTCTGGGATAGTTTAACGAGCGTGAAGCCGCACGGCCTCCCAGGACTACCCTGAGCCCAGTGAAAGGGAACTCACAGCCTCTCTGGCGCTGTCTCCCCCAGCTTTTGTGCTTCTGATTGGAGGCATTGAAGTCGGCCTGTCCCACTTCCCCTTCTTTGCCTGCCTCTCATCGGAGTTCCGGCTGGTCAGCGCCATCCTCGGCTTCAGCTACTCTCTTATATGGTAAGATGGGCTCTGCCTGCCTGCCTCTCGTGAATTCTTGACTGTGGCCGAACTCTGGACAGAGGGCTAGAAGTGACCTGAGAGCTCTCTGAGGAGGACATCTTTGCCCAGAAGAGGGAGACTGAGGCCCAGGGTGGGCAGGGGTGACATGTCCAGGGTCCCATTGCAGCCCCTTCTTGGTCCTTCCCTTGAGGCTTCAGAAGATCATACCAGCTTTTGCCTACCTCACACAGGGCCTCTTCTGAAAGCCTCTCCTAGAAGTCCCAAATTTAGAAAAATGAACTTCTATAAACTGCCGAGGGTCCCACTAGGGGAAGCAGGAGTCCCAGTTGGAGGCTTCTGCTCAATATTCTCATAACTTCCCTTAGAGCCCAGAGGAAAGTTTACGTGCCTTAGCTTGGCAGTCAGGGCCCATCAGAGTCTGACCTCTCCCAGTCTCAGCCCCCTACCACCCCCTACCAATCTCTAGTACACACCTCCAGTAATACAAAACTCCTATGTTCATTCATCCAACCACTTCTTCATTCAACAAACATTCTATTACATCCCCACTGTGAGCCAAGAAAACCCTGGTGGTGCAGTGGTTAAGAGCTATGGCTGCTAACCAAAAGGTTGGCAGTTCAAATCCACCAGGTGCTCCTTGGAAACCATATGGGGCAGTTCTACTCTGTGCCACAAGGTCGCTATGAGTCGGAATCGTCTCAATGGTAATAGGTTTGGTTTTTCGGTTTTATGAGCCAAAGAATACACCGGAAAACAAGATACAGCCTCATGGACCATGTGTTCTGGTATCTTTATCTATAGGCTTCTATCCCCTGCATAGATCATCTTTCTCCTCTAATCTAGTGATAAGTATATACTCATCCTTCTGGACCAAGGCCCTCACCAGACTGAGAGCTTCTTGCCCTTCCTGGTGAGCTCTGTGCCCTCAGCACCTGCCACAGACCTGGCACAGAGTTGGCCCTGAGAAATATTTGTTGACTGAATAATCACATGGACAATTCTACTTTTCAGCCTGTGAGGCTCTTTTCCTGGTATTCAACCCCCTTGCTGGGCCTACTTCCCCCATCCAGCATTTTCTACGGGGCGGGGTCCTCCTGCCCAGTGTGCAGGGCCACTGCAGTCTGTCAGAGTTGACTGGCAGGTGGCTCATAAGCAATTGACACACCAATGGGCATAGCTCCAAAGTGTGTAAGTGGTTTTCTTTCTTCCCTTTTTTTTTTTCTTACTTTAGAATTTTTTTATGGTGGTAAAATCTATCTAACATAAAATTTACCATTTTTAAGTGTACAATAACTTCACCATTTTTAAGTATATAATTCAGTGACATTAATTACATTCATAATGTTGTCTATTTCCAAAACTTTTTGTCACCCCAAACAGAAGTGGCTTGCTTCTTAAAAATCAAAAGAGAGGGCATCCAGGGTTAGACATGGAGTAAGTTCATCTCCTCAGGTTCTGACAGGTTTCTTGACCAAGAGAGGAAGGGTGTTGGGAATCACTCAGAACATGAGTACCATGGGAGTCAGACCCAAGTGTGACTGTAACCACGAATGAGCGTCAGGTGTCAATAAAGTGTTGAGGCATGTGACTTTGATGCAGTGTTTATGGAAAAGGTCAGGTAGAAGGAGTCAGGAGACCTGGGTCTAAGACCTGGCTCAGTCAGTGCCTCTGTGTGGGACTCTGAACTCACTCCTTCCCCTCTCGAACTCCCAACTCACCATCTGAACCATGGGGGGTGGGGGGGGGTGATGAGGATGACATCTCAACGGCCTTTGTGTTCTGCTGTCCGCGGATTCTGAGACGGTCCTGAGCGAGGCCTTGTGGAATGAATGAAGGGTGGCATAAGCAGGTGCTTGATCTGGGTGGGAGGTACACTGAGGCTTAGGAACCAGCCCTCCCAAGGGGGCGGGGATGGGGGTGGTAGCTCAGGATGGTGGCACCTGAGCTATTTTCATAGGGGCTGTTCCAGGTACTCTGCTGGGAGGGGAACGAACACAAGTGCCACATGTCTTGTTTCTGTTTTTCAGGTTTTCTGTCACCGTCCTTTATATCACACAGTGTCCCCATGGGCAGGTGAGTCCAGGTGAACAGTGTTTAGGATGTTCATGTCCTATTACCACAGCCAACTTATCACGTGACCTCAAATTAGCCTCTGCCCCTCTCTGGACCTCAGTTTCCTCATCTGTGAAAAAAAGGGTATTGGAGCCATCATGATTGCTCACTTCTGTGTTCATCAAGGTGTTCGTTCACAGACACGTGATGCTCATGGCAGCCCTGCAAGGTAGGGAGGTTATCATGAAACCTATTTTACAGGTGAGAAAACTGAGGTCCAAGTATATCAAGTAATTCTTAAGTAGCGGAGGGCTTGGGATTTGAAACCAGGTCTAGGTAAGCGCTGAGACAGTGTGTCTTGGTGGGAGCAAACTGCGCAGGCAGAACTCTGTCTGCAGCTTCACAAAGTCCACAAGGGGCTCTGGCCCTCACCCCACCCACAGCCTGCGCCCTGGGGTCTCCTTCTGTTGCAGCTGGTGGGAAAGTACGAAGGCATCATACTCTACTGGCCCTCACTGCTGTGCCTCGCCTTCCTGCTGGGCCGCTTCTTGCACATGTTCGTCAAGTCTCTGAGGGTCCACCTGGGCTGGGAGCTCCAGGCCGTGAGTACAAGTACTGAGCACTCTGTGTATACTGAAGGGTTAATCCTCACAACTGCCGCATGCAGTTGGTACTATCATTACTTCCCACATTCTGGACTAGGAAACTGGGACTCTGAGAAGTAAGTTGAGTTGCCCAAAGTCACCTAGCTACTCTGTTGCAGAGCCAGAATTTGAACCTAGGCAGTTTTGCTGTCTAGGCTCTCTCTTAATCACTATGCTACACAGCCTCTCTGGCTTAGAGCAAATGACTCCAAGTTTGAGGTCACAATGGGGCCAGGATTGTCCTTTCTCTGTTCCCCATACCCCACTGTTAAATCAGAACTTGTCAGAGTTTCCAATAATACATGCAAACTTTATGTCTCCATTGCTCATTGTCATGAGCTTTGCTCTCTGTGTCAACTGAGTTTGAAGGTGTTGTGATTAGTTAATTTTACTGACCTTGAGTTTTTCTTGTCCTTTGATTATCTTTTCAAAATGAGCATGTAACAGTCAGGTCAGGCAAAGTTTTGCTGTAGTAACAATCAGCACCGAATCTCAGTGGCTTAAAAAATAAGGGTTTATTTCTCACTATTGTATTGCTACATGAACATCATGGGTGTGTCTGGGGCACAGTTCCATGTTCTCCCCACTCTGCGTGTCCAGCTAATGGAGCAGCTACCATCCAGAACATTACTAATGGACACAGAACAGGAAAAGGCACAGGGTGACAGACACTGGTGTTTAAAGCTACCACCATGATGTCACTTCCACTCAGACTCCATTGGCCAAAGCAAGTCACCTGGCCACACCCACTTTCAAGCCGGAGGGGGGGGGAACTGCAATCCTCCTACGTACCCCAAGGAGGGGAAACCAGAATGCTTGTGCGTAGTTTCACAGCCCAGATCCTGGAGATGGTGGATCATGCAGGTGCTTAAAAACAAATAAACAAAAAATAACTATGAAGAGGTTCCAATTATTACTCCAAGCTTCAAAACTTTTCAGGTTTGAATATGGAAATGAATTCTTCCTGTATTTCCCCGGATTACAGAGGCTGATGAGGAGTTTCTCCCACAATAAAGAAGTTTATCAAAATACATTTTTTTTCTCTAAGGAAAAAAGACCATTTTAGATGCCTTTACTGGCAGTTGAAGAAAAAACAGTACCTTTGCCATCAAGTTGAATCCAACTCATGGCGACCCCGTGTGTTTCACAGTAGAACTGTGCTCCATAGGTCTTTTCAACAGTTGATTTTTCAGAAGTAGACAGCCAGGCCTTTCTTCCAAGGAACCTTTGGGTGGTCTTGAACCTCCAACCTTTCAGTTAGCAGCCAAGCACATTAACCATTTGTACCACCCAGGGACTCCAGTTGAAGAAAAGGAAAGGAAAATTTTTTCATTATATGAATAATGCT
Organism: Loxodonta africana; assembly: GCF_030014295.1. Taxonomy (NCBI): domain Eukaryota; kingdom Metazoa; phylum Chordata; class Mammalia; order Proboscidea; family Elephantidae; genus Loxodonta; species Loxodonta africana. The sequence continues at coordinate 79,326,520 of NC_087350.1, read as the reverse complement.
GCAAATGACCTCTTTAAAGTGTTAAAAAAAAAAAAAAAAAAGAAGTAAAGATGTCCCTTTAAGGACTAAGTTGCGCTTGACCCAAGCCATGGTATTTTCAGTCATCCCATATGCATGCGAAAGTTGGACAATGAAAATAAGAAAGACTGAAGAAGAATCGATGGCTTTGAATTATGCAGTTGGTGAAGAATATTGAATATATCATGGACTGCCAGAAGAACAAACAAATCTGTCTGGGAAGAAATACAGCCAGAATGCTCCTTAGAAGTGCGGAGGATATTTAATATTGGACGTGTTATCAGGAGGGATCAGTCCCTAGAGAAGGACATCATGCTTGGTAAGGTAGAAGGTCAGCAAAAAAGAGGAAGAGCCTCAAGGAGATGGACTGACACAGTGGCTGCAACAATGGGCTCAAACAGAGCAGGGATAGTGAGGATGGTGCAGGACCGGGCAATGTTTCATTCTGTTGTACATAGGGTCGCTGCAAGTTGAAACCAACTCGACAGCACTGAACAACAACAATGTATGAACAAGTGCCACACTTATTGGCCACCTGCCCTGGGCAGGCACTGTGCAAGTGCTTTCAATATTATCTCATCCTCATGATGAACTTCTGAAGTAGGCACTATTATTTTCTACATTCACCGAAGAGGGGCCTGAGTGATAGGATGTAACCTGGTGGAGGCACGCAGTTAGTAAGTAGCCAGTCAGGATTCTAACCAGATCTTTTGGACTCTACCCAACATTCAGGATACATAAGATTTTATCTTATAGCATGTAAAATTTACACATTCAAATATATGTAGCAGGACAGATGACAACCATGAAATGTTCATTGCACTTGGAGAAAACCTTTCCTAACCATTAAGGTTTCATTTTTTTAATGTTGAAAAAATATGAAGTGAGCAAAAGAAATTCCTCTCTACAATAAGTAAAGCCACTGGGATTAGGGGGCTTTCATTTTCAAGCAATGGCTTGAAATACAGTGACAAATCACCAAATCTGTAAGGGAATAAAAGACTCCACAAAGCAATGACTGGTGCAATCAGTAAAGAGAAGAGTGAAGCCAGACCTCTGATATTTTGTAAAAACAAGCTCTTGGTGAACAGGAAACTGGACCCAGTTCCTCTTCCCAAAAAGTGACAGGTGCCTGTGAAGGGCTAAAATGAGAAAAGCAACTCTTGCCCAAATTCCTACCATCTGTGGCTATAGCCTCCCAGAGAAGAAAGCCCTAACCAGAATTTGTGAGCCAAAGTGTATACCTCTCTCCCTTTCTCACAGGAAGAAAAACCTTTCCTGGAAGTTCACCAGGCAGAGCACGTCAAACAGCTCCTGAGGAAGGCCCCTCTGCAGTAAGCCACAGTTATATTCATTCTTCCCTCAGTCTTTGCACTGATACTGATGAGCCCTGACATGTGACAGACCCCCAGGATGACTGGAGGACACTATACTAGCCAGGACTTTTGTGTTCACTAATGTGAGAAACTCAACTAAGACTGGCTTAAAGAGAAAAAGGAAATTTATGGGCTCACATAATTGAAACGTCTAGAGGAAGTTCTGTTTCAGGTATAGTTAGATCCAGGGACTTAGGGGAGGCCATCAGATTAGATCTCTTTCTCTATATCTTCTCTCAGCTCTGCTTTTCTCTGTGTTTACCTAAAAAGTTAGGTGAGCTTCCTCCACATGCTGGCCCCCAGAATTTCTAAGCTTATACCCTCCTTACCCTCCTGGCTTCAAACTCAGAGGAAAGAGAAATTTTTCCTTCCCAATTATTCAAGCTAAAGTCCCAGGACTGAATTTCACTGGATCAAATTGGATCACATGACACCCTGGAACCAATCACCATGGCTAGGGGAGTGGAGTAAACTGATTGGCTAAGCCTGGGTCACTTGTTCACCATTGGAGCCAGGAAGTAGTGTCAATCTCGCTTAATTACATGAATTGAGGGTAGAAGAGGGGTAGTTCCCCAAAGAAAAATGTAGGTGCTGTTACCAATACAAGAGAATGTGGAGGGAAGAGGACAAGTGCCACCACTTCGGCCTCTACCACTATACAGATGGGGATATGTTCCAGAGAAGGGGCATGTCTTTATCCAAAGTCACACAGTGATTCGATGGAAAAGTCAGTATTTAAGTTAAGATTAGATTTGTCTACATATAGGATAAAACCGAAAATAATAGTGACACAAACAAGAAAAAAATTATTTGCTTCTCATGTAAAAGATCTCTGGAGGTAGACAATTCATACTGATCCAGGTTTGTCTACCACAGCAGCTCAGTGACCATTAGCCTTTTTGCTCTAACATCTTAGTATGTAGTTTCCAACCTCAAGACTATCACGTGGCCCAAATGGCCTGTGGAGCTCCAGCCTGGCCTGGCCACCACATCCACATTGCAGACAGCAGGAAAGAGCTAAGAAGGAAGGGCAAAGGGTCCCCCAGAGCTGTGTCAGGTCCATCTAAGCAGCTTCCCAAAGTTCCACACAATACTGCTGCTCATATCTAAGAGGCCTAAACTTCGTCTGGTCACTCTTAGTTGCAAGAGAGGTTAGAAACTGTTGTCATTTAATTTGATGAATTGCTGCCCTGAATAAAACTGAGTGTTCTTAGAGAAAAGGAAGAAATGACAAACCGTGGAAGCAACTCCCAGTATTCTTTCCCTACTTTAAGTCCCAAGACAAAGAGGAGGAGATGTTGGTATTCTGAGATGAATTGGGCATTTGTTTACCTACCAGAGCCTCTTTTCTTGTGTTTTTTTGTTCACAGAGAGAGAAAAAAGTCTTGGTTCCAAACTAGGATATATGAATGGGATCCCTGCTTTCAGTTCCCAAGCAGAATGATAGGAACCACTGTACTGGCTTTCATTTGCCTGTACCTTGTAAGTAAAAAAAAAAAAAAATTCCCTGAGAAAATCCTTTTCTATTTCATGAATGGGGCGGGGGGGACGGGGACAGGGGCTTGTGCAATCTTCTATGGAGGCAGCACGTTCCTCAAAAGTTGGGTCATAATTGAATTTCTGTCAATCATAGAAGTAGAATGCTTTGACCCCACCATCTTGACTCCAAGGGCACTCTAGCCACCAAGGTAAATATTACTAGTAAAAAAATCCCCCATATAGGATTCAGCAGAGTCCTGGATTGGGAGAAGTTCACAGTCTAAGTGAAGGAGATGTGTCATGAAGTATCTGTCATCCTAAGAGAGAAAATGGAGAGGGTGGGAGTGCACTGGAAGTTCAGCAAATTATTCTAGATTGGGAAGTTTCCCGAAGATGATAGCATTTGAGCTCCACTTTCAGAGATAAATAAGATTTGGTTAGTGGAGAAAATTGGCAGCAGGAGCTATGGAACCAGTGGCATGTTGACAGGAGACGTAATGGCATTATGATAGGATATAGGACGGCGGGCAAGCATAAGATGTGTAACAGGCGGCAATTTGGCTGTTTGTCCGAGATGCATGATGGGGAGTGGTGGGAGATATGGCTGGGATCATCCTCAGAGTCATGCCTTACTCAAAGTTAGTCATTCATTTCACTCTGATTCATTAATGTTTGAAGAGCTCCTTGAGACTTTGTAGGGCCTACTTTTGTTTGCTGTGGGCTGAAGAACAGAGTGTGGGGTGTCTCCTATCTCTGAAAACTCACAGCCTAGAACAGCTAGTGTCCAGAGTCAATCTCAGAAGAGTTTCGAATGTCTGGTAGAGACTGGGTTCTGAACCTATGAGAGATCTGCATGTTGTTTACATGCTGAGCTGGACTCAGCTGATGCTTTGAAACCTTTGCTTTGTGTCCCCAGTTCATTGTCATTGAATTCTGCGTCTTTGTGTATGTGAGAGATAAGATGGCCGTGCTTGAAGGCGAGCTGGAGAACTACATCACCTCCACGAACGGCACAGGGACTCTGACCCCAGCCGTTCTGCAGGTGAAAGAGCTGTTCGACGTGACCCAAGGTAAAATCTTTTTAATTGGATTATTAGTCTTTTTATTATTGGGTTGTAAGAGTTCCTTATATATTCTGCATACAAGTCCCATTAACAGATATATAATTTGTGAATATTTTCTCTCATTCTGTGGGTTGTCTTTTCATTGATTTATGTCTTCTTTCATTTCTTTCCACAACATTTTGTAGTCTTCAGTGCGTAAGTATTGTATTTCTTGTTAAATTTATTCCTAAGTATTTTATTACTTTTTAAAATTTTATTGTGGTGAAATGTATGTTATAAAACATTTGCCATTTTAACCACTTTTAAGCGTACAATTCGGTGATATTAATTACATTCACCATGATGTACAACCATCACCACTATGCATTTCCAAATGTTTGTCATCATCCTAAGCAGAAACTCAGTACCCATTAAGCAACAACTCCCCACTTCTCCTTCCCCAGCCCTGGTAGCCACTGATAAACTTTTTTTTCTCTGCACTTGCCTATGCTACATATTTCATATTGCCAAGATCATACAATATCTGTCCTTTTGTGTCTCACTTGTTTCTCTCAGCATGTTTTCAAGGTTCATCCATGTCATAGCATGTATCAGAACTTCATTTCTCTGTATGGCTGCATAATATTCCATTGTGTGTATATATCACATTTTGTTTATCCATTCATCTGTTGATGGACACTTGGGTGATTTGCACCTTTTTATTGTGAATGCTGCTGTAACAAACACTGGTGTTCAAGTACCTGTTTGAGCCCCTGCGGTCAAGTCTTTTGGGTCTATACCTAGGAGTGAAATTGCTGGGTCACATGTTAATTCTATGTTGAACTTTCTGAGGAACAACTAAACTGTCTTCCATAGTAGCTACTGTTGAGCTACTCCTGTGAATTTTTCATTTCAGTTATTGTATTTTTCAGCTCCAGTAATTCTATATGGTTCCTCTTTATAGCATTTGTCTCTTTCTTGATTTTCTCATTTTATTTGTGTATATATTCTTTCCAGACCTTTCTGATATGGGAAGTGTTTCAAAAATACTGTTTCTGGTTTATTTTCTGAGGACTCTCATATCACTTTTTCTATTTCAGGAGTCTGGGTGGCAACTATTTTGCCTGCCTCCCTCACGTGTGCAAACTATCTGTTCCACATTTTGGCCTGTTACAGGTAAGCGGGCTCTAGGAGTCTTTGGTATGTCTTCAGCATCTGCCAGGCTTTTCTGAGAATTCCTGAGTGGTGCCAGCAGTGCCCAACATGGGCTCAGGAAATATGCAAGGTCTAGGGACAACCACATCTATTGGCAGGAAGAAAAAAAACCTACTGGAATTGAGCTCCTACTATGAGCTAGACATTGTGTTATGAATCCTCATTTGGTTTTCAGTAGAACCCCGAGGGACATGTATTTTCATGTCCATTTTTACAGCTGAGGAAGTAGAGACTCAACATAATTACACAAAACTTGCCCAAGCAATTAGCAGCAGAGCAAGTCTTTCCGACCCCAGAGGCTTTGTTATTTTCTGTACACACCAGGCCTCTCTACTGGTTGTCAAGATCTGCCATTATCACCTTTGGTCATGAAAACTGAAAACAAATTAGAAAAATGCTGGAGATGAAATTTAAGGAATCAAAGTGGACACAGATGTAAATGTGGACTATTAACTCTGTAAACATAAGATTTGTGCATAGGGCCAAGGGCTAGACTAGAAGGTGGGGAAGGGAAGCAGTTGATTTGTTGAGGGGGTGGGATTATAAGGAATTGTTGCCCTTTTTATTTCCCTTTATGCTGGTATAAAGGAGCCCTGGTGGTGCAATGGTTAAGCACTCAGCTGCTAACCGAAACGGTGGCTGTTTGAATCTACCAGAGGCTGTTTGAATCCACCCTGGCTCTACTCCTGTAAAGATACAGCCTAGGAAACCTTATGGGGTAGTTCTACTTATCACATGGGGTCACTATGAATCAAAAATTGACTCAATGGCACCCAACAACAACGTGTTAGTATAAAGTTATGCTATCAATAAAACTGATTTTCTGTTTTTAAACAGATACATTCATTAACACATATTCATTGTAGAAAAATTAGAAAATATAAATAAGAGAACGAAGAAAATAAAGGCCACACATAATCTTGTCTATCAGATTCAATCACAGTCACCCCTTTAGTAAAAATATATTATTTTAACGAAGTGGGATTGAAATGGCTGGATTAAGACTTTTACGGGAAATCAGAAGCCTCTGGTGGCCATGAACTACAGCCAACACAGGGTGGCTGAGCTGCCTGCCATCACCCTCCACAGGCCTTTTTGTTGATATCTCTTGAGCTCTGATCATGCATAAGGAGCTGTAGTTACTAATTTACTTAATTTTCCACTTTTTCTCTAGAGAGCACATAAAGAGGTTGTGGTCAGGAAATAAAAACTTTCTTCCCTTGACGTTCCGTAATCCTTCCTCCTCAGAGAGTGTGGTAAGTCTCCAGAGGTCTCGCTCCATTTCCAGGCAAAGCAGTATGCTGCCCCTCCTCTTCTGCACCAGGGCCAGGGCAGCGCTGGAGGCAGAGCGCCAGGCTGGGAGCCCAGACTCCTCAATTCCAGTCCTGCCAGCTGCTGTGTGACTCAGGGCAACTCCCATTCTCCATCCAGCCCTTCAGTTTCCTCATCTGTTAAATGAGGACAATCACCACACCTGCTTCCCTGGGCTGGAGGGTGAACTGCAAATGAGACAGGAATGCTGGGTAGATGTGTTAGAGATAACGAAGGTTTGCTCCTCTCCAGGATTTCCTTTTCTTCTTTTTTCCCTTCAGTTTTGCCTTATTTCAAATTTTACTGTGGTGAAAATATACTTAACAAAACATATGCCACCTCAACAATTTCTACATGTACAATTCAGTGACATTGATTACCTTCTTCAAAATCTTTTCCAAATCTCATTACACCACTGTTAACAGAACTTCGCTTTTCTTTTTAAATCTCAGGTTGCCATAGCAAGGTATTCTGGGTGGCAAATAGCCTATATCCTGTGGGGTAAGTGCTATTACTGGACCCATTCAGTCAGCACACAACTCCTGGGCACCTGCAAAGTCCCGGCTATGGGTAGGGGGAAGAAAGGGGAGGCAGACACAGCCCTAGCCCCTGCCCTCGAGGGGCTTTCAGTATGGAGGGAGAAACACACACTCAAATAGGTCATCATCCCACCTGTCCTGAGCCTATGGGGCACTATGTGCTAGGGGCGGTGGTGGCCCAGAGAAGGAAGTACGTATCCACGCCCAGGGCAGGGCTCGGATGCTGCCAGAGAAGTTGATATTAGAACTGAACCTGGCGAGGTGAGTAGGAGATCAGAGGAAGAAAGGGGCATTATGCCAGGCAGAAGAAATGCCATAAGCAAGCATGCCAGAGTGGGAGACTGCATGGCCCATGATGGGGAGGAGGTAGATGGTAGTCTGCAGGGGGGAGCATGCGGGGCTGGATCATGGATGCGGGGCCTTGAGTGACCACCACTCTCTCCACCTGCAGGCTACCTTATCATCCATGTGATGCAGAGCCTATGCGGCATGGTGGTCATGTACAGCCTGGTGTTACCCATCATCCACAACAAGGGCCTGGAGATGCTGCGAGGCCTGGGCATCGGGACGTGAGTGCTGGCAGCAGCCTGTCCTTGCCTGGGTCCTGGGAGCTGGTGGGCCCCTGTAGTTACTCTCCAGGAAGCGTCCCTTCCCTGCTGGGCTCTCCCCAAACCCTGGGCCCATGGTCTTTGTTCTGACCAGGAATGATTCACCGTAGCGATTCACCGGGAAAGGGAAGCTTATAGTGTACAAAAAGCTTCCTCACTCACCATTCCATGGGGTCCTCATAACCACGTCAAGGGAGACGCATATGTTCATTTTACAGCTGGGAAAATTGAAGTTAGGGAGGTGAAGTGAAAGATAGGACAGGATGGTAGAAGGAGTCAGGGAATCTGAGCTCTGGTTTTGGATCAGATACTGACTTGCTGTGTGAGTTTAGATAAGTGGTCTCCCTTCTCTGAGCTTCAGCTTACCCACATGGAAGATAAAAGTGAACGCTAACATCATTAAGTGTTTACCATGTACCTATTCTCTTAATGACCCTATAAGGTTGGTGCTATGTTAGCCTCTGTTCACAGGCGAGGTAATAGAGGCATAGGACAGGTAAGCAATTTGTCCCAGGAAGGGGAAAAGCCAGGATTTGGAGGTAGGCAGTCTGGTACTTAAGCCTGTGTTCTAACCACTACCCTATATTGCCACTCAGGAGATGCAAACATAGGATGCGGTGATCTCCAGGGGCCTCCTTGCTCTGAGCTCCTCTGGTCCCATACTTGCTTTGAGTCACCTGGCTGCCTTGCCAGTCTCTTGTGGCCTTCTCAGACACTTCTGAAAATCTCATTCCTTTCTGTGATTCCCAACTGTTACCCCAACTGCCACCCCTGACCAAAACAAAACAAAACAAAAAACCCATTGCCATCAAGTCAATTCCCCATAGTACAGAGAAGAACTGCCCCGTAGAGTTTCCAAGGAGCGGCTGGTGGATTCAAACTGCCGACCTTTTGGTTAGCAGCCGAGCTCTTAACCACTGCACCACCACGACTCCACCCCTGATCTTAGAGGACATAAATTAAATCCTGGAATAATGAGCTGTGATCTAGAGCCAGAAGACCTGACCACCTCCCCTTTGTGAGCCTCAGTTTTCTCATCTGCACAATGGGCATATGAGTGCTCTGTAAGCACGAAGCACAGAGCCTGCATTACCGTTGGTCTGGTGGGCAGGTGGCATCTCTCCTCTGTCACTGGGGGGCCCAAGAAGGGCCTGGCGGACAGTGAAATGGCCACCTCAGGATGATAGGTGACCTCAGGATGGTCTCACCCTGCGTTTCAGCCTCACCGTAGCCGTTGTCGTGGGTATCATGATCCTGCAAGTGTGGATTGCTGCCAGCTTCTTTCTGCAGCCAAAGATGGGCACAGCTGACAAGCAGAAGCCCTTGGCGCTCAACAACAGGTGAGGGGGAGGGGAGGGAATGGAGGAATTGCAGAGCTTCCACCTTGGCTGTCTCTGGTCCTGTCCCCTCACCCTCTGCAGGTTCCAGAGTGGGCTCTCTGGGGACAGTGCAGTGTAGCAGTTCAGCAGGTAGGCGCTGGAACCAAATGGCCTGAGTCCAAATCCTGACTCCCCCACTTACTAGCTGTGTGACCTTGGATGACCTTACTAAACATCTGTGAACCTGTTTCCCCAATTTACAAATAACTGTACATACATCAAAGAAGTGTTGTGAGGATAACATGTATTAAATATGAAAAGTTCCTAGAACAGCAGTTTCTGGCACGTGGTAATCTTTCTAATTCATTTGTCCAAAGTCATTTACTCACTGGGGAAACAACATGGGCACTGAGGGTAAAGAGAGAATCTCTACACACCTGCCTTTGAGAAGTCACAGTCCACTGGAGAAGACAGACGCAGAAACAGAGTACAATCCAGAGGATGCAAAATGATTGCAGAAGAAATATGGATAATGGAGGGGGAAAGACGGAGTGGTAGACAAGAGACAAAAAAAAAAAAGCCTGTTGCCGTCAAGCCAATTCCAACTCATAGTGACCCCATATGTTTCAGAGTACAACTGCTCCATAGGGCTTTCTTGGCAGTAATTTTTACAGAAGCAGATAGCCAGGTCTTTCTTCTACAGTGCCATTGGGTGGGTGTGAACCGCCAACCTATAGGTTAGTAGCTGAGTGCAAGCCATTTGTAACACCTATAGTCTTAAAAAAAAAAAAAAATTTAATTCAATTGCAGATGGGACATTGGAGGTGAGGGCAGTAGGTTGGATAGGATTTCTGCAGGTAGAGGTGGAGAGAGGATATACCGGCAGCTGCAACTACGGGATGGAGGCAGGAAAGAGCAAAAGGGCAGGAAGTCTTAGGAGAAGAGTAAGTAATCCAATATGGTGCCATGCAGTGGCCTTAGCAGGTAAGGGGCAGAGAGAGGGCACAAGGTGACAACCCCAGAAAAGGGCCCTGATCAGGGCCTGGAAAATCAGGATGAGAACTTTGGACTTTATCCCATAGCCAATGGGGAACCATGCAACCAGACAGTGATTTGGGAAGCTCGGCCTGGAAGATGATGGAACAGTCCCACCTGGAGGCAGATCACTGTTGGAACAGACAGTGGGAAAGCCCCAACCTCTGCTATAACCACAAAGCCAGCTGTAGCCACAGGGGATTTCTTATACAGGAAATCGCAAAACCTGAATGCCATATGAAACAATTACAATCACCACTCACATTCACCCTGTGCTCTGCTCAGTGCCCTGTCCGCTGCATCAGAGCGAGCGCTCATGTCAGTGCAGTGAGGTAGGTGCAGTCAGTATCCACTTAGAGCACAAGGCACAAAGCTAGGAGATGGGAAATGTTGCCTAGTCTGGGAGACTCAGGGCCCGCCTGCCTAGGCACCTTGCATTACTGAAAGGGCATGCCCTTGGGCCGGCTTACGTTTGCAGGAAAGCATTCCACAACTTCAACTACTTCCTGTTCTTCTACAACGTGCTGCTCGGCCTGGGCGCATGCCTCTTCAGGCTGTTGATCAGCTGTGTCCTGGGCACGTGGCTGATTGCGCGCATCGACAGGACCATCATGCAGAACGGCTACGAGAGAGCAGACATGGGTAGGTGACGGGCCCTGAAGGCCCCACCCCTGGGCAGGGCTGTTCTTGCCAACTGTGTGGAAGTTGCCTGGGAGGCTCTGAGTTTACCCCCTTCTCTTATCCTCTGCACACATCTCCTGATCGATTGTGGCTGTCAAGCTGACCGGTAAAATCATGCACAGCCCAGGGGTCAGGTGGGCATTCAAGCTCCTCTGAAGAGACATCCTGCATACTCGACAACCCTTTGAGGTGTAACAGTGGGGTAGTAAGAGGGAGGGGAATGCTGTCTGGACAGTTGGAAGTTAATTTATGAATAAAAACCAAAAGCCGAACCAGTTGCCACTGAGTCAATTCTGACTCAGGGCAACCCCATGTGTGTCAGAGTAGAACTGCTCCATAGGGTTTTCAGTGGCTGATTTTTTTGGAAGTAGATCCCCAGGCCTTTCCTCTGAGGTGCCTCTGGGCGAATTCGAACTGCCAACCTTTCACCTCAGCGCTTGACCACTTGTGCCACCCACCAAAACCAAACCCACTGCCATTGAGTTGATTCTGACTCACAGTGACCCCATAGGACAGAGTAGAACTGCTCCATAGGGTTTCCAAGGCTGTAAATTACGGAAGCAGACTGCCACATCTTTCTCTCAGTGAGCCGCTGGTGGTTTCGAACTGTTGACCTTTCAGTTATTAGCCAAGTGCTTTAATCACTGCGCCACCAGGGTTACTCGTTTGTGTCACCCAGGAGTTCCAAATTATGAGTAAGCTGTTTGGAAATTTTTGCATAGAGCTCTGAGAAAGAACACATCTTGAAATTACTAGCATTGTTAGTTAGAAATTTATTTAGTTAAGAAAATAGTCTACTTAGTGGACGTATTCTATAATTAAAGCCACTTCAGGGAATAAAAAGTAATTTTTGTTCTGTTTGTAACCCACATCCATCCATTCACCCGTTCATCCAATGTGTGCATTAAGTGCCTTCTCTGTGTAAGCCGCGGTGGTCCTAGCCCCTCTGAGCTTCAGGTTCCCGGTAAAATGGAAGGGTTGGAATATAACCTTTAACAATGCTTCCAACTCTTCATACCTCGTTTTCTAAGTTTCTCAGCAAAGACATGGGCACCATTTGGCAGCAGACTGACCCTGCAGTCATGTCATGAAAAGCACAAACTAGGCCATCCTGAGAAGTCTGGCCAGGGGACAGGGAAGAATCACTGCCCAGCCTGAAGTCCTTTCTGGCTTTCAGGGTTCAGAGCGTGGATTGGCATGCTCTACGTGGACCATTATCACACCAACCCTGTGCTTGTCAGCTTTTGTCACATCCTGATGACAGGTCACAGGGAGAGGAAGCTGCAGCAGGCCATCAAATACTGGCGCCTAAGCCAATCAACAGGTAAGTTCTAGTTTTTAGACCTACACTGGGGTTGGATAGCAGGAAATAAATACCTAATACCTCACTGGGGTCTATGAGATGCCCTAGGTACTACCTTCTCTTCCCCTTGCTCCTCCACTCCACACTGTGGAAGCTCTTCTACTTGGATGCTCAGGAGGCTTAGCTTCCAGTCAGCCGCTGTGGAACCCACTCAGGCCTGTGTCTTTGTCCTGCTAACTGGGCTCTTTCCTTGTTCCTGGAACTGAACTATAGCTCTGCTCGCTGAGTCCTCCATTCTCCATTTGCCTGGGGCAGGGCCCCAACCTATGTTCCACACCACACACCAGACACCTTCCAAGATGGGGCTCAAGTTTGTTTGCTCTGCCCTGTTGCTCACCACAGCTCTGTGGACCACCAGCTCCTGCTTCCTCAGGGATCCATAGTGTCTACTCCCGCCACTCCCATCCCCATTATAAGTTCTACCTTCTGCTGGGAAATCCACCAGTGAGCCCTGTCTCTGCCTGTGGACACTCACCTGGACTGGTACTGTTACTGTTCCCAAATACTGCAGATACACAACTCTGCGGGGCAACCTTACATCCCAGTGTGACCTCCCCCATGTCCCTAGGAGCCCCAGTCCAGCTCATTCTGCCACACTCTACCAACAGCCTCACCCTGGTCTATCTGCATCAATTCTATCCTAGGTCCCCGAGTCTCAGCTCGTTCCAGGACAAGGTGGCTTCTGCTGCAGACTCTGATCAACAACCCCAGCCTCATCATGTTCAGAAAACCAAAAGGGCACGGCTCCCAAGAGTTTACCCAGATTCTGCTGACATGCTCAGAGAGCTGACACTGGCCCCAACACCTGCTCCAAGGCCAGGCCAGGCCATCTCCCCCAGAAGGAAGACTCAGGCTTCCCAGCAGCTGTCCCCTGTGGTGAGATGGGATGGCACCAGGCACTGTGTGCAGGCAGCAGACAGCACCAACCACCTGTGGGATGGCCCACCTGGGCTCTCCATGGAGCCCCAGGACAATTTCACTCCCTTAACAACAACAACAACAAAAAAAAAACACCTAAAGAAAAGTTCTGCTGAGCAAACTTTACCCAATAATGCCTTCCACTGTCCAGGTGGGGAGGCAGACTTGGGAGTTATATGGTAGAACCACTTAGTTTGACTACAAGGCAGAACTTTCTGTCATTGAAGAAAGTGGTAAAATTTCTCTATCAGAAGAGTCAGACCAGATTTTTCTCTGGAACAAAGTGGGGCCTTCATCTCAACAAGATCCTCATTGCTTCCTCCTTTCAAGGCATTATGGTTGGTGGGAAGAAAAGGAAACCTACGATCCTGGCCCCCAATCTGGTAGGGCTAGCAGGCACAAATCAAGCTGTCTCCTCCATGGCCAGGGGGATGAGGGATGGATCAGAACTGGCCTAGGCGGTGATCAGAATGAAGGTGTATATGTTCTCTCTGACATTGGTGAGGTGACCAAGAGAGCTGCCTGGCCAAGAGAGGCAAAGATGGAAGGCGGGGGCTCCCAGAGCAGAGGTGTGAGACCAGGCAAGCCCAGGGCAGGTTTCAGGAGGGTGAGCCATTTAGGAGTGTGGGGGTACAGGGTGTAGGGGGCTGGTTAAGACCATTCCAAGGAGGGCCCAAATGCCGCACTACAAGGTCTGGTCTTTTCTCTTTGCTGAAAACAAAAAACAAAAACGCATTGCTGTGGAGTTGACTCCCACTCATAGCGACCCTATAGGACAGAGTAGAACTGCCCCATAGGGTTTCCAAGTCTGTAATCTTTATGGAATCAGACTGCAACATCTTTCTCCCACAGAGCAGCTGCTGGGTTCAAACCACTTACTTTTTGGTTAGCAGCTGAGCATTTAACCACGTCACCACCAGGGCTCCTCTTTGCTGAGAAGACCCAATCCTTATGCTCAGGCGTAAGGTATCTGACAACCTGGGGTCCTACACAAAGCCTGACCATTCAAATCACTTGTGAAGTCTCTCCAAATGCCACGAGGACCCAACCGGCAGGGCAGAGGGAAGTCTCTGGCCACCTCAAGAGTCCCAGAGCCATTGAAATGTGGTAACCATTATTAACTACTTACTGTAAATCCAGTCCTGTTGCTAGGTGTGTTTGCCAGAGCTATCTCTTTTAACTTAATCAGCACAACTAACCTGTGTCATCCTGCTTTAATAAGGAATCAGTTGCTGGCTATTCTTAAGTCAGACGTCCACACCTCTCAGTCCGTTGTCTTTGTTACGAAGTTCTCCTTTGCCTTCTTTCTACGAGTTGGAATACCCCAGGGCTTACATCTTGCCACCCTCTTTTCTCTAGTTATACTCTCTAGGGGGTCTCGTTTTATCTTATAGTCCTAAACACCATTTGGATGCTGATAACCTCCAAACGTCTATCTCCCATCCAACCTCTCTCCTGAGTTTAAGACTCATATATTCAAATCCTTAAGTGACATCTCCATTTTGATGTCTAATAGGGAGTTCAAACTTATATGCCCAAACAATACCCTTGGTGTTCTCTTCTTCTCCCCTCCCACCCCCCACCATACACCTCCTCTGTCTGTCACCCACTTGCTCAAGCCAAAACCTTGACATCGTCCTTAACTTCTATTCCCTCACCCCTAATGCTCAATTCATTAATAGTTGTGTTGGCTTTGCCTCTAAAATTGATTCCAAATCCATCCCTTCTGTCTCCACTGTACATTCTAGTCTTAATCAATCATCTCTCATCTGGACCACTGGTACATAACAGTCTCTGAACTGTTCTCTCTTAATGGTTCTCTACTAATGACTGGCTCTTCCTGGTGTCAAACTATTCCATCCGCCAACCTCTATAATCCATTCTCCACACAGCAACCACAATGAACGTTTAAAAATCTAATCAAGTTGAAACCAAACCAAACCTGTTGCTGTCAAGTTGATTCCAACTCATAGTGACCCTAATATGACAGAGCAGAACTGCCCCATAGAGTTTCCAAGGAGCACCTGGTGGATTTGAACTGTCGACCACTTGGTTAACAGCCATAGCTCTTAAACCAGTATGCCACCAGCAAGTTAGGCTCTTGCTGAATACTCTCCAGTGGCTTCCTGTTTCGCATTGAATGAAATCACAAGAGCTACGTTTTCATCTCTAATCTACCACTGACTTCTTGCATTATCCTGAGTATAAACCCTTTCCTTTTTCTGGGCCCCAGTTTCAGGATCTTCAAATGAACTTGGCCTGAGGGACTGATGTGTGGGGATAGAGGCTGAGGGAGGCCCCAGAGCTCTCCACCCCCACTTCAACTGCTTTCTCTGATGCTGTATTGCTATATCTTGCCTGTGAAGAATGCAGTAGAGAGTTTTCATATACGGTTTTTCATCTGCAACTTTACCCTGGAATCCTTTTTACCCCTTTTTTTCTTTTCATACTCAGATTTTTATTTGAAAATTTTTATTTTAAAAAATTTCATTTTTGGTGAAAATATATATAATAAAACATATACCCATTGAACATTTTCTACATGTGCAGCAGAAATGATATTTGTTACATTCTTTGCATTGTGTCATCATTCTCGCTATCTCTGACAATATATCTAATATTGTTTCACCACGATTAACTTTAACTCTCTGTTCCCTAAACTTCTGTTTTACTATTGCCAATTGTATCTCATGCAGATAATTCTTTTAATTATTTAACCTTATTTTTGGTGAAAATATACACAGCGAAACCCATTCCCAGGTCACAGTTTCTAGACATAACGATCAGGGACATTGGTTACATTCTTCACGTTGTGCCAACATTCTCACTATTTCTGTTCTAGGTGTTTGACTTGCATTTGCTTAATCTCCCTGCCCTGCAACCTTCTTATCTATACTTTAAAATAGCAGTTGACCCTTTGGTCTTATATAAGGAAAAAAAAATGTTTTAAATGCAATACTCAGTGGTGACAATCTTTACTCATTCAGCTAACCTGTTACTTAGTTTAAAGGTGACTTCAGGGGATAGTTTCGAGATTTGAAGAAAAACTCAGGCCATTGCCTCAGACTCTTCCAGCCTCAATAGGTCTAGTAAGTCTGGATTATTTAAGAATTTGAAGTCCTGTTCTATATTTTTCTCCCCTTTTATCAGGATTCATCTATCGTATTCCTGATCAAAATATTCAGTAGTGGTAGCCAGGCACCATCTGGTTCTTCTGGTCTCAAGGTGGAGGAGGCAGTGGCTCATATAATTAGTCCTGTAGTCCAACTCCTTCTCTGATTCTTGGGGTTCTTGCTTTCTCTTTTGTTCCAGATGAATAAAGAACAATAGTTGGATCTTAGATGGCCACTTGTAAACTTATAAGATCCTAGACACTACTTACCACACTGGGAGGTAGAACATAAACTTTAGGAACTTATAGCAACCCCATAGGACAGAGTAGAACTGCTCCACATGGTTTCCAAGGAGTGTCTGGTGCATTTGAACTGCTGACCTTTTGGTAAGCAGCTGTAGGTTTTAACTACTACGCCACCAGGGTTTCCTTAAGAACTATATTATGCACATTGACTGGATTGTCCCATGAGACCACGGCCCTAAGCCTCCAAAGTAAGAGAGCTAATGCCATGAGGTGATTGCTATGTCTAATTAGTATCAGCATCTGAAGCCCACCCTCTTTCTCTCTCTTTTTTTTTTTGATTGTTATTGTTGCAAAACTGTACACAACCTAGCATTTGCCCATTCATTCTTTTTCATTATGTACAGCTTATCAACATCAGTTGTATCAGTCATGCTGTGCAAACTTCACCCATATTTGGCGCCACCTTTCCCATTCCTATAAACACAAAATGACTACTTCCTGGAGAGTTCTTCTCCCTTTTCCCCCACTTCCCTTTCATATAGATAATTCTTTAAAAGAGTGCACTGCTCAACGCAAACATGCTTTACCAATTGAGCTTAACTGTTATTTAAAGATGACTTCATGGGATCTTTTTTTTTTTTTAATTGCAGCCAAAGGATCCCCTCCTTTCGTCAGTGGTAATACACTTAGTTTTCCCTAAAACTTTGTGTGTGTGTGTGTGTGTGTGTGTGTGTGTGTGTGTAGGAATCCTTAAAAGAGGCTTCTAAAAATCTAGAAATAAAGTTAGAAAATTTTCGTAAAGTCTTGGATTGAAAAGAACATGACATTAAACATACCTGGAAAAAAATGAAGGGGTTTGCAGTCATACTCTGGAAGCTAATACTGATAGCTTCATCTCATTAGCTAATATCCTAAGGCAAAACATACTCTTGCTGAAAGCTTTATGATTAACAATAGCTGATAAAAATTCATATTTCAGAATGTCTTCTGTTTAGTAGGCTTCTTGTCCAGTTTAACCAGGAGTCCGTAAGTTGTCTCTTTTTTTACTTCATCATGTGGTAGACCAAAGGCATGTATAAAAAGTAGAAGCAGTCTTAGCTCTGCCATTTTCTTTGTGTTCACTTGAGCTTGGATTCTTTGAATTGTCTTCTATTTGTGATTTTTCTGCAAAAATGTTTAGCCCTCAAGCCCAGCTGGTGAGAATTAATTAAAATAGGTAAAGTTATCTGAAATCTGCAGAACTGGTCCATGCTAACTACACGACTTTGCAAATCACAGAAAGCAATCCAAAAGCTTGGCGAGGAGTCTGGCTTCCTGACCCTTGGTGGGATTCCCTGCCCCCTCTGGGTCCCTCACTAGCACCACCTGTGGCCCATGACCATCTGATGCATGACCAAGGAAGGACTTAGATTTAAGCATTTAAAAAATAGTTCCAATAATTTTTTCCTACATACCAGTGAATTTCCCTGGGCATCCAGGGGCTGAACCCATTTGGGAGGCCACTGTACCCACTTCCATCACACATTACAGCTGCTTTTTTTCCCACCTGCTCCTGGAAAGCTCCTCTCCTAAGCTCCCTTCTCTCCCAGCCCTGGCCACACAGTGCCCTTCTCCTTTTCCAAAGAACCTGCTCTGCACCTCTAGGAGCAGAGGGAGTGGCAGACACTGACCCTGCATGTTAATGATTTTTGTCTCCAAGGCAGGAGCTCTTGGTTGGGTAGTTGAGTTCCAAGCAGCTTTTTCTCTACCTGTACCCGTTAATTCTGGTCAACAGGTCATCACCTGAAATGGCCACTATGGTTCATCAGTATTCTGGGACTCACAGACCTAGAATAGCTTTGCCTTTTTAAAATTGGAGAGAAGAATGGATTTTAAGAAATCATCTAGATTAAATTTACTATTTCATTCAACAAGTATTTCTTGAGTATTTACTATGTGTTGTTTGTCCCGAGAATTCAGTCTGAAATGGGCTACTTAACCATTTCCACACACTGGGGTCCCTAAACCTCAGAAAACAGCAACAACCTGGAGGTAACCAAGAAGACTGAGAGCAGAAATATAATGAAAGCTACATGTGTAATTTTAAACTTTTGAGTGTTGTTGTAGTTAGGTGCCGTCGAGTCAGTTCTGACTCATAGCCAACCTATATATCATAGAACAAAACACTGCCTGGTCCTGTGCCATTCTCACAATTGTTGCTATGTTTGAGTCCATTGTTGCAGCCACTGTGTCAACTCATCTCATTGGGGGTCTTCCCTCTTTTTGCTGACCTACTTTACCAAGCAAGATGTCCTTCTCCAGGGATTGGCCCCTCCTGATAACATGTCCAAAGTATGTGAGATGAAGTTCCGCTATTCTCCAACTTCTAAGGAGCATTCTGGCTGTACTTCTCCCAAGACAGGTTTGTTCATTCTTCTGGCAGTCCATGTATTCAATATTCTTCTCCAATACCATAATTCAAAGGCATCAATTCTTCTTCAGTCTTCCTTATTAATTTTCCAGCTTTTACATGCATATGAGGCAATTGAAAATACCATTGCTTGGGTCAGGTGCACCTTAGTCCTCAAAATGACATCATTGCCTTTTAACACTTTAAAGAGGTCTTTTGCAACAGATTTGCCGAATGCAATACATCATTCGATTTCTTGACAGATGCTTCCGTGGATGCTGATCGTAGATCCAAGTAAAATGAAATCCTTGACAACTTCAATCTTTTCTCTGTTTATCATGTTGTTGCTTATTGGTCCAGTTGTGTTTTCTTTCTGTTGAGATGTAATCCATACTGAAGGCTGTAGTCTTTGATCTTTGTCAGTAAGTGCTTCAAGTCTTCTTCACTTTCAGCAAGTGAGGTTGTGTCATCTGCATATCACATGTTGTTAATGAGTCTTCCTCTAATCCTGATGCCACATTCTTCTTCATATAGTCCAGCTTTTCAAATTATCTGCTCAGCATACAGATTAAATAAGTGTGATGAAAGGATACAACCCTGATGCACACCTTTCCTGATTTTAAACTGCACCGTATCCTCTTGTTCTGTTCAAATGACTGCCTCTTGGTCTTTGTACACATTCCTCATAGGCACAATTAAGTGTTCTGGAATTCCCGTTCTTCCTAATGTTATCCACAATGATCTACACAGTCAAATACCTTTGCATAGTCAATAAAACACAGATAAACATCTTTCTGGTATTCTCTGCTTTCAGCCAAGATCCATCTGACATCAGCAATGATATCCCTTGTACCACGTCCTCTTCCGAATTTGGCTTGAATTTCTGGTAGTTTCACATCGATGTACTGCTGCAACCATTTTTTAATTATCTTCAGCAAAATTTTACTTGCGTGTGATGTTAATGATATTGTTTGATTGATTTCCACATTCTGTCGGATTACTTTTCTTTGGAATGGGCACAAATATGGATTTCTTCTAGTCGGCTGGCCAGGTAGCTGTCTTCTAAGTTTCTTGGAATAGATGAGTGGGCGCTTCCTGTGTTACATCCATTTGTTGAAACATCTCAATGGTATTCCATCAGTTCCTGGAGTCTTGTTTTTCACCAATGTGCTTCAGTGCCGCTTGAACTTCTTCCTTCAACGCCATCGATTCTTGATCATATGCTACCTTCTGAAATGGTTGAATGTCGACTAATTTTTTTTTTGGTACTTTGACTCTTTGTATTCTTTCCATCTTCTTTTGATACTTCCTGTGTTGTTCAACATTTTGTCTGTAGAATCCTTCAAAATTGTAACTCAAGGCTTGAATTTTTTCTTTAGTTCTTTCAGCTTGAGAAATGATGAGCATGCTCTTCTCTTTTGGTTTTCTAACTCCAGGCCTTTGCATATTTCATTAAAATACTTTACTTTGTCTTCTTGAGCCGCCTCTGAAATCTTCTGTTCAGCTCTTTTACTTCAACATTTCTTCCATTTGCTGTAGCTACTCAATGTTCAAGACCAAGTTTCAGAGTCTGTTTTGACATCCATTTTGGTCTTTTCTTTCTTTCTTGTTTTTTAATGAACTTTTGATTTTTTCATGTATGATGTCCTTGATGTATTACACAACTCGTCTTGTCTTCAGTCATTTGTGTTCAATGCATCAAATCTATTCTTGAGATGGTTTCTAAATTCAGGTGGGATATACTCAAGGTTGTACTTTGGCTCCTGTGGATTTGTTTTAATTATCTTCAGCTTCAACTTGAACTTGCATATGAGCAATTGATGGTCTGTTCCACAGTTGGCCTCTGGCCTCACTCTGACTGATGATACTAAGCTTCTCTATCGTCTCCAACTACAGATGTAGTTCGTTTGACTCCTGTGTATTCCATCTGGCATGGTCCATGTGTAAGTCACTTTTATGTTGTTGAAAAAAGGTATTTCCAATGAATAGGTCATTAGTCTTGCAAAATTCTATTTTGCGATCTCCAGCATCTTTTTTTATCACCAAGGATATATTTTCCAACTACGGATCCTTCTTCTTCATTTCCAACTTTCGCATTCTATCACCAAAGCATCTTGATTGCATGTTTGATCAATTTCCAGTTGCAGAAGTTGGTAAAAATCTTCAATTTCTTCATCTCTGGCATTAGTGGTTGGTGCATAAATTTGAATAATAGTTGTATTAACTGGTATCCCTTGTAGATGTATGGCTATTTTCCTATCACTGACTGCTTTGTACTTTAGATGTTTAAATGTTCTTTTTGACAATGAATGTGATGCCATTCCTTTTCAAGTTGTCACTCCCAGCATAGCAGACCATATGATTGTTTGATTCAAAGTGGCCAGTACCAATCCATGTCAGCTCACTAATGCCTAGGATATTGATCTTCAAGTGTACCATTTCATTTTTGACAAAACATCCAATTTTCCTAGTTTCATAGTTTGTACATTTCACATTCCAATTACTAATGGATGTGCACAGGTGTTTCTTCTTATTTTGAGTCAAACCACATCAGCAAATGAAGGCCCTGAAAGCTTTTACTCCATCCATATCATTAAGGTCGACTCTACTTTGAGGAGGCAGCTCTTCCCCAGTTCTATTTTGAATGTCTTCCAACCTGAGGGCTCATCTTCTGGCACTATATCAGACAACATTCTGCTCCCATACATAATGTTTTCACTAGCCAATTTCTTTATAAGAAGATCACCAGGTTCTTCTTCCTAGTCTTAGTTTGGAAGCTCTGCTGAAACCTGTCCACCATGGGTAGACCTGCTGGTATTTGAAATACTGGTGGCATAGCTTCCAGCATCACAGCTACATGAAAGCCACCACAGTATAACAAACTGACAGACGAATGGTGGAACTTTTGAGTAGCCAGTATCAAAAATTAAAAAGATTATCATTTCAACATGTAATTAAAATAAGAAGTTATTAACTTCCCATACCTATGCTGCCTGCTAACCCTTCCCACCTCTCATTACCAACATGGCAGAGTGCAAACCAGGGATCATTGCTGTGCTTTTTAATTGAACAGATTATACATATACATGGTCGAAAACGTAAAATGACCGTTTGCTATTCAAAATGTGGTGAATCATACCGTTTTTTCCAGTTTTATCTTGTTTTCCTTGGACAGACTTTATTTTTCAGGATGTGTTCATTCTTTTTTGGTTCCTCCCAGGAACTGGGTCATAATTCTTGACTCCCAGCCTTATTATGGTTGCCGGGCATTTAGATTTCCACCGTTATCAATTAGTTTGTGATGAGCAGCTTTAGATATAAGTCTTTTTCTATTTTAAATATCATTACATTCTGATATGTCTACTTACTGGGCCAGAAGACAAGGACAGAGTCTTCAACCATATTGTCAGGTTGTTTTCCAGAACATCACACATGCATGCGTGCGCGCGCACACACACACACTCATACTCACACTCCCGTCCCAGCAGCACCCAAAGAAACTGCTGCTGTATTGCACTAGGTATTACCATGAAAAACAAAAACCAAACCACCCTGCTCATTTGAGAGAGATGGAAAATGGAATCTCTTTGGTTTAAATTCCATTTCTTTGAATAATGATGAGGTCCTCATTTCTCCACATATTTTCGCATAAATTGAATTTCCTCTTCCATGATGTGCCTGCTCAGCTGGGTTCTCTATCATCACTCTTGGCCTATGATATTTGCTACAGTTTTTGTTTTTATTTTGGTCTATCTTTTGATTCTACTGAATTATTTTTTAGATTCAAGTTTGAAGTTTTCGTTTGCTTTAGATTGTCAAAACTTCTCTTTACATTGGGATTTTTACTTTTACTTTACTTTTACTTTTTAGTTTTATTACCTATAGAGGTTTGTTGGCTATTGCTTATCTGTGGCTTTTGCATTCTTAGAATACAAAATGCACACACAAAATGCCTACAGTCCCCATCACCACGGGGCCCTGAAGCTTAAGCTCCATGTCCTTCCTTCATGGTCAACTGCCCCCTTCCCCATGCTTTACAGTCCAACCTCATCCACCCATACGGCCCGGTAGGGCACACCTTTGCTCACGCTGCCCACTGGTCAGGCATACGCTTCCCACTATGGCAATTCCTGTGACTCACTTCTGACCTCACCTCCTCCAGGGAGTCTGTCTTGTTTTTGCTTCTCTTTGGAGTCGCTGCCTGTGTTTCCAGTCTCTGTGTTATCATTTACCATGACCCCATGAGCAACTGTGCACAGCACAAGGCCTCTGATAATCAGCAAGGTCATCAGTCATGGTTAAGAGCAATGATCCTGAGTCCCATGTCAGGAATGGGTTTGGTTCCTTAGAGCTGTGCGGCCTTGAGTGCTGGTGCTGTTTGCTCATCTATAAAATGGGCCAAAATTACTGAGCACACAGGAGGGGCTTATGAAAAATAGTAACTCCCCCCAACATTCACCCAGTCCTGGTGGTCTAACCTGTCACCTTGTTGGGCTCCCTCCCACTCCCTCATACACCAGCCAGGGCTGCAAGCAGGGTCAGGCTAGACCTAGGTTCCCAGGGTCCTTTCAGCAAGGCCAAGGAGAAAGGGGTAGAGAAAAAGGGGTGTGGGCTGGCCTGACCTTCTCCCCTGCCTGGACTTACTGGCTTGATGGCCCCCTCCACGTCCCCCTGGCCCTGGTGGTCCAAAGAGCTTTTGCTGGTGACATCACAGAACCAGGGTGACAGGGGAAATATTTGGTACCTTCCACATCTCCAGGCTCTCCAGGCTCTCTGCACCCACCCAACACTGCACCCAGAGTCCCTGCCTGGCTGGGTTAAGGGTAGCCCCAGGGGCCCCAGAGGGGCTGGGGGGAATAGAGCAGGTGGTAGGGATGGAGGCGATCGTACCGAACCTGTCACAATGTCCTTGGTGCATTGCACATGTGTGCATGAAAACACAGGGCTCAAGTCCATGCACTGCCGGTAGCTCCCTGAGCGCCCCGAGCATTGTGTCCACCTGCATCCACCAGCATTAGGTAGGTCCTTGAGCCCCTGTGAGCCAACCACTGTGGAGGGAGCATGGCGCCATTCCTCTGAGCACCCACTTATGAGTTCCACATCCAACTCTTCAGTGTGCACCTGGGAAACTGAGGCAGGAACAGGCTCGGGGCAAATTGGGCAGAGTCCAGATGATAAAGAATTCCAGCCTCCTAAGTTCTCCCACGAAAGGAGACCTGGTGGAGTAGTGGTGAAATGCACGGCTGCTAACTGAAAGGTCGGTGGTTCAAACCTACCAGCTGCTCTGTGGGAGAACAATGTGGCAGTCTGCTTCCGTAAAGATTACAGCCTTGGAAACCCTATGGGGTGGTTCTACTCTGTCCAGAGGTCATTCTTCTGTCCTCCCCCCCGACTCAGACTCTACTTGCACCCGTCTCCACAGCCTGAGCTGGTCAGAGGAGGAAAGAGGGATCTCTGAGATCATATTATTCATTCATTCAGCATATACGGCTTGAGCACTCACCCTGGATGACCAAGTTAGTCCCTCCCCTCCAGGAGTTCAAAGTCTAGATGGGGAAATGGCCAAAAGCATACATAAAAAAGAAAAAAAAAAAGCTGAAAGAAAACTGCAAGTGCTAGAGAAAAATAAAGCAGGGTGCTATGAGGAAGGCTGAATGGCCAGTAGGTGGGAGGGTCCAAAAGGCCTCACCGAGGTGACATTTATGCTGTGAGCAGAATGGCCAGAAGGCCCAGCACAGCACAAGTCTGTGTGTGCCAGAGAAGGCACTGCAGAGACTCAGAGGCAGAAGTGAGTTTGTTCAGAGAGGAGGGTAGAAAGGCAGCCCGTGGCGCTGGAGTGAGATTAGGAGATGAGAGGACGGAGGGAGGAGGGCAGATCCTGGGGCCCGTATCAATCATCTATTGTTCTGTGACCAAACCCAAAACCAAACCCACTGCCGTCAAGTTGATTCCGACTCATAGCGACCCTACAGGACAGAGTAGAACTTGCCCAGTAGAGTTTCCAAGGAGTATCTGGTGGATTCGAACCGCCAACCTCTTGGTTAGCAGCTGTAGCACTTAAGCACTACGCCACCAGGGTTTCCGTGTTCTGTGACATTACCTCAAAATTTAACAGATTAAAACACTTACTTGCTTGGAGAATGTAATCAATGTCACTGAATTGTACATGCAGAAAATGTGGTGTTGGTGTATGTTCTGTTGTGCATATTCTCAACAAGAGCAACAAAAATATTACCGAAAACAAAACAACAAAAATTAATATTTCTATGTTTCTGCGGACCAGGAATCTGGAGATGGCCTAGCTGCGTGCGTCTGCCTCAAAGTCTCTCAGGAGGTGGGGGCTGCAGTCTCAACTGAGGCTTGACTGGGGGAGGTTCTGCTTCCGAGATGACTCATGTATAATCGGCAGGATTCGGTTTCTTGTGAGCTGTTGGACTGAGGGCTTTGAGACAGGCAAGAGATCGGGCTGGCTGAATTAAATAGCCTCTGACTCACAGTATTCTTGGAATTTAAACCTAAGTGCAGACAACCACATAACTTTTGCTGCTGGCACCCGAAAACTACTTGTGATTAACAAACTAGGTGCTTAGACAAGGGGCTACACTTAAAGGCCCTGTGAGCTCGACCAGCTATAAATTACTGATAATCCTCCTGAGTTGTTTTTCAAGGCCTCACCAGGTGCAGAGCGTGTGCAGTAAAGATCAACATGGCCTATGAATGACCTTCCACATGAGACAAACATGAGCAGGGACCCCTCACCGGGACTTGAACCAAGGTCCAGAGGCATCACGCATGCACAACATCCCAGAATAAGTCCTGTTGAACATCCTGGCAGCCTTTGGGACAGACTCCATCTTAGTTCCAGCAACCTCGGCAAGAAAATCCATCCTGAATTCTAACCGTGCATGCATTTGATTTTTATAATCCCGCCCCTTCTCCTGGCAATCTCCACCCATCTAATGAGTAAAGATAATGCTTTTTCCTGCCTAAAAACTTTTATAAGCCCTAGGAAACCCTATGTCTGGCGAGAGACTGGAGGCTAGCATAGGTAGAAACCCTTCTCCCCCTCTCTTGCGCGAGCCCTTACTTTCCGTCCTTAATAAACCTTTGTGTGGAACCTCTGAGCCTCTCCTGGTCATTCTTGGTCAGAAGAAGGTAAGAACCTAGGCAGGGCTTATTTCCAAGCTGGGAAGCCTTGCCCTGCAGCAGCTTCAGTTCCCAATGCCCAGGCCCTCCCTTGGTTCTCTGCCACATGGGCCTCTCCACAGAGCAGCTCATAACATTACACCTTGCTTCCCCAGAGCAAGGGGTCCAGGGAGAGAGGGGAAGGGACGCAAGAGACAGAACACGAGATGGAAGTCAGACTTATTATAACCAAATCTTGGAAGTAACATCCTATCATGTTTGTCATATTCTATTGGTTAGAAGTGAGTTGCTAAGTCCAGTCTGCACTCTAGGAGATTACATAAGGATGTGTACACCAGAAGTCAGGGAGCATTGGGAGCCATTGAGCAGGAGGCCCATCACTTAGGCCAAGACAAGGCACTTGGGTCTGATTCTAATTATAATGGAAGCCACTGGAGGGTTTTATGCCAGAGAGTAATGACCAGGGACAGATTACCCAATAAGCAAGGTAAGGACATGCATAGGGCAGCAACAAAACAGGGACACCAGTTGTCCAAACCAAATACCCATAAATGCCAAGCAGACAGGACACAAGGAAAAGCGAGTGCCACAGTGGAACTGGCAGGGCACTAAATGGAACTGGCACCAGTTCTAGTGCATGAGGATGTACCAGCCAGACATAAAGTTCACACAGGGTCATGAGGGTGCCCTTGTACAAAGTTGTTTAAGCTATGAGGCCCCCACCACTTCAACACCTTCATTGACATCTATCTCCTATGGTCCCCTCCCGTGTAACTGAAACGCCTTATCTTGGAGGGTCTCTTGAGAGTATATTATTTCTTTCAAATAAATAGGTGGGAGTGGGCTGTTGAGTCTAAATCCTACTACATTCACCCACCAAAAAATTTATAATCCAGTTCATCTCATTTCACTAAAAGGCATACACCACTTTTGTGTTCAATCACTAACAGTGTCGTCCCATTTAAAATGGAGTTATATCATGGATAGCTAAGACACACATATATCCTGTTCAAATGTGTAAGCAGAAGTGACACCACAGATTATCAATGTTTAGGGCCCTCACATGCCTTAATCTGGCCCTGGTAATGACATCTTTAATTTCAATACAGATCGGTAGAGGAGGCCAACAGGGGAAGTGACTTAGCCAAGATCACAGCGTTAGAACCCTGGTCTGCTTTGAGGTGTACTCCATGCTGCTCACCGCCCTTTCTTATAATCTTTCATCTCTAAGTTTGTGCACTAGCTATGAGTGACACCAGTTCATAGGTTTCATAGGTATTATCTTACACCTGATGTCCTTAGGAAGTCTATAAAATGATCCCCACTGCAGGCGGGGAGACTGGGGACACCCTGAGAAGCACAATGACTTGTCTATGGTCACAGAACTGGCAAGAGGGATAAGTTGTCTGCCTCTCAAAGCTAGCACCCTGGCTGCACCCAGGCCTTTCCCAGGGGCTATAGGGAAGTCTGTGTTGGTGTAACTGTATACAGTTGAGATGATGGCATGGGGGAGGGTAAACAGTCGGGCTTTTGGGGACGTCTTATTAGAGAGGAGGCACAGGTAGAAGTAGAGCTTCAGAAAAGGCACCCCAGGAAGTGACCTCACTTCCTCACTTCCTCGGCAATGAAGTCCAACTTAACTTGAAACCCTTGTAACCAGGTACCCACATTATAGAGAC
Organism: Loxodonta africana; assembly: GCF_030014295.1. NCBI lineage: Eukaryota > Metazoa > Chordata > Mammalia > Proboscidea > Elephantidae > Loxodonta > Loxodonta africana. The sequence goes on along the minus strand of NC_087350.1, from coordinate 79,299,043 downwards.
AGTCTCCTACCCAGCACACTTGGCCAGAGATACTCAAGAAAGTAAACTCTTCTGTGTCCCTGATTCCTGAGCTTCTAGCCTCAGGAAATCCCAGAGTGAGGCCTTTCCCAAAAGTTCAGGCATCTTCTGAGCCATCACCCTTGAAGCCTCTGACCATTTGCCAGTTAGAATCGAGAGGTAACACAGGGCAGCCCAGGTCAGGCCAATTGAGAACAGACCACCACTGTGATCCTGCCTGGGTAGCCTCATACTCCCATCTCCCACGTGGCCCCCCAGGCAAAAGCTAGGGGGATAGAAGGTCTCTGAGCCTCTACTCCAGTGTTCCCCCAATCCCTGGCCCAGGCCCAAGTCCTGGTTTCTGTGGGTGCCTGGCCCCTGGCGGGCCCTTGCAGTAGTAAAGCATGAGAAGGGGTGGGGAACAGGTAATGGACTAGGGGACCCCTTCTGAGGGACACTGGCTGCGTGCCTTCCAGGGCATTCTTATCAAAGGTTAAGTGTCTTTGGCAATCACTGCAAGGTATGTGTGGGGGGTGGGGGGTGGAAATTAGAGACCCACCTGGGAAGCAGGCACCTTGTCTCCATTCCCCTTCCTTTTAGATGAAAGAGGGAAGTCTGATGCACAGATAAGGGAGAGACCAGTCCCAGTGGAGGGTGGGGGTAGAGGGATGGATCAAGGACAACTTCCTTGAGGGACTGTGTGAACCCATATCTGAGAACAGGTAGGGGCCTGGATGGAAGTGGACGTGCGGAGGGGCCTCACCAGAGCAAAGACCTGGAATGTGGCTCCCTGTCCCACCCAGCACCCCCTACCCAAGCTCAGTCAGCATCCTGTCCTTCCCTCTGACCCCAGGAATTCAATGTATTACAGGAGATCAGCCTGCAACAACTCTAACATGGCACCCCAGGCACAATGTGGAGCCTGGCTTCAGACAACACAGCATCTCAGTGAGACAGAGAGCTAAGGCCTGGACAGCAACAGGGCATTGGCAGGGGACAATTCCAGAGAGCCTGTGGCCATGGACCTTTTTGCCTGGGGAACCCGGACTCCCGCTTCTGGGCTGGCACTGGGAGGCAGACCATGAGGTGGCCATTTGCCAGGAGAAAGTGAACACAGGGTAGCCATAGGGCTGCTGCTCTGTTCTGTAGCCACAACCCATCATGTGCACTAGATCTCTGGTCCAAGTTGGTGAGCAACACCAAGGCCAAGTGAACAAGGCCACCATTAAGCACTGGCACAAATGAGTGCCAGGACTTGGGCAGGCAGAGGCATGCTACCTTGGGTCTCAGAGAAGCTTCAGGGCTAAGCATGGGCTTGGGGAGTTAGCCAGCCTGGTGCTGGGATCCCAGCTCCTCTGCTGACCAGCCCTGTGAATAGGATGAGGCACTTCGCCTCTCTGGGCCTTGGTTTCCTCCTCTGTAAAGTGGATTGATGCTAAAAGGTCTCTCAGATGGCCTGAGTAAATGGGGGTACTGTTGACTGAGCACTTCACACAGTGCCTGACACATACAGTTCAGTGATAGCGAGTAAAGGGTAGAGAATTCTGAGGTAAGCTGGCCCTCCCATCCAGCCTCCAGCAGAGCCCAGCACCAGTTGCATCTCTCACTCCAAGTCCTATGTCCAGCTCAAATGCAGACAGTATCTCAGCAGCAGAGCTCAGCTGACACACTCAGCTTGAACTTGGCCAGGTCCTCCAGCTCCAACTTGGAAGGGATCAATGTGAGCCTTCTCCTGGAGTCCCCAGAAGGCCAGGAGAAGAAGGTGACCTCCTTGTCCCTTCTTCTGACAGTCCTTCCCCAGCCCCTCTCTTGATGGTGCCAGGGTTTCCCACTCCATACCCACAAAAGGGGCCTAGAAACCCTGGCTCCAGACCAGAGCTTATAGAAGTCCCCTGGAGCTCTGGACATTGGACTCGGGTGCCCTGCAGGGTCTGGATCTTGCTGTCCCCCACAGTTCAGGAAATGGACCTTCCCGTTGTCCCTGAAGACATGCAGTGTCAGCTCAGCCTCCAGCAGCACCTTCTACTTCTCGGCCTCCACCACGGCCATGGCCTCCATGTGCACGCAAGCAAGCTCTGTCTTAGGGGTCTGTTGCAGCTCTACAACCAGACGTGGGTGACTCCTGCATCATCTGTGTCAGCCTGGGCATGGACAACAGCAATGTGAACAAGAGTGGTCCCCTCAGTCAAACCTCTCTGGGGACTGACTTGTCCTGAAAAACTATTTTGACAAGACATCAGCTCTGGGCCTTCTGGCTACATGCCCACCCCTGGGAGGAGGCAGATGGCTGTCAGAGCACCCCCACTGTGCACAGAGGGAATGGAAGTAGGTCTACTCATCCCTGGCTGATGCTTGAGGGTTCATGCCTCAGTGGAGGTGGACAATATGCTCAGAGAACCTTCTTCTCCCTGCAACCACAGCAAGCCCTTGCCCACCTCAGAGACTTCCTGCCTGCAGAGCTCTTCCCTGTAGCCCACCGTACATAGTGGACTCACCTTCAAGGCTGGGCTTAGAGGTCACCTCCTTGGGGCTCTTGTGCAAGTCACAGCCTGTGGGGTCAGACTGACCTAGGTTCAAACCCACAGCTGGGCCACATTGCAGCTGCGTGACAGGCAAGCACATGCTGTGGCTTTGGAGGCTGTTTCCCCGAATGTAAATGGGATCAGTTACTTAATCTCATAAGGGTATGTTGGGGATTAAAGCAGGGAAGATGAACGTACCTAAAGTGTTTGGATTTCAGGAGCCCACGTGGCCCAGTGAGCACTCAACCCAGGACAAGGCCTCTGACGACCAGCATGGGTGTCAGTCAGGGTTAAGAGCAATGATTCTGAGTCCCTCATCAAGGGCTGCCTTGTTCCTTAGAGCTGTAGGGGGAAATCACTGAAAGCCCAGGAGGGGCTCCCTAACAACAGTAACAGCCCAGCACATACTCACCCTGGTGCTTGGTGGTTGTGCCTGCCTCTTTACTGGGCTCCTCCGCCCCCTCTCATGCCAGCCTGGGACAGGCTGGACCTCAGGTTCCCAGGGTCCTGCCAAGCAGGATAGGGCTTGGGGAGTGGGCATAGAGGAGGAGGAGAGGGGATGACCTGATTTTCTCCCCTGCCCAGACTCACCATCCACCGCCTGACCCTCCACAGAACTGGCCCCTGTGGGTGGCATCTGGACACCAAGGCCGTGGCGATGGAGGGATAGTTTGTGTACCCTGCTTCTCCAGGCTCTCCAATGCCACAGCCCTGTGTACAGTACCAGCCACGGAGAGGGCAGCGGTTGCGGACCGAGGGATTGCGTGAGACCAACGGCTCAAGGAGAGACGTTGGTGCATCGCGCTTGCGCATGTGGCGAGGCGCGGTCACTTCCGCGTGCTGTTCGTGGACCCAGAGTGCGCGCCCGCCATGGTCACTGTACACCCTTGTCCTGTTGGGTTAGCGAGATCGTGTGCCCGTGCGCATCCAGCATCATGCTCCATCCACACCTCATCCAGTGTGGAGGGAGCCTGGGCACCGTGTTCTGAGAGCACGTTTTCGCAATTCTGGAAACCGCCCCCTTCCCCTCTCCGCCCACGGTACAATTGGAAAACCAAGGCCGAGAGGGAAGCAGGGACTGGCATAAGAGCACACAAAGGGCGCAGCCTCTTGTACTACTGATCAGCCCCTCCCATGGGGTTACTTTGGGAATGAGAGCCCTTACCTGGGGGACCCCTGCCCATCCGTACCACGTGTGAGGCCGTTTTTTTCTCAGCATCCCCACACGCACACGGGTGGACACACACACACACACACACACACTGACTTCACATGGAGACCATGAGAGTGGTGACAGGAGGAGAGGTCGCTGGGGCAGTGATGAGGGGTGGATCCACATGTATATGTCCATGAGCACATAGTGTATGTGTACTTGCCATAAAGGGGAACTGTAAGTATTAGTGTATTTTCTTTTTGGTGAGCTTATCACTCTTTTCCAGCCATTACCCCACACAGTTCATAGTGACTCCCGTGATCCCTAGAAGTTGTTTTCTAAACTCTCTCTGATCTTTCTGCACCATTTTGGTGAGTGAAGCAGGGTAGGTGGGACCCCTGTCTTACAGAAAAGACTGAGGTCTTAGAGAAGTCAAGGAAATAGAACCACATGATTGAGGGAGAAACATGAGTTCCAGTCCTGCATTTATTTCCGGCAGGTTCTAGGCCAGGGGAAACAGGTAGAAAATAGCAAAAAGTGCTTACTGGGTATAGGGTCACTATGAGTCGGAATCAACTGCACTGCAATGGGGAAACTGGGGTGCTAGGTGCCCAAGGGGCCGTGGAACTTTGATGGGGCCTCAGGGGCCTCGTACTGAGTAATGTGGGATTTGGGGGAGATAGTCTGGATTCTAGAAAGCCTGTTCCAGCTCTGAGATCCCAAGTCATGCAGGCAGCAGTAGGGGTGGTCTCAGGTGAGGGGGTGGAATGACCCTTTGACAACTCCAGTCTGAGGCCGGGAGCTTTGGAGCCAGAGCTGCTTCATAAATAAGAGTTGTTAGGTTTAGTCAGTGGCTCTGCAGGGGCTTGCCTTCCAGAAGCTGTCATTTAAAGGGATCCTTGGGGGAAAAAAAAAAAATTTTTTTTTTTTTTTTTTTGGCGGTCCTGGAACTGGATTGGGGGTGTCAAATCACCTCCGTCACAGCCCTGCCCTCCTGGGAACTCTCAAGTGGCAGGGGTCAGGGTCTGGGGGGTGTCCCATGGCATTCCCCGGGAACACTGCTCCTCCTCCTCCTCCACCACAGTGGAGATCCCTGATGACACCAAGGTGTTTTAAACCAGCGGTGACCTTCCCAGGGGCCAGGCCCTACCTCCCATCACCCTAGCCTTTCTCAGGTGGCACACCCAACTGAATGTGAGGGAGTCTCTGCCCGCCCCCCATGCCAACCCTCCCCCGGAGGAGCACAGAGAGCCCCTCTTCACAGACTGTACTCTGCACCCTGTGAGTGGGAGGGGGCCTCCCACCAACTCCTGTTGATGTCACGGCAAGTGCCAGGTCCCTGCCTCACTGCTCCCTGGGCTTTATGAGACCACAGGAGTTGGGGGTTAGCGGGGAGGGAGGAGTCTGGAGGAGGAGGGGGATTGGATCTCGGTATAAAAAACAACAGCAAAAAATGTTTACCGATTGGGGGAGGGCAATATTTATCTGTTGAAAATAGCAAATGCTAACCTTGAACATTGTATTAAAATGCTGTTTCCACTGCAACCTGGGACTTGAAAGATTTTGTCCTTTCATTTCCTATGTTAATTTAAATGAGATACAGACACTCACATTCCTCACTGAAATAAGAAATCTTGCAGGGTCGTCAGTTTATTTTATGTGGAAGAAGAAGGGCAGCCATCCTTCTTTGGCTTCCTGAAGTAAGCACCTCAGTCTACCTTTCACAGCGCACATGTCCATTTTAGTGTCAAATTGGGCAAGGTCCTGAGACAGCCCATTAGAACTCCTGGGACTTAGAGGATGAAGGTACTGTCATAAGGCAAAGCAACAACCTCTGAAGTGTGCGAGTGTTTAAAATAACCTTTGCAAGGACCATTTCCTTACCCAGGATGATGACTGCCTTTCTACAGCCTCGGGGGACGACAGAACATTTTCTGCTTCTGTTATGTAAGGTTTCTTTTGACTGGCAATTAGGAATTTATAGTCTTCAAGGTCAAACTCTGGAATTCCATTTAGTTCAGTGTACTTTTTAAATTTTCCTTGAGACTTCATCTTTGACCCATATAGTATTTAGAAGTGTGTTTAGTTTCCTTCCTTTTGGTGATTTTCTAATTACCTTTTTGTTATTGCTTTCCAGTCTGATTCCATTGTTGTCAGAGAACACACTGTATGATTTCAATTCTCGTAAGTTTGTTGAGGTTTGTTCTACAGCCCAGGATATATTCTATGTTGGTAAATGTTTCGTGGGTGCTTGAAAAGAATGTGTGTTCTGCTGTTGTGGGCAGAGTGTTCTGTAAATGTTGATTAGATCCTGTTGGTTGAAGGTGTGGAGTTTTTCTACATCCTTGCTGATTTTCTGTCTTGTTGCCCTATATCGGTTGTTAAGGGTGTTGAAGTTTCCAACTATGATTGTATATTTGTCCTTTCAGTTCTATCAGTCTTGCTTCCTGAATTTTATAGCTCTGTTTGTTGTTTGGTGGAAACCCTGGTGGTGTAGTGGTTAAGTACCATGGCTGCTAAGCAAAAGATCAGCAGTTTGAATCCACCAGGTGCTCCTTGGAAACTCTATGGGGCAGTTCTAGTCTGTCCTATAGAGTCACTGTGAGTCATAATCAACTCCACGGCAATGGGTTGGGTTTTTTGGTTGTTGTTTGGTACATACGCATTTAGGATTTCTATGGCTTCTTGGTGGATTGAGCCTTTTGTCTTTATGTAATGTCCCTCTCTGTCCCTGATAATTTTCTTCACTCTGAAGTATATTTTATCTGATAATAATGCAGCCACTCCTGCTTTCTTTTGATTAATGTTCGTGTAGTAAAAGTAATCCTTTTCTTGCAACCTATCTGTAGCATTATATTTGAACTCTCTTAAAGACAGCATGTTCTTTAATCTACTCTTCCACTCTGTCTTTTAAGTGGTGTGTTTAGACCACTGATGTAATTATTGATATTTAGGGTTTAAGACTGCCACTTTATTTTTTGTTTGTTCCCTCTGTTCACTTCTTTGTTTTCTTTTGCCTGCCTTCCTGTGGGTTACTTGAACAATTTTTAAAATTCCATTTTGATTTAGCTAGAATGTTTTTTTTAGCGTATCTCTTTCTACGGAAACCAGGCCTGGGGCGAGCGGGCTGGCTAAGAGGTCAGCTACCACGTGGGGCGCCCTCATTGCTAAGGACTAACCCCTTTCCCTTGAGAGGCGGAGAGAGGGCGGGGCTAGCGCGGCAACATTCCTTCGGCGTTGTCTTGGAGACAACAGACAAGCTTCTTTTGGCGGTTGTGGCTCGACCCACGAAAGGTAAACTTCAGGGCCTCTTCAGGAAGGTGTGGTCCCGGCCAGACCCCTGGGCGCTGAACCCTCCCATTCGATAGGCCCCCAGACCCTGTTTCCCTCAGGACACCCCAGAGCTGCCCGAGGTGCTCGCTGCGGCAGGGACTGGGGGCAGGAGGGAAGAGATTGTTGCCTCCAGTTGGTGTGTCCCTTCTGCCTACAGCCGGCGCCTAATTAGCGTCACCGAAATCCAGCTACTCGCTCCCTCTCTCCACTCTACTCTCCTGCTCCGTGTACCTACCTGTGTGCTCGGCTCGGAGTTCAGCGTCAGGTCGAGGTTAGGCCGGGTTCAAATCCCAACTGACTCCTTGAGCGCCTTAACTTTTCCCGGGAGAGATTGGGAGAGGGAAGCACAAAACAATAATCAGTTATTATTATTCCCCCCCTCCCTGCAAAGCTCGTCTCGGACTTGCGCGTTGCGCGCTGCTTAGAGGAGAGAGCCGGCCAACTCCGCGAGTTCTGTTCCTGCCAAAGGTTTGCTTCTTCCTCTCCTCCTCCCTTTCTTGGGTTTTGTTTTTTAGTTTTCAACCTGCGCTTGGGGGTGGGAAGAAGGAGCCCTGAAGTCTTCTTCCCTTAGCAGAGGGGTTCACGGCCCGACCTCGGTGGGTCCCACCCGGGCTGGGCTGCCTCTCAGGCCACCCTCTAACTCTCCCGCGGATTTGCTTTTGGGGAAGGGGCAGAGCTGGTTTCCCAACATAAAAAAAAAAAACCCCAGTGCTGTCGAGTCGATTCCGACAAGCAGGGTAAGAATTGAGGCTAAACCTCCGACAAGTTTCTGGATAATGGCTTCCTGGCAGGTGCGACTGACTGGCCGCCAAGATGCCTTCGGTGGGGCGAGTGACCCAGGTTCAGAACGGGAAAGTCTACCAGCAGATCTTCGAGGCCCAGGTAGGCTCCTTCCTTCAGCCGTCTTCTCTCAGCAACCCCAGCTTCCCTCCGTCGCCCCTCTTTCCTCTCCTTCCACTTCACCTTCTTCCTTCTGCCACCTTCCCTTAGAGCCGCCAACTTCCCTGACTGGCAATCCAGTGAAATAATGGCTTTGAAATTGCTTTGATTTTAAATGAATTCTTATTGGTTCTTAAAATGTATGGCTAGAAAACTAATGCCTATTTCCGACAATTAGAAAATTTAACTTAAAATTTAAATTACTTAGAGATAGCCAGAATTAGCTTTTCAGTGCTCTAGGTCTTTTTGCCATGCATTTCTGATTTTTCTTTAAAAAAACATAGATTTGCTTCTTACTAAATCAGTTACTATGGAGTCCATTCCAACTCATGCCAAACCGATGTATGTCACTGTAGAACTGTGCATTTTTCTGATGTAGATCACCAAGCCCTTCTTCTGAGGTGCCTCTGGGTGCACCTGAACCTCCAAGCTTTCGCATGCTAAATGTTTGCACTACCCAAAATCTCCTGATTCTTCCTAGGGTTTCAGAACCTGATTTTCCTCCTTAACAGTATCTCGCAGGCCCTTTCCCAGGCATGTGCGTTCATCTATGTCTAGCCGCTGCCTAGTTGTTCATCTCAGAGCCTTCCATAGTGTGTTGAAGTAATGTTATGGTTGCTTAGTGACCATTTTGGTTGCCAAAATTGCCTTGTGATCTGCAAAGTACTGTGCAGACAAAGCAAGGATCTTAAAAGGAGCAAACACCTCTGAATCCCACCTTTGAAGTTTTGCACTACCTATTTAAGAGTTTTTCGTTCCTAATTTGAGCCCTAAAAATGCTCTCTGAAGAAGGTTTGGCAACTGTAACAAGGTATAAAGTCAAAGAAGCAATGGCACTCATTACTCACACCATCCTGATCCCTATGGGCAATATACTGTTCTTAATGTTTTGGGGTATTTTCTTCTGCTCATTTTTCTGTGCATTTTAAATTTTGAGATCATGCTGTATGATTTTGTTTATAATTTTTAATTTATACTTTTGTATTTTCACATCATATCACCACCAAAGCATTTCCCCACACCATATATAATTCTTTGTGTAATTCTTTTTTTTAAATGACTGTCTAACATTCTGTTGGATAAACATACCCCCTTTACCCAACCAATCCCCTGTTATTGGACAGTTACATTTTTCCAATTCCTAGTGATTATGAAAATAAGATGGGAAGTTTTTGCTTAGAGAGCTTTGAGTTTACGTTGATGGTGGTGAAATAATTTGAAAAAGGATCCAAGAACGGTTGCACAACTTGAAGAATGTAATCAGTGTCATTGAATTATACATGTAGAAATTGTTGAAATGGCATTTTTTTGTGTGTATGTATTTTCACTACAATATAAAAAAGTAAATAAATAAGACTGGGATGAACATCTTGGTCCTCATTTAAATTTCTTAGAAGAAGCCTTCCCAGAAGTGGCTGAATGACTGTCAGGGGGGTTTGGAGCCCTCCTCCAGGGCACCGGTGGTGTGGGGTTGAAGGCCTGGGCTGGAGGTGCCTTCCTGGTGGCAGCTCCCACATGACCCTCAAAGTCCAGCAAAGTCAGCCTGAGGGTATAGGGAAGTCTGTAGCCCTGACTCCCATCTCCCATGGATTCAGGTGCAGCTGGTCCGCTCCCTGGCAGCCAGCAGGAAGCGGGCTGTGGAGCATTCTATGGGCCCGAAGAGCGGCAAGACGCCCTTGATGAAGAAGGTGGAGGTGCCCGAAGGAGAGATGCTGTCTCCTCGGCAGCAGAAATGGGTGCACAGCCTGCCCAACGACTGGGTCACAGAAAACCCTGTGCTCTACAGGTACGCCCTGCCATCCAGGCCACACCCCACATATGTGTCCCTCAGAGTCTTCAAAAAGTCAAAGAGAACTCATACAAGGTGAGTCCCAGAGGGGAATGAAGGCTTAGGTACTTTTCCTGAAGGAGGGCAGTGATAACACCTATCTTGCAGGATTCTTTGTTTCTCCTTCCCTCCCTCCCTCCCTCTCTTCTTCTCCCCAGTAGTTATTGAGTGCCTAGAACCAGGCGCTAGGCATGGGTATCCTACCCTCACAGAGCTTGAGATTCTGGACTGCTGAAGGAGCGAATGAGGACACATGCCAAACACTTAGCCCTGGCCTTGCTTTATCAGGCTCGTCCTCGCCCCCTCTGACCCTGTTTCCCCATGTGAAAAATAGCTCCCGCCTGCCCCCCACACTTGGTTTGCAGCCACAGCCCAAGCATGCTCCCTAAGGGCAGGGACCTCGTCTTCTCAACTGGCACCCCAGTGTCTGGTTGCAGGAGACACCGAGCAGTGCTGGTTGGGAGACTGGGCACTGCCTTGGGGTTTTCTGGAGTCAGGTGGGGTCCAGCTATTGCTGCTGCCCACAGGCACCCTGGAGACTCACCTACGTGTCAGAGAGCAGCTGTGGGGCCCAGGCCTTAACTGTTCCCCTCTGCTTGTGCTACAGGGAAAAGAAAGCAGCCAAGAGGGAAAAGTCCTGCGAGAGCGAGAGCACAGTCGCTGCCCGGGAAGTCCGGGGCCTCAGGGACACCATTGGTGAGCCTCTGGTCCTGCCCTGGGGGCAGGCCTGGCTAGGGCAAGAAGAGCCCTGCAGGGGCAGATCAACCAGGAACCTTGTGAGGAAGCAATGGCAGCGCCCACTGTGTTCCTTCTGCTCCATCATTTAGTGGGGCTCTCGCCTTGGGCTTTCAGGTGTTGGGGAGGTGTGGTCGCCTTATACTTTCAGTGGGGACAGAAGCCCTGACCTTGCCTGTGTGTTAGACCCCACTCCCCCTTGTGGGTCCAGGGGGTGCTGTGATGGTGGAGGCAGGGCCGGAGTGCTCCTCAGGCCTTTGTTCTTGGCTGCCTTAACAGGTCGGGCTTGCTTTCCACATCAGGTGGCTGTGAACATTGGCATCGTTTTTGTTTGATTGTTTGGGGCAGAGTTGCTCCACCCCCTCAAATGGAATTTAAAGGATTTTTAGCTTTCCACATCTCATCTGAACTAGTTACTTGAAATTTAAGAAGATGGCTACATTTCCCTTGAATGACTGGGTTCAGAATTTGTGATTCGAAAGACTTCTTGGTTGACTTCATTAGCTAATATGGATCTGAGATGCTTTTTAAATGTATTTGTTGACATAAAAGAGTCTGTCCTATCTGATGGTGCCTGAGGATAATTCAAAAATGGTTGCAGCAGTATATTGACAGGGAACTGCTAGAAATTCAAGCCAGATTCCGAAGCAGACATGGAATGAGGGATATCATTGCTGATATTAGATGGATCCTGGCTGAAAGCAGAGAATACCAGAAAGATGTTTACCTGTGTCTTATTGACTATGCAAAGGCGTCCGACTATATGGGTCATAATAAATTACGAAAACATTGCAAAGAACACTTAATTGTGCTCATGTGGAACTTGTACCTAGGCCAAGAGGCAGTCATTCTAACAAAACAAGGGGATACTGCATGGTTTAAAACCAGGAAAGTTGTGTGTTAGGGTTGTATCCTTTCACCATATTTATTCAATCTGTATGCTGAGCAGATAATCTGAGAAGCTGGACTATATGAAGAAGAACATAGCATCAGGAGTGGAGAAAGATGCATTAGCAACCAGTGTTATGCAGATGATACAACCTTGCTTATTGAAAGTGAAGAGGACTTGAAGCACTTACTGATGAAGATCAAAAACTACAGCTTTCAGTATGAATTGCAGCTCAACATAAAGAAAACAGAAATCCTCACAACTGGACCAATAAGCAACATCGTGATAAATGGAGAAGAGGAGTTTCAAAGATTTCATTTTCCTTGAATCCACAATCAATGCCCACGGAAGCAGCAGTCAAGAAATCAAACGACGTATTACATTGTGCAAATCTGCCTCAAAGGACCTCTTTAAAGTGTTGAAAAGTAAAGATGTAACCTTGAAGACTAAGGTGCCCCTGACCCAAGCTGTGGTATTTTCAATCACATCATATGCATGTGAAAGCTGGACAATAAATAAGGAAGACCGAAGAAGAATTTATGCCTTTGAATTATAGTATTGACAAAGAATATTGAATATACCATGGACTGCCAAAAGAATGAACAAATCTGTCTTGGAAGAAGTACACTCAGAATGCTCCTTAGAAATGAGGATGGCAAGACTTCATCTCACATACTTTGGACATGTCACCAGGCAAGGTCAGTCCCTAGAGAAGGACATCATACTGGTACAGGGTCAGTGAAAAAAGAAGACCCTCAACAAGATAGATCATTTGGCTACAACAATGGACTCAAACATAGCAACGATTGTGAGGGTGGAGCAGGAACTGGGCAGCATTTCATTTTGTTGTACTAGCGTCGCTGTGAGTCAGAACCGACTCGGCAGCACCGAACAACAATAAGATTTGTGACTTGTAACACCAACTCTACGTGTTTTCTCTGACACCAAGTGCAAATGAAGTTTTGGCCTCACCATCCAGAGTTAGGTCCAAACTTCACATGCTAAAGGGCACAGTCCTCCAGACTGCCAAGTCTGCCCAAGCCTGCAGTCACCAGAGCACATTTAGGGTTCCCAGGACACCCATGCTTCTGAGTTGCTGGCTCCAAATTCAGGGCTTCCCACTGCTCCCTCAGGTTCAATAATTCAATATAACGACTCACAGAATTCAAGAAAGTGTTATACTTATGATTAAAGTCTTATTATAGCAAAAAGGATACAAAAGAAAAGACACATAGGGTGAGGTCTGGCAGGGTCTCCAATACGGATCTTCCATTCCCCAAGGGATACGTTACCCTCCTGTGCATCAATGTCTATCACCAACCAGGAAGCCCACCCAAACTTCAATATCTAGCATTTTTATTACGGTTGCATTACTTTAAAAAAAAAAAAAACAAACCCGTTGCCGTTGAATCGGTTCTGACTTATAGCAACTCAATAGAACAGAGTAGTAGGGTTTCCAAGGAGCGCCTGGTGAATTTGAACTGCTGACCTTTTGGTTAGCAGCTGTAGCTCTTAACCACTATGCCACCAGGGTTTCCTTGGATTACTTAGACGTGATCAATTAAATCATTGCCCACCTGGTTGGACTCAGTCTTCAGCCTCCTTCCTCTCAGAGGTCAGGCTGATTATCACATGGTTGGTCTTTTTGGTGTAGCCAGCCCCTATCCTGAGTAAACTAACAATTGTAGCCTCAGGGACCCACCATGAATAATAAAGACACTACTATTACTTGGAAAATTCCAAGGGTTTAGAGGTTATCTTCCAGGAACCAGGACCAAAGACCAAGTTCTTTGAGTAAAGTGGTTCTTCACTGCCACAGTGTTCTTTAGCCCCCATACCTAAGTTCCCCCGCTTGTAAACTGGGGATAATAATAGAACCTGGCTCTTGGCCTTGCTATGAGTCATTGAGGAACAACAATACCAGCAGGTGGTATTGCTATATGAGTATTGGCTATTATTATAGTACCTGTATTTTCATCTATAAAAAAAAAAGAACTTAATAAATAAATAAATGGTACCATTCTATACATACCATCCTGGAACTTATCTTCTGCATTTAACTGTATCTCTGAAACCTGTTCCCTGTTGCACTTAAGGATCACCTCCATCCTTTTTCTTTTCCCTAAAGCCTCTGTTACTGCTTGCCTGGCTTTGTAATCTGGGTTCTGAACAAACACCCTGGTGTGCAGGTGCTCTCTGCCTATGCTGTCTTCCTGAGAACTCTCAGATCACCTTGTAGTCCTGAGAGCAGCCTCATCACTTCTGTTGTTTCTCCCCTAGTTCCTGAGAAGATAAGCACCATCACCCTTCAAGGGCGAGGAGACTACAAAAGGAAGAGCTACGAGAACGCTTTGGTGAACTTTCAGGAGGAGATCGAGCAGATTGGGATGGTGAGCCTTCCCTCTTTCCTCTTCCATTCCTGTGCCATTCCAGAGGTGGGTTCCTTCTTACACACGCCCTCCCTTCCACCCCAGCTGAGAGGTCCTCAGTGGCATACCACGGAGTGGATAGAATCATAGTAGCCATGTGTGAGTGCTTAGTGCCTGCTAGGCTAAGTGCTAAGCTTAGCTCCCTCTAATATTTGGAACAGCCCTGGATGTTAGATACGGCTATTACCACCATTCTGCAGATGAGATCCACAGAGTCTTGCCTGACGTCACACAGTACATAGGGGCCAAGTCAGAACTGGACCCCAGGTCTGATGCCAAAGCCCAGCTTTTGATCTCCCTGCTCAGTCCTACTGATGAGCAGCCAAAGGACTTGGCCTGCCATTGATGGCCTGATGCTTCCTGACCCTTAGCACCTCCCCATACTTGGCTTTTCCTTTTTCTCTCCAGAGACCTCATCCCTAGCCATCCTGGTCTCTAGAATGTTCCCTAAAGAAAACCAGCTGTCCTGCCTCTGAGCCTCTTCCCTTCCTGATCCTCTCCAACACCCAGACATCACTTGCGGCCTTTTCCCCTAGTTTTCCTTACCTGCGTCACCTAGTCCTAGATTCCTGGAGCTGGCTCTGTAACAGAGCACCAAGAGCACGCTCTTGGTTACCGCTTTCATCTGCAGATCTCAACTAGACACCAGCTGTTCTATAACCCACAAACTCTGTAGCCTTGGTCGTACAGCTGAGCCTCAGTTTCCTTGTCTAAAGTAAACTTGGAATTCTTTAATTTAGCCAGTTCTTTGGTAACTATTTGTCATCCATGGCCCAATGTCAGCACCTATGTCTTAGAATTGTGATGGGAATCAAGTGAGATGAAGGATGAGGGCTCAGCTCAGCGCAGAGCGTCCAGCATATGGTGTGTGCCCCAAATGGTGGCTGCCATCTGTACTGTAGTGAGTTAAGTATCAGGAACACATCACTCCTGAGGACTAGGTAATAATTACTCTTCTTGAAGACAAGACCATGCCTGGTACTTCCCCATCATCCACCTGGCCTATTTTAGGAAATGGAACCTCTCATCTTGGAGTCGGGAACCCTTTTTTTGAGAAAGCTGGCTGAGTGTGATGAAGACATTGATCATCTCTTCACAAAGGTGGAAAACGACTCCGACCTCCAGGAGTATACCATCCAAGTAGGGCTCCCCTCTTGGCTGGGCCTCCACACCCTTTCCTGCCAGATCCTGCTCCTTCCCTTCTCTCCTTCCCATCTACTCTGTGTTTAGACTCTGTGGGAGCTGCGGGATAAGGTGGCTGAGAAGTGCCTGCTCCGGAAGCAGTGGGTTAAGGAGCTGGATGAAACTCTGCACTCGCTTGAGTTCTCGAGAGCTGATAAAGTGAGTCGGCGTGCAGACGGACACCTCACTGGCTTTTACTTGCTGGGTGTGTTCAGCGGTGTCTGTTTCCTTTGAGTTCTTCAGAGGAAGAGATAGTATTAACTATGATGCCTTGTCATTCATTTCTAGCTTAAAGATGTGTTGAAGAAGTATGTGGAAATCATTGAGAAAACTTCCTACCTGATGCAACCTGATGTATATAGACTGATAAATAAAGAAGCCATGGTGAGGGGCGTTCATCTACAGGGAGCTAGCCCATGGGAGAAGGAACAGGACCCCATGACGCCCCAGAGCTTGGTGTCTCAGGAATGGCCTGCTTCTTATATGTAACATTTCAGAGTAACTCAAGTTGGCCTCTTAAGTTTTAGAGTCAGTGCCTTTGTTATTTTAAGCATTTTCAATAGGAATCTTTCTAAAGTACGTCTCATATTTCCCTGCCATCTTAAACCAGGTGTACCTAATCTAGTGTTATGGTTTTGAACATTTTATCGAGTGCCTGCTGTGGGTTGGGCATTAAGCTGGACACACAGGATACAGGGAGACTAAGTTCCTGGTCCAGTGGTGAACCAGGCATGTTGGGAAATGATCACAATACAGTGTGAGGGGCTGTGTCTCAGTTATCTTGTGCCCTGGGTTGGGTGCTGTGATACGGAGTCATCGTCTCAGGGGCTACTGTGATCTCAGGGTTGTTTGCACCCTCTTAGGTGACCACAGCTGCTCTGTTTGTCTAGTTTTTCCAGTTGATCTTGTCCCTAGGCAGAACCATGTTTCTTGAGCGCTTTGAGAAATTTATGGAGGCGTTTTGGATTGTTTCGTGACTGGTGTGGGTTTGGGGTGACTACTCATATTTAAGGGGGATCAGAGATGCTAAACAGAAACACAGCACCACACAATGAGGAAGTATCTCTAGCCCCCACCCCCACACCAAGAGTGCCCATGTGAGAACCACCAGGAGGATGGCTGAAGAATATTCCACTTCTAGCCTTATTTGGTCATTGAGGAAAAAAGAAGGTGCTTGTAACAACCATAGGTGACTGGTCCCTGGTGATGTGAGCACTCTACTTTTGGAACAAAAGCATACAAAACAGTTAAATACTTAGCCTCACAGGAATGCCTAATGCCTTTCACCTTCCCTAACAAACGATCCTGTCCATGGATAAGTCCTCCAGAAACGCCCCCATCTCCACTGTGGCTGCTCCATCCCAGGCACCTTCCTTGGAGTGCCCACTGACCCCTTGGTGTGCCTAGCATCTCTCAGACCCTGTCACCACCACACTTGACCATCGCCCCCTTGGCCACCGCCCAGCTCAGCCTCAGGCCCTTGGGCTGCGGTTCACCTGGCACCTCTCCAGCCTCCCACCGCCTCTCTCTAACTGAGCTTTTGTCTGACCCATGAGAGCCCTGCCGCATCTAGAGCCCTGCCTGCCTGTGACTACAGATCATAAACCAGGCCCTGCTGGGCAACCGGAGGGCCATTGCTCAGCTGTTCCTCAACCTGATGGAGGCCACCCTGCAGCAGGAGGTCAGCAACCACCACCGCTGGCAGGACCTAGTGGACACCTGGAAGGCTCTCAAGAAGGAGGTTCTGGTGCAGAGTTTCAGGTCAGCAGTTGCCTGTGCTGCCCACAGGCCACCCACCCTTGGAGAGTGTGGGGGGTGTGGTCTTCCCTCCAACCCACCTGGGGGCCAGCACTCGCTGGGAGGGTATTCTTTATCCTTTTTTATTCTTACCCTGTTTTTCTGGTGGTAAAGGTAATATGTGATCTTTAAAAAAAAAAAAAAAAAACCTAGAAATAGATTAAGGTATAAAGAAATTAATAATCACCACTAATCCCTCCACACAGTGAAAAGCACTGTACGGTATTTTCTCAAAGACTTTTTAGGCCCTTAGTGTATATGTGGAGCCCTGGTGATGCAGTGGTTAAGAGCTCCGATGCTAACCAAAATGTCAGTAGCTTGAATCCCTCAGCTGCTCCTTGGAAACCCTATGGGGTAGTTCTGCTCTGTCCAATAGGGTCGCTATAAGTTGAAATTGACTCAATGGCAATGGTTTTTTTTTTTTTTTTAAGTATGTATGCAATTTTTTATCTTATTTTCTTCATTAACATTATTTCACATGCTTTTTCGTAGTGTGGTACAAATTGTTTAAAAACATCATTGTGAATATCTGCGTAATTGCCACTTTTTACTGCTTCCCATTACCCTGGGTCAAAAAGAGTGGATGTCCTTCAGGCTTTGGCAAGGTGGACTAACCAGTAAGCAAGGTGTGCATGGGCTTACAGTAAATAAGGTATGCACAGGCTTAATTGTGTTTACTTACTAATCTGTAGTGCACAGCTTCACATAGGTTTCTCCACATCAGAGAAAAACAGGTGAAATTGTGCACTGCAGATTAGTAAGTAAGCACAAGTAAGCCCAGGCGTACCTTGCTTGTTGGGTAATCCATCCCTGGGCTTTGCATACATCTCACCCTTGGTTAGCAAGTTTCACCCATGGGAGGAGGGTGAAGAGAGGGCCATCTCCACCCCACCCCTCCAAGTGATACTTTGGTTAATACCCACACAAAAATCCTGGAGCTTTCAGCCAAAAAGGACGTTTTGGGCCCAGATGCCTGAAGAACATCAAAGAAGTGTCCCTCCGCACTGCCGGTCCTACTGGGGTCAGGAGGTGGAAGACCTGTGTGCACATCTTCCCGAGTAGACGGTAGAAAGCACGAGACTTTCACCAGAGTCTGAAGTGGAGGATAAAGGAAAAGTATACCAAGGCGTGGCTCCACCATTACTTTCCCTGTGACCTTGATCAAGCCACTTGAACATGAGCCTGTCTTTTTCTGTACAAAATGGGCATAATAATGGACCTGGTGGTTAGGGTTTCAGGTGATCTGAGAAGATACTGTATGGAAAGTCCTGGTTCTGGGCCTGGGACTGGGAAGCTGTTACAAACATCAGTGAAGGTCAGCAGTGGTTGCAGTAGCTGACACCTCCTGGCAGTTCCCATGTACCAGGCACGGTGCTCAGGGCTTTGCTTACGTTATTGAGTCCTCACAAGTATGGTGTGAGGAACATACCATCATTAGCTCCACTTTAGAGAAGAGGCAACAGAGGCTGGGGGGTGGTGACTTGCCCAAGGTCACAGAGCTGGCAAGTGGCAGTCAGGACCCTGTAGTGAGTTCCAGGAAATTTGGGGCTGATCAAGAAAGAGATATGACCATGAACTAGGGTTGCATAACAGCAGGCAGCATTGGCAGCCGCCTCCAGGGGGCAATCCTCCACAGCAGGAGGCCTGCCAGAGGCAAGCAGTGCAAGGAACCACCAGAAGGGGAAGCCAAAACCAAACCCATTGCTATCGAGTGGATTCCGACTTACAGCGATCTCGATCTTGTAGGACAGGGTAGAACTCCCCCATAGAGTTTCCAAGGAGTGGTTGGTGGATTCCAACTGCCGACCTTTTTTGGTTAGCAGCCAAGCTCTTAACCACTGCGCCACCAGGGCTCCCAGAAGCACCTTAGTGCCCTTATAACTACAGAGTTTTATCTAGTGCTGTCAGGTGTTGACCGCAGTTTCACAAAGTACGTAAAACTGGCAGGCTCTATGTGGCTAAAAATCTGCTTATGTGGGCTATTTAAAAAAAGAATTCGATGTGTACAAATTTGAGTTTGGCGCCCACGGACTTTTTTGGGCTAACTGGCCTCAGCTTGCTATGAAGAAGTAAACAACTTGGTGCCAATACAGGAAGGCTATCTTTGACTCACTTATGTAACAGACCTCCACTAGATCTGTGCCTGTAGGTCTCCCCTCTTAGCCCCTGAACGTCACTAGGGACTCTGGCCTCCCTTCTCCCTCGACCTCCTTCCCTTCCTGTTTTCCTTCTTCTCTCCCGTCCTGTCTTCTTCCTTCCTTCTGCCCTCAGTCCTCCTACTTCCTTCTTCCCTCCTTTTTGTCTTTCTCCCTGCTTCTCCCTCTGTCCCTCCCCTCCTTTCCTGTATGCCAGAGGCCAAGGAGGGCAGGAAGGGGCCTGTGTAAGGGAAGGGGGTGCCCAGGGCTCTGAATGTTTTCCCACGGGTCTCTCCCTCTCTCTCCCACATACCCTACCCCTTCTCTCCTTTCCATGGTGCAAATATGTCTGGCTGCCCAGTGAGTTCATGGCCAGTGAGAGGATCCAGTCTCCTCCAGCCGTGAAGAAGGAGCTGGAGGCCATGCTGAAAACCCAGAAAGCCATGCAGTGGAAACGACTGGAGCACCTCTACATGTTCTGGTACCACAGGAGTCCTGAGGGAGGGGCACATTTTGGGGTCCAGTGGGGAGGTGGCTTTACCATCAACAGAGACCTCACTCCTCAGTCATCCTGCAGACTAGGCTATTTCCTGGTTCTCTAGTTATGGCTGGTCCTCTGGGCCCATGTTCTTGGGCCTTCCAGCCCCATTGATGAGAGAACTTGGCACACTTGCTGCAGAAAGAAGTTGAGTGTGACTGTGGCAAAGAGCTTGAAAAAAGCAATAGTGGGGGTAGCAGGACAGGACCAGAATATGCAGGGCCCGTAGGCCTTGTTAAGGTGTTTGGACTTTTTCCTGAGGCCAACAGGAAACCAAGTGGCTCCATCAGCTTTGCTGCTTGGGAGGGTGGGTTGGAGGCGTCCGAGGTTGGAGGCCAGCAGGTTGGTGAGGAGCTGCTGCCATGGAACAGGGGACCTGATAGAGGCTGTGGACGCTCCCTTCAGACGGAAGGCAGTGTGACCCTGAGCCCATCGTAAAGCTGTTCCTTAGGTTGCACCCTGAATGTTCTAGACAACAAAAACCCATTGTCCTTTAGTGAATAGTGTCTACCCCCAGCGGCAGGATGGAGCCTATGTGGTACTTCATGTGTTGGCACAACGGCCCTCCTCTTTCCATGCACCGCCCTCACTCCTTCTACCCTGGTAGCCTTGAGTCACAGGCTCTTCCCCTCTCCCCACCTCAGAGCCTGGGCTCTCCTAAGATGTAAATGATCGTTAGGACCCCACATGACTTGAGCCAGGGAATCTCTAGCAGGGCACCCCCTGCCTGTTCTGCAGCCACGTTTTGATCCAGGTGTGAGATTAACAGAGTGGTTAAAAATCTCAGTGCAAGACGGAGTGCTTTTGTTTTGTATAACTCAGCTTAATTCTGACTCTGAGGTCCCATTCTTCAGCCTGGGCAAAATCTAGTCTTTCTTGGGGCCCCCTCCAGTGAGGCAAACTTCTGGAGTCTCACACAATGCCAGGACTGGGGGCAAGATCTGGTCCTTCACAATTTGTCCTCCCAGATGGGGACTGCCTGATGCTCCCAGACAGGTGGACTCGGGAATCTCAAGGATGCTGCTCTGAGCCCCAGCAGCCCTCAGACCCAAGCAGCCATTTCCCTCCAGGGCCCTGAGTCTGCCTGCTTCTATGATCATGCTGCAAGGAAACAGGAGCCAGGCTGTCACTGCTCTCCTCTGTCCACCACAGGCCCCCCCCCCCGCCCCCCAGTTCTAGAGGGCTTAAAGGGAGACTCAGGTCCTCAGCACTGGCCCCTGCTCTCCAGGTCTGTCATTTCACTCCCACAAATGCCTTCTCTTTCTTTTATCTCATTAGTGCTCCAGGCCCTCCTAAGAGATTAGGCTTTAGAAGCAAAAGCCTGAAAGCCTCCTGGGTTGCTCCCCTTTCTGCTCTGCCACATTCCCCTCACAGGCCTTAAAAAGTGGGGCTGCCTGGCTCCCTGCCTGAATGGAGGGGAGAGAAAGGGCCTGACCCATGACACATGGAGGAAAACGCATGCCTTTGGCTATAGCGGGAGATACATGATGTAATGGCAGTGTCTGCAGGAGGAGCATGGAGCTGGGTGGGGGATTTGACCTGGCCTGGGGGGCGAGGGATAGCCAACACCATGCAAATTAGAGGCAAGAGAACAATAGCTCCTTTGCAGTGGGAGTACATAAAGAGGTGAAGTCAAGACACAATTCTAGTGTCCAGAAGTGTGTGCCATGAATACAAGGCTTGTGGACGCAGGCTAAGGTAAAAGTGCGAAGGCTTGATCATGGAATTCCAGCGAACTTCAAGAGGGAACGTTCGGGTTTGTGGTTTGTGCCAGGAGGCCTTTACAGTGCTTGCAGAGCACACCTTGTAGGTGACACCATTCCTACTTGACTTCTCAGGTAGCTTAAGCAACCTTCTAATCATGCCAGAGGAGCTGTCCCGAGGAACTGCCTTGTTTGGCAGCAGGGGGTGACCCACAGCCTATCCTGATTCTCAGCTCCAGGCCCTTCCTCTAGAAACTTCAGGACTCCTTGTACCTGGCAGAGAGCCTAGCTTTCTGCTCACATGCAGGCCTGCAGGCATGTGAGTGGTGATGACAAAGGGGTTGGGAGTCTTGCCGAGATTCCTCATGGATTGTTCTGGCCCCAATAAGTATATGTGCATATAATTTTTAAATACTTTTTTGATCTGGGGCCTTGGCTAGAACACCTGTGACCTCTGTCCACGTGGTCTCTCAGCTTCCAAGAGGCTGGCTCAGGCTCATTTACCAAATGGCAGAAGAGTCCCCTGCAGCAAGACAGGGCAAGCCCCAATGCACAAGTCCTTTGAGGTGTCACATTCACTAATGTTCTGTCAGCCAAAGCAAGTCACATGGCCAAGCCCAGATTCAAGGGATGGAGATTAGAGTCCATCTCTTTATGGGAGGAGTCCTTGATATTTTGACCACTTTTCTATCTGCCATACTATTACTTAATGACTTCAGATTATGATTTAATGTTGTTTATTTAGACATTTTGCTATCGTTGTATATGAAGGTTATGATTTCTTGTGTTTATAAGGAATACTGTTAGTGAACATCTTAATGCATAAAATTTTATCTGGATTTTATATTACCTCAGATTAGGTTCCTGGAAGTAGAATTCCTTGGCCAAATGATACAAATAGCTTACTTTTTCCCATTAAGAAATTTCAGTTTTCTTTTGCCAAGAGATACTTTCAGGAGATTTTTTTTTTGGCACCAGGAAATCCCCAGGAGGTCACTCTGTTCTTCAGACTTTAGTTAGATAATACTCTGGAGCTATGTTCCTTAAAGATGCTACTGATTTTTTAAAGTACACGTTTTACTCAAGTGTAGCTTACTCGCCATATCTTCCTTCTCCAGTGAGCTTCTGCCCCCTGCTTACAGCCAAGATCGGCTGACTGAATGGTATTCTTCTCTTGTCGCCCTGAATAAGCAGCTGGGTGAGTGATGTTTACAGGATTCCACCCGGGTCTCTCCAGGGCTCTGCTCAAGTAGTAGCTTTGTAGTAACTCGAAGCATTCAGTGACCATTTATTTGAGATTCTGTTATGAACTCAGGAAGTAGGGGGCAAGTTCATCCTGGAGCAGGAGGGAAGTGGGTGTGGAGGGCAGAGTGAGCTGAGGCTCACAGAGCTGAGCCTTTGGGAAAAAGAGAAGGAGGCAGGGAGGCTGGAAGACGTAGAGGGCCAGGCTGTGTAGGCCATCAGCCATGTGAAGGAGCCTGATTTCATCCTGAGGGCACTAGGAGCCCATTGGAGGGTTTTGAACTTGGTCACAAGTTGCGAATGGATCAGACAGTGGCAGGAGTGGAAGCAGGAGGACCTAGCAGGGGTCTGTCACAGAGACTTCTCGGGAAGGGTGGGGATGCTCTGATCTGGGAAGCGACCCTCCAGATGGGAGCAAGTGACCTGGAGAGCATCTCCTCTCCGGGTCCAGTGTGTATCTCCTCTTCCTAGTGTACTAAATCTACACCCAAGCACCGCCCACCCTTCCCCTCCTCCACAGCCTTTGTCAAAGAACAACCACTGTAGCATCTTTGTGTTGTCTTTCAGTTTCTAGAAACTGCCAGGAGCACTGAACTTCAGAACCATGACTGGCTTGTGGCTTTGCTTATCTTAGACACCAGGAGTCACACTGAGTTTATTATAAACTGGGAAGCAATAGC
The DNA here is from genome assembly GCF_030014295.1 of Loxodonta africana. NCBI lineage: Eukaryota > Metazoa > Chordata > Mammalia > Proboscidea > Elephantidae > Loxodonta > Loxodonta africana. The sequence goes on along the minus strand of NC_087350.1, from coordinate 79,275,941 downwards.
GAGGAGGGAGAGTAGAAAAGAAATAAGAAAATAAGTTTCCAAGCATTCTGCTAGTCCACCGCATCTTAAGGAATCAAGCACAGACATGATCTGTGAACTTGCATTAATTTGCACCCAAGTTCCTGTTGTATGGCTTGACGGGATTCCCCCCCGCCAAAAAAATTCGCTAGCCTTGAAACTGAGTTAAGAGTCGGAGCCAGAATGGGACCGAAATGAATTCAGAAAAGATAAAGACAAGCTCCTCATCTGAGGCCCTTGTCTTTGGGTGTCAGAGACTGTGGGGGAGAGCCCATCACTGGATCTGAGTAGGGACTACTGGTCTTGGATTCCATCAGTATAGCTATGGAGGCACTTTGCTGGGGGAAAGCTGCTTCCCTTTGCCAAAGAGCAACTCCTTTTTCTGACTTCCCCTCTTCTGGAAGAGAGAGCTGACATGTTTTGTTTCCATACCTTCCTCCCCCGGAGACACCTACCACGTGGACTGCATGATGCGAATCCGCCAGCAGTACGAGAAAACCTGGCAGGAGTGCCTGGCCCAGGTGCAGAAGTGCAAGGTGGGCTCCCCCTGCCCTGGGCCCTGAGACAGTGAACTAAGGGGATGGAGCACCAATGTTCTCCTCCCTGGCTCTGTCATCATTCCTTCTGCAGCCTCATCCCCCCACCACACACACCCCTTCACCCTGCAGCCCCCACTCCCTACTTTTCCTTCCTCACACGCCCCAGGCTGTCACTGGCCTCTGGGCCTTCTGGTGCTCTGTTCCCTCCACCTGGGATGTTCTTCCCTCCCTGCACACCCCAGCTATTTCCACCCTTCCCTTGTGTTTTCGCCTCACATTACCTCTTCCAGGAAGGCTTGCCTGACCCCACAGATGACGTTATGTGATCTCTGATCACCCCAGACCTCACCCTCCAAATCACTTGTCACAGTTGATGTTCTTTATTTAATAGAGGAGGTATCATGGGGTTATTTCCAATTTTTTGTTTTTATGAATAGTGCAGCTGCTCCTGTCAAGCCCAGCTTTTCTCTCCACTCTGCCCGCCTCTGTAATAGGGTGAGACAGTGCACTCTGCTGCAAACCCCTTCAATGATGATGACTGGTATTCTGGAGTGGGAAATATTTTGCCAAAATGTCCCCTCCTGCCCCCCACCTCCACCCCTACCCCACCTTAGTAAAACCTTTTAGATGAAAAACTCAACAAAGATATAATGGGGTTGAAGATGGTCTAAACTCCTGGGGGGTGGCAGTAGAAGGCCCCAAGCAATGAGGGCCCAGTCTGCTGCCCCCAGAGAAGCTGCTTTCGGCTCCGCTGCTAGCCAGGGAGCCGTGCACCCTCCAGCACCTATACTCACCAAACCCTACAAGGTCCTGGGGTGCAGGTGCCGGGACGAGAAGACCGAGTTTGTGAAAGGTCCAGGGCTGCCCATTTCCTCTGTGGCCTTAGGGCAGCCGTGCAGCCTCTCAGTCACCTCAGAAGTAAAAGCTGCAGGGAGAGAAGGGTGCTCAGCTTTGCTGACTCCTTGGGTTCCCTCTGTGGGGCGCATATAGGGGAGGAATGCCTGTACTCCCCCAAAAGTCCACCAAGACTGACCGAGGGTGCCTGGTATTTCTGTTCATCCACTTTGGAAGTATGCAACTAGAGAAAATTTGAATTTGGGGGAGGTCTCATTGTGAATTTTGTGCATACTTTGATATACTGAGAGGTTGCTTTTCACATGGCATCATTCAAGGCTACAGAAAATGTGAGCCCATGTCCGGCTTGCAGCCACACCGAGGCTGTGTAGGATGGCTGTTTATGCCTGTTGGGTCTGTAGTCTGAGGCGTGGCCTCCAGCATGTTACTTCACTTCTCTGAGCATCGGTGTCCTCGCCTGTTACCCAGGGCTGCTGAGTACCCCGCCATGGGGACCTGGCTGTACCACATGGTGCAGCATGCTCCCAGCACCTGGACACAGTGCACAGTGCATGAAAATGGGCTGGTCTATCATGACTAGGGCTTCCCAGAGGGTCCTAGAGATGGGGTGGGGGTGGGGGACTAGGAGAAGGAGCAGGCTCTGAGGTGAGGGCCAAGCCTACTTGTGCCTTCAGCTAGGCTCTGCCTCGGTCTTTTCCAGAATCAGCTGCTGGACTGGAAAGCTTTCACCGAGGAGGAGGCAGGGAACCTGGTGAGCCCGTCCTTCTTCCAGATGGTGGGTGTGCTGCAGAGCAAGGTGGAGGAGGAGCTGGAGTTCATGGATGTGAGTAGCTGGGAACCCGCCAGCTGGGAGCAGGGCAGCGGGCATGGGCACCTCAGGTCACCGGGGTGTGAGGAGAGGGCTAGTCTGGGGCCTCTGACACAGTATGTCTTGTGTGTCCATTCACCGTTGTCATCAGTAGCTCCTCTAGGACCAGGTCCTCCACACCGGGAGCTCTAGACCCTGAGAGCTTCCCAGCAGCCATTCCTGACTCTGGACACTGAAGAGCTACAAAGGAACAATAAGCCCCCACCCATAAGACGTTTATAATCTTGAGCCGAAAAACCCCAGAACCAAACCCATTGCCGTCGAGTCAATTCCGACTCATAGCGATGCTATAGGACAGAGTAGAACTGCCTCATAGGGTTTTAAGGAACAGCTGGTGGATTCGAACTGCTGACCTTTTGGTTAGCAGCTAAGCTCTTAACCACTGTGTCACCAGGGCTCCATAATCTGGAGCAGGGGTTGGCAAATAGTTTCTGTAAAGGGCCAAGTAGTGAATATTTTAGACTCTGCGGGTCATGGGGTTTCTCTGTAACTTCTCAACTCTGCCACTGTTGCACAGAAGTAGCCATAGACAATATGAAAGTGAGTGGGTGTGGCTGTGTCTCAATCAGATTTATCTATGGACACTGAACTTTGAATTTCATATCATTTTCATGTGTCACAAAATACTATTCTTTTGATTTTTTTCAACCATTAAAAAACGTAAAACCTATGCTTAGCTCACAGGGCTCTTCAAAAACAGATGGAGGGCCAAAGTTGCCAACCCCTGGTTCAGATGAGGATATGAGACACATATTTAAAAAACAACAGCCCATAACAACAACAAAAAAAAGGTGAAGAGTGATGGTGTTTAACAGCAGAGGGAGGATTTAGCCCAGACTCGAGTCGAGAATTCCAAAGAAGGAAACCCTCTCAGGCCAATTTCATTGTTGCCTGCCTGCATGTCCAGGAGTGTCTAGCGTTGATTCTTCCATCTCCTAGGCCCCAAATGCCATCTTCTGCCTGTCAATGGCTACAGTGGGACATAGGACAGGTCTAGATCTGACTTCAGGGTCAGTGGGCCGAGGGGTGACATTGGAGAAGACCAGCGGTGACATGCCCCTGAGGAAGGAGGGTGGTGGCATAGGTGTAGCCCAGAAATTGAGCTTGGGGGACGATGCCCAGGCAGGGATGGCCAGTCCTCAGAGACATGGGGCCTCCTCTGACAAGCCAGGGGACCCCTGTGGATGAGACCCTCCTTCTTGACTGGGGCCTTGGCCTCTCAACTCCCTTCTCTGGGTTCTGTCACGACAGAACTCCTTCGAGGTCCTGGCAAAGCAGACGGAGCGGCAGAGCCTGGATCTCTTTAGGTACTTCCAGGATGCTGTACAGCTGTGGGAGGCCCACTGGAGCGTGCTGTCGGTGCAGGAGCTGGAGCTTGAGAAGAGAATGGAGCAGCATCGGCAGAAGCAGAGCCAGGAGAACCAGGTGCAGCCACTGCCACCCCATGGCCAGCTATACCCCTGAGATGGTCAGCCTAGAAACTTGGCCAGCTTCATTCATTCATTCAGTGTGCACTTACCAAGCACCTGCTACGTGCCAGGACTAAGGATACAATGGTCATCAAAAGAGGGGCTACACCCACCCTGCCTCTCCCACTACGAACTCCTGGCCAGCAGAGAGGGTAGACACTAGACACCTCCTGGGAAAGAGTCCAGGACTTTGGAGGGCCATAGCTGGAGGGTATTGGTGGGTGGAGAGGGCCTGGAATGGGGTGAGGGAGGGGAGAAGGTGAGGGCCTGACTGACCTATGGCCCAGGCCCCATGTATGACAGTGAGGCCCAGTGGCACGTCCAGGAGGGTCTCTCTAAGGCCTTTGTGAGTGAAAGTGGCATCACGGTCTAGGCTGAGCCATCCTGGGAGGGCCATCCCTGGACCCAGTGGCCAGGGTCCAGTGGCTGTGGCAGTCTTCTGTTTCCTTCAGGTATAAGAGCCCACAGCAGCATTCTTCCCAGTAGATACAAAATCCTGGATGGCAAAACCAGCATTTCCATTAAGCTCCTAAGCCCCAGAGTTAAAACTGCCCATTTCCTCCAGAAAGCGTGGGCCAGGCTAAGGGCCCAGTGGTTCAGTGGGGTTCGGGGATGAACAGGGCAGCCCTAGCCCCCAGTAGGCAAAGAGCCATCAGACTCCAGAGGAGCAGGTGAGTGAGTGCCAGAGTGCCTGGACCCGTCAGCCTCGTCCTCACAGTGGAGGTTAACAGGGGTTGGGCATGCGGGACAAAAGGCAGTGATTACCCACCAGAACAGGAGGCTCAGGTCTGTGGCCAGCAGTCTCCTTCTGGTGGGGACCCCCGGGAAGCCAGGTGAGGGTTAGAGGGAGCCGAGCACGCTTGTTGGGTATTTCATGACTTCTGAGAGTCCACGGAATTGCTTTCTTCCACTATATCCAGATTGCTCAAGAGAAATCATTCTTGGCATCATGGAGAGGCATAAGGAAAGATTATAGTTTAGCAATAGAGTGCAGGGTTCCCCCTTTTAAAGATGGTAAAATTGAGGATATTGAGATGAAGGAAAAAAAAAAGATCCTAGTCCCAAATGTAAAACCGCAAGCTATGAAACTTGTACAGATGGGGTTGTTGAGGCTCTGCTTGGCCATGAGGCTGGGTAGAGAGCAGAAGAAATCTCCCCGAGCCTGTGTAGTGGGTCCCTGGATCTCAGAGTATCTGTTAGAGAGTATGTGAAGGACAGACAGACAGATTGGAGGCTATGGAGCATCTGCTCCTGACCAGTGCCTCTTCTTCCCAGGAGAACCGTGGTACCCCCCCGATCCTGCCTCCATCCAGCACCTAATTTCAAGTGTGACTGTGAGAATGAGCAGGTGCCATGAGAAGGTGTGGAGGGGCCTGAGCAGGCAGGGTGGGGTCATGGACATGTCCATGAGGATGCACATCTGAGCTGGGGAAGGAAGAGCATTCTAGACAGAGAGAAGAGTGTGGAGGTGGTAGAAGGGAGAGAAGGCCCAGGGGACCAGAGTGGAGAGAGTGGGGATGAAGGTGAACCTGATGTCCCTTTTGTAGAAAAGAAAGTCCTGGGCTTGCCCCAGGAGAGTGGCCCTCAGTTTGGGCAGGGCCTCTGCAAGGCAATAAAATGCTATGAGTTTGGTTTCTGCTCTGGTAGCCAACCTGCAGCCCCCCAACACACATCTGCTTCTTCTTGTTTTGTGGACTGCTACCAGGCCCAGGAAGCCAACCTAGATAAGCTTTTGGACCAACTGAGGCAACAAAGCCATGAGCAAACACTGAGGAATCAGCTGGAAAGGGTCAAAGAATTCCTGAAGAACATGAAATTAAGGTAGGTAGACGAGGCCCCCCGAAACCAGAAGAAGATGGCCTGGAGTTCATGTCCAAGCTCATGGACATGATGGTCCAAGGGTGTGCTCAGCAGGGTGGAGTTTAAAATGTTTGCCTGTAACTTTGGAGAATGTTGTGGTCCTTTGCAGCTCTGCTATCAGCTAGTGCAGTAGCTTCAGGGAGAAAGTGTTACACTGATCTGAAAAGTTGATGGAGAAGTTTTAAGGCAATGCAAACTGAAGATCAGGAGCATGGGCTCCTCTCCTACTTTAAAAATGTGTAACATATAAGCTCTCTGTTAAAGAAAACAAAAGCCAGCCAGTGCAAACATGTGGAAACTTTCTCCACATTCCTGCCCAAATACGTGAGAATATACATATATATAACCTCAGGCACATTGCCGTCGAGTGGGTCCTGACCCATAGCAACTCTGTAGAACAGAATAGAACTGCCCCATAGAGTTTCCAAGGAGTGGCTGGTGGATTTGAACTGCCAGCCTTTTGATTAGCAGACAAGCTCTTAACCACTGGACCACCAGGGCTACGTATAAATATTTACACACAAGTATTCTTTAAATACAAGTTGGATTATACTATACACATTGTTCTGTAGGTGTAAATATATTTCAACTTTTAAATGACCGTATAGAATTCCTTAACATTGTTTAATGTGGATGCTTCTTAATGATTTAATCATCCTCCAGTTGATTAGCTTTTTTTAGATTGGTTTCAGTTTCTCAATTTTACACACAGTTCTGTGTGAACTTCCTTGTGTCTTTGTGCCCTTGTACAACTCATTCATTATGCTGCATTCGCAGGAAAGGAATTGCACTGCCAAACTGATTGCAGTGTTTAGATTTAGAAGCATAACTTCAGGTAAATAAGGAACCCCTGAGCCTTGGTTCCTTACCTGAAAAACAAAAATAAAAGCCTGGGCCTTGGACACTTTGAGGGTTTGGAGGGTTGATGCAGGCAAAGCCCCAGGATGGCTAGGACAGTGAGCAGGAAATGAATGAGAGCTCCTATCACAAAAAGACGAGGTAGTGATGGTTCAGTAGTAGAATTCTTTTCCTTCCATATGGGAGACCCAGGTTCAATTCCCGGCCAATGCATCTCAAACTTAGCCACCACCCATCTGTCGGTGGAGGCTTGCATGTTGTTATTATGCTGGACAGGTTTCAGTGGCGCTTCCAGATTAAGATGGACTAGGAAGAAAGGCCTGGTGACCTACTTCTCAAAATCTGCCAGTGAAAACCTTATGGATCTGCAACTGGTCATGCGGATGGTGCAGGACCAGGCAGAGTTTCATTCCACTGTGTATGGGGCTGTCATGAGTCGGGGGCCAACTCAACGTCAGCTAACAGCAACAGCAACAATCACAACGAGCAGAGAACTTCTCCCCTGTATGTTTTCGAAGTTTTCTACAGAGAGCATGTATTTCTTGTATAATCAGAAGAATAGCAAAACAAAACCAGGAATTGTTACTGTTGAAGAGAAACCCAGGCCCTAGCTCTCCGCAGCTCGAAAGACCAAATTTGGCCCTGCCTCTTTGGAGTCAGCAGCACTGCTCCTGGCCCTGGGTCTCTTCCACACAGCTGACCACCCTCCTCCTTAGACAGTGGTCTCACTACCCACGTTGCAGGTATGAAAGTTTTCACTGCATCCTGACAAAAGAAGTGATGGAATATCCAGGAATGATACTGAAAGAGCTCAATTCCTACAGCTCCGCCCTCAGCCAACACTTCTTCGTTCGCGAGATCTTTGAACAGGTATGGAGAATACACCTGGCTGCTCCCAAGACGCAAAAGGGAGGAGATGACTTTTTGTTCTCCTCTGCTGAGATTAACTGCACTTTGGGCCTCAAGGAGTAAGAAGATGAACGTGTCTCTAAAAGAGACCATTTCTTTGTCAGTGTAAAGGAGGTCGAAGGGCTCAGAATGCAGGGCTCGTGGCTTGAATGGGATTGTAATGACAAGGGTTATTTATATGACACTTTAAGTTTCGTTCATCCCGTGCATCATGGCCAATAATCCTAAAATACAGCTCTGACCTACTGTGTTGCTCAATGTCCCTCATCAACTCTACACCCCCTACCAAACCCTACCCACAGTACTTCAGTGGCCATATAGGCCGCCACACTCTCCCACCTTTACTCTCCCACCTTTACTCTCCCTAGTTTGCAAACTCATCCCCCTTCCTGCATGTGCCTCCTGCTGGTCAACCCTTCCTCATGTGGCTGCCTCTTCTGGGATCCTTTCCTTGTGCCACCACATGTCCCCAACCCACCCATACTGCCAGCCCACTTCCAGCAGCCACCCTCCTTGACCCCTCATTTCACCTCCATCCTGCCCTGCCAACACCTCTCCCCTCTCTGAATGTGCTTGTATGTTGCTGGTTGATGTCAAATTCAATTCAGAGCATCCAACTAGAATGTGTTTCCTGAAGGGCAGGTATGTCTTATTAGTTTTATTTCACTTCTTTTGCCCTTAGCACAGCCTTGCATGTAATTCTGACTCAGCAAATGCTCCCTTTGGTGAATGTGTGAATACCTGGGATATCCAGAGTTTGGCTGTTTCCCCATAGATCAGCCAGAGTCCTGCATGGCCAGAGAGCTGACATGCTTGTGGCTGGCACCAGACCTGTCCATAGGTTTCCTATATGCATGGGATACCCAATTCCTTCTTAGAGAATCCCTCTCCTCTCCCTGTTCCTATTGCTTATACACGCTCCCTGTGATACTAATGGGAAGGTTGGCAGTTTGAACCCACCTGGAGGTACCTCAGAGGAAAGGCCTGGTGATCTGCTTTTGAAAGATCATGACCTTGAAAACCCTATGGAGCGCAGTTCTACTTTGCAACACATGGGGCCTCCATGAGTTGAAATTGACTCAACAGCAATTGGTTTTTTTGGTTATAGGTTGAATATTACTATACTGAACACTTTTTTATTATAATATTTCAAGGTGGAGGGCCAAATATGAGTTTATAATTTCTTGCTCTTTGTCCCAGATCGCTACCAAAAATGTATCAGAAGAGGTATAATTCCTTTAATGCCCAAGGTGCTGACTGAGTTTTCTAGTCTGTTTGGGATTAAGAAAAACACACCCTTGGGTTGGGACCATGCTGAAATAAATTGGCCAAGGCCTGTATCCAGTGTTGAAGGAGAGGGACAGGCCCTTCTACTTAAGAAAAAAAGAAGCATTTGGAAGTGGCCCTCTGGTCACTATGTGTCCTGTTCTTTTCCTTGTAGAACCTGGATGGGGAAGTCTTTTTCAGACTCAGGGAACCAGGTAACACTTTCACAGTTCAGGTCTGGCTCTTGCTGACCTTGCTCGTGGATGTTTCTGGGGTGTGGAAGCCTAACCTGGGTTGCATTGCTAACCTGTTTTTCCCTGTGCCCTGGTGTTTGTTGTCAACAGAAACCAACGAAAAGCGCTTTCAGGAGAGAGAGCGAAACCTGAGGAGAAAACAAAGCGCTACCGGTGAAAGAAGCAAAAACGAGGAAAGCCTAAGTAGAGGGGCAAGTTCCCCCAGGCCAGAAGAAGAGATGGAAGAGATGGAAAGAGAAAAATATCAAGAAACCAACCCCTTCGTAAATGAAGAGATGCTGAGCCAGCCAGAAAAATCTGTTCTGTTTGACAAGAGGGCTGAGTCCAGAGAGGGCTCTATTCAAGGGTTAGAGGAGACACAGGTTCACAGAGAGAACACCTCAAAACCATTCCTGACTGAGGAAAACATCATGGCTCAGGAAGAGGAGGAAGAGGGCCTAGAGGAGGAGGAGGAGGAGAAGGAGGAGGAGGAGAAGGAGGAGAAGGAAAAGGAAGAGGAGGAGAAGGAGGAGGAGGAGGAGGAAAACCAGGAGGAGGAAGAGGAGGAGGAGGAGGAGGAAAAAGAAAAGAAAGAAGATGAGAGTGCATCCGCAGACGAGGTAGGCTAGCAACGGATTTGCTCTTTGGTCTGAGAAATTTTGCCATGTTCTTCTGTGTGTGTCCCTAAAACAAGCTGAGGTCCTCCGTGGCCCAGCCTCCGTGGAGGGACATGACAAAGAATTACAAAGGCATTCATGCCCTTTCTCTTTTTGTCAGCTGGAATCCAACTCTTAACTCACGGCAATACTTTCTACAGATTCCTCTTGCTCTCCTCATGTCGCATCCTGCAACCTGCTCTGGGGTCACCCTCAACTCTGGGGTCACCCTCATCTCTCTCCAACCCTCTCCCTTTATCAGCCCCTCTTTATTGTGTAATGGAGTCCCTGGGTAGCACAAATGGTTAAGCGCGTGGCTACTAACTGAAAGGTTGGTGGTTGGAATCTGCCCATAGGCACCTCAAAAGAAAGCCTTGGCGACCCTCTTCCAAAAGATCACGGCCTTTGAAAACCGTATGGAGCAGTTCTGCTCTGAAACACGCGGGCTCACCATGAGTTGGAATCAACTCAGCAACTGTTTTTTGTTTTTTTAATTGTGTAAGTCAACTTAGCCTCCTTGGGTGAGAGAACCCTGGCTTACCCCAGTCTCGCCACTCCTTCTCTCTTCCCATTCTCTGACTGCGTAACACAAAAGAGCCATCGCCATACTGGCAGACAGAACTCTGCTTAGAGAACAGGGAAGGGACTCATATTAATAAATCTTTTCCTCAAAACATATTCAAATTCACAGAACAACAACTGGAAGCCCATAACCATAGAATTGCAAATGATACTTTTTCCTCTATTGCTTTGTGGGCATTGGCACATGAGAATTCTTTTTGAGCAGGGATCCCAAACTCAAATGCCCACAGGCATGTAATAGAAAAGGGGTCTGGAGACCAAGCGTAAGATAGTGAGGAGTGGTGGAGACTGCAGTCCTCACTCAGCCCCAGACAGTGATGCCCTATGGGAATGCAGACTCAGATTTGCCAGATTTCCTGAGAGAAATCAGAATCCAGATTTTTTACGTGGGGGCTCTCAATTCTAAAAAGCACTACATGAGCCGGGGTGGCGAGGGGGATCGGTGGTTCAGTGGTAGAGTTTTTATCTTGTGTGTCAGAGACCTCAGTTCAATTTCTGGCCAGTGCACGTCATAAGCAGCCACCACGCATCTCTCAGTGGAGGTTTATGTGCTGCTGTGATGCTGAACAGGTTTCAGCAGAGCTTCCAGACCAAGAAGGACTAGAAAGAAAGGCCTGGCGTTCTACTTCAGAAACCCAAACAATGAAAACCCTGTGGATCACAATAGACTGATCTGCAACTGATCGTAGGGATGGCACAGGTTTTGTTCCACTGTGCATGGGGTCACCCTGAGTTAGGGGCCAACCTGGTGGCAACAAACAACAACAACAACCTGGGAGAGGGGCTGTAGGCAGATTTGGCCCATAGGTCACTAGTCAAGGAAAGTGTGGTTGGGATCCTAAAATATATTTAAGGATGCCAAGTCTAAAGGCTTGTTATCTGCTTAGGCCAGCGCCAAGGAGGACATGGAGTCCTTCACGACTTCCAGTGGGAACACATATTTCGTCTTCCTGCCCCTGGAAGAAAAAGAGTGTTGCAGGAGGCCCCATTCCTACCACTCGGCCACGCTCTCCAAGGACGCTTGCGATGCCAAATTCTTACAACATGTGATCATTCCATCCAGCCTACTTTCAGAAATTAAGAAGAAGTGAGTAGAAGAACTTTTTATTTTCCTTCTTTTGTCCTGGGTTTCATTAACTAAGTGGAATATTGTAACATTGGACTAGTTTCAGCTGGGAAAAGCAAAGGTGTAACTACGGGGAGGGGTGAGGAACACAGTAAAAAATAGCTAATGTCCAGGAATTAGTCTTTGCAGTTGGCAGTATCCAATGTGTGGGTGACACTCTGTGCCCCTCCCAGGTTCACAGAGCTTCCCCCGCCCTCCTGTCCAAAGGAGGCTGCTGGGCTACATCTATCAAAATTACAAGTGTATTTACATTTTGATTCAGCACTCCCAGTTCAAGGAATCTACTAGGAATGCCTCTACACTGGACGTATGTACGAGGTTATTCACTGCAGCCTTTTTTGTAAGACCAAAAGACAGGGAACAATCCACCTTCCTGAGGGAGGGGTTTGATTACATGAATTATGGTCCATCCACATAATGAAATACGCGATAGTTGGGGGGAAAAAAGGCTCAGAGTGTGCCAATGTGGAAAAGTCCCTTGCTGGTCCTGACTGAGGTCAGGGTTGACCCTTGCCGGTCTCTCCCCTAGGCTGCGACTTGGCTTTTTTGAGCACCTTGAGAAATGGTTTGACCAGTGTGCCATCAACGTCCGGGTCATTGTGGCCACCAAGCTTGAGGAGCTGGAGTCGGAGCTGGAGCTGCGTCTGCACCTGCACCAGCCCAGAGCCCAGCACATTGAAAGAGACATCCATAACGTCAGGGCAGGTAGAGATTCCACCTGGGAAGGCCCCCTCCCCCTCCCTGCCCAAATCCTCCTGTATCACGTGCCTCAACACCACCGTGGCATTTAGCACATCGTTACCAAGCTGTGAAAGATGCGTGTGAGGTGTCATGACCCCCAGGCTCCCAGAAAAAGGTGGCTGAAAACATTTGAAAAGAAATAAGAAGCAACTATATGCTGAAGGTCCCTGGGTGGCTCGACTGCTAACTTAAGGATTGGTGGTTCCAACCCACCTGTTGGAGCCACGGAAGAAAGCCCTGGCTATCTGCTTCTGTAAAACTACAGCCAAGAAAACCCTATGGAGCTCATTTCTACTCTGTAACACATGGGTTTGCCATGGGTGGGAACCACCCAGGTGACTGCAGTGAGTTTGTTTGTTTTCATATGCTGAAATGGAGGGTATCTCCCTGGTTTAGCTCTGTGGAACCCAGATCTGCTCACAAATCCATCAGATACACACCTATGTGGCGGTTGCTCTAGAGGAGAGCCTGTAGCTCAGGGATTAGAGCCCTCAGGCTCAACCTCTCCAGCTGTGTGACTCTGGGCAAATTACCTAACCTCTCTGACCTCCCCTCTCACCTACCAAAGAGGGGTGCTGGGGATAATTTAACCCTCCTTAAGATGGCACAGTGAGAAATCTGTGAATACCGGGTACAAGGTACAGCCTCCACAAATGGTAGCTGTTATTTTCACTTTATAGTTCGTGATACTTAAAGAAAAAAAACGTCGTTTCTTTCTGAGGCAGTGGGCTTCATTAACGTGTGGAACCTTCAGTGCCTGGTGTTGATTTTCACTCTCATCATACGTCATGCTCCATCATAGACCTTTAGAGCTAGCAGAGACCCTCTTGTCCCCCGCATCTGACCTCCCTACTGCCTGGAGCCATGGAAGTGCTGTGGAATCCAACAACTTGGCTTCAAATCCCAACACCACTAACCACTCCTCCCACCTCCCCTTGCAACTAGCTCTTGGGCAAGTTGCTTGGCTTCTGGAACCTCATTGTCGTCATCTGGACAATGTGCACATTAAAATGCTGAGATATGAAAAGGACCCCTCGTACACTGAGTAGATGGTCCCTAATGATGGGGAGCTCCTTCCGTGGCTTCGCCTTTGCTGGTGCCCTGGCCCAGGGTAAACGAGGAAACTGAAGCTAGAGAAACAAAGTCACAGAGTCACATCACTCTTTTTTTTTTTTTTTTTTTGATGATTTTGTTTTTGTTGTTGATTTATGACTTAGGAGACCTTTTGTGTTACAGAGTAGAACTGCTCCATAGGGTTTTCCTGGCTGTAATCTTTGTGGAAGCAGATCACCAGGCCTGTTTCTTCTTTAGTGCCACTGGGTGGGTTCGAACCTCCAACCTTTTGGTTGCTAGCCAAGTGCAAACCATTTGTGCCACCCAGGGATCTTTACACCAGTCATTTTTGGCAGAGCATGGGCCACCCCTTACCTGTATCGCCCCTCCTTCCCATCTGCTCCCCTCTAGCTCCCCCTGTACTCTCCATCTCCCTGGCTTTGCTCTCCTTTGTTCTGCTGCAGGCAGGGTTTCTGCACCAGCCGGGAGCTCCAAACTCACAGCAGATGCCCCTTCCAGCTAGAGACCCTGGGGTAGTGCTGTGATCGGCCTCTCTGGGATCTGCCCCCATTCCCAGGCCAAGCCCTGGCAAGAGTGGCAGGGGCAACATAAGGGAGCTTAACCTGAATAGACACTGTTCTGCAGCTGCTGGTCATTGTCCCAGGAAATGAGTGTCCTGAGGGGACTCTGGACTCAGAGAGGGCCCCAGCTCCCCTGTCCTCTTTCAGCTGAGCTCTTGCTTCACCAAGAGCGGTTGAACAGTCACTGTGCCGGGGTAGTCGAGGCGCTGAAGAAGGAGAGGCTGATGTTCTGCCAGTTCCAAGAGGAGCAAAACACGCGGAGCAAAAACTTCCGCCGCAAGATTTATGACATGGAGCACATCTTCTTGAATGCTTCGAGGAGCCACAAGTAAGGGGCCCTGGGAGTCTCAGTCAGCACTGTGGCTCCAGGAGCCTAACCAGTCTGCCACTTTCCAACGGGCAGTCCCTCCCTGATGGTTAAAAACAGCAGACTAGCTGTGGTGAGTCGATTCCGACTCCTGGGGACCCCATGTGTGACAGAACAGAACCTCCACAGGATTTTCAGTGGCTGATTTCAGGGAAGTAGATCACCTGGCCTTTCTTCTGAGATGCAACTGGGTAGACTTGAACTGCCAGGCTTTTGGTTAGCAGCTGAGAACATTAACCATTTGTACCTAGAAAATCCATTGGGGGCAAGTCGATTCCAACTCATAGCAACCCTATAGGACAGAGTAGAACTGTCCCATAGGGTTTCCAAGGAGCACCTGGTGGATTCGAACTGCTGACCTTTTGGTTAGCAGCTTTAGCCATTAATGGACCCCCTCTAATGGATAAAGGAGCGGCTTTCCAGGCACCCTAGAAGCCTTCTCTTTTGAGTTAACCTCATCAAAAGACTAAAAGGGTAAAACTCCTGTGTGAGAAATCTGTGTTTCCCTAGGGTTCTGTCTGCAATAAGCTTTCTAGAAGGATCTCTGGGGAGACAAAAGGGAATTCTATACAACCTCTGCCTTTCAGAGACTGGGGGTAGCTGGGTAGGGGAGCTGCCCAGGAGGAGAAAAGGATACAAATAACCATAGTGCAAGGGTGCAAATGGCATACTCTGAAAGGGAATGGGAAAGACCATTTCTATCAGGAAATCTGGAAGAGCTTCCTGCAGGAGGTGGCATTTGAGATGAACTCAAAGGTCACTGGGTGTGGGGATGGAGATAAGTGGGGAGGGAGCAGAATTCTCCCATTAGAGAAGCGGCACTGGTCCGGCTCTAGGTGGGGGTGTGCTCAGGGGAAAGCAAGGGACTCCAGGGGGGGTCACTTAGGGATTTGGCAGGTAACAAGTGAGGAGCCATCCCAGGTGCCTCCACAGCAGTCAGCTACACACGGAGCATCTGGTCAGGGGGGACTTGGTTGTAGAATGGGAGCTGGCAGGACGCTCTTCCACGAGAGCACTGGGTACACAGGCACCATAGTGCAGGGGTTGAAGAGAGAGCATGTATTGAAGGAGGACAGAGATTCAGGAGGACCTGGGGACTTGAGGGTGGCAGGGGCCAGAATGGGGAGAGGGGTGCCCTCTGATCCAGCACAATGAAGTTACAGAATGTGTCCAGCACACACTGGTCCTTTGAACTTCTGCCAGGCAGTGGTTCTGGTGGCCCCACGCTTGAGCTGAGCATGTGGAACTCATGTGGCCTGGGAGAGGCTCCCAGACCCAGGTTACCACCCTGTCCCTCCTGTGTCCTGCAGGTTGGTCATTCTCAGCAGCACACTGCACAGGGAGCTGCTTAGCTACGTAGACGTCATCCAGGTGTCCCTGCGCAGCTTCCGGCAGTACTTGGAGGAAAGTCTGGGAAAGCTCCGCTATACCAACATCGAGTTTGTCAGGCACTGCAGGTGGGAACCAGCATCATCCCGGGGCCTCTGTGAGCCACCAGGGTTCTGGATGGGGACATGGTCTTGTATCTTCCTTATTTTTTGCCCTGTAATCTTTTTTTTTTTTTTAATCTTAGCTCACTCCTAAATTAAAAAAAAATCCTGGATTTAGTCTTTGACATTTGTGATAGGCTAGATTTGTTTTTTAAAATCTTATATTTTTTAAATCAGAAAGCTTATGTTCAATGTAGCATAATCAATCAAAATTATATAAAAAAAGCAAAATGCGCTCTCCAAGTATACACGTTCTGTGCGCCCATATGTACGAATACGTAAAGAAAAGCACATTAGTTTTGTACAGAAATGGAATCCTAGTAAACATGTGACCACCACCGCTGGCACCTTTTATGTTGGTATCTGCAAATCTTGCGTTTGTTCAGATTTTTCTAGTTATAAAACTAGTATGTGGTTTTTGTAGAAAATTTGGAAAATAATGAAAACAAGAACTGTAATTTGACGTATGTTAGGCATCTCTGTCTTCCATACTGCAGCACGATGCTCTCATATTTTAGCCTCATTCTGGCTATCTTTCTCAGATTGTCCTTCCTATTCATAGATTAGCTCTTTAACTGTGTTTAATCTCTTGCTGAGTTCATTCCTTGAGTTTTCAATTTTAATTATTACAGATTTCATTTCTGGTTATGTTGATTGTTTTTCAAAACTGCTCACTTCCTGCTCATATTTTCGGGCTTCACTTTTACTTCTTTGAACATGTTCATCTTAGTTATTGTATAGTCTATGTTTGATAATTCCAATATCTAAGGTATTTGTGGTCTGTTTCTGCTCTCTATTGCGCTGATTCACGCTCATGATATTTTGTTTCCTTGTGATTTTTTTTCCCCCTTGAGCTTCATGTTTTCCTTGGAATTTTATTTGTGGCGTTCTTTGAGGCTTGGGCTGACGTTGCGTTCCCCCACAGAGAATTCTTATTTGCTTGTGCCAGGCAGGTGGCAGCACTAACTACCCACAATCATCTAAAATTCTTGGTTTTTCAGATCACCCAAGGGAATATGAATTCAGTTTGCAGTGTGTACGAAGGACAGTTTGTGGTTATGAATTCTCAGGGGAGAAATTTCTGTCCCTCCTTGTCTTCAGATCTAGAAAGTCCAGTGTCCTGGTATCTGGTGGGGCTCATGTCTAATTCACCTTATACTGAAAGTGTAGTCCTCTGGGCTTCAGCCTCATGCTGTCTCTCTCCCTGTGCTGCCATCAAGGCTGACACTCAAAATCTCCAAGGCAAAAGCCAGCTTGGCAATCACTCACATTCCAACGGACCTCTTGCTCATGGGGGGACTCTGTAGAATTCTTGCCTTTATGCAGCCCAGAGCAAAGTGGCTTTATTTTAAATTTTACCCAGCATTGTATTTGTTTTAGTAAGGTCTGACAGGGTATCTGATCTGACAAATTGGCAGCAATGGAAACTCTACATCATTTATGTATCCCTGCTCCTGTAGGTTGAGCTGCCTGCACTGATTTGCCCATGATTTTGTACTTTTAGTCTAAAGCCTTGGAAACCACAGCATTTGGGATAGGCGGGAAGTTACAGTCTGATCAGTGACTTGTATGTCTTTCAAATAATTTTCAGATTGTTTTCGGAGGGAGGCAACTTCTCTGCTGAAGAAATCGACTCACTGTGTAGTAGGCTGGAGAAAGAAGCCTCCCGGATAGAGTTTGTTGAAAGTTTAATAATGATCAACATGGAGAAGATGGAGAGCGAGTACCTGGACCAGGTGGGTGAGCCCTGCCCCAAGCCCTCAGCCAGGACACTGGGCTACAACATGGTCACCTTTTTCAGTGCCAGATGGGAGGGTCAAGCCGCCTTTTCAACCATTAATTAAGCCTTTCGTTTCTACTTCCAGAGTCCAAAAAAATCTAAATTAAGCGCCCCTCTTTTACTTTTGTTCTTTCTCTACAGGCCAATGATGTCATTAATAAGTTTGAAAGTAAATTCCATAATCTGTCTGTGGACCTCATTTTCATAGAGAAAATCCAGCGATTGCTGACAAATCTGCAAGTGAATATCAAGTGCGAGGTAGGATGGATTCATTCTTCAACCGTGAATATTTATTCGACACCACCTGTATAGCAAGCACTGCCCCAGGTGCTGGGAATATAGGCATGCTCTCTGCCCCAAGGCACTTGCACACCAGCTGGGAAAGACAGAAATTAAACCACAACAGCCACTAACATTCATTGAGTTACTGTGCACCATGCATCATGCTAAGGAGCGTATTTTGACTAGCTATTTTAGTCCTCACAGAAACTGTATGAGGCAAGTACTGTGATTTATCCCCGTTTTAGAAATAAACTGAGGCAAGAGTCATTAACTGATTTGGGCAGGAAAACAGAGCTCTTAAATAGTGGAGCTAGAATTTGAACCCAGGTCTAACTGAGGCCAAAGATCATGGCCTTTACCGTGGACATGCCATCTGTGCCACAAAAGGGGAAGAGTGGGTCGTGGGGCCAGAGGACAGGATCAAACCTGGGCCAGGAAAACCTGAAAAAGTCAAGCCTGTTGCTGTTGAGTTGATGCCAACTCATAGTGACCCTATAGGACAGAGTCGAACTACCCCTACAGGGTTTCCAAGGAGTGGCAGGTGGATTCAAACTGCCGACCTTTTGGTTAGCATTTGAGCTCTTAACCACTGCACCACCAGGGCTCCTGGGCCAGAAAAGTGGTGCTTAAACCTTTTGAGGGAGGCTTGAGGAAGAAGTGGCAGCTAGCCAGGCAGGGGGGAGAGGAGCAGAATGTCCTGGAGAAATCATGAAGGAAATTCAGAGGGGCTGGAGCCAAGAA
Source organism: Loxodonta africana (assembly GCF_030014295.1). Classification (NCBI taxonomy): domain Eukaryota; kingdom Metazoa; phylum Chordata; class Mammalia; order Proboscidea; family Elephantidae; genus Loxodonta; species Loxodonta africana. The sequence goes on along the minus strand of NC_087350.1, from coordinate 79,257,667 downwards.
GCGAGAAGGTGAAGAGCCATGAGGCTGGAGGGGGCCAGGCTGCCCAGCAGAGCCTTGTGCGCAGTCTTCAGTGCTGGCAATGACATGGGGGCAGTGGGGCCATTTGCTCAGGGCTGCATTTGGGGAGAGCAGTCAGGCTGCTGGGTGTAGAATGGATGGGAGGTGGGTGGGAGTGGAGGCAACAAGGTGAGGAGGCTGAGATGGAGAGAATAGTGATCTGGACAAGGGTGCTGGCAGAGAAAGCTCCAGTTCCAGAGCTGAGTGATGGTGAGACAAATAGGACTTGGGGTGCATTGGAGAGGGGGGAGCAGAAAGAGGCCAAGGTGAATCCCAGGCCTGGCTCTTCTAGGGAACAGTGTTGAGGACCTTCTGGGTGCTGGAACAAGCAGAGATGAAGTGATCGGTCCTGTCCTCCAAGCGCTTGCAGTGTCAAATGAAAGGGTTTGCTGAGATCTCAGGTTTTGGGGTCAAATAGGTGTAGATTCTAGTCTAGGTGTGCACTGTGGCCTCAAGGCAAGCCTCTTCATTCCCTGAGGGGCCTCCGTTTCCTCATCTGTGAAGTGGAAATCATCTGGTAAGATTATGGCACAAATAAGTGAGCTAATATATGTCAAGCTCTTGGTACAGTCCCTGGTGCATAGTGAATCCTCAGTAAATGGAGACTTTTATGGAGGTGTGAGCAGAGTGTCTCACAGTGGAACCCTTAAGTCACCCCAAGATGGGGGAAAGGAGGGCCAGCTTCATGGAGCTGGGCCAAGGGTCCCAGCACATGACCCCTACCCCTTGTCTAAGGAGCGTGTTCCTAACTGTCCTCCAGCTGAAGCTGTCACAGATTCCTTTTTCTGAGCCTCCCTGGGCTGGTATTTGGGGAATGTGTAGTATACAGTGGTTTCATCTTTTAACTCATAAAACCATGCTAAACAAAATACATTTTCATTATGGAAAATATTGAACACATACAAAAGGTAGAAAATAATCCATATTTCTATCAGCTGGTAGTAACTCCTGCTAATTTATATATATATATATATATATATATATATATATATATATATATATATATATATAAATTGGGGAAAAAAACCCAGAAAATTGGCCTCTTGCTATGCATACAATTTTCTAAGCTGTATAATCTTGAAAAAATTCTTCTAAAACACCATCTTTTTAATTGTGATGAGTATATGTATAACAAAGCATTTGCCATTTCAGTACTTTTTTTACCTGTGTAATTCAATGACATTAATTACCTTCACCACATCGTGCAACCATCACCACCATCCATTTCTAAATTTTCCATCACCTTTAACACCATTTTGATGGCTTCCCTCTCCCAGATGTGTTGCAGTTTTACTTAACCATGGTTTTTTGGAGGAACCGTTAGGTTGATTTCCCTTTTGCATTATGGCGTGTATACTTGCACAGGAACTTGATTATGTCCTTAGGCTAACCTGCAACAATTAGAATTGCTGGGTCAGAGTAGGAACCTTTTAAGGCTCTTTTTGCACACAACCAAGCCACTTTCTAGGTGACTTCTATAGACTTGTCTGTTCCCAGCAGTACCTGGGCGCACCCTTCTCAAAACTGTGGGTTGCCAATTTTATTTTTAAACTTCAACTATTTGATAGTGTGGCCCTGGAAGCTAAAAACGAAGATGGAGCTACTTATGCCCAGTCCAGAAGAGCATAGCTGCTACCTGGTTTCATAAGGCAAAAGTTTAAGATAATAAGTAACCTAACTTTTAGAAATAGTAATTAGCTTGTTTCTGTAGATTTATGTAGATAATCAACAGTTCCTGCTCTTTAACTCCTGCATTCCTGCATTTAACTCCTGCCTGGTTATCTGCCTCACTCAGCAGGCACAGACCCTGCCCCAGAAAAACTGCAACATTTGTCTTTTTAAGCAAACTGATGTTTCAGAGAAGAAAGGACTTTGAAGGACATTTTCCTGAACCTCTGAAAAACAGGCTAAAACCACCCAGACATCTCAGATTCTTTGTTCCTCTTTGACTGTATTAACCCTGATGCTGCCACACTTCTTTGGAACACACTGTTGAGGCTGTATGTTCCCTGCTCTGGGCATCTCGGGGAATTGTTGATTGAAAAATAAACCTCTAGTAATATTTTTAACTTTGTTTCCATTCCCAGAAATTCTTTTACAATAGTAACAAAAAAAAAAAAAAAAAGCTTTTTTTTTTTTTCTCCTTTTTGGCACTGATCTAGTTTCTAGTAGGTTGTATGGGGTATGGATTATTTTTCTTTTCCCCTGATTTCATTTTTCAGTGCTTAATCCATTTCCCAGATAACATGTTTGCTGAACATTTTCCTGATCAAAACAAGTATACTAGAAACAAAGTCTGGAACCTCTGGTTTTCTAGGTGGCAAAATCTAATTTGCAAGCAGATGAATTAAATTCTTCTCTGGAGCAACTTCAAAGCAAGATAGAGACCTGTCGAAACTCAAGAGATAAAACTGTAAGTGCTCAGTAGATACCGAACAGTGAATAGCAAGGATGCCTCATGCTAGAACCATAAACTTGAGATTCAACTTACATCTGTGTTCAAGATGTATTCAGGATTTCTTCGGCACCAGGGAGCCCTGGGAGCCTTGCTTGGAATTAAGGAAGAGAAGAGAAACAGCTGCCCCCCAGCCCACAGCCACCAGAAGGCATGTGGAGTCCAGTGAGTGTGAGGGTTTGAGTGTGGCTTCCTTTGACCTCACCGTCCCCCCTCCCCATGTGACCGGACATCCCTGGCTTTAATCGGAATCCAGCCCTGCATAAATTCTGTCCTGAACGGCTGCTGGAGCCCTGGTGGCGCAGTGGTTAAGTGTTCAGCTGCTAACCAAAAGGTCAGCAGTTGGAATCCACCAGCCACTCCTTGGAAACCCTATGGGGCAGTTATACTCTACCCTATAGGGTTGTTATGAGTCGGAATCGACTCCACGGCAACAGGTTTTTGGAACATCCATTTTCTGTCTGATTTTTCATTTGATCCTTTAGATCTTAGCACATAAACTGGTTACTTCTGTTTTCTACGCATAAACTGTGAAAAGTCCAAATTGGAACAAAGTTTGGGAGAAGTGAGGTACTTTGTAAGTAAGTGCCTAACTAGCACCCTGGGTCTCTGGATGTTTGTGTGCTTGTCTTTCTGCCACTCCTGCTCGTCACTGACCTGCTCCACCGGCCCTGATCACCCTGAGCAGCTCAGCTGGGCACTCCAAGAGCCGGGGCCCCAACCCCACATGCTTCTTCCTCACCGCTCTCTCCTCTTCCATTTCAGTGACTCTGAGTTGTGGTTTTATTGTTATTGTGACTGAAAGCACATTTGTTTTTCTCTTTATTGCTTTTTCCTGCAAAGTAATGCATGCTTCTTTAAAAAAAGTTCAAATGACCCACAAAGTATAGAGTGGACAACGAGCAGTCCTGATGTTATTATTCTCGTGTCTGCAGAAAGCAATGTCGAATGAACCACATCCCATATCTCGTGTGTGCGTGTCTACAGCTTCACCGGTTGTTTGCCCTACAGTGGAGATGTGCAGGGAAGACGGGTGTCTATTCTTTGCCCATAACTTTCCTGGGCTCCATTAGGAACTGCCACCTACTGGGCAGCAGATGACAAATGGTTAATCTGATGTGATCTTTTAAACAGCTCTTTAGAGAAAGCTCTGCCTCACCAAATCGAAATGTTTCCTGTCTCAGATTTCCTCACCACCTACCTCCCTGCCCTGCCCTCTCCAGATAGTACCAGAGTGTATGTGGAGCACAAGGGAGCCCGGTGGGGAGGGCGTGAGCTCATGTGTGCTGGCCTGCCTGTGCTGATGGGGGGACCGGTTTGACAGTTCCACAGAGTAGTGATTAAAACTAAGAGGTTAGGAGATGCTAGTGATGTGTTGGATACTTGGTGAAGGTGAAGATACTTGGGGTATCCCCCTGTGTATCTGTGGGGCATGGTCTGTGAAGTCACTGCTCCAAGGAGGGGTAGGGAGCGTATTAGACCTTGTAAAGGAAATGGCCACATCGCCTTCCAGAAAGACTGTGGTGGTGTCATTCCTACACACCCTTACCAGCCTTGGGCCAAATGTTTCCTTCTAAAGGAATAAACATACACTGTGTTAGAGCTGGAAGAGACCCTAGGCAACATCATGTGAATCCAATTCGTAGATGGAGAGGCTGAGTCCAGCAAGTTTAAATCATTTGCCCAGAAACGAACTTGTAGAGCCAGGAATAGAATGCCCGATGCCCACATCAGTGTTGGATCTGTTTCCCCTGTGCAGCGTCTGAGAGAGCCAGCCCGGCGCCCCGATTCCCCAGGCCCCAGCAAGTGAGAGGCCTCCATGGAGCCAAGAGGCATCCTCTCCAGTTCAGCCCCTGTCCTGCAGTGCTGGGGGAACCAGCTAGGGCTTGAAGCCCAGACTCGCCCAGGTTCATGGGGCTTCCCTCGCCCTCCCTCAGGCTGCTTCCTTGTGGCTTCTCCTCTGTGTTCTCTCTAGACAGTGACCACAGATGATGTCCTCAGCTTTGTCCGAAGCTGGATCACAAAAGTGAGCAAGAGGATTCAATACCTCAACTGCAGCCCGGACCTGGTGACCGTGACTCAGGTGGTCTTTACTGTAAGGAACGGGAAGGGGCAAGGGAGAAGGGGGACTTGAGCTGCTGAGTCTGGGTTCTAAGGAGATCTGCAGGGCTCAGCAGAGCTGAGGGGGAAGAGAGGATTTCTGGGCCCCTGTTGGATATCAGACCTACTGGGAGGTCTTGGAACGGTCACAGCCTGGAGTCAGACTTGGATTTAAATCCCAGATAGGCCACTTACCTGCATGGGGCTCTGAGGAAGCCCCTTACCTCCTGCCACTACCGCCTTATGTCCATCAGGACCCTCAGCTCACCTCACCTGCTTGAGTCTCAGGCTGGCCCCACTGTCTCTTCCTTCCCACCAGCACCCATGAGCAGCCACTGACTTTCCCTCACCACCTCATCCAAGCCCCCCATCCCTGCCCCACTGGGCTTCCTGTGTCCTCTCACCATCACCACCACCCCATGGCCCATTCTCCAAACTGGAGTCAGGCCAAAAATTAGAAAAGGCCAGTCTGACTGTGTCACTCCTCTACCCTCAGGGTCAAGTTTAAGCCCTTTTACCTGACACAGGCTGTCCCCATTTAACAGGCTGTGTCCCTCAAGACTGTGAACTCCAAGAGGGCAGAGCCCACATTGCCCTCACTCCACACCCACATCTCACCCAGGCTTTGCACACAGGAGGTGCTCAGTTGATTCCTGGGGAGGGTCACAGAGCCAGTGACATGCATAAGAGAATGCCCCTCAAGTTCTGCGCTAGCCACCTCCAATCCTTGTCTCTCACAGTCATGTTTTGAAGCAGCCCTGCTATGGGGATGCACTTTCCACCATGCAGCCAACACTAAGGGTCCACTGCACGTCCATTACTGAGTCTAGCCTGGGTCCTTCCCTCGAGGGGCTTACAGCTTATCGCTGAGACCAGACACAGAATAAAATAGGGAACGGTTTAACTAAACACTAATTGTCGGCCACCAATTCGACCCTTTCTCTGAGACGCAATTCATGGGGAAGTTGGCCACTCATTCATCCAAGCATTCATTCATTCATTCAGTCAGTCATCTATTTGGTCAAAAACACTGCTTGGGCACATCTGTGGGGTTGGCCTCACAGACCTGCGACCTTCAGTCTCACTTTAATCTCACAGAAGGTGCTGGAACTTTTCCTTCATAGCACCGATCCCAATTTTGACCAAATATTTATTTGGATTAGTGTATGTTAAGTACCTTCCCCTGGCTAGAGTCTAAGCTCCATGAGGACAAGGGTCATGTGTGACTTCTTCCCCACTGTGTCCTCAGGAGCCAGGACAGAGTCTTGCAGAGAGCAAACACTCAGGAAACATTTTTGGAGCTGCTCATGCATGCATTCATATTTGAATGGATGAATGAACAACCCTCTAAGGGAGAGATGATCATCGCCATTTCATAGAAAAGAAAAGGAGGCTCAGAGAGGGTGGGTAGTGGTGATGGGTCTAGGAAGTGGACCCAGGCCTGCCAGTCTCCCCAGCACCTGGATCGGTCCTCACATACTGTGCCTCTCCTCTCTGGCCTGCAGGACCACATCATGACTGAACCAGAGGTGGAGAGTGACATCTTGGTGTCATCAGAAGTCCTTGAAGAAGATGCCAAGGTGGACGTGGTCACCCCGGAGTCCTTCGCCCAGCCGAGCCGCATGGGGAAGTCCATGATTGAGGACCCAGTCGTGGAGGTGGTCAAAAGGATCCTGCAGTGAGTGGTCCTGGGCACATAGTGGGGCCCTGCATTGTGGCCTACAGCCCTGAGCCTTCAAGGGGTGGCTTTGGAGGCCCATGCCTGAGTTTCTGTGTGAGCCCCACCCTGACAGCCTTTGTCCTCAGGCAAGCGGCTTGACCTCCTGAAGCCTCAGTTTCCCCATGAGGACACGATGGTGTCCAGTGCCTGTGTTGTCCTCACAGTCATTTCGGAAAAGCTCACATCCTTTCGTTCGCTTTCAGACTTCCTGACACAAAATCCTCAGGCCATTTGTGTGAAAAAGATCGGTCTCAGACAGGTAAAAGCGAATAGGGCTGTTGGTCTCTGGGCAGCCGGCGGTGGGGAAGTACAGTGCCACGTGATCCATCCTCACCTCCTGTCTTCTGCTCTTGTCCTGGGCACTCATCCCCAAAGGCTTCAAGCGACCTGGGCGCCAGGGGGAGAACTCCCTGAAGAAGGCCTTGTCCGTTGCCAGTGCCATCTCCGTAGGGAGGTAGGGACACTGGGGTAGGACAGGCCCCTTCTCCCAGCCAAAGCTGTCCTGGAATCTTCCCTCTCAGACCCTCACCCTGTCCCCAGTAAACGGAGGCCAGAGAGGACCTCGTTGCTTTACCAGACTTTGTCCTCAGCATGCAGCACTGGGGCTCTGGCTCCGAGACTCTGACACGACATTAGTTAGGCTTGAGCTTATTCCTGCTGTGTGAGGTCTTTCACACAGACCTTCCATCTTGAGAACATGCCTGGGGGCTTAGTGATTTTCGGTGGTGACACCTGGTGATCCAAATCCCTGTCAAACACACACATCCTCATGGTTAGAAAGAGGGACAGCTGAGCCACAGAACAGGTGGTTTTCCTTGGGTGTCATGAAGGAACTGTAGAAGTCCTGTGCCTTGGTGTTCTGGTGGTGTGCTGTGTTCTCTAAGCTGTCCCACACACTGTCAGGCCTCCAGCTGGCTGACCCACGCACGAGGATTTTATAGAAGGCGGGTGACAGAAGACACATGGCTGAACAAACTATCTTGGTCTTCTATACACCATGGTTAGCATGGTTTAATATGCAGTTTTGCGAAAGTGGCAGTGAGAGAAACCACTGCTCGGTTAGAAAATGTTTGGGTGTCCAATAAAATAGAGGCCTTCTCCCATGCAACACAGGAAACATTGTTGTTGGTGTTAGTTGCTAGCTAACCAGTTGTTAGCGACCCCACGTGTGCAGAGTAGAACGCTCCACGTAGGGTTTTCCAGGCTGTGTGACCTTTCAGAAGCAGATCGCCAGGACTGTCTTCCGGGATGCCTCTGGGTGGTTTCGAACTGCCAACCTTTCAGCTAGTAGTCAAGCGCTTGTGCCACTTAGGGACTTCTCATTTGGGACAAACTTATACTCAAAAAAGTATCTGTTGCTTATCTGAAATTCAAACTAGGCATTCCATTTTTATTTGCTAAACTTGGCAACCCTACATGTTGCTCAACCTGCTTCTCTTTGCACATTTCTGGGCCTGTGCACTTCTGCCCTTCTGCCGTCTCTCAGTGGCGTAAGTTTGGTTTTATCAGTTTATGGCTTCTTTACCAACAGTATCTTCAGAGGCGCTGAGGAGTGTGGAGGTATCCGGAAGTGGTTGGTCCCAGAAGGGAGTTAGGTTGCCCCATGGGTGAGCCCATCCCTCCAGTGACCCAGCGCGGGCCTTGAGGCCCCATCTGCTTGTTGCCTATCCTCAGTCCCCAGGGCACTGATCTGCCTTTGTCGCACAGCTTTAGCCGGTACTCCAAGCACAACCGAATGGACAAGAAGTACCAGATACTTGGGGAGAAGTCGCCTCCTCCAGCCCAGTAAGTGTCCAGGCGCTTTTCCTTTTGCTCCATTTAACCTGTTGTTTCAGTCAAGGGGTGCCTAAACCAGGCCTGGCTAAGGGGAAAAATAAGGAGGGATGGAGCACAAAAGTAGAAGGAGAGGGGGAGGGGAAGGGGAGACAGTTAAGGGTCAAAGTCAGTTTGTCTCAGGCCATTTCACCTAAATTTGTTGAGTGACAGACACATTCATGAAATTTCACATTTTCTAAGGTAAGCGTTTCATAGGTCCTAGGAGGGTGGCACACCCCTTTGATGTTTGTTTTCGTAAATTTTTCAATCTCCCCACCACTCCACATACATACTTCTCCTTTCCTCTATTTAAAGTTCAGTGGTTAAAACAAAATCTGGTTCACTTAGTATGGCTTCATTTCAAGCAAACAAGTAAAATTTCAAGTTCAGAAAATGAGAACTATTAGGAAGCTATCAAGACCTACAAAGGGACCCCCCGCCTGTAATTAAAGGAACCCACGGTCACAGCACCCCTTGCCTGTCAGCCCTTTTACCCCTTGGGGTTTACCTGTGGGATTTTGTGAACCATGCACAGTAGGGTGCCTTTTACACACAGGTGGCAATACACATATAAAATGTTAACTGTGATTGTCTCTAGATAATTAGCTTGTCTGGTATTAGTTTTTCCTCCTTGACTTTCAGTACATTTCTAATTCTCTCAAATTACAGTGAGTAAATTTTAAAATGAAAAGATCAAATAACTGGTAGATGTAGACTGTAGAAATGTGGCCGACAGGGATGCGGGTGCACAGCAGTCACTGCGTCCCTTTATCGTCAGAGGTGGTGAAAAAGCCCATGTCCTGGAGCCACGTGCAGGTCTAAGGCGTCCGTTCCACTTTTCGTTCTTACTTTGGAAGTGGTTGACCTGACGGACCAGAATATCCACTGGGCCTGTGCAGATGTGCTAAATGAGGCTCCGGTGCGCATGCAGTCGGCCTAAGAGACAGGGTTTCCAGAAGGCGGATGTTTGGTTCTCCGAGAAGTCCTGTTCATTTGATTAATATTTATATGAAACATTCTGTCTTCTTTCAATAAACACTGAGGCCCTGACAGGTGCAGGGGCTGCCCTGGGGTGTCCTTCTGGACTTTACAGTCAGCTGGGAGAGTTGGGTGGCAGTTAGCTAGACACACAATCGGTCCCAAATCTGCTGTGGGGACGCTGTAGGGCAGAGGTGTACTCTGAGAGCATCAGAACTGAGGGCAGGAAATGACACTGCCAGGATGTGAGAAAGAGTGGCAGAGACTAAGAGGAAAGTGAGCAGTGTTCTCTAGAGAGGGACTAGCTTATGCAACAGCCCCGGGGTGAGAGTAATGACTGGGAGTGATGAGGCTGAAGTGCTGAGGATCAGACAGGCCAAAGGGAAGCTGAAACAGCAGAGAAGCTTTTAAGGGCTCAAACCCAGCTTGTTACATAAGGTTAGAGACATTAAACTTGAGAAATAGAAACGCTGGGTAGGAACACCTTGGGCAACTCTGATTCTGACTAGGCAGCTGAGTGTTTGCAAGGGACCCCTTTGGTTCTGTGTGTGTTGGTGTGTCCAGGCCCCTCAGGTCTCCCTCACATGTGTTGCAGGCATTTTAAAGGGATCATCCTGACCCTCCTCTGGGAGAGCAAAGAGCTGCTGTTGACTGTCATCGAGGTGAGGGCCGGCCGCCCACCCCTCTGCCTGCTGCTGGCCACACTTCCCCAGCTGCCTCTGCCTCCTGCACTCTGCTGAGAGAGGCTGAGCAGGAAAAATGAGAAAAGGGGATCCCACCCCCGACCACCACAGCTACCCAGCTTCTGTCATTCTGTGTGTGGTGTTTTTCCTCCCAGAAACTTCATTCACTCATCGGTTTATTCAGTCACCACACATTTCCTGTACACCAACTGCATGTTACATACTGAGTGTGCCAAGAGGAAGAAGCCCAGCTTCTGGCCCCAGGAGCTTTGTGCCCAGCAGGGGAGCAGACAGGCACAGTGGGGCACAGGGAGACAGGCAGGTGGGCTATGGGAGCCAGCTCCTGGGAACATGAGCAAAGGCAAGGAGGTATGGAGACCAGAGCAGAGTGGGGCATGCCAGGAGTACGGGCCAGGCTCCCACAGTGAACATCCAACCTTCTCCTGTAGGAGTTTTACCGCAAGGAGAGGCGCCCAGTCACCAGGCCTGACTGCATGTATGAAACCTTCGACCAGTGTGCAGAGAGCATCGGAAAGAAGATCCTGGAGTACCAGAGCCAGACAGATGAGTACCACAACTCCTGCCTCATCGGTGGGTGCCACGGGAGGGTGGTGTGGCATGAAGCCAGGGTCCAGATTGAGCTAGACCAGGGCCTGATGCCTGCATAAGACCCTCCTCATCAGGAGGGCACAGAGGGAAGCCAGAGAGCCCTCCCTATGAAGAGAAGAAATCTTGGATACGGTAAAATCCTTGACCAAGCATGATGTCCTTCTCCAGGGATTGGTCCCTCCTGATAACAAAGTACGTGAGACGAAGTCTCAACCATCCTTGCTTCTAAGGAGCATTCTGGCTATACTTTTTCCAAATCAGACTTGTTCATTCTTTTGGCAGTCCATGGTATAGTCAATATTCTTCACCAACGCCGTAATTCAAAGGCATGCATATGAGGAGATTGCAAATAACCATGGCTTGGGTCAGGCACACTTAATCCTTGTCTTAGTTATCTAGTGCTGCTATAACAGAAATACCTCAAGTGGATGGCTTTAACGAAGAGAAATTTGTTCTCTTATAGTCTGTTGTTAGGTGCCGTTGAGTCGGTTCCAACTCATCTCGACCCTATGTACAACAGAACAAAACACTGCCCAGTCCTGCGCCATCCTCACAATTATTATGCTTAAGTCCATTGTTACAGCCACTGTGTCAGTCCCTCTCGTTGAGGGTCTTCTTCTTTTTCACTGACCCTCTACTTGACCAGGCGTAATGTCCTTGTCCAGGGACTGATCCTTCCTGATAACATGTCCAAAGTATGTGAGACATAGTCTTACCATCCTTGCATCTAAGGAGCATTCTGGTCATATTCATTGTTTTAGCAGTCTATGGTATATTCAATGTTCTTTACCAACACCACAACTCAAAGGCATCAGTTCTTCTCTCGTCTTCCTTATTCATCGTCCACCTTTCGCATGCATATGAGGCGACTGAAAACACCATGGCTTGGGTCAGGCGCACCTTAGTCTTCAAGGTGACATCTTTGCTTTTCAACACTTTAATGAGGTCTTTTGCAGCAGATTTGCTCAATGCAATGCTTCTTTTGATTTCTTGACTGCTGCTTCCATGGGCATTGATTGTAGATCCAAGTAAAATGAAATCCTTGACAATTTCCGTCTTTTTCCATTTATCATGATGTTGCTTACTGGTCCAGTTGTGAGGATTTTTGTTTTATGTTGATGTGTAATCCATACTGAAGGCTGCGGCCTTTGATCTTCATTAGTAAGTGCTTCAAGTCATTTTCACCTTCAGCAAGCAAGGTTGTGTCATCCACATATCACAGGTTGTTAATGAGTCTTCCTCCAATTCTGATGCCCATTCTTCTTCATATAGTCCACCTTCTCGGATTATTTGCTCTGCATACAGAATGAAGAGGTATGATGAAATGATACAACCCTGACACACACCTTTCCTGACTTTAAACCATGCAGTACCCCCTTGTTCTGTTAGAATGACTGCCTCTTGATCTATGTACAGGTTCCACATGATCACAATTAAGTGTTCTGGAATTTCCATTCTTCACAATATTATCCATAATTTGTTATGATCCACATAGTCAAATGCCTTTGCATAGTCAATAAAATGCAGGTAAACATCTTTCTGGTATTCTCTGCTTTCAGCCAGGATCCATCTGACATCAGCAATGATACCCCTGGTTCCACATCCTCTTCTGAATCCAGCTTGAATTTCTGGCAGTTCCCTGTCAATATACTGCGGCAGCCACTTTTGAATGATTTTCAGCAAATTTTACTTGAATGTGATATTAATGATATTATTCAATAATTTCCACATTCGGTTGGATCACCTTTCTTGGGAACAGGCATAAGTATGGATCTCTTCTCGTCAGTTGGTAGCTGTCTTCCAAATTTCTTGCCACGGATGAGTGAGCACTTCCAGTGCTGCATCTGTTTGTTGAAACATCTCAATTGGTATTTCATCAATTCCTGGAGCCGTGTTTTTCGTTGGTACCTTCAGTGCAGCTTGGACTTCTTCCTTTAGTACCACTGGTTCCTGATCATATGCTACCTCCTGAAATGGTTGAATGTCAATCAATCCTTTTTGGTTTGGTGACTATGTATTCCCATCTTCCTTCTTTTTTTTTTTTTTTTTAATTTTTATTGTGCTTTAAGTGAAAGTTTACAAACCAAGTCGGAATCTCATACAAAAATTTATAAACACCTTGCTATATATTCCTCATCGCCCTCCCCATAATGAGACAGCAAAGTCATTCCCTCCTCTATTTCTTTTCAAGTCCATTTGGCCAGCTTCTGACCCTCCCTACCCTCTCATCTCCCCTTCAGACGGGAGATAGCAACATAGTCTCATGTGTCTACTTGATCCAAGGAGCTCATTCTTCACCAGTATCATTGTCTATCCCATAGTCTAGTCCAATCCCTGTCTGAAGAGTTAGCTTTAGGAATGGCTCCTGTCTTGGGCTAACAGAAGGTCTGGGGACCATGACCTCCAGGGTCATTCTAGTCTCAGACCATTAAGTCTGGTCTTTTTACAAGAATTTGGGGTCTGCATCCCACTGCTCTCCTGTTCCCTCAGGGGTTCTTTTTTGTGTTCCCTGTCAGGGCAGTCATCAGTTGTAGCTGGGCACCATCTAGTTCTTCTGGTCTCAGGCTGATGTAGCCTCTGGTTTATGTGGCCCTTTCTGTCTTTTGGAATCGTAATTACCCTGTGTCTTTGGTGTTCTTCATTCTTCTTTGCTCCAGGTGGTTTGAGACCAATTGATGCATCTTAGATGGCCGCTTGCTAGCATTTAAGACCCCAGACGCCACTCTCCAAAGTGGGATGCAGAATGTTTTCTTAATAGATTTTATTATGCCAGTTGACTTAGATGTCCCCTGAAACCATGGTCCCCAAACCCCTGCCCCTGCTACGCTGGCCTTCAAAGTATTCAGTGTATTCAGGAAACTTCTTTGCTTTTGGTTTAGTCCAGTTGTGCTGACCTCCCCTGTATTGTGTGTTGTCTTTCCCTTCACCTAAAGTAGTTCTTATCTACTATCTAATTAGTGAAAACTGCTTTCCCTCCCTCCCCCACCCGTAACCACCAAAGAATATTCTCTTCTCTGTTTAAACTATTTCTCGAGTTCTTATAATAGTGGTCTTATACAATATTTGTCCTTTTGCAGCTGACTAATTTCACTCAGCATAACACCTTCCAGATTCCTCCATGTTAGGAAGTGTTTCCAGGATTCCTCATTGTTCTTTATGGATGCATAGTATTCCATTGTGTGAACATACCACAATTTATTTACCCATTCATCCGTTGATGGGCACCTTGGTTGCTTCCAACTTTTTGCTATTGTAAACAGTGCTGCAGTGGACATGGGTGTGCATATATCTGTTCGTGTAAAGGCTCTTATTTCTCTAGGATATATTTCAGGGGGTGGGATTGCCGGATCGTACGGTAGTTCTATTTCTAGTTTTTTAAAGAAGCGCCAAATCGATTTCCAAAGTGGCTGTACCATTTTACATTCACACTTGCAGTGTATAAGTGTTCCAGTCTCTCCACAGCCTCTCCAACATTTATTGTTTTTTGGATTAATGCCAGCCTTGCTGGAGTGAGATGGAACCTCATTGTAGTTTTGATTTGCATTTCTCTAATGGCTAATGATCGTGAGCATTTCATGTATCTGTTAGCCACCTGAATGTCTTCTTTAGTGAAGTGTCTATTCATATCCTTTGCCCATTTTTTAATTGGGTTATTTGTCTTTTTGTAGTTGAGTTTTTGCAGTATCATGTAGATTTGAGAGATCTGATGCTGATTGGAAATGTCATAGCTAAAAACTTTTTCCCAGTCTGTAGGTAATCTTTTTACTCTTTTGGTGAAGTCTTTGGATGAGCATAGGTGTTTGATTTTTAGGAGCTCCCAGTTATCTGGTTTCTCTTCTGCATTGTTAGTAATGTTTTGTGTACTGTTTATGCCATGCATTAGGGCTCCTACCATTGTCCCTATTTTTTCTTCCATGATCTTTATTGTTTTAGATTTTATATTTAGGACTTTGAACCATTTTGAGTTAGTTTTTGTGCATGGTGTGAGGTATGGATCTTGTTTCATTTTTTTGCAGATGGATACCCAGTTTGTTAAAAAGACTGTCTTTTCCCCATTTCACTGACTTTGGGCCTTTGTCAAATATCAGCTGTTCAAATGTGGATGAATTTATGTCTGGATTCTTAATTCTGTTCCATTGGTCTATGTATCTGTTGTTGTACCAGTACCAGGCTGTTTTGACTACTGTGGTGGTATAATAGGTTCTAAAATCAGGTAGAGTGAGGCCTCCCACTTTGTTCTTCTTTTTCAATAATGCTTTACTTATCTCGGGCCTCTTTCCCTTCCATATGAAGTTGGTGATTTGTTTCTCCATCTCGTTAAAAAATGTCATTGGAATTTGCATCAGAATTATATTGTATCTATAGATGGCTTTTGGTAGAATAGACATTTTTACAATGTTAACCCTTCCTATCCATGAGCAAGGTATGTTTTTCCACTTATGTAGGTCTCTTTTGGTTTCTTGCAGTAGCGTCACGTAGTTTTCTTTGTATAGGTCTTTTACATCTCTGGTAAGATTTATTCCTAAGTATTGGGGCTACTGTAAGTGGCATTGATTTGGTGATGTCCTCATCAATGTTCTTTTTGTTGGTGTAGAGGAATCCAACTGATTTTTGTATGTTTATCTTGTATCCTTATACTCTGCTGAACTCTTGTATTAGTTTCGGTAGTTTTCTTGAGGATTCTTTAGGGCTTTCTGTGTATAAAATCATGTCATTTAGAAATAGAGATACTTTTACTTCTTCCTTACCAATCTGGATGCCCTTAATTTCTTTATCTAGCCTAATTGCCCTGGCTAGGACCTCCAGCACAGTGTTGAATAAGAGTGGTTGATAAAGGGCATCCTTGTCTGGTTCCCGATCTCAAGGGGAATGCTTCCAGACTCTCTCCATTTAGGATGATGTTTGCTTTGTATAAATGCCCTTTATTATGTTGAGGAATTTTCCTTCTATTCCTATTTTGCTGAGAGTTTTTATCATGAATGGGTGTCGAACTTTGTCAAATGCCTTTTCTACATCGATTGAAAAAATCATGTGGTTCTTGTCTTTTGTTTTATTTGTATGGTGGAGTACATTCATTGTTTTTCTAATGTTGAACCATCTCTGCATACCTGGTATGAATCCCACTTGGTCATGGTGAATTATTGTTTTGATATGTTATTGAATTCTATTGGCTAGGATTTTGTTGAGGATTTTTGCATGTAAGTTCATAAGGGATATAGGTCTGTAATTTTCTTTTTCTGTAGTGTCTTCACCTGGTTTTGGTATCAGGGATATGCTGGCTTCACAGAATGAGTTTGGGAGTATTCCGTCCTTTTCTATGCTCTGAAATACCTTTAGTAGTAGTGGTGTTAATTCTCTGAAAGTTTGGTAGAACTCTGCAGTGAAGCCATCTGGGCCAGGACTTTTTTTTGTTGGGAGTTTTTTGATTACCTTTTCAATCTCTTCTTTTGTTATGGGTCTATTTAGTTGTTCTACCTCTGTTTGTGTTAGGTTAGGTAGGCAGTGTGTTTCTAGGAATTCATCCATTTCTTCTAGGTTTTCAAATTTGTCAAGAGTACAATTTTTCATAGTAATCTGGTATGATTTTTTTAATTTCAGTTGGGTCTGTTGTAATATCGCCCATCTCATTTCTTAGTCAGGTTATTTGCTTCCTCTCCTTTTTTTTCTTTTGTCAGTTTGACCAATGGTTTATGAATTTTGTTCATTTTTTCAAAGAACCAGCTTTTGGTCTTGTTAACTCTTTCAGTTGTTTTTCTGTTTTCTATTTCATTTAGTTCTGCTCTAATTTTTATTATTTCCTTTCTTCTACTGTCTGATGGCTTCTTTTGTTGCTCTCTTTCTATTTGTTCAAGTTGTAGGGATAATTCTTTGATTTTGGCCTTTCTTTTTGTATGTGTGCATTTATTGACATAAATTGACCTCTGAGCACTGCTTTCGCTATGTTCCAAAGGTTCTGATAGGAAGTGTTTTCATTCTTATTGGATTCTATGAATTTCTTTATTCCATCCTTAATGTCTTCTATAACCCAGTCTATTTTGAGCAGGGTATTGTTCAGTTTCCAAGTGTTTGATTTCTTTTCCCTGGTTTTTCTGTCATTGATTTCTACTTTTATGGTCTTATGGTCAGAGAAGATGCTTTGTAATATTTTGATGTTTTGGATTCTGCTAAGGCTTGCTTTATGAGCTAATATGTGGCCTATTCTAGAGAATGTTCCATGTGCACTAGAAAAGAAAGTATACTTGGCTGCTGTTGGGTGGAGTGTTCTGTATATGTCTATAAGGTCAAGCTGGTTGACTGTGGCATTTAGATCTTCCGTGTCTTTGTTGAGCTTCTTTCTGGATGTCCTGTCCTTCACCGAAAGTAGTGTGTTGAAGTCTCCTACTATAACTGTGGAGCTGTCTATCTCACTTTTCAGTGATGTTAGAGTTTGTTTGATGTATCTTGCAGCCCTGTCACTGAGTGCATAAATATTTAATATGATTATATCCTCCTGGTATACTGTCCCTTTAATCAATATGTAGTGTCCTTCCTTATCTTTTGTAGGGGGTTTAACTTTGAAGTCTATTTTGTCAGAAATTAATTTTGCCACTCCTGCTCTTTTTGGATTGTTGTTTGCTGGATATATTTTTTTTTCCATCCTTTGAGTTTTAGTTTATTTGTGTTTCTAAGTCTAAGGTGTGTCTCTTGTAGGCGGCATACAGATCATGTTTTTTTTAATCCATTCTGCCACTGTCTGTCTCTTTATGGGTGCATTTAGTCCATTAACATTCAGCATAATTATGGATAGGTATGAGTTTAGTGCTGTCATTTTGATGTCTTTTTTTGTTGTTGTTGTTGAAAGTTTCTTTTTCCCACTTAATTTTTTGTGCTCAGTAGTTTATCTTTATCTATTGTCTTTTCCTCTTATTCGTTTTTGTTGATTTCGTTTCTGCTGAGTCTCTATTTTTTTCTTGTATTTTATTTTGATGAGTAGGATAGTCTCCTTTGTGGTTACCTTAATATTTCCCCCTATTTTTCTAAGTTTAAACCTAACTTTTATTTCCTTATATCGCCTTGTCTTCCCTTCCATATGAAAGATCTATGTCTACATTGCTTAGTCCCTCTTTATTATTTTAATGTGGTCTTCTTTTACAGAATGACATTGCTGTTTCCCCATTTTGAGGGTTTTTTTTTTTTTTTTGGTATTGATTTATTTTTGTGATTTCCCTGTCTGGGTTAACATCTGATTGCTCTGTCCAGTGTTCTAGTCTTGGGTTGATATCTGATATTATTGATTTACTAACCAGAGATCTCCCTTTAGTATTTCTTATAGTTTTGCTTTGGTTTTTATGAGTTCCCTAAACTTCTATTTATTTGGAAATGTCCTAATTTCACCTTCATATTCGAGAGACAGTTTTGCTGGATATATGATTCTTGGCTGGCAATTTTTTTCCTTCAAAACTTTATATAAGTCATCCCATTGCCTTCTTGCCTGCATGGTTTCTGCTGAGTAGTCTGAGCCTATTCTTATTGACTGTTCTTTGTGGGTGACTTTTTGTTTATGCCTAGCTGCTCTTAAAATTCTCTCTTTATCTTTGGTTTTGGCAAGTTTGATTATAAAATGTCTTTGTGACTTTCTTTTAAAATCTACCTCGTGGAGTTCGATGAGCATCTTGGATTGATATCTTCTCATCTTTCATGATATCAGGGAAGTTTTCTGCCAACAAATCTTCAATAATTCTGTCTGTATTTTCTGTTATCCCTCCCTGTTCTGGTACTCCAATCACTTGTAGGTTATTTCTCTTGATAGAGTCCCACATGATTCTTAAGGTTTCTTCATTTTTTTAATTCTTTTATTTGATTTTTCTTCAAATATATTGGTACCAAGTGCTTTATCTTCAAAGTCCCCAATTCTGCCTTCCACTTGCTCGATTCTGCTCCTCTGACTTTCTATCGAGTTGTCTAATTCAGTAATTTTATTGTTAATCTTCCAAATTTCTGATTGATGTCTCTCTATGGATTCTTGTAGCTTATTAAATTTTTCATTATGTTCTTGAAGAACCTTTTTAATTTCTTCAGCTGTTCTATCTGTGTGTTCCTTGGCTTGTTCTGTGTATTGCCTGATCTCTCCTTCCTTATGTCTTGAAGAGTTCTGTATATTCATCTTTTTGAATTCTGCATCTGGTAATTCCAGGAAAGCACCTTCATCCAGAAGATCCTTTGATTCTCTGTTTTGAGAGCTTGTTGAAGCGATCATGGTCTGTTTCTTTATGTGGTTTGATACTGACTGTTGTCTCCGAGCCATCTATAAGTTATTGTATTTGTTTATTTTATGTTTGCTTACTGTATCCTAGTTTCTTGCTTTGTTTTGTTTTGATATGCCCAAATGGATTGCTTGAGTGAGCTAGCTTGTTTTTTTTCGCCTCTCGAGCTCTGACATCCTGTCACCAGATGGCTAGAGCTGTTATCAGGTATATGATCTTATGAGTCCATTCACTTTTCTTGTGTGGATTCAGCTCAGGTGTCCAGGTAGCTGGTCATCAAGTGTGTGGTACAGGCTCTGTCCTACAGTCTTAGAGGGGCAGGAGTGTTTGGTGTAGGTATTGGTATCTGGTTGCAGCAGTGGGTCATGCTCTGAACAAGGCAGGGGGCTGAGAACCGTCCCCCAAGTGTCTCTGAGGAAAGCGCATCCATCTTCCCTAGAGGTGGGTGGGTTCTACAGACAGACCATGGGCACCCACTGCTTTTGGTTGTAAGGACTGGGAGGTACCAGTTATCCTTGGACCCCTGTTGTGGGGGCTGGGTGACCTGAGAGGAGCCACCAGTCCTTAGGCCCCTGATGTGGGTAGGTGAGGACCCTGTTTAATAGGCAAAGCCGTGTCAAATATCAAACACCCACTTCTCCATCGCACAGCTTAAACAGTCACAGTCTGCCAGCAAGGGCCTATTTCCCTGGAATAGGCCCATACAGTCCAAGCAGAAGGGAAAGGTATTCAAAGTTCACGGACCATTTATGCCTGGCCAGGAGCCACTTCTCTCCTGAGATCCCCAGGTTAGTGGAGCTGGCAAATTATCTTTTAACCCCTGTTGTGAATTTATTCCTTCTCCAAGTCCGGGAGCATGGCTCAGGGCGCTCAGATGGGTCTATCACAGGCCTAGGGAAATCAGCCACTGAAGCCAGCTTGGGGGTGGGGGGTGCAGTAAAGTATATGCAAGTACTTAGCTTTTGCCGAGAGTGCTGTTCTTCTCTAGTTCCAGAGACATGAGTAGGCTGTGCAGCTTGGCTGCTTCTCCCTGAGAAAACTGCAGCCGAACTTTACCACCAGCCCACTGCAGCCACTTCCGGGAATGGTGCCTGAGGGATCTCAGTGATTCAGGTCTGGCAACTCCTCTCTGCTTCTGAATGGTCTCACTCTACCCCTGCCACTGAGTCCATTTTCTAACTTTGCCTTTGATGTTCAGGGCTCCTAGGTTGTCATAAATATAATTGTTTCACTTGATTTTTCGGGTCTTTGTTGTAAGACAGATTACCAGAAGTATCTGGCTATTCAGCCATCCTGGCCCCGCCTCTCCCATCTTCTTTTGATGCTTCCTGCATTGTTTAGTATTTTCCATGCAGAATCCAGTCTAGGAGGCTAGAAGTCCGAATTCAGAATGCCAGCTCCAAGAGAAGGCTTTCTCTCTTTGTCGCCTCTGGGGGAATGTCTTTGTCATCAATCTTCCCGTGCTCTAGGAGCTTCTGAGCACAAGGGATCCCGGGTCCAAAGGATGCAAGCTCCTGGCTCTTTTTGCTTGGTGGTAATGAGGTCTCCATGTCTCTGTGCACGCCTCTCTCTTTTATGTCTCAAAAAAGATTGACTCAAGACACAACCTAATCCTGTAGATTGAGTCCTGCCTCATTGACACAACTCCTGAGGCCTGAGGAGGGCCAATCTGACTTCATTAACATCATAGAAGTAGAATTTTCAACACATAGGAAAATCACATCAGATGACAAAATGGTGGCAATCACACAATACAGAGAACCATGGACTAACCAGGTTGACATACAATTTTAGGGGACATAATTAAGTCAACAACAGTCCTCAAAGTGACATCTTTGTTTTTTTTACCACTTTAAAGAGGTCTTTTGAAGCAGATTTGCCCAATAAAATACACCATTTGGTTTCTTGACTGCTGCTTCCGTGGGCATTAAATGTGGATTTGAGGAAAATGAAATCCTTGACAATGTCAATCTTTTCTCCATTTACCATGATGTTGCTTATTGATTCAGTCGTAAGAATTTTTGTTTTCTTTATGCTGAGGTGCAATCCATACTGAAGGCTGTAGTATTTGATCTTCATCGGTAAGTGCTTCAAGTCCTCTTCACTTTCAGCAAGCAAGATTGTGTCATCTGCCTATCTCAGGTTGTTAATGAGTCTTCCTTCAATCCTGATGCTGTGTTCTTCTTCATATAGTTCAGCTTCTCGGATTTATTTGCTCAGCATACAGTTTTAAATATAAACCACATAAAGCTGGGACCCTACTACAGAATAAGGAGAATAAAACATAAACCAAGTCCCTTTGTTCTTTTCTCCATAGGCTGGAAGGAAAACCTTGTTACTGAGTGAATAATTAGGGGCAAAAAAAAACACTAATGAGATTCCCTAACTATAAGCTACCCCGTGTGTGGTTTCTAAACCTGAATTCACATTTCGTGCCTTATCCAAAAACCTCAAGTTGAGACCAGCTTAAAATGATCTTGAGATGTCAGTGCCCCAGATGCTTGGTAGGGACACATGCAATCCTCTCTAGAGAAGCCCACCTTCAACTAAGGCCTCTAAGGGTTCCACAAATAAAATGCCAAGAATAAGAGCTCACAGTAAAAAAAACACAAACACAAGGAAACAAGACACCTTGATCAAGAGGCATCAGAAACAGACCAGCAAAGACTTCAGATATTCACAGTATCAGACAGACACAGGATATAAAATAATGTACTTATTTAAATTAAAAAGGGAATTGAAAATGTGAGTAAGGAACAAGAGAATATCAAAGTGACTAAGTAGATATGAAAAAGAACCAAATAGAATTTCTATGTAGTAAGGACAGAATAATTGAAATTTTAAAATTATGGATGGGTTTTCTACCAGGTTATACACAACTGAAGGTAGAGTTGGTGAACTTGGAAGATAAATCTGAAGAAAATATCTGGAATACAGCATAGAAAGGCAAAAAGATGAAAATCTGGAAGAGAGGAGAAGAGATGTGGGTAAAAGAGAAGATGTAACATTTGCAGGTCCAGAAAGAAAGGAATGAGGCTAGGGTCAAGGCAGTATCTAAAGAGATGAGGGATGAAAGCTTTCTGGAGCTGATGAAAGACACAATGCATTTTAAATGAGCTGAGAAGTCCTTCAGAATATAGGGGAAGGAAAGCTCTTTGAACCTGCTTAACCCAGTATTTTCTATACTGATTTGATCATCGGAACCCTTTCTGATGGAATAGCTATTACCACACTGTAGATCAAGTTTTTTTCCTTTAGGAAACTGCTTTGGACCTTTGTTGGAGAGATCAGCTTAGCAACTTAGTTCTTCCCTGTCCTCTGTGCCCAACCCTCAATTCCTGCAGAATTACGAGTTCAGCTGAGAAGATTTGAGGAGCTGCTGCCCCAGGTGTGTTGGCTGGTGACAGAGAATTTCAAGGAGTACTACTGGAGAAGGTTTTCCTCCTCCATGAATGAGATTTGGGGGCAGTTCCAGGAGCAATTGAAACAGCTAGAGAAAGCTAAGGTGAGGGTCTTCGGACCAGGCATTTCCAATCCAGGACCACCGGTTTTGGGAGTATAGAAATGGAGGCAGGACATGGGCAGGGCAAAGTCCCAGAGAAGGAGATGGTTTCGGCTTGAGATTGTTGGATGTGGGTTGAGGGACACAAGGCACTGGAGAAGTGAGAGCTGAGACAACAGCTTCTTTACAGAAGGCCTTCAGTAAATGCCTTGAATTTAATGGATGGGTCTGCTGGGTTTCTTGGGGCTATGGTCATTGAGATCAACAGTGATTTTCCACATGGATCCTTGGAGCCCATGGGACATGAATGCTGCAAATCTTACTGGACTAAAACCCTAATTGTGCTGAGTTTCCCCTCTTTCTGATCTTCAGAGTTGGCTTCAGCCATGCTCCCATCTTGGCTTCTCTGCTACTCCTCTGCCCATCCCTGACCCTTCACACCAACTAGGTCAGAGGACATATCAGTCTGGCTGTGGCCATAATTGGCAGACAATGTAAGCTACTGAGTTTGTTTTGAGGTAGTCCTGACCTCAAGACGTGGTTAAAATGCCCATTAATTTCTGGCTTGTTTGAAGGATGAAAATGCCCAGAAGCTCCATCCAAATCTTGGACACCCAACAAATTTCCAAGAAATGGAGTCTCTATGCCAACTGGAAGAGAGAAGGCAGGAAGAGCTGGATAGAGTGATTGAGGCAAACAAGGAGAAGCTGGAGGTCAGTAGTGCCATCTACTTGCCAAGTCCAAGTTCTGGAGACCACACTGACCTCTCAAAACATTGCCCCCATTGACAGCCACTGACAGTGCTGAACATGCCCTCTGCCGGCACTCTCACCAGAGCGGTGACTTTTATAGGTGAAAATGGTCACTACTAGCTCTTTTAACTTGCATTTCCTTGATTTCAAAATTAGTTAATTACAAAATTACTAATGAGGAGAGCTTTTTTTAAACTTTTAGGTTCACAGAATGAGGGGAATATTTTTATTCCAAAATCCACTGCTGCTGTATTTCCTTGTCTGTAAAATGCCTGTGTGATTCTCTTGACCACTTTTGAGTCATTTTTTATCTTCAACCCAAATCATCTCTTGGAGGATGCTTCCTGGTAGAGGTCCAGGTGCCAAGTTAACTGGAACACAGATGACACAATGGCTTTGGTCTTGTCTCGCCAGCTGCCTCCACAAAACCTCTCGCCAGAGAACACTCAGCCCCTTTCTCAGCCTGCCTTCTGAGGAAAGTTCCTCTCCCTGAAGCTCTGGGTTCACCATGTTTCCCACAGGAATTCGCCAGGAAATATGGCCGGTTTTTCATAGCCAACCTAGCCAACTTCACTGAGAAATTCCTGCTGCAGTTGGATGAGGTGATCACCATCGATGATGTCCAAGTTCCACGTAAGTGACACAACAAACCTCTGTGTGGCAGGGGGCTCTGTCTCCCATCCAAGACTCCAAGTGGGAAAGAGGGAAGAGAGCCCTCACTTCCCTAAAATTATGGTCAGGTAGAAGTCCCCTTGATCTGAGGCTGTTGAGCAAGGCACAATCAGTAACCTGTTCCTTGCCTACCCAGGGATGGAGCCTCCCAAGCAGAATACATCAATCCTCATAAGGAGGAAACTCGCTGGGCTCTCCCTGGAGGAAGAGCGAGAGAAACCCCTGATTGAACGAGGGAGCAGGTAAGAGCAGAGAACAGTGAGGAATACTACAAATGGCTGCAATTTGCTAGGGGACAGGGCCATGTAAGGGTTAGGGCTCTGAAGTCAGGCAGACCTGGTGACCTTGGAAAGGTATTATGATCAGAGCCTCAGGTTTCCTCACCTGTGATATGGGAGATAGCAGCCTGCCTTACTTGGCATTATGCAGAGTAAGTTAAATGAGATTGTACTTGGAGTGCCCCTGGCACATACGTAGAGCTTAAAAGCTATTAGCTCACTTGATAAGGACCCAACAAAGGGGCTCACAGAAAACGGGAGGCCTGTTCCAGCAGGTAGAACATTCTCAGGTCAATAGTGGCAGTGTGAGCCCCTCTAGCTGTTAGTCATATGTGACAAGAACTATCAAAGTAGCTGTCCCCTGTGCCCCAAGAATGTGACTCTGGAAGAAGCAGCAAAGCAGTGAGTTGCCCAACACTGTGCTCTCGGCAGCGGTGCTTATAGCACAGGAAGAAAGCAGGCCAGGGGCTGGTGACCACTGTCTGTCCCGCAGACTGCCCTTGGAGTCAGAAGGGAGTCTGACCTTAGCTGGTAAAGGCCTGTCGGGGCACTAGAAGGTGGATGATGATGCAATGATGGTCATAACTCCCTTTTTTGAGCTCTTCTTCTGTGCCAGACAGCATGCCGGGCGTTTGGCAAAATAACTTTATCCATGATAAAGGTCCTGTCATCATCCGCATTTTACAGATGGGGAATCCAAGGCCGGGAAAACACTGTCTCTGGCTGAATCCACAGGTGTGGCAGCCCCATTCCCACCCAGAACCCAGACTGTCTGTACACACCAATTAAAACTGTGTGGAAATACGGGGCAGAGAACGTGAAGAAGTGTACAGTGAAATGTTTAGCAGGGTTTTTCTTCTAATTAAGATGTTTAAAGTCATGATACTTAACTTATATAGAATGCTGAGCTTTGCCACCAGGGCAGGCGGGTGGCCTGTGAGTGATGAAGCCAGGCCCACGGGATGTTTTCTTGAATGTTTTTTTGTAGAAAGTGGCCAGGAATCAAACCCACTGAAAGCTCCATCCAAAACAAGATTCTCTTCCGGAAAACGACATCCACAACCACCACCAAAACAACCCTGGGCCACCTGGCAGCCGTGGAAGCCCGAGATGCTGTTTACCTGGTGAACAGAGATGATGGGTGGGTGGGTGTGTCCCAGGGACCCCATGGCAGCACAGTTTGGCACAGTCTAGCTGCCTTAGGAAGGAGGTAGAGAGCTCCCTGCCACTGGATACCCCAACATTTGACTTGTAGAACAGAGGTCACAGGTCAGGGCCCCCCAGAGCTGCAGGTCTCAACACTTAGTACACTGATGTTCACAGGCATGAGGACATGAGCTGCGGCCCACGTACAGTTCCAGCGCAGACCCTGTGAGCCCCAGTGTTGCAGGAGCCCAGCTGAGGGACACCCCACCCAGAGTGCCGGGTGAAGAAAGGCTTTCCAGAGGAACAGTGGAGTCACAGCTAGTCAGGCATGCCAGGCAGAGAAAGCAGAGTGGGTAGAGGTGTGGAAGTAATGGGAATAATGGGTTCACAGAGGGGCCACAGCAGTAGTGACAAGTAACAGGTATGAGTACTCACTGGGGCCTTCTATTCTTGACACGAGTTATCTCATTGAATCTTCCTAACAACTTCATGAAAGGAGAAGGATTATCATTTCCATTTTAAGGATGAGCAACCTGAGGCTTAAAGAAACTTGAACCCTTTGATGCCCTGACATAGTTGCAGAGCTAGGATTTGAACCCAGGGTCTGGTGAACCCCCATGGGGTCCGCCTGACAAGGAGGTTGCAGCCAAATACTACATGAGGGACATCTCCGCTCTAAAGTTCTGTGGACCATAGGTCCTGGTGCCCAGACAGAAACTTTGTCCTGCCTGGAGATCGGCTGGTCCGAGTACTGGGAGAGCCTGGATTGCCCATCCACCACACCAAGCCCCAAGTAAAGGGAGCAGCTCTGCTCACCAGGCTTAGTGAGGGCTCCAGGCTTGGAGGGAGCAGTCTCCGGAGGAAGCCAGGACTCCTGAACTTCAGGGAGGCCAGCAGTGCAGTGTCCAAGGTCAGACAGGTAGGGGTTCTAGTACCTCCTTATGGTTAAGCACTCAACCAGTAGCCAAAAGTTTGGTCGTTCAGTCCCACACAGAGGCATCTCAGCAGACAGGCCTGGCAATCTGCTTTCAAAAATTCACAGCCTTGAAAACCCTATGGAGTGCAATTCTACTCTGCACACATGGAGTCCCCATGAGTTGGAATCGACTCAGTGGCAACTAACAACAACAACTAGTCCATGCTTGGCCCCAAGCAAGGCTCAAAGCCTCAATTTCCCCATCTGTAAAATGGTGAAAATAACTGGGCCTGCCTGATCAGTTGTTGGGAGGAATTTGTGAGAAATAACTTGTGAAGATCTTTCCAGGGGCCTGGAGCAGGCTAAGAGTTCCCTGCCAGCCAGCACAGCGTTCCTCTAGAGCACAGGTCAGAGAAGTCTCTTCTCATGAGGCTTCCTCCTGCTGCCTTGCTCCCAGAAATATTTAGCCTTATTTGAGGAGGAGATGAAGAAGATCCAGAAGGACAGCATGTCGCAGGTGAAGGAGGCTCAGCGCTGGAAGGACAGCTGGAAGCGTTCCGTGTGCACCATCCAGGGCCTGTACTTGTGATGCCCTCCGGCCCCAGAGGCTGGGCCACCCCAACCCCAAATAAAGGCTCACTTTGTATGAACTCAGCTTCTGGGGATTCATTCACTCATTCACCCTAGCATCTACTGCAGTATAATTTTTGTACCAGCTGATTCATTGGCCATCCCAGAATCAGTAATACTTGATTCCCTTGCTTCAAGTATTAGTTCCCCCACCTCCATCTCCCACCCTACGACTGGGGCCTAAGCCGGCTGACAGCTCTTAACATCTGCACCCTTGGAATCATTCTTATTTCTGGGCCCTGTCCAAGGCTGAACTGTGTGACCCTTACCTCACAAGAGGGCAAAGGTGACTTCTTGGATAGTCAAGGCCCTCCCCTGTTGGTTCTGTGACCTCTCTCTAAACAAAATCTCTTTAAGCCTCCATTATCTCCTGTTCTCCAGTGTTCTGTGGCCGTGTGGGCTCTACAGCTTTCGGATCAACCCCTTCTGGGGATTAGCCCCTTTCAGCTGACTCACCTTGGAGGCCTTTGTGGGCAGATTAGGGGGTTTTGCTTAATCAGCACATCCTTAGCTTCGCCAGGGCCTGGGTGTTAGCAGGGTGTGGGCAATCTCTTCCTTTTGTTTTTTGTTTTGTTCTATTTTTTCTGCTTACTCAGTTAAAACAAATCCAGTTGTCTAGAAATTTCTCTGCATTTGTTCATGAGGGAATAGCTGGCAAGAGAGCGATTATGATGTGAATGATTAACCAAAAGTAGATCTACCCAAAGACTCCTCTTGCCAGTGGTCCATATTTACAGACCTTGTGTAAGTAGAAGTCCCCAGGAGCCTGAGTTCCATCCACAGACAGCGCTTTGAATATGTTGTTTAGCTTCAAAAAGGAGTATTGCTAAAATTATTCGTGAATAAATAACTCAGGGATGAATAAAATATAAACTCTTTTCAGTCGTTCAAAAGGGAGATGTGGACTGGAGGGAATGAGTGTACCGTCTCATTAGGGGGAGAGCAATTAGGAGTATATAGCAAGGTGTGTATAAATTTTTGTATGAGAGACTGACTTGATTTGTAAACTTTCACTTAAAGCATAATAAAAATTAGAAAAAAAAAAAAAAAAGGGAGATGTGACAGAATTATTTCCTGTGCTCTCCTTCACTATAACTGAAGTGAGAGGTATTCTAGAAGCTGAGGTAAATGAGCAGCCACTTCCTGGTGGGAGCTTCAAGGAAGGCTTCCCTGGAGAGGAACTATGTGAGACAGGGAATGATGGCACAGCTGAGTCACTGCAGTACATAACGTGACAGAAATGAGAGGTTGTGTGTGGGGGGGAGGGGGCTACGATATAAAGAAAAATGTTCCGACAGGAAGTAAGATGAGAGCAACCAGAGGTCTCTAAAATTGCCGCTCTAAAATTTGGAGGGAGATGTGAGTACTGTGCTCCCTTAAATAATCAGCTATGAGACCAAGCAGTCAACATTTATCCTAAAGCAAAGATGAGAAGGTAAGGAGGGGACGGGAAGCTAGATGCATGGAAACAGAACAAACGGAATGGAAATCATGAAAATGCTGGCACGTTGTGAAAGATGTAACCGATGTCAGGGAACAATTTGTATAAAAGTTGTTAAATGGGAATAATTTGCTGTGTAAACTTTCACCTAAAACACAATAAACTATTATTAAAAAAAAAATTTGTGGAGGGTGAAAAGAGATGTTTGTAAAGCTACCTGTGGTAACTGTGAAATCCACAAGGCTCTGAGAGGAAGGCGAGGCAGTCTATCTTTCTTGGGCTGTATTTCAAAGACTCAAAAGTCTATCAGGTGAGAAAAACCCCAAATGAGCTATGGATATGTTCTTGGAGCATAGTTGCTGTCTCCCCCTCATTCTAAATGGTGCTTGCTGAACTGAAGGGAGGGCAGGAGATAGGGAAGGAGATTCATCTTAAACAATAGCACTGGCCCTGTCTGCCTTGCATAGGTGGTATGGACAAAAATGCATGAAAGGGTTTAGATGGAAGCTTCACACTGGAACCATTTCCACTTTTCTCAGTCTAGGATAAGCTGGCAACAAACCCATCTTCCTTCCTCATATCTGGGCCTTGATTTACACTCTCTCTGCATGAGAATCTCCCTCTTGTGAAGTATCTGGAAAGCCACAGATTACCTGCCAGGCTGCTGCCTACAGCCAGGCAGGGCTGTACTGATCTCCCTCCTATCCACCTTGTCTACCCCCAAAAGCCACCTGAGCAGAGCCCTGAGGACCTCTCCGTAGCCCTTGGGAGCACGCCTGCCTCTCCCAAAAGATGCTCCTGGCCCTGCCCCTCTGGTCCAAAGATGAGCTTGGACTTTTGCTGGGATAATGCCTTTTGTCTGAGTCTCATCCATTCTGAAAACTCTGATCTTCGGCCTCGTGATATATGCCTTCCTCTAAGGCAGGATTTATGGAGTCCCTGAGTGGTACAAATGGTTAAGCACTTGGCTACTAAATGAAGGTTGGTGGTTCTAATCCACCCAGATATGCCTCAGGAGAAAAGCCTGGCAATCTACTTCCAGAAGGTCACAGACATTGAAAACCCTGTACACAGTTCTACTCTGAAACACATGGGGTTGCCATGAGTCAGAACTGATTCACTGGCAACTGGTTTGGTTTTAGTTTTAAGGTGGAATTTAACATGGGTTCATAGTGGGGCTTCAGGGACTCCAAAACCTCTGAAATCATACTCTTAAAAGTTGTATCTATGTGTTACTTTCACATAGTCTGGTCCCTTCCCCCTCAAAAAAGTAAAAACCATTGTGCCTAAAGAGATAACAATCGATGTCATCTCTGATATTCCTTAATTCTCCTGAAATTCAATTATATCCAGGGCATGGGAGTGAATTCTTGAACTTCCTGGGCCTTGGACTACTTTGCACAGAAAATAAACACAACTTCCTAACCTGTCCTTGCTATGTCAGCCAACAGGGACTTCTGAGAAACCTCCTGATATGCCTTGGCCAAAAACCTACCTGCAGGATGGACACTGTACCAAAGGACATACATAAAAGACAATAAACACATAAAAAGATGCTCAACATCATTCATTAGTCATCGGGGAAATGCAAATGAGAACCTCAATGTGATATTCCTGAACATCCACTGGAATGGATGAAAGTAAAAAGACTGGCAATACCAAGTACTGGAAAGGAACTGCAACAACTGGAGCATTGCTGGGGGGAGTCCAAAAGTGTGCAAACACTTTAGAAAAGAGTTGGTTTCTTATAAAGTTAAAAATATACCAGTAGAACTAGCAATACTACTTCTAAGTATTTCTGCTAGAAAAAATATGACCACACAAAGATCTGTCTGTGCTTACAGAAGTTTTATTCATAATAGGCCCAAACTGGAAACAACACAAATATGCATCAACTGGTGAATGGATAAACAAATTATGATATATCCATATAATGGTATTATAGAAATAACCTGTGGGCTGCTTCTGACCTCCTCTAACTTCACTTGGAAGAAAGAGATCAACAGCCCAAGGCTGATTCCTATGAGGTGGAAGTCAGACATGCCTCCACTCTCCAACCTTTTTACCAATTCTGTTACCAACTGTCCCTCCCACGGCACTCTCTACTTCTTTGCTGGGTTCAATAATTTTTTCAATGGCCACACAGAACTCACAGATAATATTCACAATTATGGAGTTTATTAGGGAAGTAACAGGTTACGTACGATTCAGGTTCAGGAACACTCAGGATACAGTTCTTTGCTCAAGACAGCCTTTTATCAGCTGCGCCCACAGGGATGCCCCTCTCTGGCCCCTTGGCCTCTGCTCTGCTCAGGCAGGTGTTACAAAGCTCTTTTAGCTCTGCTTATAAATGCTTGGAGGCACCCTACTCTGCCAGTAGACCTCAGTGTGAAGGTGTTCAGCTCTCTCCCTCCCTCCATTCCACGGGTCAGTGGTGAGCCTAGCTCTGCCATCAAGTGCCCGGAGGCACCTCACTCTGCCAGGAAGCCTCCTGCTTGAAGGCGCTCAGCTTTCTCACTCCGTGGCCAGGAAGGCCACTGCACTGTCTCCTGCCAGTCTCCTAGGTCTGCTGCCTTTGCTGCCACAATTTCTTTACTGCTGCTTCTCACCATCTCTTGCCATCTCCAGTGTTACATCTCTCTCTCTCTCTGTCTCCTGGATCTAGGAGGGCCACCAGGTCCAGAGGATATGCTCCACTCCTGGCTTTTCTTTTTTGGTGGTGGTGATATCTCCCCTTCCTGCCTCTAGGATGGCTCATTTTAAGCCTAGTAGGATGGCAAAACTGACTAATCCCCTCACTAGAGTTCCATACACCTTATATGCATGGTCCCACACCAACAAGGGTGCCATGCACCTTATTTACATTATTAGCAAGCTATCCAATGCCCTTGGTGGGCCCACAAGCACCTTATTTGTATAGTCCCACCCAGGCATTTGGTGGAAGTTACAAAGACTGTGGCTAGAAGGGCCATATTAAGTAATTCACTGCATTGCAGGCATCTACTGAGCAATAAAAAGAAATGAACTATTGCTATACATAACAGATAACTCTCAAAATAATTAAGCTAAGTGAAAAAATCAGTCCAAAAAAAAAAAAAAAAGAGTACAGAAAGTATCATTCCATTTTATACATAAAACTCTAGAAGCGCAAACTAATCTATAGTGACAGAAAGCAGGTTAGTGGTTCAGGGAACAGGGAAGGACAGGAAATAGAGATTACAAAGGGGCATGAGAATACTTTTTAAGGTGCTAGATATGTTCATTATTTTGATTGCACTGATGGTTTCACAGGTGTATACATATGTCAAAACATCAGACTGTACACTTTACACATGTGCAGTTTATTATGTGTCACTTATACCTCAATAAAGCTATAAAAAAACAACTCTGGTTGAACACTCAGGCCCACAGTAAGCGCACATAGAATGAATGCATAGCAATGTTCAATGTGGTGCTCAGTAAATGCTGAACTAATACACGATGACTCTGCAAAACATCTCGCAACATGGATGAATCTGGAGGGCATTATGCTGAGTGAAGTAAGTCGATCACAAAAAGACAAATAATGTATGAGAACACTATTATAAAAACTCACGGAAAGGTTTACACACAGAAAGAAACAATCTTTGATGGTTAGCAGGGAGGGCAGGGGTGGGGAGGGAAAAACATTAACTAGACAATAGATAAGTAGAAACTTTGGTGAAGGGTAAGACAGTACACAATAATGGGGAATCCAGCACTACTGGTACAAGGCAAGGTCATGGAAGCTCCGCAGACACATCCAAACTCCCTGAGGGACTGGGGGCTGTGAGGACCATGGTCTCGGGGAACATCTAGCTCAACTGGCATAACATAGTTTATAAAGAAGATGTTCTATGTTCTAATCTGATGAGTAGCATTTGGGGTCTCAAAAGCCTGTGAGTGGCCATCTAAGATATACTCCACTGGGCTCACCCCTTCGGAAGCAAGGAAGAATGAAGAAAACTAAAGATACAAGATCTACCACAGCCTCCACCAGTCTGAGTCCAGCACAAGTAGATGGTGCCCGGCTACCACCCCAGACTGCTCTGACAGGTTTCACAATAGAGGGTCCCGGACAGGGCTGGAGAAAAATGTACAACAAAATTCTAACTGACAAAAAAAGACCAGGCTTATATGGCCTGACAGAGACTGGAGAAACCCTGAGAGTATGGCCCCCGGATACACTTTTAACTCAGTACTGAAGTCACTCCTGAGGTTCACCCTTTAGCCAAAGATTGGACAGGCCCATAAAACAAAACGAGACTAAATGGGCACACCAGCTCGGGGGCAAGGATGACAAAGCAGCGGGGGATAGGAAAGCTGGTAATGGGGAACCCAAGGTCAAGATGGAGTGTGTGTTGACAGCCAATGTCACAAACATTATGTACATTGTTTAATAAGAAGCTAGTTTGTTCAGTAACCCTTTGTCTGAAGTACAATAAAAAAAAAAGTTGAACTAATTATTCAGTAGAAATAAGTAAATAGATACTAGATGTTCAATAATTTTATAATTAATGAGTGAATTTGACAAATAGTTATTTAAGGCTGATCACATGCCAGGGCACTAACCCACGCTCTGGGAATGGATTAGGGAACAGACCAAAGATCCCTGTGCTCATAGAGCTTTAATTTGGGAGGATGTTTTGTTAGCTGCCATGGAGTTAGGCCCCTACTCATGGTGACCTGACGCACACTGCCAGGTCGTGGGTCAGACTCTTATGATCCATAGGGTTTTCTCTGGCTGATGTTCAGAAGCTGATTGCCAGGCCTTTCCTCCTAGTCTGTCTCAGTCTGGAAGCTCCACTGAAACCTGTTCAGCATCCTAACAACACACAAGCCTCCACTGGCAGACAGGTGGTGGGTGCCCTGAGGTTCACTGGCCAAAATCTAAAATGGGTCTCTCACTTGGAAGGCAAGAATTCTACGACTGAACCATCAACGCTCCCTTAGGAGGCAATAGACAATAAAAAGATAAGTAAAACATATACCGTGTGTTAAACAGGTACTAAGAAGAAAAACAAAGCTGAGAAGGGAGCTAGACAACGTCAGGGAAGTGGGGTGAAATTTCAGAGTATGGCCACCGTCTCTGAAAGGGTGACTTTTGAGAGAAGTCCTTAAGGAAATGAGTTGAAGAATAAAAAGCATGTTCTCCAGATGCTGAAGAAAAGAATGAGCAAGAGCTGAAGGAAATGTCCGAAAGAGCAGGTGAGCACAACACGTAGAAGCAGCGCGCCGATTGCCGGCGAGAAGCTGCCCACGCTCCCTGGACGTCCCGGGCCCTCCCGACCCGCCGGTACTTGCGTCGCCCACGAGGAGGCGCGCCGATGCCCGTCCTGGGTCGCCTTCCGCCGTCCGCCCGTGCGTGGGCACGCGCAGAAACCGCTAGGCGGTGTCGGTTTCTCTTCCCACGCGGGGACGCCGGCGTGGGCCGACGCGGCCACGGCGCCCGCGCGTGCGCAGAGACGAGGCCGGGCAGCCCTCGGGGCGGGGCGGAGCGGGGCGGGGCCGAGGGGGCGGGGCGGGGGCTTGAGGTGATGCCCCAGCCGCGGCAGCGGCCGCTGGGTCAGTGCGGGGAAACCGAAAGTGGGCGGCGCCCGCGGCTGTGGCCCTGGCTGAGACGGCGGCGGGAGCTGGACCCAGGAGCGCGGGGACGGGCCATCGGCCCCCGGAACTAGGTGAGCGCAGGTCCTGCGGGCTCCGGGCGCGACAGGTGCAGAGCGAGGTCTCGGGCGGGCGCGGCGCGCCCGGGTCACCAGCGGGGCATTGGCCCTGGCGGGGCTCGAACTGGCTCAGGGCGTCTTTCCTGCAGCCGCAGGGGATGCGCCGATCCCCAGCCCTGGAAGCCGGACTGGGGGCCGGAGGAGTTGGAGTTCCAGAGCGTTGTGTTGTAAATTTCTGATGGGAGCCCTCCCCCGGCCGCTTGGGGCCGTGCTGCGCATTCACCGGGGAGTCGGACAGACCTTCCTGCCGCCTGGGAAACTCGGTGCAGAGGGCTGAATGCAGCAATGGGGGTGTGGACAGGGGCGGGAGATGCTGACCAGGAAGTGGTTCCCGGTACCGGCGCGGCGGACCACGGCTGAGAGCCGCCGGAGCAAGGGCGAGCCGAACCGCGGCTGTTTGAACGCTTGTGTTGTACACCATAGGCTTTAAATTTCTTAAAGGCACGGACTTCTCTTTACAGACTCTATACTATCGAGACCCGCCCGCGCAGGCCGCTAAAGTAATAAAAAGAGAGGACACAAATACATTCCTGTCAACCCGTGTGCACCTGGTGGGTACAAAGCACCAAAATAAGTGGGAAACAGAAATCCACGAGTAAGCGGTCCCTTAACTTGCACCAGGATCCTCCAGCAGGGTCAGGTTCTCGGCCTCAACTTGCTGGGAAGGGGGCTTGGAGCCATCCCAGCTTTTCTGCTCAGATCCATTAATAGCCATGGGTACCACTCAAATAATTTTCCAAGAGCCAGGAAGGAGAATATGTATAATAGAAAAAGTCCCTGCAGGAAAGGATTCTGATAACTGCCCCTACAAAATGTAACAAAACCAAAACACCACTGATCTCTCTCATTACCCCCATCATACAAGTGGAAGAACTGCAGAAAAGAGAGGGGCTCTACCTGTGGATATGTAACAGCTTCCTGGCAGAGGTGTAATTTAGACCCCAATCCCTAGCCTCTCCCCGAACTGCCTTGATGTATAAATCTTACATAATAAAAAGGGCCTGGGTTTGCAGACCTGGGTTGGAATCCCAGCTCCTCCATTTGCTAATTGTGTAATCTTGAACAAACTGCATACTTCTCTGAGCCTGGTTTTCATATGTATCAAATGGAAATATTTAACTTATTTTGCAAGGCTTTTGTGATATTACTGTAAGCTCTTTGGCTCATGATAATAAAGAAAGGTTAACTTTCTTCCCTCTAACTTCCCATATTTTACATACTTGGGCTTCAGTTGGGCAAGAACATATTTTTAAGTTCTCTATTTTTATATGAATATAAATTGGCACACGTTGGAGATGTTTGCAGTTTCCCTCAACAGACATTCACTGAGCATCAGTTACATGCAAGGCACTGTGCTAAACACCCCCCTCAAAAAAAAACCCTTAGCCATTGAGTCAGTTCCGACTCATAGCGACCCTATAGGACAGAGTAGAATTGCCCCATAGAGTTTCCAATGAGCCGTGGATTCAAACTGCCGACCTTTTGGTTAATAGCTGTAGCTCTTAACCACTGTGCCACCAGAGCTCCAAAGTGCTGTGCTAGGTGCAGGGAATTGTTCCTGGGGCCTCTGGATTAGAACCTGTATCTCCTGAACACCAGTCCAAGGCCCTTTGGCCTCCCTCCACAGCCTTTTCTTTGCTAGTTAAACACAGTGAGGCTGTGATGCAGCACTTGGCAGTGCCTTCTGACTTCAGTCCCTGTAGATTGGAAATGAAATGTAATCCCTGCTAATGCCCTTTTAAGTGTATTGGTTGAATTTGCCTGAATGAACTATTGTATTCTGCACCAGGAAATGTAAACTCCTTGAAGGACCTCTCTTTAAGTTCTGTGTGCAGTATAATCTAGTTGGGAACTTAATATGAATATAAAGGGAAAAAATGCTTTATAATCCTACTCTAACCCAAATCTGTGCTTGAGCAGTTGGTCTTTCCAAGAACTGAGATTTGACACAGAGTGAGTGCATTGCATCTGGGCACTTTGAAGCTCAGCAGATAAATACAAGACAGAAGCTCCTTGGTCCTTGGAGTGAAATCTAATTTTATATTTATGTGATTTTTTTTTTTTTTTTTTTGAGTGAAACCTACCTTCTCCTCTCTCCCACCTTCGTACTTTCGAAAGTTTTGTTCTTTTTATTATTTATTCATGGGCCTTTTTTTTTTTTTTTTTTTTTTGTCTTTCAAACTATTTAAAAGTAACTCATGTATTTTTTTCATGTATTTTGCGATTTTTAGTAGAAGATGTGTATATCTGCCAGTCAGAGCATCTGATAAGCATAAGAAACCCCAGGTGGCCCCAAAGCAAACTTAGCTTTTGCAGCTTTGTCATGAGTAAGCAAACCCATGGTTTCCATTAGGTCCTTGGACCTCAGTTTTGCTTTGAAGGACTTCAAGCAAAGTTGAAAATCATGAATCCTGCCCACTCTCTTTGTCTTCCATGTAAAGAAAGAGATTTGAAATGACTTGCTCAAAGGAACACAGCTAATTAGTAGCAGAACTAGGATTAAGATCCACATTCCTGACTAAGCCACTTTATCATCTCAGGGTTCTCCAGTATGTAGATTTATGGAAAACCCTTACTTACACATTCTTTGCTATATAGTTAAATGTGCATGCATACTTTGGGGCTTGAAGACAAGAATAAAAAAGAAACACGCTTCCTAAAGAAACCCTAAGGAAGTATACCTGAGTACATTAATTATTATCTTGCCTTTAGGAAAGTTCAGTGAAGGAGTAGTTCAGGTGGTAACAAGTAGAAGTCAGCCTGAAAGGTCTTTGATGAAAGCCATACCTTTCGGAGGCTCAGTTTATTGATTTGTAAAATGAGGGGTTTGGGTCACACTAGATAACGTCTAAAGTCTTTCTGAGACTTTAGGGGCCTGACATTGATAAAATAGTGTCTTCAAAGAGAGGGGTAGTAGTTACCAGAAGCATACATGCTAAGGAGATACTCAAATACCCTGAACCAGGGCTTTGGACCTCATTCTGGTTCAAACCCCTGCTAAGAATTTGCATTTTCACCTCAGATATACTGAATCAGAATCTACATTTTGATAAGATCCCCAGATTATTCTTATGTATAATAAATTTTGAGAACCACTGTTCTGCTAGTGGTTCTCAGAATTGGTTCTATCCACTAGTTCAAAGCCCTGCTCTGAACAGAGAAGGTAAGAGAGGTTGCTTGGTGATTTCAGTATACTCTTAATAATTCTTCAGATTTATTTTGGAATTGTGTGCCACTCTACAATCAAATTCAGGACATGAACAATGTGATGAAGAAGCTGAGTCAAATAGAACAGTTGGAAATAATTGAGAAAAGAGGAATTTAGGAAGAAGAGCATAAATGAGAGCCAGAGTAGCTTGGCTAAAGGTCTTTGGGAATTACTAGTGACTGAACTCTAGCCATAGGAAGCAGAGGACCCTTGATGGCACAGTGCTTAAGCACTCAGCTGCTAACCGAAAGGTTGGCAGTTTGAACCCACCAGCTGCTCTGTGGGAGAAAGGTGTGGCAGTCTGCTTCCATAAAGATTACAGCCTTGGAAACCCTATAGGGCAGTTCTCTGCCCTATAGGGTCGCTGTGAGTTGGAATGGACTTGAAGGCAGTAGGTTTGGCTAGGAAGCAGATAACATGTAAACTATGAGGGAGGTGGGATCAATGGTAAAGACTTTCTTGGGGCCATTTTCAGAAGTATTAAAGAGAAAAGCTATGAATTTTAAAAATACAGTTTTGATTGAAAGAAGTAGTTTACGCTATTTTAAATTGTTTAAATCTTGCTTTCCCTAAAGGAAAGTAAAGGTCATTACTTTCTCCTATTCACCGTCCCCACTTCTTATACATTATTAGTGTCTTGGAGTACTCATAATTAATTGTGTAGCAAAGAGGAAAGGGACAGAATGAAATAATAAAAGGAGATAGCAAGTGATACCATTGATTTTTTTTGGCAAGCCAGCACAATTTTTTTATTTGGGTGTCACACCTTTAAATTGGAATGTGGAAGGTCCCTGTTTTATGCCACATTAAGAGATAATCCCTAAGAAAGCCACAGGATCTCTGAATCAGAATTTACTTTCAGAAGCCAGCCCTTTCAGGAACAGTGGTCTGAAAGGAAGCCCTAGCTTGGGAGCCAGGAGACCTGGATTCTTACTTTGGTTATAGCTGTAAAAATATGTGAGATTTGGAACAATTACCCTGGGCCTCAGCTTCCTGAGTTTGGAGGAGATAGTGTTAAGGTGCCCACTAATATGGCATGACTCTCCCAGGTCTCTATTCTGAAGTTGGGCCCACCATGCTGTGCTATGTTCTGAAGCCAGGCAGTATCCCTGGGCAGTCTGGAATTGTACACCTGGCAGGGGATCTCTGCTTCAAGACCCTTTGCCAAAGCAGTGAAGTGACTTGTTGCCCACTAGTTAGAGGAGAAATCTTGAAGAAGACCCAACGGCTTTCTTACCAAGCTTACCAATTTGTAAGTATGCTCATGAAGCAAGTTCAAAAATCTGGGAAGTTTCTGATATTTTAGATTTAATGCTGTACTGAAAGTTTCTCCAATATACCATTGCTTATGTCATGGCACACTTAGCCATTTAATTCTATTCACGGGTAGCTACCCATCCACACCCTGCTTCAAGGAAAAATTTTTTTACTAAGGAACTTCTGAATGCCAAGTATTGTGCTAAAGCACATAAAACTGTACTTTTGATGCTTGTCAATCAGAAAGAGGCAAGAAAAGGAGAAAGAAAAAGAGAGTGAGAAGAAGGAAGTGAGGCCAGAATGTCAAGTGCGATCTGTTGTGGTCATTTTCTTTCCCCTCAACTAAGTAAAGTCTTTGCTAGCTGACCTTGGTCAGACTTTGAAATCAAAGGTGCTCTGATTAAATAATTCCTCAGACCCACCTTCACTTTACTCAGCTTTTCAGGATTCTTATTCAACTCATACCATACCAGTCACCTTTGAGTTGACTCTGACTTATTGCAACCTCATGTGTGTCAGAGTAGAACTGTGCTCTGTAGGGTTTTTAATGGCTGATTTTTTCAGAAGTAGATCACCGGGCCTTTCTTCCAAGGTGCCTCTGGTGAACTCAAACCTCCATCCTTTCAGTTAGCAGCCCAGCATGTTAACAGGTTGTACCACCCAGGGACTCAATATTCAACTCAAGCAACCTCCCATATGATCTAGGGAAACCCTTAGGGATTTTAAATTGAGAACCTGTGTTCTAAAACAGTGAAGGCCAGACTTACTTTTCCCACCCTAGTCTAACTTATGGTTACCAGGGCCTGCCTGACAGTCTCAGGTTCTCAAAATAAAACTAATTTGAATTCTTTTAAACTCAAAATTACATGTATCGTAATACTTTTAGAGGATAAAAAGATGGGGAGAAGAGAGTTGAAAGGTGAAAATTACAGCTTAAAAATCTGGGAAGCCACTTTAGAGAAAATTCCAAACTTGATTTTTTGGGGGAATGCCTAAAAATTTGCTTTGGGGACCCTAATAGTTGCAATTCCAATGATAATTTTCCTCTTAATGGATGACATCCAAGATAAACTTGATTTTTATACTTAAAGGAAAGTCTTTTCAGGTACCTTTTTAAAAAGCTCTTGGAAGTGTAATTGCCATCTTCACAAAATCTCAAAAAATTCCATGATGGCCAAGGATTTAATGAAAATTAGAGCATTTTAAGGTAATATAGCATATTAGAAAATGGTAACTTTTTTAAAGCTTTAAATTTAACTTTTTTGGTTCAGTGCGTAGAATTCTATTGCTAATAATGTAGGAATTGCAAACGGGACTGAAGAAATTGAGAAGGATTAGAACAAGGCACACATCTGATGACAACAGCAGTTACCCTTCCAGGTCTCGCAGCTTCCTACTCCTTCTCACCAGCTCTGGGATTCTCAGCTTACAGCCCAAGAGACTACCCTACCCTCCAAAAAGTTGTTTGCAAATAGAGAGTTACAGTATTTCATGAAAGATAGCATACTTTTAAAAAGGGGAGACTTTGGAGAGTGGCATCTGAGGTCTTAAACGCTAATAAGCGGCCATCTAAGATGCATCAATTGGTCTCAACCCACCTGGAGCAAAGGAGAATGAAGAACACCAAAGACACAAGGTAGTTATGAGCCCAAGAGACAGAAAAGGCCACGTAAACCAGAGACTACTTCAGCCTGAATCCATAAGAACTAGATGGTGCCCGGCTACAACTGATGACTGCCCTGACAGGAAACCCCTGAGGGAACAGGAGAGCAGTGGGATGCAGACCTCAAATTCTCGTAGAAGACCAGACTTAATGGCCTCACTGATACTAGAAGGACCCCAGAGGTCATGGTCCCCAGACCTTGGGTTAGCCGAAAACAGGAACCATTCCCAAAGCCAACTCTTCAGACAGGGATTGGACTGGACTATGTGATAGAAAATGATACTGGCGAGGAGTGAACTTCTTGGATCAAGTAGGCACATGAGACTTGGGGGCAGCTCCTGTCTGGAGGGGAGATGAGAGGGCAGAGGGAGTCAGAAGCTGACCAAATGGACACGAAAATAAAGAGTAGAAAGAAGGAGTGTACTGTCTTATTGGAGGGAGAGCAACTAGGAGCATATAGCAAAGTGTGTATAAATTTTTATATGAGAGACTGACTTGTAAACTTTCACTTAAAGCACAATAAAAATTTTTTAAAAAAAAAGGAGGAGGAGGACACTTAATTTACAAATTGCAGCCTGGTGGTCAAGCAGAGCTTCCCAGCCTTCTCAAGTGCAAGGTCCTTCTTTTTTTTTTTTTAAGCTTTTGAAAAACATTTATGAAACCTCACATACTAGTAGATATACTTTTAATATCCATTGGTCGATAAATGTATAGCTACCAAACGCTATTGTGAATTCAATAGCAGTTGTTTCACGAATCCCAGCAGCATCTGTGTGCTTGTGAAAAGCAAGAATATATATAATATATATGAAACATTCACCAGTACTCAAGCAATGCTTCCTGCCCATCAGAATGCGTAGGTGCCTTACAGTAACACTGTGGTCTTGACCTGGGTCTGCTCCTTGAGAAAACTGGCTCAGAGTGGAAAGGCCCTGAAATAATCTACCTGACAGTTCTCAGCCACAGTTAAATGACACAATTGACTGTCTCAATCAGTTTATAACAATCATTAAAATTTACAAATAGTTTTTTAATAAATTGGACTCAAGGTTTTTCCTTTAGTAGCTATTCATTATATTGCAGTGAGTAGGAAGGAAAAGCAGTGGTGTTAGGTAGATAGAGAATTTCTCATTCATTCATTTAGTAATTATTTATTGA
This sequence comes from Loxodonta africana, assembly GCF_030014295.1. Lineage (NCBI taxonomy): Eukaryota > Metazoa > Chordata > Mammalia > Proboscidea > Elephantidae > Loxodonta > Loxodonta africana. The sequence goes on along the minus strand of NC_087350.1, from coordinate 79,216,643 downwards.
GCTCTTACTGTAGACTTTGTGTAGTGCCTTCCAACCTAGGAGACTCCTCTTCCAGTGCTGTATCGGACAGTATTCTGTTGTGATCCTTAGGGTTTTCATTGACTAATTTCAGGGAGTAGATTATTAGGCCTTTCTTTCTGGCCTATTAGTCTGGGAGCTCTGCTGAAACCTGTCCACTGTGGGGGACCCTGCTGGTATTTGAAATACCAGTGGCATAGCTTCCAGCATCATAGCAACACACAGCCACCACAGTACAGCGGACTGACAGGCGGGTGGTAGATGTCTACACATATGTGTATGTAATTAGTATCCAAGGCCCACTTAGATATGCAGATATGCAACAATGAAAAAGCTCCATTTTACTCAGAAGAGCTCTGGATGAGTAGGTGGGATGGATTGGTTTTGAAGTGAAGGAGAGAGTAGATAGGTGGGAAAGGTAGAGATCAAAGAGAGAAAGTTGAGACACCTGGCATGGGGAAGTTAGCAAGTGATCTTTTAGTTTCTGCTCTCACAAATTAAAACTTCCTCAGCTTCCGCTATTTTTACTATTTGAGGAAGTAACTGTAGAATAAAAACTCGGTGATCTTTGACTGTTGAGTCATGAACCGTCGTGAATCAAAGTATTTCCCCTGTAATCAGGAGTTTACTATATAATAGCCAGAATTTCTACTTCATACTTAACATATGGCAACCTTTAACTGTAAGTCCTAAAGTCCCCCTCCCTTTCCTGCTCCCTAGCACACTCATTCAAAGTAGGCACTTTAAGGGCAGGGAGGTGCTCAGACTACGCAGCCGTCTTCTCTTTGAATTTTCTGTCTGCTCCTTACCGTGCCTGCCTCTAGCTGTCCCACTGACTCAGAATCCACACCGCCCCTATGACTAGGTCAAGTCCACTATTGATTTCACATCACCTTTTTTTCCCCCCTCTTCTCTATGCTTACTGTCTTTCTTGGTCCCCATTTGTTGTTAATCCCTCAAGGTTTTTTTTTCAGTAGCAGTAGGCAGGCTGATAAAATGGGAAGAATGTGGTCTTTGGCATCAAACAGAACAGGGCCCAAAATCCTGGCATCCCTACCTCCTGTGATATCTTGGTTAAGTTATTTAACTTCTCTCAGCCTTAGTTATTTCCTCTATGGAATAAGAATAATACTTTCCTCCAAGTATTAATGGGTTTTAAATTTTTAGAGAATCTACATCTCAGAGTTTATACAAGAGAAATAAAAGCAAGTCTTGCCAAAGACTTGTATATGAATGTTCAGAGTGGCTTTATTTATAATACCTCAAATTGGAAGCAACCCAAAAGTCTATCAACTTTTCAATGAATAAACAAATTGTGGTATATCCATATAGTGGAACACTAAAAAAAACAAACAAACCCATTGCCATCGAGTCAATTCTGACTCAAAGAGACCCTATAGGACAGAGTTGAACTGCCCCCTAGGGTTTCCAAGGAGTGCCTGGTGGATTCAAACCGCCTACTTTTTGGTTAGGGGTTGTATGTAGCTCTTAACCACTACGCCCCCAGCTTTCCAGTGGAACGCTATCCACCAATAAAAAGGAATGAATTGCTGACAAAGGCGGTAACATGGATGAAATTCAAAAACACCAGGCAAAACTAATCTGTAGTGACAGAAAGCAGATTAGTGGTTGCCGGGAGCTGGGGCTCTGGGGGAGGGGGGCAGGGGAAAATTGATTGACTGCAAAGGGGCACAGTTGCAAGGAGCTTGGTTTTATTTGTTTTCAGGTTTATTGAAGTGTGCTTTCTGTACAGTAAAAGTCATCATTTTTGGTGTGTAGTACATCATCCAGATCTGGTTAATCAATTCCTGTTGATTCCACCACCTAATTAGCTCTCAAATTAATTTTCATTTATTCCCAAGGTCCCGTTTTCAGGTCCTCCATGTTTCCAAGAATTCTTATAATTTGTTTGTCTTACTCTTTTCCAATTTATCTTCCCCACTTTCTAAAATACAGAGCTGATCATTTTATTCCCCTATTTAACATCTAAGGCCCCGTGTTACTTTTGGCAAAAATGCAAGCACATTAGCATAACATAGTAGTTTCTTCAGAGTCTGTCCTTTCCTGCGTCTCCCAACCCCATCTCTAAGTCCTCAGCTTGGCGTCCTTATTCAGTCTTGTTCAGCCACTTGTTGTTGCCATCAAGTTGGCCCGACTTCTGGTGACCCCATGCACAGCAGAACGAAGCACTGCCCGGTCCTGTGCCATCCCCATGATCGGTTGCAGATGGGACTGTTATGATCACATGATTTCCATTGGCTGATTTTCAGAAGTAGATTGCCAGGCCTTTCTTCCTAGTCTGTATAAGTCCGGAACCTACAGTGAAACCTGTTCTTGTTCAGCGTGACAGCAACCTGCAGGCCTGCTCTGACAGGTGGCTGGTGGTTGTGCATGAGTTGCACTGGCTGGAAACTGAACCCCGGTCTCCCTCATGGAAAGCGCGAGTTCTGTCGCTGAACCACCAAGGCCCCACGCCAGCCACTTAACTGTGTGGGATTTCCAGAGCATACCATGTACTTCTCTCTCATCTCTGTGCTTTTGCACATCCTGTCCCCTTTACTTGGGGCTGATAACCATTCCTCATCTCTCCACCCTTTTCCTCGTTGCCTGGCTGATTCCATCTTGTCCTTCAGGACTCCATTCAGGCCTCCCTTCAGCTGGGAAACGTTCCCTGATACAGTCCCTCCCCAGGGTTGACTTTGTGACTTTTGACTTTCCCCTGTGTGCTCATGATATTCTCTACTCTTCTTATCATAGTGGTTATTTCCCTGTATCGTAATAACACAGAAAATATTCGGTAATGATTTATGGAATAACCTAACGAGTTTCAGGTCTGAGAATCTATTTGAATTCATAGACTAACAAACCTGATTATAGTAACCTGCTGCTGCATCCGTACAGGTGAAGATGCTGGAAGCAGATCTGGTTTCGAAGATGCTGCGGGCTGTTCTGCAGTCTCATAAGAATGGAATCGCACTCCCCCGGCTCCAAGGAGAGTACAGATCCTTGACTGGAGACTGGATCCCGTTCAAGCAGCTGGGTTACCCTACGCTAGAAGCCTACCTGAGAAGTGTGCCAGCAGTTGTCAGGATAGAGATTAGTAGATCTGGAGAGGTAAGAAGTTAATTTTACATGTCAGAAGGCTCAAACCCATTCTTTTTTTGTGTGGGTGATTTTTTTTTTTTTAATAATTTTTATTGCGCTTTAAGTGAAAGTTTACAAATCAAGTCAGTCTCTCACACAAAAACTTATATACACCTTGCTAAAAAACACCTTGCTACATACTCCCAGTTACTCTCCCTGTAATGAGACAGCCCGCTCTCTCCCTCCACTCTCACTTTTCGTGTCCATTTCGCCAGCTTCTAACCCCCTGTACCCTCTCATCTCCCCTCCGGGCAGGAGATGCCAGCATAGTCTCAAGTGTCCACCTGATCCAAGAAGCTCACTCCTCACCAGCATCCCTTTCCAACCCACTGTCCAGCCCAATCCACGTCTGAGGAGTTGGCTTCGGGAATGGTTCCTGTCCTGGGCCAACAGAGGGTCTGGGGGCCATGACCACCGGGGTCCTTCTAGTCTCAGTCAGACCATTAAGTCTAGTCTTTTTATGAGAATTTGGGGTCTGCATCCCACTGCTTTCCTGCCCCCTCAGGGGTCTTCTGTTGTGTTCCCTGTCAGGGCAGCCATTGGTTGTAGCCTGGCACCATGTAGTTCTTCTGGTCTCAGGATGATGTGGTCTTTGGTTCATGTGGCCCTTTCTGTCTCTTGGGCTCGTAATTGCCTTGTGTCCTTGGTGTTCTTCATTCTTCTTTGATCTGGGCGGGTTGAGACCAATTGTTGCATCTTAAATGGCTGCTTGCTAGCGTTTAAGACTCCAGATGCCACTCTTCAAAGTGGGATGCAGAATTTTTTCTTAATAGATTTTATTATGCCAATTACTTAGATGTCCCCTGAAACCATGGTCCCCAAACCCCTGCCCCTGCTACACTGGCCTTTGAAGCATTCAGTTTATTCAGGAAACTTCTTTGCTTTTGGTTTAGTCCAGTTGTGCCGACCTCCCCTGTATTGTGTGCTGTCTGCCCCTTCACCCAAAGTAGTTCTTATCTACTGTCTAATTAGTGAATACCCCTCTCCCACCCCCTCCCTCCCCCCTCTTATAACCACAAAAGAATGTTTTTTCTTCAGTCAAACCCATTTTTAATTGCTTGTTCAGCACATATAACTTCATAACTAGAAGTTGAACCGAAAAGTACTAGCTAAGGGGTTTGAGATGGGTAGTGATAGTGCAGCATCCAGAGCACAGCCTAGAACTCTGATGTCTTTTATTTTACCCCCAGATTCTTTGCATTGTAAAAATAGGTTTTTAACCACATTAAATAAAACTTTTTAAAGTTGAAATTTACCCAGTCTCACCATTCAGACAAAATAGCTGTTCTGGAGGCCTTACCTGCCTAAATGCCACACCCATCCACATACAAACCTGTTACCACTGTTTTTGCCAAGGTCTCTAATGCGTACCCAATCTAACAGGCACTTCGAAATTCTCACCGTTTGACCTCAGCCTTGCGTATCCTGTCTGGATCCCAGTTCAACTCCTAATTGATCATTCCTCACTTGATGATTGCAAGAGCCTCCCTGCAGTTCGTCTGTCTTAGTCCCTTCCCTCTCTGGCCTGGTCTGTCCTTCATGCCACCCAACCCAGTGCTGTCGAGTATGATCAAATTATTCAACAATTTTAAATCCTTTGGTTTCTCTGGATGAAAATGTTTTATATATAATATGGGCAATTTGGTGGTAGTAGAGAGATCTTTTATTGCATATACTCTGTGAGCCAGCAGTTTCAGTTCTTGGTATTTACTCAGTGGACAGTATGATAGAATGTAGACAAACCACCACCCAAAAGAAAAATAAAAACACACCTACCCCAAATGACAGCATTTTTCCTGGGTACACTTCTGTGTATGTAGGTACGTAGGATAGGTCTGGAGTATTTCTCACCAAAACTGGTAATAGGAAGGGAAGGGTGGAGGAGGCAAAAAGAAGCCAGGATCAGGGGAGTTGTCAGAGGGGAAGTTAGCCTTGTCTACAATGGTTTTTACAAAGAAAAGGTATACATTAATGTAATTTATTAAATATTAGTAATAAAATTGCTGCAGTGTCAGAGAATCTCCTTCCCTGACCCTCCCCAGTGGAAGCCCTCCTTTCTGTCTCCTTGGCATCTTGTAATACAGCTGCCTAAGACTCAGGAGTATCAGCGTTTTGTATTTAGTCTCTTCGCCTTTCTCTTTTGCCTTCACAAGTTTTTTGAGGATGAGAGACTTTTTTACCCCTAATAGTTGATACTTAATAAACGTGGTGAACACAAGAATGTTCAAATGTCTGAATGAATAAATAAGTTAATAATGGATCCGAGAGAACGTAGCTGTGTGACCTGAGAAGGTTGCTTAACTTGCCTAAGCCTCTACTTTTCCATATGTAAAATGGGAATAAAATATATCTCACGGACAATATAAGGTAATGTATGCAGGACACTTAGTATTCCATGAATTATCACTCTTGAAATGAAAAACAGGTTTCTTCGGATTCACTTGTTAATCCCATAGTACCCAGCACATTGTAGATACTTAATAAATACTTGTTTAAGGAATGAATGAAAATTTTAACTTGGGGAAAGAAGATGATTAAATGTACTCTCAATTATGCTTGATTCAACCCTGGTAGAAAATGCAAGTTTGCTCTAACATTATCAAGGAAAGAGAGACATGATGATTTGTATATAGCTTGATTTGGGACAGGTACGCTGTCCCAAATTGACTTCTGGGCAGCAATGAACTAAAAAATGTCTCTCCCCTCACCCTGCCTGTCATGAATAGATAACCTGCTATGCTGTGGCGTGCACAGAAACTGCGAGAATTGCCCAACTTGTGGCTCGCCAGAGGAGTTCTAAAAGGAAAGTGGGGAGGCAAGTTAATTGCCAGATGAGAGTGAAGAAAACCATGCCGTTTTTTCTAGAAGGTAAGGGTTTCTTTCATGCAAAAATCTTTAAGCCTGCCGCCTGTGGAAACCCTGGTGGTGTAGTGGTTAAGTACTACGGCTGCTAACCATAAGGGTCGGCAGTTCGAATCCACCAGGCGCTCCTTGGAAACTCTATGGGGCAGTTCTACTCTGTCCTATAGGGTCGCTATGAGTTGGCATCGACTCAATGGCCCTGGCTTGGTTTGGTTTTGGTATGAATACCTGCTAAAAAGAATGGTGGAAATGTTGCTTGTGTTCATGATGAACATCTTATATGTGTTAACATTCATGTCAAGAGAAAAATCTGAAACCTCATATTTCATTTGAAATTATTGAGTGAATGAGATGAACATGAATTACCAAATGAAGTAATTACTCATTGTGAAACAACTCGAAGCAGATTTTAATGAAACTTACTATAACCAAGTTTGGCTTTATTCTTTTAGGTTATTTGGGGGAAAGCCTCATCTAGATGTTCGACTAACCAAGAACTTAATGATTTAGTATTGTCTTTAGCAAATCATATCTTTTAGTACAAAACCTCTGTTTCCAGAAAACTGTGAATTATATAGTACACACAAGCATTATGGAAACCTTGTTGGCATAGTGGTTAAGAGCTATAGCTGCTAACCCAAAGGTCGGCAGTTCAAATCCACCAGGCATTCCTTGGAAACTCTATGGGACAGTTCTCCTCTGTCCTATAGGGTGGCCATGAGTCAGAATTGACGGCAATGAGTTTTTCAGTGTTAACAGGCAACTCACCCTGTGTTTCTTGAGCACTTAAATTCTCAAGACAACAGCTCAATGATAATACAAAACAGTAGAGGACTGAATGCCACAATGAACGTTTTAGACAAGGGAGTGATTGCTGTGAATGAGAGTGGCTGTGGAAGGCTTCTTGGCACAGGGGAGACTTGAACTTAGATCTCAAAAGATGGGTGGAATCTGGATTGATGGAGAAGACATGGGAGGGCTGAAGTATGACTGAGTGTGATGGCTTGGAAAGGACATGGGGTGGCAGCCACCAAATTGTTAAATTGGTGAGTAGAAGGAAAGTAACCGGTTAGTCTAGCAGATGGTGACACATTTTGGGGAACTTCATCTGCTGAGTGCTTGCCAATCTTCTCTTCTAGTGGCAACCTCCTCATGTCCTTACAAACTGTTCTGAGATAGATACTGAAAACATCTGGTCAGGGGAATCACGTAATAAAACCAGGGTTTTGGGAAGCTAATTGATTCCATTATATATGCGTAACTTCATAGGAAAACCAAAAGCAACGCTCAGACAACCAGGATTTTCTTCAGATTTTTCTGTCAACAAGAAGCCTCCTCCAGCACTGTTAAGAGATAAAGGAAACTCTCTTGGAGTTAAGTCTGGTGCCGAAATGCCACCTTATACAGTACACACGACTCTTGGAAGCGAAGTAGTGAAAAATGTTCCCACGCAGAGACACGTGACCTTGTCTCCCAACAGCAGGTATTTAGTCTTGGGCTATAAGGAAAAGTTTGGTGAACCTAAGATAATAAATGTTAAAAATGTATGTTCAGGGTAAGAGCTATGCTTTCTGTTGTGTCTAATATAAATTCACATGAAGTTGAGGAATGCATCATGACTAGTAGATCCACTTTTCCTGGCTACATGAACGTCATTCTCTGAGTTTATCTCCATTCTGTATTTTCTCTGTATCCTTGGTAATCGCTCCCTGTAAGATTCATTTTAAAAATGCTTATAATTGTTTTAAGATTATATTTTAGCATAACTTAAAACTTTCTCTGGAAATCTTTTTAAGTAAGTAAAGTCTGCTTGAGTTGCATACTCCACTGTGTTCCAGTAATCCACAGTTACACACTAGCATCATACAGCCATGCTTCAGAATACTGGGCTGGCAGTAAGAAGACAGCCTGAAAGTCTGAGTTTTGATGCTGCCATTTACTAACCAGGTTAAATGAGTTAAAGTATTTAATCTTTTGGAACTGTGGTTTCCTCATTTGTCCAATGAAAATGTTAAGCTATATGATCTAAAAATTTTATGATTTTTATATGGTAGCTCAGGAGTGGACACACTAAGACCCATGGGCCAAATCCAGCTCTCTTCTTGTTTTCGTGAATAAAACTTCATCAGAACATATACATGTCCCTTCATTTACGTATTAACTGTGGCTACTTTCAAGCTACACCTGTAGAGTTGAGTGGTTGCAGCAGAGACTGTATGACCTGTAAAGCCTGGAATATGGTGATTGTGACTATAAAGGGGTAGTAAGAGAGAGCCGTGTAGTGATGGGACAGTTCTGTATGTTGATTGTGGTGGTAGTTACATGAATCTATACATGTGATAAAACTACACAGAACTACACACCAAACCAAACCCAGTGCCGTGGAGCCGATTCTGACTCATAGTGATGCTATAGGACAGGGTAGAACCGCCCCATAGAGTTTCCAAGGAGTGCCTGGTGGATTCGAAGTGCTGACCCTTTGGTTAGCAGCTGTAGCACTTAACCACTACACCACCAGGGTTTCCGGAACTACACACACACACAGATAAAAGGGTATATATAAAAGTGGTGAAATGTGAATAAACTCTGTGGTTTCAGTTTCCTGGCTTTGATATTGCCCTGTAAGTTGTTTACCAACTTCCCATGAATCTGTAATTATTTAAAAATAGAAAAGTTTAAAAAAATCACTTCAGAAGCCTTCTATATGCTTTTAGTTTTAAGGGTTTGTAGAATTGTGTACCTTGCTGCCTTCAACTGTTAAAATGCTCTCATATGGACTATGCTACAGACTATTTTAATTACAGACCAAGATGTTGTAAAACATGTTTATCAAATCTTTTTTTTTTTTTTGAAAAAAGAGCCTAATACAAATAGAAAGAAAACTTTTAGAGAAATCGAAATACTACCTGGTAGCACATGTTATGGGCAACCTTTTTAGTTTTAAAATGAAAAAAGTTACTCTTAGCAAAATACAACCATAGCAGAAGTTTTTGTTTTTTTTTTTTAATTTCCACTTCTAGATCAATGTAGTAGAAACAGTTAAACCTGTCGTGACAGGTACTTAAACTTAGGGTCACCAAACCTTTTGAAAAGCTGATTAAAGTTGTGAATGCTTTTCTCAGGGAAAAAAAAAAAAAGCATGCACATATACATATATTTTTGAACATGTACATGTATCTTTGTACACAAATTCAGGAGATTGGAGAGCCGTGAAGCCCACTATTAAGAACTCTAGTTAAGAACTCATGCCTGCCACTTAATGAGCTAGAAGGTTCTAGAAAATAACGTATCTGATATTCATCATTGTAAATTTGACTCTGAGTTTACCATGTGTCTTCTCCAGTAAAATAGAAAGAGAGGGGTCAGAAGTATGACTATATGATTGATTTGTGGTCTCTCTGGTATATATATATATATATGAGGGAAAACAAAAACAAAAAACCAAACCTACTGCCATCAAGTCAATTTCGACTCATAGCGACCTTATAGGACAGAGTAGAACTACCCCATAGGGTTTCCAAGGCAGTAAATCTTTACAGAAGCCAACTGCCAAATCTTTCTCCCATGGAGCCACAGGTGGGTTCTAACTGCTGACATTTTGGTTAGCAGCCAAGCGCTTTAACCGCTGCACCACCAGACTCCTCATATGAGGGGAGGAAATGTTTATCTCCAAAATAATACAGTTTGTGATCATTGTATTCTATTAAAGTTACAGTATGGCTAAAACTTGAATACGTATGGTGCTGAAGGCTGAGGTTCCCATTAGTTTAGAAGGAGACAAGAGATGGCTGTATGTATATTGTGGTAAGAGCTTGGACTTTGGATAGGAATAAATGACTGTCACTAACTAACAGGCACATGATTAAAAAGCTGTCTTTCAAGTATTAAGATAAAGTAAATGAATGTAAATTTATTATTTCTGAACCCTTGAATGTTTATAACTTATTTACTAAATATGTGTAGAAAGCATTCTAAAAATTATATTTATTGCTTTGTTCTAATTACAAAACAATTATACACATGGTGTGAAAAATTTGTAAAGTACAAGAAGGTAAAAAGAAGAAAAAAATCGCCTTTAGTCCAGACATCATTAAAAAAAAAACAAAAACTTCTTAAAAAAATTTATGTGTATGTAAGTTTTTTTAAATACAAATTGAATCATGCTATTCATTACTGTTTTATAACTTGTGAACATTTTCCATGTTATTAAATATACTTCTATATTATCATTTTTAATGTCAGCGTAGTCCATTGTTCAGTCTCTTATGGTTGAATATAAATGATTTTCACTATTATAAATAATTCTGCAATAAACATATTTATAGAAAAATCCTTGAGTATATTCACGCCTAGCTCCTTAGAATAAATTGGTGGGAATAGAATTTATGGGTAAAAGGGAGTACACATTAAGGCTGTTCTTACTGATTTGTGCTCCAAACAGTTTATACCAGTTTATATTCTTCTAGAAATGAATTGGAAGTAGTTATTTCTTATATCCTTGCCAACATTGGGCTTCTGTTTTTAATTTGCTATTTTGAAAGGTGACGAAATGTATCTGTGCTTTAATTTTCATTTCTTTGATTTTGATTCTTAAAGAAGTTATATATTTCATCATATACTTATTAGCCCCTTTGTAGGTCTTTTATGAATTACTTATCTTTGTCCTTTGCATAATTTTTCTATTGGCTTTTTCTTCCTAACTTGTAGAAGTGGTTTATAAATTAAGGACATCCCTTTGTCTGTAATATGTTGACAGTATTTTCGCAGAAAAACATTTCCATCGCAATGTAATGTAACATGCCTTCTGTTTTCCTTTAGGATTTTTATGGTTTCATTTTTTACGTTTAAATCTTGAATTCGTCCAGAATTTATTTTGCTATATAGTATGAGTAGGATCTTTTTTTTTTTTTTTTCCTCTGTTAGCCAAATGTCCTAAAATTAGTTATTACATAGTCCTTTCTTTCCCTGCTGGTTTGAAATGCTATCTTTACCAGTTCTAAATTCTTGTAAATATATGAAGCAGTTTCTGGGCTCTATGTGGCATCATTGATTATCCTTTTGCAGTACCAAACTATTCATATTATTATAGTTTTGTAATAAATGCCAATAACTGCCTCTCTACTTCCTCCTCTCTCCGTCTTCTAACTTGGTTTGTTGCTTCAGTTGTGTGCTTTCACACCTGTTGCCCCATCACAGCAGCTAGTGGACTTTGTTCTGATATTTAGATTTGTTGGTGCATTTGTTACCTATTGTCGTGTAACAAACACATTACCACAAATTTAGCAGTTTAAAACAACACTTTTATTACGTCGTATTATCCGTGAGTCAGGAATCCAGTTAGGTCCTCTGCTTCAGGGTCTCTCACGAGGCTGGAATCGAGGTGTCAGCCATGGCTGGGGTCTTAGCTGAATGCTCAACTGAAGACGGATCTGCTTCCAAGCTTGCTCACATGATTACTGGCACAATTAAGGTCCTTTTAGGTTGTTCCTGAGGTCCTAGCTGGCTGTTGGCCAAAGGCTGCCTTCAGCTCCTTGTTACACAGGCCTCCCCAACAAGTCAATTTGCTTCATCAAAGCCAGCAAGGAAGACATTATTCTAGCAAGATGGAAGTTAGGATCTTTTGTAATCTCATGAGTTGTCATCCTCCTCAGCGTTGAAGTATTCTATTGGTTGGAAACAAATTACTCAAGGAAATTGAATTACACAAGGCCTTGAGTACCAGAAGGCAAGATCATTCGGGACTATCTTAGTAGCTATTTACCACAGTCAGTTTTCTCAGCTATACCGTATAGTCCATGAGAAGAGGGACATGTCATTCTTGCTTATGATTTATCATTACTGTCTGGCACACTGCTTGACATATAGTAAGTGCTTAAACGTTTGTGAGATAAGAACATGTCTCTAATGAACAGTATATGTTTAGATTTGTTTTTAGACCAGTCTAAGTCTTAGTCTTTTAAGAGGTGAGTTTAATCTTTTATATTTATTGTTATAAAATTTGTTGGATCTCTTTCATCTTATTTTATTATGTCTGGTTTTCATGTAGCTCTACAGTTTCCCTTGAAACTTTTGCTATGTGGACTGTTTTCTTTGCTTTCTACTAGACCTAGCAATGCTTGAACTATAGCAGTCTCTTCTGTAGTCTCTCTGTATCTTCACTTTTTTGCTCATATCCCTCTGCCTTCCATTAGAGCCAGAAACCCTGGTGGCATAATGGCTAAATGCTACGGCTGCTAACCAAAAGGTCGGCAGTTCGAATCGACCAGGCAATCCTTGGAAACTCTATGCGGCAGTTGTACTGTGTCCTGTAGGGTTGCTATGAGTCGGAATCTACTCGAAGGCAACAGGTTTGGTTTTTCAGTTTTCAATTGGAGCCCTCGATGCTGACTCAAAGCAGGGGAAGGTTTCAGTTTACATTTTTAGGGCTGAGGCAGGGGAAAGGAGTGCTGTCTTCCTACCAGTTCTGTAAAGGTAGGAGTTGGATATGTTTTTGGCATCTTCTGTTATTACTCAAATGCATTTATCTACCAATATGATGCTCTTATAATTGCATAGCATCACATATGGAATAAGCTTTACTGGTGGCCTGCAACCTAATCATTTCTTTTAGGATTAAAATATTGTGAGGAAATATGCTTCATTTTAAAGAATTGATCTGATTTTTAGAGTACTCCACACTATTTAAAAATTGGGAAAATATGTACTGTGTCATAATCACCCACTCTAGCCTTACGCCCACTTCTGGGCAAGATATAGTCATTGATTCATTCATGCTGTTCATTCTTACAGTGTTCATTTTCCCTTCCGTATACCAAGCACTGCCCTAGGTACTGGGAATGCAAGTAATTAAAACACGTAGGGTCTAGTGAGGGAGACATACATGAACACAAATGATTCCTTTTTTTGTGTGCTTTATTTATTTGTCCTTATATTTAGAAAAATGTTCCTCACACAAATCTTAGATATAATCTGTATAAACATTCTTTTGGTGAGGGTACCAGGTAGGGATCCGTGTTTCTTCTTTCCCAAACAGTTATTTGAGCAATCACTCCCTTCTCTGGTTTAAATGCCACTTTTGTCATGAGCTAAGATATAATGAAAGTTGAGCGCCTCTAAGCTTTCTACTATTTTACTCACCTGTCCAACTGTTTTAAATATTGTAACTTTATAGTGCATTTCAATATCTGGTGATGCAAATCCTTCTATTTTTGGTTATCTTTCAAAATAGTCTTTATTTTCAATTTATTCTTTGGATGGTTTTCATTGTTTTGTTTTGCTAGTCCCTTAAAGGTGATTAACTGGAATTCTGATGTCCAAGTTCTGAAAGAAGCTTTTAAGTAATAACTTTAAAGACCTAGTTTAAATTTAGTTTTACCTAAAATGAATGCGAACATTCACTGGATATATGTGAAATGTGAACGATATGAGGCCATGCTGAGTTGGAAGTAGTCTGATGACTTGTTTTGCTGTTCAATGCCAGAGACTTTAAATTCAAAGCACAGTGTTTAAAACTTGATACAGACTTTGCTATTCAAATTGTTATTTTGTTTGTTTTTTGCATCTTAGGTTTAGTCCAAAGGCATCTCTTCCACCAGCTTTTCAGATGCATCTATCAAGACCCAGTAGTAAGGAAATGAACGGTATGTTTTCCAAACATTATCTTCGTGATGCATGTTGGCGTCTGGAACCTCAGAGGCCCAAGGAGAATACTGGATGGTGGCCTTTTCCATTGGTTCTCACCCTATCTTACTCTATCTCTCTCCTTCCCTTTTCCCCAGTTTTTTAATCATGAATTGAAGTGATCTAAAGAGAAAATAATACGTCCGAGGGTATCACTCCTATTTTGACTTGAGGCCTTTCTCTTAACAGACCTCTGTTTCACTTCAACAAGTTACCTGCAGAGAGACACTGTGGCCCTCCTTAGCCTGGCACTCATCAATTAGAGGCCTCACTTAAAGGAAGCTCCCAGCTTTGGATTTAAAATATGTAAATATGGGACTTAAATTCAAGAACTTAATATCCGTTTAAAAGCTGCCACCCTGAACTGAGTGCAGTGACCACTAATCATAAATATAAATGACTACTCAGGTTATAAAATCCCAAAGGGCTTTTCAGTAAGGCAACTAAAAAAAAAAAAAAAGGCAACAGTAGGACACATAATAAAGTCAAGGAATCTGAAGAAGAGAAATATACTCACTTGTCTTATCCTCTTACCAGTCTGTGAATCCCCTGCTCATAGACCTACCCCGAGAAACAGCTTTTTCAGATCCAGTACCTACACTCCAGGAAATTCAAATGTGATGTTAAATGATTTGCTGCTTCAAGTGTGATTCTTACCAAGTTGAAACTCATTAATTTTGTAGCAGAGCACATCTCCCGTATGATTTTTGCTTATATGAATTATTTTTACACATGTATTATCTGAAGCATGACTCGTCAGTAAAGTCAGTATTTCTTATGAAAATTAGTTAACAGTGTGATTTTTGTTTATATGAATTACTTTTACATATGCATTATCTGAAATCCTTTTGGAGGGTTAAATTCCTATAAACTTTTCCTGCAGAACCAAGCAGATTTGTTTAGGACGGTTGCGAATTACCTGGTAGACATAGTATGCATGCGTCCACACAACCTCTCCTTCATTCTGGCAGGATAGATTGCTTCCCTGATTTGTTTAACAAAAGATACAGCAGCTTAGCTGACTCTGGTGGCCCCAGCGAACAGCCACATTTACAAAGACTCCAGATCAGCTGTTGACTCCCTCTCAGTAAGGGAGGGTCTGGCCCGTTCTGCAAGACTCATCTTTTCCCTCTCCCTAGTCCTTTTATATCATTGTTTGGGAATATGGCCTTATATAGGAAATATTTATGAACAGCCAGGACCCTGCTTTCGCTGAGCCAGACTCAGTCTCAGCAAAGCCTGCAGGTTCTCCTGCACTGTGGTGGGAAAAGTAGAGTCAGCGTCTGGACGTCCTGGAGGAATAGCATAGCCTTTGGCATCCTCACATCCCCCAAGGCCAGCATCCTCAAACCAACGTGTATGTCTCCACAGGCCAATAAAGAAGTAAAATAAAAATTATTAAATCCCAGCAGAAATACTGTCTGATTAAAATAATATCTTTTACTTTTAGGTGATAACATTTAATATATTCTGATCTATATCTCAGTGAAACTTAGAAGAGGTTTGGAATGGATTCCATAGTTCTTAAAATACCAGAGCTGTCAGCTATAGTGAACCCTCAAATTCATTTATTCTCTTAGCATGTTAATTCAGCCATTAAATAGAAAGTAAATGTAAGAGGGCTAACCAAAACCTTATAAATATTTATAAAACCTCATAAATATTCCCTTATGAATATTATTAACAATTATTTGTGGGCTCCAAACATTTTATTTATGTTTAGACACTGAGACTAGGATGATTACTGTAGGTGGAACAATTTTTGGGCCTCTGTGTATTGCACTGGGTTTTGGTTTTTTTGTTTGGTTTTTGTGTATTGCTAAATTATTCTGCTAAAGGGGAAAATCCATGCTCTCTTAAGTGTGGACAATTTTTTATCTTCTACCAAATCTTCAGTCTTTATATTAAGACATACTTCTTAGGCTTTGTGGATATAGTTGTATTCAGCGTTGCATATATCCCAGCATTGTCTAAAAATTAACTTAGTTGCATGTAGAAAATGGTTGCTTAAATCAATTTCATTATGCTTTTTATAGCAAGCCATCCTGATGTTCAAACTATGAAGCACCCATGCAGAATAAAGGGGGCTACTATACATCCCTCTGTGGGTGACTGTTGACCCTGCTAGTTATTTCAGAGTTAAAACTTAGAATGTGGTTTTTCAGGAGCTGCCTTGCTTAATCCTGATCCCTTCTAAGTCCCTTGACCCCTACAAGCCTACAATATAGCAGAGCCTAAAGACAGGTAAAGTACTAGGTGATGGGGGTAATCTAAAATGTTAAACATTTTGGTTAATTCTATGATTTTTTTAATTTAAAGATAATTTAAATCAGACTGTTGAAAAACCAAATGTCACGCCTCCTGCCTCTTACATTTATAAACTGGATGAGGTTCAAAATCGCATAAAGGAAATACTAGACAAGCATAACAATGGCATTTGGATATCTAAGCTTCCACATTTTTACAAAGAGTTATATAAAGAAGAACTTAATCAAGGAATTTTACAACAATTTGAACACTGGCCTCATATTTGCACGGTACGTTTTCCTTTTCCTCCCTCCTCCTCATCTTTGCTCCCTGTCCCCCTTGTGTTATTAGCCATATCAACTTTTATCTAGGGAGGGCAAGGCACTTGACATACATCATCTTAGTAAGCTTTGTCTCTAAGATTGACAAATACTGGTTCTCGTTTATAGGAGAAGTATGACAAAGTTCAGGGCCCTGTGTATAACAATTGCTTTTGTTTTTTTATTTTATATTATTTTTAAAATGCATTTAATATATAATAGTATGTATACCATTTTGTATTTAATACTACTAAAAGCCACTAATAGCTTTTCCATTTTAATAACTTGAACTTGCTGGTAATAAGAATTTTTTTAATCAACCTCAAATTTTGTATGCTTCTTGGTCATTTTAAAAGACTTTAAGTTGAACAAATTTTCGTTAAGCTACTCTTTTAGCTAATTATTTATAGAATACCTTTATTTTATTTAAAAATTAATATAGGATTCAGATTTAAAAGTTTTACAAACTGCCTTTGGAAAAAAAAATTAAGAAGTGATCTGATTTATCAATTTCCATACCTATTCCTGCTTCCAAAAACCAAAACCCATTGCCGCGAGTCGATTCCAGCTCATAGCAACACTATAGGACAGAGTTGAACCACCCAG
Source organism: Loxodonta africana (assembly GCF_030014295.1). Lineage (NCBI taxonomy): Eukaryota > Metazoa > Chordata > Mammalia > Proboscidea > Elephantidae > Loxodonta > Loxodonta africana. The sequence continues at coordinate 79,199,766 of NC_087350.1, read as the reverse complement.
TAGCGGTTCCAAGGTGTGGGTGGTGGATTCCAACTGGCAACTTTTTGGTTAGCAGTCGTAGCTCTTAACCACTGTGCCACCAGGGCTTCTACTACTTAGGAGTCTGTTATTATAATAAGATGATAGATCAGAATAGTTTGGCTAAAGATAGGTAGCTAGATTCTTAAACCAAAATAGGTTACCTTTAGGTGTTTCTTTTTCTTTTTTTTAAAATTGCGTTTATTGCACATTAGGTGAAAGTTTACGGAGCAAGTTAGTTTCCCGTTCTGTAGTTTGTATATAAAGTGTTTGATGACATTGCTTTCAGTCCCTACAATGTGCTAGCAATCTCCCCATTTCCATTCTAGGTTCCCCGTTCCTTTCTTCCTGATTTTCTACCCTTTCCTGCCTTCTCATCTTTGCTTTTGGGCAAATGTTGCCCTTTTGATCTTAAGTAATTGATTGTTCTAAGGAGCACATTCCTCTCAGGTGTTCATTTCATGGGTCTGCCTGTGGTTTGGCTGAAAGGTGTTTTCTGGGAATGGCTTCAGTTCCAGTTCAGAAGGGCGTCTTAGGGCCATAGTCTCAGGGTTTCCTCCAGTTTCTGTCAGACCAGTAGGCCTGGTCTTTTTTGTGAATTTGAATTTTTGTTCTACAATTTTTCTGCTGCTCGCTCTGAGACACTCTGTTGTGATCCCAGTCAGAGCAGTCGGTAGTGCTAGCTAGGCACCATCTAGTTCTTTTGGTCTCGGGTGGTGTAGGCTGTGGTTCATGTGGTCCATTAGACCTTTGGACTAATTGTGCCCTTGAGTCTTTGGTTTTCTTTACCCTCCTTTGCTCTGGATGGTAAAAGACCAATAGCTGTATCTTAGATGGCTGCTTGCAAGCTTTTAAGACCCCAGACAAATACTCACCGAAGTACCGAGTTTATGGTCTTTTGCCTTTGAGCCTAGAAACTTCTTCCCGTGAGGTGTTTGGTCATGTCTTAAGAAGTTGCTCTAACTGTGGCCCTTTTGTGCTCAATTGTTTGTATTAATATATGAGCAGCACCTATAGTTATGTATGTAGAACTATCCACCACCAAACCTATATCTGCAGGTAGGTGTGTTCCCTTAGACCTTCCCACACTTCTTGACATACCTATCTACCTTTGTATCCGTTTGTAAAATAGCGTTTGTTAATACTGTTGCTGCAGGATTGCCTTTGCTTAGGTGATTCTTAATGTCTTATTTACGTGAACTATAATCAACGGTGTAACTGTTTTAAGTGGTAACATTAGCAGTTACTCGGTACTTGTGACCTTGTAGAATTAAATACGCATGAATATCGTGTGTTTTGATAGATTTAAATTTTAAAATTTAAATATATATTTTAGCCCCCAACTATTGTTGGACAAAGTATACAACACTCCCTCTTTATAAGCAGCTGGCCTAAAGACAGTATGTATTATTATTATTTTTTTTAACCACTTCATCCTGTAGGCCACTATCACAGGCTTGAGTCCCATATCCACTTCTGGGCAAGAATCATCCATCCATCCATTCATCCACCCACAAACATCCATCCATTCACCCACACACATCCATCCATCCACCCACACATCCATCCATCCACCCATCCACCCACCCACTTATCCATCCACCCACTCATCCATCCTTCCATCCATCCTGTTTTTTCGTACAGCATTGACTGCACTTGAATGTGCCAGTCACGGCCTTTTCTGAGACCACCGGTGACTAAGACACTTAGAGTCTAGTGAGGGAGGTAGACATAAAAACAAATAATGGCATTGTGACAAGTTTTATATTAAAACATAGCCTAAGGTGGGAAAATAAGAAATCTCAAACTCTGAAAATATGGCTGTTTCTCTACTTTTAGTCAAAAACATTTCATCTTTATGAGGATGTTGCCTCCGATTTATATGGAATGTGGAGTTTGTTCCTGTAATGGGATTTTCAAAGGTTACTATTCAGTTCATTCCAGTTTTACTATTTTCTGGGAAGGATTTTCTCACTGGGTGCGGGGTTAGCACATTGACGTATCCCCTCAAACTTCCCTGTTGTGGAGGGGACTTTTGAGGACGCTTTCACCAGACTGCTGTGTTTGAAGGTTCAGAGCATGAAGCGCTTTGTGGAATATACATGATTCTTTTATTTTTTAAATCCATAGACGATCCTGAAATTTACAGCATGTCCTCAGTGAACTTAGAGCCTTTTTTATTGTCATGATATTTGTATAACTCACTATTAAACTTTGATAGAGAAGCCATCCTTGCAGTAAAATTTTTAAAAATTAAACTTCACAGGTTCTGATTAATATATTACATTTCTAGTTATTTTATACTCCATCATAATTACTAGTATTTGTGTAGTTGAATTTATGGCATTTTTTGAGATTTCCATCTTTGCTACTCTGCATGTCTACAGAACCCCAGAATTTCTCCTGCTAGAATTATAGGTGAGAGCATCTACCTTTCTGATGTTAAAATTTTACCTAAAATGAATGATTTCCTACTCAACTGCTTGTGCTAAAACAACTGATTTTTTGTTGCTTTTTCAATACTTGAATTCATTTTTCTTTCATCGTAATTTTTTGTGCAGGCAGTGAGGGTAGAACCTGAAGCAGAAATGTAAGACACCTTGCCTAGCTATTTGTTGTGTCTTTCATATTTGAGTAGGACTGTTTAGATGCAGTCACTATCAATTATTAGGTGGTTAGAATTTGCTTAGTGAAGCACTGTGGATGCCGAAAATGGCCAGTCATATTGACAACCATTAATATTTTTCAAAACTCTTCTTTTAAAAAATTTTTATTGTGCCTTAAGTGAAAGTTTACAAATCAAGTCAGTCTCTCATACAAAAATTTATACACGTCTTGCTATGTACTCCTAATTGCTCTCCCCCTAATGAGACAGTACACTTATTCCCTCCACTCTCTCTTTTCTAGTCCATTTGGCCAGCTTCTGACCCCCTCCACCCTCCCATCTCCCCTCCAGACAGGAGATGCCAACATAGTCTCTTGTGTCTACTTGAGCCAAGAAACTCACTCTTCACCCATATCATTTTCTATCCCGTAGTCCAGTCCAACTCCTGTCTGAAGAGTTGGCTTTGAGAATGGTTCCTGTCTTGGGCTAACAGAAGGCCTGGGGACCATGACTGCCAGGGTCCTTCTAGTCTCAGTTAGATCATTAAGTCTGGTCTTTTTACAAGACTTTGAGGTCTGCATCCCACTTCTCTCCTGCTCCCTCAGGGGTTCTCTGTTGTGTTCCCTGTCAGGGCAGTCATCGGTTGTAGCCGGGCACCATCTAGTTCTTCTGGTCTCAGGCTGATGTAGTTTCTGGTTTATGTGGCTCTTTCCGTCTGTTGGGCTCATAATTACCTGGCGTCTTTGGTATTCTTCATTCTCCTTTGTTCCAGGTGGTTTGAGACCAATTGATGCAACTTAGACAGCCGCTTGCTAGCATTTAAGACCCCAGATGCCACTCTCCAAAGTAGGATGCAGAATATTCTCTTAATAGATTTCATTATGCCAGTTGACTTAGAAGTCCCCTGAAGCCATGGTCCCCAAACCCTCGCCCCTGCTACATTGGCTTTCAAAGTGGTCCGTTTGTTCAGGAGACTTCTTTGCTTTTGGTTTAGTCCAGTTGTGCTGACCTCCCCTGTATTGTGTGTTGTCTTTCCCTTCACATAAATTCTTATCTACTATCTAATTAGTGAAAACCCCTCTCCCTCCCTCCTCGCTCTTGTAACCATCAGAGAATATTTTCTTCTCTGTTTAAATTATTTCTTGAGTTCTTAAAATAGTGGTCTCATACAATATTTGTCCTTTTGCAACTAATTTCACTCAGCATAATGCCTTCCAGATTCCTCCATGTTATGAAATGTTTCATGGATTCATCATTGTTCTTCATGGATGTGTAGTATTCCATTGTGTGAATATACCATTATTTATCCATTCATCCGAGGATGGGCACTTTGGTTGCTTCCATCTTTTTGCGATTGTAAGCAGTGCTGTGATGAAGATGTGTGCATATAGCTGTTCGTGTAAAGGCTCTTATTTCTCTAGGATATATTCCAAGGGGTGGGATTGCTAGATCGTATGGTAATTCTACTTCTAGTTTTTTAAGAAAGCGCCAAATCGATTTCCAAGGTGGTTGTACCATTTTACATCCCCACCTGCAATGTGTAAGTGTTCAGTCCCTCCACAACCTCTCCAACATTTATTATTTTGTGTTTTCTGGATTAATGCCAGCCTTCTTGGAGTGAGATGGAAAATCATTGTAGTTTTGATTTGCATTTCTCTGTATTTGTTCGCAGCCTGAATCTGTTCTTTAGTGAAGTACCTGCTCATATCCTTTGCCCATTTTTTAATTGGGTTATTTGTCCTTTTGTAGTTGAGTTTTTGCAGTATCATGTAGATTTTAGAGATCAGGTGCTGGTCAGAAATGTCATAGCTAAAAACTTTTTCCCAGTCTGTAGGTAATCTTTCTAGTCTTTTGGTGAAGTCTTTGGATGAGCATAGGTGTTTGATTTTTAGGAGCTACCAGTAATCAAGTTTCTCTTCTGTATTGTTAGTAATGTTTAGTATACTGTTTTGCCATGTATTAGGGCTCCTAACATTGCTCCTATTTTTTTCTTCCATGATCTTTATTGTTTTAGATATTATATTTAGGTCTTTGATCCATTTTGAGTTAGTTTTTGTGCATGGTGTGAAAATTTTTTTTAAAACTCTGAATATTTTTTAACAGCCTATCAGTATAATCTGCTTTTGAACAATTATACCAGGGTATTTTCTCTTTTATCTGACTTGTTTTCACTTTGCTGAAAAGCAGAAACACTGATAGCACACCCAGGGCTGATACTATTGCAAGTAAAGCCAGACAGTCTCAAACACAATGTATGAAATTTAGGATAAGAAAAAACTTGGTAATGGTTTGTCGTACAATTGGAGAAGAAATTAAGTGCAACGTTGTATTTCTTCTTCTTTTGAATGTGCTTCTCTCCCTAATCAAATAGAACACTTTATGTAAAAAAGATTGAAAAACAAAGTTATAAAAGAAATAAAAATCACTCATAGTCCTACCAGTCAGAGATAGCCACTTGCAGGGATTTCTATTTGAATATCAGAATGGGCAGCATCAATTTCAGGGACCAAATAGCCACTCTGAAATTTTCCCTCCGTGAAGGTTCTAATCAGGTATATGCTAGTAGCCACTTTACTGGGATGTTGGATGACATTTTGATACAGGCAGAAGAAGGCTTTGACTCTGTCGTTTTTAATCTTTTGGATCTCTCAGACAACAAAAACATTTTTTGGAGCCAGATGGACCTAGATACATTCAGCTGAGAAGAGTTACTGCCAGTACCCTCTAAGACTTGGCACTGAAGCACTGGGAGGCAGCTGCCAGGCAGCAGGAGGCACACCAGGTCTTAACTGTGTTGTTGTTTAGGGGCTGTTGAGTCGATTCTGACTCATAGCAACCTCATGCACAACAGAACGAAACGCTGCCCGGTCCTGTGCCATTCTCACAATTGTTAGGCTTGAGTCCATTGTTGCGGCCATTGTGTCAGTCCATCTTGTTGAGGGTCTTCTTTTTCCTACCTCCTTTACCAAGCATGATGTTCTTCCCCAGGGACTGCTTCCTCCTGATAAAATGTCCACGTACGTGAGAGAAAGTCTCGGCATCTTTGCTTCTAAGGAGCATTCTGGCTGTGCTTCTTCAGGACAGATTTGTTTGTTCTTCTGGCAGTCCATGTTGTATTCAAATTCTTCACCCACACCATAATTCAAAGGCATCAATTCTTCTTGAGTCTTCCTTATTCATTGTCCAGCTTTTGCATGCATATGAGGCAATCAGAAATACAATGGCTTGGGTCAGGCTCACCTTAGTCCTCAAAGTGACATCTTTGCTTTTTAGCACTTTAAAAATAGGATCTTCTGCAGCACATTTGCCTAACCACAACACATGGTTTGATTTCTTGGCTGCTGCTGTCATGGGCATTGATTGTGGATCCAAGTAAAATGAAATCCTTGACAACTTCAATTTTTTCTCCCTTTATCATGATGTAGCTTATTGGTCCAGTTGTGAGGATTTTTGTTTTCTTTATGTTGAGGTGTAGTCTGTACTGAACTCCTTTTTGGAACTCATCGTGCTGGTCATGTTAAAGTTGTTAGGTGATTCATTGCATCTCAGGCACAGATGAGAATGTAAGGTTTGGGACTGGGAGTGGGGAGACTAAATCAGCGTTGAGGTATGCCATATTTCCACTTCCTTCATTGGAAAGAAAAGGATTATAAAGCTGAGGAGCCCCTCTTATCCTCATTTCGGTTAGAAGAAACCCTGTGGACAGTTGGGGAATGAAGCTTGTGACAGTTATTTTAGATAATTAAGACTGAATATCCTTTTCATGTGCTTGGTGGCCGTTTGAATGTCCTCTTTGGTGAAATATCTTTTCAAGTTCTTTGCCCATTTTATGATTGTCTTTTTGCTGTTGTCGAAGTTTTATATATATTTAACATATATAAAACATATATAGTTTCATATATGGTTATTAAATTCTTAACTGACATATGGTTTCTGAAGATATTTTCCAGTCAGTAGCTTGTCTTTTCGCTTTTTTTGTAAAGTCTTTTGATGAACAAAAGTTTAATTTTTATGAGGTCCCATTTGTTTATTTTGTCTTTTGCTATTTGTGCTTTTGTTATTATATTAGTTAATCCATTGTTAAAAGCTAGACCTGACAACATTGCCCCTGCATTTTCTTCTAAGAATTTTATGGTTTTAGATCACACATTTAGGTCTTTAATCCATTTTGAGTTGTTTTTGTTTATGATGTGAGGAATAGATCTTGTTCCATTGTTCTGCATGTGGAAATTCAGTTTTCCCAACACCATTTATCGAAGAGAGTCTTCTTTCCCCATCGAATGGACTTAGCACCCTTGTCAAAAATCAGTTGATCATGGATGTGTGGGTTTATTTCTGGACTCTCAATTCTATTCCATTGGTCTGTGTGTCTATCCTTATACCGATACCAGGCCGTTTTGATTACTGTGGCCTGTATATGTTTTGACATCAAGAAGTGTGAGTACTCCTACTTTGTTCTTCTCTTTCAACATTGCTTTAGCTATTCAAGGCTTCATGTCATTCCACATAAAGTTGAGGATTGTTTTTTCTGTTTCTGTAAAGAAGGCTGTTGGAGTTTTGATTGGGATTGCATTGAATCTATAGATTGCTTTGGGTAGTATTGACATCTTAACAAATTAAGTCTTTATACGGAACATCTTTCCATTTATTTAAGTCTTCTTTAATGTCTTTCAGTAGTGTTTTTATAATTTTCATTGTATAAATCCTTCACATCCCTGGTTAGATTTATTCCTAGGTATTTTATTCTCTTAGATGCTATTGTAAATGGAATTGTTTCCCTAATTTCCATTTCAGATTTCTCATTGCTGTTGACTAGAAATGCACCTGATTTTTGTTTGTTGACCTTGTACCCTGCAACTTTTTGCTAAATTCCTCTGTTAGCTTTAGAAGTTTTGTAGCCTTTTTGGAGTTTTCTGTATATAGGATCATATCTGTGAATTGAGATAAGTTACTTCTTCTTTTCCAATCTGGATATCTTTTATTTCTTTTTCTTGTCTTATTGCTCTGGCTAGAACTTCTAATACAATATTGAATGCAAATCAAAACCATAATGAGTTACCATTTCGCTCCTACTAGAATGGCTAAGATACGAAAAACAGAAAATAACGAATGTTGGCGAGGATGTAAGTAAATTGGAACCCTTACCCGTTGCTGGTGGGAATAAAAAATGGTACAGCCATTGTGGAAAACAATGTGGCAGTTCCTCAAAAAACTGAAAACTACCATATGGCCGAGCAATTCCACTCCTAGGTATATACCCAAAAGACTTGAAAGAAGAGACTCAAACAGAGACTTGTACACCAGTGTTCATTGCAGCACCATTCATAACAGCCAAAAGAACTAAAACCATAGCCAAAAGGTGGAAATACCCTAAATGCCCATCAACAGATGAATGGATAAACAAAATGTGGTACAAACATACAATGGAATACTGCTCAGCCAGTAGAAGAAATGAAGTCTTGATACAGTCTACAATATGGATAGAGCTGGAAAACATTATGCTGAGTGAAATAAGTCAATCACAAAAGGACAAATATTGTATGATCTCACTTATATAAAAAACCTCCTGGGATTTGGTTCCTCAGTTTGGAGGTTTAGGATCATGGTTTCATGGGACATCCAAGTTAATTGGCCTAATGACATGTTTAGTGCTTCTCTTCTACCTCATAGTTTGATGTGTAGTGCTTGGGGTCTTAAAAGCTTGTAAGTGGCTATCCAGAGCATGATAATTGGTCTCTCTTCACCCTGGAGTAACGGAGGAAGGAGGAGAGTCAGGAATAGGAGTAGGATATGGAATGTTTGGCTAATTGCCTCTATGAACAACTGCTTCCTTTGCCATGCGACCAGAAGAACTGGATGGTGCCTGGCTACCCTTACTGAATATTTTGATCAAAGATACTATAGAACAATCCTGATCAAAAGGGAGAAAATGCAGAACAGAATTTCAAATTCTCATGGCCTCCAGACTTTCTGGAATCATGGAGGCTGGATGAATCTCTGAAACTATTGCCCTGAGATAATCTTTAAAACTTAAACCAAACAATAGCTTAGCTAACCTAGTAAAAAAATGTCTGCCTTGAGCATTATGCTCTTTTAAGAACTATCTATATGGGATGAAAGTGACAACAGCAACTAGAAAGATTAGATTGGAACCGTAGGGGGCAGTGAGCTTATGTTAATGGGTAAGGAACAACTCAGAGAAGGAGGGTGAGAAAGGTTGTACAACTGGAATAATATAATCAGTATATCTGAATTGTACATGTAGAAACTGTTGAATTGGTGTATCTTCTGCTATGTATATTCTCAACAACAAAATAAATTAAAAAAAAAGGGACTGAATATCCTCTCCTGAAATTAGCCTCTACAATCTGCGTCAGGGAAGGGGTCATAAAGGTCATAAAGGTTGAGAAGAGGTTGGTAGGTGAAAACTGAAGAAGGGTTTTAAGACAGGCCCTGCAGGCTCGCCAGGCTTTGGGTATGGAGGACTGCCATGTCTAATCTGAAATTTCGTTAATGTGGATTCTATGTGACAAGTGAATCATCACATAGAATTCTATTTTCTTTTTCCATGTATTCCCAAAATACGTTTCTCAGCCCTTTTCTGAACACCCAGTCTGTATTCTTGTATCTTACCAAGTGTCTTAAAGCACAGTGAGGATTGACATTTTATGGTTCCAGGCTTTACAACACGGGTCTCTAGAGAAGCGAAGTAACCATCGAGAGCAGAATGAGATGCGCTCCAAATACTCATTCTTCTCCCTGTGGTTTAAAATTAGGGATATAAATTGGGAAAATCATTTAATACGCCCTTTAGAGTATCACAAGGTGCTGACAGCAATACGCCACTGATGATAAGGAATGCCTGCAGCTGCCACACACAGACTCCATCACATACATCCGCTTTCAGTGATGATTCCGGTTTTTCCAGCGTGGAATTTCCCCCCAGTTCTCTACTCAAGCGCACGTTGGCAGAAGAATATGAGGAGAGAAACCAAATGTAACCTTATACTTACAGATATAAATATATTAACAACCATTCATCTCTTATGTATCATCCAGAATACATAGTTAGACTAAAAGGTTAATCTATTTTTAAATCATATTAACCGTGTCTTTTTTGTTGTTGTTGTTAAAGCTCTTCTCTGGGAATAAGATAATACCTTCTTTCTTATACAGACACGTTTTATGTTCCTTCTTCCTAAGCATTATGTGGAGAGTGAAATAAAGGGCGTCAGTGTTCTTTACTAATAAGCCTCCCACCCAGCATACTTTAGTATTTTGTTCTCCTGGGCGAGTGGCTTCTTGTTAGTCTGTATTATTACCCTAGCATCTGGAATACCTTCCTAAGGGCTTAATTGCAACTAAGAAATTGCTAAATAGGATCTGACAAAATAGGAACATTTCAGAAGGCCGTGAATATTTCTTTAGTCCAGTGGTCTAGTACAGGGTCAGAAAATTTCTTCTGTAAATGGCCGGGCAATAAATGTGTTAGGCTTTGTGAGCCAAGGGCACTGAGACAACCACACAGTCTCTGTCACAACTACTCAGCTCTGCCATTGCAACACAAAAGCAGCCACAGACAATACATAAATGAATGTGTTCCAATAAAACTTGGTTTATGGCTACTGAATTTCATGTAATTTTCACATGTCATGAAATATTACTATTTTGATTTTTTTTTTAATCTTTTAAAAATACAAAAATCATTCTTAGCTCATGGGCCATGCAAAAACAGGTGGTGAGCTGGATTTAGTTTGTGAGCCGTAGTTTGCTGACCTCTGGTCTAGTACTAGAAGGGCTTAGAACTTGAGAGAAATAGTGGCGTACATCAATTTTTCTTTATATAAAGAGATGCCATCAAGCTGTACCCCCTCAGGAATGCTACGCAAATAAAATTAGAGACTGGATGATATACAAATGCCAGGTGTTTTTTACTCTTGTTCATTGAAGAGGCAACACTTTCAGCTAACCTTATGCTGTGGTGGTTGTAAAAATATGTACCCTAACTCTGGAATGTTGTTTTCCTAAATTATGGAAAACTGAGTAAATAGCAGGAAGAAGAAAGAGATGACATTCCCGTTCTGTCTAAACATTTTCTTGCTTTCTTCCCATTGGTTTATTCCTTACTGTTTTGATAACCTTTTTACCTTGTAGTCAGTCAGTTTTGTAATCTGTTGCTTTGGACGTGGCAGAGAGAATTAAATATGCAGTTTACAGGGCGGATGCACTCATGATTTCCTAGGTTTATTGAAGGGTAGATGCCTCGCACGTGAAATTAATACTGTTTTATTACCCTGCTTATTTCTGAAGTGTGGCTCATGATGTTATTTCCAAGTGAAGGCAATGCATTAAAGTCTTAGTAATTGAGGATAGTAAAATTGAAAGTAGTAAAATCTATACTTTTGCATTCTCTTGATTAATTTGAAAACTGTGTTGCTCTCAGATTTAAAAATGCATTAATGTGTTTTCAGGTTGCCATTGAAATATCTATCATTTGCCTACTGTATTTAAAAATTTTAGGTGGAAAAACCATGCAGTGGTGGTCAAGATTTACTTCTTTATCCAGCTAAGAGAACACAGCTTTCAGGAAGTGAACTGGACAATGAAAAAGTGCCTCCATCCTCACTACCTGCTCCAAAACAAACACCAACATTAAAAGGGTGTCCAGCAGTTATGCCAGAAGACTTCAAAGAGAAAGTTGCAGAGCTGCTGGAGAAATACTCAAATGGGCTTTGGGCCAGTGCACTCCCGAAAGCATTTGAGGATATGTATAAAATGAAATTCCCTAAGGATGCCTTAAAAAATCTTGCGTCACTTTCTGATGTATGCACCATAGACTACATTTCTGCAAATCCCCAGAAAGCCATTCTCTATGCTAAACTTCCAGTGCCCGCTGATAAAATCCTCAATGACGCAGTGCAAGCACAGGGTGATTGTGATATCAAGTCTATGATTGAACAAGAATATTTGCAGATAGAAGGAAGCATTGCTGAAAGAGGTGATACCTTAATGGAGTATGTAACAGTTCCTCCTTTAATCATTCCAACCGAGGCATCCCCATCTGTGCTGGTGGTGGAACTGAGCAACACAAATGAAGTGGTTATCAGGCAAGTTCTGTTTTCTAATTCTTAGGATTCTGGTGTATATTATCACTTCACTTTTGTTCACATGAGTGCTGGGGTTTGAAGAAAGAATAGTATGTTCTTAGTTCTATAGAATTAGAGTAAAGTATAATATGCTAATGCTCTTTTTTTTTTTATAATATGCTTATGCTCGATGTTCAAAAAGTAAAGTTATTCTTGTGAGAAAAATGCTTACTAACATCTTTGAAAATTGGAACGATAATATGGACTTAACTTGAAAAACATCTGTGTGAAGGCAGGATGATAATGATATATATGAGAAGCAATACCCGGTCCGTAGAAGAGCAAGTCCCCCACACACTAGGTAATATTATTTAATCTGGAACATGTAGCATTTCCTAAAAGTCAGTATAGCAAAGCACTGCCTTCCTAGTCTACACATCAGGTTAGCCCTTGGACCCAAAGGTGTCCTGGTTACCTAAGCCTTTCAATATCAATGCCTGGGAGGAGGAGCCATTGCTTAAGTGGCTAACGATAACTGAAATTACTAAAGACAGTTCAGCTCTAGGCCCTTGATGTGGACTTTTAGGGAAAATGTGGAATACATCTAAAGACTATCGTTTGTGGTTTCCAACTCAGGAAAAAGAGTGGAAACCTGTGTAGCTGCATCTCTGGAGGTGCCAGCCCAGGGTGTGGCTGTGACTGGACAGATCAGAAAAAGGCTGAAGCAAAACAGAATCCAGGTTCCTTCAACCAAAATATTCCTGTTGTTTGGGCTGTCACCCCCCCCCCAAAGACTCACAGCTGAACTGTGAAAAAAAAAAGACCACAAAAAATACTCAAAGACCTTCAATGAAAGGATAGAACAAAAATATTAACGCTTTTCTATTTCAGTGCACAGTGGATTGAACATAATATCTTGGAATGCTGGAAGAACCTGCGGAAGCTTTAGAAAGAGGTCTTGTTTTATACGGGAGTTATAAATGTATAAAGCTTTTCTTCTGTGATGTGGTATGGCCTGAAGATATAAATAGGTGGCTGAGGGTTAGGGGTCCCATTATGGTTCACTAATATATTGAAGTAAACAAAGGATGTCAAGGGGCACATTACTTTTACAATTTGACACTGTAACGAAAACTTAAGTCAACCCCAATGGCAGGATTCTTTGGTATCTGTTACCAATATTCCTTGATGCCATTGCCAGGGACCAAGCACTGGGCTGGATTGGTAATGTGATTTCTGATGTACTTACCAAGGGTTGGCAGGAATCTGAATCAGTTTTAGCGTTTCAGTGGGGGTTCCAGTCTATTCCAGGGTAATAAGGTCCCAAAGCCTGTTGCCGTCAAGTTGATTCTGACTCTTAGTGACCCTGTAGGAAGGACCTAGTAGAACTGCCCCATAGGATTTCCAAAGCTGTAATCTTTATGGAAACAGACTGCCACATCTTTCTCCTGTGGAGCAGCTGGTGGGTTCAAACCACCAACCTTGTGGTTAGCAGCTGTGGGCTTAGCCACTGTGCTACCAGAGTTCAATAAGGTCGAGAATCCTCAGATACTTAGATGCCTTTTTCCAGTGTGAATTTGAATCCCGAGTCAGCATTCTACATGTTCAGGAGGGTGGCTGGAATCCAGCAAGCATGATGTGTAACGTGTGTGCCATTAGATTGGCCCCAGGTAGCTTTTCCTCCGAAGATTTGGCAAATCCCTTCCAGGCTGAGGCCTGTTCTGTTCCTACATCTTCAGGCAGGCACTAGGCTCTGGAAGCTGTGCCGTGGGTGCCGTGTGAAGGACCTGGAGAGGTGTTGTGGCAGAACCAGGGCTTTGAACCATTCTTCCTGGTTCACTCATAGCCAAGGAAGTGACACCAGTCAGACCTGAATTTTTAAAATGTGGTTGAACCAGAACAGGAAAAATTATGTATCGAAACCCTGCTACAAACTTAATCTCCCTCCTAGAAAACAAGGGCATCGTAGGCATTGCATGCAACCAAATCTCCTGCCTGTTGGATTTTGAGCAAAGTCAGAAATAGCAGCGCCTCACTCAAAGATAGGGATGCCCTGCTCAAAGATGGCGGCCAACACACCACTTTGAATGTGTGACACTCTGCACAGGCCTGCCAATAATCCAGTCTCACACATCAGGTTTCTGAAAGGGCTCACTATGCCTCTTCCGAGTCTCCCATTCCAGGACTTCAACCCGTAATTTTTCCCTTTCTAGTTATCGTTCCGGATCACCCAAATTGTAAAAATTTGGGTCTGTTCCAGTTTCACTTCGTCAGCCATGACAGAACTGGTTCAAACTGGTTCAAAGCCCTGGGCAGAACCCTCATGTCAAGCATTATGGGAATCTGTTATCTCTGGTCTCAAAAATTAACTGTGTAGAACTTTGGTTAATGACATTCCTGTATTAGCCTACACATTCTTTGCTTTGCTCAGATAATTTGGGGACAGTGTATGACCTCGTTCTTGCCACTCCCCACTATCACACCAACTGTGGCCTTACCCAAGCTGTGTAGCCATCCTTTTCTACTTGTCGCTGCAGCGAGCAGAAGCTGCCTGCCGATCCTAGGCTGCTTCTCGCCACCTTCCTCCTTCCCTGGCAGGAGCCTGTGCTAGGCATACTGCCAGATGGCAGCTGCAGCCCACCCTCCACCAGCTGAGCTCCCAGGGCTGCAGCAGCGCTTGTGAGGGAATGCATAGGGAGCCCGTGGGACTCTGGGTCCCAGGAGATGGGCATTTGGGCAGAGTTGTAGGCCTCTTGGAGACTTCAGAGCCAAGAGTACAGCTGCATTCCAAGCAGTGCTTTAGCATTTGTGAGGCCCAGTACACTTAAATGATAGCTTATGACAGCCTCTACAGCTGTTTCTGGAGTGAATAATATGAGTGTAATATTTGGTTTTAAAAGAGCTATTGCCTCAAAAGAGATCCCCTTTCCCTTTTGTGAAGGACTTTTTAAAGCCTTTTTAGTCTTTTTAAAGAATTTTTTTCTAGTAATCAGATTGGCTGTGGCATCTTCTGCCCTGCTGGTAGTTACCAAGAGTGCATGAAAATGCTCTTAAAAAATAGTTTCTTAAAGGTCTGTATGGCCACCTGGGGCCTTGGGTAGAAACCAGAACAATGCAAAGAACGTTGTTGTAATCTCTGCAGCCTCCCTCCCGTACCCATCTCCCTGTCCAGGTGGTGCCAGTGCTGTTAGAGCACAGGCTTCTAGCTAAAGAGCTGTCATTTTATGAGCCCCCTACTTGATTTGCACAGCCTTACATCTGGAAGGAGGTGCTTGATGGAAATGTCTGTGAGGACTGAAGGGCAAAAAAAAACAGTAGCTTTTTTGTGGCAGGAAGGAAAATGGTATGTTTTGGTAGCATGAGCTGGGACAAGGTGGCTGCAGTTGTCAACAGTAGAAAGTTATAGACAGGGATAGGAGCAAATTGGAAAAAAAAAAAAAAAACACTTCTCAGAAAACATGCAGTTTTAGAGGCATTTGCCTAGAGCCTGAGTTAATGTCTTTTAAGGGTGTCAGAACACAACATTTTGCTGTAACTTGTTCTAATTTGTACAATAAGTTGGGAGAGTTGCCACATGGTTGTTTTAGAGTGTGTTTAAAGGCTTTGTTTTTCTCTAGTAAAATTTCAGTACTTTTCAAAGTTTGATCCTTGTTCAGACCAGCTTTAGGGCAAAACTATCCGCTAGATTCTTTTAGTAATCTACAAGGATTTCCAGCAGCCTTAGTCAAAATTTAGTTTGAGCTTTGCCAATCTGGCCTCCGTTGATGCGTCCTTTTTCCATCATGTCTTCCTCTCTTCCCTTTCCTTGAGTCCTTTCTCAGCCTAGTTCTTGCTGAAGACAGTCACGATGACTGCTGTGTTACGCCTTCTAGTTCTCTGGTTCACGGTCGAACGTTTACTCTATTGTGTGGTGTGGTGGACCTCTGTCGTGTTTTGCATGATCTCCACAATACTCTTTCTTAGTCAACATATGTTTACTGAATACATGCTGTCTTCCCTGTCGATACAAGGAAGTCTGGGGCTGGCGCCAAAGATGGCAGTAGAGAAAATGGAGTTACACCAATGAATCCCTATAGTTTTCCTCCTTCTGGGTTCCTTCATTTGTGTTCTCTTCCCTTAACCAATTCAGGTATGTGGGAAAAGACTATTCTGCTGCTCAAGAATTAATGGAAGATGAGATGAAGGAATACTACAGTAAGAACCCTAAGGTTGCACCAGTTCAGGCTGTACACATTGGGCATTTGCTGGCAGTAAATGCCGAAGAAGACGCTTGGTTACGGGCACAGATCATCTCAGCAGAGGACAACAAAATAAAGGCAAGCACTGCTTACCTTGTCATAGCATAAACAAGGCAAACACCGTACAGGTTTTTAAATGTAAATGTTGCTTTTAATATTGTGTCCTTTTAAACTGTAATTTTCTCTGGAAATAGAAAAGATAATAGCTGTATAAACTTGTCCCTGTCAGCTTTTAAGTCATGGATGGTCATATTGTCTCAGAGTTTTAGAAAAAAAATTTTTTTCTCCATGGGAGTTGCCATAACCCACGATCTGATCAGGAGAAGGTATTTCTTCTCATTCCTGAGGGATAAATGATAAATATTGCTCAGAGCTCTGTGGGCCTCTCATCAAGGTTGGTACTATGGAGTGAGAGAAGCAATTCAGATCAGAGAAGACATTCTTTCTCTCCTGCAGCCAGCTGACGAGAAACCTGAGTAGGACTTAGGTCTGTGTCTAAGAGCTCCTGCTGAGTGTTGCCCTCTCAGTCCTCTTCAAAAGGTCAGAGGGCTTTTTCGCCATTTTCTCCATCAGCGGACTCTAAGAGTTCCATACTTGACCACATCCCGGGGGATCAGCCTCTGCGCTGTTGCCTCTTCTTTCTCTCAGTGCAGAGGATGAGAACCAGACTCTCTTGCCCACAAGGCACAGTCTTCCTGAGATCAGTGGTGCCTTAGGGCTTTGGAGCTCCCCAGATAACAACACAGGAGGTTCACATTAGCTCTGTCTCTTTTTAATGTGTCGCTTCTTCCTTTCTTGGTGAAAGCTGTGTGTTTATCTGGAATTTTCATTTCTGAATCATGAGGCCGCCTCTTGAATCTTCCCTGTTTACCCCTTCACAGCAGAGAGGCTGCTACATGGAGGATTTTGCAGGGGAAGGTGTCTTGATGAAGATGTCTGCCCTTCCCCAAAGGAAAATGTGCTACAAGAGTTTGGCTCATTTCCACCCGTCTTGATAGGAAAGACACTGTATAGGAGAAGGGTGTCCCTCGTTGCCCAGTTTTAGTCTCTCCCCACTTACACAGAAGGGAAACATGTCTTGGCGTTTCCTCTAGATTTTGCCTGCAGGGAAATCCACTTCTATTTCTGCAGCCTCTGTTCTGTAGGACTAAACCCTATTCTATTCAATGTGCCAGCCTCAGCCCCTAGCCAAACTAACTAGTCCCTGAGCCCAGGCTTAACTTCATCAGTTACGGTCCATTGAAACCCCTGCCCTCAAGCACAATTTAGGGAGATCAAAAAAGGATGCAATGCTGCTGTTCCTTAACCAGTTTTTTCTGTAGGAGAGGCCTTGACTACTCCCCCTGCCCTGCCAAGAAGTGAGCCCACCTCATCTACCCAGCTGCCCTTAGCCATTCACAAAGGAATTTCAGAAATTCATTAACCAAATGTATAGAGATACAACTTGTAAGCAATTTGACAGGACTTTAAAAATCAAAAACTTGCAAAGAGTTTGGTAGTTTATAAATTTAAACCCTTGTCATATGACCCCTAAGTAGTTACCCTGGCAAATGAAGACTGTCCACAAAAAAGACTTGTACACATGTGTTTGTAGCAGCCTTATTAATTGCTCAAACTGGAAACAACCCAGATGTTCACCAACAGGTAAAAATATGAAGAAATTATGGTTTCTCTACATAATGGAATACTGTTCAGCAAAAAAAAAAAGAACTGCTGATATATGTAATGACATGGATAAATCTCACAGACTATGTGGAGTGAAAGAAGCCAGCATACTGTGTCCTTCCATTTAAATGACATCTTAAGAACAGGCAAAAATTCATCTGTAGTAATAGTAATCAGATCAGTGGTTGCCTGGGACAGGAGCTGGAGGGGGGTTAATTACAGAGGGGCAAGAGGGAACATTCTGGGATGGTGGAAATGGTTTCTGTCTTCATTTTTCACTGTTCTAGGGCAGAGGACAAGACAGACAAGTCATTGTTCTCAAGATGCTTATATTCTAGTGAGAAGAGACAGGTAATAAACTAGTGACCAATAAACAGACAACTTATGTACAAAAAAGGAAATAACCAGGGTGTTGTGATAGCAAATACCTTGGAAGGAAGGAGCCGGCAAGGCAATGTCATCGCCTTTATATGTTTTAAAGATCAGTCTAGTAGCTGTGTGCAGAATGGATTATAGTAGGGCAAAGAAGGAAAGTAAGATCAGTTAGTTGGCTATTGCAATAGCCGGTTTCCTGTAGACTGAATCAGGGTGTCAGTAGTGGAGATGGAGCTAATGGGGGCAGATTCAGGATATGGAGATAATGGGGTAGATCCAGGATATACATTGGATGTGGGGGGTAAGCAAAAGAGAAGACTCAAAATGGCTGCTGGATTTGGGCTTGAACAACTGAGTGTTGAAATTAGGAAGTTGAGAAGAATAGGTATGGGAGTGAATCGAATTTAGTAGAACCTGTTAGGTTGGAGAATATCAGATTCCACATGATGAGTTTGGAGCTCAGGAAGAAGTCAGTACTGGGGATACATCGGGCTGGGAGGTATCAGCATATAGGTGCTGTTTGAAATCATGGGACTAGATATGATCACCTAGGGAAAAAAATACAGATGGAGAAGAGAAGAGGGCCCAGGATGAAGCCCTGGAACACTTCAGCATTTATGTCTTGGGCAAAGGAGGAGCAAAGCAGACTGCAAGAGTGGCTGAAGAAGAAGGAAAGCCAAGTGGGTGATGTCAGGGAACCCAGAAGCAATGTCTCACACAGGAGGGAGCAGACCGCTGTGTCATTGCTGCAGAGAGTTGTAGGGTGGTTATTAGAAATTAAGAAGATAGCTCGGTATCTTGTATGGTAGTGAGCTTGTAAGACAACAGTATCTGTAGCAGTTCTTCTGGCCTTGATCTTGAAGTAACCCATGAAGCTGACAGATTATTCCTCCCTTTATTTGGAGAAACCCCAGCCTCTTAGCAATGGTTTAGTTTCTCTTGAATTGTGCTATGCCTGGCAAAAGTAAAAGATTTCCACCCTGTTTTCTACTTGTCAGATCCTCGGTGAGTATGGGAAACAGGAAAAGGATCCCTGACAAACATGTTGTCATTCCCTGATGTTGGTGCCTGTTGGCCTGACCCAGCTCTGTATCCTAGGGATGTCTGCTGGGTATTCTCAGATGGTACTGGGAGACTTACGGCCACTTGATGGCACCAGAGAACCAGGAATGGACTGGGACCAGCCGCTAGGTTGTGAGTCAGCTTGTGCTGATCTCAGCATTAGTGAGAGAAGCTGTACTGAGTCCTCACAGAGTGAAAGGCACAGGGTGGAGTGTGATGAGAGTCACACTGGGAAATCCACCTGGAAGTGTTTAGCTGCCTAACAAATATGTGATGCAGTGATTAAAAAGAAGGAAAGAAAAGGGAAAAAAGCGACAAACATTACAGAAACCCTTTGAGGATTTTGGAGCAGTTATTCTTTAGTCCTTGTTATGCTAAGAATACCTTCTGAATTTCCCGGGAGTCATGGTTCCACATATTATGTCCTTTATCAAACCATGTATCCGCATTTTGTGTTTGGGAAGAGTAGAATCCGAGCTGCAGGTGGTGATAGCTATTAAAGGAAACAAAAGCTGCCTGACTCTTGAGGCCTGTGAAAACAGCAGGTGTCAATTTGGGAGAGAGAAATGGGCTTGTGTGCTTGAATGGCTGGCTGCCTGGCATGAGGACCCGGGCCCTGCAGGAGTCTTGAGTCAAGGTGTGAACTGTAGGAAATGGTCTTTTCCAACATGGATATGCAGGCCTCACAGACCCTCTTATCAAATGTGCCTTCTTTTTAGACTAATGCTCTGTTCACAAAGGCAGTTGATGGTCTCTCTGTCTCTTCTTGTGTCCTTAGAGTTTTTGTTTGTGTGTTTAGTACCAGACCCTTGGCCTAGCTTAGAGGAGGCCATCACAAATGCTGCTTTGGGGGATTTAGAATCTGATAAATACCACCAGAGTGATGCCTCCTCCAGAAACAAATACTGCTGCGCAAGGAATGGCTGGAAGCGTGAAACCAAGAAAGAGTAAAATGATGCAGGCGTGATATTAATGAAGGTGGGGTGGTCAGGGCTGGCAGAACCAAACAGTGTGCCTGTGAGAAACTGGCATTGACAGGGCATCACAGTTGAGCACAGTCTTACCCTTGTTCTTCCTATGGGCAAAGGGATGCAGTAGAGGAATGGACCCCACAAGTCAAGGGTCCTGGTTTCCTGTGACCCAGCCCCAGCCTTTCATTTCTGGGTTAAGTAGGGTTCACCTCTCTTGGCATTTTCCAGGGAGCTGTGGTGCCCTACACTTGGGAAAAAAGCAGTGGTCCCACTTTAAAATGCTGATTATGGAATACAATGGAATCAATTAAATATATCAAATAGTATTTTTTATAAAGAAGTGAAGATAGAAAAATTTATTTGAACCTAAACATTGTTTTTTTATCATTAGGTATGCTATGTTGACTATGGTTTTAGTGAAAATATTGAAAAGAGCAAAGCATACAGATTGAATCCTAAGTTCTGTTCACTCCCATTTCAGGCTACAAAGTGCAAGCTAGCAGGTAAGAGGAATTTTTTTAAAGCTTTCTCTGCCTTGATAAGTTATGAGCATTGTACTTTGGATGGCTAAATACTAAAATGAACTAGGTATAAATACATGTTTAATGAATTACAAAATGTCATTATTATAAAAACGTGGTCCTATTGGACATCTTAAAAGTTTTTCTTAGTTCTGGCTGATAAAGGCCCTGTATCATGGGATTTGACCAGTTTGAATCATTTGTTTGATTGTGTCGTGAGGTGGCTCTCAGCTGCCTTTCTACTGAGATGGACTCTGTGGGCAGTGCTTACAAGTAGCATACCTGATGCACCCAAGCTCAAGTTCAGCTGTAGGTCATGTGCAGTTTCTGCCACAGTTGATATATCACCGTTCTTTTTTTTTCTTCCTTAAGGAAGAATAGAGGAATGCACATGTGTGAGAATGACATTATAGGGATAACGGGACACAGTGGTCTTGTTAATGAGAAAAGGCATTGGAATATGCATCATACCAGGAGAGCTTGAGCTAAACTCAGCAAATGGCCATCATTCTTTCTTGAAAAGTAGCCCTGTGAAGGAATTCCTCCTTCCCAGCAAGGATGATGAGTCCTTATGTTGGAGGAGCTGGGTTTGTCTCCATCTGTAAGATAAATCTCAAGTAATTTTATAAGCCTTTTAGGAACGCATAGGAGTTGGTTTTGAAAAGAACATATCAAGAGCACAGGATGAGATTTAGGGGGTTGAAACGAAAGGTTTGAGAAAAGCTATAAAGTTGCATGTCTGGAGAACAGAACAAGAGAAGAGTAGCTTACAAAGTGTGAATTTTAGCTTGTGGATTTAAAGGAGAAAAATACAGAAACAGGCATTTTAGTACCATTGGGGAAATGATGAACTAGTTCTAATCAGCTTAGTAGATTAACAGAGTAATTTTCAAAGAATTTTAAATAGTACTTGAACTAGAATAAAATTCATTTAATACTTGTATCACGTTAAACATTTAATCTTTCTTTGATAAATTGGAACGTTATTTGGTGTCCTCAAGGTCATCATTCTGTACTTTTAAAAAAGGAAAGAAAGAAAAAAGTGTATATCTCAATTTCCAATAAATGTTCATTTTATAAGAAAAACACAGTTGTAGATATTGGAAAATGAAAAAAGTCAAGGATAGGCTCTTGGATTTTAGGAAGAAAAAGACAAATATGTGACTGGCAGATATAACTGATTGATAGCTTTTTATACATATTAGTCTTTTGTTTTAAATATGTATGTGTGTATATAAAATAAAGGCTGCTTCTCCTGGGGTGGAATTTCTGATTGATCACCAACTTTTCTTCTTGTTTGGAATCACCTGCTTTAGTGCAGTCATTCAAAAAGTTTTTTTTAAACCTAAGGGAGCCCTGGTGGTACAGTGGTTAAAGTGCCCAACTGCTAACTGAAAGGTCGGTGGTTTGAACCTACCAGCTGCTCCATGGGAAGAAGACGTAGCAGTCTGCTTCCATAACGATTTACAGCCTTGGAAACTCTGTGGGGCAGCTCTACTCTGTCCTGTAGGGTTGCTGTGAGTGGGAATCAACAGCAGTGGGTTTGGTTTGGGGAAGGGTAGACAATGTAAGGAAGATTATGAAACAAAGCTTCCATTTCAAATCGAAAACTTTTGTAGTCGATTCCTAATTGTATAATGAAGAGTCAAAACAGAAAAATCAGTTTATCCATCTGAAAATGATTTCTTTAGAAATTAAAATACTTAATATTTTTCAGGATTGGAAGTTCTAAGTGATGACCCTGACTTAGTGAAGGTGGTTGAATCTTTAACTTGTGGAAAGATCTTTGCAGTGGAAATACTCGACAAAGGTGACATTCCACTTGTTGTTCTGTATGATACCTCAGGAGAAGATGATATCAATATCAATGCCACCTGCCTAAAGGCCATATGTGACAAGTCGCTAGAAGTTCACCTTCAGGTACCACCGTGATCATTATCAGCATCTGTTGCACATATTGTATGAAGGATAGCCATCAGAAAAGAATGTTATAAACCTTAGACTAACAATTGTACAGTGTCTTAACTAAAAAATGTATATCTTATGTTATTGGGTTTGAAGTTATCCTTATATTTATAATAAATTCTGAACTTAAAAGACAGTGAGGTTACAAAACTAATATTCATAAAACAACAATTTTTTTTTATGCAGATAGTAACCAATTAGAACATACACTTGAGGAAAAAAATCTCATGGGCAATAATTGCAAACATAAAATATCTAGAAATAAGAATGTACTTAGAAAATTTTAAAACTTAGACACACCAAAACAAATTTGAATAAATAGAAAAACATCTAGTTTTCAGCTGAATACAAATACAAATTCTTTCCCAAATTAATCAATCAATTTAATTATGATCATGAAACTCCGAATTTTGGGGGTTTTTTTTGGAATTTGACGAAATGATTCTAAAATTCTTCTGAAAGAACAATGTAAGTATACAAAGGCTGCCGAAAAACTTTGAAAAACTAAAGTATTGAAAGGAAACCAGTCTTAACTAAAAATTAAAATATGGAATAAAGCATCAGTAGTTAAAACAATATGGAAGAAGCCCAGGAATAGAAAGAGGTATTAATGAAACAGAATAGTTTAGAAATGTTTCAGATGTAGAACATATACACGCACTCTTCACTTATCGACTGTCTCATTATCCAACATTGCCCATTTCAGACAGCAGTAAAAAATTTACTATCTGACTATAATTTGCACACTAATGAGGCGGCAGACATGGCCACGATGGCTGCAAAGTGTCCCGTTCCTTGAGGAGGGTCTCTGGGGGCCTCTGGGAAGCTAGGCCACACTGCCCTGTGTCCTCCACTCCATCCTGCCAGTGGGGGTGCCACGTCCACCTGCCCTCCCTGTGGCCATGGCCTCTGGGCAGACATGCAGGCCACACCTGTTCTGGGTTCCCAGCTCCTATGTAGCCTGAGGTCCTGCAGCTCAAAATTGCTGTAGGGTAGAAGGAAGGAAGGAAAGAGGCACCAGAGAGGGTGTTTGGAAGAAATGTGTGCAAACTTAATGACATCCTAAAGTGAGCCAAACCGGACCTGGCTCCCAGCACCCTCACCCTCATAGGAAGCCCCAAGCCTCAGTGACTGATCAGTCTGGGAGGGCAGAGCAGGGTCCTGGATCGTGAACGCAGAGCTAGCAGGGGTAGGAGTGGAGCCCTGGAGGTGGCTCCTCAAGGGAAGCTCTGGCCCAGCACAGGAGGAAGGTAAAGTGGTTGAGCCGTGGGCCCTCCAGTCACACAGCCCAGCTATATCCAGCTTTGTCTTCTCCAAGCCTCCTTTTCTGCAGAAAAATAATCCATAACTGGATGACTCATCACAGTGACAAGCACATCAGTAAATCTTAGCTGTTATTATTTCTGTAATCATATTTTCTAAGTAAAAAAAAGCAGACAAATGGATGGTCTCAAAACAGAAAAAAAAAAAAAAAAAACTCCATTTTTACATAACACTGATTTTCACACAATGGCCAGGTCTTTGGAACCTAACTGTGTCAATAAGTAAGGAGTGAGCATAGTGTATGCTAAAGATGGTGTAACAGGTTAAGTAGAGAATTTAGGGGTTATTCAACAAATTTTTTTCAACAAATAGTGTTAGAACAACTGGCTAGCCATTTGGGAAAAATAATTTTTATTTATACCAAGAATAAATTCTAGGTGGATCAAATACTTAAATATGAAACTATCAAAGAAAGCATAGGTGTAGAGCATTATATTCTTAGGCACGCAAAGAGTGTTCTGAGTATGACCTGGAATCAAAAAGACGTAAAGGGAAAGCGATATATTTGATTGTATGGAAGTGCACCTTGTCTAAAGCAAAGCAAAGAACACCATAAGCAAAAAATTCAAAGCTGTTGTTTTGAAAAAGATTTGTAACACATATAACAGAGGATGGTTTTCCTTAATATGTAAAGAGTTCTTTCAGCTCAATAATAAAACTGTGAATAGGTCAGCGGGACAGTGGTTCTCCAAGTGTAGTCCAGGGGCCACATTATTTGCCTTTTCTCACTGTCTCATGAGTGTACAAGGGCGGTTTCCAGAGGCTGCGTGACATATGACATCGCAACAGACTGAATATCTGCAGAAGCAGATATGAGAATCTACTTGCCTTCTATTAAGTTAGGCATTAAAGATATTTCCAAAAATGTAAAACAATGACACTCTTCTCACTTTTTTTTAAAGTTATTTTAAACAATAGACTGTTAACATGTAATAGGTTTATTTTTATTTTAAATAAATTTATAAATATTTAAAATTTTTCTCTTAATTTCAAATGTGGTAAGTATTGATAGACATATTTCACATAAACAAAAGCTCTCCAGGTTTCTTAATAATTTTTAAGAATGTAAAGGGGTCCTAAGATGTTTGAGAACGACTGTAATAGAAAAATGAGCAAAGGATATAAAGAGGCAGCTCACAAAAGAATATGGTACAGATAGCCAGTAAATATGTGAAATGTGTATGAAAATGTACTCAATCATGATACGTTATAAATGACATATATAAGCACTAAAAACCTTAATTTAAAAAATTGCAAAAGAACTAAGCAAGCAATCAATCATAAATTGGTAATTAGTATATGGAAAAACATTCCAACCTCATTAGTCATTGAGGAAATGTGATATACCTTTTTGCCCACCAAATTAGCCAAGGTTTATAATATGGTAATCTGTCCTAATAAGGGAGCATTACTAGTGAAAGTATAACCAAAACCAAACTCATTGCTGTCGAGCTGATTCCAACTGATAGCAACCCTGTAGGACTGCGTAGAACTGTACCACAGGGTTTCCAAGGCCGTAAGTCTTTACAGAAACAGACTACCACGTCTCTCCAGTGGAGCAGCTCGTAGGTTCCGGCAGCCGAGTTTTTGGTTAACAGCTGAACACTTACCGGCTGCACCACCAGGGCTCCGCAGTGGAGGTATAAGTTAATGCAGATCTTTCTGGTAGACAGTGTGGCAGTACGGATGAAGCAGCTTTAAAATGCGCTTTATCTTTTACCCAGCAATGTCTTTGCTAGGCATCTTTCCCAAGGAAATAGAAATGTGGAAAAAAAATGTGTATGCTAAACATTTTAGATGGATTGCTTTTGTATTGAGAAAAAAAGCGGGGGTGGGGGGGAGGCTAGGAAGGGAAAAAACACCAAAACATTAATAGTAATTGTTTATTAGGAAATTATTAGGAATTATTTATTAAGAATTCCTGGTATATGCCCTACATTAAGCATATATTCATTTTATGTGGAATTTCTTTGCAAGGACAATGTTGCTGCTGTTGTGTGTCGCTGAGTCAATTCCGACTCATAGCAACCTTATAGGACAGGGTAGGACTGCCCCAGAGGGTTTCCTAGGCTGTAATCTTTACAGGAGTAGGTCCCCAGGTCGTCTCTGCTGTGGAGCGGTTGGAGGGTTCCAACCACTGACCTTTTGGTTAGCAGCCGAGCGCTTAACCACTGTGCCACGAGAGCTGCA
Organism: Loxodonta africana; assembly: GCF_030014295.1. Classification (NCBI taxonomy): domain Eukaryota; kingdom Metazoa; phylum Chordata; class Mammalia; order Proboscidea; family Elephantidae; genus Loxodonta; species Loxodonta africana. Next base: position 79,173,747 of record NC_087350.1, on the reverse strand, counting down.
AGAATAATAGGAGAGGGTAATATAAAAAATAGGAAAATTAAATCCATAAAGATGTTTATACTGTATTAGCTTAAAAATTTTTAAGTATCAAGAATACAGATGCCCCCAAAGAGGGAAACCTTTGAATAAATTACAGAGCGTGCACTCTACAGAAGAGGATGAAACATGAAAATGATCATTTTAAAGACTTACACAACACTGAGAAAATATTTTCTTTAATAAGTAGAACAACGCTGAGTTGTCTTTATATTACGATTTGAACCAGAATGGCTAAAATTAAACATTTACTGTGGTTACAATTTTTAAAAAATTACTAAAACTCATGTGGCTTATGGACCTATAATAGACCGATTGATTCTGTTAATGCTGCAAAGATATGGTTTACATAATAATGTATTTTAATAAGTGGAGAAAAAATAAACCAAAGTTAAAGCTGCTCTTAGCCTTTCAGATAATGGGGATATGGTAATACATTAATACATGCAACATGTCTGTTTTGTGCCTGACAGATAATAGCAGATATTCCTTTTGGAAAGAGAGGGATCCAGATCAGTTCTTTAGATTTAAGTTATGAATTTCATTCTATCTTATCTGTCCTCCAACAATGAGTTCCTGGGTGCTGTAAATAGTTAACTCGTTAAGCTGCTAACTGACAAGGTTGGCAGTTTGAACTCATTCAGAAGAAAGGCCTGGCAGTCTACTTCTGACAGATCAGCCGTTGAAATCCCTGAGAAGCGCAGTTCTACTCTGATACACGTGGGTGTGCCCTAAGTTGGAATCAACTCGATGGTAGCTGATTTTTATCCTCCAACTTGCATGTGTTAAAATGCAAATCTTGTAATGAAAAGAACCTCATTGGACTTTTTGGAAGGGTGAGAGATTTTGAAGTAAAATATATTGAGATCTACCTGGTAAGATATTTTGAGAGAAATGGGAGGACGTAGTCATTCAAGGTTAAAAAAAAAATGTGGCCATTCCTCTTAAAATATCTTAGGTAGGTGAGCACTCCATTCTCTTCCCAAACATTTTCGCTGTCTTTAACTTTACCAGTGTATCCCTTGTTTGTTCCAGGTGGATGCCATGTACACAAGTGTCAAAGTGACCAATATTTGCTCTGATGGAACACTGTACTGCCAGGTGCCTTGTAAGGGTCTGAACAAACTCAACGACCTTCTACATAAGATAGAGGACTACTTCCATTGTAAGGTGTGACGGGGCATCATCTACCTCTAACATTAGCTCTAAGATTGCAAACTAGAGTGGTTCACTAAATTGCATAAATATGAGTAATTTTTATATAGTTTGAGGTAGCCTTTCTGGAATACCAGGTAAGAACATCAAACGTCAAAGCTTAAGGAAAAAAAAAATCCTTCTTTGAGCTCTGAGTCTTACTAGCTCTGTGGCCTCGGTTTTTGCACTGTAAAAGGAGGATAATAATAGTGTGTACTCATACGGTGATTGTGAGGGTTTGTTGTAAGATTGCTTAGCCCAGTGCCTGGCACAAAGTAAGTGCTCAGCAATTGGTAAATCTGCAAGCATCTGATGAGCCTGCAAGCCAGCTGGCCCTTCTGCCTCAGCAAAGGAGAAACCCTGGAACTTACGAGAAGGAGAAAGCCATTCTTAATTCTGCCCTCATCTTCTCAGGCTTCACTCCCCAAGTTCTTTATGGTCCCTGAAAACCTGCCACCTTGGTAAATGTGCTTCTGCAGTTTACATTGAATTAATAATTTCTTTACCCCTTAATTCTACTATTATTTTCTGAATCGGTATCTGTAAGGGTTTGCTTTATTTTAAATTCTAAGGTGGTTTCCTTTACCTCCGTTAGGACATTACAGTCGTAATCTAGAATATATCTTGATTTCCCCCAGTGGCGAAAGTCTAATGCTCCTTCAACCCCCACCCTCTCATCCTTGGAAGTGAGATTTTCCCTTTAACCTACAAAGTACATTGGCACCTCTTGGCATTGCTGTTCAGCTTTGTACTTTAGCTGTTTGGATACTTCCCTCACTAGAGTGTAGGCTTCGTGAGGGCAGGAACTGTGTCTTACCAATTTTTATATCTCTTACAGTACCTAATCTAGTGTGTTACATAGAAAGAGTATTTAAATTTATTGGGCAAATCAAGTTAATTCTGTATTCAGACAGACCATCGTCTGGAGTTGAGGCATTGGATCTATGGCTTTGCCGCTGTCTGCATTACAGATGTCATATATGTGTTCCACGGTCATTACTTAAGTCTAATTTATTTATCTTGGAGAAATCTGAGATGTCCAAGAGAGGCTGACTCCAGTGACTCATTTGCATGGATGTCCTTACAGCCTGTGGTGGTGAAAAGCCTCTTGATATTTCCTGGTGCAGGTAACCCGCGTTGAGCTGTGGCCTGTGGGGAGAGTAGTGCTCCTCACCCTGCACTTGTGCAACCATGAGCAGGTCCCCAGCAGAAGAGGATGAAGACCTACAGCCGCCATTTGTTGGCGCTCTTCTTGGAGGGAAGAGGCTTGCCTGGAAGTTCTGTAACATTCTGCTTAAACAGTCTGCTTGTGCTACAGCTACCTGTGTGTTTTTTAATGGTCTAGCAATACGCTCTTTGCTAAGAGTAATAAAAATATCATGCATTTCTGTGTTGTAGCACATGACCTCCGAATACTTCATTTCATTACCCTTCTGTGGGAAAATCTGCCTCTTCCATTGCAAAGGAAAATGGTCACGAGTAGAGGTAAAATAAATCATTTAACTTTATTTTTTTAAACTTATTATAAAATATTTCAGACAAACATACAAGGTTTTTAAAAAATGGAATAAGTCCCCACATGCTCATCACTGGTTTAAGAAATAAAACATGACTCATATGGTTGAGGCTCCCTGCTTGCATCTCCTTTCTTCTGCCACCAACCCCTAAGAGAACTACTAATATGCATATAATGACATATAGTAAAGGAATAAATAGATAAATGAATATACGTAAAAGTGCCCCATAGGGTTTCCAAGGAGCGGCTGGTGGATTTGAACTGCTGACCTTTTGGTTAGCAGCTGTAGCTCTTAACCACTTTGCCACCAGGGCTCCATGGGGCAGTAGGAAGTGGCTTTTTTTTTTTTTGCTGTATATGACTTCCGTGCCTAGACTGACCCAGTCCATCTTGACAGTCCCTGTCTTGAAGACACCACCGTTCTTGTGGTGGCATTTAATGCAGTTGTAGGTTTAAAACCCTCTTACAAATGACCGATTCGATGGGGCTGTATTTGGCCAGTGTAATCACATTCAGTGATGGCAGATATCACAGTGACTCATTAAGGGAAGTTATGGACACTTAAACGTACACCTAGAGTCTTGTATTGTGATGTTGTCATCATGGATGTAAATCATTTTATTACAGGTAGGTAATTACTGCTCTGACTCAGTGTGTCAGTTTCCCATTTTCAGACTGTTAATTTGGACTTATTTTACCTCCGTATAACTTTCTGAGTTTCGTTTCTTTCAATTAAGACAAGCGATGAAATTATCATTAGGTTTTCTAATGAAGCTATAGCATACCAAAATGCAGTATCTATCTACAAGTAAAATCTGTCTCTAAATTACCTCTGTTCTTTATCTCCTCATTGCTAAGACAATAGTTTTTTCTCACATTTTAATATTTTGAAGAACAAGCTTTATCTTCTAATCAGGAATATGTAAAAACGTGTTAATTTTTTACTAATAGTATTCTAGAGTTAAGGAAATAGTACTGCTATATATATGAGTTTTATTTATTATTGTTATTAGTTTATTACTGATTATTACTGATTAAGTGAATTAACAACTAGATGTTGAAATCAGTTCTACTCTTAAAAGAATATCTTTCCAGTAAACAAATCTATCTTAAAATTAGGGAAACCTTAACGCTAATAGTCTTTGTTACTCTTTATATGCAATTTAGAGTTGTACAAAATGTAATTGCACAGAAGTGTTTGGTCTTTTGGAGATGCTAATAAATTAGCCAGCGCTTGTCTTGTTTCAGATCACAAACGTTCACAGTAGCCGGGCTCTCGATGTTCAGTTCCTGGACTCTGGTACCGTAACATCTGTGAAGGTGTCAGAGCTCCGGGAAATCCCACCGCGGTTCCTCCAAGAAATGATTGCCATACCACCGCAGGTACTTAATGGCACAAGGCTAGGTTAGCAGATCTGCTGGGAGAGATTTGGATGCATCTGTAATCGTTTTGTGAGATGCCCCCGGAGTTTTGTTCTCATTAGTGATTGGAATCCTAGTTTTTAAGAAAATCAGAAACTGTCTAAATGCGGTTGTTCACTGGTTTTCAGAAGTGGAAGTTGGCTGATGTAGTAAGACAGCCAAGAGTACAGAATATTGTTTGATAAATGTTTGTTTTCAAGCAGTTACACTATGTTTTAGCTAGAGGTTCTGTTTTAATAATTAGATGACAATACTGATTCCTACACAGTTCCAATGTATTGTATGTAAATATTTACTTCCAGAGTTCTTATTTCAATTAGGTAACCATCCCTTTGGAAATCTGTTTTTATTTAATCATTTTCTTTTATGATTCTATCCCCACAGATAAAAGATAGTAAAAAAAAATTCAGTATGCCTGCAATACTAATTGCAGATTTAGTGGGCTCGACAGCACTGGGTTTTTTTTTTCTCTGATTTTAGTAACTTTGAATTATTTTGAGTCAATCAGAATTGTAAGACCTGCTTCCCATGTTTAGGAGAAGTAGATTTTGTACAGAAATTAATACCTTTTTAAAAAAATAAAATTGCTTATTATTCTTTAGTTTCAAGAGGCCCCCTGGCTTATATTTGCCAGAAGGCATTTTATGCCATTAAAAGTCAGTGAGAAAAAAAGTAGTTGATCATAATTACCGTGGCTTTTATAATTTCTCTCACTCCGTTTCCGCTTGCCTTTTCAAACAGTGACTGTCACAGAACAGCTGTTTAACTTGTGCTCAAGCACATTTTTAAAGTCATCCTTACTTCGTTGTTGATCAGCCACAACACTGAGAATGGATAGACCCTTAAGTGCTGTTGTTGTTGTCAGTTGCTGTTGAGTTGTCTCTGACTCGTGGTGACCCCATGTGTCACTCAGACTGAATTACACCGTTGGCCTTTGTGTCCCCTTGTTAGAACACCTACCCAGGCCAGCCGTGCCTAGAAAGGGCTCTCTGGGCCGGGGAGGAAGAGGGGACCTTTTCCGCTGCTTCGGACTGCCTGAAATTCACCGAATAGTACCTTCCTTGTGCTACGGCATAAAAAGCCATGAAGAAATTATTAATCTCATCTAGATTTGTTACTTGATAGATGCGAGGACTCTTGGGGAACCCTAACAGCCAGCTAGCCCAGTCCTTTGGCTGACAACCTCCCTGCCAAGAGGTCTAAGTCAGAAGTATCAAAGTGATGGGCCATAGACTCAAACTGACTCATAGGTATTGGTTTTTGGTTCTCACAGTGTTTTAAAAATGTGAATTAGTTGCCAAAATTTAAAAATCAGAAAACTTCACACCAAAATTCCTACTTCTAGCTTCTCTTGACAAATTAGAAGATGTGATCTTATGTAGTACTCTTCCAATGGGCAAAGACCGCTCCACAGGAGCTTTGGAAATGGCTGTCTACAGGGCCTATACACTCCAGTGTGCTGGCCCCATCTGGCCCACCTCACTCCGTCCATTACCTTCCTGGCCTCTGAGGTATTGCCTGCCTGGCCCCTGCAGGTATTAGTGGGCTCTCTCTTTTCTAAGTGACCTCTTTCCCACCGAGAAAGGTGCCATATCCAGGGATCGTAGTGGAGACCTGGAGCCCCTGAAGGAGGAGAGTTCACAGAGGGAGTTCACAGAAGGGGCTCAGAGGGGAAAGGAGGAATCCTGGAAGTAGATTTTATCTCCTTCACAAAATTGCCTCCATCAATTATAAAGGCTAACGTGAGGGTGAGGGGAGTCCCTGAGGTCATCTTTCAGTCTCTGCTCTCGCCATTCCACCAAGAGCTTGTGCAGTGATGGTTGGATGGGAGAAAATCGGGTTTTTGGGTATCTGTGGATTTTAGTTTTTCTTACCTTTCTTGGAGCGCTGGTGGCACAGTGGTTAAAGCAGTAGACTGCTAACTGAAAGGTTGGCAGTTTGAACCCACCAGCCACTCCTTGGGAGAAAGATTTGGCGGTCAGCTTCCCTAAAGATTTACAGCCTTGGAAACCCTATGGAGCAGTTCAGCCCTGTCTTATAAGGTCACAGTGAGTCAGAATCAGTTCGACAGTGATGGGTTTTTTGGTTTACCTTTCTTAATTCATTACAGCCTCCTTCCAAATGTGAGCATGATGCCTGATACCCACAGGGTGCTCAGGAAATGCTGATTAAGCCTCCAACAAGATTTTTACAGCAGGAGTCAAGTGTGATCCAAATGACATTTCATTGTTTTGAGTTTGGCTTAGAGGGGAGACCCAGAACTCAGCTCAGCCCTGTCACTTTGCAACTCTGTGATCTTACATCAGTTAGTCTGAGTCTGTTTCACCATCCATAAAATGGGATTAGAACACCGTCTTGCAAAAGTGTTGTAGGGCAAGAAGTACATGAAGTACCTGGTACAAGTCCTAGTTCATAATAGTATGAACTATGTGAAGTAAAGATAATAGCAGTAATATAAATAGGGCCAGGAACACAGCAGATGCTCAAATCTGAGGGCTGTGATTGTTGTTATTAGCTACTTCTCTTGTTTGTTCTCTGTCTTGGCAACATCCAACTTGGAAAAAAAAATAATGTTGACATTACTCATAAGTACTTATTTTAAGATGGTATGTTTTTGCCTTCCATTATGTTTTCTTTTCAGGCTATAAAGTGCTGTTTAGCAGATCTTCCACAGTCTATTGGCATGTGGACACCAGATGCTGTGCTTTGGCTAAGAGACTCTGTTTTGAATTGCTCGGACTGTAGCATAAAGGTTAGTTATTTTACTGATTCTGATACATGTAGAACGGGAGCTGGCAGCCAGAAGGGCTCATTTGGTTTTTGTGAAAGAATTTTTTCCTGTTATAAACTGAGGCTTTCACATCTGTAACGTTTTTATAGTCAAGAGATTGGATAGATGTATAGTTATATTTCATGGCTTAATTGTTTTTTATTTAAGAAGTTATCTTGTTTCTCCAGTATTATCTTTAATCCCTTTATATGTGTATTTTTTTTTCCATTATTAAAAGGAAGCAGAAATGTCTTCTACTCCTGTCTGTACAGAGGGGTCACATATCTCCTGATAAATATTTTTAAAAATTATTTAAATAACCCCTCTATTTTTTTTTTTTTTTTTTCTGAAGTAGAATGGATTGTAAACTAGTGAGTTTCTGATCTTGGCTTTTGCTTGTTTTTTTTTAAGTTTATTTAAACTGCTTTACTTATTTTGCTGGATTCTGTTTCTTTTTCTGCATTTCTGCATCTTCATCTCAAAGACGTTCATATTTTCAAGAATAGAATGTAACAAGCTGTTTTGTCTGTTGTTAACAGATGCAAATGGTGTTACCACTTTATATAAGCTTTTAACAATGAGATATCCTTGAGAAGGATCTTCCTGAGGATCTTTAAATTATTCAAGTTCACATTGATTTTCCTGTCTTCATTCTCTTCTAGAGTTTATCATGTATAATTACACACTTAATTATATGTACCATTTTATATTATTGTTCCATTGTCCTATGATAATATTGTTTTCTCACCTACTTTTTAAGCTCCTAAAGCCAGGGTATTGGGTTCTCAATAAAAATACTTTTTAACTGGTTGATTTTTTAAATCGTACTCCTGTATCATAAATATCAAAATTAACGGCCAGTATTTCAAAAGATGTGTTGCATTGGGCAAATCTGCTGCAAAAGACCTCTTTAAAGTGTTGAAAAGCAAAGATGTCACCTTGAAGACTAAGGTGCGCCTGATCTAGGCCATGGTATTTTCAATTCCTCATATGCATGTGAAAGCTGGCCAGTGAATACGGAGGACCAAAGAAGAATCGATGCCTTTGAATTATGGTGTTGGTGAAGAATATTGAATATACTATGGACTGCCAAAAGAACAAACAAATCTGTCTTGGAAGAAGTATAGCCAGAATGCTCCTTAGAAGCAAGGATGGCAGGGACTACATTTCACATACTTTCGAGGGATCAGTCCTTGGAGAAGGATTTCATACTTGGTAAGGTAGAGGGTCAGTGAAAGAGAGGAAGACCTTCGATGAGATGGATTGACACAGTGGCTGCAACAGTGGGCTCAAGCATAACAATGATTGTGAGGATGGCACAGGACTGGGCAGCACTTTCTTCTGTTGTGCATAGGGCCGCTATGAGTTCGAACCGACTTGACGGCATCTAACAACAACAACAGTATTTCATTGCCAATTCGAAGGATAAGTTTGAATAGATTCATCTTACTGGGAAGAAATGAAGTAAATGATTGCGGATGGGTTGCCTTGCTGGTGTCTCCCCCTCTTCATGCCTGTGTTCCTGCCTTTCACTTCTAGCCCTATATGATAAAAGATGTGGCTAGAAGTGTCTCACTTTTGACATTCCTAAGATAAACCAGAAGAGCTGATGAGAAGAATTAAGTCACCTAACCCCTTGGGACACAGCAGTTCTAAAGTGCAATCCTAATTGCCCGTATCTTCCTTTATTCAATGTATGGTCTTCTCATACAAACACTCACCCCTCTGTAGAAACAGCAGAGGTAGCTAGGTAGTCAAAAGGTCTCCTGGGTAAAGGGGGCAGAGCTGTAAAGGAGCTCTCTTTCTCTTTTTTCTCCCCAGGCCTCTCTTCCCCTGTGAAATTGGGAAGGGGAGGTGTGGGGTGAGGAGAGATACTAGGACTGAACAGGGAAATTGGACCAGAGGTCCCAACCATGTGGTGGATGTCAAGGCTTTTTACTTTCCTTCCCAGTCTGTGGGCACACCAGCCCTAAACAGAACTGTTGACACACATTCTGCCATTACTATGATTATTTTTCATTGTTGAGGTTGGGTGATAAGCACATGGGTGTTCATTATACTCTTCTTTTACCTTGAGGTTTAAAATGTCATCAGTGTTTTTTTTAATCCTGATACATAGAATCATTTTCTCAGTGATAATGGCCTCTAACAAGAGACAGTTACTAGGTATTCTCAGAGTTTTAAAGGTTAGTACTTGTTTCATTTCTGTAAGGTTGCTGCTGTTTTCTAGACTACTTTGACTTAAAAACTTATTCATTGCCTAAAGCTATGGTTGATAATTCATCTTACCTTAAATGAATTTTAGGCTTTCTTCAAATTACTGTATTTTAATAGTGAAGATTTATATGTAAGATTAATTTTATAACTTGGATTTCTTAAATTGTTTTTGTTTTCCAAAGGTTACAAAAGTGGATGAAATCAAAGGGATTACATATATTTATTTATTTACCCCTAAGAATTTCCCTGATCCTCACCGCAGTATTAATCGCCAGATTACGAACGCAGACTTGTGGAAGCATCAGAAGGATGTGTTTCTGAGTGCCATATCCAGTGGAGCGGGCTCTCCCAACAGCAAAAATGGCAACACCCCTGTGTCAGGCAGTACTGGAGAGGGTTTCAGAAAGAGCCTCAGTGATACCATCAAAAAGTCCGTGGTGGACCAGCCCAGCCCTTCCTCCGAGGAAGAACTGCCACCTCCTGTCCAGTTGTCGAAACCAGGGGAACACATGGATGTGTACGTGCCTGTGGCCTGTCACCCAGGGTACTTTGTCATCCAGCCTTGGCAAGAGATACATAAGTTGGAAGTTCTGATGGAGGAGATGATTCTATATTACAGTGTGTCTGAAGAACGCCACGTAGCCCTGGAAAAAGACCAAGTGTATGCTGCCAAAGTGGAAAATAAGTAGGTCCTCGGAGAAAGCATTTTATTCTACTCCTAAGAAAAATGTGTAGAATGATGATACCAAGAGTCCTTAATCCTCGCAGGGGGACTTTGAACTACACACATGGGAATTTTCAATGTGAAACTGACCAATGAATTGTCCAGTTTTCTTAATTTTTAAAATTATGTCATTTATCTAAAAATCTAGTAATTACCCTGTGAAAACCTAATTTTACCTAAACTGAAGTTTTAAATTTTTTCTACTTCTCTATTAGAAAATATTAGAAAAATATTTTTATTCAGAAAATAATCAGGCTTTTAAAATTTTTTAATGACTTTGTTTTAAAAATAAGATGTTTATTGTAGAAAATAGAAAGTACAGAAAAGTATAAGAAAGAAAATTAAAATCAGCAGTCAGACATAACTTGTTAAATGTATTTCAGTTTTTTCTGTGCATATTTATATAATTGGGATATAATTATTATATATAATTTTGTACCTGCTTTTTTCACGTAATGTTATACTGTGAACATTTTTCCAGCGATAAAATTTCTTCATAAGCATTTTTAATGCCTAATATTCCATCATATGGAGAAATCATAACTTACATATCATTCTCTCTTGTTCTTTAGGGTTTTTTCCCCACATTTTTCACTATTATAAATAATGTTGAACATAAATATTTGCACCTCTGATTATTTACTTATGGGATAGATTCCAAGGAGAGAAAGTACTTGTTTAAGGTTACACAATTCATGATACATGTTGTCAGTTGCCTCCCTGAGCACTTGTGTTACCATTTATAAGGTGCAACAATGCATATGTCACTGCCCTTTGGCCTCTGGACAGGGAGGACCGTATTCCTTACATCTGTTTAGCACATGAGCCTGTTTTTCATTTTTTCACTTTTGGATCCCCCGCCTCTGCTCCCTAGAGCCCCTCTCAGTGTGTGGTGTTTCCATCCCAGGGAAGCCAAGCCCTCAGCAATCCGCTCTACACTCAGGCCACGAAAACTCAAAAGATGGCACAACTTTCCCCATCCTGTCCTTTTTGCCAGCTTTCTTAGGGGAAATGAACAGGCTTATTTCGTTGATGCTGAACACAAAGAATTGTCCCTCTCTGTCCTCTCCCCCCGCCCCACACACACTGTCTCTCCCTCTCTCTCTTTCTCCTTCTCTCCCTCCTTCCCTCTCTCCATCCCTCCTTCCTTCCCTCCCTCCCTCCTTTCCTTCTTCCCTCCCTCTCTCCCTCCCTCCCTTTCTCTCCCTCTCTCTCCCTCCCTTCTTCCCTCCCTCTCTCCCTCCCAATCTCAGTTTAAAGGGTAAAACTGCTTATTTGTATATAAAATGTTTTAATTCTTGCTTCAGATAGCAAACAGGCACTTAAAAATTTTGTCAGTTTCATGGGAGAAAATATCTAACTTTTAACTCTGAAATATGGAAAGTATAGTATAACTTTCTCATTTTGCAAAACATTCAACTTGTATGTTGTAAGCGTCTCATTAAAAAAAAATTTTTTTTTTGCTATGTCATGTTATTTACAACCTTAGGCATAGTTTTAATTCAATATGGGAACATTATTTGTATTAAATTTGCCTCAATCAGAGCTATTTGTAGGATAATTTAATCAGTTAAAACCAAACTAAAGTTAACTTTATTATCTGGGGGCAGATAAATGAGATTAATCCAGCAGGGCCTGGGGAAGTCATACCTGGAGGAAGCAGGGAGAAGTTATGTTTGGAAAGAAAACCCATAAACTAGAGGCCTGGAGTCTGGAGCTTCAGACTCCTGCTCCACCCTCCATGGACTTGAACAGCTCCGCCCCAGTTAATTTGTACCCAGATAATCGAGGGATGTCTTATATACTAAGAATGGTTTGTTCTTTTTTTCTTTTTTTAAAGTTCATGAGCTGAATCAATATAAGTGTTTAGAGCTTCTGTCTTGCTTAAGACTCAGGAGTATTTCCTAAACTTTACATAAACCTTGTCCCCCAGTATGATAAATTAAGATTTAGGAATTTCAGATGCATTTTTTATTACAGTGGTTTCCAGCCCTATCTTAGCATAAGACTAACCTGGAAAACCTACTACAAATACAGATTCCCAGTCTTCACTTGGACATCCTGAGGCTGGATCTCTGGGTAGAGCCCTGGAAACTGTTTTTAACACTCACCAGGTGATTCACAGGCAGCTTTCCACTGAAATTATAATTAAGTCAAAACTAAAGACTTTATTTAAGCTATTATTTTTGAAAGTTGAAAGCAACATTGAAGTACAACACATAAGTCCTCTGATGGCTGTCTCCTCGTTGATCTGTGCCTCTTATGTATGGACTAAAAGCACAGACTACCATTGTTTTGCCCTGTACAGTTTAATGGTGACGCTATCAGTGGAAACCAAAGGTTTTCATCTCCTTTCGCACTTACACAAATTAGCAACTTGCACCAAACTGGCATTTTCACATAGGAAAATTTCTCTTCAGTTTGGTCTGAAGTTCTTATTTGCACAGCTTATCTTCATTTTAATACTAATAATAATAGCTCCCATTTGCCAAGTGCCTGTTACATGCCAAGTAATGTGCTAGGCACTTTTCTACATTATTTCAGCGGGTAAATTAATATTAAATATTACACACAAGGTACCTGAGGCACAGAGAGGTTAAATAAAGAGCCTAGGGTGACACAGCTGAAAAATGGCTCAGGTGGGACTCTTGACCCGAAAAGCTCATATACTTTTTATGTGCCTTGCTGTGTCTTTGGAAACCCTGGTTGCATAGTGGTTAAGAGCTACAGCTGCTAACCAAATGGTTGGCAGTTTGAATCCACCAGGTGCTCCTTGGAAACTCTATGGGGCAGTTCTACTCAGTCCTACAGGGTCGCTATGAGTCGGAATCTACTCGACGGCAGTGGGTTTGTTGCTGTATCTTCATAGCTAATTGCTTGCTGCACCTGTGGCATATTTGAAGGCTTCTGGAGTTCCCCAGAAGCCCCCAATCACATACAACTTTTAAAGTTAGCCTCTTGGTAGATTTCTCACTGGGTTCACCCTACAGCAGCTGTGCGAGTTTCCTGTACCCGTTCTCTGCTAGGTGTGCGCTGGCTGCAGAATTGGTCCAGTCTGGGCAACCTTCACCCAATGACGTGTTGCAGTAAGAGGCCTGCTGTTTAGTATGGCGCTGGGCTTGGGGCTGATAAACCTGTTTCAAGGTAGCTGGGCCTGCCACTGTGGTAGAGCTGGACTCCCACCATTCAGGAGCAGACACTGCCTCCATAGCCACATTGCTTTCAGACAGTGTGAACAATCTTCTTGCCTTAGTGTGATAACATTCTTTAACAATGTAATCAAGGCTGTAGGACTTTAAAATAGCCCTTCATATCTTACCTTTGAAGTCTAGGCTTTTCTTATTTTGATGATGTTGATGTAGGCCCCGAGGGGAAAATTATATTCGTGTGAATTTCTTTGTGGCATCTTGAGCTCTGGATCTGAAATCATGCTCCTTTCTCTCCCCCTACTCGCCTTTCCCCCATATTCCTCTACCCTTTCCACGTTCTTTATTTTAGGTGGTGGGTTAGATTTTGCACTTTATTTTGCTTTCTGATGTCCTTGGCATAATTAAAATGGTCAACTTTGCGTTCACAACCTTTTGTAATCTCTCCCCAGTCTGCTTTCCCAGTCTGGCTTTCTCTTCCATTCCTCCATACATTCTGCCTTTCAGGTGTCCCGGAGTGTTTGCTGGGTTCTAAAACGCCAAGCCTTTCCAGTCTTACGTGCTTTTTTTCTCATGTAGTTCTTCAGTCTGGCCTGGTCCTGTTTGCCCACCTCTTTCCATCTTCCAACATGAGCCATGTGCCAAACACGTAGCCATTTTCTGTCTCCCAGGTCAAGTCTCCTGGCTTTGTCCTGATTGTCTTCAATGACATGTTTCATTCTCTTTACTGTGTGTTTGGTAGTTTATGTGTCAGACTCCTTCACTAGCTCCATGAGACCCATGAAAGTCTATTGAGTGAACAAATCCCATCAAATGAACCAGCGGCAAAGGAGAGAGTAGTAACCTTTGAAAAAAAGAAGTAGCAATCTCATTAAAAACTTCTCTAACAGTATAGTTTTATGTTTTGATAATCATCATTCGCATTAACTATTCTTTTTATCATAAAATGTTACTTAGCCTTAAGGCAGGTATTAACTGTGTGTGTTTTGTTTTCCTTTTTAATTCAATACACATCTAGGTGGCACAGAGTGCTTTTAAAAGGAGTCTTGACCAATGGACTGGTATCCGTTTATGAGCTGGACTACGGCAAGCACGAATTAGTCAACATAAGAAAAGTACAGCCCCTAGTGGACATATTCCGAAAGCTGCCCTTCCAAGCAGTCACAGCTCAGCTCGCAGGTAATTTCTGTGGAGTCTGAACTCACGCTGTCATGCTGTCCTGGATGCTAAGCCAGTGCTGAACCATTGATCTGTTAAGAATTCTTCCCCCCTCCCCACACCACAGAAATCATCCTGACCATAATGGAAATTTTATTTCCATTTTATAACACAGCATTAAATCTCAAATGAAACTTGTATCTGTAGGTAAATGTTTACAGAAGCGACTCCATTCAGAGTAGATAAACTACAAGCTGGACTGTTGGAAGATTGTTTAGCAATTAACACAAGTAGTTTTCCAGCATAACAGATCTGAGAAAGGCTTGTCTGACCCCTCTCTTGTACTCCCTGTCTTTCTCTCAGGAGTGAAGTGCAGCCAGTGGTCTGAGGAGGCTTCGATGGTATTTCGAAATCACGTGGAGAAGAAACCTCTGGTGGCACTGGTGCAGACGGTTATTGAAAACACTAACCCTTGGGACCGGAAAGTCGTGGTCTATTTAGTGGACACATCGCTGCCAGACACTGATATCTGGATTCACGACTTCATGTCAGAGTATCTGGTAGAGCTTTCAAAAGTTAATTAAGCGCTGCTTTCTGAGAGCTTAACAACTAATTCAGATTTTTTTAGCAATAACGAAATGTAGTAGGCTTAAAAAAAATCTTATCTCCGCTGTATGGCTCTGATGCTTGTTTGTGGGGGATTGAAGAGAATATGCTTATGTTTAATGAAAGATATTTAATAACAAGTTTTGTTTTAACAGAGTTGGCTTTTCAAAGAAAATTGCTCTTGAATTATTACTGTAATATTAGAATAAAAATGTTTATCAGTGTAAAAACTGGCTCCCTCGTAATTTCTAGGCATTATGATCTTAAAATGAAAAGTTTCCCTTTCTAGTCGTGTTGTCTTTCCTTGCAATTCTGGGTTCTTCTCTAGTTAGATTTAGAATTTTATGACTTAGGAGGCCCCTGGTAATCAGTTGGAACCTGGGTGGCAAAAGCAATTTGCTATAGGCTGCTTGCTAACCTAAAGGCTGGTGGTTGGAAACCACCTGGCAGTTCCACCAATGAAAGACTTGGAGATCTGTTTCCATAAAGATTAAAAAAAAAATTTTTTTTTTTTTTTTTTTTTTTAAAGATTACAGCCAAGAAAATCCTGTGGAGCACAGTTCTGCCTTGTATGTAACAAATGGGGTCGCCATGAGTCAGATTGACTCAGTGGCAACAGGTTTGGATTTTGGGGGGATGGATGTATCTCTGGAAGATGTAATAAGTCAATCTTCCAGAGATACACCCATCCCCCAATTTTAGAGAGGGAAACGAGTCCCAGAGAGACGCAGTTTGTCTTAAGGCCACTCTGGACTAAGCTAGGACTAGCTGCCAGGCCTCTAGCCTCCTAGTCCAGGACGCTTTTCCGAGCTTCACGCAGCCCCTTAGCATCCATCTCCGAGAAGGTGTCCTGCCTTCCTGCGCGCACCACTGCCCAGGGTCCTCAGCTTCTGTTTGAAAGGCCCCCCTCAGGGCAGTTCCCATAGAGAAATCAAGTACATACCTGGCCAGCTGTCACTTGCTGTTACCTCTGACCTTGCTTTCTTCATCAGACCTGTGATGGGCTTTAAGCAGACATTTGATAATCACTGTTTTGGAATAATAGATGCTTTCTCAGCATCATACCTCCACCTTAAATAACCCTACCCTGGGGTGGCGGTGTGTCCCAAATCAGGTGGTCACCAAACCATGTGAAGACTATCCACATCAGTGTTGTAGTGGGGCTGGCTGGAGGAGCCGCCCGGGCAAGCCAGCATGCCCCTCATCAGCCTTTCTTTCCCCAAAGCTTGAGTGGCTTCCCATTGCCCAGAGAGTATAAACTATCTATAAGAAAAACAAGCAATACATTTGAACTAACACTTCATAAAAGAAGAAAAGGTGCTCAACCCATTAGGACACAGGGAAATGCAAATTCAAACCGAAATGAGACAGATGTGCCAGAATAACTAAAATGCTGTAGTTTTTCTTAATTCCAAGTATTGTTGAGAATGTGAAACTGATGTGTAAATCGGTACCATGACTTTGGAAGAATTCAGCATTATGTCTACTAAAGTTGAAGCTAGGCATACTCTGTGAGCCAGCACTTCCAACAGAAATGTGTGCACTCGTACACAAGTATACTGGGTAAGAATGCTCACAGCAGCACTACCTGTAATAGCTAAAACCTGGAAACAACCGAAAGGGCTATTAAATAGTAAAACGGACTAAGCGAAAGTTTACAAAGCAAGCAAGTCAGTCTCTCACACAAAAACTTTTATACACCTTGCTACATACTCCCAATTGCTCTCCCCCAAATGAAAGAGCCCACTCCCTCCCTTCACTCTCTCTTTTCGTGTCCATTTTGCCAGCTTCTAACCCCCTCTACCCTCTAATCTCCCCTCCAGGCAGGAGATGCCAACATAGACTCAAGTGTCCACCTGATCCAAGAAGCTCACTCCTCACCAGCATCCCTCTCCAACCCATTGCCCAGGCCAATCCATGTCTGAGGAGTTGGCTTCTAGAATGGTTCCTGTCCTGGGCCAACAGAAGGTCTGGGGGCCATGACCACCGGGGTCCTTCTAGTCTCAGTCAGACCATTAAGTCTGGTCTTATGAGAATTTGGGGTCTGCATCCCACTGCTCTCCTGCTCCCTCAGGGGCTCTCTCTGTTGTGTTCCCTGTCAGGGCAGTCATCGGTTGTAGCCGGGCACCATCTAGTTCTTCTGCTCTCAGGCTGATGTAGTCTCTGGTATAAAACAGACTTTTGAAAACTCGTGCTATACTCATACAATGGAAAACTCTACAGTATAATCAGTGTGAACAAACCACAGCCGCAGGAAGCACGGATTAATGTCACAACAAAGTTGAGCAAATGATGAACTACAGAGGAAATAGGAAAGCAAGGATGTGATTACCATAAAAATCAAGAATGTGATCATCTCTGGGAAGGAGTTATGACTGGGAAGGGCATGAGAAGGCTTCTGGGCTACTGGCAGCATTGTTTCTTGACCAGAGTGTTCACGTTATACAATGTCACAAAACTGCACGATGAAGATGTATGTACTTTTCTGTATAGTTGTATTGCACAACAAAAAAATATAAAATTAATCTGAAATAGCAAATCATTGCCTTATTAAAATACATGGCACATACTCCTTGAAAAGAGCATTCTCTTACAGCTGGAATACATTTTAGTGGAAAACTTTTTTTTTTTCCAAAATGAGTATTTCTCAATAGTAATCTATATACCACGATTAAAAAGAGTTGATTTTACTAGGGTCAATTTACTTCACCATAAAAGAGACTTTTCCTTATGTCCATACAAATTCCTTTGTATGATAGGTTTTTTATTCAAAACAAAATTTCTGTTTCAGTGTGATTTGTTCTGGAAAACATACTAGCCTTCTAGAAACTGGAATTTACTTATTTGGTGGTGGTTATTTTAAGTTGCGATTTTGCACACTATTCTCTCAGGATGGAGAGCAGCATTCCACTCTGTTGGAACTATATATGTTAACAAAATGATTTTTATACCAGCTTCAGTCATACCAGACGTAGCTGGGCTGCTGGTAAAATGGGAAGGGTCGTCGCTTCAATCCAATGAAGTCAAACTGGAGCAGTCTCTCTTTTTTTTTTTAATTTTGTTGTTGAGAATATACACAGCAAAACATACCAATTCAACAGTTTCTACATGTACCATTGATTACATTCTTTTCAGTTGCCCAAATGTCCCCACCCTCCTTTTGAGTTGTTCCTCCTCCATTAACATGACTTCACTGCCCCCTAAGGTTCCTATCTGAAAGGAGGCCTGGTGGCAAAGTCATTAAAGCCCTCGCTGCTAACCAAGAGGTCTTGGTTCAGCCTCTGGGAGGAAAGATGTGGCAGTCTGTTTCTGTAAAGACTTACAGGCTTACAGACCTATGGGGCAATTCAACTCTTTCCCATAGGGTTGTTATGAGTTGGGATAGACTCCACGGCAGTGCGTTTAGTTTTGGCAAGTTTCCTAGTTAATCTTTTGAGTTGCTGTTGTCAGTTTAATTCCATATAGATAGTTCTTAAAAGAGCACAATGTTCAAGGCAGACATTTTTTACTAGTTACACTATTGTTTGGTTTTAAAAAGATTTCAGAGGATACTTTTAGTTTAAGGTTTAAAGATAACCTCAAAGCAATAGTTTCAGGGGTTCATCCAACCTTCATGGTTCCAGGAAGTCTGGAATCCATGAGAATTCAGAATTCTGCTCTGCATTTTCCTCCTTTTGATCGGGATTCTTCCATGGAATCTTTGATCAAAATTTTTCCTACATCCCTTTAAATTTTTTTTTTATTGAGCTTTAAGTCAAATTTTACAATTCAAGTTATTGTTATGTGACCCTAATTGCTCTTCCTATAATGTGACAGCACACTCCTCCTTTCCACCCTGTATTTCCTGTCTCCATTCAACCAGCTCCTGTCCCTTTCTGCCTTCTCATCTGGCCTCTGGACAGAAGCTGCCCATTTAGTCTCATGTATCTACTTGAGCTAAGAAACACACTCTTCAGGATTATCATTTTAAGTATTATAGTCCAGTCTAATCTTTGAAGAGATCGCTTTGCGAATGGTTTTAGTTTTGGGCTAACAGAGAATCCGGGGGCCATGTCTTCTGGGGTCCTTCCAGTTTCAGGCCATTAAGTCTGACCTTTTTACTAGAATTTGAGCTCTGCACCCCACTTTTCTCCTGCTCAGTCAGGTACTTTCTGTTTCATTCCCTATTGGGGGGGGGCGGTCATTGGTGGTAGCCGGGCACCATCTAGTTCTTCTGTTCTCAGGCCGATTCATCCATGACTTTTAAGGGCCTCCCAATTCTTAAAATCTAGAGTCCACAGGAATGAATCTGCTAACCTTTTCCCAGATAACAACCAGTCACTTAAACAAACTCTTCCTGGAACACGTCAGGAAACCGAGACTCATAGAGGGGGAGACCAGCACCCATTTTGCAGCGGAGCCAGGTTTCCCCGCGGCCCCCCAGAGGATGTCGCTCCCCAGGCAGGAACGGTGCAGCCTCGAGGCCCCCAGTGGAGGGGGAGGGGAAGGAGGAGAAAACGGCGGGCGGGGCGGGGCGCGGTGACAGCGGAGCCGGGCCCGCCCCTGGCTCCCACCCCCGGAGCCCACAGCGCCCGCCCGCCGCGGCCGCCCAGGAGCCTGTCCAGCCCGTGCTCCGCTCGCCAGCCGCCCGCCCGAGCGCCGCTGTGCCGCCCGCGCCCGTCCGTGGTCCTCCGTGTCCGCCTAGCGGCAGCCCGCGCCCGCCCCCGCTCCCGTGGCTCTACCACCGGGTAAGCCCCCAACTCTGCCTGGGGTCCCCCTCGCGCTCGTGGGGCTCCCTGCCCCCGCGCCGGGGCCCCAGCCATATCTGGGCAAAATATTCAGCTGTCGCCGCCGCCGCCAAGAGGGACTGAGCGTGGCTCCCTCTATAAATAGCCGCCGCGGCCGCTGCCGCCGCCTCAGGTTGCCTCCGGGGCTGGCGAGCCTGGGTTTCGGAGTCCGGAGCCTGATGCTCGGGTCCCCACCGCCCTGGGCGCGTGGCCTTAGCCAGAGTACCCTCCGCTTCAGGCCTCCGCGACCTGTCTGTAAACGAGAGAAGGACGTGGGGGCTGTGGGGGAGCAGCGCCGAGGGCCCGGGTAGTGGCGGAGCGGGGCGCCCCCGCCGCCCTCCGGGCTCCAGCGCGGCCGGGCTGTGCGCCTGCGGGCCACTCTGCTGCGCACAGGTGCCCGCCGAGCCCCGGACGCGGACGCGGCCTCTTCTCCGCCCGTGGAGGCTCTGGGGGTGGAAGTGGGGGCGTAACTGCTCGGGCAGACGAGGACTCAGGGCTCGGCAGCGCCAGTTTGTGTCAGAAAAAGTTTCCCAAAATGTGGGAGATGGCGAGATTTAAAGCACCACAAGACGCGCGTCAGGCGGCAAGGTGGAGCGGGAAAGAGCCTGGACACAAGAGCCGCCTTGCTGTCGCCAACTCGCGAGATGGCCTTGGCAACCCCCCTCCTTTTCCTGGGCCTCGGTTTCCCCATTTGTAAGAGTAGGTTTGGTTCGCGTGGTGGAGCTAGGAGCCGCGGTGTGAGAGCGGCAGGGCGCGCTCCTGGCCGCCCGCTCTGCCTCCACCTGTTGGGTTAGCTCGGGCCTGGGACCCAGGGGACACAGCAGCTATATCCAGGGGACTCTCGGAAATCAGAAACTCTGGTGGCCCCCCCAGACCCAGGCCGTATCCGGGGGCCCCACCAGGGTCCTTGGAATGGCGTGGGCCGTACACCACCAGGAGGTGCGTCCATAGTCCTTAGGGGACTCTCTCCGCCGGGAACCCTGCATCACCTTCTCAAAGGAGCATGTGACCCAAACAGCTTGAGACTCAATGAACTAGGTAGGGCCAGGGGTTCCAATCCAGCCACTCTCTGACCTCAGTTTCCCCGTCTGTACCGAGAGGGCCCCACGTGCTCTAAGACGAAGCGCCGCCCTCCCGCTCCTTTTGCTTTTACGGATCTTGTAGGCGGTACTTGCCGCGCCCTTCGACTCTCTCGGACTCTCAGAGGTGGCCCGGCTCAAGTTTTCGTGTCCCAGATCCTGATCTGAACCCAGGCGCTGGGCCCTCAGCGGGAGCACCCCAAGGACCTCCATCGTCCGCCCCGAGGTGACCGCCATTTTGTTTTCCGTGAGGGGTCGCAGAACCCTCTCTCTGCTCAAGGTCACAGGTTGAAGGCCACGCCAGGAGGTCTGTAGTCTCCGGTGGTCTTTCCCGTCTCTATTCCTGACGCTTCCTGCTGCACAGGGCAGGTCTTCAGGATCTGTGAGCACCGCCACCAAGGCTCCCTCTCTTTGATCCGCTGGTGGGGGAGTTTCTCTTTCTCAGACAATAGCGCCCTCATCCTGAAGTTTCCTTTTTGTGTCTACTTTTTATTATTTTCTGTAAAGCCATCTTAAAACCACACAGATAAAAGAATTAAGGAGAAACCAAACCCAACTCAAACTCGTCGCCATTGAGTTGATTCTGACTCATAGCGACTGCATGTGTTACAGAGTAGAACTGCTTCATAGGATTTTCTTGGTTATAATCTTTCTGGAAACAGATTGCCAGGCCTTTCTTCTGTGGTGCCACTGGTGGGTTCTAACCACCAACCTTTCAGTTAGTAGCTGAGTGCAAACCGTCTGTCCCCCTAGAAATGGAGCCAAATAACAAGGTTCACATTAATTCAAGCCACATAATAGACAGGGTTGCTATGAGTCAGAACCGACTCGATGGCACTGGGTTTGGTTTTTGGTTATAATGGTGAAAACAAGGAATGCTGTCACTTTGGTGTATAATTCTTTTTAATGAGTAAGTCTCGCAAACGCATGTTTTAGACAACCCTTGGGTTCCTCCCAGCCTGAGTGGAAAGCCAGTGTCCTCTAAAAATAGCCTTCGCCCCAACTTATCAGGTCCTTGCACCTTATCCTCCAGGGTGGGGAGGCATCCTGCAGTGCAGAGAAAACTCAGAGTATGTAGCGGCAGCTCTGAGTAATGGGAAGGTGGTTTGGTGTAGAGGTCAGGGCACCTGGCTCCAGCCCCAGCTCTGCCACCCACTCTGAGTGACCTTGAGCAATGAGGGGGTGGACAAGATGGTCTCTAGTGGACTTGGAATCAAAAGGGTTTGGAGTTTCTCTCAGAAGACTTTCTAGGATGAGAAAACTAAAGTGCCAGGAATGAAATCCTGGGGAACCCAGGGTGAAGAGAGAGGGGTGGAGGAGGAGTGGGAGAAAGTGACTTCCCAAGAGCCAAAGGAGAAGAGAGGTTAGCAATGCTAGTTGCTGCAGAGACAAAGGTGGGTGAGGACTGGGAAGGGGCCATTAGAATTGGCAGTTAGGTCATTGGTGACGTTGGCCAGAGCATGCCAGAGGGTCCAAGAACAGTATCTGCCACTGCCTTATTGGGGCCAGTGACCAGAGGCATATCTATAGAAAATAGCATCTATGGCAAGCACTAAAATTGCCACCCCCCGTCCGAACACCTGACACCCATCTTTTAGATAAATTTACCATAACATCAGCTCAAAAATACAAGTCAATCCCAATCTTTTACTTAACACATTTTGGCACTACATGAAAATTACAACTACACTTTCCTTGCTTTCACTGACGAAAATTTGTCCATGATGTGCTCAAAGTCTTTTTTTTTTTTTTTTAATTTTTTCCCGTCCTACTCTCAGCAGAGCAAGCTCATATAGCCTGCCTTGACCCATGAAGGCTCTCAAATATGAAAGTATTACTTTAAACTTACTGAATGATCTCTTACAGGTGATAATGGAAACTGCGATGATTAATAGAAACTGCTTAGTGGTGCCCCCCTTCAAGGGGCACCCAGTCACATGCCATACCTTAAATACGCCTCTGCTGGTGACCCAACCTGTCCAAGCCTCAGTTTCCCCTTCCATACAGTGGAGATAATAATAGGACCCATTTTACATGGGTTGCTGTGGGGTTAAGTGAGATGATGCAGGAGAAGCCCTCAGCCCAGTGCCTGGTACCTTATGATGATATTATTAGTGTCAGTCAGCAAGGGGCAGAGGCAGAAGCTAATGGGAGCTGAAGCTTGGATGAGAAAGGAAGGGCTAAGGAAAGCAGTAGGAGCTGGGGACAGGAACATAGGGGAGGCAGGTCTTTCTGGGAGGAGGAGTGTGATAAAATGTGGAAAATGACCCAGGAAAGGGAAGGAGGATGAAAAGAGAACCTAAAGGCTGTCTGTGCTCTTGGGAGGTATCTGAGGGACCTTCCTTAAATCACTTGATGTCACAGGCCCTGCGGTTGCCCGAGTCCCCTGGGATGGGGCAGAGCAAAGAAAGGGTGAAATGAAGCCATGCTGGTTCAGGCTCCTGTATCCTCTTTTGGCCAACTTCAGTATCTGTGAAGGAGGGTGATGATGGGCTGTGACTGATAGCTTGACCCTGCCCAGGCCTCGTGACCTTGGCTTGCTTATTTCTGAAATGACGTCATCCATCGATGACTCCTGCTGAACCCAGTCATAATGGCCTTTTCCAGTCAATGTTTTGATTTTTCGGTCTTACTAATGGACCAGCCTTGCTGCCAACATTTTTAAAAAGGCCACTTAACTTTTCATTTAAAGCCAGAACACCAGATAGATCAATTATTTGGCTGCTAGAATCCATTACCAGCTTAAAGCCATAGACCTGTTTCAATGGAAGAACATGAATCAAACAGCATAATTCTGGGGCTGTTTCCTCTCTCTCTAGTTTTTTTTTTTTAATCCTCCCTTGGTTAATCACGATGGGACCTGACTCTGCTTTTGATGACAACAAAACAATGAGCTCCTTGGAATCAACCTGGGATGCGTCTGGGAGGTTTTCTTCAGTGTTAGGGGGTGCTGGGTCCTTGTCTTATCTGAAAAACCAAACAAACTCAAGCATTACTTCTCCTCTTACATCCTTTTGTTTTTCTATTGGAGAAAACAGGTTTGTGAAAGAGCTGGACCCTACTGGGCATGAGGAGGAAGGAGGAAGGAGAGAGAGACAAGGCCTGCCCATATGTCTCATTTCATTTTCTTGGGATTCCCATCCCAAGCCACCACTCACTCTGGCACCTCTAGGGTGGTGGCTCCAAGGTCCCTTCCTGGACATGATTCTGGTGGGTGATGAGTTGTGACCCCTGGGGTATACACTCTCCATGCCCAAGAGAACTGAGGGAAGCAGAAATGCCTCTTGGCCTTACTCAGCCTCCTTCACATACTTGTAAATGTTGATGCCACTCTCAGCCCTATTTTGTTTTACCCCACACCCTCTCATTGGGCAATCTCATTCACTCCCATGGCTCTACCCACTAACTATAAACTCACAATTCCCAAATCCATGTGTCCAGCCTGTACTACTCTCCTCAGCTCTAGGGATGTGTAACTCCCTAGGCAATAGGATGTTCCAAAGGCACTCCCAACCTAACAGGCCAAGACACAGGTTCATCACCCAGTCTTCCTCCCGCTGTGTCTTCCATCTTGGATTACGGTAATAGCATTGACCCAGATACCAAGCCAGAAACTTCCTTCTTTTCACCACCCCATTCATTTGGTCATCAAGTCTTGATAAATCTACATCCTTAATATCTCTTATATTCATTTCTATCTCCACATCCACTGCCCCAATTGAGCACTTCACCATCACTCCCCTGAGCTACTGTCAGAGCCTTTTAAAGTCTGTCTGCCTCAAGTCGTCCCTTTCTTCCATGCTGCCATTAAAAGATATTTTATAAAACATGGCTACAGCTATGTTATTTCTCTTCCTTCGAGGACTACCCGTTTCCTACTGGATAAAGACCACATTCCTTAGCACAGAACGCCAGGACCTTCTAAGATCAGGCCTGAAGATACTTTTCCAAAATTACCTCCTGACACTCCCCAGAAGCTTCTTACCTTCTGGTTGTGGTGTGAGTATGCAGTGCAGTGTCATGCTCCCTGCCTTTGCTCTTGCTGATCCTTCTGCCTAGAATGCTGTTCCCCCCTCTTAGCCTGGTGGACTTGTAACCATCCTTGGATGCAGAGCCTCTCCTCGTCCGACCCGTGCTCCCGCAGCCCCCTGCACGAACTCAGAGCACCGGTCACTGTGTGTTCTAAATTCAATCATCTGCTTAAAAAGTCTTTATATCTGGCTAGACTGAACGCTCCTTAAGAACAGGGTCTATGGCTTATTTGCCTCCCACTTCCCTAGTGTCTAGCTCAGAGCTCAGATTTGGCATAGTGCAGGTACTTTAATTTTCAATAAACAACTGACCATTGAATGAATGAATGAGTAAAAAACATAAACGAATGAAAGCTCTGTGATAACTATGACTATCACACAACACCAGCCAACACTCATGACACGTTTTTCCCACCCACCAGACCATCAGCTCCATGAGGCTGTTGAGACCAGCTTGGTCTGCTCCCCAGTGCCTCCCCAGCCCCTGTCTGCCCCCTCACAGTATGTAGCCAATGAATGAATCCACTATCTCATTTGAAACTGATAGTAATCCTGTGAGGGAACAAGGGTAGATATTATTACTCCCTTTTGCAGATAAGACGGTGAGTCCCAGTGGGAATTGTTCCAAGCCACCCAGGTGGGGTACATATTCCAGAAAACCAAAGTGTTTCCCAGGGTTTGAGTAACTTGATTAATGCACATGCAAATCACCTGGGATCTTGTTAAAAATGCAGACTCTGAATCAGTAGATCTGGGGAGGGGCCTGAGATTCTGCATTTCTAACAAGCTGCCAGGTGTCACTGATGCTACTGGCCCTGGACCACTCTGAGCACCAAGGCAAGCACCAGTTATCACAAAGATTTTGCTGGCCATTGCATTAAGATAATGTTTTTTAAACCTGCAAAGGACCATTTAAGCTGTAACTCCAAATCAAGGGCTCTTCCTGGTCTATAACTCATTCACACTGCTTATAAGTTGGGTACCTATGAGCGCAGGATGAGTGTCTGGCCAGTGCTGGCCTGAGGATCTGAGACACCTGCATCAAAACCAATCAGAAGTCTGCAAATTCCAAGGCAAGGGAGAGGTCAGGACAGATTCCTCCATGCAAACTCAGAAAGAGTTAAAAATTCAGATTGAGTGGCAAAATTGTACGCATTTATTTATGGCTTTTAAATTGCATTCCACTTACACCATTGCAAGGGTTGGAGATGACTTAAAAGAAACCTACACAGGTAATGTAACTACTAAGGACAGAAATGGGAAAAAAAAAAAAAAAAAAAGACAGGGCAGAAGCCTTGAAGATTAAGATCTGAGAATCTGATGGAGACTATGGACATTTGCTCGAGAAAAATGAACGCATCTGTATACACAACAGTTTGCATACTGTCATGGATTGAATTGCATCTCCCAAAAATACCTGTCAACTTGGCTGGCCCATAATAACCAGTATTGTGTGATTGTCCACCATTTTGTCACCTGATGTGATTTTCGTACGTATTGTAAATCCTATCTCTATGATGTTGATGAGATGGGATTAGCGGCAGTTATGTTAATGAGGCAGGACTCAATCTCCAAGATTAGGTTATGTCTTAAGTCAATCTCTTTGGAGACATAAAAGAGAGAAGCAAGCAGAGAGACCTGGGGACCTCATACCACCAAGAAACAAGAGCCAGGAGAATAGCACATCCTTTGGACCCAGGGTCCCTGGACTGAGAAGCTTCTTGACTGGGGAGGATTGATGACAAGGACCTTCCCCAATAGCTGACAGAGAAAGAAAGTCTTCCACTGAATTCGGACTTCTAGCCTCCTAGACTGTGAGGGAATGAATTCTCTTTGTTAAAGCCATCCACTTGTTATAGCAGCACTAGATAACTAGAACACATACTGTCTCAGAAAATACGCTGATCCCCCTGAAGCCCATTCAAAAGCCCAGGTAAGGAACATCCAACACAGAAAATAAGGAGAGAAAATTATGCCAGCATCTAGGCTGAAGATGACAACTGTATCTGGATGCTCAAACCAGCTCTAAGATGAACTGGGGCAGCTGAGGTGAAAAGGGAAACAAGATAGATTGCAGGCTCTTCATGTCTGATAATAAAAGGAAGAACACCAGTCTTTCAGGAGAGAGAAATGTTTTCTTAGTCCTAATTCTAAGAGTATATTATCATGATGGGCACTAGATGGGAGGCAGTTTAGTATAGTGGTTAAGAACATGGACTTTGGAGACCACCTCCGTGGGTTCAAACCTAAATGCTGCGAAGTTACTGGTTGTGTAATTTCAGGTAACTTTCTTAACCCCTCTGTATCTCAGTTTCTCTATTTATAAAGTGGGCTTTTCATGGGGGATTAAAATAGTTATTATATGTGAAATTCTTAGGGCAGTGCCTGTATGTTGCTAGCATTATGTGTTAGCTATTATAGGATGGCAGCATGGGGTAGTGATAATGAGTGCAATTAGATTGCCTGCCTGGATTCAAATCCTGGCTCTACCACTTCTTAGCTTTGTGACCTTGGTCAGGTTCCTTCACCTCTCTGCACTTCAGTTTGTCTATAAAATGGATTTAACAAAAGTACCTACCTCACAGAGTTGTTAAGAGGACTTGAAATGATCAATGTAAAGAGCTTAGCACAGTGTCCAGTATGCAGTAAGTACAGAATAATGCTTGCTACTATTATAAGGTTCAGGGGCATAATGGATAATAAAACCCTCTAACGCTCCATTTTATGTCTACGCTATATCTACTCAGTTCTCTCTTGATGGACTTTAATGTGGTTTCCAGTTTTTTGCTATTATAGATTATATCATACCAGATAAGTCGTACATATATCTTTGCAGAGTTCAGTGGGTAAACTGGTAGGATAAATTCCTAGAAGTGTGATTGCTGAGTCAAGGGGTGTGTGTATTTTGATAGATATGGCATAAATTTCCTTAAAAGAGGGTGTGCAAATGTGTCCTTCTATTCTGTGTAAGAATGCTGCTCTCTCCACAGCTCGTGAACACTGGAAATTCTCAGATGTTTTAACATTTGCTAGACTGGCAGATGAGAACTGATAGCTCATTTCTCCATCTGCTTTTCTGTAATTATGAGTTGTTGTTGTTATTGTTAGGTGCCATCAAGTCAATTCCGACTCATGGCGACCCTGTGTACCACAGAACGAAACACTGCCTGGTCCTGCACCATCCTTAAAATCGTTGTTATGCTTGAGCCCATTGTTGCGGCCACTGTGTCAATCCATCTTGTTAAGGGTCTTCCTCTTTTCTGATGACCCTATGCTTTTTTTTTAAATACCTTTTTAAAAATTTTTTATTGTGCTTTAAGTGAAAGTTTACAAATCAAGTCAGTCTCTCATATAAACATTTATATACACCTTGCTATATACTCCTAGTTGCTGTCCCTCTAATGAGACAGCACATTCCTTCCCTCCACTCTCTATTATCGTGTCCATTCGGCCAGCTTCTAACCCCCTCTGCCCTCTCATTGCCTCTCCAGATGGGCGCCGCTCACGTAGACTGATCCTATACTTTACCAAGCATGACGTCCTTCTCCAGGGACTGATGCCTCCTGACAACATGTGCAAAGTATGTGAGACACAGCCTCTCCATCCTTGCTTCTAAGGAGCATTCTGGTTGTACTTCTTGCAAGACAGATTTGTTTTTTCTTTTGGCAGTCCCTGGTATAGTCAGTATTCTTCGCCAACACCACAATTTAAAGGCATCAATTCTTCAGTCTTCCTTATTCATTGTCCAGCTTTCACTTGCATATGATGCTATTGAAAATACCATGGCTTAGGTCAGGCGCACCTTAGTCTTCAAGGTGACATCTTTGCTTTTCAACACTTTAAAGAGGTCCTTGGCAGCAGATTTGCCCGTTGCAATGTGTCTTTTGATATCTTGACTGCTGCTTCCATTGGTGTTGATTGTGGATCCAAGTAAAATGAAGCTCTTGATAATTTCAACTTTTCCTCTGCTTATCGTGATGTGGCTTTTTGGCCCAGTTGTGATGATTTTTGTTTTCTTTATGTTGAGGTGTAATCCATATTGAAGACTGTGATCTTTGATGTTCATTAGTAAGTGCTTCAGGTCCTCTTCACTTTCAGCAAGGAAGGTTGTGTCTTCTGCATATCAGGTTGTTAATGAGTCTTCCTCCAATCCCGATGCCCTGTTATAATTATGAGAGTCATTATCTATTCACGTGTTTATTAGCCACTTGTATTTCTTTTTATGTGAACTGCTTGTTTCTTTCCTTTTCCCATGTTTTCATTGGGCTCTTCTAATTTTCTTGATTGATTGTAGGCACTCTTTGTCTCTTCAGCAAATTAGCCCTTTATCAAATGTGCAGCAAATATATTTTCCCCCTTTTGCCATTTGCGTTTTGGCATCGTTCATGCTAATTTTCATATTGGTTTTCCAGGAAATGCAAAAGCCTGCTTCATAAAACTGTACCTCGTGTTAACACCTTCCGTGAGGCAAAGTGAGAAAGTTCATGTTTGTAAAATGGAGAATGAGAAAAGGAGTGACCTACATAAACTTTCTGGCAAGCAGACTTCTACCAATGCTTTTGACTTATGGCTGTCAAAGCCAATAATATTCATTCATTCAGTAAACATTTCTTGAGCACTAAGAGGGGAAGAACTTAGTTTTGGATCATGGGAGACCATAGGAGGTGCTTGCCCTCAAGTAGCTTTCAGTCTTGGGGCCTGGAGGTGAGGGGGACAGAACAATGAAATGGCTTCCATAGAACTCCAATGGCTTCCCTCATTTGCATTAAGATACTTGGCTTCCTAAAACCCTTTTCAACTGTGCTGGGGAAGATGAAATGGAAAGGGCAGAGTCTGGTGGCAGGCAGGCCAGTTTGGGGAGGGGACATATGCAAAAGCCCAAATGAGAGCTAATGGTGGCCTGAACTAGGGAAGTGGCAGGAGTGGAGAGAGCCACAAAGTAGAGTGCAGCATGGTTGGAGGGCAGATTGGCAGGCCAGCTGGGACAGGAAGGTGGTTTCAGAGTCTTTCCCTGGAACCTTGTTGCTTATGATGATTCATGTGATGACTCAGACACCTTGATGACCTCAAGAGAGGCAAAATGAAAACACACACATGCACGCATACACATCATCCACAACCCCCCACTCCCCACACACCCACACATTCATCCCCCTCCCCCTACATACACACACACACATTCATCCCCAGTCCCCTAAATGCACACACACACACACACACACACACATATATGCACATATGAGGTCTTTCTAATTTTAGCCATTTGACAACTTGGACTGACACGTGGACCTTTGAGGCTCAGTGTGTCCTGGGATGGGGCTTGTAGCAACTGCAGAAAGTGTCGGAGTCAAACACTACCTTTAGTTTTCCTGCTTTTTCAGAAATTTCGCATATGACTGAGAGAATGAGATCAGCCAGGGAAAATAAATGCAAAGAGGCCAGAAAACAGGTCTTTTAAAGAGACCTGGTCATTAAGTCCTCATTCTCCATTCAGTGGCTCCCAACATGTCTTTCATGAGGGAATTAGGGCTTGAAAGGCCTTAAATCTCACCTAGTCAACTCCCCAACAACCACCGCCAGTTGATGCATTACCCCCTCTGTAAGACCCTTACTTAGGACTCTATCATCCCTGCTTACCCCCCAGAAAACCCAAACTCGTTGCCACTGAGTTGATTCTGACTCATAGTGACTCTGTAGGACAGAGTAGAACTGCCCCATAGGGTTTCTGAGGCTGTAGTCTTTACAGAAGCAGACTGCCGCATCTTTCTTCAGCAGAGTGGCTGGTAGGCTTGAACCGCCAACCTTTCAGTTAGCAGACAAACACTTAACCACTGTGCCATCAGGGCTCCTTTTCATCTCTGCTTACATGTTAGTAATGATGGAATGCTCACTACCTCCTGAATCAGCCCAGTGTATCCGTGGGGCAGTTTTTATAATTAGAAAGCTTTATTTTTGTGTTGATTGGAAATCTACATCTTGGTAATCTCGGTAAATCTATGTCTTCTACCCCTGGGTTCCCACAGAACACTTCTGTTCCGTCTTCCCCAGGTCACCCCATTAGAGATTTCCAGAGTGTGGCCATGTTTCCCCTAGTCCTTCATCTGTTCTTCATGTGACACCCAGGGAGCTGGGGCACAGGAAGGGCCTGGGCTGGAGAGGGAATATCGGAGGGTCATTCTGCTTATTACTGGTAGCAGAAGCCACACAGGAGAAGATGAGAACTACCCAGGGACAGCATGAAAGTGAGAAGGGGGCACAGAGCCCAGGCGAACAGGTGAGCCAAGAATAATGCATCATGAAGAAGATGCAGAAGGGGGATCAGAAAAGAAGGGGACTGCAAGGAAAAGGGACTCATCCGAGTTACTTTAGTACAGTGGGGTGGGGGTAGTGGTGGACGCCGAGGACAGTGGGAGGACAGGGTTCTCATGGGAATCCAACATGATCCACAGCAAGTAGGCCTGAGGGAGCAGGAGCCTGGGCACTTCTGGACACAGGGTTTTCCACCTCCCTCTCAGGCAGTGAACTCTCCCTCTCATGACGACAATCACTGTCAACATGTCTCTATCCTCACAGCCCAGTTTGCACATGCTCCTCATGGTCAGCTCAGCTTCTGTTCCCCCCAGCTCCCCTGCCACCTGCCCTATTCTCTCCTCAAGTCCCAGTTCAATGCCAAGAAATGGAAGGAGCTCATTTGCTCAACTCTTCTTTTTTTTTTTTGGTGCCGTGCCACCTCATAGGTCATTGACCAGCCAATCAGTTTGGCTGCCCTTGAAGCAGGCACCCACTCTATCCAATCACCTGAGAGTGAGTGGTCACGTGGTACAAAGCATGGCTGCCCAGGAGGTATCTTGAGGAAGGGCTGAGGGGAGAGGAACAACTTTCTTAGGAGGGACTTGTGGTATCCCAGGCACCCTTGTGTCCCTGAAGCCAAGGGAAGAGAGAGGGTCAGGAAAGAGGAGTAGACAGCAGTGTCCTGGGATGCAGGATTTAATGTGAGGGATCATCTCATAATGATAGTAATGGGGTATGAAGAATCAAACTTTGTTTGAAAATCAACCTTTCTTCACCCATCCTCAGACATTGACTGTGGCTGAAATAAGAAGATGGTCTCTAACTGGAAAGTACTCATATGAGCTGTGACTCAGCGCTTCCTGAGCTCAGGGCAGTGCGTTCCATAATCAGATGCTGCTCAAGTGTTTCTTCCCTGAGTATTCCCACACAGGCAGAGGCTGGGGAGCCCATTAGCAGGAGAGACTGGAGCCACTTCCCAGGAACGATTTAAAGAGCATCCCTTACACCCCTACTCCAAGGAGCTTCCCTGGCTCTGAGCTTTCACTTCTGAAGCTTCCCTGATGGATGGTCTCAGCCTTTGACCTGCTAATTTTTACTATCCAACCTGCTGAGTTTTTACTTCCTGGCACAGCTTGTAAATTCTCTTTTCACATTTAACAGAGGCTTAGGGCCTCTGCCATTGAGAAGCATGGTGGCTGGATGTGCTGCAATTGTGAAATATACACCAAAAGTGGAAGACAAGTTTTTAAGTTTATTTTGAATTTACTTAGCAGCCTTTTTTTTTCCCTAATCAACTCTTACTCAGGACCCAATCTATATAGCAGGTTACAAAGGGGCTGTTATGGTTCAGGTGGGCCATGGTGGGAGCCCAGGAGGCCTTACACCCTCTTCCTGCCTGTCCCATCCCTCCCTCCCAGACCTGCTCCAATCTTTTCATTTTAAGAATGGGAAAACGGAATCAGAGGAGAGAAGGGACTTGCCCAAGGTCCCAAAGATGCTAGAGCAGAAGTCAGGTGTGTTCATTTCCTCCTCAGGGACACCTCTGGGCCAGGCACAGGGCTAGGCTCTGTGGAGGTGCAGACAATAAGACTGAGGGACCTTACAGTCTTACGATAGTGTGTGAGGGAAAGCAGCCTCCTAATAACAACCTGTGCTGACCAGGCTGCACACCTTATCTGCTGTTGCCACTTCAGCCTCACAACACCTGTGGGGTGAGTACTGCCACCCGCTCACTCTGTAGACAAAGAAACCCAGTCCAGTGACTTCCAATTTTTTTAGCCACAGAAGCCTCTCTTTAAAGGAAATTGTATTTGGAACCCCAAATATATAAAACAGCTAAAATTGGGGTTGAGTCCCCTCAGTCAGCCTCTCCTTCCCCGCCCCCCCCCCCCCCCAAGCCCCGCAGTGGCCCTGGAGACACTTCCTGAGCCTGCGAGGTCGCCTGGGCACAGTTTAAAGACCGCCAACATGGCTGAACAGCATGATGAATGTCTTTAATATCACTGACTTCCGTATGTGAAGATTGTTGGAATGATGAATATTTTGTTACCTATATATTTACCACAATAAAAAAAAGAAAGGGAGGAGGGAGAGAAGAGAGAAAGAACAGAAGGAAGAAAACAAAAAAGAAGGAAATAAACACCAATGTGATGCAGTTATTTCATTTTACAGATGAGCAAGCAGGGGCCCAGAGAAGGGAAGGAACTTGGTGACAGTCACCCAGGGAGCTACCGTCACAACTAGCTCTCCAGCCAAAGTGTTATGAATCACAGGCCTGTGCTCCATCCATGACACCTCTTTTATTAAGGAAACGGAGGCCTTTTGTTAATACTTATAAGATACAATATCTTCCAAGCCATAATTGAAGACCGAGCTTACAGCGGGCTCTACTAATGTGCTAGTTTTCACCTCCTGCCCACCCTGCATCTTCCCTACCTCCGGTCCCCTTACGTCACCGACCACAGGAGAATCCTCCTGTGTAGAAATCGCCCTGTGGCCAAGTCAATGAGTGTGGCGTGAAGCTGACAGCTTCATAGTTTACCTTAGGAGTTCTCAGTTCCTCTCAGCTTATTTAATTTAATGCCTCATCATTCCATGAAATTCATGAGGACGCTTGGCATCAGAAAGGGCTTTTTAAAGTATGAAATAGAATTTTTGAGTTCAACAGCACCTTGGGGGTGTGTAAATAGTGCATTAATTTTCCTGTATGTGAAAAGAGGGAGACTTCTTCAGGAGATATAAGGGTCTTTCTGATGATTGCACCCCTCAGGGTGACATCTCTGAGCCCACATCCGTTTCTCAGCAGGCCCCATAGTTTCCACCTACTTCTTATTCCTTCCCTGGCTCGTTTTTCACTGGCCTGCTTTGATACGGAGTTCTCTCTCCTCTGTCCCTTCACTCTGGTGCTTTCTTTCTCCAGGCTCAGCCCACTACTCTTCTTCTACAGGTTTTATTGCAAATCATCTGGGAAAAGAGTCTGGTGGCAAAAATAACAGATACGAGGCACTCCAAAGGTCCCAAACCTGTCCAGCTTCCCAAGAGATGTGTCCCAGCTGGTCCTGTCCCCACCTACGTCCCTTCTTGTATGGTTCTGGGTGTCTTTCTGATGTGACCCAGAAGTGAGCCTGTTTTCCAACTTTGTTTCCTGCGATTCGAATTCCAGGAGCAGTTTCTCAGAACAATGGCTTCATAGTCAAAGTTTGGGAAAATCTGTTTGCAACCTATCCATTTGGTGATGCCCAGTGCGTGGTAGCATATCAAAGTTTTTGAGTTTTGCAGTCAAGGGTCTTGTGGAACTTTATATAACCCAGACCTGTTTGAGTGCCAAAAACTTGTGTTTTGCAGCCCACCTAAACAACCCTAAGAGTTTGGAGGTGGTTATGACCTCTCTGTGAGTTTCTTCCAGAAGCCTCCATGTCCGTCACCAGGGCCAGACTTGGCCCCTGTATGGAGATGAAGGCTCCTCTCCATTTCCTGGCTTCCCTCAGGAAAAGCCAAATCACGTTGTTCTCTGAGGGCCTTCAGGGAGACTCTCACCTATACCAGAGCATTGTCAGCTGGTTGTGCTTTCCTTGGAACTAAATAGGAATGAATTGAGTGGGAGGGGTCCACTTATGGTCTGAACATCGCAGTCCTGGGATCTGGTAAAAGGAAGACATAGACCAAGCTAAGCTGTCCTCCAAGAAAGAATGGCACCGGCGTTTTCTGTGCTTGGGAAGCAAGTCGTTTCTTATCAAGCCAGCTGTCAGATTTCTCTTACAAATATACCCACACACCCGCATGCTTAAACTGACAAAACATGCTCTCCGCTTTCGGAAGTGGAGGCTTCTTCTGTTAGCTTGGTGAACTTTAGTTTTGGTTTAAAAAAAAATTGTTTTTGATTAACAACTAGTTTTTTGATTGCTTGGTTGGTTGTCTTCTAGTCTTCTTTTCTGTCTACTCTGGGAAATTCTATCAGTCATTTCACAGATGAGCATGGATTTTGTTTGCGGGGAGGTCTAAAAACTGCTAGGAAGAAGGTGATGTTGTGGGTATGTACAGTGGGTTACAGTACTGCTTTCCACCCTGCAGCGTTTAAGGAAGCCTCGAGCTCCGACCTCGCTGACTAGCCGTCAGCTTCAGAAAGGAAGGCTAATGGCTCAGCTCACGTAGGTCAAAGGACAGACAGGCGGGGACAAACAGAGATAACAGCCGCTTCTGCAGGAAGCTAACATTTTCCAAGAGGAGAAGAGACCAAATTCTCCTCAAGGCTGTCTGATTGGACCATCAAAAGCAGGTGGGGAACTGAAATTGGGTTCATTTCAGTGAAAACTTCCTTCCATGTGCATGGCCCTGGGCTGGGCCCTGGGGAGCAGAGGTGGGGGGATGAAGCAAACCCAGACCCTGCCCATGGGGAAGTCAAGCGGGAGGCAGATGAGCTTTGTAGAGAGGTGTGGACCCAGACCACTGCTGTGGGCCAGATGAACTTTGCTTAGTGAGGGGACGCTGCAGCTTCTCAGAGAAGGTGACCTGTGAGCCGGGCTTGGAGGGTGCTTGACTCAAGCCATGTTATCAGATTTAGTTAAGCTGGAGGACTGAAGGGCTGAGGACCTCTTGTCTTCCCAGATTAGGTGAGAGACAGTGTGTGTAGTAGGGAGCCCTGGGGTCTGATATCAGAGGTCCTGGGTCAAGCCCTAGGCCAGCCCTGTTTTCTCCATGATTAAATGGTTTAAATTAGAAGACCCAATTTACAGGGTGTATCGTCAGGATCACATGAATTAACACATATGAAAATGTTAAGGGAAGTAGCAAAGACAGGATTCAAACACAGGTGTTAAGTATCTTCCATGAAATGCAAACCAACAATAGCCTTCTCTAGCCAAAGAGAGCACAGCCTGGGACGTGGGGGACCTGGACACTGGTCCCTTTGAGCCCCCCTGGCACATCATTTCTTCTCTCCAGGCCACCTTCCTTGGGAATAAAAAGGAGGGGTCCAGACTAAGCAGTCCCCTTTCTGCATGACAGTAAGTGATTCTATGAAAAGGGCATTGTGATATGATGGCTAGAGCGATGCGGGCACTGAAGCCAGTGGATCTGGGCTCAAATTGTGGTTCTGCCACTTCCTAATGGTGTGATTGTGAGTAGGACACTTACCGCTCTCTAAGCCTCAATTTCCTCACCTGTAAAGTGGGGATAGTAATAAACACCTCACAGGTTAAATGAGAAGATCCTTGTGATGTGCTTAACATGCTGCCTGGCATATGGTAGTAAAAGTTATTATATTGACAAATATTTCATTGTATATTTTTACCACAGTGAAAAAATTTTTTTAAAAAACTATTATTGTTGGCTATATTTTGTGAGGATTGAATGAGATGTTTAGGGCTTGCATGTAGTAGGTGCTCGTTTAACTATTGATGCCCCCTCCTTTTTTTAAATCAGCTTTGGCAGAGTTTCTGGCATTCATGATTCCCATTGGAGTGTGGGGTGAAAGATAGGGGTTTGTACAGAAAAGTGTTCGAACTACTTGAAGAATCAAATTGTTTTCAGGTACTCTTAAGCCATTTATAATTACTCATTTATTTGTAATCAATGGTCATGCCAATTACAACTCATTAAATCACATGCCCTAAGGACCTCTACTTTGTACAGTTTTATCAGAGAATTAGTCCAGATTAGTGCAGTGTTCCACCATAGTAATCACTATCCTGGCAGCTTAGGAAACATGGCCAGGTCACCACGTGAATGGTGAGCACCCACCTGAGACCCTGAGAGCACCAGTCTTGTCCAAGGAGGCTCTTTCTAAGGCTTTTCTCTTTCTGGTAGGTCACAGAGCTACACAGAAGCTACAAGACAAAGACAAGTTCTCCTACAATGTCATACAGACGAGAACTAGAGAAATACCGTGACCTGGATGAAGATAAAATCCTCGGAGCCCTAACAGAGGAAGAGCTCAGGACCCTGGAAAATGAGCTGGATGAGCTGGACCCTGATGTGAGTAGGCATGAAAGGGGAGCACGTTGTCACAGGTGCAGGAACAGAAACCCTTAATTACCACCTGGGGGAGGGATAGGTGTAAGCTTCCTGAAGCTACCGTATCTTTTTCCTTCTATGGCAATGACATCGAAATAAACATTGCCTTTGCAGATGTTTTTAATGTGTCATGGAATGAATTAGCTGAGAAATAAAAGACTAGAAGAATCCCTTCCACTCGTCTGGTGTTTTCTCATCGAATCTCATAGCTGGCATATTTAAGAAGTTTGTTTAATGCTCAGTACTCACTTCTGCAGTCAGGATATACAGCATCAAAAGGCAGGAGGACACTTGGTCCTGTAGGGGGTTTGGCCAGCCATGTGGGAGCCGTGAGCAGGGCCAAGGAAGGAATTTGTAGATGGCGTGCTAGACAGAGACTTTTGCCCTCTATCTCCATCCCAGGTACCCAGGTTAATGCTCAGCACTGAGCAAGTAAGTAATGAATATCACTTAATTAAATGAATTTTTCATTTGCTATATTTTTTAATTAAAAGAATATTTCACTTTTTTTTTGTTAAAACCACCCGTTGCCAAACTCTGGTTTAGCAGCAATCCATTAAAGAAAACACTTTAGTAGCGTTTTCACTAACCCTCAAATAATTACTGCTAATGTAGGAGGCGCAGTGGTTAAGAGCTGCAGGCTGCTAACCAAAAGGCTGACAGTTCAAATCTACCAGCCACTCCTTGGAAACCCTATGGGGCAGTTCTGTATCCTATAGGGTCACTATTGAGTCAGAATCGATGGCAACGGGTTTGGTTCTTTTGGTAAATGTAGGAGGAACACAGTTTAGCAAGAAAAATGCAGGACTAGAGATTTGATAGGGATTCCTGGGTGGTACAAACAGTTAATATGCTAGGCTACTAACGAAAAGTTGGAGGTTTGGAGGTTCGAGTCTACCCCGAGGCACTTCGGAAGAAAGGCCTGGAGACCTACTTCCAAAAAATCAGCCATTGAAAACCACTTGGAGCACAGTTCTACTCTGATACGCATGAGGTTGCCATGAGTCAGAATCGACCCAACGCCAACTGGTTTAGAGGTTTGATGTTCCAGTTACAACCCTGGCTTTGTCTCTTATATCCTGTGTGACCTTGAGCCAATTGCTGTCCTTCCTGAGGCCTCAGTGTCCCTGTCTTAGTTATCTAGTGCTGCCACCACAGAAATACCACAAACAGAAATTTATTTTCTCACAGTTTAGGAGGCTAGAAGTCCAAATGCAGGGCGCCAAGCTCTAGGGGAAGGTTTTCTGTCTCTTTCGGCTCCAGAGGAAGACCCTTGTCTCTTTTTGAGCTTCTGCTCCTGGGTGATCTTCATGTGACTTGTTATCTCTCTTCCCCCAACTCTGCTTCCTAGCATTCGTTTAATCTCTTTTATATATCAAAAGAAATTGAGTCAAGATACACTCTACACTAATCCTGTCTCATTAACATAACGAGGACCAACCCATCCCAAATGGGATTATAACCACAGACATACAGGCTAGGATTTACAACGCATATTTTGGGGGGACGTAGTTCAATCTATAACAGTCTCCATCCATGAAATGATGGGAGTTGGTTGGTTCTTTTTCAGGTCTTACCTCCAGATGTGATTAGATAGTTTATTTCTAGATAACGCAGAATCTTCGTCCTGTGTCCCAGGCCCTGTAGGATGAAAAACCCCTCCAGGAGTGCATCCTCGTCTTGTTATTCACGACTGTCCCCTGCCCCAACCACGAAGAGGTAGTTCCCCCAATGAGGCTGCTCAGGTTGATAGAAGGCACCCCTGGTGGCTAGAGCCCTGGGTCTCCTCCTTGCTCCCCTGCGCCATTTCTTTTTCCTACTGGACTGGGTTTCAGTAAGAACAAGTGATGTAGGCAAGGAATAATCAGGCTTCTGGCTCTGCTGCTGTCAAATTATTCTGTTCTAATTCTATCCACTGTCGCATAGAGTTACAAGAACAGCTTTAAAAAGCGAGAAAGAAAGGGGGATGTAGCTACTTCTATTCAGTTGAATAAATGTGACTCAGTTGCCTGCCAGGCACCAGACCCTCTGTTGGGCACCCACAGGTGAGCCTGGCAGGGATTCTGTTGTCAGGAGCTCAGTCTGGTGGGGACAAGGGTATAATAAACTGTGTCCTAAATGGGAGCAGATGAGGAGCTCAGAGAAAGGATTAATTCTTACTGGTGGGAGGCTTCACAGAGCAGGTGATATTGGAACTGAGCCCTGGATTTTTCTAAGTCGAGAATAAAAAGAGGGAATTCCAGGCTGAGTGAATGCCACAAGCAATAGCTCGGGTACGGAAGGTGACTGGGGATGGTAAATCTCAGTGTGGTTTCTGTGGAGGGTTAGATGGGACTGGAAAGGGGGTTGGGACTAGATTAATGGGGGTGGGGGCAGGGTTTGCACACCAGACTGAAGAGTCTGGACTCTTCTTCTTGCTCCCTGGGAGCCCTGGAAGGACAGTGACTCTGTGGGCTTTGTGGTTTAGGAACCGGGTCCTGAAGGCAGATGGACTGGAGGGGTGCTGGGGAGATGTGTGAAAGGTAGAAGGGGCTGGTGTGGGAGCCCCCACCATCCTGCCAGCAGGGTGGGACAGTTCTTTTCCTGAAGGTAAGGGAGGGCCCTGTCCCGCTCCACAACCCTTGCCGCCATATTGTAGAGGCTTTGCTGTTCCCGGGGAGGAAAAGTGAGGACCCCCACATATCTCACAGGCCTGTTGCCGCTTCTGTGCGGTTAGAATTGTCCTGAGCCATCAGGATAGAATCGAGAATAGATTAGGCTGTGGCTGCAAATAGTGCGAGAATG
Organism: Loxodonta africana; assembly: GCF_030014295.1. NCBI lineage: Eukaryota > Metazoa > Chordata > Mammalia > Proboscidea > Elephantidae > Loxodonta > Loxodonta africana. The sequence goes on along the minus strand of NC_087350.1, from coordinate 79,133,995 downwards.
AGGGTCAGAGCCAAGGGAGTGGGGAGGGGGCAGATAGAAGAACCCTCTGAGGATTGAGTGTAGCCCCTGAGGACTGCCCTGAGACCCCAAACCAAGCTCTGGTTCACTTCTAAATTGGCAAAGAGCTCCCACACATGTTCCCCTTCAGTGCCCCCACCGAAATATCAGGACATCTGGTCCCACAGCAAATGCCCAGGGCCTCCATACCTCTGGATAGGCAGCTCTTCCTCCTTCCAGCCCTCCTCCCAGGTGACCAACAGAAAGGGGAGGGTATGATCTGCCCCTTGGAGGCTAAGAACCTGAGACTCAGCAAGCTCACCAACTTGCCTGTAGTCCTACTATTAGGGTGTGGAGACTCGGGTTTCAAATTGGCTTCTAAGTATGTGCACCTCCCACTCGAACCCAAAAGTAACTGTGAGTATGGATTTGAGAGTAAAAAAAAAAAAAAAAAAGCCATTGTCATTGAGTTGATTCCGACTCACAGCAACCCTATAGGAAAGAGTAGAACTACCCCATCACTGAGTTTCCAAGGCTGTAATCTTTTCAGGAGCAGACTGCCACATCTTTCTCCCATGGAGCTATTGGTGGGTTTGAACCACAGACCTTCAGGTTAGCAGCCGAATATTTTAAACATTGTGCCGCCAGGGCTCCTGGGATTTGGGAGTTGGGATGGGAAATTTGAGACCTGTGATTCTCGTACCCTTGTGGTTTCAAAATGTACACTTTTTCAGATCCCTTTCTTTCTAAGTTCAAAGAAAAGAGAAGACAAAAAAGAGTGTATAGGAGATAACAGAGACCAGTGGGTTGTTGGTGCCAGCCACACAATTAGCTCCTTCATTGAGATCTTCTGTTACCTGATTTGCAAGACAGTATGTGATTTCTGAAAAGGTCTAGTGGGCCTCCTTTCTTCCTGAGAGCACAAACATTCCAGCTAGAGTTTCACCCTCTTTGGCCCACATTCTGAAATCACAGCACAGGGAGAGGCCAAAGGTATGCAGACCTTGAGAGGCCTCTGAGTCAGGAGGGGACACAGAGACTAGCAGGTGTCCAGCCCCCCACTTACACAGTGGGAACTGAGCCCAGAGAGGGGAAAGAACTTGCACTAGGTCTCACGTCCAAACTGAGAACCAGACCAGAACCCAGCCCCTCTGATGCCAAGGCCACTGCCCTCCATTATACTCTGTACTCTTCTTGTGTTTATTTTTGCTTAACAAGTACAAGCAGTCTCTGGGTTACGAACGAGATGCTTTCCTAAGTCTGTCTTCTAGTCGAATTTGTAGGTAAGTTGGAACAGGTACATATGGCTCCTATTTAGGATCAGTTAGTCAAAAAAAAAAAAGAAATTTTTTTTTTTTTTATGAAATGTTTATCTTAGTATATAGTATATGTATTTTACCTTTCTATGCATATAAAACACTTCTAAACCATGCAATGTTTTCATGAGCATCACAAAGTAATTCATGCATTCGTTATTATGAACCATTGAATTTAACTCAAATTTTTAATATAATAGGCTTTATGGCAGCATGTTCTCAAGCATGAGTCATCCATAAGTCCATAAGTCGGACGTTCATAACTCCGGGACTGCCTGTGCTTATATGGCACTTGCTATGGGCAGGCACTCATTTAATCATTACAACCCCAAGATGCAGGCACTATTATCATCCCCATTCTACAGATGAGGAAACTGAGAGGTGAAATAACTTGCCCAGGTCCTACAACAGAGTCTTGATGTGGTTCCAGGGTTCATGCTCTCAGCCACGCCACTGTAAGTCTTCACATGAGTCTTCAGGAAGGTTGGGCCACAGATGTACTCTGGTTTCCCGGTTTAGGACGGTGATGCATTACCAAAGCATCTTCCTTTCTTTCTGGAAAGAGCCTGAGAGGCAGGAGTCCGTATTCGAGTCACATGCTTTCCCCCTTTGGATCTCCGTTTCCCCCTCTGTAAAATGGACAAAGTCAGCCTAGGTGCCCTCTGACGCCCTCTCCAGCTCTAACCATCTGTGAGTTTGTGAGCAATTCTGGCAGTCTCATTACCTGTACTGAGCAGACACTTCAGGGGGTTACGTGTTCAGTTATGCAATTGTTAAGCCCCAGTGTCATGTGACAGAGTAGAGTACGAGGAGTTGGAAAGCAGCTCTGTTTGCAACAGAGGATTCCTAACTGCACATTAAAAAAAAGCCACGCCCGAAACTTTCTATCTCTAACTCTCCGTCTGGAAAAGCTGGGGCTTATCATGAGATTGCTGCACTTGGACTCCCTCGGGAGAGGAATGCTGCATGTGCTAAAAGTATCCACTGTTGACTGATTCCCCAAGAGGCCCTGCCCTTTCTCGGTCTCTCTGGAGTTAAGTGGATGCTGCTCTGAACCTGAGCCAACTGCTCAGTTCAGATTGCCTTTGTGCTGGGCAGCAGGGAAAATACGTAGTGTACACAGAGGTTTGAAAATGACAAGTCACATGGTGACTTGTGCAGGGAATAGGGTACAAGTTCTTATATGACTGCTAGATACGGACTGGCTGGACCACAGGCAAACCCCTTTGTGGAATGATCTCATTTAATCCTCCAAGACGTAGGGTCAGTTATTAGCCCCATTCTAAAGGTGGGGAAAGTGAGACTTAGATGAAACAACCTGCCCAGGATGCAACACAGGTAGTGCTGGGTTTCCAGCCTAGACAGTCTTGACCGCTAGTCTGTGCTATTAACCGTGGCCACCTGTGAGCGCATGTGGGACCCAACCTGGAAAGGAACTAGGGGAACGGGGTGAAATGTAACCAGCAAATTGTTTGGTCCAATTCACATTCCTTTGAGGCTGTTATGTTATCTTCACCATGAACACTATTCTTAAAAGAAGAATAAGAAGAAACAAACCACCTACACAAGGAATTTAACTATAAATATTGCATGTCAATGAGGCATTGGGGGAAAGGCAGAATATTTTTTAAAACTGCCTAGTAAAAGGATCAAAATATTTGTAGGAGAGAAGATGATAGAGATAATCCTAACCTCATAAAGAAATTGGACCCTAAGAGTTAATTTTAAAGTCAGCTGTTTGGAATCTGTGACACATTATAACCATAGAAACAATAATAGAAGCAACAGTTCCCAGGCATGGAAAGCCTGAAATAGTAATAATAGTAGTAACTATTATTCTTTATTGCTGTCCTCCTATGTGCCAGGCACCATGCAAAGCACTCTACGTGTATCATCTCCTAAAATTCCCACAAGGGTCCTCTGAGATTGGTCCTCATAGGTTGGGGTTAACACCATTCTATAGAAGTACAACCAGAATGCTACTTGGAAGTAGGGATGGCAAGACTGCGTCTTACATAATTTGGACAAGTTGTCGGGAGGGATCAGTCCCTGGAGAAGGGCATCATGCTTGGCAAAGTATAGGGTCAGCCGAAAAGAGGAAGACCCTCAATGAGGTGGATTGACACAGTGGTTGCAACGATGAGCTCAAGCATAACAAAGATTGTAAGGATGGCGCAGGACTGGGCAGTGTTTCATTCTGTTGTGCATAGGGTCGCTGTGAGTTTGAACCGGCTGGACGGCATCTAACAACAACAGATAAGGGAAGTTCATGGGTGGTGCAAACATTTAAGCAGTCAACTACCAGCTCAAAGATTGGTGGTTTGAACCCACCCTGAGGCACCTCGGAAGACAGGCCTAGCAATATGCTTCTGAAAGGCCCCAACCTTGAAAGCCCTGTGGAGCAGTTCTACTCTACTCACATGGAGTCACCATGAGTCAGAAACGACTCCACGGCAATTGACAATGACAACAATATAGATGAGGGAATGGAGGCCCAGAGTCACACAGCTTGTAAGTGATAGGAAGTAAATTCAGGCAGACCCTTCCTTCCTGAGCCTACAACGTGTCCATAGTTCTGGGAACAAGCAGCCACGAATTGTAGAACGAAACGATGGAGGAGAAAACCTAGAATTGTAGAATCTCGAGCTAGCAGGACGCCTAGAAAACTCTCTCCCCCGAGGCCCTGCCCACCCCTGATGTATACATACCTGGTCAGTTACAGGAACCCAAGTCCCTGGGTGGTACAGGTGGTTAACATGCTCAGGTGCTAACTGAAAGGTTGGAGGTTCGAATCCACCTAGAGGTGCCTTGGAAAAAAGTGTGGCAATCTATTTCTGAAAAATCAGCCATTGAAAACCCTATGGAGCATAGTTCTACTCTGACACACATGGGGTCGCTGTGAGTCAGAATCAACTCAACAGCAGCTGGCTTTAGTTCCTGGACACACGTTGTTCACTCAGTGCTTTGTGTATTTCATCAAATCCTAATACCAACCCTATGAGGTAAGTATTATTACTACCATATTAGTGATGAAAAAGCAAAACAACAACAGAAACCCAGAGAAGACAGGTCACATAGCAAGCTGACTGCAGAGCCATGGCCAGAGCCTGGGGCTTGCTGTCACACCACATGGCTTCCTGCCAGCCTCCACAGAGTCGTAAGATCCTCCCCACTTAGGGCCCCAGGTCATGTCTGTAAGCTGGAGGGCCCTCTTGGCCATGCAGGAAGCAGCCAAGTTCGGGCCACAGCCATGATTCTCCCTTGTAACACAAACCAGCAGAATCACAAGCCTAGGACAGAAGTAAACAGTTGAAATGGAAAGAAATAAATCTCTCCTCTAAAAATAGGCACACATCCTTAGAAACACTGCCTGCCCTTGCGCAGAGCCCAGGATGGGCCTAGTGGGATGAGGGTGGGTCAGGCCAGGTGTCATTGAGCCTCCCCCTACCCTCTGTCTTCTGGTCCCACTGACCCCCTGCCCCAGCCCTGCCTTCTCTCCCTTCCTCAGGCTGGCCTTCAGCCTCCCCAGAATGCTCCCTTTCCCCATCATTCCCTCCTCCTTACCTTTGCTTGCAGGGTGACCTCTTGGGCCTGGAAGCCCTTGCTCCTCAAGTCAGAGTCTTCGCATGTTTCAAGGCCCAGCTCCTTCACCCCTCCCTTGGGAAGCCTTCCTGATACTTCTTCCTCCAAGAAGCAGCATAGCACCTCCCCTTCACTGAGGATGCTAAGCGGTTTCCCTTTTGATTTTAACATTTTTCATGAGGAACTATTTAAACACATAGGAGAGTGCAGAATATACCTATGTTCCCGTCAGCCAAATTTAACAAATGTTAAAATATTGACTATTTGATTCAGATCGGACTTACAAAAAAATCACTATAGGTAAAGTTTAAACTCTGCCTTCCTACCCTCAATCCCTTCCTCATCTCTCCTACTGTCCTTAATATTTTCTACCTGAGAAACAGCAAACTAGGCACCCATTATGTCAGGTAGGTGACATAAATGAAGGAAGAGGGACCAGTTTTTCTGAAGCGTATGGCTATCTTCATTCATCTTCTGCTCTTACACTCTTGAAAGAGATGTGGATGTAAGAATTTTTCACTTGCCACATAACTTTCCAGGGAGAAAAACAATAGCACTGCCAACGATAAATGGTAACTTACTCTTGACCTCTGTGTCAGAGACAGTAGGGAGTGGCAGGGACTGTGGCAAACAGAAAATCTCGTGTTTGTCCAAAGGCCATTTGCCATTCATTGGCACTGAACATTGCCAGTGTGAGAGTGCAGGCCCAGTATTGCCAGATTGTCTAATTTTTCAAGAGATGCTGGACATCTGCATCTTTTATAGGCTAACTGCCTGTTTTTAAATGTTAGCAGCTCATTCAAATGCACAGACTAGATAAACCCAGTTTCAGTATTAGATTGGACTGTAGGCTTCCCAATTTGTGACTCTGGTTCTGCTCCATATGACAGGTTTTAGTTTTTCTTTATATATATATAGTAAATATGATTAGATATATGAAGAAAAGCTGGACAACGAATAAGGAAGACTAAAGAAAAATTGATGCCTTTGAATTATGGTGTTGGAGAACAACATTGAACATACCATGGACTGCTAAAACAAGAAACAAATCTGTCTTGGAAGAAGTACAGCCAGAACGCTCCTTAAAAGCGAGGATGATGAGACTTTGTCTCACATACTTTGGACATGTTATCAGGAGAGACCAGTCCCTGGAGAAGGACATCATGCTTGGTAAAGTAGAGGGCCAAAGAAAAAGAGGAACACTCTTGACAAAATGGGTTGACAGTGGCTGAAACAATGGGCTCAAGGATAACAACAGTCATGAGGATGGCGCTTTTGTTCTATTGTACATAGGGTCACTGTGAGTCAGAACTGACTCGATGACACCTAACAACAACAGTGTATGAAAACCACCTAGCCTAGTGCCTGGCACATAAAAAAAAAAAATTTTTTTTTTTTTTTAGCAGGTGCTTAATAAATGTTGCACGTGAACATATGATTGTCCAGTAGAATCTAAGCTTCTTAAGACTTGGAACCACATCTCATACCACCATAGATCTAAGGCAGCCAGGTATAGTTGTCCATTACACTCCAGGAGACACTGTTTCTCAACTCCAGGAGACACTGGTCACGTAGACTAGAGAGTAAATAGTGCCTTGGAGTTGTGAAGTGCAAAACCTGCACAGCTTGCCCTGACAGAGTACCTCCATAATGAGGTATCTATTAAGTTGAATGGAAATAAACAATTACGTCCAATCGTGATAAAAATGGTTAGTAATAAGCTGCTTTTATATGGAGTACAAGCCTTTATTTTGAGATTTCAAGCTAGCAGGGGCTTTAGAAGCTTTTTCTCAGATGGGAAATCCAAAGCCAAGGAGCACCAGTACCCTGTTTTGTGGCCTCACAGTCCTGGCCTGAGAACCCAGGTTGCCACTTAGGATGCAGTCTGGCTCCAAGTAGCAAAGATTCAGAATAACATCTGTCAGGTAAAAGTCCAGAGGTAGGCAGTATAGGGCTGGCATGGAGCTCTGCTCCCTACATACCCCAGCGTCCCAGGCTCCTTCCAGCTCACCTTTCTAAGTCAATTTTTTTTTTTAATTCATAAAAATTTTCCAGAGATTATGCGTTACTGTATAGAGGCTGGTGAGTCAAAAGAGATTGGCAAACATTGATCCAGTTAGCCTCTCTTTTGACAAATATGGAAATGGCATTAGTGTTCTGTGTGTGTCCGTCACAGTCCATATGTACACACAACACTTAGAAAATCACTTAAAAGTATTCATTTTTAAAAATATTTTAAATTGTGCTTTAGATGAATGTTTACAGAGCAAATTAGTTTCTCATTAAACAATTAATACAATACTGTTTTGTGGTATTGGTTGCCAAACCTGCAATGTGTCAACACTCCCCCGTTCTTGTCGTTGGGTTCCCCATTTCTATTCGTTCAGCTTTCCTGTCCCCTCCTGCCTTCTTGTCCTTGCCCTGGGCTGGTGTGCCCATTTAGTCTCCTATATGTGGTTCAGCTACATTTAGGATTTTTTTTTTTTTTTAATGGGCCTGCTTAATCTTTGGCCGAAGGGTGAACCTCAGGAGTGACTTCAATACTGAGTTAAAAGGGTGTCGGGGAGCTATACTCTTGGAGTTTCTCCAGTCTCTGTCAGACCAGTAAGTTTGGTCTACCACCTCACCTTTCTGCCATTCCTAGGATATATGTAGCCTTCATCCTCCTTGTCCAAGCTGGTGGCCACAGTAGCTGCATTCCAGACAGCAGAATAGAGGAAAAAAGAAAAACAAGAAAAAAGAGAAGAAGAAAAGCCACAATCTAGGTGCCTTTTAAGAAACATTCCAGATATTGCCAACAGGCATTTCTCATGTTATTGCCCAGATCTTAGTTACGGGGTTAACCTAGCTGCAAGGGAAACTGGGAAATGCAGTCTTTAGTCTGCATGGCCATGTGCTGAGCTAGATGGTGAGTGTGCTTTTATTCCTGAAGAAGGAAAGACTTGATATTGGGGACAATTTGGAGTCTGTCACTCTGAGTTTCCAGTTTGATGGCCTGATGTTCCACTCTGTTGAAGGCACTGAGGTGAAATGAGAGATATTGGCAAGAATTTAACCGACAAATCCAAGCCCCAAAGAAAACATTGCAAACCTCTCACTCTCTAGGTTGGCATTTCTCAAAATCCCCGTCAAAGAGCCCTGGTCCCATCTTGAACATCCCTTACTCTTGAAAAAAACACTTGTCATTGAGTCGACTCTAACTCAGGGCAACCCCATGTGTGTCACAGTAGAACTGTGCTCCACAGGGTTTCAATAGCTGACTTTTTGGTAGTAGATTGGCGAGCCTTTCTTCTGAGGACTGCTGGGTGAACTCAAACTTCCAACCCTTCAGTTAGCACCTGAGCATTCTTACCATTTGCACCACCCAAGAACTGCCCCCCAACACTTATGTCTTTCACTGTGTGTCCTTCCCCCCCCCAAATCTCCTTGAAGATCAGTTGGGTGACCCAGCAGACAGCTTGGGGCAACATATGGTGTTGGCCTGAAGGGTGTCCACATCATTCCATCCTCTTCCCAACTGGAGCATCAGTGGCGTGTGATTCTGGACAATTCAGACCACATTTACTTAGCACCCGTGCTTGGTCCTGAGGATCTAGAAAAGACTAAGCTACATCTCAGCTGGCCTTTGAGGGGCATCCAGTCTCCTTGGAGAGAGATACAGACAAATAGATGTGCTCCGAGACAAAGTAGGATGAGCATTATATAACAGCTGGCCAGATGCCATAGGGAGTTTGGAAAGAGAATTGCCAGGTCAATGTGGGAAGCACTGCTAAGGCTGAACAGGATGCCAAAGGGAGGGACTCTAGAAGACGAGGGCAGAGGGAGGAAGGATGGAATGGTGGGCAGAGGCCACAGCCTGAGCAAAGGCCTGGTGGTGTGAGAGTGCTTGGCGGCTGTGAAACGTGGAGCACCCCAGAGAGGCTGGAATGTGGATGGCTTGAAGAAGAGAAGAGGATCAGGAGGCTAGAGAGGCAGCAGTAGGCTGTGGCCAAACCGTGGAGAGCTCTGTGCCTGGCTGATGAATTTGCTCACGATTCTGTAGGTCAGTGACGGCGCTGAGCATTTCTGAGTGTGTTGGGAAGTGAGCCATCAGATATGTATGTTGGTGAGGTCTGTCTGGCTGCTGGGAGGGAAAGGCATGGAGGTGGAGAGGCTTGAAGCAGGGAGACCAGCCAGGAGGTTGCTTTGATGGCGCCAGCTTGAACAAGAGTGGTGCTCATGGAATGGAGACATTTCTGGTCCCTGCAACCTTGGACTTACCCAGACTCCTTTCCCAGCAAGCCATGCCCCCACCCCATGCCTTAGCCTGTGCTGTGCTTTCTGTCCCCCTGAAATGCCCCGTCTCCTCCTTGTCTTCACCTGGCCATCTTCTCTTTGACCCCTAAGACTCAGCTCAGGAATCACTTCCTCCAGGAAGCCTGAGGCTGGGTAAGGTGCTTACACTGGTCTTGTATCTTTCCTCTAGCTCTGAACTTTATGGAGTAACCACCAACAACAACCACCAAATGGTATCAAATTGATTTCAACTCATGGCAACCCCCTGTGTGTCAGAATAGAACTGTACTCCACAGCAGTTTTCAATGGCTGACTTTTTGGAGGTAGATCACCAGGCATCTCTTCTGGGGAGCCTTTGGGTGGACTCAAACCTCCAACCTTGCAGATAGCAGCTGAGCATATTAACCATTTGTACCAGCCAGGGATTCCTTCTATGGAGCAGGGATCACAAGTTCATTGTCTCAGGATGCCCAGGGCCCAGCACACAGGACTAGGACATTTTCTCTGAGAGTGAGGCAGAACTGGAGAATTAGGAGAAAGACAGGAAGGGGAGGTTTGGCCTCACCTTCGACTTGACGGCAACGGGCTTGCCATGGACACCGAGGAGACATGGGCTGTGCTTTTATGACCAATCTGCCCCACCAGAAACAATTGCTGGGCTTGGGCCATAGGGCTGCCTGTCGACGTCAGCACTAATGCCCTATAAAGCTGACTAAGAGAAGGAGCAGCTATTGAGTTTTCCTAGCCCTGCAGCAGTCAGGGGACCAAACCAAAGGCCTGGATCTTTCTGGAGAGAAAGAGAAGAGAGGAAGAGGCCCGGGGTGTACATGTGGGGGCAGGATGGGGGATGTTTGGAGAGAGGAGGGCATTAGAGGTTCAGATCCCCCTTGTCTCCTTTGTGCCTGAAGTCGAGATTCTTTGACCAGGGCATGAGTGGGGTCTCCTTGCCCCTTTGCTTCTACACTCTCAGCTTAAGTCCTCCCATGTGTGATAAGAAATTGCCATCTCTGATGGAGCAGGAGAACAGTGGGATGCAGACCTCAAATTCTCGTAAAAAGACCAGACTTAATGGTCTGACTGAGACTCGAAGGACCCCAGAGGTCACGGTCCCCAGACTTCCTGTTAGCCCAGGACAGGAACCATTCCCAAAGCCAACTCTTCAGACAGGGATTGGACTGGACTATAAGACAGAAAATGATACTGGAGAAGAGTAAGCTTCTTGGCTGAAGTAGACACATGAGACTATGTTGGCATCTCCTGTCTGCAGGGGAGGTGAGAAGACAGAAGCTGGCTGAATGGACACGGAGAATACAGGGTAGAGAGAAGGAGTGTGCTGTCTCATTAGGGGGAGAGCAACTAGGAGTACATGGCAAGGCGTATATAAATTTTTGTATGAGAGACTGACTTGATTTGTAAACTTTCACTTAAAATCACAAGTAATAAAAAGAAAAGAAAGTGCCCCCATTGAATGCAAAGCTCTCCAGCTTTGTGATCTGCAGCAGGACCCGGAAGCCGGGTCATTAATGCTGAGACAAAGCATTCTGTATCAGAAAGGGCCCAAAAGGACAATGATTTTTACATAAGTGAAAACAGACATGGCAGATAACTGCGAAATAAAATTCTAAAAAATGTTTTTTGGTCAAATACTTTGTAAAAGGTGTTTGGGAGACTGTCTGGGCTAGACAACATTTTGGCCTGGCCAGGGGTAGTGGGGGGGGGGAGGGGCTAGGGGTCTAGGGCATGTTTAAGTTAAATTGTTTGAAATAGGAATGGGAGAGAGGAGTCAGGGGGAATTTGAAGAAGATAAGCCTCCTCATTTCATTCTTACCCCAGGCCAGTAGTAACTCCATGCCTCTGGGCCTCAGTTTCTCCATCGGTAAACTGAGACTAGTTTGATAAGGAGGCGAGATCAGTCTTCCTAATACTTGGAGTGTGAGCGTGGTTCTCACATGTGTCACATCCGGTTTCCTGGATCTGTTCCTAGAAGAAGGCAGCCAGGTGGGTTGAAAAGCTTTCTGTGGCTTGGAAAAGAGTTCTGGGCTCAGTCTAGTGCCTGTCCCTCGGCAGGACCCTTCCGCTTCCTGGCCCTTGGCTTCCTCCAATATCCAACGAGGAGGTTGTACCACATGGTCACTAACCGGCCCTTTCTCCACTAAGGAATTGTGTATGGTTCAGAAATAGACCTGGAACCCAGGACCAAGGGAGGCACATTTGCATTTCTTCTTAAAATGTGTTGCCTTTCAGTCAATTCCGACTCATAGCGACCCTATGAGACAGAGTAGCATTGTCCCATAGGGTTTCCAAGGAACGGCTAGTGGATTCAAACTGCCGACTTTTGGTTAGCAGCGGAGCTCTTAACCACTGAACAACAAGGGTAGCAATTTATTTGAGAAAGTAATAAAACTGCTTGTTTTTTGTCATTGTGAAGAATCGAGGTAAGGGACATTTTATGTATGCTTAGCTGCCAATCGGAAGATACTCATATCAATCCTGGAGCATGCTAATTGTATACAGTGCCATCTGTATACAAACTCAGGTCCTTGGCTGCATGGCTAACAAGCTGTGTGACTTTGGGCAAGTAATTTCAGTTTTCTGTACTTTAGTTTCCCCAATTGAAAATGTAAGAACTGGCCTAAAGGACCTCTTAGGGCTTTGCAGCTCTGATCTTCTGAGAGTCTGTGATTGTTTTAATACAGATGTATGTGTGTGTGCATGTGTTACGTGTGTGTGTATGTCTGAACAACCCACCCTAGCTGAGCTGCGATGGCTTCTCACGTAGCCCTAGCTATCTATAGCAATGATAATTGTGTAGTTACTTGATATTTGGCCTTACTAGCACCTGTTTGCAGGGTATTAGGACCCTAACAGCACAGTTAAGGATCAAAGTTTCCATTGTCTTTTGGACAACTGGACTTCAGAGTGTGGTTGTGAGCATTAGACTAAGACGCTAGCCTCTCAAGCTGCATATCCGCATTCCAATTTTACAACCTTTAAAAAGAAGTCACTGTTTGAGAAAACCAGGAGTAGGGAACTACAGGAAGAGGTTGCCTCATTTTTCTCCCTGCGATTGTTTCCAAGAAAATGTTCAATTGTAATGTGTTTTTAAATAAAAATTCTAAATTAAAAATCCATTTATATACCTCTTTGTTCCTCTAGCCCAGGGCTTAGTATGGGCAGGATGCTCGGTAAATATTTGTAGAATAAATGAATGAATATCTTGACTTTTCTGTACATGGAATTTTAGCAGAACGGTAGCCCAAGGGTTGAGTTTGGCCTCCAGATGTGTTTTATCCTGCCTGAACACTGTTTTAAAAATGGTTTAATTATTTGCCAATATTTAAAATCAAGAGACTTCACACAAAAATTGGCATATCTGCCACATTCTCACATGGCAACAATGTACTGGAGCTGGGTAGTTTGGGGGCATGAAGGCTCCAGTGTGCCAGTCTCTCCCACTCCCAAGTATTTAACATCTATAATTTTAGTCTACAATCTACATCTAGAAATCCTCTTCCTTAAAACCAACACTAACTTTCCTACTGGAAGATGATAAGATCACCCAGGCATTAGTCCCTGCCCTCCTCACACCAGTACATTTCCCGTTGTAAGGGCCTGAAGCTTTAATCAGGATCCTGGATAACAAAACTTTTCAAAGCAACTCTAACCTGTAACCAAGTTGTCTTCAGGGTAAAAGTGTATGTGTGACGTGTGTACGTGAGTATAGATTCCGTTAATGCAGGAATTGATAATGATTCTGGAGGAGAAAAATTGATGCTTCCCTTTGAACTAATTATAAAGAAAGCACTTTCCAAGCAAATTTACCCTGTGCGCGTTTTAAGACTGAGAGAATGATGCTTAAATTCCTTAAAGGTTATATGGTTCCACTTGCCCACAGGCACCATGCAGGTAATTTATAGGCCAATGATATATTATTCTTTGCTATTCAGTAAAGGAGACACTCCTTTAGAATCTTAATTACCATGTGTTTACTGAGAAAACTCAAAAACTAAAAAAAATTACATTTTTCCTACATCTGCTGTAATTGAGATTTTCTCTGATTTCACTCTACTTCCCCCCATTCACCTTCTATCTCCCAAAACCAAAACAAACCAAAGCCATTGCTGTCAAGTTGATTCTGACTCATAGCGACCCTATAGGATGGAGTAGAACTGCTCCGTGTGGTTCCTAAGGCTATAATCTTAATGGAAGCAGACTGCCACAGCTTTCTGCCACCGAACAGACTGGTGGTTTTGAACTGCCAGCCTTTCTGTTAGAAGCCAAGCGCTTAACCACTGTGCCACTGGGGCTCTCCCCATCTCCCTGGTGACTCCGAATTTGAGAGATCTTTGTAGAGTCTTGACCTAGGTTCTTAGCACACAGCCTGGACACATAATACTCTCTCGGTGGAAGTTTGTTCAATGAAAAAGAAATGTAGGCATGAGAGATACATTTGTACACACACACACAGACACACACACACTCACCAAATATCTGCTGATAGAGTCAAACACCAAATGGTTGTGGGAACCTTCTCCTCAGTTATTGGATAGCTTGAGTCTGAATGTCAATTTTAAGTTCTAATCAACATGAGAGATCCAAGGCAGTATTTTCTTACCCATGGAACTTTGCCATCACTAATTTGTATCATAAACCACATCAACAGGATACCGTTTTAGACTTTGGTCAGCTCTAGCCTGGTCAGTCGTGACATTGTTGTCACCCACTGTTCTATGAACATGAAGAACCTTCTATCCTTAGCATTCCATGGCCAGTTAGTCATTGCATTAGCCATTTTTATGATTTTCCCTAAATAACATATTCTGTGTTTCTAATAACAGCTTTATTGAGATATAATTCACACACCATACAATTCACTTATTTAAAGCATACAATTCAATGGTTTTTAGTATATTCACAGTTATGCAACAATTACTGTAATTCTAGAATATTTTTATCACTTTATAAAAGAAACCCCATCCCCATTAGCAGTCACTATCATTTTCTCCAAGGCTTCCCAGCCCTAGGCAAGCACTAATCTACTTTCTGTCTCTGTGGACTTGCCTATTCTGGATATTTCATGTAAACGGAATCATACGACCTGTGGTCCTTTGTGTCTGGCTTCTTTCACTTAGCATAATGTTTTCAAGTCTCATCCATATTGGAACATGTATCAGTACTTCATTCCTTTTTGTAGCTAATAATGTTCATTTTATGAATATACCACATTTTATTTATCCTTTCATTTAGTTGATGGACATTTGAGTTGTTACCATTTTTCAGCTATTATGAACAATACTACTATGAACATCCATGTAAAAGCCTTTGTGTGGGCATGTGTTTTCATTTCTCTTGGGTATATACTTAGGAGTGGAATTGCTGGGTCATATGGTGACTCTATGTTTAAACTTTTGAGGACCTGCCAAACTGTTTTCCACAGCAGCTGCATCATTTTACATTCTCACCAGCAAACTATGAGGGTTCCAATTTCTCCACATCATCACCAACACCTGTTCTTATCTGACTTTTTGATAATAGCCATCCTAGTGAGATGAAGTGGTATCTGCTTGTGGTTTTGATTTACATCCAGGGTCGCTATGATTTGGAATCGACTCGACGGCAATGGATTTGGTTTGGGTTTTTTTTTTTTTTTTGATAATTTTTACTGTGCTTTAAGTGAAAGTTTACAAATCAAGTCAGTCTCTCACATAAAAACTTACATACACCTTACTACATACTCCCAATTACTCTCCCTTCAATGAAACAGCCTGCTCCTTCCTTCCAGTCTCTCTTTTCATGACCATTTTGCCAGCTTCTAACCCCCTCTACCCTCCCATCTCCCCTCCAGACAGGAGATGCCAACATAGTCTCAAGTGTCCACCTGATGCAAGTAGCTCACTCCTCATCAGCATCTCTCTCCAACCCATTGTCCAGTCCAAACCACATCTGACGAGTTGGCTTCGGGAAAGTTCCTGTCCTGGGCCAACAGAAGGTTTGGGGACCATGACCGCCAGGGTCCTTCTAGTGTCAGTCAGATCATTAAGTCTGGTCTTTTTATGAGAGGTTTGGGGTTTTGGGTAATGACTAATGATGTTGGGAAACCCTGATGGCATAGTGGTTAAGAGCTATGGCTGCTAACCAAAAGGTTGGCAGTTCGAATTCTCCAGGCGCCCCTTGGAAACCATATGGCACAGTTCTACTCTGTCCTATAGGGTCGCTATGCCCCTGTCCTATAGGGTCGCTATGAGTCAGAATCAGCTCGACAGCAACGGGCTTTTTGTTAATGACGTTCAGTATCTTTTCATGTACTTATTGGCCATTTCTGTGTCTTCTTTGGAGAAATGTCTATTCAAATCCTTTGTCCATTTAAAAAATTGGGTTATCTTTTTATAGTTGAGTTGTAATAGCTGTTTATATATTCTAGGTGCAAGTCCCTTATCAGATGAATGAACTGTAAAAATTTTCTCCCATTCTGTGGGTTGTCTTTTCATTTTCTTGATAGTGTCCTTTGAAGTGCAAAAAGTTTTTAATTTTGATGAAGTCAATTTAGCTACTTTTCCTTTTGTTGCTTGTGCTTTAGGTGTCACATTTAACAAACCATTGTCTAACCCAAGACCGCCAAGATTTATGCCTATGTTTTCTTCTAAGAGTTTTATAATTTTAGCTCTTACATTTAGGTCTTCGATCGATTTGAGTCATTTTTTACATAAGGTGTAAGGTCATAAGCCATTTTTGGAAACAAGTTAAAATAAATGATGAAGAGTTTAAAAGATACATTATTACTAACGGACCTTAACTACTATAGTCCCCATAAGACTGAGTCCAGCACAACTAGATGGTGCCCAGCTACCACCACCAACTGCCCTGACAGGAGTCATAATAGAGGGTCCCGGACAGAACCGGAGAAAAATGTAGAACAAAATTCTAACTCACAAAAAAAGACCAAACTTACTGGTCTGACAGAGACTGAAGAAACCCTGAGAGTATGGCTCTGTGACACCCTTTTAACTCAGTTCTGAAGTCACTCCTGAGGTTCACCCTTCAGCCAAAGATTAGACAAGCCCATAAAAACAAAATGAGAGTAAATGGGCACACCAGCTCGGGGGCAAGGGCGAGAAGGCAGGGGGGCAGGAAAGCTGGTAATGGGGAACCCAAGGCTGAAAAGGGGAGAGTGTTGACATATCGTTGGGTCAGCAGCCAATGTCACAAAACAATATGTGTATTAATTGTTTAACGAGAAACTGATTTGCTCTGTAAACCTTCATGTAAAGCACTATAAAAAAAATTGTTATCTTTGCTTTTAATTGAAAATCATGAGATGTTTCATTAAGCTTTAATGGAAGGAAAATAAGCTTTGACTTCTATCGAGGCTGCTATTCTCAATATTTACTTTAAAACTCTGATAAGCTAAGAATTACTAGAAAAGGCTTTTGATGTTTTTATGTTTTAAACAACTACTTTCAATAAAGATTTAAATAAATAAAATTAAATTTTAATGTGTTATGTAAATAATGTTTTTGACATACATTATAAACTTTTTTATTTCCATATTATAATTATATGGACTTTGGTTTAACACAGTGGTTCTCAAATGGGGGCCAGTTTTGTCCCACAATGGACATTTGGCAATGTCTGGAAGACATTTCTGGTTGCCACACTGGGGAGTGGCAGGTGCTACATGCATCTAGTGGGTAGAGGCCAGGGTTGCTACTAAATAACCTATAATACACGGGATGGCTGCCCACAATAAAGAATTATTTAGCTCAAAATGTCAATTGTGCTGAGGTTGAGAAACCGTGCATTAATTAAGTCAGTGGCCACAATCATATAGATTTGAAGAAGGATGAGAGTGTGCAAACCCTCTTCCTCTCAGTTACAACGCAGTGGGTTTCTCCCATCACGATGGAAGCTGCAAGGAGTCCTCGTAAAGCCAGTAAACCAGTTGCCGTCAAGTCAACTCCAACTCATGGAGATCCCATGTGTGTCAGAGCACGGTCTTCAATGACTGATTTTGAAAGTAGATTGCCAGGCCTTTCTTCCAAGACACCTCTGGGTGGACTTGAACTTCCAACCTTTTGGTTAGCAGTCGAGCACATTAACCATTTACACCACCCAGGGACTTCTGCCTTCACATGCCTGATCTCATTCCCCTCTCAGAGGGGCTTTCAGGAAAGGACCTGGAGTTTGTGTAACTGAGATGTGCGTTTGATGGTACAAAGGAATCCTCTCCAATTTAGGCTATTTGGGGGTACAGCAAGAGCTTAGATGAGGTGCTACACACGTCTGCCCTCCAGATATCCTCCGAAGCTCTCTGAATGAAAAGCAATAATTAGAAATAAAGATTAAACCCACCCTTCAAGTCTGAACAAGGATGCTGATTTTCTATATTTGCCCCTGAAACCCTTTGGGCAAGTCTTTCCTTGCTCTAGTCCTCAGTTTCTCGTTGAGGTCAAGGAGGAGGGTGCACTAGATGATTTCCAAGGATCTTTGCAGCTATAAGCTTCTTTGAATTGCTAAGGTACTGGGGCTGCGTTAAAGTGAAGCCCATGTGATTCGAATCTACCCTAATTAGGACTCCGGTTAGTAGTAAGCCCACACAGAAGTCTGCTCATGTTTGAAGAAGAGAATGCAGGGATTGGTTGATGCTATCTTTCTTGGGAGACCCATCTCCAGGGGCGATGTTCAAAATATTTAACAACCAGCACAGCCGAGCAGGGACCAGTCAGGAGGGGTGGCAGCTGGGACCAGCGCTCACAGCCTAAAAACATGCCTTGCCCACCCTGTGGTTCTGCTCAGCCTTTCTCCTGCCTTTTTTTTTTTTTTTTGGCTCTGCTCCTTCCTGCCTTATTCTGCATCCAGGACCCTAACTCGAACTCTTTGGCTTCTTTCCCCTCCAACCGCTTTACACACAACTGCTGTTAAAACTCCATGCATCCAAACACCAACTTAATAGGAGTTATCACTCAGCAGGTGCTCTTTGAGGGCCCCTCTGTGCTCAGGGTCTGAGGACGGAGCCCTGGTGACACGGCGGTTAAGAGCTTGGCTGCTAACCAAAATGTCGGCAGTTCGAATCCACCAGCTGCTCCTTGGAAACCCCGTGGGGCAGTTCTACTCTGTCCTATAGGGTCATTATGAGTTGGAATTGACTTGATGGCAACAATTTTTTTTTTTTTTTTTGTTCTGTGCTCAGCACCAAGCCAGCTGCCCTGTTCCCTTGCCCTCTTGCCTTTAAAACCATAGACATGGGGAAACTAGGCAGATGATGAGACCTGAGTCGTCCCGTAGCTCTGCCCCTCATCTGCTATGTAATTGTCTTCGTTCTCCAGCGCTGCTGTAACGGAAACACCGCAAGTGGAAGGCTTTAACAAACAGAAGTTTATTTTCTTGTAGTTTAGGAGGCTAGAAGTCTGAATTCAGGGGAAGTCTTTGTCTCTCTGTCGGCTCTAGAGGAAGGTCCTTGTCTCTTTTTGAGCTTCTGCTCCTGGCCGATCTTCATGTGGCTTGGCATCTCTCTTCCCCCATCTCTTCTTGCTAGCTTGTGTTTAATCTCTTTTGTATCTCAAAAGAGATTGAATCAAGATACACCCTATACTAATCCTGTCTTGTTAACAGAACAAAGACAACCCATTCCCAAATGAGATTATAACCACAGACATATAGGTCAAGATTTATAATACATATTTTGGTGAGGTCACAATTCAATTCGTAACAGTGACCTTGGGTGAGTCTCTGCCCTTCTCCAGTTCATATTCCTTACATGTAAGAAGTGGCACTTGGATTGAGCAAGCTCTGAGGTCCCTGTTGTTCAATGATGAGTTTCTACAGAAAGGCAAGTCTTCAGCAGCTGACGGCTCTCTCTGTCTGTCTCTCTCTCCCCCGTCACCACCACCTCCACTGTAGAATGCATTGCTGCCTGCAGGCCTGAGGCAGAAGGATCAGACCACCAAGGCGCCCACAGGCCCCTTTAAAAGAGACGAGCTCTTGGATCACTTGGAAAAGCAAGCAAAGGAGTTTAAGGACCGAGAAGACCTGGTCCCCTACACAGGGGAAAAACGAGGTATTGCACAACATTGCTTTTGTTAATACAGTAAAACCTGCAAAAGCTGGAACCTATGTAAGACAGAAACCTGTCAGAAAAGGAAAACTAAAATATTTCCCATGAAAATGAGCAATAGAAAAGTGGTTAAGACTATACCCTGTCAAAGGCAAAAAACTTGCAGGATTTAACAAAACAAGGCATTATATAGACTCGTTGAGTTCCAGCTTTCGCAGGTTTCGCTGTATGTTATTCCCCATGCATTCATTGAGTGCCAACTGTCTGCCGGGCCCTGTGTTGGGCCAGATGTGACTGGACCTCCTTGCCTTCACCCCTGCCTGGCCAAAACACACAAACCCAACTCTGATAGCACCAGTGCATAACGTAGTAGGTTTGGTGAAGATTTTAGAAAGACTGAGAAGAGTTATATTCACCCAGACCAGCAATCTAAAATCTAAATCTCCTTTAACTAGGGTGTCCTGATTATTTTTTGTGTAAACCTAGACACTTTTGAGAGTGAAAGAAGGAGCTATTAATAATGATATCAGGGCATCAGGCCTAAACAAGGACTATCTCAGGCAAACCAGGGGTAAGAGATGCCCTAACTATCTCTGCCCTTACTTTCCCCACTCTTCCCCAAAGCTCCTCTCTCTGCATCATCCTTTTCTTCCCTTTCTTCTTCTGTCTCTCCAAGTCTCTCTGCCCCAGGCCAAAGCAAGCCACCTAGAAGGACCTAGGGGAACAGAGGGGCTCTCCCTGACTACCCACTTTCCAGGACTTTCTGTTGCCCTCCGGATCACTGCACCATGCTCCCCCTTGCTTGCTGCACTGCTGTCCCACAGGCCTACCTTCCATTGCCCAAACACTTCAAGCTCTTTTCCACTGCAGGAACTTTGCACATATTTCCTCCTTCTGGAATACTGGTTCTGCCGCCCGGCTCCCTGCTGTCTTCATAGCTGGTTCTTTCTCCCCTTTAAGAGGTGTTATGATTTAGAAACACAGCCTAGAGTTGTATCTGCTTTGGTTCTAATCTTGGCACTACCAATTACTAGCTCTGTGAGCGTGAGTAGATTTTTAAAGTTACTGTGCCTCCTTTTCCTTCTCCATAATATGGTGAAAATGAAAATAATATAACCAACCTCATGAGGTTGTAAGGAGCCCTGGTGGTACAGTGGTTAGGTGCTCGGCTGCTAACCAAAAGGTTGATGGTTCGAACTGAGTATGAAGTTGTTATGAGGATTAAATGAGCTAAGACATATATAAAGTACTTAGTACATCATCTGGCACGTAGTGAATGCTATGTGTGTATTAGCTACTACTATCCTTTAGGTCTCAACTGTATTGTCTTCTCTTTCAAAGAAGTTGCCTCTCTGCTGCTTAGGATATGACTTCTCCTTCAGCCCTCCCTCCAGTATTTTCCATCTCAGGAATCTGTGTGTGTCCTTCATATGAATTTGCATTTTATCATTATCTCTTTGTTTATCATTCTCTCTCACTAGCCATAAGCTCCATGAGGGCAGGGACTTGGGCTGTTTTTGCTCACATAGTACCTACAGGGCCTAGTGTTTATAGTAGGGCTCAGTAGAGAGTTGTCGAATGAATTAATGAGCTAAAATTAAATACATGTGTAATGAACCTTGTAGGCTTCTTGTTTAGAACATAAGCTCCATGAGTGTAAGGACCCTGTCTGTCTTGTTCATCATTATCACCAGCTAATAAATTCCTAGCACATAGTAGACAATCAATTTGTTGAATTAAGATATAATTCTAATTAACTGGTTGTCTAATTAATTATTTTCAATCTCCTCCATTCTCCCCAACGTGATGAGATGAGGGTCCCTGTCTGTCATCTCTGTATTCCTGTTGTATTAGCACAATACCCTGCACAGAGTACCTGCTTAGTAAATAATAAATAGAAACAGCAAGCAAGAGCAGACATTGTGGGGAGGACTTTGAGCCATTCCAAACCTCGGAATTGGAGCTCAGTCCAGGTTTTACCTAAAACTGGAAAAGTCAGCAAGGCCCAAGGGACATCTGGATTACAGAATTTGGGAGGGATTGTGTGGTCTGAGGCACCCTGAAGGGGGTGGCAGGGGATGAGGTGGTGGGGGTGGGTAGCAGTGGGCTGAGTTTGCTGGGCTTGAGAGTATGGGCTCCAGAGGTCTTTTTAACAGGGACCTTGTGCCATGAGGAATGATTTCTGTGCAACAGATAAAGATAAAAGACTCTTTGGGTTTCATGGGACCTTAAAGGTCCTGTGTTCCCACCTACGTACACATTTGAAAAATGGGGAGACTGAGACTGGGAGGGAGTCAGCAGCAGACCTGAGTGGACAAACCAACCCTGCCACTCCTCCCCAGAATGCTGGCTCACCCTGAGCCGGGACAGCTCTTCAGCCTCCCAGAGCCCTGGCTACCTTCATGATAAACCAGGCTAACCCAAGAAGGGTGGCTAGAATGGATTCTCTTTTTTTTAATATAATTTTTATTGTGCTTTAAGTGAAAGTTTACAAATCAAGTCAGCCTCTCACACAAAAACTTATATACACCTTGCTACATACTCCCAATTTTTACATACTCCCAATTACTCTCCCCATAATGAGACAGCCCGCTGTCTCCCTCCACTCTCTTTTCGCATCCATCTCGCCAGCTTCTAACCCCCTCCACCCTCTCATCTCCCCTCCAGGCAGGAGATGCCAACATAGTCTCAAGTGTCCATCTGATCCAAGAAGCTCAGTCCTCACCAGCATCCCTCTCCAACCCACAGAATGGATTGTTTCCACACAGCAACACAAACCTAAAGGTTCATCATTATCATCCTCATCCTCCTCATCATTAATATGAAGTATGTAAAGGATGATTGTTAGAGCCCTTATGACTGATGAAGTGGAGTCTTGGCAGAGGGGACAGAGAAGAGGTCCCTCCAGGTCAAACTGGCAGATTCAGGACCATTCATTCCAGCCCTTACTGAGCACTTGCCCCATGCTGGGCCTGGTACTGGCCTGGGCTGAAGGGAAACAGCACTCCAGTCCCCACAAGACCTGGTGGGATGTGATAAGAGCCATAAATTCCTGAGGAATTTGGAATAGGACATTGTTCTCATTCAAGTAGGGGAATCGGAATAAAGCTCCATGGAGGATTTTATCCTTAGGATTAGATATGGCTGTATGTGGTGGAAAAAATAAAAGGACAGGAGTTTTAATCAAGACGGAAGTTTAATTTCCTTTCACTTAGAATTGCTGCCGGGTTAGAAATCCCAGGACTGGTAAGGCACCTTCCTTGGCATCAGGGATCAGTCTCTTCCCAGTTTTTCATTCTATCATCCCTGCAATATGTCCTTGTCCTTATGGTGCATCTGGCTGTTGAAGCTCCAGTCATCACATCTACATTCCAGCTAGTAAGATGGAGGAAGGGAAAAAGCCCAGGTCCCCTCTCGTAGTGTCTTGGAGTCACCACCCTTGCTGGAGGAACCTGCTGCAAGGTCTTAAATATTTATTGAATGTTCATCTTAGTCATCGAATCTTCCTTTCATAGCTGGATTTGTTTTCAGGCTTTTTTGTTTTCTTTGTATGTTTTACACTCTTCTGGATTCCTAGAGTCTGATATTAAGATGGAGATTATGATACATTTTTTCCTCCAAATGGCTTTGTCCTGCTTATGTAGATAATTGCTCTTTGCTGCAAACAATTTAAATAACAAAGCAAAGTAATTCTCTCCACTGATCCGATTTGAGTGAACATCCTTCTGGATATTTCTCTATGCACTTCCTGCTCCCTTCCCACCTCCACCGCTGGTCCAAGTCACTACCTTCTCTCGCCTGAAGCCTGGACTATCCCAAGTGCCCCCTGACATCTCTTTGCTTCCATCCTCGCCCCATCTTCCCTTTCAGGCTTTCCAGAATCAACAGCCAGAGTTGCAGAATGAGCCGTTTTAAATCTAAGTCACAGCATGTTGTGAATCTTCTGCTAGGACCCTCCCAGCTTAGAGGAAAAACTAAAGTCCTCTCAGAGCCTTCCAAGACCCTATGTGATCTGCCCCCCAACAATCTCTCTGACCTCATCACCTACTAGTTCCTCCTTCCCTAACTTCACCACAACCACACCCTTTTCCTTGCTGTTCCTGGAACCTGACCTCAGGGCCTTTGCCCTTCCCCAGATTACCGCATGGCTCATCTCACTCTTGCCAGGTACCACATCATAGGTCATCATCCCAATGAAGTGTTCCCTGTCACCTCCCCAAAATAGCAGCACCCACCTCACCCACATCCCAGCCTGGTGCTAATACCATCTGATACCTTTACATGTTTGTTTCTTATCTGTCTCTTTCCACTAAATTGTAATGCTCCATGAGGACCTTACTGCTGTGTCTCCAGCCCCTAGAAAGGCACCTGGCACATAGGAAGCACTTTTTATCCATTGCATGGATAAATATGTATATACTTTTTCATAAATTGAATTAAATGCTCATGCTATTTGTAACTTACTTCTTCATACACTTGGTCTTGGGCATTTTCCTCCTTAGTAAGTAGAGGTCTCAGTCATTCTTTATAATAATGTTGGAATTCTATCGTCTGGAGGCACCACGATTTCTTCAATAATCACACCTAGTGGACACTGCAGTGACCGTCTTTGTACCTGCACCTTTGCTAAAGCAAGGTTAGATTTTTACTCCCTATTCTTCTTTTAATAATCTGAGTATATTTTATTTAGAAATGTTTCCAAAGTTTTCTTTAATATCAGAACACTTGATTAAGGTTATCTCACCCTGGCATTCTATTATATTTTCCTCTTTGAATTTTTTTTCCTGTTTACAGGTTGTTTAAAATTGTGACTGATGCTTTCAATGGCCAGTGGTCTGTTTTTACCAAATTATGAAATTTATTCTTTTCAAATGTGAAGGGTGCTTTTGTTGGAGATCTCTGGTTCCATTCTTTAGGGAAGTTCGACACTCACCTGAAGGGCACTGTAACAGCCCATCTGGGCCCGTGCAGAGGCTGGCCATCATAGGTGCACCCTGTAATGGGCACCCCGTGTGTTTGCAGGAAAGGTCTGGGTCCCCAAGAAGAAGCCAATGGATCCCGTGCTGGAAAGTGTGACGCTGGAGCCTGAGTTGGAGGAGGCCTTGGCCAACGCGTCCGATGCAGAACTCTGTGACATTGCAGGTAAGGGGCATTCAAGAAGCTTCCCCACATCCTCCAGGAGGGTTTTGTCAGCGTGTGTAGGGAGCCTTTTATGGTTTATTTCAACATGAAAACCCTTTGTATTTTCTAACAAGGATTAAAGGAGATCAAGAATGTTAAAACAGATATCCATCTTAACCCAAACGAGGTAAGCAGAGATAAAACCACCAAATGCTCCAGTCCTACCACACAGAGGAGCCATCTGTTGTTGCTGAGACTTCACCCCAGAGGGATATGGAAGTATCCCAGAGAGGCTATGTTCCAGGTGGGATACCCTCACTAGCCCTTTGCCTCAAATCCTGCCCATGCCACATAGGAAGAGAGAATAGATTGGAACAAAGGACTCTTGGCATCTCCAGTTTGGGAGGCTCACAAGGGGGTGGGGCAAAATCTTCTGATTTTACAACCTTGCATTTTGCCTGCGGCCAGCTCAGAAACCAGGCGTTGAGTAAGCATCTCATATGACTGCAACACCTTCCATTTCCATGTGTGTTCCCATATGATCTTCATAACCTGTTGCCGTCGAGTCTATTCCAACTCATAGCACACCTACGGACAGGGTAGAATTGCCTCACAGCGTTTCCAAGGAGTGGCTAGTGGACCTGAACTGCCAACCTTTTGGTTAGCAGCCTGAGCTCTTAACCAGCACGCCACCAGGGATGCTACTCATTATTCACGAACAACCACTAAATCCCCAGGCCAAACCCAAACCCATTGCTGTGAAATTGATTCTGACTCATAGCAACCCTACAAGACAGGGTAGAAGTGCCCTATAGGGTTTCCAAGGAGCAGCTGGGGGTTTCGAACTGCTGATTTTTTGATTAGCAGCCGAGCTTTTAACCACTGCACCACCAGGGCTCCAAAACCCCAGAAGATGGCCTGATATTCAGAACTCTTCCCGCTGCCCTTCTCTCCTGACCAGTGTCTTCCCTTCCCTACTCTGTGTTCCAGCCCTGCTGAGGGCCAAGCTCTGACCACATCACACACCACGAGGGCTCCCCATTGCGCTGTGTTCCCCTGTCTTTGAGAATGGGTAGTCTTTTTATACTGCAGATTTGGGAGCTGCTGATGGTCCCCCAAATGATTGCAGGAGAGGAAAGGGGTAGGGGAGAGATTCAAGGCAAGTGGGAAGGGGAGAGGAAGGAAGGGGCCTGTGTGACTGCCTGGCTGTGAGAGGTAGAAGGCTGGTTGCACTTAAAGGGAGGAGTCAAGGCAAATGTCTTGGTTTCTGACTCAAGGAACTAAGTGGGCAATGGTGCCATCCATGAAGGCAAGGTAGGAGAGCAGGATTAGGGGAAATGCTGAGATCAGCTTAGGGCCTGTGGAGTTCAAGGTACCTTATGTCACCCAGGTGGAGACAGTTGCACATGAAAGTCTAGGGTTCTATAAGGAGTCCACGTGGGTATAGAGATGCGGGCACCATTTACACTGTGAAGCTCTGGACGGAAGACATGGCAGGGGCGGAGGCCTGGGACTCTGGAGGGGCAAGTGTGTGGGCCAGGTAGAAGCCTTTGGGAGGCAAGTTGTAGATATGGAGCAAAGCCAGCGTGGAGGCCAGTTAGCAACAAATGAACTGGGAACCAAAGGTCAAATCCAAAAGGGTAAAACCCAGGACAACAGCCAAGGAGACAGAATGGGGTTCAGGGATGGCGGAGGAGACCCCGAGGTACACACACAAGGTGAGAGGCCAGGAGGGGCTGCCAATGCCAGGGGACTCAGCCACAGCTGTCTTCTGCCTCGTCACATCGTGAGACTGTGCACATCCTCTTGGCTATGAGTGGGGCAGAGAGAAGACTCAACTGTGTATGAAGGGTGACCCTAGGCGGTGGAGGCCAAGCCAGGCTTCAGGAACCCAAGAAGTGAATGAGGGAGAGCGGGTGTATAGACCCTGCATCCAGACAACACTTTCTACTGGATAGAAAATTCGGGGAAGGACAAAAGGCAGTGGCTTGAAGGGTGGCAGGGCTGAGAGAGAATGGTTTTCATTTTTGCTAGGAAGTACAGAAGCATCGAGTATTTCCCCCAAATAGAAACAGAACATTTAGCTCAGGGAACCTGGTTTGCTTTGCAGTTAAGGATTTGTTTTGTTCTTTCAGAAGCCACACACGTTAGGTCGTGTTAGACCCTACATTTATACCCATATATTTCACCGAACCATTTCCCTGAGGTGGGGAAGCCCCTGGACTCCAGGTTACTCTGTGAAGCAAGTAGGTAGGTGATGCCTTCATCCAGCATCTCCACGTTGACTCACTCTGGAGTTGTTTTCATCCAGGACTTTCTCCTCTGATGACCCTGCATGACGTCATCCCCTCATTAGGCGGCTCAGAGGGATTATCAAATGGCCCTGCTGTCAGACCCACCAGCTCCTGCCAGTTCCTGTGCCAAAATAGCACTGCAATATTGTGCTAAGTTCCTGTCTTGCTTTCTTGAAGCAATTGCTCTTTATTTTTGTTGGCATGATTAATTATTATCTGTTCATGTTACCATACCCTTCCGATGTCCAGAAAGGAGAGGGGTAGCTGTAAGGCTACGCTAAGGTTAACTGGCTAACCTTGAGTGCCTGCCATTTTATATCAGCCATTTCAAAGGTGGCAGTGTCTCTGGGGAGGGAGGGATTGAGCATTTGTTGACCACCAACGACTTCCCAGGTGCTAAGTGAGTGGCTTTGAATACGTTTTTGTATTTATTACCCTCAAAAATACTATGAAGTAGGTTTTATTATTGTCCCCGTATTATGGTTGGAGAAACCAGGCACCATGAGGTTGAATAGGAGTCCCTGGGTGGCACAGTTAATGTACTGGGCTACTAACTGAAAGGTTGGTGGTTCGAATCCATTCAGAGGCAGCTCAGAAGAAAGGCCTGATGATCTACTGAAAGGTCACAGCCACTGAGTGGAGTATAGTTCTACTCTGAAACACAGGGGGCGTCATGAGTTAGAATCTAGTTGATGGCAACTGGTTTGGTTTTTAATTTTATGAGGTTGAATAACCTACTCAGGAGGTATGAACCCAGTCAGCATCGTTCCAGGACAGACTTCCAGTGTCATTGCAAGTGTAACCTGAACAAAGCCCTACAGGGTGGAGAAGGGCCCAGTGAGCCCAGAGGTTGGGCTAAGAGGGTGCTTGGCCAAGTCAAAGGAAATCATCTGGAGGGGAGGGCAGGCCACAGTAAGAACGGAGGTAAAACCTGGGACTAGGGGAGTGTGGGGAGGGAGCTGATGAGAGCAGAGGTTTGGGAAGAAGAGTGATGGTGCTTAGGCCCCAGGGTGAGCCTGAGGGCTCAGGCAGAGCAGCGGAGACCCGGTCCACCAGAGACCAGCTGCTGCTGGTGCTGAACCAGAGGCCAAGATGATGCCAGGCTTTCTGAACCGCGTGCTGGAGAAAGCAGAAACAGACTGGAGCAGAGACCTAGTGAGGGTAGCAAGCTCCCAGGGGCAATCTCTAAACTTGCAACCCCCAGTTTGGCGGTGCTGGTGATGGGGGGTGATTCGCTGGCCACATGAGCTGGAAGCGGGCTTCGGGTTGGCCGTGCTGTGTGTGGCAAGTCTACCACCCACAGGGCCTGTGAGTGTAGATGATTCCTTAGAGAAAGAGAAGTAGGGACAGGGGGACGTGGGGCCTGCCAGGTCATCCCTGGTCTGCCTGACCCAACCACCAGGTAAAGCATATTCATTAAGGTTGCCTTGGCTTATTCACTCCTTCCTACATTCAACAACAATATATCTAGTGCCTTCTTCTTGTGTGCCAGGCTCTGGACTAGGCTCTGAGAAGGAATGGTCAGAAAACAGCCCTCATGGAGCCAAACGTTAAACAAATAATCAGGCAGCTATTACCTGAC
Organism: Loxodonta africana; assembly: GCF_030014295.1. Lineage (NCBI taxonomy): Eukaryota > Metazoa > Chordata > Mammalia > Proboscidea > Elephantidae > Loxodonta > Loxodonta africana. Next base: position 79,105,777 of record NC_087350.1, on the reverse strand, counting down.
AAATGAGAGTGAATGCTATACAGGAAAAAGGACAGGTGTAATAATCGGGAGGTTTGGTTTAGGTGCTGGGGCCGGGGGAGATGAGGGAAGGGTATGGAAGCCGAATCTAGAGGAGGAAGAGCAGAGGTGAGTGAAAGGAAGTATAGAGGAGAAAAGTCCCAAGCAAGGAAGCCACCGGCGCCCAGGCTCAGAACTGGGGAGGAGGCCGGCCCCTTTGAGCGGCTTGCTCTGCAGGTTTGGTCTGTGCCCATGGTAGGAACATGGAGGTGGATACCTAGGGGCAGGTGTGGACACAGGTCAGGCAAGGCCTGCAAACTTTCATTTGTTCATTTGCTTTCTTGTTTGTGTATCATTCGTTCTTGCATGCATTCATTCATTCAGCGTACATAATGGAACTCCTACTAGGTACAGGAATGAATCAGATCCAGTCCTCTCCTGGGGGCCCAGGATTTCATGGAGAGGACAGACAAGAAATGTAAATTCCAACCTAAAGAGTGTCCCCACAGGGTGAGGGCAGAATGCATAGGACCCTGACAGCACTAAGTTCTCGGCCTGTGGCCTTGGGTTGTAGCCTGGGAGGCCTGCAGGGCGTCAGCTGCAAGCACTCAGAATTATCCCTGCCCCCCCTTCCCACCGAGGGATGTGATCCTGACTTATCTTTAGGGACCCTTCAAGTGGGGCAGATGCCCAGAAAGGGAATAGGGGAAGGGGCCGGAGTGGGGTTGTCCTTCAGAAGAGGCATCTCCCGGCCCATCCCCAAGGGCAGTTGACACCTCCCCTCCCCCGCGTGCGGCTACCTGAGGAGATACCTTTAGGGTCTTAGCCAGGCCAACTCTGGCTTCTGGTTTCTTCTCATGTTCTTAGGCACCTGTCTAGGGATTCTGAGAGGGTCAGGGCCTGGCTTATCCGGAAGTGTTCAGCTGCACTCAAGTCCTGGGCTGGAGCCAGCTCCTCCCACCTTTCTAAAAAAAAAAGGAGGCAGGAAAAACACCTTCCTGCCTGCCATCTGTGTATGCTCCGAGCCAGCCCAGGCCACTGGCAGCTGGAGAAGCTGGGGATGAGTGCCGTTATCTCTGCCTGCTAAATGGAATTACAAACTACACGAATACTGCCAAGGCAGAGACTGGAAAGAGAACGTGATGTTCTTTTTCAGAGCTCAAAAATAGCCCTTTTTGAGTTTTGGGGAAGATGTAGACTTTTTTTTTTCTATCAAGTTCGCTCGCGCTAAATTCAGCCTTGTTAGTGTCTACAAGGAATGAAGCAGCAGGCTGTGTCAATGTGCTGTTTCTCCCATCACCCACTCCTGGTGACGTGGGTGTATAAAGCCAAGCAAAGGGAAAGTTGTTATTTGGTGCCTAGGCCTGGCCAAGGTAACACTAGCTTCAGACTGCCAGGCATTTGCTCACCAATGGAAATTTAGCTTGGCCCCTTCTTCCCTTCCTTGCTATGTTTCCTTCTTTCTTTCTTCCTTCCTTTTTGCAACCCTAATTTCTTCTAAGCTGCGAAATGGTTTTTATTTCTTCTTAGGCCTGCTATTGACATATATTTCCTCCTAAAATATATGTTATCTGCCTTTAGAATTTCAAAGTCAAAGGGAAGTTCTAAAGCTTTAGAGCTGCTAGTGACCTATTGTGCGGATGAATGGGTGAAATTCTCCACTAAAGAGTGGATTAACTGGTAAACATGGTGTGCATGGGCTTGCAATAGACAAGGTAGGCACAGGCTTGACTGTGCTTACTTACTAATCTGTAGTGCACAATTTCATGTGAAAGTGTGCACTACAGATTAGTAAGTAAGCACAATTACTAACTTAGAAGACGGGGAGTCCTCACTTAATGGTCTTTGGCAAACCATTTCTCTCTTAAGTGTGCTGTACAAGCCAGGGTCATCAACACCTGCCCTAGATGCTTATTGGAAAAATCAAAGGGGATAAAAAGAGAAATTGTTGTGCAGCTAAGTTGTATGCAAATGTAAGAGATCTGCATTCAAACACATTCCATTTTCCGGGTGAGAAAACTGAGGCCGATAAAGGGAAAGTACTTGTACAAGGTTATTCACAAAAGTAATACCAATGCTCAGGCTAGAGCCCAAGTCTCCTTCCTTTTTGCCCCCTGGCAGTTCCTTGTGGCCTCCTTGCCTCTGCCCTCCTTTCTAGATTATTCCAGGAAGCTGGCATCTGAGCACCAATTGCATCTTCCATCTCTTTATACAGATGGCAAGACCAGCCAGCCATATGAGGCTGATTTTCACATGATTCCCAGCAACCTTTCCAAACCTTGTTTTCCCTGAAAACCAAGCCACAGCCCAGAATCACCACGAGCTGCCCCCTCTGTGGGAGCTGGAGGAGCTGGTTCCAGGAGGTGACTCACAGTGATCTGATTCACCTGCTGCTGACTCAGGCCTCAGCTCCTATTGCCCACGTAGACACAGCCTAAGTTAAAACCCAGAGAACTCACAATAATGGAGATGTATCTCTCCTAACCATTTCTACTTAGTGATGAACGAGCAAGGCTAATTTTAGCAGAGAAGACTCTTAGAATATGAGAAACAGAAGGGACTTCGAGATCATCTTGTCAGTGGTTCTCAGCTCCCACTGAGCAGCAGAATCATCCAAGGACATTAAAAATAGTATCTCCAGAGATTCTGATTGGTTGGTCCTGGATGGAGCCTGGGCATTGATGTTTAAAGCTCTCCAGGTGACTCATATATGCAGCCATGACTGAGAACCACAGATCTGGTCTAACTCCCTCATTGTACCAAAGGCACACATTGTACAGAAGTGGTACCCAAAGACGGAAGGGGCCTTGCCCAAGGTCACAGTAGTGTCAGGGGCATAGTCAGGACTGGAACTTGGGTCTCCTGACTCCTTATCCAGGGCTCTCATGCTGTTTCTCTAACTGGGAGCCATGTCTAATAAAATGGGGGTTTAAAAAACCATCACGAAATATTTACCAAATACCGACTGTATTATAGGAAAGGCGGAGGAGACAGATAAACTATTCTTCCTTGATCTCCAGAAGCTCACAGACCAGTACAGGAAGCAGATGCGTATCCAGGCGTCTCTAATATCCTGTAGACTACGTGCTGTAGCAAACACCAAGTGTTGTGAGAGAACCAAGAGGGAGAGCTGAGAGAGAGGAATCCAGGAAGACTCCCTGGAGGAGGAAGGGTTACTCAAAGTCCTATAGGATGGAGGTAGGGATGTTACATAAAATATAGGATTTAAATTTCAGATATACAACAAATAATTTTTAAGATAAATATGTTCCACTCAATATTTGGGACATATCTGTACTAAAACAAATATTCATTGTTTATCTGAAATCCAAATTCAGCTGGGCATCCTATATTTTTATTTGCTAACTCTAGCAATCCTATTGTTGTTAGCTGCCATGGAGCCAGCTTCGACTCACGTCGAGCCCATGCACAATGGAGCCATTGTGATCAAGAGGGTTTTGAGTGACTGATTTTTGGAAGCAGATCACCAGGCCTTCCTAGTCTGTCTTAGCCTGGGAGCTCCACTGAAACCTGTTCAGTATCATACAAACACACAAGTGTCCGCTGACAGACAGGTATTGGCTGCACATGAGGTGCTTTGCCTGGGAATGGAACCCAAATCTCTCGTATGGAAGACGATTCTACCACTGAAGCACCAATGCCCGCATCTGGCAACCCCAATGGGGGCTGTTTCAGCAGTGGGCACTGCAAATGCAGAGAGAATTGCCAGCATAGGGGCCAGCACCGGCAGAAGCAGGAGACGGTACTGAGCAGTGACTGTGCAGCTGGAGCAGAGAGGGTGTGGGCAAGAGGCCAGGCTGTCTATCGAGGCAAGGCCAGCTCAGGGAGGCTCTGGAAGTCAGGCTCTGGAGTTTGAACTTGGCCATCAGAGACCACTGTCTCTGGATGGCTATAATAGCCCTTTGGATCCCTCAGGTCCACGTCTCCCCTGTGTAGTCAGTTCTTCACACACTGCCAGAGTAATGTTCTCAGAATCCCAGTCAGACCTTCCACTCCCTCCTCAAGCCTTCAGTGGTTTCCCAGGCTGTACCTGGGAAAAAAAAATTTGAACTCCTTACCTCAATCTAGCAGACCCTGTAGGGTCCCGCCTTGCCTAGTTGAATAAAATTCATTCTAGAGAATTGTTGGGAGGGTTGAGGACGTTAATGTAAGGCACCAGTACTCAGCCTCAACTGTACATTGAAACCACCTGAGAGCTTTAAAATAATGCAGATGCTTGGGCCCCACCCCCAGAGATTCTGATTCAATTGATCTGTAGTAGGCCTGGGCATCTGGAGCTTTGAAAATTACCAGGTGATTCCAGTGTGCAGCCAAACTGAAAATAGCTGATTGTCTTAGTCATCTAGTGCTGCTATAACAGAAATAAAAGTGGGTAGCTTCAACAAAGAGAAATTTATTTTCTCACAGTCTAGTAGGCTAGAAGTCCAAATTCAGGGTATTAGCTCCAGGAGAAGGCTTTCTCTGTCAGCTCTGGAGGAAGGTCTTTGTCATCAATCTTTCCCTGGACCAGGAGCTTCTCCATGCAGGAACCCCAGGTCCAAAGGATGGACTCTCTTCCCCACACTGCTTTCTTGATGGTATGATGTCCCCAACTCTCTGCTTACTTCCCTTTCCTTTTATCTCTTGTAAGATAAAGGTAGTGCAGGCCACACCCCAAGGAAAATCCCTTTACGTTGGATCCGGGATGTGCCCTGAGCAAGGGTGTTACATCCCACCCTAATCCGCTTTAACCACAGGCAGAGATTATGATTTATAACACATAGGACAATCTCGAAATGGAGAACAACCACACAGTACTGGGAACCATGGCCTAACCAAGTTGACACATGTTTTCGGGAGACATAGTTCAATCTATGTCACTGATGTAAAGCATAATTTGTGGACCATAGCAAGGACTCAGTAGGTGGGTGGTGTGGTCATTGTTATTTTCACCACATTGCCAACTTCATTTTTATTCTTCTTCCCTGTTTCTCCCAGTGCTCCTTCCTCGCTCAGGGCTTTGCACTCACCATTCACTCTGCCTGGAGCATTCTTCCTCCCTTCTCTTAACCTGGTGTCCCTGGTGGTGCAAATGGCTAATGCACTTGGCTGCTAACTGAAAGTTTGGAGGTTCTAGTCCACCCAGAGGCACCTTGGAAGAAAGACCTAGTGATCTACTTCTGAAAAATCAGCCATTGAAAATCCTATGGAGTGAATAATCTTTAAATGTTAAACCAAAAATATCCCCTGAATTCTTCTTAAAACCAAATCGACTACATCTGTGGAAAGAGACAATGGAAAAGCTCAATATCACCAATTAGAACAAGGTCAGGGGCCGACTGCGGAACATACCATCAATTGTTCATATGCAAGCTCAAGTTGAAGCTGAAGAAAATTAAAACAAGTCCACGAGAGCCAAAGTACGACCTTGAGTATATCCCACCTGAATTTGGAGACCACCTCAAGAGTAGATTTGACGCATTGAACACTAATGATCAAACACCAGAGGAGTTATGGGATGACATCATACATGAAGAAAGCAAAAGGTCATTGAAAAGACAGGAAAGAAAGAAAAGACCAAAATGGATGTCAGAAGAGACTCTGAAACTTGCTCTTGAATGTAGAGTAACTCAAGCAAATGGAAGAAATAATGAAGTAAAAGAGCTGAACGGAGGATTTCAAAGGGCAGCACGGGAAGACAAAGTATTTTAATGAAATGCGTAAAGACCTGGAGTTAGAAAACCAAATGCTTGGCATTTCTCAAGCTGAAAGAGCTGACGAAAAAATTTGAGTTGCAATATTGAAGGATTCTATTTTTTTATAGCAAAATATTGAACGACACAGAAAACATCAAAAGAAGATGGAAGGAATACAGAGTCATTGTACTAAAAAGAATTGGTTGGTGTTCAATCACTTCAGGGGGTAGCATATGATCAAGAACTGAAGGGATTGAAGAAGAAGTCCAAGCTGCACTGAGGGCATTGGTGAAAAACAAGGCTCCAGGAATTGACAAAATACCAACTGAGATATTTCAACAACTGGATGCAGGGCCAGAAGTGCTCACTCGTCTATGACAAGAAATTTGGAAGACAGCTACCTGGCCAACCAACTGGAAAAGATCTGTATTTGTGTCCTTTCCAAAGAAAGGTGATCCAACAGAATGCAGAAATTACCAAACGATATCATTAATATCACCCGAAAGTAAAATTTTGCTGAAGATAATTCAAAAACAGTAGCAGCAGTACATCGATAGGGAACTGCCAGAAATTCAAGCCAGATTCAGAAGAGGATGTGGAACAAGGGATATCATTGATAACGTCAGATGGATCTTGGCTGAAAGCAGAGAACACCAGAAAGATGTTTACCTGTATTTTATTGGCTATGCAAAAACATTCGATTGGGTGGATCATAACAAATCATGGATAACATTGTGAAGATTGGAAATTCTAGAGCACTTAATTGTGCTCCTGAGGAACCTATACTTAGACCGAGAGGCAGTCGTTCAAACAGAACAAGGGATACTGCATGGTTTAAAATCAGGAAAGGTGTGCATCAGGGTTTTATCTGTTCAGCACACTTATTCAATCTGCATGCTGAGCAAATAATCCAAGATGCTAGACTATATGAAGAAGAACAAGACATTAAGATTGGAAGAAGACTCATTAACAGCCTGCAATATGCAGATGACACAACCTCGCTTGAAGACTTGAAAGCAAAGAAGACTTGAAACTCTTACTGAGGAAGATCAAAGGCTACTGCCTGCAGTATGGGTTACATCTCAACATAAAGAAAATAAAAATACAACTGGACCAATAAGCAACATCATGATACCCAAAAAAACCAAACCCACTGCTGTCGAGTCGATTCTGACTCATACTAAAAAAAAAAAAACTTTTTTTTTTTTTTTTAAAGAGAGAATATATTGAAGTTGTCAAGGATTTCACTTTCCTTGGATCCACAATCAATGTCCTTGGAAGCAGCAATCAAGAAATCAAACGAATCCCCGAAGACAACTCATCAGACATGGAAGGGACTGGACAGTGGGTTGGAGAGAGATGCCGATGAAGAGTGAGCTACTTGTATCAGGTGGACACTTGAGACTGTGTTGGCGTCTCCTGTCTGGAGGGGAGGTGGGAGGGTAGAGAGGGTTAGAAACTGGCAAAACCGTCACGAAAGGAGAGACTGGAAGGAGGGAGCGGGCTGACTCATTAGGGGGAGAGTAAGTAGGAGTACAGAGTAAGGTGTATATAAGCTTATATGTGACAGACTGACTTGACTTATAAACTTCACTTAAAGCACAATAAAAATTATTTTAAAAAAATTAAAAAAAATCAAACGATGTATTACTTTTGGCAAATCTGCTGCAAAAGACCTCTTTCAAGTGTTAAAAAGCAAAGATGTCACTTTGAGGACCCAAGCCATGGCATTTTCAATCACCTCGTATGCATGCAAAAGCTGGACAATGAATAAGGAAGACCAAAGAAGAAATGATGCCTTTGAATTATGGTGCTGGCAAAGAATATTGAACAGACTTCCAGAAGAATGAGCAAATCTGTCTTGGAAGAAGTACAGTCCAATTCTCCTTAAAAGCAAGGATGGTGAAACTTTGTCTCACGTACCGTACCTTGGACATGTTAGCAGGAGGGACCAGCCCCTGGAGAAGGACATCATGCTTGGTAAAGTAGAGGGTCATCGAAAAAGAGGAAGACCCTCAACGAGGTGGATTGACACAGTGGCTGCAACAACGGATTCAAACATAACAATGATTGTAAGGATGGCACAGGACTGGGCAGTGTTTCTTTCTGCTGTACCTAGGGTTGCTGTGAGTCGGAACCGACTTGACAGCGCTTAACGACACAGTAAAGAATGTCCGCCTTGAAACCCCTGAGGACACAGGAGTGCAGTGGGATGCAGACCTCAAATTCTCGTAAAAAGACCAGACTCAATGGTCTGACTGAGACTGGGAGGACCCCAGAAGTAGTGGTCCCCAGGCCTTCTGTTAGCCCGAGACAGAAACCATTCCCAAAGCCAACTCTTCAGACAGGGATTGGACCGGACTATGGGATAGAAAATGATACCGGTGAAGAGTGAGCTTCTCAGATCAAGTAAACACATGAGACTATGTAGGCAGCTCCTGTCCGGAGAGGAGATGAGAGGGCAGAAGGGGTCATAAGTTGGCCGAATGGACACGAAAATAGAGTAGAGAGAAGGAGTGTACTGTCTTATCAGAGGGAGAGCAACTAAGAGTATATAGCAAGGTGTATATAAAATTTTGTATGAGAGACTGACTTGATTTGTAAACTTTCACTTAAAGCACAATAAAAAAAAGAATGTCTGCCTTGAGCATTGTGCTCTTTTAAGAACTATCTATATGGGATCAAATTGACAGCAGTTAACTTGAAAGATAGGAACCTTAGAGAACAGTGAGTTTATGTTAATGAGGGAGGAACAGCTCAGAAAAGGAAGGTGAGGAGGGTTGCACAACTTGAAGAATATAATCAATGTCACTGAATTGTACACGTAGAAACGGTTGAATTGGTTTATGTTCTGCTGTGTATATTTGCAACAACAACACAAAGAAATAAGTTAAAAATAAAACCCTGTGGAGCACAGTTTGATTGTGACACATATGGGGTCGCCATGAGTTGGGATTGACTCGATGGCAACTGGTACTGGTTTTCTCTTAACTTGGCCAACACTTACTTCCCATCCCAATTCCCTCTGTCATTCCACCCAGGACACACAGAGCTTTGCCTTTACAACACTTACCATACTCTGTGCTTATATTTGTAATTGTATGGTTACTTTCTTAAAGTCTTCCTCCCCGAGCAGACTGTAAGCTACATGGACAGAGACCCTGTCTTTTTTATTCTCTGCTGTCCCCCCCAGAGCCGAGCGCACGATGTGGGCACTCAGTAAATGTAGTTCAAAATGAATGAATGAAAGAGTGACTGAGCACAGGACAGATGTGACCAGATTTGCATTTCCAGGAAGATCTTTCTGCCTATTCTTTGCCAAATACTGGGAGTCAGGGGCGAAGACGAGAGAGGTCAGGACACCAGTGACTATGTAGCTGTGATTGTTCAGCCAAGAAATGATGGTCTCTACCAGCATAGAGGTGATGAGACAGAAGGTGGGACCAATCTGAGTGACACTGCAGAGATTGAATGCACTGTTTAGGAAGGTGAGGGCTGGGTAGGAGGAGGAGGTGCCGTGTGCCTAAGGTTTCACCCCAAGGGAGAGGCCGGATGACAAGATGGAAGGTGATCCAAAGGAAGAGGTCATTGCTGGGAAAATTGATGACTCTGTTTTGGCCAGGTTAGGTTGGCAGTACCAATGGGACACTGGGGCAGGGGGATATCTAGGAGTCTGAGGTAGACTAGAAAAGTCTAGGCTAGGGATGGGGACTTGAGAGTCATGTAAAAAGAGACAAGAGTACAAATAATATAAATATTTAAGTTTTCACGCAAGTGTTTCTTGCTATTTCTGTGAGGAAAAATTCCTGGGGTGTGGAGCATCTGTCCCCAAGAGGCTTTTCTTGTCTGAGAGAGGAGAGTCACGGGCCCATCCCTGTTCCCCGCAGCTATCCTGGGCATGCACACCCTCATGAGCAACCAGCAGTACTACCAGGCCCTGGGCAGCAGCTCCATCGTGAACAAGGAGGGACTCAACAGTGAGTACTCGGCCCTGCCAGCTGGCCAGGCTTCTGCCTGTCCCCTCGCCCCCAGGGTCACTCATGGAAGTGAGAGGCCCTCACACTTCTTGCTTTCCTCTGCTCACTGATGCTCTGGCTCCTTGCAGAAGCTTTCGATTCTTATGTAGCCACATCTGCCACTCTTCCTTTTCACACCCTCCTGGGATCTGCGTCTTATTTACGAAGACCTTGTCCATCCCAATATTATAAAAAGATTCCCCTAAATTATAAAAAGATTCTTCTAAAACTTTGAGAGGCTTACATTTTATATTTAACCTCTTGTTCCACTTGGAGTTCATGTTTGTGAGGGGTGTGAGATGAGTTTGAACTGTCTTTCATTTTTTAATGGCTCTCCGATTGTCTCAATGCCAGCTTTTAAATAGTTCATCTTTTCACCACTGACTTAAGGCTCCACCTTTATCATAACCTTCCACGTATTCACTGTTTCTGGTGTCTCTTTTGCTACATGATTCCATTTGTCCTTTCCTGTGCCAATATTGCATCGCTTTAATTACTCCACTGCATTGCTTCCATGCTGGTGTCTTGACCCCAAAGAGAAATGAGGGTGCTGAAAGAATAATTATCCCTCCCTTAAAAAAAAAAAAAAAAATGTTTTTATAGAACCGTTACACTTTTTTTTCCCATCCAGGCTTCGTTTTATCCTCACAAGAGCCCACTGAGCTAACAAGTGCAGGTAGAACGAGTGTTCCCACTTTACAGATGAGAACACTGAGGCTCAGAGAGTTTAGGTAATTGCAGGACATCAAAGGCAGAGTCCAAGCAGAGCTCGAGCCTCCTGGCTCCCTGAACAGTGCTCCTTCCTCAGTGTCCCACTTCCTGGAAGCCCTTGAGATGCAGAGCCTTCACATGTCCCGGAACTCTGCTGATGCTTCCTTTCAGCGTCCTTGTGTTTATGTGAGCCCCCTGCCATTTATCATCACTCTTTCTAGGTGTGATCAAACCTACACAATACAAGCCTGTGCCAGACGAACAACCAAATTCAACAGACGTAGAAGAAACGCTGGAGCGGATAAAGAACAACGACCCGAAACTTGAAGATGTTAACCTCAATAACATCCGGGTAAATTCCTTTTATTTCATTTCATGGGAAAGCCACATCCATGTCCTATACCAATCAGATGCAAACAGCCTAGGCTTGACCGGGCAGAGTAAACAAGGTCCTGTGTGGCCTCAGGGTGTTTCTGGATCAGGAATGTGGGCAAAGCCTTGCCAATCTGAGTGCTTGAGAGGAGTGAATGGTATAAACAAACATAAGGCCCAGATGTTCACCATGAGCCAACCCAGCTCTATCTCTGGAAACCCTCCATGCTGTTCAAAACACTGAGAGGTTCTTAGAGATAAATTGTGAGTCAGACACACACCTGAAAACACCAGTGCCCACCAGACTCGGGGATGGGGAGAACCCTACCCTGAACCATCATTGCTACTAGGATGTTCATATTCAACCTCATTTTACAGCCCCAGAAGGAAGCTGTTGGCCCAAATGTCCAAAGAAATCTTCCAAGCTCTCTGCCTGTATTTCTCTGGACATTTCCCCACGTGGCCACCAAGGACAGAGGAGGGACAGATGGAGAGGCAGTTCTAGCCTGGGCAGGCTGTAGGAGGAATTCAGAAGCAGTCACAGCTGCCCACCCACCTGCTCTACCCAGAGGTCTGCTGGATTAGTTCTGGAAGGGGGTGAGGGTAAAACAAGAAGCTGGCCCCTCAGCCCCTGCTCCTCTTTCCTTTCTTCTCTGCTTTCTTTTAAGTGGCTGCCAGCCCTATGGCACAATCAGATTAGAAACCTGCACCTCCAGTGTTCTCCTCTACCTGCCTCCCCCGTGCTCAGCTCCCACAGGAAGCTAAAATGACACCCTGAAATAAGAGATCTGTGAAAACACAGCCAGGGTCTCTCTCCGGTGCCTCAGTTGTCTGTCACGTGCCCAGTGGGAGGCCTGCCCAGTTTAGAATTGTGTGCGCTGGCAGTGAATGCCTACGTGGAGCCACGTGGGAACCTGGAGCCTGGCCTCGGCTCTGTGCCCTCACTGTGGGGCCTCAGGCAAGGGCTCAGCCCTCTTGGGGCCTCAGTTCTGCCTTCTGCACAATGAGGCAGTTGGCCTAGATTAGCCGTTGTTACCTGAGGAAATACTTTAAAATACCAGTGCCCAGACCCTATTCTCAGAGATTCTGATTGACTTGTTCTGGGGCGGGCCCCAGGCATCAGCATTTAGGGAAAATTCCCCAGGAGCCTCTGATGTGTAGCCAAGGCTGAGGCACACTGGGATAGCTATCTCTCAGAGATCATCTCACACAACACTCTAACCGTACTTTCCAGAAACAGGGCAAGAAAGGGGAAGAGACTTTCCCAGAGCCACACAGCAGGTCAGAAACACTGCAAGGCGGAGGCCAAGCTCCTGTTCCCTCATCCTGCACAATGCTCCTCTGAGTCCCCTGCCTTGATTTTTTGCTTCTCCCCCATCTCTGCACGCAGCGTGAAAGAGTTGCAGGTCTTATCTGAAATTTTCAAGAAGAGTTTTCTTAGTCTGTTTACCAGAAAATTCTCCTCACATCTCATCCATCTGGGGCAAAGCCAGGGAATGGGCAGCGCCGGGATCCTTTGGCCACTCAGCCTTTTGGTCAGGGACTTGCTAGGAGTCAGCAAGGAGAGTGGTTGCCTCATCTGTCTGCACTGCCCTGTGCCGGGTGGAGGGCCGCTGGTCACTGCCTGCCTTTCCCTCTGCAGAATATCCCCATACCCACCCTCAAGGCCTACGCAGAAGCCCTGAAAGAGAACTCGTATGTGAAGAAGTTCAGCATTGTTGGAACGAGGAGCAATGACCCCGTGGCATATGTATGTACCTTTCTGTTCTGGCTGGATTGAGGGTGGGGGGCATAGAAACATAAGAGCTAACCCTGTGGTCTCATGACTTGTGCCCATGTATGAAGAACCCCTGCATGGTGTGTGAGAAGGCACTGGGCTAGGAGCCAGGAAAGGGGATGCAGACAGGAAGGTCTTTACCCAGGCCTGTCGGTACGTATCTCCAGCTAATCCTCACAACCATCCCCTGATGACAGAGGTGCAGGCCTTCCCATTTTGCAGATGAAGTGCCTGAGGTTCAGAGAGGTCAGGCGACTTGTTTGGTCCAAAGTCATGCAGCCGGCAAGCAGTGGAGCTGGAATTCAAATGCAAGTCATGTGGATACTGAAGCCAGATCGCTCTTCACTCAGCTCATCACATTTGAATCAGGGCCTGCTCCTTCCTGGGCCTCAGTTTCTCCATCTCTAAATCAACGTCTTCATCTGTGGGTTCCAATGACCAATTTTATTTTGTTTTTTACCCATATCTTAAAAAGATGTGGTCAATCAAACTGAATTATACTTATTATTAAAGTAGTCATGAGTTTTGTTTTTTTTTTAAAGCATTCAACACATGTTTAAGAGCCTCTCTGTGCCCAGCACTGAATTAGGCTCTGGGAATACAACTGTGACCAAGCCAGCCTCAGCTCTGCCCAGTGGATGTAACTGCCCATTTGTACAGTGTGATTACTACAACATTAAGAGCAGGTTAAAAGTTCAGGAGTTAGCGAACCAGGGGTGGAAATCAATCATCTAGTAGCAATCAGTTCTTTTCTCATTTTTAAAATAAGCAGGACAATTTTCTTCAGTATTTTTGAAAATAATATAAATAGGTCTCCCTTTGCTGCCTTGGGGACCCTGGTGGGAAACCTCTGGACAGAGGACCTCTGACCTCAGGAGCACTCCAATGGATGCTGAGTTAGCCTGTGGAGACAATACTGGAAAGTCACAGGGCCTGTCCCCTGCTCTGCCACTGGTCAGAATCCAAGCACATCCATGCTGGTGCTCAGTTCAAGTCCAGAAATGTTCCTGGGCACTGCCTCTGTGCCAGGCCAACAGCTGACATCAGCTTTTTCATACCCGTATACCCACTGTCAGATACTGAAATGCTTCTAGGCCAAGTGGTAAATAACGCTGTCAAAGCTCTGTAAGTGTCCCCCACCACACACCCCAGCTCCTCCCCTGGGTCCCAGACAGTTCCTCCGTCATGATCCAACAACCAGGAGTTAATATCCTGCATAGTAGGGACCCCTAGGACCCTGCACAGCCACCAGCATGTCCCTCTGATTGGCCTAGTGCACTTGTCTAAACCAAACCAATCCAAACCCTTGCTACTGAGTTGATTCCGATTCATAGCAACCCCACAGGACAGAGTAGAACTGCCCCATAGGGTGTCCAAGGCTGTGATCTTTACCGAAGCAGACTGCCACATCATCTTCCCGTAGAGCCACTGGTAGGTTCGAACCACCGACCTTTTGGTTAGCAGCCGAGCATTTAAGCACTATGCCAGCAGGGCTCATTGTGCACTTGCCTACTGGTTGTGAAGTATCTTGATGATGAGTCCAGGCCAGGCATTTCCTGGTTGGGGGAGGGGAGGGTGTGGAGGGCATAGAGAGGACACAGAAGAGGTTCTCCCTAGGGAGAGGGGAGTGGGGAGGGAGCCCAGGGAGGCAAATGGTTGCAGAGGAAGCTGACCCGCCATCCTGGGCTCACTGACTTTTCAGGGAGCTGAGGAGAGAGTGATGACTTCAACAGCAAAGGCTCCCCGGGGGAGGTGGCTTCGATCTGAGCCTTGACTAGGGTTTCAGCAAGCAGAGAGAGTAGGGCAGGCATGCCTGGCTTGAAGTATCATTTCAGACAACCGGGCCCCACTGATCTGTACGTCCTGGGCCTATCACTGCTGGTGTCTTCTTTCCTCTGACATCCTTTCCACCAACTACTAATTACCTCATTTCCTTCAGATGCTCTGATTGTCATCTACACCCACTGGTGGAATTCCCCAGAAATGTACTGGGGGCACCTGAGCTCTTCTCTTCCACTTGGCCCTGGTCACTTGCCCCTAGGCAAAAAAAGAAAAAAAGTGGGGTTGTTTCCCAGGCCCAACTCTTCCCCCTTCTGCTCTCTGCAGAAGAAACCATTGGTCCATGGAATTCCAACAGGGAAATAGAAGAGAAGTGGAGAGTATGTGGGGGGAGTGGGACTCCACGAGTGAATAGTGACTGGAGATCTACTATGTTTTCTGGCACTTTGTGGGCCTTGAGGGCAAGATGGGATGAATGAGATACATTTTCAGTCCGCCAAAAACATATAGTCTAATGGCAGAGCAACACCAATGTAAAAACAGAGGAATGCAAGTTCCAGTAGGGAGGTTATGGATAAATTCTGTGGGGGTTCAGAAGGGCAGACCACAGCTAGCTGGAGATGTCAGCAAAGGCTCTTGGAGAGAGGGGCATTTGAGAATGGCCTTGAAGGATGAGCAGAATTTGAATAAGTGAGGTATAAAGGAAAGGGCACCCAGGTGACAGAGATAGATTGCCAAAGGCAGAGTACCAGGGAAGCACTGGGCAGACACAAGGTGCTGAGAGACGTCCCACTGTCAGGGAGTGGTGAGTTGTGGATGTGCAGGGGAGTAGCACTAGGTATAGAAGGCTTTGAATGGAGGCTAAAGGAGTGTGGCATTCTCCAGTAGGGTCTCAGGAGCCATGGCAAGGTGGAGGGGAGGAGAGACCTAGAGTTGTGTTTGGGTAATGGCCAACCTCAGTGTATGAGGGCCTCTTGCTCCCAGCAAGACCCCACTGGTATTTTAGGAATCGACCCAGAAGGGGCTCCAGCCTTGCTCTGTGTGACACTCGAGCACTCCTGTTTCTCTCTCGTGGTTCCAGGCCCTTGCTGAGATGCTCAAGGTGAACAAGGTGTTGAAGACACTGAATGTGGAATCCAACTTCATTTCTGGAGCTGGGATCCTGAGACTGGTAGAAGCCCTTCCACACAACACTTCTCTTGTGGAGCTAAAAATTGATAACCAGGTAGGACGGGAAGAACCTCCTTGGGTCTTTTACTTCTGAAGCTTTCCATTCTGCACTTGCTTGCATGCTGCCGGTGGAGCAGGCGATGCTGATTCTGGACACCCAGGAGCCCAGCTTTAAGGGAACTCAAAGATTGTCCAGTCTACACCTCTCCACCACGCTCACCTTCTTTCTTCATCCTTCCCACCAAGTGCTCTTCCTGCTTCTGCTTGTTCACACCCAGTGATGGCGGTGGGGGATAGGGGCTCAGTCATTACCAGGATGACCCTCTTGGACAGTGCCGACTATGAGAATATCTTTCCTTATGTTAGGTGGAAATCAGCTCCCTCTAAGTCTTGTTTGCTGGGCTTCATTCTGCCCTCTGCTGCCCACAGGGCACACCTGGGCACAGATCTCAGAAACCGTTGGCATCTTCTTCACCATGCTAAATAGCCCTGGTTTCTTCAGGGTTTTGAGGCCCCTCTATCTAGGTTACTCTCTCAGAAAATTCTAGTTTGTCTTTGTCCTTATGGAATTATTATTTCTCTGTATTTTTTTTCTGTGGGTCAGTCATTTAGCTTTAGGGCAACTCTTTCAGTTCGGACTTTCTAAGATGATGCCAATAACATATCTTGTATTGTTACATATGTTGAGGGTCTACTCTGGGCCAGGCTCTGTGTAACACACCTTATGTACATCATCTCTGTTCTTCACAATAGCCTTGCAAGATGTAGGGATTATCAGTCCCAGTTTGCAGAAGAAACAGCTCAGAGAGGTTAAAGACAAGCAACTTTCTCAGCATCACAAAGTTAGCACTTCAGGAAGCAGGATTTGAATCTGACACTCTTTCCACTACACCTTATTGTTTCACATGCTTTCTTCTTTATGGGGAAGAAACTCAGTGCAAAAAAAGTTTTGTTGTTTTTTTCTGCATAAAAAGTTTTGCTGAATGAGTGTATAAATATATGCATAGAAGAAAGATTGGAAGGACATATTACAAAGTTGTAAACAGTTGTTATCCCTGAGTGCGATTTTTAGTACTTGTTATCTTTTTTTTATTGTAAAATATGACAAACATACAGAAGAGTACATAAAACTTAAATGTACAACTTAAAGAATCATAACAGACATGTGATCGCTATCTGGGTCAAGAGCTACAATGTTACCAGCCTCCAGGATTCTCAGAGTGCTCCTTCCCAATCACAACTCGTTCAAAACTCTTTACAACTTGCTCCCTATATACCTTCATGCCTCTATGCATTTGCTCTGGCTTTTCCCTCCTCCTGGAATGTCCTCTCCTGCCCCTGCCCCCTTCTCTGCCTGGAGAAATCCTCTTTTCCTTCCTCCCATTGGTGTTCTGGAGCCAGCTTGAATGCGAGAGCAGACTGTGTACATCTTCCCAACCCCACATCAGGGATGGCTCGTTGGTACCTTGAAATTGCCCGTGGTGGGAGTATTTACACCATGGAAATTGGCAAATGCTTCAAATCAGACCTTTTTCTCCAAGAGCCAGCTTACCAGCACAACACTGCCTTCTCCCATCAGCCAGCTGTAGCTCCTCCAAGCCTCTCCTCAGGGAGAGTAAAGGGTTCCCTCCTCTGTGCTCCCCCAGCACCTTTGGCTTCCCTGTGAGCTTCTCAGGAGCTGGTGCTGTGTTTTTTCAGAAGTCATCTCCAAATCCCAGTAGCCATCTCAGGACCTGGCCTGGCAGGGGTGCTTGAGGCAGGGGTGTTTGGTGAGCAGCGCCGCCCCGGGTGGTTGTGCATGGTGTTCATGCATATTGTACATGATGGTTGTGCCTGACTGAGGTGGTGAGGGGCAAAATCCAACCCACACTCCACTCTCCAAGCTGTGTGCCTTGGTGTGGGGCTTTGTCCATCCAGAGAGGGCACTTTCTTCTAATTCATACAGAGGCCATGGGAGCCAGCAGCAGCCCTATCATGTGAATTTGCTGCACTGCACTCCGTACAGTGGCATCACCCATCCCCAGCCCCCTCCCTACCCTCCCCTACCCTTGCTGCCACCTCTGTTGGCCATTGCTGAGCCTGCTCTATTGAAGGCATGAGGGGAGAGCAGATGAACAAAGGCGTGCAGCAGGCTTGCCCACAGCCCTGGGCCAACCCTGAGATTGGCTACTCTGTGACTCTGGGCTTGGTCAGGCAGGGAGTCAGGGCCTATCCAGCGTCAGCTGAAACCTGACTCCTGGGCCTGAATATTGGCCAAAACCTACCCAAAGCCCTGATCTCAGGTCGCTGTGGTGGCAGCTAAGGAGGAACGAGCTGCCTGCCTTCCCTCTCACTGCTGTCCCCTCAGAGCCCAGAGATGGAGCCAGTGCTGACTAGGTCATCCTTGCTGAACACCCCAGGGCAAGAACATTCACTTCCTGTAGCCTCAGTTTCCTCACCTGTAAAACAGGAATAAGAAGAATCTCAACTTCTAAGGAGATGATAGATGTAAACTATGAAGTTGTTAATTTTTATAATTACTTTGAAGGTGATCCAGGGAGTTCACACTTATTCTAAAAGCTAGTTTACGAGCATTTATGATGCTTTATATCCATCACCTCGTTTAATGCTCACCAAAAAAAAAAAAAACCCATTGCCATCAATTCTAACTCATAGAGTCCCTATAGGACAGAGTAGAACTGCCCCATACGGTTTCCAAGGAATGGCTGGTGGATTTGAACTGCTGACATTTTGGTTAACAGTCGAGCTCTTAACCACTGTGCCACCAGGGCTCCAATGCTCACAAAGACCTTGTAAATAGGTATTAAGACACCCATAGATGAGGAAGTTGAGGCCCGGGCCAGCTAGGGAACCTGCCCCAGGTCACACAGTAAGTGGCAGAGGCAGGATTTGAAGCCAGGTCTGTGACTCCAGAGTCCATGTACCTCGCCTGTCTGGGCTCTTGAAACCAGTTCATGTTCATGTGAACCTACTTGGCATTTGTCATTTGTCCCTTCCACCCTGGTAAGTGGCCAGTGCACGAGTCACCCCCTGGAAGCCTCTTTATCGAGTGCTGGCTACACACCAGGGCTGTGCTGGGCTCTGCATGAACAAGGCTCAGGCTCTGCCCTTCAGAGATTCCAGGCTGGATGGGAGAAAAAACAGGTGCAGAAATGCCTGTCATACCAGATACTCAAGCAAGCCACAAATAGTAGGCCATGTGGGTCACTGGAGGGAGGCCCTTGGTCAGGAGCAGGGATCACGGAGGACTTCTTGGAGGAGGTGGAGTTGGAGATGAACTCCATAGGATGGATAGAAGGTGAGATAAAGGCTGTGATGTCCCAGCTGGAAGGAATACAGGAACAAAGAGAAGGAGCAGGAAAGCCACAGAACCCATCCAGAAAGTAGTGGCAGTGCCAGGTGCCTGGTGGGAGAAAAACCAGAAAAGGAGTTGGGCCCCTGAAGGGCATTGAATGGCAGGTTTAGGGAAGGTGGGCTGTGGGCTGCCGTCTACACCAGAGCTGTGCCTTGGGTAGACGGTTCCTGGTTGGATGGGAGAGGGCTGCAGGGATGGGGAGGGCAGGATCAGGGCCACAGAGAGCAGCACAGAGCCATGGCCCCAGCAGGAGGGGTGGACCTGTGAGGAATATGCTTTTGCATGGCTGGAATCTGGATTTGGGCCTGGCACACAGGGTGAGGGAGGGGTGGGAGGCAAGTCTCTGGGGAGGGGGTTCTGCTGGCCCAGGCTCAGGGAAAGGCCACTTACGCCCCTTACCGAACATTCCAGAAGGCCTGGGGATGGCGAGCTGCCTCCCCTTGGGTGCCCCAGCCCTGGGCTCCAGGGTGTATGACAAAGAGGAGGTGCTGAGTGGCATTTGATTTATTCCTTATTCTGGGTTAGTCACCGAGGTCTTTGGAGGCCGGAGCTTTCTCCTTGGCCCTTGTGCTGGTAACCTGTGTCAGTGAGTCTCTCCTCCTTCTTCCTTATATGGCCAAAGAAAAGGACTTGGGGAGTTCTACCCCGGGTGACAGCTCGGGACACAAATTCAGGAATCAGGACTCTGAGGCCGTCTGTTTACTCAACCAGTCTCTCACTATCTCTAAGCAAAGTTCTGTTACCGCCTGAAGTTGTTAGGGTTGCCTTGAGACCGCAATGAGGGTAGGGAGGGTGGAGGGGGCCCTGACCTAGAACTGAAGGGCTCTG
Organism: Loxodonta africana; assembly: GCF_030014295.1. NCBI lineage: Eukaryota > Metazoa > Chordata > Mammalia > Proboscidea > Elephantidae > Loxodonta > Loxodonta africana. The sequence continues at coordinate 79,086,076 of NC_087350.1, read as the reverse complement.
AGAAATCATTCAGTCCACCCCTTCCTTTTACAGGTGGGGAAACTGAGGATCGGAGACAGGAAGGGACCACCTACAGTCACTAACAGATCAAGCTGGTGTCAGAGCTGAGTTGGAACTGAGATGTCCTGGCTTCCAACAGGCTATATTGATCCAGGGATAGGAGAAACCCTCTCTGCACCCAGGGAGCAGACACTACAGATGGGAGGAGGCTGCCTGCAGGCCCCGTCCCATCCCAAGCAGGCCATATCCAAACAGTGACTCTCTGCCCCTCTTGATTTACCCCCTAATCTCAGCAGGCTCCTCTCTAGTACCTTCTGGACACAGGGCACTCTCCTTGCCCCTCAGAACAGATAGGGCCTGAAAACATGACCCCCCACAATGGTATTTGCAGTATCTCAGGGTCCCGGCCGATATCTTGCTTTTCATTCCAATTTGACAAACAGGGTCCCTAGGTATTAAGTAAGGATGTGCTTAATATTTTGAGGAGAAGTGAATGAAGTGGATTGTACTTCTTTGTCCAGGTCGGGTTATTTTCTGAGTGGAAACCGGTTTAGAAAGAAAACAGAAGGACCTTGTAGGTTTTCACACATGGCAAGACACCCCCTTGATTTCAGATTACACCCTCGTAGCAGCTGGCTCAGTTTATTTCAACTGAGGCTGAATACGACTTCTTATTTTGCAAAATATAAGGAAAACACACACTTGAAAACCAAGAGGCAAGATTTCCTGATCAATCGTGTTCTCTGCTTTGTTCCTTACACGTTTAGCCTCTGAGCAGTCACTCTTGGTTTGTGCACTAAATGTCTTTGTGTCTTGTAGTCTCATTGTGTACTGAAGTAATTCAACCTGGAAATGTTCGGCCTCCGTGAGATGACGATGTGTGTCTGGTCTCTTCCTCTAAATGGCAATTATGTTCCTTTCCTGACCTTGCTTCTCAGGGAAAATGAAATTATATCAGTGGAAATGAGAGGAAAAATATGACTCAGAGGAAACCTTTTTCTACACAGATCAGATTGAATTTGAATAGTTTGTGACAACAGCCATGTGACACCATGAGTCAGATCCCCATGGGGGCTGCAATCTGTTCTGAAAAGCCAGGGGGTTTCTAGACAGGACACACACCAACCAGGGATGAACCTGACTTCATATCTATGACACTTGAGGTCAGACAACGGATCAAGTCCCAGCTAAGCCCCAGCTGTCACGTTCTGGCTGTGTATCTGGGGAAAGTCACTTAATGTATCCATGACTCAGTTTTCTCATCTATAAAATGGGAATACGCATACCTATCTCAGAGTTGTGAGAGAATTTAATGTGTCAAAGTCTGTTGATCCCTTTAATCAGTGTCTGGCATATGGTCTGCCCTCAATACATGGGGGCTGTTAGTTCTATTGCTAACTAGAACCAGTTGGGGGTCCAAGGGTAGAGTGGGGAGGACTGACCTCTGAGAGACAGAGTCTAGCTTGTGGAAGGAAGACATTTTGCCTCCCTTTCTCTTTACCTCCTTCCCTCCTTTTTATTATTTTTTTTATTGAAGAATAACTTACATATAGTAAAGCAAATACATCCTAAGTGTACCGCTCAGTGAATCTTTATGTATGTATGCACCTGTGTAATCACCACCCAGATCAAGCTATAGAACCTTTCCAGCACCCCAGCTAACTCCCTCATGCCTCTTCTCAAATGATATCCCCCAAAGTAATCATGTTCTCATTTCTATCACCGTAGATGAGTTTGCCTATTCTTAAACTTCATACAAATGGAACTACGTATATATGCTCTTTTGTGTATGGCTTCTTTTGCTTAACATTGTGAGTGTATTAGTTATCTATAGCTATGTAACAAATTACGCCAAAACTTAGCAACTTAAAACGACAATACACATGTATCATCTACAGTTTTGAAGGGTCAGGAGTCCAGGAGCTGCTTAGCTGGGTGGTTCTGGCCCAGGATCTCTGGTGAGGTTTCACTCAAGGTGTCCTTAGATGAGGTAGCAGTCATTTGAAGGCTTGACTAAGGTTGACAAAAGGCCTCAGTTCCTCAGTGGCTATTGGCTAGAGGCCTCAGTTCCTCACTGCTATTGGCTAGAGGCCTCAGTTCCTTCACTGTTATGGGCTAAAGGCCTCAGTTCTTTGCCATATGGACCTCTCCATAGGGCTGCTTGAGTGTCCTCACTATATGGCAGCTAACTTCCCCAGAGTAAGTGATGCAAAGAAGACAGAAAGCCACAGGTGCCTTTTAGGGTTCAGCTTTGGAAGTTACACAAGTCACCTCTGCCATATTCTGTTTGTTAGAAGTGATTCACTAAGCGTACCCCAAATTCAAGGGGAGGGGAGTCAGGCTCCACCTTTGGAATGGAAGACTTTAAAACTACCACAGGGAGACTCATCCATATTCTTTTGTGTAGCAGAAGTTTGGCAAGGAAGGCCTTTTTAGTCAACAGAGCTACCCAGGGGTGGAGGAGGGTGCCCCAAAGGGTGGTGAGCTCCCATTACCGGAGGTATGCAAGCAGAGCAGAACAATTTGGCAGCTGTGGTGTGCAGGGAGTTTTAATATCAGCAAGGGTTTGGGACTCTGGAGTGGGACTAGATCATTTTCCAGGGCTCCTTTCAGCTGTATTTCCAAGTATTCCAGGATGTCCATATCTTCCATATCATGAAGGAAAAGCCACGATTGACCCCATCAGATATACAAAGTGATCTTCTTGATGTCCCTGGTGCCTCTGTCCAGAACGGGGGTCTCAGAGCCACAAGCTCCAGGTCACAGTTCAATCCATTCCACATGAGTTATTGGATGTTTGTTTTGTTAAATAGCAAATCCGATCATTTCCCACATCAGATTGGTAATATCAGTCGAGGTAAAGGTGCAGGGAAACAGCACTGTCACACACTGCTGAAGGGCATGCCAATGGTTGCATCCTTTCGGAAGGGCAATTTAGCCATTACTATTTGCTGTCTCATAGCGACCCTCTAGGACAGAGTAGAACTGCCCAACAGGGTTTCCTCGAGCTGCTGACCTTTTGGTTAGCAACCATAGCACTTAACCACTGTGCCACCAGGCTCCAAGGAATCCTTAGGTGGTACAAAAGGAGCCCTGGTAGCGCAGTGGTTAAAGCACTAGGCTGCCAACCAAAAGTCCTGTGGTTTGAACCCACCAGCCACTCCCACAGGGGAAAGATATGGCATTCTGCTTTTGTAAAGACAGCCTTGGAAACCCTATGAGGCAGTTCTACCGCATCCTACAGTGCTGCTGTGAGTTGGAACCGACTCCATGGCAGTGGGTTTAGCTGGTGCAAATGGTTAACATGCTCGGCTGCTAACTTAAAGGTTGAAGGTTTGCATCCACTCAGAAGTGCCTTACAAAAAAGGCCTGGTGATCTACTTGCAAAAAAATCAGCCATCAAAAACCCTGTGGAGCACAGTTCTACTCTGACACATAAGGGGTCACCATGAGTCAGAATTGATGGCAACTCATTTTTTATTTTAGTTAAAAATGTGCCCATCTTTCAACCCAGCAATTCCACATCTCTATATTTACCCAAATGGCAACTCATTCTCTCCACTGTCAAGTCTATTGCAGCACTGTTTGTAATAGGAAAAAACAGAAGCCACCTAAATATCCATCTATACCAGGCCATACCATGAAGCAGTGAAAAGGAATGAGGTAGTTCCATATGTCCTGACTTAGCAAGGTCTCCAGAAAATACTAAATGAAAAAGGCAAGTTGCAGAATAATAAGAATAGTATGTATCCATTTTAAGAAGAAAAAGCACGAAAAAATAATAACAAAACAAACGAAAAAACCCAACCCTGAATATTTCTGTACAACCATGCGTAGAAAAAATCTGGAAGGACACAGCCACTGGCATGGTGGTTACTTCTGTGAAAAGGGGATGGGACTAGGGATAAACTGTGTGAAGGGAGACTCTTCCTTTTTACTTCACCTGCTTTTGTATTATTTGAATTTTTAATAATGAAGCCATATTTCTTCACAAGGTATTTATGTAGCAAATCTGAAGGGGGGGCAAGTGTTCTCCCCTGACCACCGTCTCCCTGGCCCTGCTGCCCAGAAACTCCTGCTGCCAGTCCTGGCCTGGCCAGCCACTTGGTCTCTCTTCAAAGGGATCCTCACTACTTCTCACCCACTGTTGAGGATGCCTTCTTGATTTGTTTTATGCTATCCAAGCAAGCTCTTCATACACTTACAGAAGTAGGCCCCAGGGGCCTTAAAGGTCGTGGAGCCTAAGCCTTCCCCGTTCATGGTGACATCTAGAGAGGCCCTCACCAGAGGTGGTCTTCCCTGTCTTGCACACCTCCAGGGACAGGCAACTTACTAACTTACGAGGCAGCTCCTTCAGGGTGCAGATACTTCTAATGGTTAGATAGCAATCCTGCATGCTGAGCCAAAAATCTGCCTGCCTGTAACGTCTCTCCCCAGCACTCCGTCTGCCTTCTGAGCTCTCTCCCAGGCAATCCAGTGAGGTGGGAACCGGCACAGGCTCTGGAGCAAACTGCCTGTATTCGAATCCTTGTTCTGCAACTGACTCACTCTGTGATGTAGGAAAAATTCCTTAATATGTCTGTGCTTCACTTTCCTCATCTACAAAATGAAAATTATATGAATAGTACGTATTTCATAGGTTTATAGCAAGGAGAAAATGAGTTAGCTTATGAAAAGTGCTCAAGACATTGCCTGCACACAGTAAGGACTAAATAAGTATTCGAAAAATAATTGGGAGACCTGGCAGCCCCTCTGCTGAGGGAGACCAGTGCTTTCTGAGACTAGCCCTGCCTGAGTGCTAGCAGAGCTTTCCCCCCCAGGTGACCTCATGAAGAGGCCAGGCTTCCTGCTAAATGAGGTGGGGTGGACAGGGAGAGGGGAGCTGCCAGTTCCTTCTTGGGGCCTCCTATGGTCACTTCATCGTCTGCCAGGCCAAGCCGGCCAGTGCCAAAGGCCTTGCTGAGTCCACCAAAGACAGGCCTGAGCTCTCCCCAGTACTTTTAGGAGCCCTGCCAGATGGGCTGGTAGAATGTCACTAGCATCTCTCAGCCTGCTGTGGTCAGCTTTCTCAGCCCCGTCTGAACTCAGCTGAGCTCTGGTGAACTCAGAATGCCTGGGAACAGTTCTCAGTCAAGAGTCTTAACTGTAGTTCCATACTTGTCCTTTTAGATGGTGGCCTAATGTATCCTCTAACCGTCCCTTGCTGCTGAACAACAAGGATGTTTCTATTTCCTCCCTTTAGTTCTGTTCTACAAACCTGGGCTAAGTGCTATTAGGTACTGTGTACTTCGTATGCAGAGGCTCACAGCCTAGAGCAGTGTCATACAACAGAACTTTCTGTGGTGATGGAAATGTCCTATATCTGTGCAAACCAATATGGTAGCCACTAGCCACATGTGGCTACTGGGCATTTGAAAGGTGGCTAGTGCAACTGAGGAATTGAGTTTTAAATGTTATTTAATTTTAATTATTTAAGTTTAAATAGTCACGTGTGGCTAGTGTCCTGTACTGGACAACACAGGTCTAGTTGGAGAGACAGCTACAAAGGCAAGTGACCCAAACAATTTAGATAGACTGTGCTGGGCACAGGGCTATTTGATGTGCCACTCTAGTGGAGAATGGGGAGAGATGATGTCCCAGGGCAGGGATCATGGAAGAGGCTTTGGGGGAGGGGGGCAGGTAGAGCGTTTCCAATGTGTATTAAACCAGTAGGGATACATGAACATAGAAGTGTAAGCGTTGTCCTTATGGAGGAAAGTGCTTGAGCTAAGGCAAGGAGGCAGGAGAGCATACCTGACTACACCAAGTACCAGACCACCAGAGGTAGACAGGTTGAGTAAGGAATGAGAAGGGAAAGGAAGGCAAGGGCTAAGCTATGGAGGGCTAGGCAGAGGGCCACTCATCCAGTGAAGGACATCTGGGTAGCTTCCAGTTTTTGACAGTTTTGTGTTCATTCTAGGTAGTCCCTTATCTGGTCCTTTGGCTAGAGCAAGCAGGCTTTTGTTGGATTTTTTTTTTTGTCCGTGTCATTGGCATTTGTGGGCTGGCAGCTTCTTCAACTCCAAGTCTGGGATTTATGAGGCCAAAAGAAAACCCAGTAACTCACCGCTGTGTTGTTCCTTGGGGCCTGAGGAACCTCACTGGTCTTACTTCTTCTCTGCACTTTTCAGAGTCTTCTTGTATTTGTTTAACATCTGTTATTGTATAACATCTGGGTTTTTACACTCTACTTAGTGGAAGTCCTTGCTTTCTGTGTCTTTTAAAGCCTTTTTTCAAAATTATTTTTTAGTTATTTTACTATATATGGTAATTCAAATAGTACAATAATATAAAGGAGAAAATAAAAGCTCTCCAAAATCCCACCATTATCAGCCTACCTCCAGATATGGAAAATATAGGTAACTTTACACAAATATAACCTGTTTTGTGACCTAGATTTTTTCCCCATTCAGTATCATTTTATGGCCATCTTTCCAGGCCGGCGACTAAAGATTTGCATCATTATTTTACAGCCCATGTTCTATTATCAGGCTAAGCCATCATTTATTGGAGTAACTCCCTCTTGATGAATGTTTATTTCTCATTTTCCCCCACTGTTATATACAAGACTGTGATGAACATCCTCATCATATTCTTGTCAACACTGTGTATTGTCATGTTTTTGCTTTTTTAATCTTTGTCACATGATCAGTATAAATTTGGGGGTAGGGGGCTAAATGGTTGGAATGGGGCTTTAGGAGGCAAACTCTGGCATTCCCAACTTACTGTGTGATCTTTGACAAATCCTTTTCCCGCTCTGTGCCTCAATTAGTTATGAGGTAAATGGAAGAGATTAGACTAGTGTTTTAGTTATCTAGTGCTTCTATAACAGAAACACCACAAGTGGATAGCTTTAACAAAGAGAAATTTATTCTCTCACAGTTTAGGAGGCTAGAAGTCCAAATTCAGGGTACCAGCTCCTGGAGAAGGCTTTCTCTCTCTCTGTCCGTTCTGGGTGAAGGTCTTTGTCATCAATCTTCCCCGAGTCTAAGAGCTTCTGAGCACAGGGACCCTGGATTTAAAGGATACATTCCACTCCTGGCCCTTCTTTCTTGGTTATATGAGGTCCCTCTCCTCTCTGCTTCACTCCCTCTTTTATATCTCAAGAGATTGACTCAAGATACAACCTAATCCTGTAGATTGCGTCCTGTCTCATTAACATAACTACCTCTAATCCTGCCTCATTAAAATCATAGAAGTTTACAACACATAGGAAAATCACATCAGATTACAAAATGACAACCACACAATACTGGGAATCATGGCCTAGCCAAGTTTGATACACATTTTACCAATCACAACTAGCTCACTTGTTCTCATACTTGGCTGCATCTTGGAATCACCTGAGGAGTTTTAAGAACTATGATGGCCTAAGTGTCACCCCCAGAGATTCTGATTCAGTTGGTATGGGGTGCAGACCAGGCAGCAGGGTCTTCTAAATCTCCCCAGTGTAGGTGATTTGAAGGTTCTCCCTGCTCAAATAGTCTAGGGTTCTCCTGTGGTGGAGTTCCTACCTGGACACCTGCTCAAAGAGAAGTTGTGGTGAGGCTGTGGAAAGAGCTGGGTTTGAACCCCTGCTTAGTCACTCTGGCTGTGTGACCCTTCAACTTCTCTAACCTCCCATCTCCTTGCTCTTGGAGAGGAGATTAAAATCTTTCCTTGCCCACCACTCAGGGTTTCTGTGTGTCGAGGTGGCTTAGGTACTGTACAAAGAGAATGAATGGTGATTATTGTTTTTTTCTTGACCAAAGAGCCAGCCCCTGGGCAACAAAGTGGAAATGGAGATCGTGAGCATGTTGGAAAAAAACGCGACACTTCTCAAATTTGGCTACCACTTTACCCAGCAGGGGCCCCGGCTGCGGGCGTCCAATGCAATGATGAACAACAACGACCTTGGTGAGTGGAAACTCACTCCCTGCCCACCTGCCTCCACCCCCCCACCTGCCCACCTGCCTCCACTCCCCCACCTATGCCGGATGTTCCAGGGGAAAGCCCACCGATACCCTCTGCAAGGGGAGTCCTCTCCATGTGCCTAGCCCCCAGTTTTTCTGTTGATCGTGTCTTCCTTGTTTTCTATCACTGCGTTTGTGCTTTGTCCCCTCCCCTAGACCGTGAGCTCCCTAAGTGCCAGGGCTGAGGCTGAGTCCTCCCCCTGTCATGGCTCGGCTCCATGCAGGGCTGGGCCCAGAGCTCACGCTCAGCATGTTGGCTGAACGCGATGAAACTCGGAGTATACAAGTCTTACCTATAAATCTTTTCTTCTTCTGAGTCTCTTCTCTAAACTCTGAAGAGTCCTCTCCTTGTCAGACAATCTCTTGCCCCAATCCCAAAGTCACCAGCGTTACAACCAAAGCCCCAAGCCTAGGAGACTTGACATTGCTTTTAAGGTAAAAGTTGAAAAGTCATCTTCAAAAGTAAGGTAAAAGCAGATTACATTCATTTAATCTGAAGAAAATGTCACAGGCTTGCTTATGAGTATATGTCAATTAGGTAAGCAAATCAGTTGAATGAAAAGGTTGATCAATTATCCATTGACTTCCAGAATGGCAATCGTACACAAGCTCTCACGAGTATTATGTGTATCCTGCTGGCAGCTAAAAAGAACTTCAGCTAAAAAGAACTTGATATAGTTTACAATAAAGGAAGTATGTCTGATGAGACTATCAGAAAACAAGAGAAAAATAAAAACCAGGACAAGGAGCAGTTCGAATATTGTCAACATGATTGATCATTGTATTTAGCCCCAAGTTTCATGGCACCAAGGCAAAAGGAAGACAAACCAAGTTACATTAGTCTTATTACCGGAGAGAAGGAAGCACATGAGGTTCTTAACAGAGTTTTTTCCGGAGCTAAATTATGAAGTAAATATATTTTATAAAGGACATTGTTTTCAGCCAGTTTTTCATCAAATTCAGACCTGCCGTACACATGGCTCTTTCTGGTTTCCAACCCTCAATAAAACACAAAGAGCTTAATACTAAAGCACAGCTCAGAGTTCAGGGGTGTTGCTTCCTAATTATTAGTCTCAGGCTAGGTGAGCATGGGGAGGCCCTTGAAGACTGGAGGTGTGTAGGTGTGCACACGCAGGTAGGAACTCACAGAACCTTTGTGTATACACAACCACAGAGGTAGACACTCGCACTCACGCACACATTAGATTGAGTCCCTCAGTTCAACAAACATTTATCAAGTTTTTTTTTTTTATATACAGTTGAAGATAATAGGCTTTTGCTTTTAAGGATATCACAGTCCAGGGGCCATTCATTCATTGTTCACTCCAGATGCTACTTTTTTTCTAGAGTCGCAAGTCTAGAAAAACCCATTAGAAAAAAAAAAGCACCCAGTGCCTGGCTTACCTGGAGTGCCTTCATCTGAAATAAAATAAGAACAAACATGGATAACTAAAAAGCCCTAATTATTATCGATAACAGAGGTGATAGCTGCTAAACCGAATTGTTGCGGGCCAGCAGTCTAAATGGTTGGCCCAGCTGTGATACGACTTCAGAACCAACACTTAAGTCTTGATTTTTATTCTGATATGCCATAGCCTCACGTTTTTTCTTCTAGCATAGATGAAACTTTTTATGTGCCCCCACTTTGCCTAGCTCAGGGCTAACCCAGCTTGTGCCTTCCAATGGCATGATGATCTGGAGGTCTTTTTTCTGGGGGCAGGGGTTCTAGATGACCAGAGATGAGTGGTACTGGAGAGGGGATACCAGAATCAACTAGGGGTTGGACAAAACAGCCACTGAGGACTCTCCTAGTCATAACAGTCTGTGATTCCAAAATTCAGCCCCACTTCCCATCACCAGGGACCTTTGGAGGCCATGGTCATTATTGTTAGGTGCCATCGAGTTGATTCCAACTCATAGTGACTCTATGTACAACAGAATGAAACACTGCCATGTCCTGCACCATCCTCACAATCGTTGCTATGTTTGAGCCCATTGTTGCAGCCACTATGTCAATCCATCTCATTGAGGGTCGTCTTCTCTTTCACTGACGCTCTAGTTTACCAGGCATGATGTCCTTCTCCAGGGACTGGTCCCTGCTGATAACATGTCCAAAGTATGTGAGATGAAGTCTCACCATCCTCGCTTCTAAGGAGCATGCTGGCTGTACTTCTTCCAAAGGAGGCCTTGGTAGGACCCTAGAATGCCAAAGCTGGAATGGACCTAAGAGCTCATCCCATTCAATTTCCTCATGGAGAAACTGAAGCCAGGGGACGGGAGTTTCTAGGCAGTGGCTCAGTCAGGTCACATCTGTTGTTAACTACAGCAACCATTTATTGAGTGACTTTTGTATGCCCAGGACTGTGCTGGGTGATATAAGGTGTAGCACACGATGCAGAAAAGCTAGTTAGTCCTCTGACTCAGGAAGCCTTATGGCCTTCCTTTGAGAAGACTCAAAGACATGTCTAAAAATTCAAGAATGCTTATAACCTGTATCCAAAGTGAGGAAATGACTTATGAGGATAGATTCCAGTTAAGCAAAACATCCTGGTTGGGAGGGTGAATAAGGGGTAGCCAGACTTGAAAAGAAAAGATAGGCTGATGGGGGAGGTCAGGAGGCATCCCTGGCAGGGGTACTAGCATAAGCAAAGGCAAGGTGGTAGGACCCAATATGTAGTATGGGAGAGCTAGATCTAAGTGGGTTCGAGGAACTATTATAGGGAGTGAGACCTTGTAGGATAAATAGGAACTTCACAGAGAAGGAAGGGAAGGGCATTCCAAGCAGAGGGAACAGCATGAGCAAAGGCAGGTCAATAGACAAGTATATGGGGTGTTCACAAGGAATGGTGCTGGTGGGTGGTGGGGAGACTGTGAGCCAAGGGCCTTTATGCTAACCTCAGGAATTTGGTGCTAGAAGCAGGCAGGAAATGAAAACTGTGGTAGTTTCCTGAGGAGGGATGGCAGGTGATAGAAATGGGCCTCTGGGTGGTGCAAACAGTTAAGCACTTGGCCGCTAAGCAAAAGGTTAGTGGTTTGAGCCCTGGTTCGAGGCCATTCAGAGGTGCCTTGGAAGAAAGGCCTGGCGATCTGCTTCCGAAAGATCACAGCCCTGAAAACCCGATGGAGTGCAGTTCTACTCTGTAACACATGGCATCAGCATGAGTTGGAATTGACCTTGATGACAATGGGTTTTTTTGGGGTGGGGTGGGGAGGAGAGTTACCCCAGGGACTCATAGCAACTCCTAGCGTTGGAATTAACTCCACGGCACATAACCACCACCACCCCAGGGAACTATGTGCAGCTGCTCCCTTGGGGTTTCCCACAGAAGGAATGGGGGCAGAATAGTCTTGCTACATGATGACACGCAACATTCAGAGTGCTAGTTAGTGGTGTAGGATTTCTCGCTTTAAAAGCAAATTTGTGGCCATCTGCTAATTTTTGCAAGAGAAATGCTTTGGAGTCTGACAGTACATTAGTGTCTTCTTGCAAAAGAAAGTCCAGACTTCCTTTCCAACACAGTACTTTCATCCTGCTTTGGATGTGACAGGCTTCCATGTTTTCCAGCTGCATGTTTTGATCATGAAAGCCTCCTGCCAGCCACTCCCCAGCTCTGTGATTGTTAGCAGTGTCTGTGCTCTACAGCTATAGCCAGCAGCAGGGCTCCCAGATTGGCCAGGGAAAAAGCTTGCTCACGTTTCCTTCTCACTCTGACCAGCCCCTGTGCTGGCTCTAGGCCCAAGGCTGGGGCTCTGGGGTGCTGGGGCTTGGCCTGCCTGCGAGGTCCCCAAGGCCACCAGGTCAGCTGGTGCCTCTGCAGACCACAACCAGCCTGGAGGTCAGTCCTGACTGGCACTTCTTGGGTCCTTCCCACCCTGTGCAGCAGGGATCCAGGGTACAGTGGGTGTCAGGGAGGAACCGGCTGTGAATCCTGAATTACATTTCCCCACAGCAATGCCTCAGGTGACTCCTGTCTCCACACTATTTATAGCTCAGAGCCAGGCTCAAGGGGTGCTCAGGTTCCGGAAGTCTGGTGCTGAAGCGCTGTCCACTTAATGAAATCTGAGTTGCAGCCTCCAAGTTAGACAGTCGTGTGTTGGGGTGGGGGGCATAAGGTGGGGAGGAGGTGTAACGTGTTTAAAAGCAGAAAACACCCTTCCCTGGGAAAGTCGCTCTTTTGCCTTATTTTCAAGGGCAACCTTTCCAAGAAGCATCCCAGCCTGTTGCTGTTGAGTGGATTCCAACTCACAGCAACTCTATAGGGCAGAGTAGTACTGCCCCATAGGGTTTCCAAGACTGTAACCTTACAGAAGCAGACAGCCACCCAGGGGTGGATTAACCAGTAACTAAGGTATGCAAGGGCTTAATTGTGTTTATTTACTAATCTCTAGTGCACAGTTTCACATGGATTGTGCTTATGAAAAAACAGGTGAAATTGTGCACTACAAATTAGTAAGTAAGCACAAGTAAGCCTGTGCAAACCTTGCTTATTGGGTGATCCGTCCCTGAGTACCTCATCTTTCTCCCTCAGAGTGGCTGATGGGTTCAAACCACTGACCTTCATTCTTCAGCTTAGAACCCATTCTGGGCTTCCATTGCTCTCAGGGTAAACCCTGACATGGCTCACAAGACCCTTAATAATCGTAGTACTTCGTGTGTGCCAGGCACTGTTCTAAACACTTCCCACATTACTGACTCATTTAATTCTCCCAACAACCCAGTGAGGTAGGTGCTATTATCACCCCATTTTACAGTAAGGAAACAGGCCTTGAGAGCTAGGTAAAGTTACTCAAGAAAGTGGGCAGAACTGGGATTGAACTGACAGTCTGGCACCAGAGCCTGTGCTTTTAATCAGGACACCCTGGGCCCTGCCAGACTCACCTCTGGACACCTGCTGACAAGCTGTCCTCTTGCCATATCATACGGGACCAATCATTCCAGGTAGCTTGAGAGCCCAGTGACCCAAGTGAAAGCACACCTTTAGAGGGCCATTACTCCCAGTGCTCTCCCCACTTGCCTTCCCTCTACTTCTTCAGCATTTAAGGTTTAGCTGTTGTGTTACCCCTAGTCATCCTCAGAAGATCTGACCACTTCATTCATTGTCCCCCTCCTACCTGATCTAGAGATCTACCACGGGACCTTGTGATGTTTTATCAAGCTTCTTGTTTGTACATTTTGGTCCCCTGCTAGGCTGTATCTTTATTTCTGATTCCTGTGCCTAGCATGTAATCATAACCATAAACAGTTGTCATCAAGTCAGCTCTGACTCATGGTGACCCCATGTGAATCAGAGTAGAACCGTGCTCCACAGAGTTTTCAATGACTGATTTTTCGGAAGTAGATTGCTAGGTCTTTCTTCCAAGATACCCCTAAACCCAACCAAACCCCACTGCCGTCGAGTCGATTCATACTCATAGCAGCCCTATAGGACAGAGTAGAACTGCCCCATAAGATACCTCTGGGTGGACTCAAACCTCCAACTTTTCGGTTACTAGCTAAGCACGTTAAGTGTTTACACCACCCAGGGACTCCTACACATGTAACAAAAAAAAAAAAGCAGCACTCATTAAATGCTGTTGAACATATAAAGGAATATAAAAGGCTTCCAGAAGACATGATGGGGATGTTCAGGCAGGAAGTGGTGGAGGGGTTCAAGCATGGGATGGAGGATGTCAGTCCAGACGTCGTGAGTCCTTCTGGCTCTGACAGCAGACGGGTCTCCAGCTGTTGCAGTGGTAAGCAATGAGAAGTCTAAAGAAAGTAAAAAGCAGATTGAACTGAAGGAAGGTGTTGGGAGAACTGAGTTCAGCACACAGATCTGCCACTTAGCCACCGTGCCCAGGGGCAAATTGCTTGCCCTCTCTTGGCCTCAATTTTCTTCAGCAGTAAAACGGAAAAAAATACCTTACTACATGGGTCCCCTTCCCTTTTCCCCTTCCATTCCTTGCTGGAGTCAGTGCTGGGGACTCTGTGTAAATCCAGCCTAGTGTACAAAGAGGGCATGTGGAGGGATACGAATCATCGAGTCCCATCCTGTGCTCTGAACCATAGGTTGGGGGACTGATGCCCTGGCTCTGCTGCTGTCTCCCAGGAACCATGGGTCTCTTCTCTTCTACAGGGAAAAGCAGCTAATCCTCCCTGTGAGAATCAGATAGAATGTGGTTGTGTGAACCCTGCAGAGAGGAGGCAGAATTGTCTTGGGGGAGGTAGCAGGGCAGGGCCTTGTGGGGAGGCACTGGACTGAGGCTCAGATGAGCCGCAAACCTTGTTTCCCTCTGGTACTGGCTTTATTGCTTTGAGCAAGAAATTTATCCTCTCTGCCTTACTGTCCTCATCCATAAAATGGGAATGATAACAATACCAGCATTCCAGAATTGCTGGAGGGGCTCAGTTGAGGTATAGTGTGTGAAAGAAGTGCCATGGCAAGCAGATGCCTAGGAGTCTGGTCCCTGTAAAAACTCTCTGGTCACTCTAGGCAAACTCTTCCTGCTCTTTGGATGTTGATTTTTGTTCCTTCACATTTATTCCAAGCTGTCAGAAATTCTGATGTTAGGTGCCGTCCATTTTGGATTTATAGCAATCTCGTGACAGAGTCGAACTGCCCCTTAGGGTTGCCTAGCCTGTAATCTTTACGGGAGCAGATTTCTAGGTCTTTTCTCTTGTGGAGCTGCTGGTGGGTTTGAGCCAGCAACCTTTCAGTGAGCAGAAGAGCACTTAACTGTCACACGGCCAGGGCTCCTTCAGACATTGGTATCTCCAAGAATTAGGATGGACACTGCCCTCTATCCAGGATACTTCTGGCCCTGAGTTGCAGTAATTATTCTTTTCATCCCGGCGTGGGGGTGGGGAGAGCTCAGGCATAGACTGAGCTCTAGGTCGGACTGGGCAACCTGTGTACCCCAGGCCCCACCCCCCCATCCCTCCCGCAACAGCTCCAGACCACGACACCCCATCCCTGAGTGGCTCTGCCTTACAGTGTCATGCACAAGCTGATTCGGTTCTTGTTACAGCTCTGTTGCAGCTTGTTGCGATCTGGTGGCCGCAGGTCTACCGCCTCAGCCCGGGAACTGGAAGACATCTAAGTATATAAAAAAAAAAAAAATTATATATAGACAGACTTTTTTCCTCTCAGCAATAGCTTCCTGTCTCTGCCACACCAGCAGGCCCCTTGACTGCCACCTACCGGCTCTTCAGACTTCCTTGACCTTCCTCTTGTGGCTGATTTAGCTTGTTGCTTGTTCTCCATCTGCAGACACTGTAATTCATTTCAGAACTGTCCCTTGTTGTAGCAAAGGAGATGCCCCCCTCCCCCCATCATTCTATAAGCTATGTTTCCAGCCTGCAACTTCCTGGCTAGTGCTTTCCTCTTTATGGCATTTAACTTGAGCTTATAATTGTCCTGCCCTGGGGAAAATGTCTACACTAAACATGGGGACAGATGGGGACAGATACTGCAGTGTAATCTTTAGGGTGGAAACTGTTGTTTAGGGGGGCAGAAGCACCCAGAAGGAGCTGGGGAGCTGTTTCATGAGGTTAAGACCCTGGTCTTGTTAAGACAGAGACCAAGTTTAACTCTTATCTAAACCAGAGTAAATATCTTCAACTGTGGGGCCTCTGTAGGCAAAGGAGCGTCAAGGGCTTTATACTTGTGTGGTCAACCATTGTAAATGAATTTACACTGTCACAGGCTTAGTGTACAGTGAAAACTGGAGGGCCATTACACAACTCACACATAACTGTCCTTTAAAACCAACAGACTTAAGTCTTTTGCTTTAAAAAAAAAAATTATCGAAAGGCTTGACAGTGCTTTCTCAGTGCAACACTTACCTCTTATCTCCATTCCTTTGCAGTGAGGAAGAGGAGGCTCGCAGACTTGACTGGGCCCATCATTCCCAAGTGCAGGAGTGGCATCTAGTGCGTGGAAGCGAAAATCATGCCTTTGAACTGGACATGTTCTACCGATAATCTGTGCTCTGCCGGGCAAACCAGAAGGCAAAATGCCGGCACAAAATCCTTTTGTGGTTCAGTTCTTCATGCACTAAGGTTTTAGGTTAACTAGTGGTTGTAGTGGAAGTTTTTATAAAATATGGTTAATGTGAAGTTTTTCTTTAGTCACAGAAGTTCAGTCTAGTTATTATTTTAAAACTAAGAAACCCTCAAACCGGCAGATCTTACTGAAGATGGAGTTACATTGACTTAACCCCAGGAGCCCAGTTTCAGTGGCCTTGCTATGCGGTGTTTCAGGTGTGTAACACATGAACAAACAGCACACTCTTCCACAGGATTCTAGAAGCCTTATGAAATACTTTATTACAAATTTGATCTTAGCTATTTAGCAAATAGAAATATTTTTATTAACCCTTTTTTAAAAAAAAATTCTTTAATTCAAGATTAAAGTTGCCGAGTTGCTTAATGGATCAGGAACACAATATTTCCCCTCAAGAAAAAGACTGAAGCCACAGAGCTCTGCCAGGAATCAAAGAACAGGAGATTGTTTTGCTGGGTGTAAGGAAATGACAGGAAAAGCCAGTGGTGAAATTTCAAGTTTCGAAAACCATCTTTCCTTACCAATCCCAGGCAACAAACACTTCCCTGAGTGTTCTTTATGAACGTCTGACATTTAGTTACAATTTAATACTGGAGTCAGAAAAGACTTTCCTTACCAAATGCCAACCTTATGATGGATGGGAAAACCTACAGCCAAATACTTGAAAACACCTTTCTGTATTGCACAATGGGCAAAAAGGAGAAATTAGAGCATGGCTTATGTGACGTAAAACACTAGAAGGATAAACTTACAGTTCATTGTGGCTATTATGGTGTTAGCATGGCCAAGCTTATGAACTTCAACTACCTATCTCATCATGTATTATTAAACAAGCTATCACTGATCTCAAACCTGTAAATTAAGTCTCTGAAGGACAGTGGTGAAGAAAATCCAGATACTAGCAAATCAGGAAATCCTGGCCAAACCATCCAAAGATGATTACTCTGAAAATGTAATTTTGGTATTTCTGCTATATCCCTTTTTAATGTCATGTGCATCTCTTGGGATCCAGCAAAAATGTTAAGCCATAACGCCCTTGTGCCTTTTAATTAACCACAGTGCCAGTTAAACTAGTACTTCTGTTGCTTTGGGGAGTTTTTTTTCATGTGTAATTCAATAAATCTTATGATAAAGGACCAGGCCAAAGAGCTGATGAGCAGAGACTAAGCTGCAGAGCACTGAGCAAAAAGGCTTTTGATGAGAAAGGGAAAATCCTGTGCACTGAACTGTAACGGTATGGACAGTACAGGGTAACAAGGTGGAGCCAGGCCTCACCACTATGGAAGAGGGTCGACCGAGGCTGCGGAGGGGCCCGGGACCGGCACCATTCTGCAGGGAAGGCCATCCCCACTGGCTTCTCCTTGAAACACAATTGCAGCTGCATTTTGCATCACTGGAAACTGCAACATAATATTACATCTGTTGGTCTGTGCATGGCTGTGTATATATTTCTTGGAACTTGTGGGACACGGACATGGCCTTTAGGCAAAAGTGCCCAGCGTGCTGGCCAAAAGCCTGGGCAGCCACGACAGTGCTGAATGACCTCACTAAGAATGTGTCTTCTTACATCCCATGTGCTAATCTAAAAACTGCTGCCCAAATGTCAGCGTCATCAAGCCTTATTTGAATCTATCAAAGAGAATACCTAAAAGTTAACAGTCTGGGTGCTGGGAGAAGTAGGGACTACTGGGAAAGACCTCTCAGAGAAAACAAATCAGTAAACAGTAAAGGTGGACCTCATCCTTAAGGCCATCTGCTCCATCAGATAAGCTGTTGGTCTAGATCAGAGGCTGGCAAGCTTTCTCTGTACAAGGCCAGATGGTAAACGTTTAGACATTGTGGGCCACACAATCTCTGCTGCAGCTACTCCACTCTGCTACTGTAGTGCAAAAGCAGCCATAGATCATATGCAAAGGAATAGAATGGATGTGGCTGTGTTCCAGTAAAAATTTATTTACAAAAACAGGAAGTGGGCCAAATGCCATGCCCTAGACCCCTGGTCTAGATGCTCTCAGGCTGTCAGAGAAAAGATGGTGGCAGGGCTGGGTGGCAGATGGCCTAAATGGCCTGGTTCAGAGAAGTCCACTCCCAGGGTCACAACTTTCACATTTTTGCTACTAAGATTGGCAGGTTTGATGACAAGAGCAGTGTCTACCAACAGACCTGTTACATGGCAGAGAAAGGGCATAACATGGTCACCAGGCTCAAGACTCTATCCTTCAGCAGCTATGGGATCCCCCACAGCTCACCATTTTACTGTACTTTAGTATCTTCTGAGTCAGAATATCTCAGGTAAGTGGTCAGATAGCACCCAACTCCCTCTCCCCTCCCCCTGTGAAGTGTAGGTGCCCAATATGGTGACCAGTTGGCCCTGGTGGCATTGGCCAGCACTGAAGTTCTCCAGTTCTCTGTTGCTGCAGCCTTGATATTCTCCTATACATGGATGCCCCAAAGCTAGCTTTGTGAAGGATTGGGGAAAATGCTGAAGGTGCTGCTCACATAAGCAATTGTTCATCTTCACCAACATCGGGTCCTGGCTCTCGGTTCACAAGGAGTCATGCCTGCAGTGAAAGTTCCCTGGGTATGCGTGGCCGTCGGGCTGTACACTCACATTCCTCTTTAAAGCTGTTCTGCGCTGGGCTTGAAGCCTGCCTGCTCCCTTTGTCCTGACATGTGACACAACAGGCTGTGAACCCCTGTCCTCGGCAGGCAGGGCAGGACAAGACGAGTTGGCGGCACTTGGGAGTTGAACAGAGTTTATACTGGTCCCACTGGACTCCACAGTATGAACATTCTGGGAAAGCAAGGAAAACCCTTGTTAAAAGCATGTGCATACACACATACACACACACACGTACATGTAGACAGGAACTTCTCTAGTTCCCAAATATAGCTCTTAGCTCACCAGAATCTAATATATCCTGTTGGACCTGGGGAAATTTCTAAATAGTCTCTCTTCTAACAAAAAAATGTGCTCCCCCAAACTTTTTTTTTTTTTGGAGGGGAAGGGCGCTTCTGGGAATTTTCTTTATGATTCCGGCACCTACTAACCCAGTTTTCTTTTCCCATCCAGAGCACAGGTATTACCGTTCCTCTCTCGTTAGTAGTTCCAAAGCTGACATAACGGCCCCTTGTTAAATGATCTTCTTCCTTTAGATCATTCCCTTTTCCAGGAGGGCAACATAGCAGAATACAGACCGTCCCATACCTACATTCGACATTGCAGGTCCCATCTCACTCACTCTCTTCTCTAGGCCTGAGACTTCCCTGCTGTTGCTAGGGTACCTGATAACCTAATTCTGAATACTCACATTATCTCCCCTCTTAGCCTGTGTTTCCCCTGCTGACTTCCTGTTACCATTGATAACACCTTCTTCAAATCTCCTTACCTTGCTGATTTAAGCTACCTTTCGGCCTTCTTTCTCCCCTTCACATTCACATGCAGGCACCCATTAAGTCCTACCAATATTTCTTCTGAAAAAATCCGTCAAATCTACTCTTCCTACTTATTTATAATTTATACTGCATCTAGCTCCAACACAGGTCTGTCAGTAAGAGACACAAATACAAGACCATCAAAGCAAATAAAAAGACCAAGAAGGAAGGGAGGAAGACAATCAAATGCATCTTATTCATTGTCTGAATGGTAACTCACTTTCGGTCCCTGATCATAGGAATTCTAGAAAATTGCAACAGACACTAGTGTTGACTGCTTGCGACCGTTTCATCTCCAAACTGTGGCACACAGGGGAAGCGCAGGGGCCACTTTTCCATCCTTCTTCTGTCACTGGCTGCCCTCATCTGGTACCATACTTCGGCGCAAACTCAACACTGTGGTCAAACCGCAGGCTTCCTGTGGCCATCACTTCCTGTGGCCACTCCTGCTTCTAGCCTGGGCCCTAGATTCAGCTCCCACCTTAGAATACACCACCCACTCCTCAAAACGTGCATGTCATGTGTGTCCACAAACCATCTAAACTCGGGGCTCTTATAGTTTTATGAGCCATGGATTTATTTGGCAGTCTGGTGAATCCTATGGGCTCCATCTTAGAAAAACGGTTTTAAATGCATAAAATATACAGAATTACAATGGAAATATGTTATATAGAAATACAAAAATATTTTTGAAATTTGTGAGATAGTAAAATATGTGCTTCTTTATTAACACATTAAATAAGACTCGGTGCTAGCTTCAATAACTATTTCAATTTTGAAGCAAAGATGAGTATGAATGCTATTTTGAGATCTATGCAGTAAGTGTACTGTGGTATGAAAACACTGTGATTTCTATTGATGGCAAAGTCACAGGTACATCCAACATGACTGGTTTGTTGTCTACATTCAAAATTGAAGGAAATACTACATTTTAGTGAGAGGTTATAGAAAAGAAAGCTATGATTATTTTCCCTTCCAAATTCACAGACCCCCTCTAATATCTATATACTGACCCCAGGCTATGACCCCTGACTTGGACTATTAGTCCAGCTCTTAGCAGGTAGGCAGGGCAAGTGAGATGATTCTGATTTTAAAGGACTGGCCCAGGTCCCAGCCAGTAAAGGCAAAGCCAAGATGCCAACCCAGGCCTCCTGACTCCTGATCCGGGGCTCTGTCTGCTCCACTGTTGTATCTCCAATTTTGCTGGCAAAATTCTAGTACTTCTTTTCCCTGCTTTATTCTTCAGATAATGAGTACCGGCCTGCTTTCCCTGTGTAGCTCCTTTAGAATGCTTAATACAAAGAGTATCTGATTATCAGTTTGGGTTCTGGTTCTGTGCTGACCCACCTGACACTACATCACTGTTGTAGGAAAGGGCAAAGCGCTCATCAAAAACAAACAACTTCCCTTTGTAAAAACCATCAGGAAACTCTTCCAGGTACTTGTGGATGCCACCTTTGAGCTGGAACACTTCTTTGCACACTCCCTATGTGTGAAAAAAAAAAACAGGACATTTGGAGAGACAAGCAGAGACCAGGAAGAAGCTCCACGGAGGAGTAGAGAATCCCTCTCTGTCAGCAGGGCTCCTGGTCCTGGTCCATTAAGGCCTATCACTGAGACACTGAGGAAGTGCTGACCAAGGAGGTCAAGGAAACAACAGTCCAGATCCTGCCTACTAGGGGGATGGGTGATGGCAGCAAGCAGGGCCTTCACCTTCTAGATCCTTGGAAGCCCAACTATTTTTGCTGTAGCCTAAATATAGGAAGACACCTGTTGGGATGTGTAATGTCACTGAATTTGCTCTTCTCAGGATCGAGCAAAAGGATAAGGGGCAGGGAGATATTAACTAATCTTTCCTTTTTATACTTGATGAGTCTTTAAGACCATTAAGTGCTTTTCACATTTTGAGATTTAAGAACCTCAGATTTCATACTTAAAGACTCTAAGCTGAACCCAGACAAGGAGAAAATAAACCCTGTGGCTGGCTGGGGGTGTGGGAGGGTGCAGAGGTGGGGGATGGAAAGTTCCACTCACGCTGTTGGTGGAGGCTTCATTGCCTCCACGACTCACCTTGGCTTTGAGGTAGGCTGAACCCCGCTCACAACGAATGCCCCCAGTGCAGTACATCAGCACCCTCTTCTCTCTGAAAAGCTCTAGGTTTTTGTCAACATAGCTAGGGAAGTAACTGAACTTCCTGATGTCTGGGGCTAAGCAGCCCTGGAACCGTCCCTACAATAGAGGAGCAGAAGGAGAATAATCAGAAAAATATACCTGGCATGAATAAAGCTTCCACCTGTGTCAAACAACTCCAGTCTTGACCAGGAAGCAATTGTTAGTGGCTGTTCTCATCACTCTGACCTTTCAACTTCGAGATCTACAATTCACAAACAAGGACGGATGGGTTGTGGGTCTCCTCGGGGGAACTGGAGAGGCTGCCCAAAGCAAACTTTACAAGGCCCTTATCAGCTACATATGTCAAGGGTAGGTTCATGGGAGCCAAAAAGTATATCATGTGCCAAGGTGTTTGTAATTCACACTCTCACCAGATCCTGAGTTCAAAGGCTTGGGTTTTCTCTGAAACTGTGAATACTAGGAGGAGATCCATGTGACTGAGCCACAGATGGGCACACAGCTTCCCCCGGGAAACATGCCATGCTGTGCAGAGGGGGAGACCTACCATTTCACTGAACTCAAGCCTGGTTCATACTTACTATTTTGCTTTCATAGAAATTTCTGCAGTCCAGTAGGATAGTATCACTTTGTTCTTGATTTGCCAGAGTTAAAAAGTTTTCTACTTCTTTATGAAATTCACCTGGGGATAAATGGATTCCTAAAATCAAATTAAAAAATTATGTTAAGAAAAACAAACAAAAAAACTCCAAAAAACAAAATCAAAATTGGACTAACCTGTGCCTTATTTGTATCCACCTGAACCTTTTCTCTTCATAAACAACAAGTATTTCTGAAAATAACACTATTTGATGATCACGATGAAACAATTTAGTAATTCCAGGTACCCTCAGTCTCCCTCCTCCCAAGATGAACACTATGGAGACCTGGCGGTTTAGAAATAATGAATCAAATAATTTTGCATCCTCATACTTGGCTCCACAAGACAAATGGGATCTAAATTGCCATGTGGGTTTACTGGTCCACTGTATGGGCACTAGTGGGTCAGGAAATGGCCACTATTCTATTGTCACTGCTATTCTATTGTTACTGCATATGGAGGGGAGCCTGAGCAGGTATGTGCTTAACTAAAGGCCTTGTAAACTGTTCTATACCAAGGTCAAGCCCAAGTTCAAGGCTAAAAACCTTGGTGTAGGCAGGTGTGGGCATAAAGTTATGGAATAAAGTTGAAATATATATTTTTAAAAATACAAGAGAGATAAGAAGAAAGGTCTATGTTTCTGTACATAAGTAAAAGAGAGGGTAGGAGGGCTTGGCAGCAGAAATAATATAGACAAAGAAGGAAGAGAGAAAGAAGGATGAAAAAGCTGTAATATTGAGGAGAAAAAGGAGATGAAGAAGATCAGTAAAATGCAAGGGGACTAAAAAGAGGGACCATAAGTCTGGTGAGGCTCTTTGCCTCAACTCCCCAGGACACAAATATTCCCGTACCTTTGGGGGTCCAGACATCTCAGTAGATTGTGGGAAACTTCTGCAGAATTTAGCAATGCAGGGTTACTACACCTTGTGGGTGGGGGCTCTAGTAACTTCAGCCGCTGTTCACGATGGAGCTCACAGCACCAAAGGACCCTCATTCTGCTCAGGGATGAATCCCAGCAACCACCTGAAACTGCTCCATGCCCAGGTGGGGTTAGAGCATGGCGGAGTAATCGGGATTCCTACCTGCCCAACCTAGGATTGTAGGAAGAATGTGATGAGGCCAGATTCCATACAAGTTACTGGCAGATGCTTAAATGGACACCCAATAGTGGGGGTGAAAACCAAACCAAACCCACTGCCATCGAGTCAATTCCAACTCACAGCAACCCTACAGAACAGAGTAGAACTGCCCTCATAGGGTTTCCAAGGCTCTAAATCTTTACAGAAGCAGACTGACAAATCTTTCTCCCATCGAGCAGCTGGTGGGTTCAAACCACCGATCTTTCGGTTAGCAGCCGAGTGAAACCACTGTGCCACCAGGGCTCCTTTGGGGGTAAAAAAGGGTGGGTCAAAAATGCAATGAGAAGGAAGGAAAATCTGCTAAAACTCTGCTCTCAGGGAATCTGTTTCCGCTGTGGCTATTAACGCTGCTGCTCCACCAACCTTGAGGCCTGAGGTTCCTTAAACAACCTGGCTCCAATGAAAGTAGTAGAGCACTGCCTGGAGCCTGCTCTCCCCTAAGGTCCTGAGCAATGCCCTGTAGGTGCAGGAATAGCTGTCTGTAGTCATACCGCCTCCTGCTAAGACTGGGACACAAAGCAGACACAGTTCCTCTTGGCCCTTATCTCCTCACGTGAGCCTCTTCTCCCAGATGCTTGTATCTTACTCCCATTTACCTCTTTCAAAATATTTACATATTAAAAACTGACAGTCAAGTAGACCTATGTGCCTCTTAATTAAAGAAAATGATACTACCTATGAAGTAATCTTGTAAAAAAACAAAAAACAGAAAAAAGGAAAAGCAAGAACAAAATCAAACCTGAATCTCATCAAGCCTCCAGATCTGGTCTGTCTAGTATGGTGGCCAGTAGCCACATGTGGCTACCAAGAACTTGAAAGGTGGCTAGTCCAAGCTGAGTTGTGCTATAAAAGGGTAACACACATACTGGACTTCAAAGACTTAGTATGGAAAAAATATACATAAACTATCTCATTAATAATTTTTATATTGATTAGATGTTGAAATGATAATATGTTAGATATACTGTGTTAGAGTATATTATTAAAATTAATTTCACCTGTTTCACTTTACTCTCTTAAATGTGGCTACTAAAAAAAAAAAAAAGCTACTAGAAAATTAAAAATTACATATGTGGCTCACATATTTCTACTGGGCAGTCTTGCTCTAAATCTACCTACCAATTTATGGAAAATACAGAGGACAGAGGAAGAAGTTAAACACCATGGAGATACAATCAGCATAATCCAGATTGTGGGAAACTCTACAGCCAAATGACACAGTTCCTTCAAAAAATAAGCTACAATGGGGGAAAAAAAGATGGAGGGGAATCTATAGGTCAAAAGAGACAAAGAGGTGTATCAATGAATTACAATGCATAGATCACATTTAAATGCTTATAAAAACAAACTTTGAAAACACTATGAGAACTGAGAATTTTGAACACTGAAATGGACATTTGATAATTTTAAAGAATTACTGTAAAAATGTTTTAGATGTGATAATGGTTTCACAGTTTTTTTTTTTTAATGATATGACAATATCAACTAAGATATTCATACATGAAATGACATGATGTTGGTGATTTCCTTCAAAATAATCCAGAATAGGGGAAGTTGGTAGGGGTACAGATGAAAGACGTTGACCATGAATTGGTAATTGAGAGATAGGTACATGAGAGTTCACTGTACTATTTTCTTCTCTTTTTCTGTCTGAAAATTTGCATAGTAGAAAGTATTTAAAAAATAAAACTTCCACAAAACAAATGTTTTTCAATCCTCTATAGTAACCACGGAGGGAGGGTGGGGGAACATTCTACAGCACTTGGAAACAAACTGTTTAGGTATTAAAAGCCACTTGCTTCCTGTAGCAAAAAGCCTGTTTTATTCTGCTGAAGAACTCTTTAGAAGTAATTATTATATTCTTCCCAAACTGATATCTTTGGAAAGAGAAAACAACTTGAAATCATCATCAAGAACAACTAAGATAGGACATTCAATGGGGAGTCTTCAGTTACCACAGCACCAAAGAGAAGAACCAATTCACGCACTGAATGGGCCCAAGTATTAGCCACCCACAGCTATTTCAGAGAGAGGATTCATTACGACTCGCTGATCAGAGTTCACATTTGTCTCTCTATTAAGTTTTGTCCCTGTGAAGAAAAGCACAATCCTTCTAAAAGCAGACATACCAGGCTTCTTGTAGGAGATCTTACTGGGGCTAATCCCCATGGGCACGATTTCTTCAAATACACCAACACGCAATTCTGGAAAACAGTGAGCTCCTCCTTTGCTGGTCTGACCAATGAGAAACAAAAACAGAATACAGTCTTCTTCTCCCACCCCCAGGTATAAGACAAGTGACAATACAAGAGTTATGGCTTGTTCTGTAATAATGATAATTGTAATCTTAAGAAGCCTCAAATGAGGAACTACTCAATGGCAAAAGGGGACTAAGTCTAGAATGTTCCAGATCGTTCAATATTAATAAATATTTGTTGCATACCTACCATCTCCAGGGATATAAAATAGAAAAGCTATTTCTATAGCTATACGCATTTATAAACCTGAAACACCACTGAGCAATTCCAACATGTAATTGTGTCCCAGCTTTTGTTCCAAAGCAATGATCTTTCTTTTCCTGTTGTTACCAGCATTAACATTAGCAAGGTGTTTCCCATCATCTATTTATATTTAGCTATTATACTCCATGTATCATCTGTTATGATAAAGAAGAAAGCCACTCAAACAAAACAGCTCAGCTATGAAAGCAACAGCCAAGTGGTCTCCCAAGTGAGCAAACATGCCCCAGTTATAGAGTCCTAGGTTGTGTAACCTCTAAGGTCCTTGTTTTGTAAGAAGGGAGACGAAGGTCCAAAGAAGCCACTAATTTGCCTAAGGTCACATGGCTACTCAGTGGAAGAACTGGGATGAGCATTCCAAGTGTGTGGCCCCATATGCCTTCTATTATTGCTCTTCCCTCATAACATAATGGGGAAAGGGCATTTACCTGGTACTGCTTATTTCTCTACATTGACTTCCTCTTCAATAACCTGGAGGGAGGAGAGGAACTGAGGCAGCAGACAACTCTAGACGCATTTTATTTTCAATTTCTCTTACCTTAAAATCATCCTTACACAGGTAGTCCTTAAACAATGGGCAGGAAAGCATGACTTCCACATAGAGTCTGGTAGCCAATTTGCTTCCACCAACTGTCCCATTGATTCCTTCTTTAGCGATTCGAACCTAAGATACAAGATGGTGAGAGAAAGGGAAGAGAGCCCATTCTTAGCTTAGCTATGTTTCTAGGGCTGAACAACAGGCTCATATGTGTCAATGAGTATAGCAGGAAAAGCAGACACACTGCTGTAGACACCAAAATGTGACTGGATAAAGATACCTGTGTTTTTCTAAAATGGCACTGTCCATAGGGCCAGTACAGATGAGGTATTCAGATAATGTGTGCTGAGCAAGAAAATGAATGAATGAAACCTCTAGAAAGCCCCATTTGCTCCGGAGCTCCTGTTATCCAAGGGCCAAGGAAGTGAATTTGAGCTCTACCTACTTCAGGTAGTATAACAGAGTCTTCCACAGAGGTCAGCAGATCTAGGATCAAAATTCAGTTCTGTCACTTACTTGCCATGTGGCCCTGAGAAGGTTAATTTACTTCTCTGAACCTCAAGTCTTCATTTTGAAAAAATGGGGGTAAAAGACCATCGGCAATGAGAAAACTGCTAAAGAAACATTACCCGAGTCCTAAAGCACAGAGCAAATACGAGGGCGTGGAATGCGTGTGAGTACATCTCTGCAGTGTTTGGGGGAAAGCCCACCACCAGAAACCCTCCCATTGGAATGCAGGTTGCAGGAGGGTATGTGTCCGTTTTGCTCACTGTTGCACACCCATTCCTACAGCAGTGCCGGCCACATAGTAGACACTCAGCACATACTTGCTGCAGCAATGAATGTGTATCCACATCGAGAGATCTTTGTTTCTTAAACCCCGTATTCTCTTTGACATGCTTCACCATGGGGGCATTAGAACCTGGGTCACAAGCCTACCTTAAGGGGTCATGCTCTGGCAGACCTACAAGGCTGACTGTTTCGGTATTAAAAAGTCCTTTAGCTGGGTTTAAAGATGTATCATCTCTTCAGGGAACTATGATCTCTAGAGAAAGTACAGCACTATGTGCTATCATGGCATTCTCTGAAAAGAGAAGCAACTTAAGGCTCCTCGGAAGAAAGGCCTGGTGATCTGCTTCTGTAAAGATTACAGCCAAGGAAACTCTATGGAGCAGTTCTACTCTACGATACATGGGCTGCCACGCGTCAAAACTGACTTGATGGCAACAGGTTTTTTTTTTTTTTTTTATAAATATAGAAAAATACAGCAGAACCCATAGAGGGGTCAAGAAATCCACTCTGAAATTGTTTCTGGCTGGCAGGCTACGACAAAGAGATACATACTTCTATGCAGCTGTCTTTTGAGTAGGGTAATCCTTCCCTGTGTTATTTTTTCATCTCAGAACACAAAAAACAAACACATCTACTTCCTACATAGTGAGGGCAGAACAATCTCTAAGCTCACATACTAGACTTTCAATCCCTGGGATTCTTCAACACAAATACTCCAAAGTAGCTCTTGGAGAACAGTAATAGCTACCATTTACTGAGCATCTACCTGAGAAAGGAGCTTCACATTGTAATTCTGAAAGGTATCATAATCCCCACTTTACATAAAAGGAAATGGAAGATCAGGGAAGTGAGGACACAGAGTTGGTAGGTGGTGGATCTGTATTTAAAACCATATTCTTCTGGGTCAAATCCTCTAATTTTTCCTTTATATCAAAGCCTCTGATGGTTCCCTGAAATTCCTTGAGGTAGTAAAGAATGGATAGCAATAGGGATCAGAAGCTTCTCTCCATAATTCCTGGATTTTCAGGTTCTTCTTTCCCCTACCTAAGTGCCAATATTCTAGCAAATCTCCTGCCATCAAAAAACTATCATAGTAAACTGGGCAGATATTGTTGAAGTCTGGCAATTTGGAGCCGAGCTCTAGGCAGGTGCTGCCACCTTTTGCCGGGGACCTTCACTGCTAATTCCCCTCCTGGACTGGGCCAAGGATAAAAATTTGCCACCTAAACCCAGAAAAGGGATTGATTTCATATTTTGCATGTTCAGTTTTACCGTTGAGTATATCCATCTTTCAAGGCATAAAGTTCTTTGAATAGAGATGGTAATATTCATTCCACAAATTTTTTTTTTTTTTTTAACTAAGTACCAGGAATTGCGTTAAGGGTTCCTGCCCTCTTGGGGTCTACAGACTAATAGAGATCACAGATAATTAAGATAAAACTCACAAACTGACAAGTGCAAAAATAATAACTACAAGACAATACTGAGAGAGTGTAATGGGAAAAATGAATTTAGACTGACGAGTTAGGAAAGTCCCTTTGAGGAAGTCACATTAAAATTGAGAACTGAAGTGTGAATAAAAATTAGGAGAAACAGAATGGGTGTAGGAGTTCCTTGAAGACAGTCCTCAGGTAAAAAGACCCAAAGGCAAAAAAGAACTTGGTGGGTTTCAGCAAATGAAAGACCATGTCGCTGGAGTGTAATGAATGAAGAATGGTCAGAGATCTGCGGAAAAGACAGGAAGTGGCCAAATCATGGAGGAACTTAAGGGCTTATAAAAGATTTTGAGTATCACTCTGAATGTGCTGGACAACCGTTGGAAGATTTCGACCAGGGGGTCGATATGATTTTCCCTTCTAAGATCATTTTGGCTGCCGTATGGAGAACGGGTTAAACAGGCGGCGGGCAAGGACGGAAGAACAGAAAGTAGTTTGGAAGCTCCTGCAGTGGACTAGCTAAGAGAGTAGTGGCCTGGCCTAACATGGTGCAGTGGAGAAGTGGAGTCAAAGGATAGTTTATAAGTAGAAATGGCAGGACTCGGTGACGGACTAAATGAGGTAAATGAGGTTTTCTGTCACCACGTTAAAAAACTTGGTTGTGGAAAGTATCACTGCCTGATCAATTGGCTGCCTCAGGAAATTAAAACCTGGGACATGTGTGGAAAAGATTAGGTATAAGACAGTATGATGCTGGAAACCAGAGGGGATCTCAAAGGGAACCTAGCTTATTTACGATTTAAATTAAAAAATAATAAAAGTATTTACATATATGTGTGTATATACTATACATATACCTACACCAAAAAGTCCTTGATGACTAAATACATACGTACATTATGCATACATATAAAATCATGGAGAATAGTTTAGAAAAATAAAAAGAAAATAAAAACGATCCCTAATCCTGTCAGGCAGAGAGAACCATTACTAACATTTGGGTATCTTTACACGTACACTTACATACACATAGGATACTTATGGTTCTGTTACCAACATGTATTCATTCCCTTTATTCAATGTTCCACGTGTTTACTGAGTGTCATTATTTGCTAAGCCCTGTTCTAGCACTGAAAATACATCAGTTAATTAAGACAAAGTTTCTGTTCTCATGAAGCTGTAAGGGAAACAGATTATAAAGAAGTAAACAGATGTTATACATTCAAGTAGTGATCAATTCTTTTGGAAAAAAAAAACATAGTTCATAAAGTTATGTTCTACATCCTAGTTTGGTTAGTACTGTCTGGGGTCATAAAAGTTTATGAGCGGCCATGTAAGATACAATTATTGGTATCTACTCCTCCGGAGTAAAAGAGAAACAAGGAAACCAAAGACTCAAAGAAGAAACTAATCTATAGGACCAACAGTCTATGCGAACCATGGCCTGAGACCAGCAGAACGAGATGGTGCCTGGCTACTACTACTGACTGTTCTAATCAGAGCCACTATAGATGGGCCCTGATAGAATGGGAGAAAATGTGGAACAGAACCTCAAACTGCTTAAAAAAAAAAAAAAAAAAGACAGACATACTGGAGTTGTTGAGACTGGATGACTCCCTGAGACTATTCCCAAGATACTCTTCAAACCCTGAACCGAAACTAACCTGGGTTCCCCTTGTATCTAACAAACTGGCTCAAGAAATAATGAATATCACTCATAGGTGCTATGCTCCTCTAAAAAAAAAAATCACCTTTATGAGACCTAACAGTCAACCAAAACCAAACCAAACCCGTTGCCATCAAGTCGATTCCAACTCACAGTGACCTTACGGGACAGAGTAGAACTGCCCCATAGGGTAGGTTTCCAAGGAGTGGTGGAAGATTTGAACTACCAAGCTTTTGGTTAGCAGCTGAATTGAACTCTTAAACACTGTGCCACGAGGGCTCCAAACATTCGAGTTACTTTAAGACAAAGATGAGAATGTATGGGGGCAGAGAAGCTAATCAACGGAAATGGAACAGCCAGAATGGAAATAACGAGAGCATTCACACGTTGTGAAGAACGTAACCAATGGCACTGAACAACTTGTGTAGAAATTGTTGAATGGGAACCTAAACTGCTGTGTAAACCTTCAACGAAAACACAACAAAATGTTATTTTTAAAAAAAAAAGCAGGGGAAGGGGGTGATGAGGATTGGAGAGAGAACGACATTAAGTGCTGAGGAGGTGACAGCCAAGCAGAGACCTGAAGTGACGGACAGTGAACGGGCACAGCAAATGTCCACACTCTCAGATGGTAGGAGACCCTGGCACGTTCCAGGAAAAATACGCAGTAGCTTAGAATCACACCTTTATGTATAATTTTGTAGAATGCTTTTTTAGTTAACACATCGTGACCATTTCTTTATGCCAGAGGTTGGCAAACTATGCCTGTTTTTGTACGTTAAGTTTTATGGGAATGTAACAATACCTATTCTTTTATATATACAGCAAAAAATTACATAATTTCATGATAAAATGGCAGTGTTGAGTAGTTTTAACAAAAACCATCTGGCCTGCAAAGCCTAAAATAGTTATTATCTAGCCCTCTACAGAAAAGGTTTCCCGCTGTTTAATGCCCCACGGGATTTTGCTAATTCCCAAGAATCTAACAGAGAATCCTTTTTGTGATGAGTATAGCCTCCGTAATCCAAGTTTGGGAGGCAAGATGAGCCCCGTGAAGGATGAGGTAAGAGAGGCGTTACCTTGCCTGTGAGGTGCAGGTTCTGACACAGAGCTGTCTGCCAGGCACAGATCCAGTGGGGATCCTGCAGGTCACAGTAGCAGTAATAAAGTAGCACCTCCCCTCCGTCAATGCCCTGGCCACTACAAAGAGAAAACCAGAGGGAAAGAACATTTGAAATCTGGCTTAAGAATGTCATAATTCATAGTCACCCACTTATTTATTAAAAAAAAATTTTAATTGAGGCATAATTTACAAGTGAAATGCACAGACCTTAAGTGTATGCTTTTGACACATGCAAACACCTACGTAACTCATGCCTCTGACAAAACTTAGAACATTTCCAACACCTCAAAAAGCTTCCTCTCTCACATTCCCAGTCAAGCCCCCGTCCCCATCAGAAGCAACCTCTGTTCTGCTATCATCATATGAGTTTAGCCTGTTGCAGAACTTCATGTGAACAGAAACAGAAAGTAGTACTCTTTGGCTTCTTTCTCTGCCATCCACTCACACATATGCCTGTGCATCAGAAGTGCCAGCTTTCATACTGCTGGGTGGTATTCTGTATGACTGCACCAGAGTTTATGCGTTCTCTTGTTGATGGGCATCTGCAGCTGTTTTCCGTTTTGGGTTATTATTAAATAAAGCTGTTATGAGCATTCTTGGACAAGGCTTTTTGTGGACTTATGTTCGCATCTCTCTTGGTTAAATACCTAGGAGTGGGCCATAGGCAAGATGTATGATAAACTTTAAAAGGAACTGCCAATCACTCTTCCCAAGTGGTGGTACCATTTTACGTTCTCACCAGCAACGACTGGGAGTTTCAGCTCCTCCACCTCCTCACTCACATTTGGTGGAGGCAGTCTTTTTCATTTTAGTTATTTCAGTATGTGGGTAGTGGTATCTCAATGTAGTTGGAAAAGTCTTTTAAAATCAAACCAAAACTATCAAATGAAAATCTTACCCTATCAGCTTATCAGGACTAAAGCAGCTAATATCAGGGAGCCAAGCAGACACTTCGTGGTCATGAGTGAGGTACTCTTTTAGAAGGTTCCTTTTGTCTGCAGACTTAAGACCCTTTGAGGAGCTTAATGTCACAGCCAGCTGCTTTAAAACAGAAGCAGTTTGGTGACAAATTTCATCGGCATGTTGTGTTGCCACATGTCTATGGATGCTGATCTGGTCCTTGAATAGTTGTTGACAACATTTCCACCATTTTTCCTTACATTCAAAAGGAGATGCTGGAACTTCTTTGGTTTTGACGAAAAGAGCAAATGCCTGCAATTACATTTCAAATAATGTCACTGTTAAATAAGCTTAGGTCTAAGGCTAGTGAAAGTTTCAGTGAAATCCCCTATATTACCTTTCTACAGAGGTTTCTAGCTTTATGTTCGACTCTTTTATAGAATTCCCTGTGAGAGCAACAATTCTCTCATTAGCAAGCTTTAGAAGAGATGACTAGAGAAGCTAAAAAAAAACTGGGTTTTATATTACGGAGGTTTAATAATTCCCAGCATCATAATTTTATTCTCAGAATGCAAACCTATACATCACACTGGAATAGCTATACAATATAGTTTGACATTGTGTTGCTTTCAGCAGCACACATTCTATTACTGGAAAAACATATAGCATCAGAACATCAATACTGATTTTCCACAGCTGGCCCCCTCGCGACTTACCTATTCTCTTCCTCCACACATGCCTGACACATGGCCTAACCCAGACTCCTCACTGTTTCCATTTACCTGTCTTTATTCCTGCTGTTCCCTGTATGCAGAATGCCCTACTCTAGCCTCCCTCTTCTACTGAATTGCTTTTAAACTTTTACTACCTAATCCTTGACTGAAAGCCCCCTTTCTTAACAGTAGACAGCCTGAGGTTCCAAGGAAGGAAAATGACTTAACTGAGGAAATGCAACTGAGACTTAGTTTTTTGTTACTTCCAACCTATTGCCTCTCCTGCAAACTATCTTTTATTGGCTCCATATCAATGAAGAAAGACGGTTTCTGACAAAAAAGGATAAAAGGCACAGAGAACAACATCAATACCATCCCCATCATAACCCAACCTCAGCTATACTCAGTATGCCTGTCCTTTTTCTCAACCAACGGACCCCCACCAACCCACCAGAAGTCTTACCTTACTAGTCAGCAGGGTTTAGGAACAGTTCCAAGTTTGGTCACCTCACTGGATGGCAAGTACCTATTGCCCATCTCTTCTGCTCATGACTAGGTCTCCCGGGTTCCTGGGATTCCTCCCATAACCCCGGGTGGGGAAAGGAATCTAGTCCATCTGTCTAGAATCTGGCTTCCTCAAAGACTGAGCCACACCTGTACCAGGGTCTCATCTCGCCCATGATTGTCCTTTGTCTGGCACTGAATTAACATCACTGGTTAATGATTAGGCCTTATGATGAGTATGGCTAGTCTTACTAGCTCTCCAGTTTCTGGAGGACAAACTTGATGAGCTATTTCTAGATGTACCTGCATTAACTATATTTACATGATCATGAACCATTCATTAGTAGTAATGTTACCTTTTTCTTTGCAAAGGAGTATTTCTTCTTTGTACTGTGATCTAACTCTGCTTTGAGACAGCTACTGGGATCGCTAAGACTTGTGTCTTTTAAATCCAAGTCTGAAAATCTTAAAACACAGGACTCCAGGTCATCTCCTTGGTCTGGTGAAGTGGAAGAAGGCATCTGGTTTGGCTGCAGCAGTGGGGCAGAGATTCCTTTCAGTTAACTACCTCCTAGGATGTAAGCAAGGGAAAACAGCAACGTCAAAGGCTTTGATTACCTCTTGAAGTAAAATTAAAGTTAATAGATCATGCAAATAAGCATGGGCTCTGTAGCCCAACCTATCCATTCATTTGCTTGTTTGTCCAATAAATATTTATTTAACACGTACTCTACACCAGGCACTGTTCTAGACACTGGGGATACATCAGTAAATGAAACGGAAACAGTCTCTGGCTTTCTTAGAGTTTACACTCCAGTGGGGAGAAACATAAGGTAAATGAATAAACTGACAAAATGTTAGGTGGCGAAAAGGGATATGAAAAAAAAAAATAAGCAGAGAAAGGAGACAGACTGATAGAGGGTCCCTTTAAGGCACAGAGGGCAGGAAAAGCCTTTCTGATGCAATAGCATTTAAGGAGAAACCTGAATTAGAGGGTACATGACACCAGAAAAGCACCAGGAACAACCACCATCAGCCAAGCAGTGTGCTAGTACGTTTGGTTATGAACACCGTTGCTTTTTGCCCCCTAATTTCTGAGCAGGAACCCTGGTGGTACAGTGGCTAAAGCACTCGGCTACCAACCAAGATGTTGGCAGTTAGAACCCACCAGCTGCCCCACAGGAGAAAGATGTGGCAGTCTGCTTCCGTAAAGATTTATAGCCTTGGAAATGCTATGTGGCAATTCTACTCTGTCCTACAGGGTCCTTATGATTTGGAATAGACTTGACAGCAGTGGGTTTTGGTTTAATTTCTGAGCTGTGTGAACGCCTTTCCTTAGAGGAAATAGCTAAGTGAGCTCCATTTTAATGAGCCAAAATAAATGTCAAAATTGCTACTGTGGTCAAATCTTAGCAAACTGGACACAGTACAACCAACACACTACATTCTGTCCTTCATAAAACAGACGTTGCAGGCGACAAACACCTAGAGGCAACTTGAAGAACTGGGGAAAGCACGGGCTTTGGATTGGGGCACAGCTGGCTGCAGCTACGTGAACTCTGAGTTCTAATTCTCTGATTTGTATGACAGGGATATCAGTATCTACCTTATATCATTATAGTGAGGACTGGAAAGGAATATGTGAAGTGTCTAGCTCATTGAATATTTCAATTTAATTGAAGGCTGTATTTTAAATTTAAAATTAAAAATTTGATTACTCTAAAACCCAGCTGGGGCAGAGAGCACACTCTGATCCCACCCGACACATTCAGTTTGCTTTCCCAACCTGCCTTGTATTGGATCTACTGTTTCAACTGGTCTCTTCACCTTTTCACTCATATGCCATGTTGATTCCAGCTTTTATGGTTTCTGCCTCTTTGTTTCCCTCACTTGCTTCTCCCTTCTTCTGCCCAAATGCTAATCACTTATATCAAGATCTAGCTCAAATGTCACCTCTTTCATGGTCTTTTGCCACCCCAGTGCCACTTCTTCCTCAGAAAGCCTGGAACAGTCACCCTACCTTTCTAGGCTCATCTCAGGCAACACTCCCCCTCACATACTCTGCTCGGCCACACTGGACCTTTGCCTAGTTCCACAAGCAACCCTTGCTTTCTCCTGGTTCAGGATCTTCACACACGCCTTTCCTACCACCCCAAAATGATCTCTTTCAGTTACCACCTAATTTAGTTTCATATATTTATACACTTTAACTATTATTTGTGGACATTCTCCTGCGTGTCTAGCTATGTGCTGGAGATGAAGTTCTGAATGAAAAAGTCAAAGTCTCTACTCACTTGGACTTTATAGTTTAGAAAGGGGCAAAGGACAATAAATAAGTATACAAATAACCGTAAGACCTCCAAGACTATGGCCCTAAGACGCCCCTCTGACTTGGAACTGCAGCCATTCCTGGAAACCACCTTCCAGCGAAGGAATAGACAGGCCTAAAAAATAAACAATAACACCCAAAAAGAATACGCTCCATAGAATAAACAATTATACAAGACCAACAGGGCAACATATGCCCCAAAAGTAAAGATGAAAGGGCAGGAAGGGGTAGGAAAACCAGATGAAAGGAAATGGGGAACCCAGGGCGGAAATGGGGAGAGCGTTGACACTGCGAGGATTGCAACCAATGTGTGGAACACTGTGTATGCGATTTGTTGAATGGGAAAATACTTTTCTCTGTAAACTTTCACCTAAAACAAAAAAACATTTAAAAAAATAAACAAACGTGAATACCAGATAGTGGTAAGTGCCACTCCTTCTCAGTTTCCTTTGCTGGATCCTCCTAGTCATCCCAACCTTTAACTGTTAAACTTGCATATCTGTGCCCACTCCCCAGGTGATCTCACCTAGTCCCAAAGTCTTAACAACTACATTTGCTTCAAAATAATGGTGGAGGTTGGGGGGAAGAGCACATTAACATAGGTGAAACCAGACTGGCCTTGAGTTGATAACTGCTGAAGTTGGATGATGAGTACATGAGGGTTCATTATATAATTTTCTCTACTTCTGTAAATACATCCACTAAGAAAGAAAAATAAGAGAAACCAAAAATTTATGTTTAGTATACCACACATCGGAGCCCTAGTGGCGTAGTGATGAAGAGCTTGGCTACTAACCAAAAGTTCTGCAGTTTGAAATCCACCAGTCGCTCCAAGGAAACCCTATTGGGCAGTTCTACTCTGTCCCATAAGGTCTCTATGAGTCAGAACTAACTTGATGGCAAGAGTTGTATCTGTTTGTTTTTTGGCTTACATATTGAATGACCCCAAATTTCTATCTCTAGCCTGTACCTCTCTCTTGAATTCCAAATTCACAGATTCAGCCGTCTACTGGATAGCTTTAGCTAGATGTCTAACACGTTTTTCAAATGGAACTGTTCAAAACTGAACTCTTTATGTACTCCTCCCAACCCAAACCTGCTCTTCCCAGTCTTCCTCACCTCAGTGAAAGACAATCCTATTCTTCCTGTTACTCAGGCAAAAAACCTTTGGGATGATCCTTGAGTCTTAATTCTCTCACACTATCATCCTATTCAGAAATCATTCTGTTCAGAAAATCCTATCAGCGTTGCTTTTGAAATATAAACAGATCAGACCATTTCTCATCACCTTCATTACCACCCTAGTTCAAGTCACCATCATTTCTTGCCTGAATTATTCCAACAGCCTAATGCCCTCCTACTGTAGCAGCCAGTGTGATACCTATAAAAAATAAGTAAGATCACCCTCCAAGGCGTCTCGGTTTTTGCAGATAAAGTCCAAAGACTTTGCCATACTTCTCCCTCCCACAACCTCTCTGATCTTATTTTCTACTACTCCCCCCTTGCTTCCTATTCAGACTTCACTGGTCTTTTTGCCCATGCCTAAATGGGTCATGGGAACCCTGGTGGTGTAGTGATTAAGTGCTATGGCTGCTTACCAAAAGGTCAGTGGTTCAAATCCACCGGGTGCTCCTTGGAAACCCTGTGGGGCAGTTCTACTCTGTCCTATAGGGTCGCTATGAGTTGGAATCGACTCGATGGCAAGGGGTATGGTACTGTACGGTAAATGGGTCATTAGAATTTTAGCTCCAAGAGAGCTGAGGTTTTCCTTTGTTCACCACTATATTCTCAGCATCTAGAACAGTCCCTGGTACATAAACCAAACCAAATAGATGTCATCGAGTTGACTCCAACACATGGCAACCCTATGAGTGTCAGAGTAGAACTATGCTCCATACGGTTTTAAATAGCTGATTTTTCAGAATGAGATCACCAGGCCTTTCTTCCAAGGCACATCTGGGTGGACTCAAACCTCCAATCTTTCAGTTAGTAGCCAAGCTCATTTACCGTTTGTACCACCCTGTGGCCATGTCTGGCACACACCCCCCCCCAAAAAAATCCAGTGCCCTCGAGTGGATTCTGACTCATAGTGACCCTATAGGACAGAGTAGAACTGCCCCATAGAGTTTCCAAGGAGCACCTGGCAGATTGAACTGCCGACCCTTTGGTTAGCAGCCGTAGCACTTAACCACTACGCCACCAGGGTTTCCGTCTGCCACACAGTAAGTGCTAAATACAGTATTTGTTGAATGACTGAATGAATGAAATAAAACAGCAACGCATGATCTCGTGGCAGGGACAGCTAACTTATATTAGGTAGCCAGGGAAGATCTTACTAAGAGCCTGATGTTTGAGCTCAGACCTAAATAACAAGAAGTTAGCCACACAAAGATTTAGGAGCAGAGACCTTCTGGCAAAAGAAAAAGTTGAGTGTAAATTTCTAAAGTGGGGCCAAGCTTGACTTATTGAAGGAACGGGAATAAAGCCAGGGTGGTTGCCGCACAGTGATGAGAAGGTAGAAGAGTGTACGCCATGGTTTGCAATTCGCAGTGGAAAGTCACTGGAGAGTTTTATACAAGGAAATAGCATGGTCTGATTTACATTTTAAGAATATCTTTCCGGCTGTTCTGGGGGGAAAGGACTGCAGGCAAGGAAAGACCCACGGAGGCCAGTCGGGTTAGACATTCATCAGGGCAAGAGATGACGCTTGCAGCAAATGAAGAAAAAATGGCAGCAGTGGAGAAATGTGGACCAATTCTGGATTTGTTCTGGAAGTAGAGCCAGCAGGAGATACGGGTAGATTGTTATGCAGAAGTGAAGGAAAGAGAATTCTAGAATGACTCCAGCCTACATTTTTGGATTAAGTAAATGGATGGTGCCATTTTCTGAAATGGGTAAGCCTGAAGGAGGAATAGGTTAGGCCAGGAGGATGAAACAAGACTTCTATTTTCGATTGTGAAATTTCAGATGGCCATGGACGAGGCAGTCAGAGAAACCAGTGTGGTGCTCGGAGAGACGTCAGGGATGGAGATGTTCATATACACATACACAGTCGCCAATAGCTAGTGAAAACGATACTGAGAACGATCAACTTGTTCGTCCTTAAACCAGCCACTCGTCGAGGTGAGAGGTAAGATGACAGCCAGAGGGTGAGCCCCGGAACCGGAGGCTCGCGTCAGGGCCGCTCCTCCCATCGTAGGGGGCGACACGTGCGGCTCCGCTCCCATCCCGGCCCCACCCCGCACGGTGGGCCTGGCCTAATCTGTCCGCCCAGCGTTCCCGAGGCACAAGACGGGAAGTGGGGGTAAAATGAGCACGTACCCGCCAGTCGGATCTATTCTTGGGTCTTTCTTCACTGAACTGTGTCCGCCTAGCAATGGTCACTCACTGCACTTGGAACCTACAACCCCGGTTGTGTGTTTACGTAGGAACGAACGCTCGGACGTCACCTCGCTCCGGAAGTCTTGGTGGCCGTTAGCGAAAGGGCCGCCGGGAAAACCATTGAGAGGACCCGGGGGCGGGGCTGAAGCTGAGGCTGAGACTAGAGAGTCTGTCCCAGCCGCCCGCCGCCTCCATGCCTGGCTCGCGGCCGGCGGGCTCTGACTGGCTGAAGCGGAGGCGGTTTCTGCGTGGCCCCGGAAGGACATAGAGCGACTGGCGGGAGGAGGAAGCGGCCGGGAGGCGGAGGAAGGCTGAGGGGGGCGGTTGCGTGCAGACCACACGTCGGCTCCTGGTTTGCCTCTAGACGCCGTCTCTCCCGGATCCGAGCCCGCCGAACCCTCTCGGCCGACCCTCCTTGGGTTTCCGGGAGCTGGAGCGAGCGACTGCGCCTGCGCGCCGGTGGGTCCGCGCTCCTCGCCGCTGTCCTCGCGCCGGCCGGCTGCTGGACGGTTCCTGCCGTGCCTCCTGCCCGGCGTCTCGGTTCTGAAGTGCACCGGCGTGCGGCATGTCGCGGCGGCGGCACAGCGACGAAAACGATGGTGAGTGCCCAGAGCCTGGCCGCCAGGGCGCGCTCCGGTGGGAGCCGAGGTTTGCCTTCCTTGGCTTTCGGGTCTCAAGGGAAGGAACGGCAAGCCCTTCTCTCCCGGGAGCGTTCGCGGAGCCACGGAGGATGGCGGGGGGTGTGGCTGGGCGGATTCGGGAAAGCTTCGTGCCAGCCGCAGCGCCTTTGGTCGTCGACCGATGGTGGGGAATGAGGCTTGGTGAACCCCTGGTCTATAGGGACTCTTCAGAATTTGGCCCTCGACATCATGTCTGTGCTGCCGTCTCAGAGAGCGGTACCCACTGGTACCAGGCGCTCGTTTTGATCTTCAAAGCTTTATCTGAAAGTAGCTTTTTCAAGACTTTACTGAAGAAAAGGAACAAAGCAGTGACTGAGAGATCGGGTGAGTTGCAGTCTGAGCTCTGCTCCTCTACTGTACATCCGTTGATTTGCCTTCTTTCGAGCTGGAGAGAGGAGATTTTGTGTCTTCACCCAAGAGGTTACTCACTAATAAGCAGATGTATAGTATTGCATTAGATTTTAAGCTGACTATAAACATATTTCCATGGAATGCCGGAGAACTAGCAGGAGAGCTCTTAGAGATTTAGAGTTGGGGTTCCCGTCTTCGTTTGGGTGGTTATACTTATGGGGGTCACGTTGTGGCCGTTGTAAAAACTTAAGAATTTTACTAGTAAAAAAAACAGCAAAAGTTGCTTACATTCACATAAGCATTATGAAAATCAGTCAAGAACACACATCCACAGACAGAAAGACATGAAAGATTAAGTCCGTTATTGATATTTGAGTGCATTATTTGCTGAAGAGGGTGTAGAGTAATGGTTGAGAGGCCAGGCTTTGGAATTGGGGGTATAGGTTACAAGCTAGACCCCACGATTTACTTTGGGGTTTTGCCCAAGTTATATAACCTTTTTTCACTCTTAATCTGTAAAATATGAACGACACTGCTTACCTGTTCTGGTTTTTCTGAGGGTTAAATGAGATAATTCATGAAACAAATGGCTCGTAATGATTTTTTTTTTTCTTTTTACTTTGTCTGTTAAGGCTTAAGTGGTGATAAGCAGTGGCAGATGCCCACAACGTAAGGAAAAAATAAAGAACAAAAATTTTTAATTCAGTACATTTTCTTCTTGAATATTGGGGCAGTTAGAGGTGAGGACAGAATCACAAATCTGAAAATACCAGATTGCTACTAAGGTATGGCTTGAGAGGATTTTCTGGCCCAGCCTCCTCAGACACCCAAGGGTACGGAGACTTAGTGTAATTAACATGGAGACACAGCAAGAAGTGCCCAGACACCAGCTAAAGCAAGTTCAGGGCTCTCTCTACTACACAGGTGTTATTGTACTGCATGCTTTGATTTTAACACATGGAGTCTTCTTGTGTAACATGCATAAACTAACCTCAACAACTCAGTGCCGTCGAGTCTATTACGACTCATAGCAACCCTATAGGACAGAATAGAACTGCCCCATAGAGTTTCCAAGGAACATACATACAGGACACAAAAACTACAATTTTTGTGTACTTAGAATTTGATTAATCCAAAAGTATTATGTTTGAAGTCATCGCTTAGGGTTTAGAGAACATGAGTCTTTTGTTCTTCCCATTTTCTTTGTTCTTATGTGTTTCTCTACCATTCCTCTCCCTCTCCCTTCTAAGGCACCCCTAAAAGGGAGGGAAAATGAGTGTATAATTCAGTGACATTGTTTTTAACATTGGCTGGCACTAAATGACTGTACGTTTAGACCTTGCTGCAAGAACCTCAAAGTAAGTAAGTACAGACAAAAAGAAGGAAAACAAGGAATTAAGCAAAATTCACTATGGCAGATGATTTAGTAATGGAGGGACAATTTATAGTTCCTCCTTATAGTACATCAAATTGGGAACTTTGTAAATTGCTACAGTATGGGTAATGATTATTAGAGTTTACCTTAGACAGTGACCTGAATCAAATATTTTGAATGCTTTTTTAATTAAGCTTCTACTAATACTTTTAAATGACAAATATTAAAAGCTTCAATATTATAGAAGGATATTTTGGTGGCGTAGTGGTTAAGTGGTATGGCTGCTAACCAAAAGGTCAGCAGTTTGAATCCATCAGGTGCTCCTTAGGAACTCTATGGAGCAGTTCTACTCTGTCCTATAAGGTCGCTATGAGTCAGAATTGACTTGATGCAACGGGATTTTAAAAATAAACTAGGGATTGCTAAAGTCAGAATTAGATGGATATAGCTGAGCATTTCTGGATTATTATCAGCTCTCATCACCCACTGATAGCCCTGATTT
Organism: Loxodonta africana; assembly: GCF_030014295.1. NCBI lineage: Eukaryota > Metazoa > Chordata > Mammalia > Proboscidea > Elephantidae > Loxodonta > Loxodonta africana. Next base: position 79,043,887 of record NC_087350.1, on the reverse strand, counting down.
TCCGTGTGTCCGGCTGGGTATAATCATTTATTCAATAAATATTTAACAGTACTGGGCACTGTTCTAAATACTGGCAGTACCTCAGTAGATAATATAATGGTAGAGCCTCCATTCTTGTATAGGGCTACAGACAGAAACGATTAGGTAAAATATCATGGAGCATATGGTGATGAATGCTTTGAAGAAAAGTAGAATTGAGTATAGGGGATAGAGACTGTGCTGTGGGGGAGAAATTACTACATTGAAACCCTCAGGAGCCTGAACTCAAAGAGACTGCCTTGTTTTCTAGGTCTCGCAAGTTTTCCACCTTTGACAAAGTGCAGTCTTACCACTTTTCTGTTGTTTTATGTTGGTGGGACATACTTGAGTTTTCCTTTTCTGACAGGTTTCCGCCTTTCACAAGTTCCAACTTTTACAGGTTTTACTGTGTTAGGTACGTAAGTAGATAGGTCAGGGAAGGCCTCACTGAGAATGGCATCCGATTAAAGAACTTCAGGGAGTAAGGAAGCAAGCCATTTGAATACTTGGGGAAGAGCAGTGTTAAGAGAAAAGGGAAACATGAGTAGGCCTGAAGGCTAGAGCATTTTTGTCAAGTTCACAGAACAGCAAGGAGGCCAGTGTGGCTAGAGCAGAATGAGGAAGGGGGAGAGTTGTAGGTGATAAGATCAGAAAGAAAACAGAGGGTCAGAGCATGTAAACCAGTTGCCATCAAGTCAACTCTGACAGATGGTGACACCGTGTGTGTCAGAGTAGAACTGTGCTCCATAGTTTTAAATGGCTAATTTTGCAGACAGGCCCTTCCTTTGAGGTGTCTCTGGGTAGACTCAAACCTCCAACCTTTCAGTTAGTGGTAGAGTGCATTAACCATTTGCATCACCCAGGGACTCCTCAGGTTATGTAGGGGGATTTAAAAAGTGTATCTCTGGCTGCTGTGTTGGGACTAGACTACCCAGGATCTAGGGAGACCAGTTAGAAGACTATGCCAATGAAGTTCATCTAGTGGTCAGTTTATACACAAGGAAAGGGAGGTCATAAATGGAAAGTAATCTGTATGGATACTTCTTGTTGGCTAGTGACCCCATGTACACTGAGACAAAATGCTTCTCGGTCCTGCATCATCCCCATCATTGACTTCAAATCAAACAGTGTTCCTTTGTGATCCATAGGTATCTTAGTGCTGCTATAACAGAAATACCGCAAGTGGATGGCTCTGACAGATTTATTCTCTCACAGTTTAGGAGGCTAGACGTCTGAATTTGGGGCGCCAGCACCAGGGGAATACTTTCTTTCTCTCTCAGCTCTGGGAGAAGATCCTGGTCATTAGTCTTTCCCTAGTTTAGGACCTTCTCAGCGCAGGAACCCTAGGTCCAAAGGACACTCTCCGATCTTGACTATTCATTCTTGGTGGCACTGAGTTCCCTCTCCTCTCTGCTTGCTTTTCTCTTTTATGTTTCAAAAGAGATTGGCTTAAGAAACAACCTAATCCTGTAGATTGTGTCCTGCCTCATTAACATAACTACCTTTAATCCTGCCTCATTAACATAACGGACAGCTCACTGCCAAATAGTTTCATAACCACACGCGTAAAGGTTAGGATTTACAATACATGGGATAATTATATCAGATCACAAAATGAAGGACAACCACACAATACTGGAATCATGGCCTGGCCAAGTTGACACATATTTTTAGGGGATGTAATTTAATCCATGGCATAGGGTTTTAATTGGTTGATTTTTGGAAATAGCTTGCAAGGTCTTTCTTCCTAGTCTGTCTTAGTCTGGAAGCTCTGTTGAAACCTGTTCAGCATCATAGCAGCGTGCAGGCTACCACTGACAGACGAGCTGTCGCTGTGCATCAGGTATATTGGTCAGAAATTGAACCTGGGTCTCCTCCCACGTGTTCTGCCTTTGAACCATCAGTGCCTCATATGGATACTAGTCTGGTGCTAAATCTAACACATCATTTCTTAGGATCTCTTTAAGAATGTGTCTGAAGCTTTTCAGTTATTGTAGGCTATGTATATAATAGGTGATCGATACATTGTTTATTTTGTTCTTTTAAAAAGGTATTTAGATTGTCCATAGTTGTCCAAAAGCCCATATTAGAACCGTTTAAGCTACTTAGATCCTTATCTTTTAGACTGACTGATTTTTTTACTTAACTGTATAAATTTTTTTAAGCATAGAAATGTGGGGATTTGTTCTGAGAGAGAGTATATATGGTTTCAGAAGCAATGCTTAACTGTTTTAAATCTGTAGAATCAAAGTTATCTTTCTCTTTTACACTGTTGATTTTTTGTTTTCCACTTTGTGGGTCTAAAATTTCTTATAGTGCCTCTAATACTAATAAGGTTATAAGACGTACTACAGTTTATATACGATTGGGATCACCTTATGGGGAAAAAATTGTTTGGTGTGTTCAGATCCGAGGATGGCTGCTAACCAAAAGGTCAGTAGTTTGAATCCACCAGCCGCTCCTTGGAAACCCTATGGGACAGTTCTGCCCTGTCATATAGGGTCGTCATGAATCAGAATCGACTCTACGGCACTGGGTTTGATTTGGCTTTTTGGATTCAGATCCTGTAGAATGAGTTTTAAATAACAAAATATAACTTTACTTTGTAAAACTGATACATGGTTATATTTTTGTGCACAAAGAAATAGAAAACTTTAATATTAAAAATAGCGTAATGATTCCATTCTAATATATATGTCAGAGATCAAAAAGATTCAGAGAAAACAGCCAGGATAGTTAAAAGCGCATTAGGATTTACATATGATGAGTGGTTGAAAAAACAGTTGCGGTGTTATATTATGGTGTGGTGGATCACTTTGGTGTGGCCTTTCTAGCCATGGTCTTGTAATTCCCACCCAAGTTATTAGGTGGGACTGTGCGAAAGGGCGATTGTGGTCTACCAAGGGGATTAGTCAGTTTTGCCATCCCGCTGGGCTTGAAATGAGCCACCCCAGAGGTGGGAAGATGATCCTACCACCAGTAAGGAAGAACAGCTGGGAGCCAGCACGTCTTTTGGACCTGGGATCCGTGTGCTGAGAAGCTGCTGGAACCAGGAGACAGACAGCTTGAGAAGAGATGGCAGAGAAACGACAGCAGGAGACGGCATGGTAGACTGAGTGTCTAGGGTGCTTCTGGGGATGTATTGGCAGGTGCTAAAAGAGCTTTGTAACACTTGCCCAAGTAGGGCAGAGGCTGAGGGCCAGGGAGAGGCATGCCTGTGAGCACGGTTGAAAAGAAGCTGTCCTGATGGAAGAAGTATATCCTGAGTGTTCCTGAACCTGAATTGTAACCTATTACTTCCGTTAAAAATGCCATAACTGTGAGTATGGTCTGGGAGCTCTGTGTGACCATTGTGATGAATTATGGAACCCGGCAGAGAAGTGGAGAGTGCTGTGGGAGGGACGGTTGGTGTCAGAATTGGTAAAGATGGAGAGAGCTGGCTTGTCTGACCTTTGTCTCATAGGAGTCAGCCTTGGGCCATTGATCTTAATTCTCCTTCCCCCCTGTGAAGTTAGAGGATGTCAGACACTGCCCCCATGCTGTTTTTACGTATATAAATGGGAAATGAGATTCATAAACATGAAAGCTATGATAGAAAATGATTTCTTCTGCTTTATTCTGTTTTATACTTTATAAAATAAAGGTTTTTGATTCTTAAATTTGTTAGAAATATACCGACCAATACAACTTAATTGAAATAATTAGTAGAGTAATATACTTAGTTGTGTAGTTTATGGCCAGCTATAGGCTTTATTTTCTCAAAGCTTGTGTAACAAGCACATTGGCAGGATTTTTTTTTAATAATTTATTTTTGTTGTTGAGAATATACACAGCAAACCATATACGAATTCAGCAATTTCTACATGAACAATTCAGTGACTGATTACCTTCTTTGATTTGTGCAATCATTCTTACCCTCCTCTTCTGAGCTGTTGTTCCTCCCCCATTATAACAATGGCACAGGGGCGACTTCTGACCTCCTCTAACTTCAGAAGGGGAAAGGAGAATCAACAGCCCAAGGCTGATTCATATGAGCAGTGGTCAGACATGCCTCCAACTTCCAGTGTAGGGATCCCAGGTCCAAAGGACATACCACACTCCTGGCACTCCTTCCTCAGTGATGGTGAGATCCTTTCTTTCCCACCTCTGAAATGGCTCATTTTAAGCCTAGTGGGATGGCAAAACTGACCAGTCCCCTTGGTGGGCCACAATTACCTTATTCACACAGTCCCACCCAGTCATTTGGGTGGGAGTTACAAGACCATGGCGAGAAAGGCCACACTAAAGTGACCCATCACACCACGTCCATTAACATAAACTCTGTCCCCTAAGTTTCCTATATAATCTTTCAAATTGCTGTTGTCAATTTAATGCCACGTAGAGAGATCTTAAAAGAGTACAGTGTTCAAGGCAGACATTCTTTACTAGTTAAGCTAAATTAGTTTTTGCTTTTAAGAAGACTACTGAGAATATTTTTGGTTTGAGGTTTAAAGATTATCTCAGGGCAATAGTTTTAGGAGTTCATCTGGAATATAGTTATATTTTAATGTGAAGTCTGTTCCTGCTTTGGGAGCTACCATGGATATGTTTTCTTAAGGGTACATCAAAGCATTCAGCAATTGGCAAAATTTTATTCTTAATTGTTTTACCCCACTCCTGGCCCAGGTCCTCCTGAGTTCAATACCCTGTTATTGTCCGTGAGTTCAGATTATATTTATAGTTTACATTCACCTCTTTATCCTCTCAAATATCAGTTGAGAGTGGTGCACGTCATACCTCTGCCTCCTGCCATTCTCCAAATTTTGTCTGTCGATATAGCCAAAATGACAAGATGGGAAAAGAGGGGTTGCAGTTGAGAAATACATGTATTTTCTATTTTTTCCTCAGAAACTCTTTGTCTCCCTGCAGCATTGTTTTCCCCTTTTCAAGCTTATTAGAGGACTCCAGAGAGTTGTTTTAATGACTGGAGTATGATTCCAAACTGATTTGGGAACAAGCCAGCTGGAGAGTTAATTTAGGGAGGCTGTGGGGGTGGGATAAAGGGTTGGCAAAGTAGATAAAGGACCAGAAAGAAGAGAACAGTGTGTTTGTGGTTTTTTTTTTTCCCTACTTAAACTGTTCTCATTTAGCCAGTTTTCCTGCAGCTGCATTCTCCTGTCCTCACTGAAATCCGATTCTAAAGAGCACTATTAGTATGTCCTGTTCCCTAGAATACAGTTTCTCAGCATCAGCACTGTTGACATTTTGAGCTGGATTATTCTTTGTTGTTGGGGGCTGTCCAGTGCAATGTAGGATGTCTAACAATGTCCCTGCCTCTCCTCACTAAATGTCTCCAGATATTGCCAGATGTCCCTGGGGCGGGGGTGGGGGGGTCACCTCTAGTTGAGAACTACTGTTCTAGAGGAAGGCTCTTTTAATGTCCTGGCTGACAGATTAAAGAAACATTGCATCAGCTGTGCAGTTATTTTTCAATTAATGAATTCTGGAAATAAAAGACGTTTAAAGTTTTTAGTTTTTTTATGTTTAAAGTAGGCTCTTAGGGTGGTAGAACCTTAATAGAGCCTGTGACTTAGGCTTGATGTACACTTGAGAATCAGGTCACTGATGTGACTCTGCCACATGTCTACAACTTCACAAGGGCAAATATCTCCAGGAATACATCTCAGCTGTCAGGCTGCATACATTTTACACTTTTGGTGGCATTATCCCTTGGAAACTATGTTCAGTGGTTATTAAAACCAAATTATAATGGTAATTAAGGGGCTGGAGTGTCAAAGCAGAGTGATTTACCCTGTAGCCTTTTATAGCATCTGTCTGGATAATAACAGATTGGTTTTATTCAACTACTTTAGGTTTATGTGGTATCTGAAGATCATTTCAGTCATTGGAGGCACTTTATAACAACCCAAGCTTAGAATAGCTAGGGACTGTTTTGTCAGAATCATTACACAGTTCAAGCCAAATGTATCAGAAGGCAAGTAGGTGATTATGAACTCTATAAATATAGTTCATTTCCTTTGGCTGTACAAATCTGAAGATTGAAGCTGTATATTAACTTGCTCCTGGGTAACCCTGTATCCAATTGCAGATTTTCATTATTAATCCAGATTCCCAGCACAGTTACAGGTTATTGCTTCCTTGTCTGTATGCTGTTCTAATAATCTAATTGGTAAAGTTTAATTTGAATTATATCAAGAGACTAGCCAACATTGTGTAGCAATGGCACCGTGTTCCTTAGCATCATTATTGTAATTTTTTTAGCCTCATGTTATTCCACAAGATGATTTAAGGTGGATATGTTACAGTTTAAAACAAAATGGTAAGAGGTCATCAAGAGCGAGGGTCTGAACTACTAGATGGTCCGGTGCTTAAGGTGGTGATTTGTAGCATAGCTTCATTCCAATTGAATTCTTGAGCAAATGAAAGGACAGATGATTGGTAATAATTTCAGAATGATAGGTAGTTTTTTTTTTTATATTAAGATTCTTTGGATGATATAGTTTTGAATGCAATCAGGATCAGTAAGTATTTTTAGTTAATGAAGAGCCAATTATAGCAGGGAATCATAAAACACATGGTACTTTTTTCTGCCAGTTGTTTGATAACAGAGCTCAAGACTTTCCTTTGAATGTGTATGTCTGCTGTTAAAGTTCCCCTTATTTGTGGTAAACTATACCCTAGTTTTTTTTTTTTTTTTATACCCTAGTGCTGTGTGGTTTTGTTGTTCTTGTTGTCAGCTGCCGTGGAGTCAGCCCCCAACTCATGGTAACCCCATGCACAGTGGAACAAAATGCTGCCCCGTCCTGCGCCATCCCCATGACCAGTTGTGGGTTTTCACTGGCTAGTTTTCAGAAGTAGATTGCTAGGCCTTTCTTCGTAGTCTTGTCTTAGTCTAGAAGCTGTGCTGAAATGTGTCCATCATACAATGTTAATTTGTCTTTTTTAAATTATGGAAACAGGGGGCCAGCCTCACAAAAGGAGAAAGACCTCTGATGCAAATGAAACTGAAGATCATTTGGAATCTTTAATATGCAAAGTAGGAGAAAAGGTATGTACCACAGTAGGCAACCTATGATGACCTTAGGGTTGTGATTGACCCTGCTTTGATAAATTTCTGTAGCTGAAAACCATGATCTAAGTTTTAGGCAACCTTCTATTACCATGCATGTGTATCCCAAAGTAAGTGCATATTAAAAACCCCTTGGATACAGATAAATGAGTAATTTTCACAGAATATGAGCTTAGAAGGGACCTTAGGAATAGTTCTCTCAATTGATAAATGAAGAACCAAACAAGTCCTGGATACTTGAGGTGGTTTGCACAGAGTCATATAGTGAATTAGTAAGATGGAATAGAGCCTGTGGTGTCCTAATATTTATTCTGCTCTACTACACTACTTTTTAACATCATCAGTTCTCTTTTCATGGATTTCTAAAGAACAATAACTACCTAAATTGATTTATACTAGTCCTATCCTAGTACCTTATGCATATGAGACTTTAACTTTTTTATTATCATCAAGAAATTTTATTTAATTCATCAGTTGCTGAGTACTTGACAAATATTTAATATGCTGTCCTCTACAGAGTGCCTGCTCTTTGGAGAGCAACCTAGAAGGCCTAGCTGGTGTTTTGGAAGCTGATCTTCCTAACTACAAGAGCAAGATCTTAAGGCTTCTTTGTACAGTGTATGTATGCAAAAGATTTATGAATCCAGGTGATAATGTATTATCTACTCTTCATTGCTTTGGGGAATGTTCCTTCTGTGGGGAAATCTGTACAAATGAAATGACATTTGGTCCTTTGGTGAACTCTTTCTTAGGGATGAATAATACTAAAATTGAGCATTTTCCTTGTTTTGTTTCTTGGAATCTTAGAATCATTTCACTATTTTGAAATGAGAAAGTAGACACTTCCACATTGAGAGATTTTTTTTAAGCATGTACATTTAAATAATAGTTGAACTTGTGTTTTTTAACCAATAGTACCAAACAAATTTGAGAACTGGTCAGTTGAGTAACAGCCCATCTCTGAAGACTCAAGATGCTTTGCTTTTGAGCCTATTAATGGGCATAATCGTTTTCTGAGTTAGGTTAGCTGGAACAGGTGGTAGCATTTAATTTTTGAGGAAATAGAAGTAGGAAGAGTCTCACATTTTTATAAAATCATGAAACAGTCTCTCCCAGTGGTGAAGATAGCAGTCCAGACCTTGTCATCTCTCAGAGAGACATTGATGTACTCTGATGACTTTTATTTTAAAAGCATTTATTAAAATGAATGAAAGTAGTATTTATGCTGAAACTGTGATGGAAACCATGATTTTTTTTTTTTTTTTTTTAAGGCTTAACTAGTTTTTTTTTTTTTTCTTTAGAATACTGGCAGTGTTCTTTTTAAGTTTTTGGTTTTGGGAGGGTTTGAGGGGCCTGATTACTATCAATGCAAGTATTTTTTTGAAGCCCTCAATTGTCCCTAAAACTCTGCTAGACACCGTGAAAGAACCAAGTATAAGAGGATCCCTTCCGGCTAAGCTATCACGGATTTTTACTTGCTTTTCTAAGGCTGCCTAAAGGAAGCAATACATGCATTTTCCAAAAATTAAGGGCTTTTATTTTAATCCTCTTCCCTACTTTTCAAATAACTAATGAAAATTAATATGCTTGGGGGAAGCAAACTGAGCTATAAAGAAATCTTACTATTTCAGAGTACCATGTTAAGAATTCAGCAGTTTAACTGATAGGAACTAGTTGAAACTGGTTTTAATTCTGTATCTTTTCAAAGCAACTAGAATAGTGTTTCTCAAAGTACAATTCTGGTCCTGTGACATTTGTTAACTAAGTTTAGAAACACTGAATGCTGTATACCCTTTAATGATTCTGCATTAAAGAAACTTGTTTCAACCACCATGGAAACCATTTTCTGTGGAAGTGCTATTCAGTTCCACTAAATACAACTGGTATTTAGAAAAGCTGGTCTAGCGTTATATTTTTTTCAGTTTGGTAACTTCACAATTAGAGTGTTTTGCTTTCTTAACTCTTGCATTAACTAACTAGAATTTAAAGGAAAAATGGTGGGTAGCATGTCTTCAACTCTTCTCCATGGCATTTATGCCATTTCTGAAATAGTTTTCAAAACATATTTAAGAGTAAACCTGTTCCAAAGTTCATGAAATGATAAAAAGAGTTTGTATAATTTAAAATTCGGCAACCTAATATAATGTCATTATTTTTGTCATTTTCTTGTACTGGGTTCTCAAATCAGTGCGCGTCTCTTACCTGAGAAGTTGACGATTTATACAACATTAGTCGGACTGCTGAATGCCAGGAATTACAACTTTGGTGGAGAATTTGTAGAAGCCATGATTCGTCAACTTAAAGAATCACTGAAAGCGAACAACTATAATGAAGCCGTATATTTGGTAAGTTATTTTTTTAGTTTATGACTTAGTGTTGGAATGGGGGGGAAGTGAACTACAGCCAAGTAATTTCTCTTGAAATATAGCCCCCCGCACCAACAGCCACTTTTTCTAAACCATTCTTGTTAAACGTACGCAGAGCTCATTACCAAGTCCAGTGGCTTGTTCTCATTCTAAATCATAGTTGATCTCCCTACAGCACGTGATTTTTTACAGTATCTTTTCCACCTTTGGTTTCTGCAACACCACTTTTTCAGGACCTCCTGCTGCCACCTCCCTTTTATTCCTTGTCTCCTTTTACTGATCATCTTTCTTTGCCCCTTAAATGTTTGTATTCTTCAGGGTTCTGTTCTCACTTTGCTTCTCCTTAAAAACTCTCCTGTAGCATTCTCATAGCTTCATAGCAAACAAAAAATCAAACCTATCGACTCTGAGTCAATTCTGATTCCCAGCAATCCTGTGGAACAGAGTAGAACTGCTCCATAGGGTTTCCAAGGAGCAGCCTGGTAGATTCAGATTCCTAACCCTTTGGTGAACAGCCGAGCTCTGAACCACTGCACCAGGGCTTCATAAACCACCTTTATTTTGATGATCCTCAAATCTATAATCTATATCTCCAGCTTCACTGTTTCTCCTGAGCTCTAGGCCTGTATTCTAAATGCTACCTGGGTGACTTTCAGGTATCTTACTTGGAAGTTCCTAAATTAATGTATTATTCATAGCTCCTTTCCTTCTGCCCTCCACGCAGTCCACACAACATCCACACAGTGGCCACCATGTACTGAGTAACCCATCTAGAAACTTAAAATTAATTTTTATCTTCCCTTTGTCCCCTCATAACTATAAGTAGTTCCCAAGCTCTATCAGGTCTACCTCTTAAATATCTCTTATATCCATCCCTTTCCCTTTGTCTCTAGGATCTCTAATATAGTTCATGCCTTCCTCCTCACGTTCTCTACAGCCTCTTAACTAATCTTTTTACATCCAGGTTCTCTGCCTCTCACTTTGTCTCCTACAGTTGCACCAGAGTGATCCTTTCTATAACTTGGTTCTTCCTGTGTTTTTTTTTTTTGTGTTAGTCTACTGGTTAAAACTTCACTTCCTTCCCATTGTCTACAGTGGCTGATCATCATAGCATGATGCACACAGTGATTCATTGGGTTGCAGGAATATTACAGCTCCTATTATCTTTAATGGAAATAGAATTTTTACTAATATTTAATATATAGATTGGCAATGTTACAGCATATATTATAAATAAATATTCATGTGGCAAAGATGTATAATCCCATTCTTTTTTACTGATAAATGTACACAATTAAAAAAGTTTGGACAGCCATCAGCCTATAGGATTCAGTCTAGACTCCGTAGCCTGACCCATTATGGTTGCCCTAATATGTCCTCCATTCTTGCCTTCCACCTCCCAGCCTTGTCAAAATTACTTGCCGGGTTCCTGAACACGCATTGTTTTTGAACCCCTGTGCCTGGAATGTCCTCCTTGCTCTCCTCTTGAAGAGAACCTTTCTAATCCTTTATGACCTAGCCCAATTGTTACCTCCTTTATATGACCTAGCCCAATTGTTACCTCCTTTATATGACCTAGCCCAATTGTTACCTCCTTTATATGACCTAGCCCAATTGTTACCTCCTTTATGATGCTTTCCCTACTCCCTTCATCACTATTCTCAGAGTGCTTTTTATTTACCTTTTAGTGTAGGAGTCACCCCTTTGGGTTGAAATTGTGCTTGTCTACTAGACTGTGAGCTCCCATGTGGCCGGGAATTTTAGTAGTGCTTAGCAGTGGCGCACAAAGGACACTTAATAAATATCTGTTCAGCAATTTTTATTTCTGCAGTCCAGTCAAAATTTATTCACAGCCAAATGGAAGAAATTGTAGGTTGAAGTAGCTAAAATATTTTGATCTGGCTTCTTCGCATAGTATAGCATAGAAACCTATAAAAAACACATTCTTTTCCTTCATACAATCTCTGTCACATCTACTGATACTCTGCTGTTGTAGCACAAAAGCAGCCTTAGACAGTATGTAAATGAATGAGCATGACTGTGTCCCAATGAAAGTTTATTTGTAGACACTGAAATTTGAATTTCATAGGATTTCTGTGTGTCATAAAAGAACTCTTTTGATTTAAAAATCTCAAAACTTTTTAGTTTGCAGGTTGTGCAAAAAAAAAAGCAGCGGGCTAAATTTGGCTCTTGGACTATAGTTTTTCAGACCTCTGGGTTAGACCATTGTAATATTGCTTTGTTTTATAAGTATAAAGTGCAACAGTTAGATCTAATAGCAGAAATTGTTTTACCCAACAGGTTCGCTTTTTATCTGATCTTGTGAACTGTCACGTAATAGCTGCCCCATCAATGGTTGCTATGTTTGAAAATTTTGTAAGTGTAACTCAGGAAGAAGATGTACCTCAGGTAAGAAAACTGCTTATGCTGAGTCTTGTCTAAATAGTGATACGAATTTTTTTACTAGTAACCTTTTAGTGGGTGCACACGGTTAAATGCTGGGCTACTAACTGAAAGGTTGATGGTTCAAATCTACCCAGAGGCACATCGGAAGAAAGGCCTGGCGATCTACTTCTGAAAGGTCACAGCCGTGAGAACCCTGCGGAGGACAGTTCTACTCTGGAACACATGGGGGTCACCATGAGTTGAAATCAACTCCACAGCAAATGAGGCAGGGGGGAAACCCTTTAGTGATTAAAAAACAGAAGATAACATTATAAATTCTTAGTATCTAAAGGGATGTCAGCTGGCATACTGTGGATTCTCATGACATCTCTGTGTTCATTCAAATGATTCTATCCGGTAAGATTAGAATATATCTAGAAATGCTCTGGATGAACCATATGTCTTACTTAAGACCTATTAACTTAACTTCCATAGGATTTCATTCAAGAATGAATAAAATGTGAATGAAAATTGAATAACACCTATTTTTAACTTACCCTTTAAAAAATTCTTTAGGTGCGGCAGGATTGGTATGTGTATGCATTTCTATCGTCTTTGCCCTGGGTTGGAAAGGAATTGTACGAAAAGAAAGATGCAGAAATGGACCGCATCTTTGCCAACACTGAAAGCTATCTGAAGTAAGGGCACAGCTCATAGTATTCTTTATTGTTTAGGTAAAGGATATCCTAATGCAATAATAAATGTGATAGTTTTTTTTTTTTAATAATTTTTATTGAGCTTTAAGTGAATGTTTACAAATCAAGTCAGTCTGTCACATATAAGCTTATATACACCTTACTCCATACTCCCACTTACTCTCCCCCTAATGAGTCAGCCCGCTTCCTCCTTCCAGTCTCTCCTTTCATGAGAATTTTGCCAGTTTCTAGCCCTCTCTACCCTCCTATCTCCCCTCCAGACAGGAGATGCCAACACAGTCTCAAGTGTCCACCTGATACAAGTAGCTAAATGTGATAGATTTTATCTGCTAGTGATACCATTTGAGTTTAAATGGTCAAAAATAAGCTGTAGAGTTTCTGAAGGCTTTCTCTAGGAAACCTCATATACCTACTGTTGTAACTCACTGAGACTTCAGAGTACTCAAATGTGTTTGCTTACTTTGCCACTGCAAAGGAGTTGGTAACATAGCTTCTTCTAAGCTGCTTGTGTAGATGTTCGAATGGTTCTGAAGTATTAGTGTGCGTAGTCTCCTGTGGCTCTGAAATGTGTTCTGACCCTACCACTCCCGGATATACTGAATTACACATTTGGAGAGAGAGGTTTGGACATTCACATGTGGTGCAAAATGGTTGATGTGCTTGCCTGCTAACTGAAAGGTTGGAGGTTCAAGTCCATCCGAAGGCACCTTGGAAGAAAGGCCAAGCCATCTACGTCCAAAAAAGCAGCCACTGAAAACCCTTTGGAGCACAGTTTACTTGGACACACACGGGGTCACCATAAGTCAGAATTGATGACAGTGTTTTTTTTTAATTGTTAATACAGTCCCCAGGTGGAGAACCATTTCCCTAGCATGCAGAGCATATTTATTTCATGGAGTTAATCTGAAGCCAACTCTTTAAAACAGTGAGTGGTCTTAACCTCCCACCACAACTCACAACATGAGTAATGTGACACATTTCAATTAAAGTAGCCCCATATCTTTGCATTTATTTTATTAGACATGATACAAATAATAGGCTTGTTAGTAAACATATGCTTAATTACCAAGCAGCATGGTAATGGTTATGTGTCCTATTAATTTTTTTCAGATTAGTTTTGTTAAAAGTTTTATTTTCTGCATATTAAATAATACTTCTTTGGATACAGTTAATATCTACTTAGTTCCAAATAAAGTTGTCTAAAGATAAGAATCTACTAGTTATACAATATATATGCTATATACATACATAATATACATAGTATATCATAAATATATATTAAGCTGCCATTAAATGATGGGTTTTTTTTTAATGTATTTTTATTTTTATGATTTTGAAAAGTTATACCGGTTTAAAAAGATGTTTGCAAGAGAAGATAGTTCCCATTATCCAGTTCCCTGCCCCTGAAGTAACCATTGTGAACATTTCTTTATTTTCTTTCAAAGATGAAATATGAATATATTAACATTTGAGTGTTTAACCGGCTTCTTTTTTTTATAAATGATAGGTCAGTATACACACTGTTATGCACTTTATGTTTTATTCTTTTAATGTAACTTGGTTTTTGTTGCATAAAAGTACATAGCTCTACGCCATGTTTTTTGAATAGCTATATAGTACTCCCTTGCTTTAATGTACCATGATTCCTTTAACCCGTCCCCTACTGGTGGATATTCGGGCTGTTTCAGTCTTTGGGTGTTACAAACAATGTTGCAGTAAATATCCTTGTATGTATGTGCAAGTATATTTGTGGGGGTTGTGAATTCTTAGAAAATAGCATTGCAGGGTTGAAGTGTCTGAACAGTTTTAATTTTGACAGTCAAATCAGATTGTCTTCCAAAGAGATACACTCTTCCAGATCTCTTCTAAAGAGATAATACCCATTAACTGTGCTGCCAGTGATGTTTGAGACTGCATATTTCCTCACATTTGGCAATACAGTATATTATCAAAATTTTTGGTATCTGCCAATCTGATAGAAAAAAATATTTTCATTGCTTTAATTTGCGTTTTATTAATTAAGAAAGCAACTGAGCATCTTTTCATGTTTTTAAAAGCCTAAATGTAAATTGTCATTTTTATCTTCAGAAGACGCCAAAAGACTCATATACCCATGTTACAAGTATGGACTGCTGATAAACCACATCCCCAAGAAGAGGTAAAGTGATTTCAGTCTCTTATGATACAGGCACAGTCAACTCCTGAAAAAATTCTTACCTTTGTAGCATATTCAGATCATTCCATTTGTACACCTTAGCTAGGTTTCCACATTTCACATCAGCGGTCCAGCTCTAATAGCCATATAGTAGCGTTTTGATAAACATGCCCTTGTTCTCTGCATTCAGGTATCATACAGTTGACAGATTTTTTATTCATATATCAAATTGGAGAAATGTAAGTGTAACAGCCCCAAACAGACTTTATAAAGCAATGAAGACAAAATCCTAGCATATTCCACTGTCCCATATTTAATTGCAAGTCAGCTTATTTATGTATCTTAGAAGGAGTGACTTCTGTTTTTGTCTAGTCAAAATGTTATTTCTTTTAGCCTCCAGATCCATATTAATTATTAAAAATTAATCTGTCTTCAGTATTTAGATTGCCTGTGGGCCCAGATTCAGAAATTGAAAAAGGATCGCTGGCAGGAACGGCACATCCTAAGACCTTATCTTGCCTTTGACAGCATCCTGTGTGAAGCCCTGCAGCACAATCTGCCTCCTTTTACTCCACCTCCTCACACGGAAGACTCGGTGTACCCGATGCCGCGGGTCGTCTTTAGGATGTTTGATTACACGGATGACCCTGAGGTGCGTGACCGGCTGACGGGGCCTGTCAGAGAATCTGTGTTCCATTGCACTTGTGCTTGGATCTTGGCTTGGATTATGTCTGTAATAAGTTTCAACTTTGAATTATTATCTAAGAATGTTGATGGCAGTGAAGTTAGTACTTTAATTTGGCAAATGGTATCATCTTATAATGCAAGACATTATACTTGGCATGTGTGTGTAGATTAACCGGAGGCGTAGTGTGCTGGTTGAGTGTAGATTTGAGAGCCAGATTGAGTTGGGTTTTAATCTTGACTGTGTGATCTTCAGTGAGTTGTTTACCTCTCTGTGCTTTAGTTTCCTAGAGGAATGATAATAGTATCTTCCTCATAAAATTGTTGTGACAGTTAAATTAATGTACATAAAATGCATAGAATTGAGCATGACACATGATGAGTGCTCAGTAATTATTAGCTGTTATTATGAATAAGGTATGTTTCAAAAAAAGCACTCAGTTTTAAAGATTTTTCCCTCTTTCCAGCCTTCACATCTTGTCTTAAATTATTATTAGCGTGTTACATAATTATTTAAAAATAAATGTTAGAAAGTATTTTTAATTAAACCCCATAGGTTAATATAAAGTGACTATAGTTTTTACATATATGCATTGTTATTATGAAGTCATGTAGTTGGCAGCCATTGTACTGTAATAATTAAGAAAATACATAATTTTAATATTAATAGTTGATATAAAAATTTATATTTTAACTGTACTTTAATTATTTTATACCTCTGCATGTTTGACTATCTTAATTTTAATAGCTGGGCAGCAAGCATAGTGATTACCGGATTGATTCTGAATAGAAGTTTGCTTGGCTAACTCAAAATTGGCATTTTGAGCTGGATAATTCTTTGTTGTGAGGGGCTGTCCTATGTACTGTAAGATGCTTAGTTAGCATCATCCCTGCCATCTATCCACTAGGGGCCAGGATCATTCTCCCTCCCCCTCAGCTGTGACAAGCAAAAATGTCTCCAGGGTGCCAAAATGTTCCCTGAGAGGCATTTCAGAACCACTGGCATAGAGGTATCTATACAAGAGCTTGTATTACCACCTAAGGCCAAATTTGAATTTTCTTTCTCCTACCTTCTCTTTTTAGTCCTATGGTACTTTTAGTGCTTATGACCAGTGAAAATTGAGTGTATGTGTAATCTGCCTCAGAATAGAAGTTTGTCAGATAATTGGTTATATATACAAAATTATCAACTTGTTGCCCATTTTACTGTGTTCCATATATAATGAAGCACTTTTAGTAAATATTATGGAACAGCCTAATTAGGCATATTTAACTGGAGGTCTTTACCTTTAAGACTACTAAAGTCTTTGAGATGAGATATTTACTTATGTAAGGGGGACGAGAATGGGACCTTGAAATTTGTTTTGCCTGTACTATTTATATTTAAGGATGGTGTTGCCTCTGTAATGTGCCCATTCATCCTTTGCCAGAGGGGAGCATAAGTAAATGAAATATTTATTCCCCTTAAAATGAAGAGGATTTGTTGTTTCATTCTGGCTTTAAAAAAAAAAAAAAAAAAGTTTATTTTAAAAATTTAGAAATTACAGAGAATAATCAAGGAAAAAAATCACCTTGAAGTCACCATTTTTAAAAAATTTTAAAAATGTCATGTGGGTAATATTTTGTAACTTTTTAGAAACAATATGGACATCTTTCAGTGGTTTTTTTTTTTTTTATGTCTTTGTTTATGATGGAAATAATCCGTTATGGTTAAAATGAACTATATAGGGTTATTAATATACAAGAATTACTTAGTTTGTTTCAAATAATAATTGATATGTGCAGTGGTAGTATGGTGTGGGATGTAGCGGGAAAAGCACTGAAGTTGGTGCTCTAATTTTGTTATAGATAAAAGTGAACCCCACATAGATATTTGCTGAAACACAGAACCTTAACTCTTCAGAACTTTTATCCCTAGCGCCCAATATAGTGATGCTGTTGATGGAACATAATAGGTTCTCAAATACTTGTCGAATCAATGAAACAAAGTATTTTTTCTAGGTCTGTAAGTGTGTACACTTTGGTTTTCTCCCAGGGTCCTGTTATGCCAGGGAGTCATTCCGTGGAAAGATTTGTAATAGAAGAGAATCTTCACTGCATCATTAAGTCCCACTGGAAGGAAAGGAAGACGTGGTAAGATTATTTTCATGGTACTATCAGAGGAGAGAAAAAGTGGCAGTTTTGATGATTTTGTCAGAGCAAAATGATGTGTGTGAAGACTATAAGAAATTCTTCCTCTCTTTCTGACTCCCTACTTGTTATGACCAATCTCTAAAGACATTTGCTTTACTTTCTTGGGTCTCTTCACCTTCAAATAGTACTTTTCTGGGTGCTTTACAATCATGTGCATAGGATGCAGGCTTTTGTGTGTGGATATTTGCCATATGCTTATGGGAGAAATGAACTTGAATGGCAAGCTGTTTTTGGTTTCAGTGTTATAGGAAAAAAATGAGTATGAATGATGTTGCTTTACTTTCTAGCATTTATACACTGAAGCTTTGGGGAAAAAAATTTTTTTTTATAACATTTTCTAAGACCTGGGAAAGTTTTGGTTTATATTTTATAGTGGAAGGGAATATCGTTTTTGGGGAGTGGTCCATCCTATTAAAACTTTATGTAAAGTTAGTAGATCTGAATACATTTCTTCAGTGTTATTATTTCGACTCCTTTGATCTTTCAAGGAGTTTTAGTTGCATGAAAAAAGCTTTTCCTTGTAGAACACAAAATAATTTGTGCCATAGTTAAATGAAGTAACTGAAATATAGAATATTTCGGAAGAGATTTCTTTATATGTAAATACTGCTTTTGAAACTGATTTTTCATGTATTTTTCTGTACTTATTAAACCTAAATTACACTTTTTGTAGTGCCGCACAACTAGTGAGCTATCCAGGGAAGAACAAGATCCCCTTGAACTACCACATAGTTGAGGTATGCGCTCCACATAGAGCATTTTTCTAAGTTTCAGAATCTATCTGTTGGTTTTAAAGTGCAATCTACTCTTGGTTTATTTTTTTCTTGCTACTTGTCAGGCACTGAAAATTAACAGAGGAGCGAGGAAATTGCTGTCAGTTTCAGTGCTCTGTTAGCCATGTTAGTAAAGAGAAAAGAGGAGGTTGAGACCAGTAGCCAAAATGGAATTTTGAGTTGCCTGTACCCTGGTGGTGTAGTGGTTAAGAGCTAAGGCTGCTAATCAACAGGTCAGCCGTTCAAATCCACCAGGTCCTCCTTGAAACCCTATGGGACAGTTCTACTCTGTCTTATAAGGTCACTATGAGTCGGAATTGACTCAACAGATGGGTTTGGTTTTTTTGGTTACATATTATATATATGGTATGTCTTCATTCGTGGATGGTGATCATGAATAATGTAAGTTACCTCTAGCTCTCTCAGCACATTGTCCACGTGACAAATGTGTAAGTGGCTTAAATACCTTTTAAAAATTGTGTACTTTATAGGCAGATAGCCTATTTTTAACTTTGCTTGTCTGACGTATGATTATTAGTATACTCCTAAGTATGTTAGTCCCTGTATCACAGGTAAGGATAAGTATGAATCTTTTATTCTTAGAAATCAAAAGAGGCAAGCAGTTTGCGAGTAGGAAGACTAGAAATGTTTTTGACCTCATATTAACCGTACAACAGAATGATATTAATGGTATAGTTGAACACCTTATAGAGATTTATGTCTCAAAAAACAGGTTTTTCACTTGACAATCACAAGGATATAGTTTGTCGAACTGTTAACCTTGTTAAAGTATTCATGAAAGTGAGGACGTAGTTACGTGTTGCTTTAGGATTGACTTTTTATTCATATTGCATTTGTGTGCTTTTTAAAAATACTTTTTAAAAAGTACTGCATCTGTCCTATCTTTACGAAGCTTGAGAATATGCTTAGGCTATGAGTTTGACTTATTGACATGTCAATTTAATTGCAAAATGCAAGTCATTTTTTAATCTGCAAAATATGTAGAAATTCATCAGATTGAAGTGTAGGAGTGTTGGGTGAGAAGAAGGAATGCAGACCAGGGCTTTAGAATTCTAGGTAGGTGGTCCACGCGTTATTTAGGGAGGGTGGAAAGCAGAAGTTTCTGAGCAAGAGACACGGCAAGTTTTGAACTACCAAAACAATTTCTAGGCAGCTGTTTTTTGGGTTTTAAAGTTAACGTGTAGCTGTGTGGAATGAGTTGCCAGTCTTCTGTTTTCCATCCTCAGAGTCTAGCAGGGGTTCTTACTGCTCACAGGAATGAAACTGTAATGGGTCTGTTGAGTCCCTCAGTAAACTGTACATCCCTGAATCAACTCTGATAACTTCCAAAGTTGAAATTTAACTGCACAGTTCTCTATGAGTATGTGTGAAATGAGCATTGATCTTGCATGCTGTTGAGTTATAGAAAAAAGAAAATTTCATTACACTGTTTAATCATAGACTTTTGTGTTTGAAAGAGCATAATTTTAAAGATTAAAAAGGAAGTTTTGAATGCAAGGAAGTTAGAGCTTAGATTTAGCATGTTGAGGACTTCTAACAGTGGGAGTGCATAGAGAGCTGTTGAATAGAGTTCTGACTCATGATTCTTTTCTAGGTGATCTTTGCAGAGCTGTTTCAGCTTCCAGCACCCCCTCACATTGATGTGATGTATACAACACTTCTTATTGAACTGTGCAAACTTCAACCTGGCTCTCTGCCCCAAGTTGTATCCTTTCCTTTGTTTTTAAACTTACTCTCTTTGCCTGTTGGCTTTAAAAGATTAATTTAAACATTTCTGCTTCTAGGTTTAAATTTTTTAGATCCAAAAACAGCTTTTGAAATAATATGTATTAACGTGTATGTCTGTAAATGTATGTGTCTGTAAATATTTCACTATTTCAGTCAAGAACTTCAAGAAAATACTATGAAGAAAGCTTGGTGTTTTCAATTTTTAAAAGAAGAAAAAAAATCTAAATTCTCTAAACTAACATAGTCTTCTTTCTTAGATCTCTAGGAGGTTAGAGAATCATTTAATAGGAGGAAAAGACCAAATAACCCCTTATAAAACTAGTATTCTATTGCTAATTTAAAAAATAAATGGGTGTCCCAGGAACATGGGGGAACTTTTGGGGATAATGAAAATATTCTTTATTTTAATTTCACTGGTATATACAGGTCAAATTTATTGTACATCAGTGATTCCTCAAAGCTGTGGAAAAAAATCAATTACATAAAAAGATGCTTAGCATTATTACTCATTATAACGACTTCTGGGAAACATTATTGTTTTTTTCTGTCACGGCTTATTTTAGGGGAATGTGGAGAATAGTTTTCCTTAACTTCAAATTCACAGCTTGCACAGGCAACTGAAATGTTATACATGCGTTTGGACACAATGAATACAACATGCGTAGATAGGTACAGTGACTGCTTCATTTCCATACTGAGTATTACTTCTACTCCCTTTGCCATATAAAACAGTTTGATCAGTGAGACATTTGTCTTTTTAAGAATTTCCAAGTTGATTTTTTTCTTACTTGCCTCTCCAAAATAATCCATTATAACAAACGTAAACATTTTCTAGTTGATTTTCAATATGAAATTATGTCCATACTGGAATTTTCTTTAATTTCATTCACTGTGTAGGTGTTTGGTGCTTTGATGTAGTTTTCTTTTTTTCTCTGTACTTGGGTATGTTGTATTTTTGAAAATAGGTTGTGTATGAGGAGATTTTAAATACAGTATATTTTATATAAATTTGTGCATTTTTGTTTGTAGATAGTACCTGATTTTATAATGAATAACTTCTACATTAAAGTCTTTTCAAAGTCCAACACCCGTTCATGATAAAAACTCTAAGCAAAATAGGAATAGAAGTAAAATTCTTCAGTAAAATAAAAGGCATTTACACAAAGCTAACAGCCAACATCATCCTAAATGAAGAGAATCTGAAAGCATTCCCCTTGAGAACAAGAACCAGACAAAAATGCTCTTTATCACCACTCTTATTCAACATTGTTCTGGAGGTCCTAGCCCGAGCAATTAGGCTAGATAAATAAAGGGCATCCACATTGGTAAGGAAAAAGTAAAAGTATCTCTGTTTGCAAATGACATGATCTTATACACAGAAAACCTAAAGAATCCTCAAGAAAACTACTGAAACAATGAGTTCAGCACAGTGTCAGGATATAAAATAAACACAGGAAAATCAGTTGGATTCCTCTATACCAACAAAGGGAGCGTTGAAGAGGAAATCAGCAAATCAATACCATTTACAATAGCCCCCAAGAAGATAAAATACTTAGGAATAAATCTAACCAGAGACATAAAAGACCTACACAAAGAAAACTATAAGACACTACTGCAAGAAACCAGAAAAGACCTACATGAGTGGAAAACATACCTTTCTCCTGGATAGGAAGACTCAACATTGTAAACATGCCTGTTCTACCAAAAGCAATCTATAGATACAGTTCCAATCCAAATTCTGACATTTTTTAATGAAATGGAGAAACAAATCACTAGCTTCATATGGAAGGGAAAGAGGCCCTGGATAAGTAAAGTGTTACTGAAAAAGAAGAACAAAGTGGGAGGCCTCCCACTACCTGATTTTAGAACCTATTATACCGCCACAGTAGTCAAAACAGCCTGGTACTGGTATAACAGTAGATGTATAGACCAATGGAACGGAATTGAGAATCCAAATGTAAATCCATCCACATATGAGCAGCTGATATTTGACAAAGGCCCAAAGTCTGTTAAATGGGCAAAAGACAGCCTCTTTAACAAATGGTGCTAGCATAACATATCCATCTGCAAAAAAATGAAATGATCCATACCTCACACCATGTACAAAAACTAACTCAGAATGGATCAAAGACCTAAATATAAAATCTAAAACGATAAAGATCATGGAAGAAAAAATAGGGACAATGCTGAAAGCCCTAACACATGGCATAAACAGTATACAAAACATTACTAACAATGCACAAACACCAGAAGAGAAACCAGATAACTGGAAGCTCCTAAAAATCAAATACCTATGCTCATCCAAAGACTTCACCAAAAGAGTAAAAAGATTACCTACAGACTGGGAAAAAGCTTTTAGGTATGACATTTCCAATCACCGTCTGATCTCTCAAATCTACATGATACTGCAAAAACTCAACAACAAAAAGACAAATAACCCAGTTGAAAAATGGGCAGAGGATATGAACAGGCACTTTATCAAAGAAGACTTTCAGGCGGCTAACACATACATGAGGAAATGCTCACGATCATTAGCCATTAGAGAAATGCAAATCAAAACTCCAGTGAAATACCTTCTCCAACAAGGTTGGCATTAATCCAGAAACACAAAACAATAAATGTTAGAGAGGTTGTGGAGAGACTGGAATGCTCATACACTGCTGGTGGGAATGTAAAATGGTACAGCCACTTTGGAAATCGATTTGGTGCTTCCTTAAAAAGCTAGAAATAGAAATATGATCCCTAGCAACCTCACCCCTTGGTGTATATCCTAGAGAAATAAGAGCCTTTACACGAACACATGTATGCACACCCATGTTCGTTGCAGCACTGTTTACAATAGCAAAAAGATGGAAGCAACCAAGGTGCCCATCAATAGATGAATGGATAAATAAATTATGGTGTAGTCACACAATGGAATACTACGCATTGATAAAGAACAATGACGAATCAGTGAAACACCTCATAACATGGAGGAATCTGGAAGGCATTATGCTGAGTGAAATTAGTTGCAAAAGGACAAATATTGTATGAGACCACTGTTACAAGAACTCAAGAAATAGTTTAAACAGAAGAAAATATTCTTTGATGGTTATGAGGGTGGGGAGGGAGAGAGGGAGAGGGGTATTCACTAATTAGTAGACAAGAACTATTTTAGGTGAAGGGAAAGACAGCACACAATACTGGAGAGGTCTGCACAACTGGACTAAACTAAAAGCAAAGAAGTTTCCTGAATACAACAGAATGCTTCGAAGGCCAGCGTGGCAGGGGCGGGGGTCTGGGGACCATGGTTTCAGGAGACATCTAGGTCAATTGCCATAACAAAATGTATTAAGAAAACATTCTGCATCCCACTTTGGTGAGTGGCATCTGGGTTCTTAAGTGCTAGCAAGCTGCCATCTAAGATGCATCAATTGGTCTCAACCCACTTGGAGCAAAGGAGAATGAAGAACACCAAAGACACAAGGTTAATTATGAGCCCAAGAGACAGAAAGGGCCAGATAAATCAGAGACTACATCAGCCTGAGACCAGGAGAACTAGTGTCTGGCTACAACCGATGACTGCCCTGAGAGGGAACACAGCAAAGAATCCCTGATGGAGCAGGAGAACAGTGGGATGCAGACCTCAAATTCTCGTAAGAAGACCAGACTTAATAATCTGACTGAGACTAGAAGGACCCTGGAGGTCATGGTCCCCAGACATTCTGTTAGCCCAAGACAGGAACCATTCCCAAAACCAACTCTTCAGATAGGGATTGGACTGGACTATAAGAAAATGATATTGGTGAGGAGCGAGCTTCTTGGCTCAGGTAGGCACATGAGACTATGTGGACAGCTCCTGTCTGGAAGGGAGATGAGAAGGCAGAGCAGGACAGGAGCTGGCTGAATGGACACAGGGAATACAACAGGGTGGAGAGAAGTGTGCTGTCTTATTGGGGGAGAGCAGCTAGGAGTACATAGCAAGGTATATATAAATTTTTGTATGAGATACTGACTTGGTTTGTAAACTTTCACTTAAAGCACAGTTTTAAAAAAAGTCTTTTCAAGCCTACAGCTTTAAGACTCTCAGTTTATACCAAAAGAACACATTGGCTTTTTATAGCTGTGGTAATTGGATGCCTAATTGACCTCACCTTTTGGGAGAGGTCCATGTAGCCACCTTTACTACCTGGTGTTCTTTCTTACCTCTGTCAGTTTCCCAAATTGGATCAGGACAGATACTGAACATTTCT
Organism: Loxodonta africana; assembly: GCF_030014295.1. NCBI lineage: Eukaryota > Metazoa > Chordata > Mammalia > Proboscidea > Elephantidae > Loxodonta > Loxodonta africana. Next base: position 79,019,547 of record NC_087350.1, on the reverse strand, counting down.
TCAATTTCCATGACCTTCCATGTTCATTGTTCAAATTCCATATCTGAAAATTACCAGTAAGGGCTCTCCTGTGTCCTTGACTTAGTGTTTTGAGTAGTTTCGATTGATTTCATTTAAAAATACATGTTGTTACGTGCAGTCTAGTCAGTTCCGACTCATAGCGACGCCATGTACAACAGAACAAAACACTACCTGTTCCTGGGCCATCCTCACAATCATTTTAGTGCTTGAGCGCATTGTTGCAGCCATTGTCAGTCCATCTCATTGAGGGTCTTCCTCTTTCTCGCTGACCCTCTACTTTACGAAGCATGATGTTCTTCTCTAGGGACTGATCCCTCCTGATAACATGTCCAAAGTATGTGAGACGTAGTCTTGCCGTCCTTGCTTCTAAGGAACATTCTGACTGTACTTCTTACATTAGGAAAGTGTCTTCCGTGGTTTTTTTCCCACTCTAATTAATAAAACAACTAGTTTTGGACATTCCTGTCATGCCCTTTATTCAGCAAATGCTTATTGGGCGCTTACAAAGTTCACAGCATTATACAGTGTACAAAATGTTCCCCATCTAGAGAGATCAGATGTGTTTTTAGGGTAAGAAGTGGCTTTGATGGTATATTTTGTTGTTTGTGGTAAAAGGGCATGGTGTAATTATGAGAGCCTATACTTTGGCTCTGAGGGAGCCCTGGTGGTGCAGTGGTTAAAGCGCCTGGCTGCAACTGAAAGGTCAGCAGTTCAAACCCACCAGCCACCCTGTGAGAAAGACATGGCAGTCTGTTTCCATAAAGATGTACAGCCTTGGAAACCTTATGGGGCAGTTCTGCTGTATCCTGTAGGGTTGCCGTGAGTCGAATTGACAGTAACAGTTTGGGTTTTTATACTATGACTCTGCCATTTATGTTTTATCTGCAGTTTCTTTCTTCTCTCCCTTCCTCCCTCCCTCCCTCAGTTTCATTGTCTATTATTATGGGGGAAATAATACTATCCTTGAAAGTTGAGAATTAAATTACATAAACATATATAAGGCACCTGGCTGGCACAAAACAGGCATTCAGATGGTTTCTGTTATTTGCTTAGAAATGATAGCACTGTTAGAAGGAGTGAGATAGAGGACTTTTTTTTTTTTTTTTTTAAAGAAAAAGATGAGTTAACAGGATTTGCACAGGTGAGGGTGGCAGGGGAAGTTACATATATATGGGGGGGTGCTTTTCATATAAAATAGGGTTTTTTATCTGTTTGAAGGATTATTTAAGTTCCTGTTGTAAATTCCAACCATTTGTCTTCTGCTTCCCCCCACCACTTTTTCACATAGGTTTATTAATTGGTTCTCCCATCATCTAAGTAACTTTCAGTTCCGTTGGAGCTGGGAAGATTGGTAAGTGGTGTTGTATTTTGTTTTATTCTTCTTTTCTCTGGAGTCTGCCATAACCAACTGTTAATATTTAAAACCATAACATAGAAGCAGTCTTCCTCACTGTCTGAGATAATTTCTCTGATATTTACTATGTATAAATGAAATAATTAAGGTAGAAGGAAACTGTAGTTAAGTACAAGATGGATGTAAGTGCAGACTGTGTGTAGGAATTCATAAAATTACATTTCCTCATTAGGTCAGATTGTCTTACTCAAGATCCTGAAAGTCCCAAACCAAAGTTTGTAAGAGAAGTACTGGAAAAATGTATGAGGTAAGTTCTTTCCCTTGCTCCTTAGTTTATGTCTCGTAATTGTAGGGGATTGTTTCTGTTCTGTGTGTTTGTGATATGTGTCCAGAATGTGATTTTTAAAACCCAAGTATTTGCTTCTCTTCCATTTTAGTTTTTAACTAAGTTTAGGCTGAAAAAATTAGGCAACCATGGCCATCTGGATTCTATGTGAATCATGCCAATAAGTTTTTTTTTAAATACTATTCTTTGAAATAATGTCAAATTTACAGAAAAGCTGACAGAATGGTACAAAGAACTCTATATCCTGTTTACCTAGATTCCCTTGTTGAGATTTTACTGTGTTTGCTCTAACACTCCTTTTCCCCTGTCTGTCATGCCCATTACATTGGTCTTTTTCTGAACCTTTGGAGAACGAGATGCAGACATAGTATCCCATCATCCTGTAACATTCCATTCTATATTTCTCCACAACAAGGACACTGTCCTATATAACCAGCATAAGGCTCTTCAATCAGAGAATCAGCTTTGGCACAATACTACCGTACAGTCTGTAGATGATGCTAATATTTTGCGAACTGCCCCCACAGTGTCTCTTTTTCCTTTCTGGTCCAAAATCCTACCTAGAAATATGTGTAGTAGTTAATTGTCATTCTCTTCAGATGCCTTCAATCTCAAACAGTTGCTTTTCTTTCTCTGTCTTTCATGTCCTTATCAGTTTTAAAGAGTATAGGCCTTACTTTCTTGAATGGCACCGATACTTTCTTATGACCAGACTCAGGTCCTGCGTTGTTGGTGCCCTTCTCAATGCATTGTATCACAAGGCACGTGAATCCCACAATGGTGATGTTAACCGTAATCGCCTGGTCATGTCATTGCCAGGTTTCTCCATCTTAAATTCTCCATTTTTCCCTTTGTAATTGATTAGTATTTTGTGGAAGTGTTCTGAGGTTACACTAGTATCCTTTTCCTCATCACACCTTCACCCACTAGCTTTAGCTTCCACAACCCCCACATTTATCAGCCATTACTGTGATATTGCCAAGTGGGGATTTTCTTTTTCCATCCTTCTGTATTTACTAGTTGACATTCTACTGTGAGAAAGACTTTCCTTTTCCCTCATTTATTTATTCCTTTATTTGTATACCATATTCATTACCGTAATTATTTTGATGCCCACTTGTCCCTGATTTGTCCAGTGAGAGACCCTGTAAGCTGGCACCTGTGTCTTTTTTTTTTTTTTTCTTTAACATCCCCCACCATTCATAAGTATTTCCTCATTTTCTGGTACAGACGTTCTAGGTTCATCTTGTGTTTCCTTGCCCCTGCCCTGGCATCATCTATTTCTTCAAGGAGCCCAGATCGCAGTAGTAGAGCGTGATACTTAGAAACCGAGATCTGGGCACTAGATGTGCTTGTTGTTATTGGGGTGTTATTGATGATTCTAGGCCCATTTGGTTGACTGAGCTAGGGAATATATGCATGTACTGGCAGTCTGGATTACGAACTCTGACTTACATACAACCCATAGTTATGACCCGACCCCCATAAAGCCTTTTACATTAAAAATTCAAAATAAGTACAATGGTTTGTAATAACAAATGGGTACTACTTTGCGATGCGTATCAAAACATTATTGCTATTACTTTATTATTGTGTTAAAGATGTTTTAGTGTACCTGGAAGTGTTTCTTTAATTTTTTTATGCGTAGGAAGATACACTATATACTTTATACTAAAACAAACATATGACTAACTGACATTAGAAATGAACCATACCTAACTGTTCCAACTTACGTACAAATTGGAAATAAAGACAGACTTAGGAACAACTCATTCGTAGTCCTAGGACTGCCTGTATACACACAACACACCTATACCCACATATATATCTATAACTATTTTTATATCCACCCGTATTCGGAATTGACTTGACGGCACTGGGTTTTTTAATACATATATATATAAAACTGTGAGTTCACCCCAGTTCCTCCATTTCTAACCCAACATCTCATTCTTTCCAGCCTTCCCTTTGCAGTGATTGTAAATACCTTCTCAGCCAGAATGAAACTGCCCCCGTTACCCTCATTATTATTTAGTACAATGTCACCAGTCTCCCAGCCATGCAGACAATCTCCTGCATTCCATTCCACTCCACTCATACTGCCACACGTTCTAGGCCACCAGGCTTGCTAGTCCACCACGCTACATGGTCCCAAGTGCCCACCATCAGCACCCCACATCCTTGGCCACCAGGCTGGTAGGCCCACTGGCTCACATCTCAGTGCAAGCCAGTAAGTTTTGACGTAAGCCTAAGCTTTTGTGTGCTGGCTTCGACAAAGGTTATAGGACTTTTTTTTCCCTTTCACTTCTTGCTTGTTGGCTGAGTTCTGGGTGCTGGAGATTTTACCTATCCAGATAAACAGAGTGTTACTGAAGAATGGAACTGATGAAAGATACTTTTTGAGGTTATTATTTGTATTGTAGGTTGTCTTACCATCAGCGTATATTAGATATCGTTCCTCCTACCTTCTCAGCTCTATGTCCTGCAAACCCAACCTGCATTTACAAGTATGGAGATGAAAGTAGCAGTAAGTAATAAAATGAAATAAAACCCTCTGTCTTTAAAAAGTACCAATGCAAGTCTACTCTGGAGTAATTTACCTAAGGTGGAGAAATTGAACTTTCTTTTCCTGGGGTTTATATTTTCTCTACTTAATAGGTGGTCTACACTGGTGGCTTTTGATTTGTTTGCCCTATAATCATTTTGAATATTTTATTGTGATCTAATTAATTATTACTGGCTTGTATTCAGTTGTTTCCGATGTTATATCCATGACATTATTTTAAATATGCTGCTAAATATAGCAAGATGAACTTAAAAAAATGAAAACAGGTGTTTGTTATGGTGATGGAGATAACTTGAACTGTTTCTCCTCCAACATCAGGTCTGGCATGGTGTGGGAGCACAGGTGCACGTGGACTATTTGCACAGACGGCCTGCCTCTAGAAGGAAATTCTTAAATAGGGTTTTTCTTACTTTTTGGCCCATCATCTCTGAGGTTGCACTATAAGTCAGAGGGACAGTAACTTCATAAGCTGTTTTCTACTTAGCACAGTATTTATACTCCATGAGGTAAGGTGTGTTGTACACTGATGGTCACCGTAGAGAGTCAGGTGTGGAGTTTTTTCAAGTTGGTCTTTTCAGGTGGCACCGAATGCAGCTCCCCCACAAGCCTTCCATTTGATGTTGTGTAACAGTTCTTTACATCTTCAAATTTTGTCCTCGCTACTGTCTTCTCAGATTTTATCCTAGTTCTCCACCTATTTCTCTGACTACATCTGTCTTCCTTAAAATAAACTGTCTTGGTCGCAGTGCTGAGCATATAACCTATGTTATTATGTGGCTTAACCCTTAAAACAGCTCAGAAAAATAGGTATGATTATGCCAAGTTTACAATGAGAAAATGACTTCAGAGAAGGAAAGCCACAGTGAGATTGCTCCTGAGCAGTAGAGCCCAGATTGAGCTCCATACTCACCAACTGAGAAGCCCATGTTTATTACCACTGTGCGTTCCTGAAAGAGCAAAGCTTGATGGAGCACTTATAAGTGCCGAGCCTTGAATTTTGCCATAGTGGTTCACAGAATTGTGAGGAACAGCCTTTGATATCAGAGAGCTCAGGATATTGTTGATTGATCTTTCCTTTTTCCCATAGGAACAACTCAGCCTGACTTTCAAGGCCCTCCTAACAGTTGTTCCTATTTTGTTATTTTTTCCTAAATGAACCTCAACTCCAGGCAGGCCCTCCTCCTTTGCTACTTTTTGCATACACCTTTTTCTTGGCTTTACCTCTGTGCCGTAACTCCAGTCTGGAGTGTCCTTTCTAACTCTAATTTCTACCTTCTCTTTAGTGTCCAGCCCAAGCACCGCTCCTGTAAATATATTTTAGCCTTTAGCAAGCCAATGTTGTATTGCTCTCTGGCAATTTATGTGAATATTTTGACACCACAGCTAAAATGTAGACTCAGTGAAAAGTGGATTTCCTATTGTCCTGGTACTGCCTTACATTATAGACCAGCGTAAATCTTATACAATAGACATTAATAGTAAATACGTGGCGTCACATCACATGAGCATCTATATAGACTCAGCAAAAGAGAAAAGAAAAAGTCTCTTAAGTTGGTGCCCTTCACATTGTTCAAACTCAAACTTAGTTTCCGCCATCTCAGGGAAGATGAGGAAAGGGGCCTTGGCAAAAAATAAAAGCAACATACAGTGATTCTTAGCTTTTGAGTTTACAAAAGCCCAGGGTATCTGAGGGCTGGTAAGGAGTAGTTCTAATCCATCTGATACCAGCAATGATACCCCTTGTTCCACATCCTCTTCAGAATCCTATTTGAATTTCTGGCAGCTTCTTGTTGATGTACTGCTACAAGTATTTTTGAGTTATCTTCAGCAAAAATTTACTTGGCGTGTTTCCGCATTCTGTTGGATCACCTTTCTTTGGGACTGGCACAAATACGAGTCTCTTCTAGTCGGTTCGCCAGGTAACTGTTGCTCAGATTTCTTAGCATAGATGAGTGAGCACTTCCAGCACTGTATGTGTTTGTTCAAACATCTCAGTTGGTATTCTGTCAGTTCCTGGAGCCTTGTTTTTTGCCAGTGCCTTCAGTGCAGCCTGGACTTCTTCCTTCAGTACCATCACTTCTTAATCATCTGCCGCCTCTTGGAATGGTTAAATATCAACCAACTGTTTTGGTACAGTGACTCTGAATTCCTTCCATCTTTTTTTGATGTTTGCTGTGTCATTCAGTATTTTGCCCATAGAATCCTTCAATACTGCAACTTGAGGCTTGAATTTTTTCCTCAGTTCTTTCAGCTTGAAAAATGCTGAGCGTGTTCTTCTGTTTTGGTTTTCTAACTTCAGGTTTTGCACATTACATTATAATACTTTACTTTGTCTTCTCGAGCCACCCTTTGAAATCTTCTGTTCAGCTCTTTTACTTCATCATTTCTTCCATTTGCTTTAGTTGCTCTACATTCAAGAGCAAGTTTCAGAGTCCCTTCTGACATCCACTTTGGTCTTCTCTTTCTCTCCTGTCTTTTTAATCATCTTTTGCTTTCTTCATGTATGATGTCCTTGATGTCATCTCACAACTCGTCTGGTCTTAGGTCATTACTGTTGAGTGTGTCAAATCTATTCTTGAGATGGTCTCTAAGGATATCATTTTACTGGGATCCACAATCAGCACCCATGGAAGCAGAAGTCAAGAAATCAGACAATGTATTGCATTGGGCAAGTTTGCTGCAAGAAATCTCTTTCAACTGTTAAAAAGCAAAGATGTTACTTGGAGGACTAAGGTGCACCTGACCTAAGCCATGATATTTTCAGTCACCTCATATCCATGCAAAAGCTGGACAATGAATAAGGAAGACCAAAGAAGAACTGATGCATTCGAATTATGGTGTTGGCAGAGAATATTAAGTATACCATAGACTGCCAGAAAAATGAACAAAGAAGTACAGCCAGAGTGTTCCTTAGAAGTGAGGATGGCGAGATTTTGTTTCACATACTTTAGACATGTTAGCAGGAGGGACCAGTCCCTGGAGAAGGACGTCATGCTTTGTAGAGGGTCAGCAAAAAAGAAGACCCTCAGTGAGATGGATTGACACAGTGGCTGCAACCATGGGCTCAAACATAACAATGATTATGAGGATGGCACAGGACCAGGCAGTGTTTTGTTCTGTTGTACATAGGGTCACTATGAGTTCGAACAGACTTGACGGCACCTAAGAACAACAAGAAGGAGCAGTTCTGTAACACACGAAGTCGCCATGAGTTGGATTCAACTTGATGGCAGTGGGTTTTGTTTTTGTTTGTTTCTTAGTTATTTCACTGTTTGTCGAAATAATTTTTAAACCTGATCTTCCTTGCTCCTCCCCCCGCCCCCCCCCACCCGCCTTCTGTATTTAGATTCTCTTCCTGGACATTCTGTTGCCCTCTGTTTATCTGTTGCCTTTAAAAGTAAGGCAACCAATGATGAAATCTTCAGCATTCTGAAAGATGTACCAAATCCTAACCAGGATGATGACGACGGTAAGAGAATTAGATACGTCTTGAGTGGAACTGTGTATAGGCCAAGTGAAAGCGTAAACATAATTGGCAACATGACTTCTGCTTAAATCCCACTGGGTGTTCATAAAGCAATATATTTGTTTGGTCTATTCAGCTAATCCAGGTATTTCCTCCCTTATGTAAAAAGAGATCCAGACACCCCTGTAAAGTAGCTTAATTAAAAATATAACTGCATCCTAAATATGCAGAAAAATATACCACTATCGTTCAACAGTTTTTAAACATTCCCTGTTTTCACTATAAAGAGGCTCCTAAATGGGAAGACTTGGTGTATTTTATTATAAAAAGTTGTATGTTTTCTCCAAATTAAGCTATCTTACTAATATTTAACATTTACTGAGTACATACAATGTAATTCAACCCAAAATCCTAGTTGTTTTTTTTCTGGGGAACGTGGGCAGATTGACAAAACAATTAAGTTTATCTGAATCGATAAATGGGTGGGAAAAAAAGTGATGAGGGGGTACTTGCCTTATCCCATATTAAAGCATGCTAGAAAACTACAGTGACTAAAGCAGTGTAGTACTGGCACAAAGAAGAGACAAATCAGTGCAACAGATGAAAAGTCTACTAGGACAACTGGGTAACCACTTCAGAAAAAAAAGAATTTTTTTGTGTGTATACGGACGTGTGCTTAAAAAATAACTCTTCGAATCAAAATAAAACAATAATGGTCTTTGGGTGTTTATTACTAGGAATTTGTTCGGATTTCTCTAAGAAACTAGAATTATGATATTAGAGAAAATATGTTTAGAAAGCTCAAATCAAAACATGATTAGTATTAAAGGTCATGGGTATTCTGAAATCTCAGGGCATAGTCTTATGTGTTGACGATTTACAGTATTTATATTAATTATTTGTTATTTATCCACCATATAGACAGAATATAAACAAGGAAATTTTTCTGGTGTTTTAAACATAAATGAATCACATAGAAGAATTAGGAAAAGAATCACAAAGAAGTAAAAAATTACAATTATTCTTAGTTTTAGAATTTGAGTATTTGAAATCAGTGATCGTCTTTCATTGTCTGTGAGTACTTGCAGAAGTTACCCAAATGTCGACTTAGTGTTTTGATGTGAACAGGCTATCTATTTAGTGTAGCAGATGAGGCACCAAGGAATTGCTGTACTTATATTTTTCTGTCTTACTGTGGATTAATTTTCAGATGAAGGATTCAGTTTTAACCCACTGAAAATCGAAGTCTTTGTACAGACTCTGCTACACTTGGCAGCCAAATCATTCAGCCACTCCTTCAGTGCTCTTGCGAAGTAAGTGCGACAGGAGCACAGCCTTTCTTGAGGGTTTGGGACTTTGCTTGCCGAAAACCAGTGGTATAGTAACTTTTACTAAAATTGTTGAATATGATCTTAATGGTATACTATTGTCATGTGATTTGATACACTGAGTTTTGGTTTGTAGTAACTAAAATCCCTAGCCCATGGCTTTTATCAGACTGTATGTGTTTGCATATATACACAGACTGTGCATTTTTTTCACATAGACATTTAGAGAAACTAGTGAAAAACCTAGGTACTTAGGATACTCATATATGCAGTCGGAAGTTCTCGCCCTGTCTAACCATCTTCCTCAAGGGAAGTAAGAAATGAGAGTAGGACTACGTTTTGGGGAGCCACCTAAAGGTTGGCATCTAAAGACAGAGCTTCCTAACTTGTCAGACAGACTTCAAAAGATGAATACTTGTATTCTCCCAGCCAAACAGAGAAACTCTCCCTGTCATCTCCCAATGCTGCATACTACTTGCAGGGTTCCACAGAACGTAGAGTCAGAATACATCACCTGTGTTTGGGGATGGTTCTTGAGCCCTTATCTGTTAGATAGTCCTTGGCTAACAATACCCACTGCTGTCGAGTTGATTCCAACTCACAGAGACCCTATAGGACAGAGTAGAAGTATCCCATAGAATTTCCAGAGCTGTAATCTTTAAGGAAGCAAACTGCCACATCTTTTTCCCATGGAGCAGCTGGTAGGTTTGAACTGCCGACCTTTTGTTAACAGTCAAGGGCTTAACCACTGTGCCGCCAGGGCTCCCTATAATGTAAATCTCTTAAGCCTTAATGACAAGTTCCATAAAAACTGTGAATTCCTAATCATGCCTCCTACATCCTTAATGGTTATATTTTATTTTTCATTTCTATTTAAAGAGGCTTTGAAAACATTAAAATGTTCATTGAATTAGTGTGTATGTGATTTTTTTTTTCCCTATTGCCAACAGGTTTCATGAAGTCTTCAAAACCCTAGCTGAAAGTGATGAGGGGAAGTTACATGTCCTAAGAGTTATGTTTGAGGTCTGGCGGAACCATCCACAGGTAAAAATTATTGTATGACTAATAAAATAAGCCAGTTAAAGAGCAAGCACTGTGATTGGACTTTGGACTATAACACCTCAACACATTTTAAATGTTTAGGTAGACTACTTACTACTTGTAAGATTCTACTAGTTGGGTAGGAAATGGCTACCTAGTCTAACCACTTTATACAAACAAGCTTCAGATTTCTCAAACCTCAATATATGGTTTTCATATTATTAAAAAAACCATTGCCACGGAATCGATTCCAACTTATAGCAACCCTATAGTGCAGAGTAGACCTGCCCCATAGGGTTTCCAGGGAGTGGCTCATGGATTCCAACTGCTGACCTTTTGGTTAGCAGCCAAGCTCTTAACCACTGCACCACCAGGGCTCCTCATATTATAAAGAGGCATTGAAATAAATTTCAGAAGATATTTAAGAGTATTTTATGATAAAACATTCTTGTATTTTTAACTTTTGGGACTCGGTGGAAATTATATATTTTTTTGTATAGGTATTATCTAAAATTAAAAACAGTTAAGTGTTGCCATTTAGAGATTTTTTTTCAGTCAGTCTTTATGGGTACTGTAGTATCTCTTACATTACCAAAGCCAAGCATAGGGAAGAATAAATCTTCAGCCCTAGTAGTCAAATTGATCCCATAATAGCCACTGAAAATGACTTTTATAGTCCTTATATTTTACTTTTGCAGCAGTAGTAGTATTTTGACCCAATAAGCGTGACTTACCCTAGTAACTCTTCTGTTGTTGTAGATGATTGCTGTACTAGTAGATAAGATGATTCGTACACAGATTGTTGACTGTGCTGCAGTAGCAAATTGGATCTTCTCTTCAGAACTATCTCGTGACTTTACTAGGTAATACGGATTCTAAGTATTAGTTTATGTGTAATCTCTTAATACAAGAGCTTCAAATTCTAGTCCACTCCAGGTTTGTATTAGCATACTAATGGTCCAATCTGGTAGGATTGGTAAAGATTCCTAGACGATGGAAATATACACAGCCAGTCAAGTTGCATTGTCTCTCAGGGACACACACATAATTTGAATCAGGACCCACCCACCCAGTCAGGTAGAAATGCTGATAAAGGGCCCAGACTGTCGAGGGAAGAGTCCAGCAGGAGCCAGGCTGTGTGTCAGAGCCTGAGCCAGACCAAGCAGAAATTCACATAAGGGCTCCAGCTCCAGTGGGAACCTGAAATGCACACCAAGAGCTAAGAGAGAGACTAAAGTTGTAATAAGTTAAGTACACATCATGGAGCAACCGACAAAAGCTTGGTAGGCCTCCCCTCAGTTGTAAAAATCCTAGATTTAGTGCAGAAGATGTATTTAGACCTAAAGGGAAGAGATTTTTCACCAAGTTGGTTCTAATTGGTGAAGTTGGGTCCACAAGCTTTATAATCCATCAGAATTGGGACAGCAGGAGTAGACACCAAACAGGAAACGCAAAAGCAAGTTACTTGGAAAGACAAAAAACTATCACAGCTTCTAACTTCTCCACTGTATTTAGTACTGCCAGAGGACACTGCTCTGAAAGGTCTCCTTAGGATGAAACGGTGTGTCCAGCCATGTTGGCATTCACAAATGAAAGCAACACAAAGATATTCTCAGATCTCTGCCAGCTCTCAGAATACTGACCACCAAAGTGTGTGTTAGTCATTATTCTGAGGGATTTACATTTTCAACTCATTTAATCCTTACAGTAACCCTGTAGGGTAGGTTCCATTATTGTTCTCATTTTATAGAATAGGAAAATACCTGAGTGCTTAATTAGCTTGTTAAGAGTCACAACTAAGTCACAGAACTTGGATTCAAACCCAGGTATTCTTAAATAGAAACATTGCTCAATATCTGTCCATTCTTTAACACCTAGCTCACGTATCTCCAACTTTGTAAAGCCTTCCCTGACCACTCTGTCCAGAGTTAAAGTGCTCAACTCTTTTATTCTGTCTGCTAGCATTCTAAACTTTGAGATTTTTAAACATTTTGTCTTATTTTTTGTTTAAAATTATCTCATTGGTGTCAAAATTTTTAGAAGGAAGTGTTATACGCATCCTGGAGTTAGGAGACTTAGCTCGTCGATATAAAAGTAACTAAGAAACTACTTTAAAAAAATAAAACATTCATGCAGCAAACAAAGCACATACAAGGTGATCCTGGTACTTGAGCAGTTTGGCTAATAAGATAGGTGACATAAATATTTATTTCATTCTTAATGCACGTCAGTTGATAGCTATCAGCTAATGCCTTTCTTAGATGATCCAAGAGAATTGGCTGAGTGTGTGCTAGTTAAATTGTATAAAGCAAGTGAAATGAGCCTCAGGTTAGTGGTTGCTATTTTGGGAAAATTCAGACAGTGTTTAAATTTAAAAGAGAGAAAATGTATTTTTATTCCTAATGTTAGTGTTTGCTATTTCTGTAAATATGTACATGGACCGTCAGTGTATATATAGTAGCAGATACAAACAATGACAGAAACTAAAAGGACACAGTAATGCCCTCAAAGAGCTCACATGACTCTAATGGGTAGGGAGAGTTGCTTGCACAATTAACAAAGCAAATCATAAGTATAGCTGTAAAAATATACTAATTTTGCCCAAAGGGTGGAAGGCTATTTTAGAACTTAAGAATGAGTAGGTTATAAAAGTTCAGAGGATTTATTATCTGTAAGCATAGCAAACTTTAACATACAGTAACCAGTTGCCGTATTACTTTAAGATTGTTTGTTTGGGAAATCTTGCACTCCACAATTCGTAAGATGAGCAAACATGTTCTGAAGATCCAGAAAGAGCTAGAAGAAGCTAAAGAAAAACTTGCAAGGCAACACAAACGGGTAAGCCTTGTTTTCACTTTTAAAGAAGGTATACCAGAAACTCTTGAGAATAGTTAGCGTCTGTTACCTTGATGGTGATTTGTTTTTCCTGAGCCCTAGTTAGTTTGACACACGGCACGATGGGTTTGGTTTTTGGTTTTTGAATTATGCAGAGCTGTGTGTAGAAGTGGAAGAGGATCGATAGGTGGTCCGTTGCTGTGTGCTGTTATTCTGCATGGTGAACCTGTTAAGGAAGGTGGAAACAATTTCTCCATAGTTCACACCCTCTAGCTCAGCTTCATGTTTGCCCTACTAACAGGGTAGAAGAAGGAAAGAGGACACTTGTATTTCTCTAAGAGTTTCTGGTACAAGAGGGGAAGTGGGAGAGAATGTAAATACTTACTACTTCCTAAGTACTGTGAAGCATTGTGGGGCAGTCTTTCCAGGTTTACAAAATATTTCTTATATTAATGAGAAAACCAGACTAAACCCATTGCCTTCAAGTCAATTCCGACTCATAACGGCCCTGTAGGATAGAGTAGAACTGCCCACAGGGTTTCAAGGAGCAGTTGGTGGATTCGAACTGCCGACCTTTTGGTTAGCAGCCATAGCTCTTAACCACTATGCCACCAGGACTCTATATGAATGAGAGGTTTAGTATTTTAGCCATTTTTTTGAGGAAGCAGCGAGCTGACTGTATAGTGTGATTTAGCATAATGGTACCAGTATTCTTTGTGACAGTATTTTCCAGTGTTAATTTACACAATAAACAAGTTTAATGATTTTGATGAACTGTACCAAGTTCAAGTGCCGGGCTCAGTACAGATCATACACTTAAATGTGTGTGTATGTATGTAGTGTATATTTAAGTATGTAAACATACACACTCATAAACCTAAAACACTGCGAGGTAAATAGTATTCCCGTTTTATAGATGTATAAACTGAGACTCAGAGCAGTTAACTACGTAACTTGTTAAAGGTTACATAGCTAGTAAATGACAGACCTAGGATCTGACCCAGGTCTGTCAAATCCCAAAGACTTTACCTCATGCCATACTATTCCCTAAGTACCAAGTCCAGTACAGAAGTCACTAGCCACGTGTGACTAAATTTAATTAAAATTAAATACAAGTCACGAGTCACATTTCGGGGGCTCAATAGCCACATGTGGCTAGTAGCTGCTATAATGGACAATACAGATGTATATAGCATTTCCATCATCACAGAAAGCTGTCTTGCTCAGTGCTGCTCTCAGTCATACCCCAGTATGGTGCTGGGAGAAGACAAACACGTACTGAGTTGCCTAGAACATAAGGTGGACCCCATAACAGGTGCCATGCTAAATATAAAAGCAAGTTCTATGAAAATGGTGGGGAGGGGTGAGGTTTTTTATAACTTCTCTTATGGACTGGAGTAGTCTAGCAGAGATGGGGTCTTAGCAGTAGAGTATTGCCTGGAGGGATTGCTAGGCTTTCTAGGTTCAGTGATGCCCCTGTTCTTACCAAAAGGACCTTGCTATACAACATGCCTGCGTTCTGGCTCTGCCCGTTTCTGGCTGTGTGACGCAGGGAACGTTGTCTGACCTGTCTCATCCTAGTCCTTTTATCTATAAAATGAAGAGATTTCCCTTTCTCATTTGTGAAGATTAATATATATCTTGTTTTTTCTGTCCCCCCACTCCTTTTTTTTAAGCCTAAGCTAATGCTGTGCACTCCTCAGGGCTGGCGGGGAGGGAGCTGTAAAGCTTTGCAGAAGTATAGTGAGCTCATAACTGCCAGCAGAGTGTCCTGAATTGTTACCGGCCATTCGTAGCCATTTCTGAATTGTGATGAGGAAGAGCAGCAAGTGATTCATGAGCGACATGAGGGCCTACCCGGGTTTGCCATGTGGCCCATTCTTTTCGCAAACTGCCTCCCTGTTGTTACTGCTCATATGGTCAAATAGCGATGAAAAGCACTGTCAGTTTTTTCTTGGGTCATTTACTTTGTTGAATAAAGAATGGCAGAGTTAAAAGAATAGTTTTTCCAGAGGAAGAAGGAGAGTCAGAAATAGGGTGAAGATATGAAATGTATGGCTAACTGCCTCCGTGAACAACTGTCTCCTTTGCCTTGAGACCAGAAGAACTGGATGGTGCCCTGCTACCATTACTGAACATTCTGATCAAAGATATCATAGAAGTATCCTGATTAAAAGGGGGGAAATACAGAACAGAATTTAAATTTTTCATAGACTCCAGACTTCCTGGAGCCATGGGGGCTGGATAAATCCTTGAACCTGTTGCCCTGAGATAATCTTTAAATCTTAAACCAGAAGTATCCCCTAAGGTCTTCTTAAAACCAAACAATAGTTTAGCTTAATTAATAAAGAACGTTTGCTTTGAGCATTATGCTCTTTTAAGATCTATCTATATGGGATCAAAGTGACAAGCAACTCTAAAGATTAGATAGGCACTTTAGGGGGCAATGACTTTATGTTAATGTAGAAGGAATAACTCAGAAAAGGAGGGTGAGAATGGTTACACAACTCAAGAGAATGTAATCAGTGTCCCTAAATGGAACATGTAGAAAGTGTTGAATTGGTGTATGTTTTACTTCCTATGTTCTTAACAACCAAAAACCAAACCCGTTGCCGTCAAGTTGATTCCGACTCGTAGCGACCCTATAGGACAGAGTAGAACTGCCCAATAGAGTTCCCAAGGAGTGCCTGGTAGATTCAAACTACCAACCTTTTGGTTAGCAGCCGTAGCACTTAACCACTATGCCACCAGGGTTTCCGTTCTTGATAAGACAAATAAAATCTTTTTTTTTTTTTTTTAAAGAATACACAGTTTTTCATGGGGCTCAAAGCTGTTTTCATTTTTTTGTTGTTGTTCCTTGTTTTCATTTTGAATAGAGGAAAAATGTGACACTCTTTTTCTTCCTAAAAGGCCTGTCTTGCAAAAAAGGTAGCTCACTACTGCTTTATGGCATACTTTCCCACCACTGTCACCCAAGATAGGTACAACTAGATTTCCCTGGCCTAGGTAAATACTCTGTTGTTGTTGCTAGTTGCTGTCGAGTCGATTCCGACTCATAGCGACCCCACGTGTCAGAGAAGAACTGTTCCATAGGGTTTTCAAGGCTGAAAACCCTTGCAGAAGCAGATCACCAGGCCCGTCTTCTGAGGTACCTCAGGGTGGGTTCAGAACAATCTTTTCAGCTATTAGTCGAGTGCTTAGCCACTTGGACCATCTAGGGACTCCAATATTCTGGGCCGAGATAAATAAAACTTCTGAGTGAGAAGACTGTGTATCTGGAACCACAACAGATCTTTGACAAAGTCTAAATAGTATTAACCAGACATAAAATAATTTCCATTTTTAATAGGATTTAATACGTTGTACTTCTCAATAATGTTTTCCTTTTGTTCCTTTGTGTCCTGTAGCGAAGTGATGATGATGACAGAAGCAGTGACAGGAAAGATGGGGCTCTTGAGGAGCAAATAGAAAGGCTACAGGAAAAAGTGGAGTCAGCTCAGAGTGAACAAAAGAACCTCTTCCTTGTCATATTTCAGGTATCCTGGCCTGGGACATTATATGTAAAAGGAAACAGTATCTTTCTTTAGTTTAAAAAATGTTATTTTTAAAAATAAAAGTAATACATGTCCATTTATAGAAGAGTTTTAAAATAAAAAAAAATACAAAGGAAATTTAAGTCACCTGAAAGTTCACTCCTTAGCAGTAACCATGTATACATTGCAGTTCTGTGTTGTTACTTGTCATTCTTGCATAAACATTTCCCCGTGCTTTAAAAAAATATTTTTTGGATGCATTTGTCTCATGTTTAGTTCCCATTGTTGAGCATTTAGCTGATTGTTTTCCTTTCTGATGCACATCTTTGTGCAGAGATTCCTGTTCACATTTGTTATTATTTACTTGGAATAAATGGCAAGAAATATAATTATTAGGGTAAATAATTTAGACATTTAAAAAAAAAAAGGCAACTAGGAGTACTTAGCAAGGTATATATAAATTTTTGTATGAGAGACTGACTTGATTTGTAAACTTTCCCTTAAACCACAATAAAATTAAAAAAAAAAAAAAAAAACCCATTTCCATCAAGTCAGTTCCGACTCATAGTGACCCTATAGGACAGAGTAGAATTGTCCCATAGGGTTTCCAAGGAGTGCCTGGTGGATTCGAACTGCCGACCTTTTGGTTAACAGCCATAGCACTTAACCACTATGCCACCAGGGTTTCCAGTTTAGACACTAGTGTCTATATATTGCCAGAAAGTATATACCAACTCATATTATCACCAACCTGCCTTTCTAGATTGACAACATTTAATGAATTAGGAGTTAGGAATAGACATCACAAAAAAACAGGGTGAAGCAAACAATACCTTGAGGTCTTTGTCATAAATATAATTGCTTCTGAGAAATTCTCCCTCTAATGCTTCTTCGTTTCCCCTTCTAGCGTTTTATCATGATCTTGACTGAGCACTTGGTACGATGTGAAACTGATGGGACCAATGTATTAACACCATGGTATAAGAACTGTATAGAGAGGCTCCAGCAGATCTTCTTACAGGTTTGTGGGAACCTTTGATTAGATAATAAACACTGCTCTTTTCAGCCACAAGGATTTTCCATTAAGAACATCATTGTCAAATTTGTCAGGACTCTGTGTACCTGTAGTCCCTTTTAGTTCATGCCCTTTTGTCCGTCCCTACTGTTGCTCATCAGAATGTTTAGACTTAATTTGGTTCTATACCACTGAGATTCCTAACTGCCATTTTCTACGCTGGAGAATCTGTAATATAAAATGTAAAGAAAAGTATGTTAAAAAAAAAAAAAAAAGTATGTTAAGGGCATACTAATTGCATTTATAAAGATCCTTAACATCTAATGTTTAGATGGTAAACATTGCCTACAGAACCACAGTAAGTTCCCTGAAGTCTTTATGCAAAAACAAAATACAAGTCGTATCCTTTGCTAGATAAGTTAAAGATATTTATGAGAGTGGGACTAACTCTTTCTTATCTTCAAACACTACCCCCAGAAAATCATTTGTTCCAGAAAAGTGATTAAAGCAGAATCATTAAAAAAGAAGAGTTAGACTGATTCTTTAAGCTCTAAATAGGAATTCTCACCAGTCTAAATAGGAGCATACAGAAGAGAGAATTTTTGACACTTTTTTTTCACATTTAGGCTCAACAAGGTGTCACAGATTTTCAGTAAGACAGATGAGCTATTTATTTAAAAAACAAAACAAGGTTTTGGAAAGTTCCTGTTTTTCTTTTGCGAAGTGGTACTCTAAGGTTGTAACAAAAAAAGGGGGAAGGGGGTGGTTCAAAAACATTCATGTTTCACAGACCCTGGTTTTAACCTTAACCATAGCAGTTATTCTATTCCTAGTTATAACATTACCACTTTGTTGTCTTTTTTTTTTTTTTAATTTTCCTTAATCACTTTTTGCCGTCAGGGCTGCTTTGCAGAAATCATACATACTATGTCCCAATTGGTTGGGGGCAGAAGCAGCTGAACCTAGTCTGTAAGAGAAGTAGTAATAGCGCCTGGTACTACCGCCTTGCGTCATGAACTGTATTTACATAGAAACTGGGTCAGAACTGGATTTTTAAAAAAAGCTTTTGAACACCTTTTTTTCTCATTCTCTACATTTTCTTCATGTTGAAGCTTTTCAAGGGCCTGTTATTCCTTTCAGCATGAATCTTTTTTTTTTTTCTCCTGCTGAGGGAAGTGTTCTGCAGGATTGCTGATGTGCTCTTTCTCGTGACTGAACAGCCTTTCCTGTGTCCACAGCATCACCTAATAATCCAGCAGTACATGGTGACCCTGGAGAACCTTCTCTTCACCGCTGAATTAGACCCTCACATCCTGGCTGTGTTCCAGCAGTTCTGTGCCCTGCAGGCCTAAGTGTCATGTTTTCCTTCTTGTCAAGATTTTTTTAAATATCTTAAAATAATTTGTCTTATTTTTGATGGTTTGAATGCTTGCTTTCTTGTAGTATCCTTCACTTATTAAATGAAACAAAGGGGGAGGAGGACAGTGAGGAACATGAAGTTGGTTATCTTTAATTGCCCGTACAAAGCAAACGATTTCCTAATGACAGTAATGTGACGCTGACCATGGGACGTCTTATGTGCGACAGATACAGCTTTTCTAATTTGGTATTTTCTTAAGGCATTAAAAAAATAGATAACTAATTTGAGGTATGTGAAACACTAAAGGTCAAGCTTCCAAAGTAGTATATAGAACTGGTGCATTTATTACCAAGTAGCGTAGCTTTTCACAGCTCCTGGATAACCTAACATGGCTGAATAAAACTATGTTTTTTAAACTTTAGTATTTCATGATTTATCATCAGTCTGCTTTAAAATTGGTAATTTCTTACTGAAGATATATTTATCTTCACTTGAAATTTTCTCTTCAAAATATTTTTAGTAGTATCTTATGACACTTTGTTAGTATATAAAACTGTTACTACTTAAGAGCAGTCGTTCCCAAATTTGTCTGAATATTAGAATTACTTGGGAATCTTCTAGAAACGATTTTACAAATTAAACCACTCTCTCTGCAAGTGCGACACAGTAGTTCCTAACGTCCCCCAGGTGATTCCAATGGGCAGACAAGTTTAGGAACCACTGTCTTAGAGCTGCAGCCCTAGTGGCACAGTAGTTCATGTGGTCAGCTGCTAACCAAAAGGTGGGCAGTTTGAACCCACCAGCCACTTCGACGGAGAAAGATGTGGCAGTGTGTTTCCATAAAGTTTAAAGCCTTGGAAACCCTATGGGGTTTTTGGTACACAGCCAGAGCTTGGAATCAGTTTTTTCCGGTTCAAACCCCTGCTGAAAATTCGCGTTCCCGCCCCAGATGTCGGCAGTCCTCGTATTATGAATGAGACCAGTTCCTGTGTCTGAAGTCGCATTTTTAGTAAGCTGGAACAGGTGCATACAGTTCTTACTTAGCATTTACTACAAGACTCAGGCTGTTTCAGCGATTTAGAAGCTGCACGTGCAGGAAGTTAAGCTGATCGTGAGGAAGGATTTGTCGGATTTGTAGTGAGGGCAGATTTACATCACAGAAAAGAGTAAGTACTAGTTGTCCTCAAGTCAGACAGACGTCTGTTAGCTGTATCCTGAACCAATCTACATTTTAACAAGATCCCCAGGTGATTCTTAGAGATACTAAATTTTGAGAACCACTGCCCTACTCCCTAACCAGCAGCATTAGCATTGCCTGGGAACTTGTTAGAAAGGCAAATTCCCAGCAGGGGTTTGAACCAGAATGAACCTGTTCCAAGCCCTGCCTAGAGCATCCAGTCATTTCTCCTAGCCTCTGAAGGTCATATAGAGGTAGCCAGACTGGCTAAAGCTATACTTGGAATTAGATAAGGGTCTGAATTTTGTTTCTAGGAAATCTGGTCCAAGTAACTACTAATTCCTACATGGTTTTGAGACTGTTTTGTAAAATAAGTCTCACATTCCAAATTGGCAATCTGACATTCCAGATTTCTAGAATTTTTTTTACTTCTTTCATGAAGCTTTAGAGAAACTTTACCAATAATCCCACAACTACTGGTAGTGTTTTTGTGTGCTTCCAACATAGGTATCTCCTTTTACTCAATGTATAATAAGCTTATGATGCATTGAGCATTCTCCGTATATGGTGTTTTTGGTGTACCATACATTCACTTGGCTACAGAATATAGTCCACTCAATAGATGGAAATTCCTAAGATTTTTAAAACCATACTGTCTAAGACAAGAAATAATTATTCACAAGATCATGGTTGCATGGTAGGATACTAGCAGAAAGGGGTAAAAACTCAGGTTCTTGGCTAATGTTCTTTTGTTTACATGTTCCTCCTTCCCATTGTGTGAGCACAGCACAAACTATATAGTTACTTAGAAATGGCTCCTGTCCTCAAGGAATCAAAGGATAATCATTTAAGTCGTTGCAGCTTTTTATTTGAGCCTGACCTGCTTTGTAATCCTTGCATAATGTATTGCAAAGTTTGGCTAGTTGTACTTGATCCAGATTCTAGAGGGGTTTGTAGGTTTTCATTTCCTTTTTTCTTGAATCCTCTCTTCATGTGTAATGGTTACTTCTAACAACTGTTCTACTGATGTGACCTGCCCTGTCCCAGTCTGAACCTATATCTATGGAAAAGCTGAAATAGGGATTGAATTTGGAAGAAATAAAAGTACAAGAGTAAACATTCACTTTCCCCAGTAATGAACTCACACAGACAAAAGGATGGCACGTCACTACACGTCACCTTGCAATAAATCAATATTCTGTTAAGTGTATTGATGCCTTTTAATATGCTTTTGATAAAGTGAGCATACACTGTTTTCCTTGATTCCAAATCTCCCCTCCAGGAATTAGTCGTGCAGCGATTCAAATGAAGATAACGTGTTTTGTTTTCCTGGAAATAATTTAGCATTGGTTTGTATAATTACATCCGAAAATGAAAGACAAGGAAAGACCTTGCTAACATGGGTAAAACAGATTGAGCTGTCAGTGATATCTGGATACCAGGATTGTCTAAAACTCATGACGGTAAAACGTGAATACAAACATACCTCAACTAGACGAAACTAAATATACTGGTCTTGATGTTAATATGTGCTCATTAACTGGTGGCTATTAGTGCCAGGTGCTATAAACGCACCATATTTATTCATCACAGTAGTCCTGCCCACAGGCCCCTAGAGAACTTGCCCAAGGTCGGCAGCCATTAAGTGGAGTTTGAACCTAGACCATCTGGTTCAAGAGCTCATCCCTTCCTCATTGCAGCCCAAACCCCTAATTGTTACTCTTTCATCAAGATGGAAGCTTTTTTGTCCCAGGGAATATTCTGTCCCTGTTCAGAATCAACACTTGAGAAATATATAAAACATTTCTGCATTGAATACTTACGTAGGGTAATTATAGTCTCAAGCCTGACTGTTATGGTTTGACTTATTTTGACTTTTGCCTTTCTCCAAGAATAATCGCTAGCAGCTGGTTGAAAGATAAAAATGTATACGTGCCCTACCTATATTTGTAGCTGTAGGATAAAGAGTTATATTAAAGAACAACCTGAAAATACCCAGTTTTATCTTAACTGAATTTTTGTCAAAAAAAAAAAATGCATAGTTCCTATAGTCAAGCACATGGGATCAAATCCTATTATTTACTAGCTGTAACTATTCTGTAATCCTTTTTACAAGATACGGGGGAATGTGATCAGCTGAACTTGATCCAAATGCCTGGAGTGATGTGAGATGATGTCACTTCCTTCCCTCAAAAAAAAAAAAAATAAACCCAGTGCCATCAAGTTGATTCCAACTCATAGTGACCCTATAGGACAGAGTATAGCTGCCCCATAGAGTTTCTAAGGAGCACCTGGCAGATTCAAACTGCTGACCCTTTGGTTAGCAGCCATAGTAGCACTTTACCACTTTGCCACCAGGGTTTCCTCCTTCCCTCAGAAGTGCCAAATAAGCACAAAAGCAAGTTGTCTCCCTTTCAGGATTGCATGAGAATACCCATGAGGCACTTAGCATAGTGCTTGCCTGGCACGTAGGAAGTGGTAGTGGTGGTTATGATAAACTTATCAGTACCTGATTTGGTCAACAATCAGATAGTCAACCTTGAAAATGGCTGTTTATCCATTTTTAATCTAGCATTTGAAAAGGGCTGCCTAGACACTAATGTCTGAGAACATGGCCAGACTCCCACAATTCATTTTGTGTTCCAGCTATTTGTCATGACTTCTCCCAGCAATAGTTCCCTACACCCTCCACAGCATTGGAAAACAGAAATACCCTAGAAGGCCTGACCCATCCTCTAAAGTGCAGAGGTATACTACCATTCCTGTTTGTTTCTTGGGATGAGTCCAGTTCAGCCAGCATTTGCCTTTATTTATCTTCCTCCTACCCTAGCAGTCTAGAGTCTGCATTAGTCTCTTATTCCTTCAATCCATAGCTCTAACCTGCCGCTTTTGAACATACTCTACCACTCAGCTCCTCACCCATTATGGAAACAACAATCACAGATCCAATACTCTGCCCACAGCTGGGCCCTTTGAACCTTAACTGACACTTGTTCTTAGGCCATATTGTACATACTTTTAATGAAGCAGTATCTATACAGTATTTCATCTACAGAGACTTCTACATTTCGGTGAATTTTGAATAGAATTTAAAATTACTTTGAATTCATACTCCCTAGGGTCAATCTTTGGAAAACCCTTGTGTAGTAAGAAAGAGCTACGGCTGCTAACCAAAAGGTCAGCAGTTGGAATCCACCAGGCACTCCTTGGAAACCCTATGGGGCGGTTCCATTCTGTCCTTTAGGGTCGCTGTGAGTCGGAATCCACTCGATGGCTACGGGTTTAAGGCGAATCTAAATTTCCTTTATTTAAATACAAAATACTGTAAAACAGATCACTGAACTAAAAATTACATTTTCTCATAAGTCAGTTCATGGCCACACACAGTACAAGTCTTTCGGTACATGTCATCTTCTACATTTTCTTCTGGTCCATACTCATGCTGATGTGCAGCTGTTTCCCTTTTCCACACACTGCTTCTTATTGCTCGCCGCAATTCTAAGATAAAAATAAAAGTCAGTTTTTCATTGGTGGTGTTCAGCTGAACCCCAAAATAAATCCATCAGGCTTTCCGCTACATCTATAAATAGATAATAATCAAAATTGATTATGTAAAAACTTGGCAAGCTTACTTTTTTACCTCTCTGGTGTAGCCTGTGAAATCATTCAAGTTATTGTTAAAGTAGTGTGAAATGGGAGACTCAGAATGGGGTTAAAGAGATGGCAACAAGAGAACCAACAGACGTAAGGGGAGATGAGTTAACAGGATACCGTGTGTTTGGGCAGCTGACTGTAGAAAACTGGATGTCGCAGCAGGAAAGGAGAGTGAGCTGAAATGACTTAAGAAAAACATTTTTAAATTCTTTGTGTATAAACTGGGAGCTACTTTTATCTAAAAGGCCTGTCAAGCTTTGCTTCCAAAAAAAGAAAAAAATTAATGCCAAGAACTCTGCCACTATGCTGATGTCTCATCTCAGAAAAACTGCTCACGCACTTGACCTTAAGTCTCTTAAGTTCTTTATCCTATAAAATGACGGCACCATCTTAAGAGAGTTGCTAAAAATTATTAGAAAGCATAACCTAAATAAAAGAATCAGAATATTAAGAGCTGGAAAGAACAACAGAGTTTTGTTTTATTTCACTTTATTTTGCAGGTGGGAAAACTGACAAAGATAGAATGTGAACCTAGGTCATCTTACTCCAATCCTTGGAGCTTTCTCTACTACATCATGTTAAAATGTCATCTTGAAATAGAGCTATGTGTATGCTTTAAAAAGCAACTAAGTCACATTTTCAAAGTTGTTATTACATTATTACCAAGAAACCAAATGCTTAGTGTTAGTTGAAAATGAACAAACAGGTAACTTCTCAGTTTCTAGTTTAATGAAAAAAAAGCAACCTAACGGTTTATGTTTGCATCCTGACCAGTAACCCATCCAGCCCAGCACTCTTTGGCTGAGGCACCAGACCACCTCAGTGAGAGTATGAGAGCTATCATCTATAATCTCTGAACCATAAAAATCAATGTATACCAAGAAATCACAGATTTTCCTTAACCCACTTCAGACTTAAAATCTATGTCAATATCGAAATATTACTTGAATCTTTGTATTTACACCTTTCTTAGGTTGTGAGGATAAACACAGCTATGTATTGGGCACTGTTCTAAGCCCTATATACATAAACTCAAATCCTCACAGCCCTGGGAGATGAATATGACTGTCACCCTAGTTATATAGATAAGAAGTTATATAAACTGCCCAAGGTCAAGCAGTTAGTTGATGGCAGAGGCGTAGTCTATGTGCTTAACCACTAAGCAGTACTACCTTTTTTATACCTCCAGTTTGAAAAGCACTTT
The DNA here is from genome assembly GCF_030014295.1 of Loxodonta africana. Taxonomy (NCBI): domain Eukaryota; kingdom Metazoa; phylum Chordata; class Mammalia; order Proboscidea; family Elephantidae; genus Loxodonta; species Loxodonta africana. The sequence continues at coordinate 78,994,647 of NC_087350.1, read as the reverse complement.
CTTTTAAATTTATTATTTTTAAGCTTCAATGTATACACCTCTAGGTAAGTTCCCAACCTGGGCGGGGCGGGGGCGGGGATCATGTTCGTCCAAATTCTAACCTTTATTCCTGTCAATCTCCTCTTGTATACTGAAGATCTCTGATTTTTTGAGACATCTGGGATGTTCTATGTCCCTTTATTATTTTACTTTACCCTGGAACATTTTCTAAATAAAAGATAAATGAAGACATATGCTGCCCAGACTGCTTGGATGACTCATGGATTCAGATAAATTGTAGGAAGATGCTTCCTGTTTGATTTCCAATACCTACTTGATTTTCAGCCTTGTTCTGAAGAAAGGTATCCTGGCCACTTTACTGCCCCGCTGAGAAAATTCTTCAAAATTTGAGTGTAGCCCAGTCACTGACAGGCTAACCTCTCTGCCTAATATATTAAGTGCACTTAAGAAGAGAGGTAAGAAAAATTATTTTCTTAACACTAAAAGAATAAACCCATTGCCATCAAGTCACCTCTGACTCATTTACTTAAAGCGAAAGTCTTAGCTTTCTAGCAATAACTGGACATTAAGGTTTACATTGCAATGATCAAATACTATATTAAGGATAATGAGAGCAGGTTTCTCACTGTCAGAGACAGGAGTTATAAATAAAGAACCCTGCAGTTTTAAATTAGAAGAATGTATCAGGGTGAACTCAAGGTTAATTATATGTAGTTTTGCTACTGATATCTGCTTACACTTTTTACCCAAAGTTTTTCCCTAGGCCCTTATTTCAATGAAAACAATTTTATACCACCAACTTTACTTAAACACCTTAATTTTACAAAAGAAGCAGGCCCGATGCTGCTTATGAGGTAAACTTTATTAGGAACTGTTGGAGGGAGGCTAGACACTTTAAAGACCTGATAGGAGGGTGGGAAGTATTACCCTAGGAGGCCCATTTAAAAATGCTGGCAAGAGCATAACTTTAAAGAAAGGCCTTATCACTACCTTGTTTGTAGGAAGGAGGGTTGCAGACCCAAAATGTATCTGCACCAACTGAAAGTTCACATCCAATGTCAAGGCCAAAGAATACTGTATTTTTTGAAATTCAGTTAAACTGAGCAGTAATGATGCTATCATTACTGTTTTTGCCTTCCTGGATCTAATAGTTCTTTAATAGCTTGAAATCACTGACAAGAACGTTTTTTCTCTTGCACCTTGTCTACTTAACATATACCTAATACTATTTATACTTTTTTTCTTAAGATAAATTCTCAGATTGCTAAAGTAGAATATCATAATCTAAAAGCAGGTAAATGTAATCTCTTACCTTTCCATAAAGAGGTAAGCTTTGTGTCAGCTTCTTTGTGGATCAAAATCAGAAGACCAAGAGGAATCAGGTTCCAATTCCTTTTCAACTAAAAAACTTTTAGATTTGCCTTTATTCCTCTCTGTTCTGAGCCTTCTTAGGAAGCTGCAGAGTAAACTCCTTGTTTCTAATCTCTACAGTGTCTACTTCACTCTCAGCCCTTTGTGGCCTAGCCAGGAGGACAGGAACATATCCACCAACCTCTAAATTAAATCAACAAGAAGAAGCCATAATTAAAGAAAGCATCGCATTGACCTCTGCACATGAAACACCAGAAGACAGTGGGGTAAACATTACAAAAGGATTTCATATGCAAAAGCAACAGAAAAACATTCTTAGATATGTAAAAAAAAAAAAAGATATGTAGGGACCTGGAAAATGTACCACTTAAAAGACATGCTTCATCCAAACAAGAAATGAAATGAACCAGTCCTAAAAAGGTCTTACTCAAAAAACTTCAGGGCAAATTCAAACTTCAAGGATGAGGAAAATTCATAGTAGTTTACAGTGATTAATAATAGCAATTTAATACAGTGAGAAAAACAGCCAGTTATATCTGAATTTGTAATTCTTTTTTAAAAACCCTGAGAATTGTGCAAATCTAAAAAATGTTCTGTTCATACTATTATTTAATAAATATGCTATCTTAAGGGAATCTTTATAGTAAAAAGCAAAATGAAATTAAACCGATGTCAATCTTTTATTCTTTAGTCAAATTAGTGAGTCACCATTAGCTATTTTGATCCAGACTACAAAAGCCAGAAAAATTAGTCTTTTTTTTTTTTAAATATTTGTGACTTTGTAAATATAAATTGCAAATCCTTTATTCCTTTATCCACAATTGTTGTCTGTACCAAAATACCATAGGAAAGTGATTTAAGGAGGCAGCAGGGAGGGAAAAGTTAAGGCGATCCAGGTAGCTGAGGTTAGTAAAAACCCTAGGCTAGTACATAATTAGTCTACAAATATGCCCTCCTCGTTCACACCCCTTAAGATGTCTTTTTGTTACTTTCTTTAACCGTCAAGGCTCTCTGTGATGTTGGAAGAGAGGAAGGGCTACGGGAGAATATTGAAAAGATTAAACAAAGGGGCAGAATTCAGGAAAAGTCTTTTCAAATCCTCTCAGTTGGTCCTTGCTAATGTCTTTGAATACTGTGACAGCAGTGGCTAAGTTTGAAAAGATTCTTCAATGAAATGTTCTTATATAATAATTTGCTATAGGAAACTTCTATACAAAGCCTAAAAGTGCATACCCTCTGATTCAGGAATTGATAAGTTAGCTATAATGTATACAAAGATGTATATGACGATGTCTATCATGGGCTTGTCTTGATAAACTTGATAAATGTCCAACAGTACTTCTGTTTTTATAAAAATATTAAGAAGGATCTATCCATAGAAAAGAATTGGAAGAACAGACATTAAAATGTTAGTAAGAATTGTCTCTGGGTAGTAGTTTTCACCTTTTCTGCCCTGCATTTTTATACTAAAAAAAGGGGGATCAATTTAAGTTTTATACACACACACGTGTCTGTAATTTACGCCACACTGGGACTCTATATAATTAATATATGAAGAACATTTATGCCTCCTTTTTAAGACTCTTTAGGGATTCATGATAGAGCACACAGTGCCCTTTGTGCTTCTATAGCACCCTAAGTTCATCAGTATCTTAGCACTTATCACACTGTTAGGATTTTAAGTTTGTCTTTCTCCCCTGACAAACTGACAGTATTACATTAGCACAAAAAAAACCACCAAACCCATTGCCATCAAGTCAATTCTGACTCACAGCAACTCTAAAAGACAGTAGAACTGCCCCATAGTGTTTCCAAGGAGCAGCTGGTGGATTAGAACTGCCAACCTTTTGGTTAGCAGCCAAGCTCTTAACCACTGCACCACCACGGCTCCATATATACAGTACCTGGCAAAGAGCTGACACTTGGTAAATACTGGATGAATGGCTGGATGGTGGCATAGAACTGACAGACATGCATATATGGATAGATGGGTGATGCACGGACAACAGAATGGGTAGACAGATGGGCAAAGGAATGGACAGACAGATGGGCAAAGGAATGGACAGTTGATGGGTAGACAGATGCATGGATGGAGAGATGAATGTAGAAATACAGACTTACAGTCAACAAAGTCTGGTTCCAGTCTCAACTCTTCACTATTTAACAGTCTACCTTCCTAAGTCTTTTATTCACATGTAAAATAAGAGTGATTCAACTAGCTAATGTCAGAAGGTCCCTCCTAGCTGAAAAGTCAGATGACTCAGATTTTTTCAATTTAAACAATCAGAGCGGTTTGCTGAGGAGTATCTTTGCTTTTTACAACACTGTTGGTCATTTTAAGATGTCATCAGTGCCAAATCCTTGACCAGGAATACCATCCCGACCCTAAAGCTGTTACTATATAAAAGCATGTCTCACTTTAAGATGACAGCTTACATGCTTTTCAGAAATGCAATACTGTGAGAGTTGGACTGTGCCTCCAACACCAACCTACTAAGGGCAAACTTGACCTTTTTTTCCCCCAATCTGCAAAATCAAATCCCTATATATCTTCTTCACACAGGAAGAACTTAGCTGAAGGTTTTTTACAAAGTGGTAAAGCAGTATGTCATGATATAAAATGCAGCCACTTACCTTTTACTTTTTTATCAAACTTCTTCTGTTTCATTTTTTCCCGATTTTCCTGTCGAACTTCCTTTGCTGCTTCTAATGCTTCCTGACTACCCCAAACCTCTAGAGACCTCTTCACAATCTATAACACAGAATCCATATTTAATTTGGTTGTGATTCAAGGTTGAAAAATACTACAAGGTTATAATTATCTAACTCAAGTATAAATTTATAAATATCTGAAATTCAAAAGATTTTACATATTAATGATAAGCAATTCTAATAACATGTCTGTCTACATCTAAGAAAATCTCAGTAAATATATACGGAATTAGATTGTAAATAGAGAAGTTGTTCTCCCTCTGAATCTATTATTTGTTTTATTTGAAGATATGGGATCTTCTAGTACATACAATTCAAACTGTGCTCTAAAGCAGGTCCTCCCAATCTTTTCAATATAATGGCACAGAAAGGGTATTATTATATTTGTACCATTCACTGGGGTAGATACAGGAGGCTGTGACTCAAGGTAACTAGCCTGGGCACTCCTGCAGCCCAAGGCACTAGGCAGATAAACAGCTTGGCACACTTTTATAACCATTCACAGAAGTGGCATAGCAGTTGAGTGCTCTGAGATATACTAGAGTTACATGGATAGGGTTCCAGATGGGTGTTTCCCAGGTGGAATTAAATCTTAGGTTATTTGTGAATTCCTGAAATTTTTCTTTTTTTTTTTTTTTTAATGATCCCCCCCTACCCCCCCCCACCCCCCACCCTGGGGAAGAGGGTCTGATGTTTATTCCAAACTTTTTTACTTTCTGAATTGCACACCTAACATCACCCAACAGCATTATATTTATTCCAAAGTGCCATACTAAAAAGTAAAATAAAATATTATGTTGTTAAATATCATTATACGACTGTGACTCATATACAAAGGAAAAAGATCTTTTTAACTTTCTGTAAGCAAAACTGAATTATAATTAGTTCATTGTTAAAACTTCACCTGATCCAGAGTTTGAAATGAATACAACTAATGAGAGACCTGTAATTTTAAGTAGAGTTTCATATCGCCCCACTGTGAATGGTGAGGGTTCTTCTTCACAATAAATTTAAGAGCTGGTTCTCTCTTTTCTAGATCACACTCTTTCAGAAGATATTCTTGTTTTGCTTCTGTTTTGGTTATAAGCTTGTGTTTATCATCAGCATCTCTGAAAACAGATTAAGTCCATTATATAAATTCATTTTTTACTAAACTAAGTTTTCACCAAAAGGGAAATATACTTTTTCCTGCAGCTCTTGAGGTCAAATTAGCAGCATAAAAATTCTAAAAGAAAAAATACTTTATCTTTTACTTATTCTGAAAAGCTGTTACATTGGCAGCAGACCCATATCATCTAACAGTTTAAGAATTTTTTTAATTTTTATTGTGCTTTAAATGAAAAAAAAAAATTTTTTTTTTAAATGAAAGTTTACAAATCAAGCCAGTCTCTCACACAAAAACTTATATACACCTTGCTACATATTCCCAATTGCTCTCCCCCTAATAAGACAGCCCGCTCCCTCCCTCCAGTCTCTTTTCGTGTCCATTTCGCCAGCTTCTAACCCCCTCTACCCTCTCATCTCCCCTCCAGGCAGGAGATGCCAACATAGTCTCAAGTGTCCACCTGATCCAAGAAGCTCACTCCTCACCAGCATCCTTCTCCAACCCACTGTCCAGTCCGATCCCTGTCTGAAGAGTTGGCTTTGGGAATGATTCCCATCCTGGGCCAACAGAATGTCTCGGGGGCCAGGTCTGGGGGCCGTAACCACCGGGGTCCTTCTAGTCTCAGACCATTAAGTCTGGTCTTTTTTACGACAATCTGGGGTCTGCAACCCACTGCTGTCCTGCTCCCTCAGGGGTTCTCTGTTGTGTTCCCTGTCAGGGCAGTCATCGGCTGTAGTCGGGCACCATCTAGCTCTTCTGGTCTCAGGCTGATGTAGTCTCTTGGGCTCAAAATTACCTTGTATCCTTGGTGTTCTTCATTCTCCTTTGATCCAGGTGGGTTGAGACCAATTGATGCATCTTAGATGGCCGCTTGCTAGCATTTAAGACCCCAGACGCCACCTCTCCAAAGTGGGATGCAGAATATTTTCTTAATAGATTTTATTATGCCAATTGACTTAGATGTCCCCTGAAACCATGGTCCCCAGACCCCTGGCCCTGCTACACTGGCCTCTGAAGCATTCAGTTTATTCAGAAAACTTCTTTGCTTTTGGTGTAGTCCAGTTGTGCTGACCTCCCCCGTATTGTGTACTGTCTTGCCCATCGCCTAAAGTAATTCTTATCTACTAATTAGTGAATAACCCTGTCCCACCCTCCCTCCCTCCCCCTCTCATAACCATCAAAGAATATTTTCTTCTTTGTTTAAACTATTTCTTGAGTTCTTATAATAGTGGTCTTATACAATATTTGTCCTTTTGCAACTGATTAATTTCACTTAGCATAATGTCTTCTAGATTCCGCCATGTTATGAAATGTTTCACAGATTCATTACTGTTCTTTATCAATGCGTAGTATTCCATTGTGTGAACATACCATAATTTATTTATCCATTCATCTGTTGATAGACACCTTGGTTGCTTCCATCTTTTTGATTTTGTAAATATTGCTGCAGTGAACATGGGTGTGCATACATCTGTTAGTGTAAAAGCTCTTATTTCTCTAGGATATATTCCAAGAAGTGGGATTGCTGGATCGTATGGTAGTTCTACTTCTAGCTTTTTAAGGAAGCACCAAATGGGTTTCCAAAGTGGTTGTACCATTTGACATTCCCACCAGCAGGGTAGAAGTGTTCCAATCTCCCCACAGCCTCTCCGACATTTATTGTTTTGTGTTTTTTGGATTAATGCCAGCCTTGTTGGAGTAAGACGAAATCTCATTGTAGTTTTGATTTGCATTTCTCTAATGGCTAATGATTATGAGCACTTCCTCACGTATTTGTTAGCTACCTCAATGTCTTCTTTAGTGAAGTGTCTATTCATATCTTTTGCTCATTTTTTAATTGAGTTATTTGTCTTTTTTTGTAGTTGAGTTTTTGCGGTATCATGTAGATTTTAGAGATCAGGCGCTGTTCGGAAATGTCACAGCTAAAAACGTTTTCCTAGTCTGTAGGTAATCTTAAGAATTTTTTTTTTGTACTTATTTCAAGTTCCTCATATGCCACAAATGATTTGAAATGACTTATGAGAGTAAACACAAGTAAGCGCAAAGACTCAATAAGAAAGAAAATATAAAAGCATAAAGTCAAAATGGGCAAGAAATGAGGAATATAAACATGCAAGCTCCAACCACCTAACATGAGTTTCCAGTTGGATCTAAGCTTTTTCAAAGCCAAGATAAAAATGTAGACACAGTAATTACATAGTTCTTCTCATTCAGCTGTTTCCCATCGATGTGCCAGGTTTGAGACACTGGGAACAGAGCAGAGAATACAAAGCCCTGTTCCCATGAAGCTTACATTCTAGTTGGGAAAAGACAATTAACAAAAAATGACAAGTAAAAGTGCTATAAAGAACTGTAAGCCATGGTAAAGGGACAGGAATTTCCAGATAGGCTGGGTGATCAGAAAAGGCCATGATGACGTGCTATTTGAGCAGAGCCCTTGAGAAGGCAATAAGCATTCTGGATAGCTAGAGTACAGTCACAGCACAAGGAACAGCAAGTGCAAAGGCTCTAGGGCAGGCGTGCTTTGCAGCTGAAGCTCACAGCAAGTAGGTGGTGTAACTAGAATGCTTAAAGTGAGGAGGAGTAGAGGGAGCTGAAGTCAGAAGTAGGCAAGGGCCTCGTAGCAATGGCAGAGATTAAAAATTTTATTCTGCATGGACAGAAATCATTAAAGAGGTTTGAGCAGAAGAGTGGCATGGTCTGGTTTATATTTTTAAAAGATTGTCTGGCTGCCATATGGAGAAAAGACTCAAGGGGTGCAAAAGCAAGGGGCCAGAGACCAGTTAGAACACTAAAGCAGTGGCCCAGGCAAAAGCTGATGGCCGCCAAGACTAAGGTAGTAGTAAGACAGAATGAGAAGTAGACTGATTCAGGATATGGTTTGAGAATAGAGTCAAACGGATTTGGAATTAAAGATGGGATAGTAGAGAAATGAAGGAGGTCTTTATGAAATGGTGAATACTGAAGGAAGTGCATGTGTAGGTCAGGGAGGGGAGAAATCAGTGGTTGCAGCAAAGGATTCTATCACAAAACCACAGGACTTAAAATTGGGAAGGACACCAACGCAGGACTTGGCTGAGGTAAACAATAGGGATAAGAGAATTATGTGGAGTGAGAAGTATTCCTGGGGTGATAAAGTAAAAGAATAAACGCCAGAAGAAGAAGAAAAAAGGTAAAAAAAAAAAAAAAAAAAATGACAGAAGAATGTGATTTCTCCTCATCTATTCTCTCCCTGCCTATCCAGTGGGGGAAAAGTTGAGTGGAAAGAGGTAGGCTGAAAGGACCACTAGAGTGGTTGAAAAGGTTTTTCTCCCCTCCTCTCACTAATGGCCCCAGTTCTCTGACCAAGGTGTCAACATACACTGGGATAAGTAAGAAACAGGGATTCTTAGAGTCTGGGTGAAGAGAAGGGCTGGAAACTTGCTACTGAGAGATGGTAAAACCCCACAGGCCAGCTGAAAGGAAAAGGAAATTTCTATGGCAAGGCCATTGGCATCCTTCCTATATAGGACATATCATAAGTTTGACAAGCACAGGCTAGAGAATTCCTGTATTTCGTTCTCAAAATGGAAACCAGAGAAATTTTAGTCAACTCCCAAAATCAAAATCATAACTAAGGAAACATTAAAGCCAAAAGGATCGACTGTTTTGCCCTAAACCTATATGTAAGCATTAAACATAAGCAATGAAGAACACTGTCTGAAACAAAGTTAAGTACCTGCAGTTATCACAAGTTGCTAAATCAAAGTGGTTCATGAGATAAGAATCCATAAATTCTTTCCCACATTCTTCACATATTGTATAATCAAATTCCATAACAGGTCCTAAAAAAGGGAAGATTAATTCTTTAAGTTTCCTTTTTCCGTAAATAGAACAATACATTTTCTTCTACTTTATTCTCTTATGTATTTTATGCCCAACACAAATACATTTAAGTAGAAGACAAAATAAAAAACTTATTAAATAATCATATATATCTAAAAAAAAGTTTTTAAATGAAAAAATGAACTAATCTAAGGAATAAGGTTCTCAATAAATATTTCTTGAATGACCTGTTAAATGAGAGTACAGGCATTATAGCCTAGGATAGATTCAGGATTCTACAGAATAGTTAAACTGAGTCTTCATATACATAATCACAGGGACCCTTAAAGATGACTGAATTCAACACCTTCCTTCCTGATGTAGGAATTCTTCTCTATAGTATCCCTGTCAGGTGGTCTTTCACTCTCTGAGCTCCTCCAGTGCTTTGCTACCTTGTGGCAGCACTTCGCATGGTTAAGAAGTTTCTCCATTTTGGAGTCACTGTGAGGCTCACATGATACACATGCCAGCATCTAAGTGCAAAATGCTAAATGTATGTAAGTTAGAGGGCTACATGGGGCCAAAATTTCCCCCACTGTAATTCTCACCCATTGTTCCAAGTTCTGCTCTCCAAAGCAAATCACACTAAGTATAATCCCTCTTCCATAAAGGAGGACTTGTTGCATCTGCAGGCAGCTGGAAGCCTTATCCCAGTTAAACCTAACCGGTTTTGACAATTGTTCCTAATATGTCAATTTCAGGCTTCCATTTTGGCCACCCACTTTTGACACTAAACATTTGTCAATATCCCTCTTAAAGTATGGCATCCAAACTAATCTTTCAAGTCTAACCTTCTGAATAAAATAGTTCAGACATACAGAGAATCTTACCTACCTTAATGAGTACACATCAGTTGCTTCATCTAAAGACTAGAATAGATTCTTTTAAACTGTCATATTACACCACTGGCTGTCAAACTTATGATCAAATAAAGCTTCTAGTTCTTTTATGTTTTCAAAGACTGAAGATATCCTCATCCTGATTATAACTTTTACTGAAACATTGACCTTAGGTTACAGTATCTTATACTTACGTCAACAGTTTTTTAACCTCCCAACATAAGTACAAGAACTTACCTAAATGAGGTTCTGGCCCCTCATTTCAGTCCACCAAGATATTCTGAGTATTTATTCTATCAGTCAATATATTAGCTATCCTTACCTATTTTAGAACAACAGTGAGTTTCAACCCTTAGTACACAATCAGAAACACAAACACAAAGTAAACTATTGATCATTTCCATAGGTACAGGTGTTTCTTTGATTTTTAATCTACTAGCAAAACTGCAAAACTTATCACTTTTATGAAGTTAATCTGCTCACTGAGTAAAATAAGCGCAGTGCAATTTAACATCAATCTTCAAAGAATTATGCATATTACACAAAGTAGCCAATTCTAGATAACCTATTTTCTGAAGAATACACTGTACCTGGTAGATGAACAACTTTTCCAATTTTATGTTCCTCTTCTTCTTCCTCTTCTAAAATGAAGCCTCCTCCTGTGTCAATTACCTTCGGGTTTGCTTTTACATTCACCACACCTACAAAAAGAAAAAACAGTCAACAAGTCAAACAGGTAAACCCATATGTTCCCTTGAACATAAACAGACTTTCTTTAAATTTATTATATATCAAACAGGACAAAGATGTCCACTATCATCACTTCTATTCAACATTATAATGAAGGTCCCAGGTAGTACAATAATGCAAGGGGGGAAAAAAAAAACGTAAAGTTTAGAAAGAAAGAAGTAAAACATCTTTTATTCACATATAGTTATATATGTAGAAAATCCACAGGAATTCACAATTAGAATTAATAAATATCAAATACCTAGGAAGAGATGCAGCCCTGGTGGCACAGTGGTTAAGCATTTGGCTGCTAACCAAAAGGTCTGCAGTTTGAATTCACAAGCCGCTCCTTGGAAACCCTACGGGGCATGTCTATTCTGTCCTATAGGGTCGCTATAAGTCAGAATTGACTCAACAGCAATGGGGTAGGGAGAGGTATAAAATTTCTACACTGATATCTACAAAACACTACCAACAGAAGATCTAAATAAATGGGGAAATATACCATGTTCATAGATAGGAAGCCTCAATATTGTAAAGACATCAATTCTCCCCCAAATTTACCCAAAGAGTCAATGTAATCCCAGTTAAAACTGCAACAGTTATTGGGGTGGGGGGTTAACAAGCTGATTGTAACAGTCATACTCATGGTTATGATTACAGCAAAAAGATGTAAAGCAAAATCAGCAGAGGGAAAAAGTGCATGGGGCAAAGTCCAGAGGAAACCAGGCAAGTTTCCAAGAGCCCTCTCCTAGTGGAGTGACTTAGGATGCATTTAATTCCTCCATTATCACATTGTGACAACACTTGTGAAGTACTGTCTACCAGGAAAGCTCATTAGAGCCTCAGCACCCAAGGTTTTTGTTGGGGCTGGTCACATAGGCACCCTCTGCCTAGCATGTACCAAAATTTCAGACTCCCAGAAGTCTAAGCAGGCATTTCACATAAACCACACTGTTGATACAATTTAGGCAATGTAAACTAAACTACCTTTATCATTTACACTCCCAAAACCCAAGTTCCCAAAAGCTGGTATAGTGCCAACCTTCAAGCAGGCTTTGGTAAGGATAATAGTCTCAGGCCAGGTGTTTACTTCTGTCCAATACGAGATTTAGGATTATGTGTCAAATGAGAACCTAACATGCTATATAAACTTCCACCGAAAACTCTGTAACATATTAAAAAAAAATTTAGATATACATAAAACCAACATCTTTGACAGTCCATAACGCTACTACTAATAATAACTAATATTTGCTAAATGTTAACTTTGTACCAGGCACTGTTAAAATCACTTTAAGAGGATTATCTTAACCAGAACAGGGAGCAAACAGGATAAACGAAATTGGGGAAATTTCTATTTAAGGGCTGCCTTGAGGGTTTAAAGGTGGGAGGAATGTGAAGAGAAGTGATTCATCATTAACAGCAAACAACAAATTGAGCTGGCAATATTGCAAAATATGTAACAGCAAAAAGTCAAAATCCTTAATGTATGAGTTTGCTGAAGTGCAAAAAAACTTTTTAGGACTATGGTGTTTCAATGGACAGGGGTATTTAGTCAAGACACGTAGACCGAATACCTCCCTGTTCCTGCCCCCCAAAGGGGGACAAAGACCTTATTGGTTTGACTTACATTACTGGTGATACCCAACACTGCCTAATCTTATATCACTTTCTAGTTTCCTTTGTGATCTGGGTCTAGCTGGCATGGGAGTTCTTTACTTTCTCTACACTTGGCATGTTGTTGAAAGTTGGGGAGGATCCACATGGCTTTAGACAGTACCTCTGGCACCAGTATGTTGGAGAGGGGAGCGCTTTCAAGGTACTATGTGTCAATGTTCATGCGGCTTTATGGATAACGGGGAAAATGCCTCTTGATATACCTAACTTTCAAGGTCTGTATTATAATCAAGATAGATAATGAATATAAAAAGCACTTTATAACGTACAAGACTTTAAAAATAACTTGGAGAACTTCTCTAAGGTGGTTTGCCGGCTTTAGTTACAAGGCAGATTCTCTGCCTGTTACACTGTCAAGGGGGAGAGAAATTCTGCTCAGAACCAATAGCAAAAAGCAACAGAGCAAATTCAATGGCAAGTTTGAAAACAATGCTTAAATTATAAAATATAAGTGTTATTATTTAATAACAGGAACACTTTGTGAGGAAAGGAGGAGAATGTACAGAAAAGGGACTGGAGAGCAGATGCATTCCTACCTTTCATCCAGTCAACAAAGCCTGAGTATCACACTTGTGCTAAGGGCTAGAGACAAAAACAAGATGCAAACCAAGGAGCTGCCTTCTAGAAGCTGAGACTAAAACCCATTGCCGTTGAGTCGATTCCATCTCAGCGACCCTAGAGGACAGAGTACAACTGCCCCACAGGGTTTCTAAGGAGCGGGTGTTGGATTTGATCTGCTGACCTTTTCGTTAGCAGCCAAGCTCTTAACCACTAAAGCTCAGACTAGTGATGGAGAAATCACATGAGGTGAACTTTCCAGTCACAAGGTACAGCAAGGGTAAGGTACAAAGGGCAAAAACAGTGTCCCATGTGCTGGATGGGTGAAGAGGAACTGCAATATTGACGGAGTTGAACGTATGAGGTGAAAAGAGAGAAGGCTGTGGAAATATGGAGAACCCAGGTGATGTAAAAAAGAGCTCCAGGTTTATCATGGAGGCAATGGAAAACCTTTGAAGGGCTTTAAGTAGGAAAGAAAAATATGTGTGTGTTAGATTAGCATTCAGAGACAGGAAAAACTGGAAGGCTTATCAGGGAAAACAGGATGTAGGGAAAAAAATTTAAAAAGGGGGGTGGGGTGGAGAAGATGGAACAGATTCTAAAACTTTGTGGAAAGTTTGAGTGAATCACTACCAAGGGCAAAGCCAGCAGCCAGAAACCTGATTATATTAATCAAGGGCTGTCCCGGGAAAGGGGGAAGACGAGATCCACTCCCCTAAGAATAAGTCTTTCTTCCTGAGGATGAGAGATGAGTTTATTATCAAAGAGGCAGCTGGTGGGCAAGGAAACTCTGAACCCAGTGTCAGAAGCCACGAGTTCTAATCCTGATTATCCTGTGCACTTGCCGAACCTGAGAAAATCCCTTTCCTTTTCTGGGCCTTAATAACTACATCTGTAAAACACGGATACCAAAGTCTGCACTATTTATTTTCCAGGTTGGCTGTGAGAATCAGATAAGACCATTCAAAAGCCCTCTGAAACATGTGAGGCACTACAGGTGCCACTCGGTTAGTTCCAAAAAGGTAGCGGCTGTGGCAGTCTTGCTCATCTCTTAAGCCTAGGCACGCAATAGCTTTTTGGTGAGTGGGTGAATGAGCGAGCAGGTGTAGGATTATTATTTAAATGGTTACACATCTAAAGGCTTTCTACAAGGACCTCCGCTGGGGCTGTAAGAAGCTCTGCAGGAACAGAGCAGAAGGGGAAGGTCTGGGAGAGCTGAGGCGCTGACAGGCACCGGCTGGCACCTCCAGGCGGCGGCTGCATTCTCAAGCTAAAGACCGAGCTGGGCACGCGGCGTGCAGTGAGCGAAGCCCGGGCTCGGGGGCCAGGAGGCCTGGGTTGTCCCGGGGAACGGCTCCGTGGTCTTGGCCAAGTCGCTCCGACAAGGCCAGCTGGGCGGATTCCCGCGACTGCGGGAGGATCTGAGCGCAGATGTGACGGGGCTCAGCGCCACACCCGGAGCCCGGCCCCGACCCGCGCGAGTCTGTACGGGGACCAGGGAGGTGCGGACAGGGACCAGGGAGGTGCTGGCAGGGATCAGGGAGGTGCCGGGAGGGACCACGGAGGTGCGGACAGGGACCAGGGAGGTGCGGACAGGGACCACGGAGGTGCGGGGAGGGACCACGGAGGTGCGGGGAGGGACCACGGAGGTGCGGGCAGGGACCACGGAGGTGCGGGCAGGGACCACGGAGGTGCGGGCAGGGACCACGGAGGTGCGGGCAGGGACCACGGAGATGGGGGGAGGGACCACGGAGGTGCGGGGAGGGACCACGGAGGTGCGGGCAGGGAACGGGAATGCGCGGCCAGGGCCCAAACCTCCAGTAGCCGCTGCCGCCGTCGCCGGGTAGGGCCGGGCGGCCAGCCGGGCCTGGCGCAGCATCAGCGCCCGCTGCCGCTTCCGCTCGATGCCCGCCCGCACGGAGGCAGGCAGCTCCGCCGGCTGTTCTAAAGCCACTGTCTCCAGCGAAGCTCTCTCGGAGGACGCCATCTCGGACGTCCTCCGACCGCAGCTCCAGCCCCGCGCACGCGCACCGCCGGGGCAAAGCGTGCCCACGGCGCTGATGTGCTCTAGCGCCTCCTTTCGGCGGCCTCCAGGGAGCGGACTCAGAGGGAGCGCGCCTGCGCAGCCGGAGGGGGGGGCGGTGGAAGGGAGGGGCCGCGGGGCGGGGTCTGAGTGCGCGGAAAAACCGGAACTACCTGTTCGCTTGTAACCTGACGGAGCCCTGCTGGCGCGGTGGTTAAAGGCTACGGCTGCTAACCGGAAGATCGACAGGTCGAATCCACCAGCCGCTCCCTGGAAACCCTATGGGGCAGCTCTACTGTGTCCCGTAGGGTCGCTATGAGTCGGAATCCACTCGACAGCAACTAGTTTGGTTTGTTTGTAACCTTAGAGAGGGGTTGGTACAGATACAACTTCTCGGGATCTTTAAAATAACAGCTTCGCTCGGTGGTTCAGAATTCCTAATTCTGACACTTACCCTCTGGGTGACCTTGGGTAAGTTAAATTCTGAGTTCAATTTCCTCAGTGGTAAAGTGAGGACAATTATGGAACCACTTCATGAGTTGTTGGGAAGATTAGATGTAAAGTCTTCATCACAATAGCTTCCAAAAACAATGATAACAGTTAATAGTAGTAGTGCCAGTCAGAGAGACCAGTACCTGCTTGACCTGATTCCCTTCCAGATGCAAAGTCAGGGGAACAGAGCCTTAGATTTGAAGTCAGGAGGCTTGGGTTCAAACCTTCACCTGCTTGCTGTGTGATGTCAAGCAAATGCAGCACCTGGGACCAAGGCTAGGATGCATGAAGTTGACTGTCTTTTTCATGGACTATTCCTTCAGTGTGGCTGAGCTGCCACCAGATAGACAGTGGGTCTGAATCGAGCGCCAAATATCCTTTTTTTCCCAAAAGTGTGGCAAATGGAGCAAAAGAAGCATTGGTTTTTAAGAAAATTACAAATAAAGCTTAATTGACAAGAAGATAGAAACAACCTAGATGCCCATCGACAGATGAATGGATAAACAAACTGCGGTGCATATACACAATGGAGTATTACACAACGATAAAAAACAACGATGAATCTGTGAAGCATCTCATACTATGGATGAATCTGGAGGACACTATGCTGAGTGAAATAAGTCAGTCACAAAAGGACAAATATTGTATGAGACCACTACTGTAAATACTCATGAAAAGGTTTACATACAAAAAGAAACAATCTTTGAGGGTTACGAGGGAGAGAAAGGGTAGGGATGGAAAAATACTTAATAATAGACAATAAATAAGTAGTAACTTTGGTGAAGTGTAAGACAGTACACCATATTGGGGAAACCAGCGCGGCCTGTATAAGGAAAGGCCATGGTAGCTCCATGGACACATCCAAACTCCCTGAGGGACTGAATTGCTGGGCTGAGGGCTGTGGGGACCATGGTGTCAGGGAACATCTAGCTCAATTGGCATAACATAGTTTGTAAAGAAAATGTTCTACATTCTGCTTTGGTCAGTAGCGTCTGGGGTCTTAAAAGCCTGTGAGTGGCCATCTAGGATACTCCACTGGTCTCACCCCATCAGAAGCAAGGAAGAATGAAGAAGACTAAAAGATACAAGGGCAAGATTAGTCCAAAGGACTAATGGACAACACCTACCATGGCCTCCGCCAGACTGAGGCCAGTACAGCTAGATAGTGCCTGGCTACCACCACTAACAGCTCTGACAGGGATCACAATAGAGGGTCCTGGACAGAGCTGGAGAAAAATGTAGAACAAAATTCTAACTCAGAAAGAAAGACCAGACTTGCTGGCCTGACAGAGACTGGAAAAACCCTAAGAGTATGGCCACCAGACACACTTTCAGCTCACTAATCAGGCCACTCCTGAGGTTCACCCTATAGCCAAAGATTGAACAGGCTTGTGGAACAAAATGAGACTAAAGGGGCGCAACAACCCTGGGGCAGGAACTAGAACACAGGAGGGAACAGGAAACCTGGTAATAGGGAACCCAGGGTTGAGAAGGGAGAGTGTTGACATGTCATGGGGTTGTTAACCAATGTCATACAACAATGAGTGTACTAACTGTTTGATGAGAAACTAGTTCTGTAAACCTTCATATACAGTATAATAAAAAAAGAAGAAATAAAGCTTAATTGAAACCAAGAATCCAGATCAAAGGAGGGAATATGTAAAACTGAATTTCAAACTTTCCTGGAATTCAAATTTTCTGGAGCCATAGAGATGAACCTCTGAAATTATTTCCATGAGATAATCTGTAAACCTTAAAGTAAAATATCCCCTGAAGTCCAATTAAAATAGTTTAGCTTAACTAGTAAAGAATGTCTCCCTTGAGCATTATGCTCTTTTAAGATCTATCTATATGGGATCAAATTGACAATAGCAACTCAAAAGATTAGATAAGAACCTTAGGGGACAGTGAGTTTGTCAGTGGGGGAGGAACAACTCAGAAAAAGAGAGTGAGAATGGTTGCACAACTTAAAGGATGTCACTGAATTTTACGTGTAGAAACTATTGAATTGATGTATGTTCTGCTGTGTATATTCTCAGCAACAAGAAAAATAAGGTATATTAAAAAAGAAAATTGAAACCAGAAAACATTAAGTTCTAATTACTACATATACTATTCAGGGCGAATTTTCAGAAAGACCAGCCTGACAGACTTAGGTTTCCCACGAATATCCGATGGCTAAAGTTTGAGAAGCATGAATCTAGTGATCCTAACGTATTGGTTATATGTGTATATTTGAAACAGCAAAACCATATACAAAGCAGATAAATGCTAAGATCTTCTGGTTGAACTGGAGGGAGGGATCTCAAGCCATCCTCATTTCCTTTCCCCTCATATCTCTCTCCTTATCCGTTGATCATCTCCAAGTGATAAAAACCCAAATTCTGCATGACACCAAAAGGACCAGCAACAAAAGAAAAAATTGTTAAATTAGACTAAAGCAAAATTAAAAACATTTGTGCATCAAAGGATTCTATTAAGAAAGTGTAAAAAAACACAGAAAAGTAGAAAATATTCACAAGTCATATATCTGATAAGGGTCTAATATCAGGCATAGATAAAGAACTCTTAGGACTCAACAACAAAAACACAAATAACCCAATTTTAAAAATGGGTAAAGGACTCGAATAGACATTTCTACAAAGAAAATGTACAAATAGCCAGCAACACATGAAAAGATACTCAACATCATTAGTCATTAGGGAAATGCCAATCAAAACCACAATGAGATACCACTTCACAACCACTAGAATGGCTGTAAGAAAAAAACCTGAAAATAACAAGTGCTGGTGAGGATGTGGAGATATTCGGACCCTTGTACATTGCCAGTAGGAATGTAAAAGGGTGCAGCTGCTTTGGAAAACAGTTTGGCAGTTTTTCAATAAGTTAAACATATAACTACCGTATGATTGAGCAATTCCACTTCTGGGTATATACACCCAAAAGGACTGTGAGCAAATGTTCACATAAACTTGTATACAAATGTTCATGGCAGCCAACAGATAGAAACAACCCAAGTGTCCATCACCTGATGAATGGATAAGCAAAATATGGCATAGTCATAGAGTGGACTATCATTCAACCATAAGAAGGAAGGAAATACTGATGCATGTTACAATATGGGTGAACCTTAAAAACATGCTGAGTGAGAGAAGCCAGACACAAAAGGCCGCGTATAATATGATTCCATTTATATGAAACATCCGGAATAGGCAAACCCATAGTGACAGAAAGCCAAGGAATACCCAGAAAAGGAATGGGGAGTGACCATTTAAGGGTACAAGGTTTCCTGTTGGGGTGATAACGATGTCCCAGAACCAGATGGTGGTAGTGGTCGCACAACATGGTGACTGTACCAATGTCACTAATATTAAATATTATGTAATGTTTATTTTAACACAATAAGAAAAAAAAAAAAAGCTCAAAACCTGACTGGACCCAGGAAGGTAATGGAAATTAACTGAACCTGGCCGCCACCAGGGCTTGTTTGGCCAGCTAGCTGGTAGTTCCCAAGAGAAAATTTTGGCCCAAGATTATTTGATTGTCCAATGTTTCAAGAAGAGTAACTGCTTCTCAAACATGTCATTCACCTGCAGATCTTGTTAACATGCAGATTCGGAGTCTGTCAGTCTATGGTGGACCCGAGATGCACCCCTGGTGATGCAGTGCCTCCTGAGACCACACTTTGAATGGCAAGGGTCCACATCCCAGGTTCTCAAACTTGGCTGCACATTGGAAGCACCTGGGGAGTTCAAAAAACACTGCTGCATAGGTTCCACCCCAGGGATTCTGATGTCATTAGTTAGAGTGGGATCCAGGCCTCAGCATTTTTTTTAAAAAACCCTTAACTTCCCCCATCCCCCTCAGTTATCCTATTAGACAGCGAACTGTGAGAGCCAGGGCCCTAGATGACTTCTGTAGCCTCCACACTGCTCTGAGGGAGATTTCTGGGGGGAAAGTTAACATCTCCCCTCCTATCCCAAGGTAACCTTTTGAGAATAATCAGCACCCAAAACCTCCTCCTCAATGAAGTATTCCAAGCCTGAATACTGGAGACAACGGCCATAGCTCAGATGCTGTCCAGGCCTCGATATTTTGAAATTCTTGACAACCTGTTGGTCTTCCTTTGCTGGCAACTCCCTCCCCTTTGATTTACTGACCTTTGTTAGCAAGTTTCGTGTAATTTGCGTCTAAATTGCTAGCTGACTCCACAACCAAGCTGAAAGGAGACTCCTTTAGAGAAGGGAAGAATGCATGCCCTGATCTGTGCGCCCCACAGGGCGGCTGAGTCTGCAGGGCTTGCCCAGGGCACAGCAGCGTGAGTCATCTTGGTGGGGGCACAAAAGGAAAAAAAGACCAGGGGATGTGTTCTTGCCTCTCCCATTCACAGTTCCAACATGTGACGACATCTGTCTTCCTGCTTAGTACCTCTCTTACCTCCCAGACCAACTGTGATCCTGGCTAAAAGCTGGTAATTAACAAAACAGGAGTCACTGGATGGCACAGATGGTTAAGCATCAAAGGTTCAGCATTAGGCTACTAACCAAATATTGTCAATTTGAACCCATTTAGAAGCACCTCAGAAGAAAGGCCCGGCAATCTGCTTCCGAAAGGTCGCAGCCTTGAAAACCCTATGGGGTGCAGTTCTACTCTGTAACACATGGGGTCAACATGAATCAGAATTGACTCACTGGCAACTGGGATTTTGTTTGTTTGTTTTAATAAGCACAGAAAGAATTGAATGCCCTAACCAAGACCTGAAAAAGAGTAGACAGGAAAGAATGGAAGCCAGAAAGGGAAATGAGAAACTTGGCAGGGCTTCCTGACAGGGCCTCCTCTCTAAGTGCATTACTGGGGTCATTCATGCCTGAGATGACGGATGTGAGCACATTTGTCTTTATTATCTGGTAAATAGTACATGTGTGTGGCTTTTTATTTTTACTCTTCCCCTTATTCTCCAGAGCTTTAGCTCTTAATATGGTCACTTTAAACATTGTTGGCCTAAATCCACAATAGGAAAACACCTGTGGGGAGGAACAAGCCAGGGGGACACACAGGGAGAAAATTGGCTCTTCCTGGGACAAGGGTGCTGTAGCCTAGAAATCTGCCCGATTCTGTTGACTTAGGCTGTGTTGACCTAGAAATCCAAGGAATGCAAACCTTTTTGTTGTGATTCCCTAAGCAAACCTTCCTGGCGAAACTTGGTTCTCAATCTCCCTGAACCAAAAGATAAAGGAACAGAGGCAAAAACATCATGTTGCAGCCTTGATCAATAAAATGTGTCTGCAGAAAGATTTGACAAGCATCTTGAACACTCACAGAAATTGTCTTTTCAAAAGCAGTAAGGTGTGGGAGAGTCCAAATGATTCAACTAAGGACAGGGCCTAGAGAAAAATGACATCAGCTCTGGACATCAAAATCCTTTGTCACTCATAGACCAACAAGGGCACATCTTCCCCACTGGGCATCCCCAGGTCCTCCGTATGGCCCAGAGGACCTTGCTTCTCACTGCCTCCTCCAGGAAGCCTGCCCTGACTGCCTCCTCTCTGCCTCTGAACCTCATGTGTGCTGATGATGTTACTTATCACACCAGAGGGGATATGTACCTGCCGTCCTTTCTAGGTCCTTGAGAGTTGGGGCCATCTGATTCATCCCAACATGTCCAGAGCCTAGCAGAGTCTCTGGTACAGAGTAGCTGCTCAGTAAATGTTTGTGGGATTAAATCAATTTGGATGATTAGTACTAAATAAGCCTCGTTGGATGACTCACCAGCACTGAAAAGTCAAGTTTCAAAGCTAAACCTTACGGGGACCTCGTCTCTGCTTGTACACCCGTGGTAATAGGGCACTTTCTGCTTCAGAACAGTCCGTTTCACTGTTGTCTAGCTTTGGCTATTATTCATTGTAATAATAATAAAAACAACAACAATACTTATGTGGCACTTACTAGTTGCTAGGATTTTATCTAAGCGTTTTAAGTTTATTAATTAATCTGATCCTCATAACTACTCAAGGAGTACATTCACTAATCCCAGTTTTACTGATGAGGAAACTGAGGCACAGAGATGTTAAGTGACCTGTTCAAGGTCATACGGCTAATAAGTGACAGCTGGGTTCAGCCAGGCACAGTCCAGCTCCAGCATCCCACAGTTTCAACGCTAAGTTCTCAGTCTCTGACTTAGGAAAAGACTTCCTCATACTTCCTCTCAAGCGCTTGTCCTGCCTGGGTTAGTGCAGAGCTGAGAGCAGAAGCCAGGTCCTTGCCAATACCCCAAGTGACAAACCGAGTGGCTTGAAACAGAGAGGGCTGGCCCTGCCTGAAGCCTGGCCCCAGGGTTGTTGCTACCAGTTGTGGGTGGAGCCAAGGGAGTAGGAACACAGTCCAGGACAATGTGTGCGCTCCAGTCCACATCATGGAGTTACAGGCTGGTGGTTTCCTGTTTCTTATCACCCCCAATTGGGGTTTTCCTTTCAATTACCTTTTAAATAAGTGTGGGTGCAGCTTCAAACCACAAACCACTTATATTTTATTGGCAAATGTTTCCTCTAATAGTTCTGTTGCATAGGTGAAGTATTTATCACCACATGCACTTGTTTTCATGGTTTTTATAATGTTTGGACCACCACTCGTCTGTCTGTTGCACTGTGGTGGCTTGTTTGTTGCTGTGATGCTGGGTCATCGAATGGTGGGCAGACTAAGTAGGGTCACCCAATGGTGGGCGTACTAAGAGTGGGAAGAAGGACCTGGCAATCTACTTCTGAAAAAATTGGCTAGTGAAAACATTATGGATAGCTGGACAATGAATAAGGAAGGCAGAAAAAGAATTAATGCATTTAAATTATGGTGTTGGCAAAGAATATTGACTATACCACAGACTGCCAGAAAAACAAATAAATCTGTCTTGGAAGAAGTACAGCCAGAATGTTCGTTAGAAGTGAGAATGATGATACTCTGTCTCATGTATTTTGGACGTAATATGAGGAGGGACCATTCCCTGCAGAAGGACATCATGCTTGGTAAAGTAGAGGGTCAGAGAAAAAGAGGAAGACCCTCAACGAGATGGATTGGCACAGTGGCTGCAACAATGGATTCAAACATAGCAACAATTGTG
The DNA here is from genome assembly GCF_030014295.1 of Loxodonta africana. Classification (NCBI taxonomy): domain Eukaryota; kingdom Metazoa; phylum Chordata; class Mammalia; order Proboscidea; family Elephantidae; genus Loxodonta; species Loxodonta africana. The sequence goes on along the minus strand of NC_087350.1, from coordinate 78,972,163 downwards.
AGGATGGAGCAGGACCAGGCAGTGTCTCATTCTGTTGTACATAGGGGCACTATGAGTCAGAACTGATTCGACGGCACCTAACAACAACACAATGGTTGGAAAGTGGCTGAGTGTCTCTGGTCCCCATCCCTTTTCCAACCCCACTGCTCCTGGCCTAGTTGAGCCTCCACCATCTCTTCCCTGAGTAGCCTGTAGACGGGTCCCCCAGCCTCCAGGCTGATCTCTAATCTGTCTTCCACTCGGGCTTTCACCTCATCTCTCTGAAGAGCAGCTTTAACCACGATGCTTCTCTGACGGAAAACCAGTCCATAGAAATCGGATGTTCTCCTCACCTGACTCCAGCCTCCCTCTGGGAGGCTTACCTTCCATGAGCCCTCATCATGAATTTTGTAGACCTGCCCCGCACCCCTCTGCTCTATGCTTCGCTCACGCTTTTCTCTCCCTCTGCAGTTCTTCTGCTCACACCCTCATTTATTCTTTCATTTGTATATTTATTCCCTCACTGAGCACCTGCTCTAAGCCAGATTCTGTGCTGAGATTCAGGAATACAGTGACGAATCAGTCATGATCCCCCTCGCAAGCAGCTCGAAGTCTAATCTGGACTCTTTCTGGTCACACCCATCACCACCTGTCACAATCTTTTCTGAAAGGATGCTCTTCTCCTCCTTGAAGCCTTTTCTCAACAATTCAGCTGGACGTACCCTCCCCCCTTCTCAGAGGCCATATCCGCTCCCGCCCCCCATCTTCAGGCACATTCTGCCTTGTGTTGTAATTATGCAGGTGACTTATATCCCCTGTATGATGCAAGATGCACTTCAGCGTCTGTGGGAAGAGCCCCTTTGTGTCCAGGGACGAGTGGAGTAGCTGACCCACACTGCTGATTTCCACTGAATCCACCACCTGTCAGTGGGAACCCAATTCAGAGGGATTACATAAAGCACACATGAAAGGCGGTGTCTCCTAGTGTTTGTTATTTCATAACAGCTTTATTGAAATATAATTCACATACCACACAATTCACCCATTTGAAGTGTACAAGTCAGTGGTTTTTAGTATATCCACAGAGTGGTACAGCCATCCCCACAATCCATTTTAGAACATTTTCCTCAGCCCTGAAAGAAACTCAACAGCCACTGTCAGTCACTCCACACTCTCCCCAACTCCCTCAGCCCTAGGCAACTACTAATCTACTCTCTATAGATTTTCTTATTCTGGACATTTTCTATGAATGGAGTCATATAATATGTGGTCTTTTGTAACTGGCTGATTCCACTTAGCATAATGTTTTTGAGATTCATCCTTGTCATAGCATGTATCAGTACTTCATTGCATTTGTGGCCAAATAATACTCCATTGTATGGCTAGACAGGCTGGAACAGAGCAAGCGTGAATGCATGGGAGGGAGGGAGGAAGAAGGGAGGCTCAGAGATGCCCTTGGTCCCCAGGGTGGGAGTGCTGAAGGCTCCCAGTTCCCCTTCGGGATGGAGGCCACCTGGGGAAGAAGATCCCTTGCAGACCTTGTACACGAGCTCTGGTTCAGACGGCAGCCTTGAGCAGTGAACAGCAGGCACAGGGCTTATTGGCCTTGTGACCCTGCTCCAGCCTAGGCCTCCCCATGTGTTAAAAGGGGACGTTAACGGCCCCTTCAGGGCAAACTTTGAGGTATTTATTTATGTGAGGAGAATGTGTCACAGTGTAAGGACTGTGATGAGTAGTAGTGAAGAGGAGGAGTGACAGAACACGGGCTCCCACAGGTCTGGGTTTGAATGCAGCCTCAGCCACTTTGGGCACATTATTGAATATCTGAGCTCTGGAGCAGGTAAAACTACCTACATATAGGCCTGTTCTTCGAATCTGCAATTAGAAATAACGATGCATGTTGAACCCTCTCTGCCCAAGAGGCACCCAAGACGGGGTAGCTATTGTTGTTACAAAAAAAAACCACTAGAGGGCACCAAACTATTCTAGAGCTGAAACCTGCCCTGGTGTGCAGATCACAAAGGAAAGCAAGCCTTATACAAAGAACTCACACAAAGGCTGCAGGAGAGCCACCAGGTATGAAGGTTCCCCCACACACTTCCTTTTTACCGGAAAGCTAGAAATTAAACTTTACATTGTGCTATGTCGGGGGTCAGTTAATAACAGGAGCAGCTTGGGGTAGTAGAAAGAATACCCCAAAGAAGTGAGTTCTAGTCCCGTCCTTGGGTTGTGTGACTTTGGACTGTGTCCAGATCCCCTCTTGTACCTGAGACGGTTGGAGCAGGTGACCTCCAAGGGACCTTCCAGCTGTCTGTGACTAAGATTCTGGGACAAACACATTTTACGAAACCTGCAGGTGGTGGGGGTCGGGGTGGGGGAGTGGACTAACAACCCTTGGATGCCCTCGCTTGGCTGGGATTTGATCATCTATACACAGTCAAGGGAAGCCAGGTAGAGGCTAATCCCGGCCTCACAAAGGAGTGCGGTTAGAGTTGTTGGGTGGTGGCGATGTTTTCTGCAAGTGCACACGATGCTTATCATCTTTTGTGCAGGTGAAGCCGAAGCTAGGGAGACCACCCAGCCTGACAAAGAAAGGAATTCTTGTCTGCAGTTGACAGCCCTCAGGTTGACGGCTTTCCATTTGCCCCGGAGGCTGTCACTCTCAGAACAATGGCGACGAGCAGGGTGGCTCTCACCTGAGCCTGGCGCTGGCGGAGCAGACGGGCAGGCCGGGATTTCCGGGAGGAGGGCTGTTCTCAGTGCTCCCAGGGCAGGAGGGCGGTAAGATCACTCTGGGCCGCAGCACACCTGCTAGGGGAGGCTGCGGAGGACTTTTCCTGCGTGAATGGCGTCTCGTGGTGCAGATTGGAAAGCAGAAAGGGCTTAAGACGTGACTCTTCATTAAAAAAAAAAATTTAGAATGAACTACTGATACAAAAATATAGATAAATGTCATAAATATTTTGCTGAGGGAAAGACGCCCTATTTTAAAAAAAATACCTACTAAATAATTGCATTTCTATGAAGTTCTAGAGCAGGCAAAACCGAGCTCTGGTGATAGAATTAGATCAGAAGTTGCCTGGTTAAAAAAAAAAAAAAAAGGGGAGGGTAAATTTGACGGCAAAACGTCAGTCCTGAAGGATCTTCCTAGGGTGAAGGAAATGTTTTCTACTTTGATTGGGTGGTGATGACATGGGCTACATACATACCTTTGTCAGAGCTCATTGAACTACGCATTTAAAATGCACTTAAAATCAGTCATCGTATGCAAATTACGCCTCAGGAGCATCGACAAAACCGAGTTGCAAAAGAAAGTTAAAATGACCTTTCTCATTCGCAAAAGAAATACGTGTTCACACCGTTGTTATCGTTGTTACAAAGCGCTTTGGAGTTGATTCGGACTCAGAGCCGCCGCCCACTCACAGCGACCAGAACTGCCCCATAGGGGTTTCTTGGCAGTGCTCCTTACTGAAGCAGATCACCAGGTCTTTCTGCCGCTGAGCTGCTCCTGGGTTCGAACCACTAACCTTTCGGTTAGCAGCCGAGGGCTTAACCATTTGCGCCACCATGTTCACACTAGAAGACAAAAAAAAAAAAAAAAAAAGAAATCCCCAATTCCATCACCCATGGTTAACAACTTAGTATTCATTGATACAGCCAGCCCTTTATTTTCACAAAAGTGACATCGTTCTGTCTTTTAATCTGCATTATTTATTTATTTATGCATTGAATTGTCAATATATACACATAATAAAAAATTCTAAGGGTACTAAATAAAGGGAATAAAGTAAAAAATAAACCTCTCTCCCACAGGCCCTCTTGCGAGGCGCTCACTCCCGTCAGGTACTTGTGTATCCCCCTACAGGTACGTTAGGCGTTTACAAATACATAAGCGTGAGAATCCTGAAGGAAACAAAACGAGAGCACACTGCACACACAGTTCTGCACCTTGCCTTTTTCACTGAATACATTTTGCACCTATAAGAAAACCAAAACCCTTTGCCGTCGAGTCAATTCCAACTCATAGCGACCCTGTAGGGCAGAGTAGAACCGTCCCATAGGGTTTCCGAGGCTGTAATCTTTACAGAAGCAGACTGCCACATCTTTCTCCCGCGGAGCAGCTGGTGGGTTCGAACCACCGGCCTTTCGGTTAGCAGCGAAGTGCTGCTTAACCACTGCACCACCAGGGCTCCTTTTTTGCATCTTTATTAAGCTGTGTTTTCAACATAACATGGCAATTTCAATATCTTTCCATGTCATTAAACTTTTTCTACAATGTCATTTTTAAGCAGACTTCTGTTTGAAGTAGTACATAAAAACAGAAATGTGCAAAAATCGTAAGTGTAAAGCTCAAAGAGTTTTCACTAAAATGCATCTGCTTTTATATCTAGCACCCTTATAACACAATCGAGCACCCCCAGCACCCCAAAGCCTTTTGGTCGCTGTTCCAGTTACAGTCCCTTCTTTCCCAAAAGCAACCACTGTCTTTACTTCCAACATCTCTTTATTTTTTGCCTGCTTTTAAACTTCGTATAATGGAATTATGTAGTATTTATTCTTCTATATTTTTTCACTCAACAATGTACTAATGAGATTCTCTCATGTTACTGCATATAGCAACGGCTCACTCACTCTTGTTGGCTTACAGTGCGCCGTTGTGTAAACGCATCACTATTACCCACTCTACCGTTGATGAGCACGTGAGTTGTTTTCAGGTTTGGGCTATTATAGCTGCTATGAAAATTCCTTAGATGGCTTTTGGTGAGCATACGTATCTATTTCTTTCACATTTATACTTAGGAGTGCAACTGCAGCGTGACAGATATGCACATGTCCAGCTTTAACAGACAATACCAGCTGGTCTCCAAAGGGCCTTTTTTTTTTTTTTTACCAGCTGGTCTCCAAAGGGGTCGCACCAGCTTGCAGTTGGAGCTCTGGTTGGAATTGCCCTACTGCCTGACCTACAGCATCAATTTTAATGGCTACGTCGCATTTCCTCATATAGATATACTTTCCTATAGTTCAAGGATTCTTAACCTTTTTTGTGCCGTGGTTCTCTCTGGCACACTGGTAAAGCCTAAAGGACCCCTTCTCGAAACATGTTTTTAAGAATTGTGACAGTAAAATCTGTGCCTTATTATGAACACGTTAAATGGCAGCATCACTATGAATTGAAGTTGACTTGATAGCACACAACAACAACAGTAGCTGATCTAATAATCACAATAATTTTAAAATGAGCATAAACAGAAAAATGTTTACCGGCTTTTTCTGGGAATTCTCTTGCAGCTTTTCTTCTCCTTGGCTTTTGCTAATTTTTCATGGCCTATTTATTTTTTTAATTTTTATATAAGAACTACATATGGCTACTAAACCTACCTGTGAAATATTACAATTGTTTTCATTTATCATTGTTGTTGTTGTTGTTAGGTGCCATCAAGTCAGTTCTGACTCATAGTGACCTTGTGCACAGCAGAATGAAACACTGCCTGGTCCTGAGCCGTCCTCACAATCGTTATGATGGAGCTAACTGTTGCAGCCACTGTGTCAATCCACCTCACTGAGAGTCTTCCTCTTTTCCGCTGACCCTGTACTCTGCCAAGCATGATGTCCTTCTCCAGGGACTGATCCCTCCTGAAAACATGTCCAAAGTATGTAAGACGCAGTCTCGCCATCCTTGCTTCTAAGGAGCATTCTGGTTGTACTTCTTCCAAGGCAGATTTGTTGCTTCTTCTGGCAGTCCATGGTATATTTAATATTCTTCGCCAACATCACAATTCAAAGGCGTCAACCCTTCTTCAGTCTTCCTTATTCATTGTCCAGCTTTCACATGCATATGATGCTATTGAAAACACCATGGCTTGGGTCAGGAGCACCTTAGCCTTCAAGGTGACATCTTTGCTCTTCAACACTTTGAAGAGGTCCTTTGCAGCAGATTTACCTAATGCAATGCATCTTTTGATTTCTTGACTGCTGCTTCCATGGCTGTTGATTGTGGATCCAAGTAAATGAAATCCTTGACAACTTCAATCTTTTCTCCGTTTATCATGATGTCGCTCACTGGTCCAGTTGTGAGAATTTTTATTTTCTTTATGTTGAAGTGCAATCCATACTGAAGGCTGTGGTCTTTGATCTTTATTAGCAAGTGCTTCAAGTCCTCTTCACTTTCAGCAAACAAGGTTGTATCATCTGCATAACGCAGGTTGTTAATCATTAGCATTGCCTTTTTTTTTTTTTTTAAATAACAGCTTCTTTATTGAGAAATGGAGCCCTGGTGGCACAGTGGTGAAGAGCTTGGCTGCTAACCAAAAGGTCAGCAGTTTGAATCCAAACCAGCCGCTCCTTGGAAACCCTATGAGGCAGCTCTACTCTGTCTTAAAGGGTTGCTATGAGCTGGAATCAACTCGATAGCAGTGGGTTTGGTTTTTTGGTTATTGAGAAATAATTGACATACCATACCATTCACCCTTTTAAAGTGTACAGTTTAGTCCTTTTTAGTGTATTCACAGTTTTGCAACCATCAGCACCATCTAATTTCAGATTATTTTCATCATCCCCCCCAAAAACCTCTCACTCATTAGCAGTCACTCCTCATTTCTCCCTCTCCCCAGCCCACTAATCTACTTTCTGTTTCTATGGGGTCGCCTATTCTGGACATTTCGTATAAATTAAAACTTACAAAATGGGGTCTTCTGTGACTGGCTTCTTTCAGTTACGTGGCGTGTTGCAGCAGGTATCCGTATTTCATTCCTTTTGTGGCCGAATAATATTCCATTGTGTGAATATACCACATTTTATCCATCCATTCATCAGCTGATAGACATTTCGTTTGTTTTCACTTTTGGGCTATCATGGACAATGCTGCTACAAACTTGTGTACAAATTTTTATGTGGACATGTGTTTTCACTTCTTTTGGGTATGGACTGGAATTGCTGAATAAATGATGCCTATAAAAAAAAATTTTTTTTTTTATGTGTAATATTTTGAGGACTTGCCAAACTGTTTTCCACAGTGGCTGCATTTTACTTTCCCACCAGCAATATATGTTTATGACTTTTTGATACATTAACTTCAAAATTTTTATGTGGTAAAATAATTTTTGTCTTTATGATTTCTGATTTGAGTCATTCTTAGAAAAGTTTGCCCATTCAAAATTACAGAAATAGTCACTCTCTCTCTTTTCTCTCTCTCAGGACCCCTGGTGGTACAGTGGCTGCTAACCAAAAGGTTGGCAGTTTGAACCCACCAGCCGCTCCATGGGAGAAAGATGTGGCAGTCTCCTTCTGTGAAGATTACAGCCTTAGAAACCCCATGGGGCAGTTCTACTCTGTCCTGCAGGGTCACTATGAGTTGGAATCAACTCTACAGCAATGGGTTTGGTTTGGTTTGGGTGTGTGAGTATATGTGCGTAATGTGTGTGTGGTGTGTGTGCGGTGTGTGTGCGGTGTGTGTGTGTGTGTGTGTGTGTGTTTTCTTTTCGTACTTCTGTGGTTTTCTTTTTTGTAATTAAAAATTTAAACAAGCACTTGGAATATACATTATGGGACGCTAGGTCTTCCTAAGTCTTTCTGCCACTTGGGTAGACTTCTTAATCCAGCTCTATTTGCCTTATAATGAATGGTAATTTTTCTCAGATTCTGATTGTTGGTCAGTCTTCAGAGGTGTGGTGAATTTTTCTTGGTATCTTTTCCTGTTTCTTCAGAAGAAGTTCTCTATGGCTGTTTCAGGTGCTGCTAACCAGATACTATTTTTTAAAAAACATTATTTAAATATAATAATATTATTTAAATTACATTATATTTAAATAACAAAACAGTGCTCATTTGAATGCATTTTTTCAGTGGTATACATTTTATCAGGATTGGAATAAATAGGCTATGGTTGGTCTTTTAGGCATACTTTACTTCGTGTGTCCTGTCTTTTTCCTGCTTTCGTTATCTTGAGACTGAATGGTGGCTCCGTGTTGGCGAGAAGATGAAGATTGACGAGATAAGTAGTACTGTGAAGAGAGGGCAGGGGGCAGGTGTCTGGAAGTATTTGTTACTTTTTCCCACCTGCCCCCAGCTAGTTCTCCCTCTCCCCGCCACCCTCAAGCAAAGTAAATAGGAAGTAGACAGTCCCTGTTTGCAATCGTGTAACCAAGCCTCAATTTCCAACTTCTCATAGCGTTTTTATTCTGTGTTTCATCTTTACAATAATCCTGGGCAGTTAGACAGGACCCAGGGCTCATTAGCTCCATTTCACAGATGGAGAAACAGAGCCCCTGAGAGGGTAAGTGCTGAAATCATAAGGCTTGGACCTTTTAGAGCTGCCTCTTCACAGTCCGGGACTCTTGATGCAAAGCCTCAAAAACCCCTGTTCACTAGGGAAAGAGAGTCAAAAGGTCCAGGGTGTGTACACACACAGCCCTCGAAAGGAATGTAGGGTTTTGTGGTTCGGGTTTTTCCTCCCCTTTCTAAGCACGCTTTGCATGCCAGCAGAGGGTGTGCAGAAGTGTGGTGGCGGGGCGGGGTGGTGTGTGTATGTCATTCTTAAGCCATTTTATAAGGAGATCCAAGTATTGAACCTGTAATGAGGCCAAAAACCCTTCTGATCTGTTTCTCATCAGCGTGGAACTTCTGCAGGGGAATGACTCTAAAGGAGACCTGACACCATGGTGGGAACTGGGCTTTGGTTCCAGATAACATGACTCATTAAACGGCTTGTTGTGATCTGTAAGTGGACGTTTGTAAAAACGGCATGGAGGGGGCATCTGACCTCCCCTAACTTCCTGAAGGGGAGAGAGAATCACTCTCGCATCAATAGCACAAGGCTGATTGCTATGAGATAGAGATCAGACATACCTCCCTTTTCCAACCTTTTTACCAATTCTAACACCGGCTGTCCTGCCCACAGTGCTCTCTACTTCTCTGCTGGGTTCCGTAATTTGTTGCAATGACCACACGGAACTCATGACAATACTCACAATTATGGGGCTTATTAGGGAAGTAACAGGTTACATACAATTCAGGATCAGGAAGGACTCAGGATACAGTTCTTCGGGCAGGACAGCTTCTCGGCCATGCCCCCAGGCAGGCCTCTCCCTGGTCTCTCTGCCCCTCTGGACTCTTGGGCCAACCTGGCCTCTGCCATGCTTGGACAAATGTTACAAAGCTCTTTAGCTCCACTGATAAGAACAGCACTCAGATTGGAGTAGGACCCATCCTACTCCAGTATGATCTGGTGTTAGCTGATAACATCTTCAAAGACCTTATTTCCAAACATGGTCATGTTCACGGGAACCAAGGATTAGGATTTCAGCATATCTTTTGGAAGGGAACAATTCAATCCATAACACATGCTTTCGCCACCTCTCTTGGTCGCAGTGAAAATTAGTACATTTGCGGCTCCAAGAGGTTTTGCAAGGAAGAGTCCTGTTGAATGCTTTAACCTCGGATTTACCTAACTTCTCTGACTACTGAACCCTCTTGTCAGGCAACGTCCAAGGCCTCTTGACGAACTAAGCTTTGGGCAGTGCTGCTATAGAACATATATTCGTAGTACATATATTTACTTACAACAATTCCAATCTTTTAAAATGTTAATACATTGCTTCATGATTTCCAGTTTATGACTTTAAACAATACTGACAATGTTTTTGAGCCTAAATAAATACAGGTTAAATTCTGTTACAACAAACTCCAAAAGGCTGCCCCAATTCTTTTACATTTGTGCTGTGCTCTTAATGCATAAATAGTCCTTGTTGTAAGTGTACTATTTTCAGAAACCAAGCGCTGTTTTGATATTTTTAGGGCATAAGAAATATATTGTAATATGCTTCGATCTGTATGGTATTTTTGAGTGACTCAGACTTGGTATCTTTTATTAATATTCATAAAATATTTTTTCAAATTTTTTATTATTAATATATCATTAGTTTTAATTGAAGTTGTATATGTAATTTTACATGAAAATATATAATTGGATTTTCCCTTTGGGGCATTCAAATATTTGATTGAATTGAATTGTTTTTTTCTATTATAAGAGTAATTGATGATGACCCCTTTTAAATTTTTAGAAAATAAAGAAAAGCAGGAAAAACATCTATTGTCTATTTTCTCAGATACGACCAGTGTTAATACTCCCATCTCGTCTTTTCTTCACTGCATCTATTGCTTTTACATAGTTGAGATCCCAACGTATAATTTTTGTCTCTTACTTCATTGACTTAACATAATAGCAAGAGCATTAGCATTGGTTTTTATATTTGAGGCATGTGTAAATAGAGAAACCAATGTGAAATAAAAAACCCTGCATTCAAAGAGATATTGGTGGTGTCCAATATTTGGGGTTCAGAGAAGTAACTAAGGTTCCTCACAGAATACAGAGAAATGCATGGTGCCTTAAAGGATGACCTTGAGGGTCAATGAAGTAGCATTTTGCCCCCAGCAGTCCCCCTCCCCACAGCTAAGTCCAGGTGGGTCTCCATGCAAGCTCCTCCCCACCCAGGTGCTGGAACCACCCCTGCCCTCAGTCAGGCCTCAGGCAAGAGATGGAGTTTAAGAAGGATGGGTGAATCCTCCTTTCGTGGAACTGAGAAAATCCAGATAAATGGCCTTCCCTCAACCACCAAGTTTTGCTTTTCCTTTTCTCCTGAGTTGGAAATCAGATGAACAATTGCATACTTCTTTGTAATTTGAACTCATGGTAAAATACATAATCTAATGTGGTCCTGATGTGAACCTTGTATAGATGAGTTTGTTGAGATTCCGGGGGCTTAAGTGACTTGGCCAGGAACCCTTTCAGCTGGTTAGTGGGTAGCTCTGGAATCCAAGCCCTGGACTTTGAAGTCAGAATCTCTGGCCGTTCTTGCCCTTCTCTGAAGACTTGCCCCATAGCTTTCAGCAGGCATAAGATGCTAGGTAAAATATAAACAAAAGTACAGCTGTCTCTGGCTGTGTGGATTTTGAGGATATTTCAATCCAGCAGAATTAATGGGCTTATTACAAAATCCTTCTAATTCCTCAGTCAACTGTCTGAACCCTGGTTCTTGGTCCTCCATTGCTGAAGTTTCGTCTGTGGCTGACAGATGCCGCCACATTCAGAATAAAAAGCACGCAGGGCTGGGATGTGGCTTTGCTGTTCATAATGGCCACAGGTGTTCTGGGCTGCCTTTCTGCTTCACTGTTTTTACCCTGTGCCGGATGACAAAGACATGGCAGCAAGGGCTGGTCTGCCTTTACAACTAGGAGGGTTTGGTGTGCAAGACAACTGTCATTTTCCTGCCTGTGCTCCTCCTGGGAAGGTAGGACTCTCAAAAAAGGCTCAAAGCTTTAGATCTGAAGGGCCATGAAGGACTAAATCTGAGCTAGGAAAGGCATGGGCTCTATGGTTAAAAAAAAAAGTCTAGGATGAAGTTGAAAGAGACTTCTAAATCCAGCTATGTGAAATTCGGTTTGCAATCTGCTGGTAAGGGCCAGGGGATAGTGAGAAAGAAACTAAATTGCTTGAATTTGTTACTTTAAAAACAAAACAACTTCGCCATGAAATGTATGCAATTGGCCATCATTGTGAATGAATCAGGAACGCCAATACCCATGCCAGGGGCTAATAGGGCCGTAGATGGGACCTTCCAAACGTCCAGTCCCTCAAGTTTTCCTGAAAGACTGGGATGGAAGATATGTAGTTTCCCAGTCTAGGTTTCCATTGCCTCGCCTATAAAATGGGGGGTTTTGAAACGCAAACCCTGAGGGTTTTCCCAGTGTGGTTTCTATCACTCTTTTTTTTTTTTTTATTAACCTTTATTAAGCTTCAAGTGAACGTTTACAAATCCAATCAGTCTGTCACATATAAGTTTACATACATCTCACTCCCTACTCCCACTTGCTCTCCCCCTCTTGAGTCAGCCCTTTCAGTCTCTCCTTTCGTGACAGTTTTGCCGGCTTCCCTCTCTCTCTATCCTCCCATCCCCCCTCCAGACAAGAGTTGCCAACACAATCTCAAGTGTCCACCTGATATAATTAGCTCACTCTTCATCAGCGTCTCTCTCCCACCCGCTGACCAGTCCCTTTTATGTCTGATGAGTTGTCTTCGGGGATGGTTCCTGTCCTGTGCCAACAGAAGGTCTGGGGACCATGGCCGCCGGGATTCCTCTAGTCTCAGACCATTAAGTTTGGTCTTTTTATGAGAATTTGGGGTCTGTATCCCACTGATCTCCTGCTCCCTCAGGGGTCCTCTGCTGTGCTCCCTGTCAGGGCAGTCATCTATTGTGGCCGGGCACCAACTAGTTCTTCTGGTCTCAGGATGATGTAGGTCTCTGGTTCATGTGGCCCTTTCTGTCTCTTGGGTTCTTAGTTGTCGTGTGGCCTTGGTGTTATTCATTTTCCTTTGCTCCAGGTGGGTTGAGACCAACTGATGCATCTTACATGGCCACTTGTTAGCATTTAAGACCCCAGACGCCACATTTCAAAGTGGGATGCAGAATGATTTCATAATAGAATTATTTTGCCAATTGACTTAGAAGTCCCCGCAAACCATGTTCCCCAGACTCCCGCCCCTGCTCCGCTGACCTTTGAAGCATTCATTTTATCCCGGAATATGTATTTGATTTAATGACCAGCAGCACTGAACACTTATCCTATGTCAGACTTTCTTCCTGGCCCTGACAGCGCATATATGCACATTTCCTGCCCACAGGAGGCCCACTGTTCTTTAGGAAAGGATGGACCTGTGGAGAGGATGGTAATTGCAAAGCCTGAAATGGTACAGGGGCTAAGGAAGCCCCTGCAGGTGGCTAAGGGTGTAATGTGAGTACTTCTGTTATCCACATGAAGAGAGGACAGACATCATGGAAGAGATGGCATTAGACTGGGCCTTGAAGGATAAGAAGGATTTCAACAAGAACAGGGTAAGGGATTTCAGGCAGGGGAAGAGCAAGACAAAGGCAGGAAGCAGGAGAGAGCAAGGTCAGTTCATATCATCACGAGATGCGCTTGTCTGGGGCAGCAGGCCTGAGCAGGGGAATCATGGCAGATCAGAAGGCCTCGAACCCTGTGGCCAGGGATTTGTAGTAGATCTGGTGGCCGTTGTTGTTAGCGGCCATCAAGTCGATTCTGACTCATGGTGACCCATGTGTTATGGAGTAGAACTGCTCCCATATGGTTTTCCTCCCATATGGTTTTCTTAGCTGTAATCTTTATGGAAGCAGTTAATCAGGCCTTTTCTTCCGAGGTTCCTCTGGATAGACTTGAACTGCCACCTTTTCGTTAGCAGCTGAGCGCTTCACTGTTTTCTCCATCCTGTGACTGATTTGATTGATACCAGGAAGTTATTGAACGCTTGAAAGAAGGGATGTAATATCATCAGAATCATGTTTTAGAAATATTATCCAAAAAAAAACAAACCCAGTGCCGTCGAGTCGATTCCGACTTATAGTGACCCTATAAGGCAGAGTAGAACTGCCCCATAGAGTTTCCAAGGAGTGCCTGGTGGATTTGAACTGCCGACCCTTTGGTTAGTAGCCATAGCACTTAACCACTACGCCACCAGGGTGCCCGGCAAAATGAGCAGCTTGATTTTCCTAAAGGCCTCCTAGGTGGTAAGTCGAAGAACTGGGACTAGAGCCAATGTTAGGCTTGTGCACATAGTTTATAAGCCACACTGATTCCAAAAGGGCCATGGGAAACAAACTAGATGAGATTCAAACCCACAGTCCCTGGTTTTAGACACCAATGTCCTACCCAGAGGGACACACTGGGAAGAAAAAATAACATCTGACAGGGAAAGGATGGAGATTCACTGCTAACTCCTGGGTTATCTTTTGTTAAATCTAACTGATTCACTTAGATAGATAATACATGCGTATGGTTCAAAATTGAATAGATAATACATATATAGTCCCAAACTTAGGTGCAAAGGATATATGCCAGAAAGGAAATCTCCCTCCTTTCCATCCCATCAGCCATGCTGATTTCCTCCCCAGAGGTTTCCTCTACTACTGGTTCTATTTGACTTTTTTTTTTTTTTTTAATTGTGTGACTCCAGGATTTTTGAGAAAATTATCCCAAAATAATCTTGAAAGTGGTGTGTGTTCATGGGGTAATGGACAGAGCCCTTGCCCTTGCACACAGACAGATATGGGTTCAAGTCCTGTCTCAGACCCAACACATAGAGCAGTGGTAACTCTCTGGACAAGCTCCCCAACCTCTGAGGGCCTTTGTCTCCTCCACTGTGGAGATGATGACACGTCCTACCTCTAGGATTGCTGTGGGGACTAAATGAGATGACATGGGCAGAGCTCAGAGCAAGGTGACCTGTGTGTGGCTGCCCAGAATTACCATCTTTTGAACTAACGCCACTACTGCTTACACTGGGGGCCCATTGAGGGAGCTTCTCTCACAGACATCTCTCCACTTGGAATCAGTCAGCGTGTCCTTTGCTGACATGCCTAAAGAGGTGGCTGCATTCTTGTCATTCTAGGGTTGTTTCTGACTGTCTGTCTGTGGTAACTTCTTTAAGTGGTGATGGAAAACCTACATTGATAAGCCAATTTTTGGATCCCCTAAAGAGAAAGTAGTGAGCATTATGGGGCAAGGGGACGAGCCTGGGCTACAAAGACAGGGTTTGGGGCTTTTCCCCATACTGGTCTTCCACCTGCAATGCCTGTTCTCCTAAGTGTAACAATTCTGATGGCAACTGTGCAATGAGAGGCTTCAATGTATAGAAAGGGCACAGGATTTAGGGGATTCAAACCCACTCTTCCCCTCTGTAAGCCTCAGTTTTCTCTATCTCTAAAATGGGGTTAATGCTGTTTTTCTTGTCATGTGGGTCACAAAGGAAGAATCAGGGGCCAATTTAGAAATTACCTACTGCACCACCTTATTTCAGCTCTTTTACGTCATCATTTCTTCCTTTTCCTTTAGCTACTCTACTTTCAAGAGCAAGTTTCAGATTCTCTCTCTTTTGACATCCATTTTAGTCTTTTCTTTCTTTCTTGTCTTTTTAATGACCTTTTGTTTTCTTCATGTATGATGTCCTTGATGTCATCCCACAACTCATCTGGTCTTTGGTCATTAGTGTTCAGTGTGTCAAATCTGTTCTTAGATGGTCTCCAAATTCAAGTGGGATATACTCAAGGTCGTATTTTCATTCTCATGGACTTGTTTTAATTTTCTTCAGCTTCAACTTGAACTTGCACATGAGCAATTGATGGTCTGTTCTGCAGTCAGCCCCCAGCCTTGTTCTGACTAATGATATTGAGTTTTTCCATTGTCTCTGTCTACAGATGTAGTTAATTTGATTCCTGTGTTTTCCATCTAGCAAAGTCCATGTGTATAGTCACTGTTTATGTTGTTGAAAAAAGGTATTTGCAATGAGTAAGACATTGGTCTTGCAGAACTCTATCATGTGATCTCCAGATCACCAAGAACATATTTTCCAACTACAAATCCTTCTTTGTTTCCGACTTTCACACTCCAATCACCAGTAATTATCAATGTATCTTGATGGCATGTCTGATCAATTTCAGACTGCATAAGTGGATAAAAATTTTCAAGTTTCTCATCTTTGGCATTAATGGTTGGTTGAACAATAGAGATATTAATCAAGCTTCCTTGTAAGCATTTGAATATTACCCTATCACTGACAGCATTGTACTTCAGGATAGATTCTTGAAATATTCTTTTCTACAATGAATGTGATGCCATTCCTCTTCAATTTGTCATTCCTGGCATCCTAGACAATACAATTGTCTGATTCAGCTGTGCAGGATATAGCTCTTTATGCATTCCATTTCATTTTTGATGACTTCCAATTTTCCTAGTTCATACTTCATACATTCCATGTTCCAATTATTAATGGATGTTTGTAGCTGTTCCTTCTCATTTTGAGTTGTGCCTCATCAGCAAATGAAGGTCCTGAAATCTTGACTCCATCCACATCGTTAAGGTCAACTCTACTCTGAAAAGGCTGTTCTTCCCCAGTTGTATTTTTTTTTAATTAATTTTTATTAAGCTTCAAGTGAACATTTACCATTCCAATCAGTCTGTCGCATGTAGGTTTACATACATCTTACTCCCTTCTCCCACTTGCTCTCCCCCTATTGAGTCAGCCCTTTCAGTCTCTCGTTTCGTGCCAATTTTGCCATCTTCCCTCTCTATCTTCCCATCCCCCCTCCAGTCACGAGTTGCCAACACTCTCTCCAGTGTCCACCTAATTTAATTGGCTCACTCTTCATCAGCATCTCTCTCCCCTCCGCTGACCAGTCCTTTTCATGCCTGATGAGTTGTCTTCAGGGATGGTTCCTGTCCTGTGCCATCAGAAGTTCTGGGGAGCATTGTCTCTGGGATTCCTCTAGTCGCATTCATATCATTAGGTATGGTCTTTTTATGAGAATTTGGGGTCTGTATCCCATTGGCCTCCTGCTCCCTCAGGAGTTGTCTGTTGTGCTCCCTAGCAGGGCAGACATCGATTGTGGCCGGGCACCAACTAGTTCTTCTGGTCTCAGGATAATGTAGTTCTCTGGTTCCTGTGGCCCTTTCTGTCTCTTGGGTTCTTAGTTGTCATGTGGCCTTGGTGTTCTTCCTTTGCCTTTGCTCCAGGTGGGTTGAGACCAATTGATGCATCTTAGATGGCCACTTGTTGGCATTTAGGACCCCAGGCGCCACAATTCAAAGTGGGATGCAGAATGTTTTCATAACAGAATTATTTTGCCCATTGACTTAGAAGTCTCCTCAAACCATGTTCCCCAGACCCCAGCCCCTGCTCCACTGACCTTTGAAGCTTTCATTTTATCCCGGGAACCTCTTTGCTTTTAGTCCAGTCCAATTAGGCTGACCTTCCTTGTATTGTGTGTTGTCTTTCCCTTCACCCAAAGCAGTTCTTATCTACTGATTGATCAATAAAAAACCCTCTCCCTCCCTCCCTCCCTCCCCCCTTTGTAACCACAAAAGTATGTGTTCTTCTCCGTTTTTTCTATTTCTCAAGATCTTATAATAGAGGTCTTATACAATATTTGTCCTTTTGCCTCTGACTCATTTCGCTCAGCATAATGCCTTCCAGATTCCTCCATGTTATGAAATGTTTCAGAGATTCGTCACTGTTCTTTATCGATGCATAGTATTCCATTGTGTGAATATACCACAATTTATTTACCCATTCATCCGTTGACGGACACCTTGGTTGCTTCCAGCTTTTTGCTATTGTAAACAGAGCTGCAATAAACATGGGTGTGCATATATCTGTTTGTGTGAAGGCTCTTGTATCTCTAGGGTATATTCCGAGGAGTGGGATTTCTGGGTTGTGTGGTAGTTCTATTTCTAACTGTTTAATGTAACGCCAGATGGATTTCCAAAGTGGTTGTACCATTTTAAAATCCCACCAGCAGTGTATGAGAGTTCCAATCTCTCCGCAGCCTCTCCAACATTTATTATTTTGTGTTTTTTGGATTAATGCCAGTCTAGCTGGTGTGAGATGAAATCTCATCGTAGTTTTAATTTGCATTTCTCTAATGTCTAATGATCGGGAGCATTTTCTCATGTATCTGTTGGCTGCCTGAATATCTTCTTTAGTGAAATGTGTGTTCATATCCTTTGCCCACTTCTTGATTGGGTTGTTTGTCTTTTTGTGGTTGAGTTTTGACGGAATCATGTAGATTTTAGAGATCAGGCGCCGGTCTGAGATGTCATAGCTGAATATTCTTTCCCAGTCTGTAGGTGGTCTTTTTACTCTTTTGGTGAAGTCTTTAGATGAGCATAGGCTCCCAGTTATCTGGTTTCTCTTCATCATTTTTGGTAATGTTTTGTATTCTGTTTATGCCCTGTATTAGGGCTCCTAGGGTTGTCCCTATTTTTTCTTCCATGATTTTTATCGTTTTAGTCTTCATGTTTAGGTCTTTGATCCACTTGGAGTTAGTTTTTGTGCATGGTGTGAGGTATGGGTCCTGTTTCATTCTTTTGCAAATGGATATCCAGTTATGCCAGCACCATTTGTTAAAAAGACTATCTTTTCCCAATTAACTGACACTGGTCCTTTGTCAAATATCAGCTGCTCATACGTGGATGGATTTATATCTGGGTTCTCAATTCTGTTCCATTGGTCGATGTGCCTGTTGTTGTACCAGTACCAGGCTGTTTTGACTACTGTATAATAGGTTCTGAAATCAGGTAGAGTGAGGCCTCCCACTTTCTTCTTCTTTTTCAGTAATGCTTTGCTTATCCGGGGGTTCTTTCCCTTCCATATGAAATTAGTGATTTGTTTCTCTATCCCCTTAAAATATGACATTGGTATTTGGATTGGAAGTGCGTTATATGTATAGATGGCTTTTGGTAGAATAGACATTTTTACTATGTTAAGTCTTCCTATCGATGAGCAGGGTATGTTCTTCCACTTAAGTATGTCCTTTTGAATTTCTTGTAGCAGAGTTTTATAGTTTTCTTTGTATAGGTCTTTTACATCCTTGGTAAGATTTATTCCTAAGTATTTTATCTTCTTGGGGGCTACTGTGAATGGTATTGATTTGGTTATTTCCTCTTCGGTGTTCATTTTGTTGATGTAGAGGAATCCAAGTGATTTTTGTATGTTTATTTTATAACCTGAGACTCTTCCAAACTCTTCTATTAGTTTCAGTAGTTTTCTGGAGGATTCCTTAGGGTTTTCCATGTATAGGATCATGTCATCTGCAAATAGTGATAGCTTTACTTCCTCCTTGCCAATCTGGATACCCTTTATTTCTTTGTCTAGCCTAATTGCCCTGGCTAGGACTTCAAGTACGATGTTGAATTAAGAGCAGTGATAAAGGGCATCCTTGTCTGGTTCCCGTTCTCAGGGGAAATGCTTTCAGGTTCTCTCCATTTAGAGTGATATTGGCTGTTGGCTTTGCATAGATGCCCTTTATTATGTTGAGGAATTTTCCTTCAATTCCTATTTTGGTAAGAGTTTTTATCATAAATGGGTGTTGAACTTTGTCAAATGCCTTTTCTGCATCTATTGATAAGATCATGTGGTTTTTATCTTTTGTTTTATTTATGTGATGGATTACATTAATGGTTTTTCTGATATTAAACCAGCCTTGCATACCTGGTATAAATCCCACTTGATCTGGGTGAATTATTTTTTTGATGTGTTGTTGGATTCTATTGGCTAGAATTTTGTTGAGGATTTTTGCATCTATGTTCATGAGGGATATAGGTCTAAAATTTTCTTTTTTTGTAATGTCTTTACCTGGTTTTGGTATCAGGGAGATAGTAGCTTCATAGAATGAGTTGGGTAGTATTCCGTCTTTTTCTATGCTTTGACATGCCTTCAGTAGTAGTGGTGTTAAGTCTTCTCTGAAGGTTTGGTAGAACTCTGCAGTGAAGCCGTCTGGGCCAGGACTTTTTTTTGTTGGAAGTTTTTTGATTACCGTTTCAATCTCTTTTTTTGTTATGGGTCTATTTAGTTGTTCTACTTCTAAATGTGTTAGTTTAGGTAGGTAGTATTTTTCCAAGAATTTATCCATTTCTTCTAGGTTTTCAAATTTATTAGAGTACAATTTTACATAGTAATCTGAAATGATTCTTTTAATTTCATTTGGCTCTGTTGTGATATGGTCCTTCTCGTTTCTTATTCGGGTTATTTGTTTCCTTTCCTGTTTTTCTTTAGTCAGTCTGGCCAATGGTTTATCAATTTTGTTAATTTTTTCCAAAAACCAGCTTTTGGCTTTGTTAATTCTTTCAATTGTTTTTCTGTTCTCTAATTCATTTAGTTCAGCTCTAATTTTTATTATTTGTTTCCTTCTAGTGCCTGATGGGTTCTTTTGTTGCTCACTTTCTATTTGTTCAAGTTGTCGGGACAGTTCTCTGATTTTGTCTCTTTCTTCTTTTTGTATGTGTGCATTTATCGATATAAATTGGCCTCTGAGCACTGCTTTTGCTGTGTCCCAGAGGTTTTGATAGGAAGTATTTTCATTCTCGTTGCTTTCTAAGAATTTCCTTATTCCCTCCTTGATGTCTTCTATAACCCAGTCTTTTTTCAGGAGGGTATTGTTCATTTTCCAAGTATTTGATTTCTTTTCCCTAGTTTTTCTGTTATTGATTTCTAGCTTCATTGTCTTGTGGTCTGAGAAGATGCTTTGTAATATTTCGATGTTTTGGATTCTACCAAGATTTGTTTTGTGACCTAATATGTGGTCTATTCTAGAGAATGTTCCATGTGCACTAGAAAAAAAAAGTATATTTTGCAGCAGTTGGGTGGAGGGTTCTGTATAAGTCTATGAGGTCAAGTTGGTTGATTGTTGTAAGTAGGTCTTCCATGTCTCTATTGAGCTTCTTACTAGATGTCCTGTCCTTCTCCGAAAGTGGTGTGTTGAAGTCTCCTACTATAAATGTGGAGGTGTCTATCTCGCTTTTCAATTCTGTTAAAATTTGATTTATGTATCTTGCAGCCCTGTCATTGGGTGCGTAAATATTTAATATGGTTATATCTTCCTGATCAATTGTCCCTTTTATCATTATATAGTATCCTTCTTTATCCTTTGTGGCGGATTTAAGTCTAAAGTCTATTTTGTCAGAAATTAATATTGCTACTCCTCTTCTTTTTTGCTTATTATTTGCTTGATATATTTTTTTCCATCCTTTGAGTTTTAGTTTGTTTGTGTCTCTAAGTCTAAGGTGTGTCTCTTGTAGGCAGCATATAGATGGATCGTGTTTCTTTATCCAGTCCGTGACTCTCTGTCTCTTTATTGGTGCATTTAGTCCATTTACATTCAGCGTAATTATACATAAATAAGTTTTTAGTGCTGTCATTTTGATGCCTTTTCATGTGTGTTGTTGGCCATTTCATTTTTCCACATATTTTTTTGTGCTGAGACGTTTTTCTTAGTAGATTGTGAGATCCTCATTTTCATAATGTTTAACTTTATGTTTGTTGAGTCGTTATGTTTTTCTTTAATTATGGAATTGTTATTCCTTTTTGTGGTTACCTTATTATTTACCCCTATTTTTCTAAGTAAAAACCTAACTTGTATCGTTCTATATCGCCTTGTATCACTCTCCATCTGGCAGTTCAATGCCTCCTATATTTAGTCCCTCTTTTTGATTATTGTGATCGTTTATCTATTGATTTCCATGATTTCCTGTTATGTGTTTTATTTTGTTTATTTATTTATTTTTTAGAATTAATCTTACTTTGTTTGTTTTTGTGCTTTCCCTATTTGAGTTGCGTTGATATCAGGACGTTCTGTTTTGTGACCTTGTATTGTGCTGGTACCTGATATTATTGGTCATCAGGCCAAACAATCTCCTTAAGCATTTCTTGCAGTCTTGGTTTAGTTTTTGCAAATTCTCTAAACTTATATTTATCTGTAAATATCTTAATTTATCCTTCATATTTCAGAGAGAGTTTTGCTGGATATATGATCCTTGGCTGGCAGTTTTTCTCCTTCAGTGCTCTGTATACGTCATCCCATTCCCTTCTTGCTTGCATGGTTTCTGCTGAGTAGTCTGAACTTATTGATTCTCCCTTGAAGGAAACCTTTCTTTTCTCCCTGGCTGCTTTTAAAATTTTCTGTTTGTCTTTGGTTTTGGCAAGTTTGATGATAATATGTCTTGGTGTTTTCTTTTTGGATCAATCTCAAATGGGGTTCGATGAGCATCTTGGATAGATATCCTTTCGTCTTTCATGATGTCAGGAAAGTTTTGTGTCAGGAGTTCTTCAACTATTTTCTCTGTGTTTTCTGTCCCCCCTCCCTGTTCTGGGACTCCAATCACTCGCAAGTTATCCTTCTTGATAGAGTCCCACATGATTCTTAGGGTTTCTTCATTTTTTTTAATTCTTTTATCTGATTTTTTTTCAGCTATGCTGGAGTTGATTCCCTGGTCCTCTAGAAGTCCCAGTCTACATTCTAATTGCTTAAGTCTGCTCCTCTGACTTTCTATTGCGTTGTCTAATTCTGCAATTTTATTGTTAATCTTTTGGATTTCTACATGCTGTCTCTCTATGGATTCTTGCAACTTATTAATTTTTCCGCTATGTTCTTGAATAACCTTTTTGAGTTCTTCAACAGTTTTATCCGTGTGTTCCTTGGCTTTTTCTGCAGTTATCCTAATTTCATTTGTGATATCTTTAAGCATTCTGTAAATTAGTTTTTTATATTCTGTATCTGATAATTCCAGGATTGTATCTTCATTTGGGAAAGATTTTGATTCTTTTGTTTGGGGGGTTGGAGAAGCTGTCATGGTCTGTTTCTTTATGTGGTTTGATATGGACTGCTGTCTCCGAGCCATCACTGGGAAACTAGATTTTCCAGGTAATCAGCTAAAAAAAAAATGCAGTGAGATCCCTATCTGAATTCTCCTTCTGGCTCAGGGTATTTGGATGTTAATGGAGCCGCCTGGGGAGGGTGGGGGAGGGATCAGAGAGCTAGGCGCGTAGCACCACAGAATATAGAGCTGATCCCCGCGTTCATGCTCCGCCCCCGTCCGCCAGAATCCCAGCAGGACGGCTCCCCAGCTGGGACGCTACTCTCCCCTCTCCAAGATCAGTCACTTCCTCCTGGGGATTTCTCCCTCCGGTGCGCCGCACCGCTCGCGCGAACTGGGTGGACGTGGCCCTCACAAACGTCTGGGCGCCCCCCCCCGGGGTTGCTTTAGGGAAATAAAGGTGATCGCTACGCTCGCACCTCACCCGCTTCCCGCCAAACTCCCGGCAGGACGGCTCCCCGGCTGGGATGCCGCTCTCCCCACTCCAAGATCAGTCACTACCTCCCAGGTGCTTCTCCCGCCGGCTGGGCCACTACGCTGCCCGCGCCAAACAGCTAGACTCCCTCCCGGGATGGGTTCGGGGGGGGTAGAGCTGGGCCCCTTTTCTGTGCCGTCTGCCCCCCTGGGCTCTGCCCCAGATCGGGCTCCGAAGGTCACCTGCCTGGTACGCTGGCTCTTAGTTCTGAAAACGATCGCTGTCTGCCCGTATTTGTTCGTTCTCCATCTCTAAGTCTGTGTTTGTTGTTCAGAGTTGGTAGATTGTTATGTATGTGATCGATTCACTTGTTTTTCTGAGTCTTTGTTGCAAGAGGGATCCGCGGTAGCGTCCACCTAGTCCGCCATCTTGGCCCCGCTCCCCCAGTTGTATTTTGAGTGCCTTCCAACCTGAGGGGCTCATCTTCCGGCACTATATCAGACAATGTTTTGCTGCTATTCCCTAAGGTTTTTACTGGCCAATTTTTTCAGAAGTAGACCACCAGGTCCTTCTTCCTAGCTTGTCTTAGTCTGGAAGCTCTGCTGAAACCTCTCCACTATGGGTGGCCCTGCTGGTATTTGAAATACCAGTGGCATTGTTTCCAGTATCACAGCAACACACAAGCCACCACAGTATGACAAACTGTGAGACTAAAGTGAATGAAGGAAATGATAAAGTAAAAAAGAGATGAACAGAAGATTCCAAAGGGTGGCTCAAGAAGACAAAGTGTCATAATGAAGTATGCAAAGACTTGGAGTTAGAAAACCAAGCTGAAAGAACTGAAGAAAAAATTGAAGCCTTGAGTTGCAATATTGATGGATTCTATGGGCAAAAGGAAACCCTGGTGGCATAGTGGTTAAGTGCTACGGCTGCTTACCAAAGGTTCGGCAGTTCAAATCTGCCAGGCGCTCCTTGGAAACTCTACGGGGCAGTTCTACTCTGTCCTATAGGGTTGCTATGAGTCCGAATTGACTTGACGGCACTGGGTTTGGTTTTTTTTAATGGGCGAAATATTGAATGATGCATGAGGCAACAAAAGAAGATAGAAGGAATATACAGAGTCACTGTACCAAAAAGAATTCAACCATTTCAGGAGGTAGCGTATAATCAAGAACCAATGGTATTGAAGGAAGAAGCTGCACTCCAAGCTGCACTGAAGGCACTGGCAAAAAAAATAAGCCTCCAGGAATTGATAAAATACCGATTGAGATGTTTCAACAAATGGATGCAATGCTGGAGGCACTTGCTTGTCTATGCCAAGGTATTTGGAAGACAGCTCCTGGCCAACTGTCTGGAAGTGATCCATATTTGTGACCATTTCCAAAGAAAGGTGATTCAGTAGAATGTGGAAATTATCAGACAATATCATTAATATCATACACAAGTAAAATTTTGCTGAAGATAATTAAAAACGGCTGCAATGGTACATCGACAGGGAACTGCCAGAAATTCAAGCTGGATTCAGAAGGGGAACAAGGAATATCATTGATGATGTCAGATGGATCTTGGCTGAAAGCAGAGAATACCAGAAAGCTGTTTACCTGTGTTTTATTGACTATGCAGATGACTTTGACTGTGTGAATCATAAGAAATTATAGATAATATTGTGAAGAATGGGAATTCCAGAACACATAACTGTACTCCTGTGGAACCTGTACATAAACCAAGAGGCAATTGTTCAAACAGAACAAGGGGATATTGCATGGTTTAAAATCAGGAAAGGTGTGGGACAGGGTTGTATCCTTTCACCATACTTATTCAATCTGTATGCTGAGCAAGTAATCCAAGAAGCTGGACTATATGAAGAAGAACATGGCATCAGAATTGGAGGAAGACTCATTAACAACCTGAGATATGCAGATGACACAACCTTGCTTGCTGAAAGCGGAGTGGACTTCATGGACTTACTGATGAAGATCAAAGACCACAGCCTTCAGTATGGTTTACGTCTCAACATAATGAAAACTAAATCTTCACAACTGGACCAATAAGCAATACCATGATAAATGGAAAAAAGATTGAAGTTGTCAAGGATTTCATTTTACTTAGATCCACAATCAATGTCCATGGAAGCAGAAATCAAGAAATCAAAGGACATATTGCACTGGGCATATCTGATGCAAAATACCTCTTTCAAGTGTTAAAAAGCAAAGATGTCTGTCACTTTGAGGACTAAGGTGGGCTTGACCAAAGCCATGGTGTTTTCAATTGCCTCATGTGCATGTGAAAGCTGGACAACGAATAAGGAAGACCAAGAAGAATTGGTGCCTTTGAATTATGGTGTTGAGGAAGAATACTGAATATACCATGGACTTCCAGGAGAATGAACATGTCTGTCCTAGAAGAAGCACTGCCAGAATGCTTCTTAGAAGCGAGGGGAGGGTGGCGATACGCCGTCTCACATACTTTGGACAGGTTATTAGGAGGAACCAGTCCCTGGAGAAGGACATCGTGCTTGGTAAGGTAGAGGGTCAGCGAAAAAGAGGAAGGCCCTTGAAGAGATGGTTTGACACAATGGCTGTAACAATGGGCTCAAATGTAGCAAAGATTGTGAGGATGGTACAGGATAGGGCAGTGCTTTGTTCTCTTGTACATAGGGTCACTATGAGTCGCAACTGACTTGACGGCACCTAACACAATAACAACAACCTCCTTATTTTACAGGTGAGGAAACTGGGTCCCAGGGAAAGTAAGTTACCTGTCCAAGATTACGCAGCAAGTCAGTAACTGAGCTGGGATTGAAACTCAGCCCTTAGGACAGATCCCTTGACTCTGTCATTAGCAGGCTAGTAATATGCATGTGATAAACCATAACATACCAGGCAAATGTCATATGAGATCATCCATCTTAAGGACAGCTAGACTTCAGTCTACCTGTTTCCTTTCCTAAAGTTCTGCCCAAAATGGATATAAGCCCCAAACCTCTGCTTTTTAGCCCTCGAAGGAAGGTCATGGTGTATATGAATTACCCATGCATCTGCAGGCCTCTGTTCCTAATCTCCTCCTGACCACTGGTTGCTTGTGACAGCAGTGACTTCACCCACCTCTCTGTGCCCCCTGGATCAGGAATGCAGGGAATTAGCCCTATGCATAAGGCCACTTGACCTTCTGCAGGTTGACATGGTGGTGGGGACAGGGCGACGGAAACCTTTTAGCGGCAAATGAGTCTTACCAGGATTGGGTAAACATTCTTAAATCAACACATAACTCTCAAATGTTTGTCTCCCTGACTTGTACTTTATTCTTTCCAGATTGTTTGAAACTAGGAACCAACTTGGGAGGTTTCCAGTAAATGTTTGCCACTATCCAAAACAAAATACCCTCCTTCTTTTTTCCTATCTCTAAAAATAAAATAACAAAATATACTATCTTGAGGAACAAGATTGCATTGGAAAAGGTTATATTTGAACTAGCAGGAACAGGCAGAAAGAGAGGCGGTTTGGCCACCTTACTCTATGACAGCTAAAAACACCCAACACTCTATTTTCCATCACTAACATCTAGAGACACACACACAAATTTTATTGTGGTGAAAATATACACAACAAGACATACACCAATTCAGCAACTTCTATGTGTATAATCCAGTGACATTGATGACACTCTTCAACGATCCTTCACGGTCCTTTTCCAAATTATTCCACCAGCATTGATATAAACTCACTGTCCCCTAAGCAAAAACTTCCTCTTTCCCCATCTTTCTCTCCCCCGTAAGGAGCCCTGGTGGCGCAGTGGTTAAGTGCTCTGCTGCTAACCAAAATGTCGGTGGTTCGAACCCACCAGCAGCTCTGCGAGAGAAAGATGTGGCAGTCTGCTCCCTTAAAGATTACAGCCATGGAAACCCTCTGGGGCAGTCCTACTCTGTCCTAGAGGGCTGCTATGAGTTAGAATTGACTTCACAGCAACAGGTTTGGTTTTTTGGTTTTCTCTCCTCTGGTACCAAAAAAAAAAAAAACCCATTTCCATGTTGATTCAGACTCATAGTAACCCTGCAGGACAGAATAGAATTGCCCTTTAGGGTTTTCACATCTTTCTCTGTAGGAGCAGCTGGTAGGTTCCAACTACTGATCTTTTGGTTAGCAGCCGAGTGCTTAACCACTGCACCACCAGGGCTCCTTACTTCCCTGGTAACCACCAATAATATTTGGTTTTTATATATTTTCTTATTTCATGTAAGTCTAATCATACAGTATTTGCCATTTTGTGACTAGTTTCGCTCAGCGTAGTGTTTTCAGTGTTCATCCATGTTGTGGTATGTATCAGGACTTCAAAAAGGCTGAGTAATATTCCATTGTATGTCGATACATTTTGTTTATTCATTCATCTTCTGATGGACATTTCAGCTCTTTCCACCTTTGGGCTATTGTGAATAGTGCTGCAGTGAACACTGGTGTTCATGTGTCTGTTCAGGTCTCTGCTGTCAAGTCCCTTGGGTATATACTGAAGAATGGAATAATCGGGTCATATGGTAGTTCTATGTTCAGCTTTTTGGGGGACTGCTAAACTGTTTTCCATAGTGACTGTACAGTTTTACATCCCCACCAGCAGTGAATTAAGATTCCTATTTCTCCACAACCTCTCTAGCACCTGTTGTTTTCCATTTTTGTGATCATTGCTGTTCTAATGGGGGTGAGATGGTATCTCATTGTGGTTTTGATTTGCATCTCCCTAAATTTTTTTTTTTTAATGTCTAATGATGTTAAGCATCTTTTTGTGTCCTTATTGGCCATTTGAGTATCCTCTTTGGCAAAATGTCTGTTCAAGTCCTTTGCCCATTTTTCGATTGGATTGTTTGTCTTTTTGTTGTTAAGTTGTAGAAGTGTTTTATATATTTTGGATATTAGACCCTTATCGAATATATGGTTCCCAAAATTTTACTTCCAATCTGTAGGATTTTTTTTCCTTTTTTGATAAAGCCCTTTAATGGACAGAAGTATTTAATTTTTATGAGATCCCATTTATCTATTTTGTCTTTTGCCGTTCATGCTTTTGTTGTCTTATCTGATAGCGCATTGCTATAAACTAAGTTCCACAGCTTCACCCCTACATTTTCTTCTAAGAATTTTACAGTTTTAGTTTTTTTTTAATTAACACAATTCCAGAGAACGGGCTTTTTTTTCTTTCTTTTTTAAATTGTAATTTAGATGAAGGTTTACAGAACAAACTAGTTTCTCATCAAACAGTTAATACATATATTGTTTTACAACATTAGTTAACAACCCCACAACATGTCAACACTCTTCCTTCTCAACCTTGGGTTCCCTATTACCAGCTTTCCTGTCCCCTCCTGCCTCCCAGTCCTTGCGCTTGGGCTGGTGTGCCCCTTTAGTCTCATTTTGTTTTGTGGGCCTGTCCACTCTCTGGTTGAAGAGTGAACCTCAGGAGTGACTTCATTACTGAGCTGAAAGGGTATCCGGGGGCTATACTCTCAGGGTTTCTCCAGACCCTCTCAGGCTAGCAACTCTGGTTTTTCTTTTTCAGTTAGAATTTTGTTCTACATTTTTCTCCAGCTCTGTCTGAGACCCTCTATTGTGATCCATGTCAGAGCTGTCAGTGGTGGTAGCTGGACACCATCCAGTTGTCCTGGGCTCAGTCTGGTGGAGACTGTGGTAGCTGTGGTCCATTAGTCCTTTGGACTAATCTTTCCCTTGTATCTTTAGTTTTCTTCATTCTTCCTTGCTCCCAATGGCGTGAGACCAGTGAAGTGTTCTAGACAGCCGCTCACAGGCTTTTAAGACCCCAGACACTACTCACCAAAGTAGAGTGTAGAACGTTTTCTTTATAAACTATGTTATGCCAGTTGAGCTAGATGTTCCCGGAGACCATGGTCCTTGCAGCCTATGGTTTTAGTTTTCATGTTTAGATCCATTTTGAAATGGTTTTTGTGTATGGTATGAGGCATAGATCCTGATTCATTCTTCTGCATGTGGGAATCCTATTTTCCCAGCGCCTTTTATTGAAGAGACTCTTCCTTTCCCATTGGATGGACTTAGCACTCTTGTTAAAAATTAGTTGATCATAGATGTATGAATTAAAAAAAAATTAATTATAAAACTCAGTAGAATTCAAGGGACCCATTCGGTTTTCACTTAAAGCCAAGCAGATGTACTATTGAAATAATAACCATGGGGAGATATGTGGGAACCCAAAGGTGCTTTCCAAATGTTGGAAGCAAGTATTGTCATTAAGCAACAGTTCTCCCAGCTCTGACAACAGAATCTGGAAGCATATTTCAATCCAAATCAAACCTAGTCCCCTCAGGATACTATCTAACAAGGGTCAAACCTAGTCCCCTCAGGACACTGTCTAACAAGGGTCAAACCTAGTCCCCTCAGGACACTGTCTAACAAGGGTCAAACCTAGTCCCCTCAGGGCACTGTCTAACAAGGGTCAAACCTAGTCCCCTCAGGACACTGTCTAACAAGGGTCAAACCTAGTCCCCTCAGGGCACTGTCTAACAAGGGTCAAACCTAGTCCCCTCAGGACACTGTCTAACAAGGGTCAAACCTAGTCCCCTCAGGGCACTGTCTAACAAGGGTCAAACCTAGTCCCCTCAGGACACTATCTAACAAGGGTAGCCGGGTTTGGTTAAAGCAGAAGTCACTGGCTGCTTTTCAGTTTTTTTATAGCAGTTGAAATCTCATGGGAAAACATGTACCCTTCAATCCAAATTTTTGAACCATGAAGCAACCTTTACAATTTTAGTTTGATTTCTTTCAGCAGCAGTTATCAAAGACCTACTGTGTGCAGAGCTTTGTGCCATGGCAGAGGGTTAGGTCATTCTCTCCTGTCTGAAGCACTGTGTAAGTCAGAAAGACAGAATTATGAGCCCAAGGGACACAAAGGGCCACATAAACCAGAGACTACATCAGCCTGAGACCAAAAGAACTAGATGGTGCCCAGCTACAACCAATGACTGAGCTGACAGGAAACACGACAGAATCCCTGATGGAGCAAGAGAAGAGTGGGATGTAGACCTCAAATTCTCATAAAAAGACCAGGCTTAATGCTCTGACTGAGACTAGAGGGACCCCAGAGGTCATGGTCCCCAGACCTTCTGTTAGCCCAAGACTGGAACCATTCCCAAAGCCAACTCTTCAGACAAGGATTGGACTGGACTATAAGACAGAAAATGATACTGGTGCAGAATGAACTTCTTGGCTCAAGTAGACACATGAGACTAGGTGGGCAGCTCCTGTCTGGAGGTGAGACATATGAACACTTAATTCAAATCAAAAAACAAGGTACACTGAAGTAACTGTTAACTAGAGATGTATGTAATGGTGTTAAAGGTGACGTGAAGTGAAATCAGAGAATAATTCTGATTGGAGGCAAGTGACTTGAGAAAGCTTCGTTGAGGAGGTAGGAGTTGGGTTAAGTAGGATTCCCATAGGTGGAGAATGAGCAATAGGTAAGGGCATTTCAGTCTGAGGAAACCGAAAGAGCATGGTGAACATGGTACTAGTTGAAGAGAGGAATGAGAAAAGAGCATTTGAAGCCATCCAAGTCCTTTTTTTTTTTTTTAAGTCCTGGGGAGTTTTAGATGCTACGGATATTGAATGTGTTCTTTATTCTGTAGGTGCTGAGAATCCCTCGATGCATTTAAGCTTGAAATGGACATCATCAGAGGGACATGACGTCATCAAAGGGGAGTTGTAACCCTTGACGGCCACGTGGAAGCTGAAGGAAAGCGGGAAGGGAGAAGAGACAAGGAGATCTGCTAGGAGGCTGTGACAAGAGTTCTAGATGGGGCAGAGTGGGGTTAAGTGAGAAAGAGGTGCAAGGGCAAGAGAAATCGTCTCCCCCAAAATGAGCCCTTAGCTGTGGCTCTGTAAAATGGGGCCATTGGGAGGCTAAACAAAAAAGCACACGTCAATGAGGTCATGCACATAAAACACTTAGCACCAAGCCAGGCTTGTGATAGGGGGCCGGTAAACTCTAGCTACTATTATCGTAACTGAGACAAGATCTGAGGGGCTGGGAAGAATGTCCCCATCTTCTTAGTCCATGGGGGGGACCTGCCCCCTCACTGGCTTCAGGAAAGGAGACTGGGTCTGCCTGTTGGTGTTTCTCTTTGTGTGAAGCTGTTAGAATTGCCCTCCATTTGCGGACTCAGCCACCTCCCAGGCTGTTTGCTTTTCCTAGTTGATTGACAGGTTCATGAGGGCTTGAAATAGGTTTGGTAATGCTCCTGATCACTCAAAAACACTTACTTCCTCTCCAAGGAAAGGGAGCTAATGTGTACCTTGTGAATCCATACTTCCAACAACATTTATTCCGTCTTCTTTTCCAGGGTACACTCCAGGCTTGTGGAATTTGCAGTCCAAGGCTGTGGGTGCATTCCCTGTAAAGGTGGTTGTGAGAGCGAGGTTGCCCACTTAAAGACCTGTGGGTACAATGGAAACGGTTTCTTCTGGATCTAAGAAGCCTGTTACCTAAGCCTTCCAATAGTGGCATACGATAATCTGGAACTTTAAAGTTACACATATGTTCCATTTGTCCTTTTTATGTATGAAATTTACATAAAAATGTAACTTTTTATTTGGAAATAATTTCAAGATTACAGAAAATTTACAGGATTTGGACAAAAAACTTTCCTATACTCTTCACCCAGATTTACCAGTTGTTAGTATTTTGACCTATTTATCATTCTCTCTAAGCCATATCATTTCCTTCTAAGTCATTTGAGAGTAAATTGCCTATATCATGCAGCTTAACCCCTAAATACTTCTGTGTGTTTCCTAAAAACAAGAATATTTTCTTACATAACCACAATGTAGTTATCAACCTCAGGAAATTTAACATCGATTACAATAATTTTAACAAATCTACCATCTTTATTCCAATTTCTATAAATTTTTCTAGTAATGTCCTTTATAGCACTTTTCTCTCTTCCAGTGCATGACCGGGCCCAGAATTACATAAAGCATTTAGCTGCATATCTCTTTAGTCTCCTTTGATCTAGAACACTTCCTCAGCCGTTCTTCTTCTTTCATTGATATTGACATTTTTGGAGAATATAGGTTTTTTTTTTTTCAAAGAATGATCCTCATTTTGGGTTTGCCTGATGTTTCCTCATGATTGGATTCAGGTTTTGCATTCCAGGCTGAATATATACACAAGTGATGTTGTGTCCTTCTCAGGGTATCATATCTGGAGGTGCACATGTCCATCTCCCCCTTGTTAGTGATGTTAATTTTGATCTCTCAGTAAAGGTGTGGTCTAGTTTCTCCACTATATAGTTAACTCTTTTTTCTATTGCCACTAATAAGTAATCTGTGGAGAGACGCTTTAAGATCATACATATATCCTGCCTAACATCACAATTTTTTCTGCACCTCCGTAGTAATAATCACATCCAATACTCAGATTGCAGTTTCTAAATATCATTCTCCAGAGAAAGAAACCAGGTCACCTTGGAGAAATTGCTCGTTCCAGAGCTGAGGCAGGGAAAATGCAAGTTGAGCCTGGAGCATCTAAACAAAAAAACCACTGCGGAGCATCTAGTAGTGGCAAAAAGCAAGGAAATACTCGAAAAAAACAAAAGGATGAGGAATGTTAAGGCATCACAGGAGCCAATCTGAAAGAGCTTCCAATGGCCAAAACTGGCAAAATTTGAGCAACGAAATAAATATGGTGGAATTGGATTACAACCCAAAGAATAAAATAAATATACATGAGACTACACTGGTATAAATAAATTATTCAATAAATAAAGGAATGAGACAAATGTTCCTTGAAGAAGGTTAATCCTCGCCCCCGCTTTGGGGATGGACTTAGTGACTCGCATCCAGAGAATAGAACGTAGAAAGGGGGGAATTAGTAAAGTTATAGTAGAGAAACCTGGCAAACACTATGTCTTAGGCTGGATTTTCTAGAGAAGCAAAACCAGTAATGTGTATAAATACATATATAGAGAGAGAGAGAAAGATTTATACCAAGGAAATGGTTCATATGGTTGTAGAGGCTGGAATGTCCCAAGTCCGTGGGTCAGAATAGAGGCTTCTCCTGATTCATGTAGGTACAAGGTTTGGTGAACCCAAGATCGGCAGGTCAGAGAGCAGAGCACTTTCTCACAGGCTGTGAAGATCGATGAATCCCAAGATCGGCAGGCAAGACTACAGGTAAGCTGCTAGCTCAAGTCCCAAGAACCAGAGGTCAGATGAACAGAAGCCAGCTGCAGGATCCAGTATGACCAAAAAGCACCCAAGCTTTGTCAGACTATTCGCTTATATTCAATGCAGGCCACGGGCCCAAGGAAACTCCCTTTCAGCTGATTGCCTGCTCACAGCAGATCCCATCATGGAGGTGATCCCATAACGTTAAATCTCATCACGGAAGTTATCACACCATACGACTGCCAAACCACTGAGAATCGTGGCCCAGCCAAGCTGACACATAATCTTAACCATCACGCACTACCTTAACCAAATGATTAAGGTTACCATCACCAGTGATGTCATCGATATCATGACATGATGTGATGAGAATGTCACTTTACCTCTGTGGGATTCTTTCCTCAAACCCATAGCCACAGGCTAGCAATGAGAAAAACATCTAACAAATCCAAAATGAGGGAGATTCCACAGAATATCTGGCCAGTAGTCCTCAAAAGTGTCACAGTAATGAACAACAAGGAAAGACTGAGAAACTGTCACAGAATAGAGGAGACAAAACAACTAAATGCTGTGTGGAATCCTGGATTGGATCCTGGAACAGAAAAAGGACAGTAGTGTAAAAACTGGTGAAATAAAGCCCAGAGTTTATAGTTAATGCATCAGTGTTGGTTCCTTAGTTTTGACAAATATACCATGGTAATGTAAGATGTCAGCTTTAGGAGACACAGGGTGAGGAGTACACAGGAACACTTTGTATTACCTTTGCAACTTCTCTGTAAATCAAAGGTTATTCCAAAATAAAAAGTTTATTTAAAAAATTTTTACCCTAAGATGTAGCACCCCATGTTGATTCTTGTCCAAACTAATTTTTACCATGATGGTTGCAAAATGATGATCTCCCAACTCCAGCACTCCCCACATTTATGGTTGGTATACTACTGTGAGCAAGAGCTCTTTCCTCTACCCATGTCATTTGTTTATTTATGATTGATTATCAGTAACGACTCATAGGTCCCTATTTACTCGATGGTTTATTATTCCTTATTTTCTTAATTGTTTTGGAGCACAAATTGTCCCAGATTTGGCCAGTGAGCTCTTCAAGCTGGCTGACTCCTTCGTCCTTTTGACATGCCCCAGCATTTTTTTTTTCTTTTTTGAGCACTGCCTTACTTTCTGCAATTAAAAGATGCTCCAAGCTTATTTTGTAAAAGAAAACTATGGAATTCAAAAAAGTGGCCCTTACAGATCAAAAAAGATGATTGTGTACTGGCAAGTTAGGTATAAGTTAAGAGCTAATTACTCTTCAAATTGGTAATGAAGAAGTAAAACTGTCCCTATTTGTGGTTGATATGATACTATACATAAAAAACCCAAAAGGCTTCACAAGAAAACTACTGGAGTTAATAGAAAGATTCAGCAGAGTAGCAGGACACAAGATAAACATACAAATATCAGTTGAATTCCTATACCCCAATAAAGAGAATGATGAAAAGAAAATCAGGAAAAACAATACCATTTATAATATCCCCTAAAAAAAATACTTAGAAATAAATCTAACCAGTGATGTAAAAGACCTGTACAAATAAAACTGCAAAACACTACCACAAGAAAGCAAAATAGATCTACATAAATGCAAAAACATACCATGCTCGTGGATAGATTGACCCAACATTGTGAAAATGACAATTCTACCCAAAGCTATATATAAATACAATGCAATCCCAATCCAAATACCCACAACGTTCTTTAAAGAGGTGGAAAAGCTAATCATATATGGAAGGGGAAGAAGCCCTGGATAAGTAAAGCACTACTGAAGAAGAATAAAGTAGGAAGAATTGCACTACCTGATCTCAGAACCTACTATACAGCTACGGTAGTCAAAACAGCCTGGTACAGGTACAGTGACAGATACATTGACCAATGGAACAGAATTGAGAAACCAGATGTAAATCCATCCACCTGCAGTCACCTGATCTTTGACAAGGGCCCAAAGACCATCGGATGGGGAAAAGACAGTCTCTTTAACAAACGGTACTGGCAAAACTGGATGTCCATCTCCAAAAAAATGAAACATGATCCATACCTCATACCATACACAAAAACTAATTCAAAATGGGTCAAAGACCTAAATATAAAACCAAAAACTATAAAGATCATAGGAGAAAAAATAGGATCAGTGCTACTGACTCTAATACATGGCATTAACAGGAAAGAAACCATAGCTAACAACACACAAACTCCAGAAGATAAGCTAGATAACTGGGATCTTCTAAAAATTAAACACTTAATGCTCATCAAAAGACTTCACCAAAAGAGTAAAAAGAGAACCTACAGACTAGAAAAAAATTTTGCCTATTACAAATCTGACAAAGGTCCAATTTCTAGAAATCTACAGGAAAATCCAACACCTCTACAACAAAAAGACAAACAATCCAATTAAAAATTGGGCAAAGGAAATGAACAGATACTTCACCAAAGAAGGCATTCAAGCAGCTAACAGGCACATGAGGAAATGTAATCACTAGCCATTAAGAAAAAAAAAAAAAAGGTTGCCATCAAATCGATTCTGACTCATAGTGACCCTATAGGACAGAGTAGAACTGCCTCATAAAGTTTCCAAGGAGCACCTGGATGGATTCAAACTGCC
The DNA here is from genome assembly GCF_030014295.1 of Loxodonta africana. Taxonomy (NCBI): domain Eukaryota; kingdom Metazoa; phylum Chordata; class Mammalia; order Proboscidea; family Elephantidae; genus Loxodonta; species Loxodonta africana. The sequence goes on along the minus strand of NC_087350.1, from coordinate 78,936,729 downwards.
GATCTTTTGGTTAGCAGCCATAGCACTTAACCACTACGCCACCGGGGTATCCCACTAGCCATTAGGGAAATGCAAATCAAAACCACAATGAATTACCATCTCACCCTGGCATTAGTGGTACAAATCAAAAAAACAGAAAATAACAAATGTTAGAGAGGCTACAGGGAGATTGGAACTCTTATATACTGCTGGCGGGAATGCAAAATGATACAACCCTTTTGGAAAACCATATGGCGCATCCTTAGAAATAGAAATACTAGATGATTTAGCAATCCTATTCCTAGGAATATGTCCTAGACAAATAAGAGTTGTCACACAAATAGACATATGTACACCCATGTTCATTGAAACATTGTTCATAATAGCAAAAAGATGGAAACAACCTAGATGACCATCAACAGATGAATGGATAAACAAACTATGGTGTACACACACTATGGAGTGCTACACAAAGATAAAGTACAGCGATGAATCTGCGAAGCATCTCACAACATGGATGAATCTGGAGGGTATCATGCTGAGGGAAATAAGTAAATCACAAAAGGAAAAATATTGTATCAGAACACTAATATAAAAATTCATGAAAAAGTTTATACACAGAAAGAAACAGTCTTTGATGGTTACGAGGAAGGGGAGGGGTGGGATGGAAAAACACTAAATAGACAATAGATAAGTGGTAACTTTGGTGGAGATTAAGACAGTACACAATACTGGGGAGGCCAGCACACGTCGTACAAGGCAAGGTCATGGAAGCTCCATAGATACATCCAAACTCCCTGAGGGACCGAATTGCTGGGCTGAGGGCTGTGGGGATCATGGTTTTGGGGATCATCTAGCACAATTGGCATAACGTAGTTTACGCAGAAAATGTTCTACATTCTACTTTGGTGAGTAGCATCTGGGGTCTTAAGAGCCTGTGAGTGGCCATCTAAGATACTCCACTGGTCTCACCTCTTTGGGAGCAAGGAAGAATGAAGAAAACTAATGACACTAATGATCTTTGGAAAGATTAGTCCAAAGGTCTAATGGACCACAACTACCACGGCCTCCACTAGACTGAGTCCAGTACAGCTGAATGGTGCCCAGCTACCACCACTGACTGCTATGACAAGGATTATAATAGACGGTCCCAGACAGAGCCGGAGAAAAATGTAGAACAAAATTCTAACTCACAAAAAAAGACCAGACTTACTGACCTGACAGAGACTGGAGACACCCTGAGAGTATGACCCCTGGACAGGCTTTTAGCTCAGTAATAAAGTCACTCCTGAGGTTTACCCATAAAACAAAACGAGACTAAGGGAGCACACCAGCCCAGGGGCAAGGACTAGAAAGTAAAGGTGATGGGAAAGCTGAGAATAGGGAACCCAAGGTTGAGAAGGGAGAATGTTGACGTGTGCTGGGGCTGTTAACCAATGTCATAAAACAATATGTGTACTAACTGTTTGATGAGAAGCTAGTTTGCTCTATAAACCTTCATCTAAAGTACAATAAAAAAAAAAAGTAAATCTTTCTAAGTATGCAACACAAAGAAACAACTATGCATAGAAAAAAGAAAGGACTAGAAGAAAATATATCAAAATGTTACTAAATGGTTGACTCTGAGTGGTGAAATGATGATAAATTTTTTTCATATTGCTCTTTTTTTCTCTATATTCCAAGTTTTATCTGATCGGAATGTATTACAGTACTTCTATAATGGGGAAAATGACGTAAAAGTTTTTTCTTTTTTTAAGAATCACTGAATGGGCCAGCTCTGAGAACACTACAAAAGGACGAATAAATCAGTCCACAAACACTAATAAAAATGTACCCAAAGCACCTGTTAGTCATCATTAATTACAACCGTCAAAAACGAAGCCTTGTACCGTGGACCAGCACAGAACCAGGGCTTGGAAAACTTGGCTTCCTACATTTGGTATCTGGCATGTGCTTCCGGGTAACTTTAAGCAAAACGCTTCATCAATTTGAGCCTCACTTTCCTCATCTGAAAAAGGGGACAATAATTTCTCGCTGTATCAGCAATGTAATGAGGCTCAAATAAAACCGTATATATGAAAATGCCTTTAAAACTCTTACAAAGGTAAATGGTTTCCTTAAAAAGCTTTTTTTTTTTAAAAAAAAAAAAAAGCTTGTTTAATGCTTTATTGAATAGTGAATTTTTAACAGTTTTCTTTTTAATGGAGTGGCCAGTTGGGAGGACTTGTGGGTTTGGGCAGAGATGCTCTGGGAGCCTCAGTAAGCCCACCTGGGTTCTGGCTTACAGACAGGCCAGCAGCAAGGTTGTGTCTTATGTCGGGTTCCCCAGAAACTACCCTGGGATACCAGCAAAGAAGTGAGAAAGTAGGATCAGATAGGAAAGGAGGCCCAGCCAGGGTGCTTATCAAGCAAGTCTGTCGAAGGATAACTGTGGCTCAGTCCCTCAAGTGAGCACTGGAGACTGAGAAAGTCATATCCAGAGTTGCCCTGGTCAGGGGCATGAGAGCTGGATCAAGGGAGCTGGGATAGGTGTACCAGTGACACCTATCAGTAAAAGTGAAGGGTACCCAGTCTCCCAGGCAGTCCTCTGACAAGCAGATGCGGGTACTGGCCACAAGTAGGCCCAAATATGGCAAAGAGATTCAAATGGATACAGGTAGAGCACTGACAACATCAGCCCCACCCACCCATTGCTGTGGAGTCGATTCCGACTCATAGTTCTACTCAGAGTAGAACTGCCCCATAGAGTTTCCACGGAGCACCTGGTGGACTTGAACTGCCAAACTTTTGGTTAGCAGCTGTAGCACTTAAGCACTACACCACCAGGGTCTCCACATCAGCCCTAAGAAAGTCCTAATTCCTTTAAGGCTAGACATTCAAAACAAAAGAAATAAAGTAAGAACCAGTGTCACACATAGGACAGGCCTTCAGGGTACATGGAAATGGGGCCCAGAAAGGTTGAGTACCTGCCTAGGGTCACACGGGTGGCAGAATCAGAACTCCAGCCCTGCTCTGAGTCCGAAGCCCACTGTCTTAGTTATCTAGAGCTGCTGTAACAGAAATACTGCAAGCAGATGGCTTTAACAAATAGAAGTTTATTCTCTTACAATTTAAGAAGCTAGGAATCTGAATTCAGGGTGCTAGCTCTAGGGAAAGGCTTTCTCTCTGTCATTTCTGGGGGAGTCCTTGTCATCAGTCTTCCTCTGGTCTAGGAGTTCTCAGCGCAGGGACCTTGGGTCCAAAGGACACTCTGCACATCTGGTACTCCTTTCTTAGTGCCGTGAGGTCCCTCTCTTCTCAGTTCAATTCTCTTTTTTATATCTCAGAAGAAGTTGACTCAATATACAACCTAATCCTGTAGACTGAGTCCTGCCTCATTAACATAACTGGCTCTAATCCTGCGTTATTAACATCATAGAGATTGGGATTTACAACGCATAGGATAAATACATCAGATCACAAAATGGCGGACAACTACACAATACTGGGAGTCATGGCCTACTCAAGTTGACACACAGTTTTGGGGGACACAGTTCAATTCATACCACCCATGTTATCCCATATTGTGTCACTATACCGGGGCCAATGCCCTTTCTATGGAGGGCCACCCACAGGGAATCCTCATCTACCACAGAATCTTACAGGCCCCACCTGCCTTTGGAGATTCCAGGGCTCCCATAAGAGTCCTCAGGATGGCATTAGTAGCCCCCTCTCTACAGTCACTCCTTTCGTTTTGAATTTGTCCAACATTGGGCACCAAGATGGGTGGAATCATGACCTTATGAACTCTGGAAAGAGAGGGTTATGTCTCAGATACAGGGTGGCCCGTCTCCTGGCTACAAAGATTGTATTAGTGATTTGGGGAGAGTCAGTTAGATAAACAGGTACCATCCCAAACAAAAGACCTCGTGAGCTCATCTGCTTGTTTCTTCTTTATTATACTTAAAGGCAATTTCTCCACATCCTGCGTTTTGAACATGAACAAACATGTGAAGGAGCCAGACACGCAGGAGCTCAAGTCCTGAAGCCCTCAGATGTAGCTGGGGAGTCACGGACTTAGAGTCCAGAGCCCCAGTTCAGTGGCCAGCCCCGTCACGAACAGCTGAGGGATCAGCCGAGGGATCACTGGTAAGATGTATAATTTCTTCAGGTCTGAACATCCTCATCCGTAAAATGGTAAAAACCATTAAAAAAAAATCGCTGTTGGGTTGATTCCAACTCCTGGCGATCCCGTGCGTTTTACAGGGTTTTTGATGGCTGTGACTTTTTGGAAGCAGATCGCCAGGACTTTCTTCCAAGGCATCTCTGGGTGGTCTCAAACCACCAACCTTTCAGTTAGTAGCCGAGCGCTTAATTGTTTGCATCTCCCAAGGACTCTGGTAAAAGTCATACCCACCCCATAATGTTATTGTTAGGATCAATGGCATAAGGTATTTAAAGGGCTTCATAAAGTGTCAAGTTCAATGCGCATGTACAGATATTGTTAACCATTTTTGTTCTACCAGCATGATTTTTATAAAACCAAACGGAGTCACTCCTCTTTTCTGGGGATCATTACACCAACACCTTCAGATACCGAGACCCCAGGCAAGAGTCAAGGTGTAAGTATGGAAGGCCTCGGGGCTTTATGAGATGCCATGAACCCACATACTTTCTTCACAATGGGGCGACCAAGCTCTAATGCCCGGCATGGTTTCTTTTAGACAGTCCTGACAAGCCTTCTTATTGTGCCTGATTTCTCAGAGTAGAAGCAAACAAAGACTCAAGAAGTTGGCCCACTGACCCCAGCAAAAAACAATATTTAACAGCCTGACAGGAGAAATGGCCAAAAGAGCACAAAAGGGAGCTGTATTCACTCAAAATCATAGTCTGGAGTTGAAAGCCTACACGCCCCAGGAGCCCCTGCTCTTGGTAATACTTCAAGACATCAAGAATCTACTTGCTTTGTGATCTGTGCTATTTAAGAGGATAAGGACAACTAGTAGAAAAATTGACAGAAAAATGTCCAGTAGCACTAGCAATTAAAATAAAAAACACATTAAACAACTGTAATTATTTGGTGTTCAAATTAGCATATATTTTTCTGAAATGAAAACATTCAATGGTAGTGTCAATGAGGGAAAACTGGTGCTGGAAACCAAAAGCTACGTAAATATCCCCCAATAAAAGAAATGTAAGATGCATTTTTGGTTAGATAAAATATGGCATATTCTGCAGCCATTACCAAAAACCAAACTAAACCCACTGCCGTCGATTCCGATTCATAGCGACCCTATAGGACAGAGTAGAACTGCCCCGCAGAGTTTCCAAGGAGCACCTGGTGGATTCGAACTGCAAACCTCTTGGTTAACAGCCATAGCAATTAATCACTACACCACCTGCAGCCATTAATAATGGAAAATTTGAAAGCTATGCAGATCAAGGAAAATTTTTTATGGTATGTTACATGAGACACCACGAGACGTTAAATTGCATGTAGAGACTGAATACAACTTCCCACAACTATACGCCTAAGAAACAGAGGCTAGAAGGAGTATCAGTGTGGCTTCCTTCCTTGCATCTCCTCCTTCCTTAGCACTTTAAAAATGGGGAAACAGAGGCCCAGTGGCTGCCCCTGCTGCCAAGGACCTGTCCCTACAGTTTCCATGTGGCCTGCAAGGGTCTGGAGGAGCTGGTGGCCATGTACCAGGAGAATGAGATTGCAGAAGACAATTGGAGTTGGTGTGGAAAGGACTGGTTCACCACAGGCCTTGGGACCTGCTTACGGAAGTATGATGCCTACTCAGTGCCAGGCCCTGAGAGGCAGAGGCAAATCAGACCTGGTGCCTGAAGCCCCCAGTCTGGGGAGAGAAATAGACATGCTTTAACTGAGCATATGGGAGGGAGAAATGCTCTCTACCTGAAGTGACCAGGAAGACATCAAGAAGGAGGTGATGTTTGGGCCCTGACGTGCAAGAAGATCTATGGCACGCTGGAGCCGGTTTGTATAGACTCACAAAAGCTTGACTGCTAAATTTTTAGGAATCTTGCAAGCAGTACTTAAACATAGCTGTTATTAAAAATTAAATTATATAAACTAATTAGATAAATTAATATTGAAATCAAAGATAATACAGCTCATCACATCCTAATTATTTTGCGGCATTTTACTGTTACCTGTGCTGTCGAGGTCAGTGGTTTGCATCCACCAGGTGCTCCTTGGAAACTGTACGGGGAGTTCTACTCTGTCCTATAGGGTCACTACGAGTCAGAATCGGCTCGACTGGCAACGGGCTTGGATGCTGTTGAAGGAAACCCTGGTGGCACAGTGGTTAAGTACTACGACTGCTAAACAAGAGGTTAACAGTTCAAATCTACCAGGCGTCCCTTGGAAACTCTATGGGGCAGTTCTACTCTGTTCTATAGGGTCGCTATGAGTCGGAATCAACTCGACGGCAACGGGTTTGGTTTGGGTATGCTGTGGAGTTTTGCTATGAGTCAGAATTGCCTTGACAGCGACGGGTTTGCTTTTTTGGGTTTTTTTTGCTGTTGAGTTACCATACCAGCTGCCATTGTGGTGACCTCATGGGTGTCAGAGTAGAACCGCACTCCACAGGGTTTCCAATGGCTGTGATTTTTTTGAAGTAGATAACCAGACCTTTCTTCCAAGGCACCTGTGGGTGGAGGCATTGTTGGGTGGATTCAACCTCTCAGTAGCTGAGTGCTACACCATTTGGGCAACCCAGGGACTCCTGCTGTTGAGGTTAATTACATCTGATTCTTTCCGTATGGTGGAAACACTGTAACAGTGTGCTGCTGTACATCTCTCCCCAGCTCTCTGTTCAGTGGCATCATGTTGGTAACCTGAAACTGATTGGCCATAATGTGGGTATTTACACTGTAGAAATTGGCAAATGGAACACATCAGGGCTTGATTTAATGTTTTCTTATTAGTCTAGAGTCTTAAGAATGTGATGGAGAAAGTGTTAATAATGCAGATTAAACTAAAAAGATATGTTGTGTCTATAAGCCTTTATATTGTGATTAGAACCAAAAAAATTTAGAAAATTCCTCTAGTGCTTGAAAACTGTTTTCTGATTCAACAAAAAATGTTGGTATCATTGATGAACAAGTGACGTCTTCATTGTCTCACTTTTGTCTTACTAATTAATGTAAATGAAAATATCAACCAACACTCATTTATTCATGACGTAAGTGACTTCTTTGTTGAATTGGGTAATAACCAAGCATTTATTCATAGTCTGATTTTGTAACACTACTATTGGTGATAGAATTATAAAAACTGACAGTGGGTTTTCCAAGGAATAGCAATACTGAAGTTAAAGGTGTATGGAATTTGCAATAAAGGAGTTCCCCTGGGAGTCATTCCACTGGACACCCATTTCCTGAGCAGCTGTGAGGGTTCCTGGGGTTTTTCAGTCCTTGCCGTCAAGGAGCACCCAGCATGCAGAGCCACAGTGCATAGAGAAAAGTGAGAGTTTGGGTGAGGAGGTGGGCTTGGGGCAAGTCGTCAGGGGTGAGGAAGACTTCGGTAGGCAGACATTGGCAGGGGAAACACTGGACAAGTCCAAGCCTGGCACTTTAGAGATGGACACATGAAGGAGGATCGAGAAGTTGGCCGACTCGGGTCCCCACCTCCCATTGTTCCATCTCTCCATTCACTTTGGAGTTTATCTCGTGGGTAAAGTTGGATTGATACAGTGTCGATAGAGACTAGCAGATATGTAAGAGCTTAGTATGAACTTAGAGGCATAAGGCAAAGCAAACGTATTAAGCAAATCACAATTCCTGACGTCCTTTTTATGCTTACATCAGCTAATATTTCACAAGGAAGAAGGACATCCCCCGTGGCACAGTGCATGACTTCTGTTAATAAGTGGTGTTTACACAGTATCTTAGTCTCAAAGTCACATCTACATGGAAGTTCAGATTCAAGGGCAAGAACTCATCTCTAACAGTGCTTTGCTTTTTTCAGAGCCCTGCCTGGAGCTTGGCACAGGGGAGCCGGGAGGTCAGTGCTCTAGTCGCCCTGGCTTGCTGTGTGAGCTGGGCAATTCCCTGTCCTTCTCTGGGCCTTGGCACCCCCATCTGTAGAATGGAAGCATTAGACTAGATTGTTTTCCCCAGGCCTTTTCAGATCTGGAGCTCTAGTATTTCTCACTTCATGTTTTTTTGAGGGGGGACAGTAGTAACAGCCTGCAGAGGCAGACATTGTTATGCCCATTTTACAGATGGAGAGTTGAGGCTCAGAGGAGGGAACAGTCAGAGGTCACCAAAAAGTCAGAAGCTGAGAAAAACCAGAACGCACAGCCCCACATCTTTCCTGAGTGTGCCTCCTAGAAGGTCATGCGTGCATCCATATGCTTGTACACACATGCGTGCGTATGAGGGTGCGTGTTTCCACATGTGCCCCAGAGCTGCCCTGCGGTTGTTCCCCGGGTGCTGCATGTGTAGACTTGTTGGCTGGACTGGGCTTGTTCCAGGCAGTTCCACCCTGAAAGAGGGGGGAGGAACGGGAAGGAGGGTAAGGGGTAGAGAGCTACACCTACATTTTTGTGCTGCCCACTAATTTCAGCTGCTGAAACACAGGCTTCTGGCTGCTGTGTACTTAGCTAAGTCTGAGTGACTCCATACAGGGGCAGTGGGCTGGAACGCTCCCCTTCAAGCACCAGAGCTGACAAGCTCTTCTCACAACTGGGATCCAGGCCTGCAGAAGCATACCGGCCCTTCTCCACATAGAAGCACACACACGGGAGCAGGCACACACTCACACTCGGCAAGTGGCTTCTCCTCCTGCCTTATCGGAGGGTTCCTAAAGTTCAGAAGCATTAAGGTTTGCTTCCAAGCTGTAAGGTAGGAGGGAGACCCTGTTGAGATACAATTCAATCTGCCCACATGAATGGCAGAGAAGGGGACTTTTTCCTTTTCTTTAAATAATAAAATAAATGGAGATTAGATACATTTACTCTAGCTTTATCATAATACAGAGTTGGTAATTTCAGTCTCAGAAGCAGAGTTGGCTGTCTGGCACCACCTCCCACCCCCAAATCTGGCATGGTTTGATTGCAGAGAAATTTCTGATTTGAGATCTAAAAGGGTATTTTGTTGTTTGGAACCTTGGTGGCACAGTGGTTAAGAGCTTGTCTGCTAACCAAAATGTTAGCAGTTCAAATCCACCAGCTGCTCCTTGGAAACCCTATGGGGTAGTTCTGCTCTGTCCTACAGGGTTACTATGAGCTGAAATCGACTCAATGGCAACTGGTTTTTGTTGTTTTTAGTATTGTGTTGTTTAACTTTTTAGGAAGATTACATACTCAAGTGTTAAGAGAATAAACCCTGGAACCAGACTGCCCCGGTTCAAATCCTAGCTCTGTTATTTACTAGTTGTGCCAGTGTTGCCTCAAGCATGTTATTTAATTGCTGTGTGCCTCAGTTTCCTCCTCTGTCATGTGGGAATCACTATAGTACCTACCCCATGGAATAGTTGTGAGCACTTGTCATTATTAGTTTTTTTCCGGGAGGAGTAGGTGGTGGTGATGGTAATGGTGATGGGCATATTCAGGGTCATTCATTAATTCATGGCCAGCGCAAGGCTAGTCCTGGGCTGTCCTGTGTCTCCGGCCAGCCCGCACTGGCTTTGGAGGAACCCTCCGTTGTTGGAAGGAAGGGCAGCTACTTTACGCCAACTCTCTACTCACAGCCTTGCCGACAACCTGCACAGGAGACTTTAATGAGGGAAGCTCAAGCTCTCAGTGGTTAAAAGAAAAGAGGAAGGGCTCTCTCTCCGGCTTTGTACTGGTTGCCAGCAGCAGCGCCACCACCATCTGAGCTTGGACATGAGGTCTTGTGGCACAGGGTTTGGGACCCAGAGGGCCATAAGAAAGGACCCAGAAATGTATCGGAAAAGGGACTAGACTAAACGAAGAATTAAGCTCCAATTTCTGCTCTGTCCCTGACAAGCTGGGTGACTCTAGGCAAGTCGTTTCATCTCTCCGAGCCTCGGGAGATAGCAACATTTGTTGCAGTTCCTAAGGCCACAGTTTAATGGGATCAATAATATCTCATATTCCAAAGGACATCCAAAGAAACATTTGCTCAGCTTGGTGTAGGTATGAGGAGAGATCACACGTGGAAACTTACAAGGAAGCTCAAGCACAGAGATTTTTACTCGAACTGCTAAGCTAAGAGCCATATAAGAGGCCATTATTAAAAAATTATCTGTGGGAGAAATTTTACAATTTAAAGGCAGCAGAAGAAGCCAAGACACAAAAGATGAAGTCACGGAAGCTGTGTCCCTGCTGACGGGAATTGGAGAAGCTTCTAGGCACGAGGTGTGGATGAGAACTGTGGTGAAATAACGAAGAACATGAGTTTGGGTATTAGGAAAACCTGGGTTTGAATCCCTGATTGGCCACTTATTAACAGCTGGGTGACCTTAGGTAATTCCCTCACCCCTCTGAGCCTCAGCTTTCTCATCTATAAAATGGGCGTAATAATCATGGCTCATGTGGCTGTGGGAAGGGTTTTGTTAATTGATGCAGTGAAAAAGTTCCCGGCACATAGTAAACTCAATAAATGGGAGATGTAGGTCTCATTTAGGACTCTCTTCGTTTGGAGTAATAGAAGTCAACCTCGCACCCGTTTAAGTAAAGACGGGGTTTTACTGTTTTAAGTAACAAAGAAGGACAGCGGTGGAGCTGGCTTTAGAGAGGTCTAGGACCAGGGACTCAGGCACCATCAAAACACTCTCTTCTCAGCTTCTCAGCTCTGTTGATTTCATTGTGTTGCATTGAGGACATGGCTACCAACTGGCCTAGATACACATCTCCCTGACCCAAAAGGAGAAGGAATTATTCTCCACCAGTTAAAAGAATCCCAGGAAAGGACGCTGTCTTGGGTCACATGACCGCCCCTAGGCCAATCAGAGTGGCCAGGAAGATGGGGTGCTCTGATTGGGTCAGCCTGGGTCATGTGCCCACCCCCACCCTGTCAAAGAATGTGTTCCTAGAGGAAACAGAGAAAGCGGGTGCTGGGCGATTTCTTCTCCTGAGGGAGTCCAGCATATGGGTGGATTAGAACGGTTGTCTGCGCTAGGTGCTGGGGATGGCATGAAGCCACTTCTTACAAGTGCTACATCCTCTTACTGGCTTTGGTGCCATGTTTATCCTAAAATATACTCTTTGTAGAAAAAGCTCGACTTAATACAGCTTAATGCTGACCAAATCCACCATCCTCAGCTGCTATTTGCAGAGCTTAGGCAGCACTCACAGCAGAGGAAGCCCAGATATGGTTGCTGTCTCACCGGAGGACCCAGTGGCTCTTTCCCTGCCAGCTAAACGGGACCCTGGCCTCCATTTTCTCTATTGACCTGTGGGCTGCAGGCCTCAAGGGGACTCGGGGCGCTGTGCTTAAAGAAAGATGTGATAGAGCTGGAGGGGATCTCAGGAACCACTTGGCCCATTTCACAGGTGGGGAGACTGCAGCCAAGAGAGGGCAAGGGGTCTGCCTGCCCAAGGCCACAGAGCTCCATTGGGACTGTCTTCTCCATCTAAACAGCCTCAGCCCCTCGTGTTATAGTAGCTCCAGTTGCCCACATGGCAAAAAGTATTTGATGAAAGAATGAGCTAAGATTTGAATTGAAAAAAAAAAAAAAGTTTCCATCAGGTCGATTCTGACACATAGGGACCCTATATGACAGAGTAGAACTGCCCCATAGGGCTTCCAAGGAGCGGCTGCTGGATTTGAACTGCTGACCTTTTGGTTAACAGACATTTGAATCCAGGCTATATTAATTTCCGAGGGCTGCTGTAACAAACTACCACAAACCAGTTGGCTTATAAACCAAAAAACCAAACCCGTTGCATCGATTCCAACTCATAGTGACCCTATAGGACAGAGTAGAATTGCCCCATAGGGCTTCCAAGGAGCTCCTGGTGTATTCGAACTGCTGACCTTTTGGTTAGCAGCCATAGCTCTTAACAACTATGCCACCAGGGTTTCCGGTTGACTCATAAGAACAGAAATTTACTATCTACTTTCTATAGACTGAAAGTCCAAATCAACATGTCAGCAGGCCATGCCCCCTCCAAAGTCTCTAGGGGAAGATCCTTTCTTGTCTCGCCCAGCTTCTCTGCTAACCTCAGACATTCCTTGGCTTTTAGGTGCATCCTCACGTGTCCATCCATCCTGTGTCTCTTCTCCTTTCTTATAAAGACACCACTCAGATTGGATTAGGATCCACCCTACTCCAATATGACCTTAGGTTAATTCAACTGCTAACATCTTCAAAGAACCTATTACCAAACAAGGTCACATTCACAGGTACCAGGGATTAGCACTTCAGCGTATCTTCTTGGAGGACACGGTTCAATCCATTAACACAGGCTCATATTAATTTTGCTGTATCATTCTCCTTCCCCTTAGAAGTAAAAAACTTAATTTCTAGATCTAAAGTCCTTTCTTATTCCAAGGGCCAGGATGGGCAGGAGGGGTGTGTAGGTGCTGAGGCAGCCTCAACACTCACAGTCCCAACTTAAGTGAATGTAAACTGGCATGTGGTAATGGTGGCAGGGAGACAGGAAGAGAGGTGAATATGTACTCATTGTATTGTTGCAATTTATGATTTGGTCCTGTGTGCGATAGGTGGAGCAGGGATTCTGTTTACATCTGATAGATGAGAAAACTGAAGCCTGAAGAGGGCAAGTGACTTACTCAACCTCCCTCCACCCTACCTAGCAATTTGTGGAGGAGCTTAAACCCTTTCCCAGGTGTTTCGGCTTCTGGCTTACTAAGCCTTTGTTGCAGACCTGTTGGGGCCTCACCCACGTGCCTCAGCACCTGTTGATCAGCCTGGGGGCTCTCTGTGCTGGGCACTGCTGGTGCAGGCCAGCCACGCTGGGGAATTAACAGCCCCCTGCCTAGGAGCATGCTCAACCAGTGCCTGAAGGGAGTTGGTGGATACATATTCCAGCTGGCTTGCCCCTCAGGGAGACAACTCTGTGGCCCACATACCACACTGGCTTCCAGAGTTCCCTAGCAGGTCCGAGCTCCAGTTGCCCACATGGCTAACATGCTTGATAATACATTCTTTATTGTGTTCTTTCCCTTCCCTGCCTTACTTCCATGCTCCTTAGCAACCTCCTCTCCTGTGATCACCTCCCAAATAAACTACTTGCGCTCGAGACCTCATCTTAGAGCCTGCTTCCGGGGTAACCCAAACTAAGACAACTACCTCCTTTAAAAACAAGGGGGGGGGGGCAGCTTATTTTTTGGTGGACCAAAATATGACAAATACAGCCTTTTAAGAATAAACCCGGCAGGTCTAGAATACCTCAATGCCTTCTTACCACCTGCCTGCCCCCTTCCTGGCCCCACCCTCACCAGTCTTGCAAGTTTCTCTACCACCCATTAAGGAAATCATTACCTGTGAGGGTGTCACAGTTCAGGCTACTGAGAACCAGCACAATGCAGGGCCTGACTCCAGCCTTGAGCCATGGGTGGCAGTTTCCCATGGCTCTGACAAGATGTCAGGAGGAGAGTTGGCACATACCCTGACTTTGCAGACAGGCTGCTGGTCTATCCCTGCACCAAACATAATCCCAGCCTCATGTCACCTAATTCCTGAACTGACTCCTCCGCGTGATCTATGCCCTGGTAGGACAACCTCAAGACCACTGGGTCTAAGAACCAGAGTTATAGAACCATGGAGTCCTAGAGCAGGAGAGACCATAGGGACCGGCCAGCTCATCTAACCCCCTCATTGTAAGGATGAGTAAACTGAGGCCTAGGGAGGGACTGGGTCTCGTCCAGGGTCGCTCAGTGTATCAGGAGTAGGGTGGAGCATAAACCCAGGGTTTTTTTTTTTTTTTCTTTTACCTCAAATGCAGTCCTTTTGGCTCTTTATTATCAGATCTTGTGGAAAGGGGAGAGGCAAGCCTGGCAGAAGAGCACGAGGCAAGAGCACTGGATGTAAGGCCAGGCAGACCTCAGCTTGAAACCAGCCGTGCTGACTGTTGGCTGCGTAGCCATAAGCGAGGTACTCAGTTCCACGATTGTAAGACTGAGGTTCTATGACCCACTCGCAGGATTGTTGTGAGTCTTAGCCGGATGATTGGAGTGGAAAGCACCTGGTAATAATAAATGCTCAATAAACATTGGTTGACTCTAATGTAAAAAGAGATCCGTCGCATTTCGTGCCTCCTCCCTCACGTGGGTTAAACTCCAGAGTTTAAACAGAAGCGTCCTCATCATTTCTGTAATCACTTCTGGAAAGCTTACAGCAGGATCCAATGCAGCGTTCCCAGACAGTGTGCTTCAGAGTGCTGTTTCTACGTGAGAAAGGGTGCTATGTGAAAAAACGACTGCACTGCCCAATAAGTTTGGAAAGTGTCACAGTAACGCGGACCGAGTCCACATACTTCAGGACTTCTCACAGCCTTTGCTTCTCAATATCCTTTGTGCATGCTTGGTGTTTTCCAGGCATATCTCTTTTTGTGAGGAGCACTAAAAACCTCAAAATGGTTGTGGGTGCTCCAAAGAACAGTTTGGGAAACAGCTGATGGCCACTTGGAAGGGTCACCTGATTGAAGTCAGGAACCTTTATTTTATATCTGGCATTCACTTGTTGTGTGACCTTGGACATGTCCTTGACCTCTTGGGTCTCGGTTTCCCCATTTGTAAAGTAGGAGGGGGGGAACAGAACCAGTTCCCCAAGGGTGCTTCCTGTGCTGATGTGCTGGCATCTGGAAGCTCTCCTGCACTACCCAGCATACACAGCTCTGGCCAAGGACAGCCCTGGGAGAAGGGCAGAGGGTTCCAAGAGGATGCCTGCAAGAGGTCCCATTGCTGGTCTCGCGTCTTGCCTTTGAAAGGCAGGCAGAACGGTGCAGGGCGGGGCCCCACCTGCCTCCTGCTGGAGAGGAGACCTGAGTGCCGCTGTCCGTCCCTCCCTCCTCCTCTTCGCCCCTGTCGGGACAGTCAGCCGCTGGGGGATTAAGAGCGGGCCCAGCGCCCATTCAAACCATTCAGCAAGACAGGAAGCCAAGCGCGCTCCTGCCCGCCCGCCTGTGCTGGGCAAGCCTGCGGGATTACGCGCATTGTGCTCAGCCGCGCACAAAGGGAGGCCCAGCCCGTCGGGAAAGGCCGTGTCTCGGCGGGCAGGCGGGCATCCACCGCCCGGGAGCTGGGGCGGCCTGCCCGGCTGCAGAACCAACTCCTTCCGGCTGCTGAGCCAGAGGCCAAGCCTCACCGGGGTAGCCTTCTCTGGGGGCCGGCGCTGCCCTTGACCCGTCCACGGTGGGTGGGCTTACACACCCAGAGGGCCGTGGGCGCCATCCCTGGTAGTGGCTGACGCCTCAAGGTCCCAGCCCTCCGCACACGAGGTTTCAGCCTGCGCGCAGGAGTCTTTTCCCAGGACAATGCAGAGATCTGCACAAAAGGCAGGCGGGCAGGCAGGCGGGTGAAGACAAGTTCGTCTCCGTGAGTCGAAGCTCGTGAACGGTTCGGGGGAACCTGCACGTTCATTTTCGGTGCCTCATTACAGCCTCTAATCCTTAACCCGGACAAGCTGGGTCTGGCATTGAAGGCTACTCTAAGATAGGTGTCCTTGCCAGCTACTGACCGCCGGTGGACCAGATGTGACTGGAAGCCGGACCACTTGAAGAGGTGGGGGTTCATTATTGGGAACCTGTGCAGAAAATCTGTGCTTCACGTAGTGCAAAATCCCTGAAATTCACTCATTCCCAATTTCAGCTGTATCTGCCTACTACCTGTACTATTATAACAACTCACTCTTTAAAGCATGGGTTTTATGGGCTGGTAGCTCCTAATACAAGGAGCCCTGGTGGCACAACAGTTAAGCGCTCAGCTGCCAACCAAAAGGTCTGTGGTTGAAACCCACCAGCAGCTCCATGGGATAAAACACCTGCTCCTGTAAAGACTACAGCTCAGAAAGCCCTATGGGGAATTCTACTGTGTGACATGGGGTCGCTATGAGTTGAAACTGACTTAATGGCACACAACAACAGATCCTAATATGATAAAAGATAAAGTAATTATAAGTTAATAACTTTGAAAAAAAGATTTGTCCCTATACTACCTAAAATCAGCTTGGGAATCACCAGTGGTAAGTGAAATAGATGGGGGTTAGATAGTCTGTAAACTCTCTTCAAATCTTGGGATCTAGTATTTTAAGATATTGAGAATCCGTGATGCTATTGGCTCCAAAATGCTCCTCCATCGCTAAGCCAGACATTTGAGTCATCCTAGCCTTCTTCTTCCCTCCTGTGATGCAGTCATTAGGTGGTCAGTTGCCTCCTGATCACTTCTATCTGTCCCATTCCAATGGCCATTACCTCAGTTCAGGCCTTCAGCTCTGCTCACCTGAATCCCTGCAGTAGACTCCCACTGGTCTGCCTGTCCCCCTTCTGCCCACTTCCAACCCACTCACCACCCTGCAACCAGAGTAATCTTCTTACAGTGTGTATCTGAGGTTCCTGGAACACAGTTAGCACCTCATTAATGATAGCTATGATTACAGTATTTTTAAAAATACAAATCTGGTCATGTCTCTTCACTGCTTGAAAGCTTTCCATGGTTTCCCTGTAGACTTCAGGATGAATTCCAAATTCTTTAATGTGGCACATAAGGCTTTTTCTGATCTAACCCCTACCTACTTCTTCGGCTGTATTTTCTCTCATCTCTCAACTTTATCCCTTTGCTCCAGCTAGATGAAAACACTAAGGTATCCAAACTTGTCATGCTGTTCCATGTCTCTGTGCCTTGGCTGATTCTGTCCCTTCTGCCAGGAATATTCTCCCCTCCCTGCCCCCCCCCCCATAGATGTCTAGCCAATTTAGGAATCCAGAGGACATGTCAGCCTAGAAGAAGACAGATCTGGATTGGGCCAGGATGAAGACTCTTCCTTCTAGTTCTTTATCTTTGAAGTTTGGGGCACACTCTCAAACAGTAGTTTCTAGAGGCATGCCTGAAGGGACTATATGTAATCTCAGGTATGCAGAATTTACCCGCCTGCCCCTCAGCGTTATGACACTGTGTAGTAGAAGTGATTGTTGCCCTGGCTGTACTCCTTTGTATACCCACAGAGCAGAGTTCTTGTGTGCAACCCTTCGTTGGCATGGTCCCTTGCTACCTGTGCCTCGTAACTCTCACTCATAGTGAGTTGTACCCGAACTACACTCAATCCCAAAATCCCTCCAGCTCAGTCTTCCAACCACATCAGAAATTACTCTTGGCTGTAGCTGAAATTGAGTTTACTGGTACTTCAGTGTGCACTGGTTAAGAACACTGGTTAGCTAGAGAGCTAAGCTAATGAGACTCTCTAACAAGGAGCCAGATGTTTATATCAAAACCCCTAACGTAGTTTGTCAGAGCTTATCCGTTTGTAGTATGTTGTATATACACTTATACATAAATATATTATAAAATACATGTAATTCTTTTTTAATAATACACTTTAGCCATTCTTTTTTAATAGTCCCATTTATCTTAATTTTTTTTGTAATTGCAGTATTATGTACACAGTCTGGAAACCCTGGTGGTGCAGTGGTTAAGAGCTGTAGCTGCTAACCAAAAGGTCAGCAGTTCAGATCTACCAGCCACTCCTTGGAAACTCTATCAGGCAGTTCTACTCTGTCCTAAAGGGTCGCATGAGTCTGAATCAACTCGATGGCAACGGGTTTGGTTTTTCGGTTTGGTACACACTGTAACCCAAGCCGAAACCAAACCCACTGCTGTCAAAGTCGATTCCGACTCAGAGTGACCCTGTAGGACAGAACAGAACTGCCTCATAGGGTTCCCAAGGCTGTAAATCTTTCTAGAAGCAGACTGCCACATCTTTCTCCTGAGGAGCAGGCTGGTCAGTTTGAAACACTGACCTTTTGATTAGCAGCCAAGTGCTTAGCCACCACGCCACCAGGGCTCCTAGCACACTTAAAGTGCTGGAAATGTTCATATCTTGACCTTGGCCTATGCACATGTGTTCCTTCATGTCTGGCTTCTTTTGCCCAGGATAATGTTTTTGAGACTCATCCATGTTGTGTATATCAATAGTTTGTTGTTTTTTTATTGCTGGAAAGTAATATAATATATTTGTTTATCTGGTCACTTGCTGATGGACATTTGGGTTGTTTCCAGTTGAGGGCTATTATGGATAATACTGCTGTGCATATTCTTGCCCTTGTCTTTTGATGAAATACATTTCTCTTTGGTATATACTCAAGAATGGAATTGCTGGATTGTACAATCAAAACCCAAAACCAAACCTGTTGCCATCGAGTCGATTCCAGCTCATACCAACCCTATACGACAGAGTAGAACTGCCCTATAAACCCTATACGACAGAGCAGAACTGCCCCATAAGGTTTCCAAGGAGCAGCTGGTGAATTCGAACTGCTGACCTTTTGGTTAGCAGCTGAGCTCTTAACCACTGCACCACCAGGGCTCCACGATTGTACAATAAGTGTATATTAACTCTAGCATACAATTTTTAAGAGTGACTGGGTTTTGTCCCTCCAGGTATTGATATACGCAGAACCCCACACTGGTTGGACACTGCTTGAACCTCGGCCTATATTCTGGGGCTCTAGATGGGCACAACCAGATCAGCAGCCCCCTTTACAGAATGTTGTTTTAAGAAGGCTTTCTTCTATACTGGTGTTCTCACACACTTTGTTGCGAACACTATTTTATGTGTCCCACACCCCCTCCCATCTCCATTAGGCTAAATGCTCCTCCTGCTTCAAATAGATGATTACTGCCTAAAGAAAAATAGCAGTGGCTAATTTCTTCATTATCTACTGCTATGTGACAAATTACCCCAAAGGTTAGTGGCTTAAAACAACAAGCATTTGTTACCTCACAGTTCCTGTGAGTCAGATCACTGGAAGCATCTCAGCTATGTGGTTCTGGCTCAAGGTCTCTGTTATGGATTGAATTGTGTCCCCCCAAAATATGTGTTATGAATCCTAATCTCTAAGCCTCCTGTGGTTATAATCCCATTTGGGAATGGGTTGTCTTTGTTATGATTACTTTGTTATGATTAGTGTAGGGTATATCTTGAGTCAGTCACTTTTGAGATATAAAAAGAGATTACACAAGTGAGCAGAGAGAGAGATGGGGTAAAAGACACATGGAGATCTCCAGGAAACCAGGAAGCTGAAGCTGAAAAGACAAGAAACTTCCTCCAGAGTCAACGGAGAGAAAGCCTTTCCCTAGATCTGGCACTCTGAATTCACTTATAACCTCCTAAACTATGAGAAAATAAATTTCTGTTCGTTAAAGCCATCACTTGTGGTATTTCTGTTATAGCAGCACTAGATGACTAAGACAATCTCTCAGATTAAAAAAAAAAAAAAAAAGCCCAAGGCACTGTGAGATTAAGCAATTTGCCCAAAGACTCATGGCAAATGACAGAGCTGGGATGTGAAGCCAGAAGTCGGACTCCAGAACTTGTGCTCCTAACCACCAAGCTGTATAATGAATGCAAGATGGTGGATGATCCTGTAAGTCTATGGCTCTCAGACAGGGAAGTGTATTCTACTTCCCTGTTCATCAGTGTTCTTGATGGCTAGAATAGATTGTTTCAGGCATATTAGCATGGATTCTTGTCTTTTGCATCAACTTACTCTGGAACAGCAGTAGAAAAACTAAAATCAGGTAAAAACGAGAGGAAGAAAATTATATAATAATCACCTACATTGTTTTATTGAGCTTAAGTTTTACTCTGAGCTTCCTGGTGGCTGAGGCAAAAAAAGAACCAAGATGGATTATATAATTTTCATTGTCTGTTAAAAAGGAGCCATTTCCCCCTCAGAGCCTACTGTACAGCGACAGTAGTCAAAACAGCCTGGTACTAGTACAATGACAGATACATTGACCAATGGAACAGAATTGAAAAGCCAGATGTAAATCCATCCACCTGTGGTTACCTGATCTTTGACAAGGGCCCAAAGAACATCAAATGGGGAAAAGATAATCTTTTTAACAAATGGTGCTGGCAAAACTGGATGTCCATCTGCAAAAAAAATGAAGCAGGATCCATACCTCACGCCATACACAAAAACTAATTCAAAATGGCTCAAAGACCTAAATATAAAACCAAAGGCTATAAAGATCATAGAAGAAAAAACAGAATCAATGCTAGAAGCCCTAATACATGGCGTTAACAGGATACAAACCATAACTAACAACACACAAACTCCAGAAAATAAGCTAGATAACTGGGATATTCTAAAAATCAAACATTTATGCTCATCAAAAGACTTCACCAAAAGAGTAAAAAGAACCTACAGACTGGGAAAAAAAATTGGCTATTACAGATTCGACAAAGGTCTAACCTCTAAAATCTACAGGAAAATCCAACACCTCTACAACAAAAAGACAAAAAATCCAATTAAAAAATGGGCAAAGGAAATGAACAGACACTTCACCAAAGGAGACATTCAAGCCACTAACAGACACTTGAGGAAATGCTAGCAATCAATAGCCATTAAAAAGAAATGCAAATCAAAACCACAATGAGATACCACCTCACCAGGCATTACTTTGTTGTTATTTGTTGTGAGGTGCCTTCGAAGAGCGGTTCCAAGTCATAGCAACCCTGTGCACAACAGAACGAAACACTGCCCTGCCTTGCGCCATCCTTACAATTGTTGCTATGCTTGAGCCCACTGTTGCAGCCACTATGTCAATCCATCTCATTGAGGGCCATCCTGTTTTTCTCTGACCCTCTACTTTACCAAGCATGATGTCCTTCTCCAGGAACTCCAGGACAACATGCCCAAAGTACATGAGACATAGTCTAAACATCCTTGCTTCTAAGTAGCATTCAGCTGTACTTCTTCCAAGACAGATTTGTTCATTCTTTTGGTAGTTCATGGTATATTCAATATTCTTCACCAACACCACAATTCAAAGGCATCAATTCTTCTTTGGTCTTCCTTAATCATCGTCCAGGTTTCACATGCATATGAGGCAATTGAAAACACCATGGCTTGGGTCAGGGGCACCTTAGTCCTTAAGGTGACATCTTTGCTTTTCAACACTTTAAAGAGGTCTTTTGCAGCAGATTTGTCCAATGCAGTACGTCCTTTGATTTCTTGACTGCTGCTTCCATGGCTGTTGATTGTGGATCCAAGTAAAATGAAATCCTTGACAACCTCAATCTTTTCTCTGTTTATCATGACGTTGTTTATTGGCCCAGTTGTGAGGATTTTTCTTTTATGTTGAGGTGTAATCCATACTGAAGGCTGTGGTCTTTGGTTTTCATCAGTAAGTGTTTCAAGTCCTCTCCACTTTTAGCAAGCAAGTTTGTGTCATCTGCATAAAGCAGGTTGTTAATGAGTCTTCCTCCAATCCTGATGCCCTGTCATAGAGTCCAGCTTCTTGGGGTATTTGCTCAGCCCACAGATTGAATGAGAAAAACAATGTTGGAGAGACTGCAGGGAGATTGGAACACTAAAGCACTGCTGGTGGGAATACAAAATGGTACAATCATTTTGGAAAACAATATGGCACTTCCTTAGAAAACTAGAAATAGAAATACCATATGATCCAGCAATCCCACTCCTAGGAATATATCCTAGAGAAATAAGAGCCATCACACGAATAGACATATGCACACCCATGTTCATTGCAGCATCGTTCACAATAGCAAAAAGATGGAAACAACCTAGATGCCCATTAACAGGTAAATGGATAAACAAACTATGGTACATACGTACTATGCAACGATAAAGAGCAGTGATGAATCTGCAAAGCATCTCACAACATGGATGAATCTGGAGGACACTATGCTGAGTGAAGTAAGTCAATCACAAAAGAACAAATATTGTATGAGATCACTACTATAAAACTCATGAAAAGGTTTACACACAAAAAGAAACAATCTTTGATGGTTATGAGGGAGGGGAGGGATGAGGATGGAAAAACACTAAATAGACAATAGATAAGAGGTAACTTCAGTGAAGGGTAAGACAGTACACAATACTGGGGAATCCAGCACAACTTGTACAAGGCAAGGTCATGGTAGCTCCGTAGACAAATCCAAACTCCCTGAGGGACCGAATTACTGAGATGAGGGCTGTGGGGATCATGGTCTCAGGGACCATCTAGCTCAGTTGGCATAACATAGTTTATAAAGAAAACGTTCTACATTCTACTTTGGTGAGTAGGATATGGGGTCTTAAAAGCCTGTGAGAAGCCATCTAAGATACTCCACTAGTCACACCCCTTCAGGAGCAAGGGAGAATAAAGAAAACTAAATACACAAGAGGAAGATTAGTCCAAAGGACTAATGGACCACAACTACCACTGCCTCCACCAGACTGAGTCTAGTACAATTAGATGGTGCCCAGCTACCACCACCAACTTCTCTGACAGGAATCACAATAGAGGGTCCTGGACAGAGCTGGAGAAAAATGTAGAACAAAATTCTAACTCACAAAAGAAGATCAGACTTACTGATTTGACAAAGACTGGAGAAACCCTGAGAGTATGGGCCCTGGACAGCTTTTTAGCTCAGTAATGAAGTCATTCTTGAGGTTCACCCTTCAGGCAAAGATTAGACAGGCCCATAAAACAAAACGAAACTAAAGATGCACACCAGCCCAGGGAAAAGGAGTAAAAGGCAGGAGAGGACAGGAAAGCTGGCAATAGGGAACCCAAGATCGAGAAGTCAAAGTGTTGAGATGTCGTGGGGTTGGTAACCAGTGTCATAAGACAATATGTGTACTAACTGTTTAATGAGAAGCTAGTTTGCTCTGTAAACCTTCATCTAAAGTAAAATTTTTTAAAAAGTCATTTCCATTCTTTAAAAATCATATCTTTTCCTCATATTGAATTCTAAGAATAACTGAGCAAGTATGTCTTCACACAATGGATATTGAACAAGGCAAGGGATGAAATGTTCGACAGTGACTTAGAGAAGATCCAGGAACTTCTTCTCATGGTGGTTCTTGTTTAGTTTTATCCCTGGATAAAACTACAACCAGACAGAAAAACAGAGTTCCACATCCTGACAACACAGGCTGGCACCTCATGTGGATACAGTGCGCCGTCATCCTGTATGATGCTCAAACAACACCTGAGAGCCAGGCAGGGTAGGTGGTATAACCTGCATTTTACAGATTACATGGGATCGCCCCAAGTTCAAACAGCTGGTGAGTGGCAGAGCTGGGTTTCCCTGACACTCCAAGAGCAGGTCTCCCAAGCATGCTCGTTGGACTAATTTGAATGCTTCAGATTAATCTACAATGATGTCATACACATCAGTCTTGTCTCTCCAAGCACCCTGAGTATTTATGGGCAGGGTTCTCATCTCACACTTTTTGGGAAGCTCCAGGTGCCTGTTTAGGGGCCTAGGACTGATCCAAAAAGACGTCCCACCATGTGTCACGTCTTGACCCAAGAGAGACAATGTCTCCCCCACGCCTCCAAAGCCTGGTCCCTCAGGTCAGGCCCCAAGCTAGCTGTTGCCTTTGGCAGCCCTGGGAAGTTCCCATACACTAAGAATAGTCATCTAAAGGGGAGGAGTTGAGGATAGTGTATGGGGGTGCCAACCCAGCATCTCGCAGAAAGATCAAGAGGAGGACCACGCCTAGGGCCAGCTGAAGGCATGTCCAGGGAGCTGTCCACCTCTGAAGTGCTGACCGGCCTCCAGTTTGGGAATAGTTGGACCCCACAGAAGGTGAGTTTGGCCTCAACTCCCTCCTCCTTGTACCTGATCCTTCCCAACAAGCAAGAGGCTGAGGGAGTTGGGGACGCTTCCTCAACTGAGGGACCAGAAGAAAAGGCGGACAAGAGGACTTGTCGCTTCTGCTTTTCCCCTCACCCCCATGTCCTTTGGTGCCTCTCTAATTCCTCCTCTTCCTCCTCTTTCACCTGCTTTTATCCTCCCCTCCATTCCCTTGGAGTCACTTGCTTTCCATCTCCCTCTACCCCTATTCCCTCTCTCTAGTTCATCCCTCCCTCCATTTTCCTCTTCACCCACTGTCTGTGCAACTGCTTTCAAGTTTCTGAACTTCTCTGAGTGAAAATTCTGACCTCTCGGGGTGGTTGTCCATTGGAACCCACCCAGTGGCACCGCAGAAGAGAGACTGGCAATCTGCTTCCATAAAGATTACAGCCAAGAAAACTCTATGGAGCAGTTACACTGTGTAATACATGGGATGGCCACGAGTTGGAATTCACTCAACAGCAACAGGTTTGGTTCTTTTGGTCAGGGTGGTTGTAAGTCTGAGTGGTCAGCATAGAGAAGATGCCCAATCCAAGGGCACCCTCCCACTTATCCCCTTTCTCCCAGATGGGAAGGAGGACAGGTGGGGACACCACATTAGTTCCCTTTCCCTCCACCACGGAGCTCCAGCATGCTGACTGTCCAGCAAACCCTGGAGAAACAGCCACCCGAGATGTTGTTGGGGCCTTGAGGCAAGATTCATCTCCTCCTCTACCTAAGGAGACAGGCCCTGGCCGAAAGGCTGCATTCAACAGGGCTGTCAGGTGACAGATGATGATTGGTGAAGATCTCTAAGGGAAAGAATCCTGATTTACCATGCACCTGCTATGTGCCAGATATAGGCTAAGCATTTTACATACATTATAACATGTGGTATTCATGAGAACCGATATAGCAAGTACTATTATTAGTATACCCACTCAAGAGATGAGTAAAGAGGCTCACAGAGGTGAAGTGACTTGCCCTGGGTCACACAGCTTTTAAGTGTTTAAGACAGATCAGTTAGACTCTAAATGTTATACTCTTTGTTTTAGCTTTTACTATGGGAAAATTTAAACTTACAGAAAAACAGACTAAAGATAATGAACCCCTAAATACCTATCACCCAGCTTCATTGATCAACTCGTGGCCAATCTCGTCCCATCCTTATCCCCACATACTTCACCCTTTCCATATATTGAAGCATATCACAAAAATCATCTAGTTTATACCTAAATATTTCAGTGTGCCTTTAAAACACAAAACTAGTTTTTAAAAACATAAGCAAAATGCCATTATTATGCCTTACAATTTTGTAATCATTTCTTAAAATTATCACATACCAAGGCAGCATTCACATTTTCAGTCACTGCCCTGTCTTTTCTGCTCTTCCTTGCTGCCTCTTTTAATGAAGATAATGATATCTGTTCCACTGCAAAACCCTTCTATACACATTATTTTATTTAATGCTCACATCTGCCATTGGAGGTACACAGGGCTGAAAATGTGGAAACCAAGGCTCAGAGAGGAGAATGGACTTGCCCAAGGTCAGAGAGTTTGTTAGGGGTAGGAGCCTCACAATGGGAGGCTCCAACTGCCTGGAGGCCTGGCCTGCCAAGCTTGGTGGCTCCAGTGAGGTCTGGAGGAGCAGGCTCGAAGATGCTCCTCCCAATGATGCCTACTAACTAGTGTGGGTTCCCAGCTGGGGAGGTAATCCCATCCCCTTTCTAATTCCCTGGCTCAGGCTTGTTTGCACACCATAGCCCCCCAAAGCCTGGGCAGTGGCTGAGACTTACTGCCTGGCCTCCCAAGAGCTATGACTTAAGCCCCCTGCACTATGGCAAATTGGATGCCAAAGCCCAAAGGACAGGCACAATACCCGGAGCACTCATCCGACCCCATCCTAATTCTGCTCTTCGCCTAAGTGCAGGAGGAGGGCAAATGTTCCTCTGTTTTTCTGCTGGGAACCTCCTTGCCTAGCCAGCCATGCACATGCAAAGAATGCCAAGGATTCCATTCTAAATCCTCCGGCTTTTGTGGGTAATTCTTCCATTAGTCTGCAGGCTACAGAGCAAACTCCTCAGCCTGGCATTTAAGACCTGCGGTCTGCCCAACACCACTGATGTCACCTATCGCAGATACCAAGGAGGCCGTGGTGCAACTTCAGGGAAGCCAAAGAAAGCTTCATACTAGCTAATTTCTGGAATTTTGCAGTTAGAGCATTACTTCTTTAGCTTTAGACTGTGTTCTCTGTTTAAATCCAAGTTTCGTTCCTGCCAGCAGTGTCCATTAAGTCTCCTTCCATACCTCAAATTTAATGCCCTAATAATACCATCTGCTAGTCGTTTGCCCATATAAACTGTGATGTTTCATTTCTCCATGGCTTTGCTCACACTCATCCCTCTGCCTGGAACCTCATTCCCCCCTTCTTCATCCACTAACTACCAGGGATGCCTCAGGACTCAGCTGAGACATTGCCTCCTCCAGGAAACCTTTCTGAACACCTTCTTTCTCTCATTAACCTCCCCACCTCCCATAATGGGTGGCAGGCACTTTCACGGTCTTAAATTTACCATAGCATTTACCTTGCTATAGTATAACTAGTAGATTGACAGCCCCTCAAAGGCAGGGGTCATGTGTTGTTCTTCTTGAGCTTCTTCAGGCCAGAATGCAGGGTCTGGCACATGGTATCATCTCAGTTTAAGGTACTTATTGAAGAACTTTATCTCACCGAACCCTCACTGCAGCCCTGTGGGTTAGAGAGGTCAGGAGTGATGGTTCCTCCCATTTTATAGAAGTAGATACTGAGCCACCCAGAGGCAAAAGGATGTGTCCCAGGGCACCCAGTGTTGAGTGGGGAGCCAACACACTTATCCGTGTCTCCTGTCTCCTGGTCCTCTGCTATGCTTCTGCTGCTGCTCACCTGGGTTGGCCTGAGATGCCCAGGACAGGGGAGATGTGACAAGTGCGGGGGGCAGGGCGCAGACAGCAGTGCCTCTGGGCACTTTGGATCTAGTAGCTGTGCTCAGACACCTCGAGCAGCTCCCTGTTGTCGCAAGGTAAAGCCCAAATCCCTCATCCGGGCATCAAGCCCCCCTCCCCCCACAGCCTTCCCCAAGCCCACCTCTCCATCTCATCCCTTACAATGCCCCCTCAGACGTCCTGCTCCTGCCACACTCACCTATTTGCCCTTCTCTGGGCTCACCCTGAGTTTTCAAAACCCTCTATGTGGCACCTAAACTCTGTCCCTATCATGTCCTGAGACCCTATGGCCAGTGTGACTGGGTGAAGATGTGGGGCATTTATTCACAAGAGTCTTCCAAAGTCAGGATGACAAAGCAGTGAAGTGTGCAGAACAAGCAGGTGGATCAGCGTTTCCCAAACTGTGTTCATGGAACACTAGAATCCCGAGAGATCCTTGTAGCTAGTCCTTCATAAAAGAATCCCACGGGCAATATAATAATCGCGCCTGACATACTTGCATGCTTATATTCCAGGCACTGTGTGAAGCATCCTACATGCAATCCACATTTCATCCCCACAACAACCCTAAAAGACAGCCACAGCTTTTTTTTTTTTTTTCTGTATTACAAATGCAGCTCAGAGAGGTCAGTGAACTTCCCCCATGGTCACACAGCTAGAAAGTAGTAGAACCAACATTACAAATCCAGCCACTATGCCAATGTACCTTTCCTGCATCGCCCTTAGGGGAAATTCTCTGTGTAATTAGCATATTCTTAAACATTCTGAGAAGTCTTGCTTAAATTTAACCAAACATTTCTCACACTTATGTGAGGCTGGGACAATCCCATCTCCCCCCTCCCTTTTGTTCTGCTGAAAACCTATGAACATCCCACAGAATGCTGATATTAGCTGATCACGGTTTGTGAGATGCTGTGCTAGAAAATGGCAGCTCTAATTGTCCTGATGGCCTGAGAACACAGGATGGAGGAGTAGAAGGACCTCTCTCCTCCCCCAGACCACGGTGACCACGGTGCAGAGCCTCTTTATTATGCTCGTGGGATGCTGAGGCCTAGAGAGTGGCAGGCGCTCTCCAGGGTCACACAGCCAATGAGAGGAGGAAGAAGGTCTCCCAGGGCCACAGAAAGGTATGTTACTCCTGGCAGGTTGGTTGGGGCTGGTGCTTTGGAAACCTTCCAGTAGGTGGAATTCACACACTTTCCTGTAGAGGCCGCACTGGCTTTGGGAGATGGAAACTGCTGGAAGGAGCACCATCTTAAGGAAAGGAATCAT
The DNA here is from genome assembly GCF_030014295.1 of Loxodonta africana. Classification (NCBI taxonomy): domain Eukaryota; kingdom Metazoa; phylum Chordata; class Mammalia; order Proboscidea; family Elephantidae; genus Loxodonta; species Loxodonta africana. The sequence continues at coordinate 78,908,765 of NC_087350.1, read as the reverse complement.
AAGACCTGAGGACCACAAAGCAGGACGGTCCCAAATCTAACTCCTCCAACACAAAGCCCCAGAGAGGGGAAGAGACTTGCCCAAGGCCAAACAGCAAATCCAAAGCACAGCTGAAAGGGGAATCCAAGCTTCCTGCCTCAGGCTCCAAGGCTTTTCCCGTACTTGCTTGTAAGTTATCTGTCTCCTCAGCCTGGCTGGAGGACCCTTGAGAACAAGGAGAGTGCCCCGTTCATGGCTGACTTCCTGGGTCCTGACGTTTAGTGCTAGAGAAATATTAAGTGGATGAATAAATAAAACACTTGACTTTTTTTTTTTTTTTTTTTTACCAAAAATCCTATTTCTCAGCTTGATTACTTATGTAACTGGGATTAACTTTTGGCTGCTTCTGAAAATGAGTGTACCATCAAAGGATAAACATTTGTTACTAAAAAATAACAGCAGCACTTATGTATGCTGTAGATATAGCTACCAAAAAAACCCAAACTCGTTGCCATTGAGCCGGTTCCAAATCACAGTGACCCTATAGGACAGAGTAGAACTGCCCCATAGTGTTTCCAAGGAGCAGCTGGTGGATTCAAACTGCTGACCTTTTGGTTAGCAACCAGATGCTCAAACACTGTGCCACCAGGGCTCCAGATAGATACACCAAACACTGCTTGAAGCATTTTACCTATATTAACATATTGCCATCTCACAGCAACTATAAAAGTTAGGCACTATTATTGTCATCATCTTCATTTTATAGATGAGAAAAATGTTACATAGAGAGGTTAAGTAACTTGTATAAAGTCACACAGCTAATAAATAATAGAGTGGATTTAAACCCAGGTGCTCTAACACCAAAAGCTTAATAACCATTAAACTGCACCGCCTCTCAATGCTGCCATGTTTATCAAACATCTACTGTGTATCAGGTACTATGTTACAGCATTGCTTAAATTATCTGTAACACTCAGAGCAAAGCCCTGAGATAAATATTATCATCTCTATTTTACCGCTGGAAAAATGGAGACTCCGAAGTATAGAAGGACTTACTTGCCACACAGTTAGGAAGTGGCAGAATTGGGATTTGAAGCCATCAACTCTAATAACATTTTTGTAGTCACTTCTGATACATAGTCTGTACCTAAAATGCCATATACAATTCAGTCAAAACTTAATTTGAAAAACAATGCATGATCATCTTCTATAATATCATGTGAAATTTTTTCCTTCCAATATAGAAATACCTTTCTTTTGTTGGTTTCGTTCCAAAGTTGACTTATTCATTAATTCATACATTCAGATAGACACCCGGTATGCAGTAAACGTGACAGTCGCTGTCTCTACGTCCATACAGCTTACGTTATAGTAAGACGGATCATCACGAAACAATTCATTCCACAATTAATTAGCCAGTTAAAGTGGTGGTAATTGCTGCGAAGCAGAGGTAGAGGGAGCCACACAGGACACTGGTGAGCATGCTCCAAATGGAAAGGACTGGTTAAACGTTACCTGCTGAACGTTTTGAAAGCTGTCATTAAGATGAGCTTTTCCATAGCTCCATACGGCAGTTATAAAGAGAGCAGGGAGAAAGAAGTTCTTGTTTATCTGAAGGAAATGAAAAGAAATCATTGATCAACACATATTCCTGGAAAGCAGGACTATTTAAGAGCAAAGAGAAGAAATTTAAGAGATACTCAACAAGAGTATCTTCTAAGCACCTACTATCTGAACACCTACTAAGTGGTTCTACAGAGTTCCCAACAACACCATTAAATAGGAAAACACTTTGGCAGTTCCTCAAAAAGTTAAATGCAGATTTACCGAATGATCCAGCAATTCCACTCCTAGGTAATTACTCAAGAGAAATGGAAACACGCATCCACACAAAAACTTGCACATAAATGGTTTTATTATTATCCTCATTTAAAGAGGAGAAGCCAAGGCTCAGAGACGTTAGCTAACTCTCTGAAGGCCAGCCACACAGCTACGGGGTAGGAACCCGGATTTAAACCCAGGCTGATGTGACAGCAATACTTAGTATCTTCCCTGCACTACGTTCTATTTTCTAATCTTAAAAGCTGCTCGGCCAAGAGTTGAAACATTGGACTCTGGCATCATAGGTATGCAAAGTCTTCTTGTCAATACCTTCTCTCCTCCATGGGGCCTTGGAAGAGCTACATTGCATTTTCCGGGAACCAAGAGGATCAAAATGAGAAAATCACGTATGATGCAAACCACCCTTCTTGGGGGAATTGTTAGTTACTGGAATGATTGCATTCCTTTCCCCTGAGATACAGGTTTCTTGAACAAAAAGCTTTAATATTTTTTATGCAAATAGAGTAACCTTTCTCCATCTCTCAAACAAGATGCTCAAGTGGGGTCTTTTCTCTGTCTTTCTAAGACTTAACCAAACATTTTCCCGCTCTAAGGCAATTCCACCTCTCAGTGTAGCCAAACCTTGCCCAGAATCCCCGGCCCCAATCAATTGGGCTCCACTTTTCATTTGAGGAGAAAAGGGTTTGTCTTTCCTGGACTCATCATCTGGCCTGGGGATGATCTTTACCTGATCACCCTCATGGGCCTTATCTCACAAATGCCTTTTCCCATCAACGAGCACTTTGGAGCATTTCCCAACATTGAGATGAATCCAACTTTGGAATAGAGAAGTGTGGAGTGTGCCTTGGCCAACCTGCCTTCTGGGGAAGTCTGTTCTTGGAAGCCCACTGCTCCTACCACCTGAAGCTAGTCCTCCCATGTGAGTCTGGGAACCTATGTGTCCACAGAGCTGCTGCTCCCAAAGCAGACACCCTGCCTTCTTTAGAACGAACAGGGAAGAGGGCACGCGGACAGGCATGTACGAACAACCCTCGCTCCTAAGAAGCTTGCCTTTCAGGTTTCCTAAGAGCCAATGTGCCTGTGGATTCTGTAATGAGGAGGGATTTGTTTGTTGAAGGATCTTTTCAGCTTTATTGCTTAACTCAAAGGTGAGAAGGGGGTGGGAGCAACACGAAAATTACTCTCATTTGTCTTCCTTTGCCTTCTCGAACAGTCCAAATTAAAGCTTTGTCTGCAGCTGCCCTGAAACAGCAGCCAACATAGTTTTAAGGATGGGACCCAGGGGTTTTGTCCTGGATTGGACCCCTGACCTCCTGCTGACCAGGGGCACACTCCTCCCCATTGATTCAGTGAGAGAGCAAGGCATGATTAACTGTGCCTCAGTTTCCTTATCTATGCAATGGGCATTGCAGTAAATATCTGACTTCACTCTCCCAGTAGTTAGAAAGGTCAGCATGGAGCAATGTAAAGAAAGCTAGATCTGAGAACTGAAGGCCTAATGTTGGCAGTAGATGTGTTAGAACTATAAAGCCAAAAACACCAATCCTGTTGCCATAAAGCTGATTCCCACTCATAGGGATCCTGTAGGACAGAGTAGAACTACAGCCGAGCTCCTAACCACTGTGCCATCAGGGTGCTAGTTAGAACTACAAAAAAATAAAAAAGAACTATAAAGCAGGCGCAAATTCTCATTGGCTTTAAGATTTCCTTGGCAGTGGCTATCAATCTGTTTGTGCAATAAATATAATTTATTTTTTTAACTTTTTGTTTTGAAAAACATTTCAACTACAGAAGAGTTGCAAGGATAAGATAGAGAGTTCCTGTATACCCTTCATGCAGTTTCCCCTAATGTTAACGTCTTGCATAACCATGTACAATAATCAAATTATCAAAACTGAGAAATTAACATTGGTATATAAACTAAACCGTAGACTTTATTCAGGGTTCACCAGTTTTTCTACTAATATTGGTTTTTTGTTTGTTTCAAAACCCAATACAGGGTACTGCATTACATTTAGTTGTCATGTCTCCTTACTCTCCTCCTATCTATGACAGTTTCTCAGCCTTTCCTTGTTTTTTTCATGACCTTGACCTTTTTGAAGAGTACTGCTCAGGTATCTTCAACTTGGGTTTGTCTGATGTTTTCTCACGATTTCACAGGGATAATGAATGTTTGGGAAGAGTATCACAGAGATGAAGTTCCCTTCTCATTGCATGGTATCAGGGATCTGACAAAAATATACTATTACTAGTGAGGTTAAATTTGATCACTAAGTTAAGATGGTGTCTGCCAGGCTTCTCCACTGTGAAGTTACCTTCTTTTCCCTCTTCATTCTCTACTCAGCATACCCCACACACTGAGACAAGAAGTGGGGAATTAAGCTCCACCTTCTGGAGGGAGGAGAATCAAAGAGTTTGTGGATATACGCTGTTAAAACTACCATAGTAACTAATAAACATTTTGGGGGAAGTACTAAGGCTATGGAGCCCTGGTGGCGCAGCGGTTAAGAGTTCAGCTACTAACCAAAAGTTTGGCAGTTGAATCTACCAGCTGCTCCTTGGAAATCCTATGGGGCAGTTCTACTCTGTCCTATAGGGTCGCTGTGAGTCCAAATCGACCCGATGGCAACAAGTTAGATTTTTTTGTTTTTGTTTGTTTTACTTTGAGGCTATACAAATACCCTGTTCCTCCTTAAAGTTTTGCCCACTAATTTTATCTTAATCAATAAATCTTGAAGTTATTACTCTGATGCTCTAGTTGTGATTTTCTATTTCCCTCATTCTTTCTATATTTATTATTTGGAATTCTTTTCTAAGAAAGGTTTGTCCCTTTGCCTTTTTTTATTTATCCATTCATATATATTTTTAATGGATGCTTATTTTATTTTTTAGGTTATAACCGAGTACTATATTTTTATTCTCAAATTGTTTCAGCTTTAGCAGTTGGAATCTCTTTCAGGTTGACTCCTATGTCCTTTTGCCATGTCCCTATGTTATTTATTTATTTATTTAAACACTTCCTTACTTCCCGGCTCTACAACATACTTTAAAATCATCTTGTATTTTCCTCCCTCAGTCCTAGAATTAGCCATTTTTCCAAGGAGTGCTGGGGGTTTTTATTGGAGAATGGTATTTAGAAACCAAGATCTGGGCAGTAGGTGTGCTAATTGCTACAGGGTTGTCACTGTTTCTAGGCCCTCTCAGCAGATAGAACAAGGAAATACATTTATGTATGCTAACTCATGTAGACACATTTTTTATATTTATTTCTGTATCTGTCTATATATATGTGTATATATATATATATATAAACATGAATTCATAGTGATACATTCAACTCTAATCTAGCATTACAGATTCACTCTAGTCTTTACCCCTTGCTCATTTGTAACTTCTTTCTCTAACAGTGAGAAACCTGACTCCCATTAGCTATAATTTATTTACTTATTTGTTTAACCCTAGTATACATGTCGTTTCAGAATGCTAACTTGTTTTCTTGTGAGAAACAAATTTACCAATTAGAGTACAGTGTTTATGAACACTTCTTTTTCTATTTAAACAAACCAAACCCATTGTCATTGAGGCGATTCCGACTCGTAGTGACCCTACAGAACAGAGTAGAACTGCCTCATAGGGTTTCCAAGGCTATAAATCTTTTCGGAAGTAGACTGCCATATCTTTCTCCCACGGAGCAGCCGGTGGGTTCGAACTGATGACCTTTCAGTTAGTACCCAAGCTCTTTAACCACTGTACCACCAGGGCTCTTTCTTCTATTTAGCCAAATACAGTTTTAAAGATTAAAAAAAAAAATTAAAAAAAGCTTGGATTCAAACCCCAGCTTTGCCATTCACTGGATGTGTTGATATAAGGCACACACTTCACCTCTCTTTGGTCTCAACTTACTCATTGATCAAATAAAAATAACCTCTGCCTTACCCACCTCATAGCCCTGATGGAGTGGGGAGAATTAAAGGAGATAAAGTATATAAGGGGACTCAGAAAAATCACCTAGCACTCCTCAAATGTCTAATATCATTGTAACATGTCAATCCTTAAGTCCCAGGTTTGGGCCCTGCAGATGACAGTTCCTGTCTCTGGGCCTTGTTCCTGCTCCAAGGCACATACAAGGGTCACAAGTATCCACTCCTTTCTGCATCCAACTCAGTGAGTCTGATCCAGGCTATGCTGGGAGAGAGCCTGGTCTCTGCCTAAATAAACATGAACACTAAGAACGTCTGGGCTCTTGGCAGCTTTCACTACCTACTGGGGCATTTCAGTCCAACCAGCCTGGCCAGTGCCAGAGCTCTCCACTGGCCTTTGCCCTCAGCCATCTCTTCCTCCACAATCAGTAGGCCTTCCTGGGGCCTCCCTTCCTGGAGAAGGCAGGCCCCCAACATCCTGAGATGGGAAGCTTTGCTCTCACTGTTTGCAGACTGGCAGGGCCCCTTGCCTTCCCTGGTCCTCAGTTTCTCCATCTGTAAAATGAAGGAGTTGGCTTAGATCAGAAGTCACAAACTGGTGGCTGGATCTAGCAGGCATGTGTTTCATTTGGCCCACAGAATGTTTTCAGTGTATTTTTAAACCGGGATTAACTGACAACATTTAAGATCAGAAGGTGTTACATTGAAATCCAGACTTTTCGGCTCCTCTTGAAAAACTGGAAGACTTGATATCACTGGATCTGTCTTCCCAGTCGGCAACAATTGACTAGAGTTGAACAGCACTAGCACCCTTTGGATGGCGCAGGAGGGACACCCCTCATACAGCCTCTCTTTCCTCCTGTGTGACCTGCCAGGTCCTGGTAAGCATTTAGACTGAGCTTTGCATCTTACTCGTGGAATGAGTTCAGGTAAATGTGCCAATTGTTTTCCATTTGTACCATTTCCCATCCCCAAGCCTATTTCCACCCTTCCCTGTCCTACCGTGTGTCCTGGGAGGCTAACCTCAGCCAACCGCATCTCCCAGGCTCCTTAAGTTGCTGACTTCTGGGGGTGGGGGTGGCTCAGGATGTGTTAGCAATAGATCATAGGGTGGGAGAAGAAGATGGGCTGCCAACCTAAAGACTGGCAGTTCAAACCCACCCAGCAGCACTGCAGGAGAAAGGCTTGGTGATCTGCTTCTGAAAAGATTACAGCCAAGAAAGCCCCATGGAGCGGATGTACTCTGTAACCCATGGGGTCACCATGAGTCAGAATCGACTTGACGGCAACAAGATATACCCCCACAGTGCTCCTTCCCTGCTTGGGCACCTACTCTCTGGCAATAGCTATGTCCCTCCCAGACTATGGTTCCTTCTGGGCACCCCCTTCTCCACAGTTCCAATCCTCACTAAAACCGAAAAAACCAAACCCATTGCCTTCAAGTTGATTCCGACTCACAGTGACCCTACAGGACAGAGTAGAACAGCCCCATAGGGTTTCCAATGAGCAGCTGGTAGATTCGAACTGCTGACCTTTTGGTTAGCAGCAGAATTCTCACCCACTGTGCCACCCTTTGTCCCTTCCCACTGCGACTAGCGTCTGGGTCTTTCAAGGTCTCTTGCCTATTTCCTTAACTCTGCTCCTCTTTTATAAGTAGTCCTTTCATTGTTGTTGCTGTCAAGTTTGCTCCAACACATGGAGATCTTTTGTAAAACAGAACAAAATGCTGCCCAGTCCTGCACCATCTTCATGATCCGTGTCTGTTGTGCCAGTCCAACTCATTGAGGGTTTCTTCTGTTTTCTCTGAGCCTCCACTTTACCAAATATGATATCCTTTTCAAGCAATTGGTCTTTCCTAATGATCTGTCCAAAGTAAGTGAGACAAAGTCTCATTATCCTCACTTCTGAGGAGTATTCTGGTTGTATTTCTTCTAAGACTGGTTTGTTCATTCTTCTGACAGTCCACAACATATTCAACATTGTTCTCCAACACCACAATTTGAATGCATCAATTCTTCTGTCTTCCTTTTTCATTGTCCATCTTTCGTATGCATATGAGGCAATTGAAGAGACCATGGCTTGGATCAGGCACCTTAGTCCTCAAAGTGACAGCTTTGCTTTTTAAAACTTTAAAGAGGTCTTTTGCAGCAGATTTGCCCAATGCAATTTGTTGTTTGATTTCTTGACTGCTGCTTCTATGGACACTGATTGGTGTCCTTTCATTAAAGTCTGTTTATTTGGAACCATCTAGGTGGATTCTGTTCCCTGTTGAAACTGATACAGCAAGTTATTTACTTTCTCTGGACGTCACTTCCTCTTCTTAAAATGGGAATAATGCTAATGCCCACTCTATAGGGATGATGTGACAGCTAAACGAGAAAATGTAATATGGTGCCTTGCACAGTGCCTGGAATTAATAAGCACTCAGTGAATGTTCATTAATACTACCATCATCACTATCATTAGAATTTATAAGCCTGGGGCTACATGGTCTCTATTGGAAAGGGTATGGATGGATTATTTGCTATAAATTCATATTAATGATTTTAATTTTTTTATCCCAAAGTAAAGTTGAGGCATGGGCTATGTAAATTGTAAGTATCTCTCACTATTTACAAGCAAGAGAACTGTGCCCTTTATAGACAGCTTTGATATCCAATCTTTCCTCATATGAAGGAAATCACAAGAAATATTCATCCACCTTTATAGATAACAGATAACACTTACGGGGATGTTTTCTCTATGCCAAATAATCCAAGTCTTTATACGGAGAATTATGTAATTATCATGTATTACTGCCTCTGCCTCTACAGATGAGACAAATGACGTTTAAAGAGATGAAGGGATTTGTCCAAGGCCACACAGTCATATGTCTTCCCCCTCTGGGGAGGGGCTCCAAATAAATTTTTCAATGAAAATTGGCTGAATGGAAAATTTAAGTTCAAATATTCATTTAGATAGATCAGTCTCAGAAAATAGCCTACTCCATCTCAAAGAGCCTACTTTGAGGCTTTCTTCAGTGCCTTGAGCTCCATCTTTCTGCCAAGTCCTATAGAAGTAATCCTCTCCTGATTTATTTATAGCTCCTGGCTCTTGGCTCTGTAACACAGAGATTAGCTGGATCCAGGATCTTTTTTTTTTTTTTTTCATTCTACTGTGAAGTTAGGTGACTTGTCAAAGGCCACAGAAGTCTTCTGACTCTGAATCCAGTGGTCTTTACATTCTAATAGGCTGTTATCTTTGATTGAAAAAGAAGGGGTATCTTTGAGCTTGCTTCCCAGTAATGTTTCTCTCAACCTCAGGAGCTAAGTCCCCATGAGGGAAGCACCTTGCCCAGACTGGGAAGCAGAGCTGGGACAAGAATCTGGGCTCTCTAACTCTTTCTCTTGGGCTCTCGTCATTCCAATAAGGAGAGAGATACAAGGCAGAGACTACTTGGAAACAACAAAATGAGAGAAATACTTTAGGTTCTCATACTCCCCTTAAATTCCTGTAGACAGTGACTAAGGCGAGAATTTCTAGGCCCCAATACTCCACCTGCCTGAAGGACCCAAGACTGGGATGTCTTTCAGAAGGCTTGGTCTGGCTGCCCAGCTGCTGCCTAGGGAGCTCAGAGATGGTATTCAACCCCCCTGAGCCAAGTGTAGGGACCCTAGAGTGCCTGGCTGCATGCAATGCCCTCTACAGTAGTGCTCCTGGCCCAATTGTCATACATGAGTGAATACTCAAGCAGGTGCTGGGAAAGAGAGGTGGTCAGGGCTGCTAAGGGGGGCCAGGGCTACAAGAGGTACTTGATTTGTCTTTTGATGGAGCCAAGGACACGCTCTGGTGACACTCATGGCTACTTCCTCCTATTGTGCACTCTGTCTCTCTGGAAGCCTACCTTTAGCCCTGCCAAAACAGACTGGTGGGAAGTGATCTGGAGATCCTGCTCCAAACTAAGTGGCCAGTGGGAGCTGGGTGAGCCAAGAGAGTCTTGGATAAACTCATCAAACATTTGCTGACTGCCTGCTGTCTGTCAGACTCTACACTGGGAACTGACAATTCTGCAATGAGTTGGAAACAATGTTTGTCTTTTACAGTCTAGTAAAATTTGGACCCAAGTAGCTCAAATGCAACGCAGAGAGTGGCAGAGCCCTAAAAGAGAAATTCCAGAGTTATTCTACCTGGTCCAGTGTCAGCTTAGTCCCATGATGCTGGGTGACCTTGGGCACGTTGCTGAACCTCTCTAATCTCAGTTTCCATCCATGCCTTCCCTTCTTCAGAGTTTCTCAATAAAGGAAATGAGACAGTGGGTGTCATGGTTTGAATTGTGTCCCCTCAAAATATCTGTCAACTTAGTTGGGCCATAAGTCCCAGTCTTGTGTGATTGTCCATCATTTTATGTGATTTCCCTATGTGTTGTAATCCTATCACTATGATGAAATGAGATGGATTAGTGGCAGTTATATTTATGAGATATACAAGATTAGATAGTGTCTTAAGCCAATCTATTTGAGATATAAAAGAGAGAAGCAAGCAGAGAGACATGGGGACCTCATACCACCAAGAAAGCAGCACCAGAAGCAGAGCACCTCCCAGGTACCTGAGCTTCCTGCGCTGAGATGCTCCCAGACCAATGGAACACATCCGAAGGAAATTCCTTCAGAACTGACAGAGACAGAAAGCCTTCCCCTGGAGCCAATGCCCTGAACTCAGACTTCTAGCCTAGTGGACTGTGAGAGAATAAACTCCTCTTTGTTAAAGCCATCCACTTGTGGTATTTCTGTTATAGCAGCACTAGATGACTAAGTCAGTGGGCTTAAAAGTACTTTGCAGACAGAGGCTGAGCAGGGAGAGATGATTATTAGCATTTCATAATGTAGTTGCCACTTATTTAGCACCTTCCAAGTGCCAAACATTCCACTTGAATACAAATGTTGGAAACAAAGAGGAAGCATCAGTAGTTGGAAAACATGGCCTTGGGGATAGAAACAATGTGGGAGAACACATGATAGAATTTTGCAAGACCAGTGACTTATTCATTGCAAATACTTTTTTCAACAACATAAATGGAGACTATACATATGGACATCACTGGATGGTATACACAGAAATCAAATTTACTAAATCTATGGAAAGAGATGATGGAGAAGCTCAATATCATCAGTCTGAACAAGACCAGGGGCCAACTGTGGAACAGACCATCAGTTGCTCATACACAAGTTCAAGTTGAAGCTGAAGAAAATTAAAACAAGTCCATGAGAGCCAAAGTAAGACCTTGAGTATCACCCACCTGAATTTGGAGACCATCTCAAGAATAGATTTGACACATTGAACACTAATGATGGAAGACCAGACGAGTTGTGGGAGTACATCAAGGACATCATATATGAAGAATGCAACAGGTCATTAAAAGGACAGGAAAGAAAGAAAAAAAACAAAATGGATGTCAAAAGTGACTTTGAAACTTGCTCTTGAATGTAGAGTAGCTAAAATAAAAGGAAGCAATGATGAAGTAAAAGAGCTGCACAGAAGATTCCAAAGGTGGCTCAAGAAGACAAAGTATTATAATGAAATGTGCAAAGACCTGGAGTTAGAAAACCAAAAGAGAACATGCTCAGCATTTCTCAAGCTGAAAGGACTGAAGAAAAATACTCAAGTCTCAAGTTGTGATACTGAACGATTCTATGGGCAAAATATTGAATGATGCAGGAAGCATAAAAAGAAGTTGGAAGGAATGCACAGAGTCACTGTACCAAAAAGAATTGGTCGACGTTCAGCCATTTCAGGACATACAGTATGATCAAGAACCTATGGTACTGAAAGGAGAAGTTCAAGTTGCACTGAAGGCATTGGCAGAAAACAAAGCTCCAGGAATTGATGGAATGCCAATTGAGATGTTTCAACAAATGGATGCAATGCTGAAAGCACATACTTCTCCATGCCAAGTATTTGGAAGACAGCTTCCTGGCCAACTGACTGGAAGAGATCCATATACATGCCTATTGCAAAGAAAGGTGATCCAATGGAATGTGAAAAGTATTGAACAATATCATTAATATCACATGCAAGTAAAATTATGCTGAAGGTAATTTAAAAATGGTTGCAGAAGTATATTGAAAGAGAACTGCCAGGGGTTCAAGCCGAATTCAGAAGATGTGCAACAAAATATATCACTTCTGATGTCAGGTGGATCTTGGCTGAAAGCAGAGAATATCAGAAAGATGTTTACCTGTGTTTTATTGACTCTACAAAGGCATTTGACTATGTGGATCATAACAAATCATGGATAACATTATAAAGAATGAGAACTCCAGAACACTTAATTGTGCTCACGCAGAACCTGTACATAGACCAGGAGGCAGTCCTTCAAACAGAACAAGGGAATATTGAGTGATTTAACATCAGAAAAGGTGTGGGTCAGGGTTGTATCCTTTCACCATACTTATCTAATCTGTATGCCGAGCAAATAATCTGAGAAACTGGACCATATGAAGAAGAACGTGGCATCAGGATTGGAAGAAGACTCATTAACAATCTTCAGTATGCAGATGACACAATGTTGCTTGGTGAAAGTGAAGAGAACTTGAAGCATTTACTGATGAAGATCAAAGACTACAGCCTTCGGTATGGATTACATCTCAACATAAAGAAAACAAAAATCCTCACAACTGGACAAGTAAGCAACATCATGATAAACAGAGAAAAGGTTGAAGTTGTCATGGATTTCATTTTACTTGGACCCACAATCAAAACCCATGGAAGCAGCAGTCAAGAAATCAAATGACACATTGCATTGGAAAAATCTGCTGCCAAAGATCTCTTTAAAGTGTTAAAAAACAAAAACGTGAGCGCCTGACCCAAGCCATGGTATTTTCAATCACCTCGTATGCATGCAAAAGCTGGGCAATGAATAAGGAAGACCAAAGGAGAATTGATGCATTTGAATTCTGATGCTGGCAAAGAATATTGAATACACGGACTGCCAGAAGAACAAACAAATATGTCTTGAAAGAAGTACAGTCAGAATGCTACTTAAAAGTAAGGATGGCGAGACTTCATCTCACGTACTTTGGACATGTTATTAGGAGGGTCCAGTCCCTGGGGAAGCACATCATGCTTGGTAAAGTAGAGGGTCAGCAAAAAAGAGGAAGATCCTCAATGAGATGGATTGACACAGTGGCTGCAACAATGGGCTCAAACATAGCAACAATTGTAAGGATGGTACAGGACCAGGCAGTGTTTCGTTCTGTTGTACATAGGGTCACTATGAGTCGGAAATGACTCAACGGCACCTAATGACAAGAAGCACCAAGTGTCTCCTCATTACTGCATGTAATATTCCAGCAACCCTGGCAGAGCTGTATTATTCTCTATATTTTGAAGATGAGATATGGATGCTCTGAGGGAGGACTTAGGCATGGTCACACAGCTTTTAAGTGATAGAGCTGGGATTCAAACCCAGGTCATTGGGATTCCAGAGTGTATGTTCTTTCTGGGTTGCCTCCTATGGCTCCCTTTTTCTTCACTCGCTGATTCAGTGTTGATTTATTGAACCCTTTTTACAATGAAACTTGTGAGAGCCGGCACTCAACAGAACAGCCTTGTTTTTTCCGGGTCTCACAAGTTTTCCACCTTTGACAAGGTGCAGTTACCACTTTTCTATCACTCTCTAGTGGAAAATATTTGAGCTTCCTTCTCTGACAGGTTTCTGCCTTACACAGGTTCTGGCTTTTGCAGGTTCTCCTGTATATGCCAAGCATTACGCTATAGGATGGCTATGAGTCAGAACCAACTTGATGGCACCTAACAACAACAATGCTAAGCTCCAAAAATACAGAGGTGAGTAAAACAGCCATGAAGCCTTCTCTCATGGACTCACAGTCTGGTAGGGAAGACAGACAACGAAGAGTAATTAAAAGCCTAATAACTGTCTCCAAGGGGGAGGAACAGGGCCCTCTGAGAGTGGGAACCCATCTGAGAATCAAGCAAGGTCTCCCAGAAAAAGTGATATTTCAGCTAAAATCTGAAGGTTAAGTGGGATTTGATTGGACAAAAAGGGAGGGAAGAACAGCATGGAGCCTGGAGTCAAAAATGTGGTGTGTTAATGAAACAGCAGTTGCCAGGGGCACAGGCAGGAGGAGGAAGGACTGTACAAGGTTTGACTGAGGAGGGAGGCAGGAGTCTTGAAAGGCATGCCAAGGAGTTTGGACTTGATCCTCAGGGCCCTTGAGAATTGAGTTCACAGAGTCCTCATACCCTTCATTTTAATGTCTTAGTGGTTTCCGCATTTGCCCTCTGACTGGCTAAAGAGTGAGTGCCAGAGGAGCTGAGAGTGACCAGGCAAGCTGAGGGCAGCATGGAGCTTCAGAGAAGACAAGATAGGCTGGGACAGCAGCCAGAGTGGAGGTGGGACGGCACCAGGGACAGCTCTCAGTGGCTCCTGGGACTCAAGGGCAGAGATGATTCACTCATTCATTTATTCTACAAATATCTATTGAGCATCTACTACTATGTTCTGGACACTGTTCTGGGCACTGGGGGATAGATACATCAACAAACTAAACAGACAAAATTTCCTGCCCTCTGAAGGTTACTTTCTAGTAGATGGAGACAGACAATAAACATAACCAGAAAAAAACCAAACCCAGTGCCGTCGAGTCGATTCCGACGCATACACAATTATATTAGAAGGTGACAAGTGTATGGAAAAAATAGAGCAAGGATGGGAGATGATGAGCAGTGCGAGTGGAAGGAGTCAGTTTTAACCTTAAATAAGATGGTGTCAGAGAAGTCTTTACAGAAAGAGTGACATCTGGGCTTGAAGAAGGTAGAGGAAGAAGTCAAGAACATTCATACAGGAAGAGTGTTCCAGGCAGAAGGAGCAGCAGATGCAAAGGTCCTGAGATGGGGAAATTGCCTGATGTTTTGAAGACACCGTGAGGTGGTTAGGGTGGGAGAGTAGGAGTGGAGGGTTTCATATGGCTGTGCGGCTGGATCAGAGTATAGGGCCTTGGGGGTCATTGTAAAGACTTGGTTTTTACTCTGGGCAGGATGAGGAGACCCTGGGGAATTTTGAGCAGCGAGGTGACATGATCTAACTTATATTTTAACAGAATCCCTCTGGATGCTGGGGTGATATTAGATTGTTGGGGTAAGGATGGTGGCAGGGAGAGCAGTTAGGAAGCTATTGCAGTATTTCAGAGGAGATTAAAGTTGGAAAAGTGTGCTCAGCATATAAAGGCTTAACAAGACCAGCAAAGGAGCAACGAAGGCCCTGACTAGGGGCCAAGAAAAGTCTGGAATAGAGAGGAATAGAAAGCCCACATTCCTGGTTCCTGGAGGAGAAGCTGGACACCTATAGGAGTCTAGGATGCCCAAAGGGAAAGATGAGCACAGAGGCAACAAGGCCCTTAGAACTAAGACTCCCACCTTATCCTGCCTTCTAAATCTCAGCATTTTCTTGCCTCTTCTTCTGTGACTCCTAACCATTGCATGGATCTCCTGCCTTGAGTCTCTCTTCTTCTAATCCCTCCTCCCTGCTGCCCCAGTATGCTCTTCCTGAATGCGTCTTCTTGGACACTGCCACTTCCTTGTACTAAGACCTTCAGTGACTCCCCTGGTCTGCAAGGTAAAGTCTGACCTCCTCATTTGGTCTTCAGTTCCCCCATGATCACCCTTCTCTCCCAGCCTCATCCCTCACTATTTTCCATCATATACCCAATATTCCAGCTATATTCAACTCCCTGCCTTTTTCCAAATAGGCCTCAAGCTTTCCTTGCTTTTCCTTAGAATGTTAACCCCAGTTGATACACTTTGACCACCAAGATCATCCAGGGAGCCTTCCCAGGCCTTCTTCCCCTTCCCAAGCTAGAGGAGATCATACTGTCTTCAGAACTTGCACAGCCTTTGAGCCAGCTACCTTATTTCTGTCCGGGGCTTTGAATCAGTTCATTCTGGTTTGAGCTCTTCTGACAATTTGCATTTCTAACAAGTTCCCAACGATGCTAATGCTGCTGGTTAGGGACCAATTCTGAGAACCACTAGTAGAGCAGTGGTTCTCAAAATTCATTATACATAAGAATCACCTGGGGATCTTGTGAAAATGTAGATTCTCACTAAGTATATCTGGGGTGGAAATGAAAATTCTCACCAGGGGTTTGAACTGAAACGAACCAGTTAGAAGCCTTGTTTTTATCAAGGGTCAGAGAAAGGGGCATGGAAAAGAAAAACCGAGTGAGTCTGCAGTCAGCACTCAAGGTCAAAGGGCAGAAACTGAAGTGTGTGTGAGTTCTGATGTGCCAGTCTAGGAAAGAGCAGGTGCCAAGTATCCCAGGCTAGCCTGAGACACATTTGTCCCATGATCCTGAGAGGCAGAATGTGAAGGGAGCCTCTAAGAACTATGGACCAAGCATGCCCCTAAGAAAATCACTCTCCCAGGAAGGGAAAGGAGAAGGAAGCCACTCCTAGTAAATACCTAGTATGCACCAGGTACTCTACTTACATTCTGTCTACTCCTCTCAGCCACACTGTGAGGTGGAAGTTATTATCTCTACCTTTCAGATGAGGAAAATGAAGCTCAAGGAGGTTAAGTTACTTGTCTGAAGTCATGTAACTAATAGTGGTGGGCCTGAGATTTGGGCCTAGGTCTCTCTGGTGATTTCAGGCCCTGCTCTAGGAAGGTTTTGTGGGATTTAAAAGCTAAGTAGACTCTGAACATGTAGAGGTAAGGATAATGGGACAGGGAATTAAATATTTCAAACAGAAGGAATAGAATAGCAGGAAAAAAAAAGTAATTATGGATCCCTGAACTTAAAAAAATAATTAGTTTGCTTTAAAAAATAGAGTATAACACCTCAATCTCCCCTTCCACAAGCCTCCAGGTCCACCCTGCTCCCACCCAGCTACCTTTTCTCTCTCTCTCTCTCTCTTCTCTTTTCTTCATTCCCCCTTCCCAGCCCCATATACCACCCTTCCTTCCTGTCAGCCCTCTCAGTGCTGCCACGGCTAGCGCATCCTCAACTCAGACCAACCACTGCACCGGGCTCACACTGTCCCTCCTTTCCGACCACTCGACTAGCTACTGAACAGAGGAAAGAGAGCCTGTACCACTCCCCATCTGACACCCCCACCTCTCTAGTGAGAGGCTGTAAATGCTCCATACTGCTGGACCGACACCAGGAAGCAGACAGCACCCACCCAGTCCACCCTCAGTTACCTCGCCAAACTAGTGTACAGCAAACAGGTCTTGCCCTACCGGCTGCTGCCTCACCCATCCTAACAAGGTGGTGAGAGCTATTGTGTCCTCAGAAAAGCAAGTAGCAGAGCACATGTGGCCTGCCCACCCTGACATATCAAAACAAATCAAAGAGGCAAGATTAAACAAATGAACACGCAATCAATAAATTAAAAAAAAAAAAAATGGCACCTTAATGTCTCAGAGACAGCAGACAATATCAAAATATATAAAAAAGCAGGAAAATATGGCTCCAGCAAGTGACCAAAATAAACAGATGACTTTCTGACAGAAGAAATGGCAGTGGAACTACCAGATATGGAATTCAAAATATGAATATTTAGGTCTTGCCAATAGATTAAGAAAGAGATCAAGGAAAACACAGACAAAACCAAGGAAAAAAATAGACAAAATCACGGAAAACATAGCCAATATCAAGAATAACACAGACAAAGCAATAGAAGAAGACAAGAAAATAATACAAGAACAAAACATCAAAATACGTGAAAAATTAGAAATCACACAAGAATAGCAACTAGAAATCCAAAGCATAAGTAACAAAATTTCAGAAATGGACAACTCAATAGGAGGTTTTAGGACCAAATTTGAAACAATGGAAGACAGAATCAGCAAGATTGAAGACAAATCCATGGAGGCCACATTGAAGAAAAATCAGAGAAAAGAATGAAGAAAGCCTAAGAATTCTGTGGGACACAATCAAGAGCAAAAATTTACATGTGATCAAAGTCCCAGAACAGGGGGAGAAAATGGAAAACACAAAGAAGATTGTTGAAGATTTGCTGGCAGAAAACTTCCCAAGTATTATGAAAGAAGAAAAGCTGACCACCCAAGAAGCTCAATGAACCACATATAGGATAGACCCCAAAAGAAAGTCACCAAGATATATCATAATCACACTTGACAAAACCAAAGACAAAGAAAGAATCCTGAGAACGGCTCGAGAAAAATGAAAAGTCACTTACGAAGGGGGAAACAATAAGACTAAACTCTGATTACTCAGCAGAAACTATGCAGGCAAGAAGGTAATGGTATGACATATATAAAACCTTGAAAAAAAAAAACTGCCAACCAAGAATAATATACCCTGCAAAACTCTCTCTCAAATATGATGGTGAAATTAGGGCATTTCCAAATAAACAGAAATTAAAGGATTTCATAAAAACCTAACCAAACTTAGAAGAAATATTAAAGGGAGTCCTTCAGCTAGAGAACCAACAACAACAGACAACACCTGGAGTCTAGGACACAGGACAGCATCAACCAGATACCAACTTAGGTAAAGAACTCTCAATAATAAAGCAAAGCTAAAAGGTAAAAGACTTAAAGCAGAGAAACAGAGATGTCAGTCTGCAAATGATGATTATGTCAAAGCAGTAAAAGGAGGAATAAACAGTATAGGTACAGAACTTTCAAATAGAGAGGAAGTCAAGGTGATATCAAGAAATAAAAGACTGTTCAAACTTAGGAAGATAAGAGTAAATTTCAAAATAACACAACGAAAGCCAACAAACTTACTGATCAGAATAAAACAGAAGAAAAACATAGTGCCTCAGTAAACACAAAATCTATAAAAATGAAAGAAAGGAAAAGAAAATCCACAAACAAAAGGAATTCAGCACAGGACAGTAAGAGGAACAAAGAAAACCTCAGCACCAAAAAAAAGCACAACAGGACTCATCACTTAAAAGCTGGTGACTAGCCATCTAAGATACTCCACTGATTCCACTCTATCTGGAGCAAGGGGGAATGAAGAAAACCAAAGACACAAGGGAAAGATTAGTCCAAAGGACTAATGGACCACAACTACCATAGCCTCCAACAGAGCCTAGCACAACTAGATGGTGCCCAGCTACCACAACTGACTGTTCTGACAGGGATCACAAAAGAGGGTCCTGGACAGAGCTGGAGAAAAACGTAGAACAAAATTCTAACTCACAAAAAACAAAACAAAAAAAAACAGATTTACTGGTCTGACAGAAACTAGAAAAACCCCAAGAGTATGGCCCCCAGACACCCTTTTAACTCAGTACTGAAGTCACTTCTGAGGTTTACCTTTCAGCCAAAGATTAGACAGGCCCATAAAACGGAACAAGACTAAATGGGCACACCAGCTCAGGGGCAAGGACGAGAAGGCGGGAGAGAACAGGAAAGCTGGTAACGGGGAACCCAAGGTTGAGAAGGGAGAGTGTTGACATGTCATGAAGTTGGCAAACAATGCCACAAAACAATATGTATATTAATTATTTAATGAGAAATCAACTTGTTCTGTAAACCTTCATCTAAAGTGCAATAAAAGAAAAAAAATGACCCAGCAATATACTGTCTAAAAGAGATACACATTAGATACAAAGACATAAATATATTAAAAATCAAAGGATGGAAAAAATATAACAAGCAAACAGTAACCAAAAAAAAAAAAAAGGCAGGAGTGGCAATACTAATCTCAGGTAAAATAGACTTTAAGGCAAAATCAGCCATAAAAGCCAAGGAAGGCCATTATAGAACAATTAAAGGAACAATCCACCAAGAAGACATAACCTTAATAAATATCTATGCATCCAATGACAGGGTCCCAAAATACATAAAACAAACTCTAATCGTACTGAAAAGAGAAATAGACCATTCCACAATAATAGTAGGAGACTTCAACACACCATTGTCAATAATGGACAGAACATCTAGAAAGAAACTCAACAAAGATACAGAACATCTAAAGGCCAAAATCAAACCAACTTGACCTCACAGTTACATATAGAACACTACACTGAACAGCAGCAGCAAAGTATACATTCTTTTCCAACACACATGGAACATTCTCCAGAAAAGACTACACTTAAGGCCACAAAACTACCCTCAATAAAATCCAAAACATCTAGATAATACAAAGCATCTTCTCAAATCACAGCGCTATAGGAGGAGAAATCAATAACATGAAGAGCAAGGCGGAAAAAATCAAATACATGGAAACTGAATAACTCCTTGCTTAACAACTGGGTAATAGAAGAAATCAAAGAGGGAACAAAAAATTATTAGAATCAAATGAGAATGAAAACACATCATACCAAAACCTTTGGGACACAACAAAGGCAGTGCTCAGAGGTCAGTTTATTGCAATAAAAACACATCAAAAAAGAAGAAAGGGATAAAACCGAAACATTAGCCCTACAACTGGAACAAATATAAAGAGAGCAATAAAAGAAGTCCATGGCTACCAGAAGAAAGGAAATAATAAAGATTAGAGCAGAAATACATGAAATAGAGAACAGGAAGGAAAAAAGAAATAGAATCAACAAGACCAAACGCTGGTCCTTTGAAAAGATCAACAAAATTCACAAACCATTAGCCAAACTGACAAAAGAAAAGCAAGAGAGAAAGGAAATAACTCAAATAAGAAATGAGATGGGGACATTGCAACAAACCCAACTAAAATAAAAAGAATCATAACAGAATACTAGGAAAAATTATACTTCAACAAATTTGAAAACATAGAGGAAACAGACAGATTTCTAGGAACACACCACCTACCTAAACTAACAAACTGAGACAGAAAATCTGAACAGATCCACGGTAAGAGACTGAAGAGGTAAAAAAAAAAACAAAAAACTCCCAACAACAACAAAAAGCCCTGGCCCAGACGGCTTCACTGGGAATTCTACCAAACATTCAAAGAAGAGCTCACATCAGTACAACTCAAACTATTTCAGAACACAGAAAAGGGAGAAGTACTCCTGAATTCATTCAATGAAGCCAGCATAACCCTGATACCAAAGCCAGGCAAAGACACAATATAAAAAGAAAATCACAGACCAATATCTCTCATGAATATAGATGCAAAAATTCTCAACAAAATTCTAGCCAATAGAATTCAGCATCATATCAAAAAAATCATACACCATAACCAAGTGGGATTCATACCAGGTATGCAAGGATACTTCAACATTAGAAAATCAATCAATGTAACCCACCACATAAGTAGAACAAAAAAATCACATGGTTATCTCAATCGATACAGAAAAGGCATTTGATAAAGTCCAACATCCATTCCTGATAAAAACTCTCAATAAAATAGGAATAGAAGGGAAATTCCTCAACATAATAAAGGGCATCTATACAAAACCAACAGCCAACATCATTCTCAAAGGAGAGAGACTGAAAGCATTCCCCCTGAGAACAGGAACCAGACAACAATGCCCTTTATCACCACTCCTACTTAACATTGTGCCGGAAATACTAGCTAGAAGCAATAAGGCAAGAAAAAGAAATAAAGGGCATCCACATTGGAAAGGAAGATGTAAAATTATCCCTATTCATACATGATATGATCCTATACATAGAGAACCCCAAAGTTTCCACAGGAAAACTACTATAACTAATAAAAAGATTCAGGAGAGCAGCAGAATATATGATCAACATACAAAAATCAGTTGGATTCCTATACACCAACAAAGAGAACTTCAAAAAGGAAAACAATACCATTTATAATAGCCCCTAAAAAGATAAAACACTTAGGAATAAATCTAACCAGGGAGGTAAAAGACTTATACGAAGAATACTACAAAACACTATTGCAAGAAGCCAAAAGAGGCTTGCATAAATGGAAAAACATGCCATGTTCATAGATAGGAAGAATCAACATTGTGAAAATGTCAATCCTACTAAAAGTGATCTACTAATATAATGCAATCCAGACCCATATACCAACAGCATTCTTTATCAAGATGGAAAAACTAATCACCAACTTTATATGGAAAGGAAAGAGGCCCCAGAACTCAAATTTTAGTAAAAAGACCACACCTAATGGTCTGACTGTGACTGGAGGGGCCCCATAAGACATGGCCCCCGGACACTCTGTGAGCCAAAAACTAAAACCATTCCCAAAGCCAACTCTTCAGACAAAGATTAGACTGGACTGTAAGGCATAAAATGATACTTGTGAAGAGTGTGATTCTTAGCTCAAGTAGATACATGAAACTAAATGGGCAACTCCTATCTGGAGGTGAAAGGAGAAGGCAGAGAGGGACAGCAGCTGGTTGAATGGACATGGGAAATACAGGGTGGAAAGGAGGAGTGTGCTGTCACAATATAGGGAAAGCAACTAGGGTCACATAACAATGTGTGTATAAATTTTTGTATGAGAAACTAAGTTGAACTGTATACTTTCGATTAATGCATAATACAAAAAAAAAGAAAAGAAAAGATACCGTATGATCTAGCAATCCCATTCCTAGGAATATATCCTAGAGAAATAAGAGCCATCACACAAATAGACATATGCACACACATGTTCACTGCAGCATTATTCACAATAGCAAAAAGATGGAAACAACCTAAGTGTCCATCAACAGATGAATGGATAAACAAACTATGCTACCTACACACAATGGAATACTGCGCAACAATAAAGAACAATGATGAATCTGTGAAACATCTCACAACGTGGATGAATCTGGAGGGAACTTTGTGAGTGAAACAAAGTCAATCACAAAAGGACAAATACTGTATGAGACCACTCTTATAAAAACTCACGAAAAGGTTTACAGAAAGAAAGAAACAATCTTTGATAGTTACTAGGGAAGGGAGGGATCGGAAGAGAAAAACACTAGACAATAGGTAATTGGTAACTTTGGTGAAGGGTAAGACAGTACACAATACTGGGGAAGTCAGTACAACTTGACCAAGGCAGAGCCATAGAATCTTCCTAGACACATCCAAACACTTTGAGGGACCAGGTTACTGGGGCTGTGGGCTGGGGACCATGCCCTTGGGGGACATTCAGATCAATTGGCATAATGTAGTTCGTAAAGAAAATCTACATCCTACTTTGGTGAGTAGCATCTGGGGTCTTAAAAACTTGCAAACAGACATCTAAAATACGTCTATTGGTCCCATCACATTCAGAGTAAAGGAGAATATAGAAAACTAAAGACGCAAGCAAAACATCAGTCCAAAAGACTAAAGGACCACATGAACCACAGCCTCCACCAGCCTGAGCACAGAAGAAATAGATGGTGCCCGGCTATCACCACTGACCATTCTGACACGGATCACAATAGGGGGTTCCAGACAGAGTGGGAGGAGAAAAATGTAGAACAAAATTCAAATTCACAAAAAAAGACCAGACTTACTGGTCTGGCAGAGACTAGAGGGACCTTCAAAACTATGGCCCCTGTATACCCGCTAACTCAGAACTGAAGCCACTCCCGAAGTCCACCTTTCACCCAAGGATTTAGACAGGCTTATAAAAAAACTAATAACACACTTGAGGAACATGCTTCTTAGTTCAATCAAGCACAGGAGACCTAATGGGCAACAACTGCCCAAAAGCAAAGGTGAGAAGGCAGGAAGGGACAGGTAACCTGGACAAATGGAAATGGGGAACCTGGGGTGTAAAGGGAAAGGAGGAGAGTGCTGACACATTGCAGGGATTGCAAGCAATGTCACAAAACAATTCGTGTATAAATTTTTTTTAATGAGAAACTAATTTGCACTATAAACTTTCACCTAAAACAGATCACTTCCCTGTTGAGATTTGATATGTGATCGCCCCCATGATGGAATCTGCTATGAGCAGCCAATCAGTTGAAAGGGAGTTTCCTTGGGCATGTGGCCTGCATTGAATACAAGGGGATGTTCTGGCAAGGCTCAGAGGGTTTTTGCTCAGCCTGGATCCTGCAGCTGGTTCCTGTTCATCTGTCCTCTGGATCTTGGGACTTGAGCTAGCAGCTTACCTAAGGCCGGCCAATCTTGGGATCCATCGATCTTCGTAGCTGTGAGCAAAAGCCCTGCTCTCTGACCTGCTGATGTTGGGTTTGCCAGCCCCTGTGGCTACATGAATCAGGACAAGCCTCTATCCTGACCCACGCACTTGGGGTGTTCCAGCCTCTACAACCTCGTGAGCCATTTCTTTGATATAAATCTCTCTCTCTATGTATATATCTTCGTATGCATTATTGGTTTTGCTTCTCTAGAGAACACAGTAAAAAGCAAATAAATGAACAATAGAGTATGTGCCAGCCAATAAATGAAGCTAAGCCTGCGGAGGTCAGTTGAGAACAGTTCGTGAAAAAAAGAGCCTTGAATGCCAGGCCAAAGTGGGAGAGACAGAGGCAGGAGAGTCAAGGAGCAACCTCCTACCCTTGCACTCAGAAGGCATCCAAGCTGGTGGCCTCAGTGGAGAGACTAGAGGAGTATTCAACACCACAAAAGTAAATCGCTTCTCATGTCATATTTAACCAAGCAACTTTAGCTACCTTTTGGAGGGAAAAAAAAATATTCCAGGCTTTGCCTGATGTGTCTACAAGGGCGTTTTGGAAACAGACAGGCTTGTGGATCAAAATATAATGCTCACCACTTAAACAGCTTTATTTCTCAACAGCTGCACTAAGTCCCTAAGCCTGCCAGCACAACGGAGGAGGTAAAAAGGCATCAATGTTCCCTGCAGAGGACAGACAACCCAGTCTGCAGGCACTTTGGGCTCCAGCTCAGACCCACAGAAGAAATGGAGCTCTATCACCAAAAGTGGCTTTAAAAGGGCCAAGGGAGCAGAGGAGCTTCTTAGATCCTGGGCCCACTCTACCCTCTGACACCCAGAACCTGAAGGCAAAATTTTAAAGGCCTACTGGAGAAACTGAAGGTAAGGAGTCCTGGTGGCACAAATAGTTAAGCACTTGGCTGTTAACCAAAAAGTTAATGGTTTGAACCTACCCAGCAACTCCATGGGAGAAAGACCTGGCAATCTGCTTCCATAAAGATTACAGCCAAGAAAATCCCATGGGACAATTCTGGTCCTCACGTGGGGTTGGTGTGAGTCGAAATCAAGTCGATGGTACCTAACAATAACAACAGCAGGGACTGAGGGATGGATTTGAAAGGGTCTCAAATGCCCACTACTTTCAGCTCCTTATTGGGCTACTTGTTTTGCTCAGGGTATCTGCCATATGATGTAGCTCCCACTACGAGGCCTCACCATGCAGAAGCTGTTGGAAAGGCCACACTCCCACCCTGAGTCCATCCTCAATGCCCCACAGCCCTACCCACAAGGCTATATAGGTCTATCAACCTCTACCGAAGGTCGGAGAGAACAATGGGGAATTGAAACTGGATTCCAAGTATAATTCTTCCAAGAATCCAAGAAAAAGAAATACGAACCCTTCATAGGGGTCTTCTCAGGTTTCCTGTCTTGAAAAGCACTTTCCTTCCCCTTCTCTGAGAGAGAAACCCCTTCGTAGTCCTTCACCAGGTAAACCTTCACTCAATTAGGAAAAGCTCAATCCTGATCCATAGGGTTGGGACTTACCCAAAGTCAGGGAAATCCATAGTACATGATAGCCCTCTAGTAGTAAATTTCTCAAAGTCTAGTCTAGAATAACCATGTAGGGTTCCAGCAGAATAACATGAGGTGAGCTTGGGCATTCCAAAAACAGTCCTCTTCAAGGTGTCTCCACCAATATGAAATAAAAATGACTATTTGTTCTTCCCACAATTTTCCATTTGGCAGTGTTTGAAACACACACATACACAATCTTCCAAAGCTAAGAAATAATTCTTAGAGACAGTATAGAGTTCAGGGTATAAGAAGAAAAACATTTTTCTAAATCCATATAATCTGCACAGATTTCCCTGCCAACCTGGAGATCCATCTTACATTATTATGCAAAGCAGTATCCTCTTCCCCTTTTTGCTCAAACAATTGAGTTTCTGTCACTTAAAAATGAGAGTCCTGACCAGTACGCCGCACCTCCCAGTATTGGTTAAGAAGCTTTCAGCTGCAAACACATTACCTCACAAAACAGAGTGGCCTTGAAGGTGAGTTGATTCATGTGTTCAATGGTGACATCAAAATTCTTCCAAGATCCCCACTCTGCCTAGAACCAAGATGGCCATGTGATTTCAGACATAATATACGTATGAATTCATCCATATAATGGCAACCCAAAGAAGAAGAATCATCTCTTACTATGTCTCTTTCTCATGGATAAGGCAAGGAAACCTTCACCAGAAGTCCCCTGCAGGTGTCTCCTAAGTTTCATTGGCCAAAATTAGATCTCATGCCTTTCCTCAATCAACCCCTGGAGAGCGAAATGGAATTTTGCTTAGACTAATCAGGCTCACCTCTGGAGTTGGGAGTGGGGTCAGAGTCCTCCAGAGGCAGATGACAGTGGCTGTGTATGATGAGGCTACCTCAACCACATTAGGGTTCTGTTGAGTAGGGAACAAAAGGGGAAAGGACATTGACCAGGCAGCCAATGACGTGCACTGCACTACATCCAATGGCTGCTCTTGCTGAAGCTTTCCTTAAACTTGTTGTTGTTAGCTGCCCTAACAACTGACTTGTGGTGTCTTCACGTACAACAGAACAAAATGTTACTTGGTATTGCATCATCCTCACAATCACCTCACAATTAGAGTCCATCGTTGCAGCTATTGTACCAATCCATCTCACCAAGGACCTCCCATGCCCTCACTGGCCCTCTACTTCACCAAACATGTTGAACTCCTTGAGCAGTTGATCCCTGCTGACAAAGCAAGTGAGTCAGAAAATGTTCCTGTCCCTGTCTGCCTTCTCATTCTTGCTCCTGAGCTGGTGTATCCATTTAGTCTCATTTTGTTTTACGACCTGTCTAATTTTTGGCAGAGTACCATCTAGTTGTGCTGGACTTAGTCTGGTGGAGGCAGTGGTAGTTGTGGTCCATTAATCCTTTAGACTAATCTTTCCCTTGAATCTTTGCTCCAAATTGGGTGGGACCAGTGGAGTAACTTAGATGGCCACTCACAAACTTTTAAGACCCCAGACACTACTTACCAAAGTAGAATGTAGAACATTTTCTTTATAAACTGTTACCCCAATTGAGCTAGATGTCCACCAAGACCATGGTCCCCAGCCCCCAGCCCGGTAATTTCATCCCTCAGGGAATCTGGATGTGTCTATGAATCTTCCATGACCTTGCCTTGGTCAAGTTGTGCTGACTTCCCCAGTATTGTGTACTGTCTTACCCTTCACCAAAGTTACCATTTATCTATTGTCTAGTTAGTGTTTTTCTCTTCCCGCTCCTCCCCCCACCCCACTCCCCAGTAACCATCAAAGATTGTTTCTTTCTCTGTGTAAAGCTTTCCATCAGTTTTTACAAGAGTGGTCTCATACAATATTTGTCCTTTTGTGATTGACTTGTTTCACTCAGCAAAATGCCCTCCACATTGACCCATGTTGCGAGATGTTTCACAGATTCATCATTGTTCTTTATTGTTGCATAGTATTCTACTGTGTGTATGTAGCATAGTTTGTTTATCCATTCATCTGTTGATGGACACTTAGGTTGTTTCCATCTTTTTGCTATTTTGAATAATGCTGCAGCGAACATGTGTGTGCATATGTCTATTTGTGTGATGGCTCTTATTTCTCTAGGATATATTCCTAGGAGTGGGATTGCTGGATTGTATGGTATTTCTATTTCTAGCTTTTTAAGGAAGAGCCCATATCATTTTCCAAAATGGTGGTACCATTTTACACTCTCAGCAGCAGTGCATAAGAGTTCCAAGCTCCCTGTGGCCTCTCCAACGTTTGCTATTTTCTGTTTGTTTGTTTGTTTGTTTTATTCGTGGCAGTAATGTCGGAGTGAGATGGTACCTCATTGAAGTTTTGATTTGCATTTCTCTAATGGCTAGTGATCTTGAGCATTTTCTCATGTGTCTGTTGGCTGCTTGAATGTCTTCTCTGGTGAAGTGTCTGTTCATATCTTTTGCCCATTTTTTAATTGGATTATTTGTCTTTTTGTTGTAGAGGTATTGGATTTTCCTGTAGACTTTAGAGATTAGAACTTTGTTATATAATTGGCTAAATTTTTTGAAGTAGATCATCAGGCCTTTCTTCCTAGTTTGTCTTAGTCTGGAAGCTCCACTGAAACCTGTCCACCATAGGTGACCTTGCCAGTGTTTGAAATAGCTTAGCTTCCAGGATCATAGCAACCACAGTATAGCAAACTGACAGAGGGATAGTAGTCCTTGAACTTACTGTTATTAGGTACCGTTGAGTTGGTTCTGACTCATAGTGACCCTATGTACAACAGAACGAAGAAACACTGTCTCGTCCTGTGCAATCCTCATAATCTTTGTTGTGTTTGAGCACATTGTGGCAGCCACTGTGTCAGTCCATCTCGTTGAGCATCTTCCTCTTTTTTGTTGACGCTCTACTTTACCAAACATGATGTCCTTCTCCTGGGACTGGTCCCTCCTAATAACATGTACATGGCACAAAGTCTTGCCATCCTCGCTTTTAAGGAGCATTCTTGCTGCTCTTCCAAGACAGACTTTTCATCCTTCTGGCAGTCTGTGATATAGTCAATATTCTTTGCCAACACCTTAATTCAAAGGAATCAATTCTTTGTTGGTCTACTTTATTCCTTGTGCAGTGTTTCCATTAATATGAGGTGATTGACAATAGCATGGCCTGGATCATGTGCACCTTAGTCCTCAAAGTGACTGCTTGGATTTTTAATGCCTTAAAGAGGCTATTTGCAGCAGATTTGCCCAATGCAATACATCATTTGATTTCTTAACTGCTGTTCCCATGGGATCCAAGTAAAATGAAAACCTTGGCAACTTCAATCTTTTCTCCATTTATCACGATGATGTTGCTTATTGGTCCAGTTGTAAGGATTTTTGTTTTCTTTGTGTTGAGGTATAGTCCGTACTGAAAACTGTAGACTTTAATCTTCATCAGTATGTGCTTCAAGTCCTCTTCACTTTCAGCAGGCAAGGTTGTGTCATCTGCATATTGCAGGTTGTTAATGAGTCTTCCTCCAGTCCTGATGCTCAGTTTTTCTTCATAGAGCCCAGCTTTGCAGATTATTTGCTCAGCATGCAGATTGAATTAGTATTGTGAAAGGATACAACCCTGTACTTCTTTCCTGATTTTAACCACACAGTGTTGCCTTGTCCTGATCGAATGATTGCCCCTTGGTCTATGTACAGACTCCTCATGAGCACAATTAAATGCCCTGGACTTCCCATCCTTCACAATGTTATCCATAATTTGTTATTCACACATTCAAATGCCTTTGCATAGTCAATAAACACAGGTAAACATCTTTCTGGTACTCTCTGCTTTCAACCAAGATGCATCTGACATCAGCAATAATATCCCTCTTTCCATGTCTTCTTCTGAATTAAGCTTAAATCTCTGATGGTTCCCTGTCAAAGTACTGCTGCAACTATTTTTTAAATTATCTTCAGCAAAATTTTACATACATGTAATATTAATGATATTGTTCCATAATTTCTGCTTTCTGTTCCATCGTCTTTCTTTGGAATGGGAACGTATATAGATCTCTTCCAGCTGATTGGCCAAATAGCTGTCTTCCAAATTTCTGGGCATAGACGAATGAGCACTTCCCATGCTGCATCCATTTGTTAAAACATCTCAATTGGTATTTTATCAATTCCTGGAGCCTTGTGTTTTGCCAATGCCTTCAGTACAGCTTGGGCTTCTTCCTTCAGTACCATCGGTTCTTGATCATACGCTACCTCCTGAAATGGTTGAATGTCAACCAGTTCTTTTTGGTACAGTGACTCTGTGTATTCCTTCCATCTTTTTTTTTTAATTGTGCTTTAAGTGAAAGTTTACAATTCAAGTCAGTTTCTCATACAAAAACTTATACACACATGGTTATGTGACCCTAGTTGCTCTCCCTATAATGTGACAGCACACTCTTCCTCTCCACCCTGTATTTCCCATGTCCGTTCAGCCAGCCCCTGTCCCCTTCTGCCTTCTCATCTTGCCTCCGGACAGAAGCTGCCCATTTAGTAACACATATCTACTTGAGCCAAGAAGTACACTCTTCACCAGTATCATTTTATGTCTTATAGTACAGTCTAATCTTTGTCTGAAGAGTTGGCTTCAGAAATGGTTTTAGTTCTTGGCTAATAGAGAGTCCAGAGGCTGTATCTCCTGGGGTCCCTCCAGTCGCAGTCACACCATCAAGTCTGGTCTTTTTGCTAGAATCTGAGTTCAGCACCCCAATTTTCTCCTGCTCCATCAGGGACTCTCTGTTGTGTTCCCTGTCAGGGCTGTCCTTGGTGGTAGGTCTCGGGCTGATGGAGTCTCTGGTTTATGTGGCCCTTTCTGTCTCTTGGGCTCTTTTCTTGCATCTTTGGTGTTCTTCATTCTCCTTTGCTCCAGGTGGGTTGGGACCAATTGATGCATCTTAGACGGCCGCTTGCTAGCTTTTAAGACCCCAGGTGCCACTCACCAAAGTGGGATGCAGAACATTTTCTTAATAAACTTTGTTATGCCAGTTGACCTAGATGTCCCCCGAAACCATGGTCCCCAGACCCCAGCCCCTGCTACTCTGTTCCTCAAAGTGTTTGGTTGCATTCAGGAAACTTCTTAGCCTTTGGTTTAGTCCAATTGTGCTGACTTCTCTATATTGTGTGCTGTCCTTCCCTTTACCTAAAATAGTTCTTGTCTACTATCTAGTTAGTGAACTCCCTCCCTCCCCAACTTGTAACCATCAAAGAATGTTTTCTTCTGTGTTTAAACCTTTTCTTCAGTTCTAATAAGAGTGGTCTCATACAATATTTGTCCTTTTGCTACTGACACTCAGCATAATGCCTTCCAGATTCATCCATGTTATGAGAAGGTTCAAGGATTCATCATTGTTCTTTGTCATTGCATAGTATTCCATTGTGTGAATATGCCATAATTTGTTTATCCATTCACCTGTTGATGGGCACCTAGGTTGTTTCCATCTTTTTGCTATTGTGAACAGTGCTGCAACGACCATGGGTGTGCATATATCTATTTGTGTGAGGGCTCTTCTTAATTCTCTAGCATGTATTCCAAGGAGTGGGATTGCTGGATCATATGGTACTTCTATTTCTAGCTTTTTAAGGAAGCACCAAATCAATGTCCAAAGTGGTCGTACCATTTTACATTCCCACCAGCAGTGTATAAGCGTTCCAGTCTCTCTACAACCTCTCCAACATTTATTATTTTCTGTTTTTTGGATTAATGCTAGCCTTGTTGGGGTGAGACGGTATCTCGTTGTAGCTTTGATTTGCATTTCTGTAATGGCTAATGATCACGAGCATTTCCTCATCTATGTGTTAGCTAGCCACCTGAATGTCTTCTTTGGTGAAGTGTCTGCTCATATCCTTTGCCCATTTTTTAATTAGATTATTTGCCTTTTTGTTGTTGAGGTTTTGCAGTATCTTGTAGATTTTAGAAATTAGACACTGGTAGGATTTGTCATAGCCAAAAAATTTTTTCCCAGTCTGTAGGTTTCTTTTTACTCTTTTGGTGAAGTCTTTGAATGAGCATAAGTGTTTGATTTTTAGGAGCTCCCAGTTATCTTTTCAGGCCGCAGCAGCTGATAAAAATCTTCTATTTCTTCATCTTTGGCCCTAGTGGTTGGTGCGTAAATTTGAATAATAGTCATATTAACTGGTCTTCCTTGTAGGTGTATGGATATTATCCTATCACTGACAGCGTTGTACTTCCGGATAGATCTTGAAATGTTCTTTTTGATGATGAATGCAGCACCATTCCTCTTCAAGTTGTCATTCCCAGCGTAGCAGACTATATGATTGTCTGATTCAAAATGGCCAATACCAGTCCATTTCAGCTAACTAATACCTAGGATATTGATGTTTATGCGTTCCATTTCATTTTTGACAATTTCCAGTTTTCCTAGATTCATACTTCATACATACCAGGTTCCGATTATTAATGGATGTTTGCAGCTGTTTCTTCTCATTTTGAGTTGTGCCACATCAGCGAATGAAGGTCCCAATAGCGTTACTCCATCCACATCATTAAGATCAACTCTACTTTGAGGAGGCAGCTCTTCCCCAGTCATCCTTTGAGTGTCTTCCAACCTGGGGGGCTCATCTTCCAGCACTGTATCAG
The DNA here is from genome assembly GCF_030014295.1 of Loxodonta africana. NCBI lineage: Eukaryota > Metazoa > Chordata > Mammalia > Proboscidea > Elephantidae > Loxodonta > Loxodonta africana. The sequence continues at coordinate 78,876,883 of NC_087350.1, read as the reverse complement.
ACAGTGTTCTGTTGTTATTCATAAGGCTTTCACTGGCTAATGCTTTTCAGAAGTAGTCTGCCGGGTCCTTCTTCCGAATCTGTCTTAGTCTGGAAGCTCAGCTGAAACCTGTCCTCCATGGGTGACCCTGCTGGTATCTGAACACCAGTGGCATAGCTTCTAGCATCACAGCAACACACAAGCCCCCACAGTATAACAAACTGACAGACACCAACTACTAGGGCCAAAGATAAAGAAATAGAAAATTTTTATCAGCTGCTGCAATCTGAAATTGATCAAACATGCAATCAAGACGCATTGATAATTACTGGCGATTGGAATGTGAAAGTTGGAAACAAAGAAGAAGGATCAGTATTTGGGAAATATGGCCTTGGTGATAGAAACAACACCAGAGATTGAATGATAGAATTTTGCAAGACCAACAACTTCTTGATTGGAAATACCTTCTTTCACCAACATAAATGGTGACTATACACATGGACCTTGCCACATGGAACACACTGAAATCAAATTGACTATATCTGTGGAAAGAGATGATAGAAAAGCTCAATAGCATCAGTCAGAACAAGGCCACGGGCCAACTGTGGAACAGACCATCAACTGATCATATCAAAGTTCAAGCTGAAACTGAAGAAAATCAGAGCAAGTCCACGAGAGCCAAAATATGACCTCGAGTATATCCCACCTGAACTTAGAGACCATCTCAAGAATAGATTTGATGCATTGAACACTAGTGATCAAAGACCAGATGAGCTGTGGAATGACATCAAGGACATCACACATGAAGAAAGCAAGAGATCACTGAAAAGACAGGAAAGAAAGAAAAGGCCAAGACGGATGTCAAAGGATACTCTGAAACTTGCTCTCAAATGTTGAGCAGCTAAAGCAAAAGGAAGAATTGATGAAGTAAAAGAACTGAACAGAAGATTTCAAAGGGCAGCTTGAGAAGACAAAGTATTAGAATGACATGTGCAAAGAGCTGGAGATGGAAAACCAAAAGAACACACTCGGCGTTCTCAAGCTGAAAGAACTGAAGAAAAAATTCAAGCCTTGAGTTGCAATAGTGAAGGATTCTATGGGGAAAATATTAAGCGACGCAGGAAGCATCAAAAGAAAATGGAAGGAATACACAGACTCCTTATACCAAAAAGAATTTGTCAATGTTCAACCATTTCAAGAAGTAGTGTGTGATCAGGAACTGATGGTACTGAAGGAAGATGTGCAAGCTTCTCTGAAGGCATTGGCAAAAAACAAGGCTCCAGGAGTTGATGCAATATCAATTGAGATGTTTCAACAAACAGATGCAGTGCTGGAGTTGCTCACTCGTCTATGCCAAGAAATATGGAAGACAGCTTCCTGGCCAACTGACTGGAAGAGATCCATATTCATGCCTATTCCCAAGAAAGGGATCCAACCGAATGTGGAAATTATAGAATAATTATCACACACAAGCAAAATTTTGCTGAAGATCATTCAAAAATGGCTGTAGCAGTATATCGACACAGAACTGCCAGAAATTCAGGCGGGTTTCAGAAGAGGACGTCGAACCAGGGATATCATTGCTGATGTCAGATGGATCCTGGTTGAAAGCAGAGAATATCAGAAGGATGTTTACCTGTGTTTTATTGACCATGCAAAGCATAACAAATTATGGATAATATTGCGAAGAATGGGAATTCCAGAACACTTAATTGTGCTCATGAGGAACCTCTACATAGATCAAGAGGCAGTTGTTCGGACAGAACAAGGGGATGCTGATTGGTTTAAAGTCAGGAAAAGTGTGTGTCAGGCTTGTATTCTTTCACCATACCTATTCAATTTGTATGCTGAGCAAATAATCCGAGAAGCTGGACTATATGAAGAAGAATGGGGCATCAGAATTGGAGGAAGACTCATTAACAACCCGCATTGTGCAGATGACACAACCTTGCTTGCTGAAAGTGAACAGGACTTGAAGCAGTTACTACTGAATATCAAAGACCACAGCCTTCAGTATGGATTGCACCTCAACATAAAGAAAACAAAAATCCTCACAACTGCACCAATGAGCAACATCATGATAAACGGAGAAAAGATTGAAGTTGTCAAGGATTTCATTTTACTTGGATCCACAATCAACAGCCATGGAAGCAGCAGTCAAGAAATCAAGAGACACATTGCATTGGGTAAATCTGCTGGAAAGGGCCTCTTTAAAGCGTTGAAGAGCAAAGATATCACCTTGTAGACTAAGATGCACCTGACCCAAGCCATGGTATTTTCAATCGCATCATACGTACAGCTGGACAATGAATAAGGAAGACTGAAGAAGAACTGACGCCTTTGAATTGTGATGTTGGTGAAGAATATTTGGACTGCCAAAAGAACGAACAAATCTGTCTTGGAAGAAGTACAGCGAGAATGCTCCTTAGAAGCAAGGATGGCGAGACTGACATACTTTGGACATGTTGTCAGGAAGGATCAGTCCCTGGAGAAGGACATCATGCTTGGCAAAGTACAAGGTCAGCGGAAAAGAGGAAGACCCTCAACCAGGTGGATTGACATAGCGGCTGCAACAATGAGCTCAAGCATAGCAACGATTGTAAGGATGGCGCAGGACCAAGCAGTGTCTCGTTCTGTTGTGCATAGGGTCGCTATGAGTCGGAACCAACTCAACGGCACCTAACAACAACAAAAACCCAGTTACCTAGTTTCTCTTCTGGTGTTTGTGCATTGTTAGTAATGTTTTGTATTCTGTTTATGCCACGTGTTAGGGCTCCTAGGTTTGTTCCTATTTTTTCATCCGTGATCTTTATCATTTTAGATTTTACATTTAGGTCTTTGATCCATTTTGAGTTAGTTTTTGTGAGTGGTGTGAGGTATAGGTCTTGTTTCTTTTTTTACAGATAGATATATAGTTACGCCAGCAACATTTGTTAAAAGAGACTGTCTTTTCCCCAGTTAATGGACTTTGGGCTTTTGTCAAATGTCAGCTGCTCATAGGTGACTGATTTTACAACTGGATTCTCAATTCTGTTCCACTGGTCTATGTATCTCCTGTTGTACCAGTAGCAGGCTGTTTTGACTACTGTGGCAGTATAAGAAGTTCTAAAATCAGGCAGTGTGAGGCCTCCCCCTTTGTTTTTCTTTTTCAGTAATGCTTTACTTATCCAGGGCCTCTTGCCTTTCCATACAAAGTTGGTGATTTGTTTCTCCATCTCATTAAAAAATGCCATTGGAATTTGGATCAGGATTGCATTGTATCTGTAGATTGCTTCAGGTAGACATTTTCACAATGTTGAGTCTCCCTATTCATGAGCAAGGTAAGTTTTTCCACTTACGTAGGTCTCTTTTGGTTTCTTGCACTAGTGTCTTGCAGTTTTCTTTGTATAGGTCTTTTACGCCTCTGGTTAGATTTATTCCTAAGCACTTTATCTTCTTGGGGGCTATTGTAAATGGTATTGATTTGGTGATCTCCTCTTCGACATTCTCTTTGTTGGTGCAGAGGAATCCAACTGATTTTTGTATGTTTATCTTGTATCCTGATACTCTGCTGAACTCTTCTATTAGTTTCAGTAGTTTTCTTGAGGATTCTTTAGGGTTTTCTGTATATAAGATCATATCATCTACAAATGCAGATACTTTTACTTCTTCCTTACCAATCTGGATGCCTTTTATTTCTTTTCCTAGCCTAATTGCTCTGGCTAGGACCTCCACCACAATGTTGATTAAGGGTGGTGATAAGGGGCATCCTTGTCTGGTTCCTGTGCTTAAGGGGAATGCTTTCAGACTCTCTACATTTAGGATGATGTTGGCTTTGTATAAATGCCCTTTATTATGTTGAGTAATTTTCCTTCTATTTCTATTTTGGTGAGAGTTTTTATCATGAATGGGTGTTGGGCTTTGCCAAATGCCTTTTCTGCATCAATTGATAAGATCATGTGGTTCTTGTCTTTTGTTTTATTTATGTGATGGGTTACACTGACTGTTTTTCTAAAGTTGAACCACCCCTGCATACTTGGTATGAATCCCACTTGGTCATGGTGAATTTTTTTTAATATATGTTGTTAAATTCTATTGGCTAGAATTTTGTTGAGGATTTTTGCATCTAAGTTCATGAGGGATATTGGTCTGTAATTTTCTTTTATTGTGGTATCTTTTTTTTACATGGTTTTAGCTTCAAAGTTATGCTGGCTTCATGGAATAAGTTTGGGAGTATTCCATTCTTTCTACGTTCTGAAATACCTTTAGTAGTAGTGGTGTTAACTCTTCTCTGAAAGTTTGGTAGAAGTCTCCAGTGAAGCCATCAGGGCCAGGGCTTTTTGTTGTTGTTGTTCGGAGTTTTTTAATTACCTTTTCAATCTCTTCTTTTGTTATAGGTTTATTTAGTTGTTCTACCTTTGTGTTAGTTTAGGTAGGTAGTGTGTTTCTAGAAATTCGTTCATTTACTCTAGGTTTTCACATTTGTTAGAGTACAATTTTGATAGTATTCTGTTATGATTCTTATAATTTCAGCTGGGTGTGTTGTGATATCGCCCATCTCATTTCTTATTCAGGTTATTTTCTTCCTTTCCTGTTTTTCTTTTGTCACTTTGGCTAGAGGTTTATTGATTTTGTTGATCTTTTCAAAGAACCAGCTTTTGGTCTTGTTAACTCTTTCAATTGTTTTTCTATTCTCTATTTCATTTAATTCTGCTCTAATTTTTATTATTTGCTTTCTTCTGGTGCCTGAGGGCTTCTTTTGCTGCTCTTTTTCTATTTGTTCGAGTTGTAGGGTTAATGCTTTGATTTTAGCTCTTTCTTCTTTTTGGATGTGTGCATTTATTGCTATAAATTGACCTCTGAGCACTGCTTTTGCTGTGTCCCAAAGGTTCTGGTAGGATGTGTTTTCATTCTCATTTGATTCTGTGAATTTTTTTATTCCATCCTTAATTTCTTCTATAACCCAATAGTTTTTGAATAAGATGTTCCACGTGTTTGATTTTTTTCCCTTGCTTTTTCTGTTATTGATTTCCACTTTTATGGCTTTCTGGTCAGAAAAGATGGTTTGTAATATTTTGATGCTTTGGATTCTGCTAAGGCTTGCTTTACGGCCTAATATGTGGTCTATTCTGGAAAATGTTCAAAGTGCGTTGGAAAAGAATGTATACTTGACTGCTGTTGGGTAAAGTGTTCTGTATATGTCTATGAGATCAAGATGGTTGATTGTGGCATTTAGATCTTCAGTGTCTTTATTGAGCTTCTTTCTGGATGTTCTGTCCTTCACTGAAAGTGGTGTGTTGAAGTCTCCTACTACTATTGTGGAGCTGTCTATCTCTCTTTTCAATGCTGTTAGAGTTTGTTTTATGTATTTTGGAGCCCTGTCATTGGGTGTGTAAATAATACGGTTATGTCCTCCTGGTGTACTGACTCTTTAATCATTATATAGTGTCCTTCCTTATCCTTTGTGGTGGATTTAACTTTAAAGTCTATTTTGTCAGATATTAATATTGCTACTCTTGCTCCTTTTTGATTGTCATTTGCTTGATATATTATTTTCAATCCTTTGAGTTTTAGTTTGTTTGTGTTTTTAAGTCTAAGGTGTATCTCTTGTAGGCAGCATATAGACCAAAAGTGTTTTCTTAATCCATTCCACCACTTTCTGTCTCTTTATTAGTGCATTTAGTTCATTTACATTCAGCATAATTAGTGCTGTCATTTTGGTATCTTTTTTTGTGTGTTGTTGACAGTTTCTTTGTTCCACTTAATTTTCCGTGCTGAGTGGCCTTTCTTTATGTATTTTTTTTCCATCTTTTTCATTGTTGTTGATTTTGCATTTGCTGAGTCTTTATGTTTTCCTTGTTTTTTTTTTTTTTAATCTTGTTGTGTAGGATTCCTAGTTTCTTTTCTTGTTATCGTAATATTTACCCCTATGTTTCTAAGTGTAAACCAGTCTTTTATTTCTTTATATCACCTTGACTTTCTCTCACATGAAAGATCTTTGACTACATTTTTTAGTCCCTCTTTTTCATTTTAATGTTGTCATCTTTTACATAATGATTTGTCGGTTTCTCTATTTTCAGTGTTTTAGCTTTGACTTGTTTTAGTGATTTCCCTATCTGGGTTGATATCTGGTTGTTCCGTCCTTTATTCTAGTCTTGGCTTGTTAACTGATGTTATTGATTTTCTAACCCAAAGACTCCCTTTAGTATTTCTTGTAATTTGGGTTTGGTTTTTTTCAAATTCCCTAAGCTTCTGTTTATCTGGAAATGTCCTAATTTTGCCATCATATTTGAGAGACAGTTTTGTTGGATATATAATTCTTGGCTGGCAATTTTTTTTCCTTCAAGACTTTATATATCATCCCATTGCCTTCTTGCCTGCATGGTTTCTGCTGAGTAGTTCGAGCTTAGTCTTACTGCCTCTCCTTTGTAGGTAACTTTTTTTTTATCCCTCGTTGCTCTTAAAATTTTCTCTTCATCTTTGGTTTTGGCAAGTTTGATTATAATATGACTTGGTGACTTTCTTTTGTTATCTACCTTGTATGGGATTCAATGAGCATCTTGGATAAGTATCTTCTCGTCTCTCACAATACTGGGAAGTTTTCTGCCAACAAATTCTCAATAATTCTCTCTGTGTTTTCTGTTATTCCCTCCTGTTCTGGTACTCCAATCACTCATAGGTTATTCCTCTTGATAGAGTACCACATAATTCTTAGTGTTTCTTCATTTTTTTTTTAATTCTTTTACCTGATTTTTCCTCAAATATGTTGGTGTCAAGTGCTTTATCTTCAGTCTCACTAATTCTGACTTTCATTGCCTCAATTCTGCTCCTATGACTTTCTATTGAGTTGTTTAATTCTGAAGTTTTATAGTTAATCTTCTGGATTTCTGTTTGCTATCTCTATGGATTCTTGCAGCCTGTTAAATTTGTCATTATGCTGTTTTCTAATCTTCTTAAGTTCCTCTATTGCTTTGTCTGTGTGGTGCTTGGCTTGTTCTGTGTTTTGCCTCATCTCCTTCCTGATCTCTTAAAGAGTTCATATATTAATCTTTTGTATTCCACCTCTGGTAATTCCACGAAGTTCTCTTCACCTGGAAGATTTCTTGAATAATTTGTTTTGGGAGCTTACTGAAGCCATCATCGTTTGTCTCTTTACGTGATCTGATATTGACTGTTGTCTCCAAGCCATCCATAATTTATTATATTTATTCACTTTATGTTTGTTTACTGTGTCTTAGCTTCTTGTTTTGATATGTCCAAATAGGCTGCTCATATGAGCTAGTTTGATTACTCGTGCATTTGAAGCTCTAACCTCCTATCACCAGGTATGTTATACTAGGTATGTGAACCCAGGAGTCCGTTTACTTTTCTTTTGTGGATTCAGCTCAGGTGTCCAGGTAGTGGGTCACCAAATGTGTGGTTCAGGCTCTCGACTACAGTCCTAGATGGGCTGGGGTGATTGGTGTAGGCACAGGCAGCTGGCTGTGGTAGAGGGTCACGTGCTGAGCAAAGCAAGGTGCTGACAGCTGCTCCCGAGTGTCTGGGAGGAAAGCGTGTCCCTGTTCCCTACAGCACGTAAGTGGTCATGTTTTGCAACCAGAGTATGGGCGCCCATTGTTGTTGGCTGTAAGGACTGGGAGCCATCACTTATTCTTAGACCCCTGTTGCAGGTGGCTAGGTGGGGTGAGTGTAGCCACCAGTCCTCAGACCCCTGATGTGGGTAGGTGAAGACCCTGCTTAATAGGCAGAGCAGTGTCAAATGTCACAAACTTGCCGCAGCTGTTGAAATGGGCCCACACATGTCTCTGCAGGGGTGAAAAGCATTCAAAGCCTGTGGACCACCTATACCTGTGCCTAGGCAAGTATCTGTGCCTGCCCAGAGTTCTTTGCTTAGAGGAGCTGGCAGATTATTTTTTATTGTTTGTTAATTTGTTCCCTCTCCAAGGCCAGAATAGCTCAAGGCACATGGCAGGTCTTACTTCCGACCTAGGGGACACAGCAATCACTGAAGCCAGCTAGGACCCACTGCAGAGTGGGCAGGGGGCAAGTAAATGGGAGAAAGGTTTTCCCCAAAGGGGTGTTTTTTGATCTGAGCAGGTTAGATGCATGTACATATCTTTCACCAATTGAGTTCCACTTTTCACTGATTCTGGAGGCATGAGTGGACCCTCCACAGTTCAGTCTTTCCCGACATGAAAAACACATCCCGAATACCACAGCTTGCCTCAACACGCTTGTGCCAGTGGATCCAGCCTGTGGGTTGCTGGTTCTCGCAGGGTCAGGTCTGGCAACTCCTTGCTGCTTCTGAACCATCTCTCCCTCTCCCTGCCACTCAGTTCAATTCTCAGCTTTGCCTTTGATGTTCAGGGCTCCTAGATTGTCATATACAATCAATTCGCTTTTTTGGGGAGGGTCTTTGTTGTAAGAGGGACCACAGGAAAAGTCTGACTACTCCACCATCTTGGCCCCACCTCCCTTCCATCTTCTTCTGATGCTTCCTGCATTGTTCAGTATTTTGCACATAGAATCCTTCAATATTGCAACTCGAGGTTTGAATTTTTTCTTCAGTTCTTTCAGCTTGAGAAATGCCACGCATGTTCTTCTCTTTCGGCTTTCTATCTCCAGATCTTTGTACATTTCATTATAACACTTTACTTTGTCTTCTCAAGGTGACCTTTGAAATCTTCTGTTCGGCTGTTTAAAGTGATCATTTCTTCCTTTCATTTTAGCTATTCTACTTCCAAGAGCAAGTTTCAGAGTCTCTTCTGACCCATTTTGGTCTTTTCTTTCTTTCCTGGCTTTTTAATGACCTTTTGTTTTCTTTGTGTTTGATGTCCTTGATGTCACCCCACAACTCACCTGGTCTTTGGTCATTAGTGTTCAAAGAGTCAAATCTATTCTTGAGAAGTTCTCCAAATTCACATGGGATATACTCAAAGTTGTACTTTGGCTTTTGTGGACTTGTTTTAATCTCCTTCAGCTTCAACTTGAACTTGCATATGAGCAATTGATGGTCTGTTCTGTAGTCATTCCTGGCCTTATACTGACTGATGATATTGAGTTTCTCTCTTGTCTCTTTCCACAGATGTTGTCAACTTGATTACTGTGTATTCTATCCAGCGATGTCCATGTGTATAGTTGCCGCTTCTGTTGTTGAAAAAAGGTATTTGCAATGAGTAAGTCATTGGTTTTGCAAAATTCTATCTGTGATCCCCAGCATCTATCACCAAATCTTCGTTTTCAGCTTTCACATTCATATCACCAATAATTATCAATGCATCTTGCTTGCATGTTTGATCAGTTTCAGACTGCAGAATTTGGTAAAAATCTTCAGTTTCTTCATCTTTGGCTTTAGTGGTTGGTGTGTAAATTTGAATAGCAGTCATATTAACTGGTCTTCTTTGTAGGCGTATGGATATTATCTTATCACTGACAGCATTGTAGTAGTCCAGGAAAGATGCTGAAATCTTCTTTTTGACAACAAATGCAACACCATTCCTCTTCAGTTTGTCATTCCCGGAATAGTAGACCATATGATTGGCTGTTTCGGCATGGCCAATACCAGTCCATTTCAGCTCGCTAATGCCTAGATTATCAATCTTTATGTATTCCATTTCATTTTTGATGACTTCCAATTTTCCTAGATTCATACTTCATACATTTCACATTCTGATTATTAATGGAGGCTTGCAGCTGTTGCTGCTCATTTTGAGTGGTCCCACATCAGCAAATGAAGGTCCTGAAAGCTTGACTCCACCCACATCACTAAGGTCAGCTCTACTTTGAGGAGAAAGCTCTTCCCCAGTAGTATTTTGAGTGCCTTTCAACCCGAGGGGCTCATCTTCCAGCACAATACCAGACAATGTTCCACTGCTATTCACAAGGTTTTCACTGGCCAATTTTTTTTTAGAAGTAGATCATCCGTCCTTTTTCTTAGTCTGGAAGCTCCAGTGAAACCTGTTCACCATGGGTGACCCTGCTGGTATTTAAAATACCTGTGGCATAGCTTCCAGCATCACAGCAATATGCAAGCCACCACACTACGACAAACTGACAGATAAGTAGTGGTCCCTAAATTTAGACCACATCAAATTCCCGGGCAGGAACTTTCCTCCCACTATTCTCTGAGAGAGGATGGTGACCAGTGTAGATAGGCATATACCCTGTCCAGCATGAACTTTCTGGCATCAATGTTTGCTCTCCCAGTTACATTGAGGAAGGTTCCCCAATGGATGTGGTAGTTGGACTACAGTGAGGTGGGGCTAGAGGCAGGAACACCAGTTAGGAAGCAGTCAGGCTGTCAGCCCAGGACTCAGGAAACAAGAAGACAGCCCAGCCCATTAGCACTGAGGCATGATTTATGAGCAAATTTCCAATGGCTGAGAACAAGAAGGGTGTGCTCAGAGATGGAGGTCTCTCAGGGATTCTGCCAAAGGGAGAATGGGCCCACAGTCCTTCCATGAGGACAAGGCAAGGAGACAAGACTCTGTGAGTAAGGAGTGGAGGGAGAAGTTTCCCAGTGTCCTCTCCTTCACTTGTCCTGATTGGTGCCAGGCAGATTAGGCAGATAGAACCCTCTCCTCAGGCTGCCCCTGGTGGTCTCTACTCCATCAGCTCACTGGGCATTCCTTGGCTGACTGGAACAGGGAACCTGGGATTTGATCCTGCTGCTGTCTCTCCTCCATCCTCACCCCAACCTTCACTCTGAAAGCATTGTGTGCTCTCTCTTGCCTTCAGGCCTTTGCCTAAGCTGCTTCTCCCTTAGGAATGCTTTTCCTGTGAGGAATTCTCCACTTCTTCTTCCTCCACAGTGCAGCAACTGGAGCCCCAGCTGAGTGAGCGGCTCACTCCTTTTACTCCCACACAGCTATAGGGCTGTATGCCTCGCCTTGGGTTGTCACTTCTATCCCCATGCAGTCTGTCTGTCTCCCAGGATGAGCTCTGAGCTCTTCAGGGCCAGAGGCTATGTCTCATTCATACTATGACCCGCACAGTGCCCAGCACAGTGTAAAGCCACATCACGTGCTTAAGAAGTGAGGACAGAGAAGGCTGAAAGGAGGGGGCGGGGTGGCAGTTTCCTGCTGCTTTCTGTGGAGCTAAACTGTCCAATCCAGTAGCCACTCGCATATGGGGCTACTTAAATTTAACTTATTTAAATTAAATCAAATCTCCAGTTCCTTAGTCATATTAACTACGTTTCAAGGGCTCAATAGTCACATGTGGCTAGTGGTTACCAACTGGACATTGTAAATATAGAACATTTTCTTCATTGCAGAAAATTCTAGTGGACAGTGCCATTCGTGAAACTTAAACCATCGCTGCAGCTCTAAGGGAGAGCAGACCACTCTACACACTCCGTGCTCTCCAGTCTAGCACCTTGCACAAAACCAAGCACATCTTCCTTTTTCATCTCTCTTCTTTCTTTCCACCTATCTTCTCCACCCCTCTCCTTTCTCCGTCCCTCCGTAGGATCAGGAGAATAATTCTGAAGCCCTTCATGTGCAAGGGTCCGCAGTGTTCACAAGCCTTTTTATAGTCTTCGTATCTCAGACTCTACACTCAAGTCCTAAAAGGCATGCGTTATAATTTTCATTTTACATGTGAGGAAACCAAGTCTCAGAAAAATGAAGACACTTTCCCAATGTTACCCAGCTGCAAATTTTGGAGGCTAAATCAGACCTAAGTTTAGACTCCAGGCCCTTCTTTTTCCCCAGTGCCATATTGCCTCCCACTACAGGGTCATCTATCGTAATTCTACCTGCTATTTAGTGCACTAATCCCTTCAACAACAACCCTTTCAAGGGTTTATCCAGCTTTTGTTTAAATACTCCCCATGAAGTGAACTTCACTACCACTTCCTGAAGCAGTGCAATCCATCTTTGTATAGCTCTACTATAAAATTCTTGCTTATGATGAATCAAAATCAGTCTTCTTATAATCCCCCACCCTGGAACCTAAGAAATCATGTGATAATCCCCCACCCTGGAACCTAAGAAATCATGTGATACAGCCACAAAAATGTCTTCCATTACATCAAAGCCAGCTAGATTCCAGCCCCAGCTCACACCTCCACTTAAAGCAACCCTTTTTGCCCTTGGTTATTTAAAATCCAGCCTCCCTCCTGTGGATCTTCCCCACTGGCTTTGCCCCCTGGGGCTCCCACAGACAGAAGTGGTGACCATGCCCCCAAATTTGCTTTTGTCCTAGCTGTGGCCTCAACAAGCCATCAGAGACATGATACTGTCCCATTAGCGCAGAAGCCTCTTTATTCCATGGACCCCTCAAGAGGCCAAAATCATTTCAATAATAATCACCACTGCCATGTGTTCACCATGTGCCTTATTAAGTGCTCTGCTTATATTTGATCTCCAATAACCCTGCAAGGTGGTCGTTATTATTCCCATTTCAGAGACAAATAAGCTGCATATATACATGCCTGTTACACCAGGTAAGAAGATAGTTGCAGGTATCTGGAGAATAGATACAACCAGAGACAATTTTGGTTTGAGCCTGGGTCAGTCCCAGGACACAAGGCTCCAGGGAGAGTGGAGGAGTTTAGAAGTATATAGAATCTGATTATGAGCACAGTCCTTGAGTTAAGTCTAAGGTAAACTGCAGTCATTTACCAGCTGTGTAACCTTGAACAAGTCCCTTCGCCTCTCTGAGCCTCCATTTCTTCATATGTAAAATAGAGTTAGTACAGAGTATGGAGCTCAGAGAGTTAAGGTGAGGAGACAATGAATATTTTAGCTCTGTGCATGGTGCTTAGAAAGTGCGCAGCAACAAGAGCTAATACTGATACATCGGTAGTATCATGGAGAGACCAAACTGAGGCACAATGGCTTCCTGCACCCCCACATTGCTCCCCGAACACTCTTGATATCTGAGATGAGTTCAGATGTACTAAGTAGTGGGGAGGGGGGAGAGAGTGAGGAGCTGTGAGGGGCAGGGGCTGCCCCTGTGGGCCGCCAGGCATTACGTACAGCTTTCTACAGAAAAGAGAGAAGGGAATGGAGGAAACAAGGAGAGAGAAGTGGGGAGACAGAAAGGAAGAAGAAACTAAAAATGAAGACACCTCACTCTTGAGGAAAACGTGGCTTTGGGCAAGTTATTTTCCTCTCTGAGCCTCCATGCTCAACTTTATCAAACGGGGTAATAGCTCCTCACTTGGTGAGGGTGAGGTGAGGCGCTGTATGCGCAAGCCCTGGTCAGGTGTAGCCTGCAGGGGTGCTCGGTGAAGGTCCGTCTGCTTCTGGAGCAGCTGAGCAGCTCTTGTGGTGAGTTCTGGGCATCATGGCAGTGGCAGTCAGTCAAACAACAGAATACCTACAGTTTCTGGAGCACCTGCTGTGGGGCAATCCTGACGCGACCCTGGAGGAGGTTCCCTATCCTCAGTTTACAGGTGAAGAAACTGGCAGTTCAGTAGGGCTTACATGCCCACAGTCACTCAGTAAACCAGTTCTGTCCAGAGCCTAAGTTTCTTTCCTGACAACAAGCTGTGAAGACCTGTGAGCCAAGCCCTGGGTGCGGGAGTCTTTCAGCACATCTTCCGGCATAGGGGTCACCTCCACACACAGGGACCGCTCCCACTGTGTGTAATGGAGGGGCATTGGGCCACCATCCAGAGCCCTGAGTTCTAGTCCCCTCTCTGCTACAAAACAGCTGTGTAGCCTATGGCTAGTCCTTTCCCCTCCTAGGACTCCTGGGGTTTTCAGACTCTAACACTTGGAGATTGTGCAGACAGTAAAAATAAAAAGCTAGCAGAAAATCAGAGAAGCAAAATTTCTTAAATGGGAACAGAGTTCATTGTGTTCCTCCACCCTTAATAACCACTAATTAGTTAATTCCCCTGGCAGCAGGGTCAGTTATTGGGTATTATTATCCCCAATTTACAAGCAGGAGGTTGAACAGGCTCCAGGCAGGGATGGGATCAGTGAAAACAGCGCAGATGCTACAAATTGCTTCAGGATTGGGGAAGAGGGTGGTAGAAGGGAGACGGAGGCCTCAAGGGGGAGAGCCACACAGGAATTTGTTCCTGATCCTCATGGAGTTGAAGTCCCTTCAAGGGCATCTGAACCAGTGCTTCCGTGCACAGATGGGCAAACCAAGGCCCAGAGACTGGGAGATTCTGGCCCAAGGTCACACAGCCAGAATTGCAGATCAGGAGCACATGGTGCCGTGGCTGCTCTGCTGGGGGAGGGGGCTGGCTCCTGAAAGCTGGGCTCCCTCTGTGGCCCTCCCTGAATTCCTGGAGAAAGCAGCCAGCTGTAAGCCCCTGGGGATTATGTGTGTACTAATGGCCTGTGACAAAGGCAGCAGGATAAGCTCCTTGCTTTGCAGACTAAACAAGGCGCAAGAAGCCAAGTCAAACAAAAGCTGAGGTTTTCTGTTGGCCCGGCTGGTGGGCTAAAAGCTACTCAGCCTCGTGGGGGGCGAGGCCCGGAACCACCTCCCGGAATCCACTCTGGTGGCCTTTCTGCCTTTTGCCACTGAAGACTGGACGGAAACACATCCATGGCACATCTCTTCACGTCATGGCCACGCCTGCTTTGCAGTGTAAAATGTGCTTTACCACACTGCCCCTGGACAGGACACTGAGGGGCAAAGAGGGAAGGAAGACGCTTGTTCAGTCATATGGCAAGTCAGGCAGGACACTGAGACCCAAGGCCTCCTGCTTCCCCAGTCTACCACCGCCTTCCAATTATTCATTAAATTACTGCTGAGTGACACGTGAACACTGGGACAGAGGGAAATGTAACACTGGGATTTCTATCTGAAGTATTTTCCTGCCTAATGTCTCATCTGAGTCCATAAGCACAGGCTTTGGCAGCAGACAGGTCTGGGTTCAAGTCCCACTTCTTCTTTCTAGCCAGTCCCAAGACTTTGGCAAATGAGTTCACCTTTCTGAGCCTCAGATGCTTATCTCTGAAATGGAAGAAATAACAGTAACCCCCTCTTAGGGTTATTAGAATGATTAAATGAGTTAATGGATGCAAAGACTTTTGCTCCACGGTTGGTATTCAGTAAGCACTCAATTACTGTTGCTGCTATTAGCAACTCTGGCACTAACTGGCTGGATGGCCCTGGGTAAGGCTGAGGGTAATGTCCTCCACCTGATCTAAGTCTCACATTTTTCTCTCTCAAATGAGATGTCACCAAGACTTCTAACTCCAGAGCTCTGTGGTCTCCACCAACTTGTGCCAACTGAGACGACGGACCCCAGAAGCAAGGAATGAAGGTGGGAGCCTCAGTCAATTTCCTGTTTCCCTTTCTAGACCTGGCTGCTTGCCCCACCCCCAGCCACACACCTGCTCCAGGATGTCCTGGGTGTGAGTCCCCACTGCAGCCAGTCTGTCCATTTCCAGAACTGCTGCTGAGTCGTCCCTGGTGCCCTTCCAAAGATTTGCACAGGATTACAAATTATGAGACTTTTGACCTTAGGGAGAATTTGGAGATTAGGGCTGAGGATGAGGGTCAGGAAGATTTGGGGGCTGTGAGGCGAAAATAGCATTCCTCTCTTACCTGGGGGTAGTGTCTGAAAGGTATAAAAACGAACAAACAAAAAACCCAAACCCGTTGCTGTTGAGTCAATTCCCACTCATAGTTAGTTACCCTAGAAGACAGAGTAGAACTGCCCCATAGGGTTTCCAAGGCTGTAATCTTTATGGAAGCAAACTGCCACGTCTTTCTCCCGTGGAGCAGCTGGTGGGTTCAAACTGCCAAACTTTTGGTTAGCAGCTGAGCGCTTAACCACTGCACCACCAAGGCTCCTCCCTAAGGGTGTAGAGAGAGAAATCCTCCCTGCATTGCCTCAGGGAAAAACCGCTGGAGACACAAACACCCTCCTATCTCCAGAGAATTTACGGTCTCCAACAACCCCTTAGTCATATGACACAAGAAGCCCTCATGACAGCCCAAATTGTGCAGGAATTTTTCTGGTCCTTTCTGAACACAGCACCCTTCATATATTTTAGAACACCATTCTGAAAAAAAAAAACAAAACTGACAATGATTTGGTTTCAGGCCTGCAGCCATTTCTCACTCCTTTCTTGCTGGTTCCCAGCATGAGCAAGAAGGGATCTGCCTGGTGGGGATTAATGCATAGAATTCTCTCCCAGCCAGCGAGGTGGCAACAGGACTCGTGAGGAGATTACCTACCAGCCCCTGCTTACCTGTCTCTGTGTCAAGTTTAAGCCCCTGGAGGGTTGTGTGTAACACTCTTTACGAATCTTGAAAAATAGAGACCCTATAGCTGGGATTACAGGGTGTGGAGGCATTCTCGCCTTTCACATTGAGGCTTCGGATGCCTGCCAACTTCACTGAATCTGCCAGTTGCTGAGCCCTGCTTTACACAGAAGAAATTGATTCCAACCTGATTAAAATTAGTCACATCCCTCCACCTGGAGCAAAGGAGAATGAAGAACACCAAGGTCACACGACAACTAAGAGCCCAAGAGACAGAAAGGGCCACATGAAACAGAGACCTACATCATCCTGAAACCAGAACTAGTTGGTGCCCAGCCACAACCGATGACTGCCCTGACAGGGAGCACAACAGAGAACCCCTGAGGGAGCAGGAGATCAGTGGGATGCAGACCTCAAATTCTCATAAAAAGACCATACTTAATGGTCTGACTGAGACTGGAGGAATCCCGGCGGCCATGGTCCCCAAACCTTCTGTTGGCCCAGGACAGGAACCATCCCCGAAGACAACTCATCACACATGACTGGACAGTGGGTGGGAGACAGATGCTGATGAAGAGTGAGCTAATTATATCAGGTGGACACTTGAGATTGTGTTGGCATCTCCTGTCTGGAGGGAGGATGGGAGGATAGAGAGAGTGGGAAGCTGGCAAAATTGTCACAAAAGGAGAGACTGGAAGGGTTGACTCATTAGGGGGAGAGCAAGTGGGAGTACGGAGTAAGATGTATGTAAACTTATATGTGACAAACTGACTTGATTTGTAAACGTTCACTTGAAGCTCAATGAAAGTTAATAAAAAAAAAAAATTAGTCACATCCCTGAAGCCCTTTATCTTTGGAACACATCCTGGCACTGACCAATTTGGATTCAAAGGAGTGTTTCCAGACACAGGTATAGTTAGGAAAACGATGGATTCATGTTAAAGGCTCTGCTCTTCCAGACACTTGCTGTATGACCTTAACCAAAAAACCAAACCCAGTGCCGTCGAGTCGATTCCGATTCATAGTGACCCTACAGCACAGAGTAGAACTGCCCCATAGTTTCCAAGGAGCGCCTGGTGGATTCGAACTGCCGACCCTTTGGTTAGCAGCCGTAGGTCTTAACCACTATGCCACCAGGGTTTCCTGTATGACCTTAGGCAGGTCATTTTCCCTCTTTGGGCTTTGGTTTCCTAACCTGTTACCAACAGATAATAACCCCTGTCCATGCCTATTGTTCATGGTTAGGTAAAGGTGCTTTCTGAAATACGTATCATGGCACAAATTTAAGTGCTTATCACTGTCTTCTGGGAAAAAAAATGCTGAGAGCAATGTCTTCCAGGTCTCAGTCCATGGTGGAAATGTGGGGTAGCAATCAGATGGTTGTTATTGTGAAGAACAGGCTGGTCTTTATTCTGAGTTATGTATTTCCTACTTATTTTCTTTTTGGTTGTTAAGATTTTTTTTTTTTTTAATAAAATGACAGTAAACCATAGTTTTTTTTTTGCTAGTTTCTTTGCCCTGACCTGGTAAATGAAAAATCACCAATGCTGTGTAGAGTCCCCCCAGTTTGACTTGAAATATTGGCTAGTCTAAAAGTCTATGAACCATTGGCTTAATGGGCCAAGATCGTACCTGCTAAACTGTTTTTATTGGCAGGGAAGTGGCTAAGCTGTAGCATCTCAGAACTGCTGCAACCATGGGGACCCCAACCAGAAGAGCCTCCTTCCAGTCAGAAGAGAGTGTATGGTTCCCTCCCTCCACCATTTACCTGAAAGCTGCAGGCTCAGAGCACAGGAGCAGGGAAGCTGTCTGTACTCACACTGAAGGTCCGAGCACTTGGGAGAGCACAGCAACAGGCAGAAGTCAGTGCTGCCTAAAAGTAAAGCCATTCTTGGAGTAGGAAGTATTTCTGGCAGACGCTTTGTAGCGTGTAATGCCATCACAGTGGGAGGGAGAGAGACTTCTAATTCTCCTCTCTTCTCTCTTCTACCTTTCTAGACCTCCCATCAGTCTGAAATTGTTTCTCCTAAGTTGACCCTCAGTTTTTTTTATGTTTTTTTTTTTTTTTAACCTATTTTCCACTTCAGAGCGTTTCTATGTACAACATCATGCCTAACCCAGCCAGGGCAGGCTCCCCTCTTTTCATAAATCATTTTATACTCCCTTGGAAGGGTCTCTAGGGAAGAGAAGATTCAATATTCTTTCAGTGTCTTCTCTGAGTTTCACAGGCTTTCCTGAAAACTGCAAGTAAACAAAAATATTTTTGGTCCTGAAAAAAAGAAGCAAATGTTTTAGGAAATGTGCAATTTCCAAGAGGCAACATAGTGCAGTGGTTAGAGAATGGACTAGTTTCCTCATCTGTAAAATGGGGATAATAGTAGTTTTTTTTTTTTAACTCATAGATTTGTTGTGAGGATTAAATATACTAAAACACATGAAACATTTAGAACAGGGGTTGGCATATAGTATCAATATATAGTATCTGTTATTATTATAGGCATTTTGTGTTTTAATAAAATAAGTTTGCCTCAAAATCTAGATAAATTCCATCCCAAGGTGTGAAAGGAAGTTGTAAACTATAATCTCAAAAGTACTCCCTGTAATCTGATTACTCACAGAGAAAAGGAGAGGTAGAAAAAAGCAGAGTGGTGTGAAATGTCTTGATTTTCAAAACAGCAAAAGAAAGTAGGTCTTTAAAAGTACATTGATCTTCCCATCACCATAGGCATACACTCACTACTTCCCAAAGAATGACTCCCTGTCTTCCACTTTCCCCCCACCCAGGAACCAATAACCATTGGTCTCTATATATTTACCTGTTCTTGTCATCTGCTGTAAGTTAGGTCCTTGTCCTTTTGTGATTGACTTATTTCACTCAGCGTAATGCCTTCGAGGTTCATCCATCAGGACTTTATTTCTCTTTATGGCTGAGTAGTATTCCATTGCATGTATGTACCATATTTTGTTTATCCATTCATCTGTTGATGGGCACTTAGGTTATTTCTACCTATTTGCTATTGTGAATAGCTGCAGTGAAAATGGGTGCACATATGTCTGTCCAAATTGCTATTTTAGGTTCCTATTGATCAAGTACTTGATAGATGAATCCTGATCAAATGGGGGAAAATGTGGAGTAGAATTTCAGTTTTCTTATAGAATCTAAACTTACTGGGCTTGTTGACTGGAGGAACCCCTGCATCTGTTTCCCTGGAAAAAAGTCTTCAAACCTTGAATGAAAACTATATCCTGAAGTCACCTTTAAACTATAGCTTAGTTGAATTAGTAAAGAATGTTTGCCTTGAGCATTGTGCTCTTTTAGAGAATTATCTACATGAGATCAAATTGACAACAGGAACTCTAAAGCACAGATAAGTAGTTTAGGGGACATAAGTCTAAGTCAATGGTGGTGAAATAATATGAGTAAAGATAGCAAGAATGGTGACAAAACATGAAGAATGTGACCAATGTCACTGAACTATACATACAGAAATTGTCAAATGGATGCATATTCTGCTGTGTATATTTTCACCGAAAATGAAATAAACATATTTTTTAAAAAGATCAATTAAAAAAAAAAGCCTGCACTGATCTTATCAACAATGAAATCTCTTAGAAAGTAAAACAAAATGCCAAAGAGATGGAAAATAGTGGAGAACATGTAACAAAATTAGAATATTGATTCAGGAGAGTTGACTAATTGTTAATTCCAGGGAGAGAGAAAAGAGAGAATGGAAAATTATTTTTAAAAACAATATATTTCTCCATAACTGGAGGACATAAGTGTCCACAATGAAAGAATTCTTGAAAATAAGCTCTATGAATTAAAAAAAGATCCACACCAGGCAATCGCTGCAAAATTTTAGAACACTCGTGATAGAGAAAAGATCCTATAAGCTTCCAAAGCACAAAAACAGGCCACATACAAATCATCAGCAACCAAAATTACTGAAGACTTTTTTCTCAAAAGTAACACTAGAAATCAGGAGACAATGGAACAATGTCTTCAAATTTCTAAAGAAGACTATTTTTCTAGTCTAGAATTCATTGTCCAAGCAAACTACCAATCAAGTATGAGAATAGAATAAAAACATTTTTATGCAAGTGACAAAATATGTACTTCCTATCAGAGCTGAGTCAAGTCACATCAGAGGCTGAGGCAAAAGAAAATCAGTTACACTAAGCCTGTCTTTATTTTAAATTCTGATGCTTTATTCATCATGGATATTTTTTAATTAATTTTCTTAATATTACATTAAAATGTTTTTATCTTGATTACTGAGTGTTTGGTGTCCCCTTAAATTTTATGCTCAAGGCAAGTGCCTCATTTGCTTCACTAAACCCCAGTCTCATTTCCCACAATCTTTCTCAGGAAATTACTAAAATAAGTGCTCCATCAAAACAAAGGAGAAAACTAAGAAAGAGGAAGGCATGAATATAGGAAGCAGGGCATGCAACACAGGAGAAAGACGAAGGGAATCCCTGGAATGTTGGTAAAGGGTGATCCTAGGGTGATGGCTGTGCATGGGTCACAGAGGCCAAAAGATCTAGATTGGAGAAAGTCAGAAGACTCCAGGAGAGACTTCTTAAAGAAAACGAAACTTTCATCTTCCACAATGGTAAATCTTAAACTTGAAAAATTGGATAGTAGCAATTTAAACATGTTATTTAGAGATATGGAGTGAAAATACAAAAGAATTTAGCCAAAGAGTTAAAAAAAAAAAAAAGGTTGTCTTGCAGGAAGGAGAAATGGGAGAAGGAAAACAAGAGGGCTGCTCTTTTTTGGTACCAAATCTCATAGTGCTATTTGACTCTTTAAACTACGTGTATGTACAGCTTTGGTAAAAACAAAAACTTTTTTAAACTGATGTGTTGATAGGTGTTTTACAGGTTAGTTGTGACTAACAGGTACACTGAAACTAACAGGTAAGCTGAAACATTTGGGAATAATAAGGGAAAAAAAGTACAGAGAAAAAAAATCAAATTAAAAAAATCAAAGTGACTACTAACTCCAGGAAAAACAAAAAGAAGTAAAAGAGAAATATAGTATAATACTTAGCATTGAACAATATTTATAGCCATATTAATGTACACATTGAATATTGATTACACCAAAAATTAGTACAGTGAGAGAATGGAGGGAAAGTTAAAAAAGATTAATTAAAAGGGCTAAATCCTCTTCTGTAATAATAGGAAATCAACATATAATGCCTAAAATTGATAAATCAAGAAACAAAAGTATGTTGTTTAGAAATGCAGATAAAAGTATCAGAAGAAATAGCTGAAAGAGTAGGAAGTAATTATCTGGGGGAGCTGCCATGAGGAGTAAGAATGAATAAGAGAGTTAATTTTTATTATAAGTAAGACCTTTAGTATTATTTAACTTTTCAATATATGTACATGTATTTCTTGGATTAAACTGAAAATTAATTTAAAAATAAAACTAGAATCACATGACAGCTACAAGGAGGCTAATTTGGACTCCAAATAAGGAAGTACTTTCCAATACCTGGAGTTTTCCAACAGTGGAACTGGCTGCCCCTACAGATAGTGAGTTCCCTGTCATCAGAAGTATTTAAACAGAAACAATTTGTTCAGCTGTCAGAAATAAGGTAGAGGGCTCCAGCTTTGACCGGGAGGTTACACTAAATGATTTTTCTGACCCGTTTCACCTCCAAGACCCCTTACATTCTACACATCTGTGAAGGCTGCAATGTTATTGTCATTTACCTCCTAAGTAATATATCTTTGCATTTAATAAGCACCTTTTTTGTACCTATTTTTTTTCTTGCACTGCACCAGGTACTGGGTCCTAGGTCAGGGAAACCAAAATAGGTATACTATAGTGTCTGCCTATATAACAGTCATTGAAGTTCAGTGCTGGAAAGCCCCTCAGTATTTGGCTGATGGAGCCCCTCATTATACGGAGAAGGAAACTGAGGTCCTGAGAGGGCCAGCAACTTGCACAATGCCACCCAGCATTTGTGGCAGAGTCAGGCTCACATCCAGGCCTCTTGATTCCTATGCCAGTACTCTTTCTGTCACAATGCCTTCTCTGAGAAGCGTTGTCTTAAAAAACAACAAAAATGAAGCTTCTTCACAGTATTTTAATGATCTCAAGTTGACATCATTACAAAACAAAATTTATTTATTTATTTTTTTACTGTAACAAGGTTTGGCTTCTTGGATATCTGCTTCAGAAGGGCATGCAGTGAGCCTGCTAGACACACTCAGTCAAAATTCAGTGAACCCAAACCTCCAAGTCATTCACCAGAAAGAGCTAAACCAACAGAAATGAAACTAACTGGCATTGCTTTGTCTCACCATCTTGTGAGATGCGTGAGAATTCTTAGGTAGAGAGTTAGCCTATGGGTAAAACCCCAAATCATTTTGTGGAGTTTGTTATTGTTCCAATAGCTAGAAGACAGCCAACATCTGCATGTACCAACATCTCTGTGTAGTATCACTTCCTGGATCCTCGTTGCTTGATTTGGTTGTCCTGTCTTTGCCACCTTGAAAAAAGTACCATAATCTTGCTGAGCTTCAATTTCCTCATCCTCTTTTCGAAACTAAGAGTCATGATGGGTGTTAAACTAAACCACTGGTTCTGAGCCAGGGGCTATTTTGCCTACTATGCCTGCAGGGGACATTTGGCAACATCTGGAAACATTTTTGGTTGTCACCACTGAGATGGTGACATCCATTACTGTCATCTAATGTGTAGACGCTGGGGACGCTGCAAAACATCCTACAATGCACAGGGCAACCCCCAACACACACACACACACAGAATAATCCAGTCCAAAATGTCGATAGTGCTGCTGTTGAGAAATCCTAGGCTGGAATCTTTGTCTGCAAGTGACAGGAACTAAATTCCAACTTGTTTGATTTAAATAAAAAAAAAAAAAAGAGAGAGAGGGGTGGTTATTGGAAAGATATTATCATTGCTTAACAAAAGAGCTGGGAAAAAAAATCCCTCAGGAAGGATATGCCTTGGTGAGTAGAATGAGTGAATTCAATCCCCATCTGTTCCACCTGGATTATTTCTCCCCGTCTCTGTTTTTCTTTCTTTCCCATGTGACACAGTACTAGCCACCCAAGCTCTGAGTTCATATCCTCACAGCTCTTCAAATAGACAGGAAATGTCCTTTTCTTTCCCAGTTTCACTATGACAAATTCAGGGAAGAACCTCTGATTGGTCCATGTCTTAGTTATCTAGTGCTGCTGTAACAGAAATACCACAAGTGGGTGGCTTTAACAAATTTATTTTCTCACAGTTTAAGAAGCTAGAAGTCCGAATTAAGGGTGCTGGCTCTAAGGGAAGGGCTCTGTCGGCTCTGGAGGAAGGTACTTGTCTCTTTGGGCTTCTGCACCTCTCCCTCTCTTTCTTCTCTTCATATGGCTTGGCATTTCTCTTCTCCCATCTCTGCTTCTTTCACTTGCTCGTTTAATCTCTTTTATATCTCTAAAGAGATTAATTTAAGACACCCCCTACACTAATCCTGTCTCAGTAACATAACAAAAACAACCCATTCCCAAATGGGATCATAACCACACGCACGTTGTTATTGTTTAGTGCTGCCAAGTTTGTTCCAACCCATAGTGACCCTATGGGCAACAGAAGGAAATAGTTACCAGTGAGCCCTCCTCACAATGGTTGATATGTTTGAGCTCATTGTTGCAGCCACTGTGTCAATCCACCTAGTCAAGGCTGTTTCTCTTTTTCACTGACCCTCTACATTATCAAGCATGATGTCCTTCTCCAGGGACTGGTCCCTCCTGATAACATGTCGAAAGTATGTGAGACGAAGTCTTGCCATCCATAGGCATAGAGATTAGGATTTGCAACATCTATTTTTGAGGGACACAATTCAATCCATAACATTTCACCCTTTGGCCCCCCAAGATTCATGTGCTTACCACATGCAAAGCACATTCACCCCATCACATCATTCCAAAAGTCTTAAATCAACTCCAAGACCAAAATCTCATCTTCTGAATCATCTAAATCAAATACGGGTGAGACATTAGGAATATTCCATCCTGGGACAAAATTCCTTTTCATCTGGGAACCTATGAAATCTAGAATACAGGTTATCTGCTTCCAAAATACAATGGCAGAACAGGAACAAGGTAGACATTTTCATTACAAATGGGAGAAATTGGAGGGTAAAGAGGGATAACAGGCACCAAGCAAGTCCAAAGCCCAGCAAAACTATTTACATTAGCTCTTAAGGCTTGAAAATAATTCTCTGTTCTCTGAGACCATCTGGGCAATGGCCCTGCCCTCCAGATTCTGGGTGTTGGCCACTCTCCCTGGATTCTAAGTGGAGGCCCTTCAGCCCTGGGCTTCAGCTCTGCCTTGCAGGCCACTGGGAAGGCAACTCTGCTCCCTTGGCTTTAGGCAGCCCCATTCTCTTAGTACATCAGAGTGGTGACCAACTCCTTTGGCCCCAAAAATCCCCATTCTTCTGTCCCTGGGACATGGCAGCCCCATCTCCTCAGCTTTAGGCAGTGGCCCCATTCTCCTGGCCAAACTGAACAGCAAACCCACACTGTTCAACTGAGTTGGTGAAGATCTGACTCTTTGAAACCTAGGAAGCTGTAGCTCTACCGTTTGACATCCCAGAGGCCCTGGCCCCACCCTTTGAGACTCCAGAGGCTGTGGCCTCACCCGTTGAGACCAGGGCAGGTCTGCTTCCTGTTCTCCTTCCAACAGTCCTGCTGATCTCTGAGCTGCTCCAGGGATGGTCCTTTTCTTGTCTTGGAGGACAACAGATGTAGCTCCTTTGGCCTGTTCCTGCCTACAGAATTCCAAGAGGCAGACAGCCTTCTTTCCTTTTGATCTTTCTCTGTCTGCTTCAGTCTAAGCTGATGGGTTTTCTGCTGTGGTAGTTGGTTAGATCCATCAGTCACAGGCTTTATCTCTTTTACAAAAGATTGTGTACCCATGTCCTTAGTGAGAATTCTAGGACATGTGTCCTTAGTTTGTATAACAGAATTTTCCAAATCTTTCAGTTCTGTGTTCATTTTGCACAGTTTATTTTTAAGTCCATATCTTCCCTCTCTCATTTTACTGTAAGTGGCAAGAGAAACCACACGGTCCCTTTAAGATCTTGCTTATAAATCTCATCAGCCAGATATCCAAGTTTATCACTTACAGTTCTACCTTCCAACAAACATTTGAACATAGTTTAGGCAAGTTCTTTGCCACTGCATAAAAAGCATGAACCTTCCTCCACTGTCCAATCACACGTTCATCATTTTCTTTTAAAGCCTCACTGGAAGTACATTTAACGTCCACATTTCTAGCAACATTCTGTTGCTGGTTCCATATGTATTCTCTAAGATGACAGAGACTTTCTCTATAACTCTCCTCAATTCCTTCTAAGCCCTCACCAGAATTGTCTTTGACATCCATAATTCTACCAACAGTTTCTTCAAGGCAATCTAGGGTTTTACTATTAGGCATCTTAAAACTCTTCCAGCCTCCACTCATTACCCAATTCCAAAGCCACTTCCACATTTTAGGTGTTTGTTAGAGCAGCACCCCCACTTCTTGGTATCAAATTCTGTCTTAGTCATCTAGTACTGCTATAACAAAAATGCCATAATTGGGTGGCTTTAACAAACAGAAATTTGTTTTCTCACAGTTCAGCAGGCTAGAAGTCTGAATTCAGGGCACCAGCTCTAGCGGAAGGCTTTCTCTCTGTGTCAGCTCTAAAGAAACTTCCTTGTCTCTTTGAGCTTCTGCTCCTGGGCGATCTTCATGTGCCTTGGCATCTCTCTTCCCCCATCTTTGCTTTTTTCCACTTGCTTATTTAATCTTTTATATCTCAAAAAAGGTTGACTTAAGACACACCCTACACTAATCCTTTCTCATTAACGTAACAAAGACAATCCATTCCCAAATGGGATTTTAACCACAGGCATAGAGGCTAGGATTTACAACATGTATTTTGGGGGGACACAATTCAATCCATAAGAGTCTGCCTTGGGTTTCATGCTCAGTTCTGAACCAATGATTAAGGCCAGACAGAGTGAAGTACTATACAGTGATTGACCTAGCTTGGGACTCATGCTCACCCCTATGGCCAGAAGGATAGAATCTATTTCCTGAAGTGAGGGAAGAAGTTCTGGACAAAAACGATATGGAATAATAGGGTATTGGATATAAGGGTCAAACATCTGGGTGCTATTCCTGGCTCTGCCTCTAACTTGCAGTGTGACTGTGAGCAAGTGTCTTCCCTTCTCTGGACCCCAGTTTCTTACCTGTACAATGAAAAGGAAGACCAGAGGTCAAATGGCTTTTCCATCTCTAACATTTGATAACTTTTGGTTGGTTGTTAAGTGCTATTCATTACCCTAACAATGACAACATTTGAAAATATTTGCTAAATCCACTCAGACTACTGGTTCCAGGATATAATATTTTCAATCACATCATACGCATGTGAAAGCTGGACAACGAATAAGGAAGACCGAAGAAGAACTGATGCTTTTGAATTACGGTGTTGGCAAAGAGTACTGAATATCCCATGGACTGCCAAAAGAACAAACAAATCTGTCTTGGAAGAAGTACAACCAGAATGCTCCTTAGAAGCAAGGATGGCAAGGCTGTGTCTTACGCACTTTGGACATGTTGTCAGGAGGGATCAGTCCCTAGAGAAGGACATCATGCTTGGTACAGTGCAGTGTCAGCAGAAAAGAGGAAGACCCTCAATAAGGTGGATTGACACAGTGGCTGCAACAATGGGCTCGAGCATAACAACGATTGGAAAGATGGCACAGGACCGGGCAGTGTTTCGTTCTGTTGTGCATAGGGTCGCTATAAGCTGGAACCGACTCAATGGCACCAAACAACAACAATGGAAAAATATAGACAACTTTTTAATGATAATGAAAACAGCATCAACTAAAATGCTATAGAATCTACTCGTATTTCCAAAATGGTCCATGTATTTCTTTGTGTTTCTCAATTCAGACACCCCAAAGCCAATTATACGTTGTTTTTTTTTTTTTAATGAATTATTAGTGATAAATTCAAGGAAAATTGAATAAATGAATAAAGTCTGCTTTCAACTTGGTATACAAGTTTTATCTTAAGCCATACTGTGAAACGTATATAATCAAAACAAATAGATGATGTAGGGAAATCCCCAACAATATGGAAGATAAAGCAAAGATTTCAATGTCACCTACCATTCATTCATCTGACAAATATTTCCTGAGTACTCACTATGTGCCAGGCACTATTCGGTGATCCTAGAATTCATCAGTAAATAAAACACAGGTCCCTCCCCTGTGGAGCTTACATTCTAAGTGGATGCAGTTACATCCTAGTGATTGAAAAATAATTTCTTGAGTCCTAGTCCAACATCAGGAGAAAGTCAATACCTCTCAGCCCTTGCCAACCTTTCCATCCCCAAGAGAAATCCCGCTTACATACTCCAAATCCCACCAAACAGAACTTCTGGCTTGCCAACTCCAGGAATCACTAGTTCCTTACACCTCTTCTACTTGGAACCCTTTTGCCTTCTTCTCACATTTGTGTCCCCTCCTCTGGGAAGCCTCCTCTGATAGCTCTTCCCTCCTACCCTGTAGATTTAGCCCTTCCCTCCTCTCTGCTTCCAGAACCTCCTACGGTTGTATACCACACAGCATCTCTCGCTTTAAATTGAGATTATTTATGTCACTGCTTCCCTCATTGGACTGCAGGTTTTTTTTTATGGAAAGGAGGGAGTTTTATTTACCTGAAGGTTTTCAGAGCTTAACATTTAACACACACACACTCACACACCCCAAACCTGCTCTTCCTCCTCTGCTCCTCTTCTCAGCGAGTGGCACCCATATTCGCCCAGCTGCTCAAGTCAGAAACCTGGGCATCATCCTCAGTGAATCCCTGTCCCTCACCTCCCACATGCAACCAGTCCCAAGGCTCATCAAGTCTACCTCCATATATAATCTCACCTTTGGATGAATCACTCACTTTCCTTGGCCTGGGTCAATCTTGCCCATCCCTCATACCTGGCTAGTTCATTGCTCAGAGTCCCCTTTAACCTTGGCCTTCTCCAGGAAGCCTGCCTTGATCCCTACCCCTCCAGGCTGAGCTGGGCATCCCATCTCTGAGCAGCTTAGCACTCCTTTGTTTCCCAATTTGCATGGCAATTGTCCTTATCTCCTATTAGACTATATAAGCTCCATGATGACATGATCATGTTTATGACTATATCCCAGCTCCTAGCCCACTGCCTGAAATATGGTAAAAAAAAAAAAAAAATAGGTAGCCACTAATGATTTTTTAATAAGTTCAGGATCAAACTCATTTGGAGTCAAAAAGCCTGGATTCTACTCGTCTACCATTAACTATTTGGGTCATTATGCACTTAACTTCTCTGAGCCTCAACGTTCTCATCTATGAAATGGTCATTATAACTCCTTCCCAGTCTACCTCCAGAGCTGAACAGAAGGATCAAATGAGCTTTTTATATATATACACATATACATACACACACATATATGCCATTTATAATCTCTAAATAATTTTACACAGGTAAGGAATTATTTTAATTTTTTTTTTTTTTTTTTTTTTGCATTTTCTCTGGATCCTTGCAAATACAATTAGGTGCTGCTCACACTTGCATATTACCTCTAGGTGCAGCATTCAAGAAGAAAAATGTTGCCACTGCTCATCTCTGAGGAGATTTAGAAATTAAACGTTATGATTAAAGAATGGCTAACAGAACATCTTTGAAACAAATTGTACTGGAGGCACTACTGGAAACAACCTAAATTTTACTTAAGCAAACAACACCAAATTGCTACAAATTTTTAAAAGCTAGCCATTTATAATACTGCTATTAAGGAAATAACTGACAACTTAGAACAGAATAGAAAAAAAAAATCAAAGCAATCTTGAATTCAGTTTTACACCTACCAAATTAGCAAAACCACTTAAAAATGGTAACTCTTGATGCTGTTAGAATATAACCTGTGCATACCTTTGGGAAAATAAATTGATAATATAATATGTCAAGGACCAAAAAATAATTATATTCTTGGAAATTAATCCTAAACAAAAATGTCAACAGAATAAAAAGGCTTTACATGCAAAAATATGCAGTATTACTTGTAAATAATCAAAAATTGCAAATAACTACAGTAGTAAAGAAGTGATTTGGTAAAGTACGGCACATCCACTGAACGAAATATTTACAGTCACGGCCATGGTGTTTGTGGTCCCATCGACAAAGCCCCTGAGAGCCCTACTGGGCTGTTTCTGCGTGTTCAGGAAAGCGCCAAGCTCTCAGAACAGATCTTTGCTTAAGTGTTCAAGCAGGACAAGGCCAAGTTCTTCAAGGTGTTCCCAGTGAAGCTGTTCAGCTTAAGCCAGAGTTTGTGAAGTACCAGGGGCAATCAGCTGGCAGGAGCTCCAGGCCAGGTTGCAGCTAGCACTGGGCCCTCCAGTATTCCAGGAGCTCGGTACTGATTCTGCTCACAATGGGGCTATCTATACTATGCTGGCCTTGAAAGAGACTGTGGACATCTGAAGCACGGCTATGTCTTCTGCACTACTGCAGTTGGCTCCCCACCAAAATTAAGAAGACAGCCCAACTCTCTGGGGAGAAGAAGCTAAGTTCATTCTAAGAAGCAGGTGGTAAGAAGGCCTTTGACTCTGTGCTTCATGTTTGTAAGAGGGGTCCCAACGAACTACGCCTCCTGGTATTCACATCCTTGTGTATCTCTCTCCTTGAATCCAGGCTGGTCCAGGGACTCACTTGTAACCAACAGAATACAGCAGAAGTGATGCTGCGTGACTTCTGAGGCTACATCAGAAAAAGCCTTGTAGTGTCTATCTAGAGCTCTTGAAACACTTTCTCTGGAGCCCGCAGCCACCACATAAAAAGTCCAGTGACTGCCATATTGGAGAAGCCATGTGTAGGCATTCTGGTCAACGGTCCCACCAAGACATCAGACATATGAGCAAAGCTATCTTGGATCCTCCAGACCGTCCCACCCCCCAAATGAATCCCCCAAGCAACCTCAAAAGAATACCACATAAAGCAGAAGAAGCACTCAGCTGATCCCAGCCAGAGTTCCTGACCCACAAAATTATGAGACATAATAAAATTGTTGTTTGAAGCTAGTAAGTTTGAAGATAATTAGTATGCAGCAATACATAACCAGAGCACCACCTTTGAAGGATGCTCAGGAATAAACTCATTTTTCCAAAAACAGGTAAATAGTCAAGCATTTATCCTGCTTTTCCTTAAAGAACTGTACTTCATAGTTACCAAATAATTGATGAGAGCAAACTCTTCTTTATAGAAAAATCACAGCTAATAAATGAAAAGGAATATCAGAATTCGAATACCACCATTTTGAAATCCCTAGTGAAATAATAAAGCTAGGCAATAATGATCATCAATGACTGCTAAACTCATCAGGCAAAAAGTTGATGAGGAACATTATAATGGATGGATTAGGCTGAAAACACTTGAACCCATTGACCAATATCTGATTAATTACCCAAGATGAGAGAAAACCAGACATTACATGGCTCTTAATGTAAGGCAACAAGTCTTATATGGCACCCCCTCTGAATAATTCCAGCCCCTAAATCAAACCTGAATCTGAGATAACATCCAGATTTCACCATCAGGGCCCAGAAAAAGAAAAAAGACAAACCTTAAAAAAAAATACACAGCAAAAAGTGGGGTGGGGCGGGGGGGAGTGTGTTGTTTCCAGTGAAAAATCTCTGAGTGATCTGAATGCAAGAAAGACCTTCTTTACCTCTTCCCCCCTCACCAAATCCCCCTGCACTTACAGGCATCTGAAGTCACATTTTAAGGATGCATAATGGCGGGGAGTTTGGAGAGGGAACCAAATTATTAAGGAGGATTATACTGTCACCACTTGACACAATGGGGACTGCTGCTTTTAACTACTTTAAACAAGTCTTACTTCATACCAGAGCTGCGATTCAAGAAGGCGTCGCCATGGGAAGTGGATTCTGCCCACAAGATCAAATCTTTCTTCCTGGCTGAGTCTTTGAGTGCAAGCTCCCTCCCTACACAGTGAGAGGATAGATAGGGCTCTCAGAATGCACTTGAAATTCTTTTTTTTCCTTTTCATGGTGCCCTTGCAGCCAGGTGTCTTGGGAGGCCCAGGAATGAAGGCACCTCTGGATAAAGTGGTTGTCCTGCCTGAGACTGCAATCCCCAGTCAAGTGACTGCCCTTCTGTGGGTCTTTCTTTCCTCCAGATGAAATGAGAGGTAGTATGGCATAACGTTAGCCAGTGGGCTCTAGAGACAGGTGATTCCGTGACTCATCAGCTGTGCAACTGTGGGCAAGTTACAGAACCTCTCTGTGCCTTGTTTCCTTTTTATAGAGATGATAATATCTACTTCACACTGTCGTTGAAAGGATACATTAGATCATGTATGTACAGTGCTCAGCATACTCAAAAAATAGTTATTGCCATTATTTATATCTCCATAAAATATGGATGGGACCTAATGATCTTTAAAGATTTTCCTAATTCTACTGTTAGAGGTCTCAATTCATTTATGCTGGTGCTAAGGAGAAGGCATACCTGACATGGGAATTAAGGGCAAAAGTCAGCATACTCAAAATTACTCTTGTTAATCCCTCCATCATCCACTAACCTCTCAATCACTTGCTTCTCCATTCAGAGGTCTGGGCCATGGATTGATGGTAGCTGAGGGATCTTTCAGGGCATGGCATCTTGTCTCCTCCTAGGACCTGGAACATGAAAGCCTTAGACTCTCCTCCAATCAGAAGCAAAACTGCACTTCCTCCATTGCCTCTGAGTTCTCAGACATAGTCCTGGAGAGGGCCTCAGGGGTCACCTTCTATGATGGTTAATATTGTGTGTCAACTTGGCTGGGCCATAATTCTCAGTGTTTATATGGGATCACTCCCATGATGGGATTTGCTATGAGCACCCAATCAGTTGAAAAGGAGCTTCCTTGGGCATGTGGCTTGCATCCAAATATAAGCAGAAGGTCTGGCTTTTGCTTGCTCTGGATTCTGCATCTGGCTCCTGTTCATCTGACCTCCAGTTATTAGGACTTGAGCTAGCAGCTTACCTGCTGAACTTGGAATTCGTCAATCTTCACAGCCTGTGAGCAAGAGCCCTGCTCTTCGACCTGCCAATCTTGGGTTCGCCAGCCCCTGCGGCTACGTGAATCAGGAGAAGACTCTAACCTGATCCATGGATTTGGGATGCTCCAGCTTCTATGATCACATGAGCCATTTCCTTGATATAAATCTCACTCTCTATATGTATTTATACACTTTACTGGCTTTGCTTCTTTAGAGAACCCACCCTAAGACACCTTTCATAAAGTTCAGGGACGCCATGTGACATGGTCATCACCCAGTAATCAGGAACATGCTGCTTTGTTAGGCTCATTGACCTGTTCCCATCATTCCAAACAAGTGTTTTGAGCATCTACCATGAACAAAGTATGCTGAGCACTGTAGGAACAGAACAAGTCAAAGGTGATTTGCCCCTCGGGAAGGGCACAGTCTCCTACAACTTACAGATGTGGGCTCCAGCAACAGTAAAGTATAGTCAACAGTAGCCAGGGCCACTGGAAGCAAAAGCAGAGACTAACTACGGGGACTCAAGAGACAGGAAGAGTAACCCCATTTTCCTGGGAAGGTGACGTTGGACCTTGTCTTAGGCTGGGTTCTCTAGAAAAGCAGAGACTAACTACGGGGACTCAAGAGACAGGAAGAGTAACCCCATTTTCCTGGGAAGGTGACGTTGGACCTTGTCTTAGGCTGGGTTCTCTAGAAAAGCAAAAAAGTAAAGTGTACAAATATATATAGAGAAAGAGAATTATATCAAGGAAATGGCTCACACAGTTGTACAGCCTGTAACATCCCAAATCCATGGATCAGGATCGAGGCTTCTCCTGAGTCACATAGCCACAGGGCCTGCTGAACCCAAGATCGGCAGGTTAGAGAGCAGGGCTGTTGCTCACAGGCAGTGAAGATCAGTGAATACCAAGATCAGCAGACAAGACAGCAGGTAAGCTACTAGCTCAAGTCGTCCCAAGAACCAGGGGTCAGATGAACAAGAGCCAGCTGCAGGACCCAGAACAAGCAAATGCCCTCCAAGCCCTGCCAGAACATCCACCCACACTTAACGCAGGCCACACACCCAAGGAAACTCCCTTTCAGCCGACTGGCTACTCACGGCAGATCCCATCGTGGGGGTGATCACATATCAAATCTGAACAGGAAAGTGACCACATCACATGACTGCAAAAACACTTAGAATCATGGCCCAGCCAAGACGACACACAATCTTAACCATCATGCACCTTAACCTTGGAGGACAGGGAAGATCTGAAGTGCAAAAAATGGAGAAAAGATACCTCAGGATTAGGATGTGGCACGAGGCAGTGTAAAGGCAGTAATGCATGGGTTGCATCTGCAGAATGGTAGGTAGATCATACGGTTGGTTGAACGGGAAGCTGAGGCTGGAGAGGTTAACAGGGCCAGGTGGTGAAAGACCTTAGGTCAGGCTGAGGAGAGTACACTTTGTTGTGTTGGCAGCAGAGAGCCGGAGAGATGA
This sequence comes from Loxodonta africana, assembly GCF_030014295.1. Classification (NCBI taxonomy): domain Eukaryota; kingdom Metazoa; phylum Chordata; class Mammalia; order Proboscidea; family Elephantidae; genus Loxodonta; species Loxodonta africana. The sequence goes on along the minus strand of NC_087350.1, from coordinate 78,843,131 downwards.
ATCTGGGCTTGGGAAGAGGACCCCAGCTGGGTATAAAGCTCTCCTCCACATACCTGTCCTAGACCCTTTCCTAAGAAAATGCACAGCACCCCCCTAGATTTGGAAAGCCCCAATCATAAATCTTTTGGCCCCAGAATCAATCCTTTCCACAGTGGCTTCAGCAGCAACTTTAGGGTCAAGAAAGGCAACCTTCTGGGGTCATGAGGAAATTCTCAGAAAGACCAAGAGAAAAAACATACTTTTTTTTCTCTACATAAATGTCATTTCTGGAGAAACCACATCAAGATGGAGTAGGGGTAGCGGAGGAGATGAAGGCTAAACGTAAGGAAGAAAGGATAGTGGCAAAGCCAGCACACTAAATAACCTGAAGGCTCACCTGCTGCAAAACACCCAGAAATGCAAGATACATTTTATGTTTTAGTCATTTTAGACGTATAGCTGAGTTCACAGGAAAATAAGGGCATTTTCCAAGATTAAAACCGAGTGACAGCTAAAAACCAGAGTAGAGAGGGGGCTGCTGCAGCCATACAGAGTGTAAAGCAGGAGCTGTCAGGGCAGCGGTAGAACTGGGAGGTTGCCTCCAGAGCAGGAGGGAAGCTTGGTAAGGATTGTGCTAGAAGGGCCCTGAGAGACTCACGCTGTCGTGCTTCTGAGTCCCTGACTGCCCTCTGCTTTCAGTGCTTGGAAAAGCCATGAAAATTTTGTCTCAGGAGACACTGGGACAGTGGAAAGAACCACTGACCTGGCTCTGCCTCGAGCTTCCCGCATTACTTCTTCCCTTCTCTAAGTCTCAATTTTGTCATCTTTTAAGTGGAAATGATGCCATTACAACTGACCTCATCTGTTACAGGGAGGATTTATTCATTCGTTCATTCTACAAATATGTATTGAGCAGGGAGTATGACAACGGCTAAGATATGGAATTGAACAGGATAAAATCCCTGCCTTCAAGGAGCTCACATTCTGATGAATACACAGATAAAATATAAAACAATATGGAAGTGTGGTTGCAGAGATATGTATAAGGTAGAGAGAAAAGCCAAGGTCAGGAGGGTTGGCAGACTCTGGAAGAGATGATGTCTGAGCTGTGTCTTGAAGGAGGAGTAGGAGTCATCTTTCACCACCTAAGCATGGAGTTCAGAGTTGATTTCCTAATTCAGTTTGAAGCCACTGGGTGTTCTTGCCATGTGCCTCCTCAGCATATGGACAGTAGCTCAAACCACACGAGTGGCTGAGATTATCCAGAGAAAGTCTGTAGAGTGACAAGAGCTGTAAGGCAAAAGTGGACCCTGAAAAACACTAACATATTAGGAAAGGACAGAGAAAGGGGAGTCACAGAGAAAACAAGTAACAGGAAAATTTAGTCTCAAGTGTACCAAAGGGGTAGGGTATCCAGAAGGAGAGGCTCCTCAGCTGTCAAATGCAGAAAAGAGGTCAAGTCAGATAAGGACTGGAAAGCTTCAAATGGGTTTGGCTATTAGGAGGTCTTGGTGTCCTCAGGGAAAACTAAGGTGGGACTGGGGGCAAAGTGCAGTGGGTAGATAAGTGAACAAGCAGTGATGAAGGAGGGATGGTAAATATAACCACTGTGAAAAAATTTAGATAAGAAATGTAGACCAGTTGAGAGGTAGATACAGGAAAGATGATTGCTGGAACAAGATCGTGGAGAGAGCAGGAGGGGCCGGATGAGGTTCAGAGTGGAGGTGGAGGGATGGACCTTCACCAGAACGACAGACACTCAGAGTAGCATGGGAATTGGGGTCTCTTAATCTAGGAGCTTTGGTTTCTGGAGACGACTGAGGTAACCAGACATGTGAGGCATCTCGGGATTAGACATGAAGGTCTCCTAGAGAAAGATGGACTTGAGACAGAAGGCATGTGGCTGATGGGCCACAGTTCTCTCCTGTACCTGCTAGTGGTGCAGCAACCACAGAGTGAACCTCATGAGGGACTGTTCTCTTAGCTGGTTGGCACTGGAGTTCACTGTGAGGCTTCTGGGCAGGAACCACCTACCTGAAACTGGATGCTTAGCCTACTTTTCTCTCTGGTGGTGCAGTGCTATGGCGATCTGAAGCACGAGGTATGCAAAGCCTGCCACTTTGCTCCTGGATGGTGCCATGGTGTGGCAGGCAGCTCCCAAAACATTCCACACAAGTGCTATTCATCTGAACACCATGGCGGTTTCTCAGCTGGAGTCTGTAAACCCACCCTCAAGCTTTCAGAGAGGATTTTAATTTTTTTTATCTTGATAATAGATAGCCTTAACAAATTATAATATTCTACATCAACTAGATGTAGGGTTGCCAAATAAAACACAGGATTCCCAGTAATATTTGAATTTCAGAGAAACAATGAATAATTTTTTAGTATAACTATATTCCAGATACTGTATGGGACATACTTATATTTAAAAATTACACTTTATCACTAACTATTGCCACCCAGTGCCAGTGCCCATGTTTGCACTGTTTATGATGAAATTAGGGCCAAGCAGTGGTACTTCATCTGTAACCGTCAATGAGAAAAGAAAGGCAGATGCAATCTCAAGGTGATGCGCTCATGCCAAATGAAGATGAAATGATATCTCAGAAGTTAGAATAAGAGAAAAGTTGCGGGAGAGCTGAGTCTTCCCACATACACAGTAGGGTAGCCATGATGGATTCAAAAGAACCTGCCCCTTAACAGGTCAGCCCCAACAGGTCAGCAGATACTCCAAACAAATTGGAGTATCTGCAGGAGAGGAGAAAGAAGAGGGAACAGAAAAATATTTAAATAAATCATAATCAATGACAACATACTGTATGATTCCACTTATGAAATGTCTAAAATAGGCAAGCCTATAGAAACAGAAGGTAGATTAGTGGTTGCCTAGGGCTGGGGAGAATGAGGGATCAGGAAATAACAGCTAAGGAGAGCAGGGTTTCTTTTTCGGGTAATGAAAATGTTCTAAAATCGACTGTAGTGAAGGATGCACATTATCCAAACATATACAATTGTTTTTGTTGTTAGCTGCTGGGGAGTTGATTCCCACTCATGGCGACCGTTTGTGTGTAAAGTAGAACTGCGCCATAGAGTTTTCAAGGCTGTGACCTTTTGGAAGCAGATCACCAGGCCTGTCTTGCAAGGCACCTCTGGGTGGGTGAGAACCGCCAACTTTTTGGTATTATACTATACTTGTGTAAGATGTTACCACTGGGGAAGAATGGAGGAAAAGTGCACAAGACTTCCCTGTATATTTATTTGCAACCTCTTATGAAGCTATAATTATTTCAAAATAAAATATATTTTTTAATGATTTTAACTCATTTGACCCAAAAGACAGCAAGAAAAAAGTAAAACGGGAACAAAGAACAGATGGGACAAATAGAAAACAAAGAACGAGATGATAAACCTAACCATATCAGTAATCACATTAAATGTAAACAGCCTTAACATCAAACTAAAAGGCACAGATTATCAGATTGGATTAATTATATTAAAGAAAAGCTAGACCCATCTATATGCCGCCCATAAGAAACACACTATATACAAACAGGTTAAGGAAAGGGATGGGGAAAGATATATCATGCTAACACTAATCAAGACAATGCTGGAATATCTACATTAGTACCAGACAAAGTAGATTTCTGAGCAAAGAACATTGCCAGAGATAGAAAAGTTCATTTTATAACGATAACCGAACCAAACCTGTTGCTGTCAAGTCGATTCCAACTCACGGCAACCCTACAGGACAGAATAGAACTGCCCCATATAGGGTTTCCAAGAAGCAGCTGGAGTCAGAGATTCTAAGCAGAAAAGGTGGGAGAACTGTTGACTGCGGTTACACGTAGAAGTACCCTTTCTCTCAAAATGTTTCTGTACAGTGAGCCAAAATTGCAGATAACCCAGGGACAGCTAGGTGATAACTCTATTTGACTCTTGGCTGCTAAGTTTAAGGTCGGCAGTTCAAACCCACCAGCCACTTCATGGGAGAAAGATGTGCAGTCGATTTTCTTAAAGATTACAGCCTTGGAAACCCTATGGGGCAGTTCTACTCTGTCCTATAGGCTTGATGTGAGTTGGAATCAACTTGATGGCAATGGGTTTGGTTTTTTTGTTTTGACATGGGCAGATTAACCAATAAGCAAGATACGCACAGGATTAATTGTGTTTACTTACTAATCTCCAATGCACTATTTCACATGAGTTTCACCATACCTTTCATGTGGTAAAAACAGGTGAAACTGTGCACTAGATTAGTAAGTAAGCACAAGCAAGCCCTGTGTACCTTGCTTATTGGGTAATCCATCCCTGCAGTGTATACCATTCATTACCTCCACAACTTGTTCAACACCCATCCCCTACGCCCAGCTGTTGTAGGAACCCACTAGATGGGGCCTACACTCAGAAGTTTAGACAAGGTGCTATGGAAGCATAAAAGAGGGACTAATGAATTTTTTTAGAAATGCTTTAAATTTGAGATAGCCATTTTTTCTGTTTTCATGATACAAACATGGGTCCCCACCTCGACAGCTCTGTGGCTGTAGGCAAATCCTTTCACCTTTCTGAAGCTCAGTTTCCTCAACTGTAAAACAGGAATAATAAGACCTACCTCCCATGGTTGTTGTGAGAACAAGAATGAGATAATGTCTCTGCAAGTGCTTTGTAAACTGTAAAGTTTTGTTTATCAGCCCAAGTTAATGCCATCACCATCATCATCGTCGTGACTGCTCCCCAGGGTGGTTCAGCCCAGAGGAGAGAGGGGATCCCAACCTGCCCCTGAGACTCTGCTGGAGGCAGAGCCTCTTTCTAATTAACTCTACCTGGCAGGAGTTCCTTGCTGGACATGTTTGCCTACGAGCAAAGAGCCAGGTGAGGCTTCCAGGGGCCGCCCACTGGCCCTGATGCACGGGGTAGGAATGGTGACTCACCAGCCTTCCTAACAGCCTCGCTGACAGGCTTCTTGGCCCAGCCTGGCAGAGGCTATAGAGGGCTGGCACGGGTGCAACGGGACCATTGGGTCTTTAAGGAGAGAAAGATGGTAAAATGGAAAGAGAAAGAGGAAGAAAAATGAGAGATAAAGGAAGATTAACTAAGGCAAAAAAAGGCAGAAGTAATGAAAAGGGGAGGAAAGAGGAAGGAAGAATGAAGGGGAGGGAAAGGGAGGGAAGGGGAAAAGAAGGGAGGGAGGAAAGGGGAAAGGGAGATAGAAAGGGGACAGGAAGAAGGAAGAGAAAGAAAGGAGAGAGGGAAGGACGGGGAAGGAAGAAGGGGAAAGGGAGTGATGGAAGAAAGGAATGCGGGAAGAATGGAAGGAATGAAACGGAAAAGAAAAGAGATAGAAGAAGGCAGTTAAGGGATGAAAAGGAGATTTTTTAAAGTAAAAGAAAAGCGGGAAGCCGGAGCTCGGTACAAGGAAGGACCTCGAACCAGCTTCTTCAGCGGTTCGGACTGAGCGCGCGGTGGGCGCGGAGGGCGCAGACAGGCGCGGAGGCGGGGTTGCTTCCCGTGACGTCATCGCGCTGCACCGCCTACCAGTCCCCGCGTCCCGGCGTTGTGAAATCGCTCGCCGCTGTAGTCGCCGGCCCGACGCGCGGGTACAGCTCTGCTTGGGTGGCTGCGAGTCCCTTGGCCTTGGCCTTCTGCGCGGCAAGCCCAGGCGGCGGGCGGACGATAATTGCCCAGGGACGCAGCACTTATCTGGGCCGGTTGTGCAAGGCACGCGGGAGGGAGGGCCCGGGGCGGCGGCTCTCACGGCTCAGCGGCCAGGCATGCGCGCGGGGGCGAGGGGCGGGCGAGGGTCCCAAGAAAAAAAAGGGCGCCTCCAAATGCTCCCGCTCGAGACGCCGCCCCCTCTGTAAGGAGCTGCGGAAGACCGCGATATCTTCGCTGGTGATGGCGAAGGAGGGCGGCCCTGCCGCCTGCTATCTTGTGATGTCGGACAGGTCACTTCGCTTTTGGCCCAGGGTCCTGTTCTGTATACCAAGCCCACTGCCGTCGAGTCGATTCCGACTCGTTGAGTAAAAGCACTACCTCTCGTGGTGATGGTGAGGAATTAATAATGTAGGTAAGACCCCTAGAACAGTGCCCAGCAGGTAACAGGTGTACGGCGAATGGGGGCAATTATTTCTCTTATCCCCCAGCCTGAGTGCTCACGCCACGTTTTATGGGGGGCTCTGCTGTCTGGCCTTCAATCAAGACCTGGGTTCAAATTTTGCGTGCTACTGGCTTGCTGGATGACCTTGGGGAATTTACCACCTCTCTACCGACTCTACCGACTCGACGGCAGTGGGTTTTTTTTTTTTTTTTTTGCCACTGAAGCTCGATGGTGATGATCCCCACCGGAGCAATCTGTTGGGAGGGTTAAATAAGGTGATCCTTGAGAAAGTGTCCGGGACATACTTTATCAGACTCTGCCAAGGCTCCTTTCCCTTAGCTTCCATGGCAATGGATGCTCCTGGTTTTCTTCCTCTCTAGCTTCTCCTTTCCAGTCTCTTTGCAGGCTCCTCCTCCCTTAAGAGTTGATGTGCCTTGGGGTTCTCTTTTAGACTCACCCTTGTGACTGCATCCTAAGACTTCAGGTCCCAGCAGCCACTTGTAGCCCACACCTCTCTTCCGTTGATCCAGATATTTACAGGAGACTTCCATTCTGTTTGGTCCCACAGGAACCTCACGTTCAGTGTGTCCCAGGCTGAACACATCGTCTTCCTATCCCCAAACCATAGGACAACTTCTAGGTTCTCCATTCTCTCCAGGCCAGAGGGTAACCTTAAGGCTTCCCCCTCTCATCCTCTAATTATCCAAACAATCACTAAGCCCTGTCCTTTCTACCTTATTAATGTACCTTCAGTCTGTCTTCTCTATTCCATCTAAGTGTCCCATATTGCACACTTAGAGGACTTCAACAACTAAGTGTCTCCCTGTCTCCAGTCTTGCCCCCTCCAGTCCATTCTCTGCACTGAAGCCAAAAGGACCTTTCTGAAATACAAATCTTGTCATTTCACTCCACATCTGTTTCCTGTGCATCCTTCCAATTTGTCTGGTTACTCACCTGCCCTCCAAATTCTAGCTACATGGCACTTATTTCAGTTCTCAGAGTACCATGCCTCTGGGCCTTCTCAAATGCTGTTCCCTTTGTCTGGAACACTGTTGTTTTTGTTAGGTGCCATCAACTCAGTTCCAACTTCTAACAACCCTACGTGCAACAGAACAAAATACTGCTCAGTCCTGCGCCATCCTCACAATCCTTGTTATGCTTGAGCCCATTGTTGCAGCCACTATGTCAATCCATCTTGTTGAGAGTCTTTTTTTTCCATGACCCTGTACTTTACCAAGTATGATGTCCTTCTCCAGGGACTGGTCTTTCCTAATAACATGTCGAAAGTATGTGAGACCAAGTCTTGCCGTCCTTCTAAGGAGCATTCTGGCTGTACTTCTTCCAAGACAGATGAGTTTGTTCTTTTGGCAGTCCGTGGTATATTCAATATTCTGCGCCAACATCACAATTCAAAGGCATCAGCTCTTCTTCAGTCTTCCTTAATCATGGTCCAGCTTTCACGTGCATATGAGGCAATTGAAAACACCATGGCTTGTGTCAGATGCACATTAGTCTTCGAGGTGACATCTTTGCTTTTCAACATCTTAAAAAGGTCTTTTGCAGCAGATTTGCCCAATGCAATGCGTCATTTGACTTCTTGACTCCTGCTTCCAGGGTGTTGATTGTGGATCCAAGTAAAATGAAATCCTTGACAACTTCAGTCTTTTCTCCGTTTATCATGATGTGGCTTATTGATCCAGTTTTGAGGATTTTTGTTTTCTTTATGTTGAGGTATAATCTATACTGAAGGCTGTGGTCTTTGATCTTCATTAGTAAGTGCTTCAAGTCCTCTTCACTTTCAGCAAGCAAGGTTGTACAGTCTGCGTAACACAGGTTGTGAATGAATCTTCCTCCAATCCTGATGCCCTGCTCTTCATATAGTCCAGTTTCTTGAATTATATGCTCAGCATACAGATCAGATAAGTATGGTGAATGGATACAACGCTGATGCACACCTTTCCTGACTTTAAACCACTCAGTATCCCCTTGTTCTGTTCAAACAGCTGCCTCTTGACCTATGTACAGGTTCCTCATGAGCACAATTAAGTATTCTGGAATTCCCATTCTTTGCAATGTTACCCATAATTTTTTATGGTCCACACAGTCAAATGCCTTTGCATAGTCAGTAAAACACAGGTAGATATCTTTTTGGTATTCCCCACTTTCAGCTAGGATCCATTTGATATCAGCAATGATAGCCCTGGTTCCACATTGTTTTCTGAATCTGACTTGAATTTCTGGCAGTTCCCTGTCAAAATACTACTGGAGCCACTTTTGTATCATCTTCAGCAAAATTTTATTTGCATGTGATGTTGATGATATTGTTTGATAATTTCTGCACTCGGTTGGATCACCTTGAGCATAGGCATAAATATGGATCTCTTCCAGTCGGTTGGTCAGGTAACTGTCTTCCACATTTCTTGGCATAGACCGGTGAGCACTTCCAGCACTTCATCCGTTTGTTGAAACATCTCAGTATTCTGTCAATTCCTGGAGCCTTGTTTTTCACCAGTGCCTTCAGTGCAGCTTGGACATCTTCCCTCAGTACCATTGGTTCTTGATCATATGGTACCTCCTGAAATGGTTGAACGTCAACCAATTCTTTTTGGTATAGTGACTGTATTCCTTCCATCTTTTGATGCTTCCTGCATCATTTAATATTTTCCATGTAAAATCTTTCAATATTGCAATTCAAGGCTTGAATTTTTTCTTCAGTTCTTTCAAACCCTTTTGGTTTTCTATCTCCAGATCTTTGCACATGTTATTATAGTACTTTGTCTTCTTGAGCTACCCGTTGAATCTTCTGTTCAGCTCTTTTACTTCATCATTTCTTCCATTCGCTTTAGCTACTCGACATTCAAGAGCAAATTTCAGAGTCTCTTCTGACATCCATTTTTGTCTTTTCTTTCTTTCCTGTCTTTTAAATGACCTCTTGCTTTCTTCATGTATGATGTCCTTGATGTTATTCCTCAGCTCATCTGACCTTTGGTCTTTAATGTTCAACGCATCAAATCTATTCTTGAGGTGGTCTCTAAATTCAAGTGGGATATACTCAAGGTTGTATCTTGGCTCTCGTGAACTTGTTCTAATTTTCTTCAGTTTCAACTTGAACTTGCATATAAGCAATTGATAATTGATGGTCTGTTCCACAGCCGGCCCCTGGCCTTGTTCTAATTGATATTGAGCTTTTCCACCATCTCTTTCCACAGTAGTCGATTTGATTCCTGTGTATTCCATCTGGCAAGGTCCACGTGTATAGTCGCTGCTTATGTTGTTGAAAAAAGGTATTTGCAATGAAGAAGTTATTTGTCTTGCAAAATTCTATTGTGCCGTCTCCAGCATCATTTCTATCACCAAGGCCATATTTTCCAACTACCGATCCTTCTTTATTTCCAACTTTCGCATTCAGATCACCAGTATTTATCAATGCATCCTGATTGCATGTTCAATCAATTTCAGACTGCAGAAGCTGGTAAAAATCTTCAATTTCTTCATTTTTGTCCTGTTACATCCCTTTTATTTTGCCCGCTTCTACTTATCCTGCAGATGTCTGCCTAGACGACACTTCCCTTTGTGGAGCTTTCCCTGATTTCCCCGACCCCTGCCTAACTTAGGCACCCTCCTGTTTTCTCTGTACATGGGAATACATGAACTCAAATAGTGAGTTTGTTTTGATACAGACTTTCTAGAGAGCAAAAGGAAATGTGTGTCAAAAATTCTTAAACATGTCCGTATCCTTTAACCCAGCAATTCCTTTTTGAGAAATTTAATCCAAGAAAATCTTAAAGATGTACTGAAATATTTAGAGACACTGATATTCATTAGAGTGAAAAAATGTAAATAACTGAAAGGTCCAACAATAGGGGATTGGTTAAATAAATGATATCATATCCACACAATGGAATACTTTGGAGCCATTAAAAATGTAAAAGACTGTGTAATATAAAAGTGGTCACAATATAATGTTAGGTGGGAAAAACAGGTTGTAAAATGTTAGGTATATGTTTATAGTATGCATGTAATTTTTAAATATGTTAAATCTTATGTTAATGAGACAGCATTAGCAAAGGGTGTGTTATAAGTCAATCACTTTTGAGATAACACAAGAGATTAAACAAGTGAGAAGCAGAAAGGGGGGAAGATAGATGCCAACCCAGATTAAGACTGTCCAAAAGTGGAAGCTCAAAAGAGACAAGGACCTTCCCCGAGAGCCAACAGAGAGAGAAGGCCTTCCCCTAGAGCCGGCACCGTGAATTTGGACTTCTAGCCAAACGAAATCAATTTCTGTTTGTTAAAGCAAAAAAACAATTTTTTTTTTTTACACAGAAAAAAGTAACTGGAAGGCTATATGCTAAAATGTTAATAGTAGTTATCTCTGAGTGATGGGATTATGGGTGATCTTAATTTGGTCCATTTTGTTTATTTTCTCCTATAATCCTATATTTTCTCTCTAGTTATGTGATTTTTTTTTTTTTTTAAATAAAATGTTGACAAATTGGAATGATTCTCCAAAGGCCTGAGCCAACCTTGCTGGAATGGTTGGACCTCTTGTGGCTCCTTACCTGTTTGAGAGGGGAGGGGCCTAGATGCCAGGCAAAAATGCCTCTCACCTTGTCTGACTCAAATACATGGCAAAGCCAGGAGGAAGAAAAAAACAATTGCTCTTTTGGTATAAATGGATACAGGAGGAGTTTTCATTCTTTGGAAAACTTGGCTTGGGTTTTTCTAGACTGGTGCTATTCAACAAGGCCTTGGAGATCTTCAGATCCCACCCCCTCATCTTGGAATTGGGGAACTGGAAACCTAAAGATGATTGGTGACTTGACGAAGATCACAGAGGAAGGTTAATGGCAGAGCTGGAATTTGAACATGTTTGCTTAATCCCTGGTACCTGCTTATTCCAACATATATTCCCACCCCCATCCTCCACAACTGATCCCAAGTCTTCCTCTACACACACACACACGCACGCACGCACGCACGCACACACACGCACGCACAGCGTACATGCGCTGACCTCTAGTTTTCCATCCAAAATCTATAGATGCAGAAACTAGACCAGCCTTGGATTCACTTGATTTATTACTACAAGAAGTTAACCAGGCTAAATCCCCCACCAAGCTCTCTTCTAAAGAGAAAAATTCAACTCTGTAATGATTATGTTCCAAACTCAACAGTTTTCTGTTTTGTGCCAGGCAGTTTTACATAAATCATTCTTTTCTAATCTCCAAACAACCCTACAATGTAGATACTTCATTGTAATTTTTCCTACGTCATTTTTCCGTACAAGGAAAATGAAGTTCAAATGGGCTATATTACCTTTTCAAGGTCACGGCAGTAAGTGGCATAGCCAAGATTTAAACTCCTGTTTTCAGGAGACCCCAGCCTGTACCAGTGTTTCCTTGGTCCACAGTGCCACACCAGCACACAGGTCCTTTTTATAGTCTCCAGAGAAGCATTTTGTGACTCACAGGAAATTGGAGCTAAAGAGACCTTGCAAGTCACCCAGTACGGCCTCCTCGTTCTTCAAATAAACCATGTTGTACAAAATGGTTTAAACCTTGAGCTCTGGACAGAGGACCTGAGTTTGAATTCTGCCTGTGCCACTAATTGTGTACCTTTGGGCAAGTTACTTAACCTCTCTGTGCCTCACATTCCTCATCTGTAGAGTAGGGATAATAATAGTACTTAATTCAGAGAATTGCTATGAGGATTAAATGAGTTACTACATGAAAGTACATAAAACAGTGCATGGCACATGGTTCTCCATAAATGGAAAGCTTTTATCGTCATCATCATTACACTGGACCATTATTACTACACTAAAGGTTTATGATGGGGTCTCCTGAGCCTTTTTTTTTTTTCACCCCACTGGGAATCTGCCTGTGGACTGCACATGTAGGCGTGACCCAAGTCTTTCCATGTGGAACCAAAAAGAAGCTCCTAAGGTCATGGCTGCCCCCAGTTGAAGGTATTACTAGCCTGTAGGAATAGTCAATAAACCTTGCTCAGTGAGTCAATGAGTAAAGACGTTGGTGAGATGCCAGTCAACTCTCCCCTCGGCTCTCAATGTGCAGGCAAGAGGCAGTGACACAGGGAAATGGCACAGGCAAAGCTGTTCTGGATGAGCCCTAGGGGACAGCTGGACACCCCTCTTCATCTTCAAAAAGGTGGTTCATGGGGCAACACCATCTGTTTCTAATGCCCTAAAGGGAAAAATTTGGCTCACTCAATTCAAGCACTTCTACAATTATGTTATTTGCTATGTTCCCAACTCTGTAGAGAGGAAAGTAAGTCAGCTCCAGGCCCTACTCTCAGGGAGCTCACATTCCAGCAGAACAAATAAACCATGACAAACTGCTATCCTGCAAGGTAGAAAATACTTGAGGCCCTGAGAAAGGGACAGATCAAAGACACCCAGAATCTAGAATAAGAGCTCTCACAGACAGTGTGGCAGACTGAGTAATAGCCCCCAAAGATATCCACATCCCAATCCCTGGGACCTGTGAATGTTACTTTACACAGTAAAAGCGATTTTGCTGATGCGGTTACATTAAGGATCTTGAGATGGTGAGATTGTCCTGAATTATCAAGTGGGCCTTAAATGTAAATCACAAGTATCCATATACAAGGGAAGCAGAGGGAGATTTGTCTACAGAAGGGGAGAAGTGATGATGGAAGCAAGGAGTTGACGTGATGTAAGGAAGGAGCCATGACCCAAGGAATGCAGGCAGCCTCCCAAAGCTAGAAAAGGCAACAGATTCTCCCAAAGAGTCTTCTAAAGGAACCATCCCTTCCAGCTTCTTGAATTTAGTCCATTGAAACTGATTTTGGACTTCCGGCCTCTGGAACTGTAAGAGAATAAGCTTATGTTGTTTTAAGACATTGAGTTTGTGGTAATTTGTTAGAGCAGTCATATGAAACTAATAGATAAATTGCTGCCTTTATATGCTAGGCACTAGAACTGGGTTTTATATATGAACTCTGGAGCTAGACTGCCTGGGCTCAAATCCTGGCTCCAGCCTTTCCATCTATGTGGTTTGGGTCATCTTACCTCCCTGTGCTTCAGTTTCTTCACTTACAGAAGAAAAATAATAATACCCCCAAAAAAAATTTTTTTTTTCATTAGAAATTATATTAGGAATGGTATGTAGGAGATATTACTAATGCTTTGGTTTTCCTTTTCTACGTGGACATTGAGGAATCTACACTTTCCCTTAAAGTAAAACGGAGCCCTGGTGGCACAGTAGTTAAGAGCTACAGCTGCTAATCAAAAGATCAGCAGTTTGAGTCTACCAGCCACTCCTTAGAAACCCTACTGGGCAGTTTTACTCCGTCCTATAGGGTCTCTGAGTTGGAATCCACTTGATGGCAACGGGTTATATGAAGTAAGATAGCATCAGGTGATTAGTTCTAGCCGATGAAATGTAAGCCTCCAGGCTGAGGCGTGAAAAGCCCATTTGTGATCCGAGCCGTGTAGCCTCTGATATCCTTATGCCTGTGGGCAAGTCACAAGCTCTCTCAGACTCAATGATGTGAACGTCTCCAATGTCCTTTCCAACACTCACTGTCTAGGACCCTCCACATCATGCGACAAAATGAGCAATAATGAGAGGAAGTGAGAAGTGAATTAAAAGGGTTCGGGGGGGCAGTGTGGATCACATGTCGGGGAGAGGGGAGAATGTAGTCCCCAGAGCATGTATGCTGTTGTTGTGTGCCATCGAGTCGATTTCAACTCATAGTGGTCCTACGTGACAGAGCAGAACTGCTCCAGAGGGTTTCCTAGGCTACAGACTTTACAAGAGCACATCACCAGGTCTTTCTTCCACAGAGCTGCTGGGTGGGTTCAAACTTTCTGGTTAGCAGCTGCGGGCTTATCCACTGTGTTGCCAGGGCTCCTACAGCATGTATACCTACCACCAAAGATGATATTAGATGGCACCAGGATGAACTTAGTTATTATCATAGCTCATTAATTTAATTATGGCAAATGATACAGATTTTTCATCTAAAGTTTCTTTCTAGAATAAATTTATGTTTTTAAAAAAGCAAGTTAATATAAAGATATTAATGAAATAATCTCACAGATGGTTTGCAGATAGGGTAAAAATTGTAAAGGAGGAATCAAAAGACTGAAATACGGGCAAATTTCCTGGAACAATGAAAAGCTCGTGGGCTTTGAAATCAGACATCTCTGGGTTTGCATCTAGTTCCTTCACCTGGCAGTGTGGCCTTGGTGAAGGTACTCCAGCTCTCTGAGATGGCTTCCTTATTATTTTATAATGGAGATTATTATCCCTACCTCATAGGGTGGGTGTGAGGATGATGACTTACTTTCACCATTGTTTGACCTTGTAGTCTTCCTTCTTATTTTTACCTGTGAGTTTTGATCCATCCAATTGAATCCACATTCCAGAAGACCTAGCTAGGTTCTGGGGGTGCAAAGCCTAGTTGGGCCAGCTTCCTACCCTCTAGGAGCTCCCAGACTGGAGAGGAAGATTGACACCAAAAAACTGGCACAGCCCAAGTGCCATGGGAGAGGGGAGATTCAGTGCTGTGGAGGCTCCAAGGAGATCCACAGGAGTCAGGAAGGGATATTGAGTCATGAGTAAGATTTCAATGGCAGATGTGGGCAGGGATGCATACCAGGTTACCTCACCTCTCTGAGCCTCAGTTTCCTCTATCATAAAACACAAACAATACCACTTACTTTTGCTCTGCTACTGGGAGGATTAAGTGGGATAAAGTATGGGAATCACCTACCACAGTGCAGGGTTCCAATAGGCCCTGGATAAATGGAGGCAATTACTTTATTATTATGTGGATAATAAAGCCCCAGTGGGTGGCCCCCTTCCATAATGGATTTATTCTCTCCTCCCCTGTGACTCACCTCCAGGGGGTTGCCCAGGGGCAGGGATGGCCCAGGCTCCTGGGCAGGTTGGAACCACAACACTCCCTGGAGAAAAACCTTTATTCAGAAGAGATCAACCCTCCCCAAAACCTCACCGTGTTCCATGCCCATATGTTACAGCCACAGATCCTTGGTCCCCAAGAGAAGAAACATGATCTTTCTCACAGTATCAGGGCTGAGCCTCAAGTCCAGATTTCCCCCATCTGAAGAGTGAAAGACCCTGTCCTCGTGTCAACTCCAGATCCTCCCAGCTTCACCCTCAAGAGCTGGCTACGCGGGAGCCCAGAGAGACCACCCGTTGGGAAGAAACAGGAGCCTTGGGTTCTGGAGACCTCGTTTAAATCTACCAATTTGCTGCCTAAACCAGGATAACAGGAACAGGAAACCAGGATAACAGTCCCTTCCCCCTCTGAAACTTCCACCCAGGACTGACAATCATAAACCAACAGGATGGCACCGGCCAATCAAAGCAAACACTGGCAGGGTCCTGGCAGCACCCCCCAGCCCCCAGGTGTTAACCCTTTGCCTGCTGGGGCTAGGGCTGTCCTGGGATTCTGGAAAGAAGCAGCAAAGCCAGGATAACAGGATGCAGCAATTCTTAGCCCCACTCATACACCTCTCCCTCACAGGGTGGTTGTGAGGGTCAAATGAGCTAGATGAGAGATGCCTTTCTCCACAGCTCATTCTTCCCTCGCCCCCCTAACTATGAAGAGAGAACTATGATATGGAGCCCAACCTCATCATTTCACTGATGCTGGTCTTATCCAAAGTCACACAAGCGAATCAGTTGCTCAGGCCATGGCTGGAACCAGCCTCCAGCCTCTAACCTGGTGTGCCTTCTCTTCTCAACCTGTCCAGGTCCAGAACTGGAAGCATTCCTTGACAGGGTGGGTGGTAAACAGACCAGATGAGAAGAGAGTGAAGGGGTGTATGGGGGAGGTGTTAGAACATGCAATATGTGTAGTGTATTTCCCAAAGTGGAAATGGGCCAACTTCACATCTCTCACCTCCTTCCCCCTCACCTCCCCTCAGGTGTCTAGGACTGGTTTTGACATACACCAGCTCCACCTCAAGGTCAAATTTGCATCCTCCAGTCCCTCTCTGAGGAAGGTCCCATCCCCAAGGGAGAGATGAAGACCTCATTCTTTTTTTGTTTAAGTTTTATTAAAGTAACATTTATATATCATAAAATTCATCCATTTTAAGTGTACAATACAATAATTTTTAGTAAATTTGCAGAGTTGTGCAACCATCACCACAGTTCAGTTTTAGAATATTTCCATTGTCCCACAAAGATCCTTCAAGCTGATTTGCAGCCAACCCCCATTCTCATCCCCAACCCTAAACCTAAAACAAACCCATGGCCAACAAGTTGATCCCGACTCACAGCAACCCTATAAGACAGAACAGAACTGCCCCATAGGGTTTCCAAGGCTGTGATCTTCACGGAAGCAGACTTCCACATCTTTCTCCCACAGAACGACTGGTGGGTTTGAACTGCTAACCTTTTGGTTAGTTCTTAACCACTGTGCCACCAGGGCTCCTTATCCCCAACCCCAGGCAACCACTAATCTGTTTTCCATTTCTGTAGATTTGCTTTTTCTGAACATTTCATATAAACGGAATCAAACAATAGATAGATCTTTGTGTCTGGCTTCTTTCACTTAGCGTGATGTTCTTGAGGCACGTCCATGTTATAGCATGTATCAATGCTTCACTCCTTACCTCATTTATTTTGTATCCTTGATACCCACACAGTGCCTGACACGTTGTTCTTGTTGTTGTTAGCTGCAGTCGAATTGATTCTGACCCGTGGCAACCCCATGTGTTCAAAGCATAAGTGCTCCATAGGGTTTTCAAGGCTGTGACTGTTCAGAAGCAGGCCTGTCTTCCAAGGCAGCCCTGGGTAGGTTTGAACCATCAACCTTTCGGCTAGTAGTCAAGCACCTAACTGCACTACCCAGGGCCTCCTCTTTGCACATAGTAAGTGCTAAGTAAAAGGCTGAGGAATCCCATAAAGAGATCAGATGTCCTTTCAAAATGAAGAAGTCCCAGTCATCCTCCAAGCTGCTGGGGACTAGGTGTTGGATCACCATCCCGCTGCCAATGATTTGAATATAATAATTTGTTTTTTGTTTGGTTTTGCTTTTTGTGGTAAAATATATATAACAAACCATTTTCCATTTTAACCTTTCCTAAGTGTACAATTCAATGACATTACTTGCTTTCACCATGTTGTGCAACGATCATCACTATATAAACTCATTGCCATCGAGTTGATTCCAACTCATATAGCGACCCTATAGAACAGAGTAGAGCTGCCCCAGAGGGTCTCCAAGGAGTAGCTGGTAGATTTGAACTGCCAACTTTTTGGTTAGCATCCGAGCTCTTAACCACTGTGCCAACTTGATAGCAATGTGTTTTTAAACTCATGACTGTACAGCAGTTTAACTGCCATGCCCTCGACCTCAGGGGGCGTGCAGCAGCATCCCATCCAATTATTTTGAATTTGCCCTTATTCCCCCATCATCCTGGCTCTGAAACCACGGTGACTCATTGCTCTGTGATTAACTCTCCTTCTTCAACTCCCGGTGGCTGAATTGCCTGAACTAGTTGGAGGAGAACGACACTCCAAATACAATTAGAGCTCTCTGAGTGGAAAACAGCTCTGTGGAAGGAGATATTTATCCTGAGTTGGCAAGGGCCACCCCCTGTCTCAGGAAGATAAGAAACCGAAGTTTTCTCCCTTGCCTCGGCACCGGTTTAATTGGTAGCTCTAAGAAGGAAAAAGGTTGACTGTCTTTTGTATGGTTAATACAGAAATATCTCTATAGAAAACATAAGCATTAAGTATTTTTTACGTGGGTTCCTGGACTCCCGGCCTCTGGCCTCTCAACGAAAATATCTACTGACTTTCTATTATTGTGTCAGGCACTGTGCTAAGTATAAACAGAGGAGGAGCACAGAAGTATTTTTTTTAAGTGTAGGCCCTGGAAAGAAGTCCCTGGGTGGTGCGAACAGTTAAGCACTCAACTACTAGCCAAAATTTGGTGGTTCAAACCCACTCAGAGGTGCCTCGGAAGACATGCCTGGTGATTTGCTTCTGAAAGGTCACAGCCATGAAAATCCTATGGAGCAGTTCTACACATGGAGTTGCCATGAGTCAGAATTGGCTCAATGGAACTGGTTTGGTTTGGGTTTGGGAGATGGAAAGACCTTATACAGAAGTCCCTCTTCCCCTACCAGGACTTTACAATTGCAGCCCTGCAGTGGAACAAGTTGTCATCACTCCTGGCATGCTCCACTCCATCTTGGAGACCCCAGAAAGGCCAAGGCTCCTTCTGTCAATT
This sequence comes from Loxodonta africana, assembly GCF_030014295.1. NCBI lineage: Eukaryota > Metazoa > Chordata > Mammalia > Proboscidea > Elephantidae > Loxodonta > Loxodonta africana. Next base: position 78,824,794 of record NC_087350.1, on the reverse strand, counting down.
CCCCCAACACACCATCTACCTCATCCTTCATCATCCAGGGCAAATGCCCTTCCTCCAGAAGCCTCTTCCCACTTCCTAAATGCTGATACAGGTTCTCTTGCTTCTGAGATTAGCTGCCAATCTCTCTTGTGGCCTTTAACCCTTCCTACCAAGATTAGAGTGCTTGTTGTACGCCCCCCAGCTGGGTGAGCTCAAGAGCAGCATGCAGACCTGACACACAGAGACGCATAGCATGTTAGATGCAGGTCTGAATGGACAAACTGAACTTTCACGGGGCTTCTGGGTTCACAAATACTTTTCACACCTACACCTCCCCTTCACTTCCAGCATTTGCAAACTCCCCTTCTCTGAAAGCACTGGGTACACCCTGACTTGTATTACTGATGTCTGTGTCCAAGGAGGCTCTATACTCAAGCCTCTGAGCTCCCTGAGGAAGGGATTGGGTCCCAGGCATCTTTGTATCCAGAAATAGTTATTGCAAGACTTTACACAGGATTGAGACAAAAATTTGTTGGACTAAATTTGTTTTGCTTTAAAAAAAAAAAAACTTTAAGCCCCAAAATATTAATCACAGAATTATATAGTTATACTTGAGGTAACCTGGAAATAACCTAAATATCCAACAATAAGGAAATGACTAAGTTAATTATAATGAAGCTTGATGAAACATTCTGTAGCCATTCAAAATAATAAAATAAGTAATAACTAACAACATAGGAAAGCTTTTATGAAATAAGCAGAGAAAGTAGGTCATACAAATGTATACACACACTGATTACAGCTACAATTACTGACATGTATTGAGTACCAAGCATTTTATAAACACCATCCCATTTTACTCTTACAACGCTTTGAGTCAGGTATTACTATCCCACTTTTACAAATAAGAAAAAGGAGATTTGCACAGGTAAAATAAAATGTCCAAGGCCTCACAAAAACAGTTGGTAGAAAAAAAAAAACACAGCATGACTCAAACTCAGGTCTGTGCTAACCCAGAAGTCCAAGCTCTTAACCACTTTGTTATATTGCCTTCCAGCAAAATTAACTGTATAACGTAGCATTCCTGGAGAAACGAAAGCTGAAAATATTGTTCAGGGGGCCAGGTGATCTAAACAATGTTACTCAACATTATTTGAATACTAATTTTTAAATATTTTTAAGGATAAGAAACAAGATGTCAATGATGGGATTTCCTAAGGGCAGCAAAGTGGAAGAATAGCTGGAGACAGGGTATGCAGCTGAGAGCTTGGCTTGGGGATCAAACCAGGAAGCAGTTTTACCAGACAGGGGAGCATGACTTACTCACCTCAGTGTCATTTGAGGCCAGCACAGGGTGGGCAAAAGCTTCAGAAATGCTTAGTTGGTGAATGAATAAAGGAATGGATGAGTGACCCTGCAGAGTTGCATAGTAGGCTGCTGATGCTGACTATTGGGAGAAGTGATGGGCTGGTGCCAGGTACAGAGTATATGAGACCCAAGAGACAAAACAGACAGAGAGAGAGAATGTGTGTGTAGGTGGAACAAGAAAGGCAGGAGTAGACAAAGCCTTAGAGAGGCTGGTAAGACAAGCGTGAGGGGAAAGGGCTAGAGAAAGAGATGATCAGAGAAAAGGGGACTGGCCAAGGGCTTCTGCCCTCACTGGAGTCTTCACAGCAGACTGGACTTGATCATTCTCTGATCCCTCTCAGATAACACCATGGGGGTCTCCACCAGAGATCACCAGAAAGCCTGCCAAGAATTCAGCCATTCCTCATTCCACCTACTCCAGCCTCCAGGTTTTGTCTTCCCCTTCTTGGCCTGAAAGGTTTGGGCTTCCTGCAGACAAATCATGCCTTGTGAGCTGCTTTGCCTTCATTAGCTCATCTCATCCTCCAGCAATCGTGTAGGTAGGTTCTAGTATTACCCCCATTATACAGATGAGGATACTGAGACTTGGAGAGGGAAAGCAAACTGTCCACAGTCACATTCCTAGCGAAGGCTGCGCAAGGAGTCTGCTGGACTGGGTTCAAATCCCAAGACTGCCATTAATTCTCTCACCTTCCACACATGTAAGGTGGCATTAGAGATCCCTGCCCTCCTCCCTCCCAGAGTGGCTGCTAGAGTTATTGAGGGGATGGATTCAGAGCCACTTTGTAAATTAGGAAAACAGGAACTGGGGTGGGAAAGGGCCCAACCTGGGTTCAAATTCCAGCCTTATAGCTCACTTCCCGGTGACCATGACCAAGTTAGCCACTCTGGACTTATCTTTTTACCTACAAAATGAAGGGAGTAACACTGACCAGTGAGGATGTAATTAGATATCAAAAGTCAGGCATTTAGCACATGCCCTGACACAGGCAACCTAGGAAGTAGTGTCTCTAATAATCATAGAATGGTCAATCCAGGGGAAAACCCAGTTGCATAGTGGTTAAGAAATATGGCTGCTAACCAAAAGTGCAGCAGTTTGAATCCACCAGGCGCTCCTTGGAAACTCTATGGGATAGTACTACTCTGTCCTATAGGTTCACTATCAGTCGGAATCTACTCAACAGCAACAGGTTTGATTTTTTGGTTTGTCAATCCAGAAGCTCATTAATCATAGTATTTTGTTCTCATCAAAGGACAGGAAGCCATAGAGTCAAAGCCAGACCAGTATCAGGGAATGTTATTTACATGGAAATAAGAAAATTCTGGATAAACAAAACCAACCCAACCAGGTGTGAAAAATGAGATCCTGAGGCATTTGTATTTTTAGAAGCCATTTTGCCTGTCATTCTTGTTTCATTTCCCTAATTCTCTGTGGGGACAGGTTTTAAAATAATTTGACTGCTGATCTTCAAACACACCCTCACTCAAGGAGGTCAGCCAATGCCCTCCATTCGTTTTTCATTCATTCAATTGTTTGTCTATTCAGCAGTATTTACTCAGCACCTGGTGACTCAGTGGCTGACCAGACAAATTCTTGCCCTCAAGGAGCTTCTAGTCTTGTATAGAAAACAGACAAACCAACCACAAGTTGATGGGGAAGAGGGACAAACACAGAGAGCTTCCCTGAAGAGTTGGCATATGGACAGCTCTGTTTTCTTCAAATTTCCTTACTCCTTTCCTGCTAACCTGGAAATAACAACAGATAAAACAGCAGCCTTGGACCCAGAAATTGCTTTCACATATTGAGGGTGGCAGAGCCAACCAGCCAACCTGAATCCCTGATGGCCTAGTGGATCCAGCTATCTACCTGCTGTCAAGTACACACCAATATTTTTACTATTATATGAGAGTTATTAACTTTTATCTTTAAGTCACTATATTCTGAGGTGCCTTTGTCACAACATCATCTTAAGAAATTAAATAAATAACAACAGAATAAACCTAAATAAAAGTGAATTAATAAAATATTAAAGAATATGAACAGAAAGTAAATAATGTAAACAGAAATAAACTGCAGTAGAGAGGATCGAAAGTTGCCTCTTGGAAAAAATCTCATAAAATTGACAAAATCACATGTAACTAATTAAGAAAAAAGAAGATACAAAAAAATTAGGAATAGAAAAGTAAACATAATACCTACTGCAGTGATTAAGACTGAGAAAATATGCCAAACAACTTTATGCTAATAAGTTTGAAACTAGGTGAAATGGATAAATCCCTAGAGAAATATAATTTATAAAAACTGACTTAAAAAGAAATTAAAAACCTAAGTAGTCCTACAATCATGAATACTTTGAACTAAGTGTTAATTGTTAATTCAAAGGAAACAACAAACCCAAAAGATTTTAACAGCAAGTTCTTTCAAACATTTAAGAAAAGAATAATACCAATAGAGAATAAGAGATTATTCACCAATTATTTTATGATGCTCCCATAAACTTGAGATGAAAGCTTGAAAATAGCATTAAAAGAAAGGAAATTACAGACCAACCTTACTCATGAGCTAGATACAACAATCCCTGATAAAATATGGTGAAACATTACAACATTCCTTTAAGGTAGAGATCAAAACAAGGATGGCCATGATCATCGCTTGCATTCATCATTTTATTAAAAGCACTAAGGCAAGAAAAAGAAAAACGTTACACATAAAAAAAACACCAAACCCAGTGCCGGCTCATAGCGACTCTATAATACACACACACAAAAAGAAGCAAAAGTGTCATCCCTCACAGATTACACAATTATCCATGTAGAAAACCCACCCAAATCTAGCATAAATTATTAAATTTAATAAGATAGTTTAACCAGTCGCTGGATACAAAATAAATGTAAAAAAAATTTTTTAAACTTGTATTTGCAGCCCCCAGCAACAGGTGGAAAATGCAATTTAAGAACACTTGACATTTCCTATTTTACCCCCCAAAAAAGGCAAAGTATTAGGAACAATTTTAATAAGATGTGTAAGACTTTTATGGGAAAAAAATAGAATGCCATATTGATAGACATTAAGGAAAAGCTAACTAAACTGAAAAATATAGCATATTCATGAATTGGAAGGCTCACCATCATATAAACTTTTTAGCTTCAGCTACCAACTTAAGGGAAATACAGAAGACAGAGAAAAGGAGAGACTGGCAGGAGGGAGCTGCTGACTCATTAGGGGGAGAGTAAATGGGAGTATGTAGTAAGGTATATATAAGTTTATATGCAACAGACTGACTTGATTTGTAAACTTTCACTTAAAGCACAATAAAAATTATTTAAAAAAAGAAGAAGAAGATAGAGAAACATGTCAGACTACACCACAAAAATACAATCAGGAAAATCTAGGATATGGGAAATTCTACGAGGCCAACAACACCCAGTTCCTTCAATAAATAAATTTCAAGGAAAAGGTTAAAAATGAAGTGGGGAGATATATATAAAACGGGACTTAAAACACTCACAAATAATCCCAGGCAAAATATTTAAAAAATCAACAAACCAAATAACATTTATGAGACAACTGGAAATATGAGCCTTGCCTGAAAACTTAATAATATTAAGGAATTACTGTTAATTTCTTTAACGGGACAATTATATTGGGAGTTTGTAATCTTTTAGACATATACACTAAAATTATAAGAAATGAATTTATATGCTGTCTGGGATTTGCTTCAGAATAATATGATAGTAGGGGAAGGTGGGGGTATAAATAGGGCAGAAATGGACAAAGATTGTTGGTTATTGGGGCTGGGTGATAGGTGCCTGGGGGTACGTTATTCTATTTGTTTTTTATATGTTTGAAATTTCAATTTTTTTCCTCTTTTTCTGTCTATTGTAGTTAAACATACACACCAAAACATTCACCAACATAACAATTTCCACATTTACAACGCAATGACATTGATTATATTTTTCATGTTGTGCCACTGTTATTGCTGTCCTCATCCAAAATATTCCATCACCGTTAACATAAATTCGATGCCCCCAAACAAAACTCCCTCTCTCCTCCTCCCTCCCACCTGGAATTTCATTTTTTTTAATTACATATATTTAAAAAACCAAACCCCTTACCATCGAGTTGATTTCAACTCATAGCAACCCTATAGGACAGAGTAAACTGCACCACAGTGTTTCCAAGAGTGGCTGGTAGATTCGAACTGCTGACCAGTTAGCAGTCTGAGCTCTTAACCACTGTGCCACAAGGTCCTGATATATATATATACATGTATATATGTGTGTGTACGTATGATATGTATGTATGTATGACATAGACGTATATGATATATATGTATATGAATATATATGTGTATATATCATATGTATATGTGTGTGTGTATATATATGTGTGTATATATATATATATATATGGAGCCCTGGTGGCACAGTGGTTAAGAGTTTGGTTGGTAACCAAAAGGTAGGCAGTTCAAATCCACCAGCTGCTCCTTGGAAACCCTGTTGGGCAGCTTTACTCTGTCCTATAGGGTCACTATGGTTGGAAATCGACTCGACAGCAACAGGTTTGGTTTTTTTTTTTTTGTATATTATATATATATATATATATATATATATATATATAACAAATTTTCTTTAATTCATTTATAGATTTAATATGATCCTAATAAAATCTCAACAGGAAACTGATTAAATAAGTGTAAGATATATGTGTTAATAGAATACCAGGCAGCCATTAGAATGATGCTCTTGAAGAATATTTAAGGACATAGAAAGTTGTTTATAAATATTGGTAAGATAAAAGGCAGATTATAATGCATTATGTATAGCAAACACCCATTTATGTTTTAAAAAAAAAAGGAGGACAGGAACTGGGATAAGAAGGTTTTGCAGAAGGTTAAGTATCAGAGAGGTTAAACTAGCCAAGCAGTTCTTAACCTTCACTGTACATTAGAATCACCTAGGGAACGTTAAAGACGTGCAGATGCCCAGGCCCCACACCAAGAGTCAGTTTCACCCGGCCTTAGATGAGGCCCGAGCAGCGATAGATTTTAAAACATTTCCAGGTGATTCTAATGTGCAAGACTAAGAACCAGTTATCTAGACTTACAAAGAGAGGTGTAGATGGATGGAGAGCAGGAAGATCAACAGATGATGATGATGATAAGAAGAAGAAAGAGAAGGAGAAGGTAGGTAGGTAAGTAGGTAGGTACGTGGGTAGAAGACCCTCAACGAGATGGACCGACACAGTGGCTGCCACAATAGGCTCAAGCATAACAACAACTGGGCAGCGTTTCTTTCTGTTGTACCTGCGTTGCTATGAGTCAGAACCCACTCCAGGGCACCTAACAGCAATGTAGGTAGATAAGTGGGAGACTTGAAGGAAGGCAAGAAGGAGGGAGAAAAAGGAAGAAGAAGAAAGGAGGAAATTTAGAATGACACAGCCAGATCAGAAATCAACCAGAACTCAGTCCCTAGATGAACAAAGAAGAGAGTGAAACAAAAGTGAATATGGAAAAATTAAATTAAAAAGTAGATATGGCCTGCTGATCGCAATGAAATTTGTGGGTTATCTATTATTTATTAATTTAGAAACCATACCTTCTACTCATTTTCTAAAGGTATTTGAGATGTCTTAAAAGTTAAAGAGCTATTAAAAAATAAGAATAGAACCAATGAAAAAGAGCAGAAGATGTTACCAGGCAATTGGGATGAGTTTGCTACAAATGGCACAGCTAAATATGTCCTGAGTCTCCTAGCAGCTAAGGTGAAAGAGGAAATCCACCAGGTTATTGGGTTCTCAGTATATATTCACGGGCTGTTTGTATATGAAGGTCTCCCTCTTATTTCATTTGGCCCACTTTCTGTATCACATCCCCAATGAATCCAGGAGTGAACGTGAGTCTTTCCTTTACAAGGTTTGACTCAGCTAAGAAAGGAGGATTTGTCTCTGCTGGAGGGGACAAGTCAGAGCTCAGCTCCCTCCCCTGTGGAGTGCTAGACATCTGCTCAGAACCTGTCATCAAACAGCTCTGAAGAATAGCAGCTCCTGCCTGGCCTTGGTAGGCCGGTTTGAATGGCTGTTTGTTCAGCCTGAGCAGGCAGAGTCGGCCTGACAGTGATGGCCTGGTCGGTATTATGTAAGGGGACCCCCGCTTACCTGCCCATAGACAGACAAAGGGATGATTTGACAGGCAAAACAGAGCCGGCCTCCTCACTCCCAGGCAGCCAAGGGGCTATTCAAAGCTTGGCCTGGAAGATTTTCATGAGGTGCTGACATATGAAGCCGGAATGCGGCAGGAACACAGCAGAACTGACACCCCATGCAGTCAGGCATGGCAAGTGACTCCACATATCCAAACTGGGCCTTCAGGAGCTTTGACTAGGTCCCACCCATAAGAAAGAGGGAGAAACCTTGGGGGTGAGGGCCCCAGTTTCAGGCCTGAGCCTTCAGCAATCCTCACCTTTGCCACCACCCTTGTTACTTGTTCAACTGAGGAAAACCTTCCAGACCAGGCCTCTCTCCTTGAAGCACAGGACTAGGTCTAAAGAGTGGGGAGCACTTGGCCCCTGGGTTACTAACCAGGCTGGCCCTTGTCAGCTGCTGGTAGGGGTGGCAAAAGAACAGTTATTCAGTGCCTACCGCATAACAGGCCCTTGCTAGGGGGCTCTGCCCTCAGTCAATGATTTCGTCTTCACGGGAGCCCTAGAAAACATCCCGTGATCACTATTTTGCACATGAGGAAATGAAGTCTCCAGAAGAGTAACTTGCCCAAGGTCATACTGCTAGGAAATAGCAGAGCTGGAATTTAAACCCAGGACGCCCCAGCAGCTGAGTTGGACCTCCATTTACAAAACGACGCAGGTGGATTGGGCACTCTCTAGCAGCCCGTTTCAGCTCTGATTTTGGGTGATTCTGTAGGGGTAAGGGGAGAGAAAGATCACACTTTCTGCAGCTACCCTACCCCCTTAAAAAGCCAAAGCTTATATTATGGTCACGTTTGAGGATAGGCCAGGAATATTCTAATATAAATAATACCAAAACCAAAAACCAAACCCAGTGCCGTTGAGTCGATTCCGACTCATAGTGACCCAATAGGACAGAGTAGAACTGCCCCATAGAGTTTCCAAGGAGCACCTGGCTGATTCGAACTGCCGACCCTTTGGTTAGCAGCTGTAGCACTTAACCACTATGCCACCAGAGTTTCCATAAATAATACATATTTATATAAATAAATGTATATTTTAAAATATTTATATAAGCAAACGGCAGATCTGTAAGCCTGATTCAGTCAGAAGCAGGCAAGCAGCGTTCTGAGCAGCCAGCTCCTTCAGTCTATGTACAGAGATTGCTCAAGTGCGCACAGCACATTACAGTGTGCAAAGCCCTTTCCCTCCTTTCTCTCATTTAACACTCAGCATGGCCCTCTGGGAAACCTGGGTGGCATAGTGGCTAAGTGCATGGCTGCTAACCCAAAGGTCGGCACCTCGAATGGGCCAGGTGCTTTGGGAACTTTATGGGGCAGTTCTCTGTCCTATAGGGTTGCTATGAGTGGGAATTGACTCAAAGGCAATGGGTTTCATACCGCCTTCTGAGGGGAACAGGGCAGATGTCATCATTCCATTTTACTGACCAGGAAACTGATGCCACAGGGATGAAGTGACTTGCCCAGGCGCATAAGGAGAATAATACCAGAGCTGAGATGTGAACCCATAACTGGGTCCCTGACTCCATTGTCCTCTTTTCCTTTACACAATTCACCTGTAAACAGCAAGGAAGAGATGAATTCACTCAATCAAAACCTGATTTCGAGGCTTTCAAGTTTACCACCTGGTGGAAAACGGCCCAGTACAATGGAGCATTTTAAAGTCAAATTTGGGAAGAAGGGTGCATGCTCTGATACCAGGTGGGCTTGTGGCCACGGACAGTCAGCCTTACAGGGAGGCCAGAGGCCAGGCCTGTGCCCCCAGCATTGTAGCGTGGCAGCTGGAAGGCTGGAAGACATGGAATCTCTGAACACTGAAATCCTGAAATACTGCCAGATCCACAGATAGATAGCCACTGCCTGAGCCCTCAGCCACTACCCGGTGCACCAAGCTGTCCTGGTTGTCTGAGCCCTTCCCCTGGGGCTTTCCCCAAGATCTGGCAACTAAAGGGTTAAAGCCTGGCGCCCGGGGCAAGGGACTCTGTCCTAGCATTTCATTCTGATTGGTTCCCTGTCCCAGTGCTATAGCACTGTATACATTCTTTTCAGTCAACGCTCTTGCCCTACTGGTTCTTAAATATTTTTAATATTATGCCATTTGGCTAAAAGAGACCTTGGGGGAATGTCTCAGTGTATCCCAATTGTTTTGAGTGTCAGGATAATTTTTTAATTGCTACACATTTCACAGTCCTTGCAACATACATACCCGTACAATGGAAATACATTTTAGTAACCATTGAGTGAGAAAATTAGTCAAAAAATTACCAAAACTTCAGTAGCGTCTTTAAATGAATTTGCATTTTATTTATCACACAGCTTTACATACATTTGAAAATATAATCAGTGAATAATTTAGCAATACCTATATACTGGGGTTTGTGAGTGATTTGGAGTCCATGGGTGATGCAAATGGTTAACATAGTCGGCTGCTAACTGAAAAGATGGAAGTTTGAGTTGACCCAGAGGTATCTCAGAAGAAACGCCTGGCAATCTACATCCAAAAAATCAGCCATTGAAAACCTTATGAAGCACGGTTCTACTCTGACACATATGGGGAGACCATGAGTCTGAGTCAACTTAAAGGCAACTGTTTTTTGTTTCTGTTTTTTACTGGATGAATAATTCAATCAATAGACAATGTCTAGTGCTTAAATGGAAACCCTGGTGGTGTAGTGGTTAAGTGCTACAGCTGCTAACCAAAAGGTCAGCAATTCAAATCCACCAGGTACTCCTTGGAAACTCTGTGGGGCAGTTCTACTCTGTCCTCTAGGGTCACTATGAGTTGGAATCAACTCGATGGCAACAGGTTTGGTTTGGTTTTAGTTTTAGTGCTCATATGTTTTGCAGCACATCTTGCAGTCTTCATTTCCATGGGGTGAGAACCACTAATCTAGCCAACCAAACCTCGCCCTCAATTTTATGGTGAGGAAACTGGAGACGAGTGTGGACCTGCCCAAACTTATTAGTTACTTAGAGCTAAAACTTGAAGCAGCTTTACATCCAAGATTAATCAATCTTGGGGTGTCAAGTGGTGTTTTATCAGGGGATGCTGACAGGGCAGAGGACATCTTGGGCCACAGAAACTATTCATGGAGGTAGCCAGAAACAAAGACCTACTGCCCTTTATAGAAAATATGGATATAAAAAAAGTCTATAAGGAAAAGCACAAACATACTGAAAATGTTATGGTAATGAACACATAGATAACTTTTTACAATCTCATTTCCCAGATTTTCTGTGTTGTTGTTAGGTGCCGTCAACTCGGTTTCAATTTATAGCGACCCTATGTACAATGGAACAAAATACTGCCCTGTTCTGTGCCATCCTCAAAATTGTTGTTATGGTTGGGCCCATTGCTGCAGTCACTGTGTCAATCCATCTTGCTTAAGATCTTCTTTTTCAGTGACCCTCTACTTTACCAAGCATGATGTCCTTCTCTAGGGACTGGTCCCTCCTGATAACATGTCCTAAGTATGTTAGATGAAGTCTTGCCATCCCTGCTTCTAAGGAGCATTCTGGCTGTTCATTCTTCTGACAGTCCATGGTATATTCAATATTCTTCTCCAACACCATAATTCAAAGGCATCAATTCTTCTTTGGTCTTCTTTATTCATCGTCCAGCTTTCACATGCATGTGAGGCAACTGAAAACACCATGAATTAGGTCAGGTGCACCTTAGTCCTTAAAGTGACATCTTTGCCTTTTAACTCTTTAAAGAAGTCTTTTGCAGCAGATTTGCCCAATGCAATGTATCATTTGATTTATTGACTGAGTGTTGATTGTGGATACAAGTCAAATGAAATCCTTGACAACTTCAATCTTTAATTCATTTATCATGATGTTGCTTATTGCTCCACTAGTAAGGATTTTTGTTTTATGTTGAGGTGTAATCCATACTGAAAGCTGTAGTCTTTGGTCTTCATCAGTAAGTGCTTTAAGACCTCTTTGCTTTCAGCAAGCAAGGTTGTGTCATCTGCATATCACAGGTTGTTAATGAATCTTCCCCCAATCCTGATGCCGCATTCTTCTTCATATAGTCCAGCTTCTCTGATTATTTGCTCAGCATACAGACTGAGCAGGTATGGTGAAAGGATACAACCCCGATGGACACCTTTCCTGATTTTAAACTACGCAGTATCCCCTTGTTCTGTTCAAACAACTGCCTCCTAGTCTATGTACAAATTCCTCATGAGCATAACTAGGTGTTCTATAATATGGCTATATTACTTTTATCTTTAAGAATTGATCATTTTTCCAAAATTTGAAAACTAAGAACAGAATAAAGTATTTATTCCATCTATGAAGAACAGAATAAAATATCCCAACTATGAAGAAGTAATCTTTCTCCTGCAGAGTGGCTGGTAGATTCCAACTACCAATCTTTCTGTTACCAGTCAAGCACTTGAACGACTGCACCACCAGGGCTCCTACAGGCAGTTCTACTCTGTCCTATGGGTTTGCTATGAGTCAGAATTGACTTGACAGCTGCAATAGGTTTGGTTTGGTTTTGGTATGAAGAAGCAATGATTCCTATTAATTGAATCCATAGAAGAAATTAAAAAGGAAAATATTGAAACATATGACTATATGAAGTTTTTAAATATACCCAATCAAAATTTAAAAGGATAAGGAAATCAGGCTAGGAAAATATTTGCATCAAATTCATCAAGGCTACACACTCAAAATATAAGCTTATTAATTTTAAAAAATCAACTCTCAAGTATAAATAGGAAAAAGAGTTGATTTTCAACAAAGGTGTCAAGGCAATGATAATGATAATCTGTTCAACAACTGGATAGTCATATGGGGGGAAAATGAACCTCAGCCCTTATCTTACATCATATTTTAAAAGTTAGCTTGAAATGTATCATCCATCTCAATATAAGAGCTAAACCTTCTAGAAGACAAAAAGAATACCATAGTGACTTTGAGTTAGCCAAAGATTTCTTAAATAGGGCACAAAAATCACTAACTATAAAAAGAAAAAATACAATAAATTGGACTTCATCAAAATATAACATTTGCTCTTCAATATACACTGTTACAAAAAGAAAAAGGCAAGCCACAGACTGGGAGAAAATTTATTTGCAAATCATATATGTGACAAAGGATAGTGTCTTAGACTGGGTTCTCCAGGGAAGCAAAACCAGTAAAGCATATAAATATACATAGAAAGAAATTTATATCAAGGGAACAGCTTACGCAGTTGTAGAGGCTGGAACGTCCCAAGGTTGTGGATCAGGATAGAGGTTTCTCCTGATTCACATAGCTGCAGGGCCTGGTGAACCCAAGATCTGCAGGTCAGAGAGCAAGGCTCTTGTCTACAGAGTGTGAAGATCCACGGATCCCAAGATCAGCAGGCAAGGCCCCAAGGCTTCTCCTGATTCACATAGCTGCAGGAGCTGGTGAACTCAAGATTGGCAGGTTGGAGAGCAGGGCTCTTACTCACAGGCTGTGAAGATCAACAAATCTCAAGGTCGGCAGATAAGCTGCTAGCTCAAGTCCCAAGAACCAGAGAGCAGACGAACGGGAGGCAGCTGCAGGATCTAAAGCAGGCAAAAGCCAGAGCGTCCATTTATATTTGGATGCAGGCCACACACCCAAGGAAACTCCCTTTCAACTGATTGGCTACTCACAGCAGATCCCTTCATGGGGGTGATCACATATAAACACAGAAAATCATGGCCCAGCCCAGATGATACAAGATCTTAAGCATCACAGACAGTATCAAAAATATACAAAGAACTCTTACAACTCAGTAAGAAGACAAACAGCCCAATAAAAATCGGCAAAAGATTTCACCAAAAGCACTACATCAAAGAAGATTGATGGATTGAATTATGTCCTCCCAAAAATGTGTGTAACAACTTGGTTAGGCCATGATTCCCAGTATTCCGTGGTTGTCCTCCATTTTGTGATTGTAATTTTGTTAAGAGAACTAGGGTGGGATTGTAACACGACCCTTACTCAGGTCACCTCCCTGATCCAATGTAAAGTGAGTTTCCCTGGGATGTGGCCTGCACCACCTTTTATCTGTCAAAAGAGGTAAAAGGAAAAAGAAGGAAGCAGAAAGTTGGGGACCTCATACTACCAAGAAAGCAGCACTGGGAGCAGAGCACGTCCTTTGGACCCGGGGTTCCTGCACCTTAGAAGCTCCTCAGCCAGGGGAAGATTGAGGACAAGGACCTTCATTCAGAGCTGACAGAGAAAGCCATCCCCTGGAGCTGACACCCTGAATTTATACTTGTAACCTACTACACTGTGAGAGAATAAATTTCTCTCTGTTGAAGCCATCCACTTGTGGTATTTCTGTTATAGCAGCACTAGATGACTAAGACAGAATTTGGTACCAAGAGAGTGGAATGCTGCTCTAACAGATAACTTAACTGTGGAAGCGGTTTTGAAACTGTGAATGGATTGATTTGCAACAGCAGCAGAGAACCTGCAGTGGCAGAGAAGTGGCAACAGCAGAGAACCAGCAGGAGCAGAACCAAGAGACCATCACAAGACAGCTCTGGAGTAGACCCATGGAGCGAGAGAGCTGAGTGCCTGTGCACAGGAGGCTTCCTGGCAGAGTGGGGTGCCTCCAGGAACTTATCAGTGGAGCTAGGCTTGCTGACCCATGGAGCCAGACAGCTGAGTGCCTGTGTGCAGGAGGCTTCCTGGTGGAATGGGGTGCCTCCAGGAACTTACTGGTAGAGCTACAGAGCTTTGGAACACTTGCCCCAGCAGGGATGTGGGTGTGAGGCCCAAGGAGCTGTGTGAGGCCCAAGGAGCTGAGAGGCCAAGAAACCAGGAAGTAGAAGCTGAAGAGACAAAGAATACAAGAAGCTGAGGTGCCTCAGTCTCAAAAGGTATGGACATGTCCTATGGGGTTTCAAAGGGTGGAGCTATGGACTTTGGTGTTTCTAAGGGTGGAGCTGCCACTCAGATGGACAAAGAGAATGGTGTGCCTAAAGCCGAGGGAGCAGAGTTGCCATCCCAGTGGGCCTGGAAGGTGGAGTTGAAGCCCAGGGCTGAGCAGCCTCCACTCAGAATCCAAAGAGTGTGGCCAATACCTACAGTCTGGAAGGCACAGCCGTTGTGTAAATTGTCTCAGAACAGAGGGTTATTTTCAAAGCTTTGAGGGCTAAAGTAATGTGTTCTGCTGCCTTGCTTGGTGCCTGTTATCCCTTCTTTTCCTCTGGTTTGTCGCATTTGTAACGGAAATGTCTAGCTTGTGCCTGTTTTGCCATTGTGCATTTGGGAGCAGATAATTTGTATTCTAGATTTTACAGAGGAAGAGGTATTTTTGGATTTTGGACTTGGAGTTAGACTTTTGCTATGATATGAGAGGATGAATATGTTCTGCATGTTGCAAGGATATAATTTTAGGGGAGGACAAAGGATGGAATGTCATGGATTGAATTGTGTCCCCCCAAAAATGTGTGCATCAACTTGGTTAGGCCATGATTCCCAGTATTCTGTGGTTATCCTCCATTTTGTGATTCTAATTTTATGTTAAGAGGATTAGGGAGGGATTTTAATACCCCCTTATTTAGGTCACCTCCCTGATCCAATGTAAAGGGAGTTTCCCTGGGATGTGGCCTGCACCACCCTTTATCTCTCAAGAGAGACAAAAGGAAAAGGAAGCAAGTGGAGAGTTGGGGGACCTCATACCACCAAAAAGGCAGCACCTGGAGCAGAGCACATCCCTTGGACCTGGGGTCCCTGCACCTGAGGAGCTCCTCAACCAGGGGAAGACTGATGACAAGGAATCTTTCTCCAGAGCCGACAGAGAGAAAAAGCTGTCCCCTGGAGCTGATACCCTGAATTTGAACTTGTAACCTACTAGACTATGAGAGAATAAATTTCTCTTTGTTAAGCCACACCAATTCCTGACTCGCAGAAACTGTAAAATAATGTTTATTGTTTTCAGCCACTAAGTTTGGGGTAATTTGTTACACAGTCATAGATAACTAATACATTATTAGTCATTGTTGTTGTTAAGTGCCATCAGGTCGGCTCCGACTCATAGCAACCCTATGTACAACAGAATGAAACACTGCCCAATCCTGCACCATCCTCAAAATTGTTGCAATGTTTGAGCCCACTGTTGCAACCATTGTATCAATCCATCTCATTGAGAGTCTTCCTCTTTTTTGCTGACCTTCTACCAAGCATGATGTCCTTCTCCAGGGACTGGTCCCTCCTGATAACATGCCCTAAGTATGTGAGATGAAGTCTTGTTATCCTTGCTTCTAAGGAGCATTCTGGCTGTACTTCTTCCAGGACAGATTTGTTCATTCTTTTGGCAGTCCATCATATATTCAATATTCTTTGCCAACCCCATAATCCAAAGGCATCAATTCTTCGGTCTTCCTTATTCATTGTCCAGCTTTCGCATGCATACAAGGCAATTGAAAACACCATGGCTTGGGTCAAGTGCACCTTAATCCTTAAAGTGACACCTTTGCTTTTTAACACTTTGCAGAGGTCTTTTGCAGCAGATTTGTCCAATGCAATGAGTCGTTTGATCTCTTGACTGATGCTTCCATGGGCGTTGATTGTGGATCCAAGTAAAATGAAATCCTTGACAACTTCAACCTTTTCTCTGTTTATCATATGTTGATTACTGGTCCAGTTGTGAGGATTTTTGTTTTCTTTATGTTGAGGTGCAATCCATACTGAAGGCTGTAGTCTTTGATCTTCATTGGTAAGCACTTCAAGTCCTCTTTGCTTTCAACAAGCAAGGATGTGTCATCTGCATATAGCAGGTTGTTAACAAGTCTTCCTCCAATCCTAATGCGGTGTTCTTCTTCATATAGTCCTGCTCCTTGGAATATTTGCTCAGCATACAGACTAAATAAATATGGCGAAAAGATACAGCCCTGGCGCACACCTTCCTTAACTTTAAATCACACTGTATCCCCTTGTTCTGTTGGAACGACTGCCTCTTGATCTACGTACAGGTTCCTCATGAGCACAACTAAGTGTTCTAGAATCCTCATCCTTCACAATGTTATCCATAATTTGTTACGATCCACACAGTCTAATGCCTTTGTATAATCAATAAAACACAGGTAAACATCTTTCTGGCATTAGTCATTAAAAAAAAAATTTTTTTAGGGAAATGCAAATTAAAGCTACAATGGGATGCCACTATACACTCACTAAAATGGGTAAAATTAAAAAGATTGAACATATCAAGTATTGATGAGGAGGTGGAGCAACTGGAACTCTCATATACTTCGTTGGCAGTGTCTTAAAAGTTGAAACATACACATACCATACAATCCAGCCATTCCTGTCCTAAGTATTTATTTACCTGAGGGAAATGAAAACACATGTCCACACAAAGACTTGTACAAGAATGCTCATAGCAACTTTAGCAGCTTTGTTTGTAATAGCCAAAAATTCGAACAACCCAAAAGCCCATCAACAGGTAAATGGATAAACAAATTGTAGTACATCTATGTAATGAAATACTATTTAGCAATAAGAAGGAATAAACTGTTGATATCACAATAATATGGATGAATGTCAAAATAGCTATGCTGAGTGAAAGCAGTCAGATAAAAAAGAATACACTCTATTAATACTCTGTAAAATGTAAATTAATTTATATGACAAAGTAGATCAGTGACTGCCTAGGAATAGTGGTGGCTGGGAAAGTAGGCATGAGGAACCTTTTTGGAAGTGATGGATACGTTAATCACCTTGATTGTGGTGATTTCATGAATATAATATATGTCAAGACTCATCAAATTGTATAGCACAAATATGTGCAGTTTATTATACATCATTTATTTCTCAATAAAGCTGTATTTAAAAAAAAAAACAACAACAATTTATACCAAAGGAAATTTACTGAGTAAGGAAACACACAGGGAAAGCTTTCAATCTCACCATAATAATAAATGAAGTTAGGGCAATTATTAAGTTAAGGCAGTTATTAGATTATCAAAGATGATCACTGTTATTGCTACTATTAGCTTATATTGTTTGGATTTCTGTAAATTAGCAAGATACTCTTGGAGACACTTTGGCAGCACTATATTAAGAACAATCGAGCTGGATGAATGGAAATGGGGAAACCAAAGTCAAGAAGGGAAGAGTGCTGACACATCATGTGGTTGGCAACCAATGTCACAAAACAATATATGTATTAATTGTTTAATGAGAAACTCATTTGCTCTGTAAACTTTCACCTAAAGCACAATTAAAAAAAAAAAAAAGGCATACATCTTCAAGCAAGAAAAAAAAAACATCAAAATGTTCATGGCTCTGTAAACACCGTTCTTAGGAATTTGTCTTAAGGATATTTCAAAAGAAATAAAAACCTCTTTATACAATTACATTCACAGTGGCAACACCTATATCAAAGGTACTGGAAACTACCTAATTGCCCAGCTACAGTGAAAATGTTAAATCAACACGAGACCATTTCATTCATTATTACAGATGAAAAATGAGACTGGAGAAACAACATACAGATATGTTTACAAAATAATCCAAATGTTCTGTGTACAAAGACTACAGAATTGTACATACACTCTGGTTACACCTATGTAAACATACATATAATATGCACAAGAACACAAAAGAGGAGAAAAAAAAAGAACAGAAAACCGAGTACATGAACGCTAGGTAATTGGCATGTGGGTGAATTTTTTCCTTCTTGTTTTGACTCCTGTAATGTTAGGATGTTTTCATAACAGTTTTTAAAATGTCTCCTTGTTGTTTTTGGCTCAGTCTTCCAACCTGTGTGATTATTCTGGATCTTGAGTTTGTCAATTACTAGCATCAGCATATAAGTGCCCCATCAGCTTGCCTTCTATTTCTTCATCTAAGTCATTAATAAAATGCTAACAGACCTGGGTTGTGGTGTGAAGGACACACCTTTTTCTTCCCTTGATGGACGATGTCGTCACTGGTAGTCTGCTTAGGTTATTTCAATATCATAAATGACAGTTTCTAGAAACTCATTTCCCAAGAAGGAGAACTAGGAGGTGGGTCAGGAAAGTGAACCTGGAAAAGGAGGTAATGATGCTTACCTTTGCTTGGATGGTCTTGCTCACTCATTGTCAATCATCTGTGACTGGCTCCACTAAGGCACAGAAAATCATAGTAGGAGGTCTAGGAGGGGGTTAGAACTTTGAAAAAAAGAAGTGACAGGAGCCTGCAGAGGCTTTCGGAGGGCATTAATATGATTCTTTCAATAGTTACTTACCAAGTCCCTGCTTTATATAGATGGGGAGGCGAAAGCCCTGTCTTCAGAGAGTCAGGGTCTATCAGGACACTGACCCCATGTGGCAGCTAACTGGTGACGCTTCCCAAGCCTTTTCAACTCTACCTTCTTGTCATTCCTGGAAAGACCTTACCTCTCCTTCCTCTTGCTTCTCTCCATCCCCACAGCCCTTGCTCACATCTAGGGCTTCACTACTGCATTTTTCTCTACTGTTCCAGAGCCATGTTCCAGTGGTCTGCTTGGTCCCACCACCTAAGGGTAGTTTGACCTGTCCAGAGCTCAGAGAAAGCAGGGAGCCACACACACCAGAAGGACAAGCCCAGATCCCTTACCAACCCTATAACCCCCGGAGTTCCGCCCTACTCCATGGTGCACAGGATGCACATGACGGGTGGCATCAGGATTGGAGAATATGTCTCTGAAAGCACAAAGGCCGGGATCCAGCCCAAGGCCAAAGCTTTCCCAAACCCTCCTGATAAAAGGTTGAGCCAGACCTGCCAGGGCAGAGGCCAAGGCTGCAGATCTAAGACTGTAAGCCTCCAGGGCACCAGAGACAGAGGCTGCCCTGGTGAGACCCCGTCCAGTAGGGCCAAGTTGCCTGAACTGCCCCTCAAAGTCCTCTTCTTACCTCAAAGAGTCCCTGAGAGATAGAGCCTTATGCTAGCTGTGTAGGCCCACACCCCAGCTCTCTAAAAGGCTTGGGCAGCCTTCAGAAGGCTCACCTCAGTTTTTAGATTGCTCACAGATTCCACAAAGATTTCCAACCTAGAAATTTCATAAACATCCTGTGACCTCCTGTGAGCCTGCAGTCCTCGATTCTGAGCTTGGCCTAGAGGTATAGGTCCCTGACCTCAGGGTCCAAGGAGGCGGTCCCATATCAACCTTGGTGCCATGGTCATTCCCATGACACTCTTGCTTCCCATGCTAGTGAAGCACCCTCTGCACCCTTCTGCAGGCCCTGAATCTAGGGTAGAAGAGGCTGGTCTGAGTCTGAACACCCCACATGCCCTGCTCACCACCTGTGGAATGCCAGCCTCTGGGCTCTCCTGCTCACCTGCCTAGATGGAAGTATCTTTCCAATCACCATGCTTTTAGGTCCTGGGCACTGCCCATCCTCCTTAATGTACCTCTATTGCCTATAACTGTGTCTGTAGTCCTACCACCTGCCTCATCTCTCCCCAGCCCAGCCACTAAAGGACATACCTAATCTCTAGATTCCGGTCTCTCCCGGTCTGCACTATCCCTCCAACAAGCTCAGAATTCTGCTCTTACAAGAAGAATCTGGTCAAAATGGATACAGTGAACTTAGCCTTGCAATAAAACATAACTCAGAACACGTGTCTTCTATATTTTAATCACAAAGTGGATAATAGCTCAATGGAAGTAGTCTCTATTTGGCTTGCTCTTCTGCCTTTAGATCTGTAGGACTCTGCAACTTGCCAAGAGTGGCCAAAATTGGAAACTTGAGGGTGGTTAGTTTCATACTGAGCCTTGTCAAGGTGTTTCCTCCACCCTTCCTCCACACACCATCACTCACTCTCACCCCAGCCATCTCCAGTCACCTTACTCACCCTCTTCAAGAAGCTGTGTCCATGTCCAGCTCTCCCATTAGACAAGCAGCTCCTTTGACCGTACGCTTTTTGCATGACCAACCCCAACCCTACTTCACAATACTTTGCCTAGTTCTTTCACACGTAAGAGCACAATGCTTTTCCCTAGAAAATATGAAGGAATAAGACTTAAAATACCAAGGAACAACATTTAAAAACAAAAAGAACTCCCTAGAAATAGCTAAGGCTTGTTAAAAGTATAAGTTGCAGGTACTATGCTAAGCACTTTAATCCTTATCATTCTTATTATCCCCATTCTGTAGATAACTGAGGCTTGCTTTGTTGTTGTTAGTTCACGTACAATAGAAAGAAACATTGCCTGGTCCTATGCTATCTTCATGGTCATTGGTGTCCATTGTTGTGGCCACTGTGTGCCTTCAAGTCTAGGGGCCTCATCTTCCAGCACTATATTGGGCAATATTCTACTGTGATCCGTAGAGTTTTCACTGGATAATTTTCAGAAGTAGATCACCAGGCTCTTCTTCCCAGTCTTACTCTAGAAGCTCCTCTGAAACCTATCCACCAAGGGAGGCCCTGCTGGTATTTGAAATACTGGTGGCATTGCTTACAATACCATTTGAAAAAGAAAAAAAAAAAAAAAAAAACCACTGCCGTAGAATTAATTTCAACTCATAGCGACCCCCATAGGATTTCCAAGGCTATAAATCTTTACAGAAGCAGACTGGCACATCTTTCTCCCTTGGAGTGGCTGGTGGGTTCCAACTGTTGACCTTTTGGTTAGCAGCCAAGCCCTTTAACTACTGTGCCACCAGGGTTCTTGCCAGTATCATAGCAACTAGCAAGCTACCACAGTATGACAAGCTGACAGATGAGTGGTGGAAAGTGAGGATTATAAAGGTTAATTAACTTTCCAAAAGTGCCATAGCTAGGAAGCAGGGGAGCTGGGAATCAACCCAGGCTTGTCAGTGAATTGCTAAAACTGTATTAAGTCTTATGAAAAACTGATCTCATAGGATTCATGTTGGTTTCTAGCAATCTATACTAGTGTCAGTCACTGCTGTACTCATTCCTTGAGCTGGGTTCCCTTGCTGACCCCCAGCTCCTGGTCACATCTGGCTTCTTTCTTTTGGCCCCAGTGGTGAGGGGTGCCAGAAATGTTGGTGACTTGGTATTAACTTCCAAGGGAAAGGGAACCACCATTTTTCTTCTGAGAGTTTTCTGCTCTGCTTTCTGTCCTGGGTC
The DNA here is from genome assembly GCF_030014295.1 of Loxodonta africana. Classification (NCBI taxonomy): domain Eukaryota; kingdom Metazoa; phylum Chordata; class Mammalia; order Proboscidea; family Elephantidae; genus Loxodonta; species Loxodonta africana. The sequence continues at coordinate 78,803,198 of NC_087350.1, read as the reverse complement.
TGCTTGCTACAGAAAGAAAAAAAATCTTTAAGTACTCAAAACTCTAACGTAGGAAGGAGCCTTAGAACCTCTAGATTCCCCTGCCCTGGCTTGGCTGACCCAATTCTCTGTCATAACCTATAAACTCAACCTGTCTAAAGGAGCAGAGGGAGAGAAGGCATCCTTCTCATTTTTGTAGAACTTTGTAGACTTACAAATATTACAAATGCATTGATCTATTTAATTCTTTGTGGCCTTTGGGACCAAAGGCAGGGGAAGTGAGAGGGAGCCCAGGACCCAAAGGCGAGTGGACAGAAAGTCAGAGGAGCTGACTTCCACTCCATACTGCCCAATCCTGCATCCTCTGGATGGACAACCATCTCTCTGGGCAGCGTCTCTCTCCACATGGTCCTGCAGAGCTAAAGGGCTGATACTAGCAGCCTGGGCCTGGCTAATATGGATTGGGGGCGAGAGACCTCACTCCCTGACTGTGCCCCCCAATGGGAATGACTCTGTAAAGCTGAACCCAGAAAGAAAGGACGGGGGGAGCACATTTATACAACGAGGCAGAAAGACCAGGAGGCCGAAGGAGACAGGCACTCCACATTGCAAGGCAGAGAAGGATGCAGGAAGTGAGCAGGCGGCTAAAAAGGAAGAATGAGAGCAAAAAGGCTGAAGGAAAGAGGCCGGAGGAAGTTTGGGCCGCCCTTTGCGGACACAACTGGCTCCCGGAGCCACCACACACCTCCCCGCTGTGGGCACCAAGCAGCCAGCCAGCGGGACTGGGGTGGCTGGAAGACCAGCCCAAGGCACAGCGCCACGTTCTACTCAGCCCAGCAGAGGACCTTGGAGGCATCACAGACCCGAATCAGAGGCCTGAGAGTGAAGAGGTCACTGCTTTTTCCTGTACCTCTGCGAGCTGAACTGGCAGCCAGGCTTCTCTTCTTTAAGAGCTGGGAGTGAGGGGAATCACCGGTCCTTTTGAGACTGCATTGCAAACCACGGACGATCCCCCGCAAACGAACACCCACAAGCTTCTATACAAACTCTGGGCTTTCTAGAGCCCCAAGGAGGCGCACGGAGCTCCGACGCAGCCCGAGACACTGGACGCCAACATTCCCCGAGGGCCGCCCCTGGCCCATGGTCCCAAATCTAACCCATGTGTCCCTCTCGCCGCCACCCCAGCCACAACCTCAGCTTTCCCAGGAGTCTCCACCACATGGCCGAGCCCGCTCCCATCTGAGGCCTCACCTCCACACCTCCCCTCTCGGGTCCGAGCGCTCCGCGTGGCCAAGGGAAACGCAAAACGCGAGAAGCTAGCCTGGGAGGTGGAGGTACGGGCCGAGATCGCAGCACGAGTCCCCCACTGGGCCTTGTGCAGTGGTATAAGTCTGCGCCCTCTCAGAGCGGTGACCCCTTCCGGTCGCCACCATCGTCACTCCGATCTCCAAGTCACCTCCTTTGCTCCCTGCTCCTGGGACTCGTGGGCAGAGTTGGGAGAGGACTCGGGGCAGGCACTTCCTCCCGGTGAGCCAGAAGGCTTGGGGGTGGGGGTGGGGGTGGGGGTAGGGTGGGGGCGGGGCGGGGGCGGGGGCGGGGGTGGGGGTGCGGGTGGGGGGGCAGGGGGACCCCCTCTTTCAGGGTCCCAGTTCCTCAGTCCGGCCGGAATAATATTTCTCCGTTCACTGGGTTTAAATAATGCGACACGGAGTAAGCACTGGGCGGCCCCACCGGCTCCCGAGGTCCCCGCAGCGCGGAGAGGGAGACAGGCCACGCCCGTGGGGGCCTCCGGACCCGGGATCTCCATTTCTTCACGAGAAATGTTCTCCTTTAGTCAACCAGTACTTCTCGAGGGTGGCACCTCGGCCCATGCCGGCAGCAGTTTGAATTTTCCCCAGCGGCTTGTCTTTTTCCACGTCCAAGAATTCGCCAGAGAACAACCTTAAAAGCGAAGAAAACGATCATGGCTTGGCGATGCGGCCGACTCCGTCCTCTTGACTTCCTGGAAGAGAGGGAGTGGTAGGGGGTCCCCCACTTCACAGATGGCGCAAATGAAGCCTAAGAAGGGCAGCGATGCCTCACGTCGGCCAGGGAGGCTATGAACCGAGCCGGAGGCCGGAGCCCTTACTTGCCCCGCTGTTACAAACCGACGCCTGCAGTCGTAGACAGGGCTGAGTGGCCGGACTCCCTGTGTGGCAGTGTCTAGCTCTTATGCCCTCTGGGGCCATACAGCCCGCTATCCCAAACAGACTGTCCCAGAGTCATCCAAACACAGGTCACTTTCAACGCTCCCACTGGTAACTAGATTCTTGGATCTGATTGATGAGCACCCAGCCCCGGGGCCTGGAAGGAGAGTGGCCTTGCAGGGGTCTTCGGCATAATAAACTAAGGAAAAACTGAGGGCCCTGCGGCGGGGCCAGGGAGGGGGGGCGAGGGGGAGGGGGGCAGTGTGAAGTCAGAAAGCCTTAGTTTCCCTCCGGTGTAGCCGCCTTTAAACAAGTCCCTTCCGCAATCTGGGCCTAGTTTCCTTCCAGCTTGAATTTCCAAGATTTCCTTAAGCGGAAGAGTGGATTATCTCGGTGTCCGTAGGAAGGGCATCTGGGGCAGGGGTGTGGAGGAATTTTCCATGACTCCTTAGCTCCCTTGTTTTATTTACAAACCCTCCAAGGTCACCTCAAACCTGCGAATGTGGTTGCCGCCGAAGAGCTCCGAGTCTTCCACGATCACCAGTCCCCTCCCCCCAAAAAAAATTCCACGAAAGAAAACTGTAAAAAATTGTACAAACAACGGTCTGCAACTGGGCAGGTTTCTCCAAGGGGTGTTGGGAATACACGCAGGGCAGAACACAGCCCAAAGCAAGTGGAACTCAACTGCTGGCGCCCACAGTCACACGAATCCACCTCTGCCACACTGGGAAAGCTGTCTACAGGGCTGGAACCCACCCTGGTAGCTTTCAAGTAATTCTCAGCAGGGTCTGTGATGCCTCAAAGGTTAAGGAGCACAGCATCAGAGAAGAGGGGAAGACTTGACCATGATCACCCCACCCCCCAGTAGGAAACAACAGAAAAAGCAGGGAAATGCCCAGACTCTGTAGGGACTTTTCCATATGGTTTTGATCCAAACGGGTAAACTGCCCCAGTTCACTCTGACCTGTGCACTTACTAAATTGTTTAATGGGGATTTTACATCACGGATTCATAGAATCTTCAAATTATAGAATTTTAGAAATGCATTATTAGAATAAAACATTTATGGAATAGGATCTTAGTGTCCTTTGTTCATGAAGATTGTAGAATCATGATCTGGGGCTTCTGGTCTCAGGATGCTAAGATCTTGGTCTCCCTCACACTGTAGCAGTAAAGTCTGAGAAAGAAGAATCGGAATTCTAGAACAACTGGGTCACAAACACCAGACACAGAGAATCAAGAAATCCTGAGACATGGAGACTTTTAACTATAGTCGCTGAACCTTAAAAGTCGGGGGACTGATTACTAAAGCGTAGGATTCTGAATATTAGAACCAGATTCTTGGAATTTACAGAACTCAATACTAACATTTTGAAATTAAGGAGGACAAGAGTTGCTGATTTATTGAACCTGAAATTTCCAATCAGGCATTCCTAGACAGAAATTCAAATTAAATAATTTATATCTTAGAGCTGCAAAAAGACATCTAAAAACTAGGAAGCAGAAGCTTCCTGTAGCAGGCATCAGATTTTCAGGCACAAAATCTTAGTCCGAGCATCTTAAAATATGACGACCAGGCTTTTATTCTTTGACCACCAGAAGCATAAAGTCACAGAAATATAATCAAAATCGAAGCATTTAGACTCCTGGTCATGGAATCTTAGAATTATAGAATCACATCCTTAAGATGTATGAAACGGCGATGTTAGGACAACGGTTTCAGAATTTAAAACGTGGAAATCCAAATCTCACAATCTTGGAAATACAGTCAAAGAACCACAGAAGCCCAGCTTTTTTTTTTTTATTAGATAAGCCCGTTAAAATAGAAACCTCTCTCTTTTTCCCCACTTTAGAAAAAACGAAATAGAAGGACACCTCGATTTTCACATCTTCGTTACTTTCGAAAAGGGAAGATGAGACTTTGTTGAGCGAGTGAAAAGCTCTCCCCCTCCGTTTGCTGGAGCACCCCTTGGCTGCAGGAGGCTACCAAGAAAACGGCGCGACTGATTCCACACACAGGTAGGCGGAGCGCGGATCTCGGCTCTTTGCCCGGTTCCCCCGAAATCAGCTGCCCAGCGTTTGGCCGGACTGAGCCTGCCCCGGCTCAGCGCCACGAAGAACACGATGAAAACCCGCGAAAGCCATGCCGTCTTGCTTCTGGCCAGAGCCCTCTGCTTGGGATCGCCAGCGCTCCTACAGCTCTGCCTCCAGGGAAAACTGCGTCCTAGCTGGGGCCAAGGGAGCCCTAGTTGCGCAGTGGTTCAAGTGCTCAGCTACCAACCGAAAGGTCGGCTGTTGAAGCCAAGAGCCGCTTGTCAGAGGAAAATGTGGCAGTCCGCTTCCAGAAAGATTTACAGCCTTGGAAACTCTATGGGGCAGCTCTACTGTGTCCTGCGGGGTCGCTATGAGTCGGAATCCACTCAATGGTCTGTGTTTGGTTTGGTTTTGATTTTTAACTGGGGCCTCGGGAGCCGGCACCAAGGCCAGGAATCTGAGGATACAGGGGCCTCGGAGATCCGCATATGCCCTCCTGCCCCCAACTCACAAAGGAGAAAACTTGTGAGGCCGCAGAGAGGACTCTGGCCAGTGGGACTATGGCCATGGGGAGTCTTTCAGAGCCCAGAGGGAAAGGACTCAAAAACCTGAAAACCACGAAGCAAAAATGCCGAGTGGGCTAGCCCCCTTCTCTTCGGAGATGCATCCACCCGACGCAGCCCCTTCCCCCCACGCCCACCTGGTGAGAGCCGCGGTGGGGGGGTAGGGGGGTCTTCGGAGCCACCAGAAGCTCTCTTGGACTGGGCGAGTTGCAGAAGAAAGAGCAAGAGCTTTCCCATCTTCCCCTGTAAGCCGTGTGCCACTCTCCATTATAGAGAGGGGTCTGGAGTTGCCCAAAGACGGATAATTACAGGAGGAAGATTTCCCCTAAATATCGACAGTGGGAGGATTCTTACGATCCAAACCCTTCGAATACTCGAGGTACCTGTGGCTCAGGGAGGGAAAGTGTCTGCCTCGGGCACACCGCGGGGAAGCGCATCCCTACTGAAGAAGCAGATTCGAGGCTCTGCTAAGCGGCCAAGTCGCGGTGAGACCATGGCATGTCGCTTACCCTCTCTGGACCTAGGATTCCTCCTCCGGAAAATGAGGGGACTGGAGAATGGAGTGTGCGCAAGCAGTCTTGACTAGGGTCGAAAATCCTGCTGAAAAGACCTTGGGAGGCAGTTAAAAAAAAAAAAAAAAAAAAACAAGGAGCAAATGACTTCTCCTTCCCCGTCCCCATTCCACAAGCACCAAGCACTCCCTCGGCGCAAAACAGCCCTTTTCCAACTGGTCCAATTCTCACCCTCTCAGGACAGAAAAGCGAGGCAAGTCCTTCCTTTCACCTGCGGATCTCAGCCCTCTGCAGAAGCCGGAGAAGGCCTGAAGCTCTGCGTTCAGCCGCTGAGGTCTCCGGAGCCAGTCCCTGGCCTCTCCCGGCCTCAGTCTCCCAGTTGGCGGCAGAAAAGCCTGCCCGAGGGATCTCCTAGTACCCTCCCTGCCTGTCGCTGAGAGGCTCCTGCTGCGCCGCCACCTGCGGAGGTGCGCCCGGGATTGGGGGGAGGGAGTGGGTAGTCGGGGGGCGGGCAGGAGCGGGCGCCGCCCCAAATTTCTCCGCGCCTTTAAGGAGAAGCCGGTGGAGGGAGGAGCCGGCCGGTGTGCGCCCCGCAGCTTTTAGCAAGTGGTCCCGGAGCTAGCAGCACAGCGCGGCGGTTAGAGTCCCAAGGCGCGGAAGGACGCATCAGCGGCCGCCCTCCTGGGCCCGCCACCCGACCTCGCCGCTGGGTCTCGCCTCCCTTCCCGCGGCGCAGCCCGCAGCCTCCGCCACCGGGGGCGCAGCATGGGCGGCCCTCTCCCGAACACGCCGCGCCTGGCTTAACTGCTCTCGCTTCGAACTCGCAGCCTCCTCCGCGCGCACGACCTCGCCGGGCAACCTGGGACCAGCGGGGACCCCAAACCAGCTGCAGCTGCCCCAGGCCGGGAAACTATCTCCTGGCGCGCCCGGGCCCGTGACCTCCTGGCACCAGCGCGCGAAGGACCTCTTAGCCGGCGCTGGGGGCTAATCCCGGTTCCTGAGCCGCCACCTGGTCTCGAGCACCGGAACACGAGCAAAGCCTCGACGAGGGATACATTCCTGAGCCTGAGCCGCGCCGGTCGGGAGACAGCGGGGGCCGAGTCCCCAGCGTATCTGCCGAGGAAGCTGTAGTCTCCCGGTGCCGGCCCGCTGGGACCCAAGAACTCTCTGCAGAAGGGCCCTGCACCCCCGTCGTGGTCCCCCGCACCTCGGATCCGCGTCTCCCAGGCGCGCCATCCCTCTGACCCTAGACAGCGGCCAGCGGCGCGGACGTCTCGGGGGCGCCGGCAGAGCGCGCCATGACCGCCGAGAGTGGGCCGCCCCCGCCGCCGCCGCCGCCGCCCCCGCCGCCGCAGCCCGAGGCGCTGGCGGTTGTGAAGGAGGAGCGCAGCGAGGCGGTGGTGGGGGCCGGGGTCCTGGCGGACGGCACGGGCCGGGGCGCAGGCGGGCGGCGGCGCAAGCGCCCCCTGCAGCGCGGGAAGCCGCCCTACAGCTACATCGCGCTCATCGCCATGGCCATAGCGCACGCGCCCGAGCGCCGCCTGACGCTGGGCGGCATCTACAAGTTCATCACTGAGCGCTTCCCCTTCTACCGCGACAACCCCAAGAAGTGGCAGAACAGCATCCGCCACAACCTCACGCTCAACGACTGCTTCCTCAAGATCCCGCGCGAGGCCGGCCGCCCGGGCAAGGGCAACTACTGGGCGCTCGACCCTAACGCCGAGGACATGTTCGAGAGCGGCAGCTTCCTGCGCCGCCGCAAGCGCTTCAAGCGCTCGGACCTCTCCACCTACCCGGCCTACATGCACGACGCGGCCGCCGCCGCAGCCGCCGCCGCCGCCGCCGCCGCTGCCGCCATCTTCCCGGGCGCTGTGCCCGCCGCGCGCCCGCCCTACCCGGGCGCCGTCTACGCGGGGTACGCGCCGCCGCCGCTCGCCGCGCCGCCCCCGGTCTACTACCCCGCGGCGTCTCCAGGCCCGTGCCGCGTCTTCGGCCTGATGCCCGAGCGGCCGCTCAGCCCCGAACTGGGCCCCGCGCCGTCGGGGTCCGCCGGGTCCTGCGCCTTTGCCTCGGCCGGCGCTCCCGCCACGACCACCGGCTACCAGCCCGCCGGCTGCGCTGGGACTCGGCCGGCCAACCCCGCGGCCTACGCAGCCGCCTATGCGGGCCCCGACGGCGCGTACCCGCAGGGCGCGGGCGGAGCGCTCTTCGCCGCCGCTAGCCGCCTGGCGGGGCCCGGCTCGCCCGCAGCAGGTGGAGGCGGGGGCGGTGTCGAGGGCACAGTGGATTTCTACGGGCGCACATCGCCCGCCCAGTTCGGAGCCCTGGGGCCCTGCTACAATCCTGGCGGGCAGTTGGGGGCGGGCAGTGGAGGCTCCTACCACGCTCGGCATGCGGCCGCCTATCCTGGCGGGGTGGATCGGTTCGTGTCCGCCATGTGAGCCGAGAGTTAGGGACGAAAACTCTTAGACATCTCGGCAGTCCACACGAACTAAGTTTCCACGCGGCCTGAGGACACAGCTGCATAAAGGACCAAACTGGGAGCTCTGTTTTACTTTTTGCGGAAGGGGCTGAGCGGGCAGGAGAGGCGCATGCCCCTGGCGCAGCGATTACACACCGAGTTCGCTTTGTAAACGGGAGGAGGTGGGGAGAGGCAGCCGCGACCCGACGGACTGGGACAAGGGACAGTCGGTAGGGCAAACTCCCAAAGGACATACCTTTCTCACCGCCTACCGAGTAGGGTTCTTGGCGATAAAGCGAAGTCTCGTACTGCCTACACCAGAGCCCAGGATCCGAATTCTGGGAAATCATACAGTTTCACCCTTCCCGGTGCTGCGCGGAACTCAGGCCTCTTGTGCCTTTGACTATGTTACTACAGTAAAAGGCAGCCTTCCTTCCCCTTAAAGTGAGGCCAGGTTTGCAGAAGGAGCCTTTCATATATATATATATAATCCACTCTGCATGATCGTGGGCTGGTTTTCCTTGCCGCTGATAGCCGCAGACCTAGCTTCAGTGTGCCTTCGCTCCGGTGTGATGTTGGCCCAGTCCCGTAACCCGTCCCAGTCTCCCCTTTTGTTACACAAGAGGGCTGCACAGTTGTATTCCCCCACTATTTGATGTTAAGGGCCCCATCATCGCGGGTGCCACCCTGGATATTTGGCGGTGTCCAAGCGGTACCCAGAGCCTACCTCCTACTCCGAGGACGCTAAACAGAGCGCATGGCAAGCGTCTAACCTAAAGTCCCAAGATTCCCTTTGGGCAGCGATTGTATTGTAGTTACTTGAATCTTTCCAGCAGAATGTGCTGGCCACTCCACAGCGATTACGGCCAGGACGTAACTCTGGTTTGCCAGTGAGGCAGGCTTAAAATACATCTGACCACTGTCCACTCTTCATCAAGCAGCTCTGCATCCAATAGGCTAATTAAAATCTAAAGATGAGAAGACTCAGGAAAAAGGAGCCCCATAGTGACAGCTTTCAGTGGAACGGTTTGGCTCTTTGAACCCTGGCACCTTCTGCTGCACCTTAGCTGTTGTCGGATGCAGAAAGGAAAGAAAAATTAATTGAGATGATCAGTGAAGTAAGCTTTAGAAAGAAACTCGATTTTCTAACTTTGTTTTGTTTGTTTGCTTGTTTGATTTTCTTCAAACAGCAGACTGACCAAAATCAGAAAATCCAACCGTTTTCCCACCTTTCTCTTGGGAAATTGTGTAAGTGTCCATTAGGGAGCAAAAAAATGCCAGCGTTAAATATTTCAGAGGCTCAGCAGGCTGCTGTCAGGTAAAACTGAGTGTTTAGATGAACTGTTTTAATAAAAGCCTTTGAGTGTGTGAGTTCTGGCAAGTGAAACACAGCCTCGTTTTTGACTGGTTGACTTGGTAGGGAAGGATGAAAAAGAAGACTGTATGAAAGCTATTGGTGGTTTTTAATTTTGGCCACTGCACTGTCCTGTTTACAAAGACATGTGAACATGGTTCAGTCCACACGGGGATTTGTCTAAATCGCTACTGTCGGATAGACATGTAATGTAAACCACATAGGTAGTTTTAAAATTTCTAGTAGCCACGTTAATAAAATAAGAAACATGAGAATAATTTTTAAAATGTATTTAGCCCCATATCCAAAGTATTATTTTGATATATAATCCATGTAAAATCATTGCGCTCCTTTACTGTTTTAATACCAGTGATTCCACATCTGGTGTGTGTTTTGCACTTAACAGCTCATCTAAATTTGGCCGAGCCACATTCCCAGTACTTGATAACCATGTGTGGCTAATGGCTACGGTATTGGACAGTGCAGCGACAGGTGGTGGTTCTCCGTGGCTTTGGTGGCAGTAAATAACCTGAAGGCAGGAGGCAGTTGGAGCACTGACCCTGGCCCTAGGGGGTTCAGATTCCAGACCCAGCCCTGTGACTCTGGACTTGTCAGAGGATTTAGGCCTCCCTCATCCTTGCAGGTCTGCAATTCAAGGTTCTCGATGTGCAGTTAGGAAGGCTGCCTCTCCCAGGCACAGAGATCAGAATGCCTCGCCTAGTTAGCAGGAGCCTGGAGTTGAGAGCCTTCCATCCGGGGAGTTCGTCTGTGACTGCTAGAACCCAACTGCAGAATTTTGGCGGGAGAAGCGAGGTCTCTACAGCCAGCTAGCGCAGGAGTTGAGCCTTTCTGTTTTCCTGATTCCTAAGAAGTCAAGCGCTTTGGCAGCGCCATTAACAAGCTGTGACCTTAAACTTGCTAAGTTCGGTTCATCTTCTGTCCTTATTTGTAAAAATAGGAATTCTTGACCCCGAACTCACAGGATCCTCCTAAGGTTAAATGAGACAGGGAAGGGGAAAACCTTTGTAAAATGTAAAGTTTAGGGCATAGGAGCGAGGAACGACTTTAAAATTTTAAAAAGCGCTGCCTTGACACGAAGCCTCCTGGAGCGTCTCGGTAAAAAGCCCAGGGAAGGGAAAAGATGGAGGGGGAAAGCGCGGGCGTCTTTGCCCCCCACACTCCTTGTTAGCTTGGGCGACAGACTAGGCTGGGCGAGGGAGGCTTTGTGGCGAAGAGGTGAGATTATGCCAAAAACGAGAGGCGCTCCGGGAGCGCTAGGCAGCTGCGGGGCGAAAACCTTGCGCACAGCGGGAGGGGCAGACACCCGCGAGGATCGAGGCGTTGAAGGCAGAGACAACCTTTCTCCGCTTCCCTTCCGGCTGACGACACCCAGAGCTGGCGCGCCACCGGGCCGGGCAGAGGGAGCTCCTCCAAGACGGTGCGCGCCACCCGGGCTGAGCCACAGCGGGCCACGGGCAGACCCTCCAGAACACGCGGCCTCTCAGATCCTGAAAACCTTCCACTGCCGCGTCGGGGAGCGTTCCAACTCAGGCGACCCCAAATCGCGGAACAGGACCTCCCAGTTCCCAATCTGAGGACTTAGAGATGGAAGGTGCGTGTCTTTTTCATTCTTTTTCTCCGTCTTTTTCTTTCTCTTATAAAAACAAAAATCTTTTGCCGCTCTCTGGGCCCTGCACTCCCAGCGTCGTGTGCAGGCGCCCCGGGCTGGGCGCAATTAGCTAGGTTCTTACCTAATTGCCCAAGGCTCGTTAGCATTCGTCCCAGAGCTGTAACATTTATTTTCTCACAAATTAACTTTGCTTGCAATTAAAGTTAGGAAACCAGCAACAAAAGCCGACTTGGCCCGAGGTCTTTTACTACAAAAATAGAGGTGGGAACCTTCTTCCCGGACTTGTTCCGGGAAAGATTCCCGCGGGCAGCGCTCGGGGCAAGCGGCTCAACCATCGAGGCCAAGCTGGAGCAGGAAGCCGCTCGCCGTGGTTGGCCTTGGCAGCGGCGCTGGCCCTCCGCCTCCTCTCGGTGACTCGTGTACTGAGAAGAGTGAGGAGAACCTTATTGAAATGACTTCTGGGCGATTTGAAGTCAACTAGATACCGGTGACACGAAGCTGCTCTGTGTACCTTACCCTTTACCGAGCCCATTCATAAACATAATTTCATTTACTACAAACTTTGTGAAAATTTTATTAAATTTTTTTTTTCTTTTTACAAAGTTGGTACATGGTCATTGTGAAAAAATACAGGTAGGCAAACAAAAAATTTAAAGGAACCCATAGTTGACCCAGAGAAAACAAGATTAACACCTCAGAGAGTATCTTTTCTAGCCCTTTCTCCTTGCCCATCCCCTCACTGCATACAGGAGACCTGAGTCTTTGCTTTGTCACCAAATTGCTGTGAGATATTGAACAAGTTCTTGCCTGCATTGGGTGGGACTCAGTTTCACCATCTGTAAAACTAGGACCAGACCCCTTTCAGCCTTACATTTTTTAACCCCTCTGTTTTGATGGAAACCCTGGTGGAGTAATGGTTAAGAGCTATGGCTGCTAACCAAAAGGTTGGCAGTTCAAGTCCACCAGGCACTCCTTGGAAACCATATGCTCTGTCCTATAGGGTCACTATGAGTCGGAATCGATTCGATGGCAATGGGCTTGGTTTTTTGGTTTTCTCTTTTGATGGTTTGAATCTGGGGCGCACTTCTGTACGGGCTAGAAGAGGGGCTGCAGAGAGGCTTGGAGCAGGAGGCATGCCCTCCGTGCCATTTTACACAAAAGGCTGAGGCCCTGAGGCCTCGGTGTCGGGCCATGGACTGACTAACAGGCATTTCCTGGCATTTTATTAGACCAGAATCTGCATTTCAGCAAATTCCTCAGGTGACTCCTATGCCTGGGCAAAGAGGCAGAACTTTGGAGAAATGAAAAATGTTTCATGTTGTTGAGATCCGAGACCCCAGAATAATTTCTTGTTTCTGGCCAAGAATCCCAGCACTGCAGCCTGCCTTGTGGCTCTGGCTGCAGAGAGGCAAGAGGGCCGAGGTGGAGCACTGTGCCTCCTCCTTTGGGTGACTTTCTTTCTAGGTCCTGAAACTTAGGCTGAGCAGGCTTTCGAGTGCCTCTCACCTCTTCGCCTCATCTTTCCAGCCTTACGGGTGACTGCGACAATAACATTCAACTGGAATGTACCTGAAAGCATCTTGAAAGCTGGGCTCCAATTAGAGCCAGTGTAGGAAATTTTTTAGGAACCCAGGCTTCTGACTCCCAGCTGAGGCACTTTTGGGAACTTGTGCTCTGATATCTGTGCTCTCCACCCTCAAGCGTATGTCATTTCCCATGTGGGGAATAAACTTGGCCTCTGATACCTCAGCTCTGTCCCTGAGTCTGGGATAGTTGGCTGTTTAGGAGAAAAAGAAGGCTTTCTTCCCAGGATGTAGTTACCAGCAGGAAGGGGTCCCTATGTCTGAGTCAGTTTGGGCTGAGGGATTCTCTGTTCGAGCATGTTAAGTGCCCCCTTCGACTGGCTAAGGCCCTCGGAGTCCTAATGACTCCTCCCCCACCCCAAACACACACACCTTTCCGAGAACTTGGGTCTGTGCTCATCCTGTTCTGAGAAACGCTGACCAGTGGGTGGGAGCTGGCTCACATCTATTCTCAATAATAGCAATAGATAGGAATACCCAGAGTGTGTGCACAGCTTCTCTACAGGGCCAAAGAAGGGCCACAAGACTTGCCCAAGATCTTACCACTGTAAATGTCCAAGCCTGGATCAGAATCTATGCCTCCCAGAGGGGAGACTGCATTTAGTTATCATCTTAATAAAAGCAATGTAGAAGATGAAGTAATCAGGCAGAGGTGGGGTGCAGCTTGGGGGACTGCCCTGTTAGAGCTTCCATTGTATGAATGGGCAAACTGAGCCTTGACTGGGTAAATAAATAGCTTAGAACCACCTACAAGAAAAGCCATCGGGTCAGTGCTTCTCAGTCAAAACTGAGTAGTAAACAAAAGAAAAGAATGGGGCAGGAGGAGGGAGGGTCCAGTGAGCTTGGTGCCTGGTCCCTCCTTGTCCTCTCTCCTGCATCTCCTCTCCCAGGCCTTTGCAGAGCTCCCGGAGTGGTCTTTGCTGTTTGGCCTCAGGAGAGGTGGATAATCTGCTCTCTTTGGAGTTCCCTGTCCCCTCATCAGCCCCGGACCTCCTCTCCGGAGAACCCCAACTCAGATTTCCAGCTCAGGCTAGAAGAGTTAGGCGGGCAGGAGCATTGTCGTCAGGGAGGCTGGGGATCAGCAGCCAGCCCCTCCCAGGGTGAGGACAGGATTGGGAAGGCAGAATGGGGTAGATCTCAGCCCTGCCTGTCTCACTGAGAACCTGGAGTTGCTTCTCCCAGGTGTGGGCAGAGCAGAGCCCCAGCCATGATTTTTCTGGTGTGGAGGCTTTCAGCAACCCAGAGGTAAAATGTGAGAACCACAGCCTAGGAAAGCTTACCCCCTACCTCGCTCTCACCACTGTTAGCCAGAGCCGCCCCATGGGTGTCCCTGTCTCCTCCCTCCATTCTGCCCCCACTGCCAGCCTCACCTTTCTGAGGCTGAGCTCCAGTCCCATGGGAGCAGACTTCTTGCCGTCTGCAGGAAAAGGCTCTTCACCTGATCCTCAGAACCCTCGTGACCCCGATGCCAACCTCTTCCCAGCCTCAGCTCCCATAGCTGCCCTTCCTGCACCCCTAGGCTCCAGCCAAACACACCACTTGCTGCTCCCCAGACACCCCCACACATTCCTATCACCATGCATTTGCTCTAATCATTCCCTCTCCAGGAACCACTCAACCCCATTTCATCCCTCTAAGGCCACTAGCCTTGTAGGAGCCCCATCGTCTCTCTACTGGATCACAGCCCCAACCTCTTAAGAGGTCTCCATGTTTCCCTTAGTGCTCCCCTCCACAACAGTGTGACTCATCCAAGCATCAGTCAGAGAGGTCCAGACCTCAGGACCAGAGACTGCTCATTCCTAAGCAGTCCTTTCAAGGGTCTCTTAAGTATATCTGTACAATGTTTTCAAAAGTTCCCCTCCAAATGGTTGAATTGGTGTATGTTTTGTTATATATATTCCCAAAAAGAAAAAAAAAAATTCCCCTCCCATGTAACACTGCAACTTTTCAGCAAAGCTTCATACAGTTGTCCAACCTTGTGTAAAGTGGAGCCTGCCCACACTTTCTCTGCCCTGTGCTCATAAAGAAAGAATGGTGCCCCACCATGGGACCACGTGCAGGAGTTATGGTGGTAGAGCTGAGAGCCACTGGAAGGACCATGTTGAGGACAACTCTACGGTGAGCAACTCTGGACAAAAACCACACAATCTACTCCTTTTCTGGCATATTCAAGAAGGTTGTGACACTACAGTTGTCTACTCAGCCATCTTCCCCCTTCTTTGCTCATCAAAACAAAAATAAAAACCTATTGCTGTCCAGTTGATTCCGACTCTTTGCTCACAGCACCCTGACTTTGTCCAGCTTTCAGTTGGTCAAGTGCTTTAGAAGAAGTTTTGCCTCTTGTCTATCCCAAAGGGTTAGTCTTGACTTGTCTAAGGTAAACATCACTCTTGCCAGTGATTGATTTAGAAACAGGCACAAAATCCATTCCTGGCCAATGAGACATCCAAGAAAGTCTCCTGGGGGCTTCTGAAGGGAAACATTTCTCTGCTCTTAAAAAGAGGAAAAAAACAAACAAAAACATTGCCATTGAGTTGAAGTAGAATTGCCCCATGGAGTTTCCAAGGCTATAACCTTTACGGAAGCAGACTGCCACATCTTTCTCCTGCAGATCCACTGGGTGGGTTCGAACTGCCAACCTTTCAGTTAGCAGCTGAGCACTTAACCACTGTGCCACCAGGGCTCCTATGGGGCAGTTCTATTCTGTCCTACTCTGTTCTGCTTTGTTGTTATGAGCTGAAATCAACTTGACAGCAATGGGTTTGGTTTTTAAAAAGAGACAGGGGAAGAGAAAAAGCCTTTTCATTTCCTACTTCTGGATGTTGTTTTTACATGACACCTGGAAGTATAGCAGCTGTGTTGGACCTGAAAGGGACCATCCTAAGAGAGCAAGCCAACCTGCTGAGGACGGTAGAGCAGAAAGGTGGGGAGAACCTGGGTGTCTGATGACATCTCTGAGCCACTGACAGAGCCAACCCTGGAACCATTATACTTGTGGGCTCCTATCATTAGCGATAATAAATGTCCCTCAAGTTTAAGCCTCCTTTGGTTGGGCTTTCTGTTTCTTACAGCCAAATGCATCCTAACTGATAGAGAAGGTGATAAGAGAAAACTGATTCTTGGTTTGTTCCCTTTGAGACTGCCCTTGCCATTCTTATAAATAAATGTGGAGCTTAGAAGTTATATAGTTGTACCTCTTGCTTTACAGAAGATAGAAACCAAAGACCAGAAGGGACTTGCCATGGTTGCACATTGAGTTAACATCTTATACCCCAGCCCAGGGCTCCTCACCACACCATTGCTCTTTCCCACCTTCAAGTGCCTTAGCAGTAGCGCAGCTGACTGATAACAATCCCGAAAAGCTCAAAGAACCAGTGGTGAGGGTGTACTAAGCACATTCACAAACATTAACTCTTTGGATCCTCACAACTGCTCTGGAGGCAGCAGGTTTCAGCTGCATTTTTCAGATGAGGAAACTGAGGTCTGAGAAGAGGAGATAGCTGGATCAAGGTCACATGACCTTTGCATGGGGGGCACTGGCCTTCAAGGAAGGTCTAACCAAGTCCCCAACAGAAGGAATCCAAGTCTGAGGATTTGCTCTCCCTGGATATGGGAACCAGGAGACTTGTGTGTTACTTTTGACTGGAGCTCCCAGGGAGTCGACTCTCTTTGGGACTCTGAGCAGGGAGCATCTTCCAGATCATGCAAGGCTTCAAGATAATGTCCGTGAAGTGTGTAGATCTGGTTGCTTCAGCCCCTACAAAGTGGGGGAGGGGGGAGGTTAATATCAAAGCTGAGGGGGACTAGCTGTGGCTCAAAACAAGCCCTACCATCATGGGGCCATGCCTTCTGTCACCCCACCCTGGCCCTCTCTGCTTCAGCCAGCATTGGTCCCACAGAGGCAAAGCTGCAGCGGCAGGCCCATAGTTTACAGAACACCTGGGAGAGGCTGCAGGTAGCTGGGTAATTTCCAAATTAATTGTCGGAGAAACCTAACAAAACAATCTACAGGCTAAGCATCCTGGGCGCTCGGCAGTGAGACTGACAGCCTGGAATTCAGAGAGCACAATGCCGCAGAGACCACAGATGGGGGAGCCCTTCCTCCTTGAGGGGAGGAGGTTGACTTCCTTCCAACAGGGACCTGCCCAGGCCTGTAGCTAGCTGATAGAGAGAAAAACTCCAGGACTGAAGTTGCTTTCCACCCAAATCCCCAAACTAAGATTCATAATTCCTGAAACACTACTGAGTGGTTGGCTGGCCCAGTGTCCTCACAGATACCTCGTTTCTCAGCAAGAGGCTTTCCATCCTCATTTTGAAGAGTTCCTCCTGAATCCTCCTCAGGAAACCTGGCTGTCCCTGCTGCCCTCTGCAGACTATAAATGCATGAGCCTGGTGTCGGTGATGATACTATGAATTAGTTGCATTTCACCTTTGTTTGGTACTTTGCAGTTTTCAGAGAGGCTGCCTGCATTCTTGACAAGAGTGCTGGCTCAGGTCCTGGCTCTGATACTCAGAGAAGCCTCTGCCTCAGCTTCCCCAGCTATCGACTGGTCACAACACTACCTTCCCTCTCTAATACCAATCATAATAGCTGACATTCAGTGAGCTATGTAGCAGGCACTGTGCTAGTGCTTGTCATGGATTATCATACTCAGTTCCCACATATTCAGCTAGAAGGTAGTTACTGTGAATTAAGAAATGGTGGAGCAGCATTTCAATCCAGGCAGTCTGGGTTCAGAACTTCCCAGTAGCAGTAGTTTGCATTATGGAGGGCCTTCTGGTTCTCAGAGAGGCACTGGCTACAAGTTGGAAGACCTAGGATCTTGTCCCAGTGTAGCCACCGACTCTGTGTGTGACTTTGGGTGAGTCCTTTCCCTTCAGCAGTCTCATCTGTTCAATGCATGGGTGTGTGCGGCTGGGGCGGCGGGGGACAGATGGTCCCTAATGCCTCTTTACAAGTCTAGTCTCCTTCCCCTGAATATCATGAGGATTCAATGGCATAATGGATGTGAAGGTTTTCATGAACTATAGCTTATCATTTTCAAGGCCCTTCCATTTTATTATCTCATGAAATCCTCACAACCACCCCAAAGCGAGTGAGATGGGGAGGTTTTACTATAGTCATTGTTATACCTGGGGAACTGAAGCCCCAAAATGAGTCACTCAGAAAGTAGAGTTGAGCCCAGACTGGACCTGGGCTCTGAGGCTCTGACCAGTGCTCTTGCTGTTACACCGTATAAATGTTTGTAAATGAATGAAAGCCCACAGTGCCCACCCGCTGCTGTGCCGGGCATAGTGACTTGCCTGCAGTGGATGCCCAGAGTACTGCAGACCTAGGAAAATGGTTTGGTAGGAAAAAGCTTGAGCATCATCAGCCCCACCTTGGATCCTCAGCCCGGGGTTCAGGGGGCCTTAGGACTGCCACCCACCCAGATCTGGCCTCTATCTTCTAGGCTGTTCAGATCTAGGGTGCCCAGGGATAACCTGGTTCTGTAGGTTGCCCCCAGCCCCCAGTCCTCTGTCCACCACCTATTGTGTATAACTTTTAGGCAGAGCACTGATGGTTGTCTTGTGTCTGATGTGCCCTGGGGCCCCAGACCTCATACCCCATCTCACCCACCCTGCCTGTTCCACATAATCTAGGGGTGTGGTAGGCAGCTTCTCACATGGCTCCCAGTGGGCCCTGCCTCCTGGTATTCATACCCTGTGTGATCCCCTCACTTTGAGTATAGGCTGGATCTAGTGGCTTGCTTCTAGGAATAGGATATGGCAAAAGTGATAGGATGTCCCTTCCGTGATTAAGTTATAAAGACTGTGACTTCCGTCTTGCTAGCACTCTCTTTTTTGCCCTCTCACTTGCTTGCTGTAATGAAGCGAGCTGCCATATCGTGAGCTGCTCTGGGGAGAAGCCCATATGATAAGGAACTGAGGCTGTACTTGTCCAACAGCCTGCAAAGAACTGAATCCTGCCAACCACCACGTGAGCGAGCTAGGAAGCAGATCCTTCCTATTTGCATCTTGAAATGACTGAAGCTTCTAGGAAACCCTGAAGCAGAGGACCCAGCTAAGCCATGCCCAGGTTCCTGACCTTATTCCTGAGATAATCAGTGTTGTTGTTTTAAACCACTAAGCTTTAGGGTAGTTTGTTATACAGCAATAGATAACTCATACACAGGGGACACTCTCACTTACACCATAATCTTATGCCAGGCTACCCCAGCTCAGCCAGAAGGGGTGGTCTGGGTTCTTCTGCCAGGTCAGCAAAGACTAGAAAAAGGGACCCTGAAGCTGGAGGATCCCCCCAGGCTTGTGCACACCTGATACTTAGGGGGGCGAGAAGTCTAAGGAGTCCTCCTGAGATGACAGAGGAAGGAGGATGGGGAAGCTGACCCCCAAGGGGCCTGGATCTGTACACAGGCCACTGGTTACCCTGCCAGGTGACACTGAGTATTTCACTACATCCATGAAGGGGATCCAAGTTTCAAATATCCAAATCCATCTTGCAGCCTTTTTTAAAAATAACTATTAAGTACAGCATTTATAAATGCAGATTCAACCCACTTTTCTTTTGGTCTTTAAGCCCAACATTAAGGTTAGAGTTAACTGCACCCAAAGGGAAGTATTATCTATTACAACCTGAAGCAAGAGGCTTACCTGTGGAGAGAGCATCCAGCCCCAATCTGGGCTGAAGTTTTCTTGGAATTATGTAAGTGACTTCTGCCCCAAACTGTTGGGACACTGCTTCTGAGAGAGGTAGTATTTCCTAGCATTCTCTTCTTCTGCATACTCAGAGCAAATGAGTATGCTCTAAGGGAGATACAGACACTCCCTGACACTGTGACAGGATTTTTCTGACTGTGCCATGGAAAAAGTAGGCAAGGTCTGCCATATTTTTAAGGACAGCTGTGAGTTCAAAAAGAAGATAGAACAGGGATAGGCTGAGGGAGCCAGGATGCATAGCAGCCTGCATGAAAAAGGCTTAGCTGAATCTTAACTCGCTATGAGTCAGAAGCATCACGAGGCTGCCACAATAATGAATTTTATTTGAGGCTGCATTAAAAGAAGTAGAGTGCCCAGAGTAAGGAGGCGATGATCCTGCCTGATTTTGCTCTGTTCAGAGTGCCTGGATTGCACCTGAGCTTTACACTTATTTTTTTTTTTTTGAGGTAAATATATAGATAAGAAAATATTTGCCATTTCTACGATCTTCGCATGTACAGTTCAGTGACATTAATTATGTTCTCATGTTGTTCAACCATCACCATTAACTATTCCCGATTTTTTCCATCACCCTTAACAGAACGATCTGCACACTTTTGGAGGGATATTGATTAACTGGAATGTACCAAGAGAAGGCAGTCAGGCTGGGGAAGGAGCTGCAGCCTACGTCCTAAGGGGCAGTTAGAAGACTTAGGCTTGTGTAGCCTGAAGAAAGTCAGAAGGGGAACATTTCCCTTCCTTCAAGTCTCTGAGGAGCTGTCAGGACGAAGGGAGAAGAAGGGGGCAGAGATAGGACCAATGCTATGGTGCATTAGATTTCACTCAATTAAAGGAAGAAGTTTCAAATAGTCGGGGCATCCCATGGCGGAACTGGCTACCTCAGGCAGTAATAAGTTCCCCATTTTGGAGAAGTATCCAAACAGAGTTGAAAAAGCAGTCAGTGTGGAGATGTTGTAAGGAAATCCACTCACTGGGTGGGGGTTGGGTCCAAATGACTATTGAAGACTCTCCCAGTCCTAAGTCTCTGGGATACCAGGTACCCACAGAAGACTAATCCACATCCACATCCACATTTCTTGGTTCCAAACAATAAAATATGACCCTGAATAATTAAGCAGTAGCAGGAATGTATTTGAAGGCTATGGGGTAGCTCAAAGAACTGGAGGGAAAGCTGAGGATTCAGGTCTTGGGAAGGACAGGATTCAAGAAGTAGCTAAGAGCCAGGTCCCAAGAGCTAATGCCTGAGCTCTTCTGGGTGCCAGTCACAGAGTTGCTCAGCTCACAGTTCAAATTCCAGGAGGCCTGTCTGACTGATCTCACCAGTGTCACCTACCCCCTTAACTGGTAGGGGGCAGGGCACTTTGACAAACAGAGTTCCATCATGACCACACCCAATGAAGGAGGGGTGACTTCCCCAAAGCAAACTCATGAAGATGCTATCAGAAGAAAGGGCTGCTGTGCTGGTGTAATAAGGGGATCTGAGTCTTGCTTTTGCCAGCTTAAGTCAGCAGAAAGTTGTCAATATGAATCTAAAGGCTGTTTCTCCAGTCTTTTCCATTGCAGTGAGAGCCATGATTTCCTTGATCCTATAAAAGGCACACAAACTGTATCAAGGTCAAGCCCCTGGGTTACATTGACACTTTGAGATATAGGTACAGATAACTCTGTGAAAGGGCACTGGGACTTCTGTTCCCACCAGCTGAAAAGATCCAAATGCCATTAAAGAAATTTCTAATGGAAATAGCTAAAATAGCTAGATAAAACATCTTTTAGAATGCATTGCTGAGTGAGCAAAAAAGTTTTTTAAAAAATCCATAGAGGCCTAAAATGAAATAAAAGCAGGAATTCAGGGAGATGAGAAAACCCTAATGGTAGATCATTCCTGGAAGATAGCTGCCAAATCCAAGTGGACTAGAGCTGTTTTGTAGCATCTGGAGGCACTGGAGGCAAGGAATAGAAATCTAGAGCCTACCCAAGATGGAGAATCTAAGAGAAAAGTATTGGAATTCCTAGAAGGATAAAAAAAAAAAAAAAAAAAAGATATACACTCAGGATAATGGTGAATGAAAATAAACCCATTGCACAGAAGGAGGCATTAAGGAAATTTGCCTTTTTCAACATTGGCACTGGGTAGAGGAGGGAAAAGGCATCCCAAAGATCCTCAACATAAGCCATCCTCACACCTGTTTTTGGCCTAAATTAATCTACCTTTGCAGCCCAAACCAACCAACCAAACCCACTACTTTTGAGTCAATTCCGACTCATAGCAACCTTATAAGACAGAGTAGAACTGCCTCATAGGGTTTCCAAGACTCTAAATCTTTGAGGAAGCAGATTGCCACATCATTCTCTTGTAGAGCAGCTGGTGGGTTCAAATCACCGACCCTTCAGTTAGCAGCCAAGCACTTAACCCCTGTGCCACCAGGGCACCTTCATCGAAGCCCAAACCATCTCAATTAGAGAAATTAAAGTGGTTTCAGGTTAGTAATACCTCCAAGCCAGCACTTCCCAGTATTTTTTTTTTTTTTTTTTACATTATGACACACATAGGAAATAATATTTATACAGAACAATGGTTAAGTAGACAAATTTGCTTGGGGCCAGAGATAACTCATACAAGACCTCTGGCCACCCTAGGCTACACCTAGCCATCCCGAGAAACCGAGCAGGTTAATATCTCAGCATACTTGTGATTCATTCACAGCGATCCAGAGTGCCACAGGCTGCAAACATCTGTTTCTCCCTGGAAAAAAGCAATTTAAAGACAAAACTTAATATTATTAAGATGTCAGTACTACCCAAAGTGATCTATAGATTCAATGCAATCCCAATCAAAATCCCAACAGCCTTCTTTACAGAAAAAGAAAAACATCCTCAACTTTATGTGGAATAGCAAGAAGCCCTGAATAACTAAAACAATGTTGAAAGAGAAGAACAAAGTAGGAAGGCTCACACCTTCTGATTTTAAAACATACTATAACAAAAACAAAAAAAACCTAAACTTGTTGCTGTCAGGTCAATTCTGACTCATAGCAGCCCTATACACAGAGTAGAACTGCCCATAAGGTTTCCAAGGCGCAGCTGGTGGATTCAAACTACTGACCTTTTAGTTAGCAGCTGAGCTCTTAACCACTGTGCCACCAAGGCTCCAAAACATACTATACAGCTACAGTAATCAAAAGAGCCTAGTGCTGGTACAACAGTAGACACATAGACCAATGGAATAGAATTGGAATAAGCCCACATATCTATGGTCAACTGATTTTTGTTAAGGGTGCTAAGTCCATTCAATGGGGAAAGAAGAGTCTCTTCGATAAATGGTGCCGTGAAAATTGGATTTCCACATGGAGAAAAATGAAACAGGATCCATGCCTCACACCACACACAAAAACAAATTCAAAATGGATTAAGGACCTAAATGTGCAAACTAAAACCATAAAATTCTTAGAACAAGCAGGAACTACACAGTCAGGCCTAGCTTTCAACAATGGATTATCTATTATAATAACAAAAGCACAAACGGCAAAAGACAAATAAATGGAACCTCATAAAAATTAAAAACTTTTGTTCATCCAAAGGCTTACCAAAAAAGTGAAAAGACAAGCTACCAGCTGGGAGACTATCTTCAGAAACCATGTATCTGACAGGAATCTAATAACCAAAAAATATATAAAACTGTGACAACAACAAAAAGACAACTCAATCATAAAATGGGCAAAGGACTTAATAGACATTTCACCAAAGAGGACATTCAAATGGCCACCAAATATATGAAAAGATGCTCAGCATCACTAGCCATCAGAGAGATGCAAATCAAAACCACAATGAGGTATTATTTCACTCCCACTAGGATGGCTAAGATTTAAAAAAAAGAAAGAAAGAAAATAACAAATGTTGGCAAGAATGTGGGGAAATTGGAACCCTTTACCCATGGCTGGTGGGAATGCAAAATGTACAGCTATTGTGGAGAACAGTGTGGCAGTTCCTCAAAAAAACTGAAAATAGAACTACCATAAACCAAAAAGAAATCTAAACCCATTGCTGTGGAGTCAATTCCAACTTATAGCAACCCTATAGGACAGAGTAGAACTGACCCATGCAGTTTCCAAGGAGCAGCTGGTGGATTCAAACTGCCAACCTTTCAACTAGCAGGCGTGAGGTTAAACACTCAGCCACCAGAACTACCATATAATTCAGGAATTCTACTCCTAGATATATACCCAAAAGACTTGAAACCGGAGACGCAAAAAGAGACTTGTACACCAGTGTTCATTGCAGCGCTATTCATAATAGCCAAGAGGTATAAACAATCTAAGATGCCCATCAACAGACGAATGGATAAACAAAGTGTTGTACCTACATACAATGGAATACCACTCAACCAGTAAAAGAAATGAAGTCTTGATACATGCCACAGTATGGATGGAACTTGAAGACATTATGCTAAGTGAAATAAGCCAGTCACAAAAGAATAAATATTATATGACCTCTCTTATATAAAAAGACAAGAAAGGCAAATGTATAGAAATCAAAGTTTATTAGGATTACCAGGTGTGGGAGGAGTGGGGAAAGGAGGTTAACAGTGATGGAAAAATCACATTGATTAAGGGTAGGGTTGCATAGCTGATTAATGTAATTGTTGTCAATAAGTTGTACACTTGTAAAAAGTTGAACCGGCAAAAGTTGTGTGATAAGATATATTTACAGCAACAACAAAAAAGAAACAATAGCTGCTGAGGCAGATTATGTACAACCAAAAACCTCATGGGATTTGGTTGCTTGGTTTGGAGGTTTAGGGTCACGGTTTCACGGGGAATTCCAGTTAATTGGCCTAATAACATGTTTAGCGCTGCCTGTTCTACCTTAGTTTGTGTAGTGCCTAAGGTCTTAAAAGCTAGCAAGTGGCCATTCGAGAAATGATTGGTCTGTATTCACCTGAGGAAGAACGAGAATCAAGAAAAGGAGGAGGATATGGGATATGTGGCTAATTGCCTCCATGAACAACTGCCACCTTTGCCATGAGACGAGAAAAACTGGATGGTGCCCAGCTTTCATATTGAACATTTTGATCAAAGATTCCACAAAAAAATTCTCATCAAAAGAGGAAAAATGCAAGAACAGAATTTTAAATTCCCAAGGACTCCAGACTTCCTGAAGCCATGGAGGGTGGATGAACCCCTGAAACTATTGTCCTGAGATCATCTTTATTAAACTTTGAACCAAAAATATCCCCTAAAGTCTTCTTAAAACCAAACAATAGTTTAGCTTCACTAGTAAAAAAATGTCTGCCATGAGCATTATGCTCTTTTAAGAACTATCTAAAAACCCAGTGCCGTTGAGTCGATTCTGATTCATATCGACCCTAGAGGACAGAGTGGAACTGCCCCGTAGAGTTTCCAAGGAGCGCCTGGCAGATTCGAACTGCCGACCCTTTGGTTAGTAGCCGTAGCACTTAACCACTACACTACCAGGGTTTATCTATACAGGATCAAATTGACAACAGCAACTCGAAAAATTAGACAGGAACCTTAGAGGGCAGTGATTTTAATGAGGGAGGAACAATTCAGAAAAAGGGGGTGAGAATGTTTGCACAACTCTAAGAATATAATCAACGTCACTAAATCGCACGTGTAGAAACTGCTGAATTCATGTGCGTTTTGCTGTGTATATTCTCAACAAAAAAGAAAAAACAAAAAAAAGACATATGAGGCATATTTATATTTGAATTATCAAACAAGGATTTAAAATAAATATGTTTAAAATGTTTTAAGAGATAAAGCAGAAGTGTGAAAATATGATCCAAGATCAAGACACCATAAAAAAAGACCAAGCATATTTGAAAAACAACCAAGTAAGACTTCTGATGATTAAACTAAAAAACTGATTGGATGGATTTAAGAGTATATTAGATACAGCTGATTAAATATTTACTTACCCAGAAGATAGTCCAGAGAGTCAAAGAGATAGAAACTACGAAAAAGAGTTAAGAGGCATGAAAACTGTGGAAACGCTAACATGCCTAATCAGAATTCCAGAAGGAGATAGAGAGCCATAGGAACTAATACAGCTGTCTACAAGAAACTCACTTCAAATATAACAATATAGGCAGGTTGAATGTAAAAGGACCAAAAAAAATGTTTTACCAGAGACAAATAGAAACATTATATAAAGATAAAAGGGTAAATCTACCAAGAAGGCATCGCAGTCCTAAATGTGTATGAACCAAACAACAAGCTGCAAAGTAAGTGAAGCAAAAACTGATAGACCAGATAGGAGAAATAGACAAGTCCACAAGTACAGCTGGAGATTAGAAAATAGAAAATCAGCCAGGACACAGAATTCAACAACACCATCAAACAACAGGATCTAACTGGCATTTATAGACCATTTCACCCCAAAACAACAGAATACACATGTATTTCAAGAGCCTATAGAACATGTTCCAGCATAGACCATATCCTGGGCTATAAAACAAACCTCAACAAGTTTAAGAGAACTGAAAGCACACAAAATGAGTTCTCCAAGAAAGATAACAGGAAAATCTCCAAATACTTGAAAACTGCATAACAAACTAAATATTCCTTGAGTCAAGGAGGAATTCACAGGGAGATTAAAAATACACATGGAAGTGAATGGAAGTGAAAATACAACATTTCATAATTTTGTGGGACACAGCTAAAGCCATTCTGAGAGGGAAATTTATAGCACTTTTAAATGCATACGTTAAAAAAGAGGAAGCATCTCAAATCAATAACATAAGCTCCCACCCCTGAACTCTTCTTAAAAACAAACAATAATTTAGCTTAAACAGTAAAGGATGCCTGCTTTGAGCACTGTGCTCTTTCAAGATCTATCTATATGGGATCAAATTAACAACAGCAACTCAAAAAGATTAGATAAGAAACTTAGGGGCCAGTAAGTTTATGTTAATGGGGGAGGAACAACTCAGAAAAGGAGGGTGAGAATTGTTGCACAACTTGAAGAATGTTATCAATGTCACTGAACTGCCCATGTAGAAATTGTTGGATTGGTGTTTGTTTTGCTGTGTATATTCCCAACAATAACAACAAAGTAAATAAATTTTTTTCAAAAAAGAAGGGGTACAGGCACAAAGGATATGGGTATGAATATATAAAAGGGCAATTTGAGGGAGAGGTTCTGTATCTTGACAGTATCAATGTCCCTATGCTGACTGTGTACTACAGTTTCCCAAAATGTTACCACTGGGTAAAACTAGGTAAAGGTACACAGGATCTCTCTGTATTATTTCTTATAAGTGATGTGAATCTATAATTATCTCAAAATAATAAGTTTAAATTTTTAAGACAGAGATGTCAGGTTAATATCAAAATCAAGCTTTGGTTACTGTGATAATATCAGACAAAAAATATTTCACAGCAAACAAACAACCTCACTAGAAACAAAATGCATTACTTCATAATAACAGAATTTTCAAATCACCAGGTAGATAATAATTCTAAATTTGTATGTGTCTAATAACATATCTTTAAAATACATAGAACAAAAATTGGACGATGAATAAGGAAGACTGAAGAAAAACTGATGCCTTTGAATTGTGGTGTTGGTGAAGAGTATGACTATACCATGGACTGCCATAAGAACAAACAAATCTGTCTTGGAAGAAGTACAACCAGACTGCTCCTTAGAAGCAGGATGGTGAGACTATGTCTCACAGACTTTGGGCATGTTATCAGGAGGGATCAGTCCCTGAAGAAGGAAATGATGTTTGGTAAGGTAGAGAATCAGTGAAAAAGAAGAAGACCCTCAATGAGATGGATTGACACAGTGGCTGCAACAATGGGCTCAAGCATAACGACAACTATGATGATGGTGCAGGACCAGGCAGTGTTTCGTTCTGTTATACCAGGTTTGCTGTGGGTTGGAACTGACTTAATGGCATCCATCAACAACAACAAAAAAATTTAAGCGAACACATCTCTCTCAACAATAACAGCTCAAGCAGACAAAAATATCCTAAGGATAGTGAATATTTGAATAGCTCAATTGATAAATGCGACCTAAGGGTCACACCTGGAACTTGGCACCCAACAATAGGAGAAAACTATTTTTTGCTAGCACACATGGAATGTTTACAACTGTTGGTCAGATGATAGCCCATAAAGCAAGCCTCAAAAGATTGGTATTACCATTAACTCTGGCCACAATGTTAGAAATCAAAACCAAAAAATAATTTAAGACCTACATGTTTGAAAAACTTAAAAGAAGAAATCATAATAAAATGTTTTAAATATTTTAAATCAAACCATAACTAAAATATTGCATACCAAAATCTGAGAGATAGGGCTAAAGTAGTACTTAGAGGAAAAATTATAGCCTTAATAATATTTACCTTAAAAAAAGAAGTGTTCTGAAAGATTATATAGGAAACTTACGGGGCAGTGAATTTATGTTAATGGGGGAGGAACAACTCAGAAAAGGAGGATGAGACTGGTTGCATAACTCAAAGAATGTAATCAGTGTCACTAAATGGTATATGTAGAAACTGTTAAATTGGATATGTTTTGCTGTGTATACTCTCAGCAGCAACAACAAAAGAAATAAGGTTTTTTTTTAAAAAAAGAAGTGTTCAAAAGTAATTAGCTAAGCATTCTAACATAAGAACTAAGAAATTAGAACAATAATAAACCTGAAGAAAGTAGAAGATAAAGATAAAAAAGAATAAAATAGAGAAAATACAATGCAGAGATATTAAAAAAAAAAAAAAAGTATGTATTTTTGAAAAAAAAAACCAAACCCAGTGCTGCCAAGTCGATTCCGACTCATAGCAACCCTATAGGGCAGAGTAGAACTGCTCCATAGAGTTTCCGAGGAGTGCCTGGCAGATTCGAACTGCTGACCCTTCGATTAGCAGCTGTAGCATTTAACCACTATGCCACCGGGGTTTCCATATTTTTGAAAAGTTTAATGAAATAGACAAACTTCTGATGAGACTCTTAAAAAGAGACAGAGACTAAGAGGGAAAGAAGGCTCCAATAAATAAAAGTAGTTATGAAAACAATAAACACAGATATATCAGAGATTTAAAGTAAAATTTTTACAACTTTATATTGATGAATTTGAAAATGAAGGCAAATGGGTATATTTCTATTGAGTTGTCTACTTCTGTAATTTTATTGTTAATCTTCTGAATTTCTGATTGCTGTCTGTCTATGGATTTTTCCAGCTTATTAAATTTTTCATTATGTTCCTGAATAATCTTTCTAATTTCTTCAATTGCTTTATCTGTGTGTTCCTTGGCTTGTTCTGCGTATTGCCTCACTTCCTTCCTGATGTTTTGAAGGGTTCTGTATATTAAACTTTTGTATTCTGTGTCTGGTAATTCCAGGAATGCACTTTCATGTAGAAGATCCCTGGATTCTTTGTTTTGAAAGCTTGTTGAGGTGATCATGGTCTGTTTCTTTATGTGACTTGATATTGACAGTTGTCTCCTAGCCATCTATAAGTTATTGTATCAGTTTATGTTTGCTTACCGTGTCGTAGCTTCTTGCTTTGTTTTGTTTTGATATGCCCAAATAAGTTGCTTGAGTGAGCTAGCTTGATTATCTTCGCCTTTGGAGCTCTGGTGTCCTGTCCCCAGCTGGCTAGAGCTGTTATCAGGTATATCAGTCTAGGCGTCCATTCACTTTTCTTGTATGAATTCAGCTCAGGTGTCCAGGTAGCTGATCATCAAGTGTGTGGTACAGGCTCTGTCCTACAGTCTTAGAGGGGCAGGGGTGATTGGCGTACGCACTGGTACCTGGTTGCAGCAGGGGGTCACGCTCTGAACAAGGCAGGGGGCTGAGAACTGACCCCCGAGTGTCTCTGAGGAAAGCGCATCCCTGTTCCCTAAAGCATGCAGGTGGGTGGGTTCTGCAGATGGACCATGGGCACCCAATGTTTTTGGTTGTAAGGACTGTGAGGTGCCAGTAATCTTTGTACCCCTGTCGCGAGTGGCTGGGTGACCTGAGTGGAGCTACCAGTCCTTAGGCCCCTGACGTGGGTAGGTGAGGACCCTGTTTAACAGGCAAAGCAATGTCAAACATCAAACACCCACCTTTCCAGCGCACAGCTGAAACGGTTGGAGTCTGCCAGCAAGGGCCTATTCTCCTCAAATAGGCCCACACACGTCCATGCAGAAGGGAAAAGTGCTCAAAGTCCACAGACTGTTTATGCCTGGACAGAAGCAGCTTCTGTCCTGAGCTCCCCCAGTTAGTGGAGCTGGCAAATTATCTTTTTCCCCAAATGCAAATTTTTTCCTTCTCCAAGGCCAGGAGGATGGCTCTAGGCACTCAACAGGGCCTGTCTCAGGCCCAGGGAATTCAGCCACTGAAGCCAGCTTGGGGGTGGGAGGGCGCGGTAAAATATACGCAAGTACTTAGCTTTTGCCGAGAGAGCCATTCTTCTCAGATTCTGGAGGTGTGAGTAGGTAACTCCTCTCTGCTTCTGAACCGTCTCTCCCCCTACCCCTCTGTTCGTTTTCTAAGCTTGCCTTTGATGCTCAGGGCTCCTAGCTTGTCATAAGTATACTCGTTTCACTTGTTTTTTTCAGGTCTTTGTTGTAAAGAGGGCTTGCAGGAAGCATCTGTTTATTCTACCATCTTGGCTCCACCTTAAATGGGTATATTTCTAGAAAAACTCATGTTACCGAACTGATTGTGAAGTAGAAAATCGGGTAGTTATTGTGGCAGATTGCAAATTCCTCTATCTCAGTATACATGCCCCTTTGCAATGGAGTTTTCCATTTCTCCCATCCAGAGCTGTAGACTAGTATCCAACCCCTTGAATCTAGGTTGGCCTTGTGACTTGTTTTGACCAATAGAATATGACACAAGAGTCCTTTTAAGTGACTTTCAAGGCTAGGCCTTAGAAACCTTAAAGTTTCTGTTTCACCCTCTTGGAACCTTGCCTTGAGACCACTAAGGAAGATGGTTAGCCCCCAAAGAAGAGAAGTGCCAACTCCAAGGCAACAAATGACAGCAACATGTGCTAAACAACATGCTGATATACTCTGACATATATCAGTGCTGACCGTCCTTCAGTCACTCATAGGTCACCTTCGTTGTTGTGTGGGGTTTTTCTCCATATATACATGTAACTGATGCTAGTATTTACATAGTATCTTTCTTTACACTGGCCCACACTGTGTCAAATCATCCACCCAACATGGTACCTTCAACACCTGATGCAGGATACCTATCAACCTGTTGCCATCGAGTCGATTCTGACTCATAATGATCCTATAAGACAGAGTAGGACTGCCCCATGGAGTTTCCAAGGAGCACCTAGTGAATTCGAACTGCCAACCTTTTGGCTATCAGCCATAGCTCTTAACCACTATGTCACCAGGGTTTCCAATACAGGATAGGTACTTGTTCAATATTTGTTGAATATAATTAAATTTCTCTTTCAATTCTCAGTATCACCTCCATGGAAAAAAACTAATTCCCTAAGTATCTAGTCAATTAGTATAACTCTAATTTCTGTAACAAATAAAGCCCAGAATTTTGAAATTTGACACAAAGGATCTTCCTGGTCGCCAGATGATTTTGCTGTGTGTGGCAATTCAAGGACCCCAGGCTCTTGCCATCTCATGGCTCTCCCATACCCTAGGTTCCCATCTTCCTATAAATCCAGACAGCAGAGGTGAAAGAGAGCATGGAAAAGGCACCCTCAGCCCCTCTTCTTCAGAGCCTAGGTCCAGAAGTGACACACATCAAGTATGTTCATCTTCCATAGAGGAGAACCACTCCCAAGGCCACAGCTGAATGCAAAGGGGCCTGGGAAATGGAGTTGCTGGCTGGGCAGCTGCTTCCCAGTAATGGATGACTCAACACTGTGGAACCAGGTGCATCCATCTCAGTGGACAGATAGCTGGCCCTGTCTCAGAGCGTGTAAGGTATTGCCAGCTCACATCTCAGGTGTCATCTTTGGCCCCCAGAATGTCCCCTCCACAGCGCACTGTCATGCAGGTCAACTGAGTCACCCAAACCATTTAAATGGCAGTGAATGCCACACCTCTGATGTAGTCAAGAGGGGATATATTAGACAAACTTCTGTCTATTGTGTGAATTCTTGAATCCGATTATCTAACCCAATCTCTCCCACCCTCTACCATTAGACAAATAGTAAAACCAAGAGAGGGGAAAAGACCGTTCGTGGTTAAATAGCAAGTCAGGGGCTGTATAGGACTCTGAGCTGCCAGCACTGGGTTGACAGCAGAGGGGCCCATCCCACCCCCCTTTCGTGGACGCAGCCCAGGGAATTAGTTCTGATGCCCATGCCTCACTCTGGAGTTCCCAACACCTCTTCTTGGATCTAGGCCCTTTCAAAAGGAGCATTTCAAATAGGAACCATCAACACCAGGGAGGGCGGGTCTTAATCCAAAGAGGATCACTAGCTTCAACCAAGCGACGGATATCTATCAGCACCTCTCGTTCTTCCACCATTTATCTATCTGCTAATTATCTGGGATTAAGAATTGACACGGAGCGACATGGTCATTAACCACATATTTGCACGGCTTATTCATGTTAGTGGGGCTGCTCGGTCTCACCAAGTCTAATTAGACACGCCCACAGTGCTGCACAACATATCTGCATCTGCCAGGCTGTCAGCAGCCAATAAAGGACTGCAGGAAGTGTTGACTTCCAAAGGAACTTGGCTCTTGGCAAAAGCATTTTTGCAGGCACGCTGGGCGTCTCAGCTTCTGGCAGTACGAACTGCGGCTTAACTCAGAGCATGCATTCAATCATTTTGTCAAACGTTCGTTAACTCAGGCACTGTACCAGGCAGGACACTGGCCCCAGGAGGCTCTACAAAGGTGAATGGGACACTGTCCCTTACCTCTCAGAGATTTATCTCCAGATGAAAAAACACAAGCAAGCAGAGAGAGATAAGAGCCATGAGAGGGAGAAGCAACATGCTATGGGAATGCGGCACA
Source organism: Loxodonta africana (assembly GCF_030014295.1). Taxonomy (NCBI): domain Eukaryota; kingdom Metazoa; phylum Chordata; class Mammalia; order Proboscidea; family Elephantidae; genus Loxodonta; species Loxodonta africana. Next base: position 78,771,215 of record NC_087350.1, on the reverse strand, counting down.
GGGAGATGTTTGTTTGGTCTGAGAAATCAGGAGGGTCTTCACAGAGGAGGTGGCATTTTCAGCATATAGCCAGAGAGAGGAATTCCAAGATGAAGGAACAGCAAAGCCAAGGGCACAGAAATATTTGAGACAAAGAGGGAGTAGCCTAGTGTGCACAGGCCACAGAAGGGAAGGAGGCAGCCTGGTAGACTGGGGTCATGTCACAGGTGAGAAGGAAGTGGCCTGGTAGACTGGGGTCAGGCCACAAGTGAGAAAGAGGTGGCCTGGTAGACTGGGTCATATCATGGAGAGCTTTGAGTCCTTTGCTGGGACTTGGAACATATTCCCCTGGGCATGAGAAACAAGGGAAGGGACTCTGTTTTGGGGAGTGTGTGTGTGTGTGTGTGTGTGTGTGTGTGTAAACATTTATTGAAGTGTAACATACAGAGCAGTGTAAACATTTTCACAAACTGAACACACCTATGTAAACAGCACCTGAATGAAAAAAACAAATCCCTACTAAAACTCCAGAAGCCCCCTTTGTGCCCCATTTCAGGCATTTCCCACACGCAAGAGGCACCACTATCCTGACTTTAACACCATAAATTCGTTTTCCCTGTTTTCTTGTGTGTGGCTTCTTTCACTCAACATGATATCTGTTAAATTCATCCATGTTGTAATAAATGCAGTTTAATAAATATCCTACTTTATGAATATATCATGATTGTTGTTGAGTCTTTGTGCAGTGTCTAGTTTTGGGGGTATGAACCTTCCTTCTTGTACATGACTTTTGGTGCCCATTGGATGTATATCTGCTGGGTCATAGGATATGCATATGTGTTTACTTGAGTAAAAAAAAACTAATTTTCCAAAGTCGTTTTACCAATTTACATATCCACTAGGAATGTGTGAGAGCTCTAGTTGCTGTATATCCTTGTCAACACTTCGTATTATCAGTCTTCTTATGTTTTATGCTTGCTTTTGGAGGGAGTGAAATTATCCCACCTGTGGTGAAGGATAGTTACTCTGGCAACAGAATAAAGTGTGGTGGTTAGGAAAGAGAAATCCTGGAGCAAAGGGATGAGTCATGAGGCCAGGCACTACAGCCCAGAGGCAGGTAATGAAATAAGCGGCAAAAGAGCTGGAATGAAAAAGATAAAAGGAGCTGCTATAGGGGTGGGATCTGCAGGACTTGGAGATAAGATAGAAGTGTCTTAAGAGGGAGATGTTGGAGGGTTTCTGTATGGCATGACTGACTGGGTGAAGGGTTCCAGGTTTGAAGGTAGGAGAAGGTACTGTGTTTAAGATGTCTATAGGCCAAGGAGATAGAGGTATCCAACAAGCTGTTGGCCAGATGGGTCTGTTGCTTAGCGATGGGGTCAATACTGGAGACAGAGCTAGGAGTAATCATCAGAGAGGTGGGGGCTGAAGCCACGGTTGTGGCTGAGATTTCCCAAGAGGGTTATGTGGAATGAAAGAGGAAAGCTGAAGACCAGACGCCTACCTTTAGGGGATGAACGGAGGAAGAAGTACATCGCTTCCCTCTGAAATGCTGGCAGGGCCTGTGAAGCATGAGTCAGGACACCCTTCAAGCCCCAGCAGTAGCCTCAACAGCCTAGGGTCCTTCTCATTGGCCACAGTTTTCGTCCAAATGAACTTGCATCACTAATCTCAACAGCTGTATTGCGAAAGCCGCATCAGATTGCGTACCTCTGACAGCGTCCTGGGGAAATTGGGCACCAAAGAATCACAGCATCTCGGGGCTGGGAGTCTTCCTCACCACCTCCACAACATTCCTGCCAACTAGCTATCCAGTTTCCAAGCAGCAATCTCATAACTTCCCACGGCAGCCCATTCCATCATCGGGCAAGTGAGGATGCCAGAAGACCTTTTCTTACAAATGCAGTCTCACAGTGTTGGAAGTCGAAGGCAAAGATAAAGCAGCATTCCAGTAGTAATGACCCTGGATAGAGTAACTTGCAAGGGCTCTGCATGCTGGAAAATCTCTCTCTGTTCTTCTACCAACCAGCATCTTCTGGCCGGGGGTGGGGCCACGGTATTTTACTCCCTCCAGGAAGCTGCAGTGATTTCACTGACATTCGCGCCCTTGCTGGGAATGTGCTCATCCGCTACGGGCATTCCTCTGGCTTCACCGAGCAATGAGTACTAGGGCCCTGGAATTGGGCCAGCCTCTCAGGACTGAAGTGGTGCATGCTACAGCACGGACCCTCCAGGCTGGACACGTGGGAAGAATGAGCAGCTGTGAGCTGACTGCGAGACCACTGCAAGCAAGGGGGGCATGATGCCATTCTGTTCAACATTCTTTCTAAGTACTTACCTGCACCTGGCCCTGAGTGGGTCTCTGGAGAAGAAGAAGGAAGATGGATATGATTAAGAAACGGTCCTCACCCTTGGTCAGATTGGTAGATGTGGAAGAGACAAGCATGCAAGAGGAAATGTGGCTGAACTTTTTTATTTTTTGCTTTATTTATTTTATTTTCTGTTATATAAATTAACCCACTTATTATAGGCTAAGCTTCTTAGTCATAGCGACCCTATAGGACAGTGGAACTGCCCCACTGGATTTCCAAGGCTATAATCTTTAAGGGGAGCCCTGGTGGTACAGTGGTTAAGAGCTTGGCTGCTAACTAAAAGGTCAGCAGTTTGAATCCACCAGCCACTCTTTGGAAACCCTATGGGCAGTTCAACTCTGTCCCATAGGGTTGCTGTGAGTCAGAATTGACTTGATGCCAATGGGTTTGGTTTTGGGTTGTTTAATCTTTAAGGAAGCAGACTGCCACATCTTTCTCCTGTAGAGCAGCTGGTGGGTTCCAGCTGCTGTTCTTTTGGTTAGCAGCCAAACACTTAACCACTGTGCCATCAGAGCTCCATAAAAAAAAAAAAAACCAAACCCAGTGCCATCGAGTTGATCCCAACTCATAGCGACCCTATAGGGCAGAGTAGAACTGCCCCATAGAGTTTCCAAGGAGCACCTGGCAGATCTGAACTCCCAACCCTTTGGTTAGCAGCCATAGCACTTAACCACTACGCCACCAGGATTTCCTCAGAGCTCCATAGTATAGGCTAAAGATGTTTCCAATGGTGGCGCTCTATTGCTTTTCAATCCCTTCAGTCTTCTGAGGGCAGATTGTACTGTGACTGCAGAAGTAGTGGCATAGGTCCAGGCCCCACTGGCTACTGTTCTCATGAAGGAACCACAGTGCCAGATCCCACAGCTCGTCACTTCATCTTGGTTTTGCCACAGAAGGAGCAAGTGTACTTGCATGCTGGCTGATTTCAATTTTCTTCACCATTTTCCTGAGGGAGGTGCCATAACAGGTCCCATGTTTACCGATGATCCTGACCTTCTTGGTGTGTTTAGCCATGGCACTGCAAACTAGCTGCAAGCTCAGAAAGGAGGCTTTTGCTTTATTTTCATAAATTAGTTTGTACTTACTTTTGCAATGCAATATTTATAAATTATTGTAAAAATAGTATTAAAATGCCGCTTTTAACAAGACCCGGCAGTCCCCTGCCCTGCCCTGCCCTGCCGTACTCCCACCCCCCGCCCCCGCCCCGTCCTGTTCCCCAGAGGTAACTTTCAACTCTGTAAGCTATTTCTTCTGAGGGTTACCTCTGTATTTCTTGATTTTTTTTTTTTTAGCTTGTACCCAGGTGGTTAAGTATTTATTTATTTTGGTTGTTGTTTCTTTATTCTCTCTCTTTTTTTTTTTTTTCAATTTTATTGTGCTTTAGGTGAGAGTTTATAGCGCAAATTAGTTTCTCATTCAAAAATTTATGTACAAACTATTTTGTGACATTGGTTGCAATCCCCTCAGTATGACGGCACTCTCCCTCTTTCTATCCCAGTTTCCCCATGTCCGTTTGTTCACTTTCCTGTCCCTTTCTGTCTTCTCATCTTACTTTTGGGCAGGAGTTGCCCATTTAGTTGGTTACCTCTGTATTTCTAATTCATATGCCATAACAGAGACTTTCCAAAATCCAGGTTCTCCTCTTTTTCCTGGGCACACACCCAACCTCATTTCTCAGCATGCCCCTGCCCCCATCCTTGTAGTTAGACACAGTCATGTGACTGAGTTTAGCCAACGACAGTGAGCAGAAGAGCTAACTGCCAGTTCTAGGTCTGGCCTCTCAAATCACACGTGTGCTCTTCTCTTACCTGTCTCCTCCGGGCCTGCCTGGAATGGAGATGACCTCCAGGAGGACTTTGAAGCCATATACTGAAGCCATATGCTAAAGAGCCTCTGTCTTCCCAAACGTCTGAATAAAAGAGAGAAGGAAGACCAACCCACCAGTCTGCTTCCACCCACTCAGTACAGCTGTGTAAGAAGAAATAAACTTCTGATATGTTTGAACCACTGCACATTTTGACACTTGTTTGGTACAGTTTTGCCTACCTTAACTATTATATGTACATATATTGATTACTGAAGTACTTTGGTGGTACAAACAGTTATGTTTGGCTGCCAACCCAAAGGTTGGAGGTTCGAGTCCACCCAGAGGCGCCTTGGAAGAAAGTCCTGTATCAGGCATTAAAAACCCTTTGGAGCACAGTTCTACTCTGACACACATGGGGTCACCATGAGTTGGAATTGACTTGATGGCAACTATTTTGTTGTTGTTGTTTATATTGATTATCAATTAGGAAGTGCACTAGTAACACAAATCTGAAAATGGTGCTTGTCTTAGTCATTTAGTGCCACTATAACAGAAATACCACAAGTGGATGGCTTCAACAAAGAGAAATTTATTCCCTCATAGTTTAGGAGACTAGATGTCCAAATTCAGGAAGCCAGCACAAGGGGAAGGCTTTCTCTCTCTGTCCATGCTGGGGGAAGGAAGGTCCTTGTCATCAATCTTCTCCTGATCTAGGAGCTTCTCAGCTCAGGGACGCCAGGTCCAAACGATGCGCTTCTCTCCTGCTTCATTCTTTGTGGTATGAGGTCCCTCTGTCCCTCTGCTTGCTTCTCTCTTTTATATCTCAAAAAACATTGACTTAAAACACAACCTCATCTTGTAGATTGAGTCCTGCTTCATTAACATAACTTCCTCTAATTCTTTCTCATTAACATCATAGACGTAGAATTTATAACACATAGGAAAATCATATCAGATGACAAAATGGTGAACAATCAACACAACAGTGGGAATCATAGACTAGCCAAGTTGATGCGCATTTTTTTTGGAGGACACAATTCAATCCATAACAGTGCTCAAACAAGTTAGGGTGTTATTTTTCTTTGACATAAAAAGAAGTCCAAATTATGACAGTAGCTTCATCATACCAAAGGACCAGACTCCTTACGGCTTTCTCGTTTAGAGCTGTCATCTTTTGGATGTGACCCTCTACCTCTGTCTCAGTCCTTCATTATAGTTGTGAGAGCTCTAGCCATTCTATCCTCATTTCAGGCAGGAAGAAGTGGGAGGGTAAAGGGAAAAAAGGGAAAATGCCAGTTGAGTCACCCCTCTGGACTCTGCTGACACTTCAGTGTCACCCCCAGGGTGCTTCTGCTTGCATTTCAACTGTGAGAACTGTATTATAGGCCACCCCCACTGCAAGGAAGACTGGGAAATGTAATTTGTAGCTGAGTACTCTGCCATCCCAAATAAAACCGGTGTCTGTCAGTAAATAAGAAAGGGAGAACGGATATTGAATAGGTAACAGTAGTCTTTATCGTAATTGCAATTTCTTATTTTTTTTTTAATTTGTAATTTGTGTTTTGAGTTCCTACTGTGGAAGATAAAGATTCGTTCTATACTTTCCTTTGCTTCCGGTTTACCCTTCTCTCAGGCTACCAATATATTTATTCAATGTTTACTGTTCTTCAGTGTTCACTTTATTATGATGAATAAAACTTGTTTTCTGATGAACCAAGTAGTAAATATATATTATGTATTAAATTTCTTTTCTTATACAATTTTTGTTTTTCTTAAGAGCTTCTCTCTCTCTCTGTCTTTGGTTTGTTAGGGGATTGGAGAGTAACTGCTAATGGGTATGAGGTGAGATGTTGTTCTGGAATTAGAGAGTGATGGTGGCTACACAACCTTGTGAATATTCTAAAAACCACTGAATTGTACAAAATAAAATGGTGAATTTTATGATACGTGAATTATATCTCAATAAAAAAAGGTTAATTAGTACTGTAAGTCTTTTAACAAAAACAGCAGCCTCTTCTGCCACAAGTCCTCTTTCCCAGAGGCAATCACTTCAAACTCTTTTAGCTGTTTCTCGTACTGTTCACCTGTTTTTAAATAAAATGCTTTCTTTAATATTTCTTGATTTATTCGTTTTGGACATTATATATTGACCCCTTAATATGGACCATGAGAATTTGGCTTTCAATGCTATTTCTATGCTGTTGTTGTTGTTGTTGGGTGCCATCGAGTTGGTTCCAACTCATAGCGACCCTATGTACAACAAAAGGAAATACTGCCTGGTCCTGCGCCATACCCACAATCATCTTTATGCTTGAGTCCATTGTTGCAGCCATTGTGTCAATCCATCTTGTTAAGGGTCTTCTTTTTTGCTGACTCTCTACCAAGCATGATGTCCTTCTCCAGGAACTGATCCTTCCTGATAACTTGTCCAAATTATGTGAGATAATCTTGCCATTCTTGCTTCAAGGAGCATTCTGGTTGTACTTCTTCCAAGACAGACTTTTTCATTCTTTTGGCAGCCCGTGGTATATTCAATAATCCTAGCTGACATAGCTGAACTCTATGAAGAAGAACGGGGCATCAAGATTGGAGGAAGACTCATTAACAACCTGCATTATGCAGATGACACAAACTTGCTTGCTGAAAGGGAAGAGGACTTGAAGTACTTACTGATGAAGATCAAAGACCACAGCCTTCAGTATAGATTACACCTCAACGTAAAGAAAACAAAGATCCTGACAAATGGACCAATAAGCAACATCATGATAAATAGAGAAAATACTGAAGTCATCAAGGATTTCATTTTCCTTGGATCCACAATCAGCAGCCATGGAAGCAGCAGTCAAGAAACCAAAAGACGCATTGCGTTGGGCAAATCTGCTGCAAAAGACCTCTTTAAAGTGTTGAAAAGCAAAGATGTCACCTTGAAGACTAACGTGCACCTGACCCAAGCCATGGTGTTTTCAATCACCTTGCATGCATGTAAAGCTGGATGATGAATAAGGAAGATGGAAGAACTGATGCCTTTGATTCCATGCTCCTAGTGGAGTTATAATTTTTTATTGACTCAACGTTCAGGGTAGATATTAACACGGCTATATAAGGCCTTTCTTAAATGTCAGGTGATCTTTGGTTTTCTGGTTATATTTAAGAGTAAGACCTTAAATGTTCGGGGCCTCTATATGTGGGGGTGTTTCACTTTAGAGTGAGCTGAGTTTTGTGGGCAGATCCTCAGATGTCAGTATCTGTAGATCTTTCCTCTAGGAAAGGACTCTCCAATCTCCTGCCTGGGGTTGTGTGCCTGAAAAGAAAATCCTGGCACGAGAGGTAGTAAAGGTGGTTGCTGGGGAGTGGGGACTTGGAGAGCAGGGTTCTATTGCCCTGTGTGCAGACTTCCAGTTAATTACCGCATTTCACCCCACTCTGCTCTACTTGGATCCTTGAGCTCAAAAACTCTTGAGTTCAAATTCTCCAGACAGATACCACCGATCACTGCCCTGACAGGGAACACAACATCGAATCCCTGATGGACCAGGAGAACAGTGGGATATGCAGATCTCAAATTCTTGTAAAAAGACCAGGCTTAATGGTCTGACTGAGACTGGAGGGACCCTGATGGTCATGGTCCCTGGACCCTTTGTTAGCCCAAGATTGGAACCATTCCCAAAGCCAACTCTACAGACAAGGATTGGACTGGACTATAAGAAGGACAATGATACAGGTGAAGAGTGAGCTTCCTGGCTCAGAAAGACACTTGAGACTATATGGGCAACTCCTGTCTGGTGGCAAGATGAGAAGAAAGAGGGGGACAGGAGCTGGCTGAATGGAAATGGGGAATACAGGATGGAGAGGAGGAATGTGCTGCCTCATTAGGAGGAGAGCAGCTAGGATAGGAGTACATAGCAACTTGTATATAACTTTTTGTATGAGAGACTGACTTGATTCGTAAACTTTCACCTAAAGCACAATAAATTAATTAAAAAAAAATTCTCCAGACAGAGATGGAGGGATGGGATGAGTTAGAGAAGAGGAAGGTAATTTAAATATTTTTAAGTTCCCAATTATTTATTGCTAATACATGAAATAAAATAAATTTTTCTTTTTTGACTTTATATCCTGTGACCTTTTTAAAGTCACTTATTAGTTCTAGTAGTGTTTTATTGATTCTTTAGAATTTCTATGTAGATAATCATGTCATCTGTAAATAAAGACCGTTATATTTGTTCCTTTCCAACCTGTATGCTTTTTCCTTTTCTTGCCTTATTACATTCGCTAGCATCTCCAGTAAAATATGGAATAGAAGTGGTCTTGGTCCTGATCTTATGAGATAAAGCATTGAATATTTCACCATTAAGTATGGTATTAGCTATATGTTTTTTTGTAGATGCTCTTCATTAGATTGAGTAATCTTTTTTTCTATTTTTAGTTTTCAAAGAGTTTTATCAGGAAAGGATATTGGATTTTGTCAAATGCTTTTTCTCTGTCTGTTGAAATAATCACACAACTTTTTTTTTTAGTTTGTAAATACAGTGAATTATAGTTATTGACTTTTTATGTTTTTTGTGGTAAATATACAGGTAACAAAACATTTGCCATTTCAGCAATCTTCACATGTGCAGTTCAGTGACTTTAAATATGTTCATCACATTGGTTGATTTTTTAATGTCACACCAACCCTGCATTTCTTGAATAAATCCCTTTAACATACAATTGAATTCAATTTGGTAAAATTTTGCTTAGAATTTTTGCATCTATGTTCATGATGGGCATTAGTCTGTAGTTTTCTTGTGATGTTTTTGTCTGGTTTTGGTATCAGTGTAATGCTGGAATTATAGAATGATTTGGGAAGTATTCCCTTCCCTTCAGTATTTTGGAAGAGTTTGTATAAAATTGTTTTTTTTTTTTTTTTTTTTCCTTAAATATTTGATAGAATTCACCAGTGAGGTCATCTGGGCCTGAAGTTTTCTTTGTGGGAAGGCTTTTAACTACAATTTCTTTTTTTTTTTAATTAGGTGTAGAGCTATTCAGGTTATACATATTTCCACTATTCAACAAATCTGTGAAAGACACAAAACTCTGAGTGAGTTTTGATAATATGTGTCTTTCACAGAATTTGTTCATTTGGTCTAAATTGCTGAATTTATTGGCATAAAGTTGTTGATAATATTCCTTTTAATATCTGTAGAATCTATAGGATGTCACTTATTTCATTCTGGTAATTTGTACTGGTAATTTGTATCTTCTCTCTTTTCCCGTTCAGTGAGGCTAGAAGTTTATCCAGTTGGGCTTTTATTTGTTGATTTTCTCTGTTGTTTTTCATTGGTTTCCACTTTGGTCTTTATTATTTCCTCTCTTCTGCTTATTTTAGTTTACTCTTCTTTGCTGCCACTTACTGGGGTTTCAGCAGGCAACAGAAACAAATGCATGAGTTCACTCTATGTTCATCCGGAAGTCAGGGATGTGATTTGAGAGAAAGAAGTGATGAGCTCAGTTTTAGTGCCCCTTTTTTCTCTTCCATTTGTATTCATGGAACTGTCTTCTGCAGATTCTCTTATTCTAGAAACCTTGGAGTTAGTGGTTAAGAGTGTTGGTGCTGCACATTGACAGACTCAGGATTTATACCCAAGTCTTCCCCCTTTCCAACTGTGTGATCTTGTAGAAGTATCTTAATGTCCTTGAACTTCAGTTTGTTCATCTGTAGAATGGAAATAATAATAGTATATTTTCTTATAAGTTTGCTATGAGGATTAAATTAGATTGTCTGTTTTAAACTCTCAGCTCCATACCTGGCCCAAAGTGCTTGTTAGCTATTATTTGTTACTCTTTCATCATAAAACTCCAGCCTATTCTAAAGACTTCCTCATCATTTAAGGACTTTATTATGTTAACCTTTACTGTTAGATAAGCTCCACTTTTCCAATCCTCCTCTCAAGAGTGTGGTAACCAGATGTATCAGCAAACACTCCAGAATTTAGTGATTTAAAATAATGAACTTCTTTTTTTCCCCCCTCATTGTCCTGGGTATTGTCTGGGTAGTTTTTCTGGTCTAGGCCAACTTCACTAGAGCTGGGTAATCTACCATGCCCGCTTTATGTGTCTGGAGACCGATTCGTTATGAGCTGGGACTCAGCAATGTACCTTCTCATAGTTCAGTAGGATAACCAGGCTTGTTCCCGTGATGGTGGAAGGGTTTCCATCAGAAAGAGAGGGCAAGCTCTGAGAGCCATGCTTCTCCCGCCTCATGACCCACTGGGCATTTTGTGCAAAGCTTCACAGATCAACACATTTTATATCACTTATTTTCCCCCTTTCCTTGTCATTTTCAAGCACTCCTTGCTCATGTTTTCCTACTATATTGAAGTATCTTTGTGTGTGACTTTACATCTTGGCAAAGATAGGAAGTTAGGCGAAGAGTTAAGAAAGGCCTGGCAATCTAATTCCCAAAAATCAGCCATTGAAAACCCTGTGGAGGAGAGGAAGTGGGGATTTTTTTTTGCTTAGGTAGCATTGAGTTTATGTTAATGGTGGTGGAATGATTTTCAAAACGAAAGTGAGAATGGTTGTACAACTCGAAGCATGTAATCAATGTCACTGAATTGCACATGTAGAAATTGTTGAGATGGTGTATGTTTTGTTATGTATATTTTCATCACAATTTAAAAAGAAAGAAAACCCTCTGGAACACAGTTCTACTCTGTACACATGCGGCTGCCATGAATCAGAATCGATTCGATGACAACTGGTTCTGCCTTGATTCCTGGACCTGACGCCCCTGGGAAGCCTGTGTAGCCTCTCCAGGACTCAGGCCCTGCCTTGGCTCTGCCAGTTCTCTCAGGCCTTGACCACTCCCCCTAGCCAAGCAGGGCCTGAGCCCCTGTCTGTTGCCAGCCCTACTCCATCCCACACAGGCTCTGCTCTGCTCACCTGCCAACAGGCCAGCCTGGTCTTCTTCCTGCCTCCCCTCCCACCTCAGCACTGCCCCCTTGCCCAGTGGGCACAGTCTGTCTCCAGCTCCTCTCCTTCCTGCTGACTCAAATGACAGAACTCAGAGTTCCCATTTGGACAGTGGACAAGGGCCAGTCCTGGGGACGCAGAGAGAGCAATTCCCACCAGTCCCATTGCCTGTGAGTTCCCTAAATGCAAGTAGACACAGAGCCAGAGGGTGGAGCTGATGAGTGAGTGGATCCTGCAAGCAGAGACCCATCCCTTAGTCCAGGAGATTGGGCAAACTGCACAGGTTTGGTGAGTACTGGGCTAAGGAGCTCTCTGGCGGCTCAGCCCTCTGCCGACACACCATCCAAATGGGTGCCTGACTCCTGCCTGGAGGCACAATGCCTTATCCAAAACCCTGTCTCTGGAAGGACAGAAAACGTCAGTGCATCCTCAGGGACAAAGCGGCCCAGGCTCAGCCAGCTATCTGTTGCAAGCTGGCTCAGCTCCACAGCTGATGTGTGACTGACCTGATGGTTTTTGGTGTTATGATCCACAGTTGATGTTCCAGGAGAAAGTAAATGTGTTTCTAACCGTATTTATCTGATATTTCTAGGTGTGTGTGTTTTTGGGGGGAAGGATATGTAGACATCTCTTTAGATATATAAATATATCCCATATGTGATGTTCCAGGAGAAAGCAAGTATGTCTCTAACCATCTTTACCAGATATTTTTTAAGGGGGGGATATATAGATATCTATTTAGATATATAAATTTATCTAACTTATTTGTTAAGCTACACTAACATATCAGGTACATTCCAGTTTGAGTATAGGACATTTTGTTCTCCATATGTTTCCATATAAAAATAATGTGCAGCGGTGATTAGAAGAAAAATCACAACATCCTGAGGTGAATAAAGTGAAAAGCTGCCTTCCCCCATAAGCCCCCAGAGACCCTCCCCAGAGGTAACTATTGTTAGCATTTTTTTCCTTCAGCCTTCTAGAAATTGTCTACGCATGTGTAAACATGGATTTGTATAACCTTGTATTACACATATGAATAGAATATTTTAATGTATACTGTTCATGACCTGTTTACAAGCTTTCTCACATGGCTTTATGGCTAAATCATTTTATAATACAGACAGTCCCTGACTTAGAAGCATGTGGTATCCCAAAATTTAATTTGTAAGTCAGATTTCTGGAATTCAAAACACCTTTCCAGAGAAATAATGTTCTAAATCATGGGTTGGCAAACTTTTTCCAAAAAAGACCCCATAGTAAATATTTTCGGCTTTTCGAGCCACAGTATCTGTCACATGGGGCTGCCATGAATGGAATCAACTCAACGGCAACTGGTTTTTTGACTGGCAGAGTCCCCCAAAATCTGTTTGTCCAGCCAAGTAAGCCAGAGCGGAGCGGTAAAGAAAGGGTGCCAGCGATGGGAAGCACAATAAAAATATTACATAAGTTCACAGGTCATTTAAGAGTTGACAAAATACTTGCCCGAGGATTATCCTTGTGATAACTCCGTAAGGCCAGGGATTTGGAGCTGGGTGCAATGACTTGCCCAAGGTGACAGAGCTAGCGCCCGGCAGAGCAGAAGCCAGGGCTTCAAGTTTCTGAGCCTAAACCCAGCACTCTCCACATTTCCCACTCTGCTTCCCAGGAGGTTCCATGCAGATCTGGTGGGCGTGGTTGTTTCTGTCCTCTCACCCTGATTTTCATTTAGTGGTTGGATTTCCATGACCACCACTGTACTAATTAAAGCGTCCTGCGCTTAAGCCTGCAGAACTGCTGTCCCTCACTTAAACCAGGAGGGTTGGCTAAGCATCCACATCTACACTGGGGAGGCAGTAGGGCCAAGCTGGGAAGAGAGCAGACTCCGCGGTCAGCCTGGGTAGGCTGAAATCCTAGATACGTGGCTGACCAGCTGTGTGAACTGAGCATGCTACTTAACCTCTAATCAGTGTATGAAAAACACACAAACCAGTGCCAAGCACATATAACAGTTGAGTAGCATACAAATTTCCATTGAGTCCTCATCTGACTTCTTTTGGGACTGTATCATAAATAGAAAACCACCCACAAGAGGTTGATTCTTTTATGTTTTCAACTTCATTTCTTCCTTCCAAGGGAAAAAAGTCACACACACCTCAACACAGTGAATGCCTTATGCACCCATGCTGACGGGTTTGGCTAACGAGTCTACCTGGTTGTGCACAGCCCCCTGGAATATAACTGATCCGACCCCTTAAGCCAGCTCCAATTTAAGATAAATTTAATAAATAGCAATCGTCCTTCTAATCTCTTTCTACATGTGATTGACAGGCATTTCTGGGAAAAGTTACTGTTCTTTAAGCTGGGACAGATGGACCTAAAGGCAAAATTACCTGAACACCTTCTCAAAACTGTGACAATCAGGTATCAGGGGCTCCCCCTGCAGGCACCAGAACGTAAAGGCTAAAATTCAAGGTGGATGTCATTTATATATCCCGTTCTTTTGAAAAAGTTTACAAGATGAAAAGGAATATATACTTGCCTCAAACTTCTCATCTTTCTGAAAGGTGTAAGTTCATGAAATGGATATTCTAACTTCCTCACAACAGGACACCTGAAGTACATGCCCGCAGACCCAAAAGGTCACACCAGGGACTCATTGGAGCAGGGGAGCTTGAGAGCACGTTATAGGAGAAATGGTTTAAGAAAATGGGGGTGCTCAACTAGTGAAGGCCAAGAAGTGGGAGCTGGAACTGTCTGACAGTTTAATGTGTGGAAGCAAGGAGCCTTACTCTGTGTGGTCCCACTCATGGGCGGAGCTTTTATCTCATATATAGGACATTTTTATAATGAGCACTGTCCATATAGAGTGAGCAGCACAGGGCAGGTGTGAAGACCTCATGAATGAGGGTGTCTAAGCAAGGCCTGGAAAGTCAAACACTGGGAATACTGAAGAAAAGACCCATGAACTGGCAGAGTTCCTTTTTTGCTCTAAAGTTCTGCAGATGTAGAATAAAACCCCAAACAAGAGAACGGTCTCCTTGCTAGGATGGCTGGTATCATTCCCAGAGTTACTTTTTTCCATAAGCATCAACATTTTGTGCTTCAAGCCGTGATTCACTTTCAAAATAATTTTTTAAGAGAAAAAAACATTAAAATCAAACAAAAGAGTAGACCGTACCGTCAATCTCCTGGTTCTCATATTGTGCTAGTTACATAAGGTATCATCACTGGGGGGAGCTAGTTGAAGGGTACATGGGGCTGCTATTTTACAACTTCAGTGAATCTGTAATTATTTCAAAATATAGTTTTGTTTTTAATCAAATTTAAGGTATTTTCCCAAGAAGTTCTAAGTAAAATCAAAGACAACAACTACAAGCCCATTTAGTTCCACGGTACAGTGTCATCCGCCACAAACGACTCTACAAGTATCTACAAGCAAAGGGTTCATTTCAAAACCATGATCAATCGGCTATTAAGATTTACAACTATGATTAGGAATGCCTATGTCATGTTGACAGGTGTCTAATTTGGTTACACTGACCATAAATCTTCAGTTATCTGGGATCACATCACTCGAATTACTTACAGGCAATACATTCTTACAACTGCTTCCTACTATGTACACACACACAGGAACCTTGAACAGACTTAATTGCTGATTTATCAAACTGTATTACAATGATTTGCTTAAGTCTTACTTCCTCTCCTACCCATGATTTGCAACAAGAACTGTATCGTGTTCATCTCATTTTATCACCAAAACCTAACCCACAGTAGGTTCTCAATAGTCACAGAGTGAGTAAGACGTGAACCAGTAATTACTTTCTTTGAAGATCCTTTTCTGATACAAAGACATTCAAAGAAATTCAAAGAGTCTCTTTTTCAGGATCAGGATTAAATATATATATTTATTAAAATATATTTTATATATAACATATAAATACGTATATGTCAGTCTCTGAAACACAGGTTTAATGTGTTTATAAAAACCGTCTGCTTTTGATTTGTTAATTTCTAAAGACATTGCAACTCAGAATAAAATAGAGGGCTTTTCCAGGCATGAAAACCAATGTCAATGACTGAACAGATCCCCTCAGCTTGAAATCTCCTGCTATAATGGTCTCTTTGCCTAATCTTACCAAGTCCCAAGAACAATCAGCTTCTTTCAGAACTCAGTGAGACAGGATCATCTTTGAATTCTTTATAGTAACAGGCCAAAACGCAAAAGGCAGTTGCTCTACATTTTCTGTTAAGTTTATTAAAAGACGTTTTTCCAATAAACAGTTTGCACAACCCAAATCACTCAGTGAGACTACAAAGTGTTACTTCCTTCTGCAAAGAAGATACATTATTTGCTTGTAAAGAAAATCCAAATATCACATCCAAAGGTCAACTCAAAGATGTAATGGAGAATCGTTAAGATCCCAGAGACACCAAGGAATCTGCAGGGTCGTTCATCTGAACAGGCTCAGAGGCATGCTGGATCCTCAGAACTTCTGCAAAGCCATCACCAAACCAGCAAGTGACATGTGCTATGTCTACGGTAAAATAGAAAAGACGGTCTTGGCAGAGCTTCCGTCGATACACAGACCGAGGATCCGCTGACAGCACGGCCTCGATGGCGCACTTTGCTTCTCCTGCTGATTGAAAATATTTAAATGCAGTTTGACCAACACCTGCAATGAGAAGAACACAATCTAACTCTCAAAATTGTGCAGGTCACATTTCATTACCATTAACTTCAATACAGAATTTGGCTGGTTCCTTGAACAATCACTTAAAACAAACAGAGTTTGGAAATCTATTTAGTCATTACCAGAAATCACCTGTGGCCCACTCTGGGCAGGGATCTGACCCCCGTGGTGGCCCCTGCTCTCTAGGAATATTAACATCAAGTTTTCTGCTTTCCAGTTCTCTCAAGATAAAAACGCAAGTCCTCACAATAGCCTATAAAACCCTTCCCTGTAGCCACTCTGACCTCAGCTTCTTCCACTCTGCTCCAGCCACGTAGCCTCAAACGTGCAGCAGCCGTTCTCAGCAAACACTCTACTGAGTGCCTGGAATGAGCTGTGCTGAATGAACAGCTGTTGAATGAAACACATCAGATGATGGTGTTGCCCAGTATTGTTTTATACTTCCGTGTTTCTTTTCAGCAGTCATACTGACAAATACTCCATGTAACTGCCTTCAGGTATACCAAGCTTGGTTCCACCTCATAGTAAAAGCTCACCCGTCATTCAGAAATAAAAAAACTGAAGGCACCTGGCTCACCTGAGCTGAGATGCCTGAGGTCCATCTCGGCGTGAGGGGTGAATCGAACTTCTAACGTGGTCACAGGCGCCTCTCTTACCCAGGCAGGAACCATACTGTAGGGGGCTTCATCAGCAGCCCTGGAAGGGTAGTGAAGGGGCCCAGGCTGTGTCTCCACACTGTTTCCCTGTAGGATCACTGCCTTTTGCCCCCTCCTTGACCTCTTATCTGTGCCTTCCTCAGAAAAGCTCTTCTCCAGGTGACATGAGCCAACCTGCTCTTCTGCCACAGTCGAATTCTGGCCACTTCTTGATTCTAAACCAAAACCTGCTGCTATCTCCTCCTCATGCTTAGGAGAGTGTCGAATTTTTGCTCTGTCATCACATTCCATGTGTTTCTCTTCTGAGGTTCTGTCTTCGAGACATTTAGGTTTCTCCTTAGTGCTCTTGTAGGGTTGTGGTTCAATGTACCCTGAGAGCTGTTGCTGGTCACAGTTATCAGTCATGCCACGAGACTGAAACTCAGTTTTTGGTTTATGTTTGCTACCTTGTAAATTAAAGTCTCCTAAGGGCTCAGTCAAACTCTGTGGAGAGTCATAGTCAGCTATGTAGGGCTTTATGTCCAAAACAGGTGTCCCATGTATCATGTCAATTCCAGAGAGGTAGATAGCTCCACCTATAACGTGAAAAAAAAAATTATCTTAAGGATATCAATTAACAATGATGAATAGTGCAAACAATGAAAGAACGTAACTGTACCTAAAAATTCTCTTTCTGCTGCCATCTGCTTATGCCTCACCAAGCTTACTCACAACGTTCTTATATGCACCAGGCTCTTTACACCCGGTACCAATGTGTGATTCTTTTTCTGCCTGGAGACCCATCCTCTTCTTCCCTGTCAAATTCCCACTTGCTCTACAAGGCCCTCAAATCACAGCTCTCCTACAAAGCCTTTCTGGCTCCTCCAGACACAAGCATGCTTTCCGACAGGTTGCTACAGAGGAGCCTGCGCACACATCTCCACTAGAGTACTTCCTGCACAGCACAGCAGTGACCTGCTTAAAGGGGCTCTGCCCCAGGTGGAGGGCAGGACCCCTGGGCACAGGGTGCGGTTGGCTTCTTAAATGTCAAGTTGTCACTGAGCATTAATTTTTGAACTCTTACTAATTTTTAACCATTCTATATTTACTATTTAATGGATACAAAGTCTTACAAGTTATTTTTGAATAATATAATTGCTTTTGATATATGGAACGACATGACAAACTGCGGGTGCCCTATGAGAGTGTATTTCAAAGTGTTGTTTGTTTGGTCCTTTTTTTCTTATTGTGCTTTAAGTCAAAGTTTACAGTTCAAGTTAGTTTCTCATATAAAGACTTATACACATATTGTTATGTGACCTAGCTGCTCTTCCTATATTGGGACAGCACACTCCTCCTTTCCACCCCAGATTTCCCATGTCCATTCAACCAGCTCCTGGCCCTTTCTGCCTTCTCATCTCACGTCCGGACAGGAGCTGCCCTAAATGTATCTACTTGAGCTAGGAAGCACACTCCTCACAAGAATCATTTTATGTTTTATAGACCAGTCTTTGTCTGAAGAGTTGGCTTCAGGAATGGTTTTAGTTTTGGGCTAGCCGGGAGTCCATGGGCCATGTCTCCTTCATGTCTCCCTTCAGTCTCAGTCAGACCATTAAGTCTGGTCTTTTTACTAGAATTTGAGTTCTGCACCTCACTTTTCTCCTGCTCTGTCAGGGACTCTCTGTTGAGTTCCCTGTCAGGGAAGTCATTGGTGGTAGCCAGGCACCATCTCATTCATCTGGTCTCAGGCTGATGGAGTCTCTGGTTTATGTGGCCCTTTCTGTCCCTTGGGCTCATATTTTTCTTGTGTCTAAAAGTGCTTTTAATGCTAGCATTCTCGTCAATCATTTTATTTTCTTCAATGCCTAGTGGTTCTCAGGGGTTAGCACCCTTGGCACTAGTCTAAATAACAGCCAATGGTGAACACTATGTTGACTTTATAAGACTTTCTTTGGGTAAGGAAAACAAGTTAAAAGTAGACATGAAACAGGTTACCTTCTACCTTTTCCAGTTTGGCCAGGGTCAGTCCTATGGCATTGGGGCGATGGGGGCTTCTCGTGGAAAAAACACCAGTCTTTGCACCATTCAGCCTAGGAGGCTGCACTTTTGCCTTACAGCTCAAACGACCATTTTTGTGAAAAACAAACAAAATCCTATCGGAAAGAAACCAAACCAAGAAATAAAAGAGCAAAAATTATTTTCTCACATATCTGGGGGGAGGGGAACACTTTAATCTCCCAAAATTAAACAGAAAGAATGCTTCTCACATGAATGTTCTCCACGACATACTGTTAAGTAAAGAAAACATATTCCATTTTTTAAAACAAACACCCACACGACGTGTATATTTACGCTTCTATGTGCATCTAAAAAAAAAAAAGAAAATGTCTGGCAGGATACACACCAAGCTGTTAAAAGTGATGATCTCAGAAGAGTGTGGGAGGGGTAGGGAAAGCAGAAAAGGGGAAAACAGAAGAGATGAGGAGAAATTTCTTTATAAACTTTTGAATTCATTTGGATAAGCAGCAATTTTTTTCACTTAACAATCCAACCGAGATCAGATAAACTAGGTCAGAACACCCAGGTTTCTCTCTTCCTACTTTCTACTCTACCCATGTCTCTGAATTTACATGAAAAACAAATGAAACTACTTCAAAATAAACAATTTTAGGTTTTCACCTGTAAAGCTCAATATTATCAGTCAGAACAAGACCAGGGGCTGGCCAACTGTGGAACACATCATCAATTGCTCATATGCAAATTCAAGTTGAAGCTGAAGAAAATTAAAACAAGTCCACAAGAGCGAAGCACAACCTTGAGTGTATCTCACGTGAATTTGGAGGCCATCTCAAGAACAGATTTGACACATTGAACACTAGTGACCAAAGACCAGATGAGTTACTGGATGACATCAAGGACATCGTACATTAAGAAAGCAAGAGGTCATTGAAAAGACAGGAAAGAAATAAAAGACCAAAATGGATGTCAGAAGAGACTCTGAAACTTGCTCTCGACATTGGGTAGCTAAAGCAAATGGAAGAAATGATGAAGTACAAGAGGTAAACAGACGATTTTAAAGGGCAGCTCGAGAAGACAAAGTAAAGTATTACAATGACATATGCAAAGACCTGGAATTAGAAAACCAAAAGGGAAGAACACGCTCGGCATTTCTCAAGCTGAAAGAATTAAGAAAAAAATTAAGCCTTGAGTTGCAATACTGAAGGATTCTACAGGGAATATATTAAATGATGCAGGAAGCATCAAAAGAAGATGGAAGGAACACATACAGTCACTGTACCAAAAAGAATCAGTCGATGTTCAACCACTTCAGGAGGCAGCATATGATCAAGAACTGCTGGTACTGAAGGAAGAAGTCCAAGCTACACTGAAGACACTGGTGAAAAACAAAGCTCCAGGAATTGACAGAATACCAATTGAGATGTTTCAACAAATGGACACAGTGCCAGCGGTGCTCACTGGTTTATGTCAAGAAATTTGGAAGACAGCTACCTGGTCAACCAACTGGAAGAGATCCATATTTGCACCCACTTCAAAGAAACGTGATACAACAGAAAGCAAAAATTATCAAACGATATCATTAATATCACACGCAAGTAAAATTTTGCTAAGATCTTTCAAAAGTGGTTGCAGAAGTACATGGACAGGTAACTGCTAGAAATTCAAGCCAGATGCAGAAAAGGACATAAAATGAGGGATATCATTGCTGATGTCAGATAAATCTTGGTTTAAAGCAGAGAATACCAGAAACTGTGTTTTACTGACTATACAAAGGCACTTGACTGTGTGGATCCTAACAAATTATGGATAACATTACAAAGAATGGGAATTTCAGGACACTTAATTGTGCTCATGAGGAACCTGTACATAGATCAAGACGCAGTTGTTCGAACAGAACAAGCGGATACTGCGTGGTTTAAAGTCAGGAGAGATGTGCATCAGGGTTGTCTCCTTTCACCATACTTATTCAATCTGTATGCTGAGCAAATAATCCAAGAAGCTGGACTAAATGAAGAACGAGGCATCAGGATTAAAGGAAGACTTCATTAACAACTTGCATTATGCAGATGACACAACCTTGCTTGCTGAAAGCGAAGAGGACTTGAAGCACTTACTGATGAAGACCAAAGACTACAGCCTTCAGGATGGATTACACTTCAACATAAAGAAATCAAAAATCCACACAACTGGACCAATAAGTGACATCATGATAAACAGAGGTAATACTGAACTTGTTAAGGATTTCATTTTACTTGCATCCACAATCAACGTCCACAGAAGCAGCAGTCAAGAAATCAAACAACACATTGCTTTCTGCAAATATGCTGTAAAAGACCTCTTTAAAGTGTTAAAAAGCAAAGATGTCACTGTGAGGACTAAGGTGCACCTGACCAAAGCCATGGTTATTTTCAATCTCATATGCATATGAAAGCTGGACAATGAACAAGGAAGACAGAAGAATTGATCCCTTAGAAGTATGGTGTTGGCAAAGAATACTGGATATATATCTTGGGCTGCCAGAAGAACTAACAAATCTATCCTAGAGGAAGTACAGCCAGAATGCTCTTAGAAGCAAGGATGGCAAGACTTTGGACATGTTATCAGGAGGGACCAGTCCCTGGAGAAGGACATCATGCTTGGTAAAGCAGACTGTCATCCAAAAAGAGGACGACCCTCAATGAAGTGACTGACACAGTGGCTGCAACAATGGGCTCAAGCATAGCAAAGATTGAGGATGGTGCAGGCCTGGGCAGTGTTTTGTTCTGTCGTACACAGGGTCACTATGAGTTAGAATCGACTCTATGGAACCTAACAAAAATGAAGAAACTTAGACCAATTCAGCCTGCTGAATTTGAAGTGAGGCAGAATGGACAGAGATCGATAACCATATAAAAAAAAAAACAAAAACTCTGCCACTGAGTCAATTCCAACTCATAAAAGCCCTACAGGACAGACTGGAATTGCCCCATAGTATTTCCAAGGCTGAAATCTTTACAGAAGCAGATTGCCACATCTTTCTCCCATGGAGCGGCTAATGGGTTCGAACCATGACCATTCAGTTAGCAGCCTAGAGCTTTAACAACTGCGCCATAACACTTTATTAAAAGTATCCAAATTTCTAAGATTCCCTTTGCCTTTCAGAAAGAACAGACTTAAGTCTTCACAGGTCTAGAGCAGGGTTCTGAAAACTTTTTCTGCAAAGGGTCAGAGATCAACACTTTAGGTTTTGTGGGCCAACCGGTCTCAACAATTCCGCTGGAAGCACAAAAGCAGCCACAGACAATACATAAACAATGGGCGTGACTGTGTTCCAATAAAACTCAGTTACGAAAACAGGTGGTGGGCTGGATTTGGTCTATAGGCCACAGTTTTCTGACCCTCCGGTCTAGAGGACAGAATAATGAATGATCATAAGCAGAATCGATGAGGTAGCATATTTCCGCTCAACAGAAAGCATCTGACACAATTAGAAACAACTTCAAGTGGAATATGCAGCCACGTCAGTGGGTCCTGAGCTTCCCTGAGGGGGCCCACGCTGTGCTGACATATGCAGGAAGGCAGTACAAGAATTTCATGCAATAGACAACGGTGATATGTATGGCTGCCTCCAAGGTTGTCCCCAATTGTAGTTCACTCAGTGACAAGCTCTGACCCAAAATACCACTTCTAACTATAACACAACTTACCAAACATGAGAAAACTGATCTAGGCCCATCAATGAATGTTCAGGATTATTAAAGATGCTCTTTCTAATCTTCAAACAAGCCCGTGAAAGGCTACAAATGGATGGCTGCCTTGGAGTACCATTCTTGGCTGAGAAACATGATTCCAAGTAGCCAATTGGCTCAGTTAACAGGTTTCCTACAGAAGAAAATTGCGTAAGAAATTATTAGTCAAAACATTAAACAAAAGATCTAGAAAAATACTTTTTGGAATGCACTGATTTCATAGCTTTTAAATCTACCAGATGCTATACATATATAAAAAAATGGTTTTTTTTTAGTATTCACCATTACAGACACATAGTAGTGTCCCTTTAGATGATATCCTAGAAAGAGCACTTGTCTAAGAAAGAAAGAAAAAAATGGTAAGAGAAAAAGGATATTTTAGAAAACCTATTATGGCTATAGGGTCCGTGCATGGCACAAATAGTTTGCACTTGGCAACTAGCTGAAAGGTTGGCAGTTTGAACACAACCAGCAGCACCGTGGTACAAAGGCCTGGTGATCTGCTTCTGTAAAAATTATAGTGAAGAAAACCCTATGGAGCTCAGTTCCATTCTGTAATACATAAGGTCAGCTTGAGTTAGAATCAACTTGTTGACATAAGACAACAGGCAACAACAATCTGGCAGTGTACAACAATTTTTTGAAGTGAACACATGCTTTCACTACTTGTCATGGATTGAACTGTGTCCCCCACAAATATATGTCAACTTGGCTAGGCCATGATTCCCAGTATTGTGTGATCGTCTACCATTTTGTCATCTGATGTGATTATCCTCTGTGTTCTAAATCCTACCTTTATGAAGTTAATGAGGCAGAATTACAGGCAGTATGTTAATGAGGTAGGACTCAAATCTACAAGATTAGGTTGTATCTTAAACCAATCTCTTTTGAGAAGTAAGAGACAGAAGCAAGCAGAGAGATAGGGGACCTCATACCATGAAGAAAGAAGCACCAGGAGCATAGCATGTCCTTTGGACTAGGGTCCCTGCTGAGAAGCTCTTCAACCAGGGGAAGAATGACAAGAACCTTTCCCCAGAGATGACAGAGAGAGAAAGCCTTCCCCTGGAGCTGGCACCCTGAATTCAAACTTCTAGTCTCCTAAACTCTGAGAAAATTAATTTCTCTTTGTTAAAGCCATCCACTTATGGTGTTTGTTATAACAGCAATGGATAACTAAGACACCAAATAACTGTACTTCTAAGAAATTTGACCTAAGTTAAACACTTAAAGCATACACAAAGATTTTAGCTTCAAGAACTTCCATTTAGAACAATGAAAACTAGCAGTAACCAACACCCATTAATAGGAAACTGGTTAAATAAGTTAAAGGACATCTATAAAACAAAACAGTACGCCACCCTTTAAAGTGAAAAGTATTAACTGCAATAGAAAGAAGATTTTAATGAAGTTTAATAATACTAATCTTAAAAAGTAGGCTATAAAACAAAGACTCGCATATCACTTTATTTTTCTAGTGTGTCTGAATGACTCCAGAAGCATCACAAGATGGAAGGAATACACAGTCACTGTACCAAAAAGAAATGGTTGACGTTCAATCACAGCAGCAGGTAGCATATGGTCAAGAACTGATGGTACTGAAGAAAGACGTCCAAGCTGCACTGAAGACACAGGCGTTGACAGAATACCAATGAAAGGGGCCGCATGAGAACGAAACTGTAGGGGCCTAGTCCCAGGTGTTATCGCGTTGTTTCTGCACGGCTTGCATAGTTAGCTTTTGCATACCCCCGTGATTTTGTGATTTCTGGTTGGTTTCCTCCCTTCCCTCTCCCATTCTCCATGATTCTATAAAGTTTAAAGTTAACCTATATTCCTCTTCAACAACCAGAACAAAGATCAATAAGATCTGGGATGAGACAACTACACAATGGGGGCTCATCTTGTGACCGAAACCAGGATGGCATCAGAGGACCTCTAAAGAATACCCACAGAAAGTCAACATGTCTGAAATGTGGTCAACATGCCCTCCCCCACAAAGGGGGGAACTGCCATTCTCCAAATTCTTCAAGCCTAAGCCCTAACCCTAAAACCCTCTGGTAGGTCTCAAGCAGACAGATTTTTGGAGGAACCCATCCCCTCTGTCTTTTGTATATATACATATATAATAAAGCCCTCTTACCTCACCCGTCTCAGTATTGGCTTTATGGCAGATGGCTCGAATCCGTGTTTTGTGGTAACACCAACTGAGATGTTTCAACAAATGGATGCAGTGCTGGAAGTGCTCACTGGTCTATGCCAAGAAATTTGGAAGACAGCTACCTGGTCAACCAGCTGGAAGAGATCCCTATTTATGCCTATTCCAAGGAAACGTGACCCAACCAAATGCAGAAATTATGGAACAATATCATTAGTATCACATGAAAGTAAAATTTTCCTGAAGATCATTCAAAAGCGATTGCAGCAGAACACTGACAGGAGCTCCCAGAAATTCAAGCCGAATGCAGAAGGGGACATGGAATAAGGGTTATCACTACTGATGTCAGATGGATCTTGGCTGAAAGCAGAAAGATGTTTACCCAGGTTTTATTGATTATGCAAAGGCATTTGACTGTGTGGATCATAACAAATTACGGACAACACTACAAAGAAAGGTAACTCCAAGACACTTAATTGTGCTCATGAGGAACCTGTACATAGATCAAGAGGCAGCTGTTCGAACAGAACAAGGGGACACTGCATGGTTTAAAGTCAGGAGAGATGTGCATCAGGGTTGTATCCTTTCACCAGACTTACATAATCTGTATGCTGAGCAAATAATCCAAGAAGCAGGACTATCTGCAGAACAGGGCATCAGAACTGGTGAAAGACTCACTAACAACCTGCATTATGCAGACGATATGACCTTGCTTGCTGAAAGTAAAGAGGACTTGAAGCACTTACTGATGAAGATCAAAGACTATATAGTCTTTAGTGTGGGTTACACCTCAACATAAAGAAAACAAAAATCCTCACAACTGGGCCAATAAGCAACACCATGATAAACAGAGAAAAGACTGAAGTTGTCAAGGATTTCATTTTAGCTGGATCCACATCAACACCCAAGGAAGCAGGAGTCAAGATATCAAATGATGCACTGCATTTGGCAAATGTGCTGTGAAAGACCTCTTAAAAGTGTTGAAAAGCAAAGATGTCACCTTGAAGACTAAGGTGTACCTGACCCAAGCCATAGTGTTTTCAAGGGCCTCATATGCATATAAAAGATGAACAATGAATAAGAAAGACGGAAGAACTGATGCCTTTGAATTACGGTCTTGGCAAAGAATACTGAATATACCATGGACTACCAAAACTAACAAATCTGTCTTGGAAGAAGTACAGGTAGAATGCTCCTTAAAAGCAAGGATGGCCAGACTTCATCTCATTTACTTTGGACGTGTTATCAGGAGGGTCCATCCACTGTAGAAAGGACATCATGCTTGGTACAGAGTCCGCGAAAAAACAGGAAGACCCTCAATGAGATGGACTGACACAGTTGCTTCAACAGTGGGCTCAAGCATAACAACAATCATGAAGATGGCACAGAACTGAGCAGTGTTTCGTTCTTTTGTACATGGGGTCACTATTGACAGCACCTAAGAAGACCATGCAACTGAAACAAGTATGGAACGTATACACCAAGATATTAACAGAGGCTTTCACTGGGTGATGGCAGCCTATTTTTCTTCCCTTTGCTTCCTATAGTTTCTAAAATTAATATACTTCTCTCCATGCCTGCTATATTATTCTTGATGTTAGTTGCCCTCCAGTTGATTCAGACTCATGGTGACCCCACATGCGTACAGTAGAAATGCTCCAGGGTTTTCAAGGCCATGACCTTTCAGAAGCAGATCGCCTGTCTTCCAAGGGACTCTGGGTGGGTTCCAACCACCAACCTTTCAACTAGTAGTGGAATGCTTAACCGTTTGTGCCACCTGGGGACTCCTATCCCCTCTCTGTGTTGCTGTGTGCCCTGGAATGTATTCTGACTCAAAGGCACCCTATAAGACCGAGTAGAACCGTCCCATAGGGTTTCCAAGGCTGTAATCTTCATGGGAGTAGCCTGCCACATCTCTCTCCTGCAGAGCCACTGCTGGATTAGAACCCATCAACCTTTCCCTTAAGCGGAGCGCTTTAAAAACTGAGACACCCCTACGTAAAGTAGTGTAAACAAACTCACACTTGGCTTTCCACGCTCCTTTCAAAATTACTTCCACCCTCAAAACTTTCCCCCTTTTCCCTTTTATTTCCTACAGCACAGGATGCCCTCTCCAGAGACATTAAGTGGTTCCTAACCGGCACAAGGAGCCCTGGTGACACAGCGGTTAAGAGCTACAGCTGCTAACCAAAAGGTCGGCAGTTCAACTCTACACTGTCCTATAAGGTCACCACGAGTTGGAATCCACTAGACGGCAAAGGTTTGAGTTTTTTGTTGTTGATAACCGGCACGACGCAAGCTGTCCTCTCCTACTGGAGCCAGAACTCCCTAAGACAAAGAACGTAACACTGCCAACCAGCCAAGTTCAGGAACACAGCAGCCACTTAGAAAAGGACGGGCTGATTGACGTCATCCCACTAGGCTCAGACACATCACGTGGTCCGATGAGCACGTGAGCGTCCCTTCGCGATAGTAAGCGGGGTGACGCACGCAAATTCAAGATCTCGCGACTCACTTCCCTCTTACGGTGAAGTCAGCTTGAGCCTAGGCTGCTTTTGAGTACCGTACCGCCACCCTCTTGGAAGTTACCTGTCTCCAGAGCCGGCTTGACACACCCGCACGGGGTCGCTGTGGGCCGAGGCCCTCCCTCCTCCAAGCCGCGCATGGTCACCGATCTCTTGTTGCCTGGCTGACTCGTCAAGCCTTCCGCTTCCGTTCGCCATGCCTTGGCGCCTGCGCAGTAGTTGCGCCAGCGGCGTGGCGCGGCTATAGGCTTGGACGTGCTCACTGGGAGTCGGGGCGCGTGCTGGCGGCGGCCGTGGAGTGGGCGTCCACGCTGGGCGGTGCCTCGGGTCGGCGGTGGGTTCCTTTGGCGCGGGTGTCACTGTGTTTGCTCTGGGCTGCTGCGGTTGGCCGTTCGACCCGGGCAGTAGCGCTACCGAATTCCCCGCGCTTTCCGAGAGGGAACGCACGGATGAAGATTGCTGCACAAAGATGTCTCTCGTGGCATTATTAATAAGCAAAACATTGGAAGCAGTCTACATATTAAACGAATAATCCTATTTTTTTTAAGGTATGTGTACAGGCAGTTGTTCGGTGCCGTGGAGTGGTTCCGACTCACAGCGATCATATGTACAACGGAAGGAAACGTCCAGTCATACGCCATCCTCGTGGTTGTTGTTATGCTTGAACCCATTGTTGGAGCCAGTGTCAATCCATAAACCAAACCCGTTGCTGTAGAGTCGATCCCGACTCATAGCGACCCCACAGGCCAGAGTAGAACTGCCCCATAGAGTTTCCAAGGAGCACCGGGTGGATTTGAACTGCCGACCTCTTGGTTAGCAGCCGTAGCTCTTAACCACTACCCCACCAGGGTTTCTGTATCAATCCATAGACACAAGAAAAAAGAGAGGATGTTAGGAAATAAGAATTCTTTTTGGCTGGTGGAAATACACAGATGATTAGTTCTACTTCCATGTATGTTCCAAATTTTCCGTAATAAAAATGTTGCATCAAAAAAGAACCAAGAAACCTTATTTCAAGTCTGTCTTAGTGGAGCCGCACACTGGAGTAGGGCTTAAGAGACTTTCTTGTGTTCCATACCTCACAGGAGCTAAAGTGAGAATGAAATGATGAGAGTCAACATGCTGTGTCAGTTGGGGGGATTGTTGTTTCTTGGCAGCTCTGAAAGGTTGAGGGCCAGTTATCTTTTTTTTTTTTTTAATCCCATGGATGACCAATTGTCCTTGTATTGGTAGCCTGTCCTTTACCAACTGACTTGTAATGCCATGTCTCACATGTATCAAGTTTCTCTGTATACGTAATTCTGTTTCTGGGCTTTTATCTCTTAAAAAAATTTTTTTTTTTATCTATTTCTATTGCCTGCAGTATGAAATATTCATAAGCATGCAAGTAAGTCTACAGATTTAAAAGCTTAACAGGAAAAGCTGTTTCTAAGCCAATTCAATTTGTCATAGACTAGTAGAAAATAACGGCAGTAGGTGCCAAGATTGTGGTTAAAAACAAACAAGAACTTTAAATTTAATCAAATTTTTACATATGTCCTTGGGCAAGTGTTTTCCACTTGACAATTGGAAAAGGCTACTATTACTCTCTTTTCAGCAGGGCAGCTGGAGAACAAGTTTGAGAATCGTTGGGCTGGCTGCACATGATAAACTGAGGCGGAAATAGCTGCACTTGCCACTAGATGGTGGTGGTGGTGTTGCTGAAAGTGATAAGTCTTCCTTAATCTGTGGAAAGATGCGTGCTGTAGAAGATGAGCTGATATTTGCCTTCCTGGCCTTAAAGACTGGAAGGTAAGGTAAAGATTAGATAATCATACATACAAAAATATGTAATTACCAAGTATGACAAGTACTGAAATGCAAAACAGACTTGGAGACATTGATGAAGTAGATTCCTACCTTTCATAGGTAAAAATTCCCTTACTGAAAACAAGAATTTAAATGAAATATGTAGCACTTTTAAATATGCTGTATGATTTGAGGTTTTTATTATCTTGCCTAGAATCATCTCTTATTATTCTAGTTTATAAGACTTAGTTCTTTCTCTGGAGGTAAAGCCTAGGAATCTGACTTAAAAAAAAACACTGTAATTGATTCCGAAACGTGATCATCAGCCTACACTTTGAGAAACACTTCTCAGCATAATGATTCTTAACCACTCTTTTGGGTGAAGGACCCCTTTGAGAACCGATTATAGCTGTGGAGTTCCTCACTCATCATATTTAATATCACAGAGTTCATGGATTGTTAAGAACAACCATTGTATCTACCTTGGAAGAAGGGCAGCACAAAGTTGGGATTGATGAATTTATGAAAACTTCAGTTCAGACTGACCTCAATGTTCTAAGTCAAGTAGAAAACTGGGACATTTTTAGATGCACAGTGGTTTTCGAATGAAGAGAGTGAGAAAACAGAGGTTGTGTGTATATAGGGTGGGGTAGTGTAAGAGAGCAGGTAGAAAGGGTCCTGGAAGATAGAGATTGCTCTTCCTCTAACATACTGTATTCCTCTTGCCATCTACTTCCCCATCTCTTTCACTTTTATGTCCCTGTACCTCCTACATATGCAAATCTTTTAAGTTTCATCTTAATGCAACACTACTAAAATTTGAGATTTCAGTTTATAGTCTTTATTTTCTAATCTTTATTTAGTTCCCAATTTGTGCTTTCACATACACTCCTTTATTTGACCCAATTCTGACTTGTAGCAACTCTATAGGTCAGATTAAAACTGCCTCGTAGGGTTTCCAAGCCTGTAAATCTTTATGGAAGCAGACTGCCACATCTTTCTCTCACGGAGTGGCTGGTGGATTGGAACCACTGATCTTCTGGTTAACAGCCAAGCATTTTAACCACTGCACCACCAAGGCGCTTCTTACTTCCAAACCACTTAGGCAGGTGAAATTGAGATAGAAGAACCATCCCAAAGATGGAGCATCGTGATTATGGTGGATAAGGTTGTGTGTCTACTTGTCTGGGCTATGATTCTGGCAGTTATATAATGATGTTATTTGGCAGTTATGTAATGATGTAGTTATCCTCCATTTTGTGATATAATGTAATCATCTTCCTGATGTGATCAGATATGATCAGCCAATCAGTTGTAAGGGGAGTTTCTTTGGGGATGTGGCCTGCATCCAGTATACATGGATGTTCTGGCAAAGCTCGTTGGCTTTTGCTCACTCTGGATCTCGCATCCAGCTCAGCATTGTCTGACTTCCGGTCCTTGGGACTTGAGCCAGTAGCCTGCCATATTGCCTGCTAGTCTTGGGACTCGTCAGCCTCCATAGCTTGCCATCATACCTGCCAATCTTGGGATTCATCAGCCTCCAAAGCTTATGAGCCATCAGCCTGCTGTCTGACCTGCCGATCTTGGGATTTGTCAGCCTCCACAGCTTGTGAGCCAGTAGTTTGCTGTCTGACCTGCCAGTCTTGGGTTTGTCAGCCCCTGCAGCTATGTGAGTCAGGTGGACTCCAGCCTGATGCCTGACCCACAGACTTGGGACTTTCCAGCCTCTACAACCACATGAGCCATTCCCTTGATATAAATCTCTCTCTCTCTCTAAATATATATAAAACCAAACCCATTGCCATTGAGTCGATTCCAACTAATAGCGACCATATAGGACAGAGTAGAATTGCTCCATGCGGTTTCCATGGAGCGCCTGGTGGATTCAAACTGTTGACCTTTTCTTTCACAGCTGTAGCACTTAACCACTGCACCGCCAGGATTTCCATACGTGTGTGTGTATGTGTGTGTATTTCACTGGTTTTAACCTTTTTAGGTTTTTTTTTAGACAACCCAGCCTAAGACAGTGGTGAAAGACACTGAGATAATTTAGCCTTTCTGAGGTTATTCCCTCATCCATTAAAATGGGAATGATAATCACTCCCTAGTTGATTTCACAGTCTTTTCAAGCAGGTCAAATGAAAGTGTATGTGAAAGTATAAATTCTGAAGTACTACCCAGATGTAAGGGGTTGTTAAGTGGTTGTGCAACCTGGAATGTTACTTGAGTAATATAGAGTATGAGTAATGATTGTACAATGAATATACCCTGAGGTGGGAAAAACTTAATGTTTGGGGAGGAAAAGAAAAAAAAAAAAGAGAGGCAGCATTGTAACCTCCCACTAAACGAGTGTTTCTCAGCCCTAGCTGCATATTAAATCACCTGGAGAGCTTTTTTTTTTTTTGTGCTCCATAGGGTTTTCTTTTCTTTCTTTCTTTCTTTCTTTTTTTTATTATTGTACTTTAGATGAAGGTTTATAGAATAGCTTCGCAATAAACAGTTCACCTGGAGAGCTTTTAAACCCCACTGTCATCAAGTCAATTCCGACTCATAGTAGAACTGCCCCATAGGGTTCTTCAAGGCTGTAAATCTTTATGGAAGCAGAATGCCACATCTTTCTCCTGCAGAGTGGCTGGTGGGTTCAAACTGCCAACCTTTTGGTTAGCAGCTGAGTACTTTAACCACTGTACCACCAGGTCTCCTTTTAAACTTAAAAAAAAAAAAATCTGTTGCCATCAAGTCAATTCCAACTCATCATGACCCTAGAGGACAGAGTAGAGCTGCCCCATAGTTTCTAAGGAGCGGCTGGTGGATTCCAACTGCTGACTTTTGGTTAGGAGCCTGAACTCTTAACCACTGCTCCACCAGGGCTCCTTTTTAAACTAAAAATACCCTAAATGCTATATGGTATCCTGGATTGGATCCTGAAGCATGAAAAGGATATTAGTGGAAAAACTAACTAGTGAAATCAGAATACAGTCTGTAGTTCGGTTAATGGTAATGTAACAATCTTAATTTCTTAGTATTGACAAATGGTTATGTAAGATGTTAACATTACACTAATTAGGGCAAACACTTTCTGTACTATCTTTTCAACTTTTCTATTATTGTAAAATTACTCCTCCAAAACAGGTTACTTAAAGCAAAAAAAAAAGTTAAAAATACGTATACCTGTGCCTGACCTCACCCTGGACAGTTGAATCAGAATCCCTGGAGAAAGGGTCTGGGCATCTGTATTTTTAAAATCTTACCCAGAGTTTCTAATGCCCCAGGAGGTTCACCAGAAATGCCTCAGGAACTGGGATCTTTGTTCTTTGCTATAGCCTAGTACCTAGCACAGTATCTATATGGAAAGCTTGAGTACTTGTGCCCTTGCTGAGTGACCCTCATTTGCAAAAGTCTCCTTTACTTGGAATCCTCTTTAGTTACAGAAAGAAAAATGAAAAAAAAAAAAAAAACCTGAACCCCTGCCCCAAAAAATACCAGGAAGATTTTCAGACATCTTCCCACCCAGAATAGTTCCTATCCCTGACCCCAGTCTCTTATGGTTTCCAGTTCATCCTGACTATTATCACCAAATAAATATTCCTAAAATACTAAATCTGCCACTCCATTGTTCAAAAGTCTTACCTAGGTCCCCATTACCTAAAAGGTAAGTGATAATTACTCCTTAGTTAGGTACACAAAATTTTCTACCATCTGTCTAGTAATACCAAATTGCTTGCATGCTAGTCTACTATTCCATATGAAACCTATACTAACTAGGGTAGTTTGCATGCAGTTCTCCTGACATGTCTGGAACTCGCCCTTCTCTGTGTCACATACGGTAGTGTTGCTTATCTTCACCTATACTAATCCTCTCCATATTTGTCATGGATTGAATTGTGTCCCCCAAAAATATGTGTTATCAATTTGGCTAGGCCATGATTCCCAGTATTTTGTGGTGCACCATTTTGTCATCTGACATGATTTTCCTGTGTGTTGTAAATCCTACCTCTATGATGTTAATGAGGTAGGGTAGGTAGCAGTTGTGTTAGTGAGGTAGGATTCAATCTACAAGATTGGATTGTGTCTTGAGGCAATCTCTTTTGGGATGTAGAGGAAAGTGGGGAGCAGAGAGACAGGGGGACCTCATACTACCAAGAAAGTAGCGCCAGGAGCAGAGCGTATCCTTTGGACCCGGGGTTCCTGCATGGAGAAGCTCCTAGTACAGTGGAAGATTAATGACAAGAACCTTCCTCCAGAGCCGACAGAGAGAGAGAAAGCCTTCCCCTAGAGCTGAGGCCCTGAATTTGGACTTCTAGCCTACTAGACTGTGAGAAAATAAATTTCTGTTTGTTAAAGCCATCCACTTGTGGTATTTCTGTTATAGCAGCACTAGATGACTAAAACAACATTTCAAGACTCCCCTTTTCAGGTCACTCCAGCAAAAAGTGAGCATTTCCTTTATTGTTTCTATTATTCAAAGCGTGCTAGCATTTACTATTTACCTTTGTAATTATTTATTTTCCATTTTATTCCCCCAT
This sequence comes from Loxodonta africana, assembly GCF_030014295.1. Lineage (NCBI taxonomy): Eukaryota > Metazoa > Chordata > Mammalia > Proboscidea > Elephantidae > Loxodonta > Loxodonta africana. The sequence continues at coordinate 78,738,054 of NC_087350.1, read as the reverse complement.
GAAACTAGACTAAATTCCTGGTGAGCAGGGACTATGTCTTATAGGCCTTCTAACCCCCAGTGATTAACATGATGCCATCCACACAGTTAAGCATGTAATAATTATTTAATATACAGTTTGCACAAATAGAATATTTAAAAAGTTAAAATATAATATCAAAATTCAAATACAAAAGTAAACTACACTCATCCCTCTAAGATTATCTTTGAAGATGTACCAAAATGATAAAAATTGCTAATAAAATTAACTAAAAGAGCCAACTAAAACCTGAATAAAATTTTGATGTTATTGTTACATTAATAATTGAACAAAGTTTACAAGAAAACTATATACTTCTAAAATTTTTTAAATGTTAAGAATTAATCAATTATCTACCATTAATATTTAGGGAGAGGGAAATTATTCAGCCCTCCTCCTTCCCTTTTTTTTGCTTTTCTCATCACCACACACACACACACAAGCAAGATACTGTCTATGTAACAGAGCCTAAAAAAACCATGTTAGTTCTCTCGTTCAGACATGGTCTATAAATGGAAAAACGACTAAGTTAAAATTGTAATGACTGTTGTAGAGATGTATATTCCATTGGATGGTAACTATTATGGCTGAGCATTGTTAAAATAAAACATAGCTATAGATGTCATTTTCTGGGTGATCCTCTTGAGGACTGTTCAAATTTGATGGTGTTCCTGGTTCTTCTGCTTTGGGTTTTTCTTTGATTTCTGTAATATCAAATACAATTTAAAAAATAGGTTCAATAAATAGTATTGGGACAATCAACTATTCATTTGGAAAAAAAATCTCTACCTCACACCATGCACAAAATAAATTTTAGATAGATTAAAGATTATAATACCATAAATGTTTAAAATATAGAATATTTTTCTAATCCTAGGATTAGAAAGACATTTCTAATCATGCCACAGAGACCAGAAACTACAAAGGAAAAGGCTGACATGGTTGACTAGCTAAAAATTAAAATTCTATATGGAAAAAACCACTATAAGCATAGTTAAAACAAGCAATTGGAAAAAATATTTACAACCTATATATAGGTAAAAGTTTAATAACTATGCTATTTTAAAAGGTTTTTAATCAATTAAAAGAGGCAAACATCCCAAAATAAAAATGTGACAAAAATTCTAACAGGCAATTCACACACATGCAAAATCCAGATTTTCAATAGTCATAAAACAATGCCCACTAGCATTAATAATCAAAGAGAAAACTAAAACAATAAGGTATTATCTAAAAATAAAGACAGAACCTACCAGACAGGCAAGGGTTCTTAAATTCCTTTAAATGTAATAATATACAGTATTGGCAAGGGTGTGGGGGAAGGGCGCTTTCATCAACTCTTGGTTTGTACGAATTGGTACAACGTTTCTGGAGGCTAGTCTGGCTAAATGTATCTGATCTTTAAATGAGAAGTCTTTGACCCAGAAATTCCACTTCTAGGGATTTAGCCAAAGGAAATAATCAGACAAATTTATCTTTTCAGTGCCTCAGTTTCCTTATACATAAAATGGTACAATATTACTTATCCAATAGGATTGTTAATAGTGAACAAAGATAATCCACAGGGAATGTTTAATTCAGTGTCTGGCACATAAAAAAAAATTTTTTTTTAATAAATGCTAGCCCAATAAATATACTTCCGATGATGTCCATTAAACTTTGTTAAAAGAGTTAAAAAAGGAACTAAGCTACCACCAGGATTTCTTTAGAAAGCAGTTCCTTGGGCGTAACTGATCTGATAGATTCAGCCCCTGTCTGATCCACCTACAATTCCATACAAAGAGAAACAACAGTCTCAGTTTTGTCCCTGAGGCAAGAAAAGATCCACCACCCTCAAAGAAAGGTCACATGATTTTCAAAAGTCTGTGATTGCCAAAGAAAGAAAGGAGAAAGCTTTTCAGCAACAAATATTGAAAAAGAAGGGGTTTGTGGTAAACCTGACAAATCTTACAAGAATGATTTCTGGCAAAAGGATCATATTTTATGCTTTTGTCTCTCCCTCAGTGCCTTTTATCATGAATTTACTTGCCTTTAGTTTATCAGGAAAACTAAAATTTCTAGAAAAAAACCTTATTCATCAAGCTTTTTGTTAATCTAGACTTAATTGTCCTTTAAGATATTTTGTACATAACTTATCCTATATTGGGTTTCTTTCCCTCACTGACTACAGCTTCTCAAAATGGATAGTATGTGTAAGTACCTACTGTACATGCTTGCATTTTCAATTATTTTCTTTTAATTTTTTTGGAAATGTGCCAAGACAGACATTGGTTGAATGAAAAACCTTTTTTACTTGGAACTAGCCAGTGACATTCATGGTACATGTTGAGATAATAGGCTAACCTGAGATTGTCAAAGAAGGTTGGAAATCAGCACTCTGGTGGGAATCTACCTTTGTTGGTGCTGTGATTATAAATGGGAAACACAATTAAGTGATACTGTCACTGTCTTGTCTCCAATGAACAGCCCCTACCTCGAGGACTAGTATAAAAATCCTTGGCATCTTCCTGGTGTGCCATAGGATCCTGGCCTTCAGGCCCACCTGTTTCTTGGTGTGGCTCTGGAAAGCATTCTTTAGGCACATTTTTATTTGCACATGTCTTAGTAGAGAGGTCTTCAGGACCAGATGTTTCTTCATATATTTTAGGTGAATATTCTTCAGATCTAGGTGTTTCTTGATATATTTCAGGAGAATGTTCTTCAGGCCCAGGTTTCTCTCGGTATATTTCAGGAGAATGTTCTTCAGGCCCAGGTGTTTCTTGGACGGTTTTAGGAGATGGGGCTTTAGGCACAGTCACTTCTTTATATGTTTTATGAGAGGAGTATTCAGGTTCAGTTGTTTCTTGGTATGTTTTTGTAGAAAGGTCTTCAGGCACAGCTGTATCTTGTATTTTAGGAAAGAAGCTTTTGTTCTCAGCTGTACCTTGATCTGGTTCAGAATTCCATTCCTTGGGTTCAGTTGTTTTTTGGTCTGTCTCAAGAGGGTAGCCTTTAGGCACATCTGGTTTAGGGTATACTTCAGGAGAGCATCCTTCTAGGCCAGCTGTATCTTCAGATGTTTTAGAAGGAAGGGCTGTCACTACAAATGTTCCTTGGCACATTTTAGGAGAAAGGTCTTCAGGTTCAGCCATATCTGGGTGCATTTTGGAAGGATGGTCTTGAAGTACAGCTATTTCTTGGCACATTTCAGGAGAGAAGTCTTCGGGTTCAGCTATATCTTGGTGTGTTTCAGAAGGGTGATTTTGTGCCCCTGTTTCTTGGTACTCAGAAGAATTTTTCTGATGTATAATGCTTTCTTGACATGTTTCAGAAAAGTATTCCTCAGCCACTGCTTTTTCTTGGGAGGTTCCAGGAGGTAAGGCTTTGGTTACACTCCCAGGAGGCTCAGTTTCTCGCTCTGTAGGTACCAGTGCTTTCTCTGTCATTTCCTTTTCTATTTGTGGCTCAGGATCCACCTTCAGTACTGCAGTTTGTTGTCTCTTTCTGCATCTTCTTTCATTTCCTTTTCCTGTTTTCTGCCGCTTGCTTTTCTTCTGTTCTCTGTGGAAAGATCAGAATTAGTGTCAGCAACAGGGCTACAGAATTCAAACAAATGCTTAGTAATAAAGACCCAGGCTTCCCACTGCCTTGTTGCATGACCTTGAACAAGTTACTTAATCTCTTTGAGTTCAGTCTCCTTGTTTGTAAAATGAAGGAACGGTGCTAGATGTTCTCAATGGTCGGGAGAGGAAATGTCCCTCCGGGCCTTTTTGGCTTTGCTCACCAGGAAACTTCTTCGGGGGTGTGTGTGTGTGTGTGTGTGTGTGTGTGTGTGTTAGCATATAATTAAAGTTTGGTTATAGAAAATTATAATTCTTGTTATAAATAGATTAGCATTCTGTTGGAAGCTTAGGGGACATTTAGTTTGTTAATGGAGGAACAATTCAGAAAAGGAGGGTGAGAATGGTTGCCATAACTCGAAGAATGTCACTGAATTGTACATGCAGAAATTGTTGAATTGGTACATATTCTGCCATGTATATTTTCAACAATAAAAATAAAATATTAAAAAATAGCATTCTGATCCTACTTTGGAGAGTGGCATCTGGGGTCTTAAATGCTGGCAAGTGGCCATCTAAGATGCATCAGTTGGTCTCAATCCACCTGGAGCAAAGGAGAATGAAGAACAGCAAAGACATATGGTAAAGATGAGCCCAAGAGACAGAAAGGGCCACATAAACCAGAGACTACATCAGCCTGAGACCAGAAGAACTAGATGGTGGCCGGCTACAACCGATAACTGCCCTGACAGGGAACACAACAGAGAACCCCTGAGGGAGCAGGAGAGCAGTGGGATGCAGACCCCAAGTTATTGTAAAAAGACCAGACTTCATGGTCCAACTGAGACTAGAAGGACCCCAGAAGTGATGGTCCTCAGACCTTCTGTTAGCCCAAGAGAGGAACCATTCCCAAAGCCAACTCTTCAGACAGGGATTGGACTGGACTATGGGCTAGAAAATGATACTGGTAAAGAGTGGGCTTCTTGGCTCAAGCAGACACATGAGACTGTGTGGGCACTCCCTGTCTGCAGAAGAGATGAGAGGACAGAGGGGGTCAGAACCTGGCTGAATGGACATGAAAATAGAGAGTGGAGGGAAGGAGTGTGCTGTCTTATTAGAGGGAGAGCAACTAGGAGTATATAGCAAGGTGTATATAAGTTTTTGTATGCGAGACTGACTTGGTTTGTAAACTTTCACTTAAAGCACAATAAATATTTTAAAAAACTAGCATTCTGGTTTATACACGAGTGTCTTTGGATTTAGCATGTGTGTTAGCCCATTACCACCTGGGTAAACTGATACGATTGAGTTTCTAGATCCACAAAGCTGCAGATCCACCCAGGCATGACTCCTGTCTGTGCAGCCTGCAGGTGGATGATATATGTAGCTTGCTTATCATTTACAGTGTCTCATGTAAAGAATGCTAATTAGCTATGTTGTTGTAGTTATGTGCCATCTAATCAATTCAGACTCATAGTGACCCTATAGGACAGAGTAGAACTGCCCCATAGGGTTTCCAAGGGGTGGCTGGTGGATCTGAACTGCCAGCCTTTTTGGTTAGCAGCCAAGCTCTTAACCAGTGCGCCACCAGGGTTCCACTAATTAACTGTAGTACGCATCACATAACTGTACTGTAAGCTGTGTCAAAAGCTGCAAACACATTTCTTAAGGTTAAGAGGCCTGTAGAAAGGCATGAACAACCACATCACATTACTCCTAATTAGCAGCTAGATTGAAGATCTAGAAGATGAAAGGATATGCCTGGAAATTGCAGCCAGTGACAAACTGTTAGACACTACAAATATAACCAAATACAGATGGCTAATACAGATGGGCTCAAGGGGAAAAAAGATCCTATAAATAAGCATGTCATCTTTTTTCTAAACATGTTGAAATTCTGCTCCATGCTACCTGCTCCATGGAGCCTTCTCTAACGGACCACCGGCTGCAATGCTCTTCCTGCCCAGCACTCCTGTAGGCTTTATTATGGGGATCCTGCTTAAGGGGAGGAACATAGGCTGCCTCCTACTGTATTAGTACAGGAGAACCCTTATTTCTTTTAGTAAACTAGATGTTCTTTGGAAATAAAACCATTGTTTTTTGAAGTCCTTGTAGTATTCATAGATTCTTACACATTAAAAAAAATGTATACCTTGCTCTACTTTTGTGTAATCAACACCTATGGAAGCAGTAGTCAAGAAATCAAACGACGTATTGCATTGGGCAAATCTGCTGTAAAAGACCTCTTTAAGGTGTTCAAAAGCAAAGATGTCATTTGAGGACTAAGGTGCGCCTGATCTAAGCCATGGTATTTTCAGTTGCCTCATATGCATTTGAAAGCTGGGCAGTGAATAAGGAAGACCGAAGAAGAACTGATGCCTTTGAATGGTTTTGGTGAAGAATATTGAATGTACCATGGACTGCCAGAAGAACAAACAAATCTGTCTTGGTAGAAGTACAACTGGAGTGCTTCTTGGAAGCAAGGGTGGCGAGGCTTCGTCTCACATACTTTGGACATGTTATCAGGAGGGACCAGTCCCTGGAGAAGGACATCGTGCTTGGTCAAGGAAAAAGAGGAAGACCCTCAAAGAGATGGATTGACACAGTGCCTGCAACGATGGGCTCAAACATAGCAACGATTCTGAGGATGGTGCAGGACTGGGCAGCGTTTTGTTCTATTGTACATAGGGTTGCTACGAGTCAAAACTGACTCAACGGCAGAGAACAACATCACTTTAGTGTATGTTTAAAAATTTTAAGAATGATTACATCACCAAACTCAGTTTGTGGTCAATATCAAAAAACTGTGTGTATGATTGTATACATATATATTAGGACAGTCAAAAATAAATACTAAAAATCATATAGAAGAAGGGGGAATCTAAAGATCGTTATGGCACCTTACCATTTTGAACTATAACTCCAAGCAACCATGGTAACAAGATGAATTGTAATAAAGTTCTTATGGTCAGATTTAAAAAAAAAGGTATATCTGAATTCTTCAGGAAACACTTTTTTTTTTCCCTAGATATTAAATCCTAAAGAATTTTTTATATAGATCTCTATATAACAGAATCTGAGTAATATAATGTACGCGCCTTCCCTGGTAGTTTTTGAGAAATATAAAAATATCCGTGTGGCCTAGACTTTAGTCCGTCCTCTAACACCTATCAACAATGCGATTTTGGGCAGGTCACTTAAGCCTTAGTTTCCTCATCTGTAAAATGGGGGGAATATCTGCCCAACCTCACATGGTTTTTGTAAGAATTACATTTAATAAATTAGATGAGAAAATTATCCAGATATAAATATAACCAAAAAACCCAAACTTGTTGCCATCTAGTCTATTCTAACTCATAGCAACCCTATAGGTCAAAGTAGAACTGCCCCATAGGGTTTCCAAGGAGCCGCTGGTGGATTTGAACTGCCGACCCTTTGGTTAGCAACCAAGCTCTTAACCACTGAGTCACCAGAGCCTCAAATACAAATTAGTTCTCTAAAATTAAAGTAGGAAACACAGTGTTCCCTATGTGCCATGAACGGTTTTAAGTTATTTACTTATTGCTATCTCATATAATCTTCACATCCACCTATAAAGTAGATACTGTTACTATCTCCATTTTATAGATGACAAAACTGAGGCACAGAGAAGTTGAGGAGCTTGCCCAAGGTCAATTGGCTAGGAAGCTGGGGAGCCAGGCTTTGAATCTAGTCACTCTGGCTTTAGCAGCCAGACTCTTAACAGTTGCACTGTGCTGTTTCTCCGGAACTAAGCTTTCACTGTGTGCAGTACCTAGTAGTGAGAAAAGAGGATACAGCCCTCAGTAGTATAGAGATATGTTGCCAAAGCAAGACCAGCCAGGTGCCAAGAGGTCCACCAAGGCGTCATCTACCTTGATAAATGTCTCAGTGTTGTCCCCTCAGCCCAGCAAGCTCAGAACCCCAATTCTGTCAGCACACTGAGCCTAGCTAGCTCCAGTCCCCAGGGACCAAGCACATCAACGAGGCTCAAAGAGACTGATAGGTAAACCAAAAGCCCAATGTATAACAGGGAGAAATACAGAGTCACTCAGAAGAGAATGTTTGAGCTAGCAAATGAAAGCACTCTTTCTCTGTAGGCAAGTATGGGGAGCCAAGTAATGATTCCAGGCTGCTTGGTGGCTGCAGTATTAGGGAAACTAATTGGATAATCTTCAACAGTCACCTGCCGCAGGACCCGAGTACAGGATTCTCTGTTACAACATATGTTCAATTCAAAAAAAAACTCACTTTCTGCAGAACCATGCACTAAAAGTAACAGTGGTTAAGGGGGGTGGGGGGAATAGGGTTGAGGCAAAGGACTCAAAATCTATGCAGCTATTTAATACTGGCAGAGATCATTTGAATAGTACAGACAGGCAGGTAAGTATGACTGGAGGCTGCCTCAGGAGATAGAAAAAATACACAGAAGCAACAGCGTAAATGCAGCTTGCAGACGCTGAGACCATGCAAATAAGAGGGGCGCTCTGAGCCAGCGGTGCAGCCGTTAAGCTGGGCATAGGAGGAAGCGCAGCCTGCCACCTGCGGACAGCTGTGCGAGGTGGGAGGTGGTGGTGGTGAGCTTATCTGGGGAGGGAGCTGTGAATGCAGGCACTCGTTTTCAATTTTCATAAAATACTGCTGAAAAGGATCTTGCTTATACATTGCAAGCCAAGCTGACGGCTTTTCCTGTTGAAGATTTTAATTCTATTCCACTATTCTGGCTCCCCTTGAAAAATCACGAACCAGTGCCTCTGCCACATTATACGGACATCATTCTCCTATTTACCAATCCTATGTGAGCTAAATGAGCTCTGGGTGCTGCAGTGGTTAAGCACTCAGCTGCAAACCAAAAGGTCAGAGGTTCAAACCTATCAGCTGCTCAGCAGGAGAAAGATGTGGCAGCCTGCTTCCCTAAAGATTAAAGCCTTGGAAGCCCTGTGGAGCAGTTCTACTCTGTCCTACAGGTCAGCTCACCGGCAGTGGGTTTGGTGGTTTTAATTATATCCCCAAGGAGCCCTGGTGGCGCAGTGGTTAAGTGCTCAGCTGCTCACTGACAGGTTAGGAGTTTGAACCCATCAGCCATTCTGTGGGAAAAAGATGTGGCAGTCTGCTTCTTTAAAGATTACAGCCTTGGAAACCCTAGGAGGAAGTTCTACTCTGTTCTATAGGGTCACTTTGATTCGGAATCAGCTCAACCGCAGTGGGTTTACGTGAGCTGATTGGCACTGTAGAAACGTGTGTTACAGCAGAGCACTGTGTAATAGCATTACAGACAGTACTCAAGCCGTGGGGGAGCAGAGTCCTCTCTTGAGAAGAGGGCTTAGTTAGATCAGTGGTTCTCAACTGGGGGTGATTTTGCCCACTAGGGGGCATTTGGCAACGTCTGGACATGTTTTAAATTGTCACAGCTGAAGGCCCTGGTGCTACTGGCATCTAGAGGGTAGAGGCCAGAGATTGTTAAACGGAGATGCACAGGACAGCCCCCCACAACAAAGAATTACACTGACCACAGCACAGTGTAGAGGTTGAGACACACTGGCTTAGATGGGTGTTGTACTTCGGGCTCTTTGGGCTCCCTTTTCTATCTTCAGGCTAGCCCTTGTTTTCACAGTCATACTCTAAATGGATGTAAATAGATGCTGCCTCACTTACGATCACGTTCTGTACTCTGTCACCGAGATTACATAGAGGTGACTTTGACTGGAGGTTCAAGACTCCCCAGACTCTTCTGTCACTCACTTACTCCATGGAGAGTTAATCACACCTGTACAATAAAGATTTGACTAATAGGAAGCTTAGAGAACACTCTCAGAGGCTTCCTCAGTGATGTTCCCCACTCCCAACAACATGATGCTTACATGTTTCTGTGATCACAGTAGCTGAACCCCAGGCCTCTCAACAATATAACTGGATTGCTTGATGCTCTAATTAAAAGAGACCAGGGATAAAATTCTGTTCCCACCATTTTACTAGCTATGTGAACTCAGGCATGAGATTTAACTCATCAGAGACTTACTTTTCCTTTTTAGTAAAACAGAGATTCCAAAAAACCAAACCTGTTGTCGTTGAGTTGGTTCCGACTCATATCGACCCTACAGGACAGAATAGAACCGCCCCATAGGGCTTCCAAGGCTGTAAACCTTTATGGAAAAAGACTGCCACATCTTTCTCCCACGGAGCACCTGGTGGGTTCTAACCACTGACCCTTTGGTTAGCAGCCGAGCACTTAACAACTGCACCGTCTTGAGCCTTAAAATAGAGATTATAATGCCTGACTCACAGGATTGTTGGAAATATAAAATATAGTCTGTGAAAGTGCTGAGCACTACTTGACATGTAACATATACTCGATAAATACTAGTTCCTTCCCTTGCGCTGATACCATACCCAAATAGCCACTGGGAAGTTTGTTTTTCTTCTGCTGCAACTTTTCTTTTTCTGAGTTGCTCCCGGTTTCGCAAACTCCAAGTTCCAATGACTTCTGTAGAACCAAAATGAAAGTTATAGGAAAAAGTGATGAATTATGGCATTTATCAGTCAAAGAGTCCTATGGAAAGGTGATAAAATCTCTATGCTGGGTGTCTAAGATTTTTCTCCTCTAGCTTTTTGAGGACCACTTTTCAGATAGTATTTATACATGAATGTGTTATCAACCTATTCCTTTCTTCAAAATGATTTTTACATATTGTATAAATAGAAGAAAAAAATCACTCATGCTCTGCCATCCTTAGCATGGTAGCCTGCTGTCATTTTATTCATTTCCATCCAATCCCTGTATTACACAATATTAAACAAGTTGTAATATAGCATATTACAATTTTGTATCTCTTTAGCCTAACATTGTATCAAATATTTTCCACAGTACAGTCTTCATAATTATAATTTTAATGATTACATGATACTTAATCAAGCTGATGTATTGTTATTTACCTAACCGTTTGACTTGTAGTGGGCATTCAGGTTGTTGACAGTTCTTTTTTGCTATTGCAGACCAAAGTATAATAAGCATATTCATGCTGATAGCATTTTCTTTCTTTAGGATTATTTCTTTAGGGTTATGTTTTTCCAGGTTCTTTGAAATATTAAAGTTATTATCAAAAAAGCTTCTGTTGCCATGCAAGTTTGAGGAGAGTTATTAGGTCTTTGACAGAGAGTTTCCTGAGCCTTTACTATGCGAGCCTGCACTGTGGCTCCCAGAAGGGACAAAGTATGCGGCACGACCACGGTGCCTTGTTCTTAGGACACCACCACCAGCTGCCGCTGCGCCGACGCGGGCTCACGGTGACCCCACGTGTGTCCGCCAGGGGCCGCTGCGCTGACGCGGGCTCACAGTGACCCCACGTGTGTCCGCCAGCTGCCGCTGCGCCGACGCGGGCTCACAGTGACCCCACGTGTGTCCGCCAGCTGCCGCTGCGCCGACGCGGGCTTACAGTGACCCCACGTGTGTCCAAGGAGAACTGTGCTCCATAGGGTTTTCAATGGCTGATTTTTCAGAAGTAGATTGCCAGGCCTTTCTTCTGAGGCTCCTCTGAGTGGACCCAAACCTCCAACCTTTCGGTGAACAGCTGGGCACCTGAACCATTTGCATCATGTGGGGGCTTCTATTCTTAGGACAGGGGTTCTTAACGGTGAACTTGGATGGGAAAAAATTACACCTTTATTTTTACCAACCTCTAATTAAAATGACTATTTCCGTCAATTATGAATGTAGGCCACAAACCGTGGTAGTTTTAGCAGTAGCTGTGGCTTTGTCACGCAAAGAAATGACAGACTTGATTTTCATGTCACATTACCATTGCTGCAGGTACCTCAAAATATCATTTATTTACATCAATATCATTTATACACAGCATAAATATCATTATGCTAGCTATTAGACCCAGCACTGGATCTTGTTGTTTAACGCACCTACAAACACATATATTACTGTATTTCAAGCTTCCTTTTTTTTTATTTTGATAATCATGTTTTGATAACTCGATTTCCTTTCCAATCCTATGTATTTAATGTCCTATGTTTAAATTTTTTTATTCTAAGAGGGGGTCTGTAGGCTTCATCAGCATGGCACAAAAAAAAAAGTTTAAGAACCCTCTCTTAGTGTATCTCAAGGCCTAGGATTCTGCAAAACATTTTGAGAAATGCTGCTTTAGGACAGACCCAAGGAGCAGGATTCGTGAGTCAAGAGAATAAACACAATTACAGTTCTGGCTACTCAGTGCCACAGCTTTTTCTAAAAGTTACACCAAATTTATGCTGCCGTAGGAGCATACGGGTATATTTGTTTTACCACATCCATACAGTATTGTATATTTTCCCTATCTTTTGTTTTAATAATTTTCTTACTAATAATTTATTTATTATACTACCTTGTGTTTTCTGTCTTATTAGAATCTTAGTGCTAGAAGGCTCCTCAGGAAGTTACACAGTCTCAGTTTTTCCCACCTAAACTTATATGAACCTACTCAGTGATGCCTTTTTTTTTTTTTTTGCCAGATCCATAAAGCATAGGCAAGTAATCACAACCCCAATTCCTCCCAACAGCCACTGCCTCTGAAGGTCTCTTTCATTACCTGGAGCATGGTTCTCTTGTTGATGAGGAGCAGGTGTCCCATGGAGTTTCACATGAGATTGGTCTGTTCCTAAATCCATCTTGCCGCAGTACCTTCCTGCTATTTAGTCTGACTTCCACAAGCAGCTTAGGAGCTTTTTTAAAATATCAAAAGTAACTAACACTTAAACACACGCACACACAAGTTCACTTGTCACTTGACTTCCCGCCTAAATGTTTTATCTGGTTGGACCACAGCTGCAGGCTAATTCTGCTTTATCACCCTGTGCAGGTGTGAGAAGGGGGAAAATGGCTGGTGCTAGGTCCTCCTCCTCTAATAGGGTGCTCTTCACACAGGCAGGGACTCTGGCCACAGCCTGGTGTGCCACAGACCTCAGGACTGCAGTCATTTGGTTCTACCTGCCACAAAGTGTGGGGATCTGATGTCCTTGTTTACATAGGGGGGTGGCTGGTGTGGAAAGAGCACTGGGTGCAGGCTCTCACCAGCTCTGTGACTCTGTTTCCTCCTTTAAAAAGTGGGTAAATAATTCCTGTCTTGCCTACTTCATACAGTTCTCGTGGAAGTGAAAATAATGGACGAGCAAATTTTGAAGTGTGCGATACAGATGTGAAATTCTCAGCTACTGTTTCTCTGCACGTGGCTTTTTTTTCTCCTGAGTCTCTTGCAAAATAATGTTGTCTTGCCATGTATCCTGTTAGACTTAAATAAATAAAACATAAAGAGAAGAACCAAACTAGGAATTCAAAGCAAATTTAAACCCTTTTCTGCTCACCCAATCATTCAGAAGAAATCTAAGATAACTAGAGACATCCACTGTTACTCGTCAAGGGGAAGGTCAAAATCATTTCTCAATGAAAACATTGCCATGTTGTGAAGTTAAATTGAAATCAAAGGAACTATGCCATCTTTTGATGGGTCGCCCTGTTTGTAAAGGCAAAGAGGCAGAGAGGGCCATGGTTCTACTAAGGAAGGAACCTGAGCCCTTCCTGATGCGGGCAGCCAGCCTGGGAGATGCAGGGCTAACACAGAGGCTGAACTGAAGACAGCATGAATTCCAGCATTTCTATTCCCCGAGTCTGTGGCCTTGGGCATGTTAGATAGACTCAGGAACAATATTGGCTTCTACTTCTTGGGGTTGTTGGAATGATTAATTCAGATCGTCCATATAAGGCATTTTATATGTGCCTGGGATATTGAATATATACAAAAAACCCAAACTCATTGCTGTCCAGTTGATTCCGACTCATAGTGACCTTATGAGACAGAGTAGAACTGCCCCACGGGGTTTCCAAGAAGCAGCTGGTGGATTCAAACTGCCAACCACTGTGCCACCAAGGGTCCACTGAATACATTAAAAAAAAAAAAAAAAAAGCCAAACCAAACCCACTGTCGCTGAATAGATTCCAACTCACGGTGACCCTATAGGACAGAGTAGAACTGCCCCATAGAGTTTCCAAGGAGTGCCTGGTGGATTTGAACTGCCAGCCTTTTGGTCAGCAGCTGTTGCTGTTAACCACCACACCACCAGGGTTTCCACTGAATATAGTGCCTGGCATATTGTACTTGTTTAAGAAATGTTAGTTGCTTGTATTAATAATGACAGTAGAGTGAGTGTTCTTTATATAACATCTGTTCCGAAAAGTTGTTTGGAAGCCAGATTTTGGTAAACCAAATCATATTTTAAATGGAATAAAGAAACTCATAAAATCTGAAGGCAATCCTTTATAAAGAGAAAAACCAAAAAACCAAACCCACTGCCACTGAGTCAATTCCAACTGATAGTGACCCTACAGGACAGAGTAGAACTGCACCGTAAGGTTTCCAAGGTTGTAAATCTTTACGGAAAGAAACTGCCACATATTTGTCCTGCAGAGAGGCTGGTGGGTTGCGACCAGCGACCTTTCAGTTAGCGGCCGAGCGCTTTAACAATTGTCCCACCAGGGCTCCTTTTATAAAGACAAGGACTTTATAATGTGACTAGGTTTCCTCTGCTTTTATAAGACATTAGAACTGGAAGGGCCCCAAACCATCTAGTTCCTGCCTCTATTTTACATATGGAGAAAATGGGAACCAAGGAGGAGGAGGGCTGACTGGCCCAATATTTTCATACTTATTGGTGGTAGCACCTCTTACTAATTATGAGATGGGTCATCTTTTTTAATTGAACTTGCCTGGCTATGAAAATGTATGTGTGGTGGGAACGTATGATAAGCAAGTTCTTCAAACACACTGAAAAGTGTTGACAATCACACAACAAACGCCCAAGTACTCACTGCTTACATTTTACTTGGTTTTTAATAACCAGGTCCTAATGCTTTAGCTTTAAGTTTCTCAGTCCCCTAGTCTTTCACTTAAGTAAATTTCTATCTAAAATCCAGATAACCTTGGGGAGCCCCTATTCAAACTAGTCCTGTAGGGAATGGAAGGCTTCCTTTATAATTTGTCTCTCGATAATTTTGGATATTCAGGTATGGAGTTCAGTAAAGACATCAAATACTGATTAAAGTACCCTTGAAAAGTATAAAATAGTGCTTTTTAATTTAAATTGTTGTTTCAAAACTTGGTCTCTTTGAGATGTTTTCATTCTTACTAGTACAGTTGTTTGTTACATTATGATAACTCAATAAAATAACCCTTTAGAATCCCTCTGGGGCACCTTACAGAGAATATATAGGTACTTCTTAAGTAGGATTATCCTGGCTCAGAGCTCACAACATCCAGTTCACCAATTCAGCACATCTTACTGAGCACCCACTCAGTACCACATCCTGAGCAAGGCTGCCAGGCTACAGAGATGGGTAGATGCAGCCCCTCAGCTCTTTGCCCCGTAGGCTCATAGAGGACAGAGATATACAAAGCTTCATTGTAAGGCAACAATACTTTGATTCTTTACACTCTGCTACAAACTTCCTAAATCGATTCCACCACTGCCCCCATGTTCCCTGTATCTAGAAGCAGAGTATGGAGGAATTATAAGAGGGTGGGGTCTCCGGTTAACAGTAAATAAAGGGCAGTGTTGGGCGGAGGAGGCCAGTAGAGGGACTGACTAGATTGGAAGTCAGGCAAGGTGTCTCCGGTGTGATAAGCAGGCCAGAGCGGGAAATTGCCTGGGACAGAAATAGCCAAGAAGTAAGTTTACAAGCCATAACCTACTAGACTCTAGATTTATCACCAGAATGTGAAGTATTAAGGCATTAAAGGGTGGATATTTTAACAAACGCTGCCTTGTTCTAGGGTTATTTGCACATATACATGAAACCTACTTCTGGTTCATCTTTCTATCTCTACAGCATGATCTAGTGGAAGGCTGGGCACACAGTAGTTCCCATCAGTGCCCTCACTACCTGTATGCAGAGCTGGCTTCTTGGGACACCGACCTATGAAAATACTTTGGAAACTCTGAGGGGCTGATGCTGCCATGACTTAATAATAATATTTCTATCATCTGCTCTACAGTTCTTTCTACTGGCATATCTACTCAATGCCCAGTGTCCTGGAGACATAGCTGTTAAAAGACAAAAGTCCTTGCCCTTTTGAAGTGTATATTCTAATGGTAAGAGGTAAACAATAAACAAATGAACGAAATATGCAATATGTCAGATGGTGTTTTTTGTTTTTTTTTTTTTAATCAGTTGGTGGTAAGCGCTTTGGAGAAAATTAAGCAGAGAATGATGGGTTGGGGTGAGAACGGGAAGGTTGATGGTGGCTGCTGTTTTAAATAGGATGGTTAAGTGGAACTGATGGAAGTGAGGGACTAGCCATACGGATAACTGGGGGAGGGGAGTGCATTCCAGGCCTAAGGCACCAGCAAAGTTTCTGAGAGGAGAGAGTGGTAAGAGGTGAGGTTAACAGGTAGCTTGTTGACACTGGTACGGATTTCTCCTCTGAATGGGATGCGTAGTCATGGGATGGTTTTGTACAGAGGAGTGATGTAATCTGACTTATATTTTAAAAGGATTATTCTGGCTACTGTGTGGAGACCACTGAAGACAGGTGAGGAGGTGGAAGCAGGAGGTCCAGTTAGAAGGGTATTGCAGTAATCCAGAAGGAAGACCATTAAAGCTTGGACAGTGATGAAAGTGGTGAGGAAGGGGTCAGATTTTGGATTAGCTGACAAATTGAATATGGGGAGATGAGAGAAATCAAAGACAATGACACAGGTTTTGGTCTGAGAAACTGGAAGGATGGAGTTACTTACTATTAACAGATGAAGAACAGCAGAGCAGCTTTGGAAGAGAAGACCAGGAGTTAGCTCTGGATGTGTTAATAGATTGTGGAGATACGAGAAAACAGCAAAGGAGCAGCCAGTAAGGCAGAGGAAAACCAGGAAAGTGTCCTGTCCCAGAAGTCAAATGAATATAGGCAGATGGAGTAATCAACTCTGTCAAATTTCGCTAATAAGTGAAGTAGAAGAAGGATTGAAAATTCGTCCTAACAGTTTATTTTCTAACAATTCAGTTAAATGAAATATAGATGGCGGAGCCCAGAGAGTTTATGTGACTGGGCCAAAGGCATACAGGCAGGATTGGCTGCATAGTTGGCAGGGCCCATGTAAAATGAAAACACAAGAGGCCTCCTCATTTAAAAATTAAGAATTTCAAGATGGATACAGCAGAGCATTAAACCCAGCACAGGGCCCTACTTTAATAGGTATCTCACTGGGTCCTTGCAGCGAGCTTATAAAGTGGCTATTATTCTTCTCACTTTTCAGCTCAAGAAACCGGTGCTCCACGTAAAGCCACAGAGCTAGACTGGGAGTTTGAGCCTGGAACCCGGGCCTTCAGCCTCTAAGTCTGACCCTCTTCCTACCAGACCAAACTAGGTATTGAGGGAGAGAGTTGCTTTCCTGCCTCCTAACCCGTCTGGTATTGAGTATTGAGGTCTAGACCTTTCTTACTAGAATACTTTTTTTAAGCTTTTGAATTCTCTTCTAAGAGGGGATCAAGCTTTGTTTTCCTAAGGAGGGAAGGAGAGTTTCTCATCTCACAGCCCGCTGATGCATGATAAATGAGTTGTCTCTGCTAAAACATTTGCTGCTGTACACATACAGATAACGTGCTCTCTAACTTTAGAATGCCCGTAGCCTGGCTTTCAATCTAGTTTGTTCCAAAGTCCCTCCTCTGGCCTCCTCCAGCCAGTATTGCCTTCTGCTTCTTAGAGACAAATTAGCAGGTCTGGGTAAACACTGGTGAGTGGTCATTTATCTGGGGGTAGAGTTGTTCTGCTCCCATCTTGAGCCATCATCC
Source organism: Loxodonta africana (assembly GCF_030014295.1). Lineage (NCBI taxonomy): Eukaryota > Metazoa > Chordata > Mammalia > Proboscidea > Elephantidae > Loxodonta > Loxodonta africana. The sequence goes on along the minus strand of NC_087350.1, from coordinate 78,720,660 downwards.
TAACCCTGTCCTTTCATTCCTGAGTTTCTCAAATGAATAGTCCTCCTCATTCCTTTGCATGTGTAATCTAGTTTTGCTTCCACATGTTATTCTCACGTAAGTTACCAGTGATTTCCTAATGGCAAAATCTAGTGCTCCCTTCTCAGGTTTTTCTTTTTGGCCTCTCTGCAGCTCATGATTCCTCTGACCATTTTTATCCTCCTCGAAACTCGCTCCTCTCTTGGCAGCTGTGATGGTGTGTTCGCCTCTCTCTCCCCCTCCTCCTCTCTCTCTCCCTCCTCCTCATTCTCCTTCAACAGGCTTGTCTCTCACTTCCATCCAGGTGGGAGGCATTTCTCAAGGATGACTCCCTGATCCTTTTCTTTTTATACTCTCATCCTTCCTAGACAATTGATCCAACAGCATGCCTTTAGCTATTACCTCTATGCAAATGTCTTCTAAATAAATCTGTCTCTAGCCTTAAATCTCTTTTGTGAGTTCTTAGATACCTTCTCAAGTGTCTGTTGGATATCATTCATTATCTGGATGTCTCACTGTATCTCAGACTTAGCATAACTAAAAGCAAATTCATCTTCCCCCTAAAACCAGTCTTCCCTACTCTACTTCTGTTAGAATAGTAGTGCCATGTTCCTGGTCATCCAGCTGTAAACCTTCAGAACTGTCTTTGACTCCTCGTCCTCACTTTGCTATCACATCCTCTGGACACTGAGTTCTATCCAGTTCATTCTTCCCAATGTCTCGCATGCTCATTGTCTCTTTTCCTTTTCTATGCTGCTATCCGAAGGGGGGACTTCAACATCTCATTGGAGGAATTAGATACACTTCCTAAGTGGTTTATCTGCTTCTGTCTCCCTCACACTCCCAGTCCACCCTGTACAAATAGCCAGAACATTCTTCCCACAGCCAGCTCTGAACCAGTCCCTATCCTGTGAAGTCCGTAAAGTCTCAGTATTGCCTACAGAATCAAGACTACATTTCCACCCTGGCACAAAAGACTAATTTCCCAATCTTACTTGCCAGAAAATACCCTCTGTTTCAATCAAATAGGGCCATTTGCCTTTCCTGTTTTGTCTTAAATCTTTCTAACACCCACCATACCAACCTTTTAGTTGTTCAGTGTTCCTCCCTTACGTCTCCTCCTACAGATAGTGAGTTCCTCCATCACAAAGCCATTGACAATGATGATGATGATAATTGTGATGACAACAATGATGGTAGTGGTGATGGTAATGATGAGATGTTAGCCATTTTACAAAAACATATCATGTATTGACACTTTACATGCATTATCTCATTTAGTTCTCTCAACTAATATAATCCTCATTTCACCAACTATAGAAAACTATAGTTTAAAGAGGTTAGGTCACATAAGCTAGTAAGTGGCAGAGTCAGAGCTCAAACCACTAGTGTCTAACTCAAAAGTTCACAGACATAACCATTATATTCTACTACCTTTTCCTACCTAGAAGTGATCTTTCCACTCTGAGTTATAATCATATTATTTGAACCTTTTTTACAGTAAATATTACATAATAACTTATTTTATTTTATTGTTCATGCATACACATCTTTTGTACTGTATTCATTCAGCAAGCATTTATGGAGCATGTATTTCTATCAAACCCTTTGCTAAGATTTGGAGATATAGAGAGAAATCAATGAGAAGAGCTTGACCTCCAGGAACTCCCAGTCTAACTGAAGGTTGTTGTTGTTAGGTGCCGTTGAGTTGGTTTCGACTCATAGCGACCCTATGCACAACAGAATGAAACAGTGCCTGGTCCTGTGCCATCCTTACAACTGCTGTTATGCTTGAGCTCATTGTTGCAGCCACTGTGTCAATCCACCTCTTTGAAGGTCTTCCTCTTTTCCGCTGACCCTGTACTGTGCCAAGCATGATGTCCTTCTCCAGGGACTGATCCCTCCTGACAACATGTCCAAAGTATGCAAGATGCAGTCTCATCATCCTTGCCTCTAAGGAGCATTCTGGTCGTACTTCTTCTAAGACAGATTTGTTCATTCTTTTGGCAGTCCATGGTATATTCAATATTCTTCACCAACACCACAATTCAAAGGCGTCAATTCTTCTTCGGTCTTTCTTATTCATTGTCCAGCTTTCACATGCATATGATGCAATTGAAAAAAACATGGCTTGGGTCAGGTGCAGCATAGTCTTCAAGGTGACATCTTTGCTCTTAAACACTTGAAAGAGGTCCTTCCCAGCAGATTTACCCAATGCAGTGCATCTTTTCATTTCTTGACTGCTGCTTCCATGAGTGTTGATTGTGGATCCAAGTAAATGAAATCCTTGACAACTTCAATCTTTCCTCCGCTTATCATGATGTTGCTCATTGGTCCAGTTGTGAGGATTTTTGTTTTCTTTATGTTGAGGTGCAATCCATACTGAAGGCTGTAGTCTTTGATCTTCATTAGTAAGTGCTTCAAGTCCTTTTCATTTTCAGCAAGCACAGTTGTATCATCTGCATAACACAGGTTGTTAATGAGTCTTCCTCCAATCCTGATGCCCCGTTCTTCTTCATATAGTCCAGCTTCTCAGATTATTTGCTCAGCGTACAGATTGAATAGGCATGGTGAAAGAATATAACCCTGACGCACACCTTTCCTGACTTTAAACCAATCAGTATCCCCTTGTTCTGTCTGAACAACTGCCTCTTGTTCTATGTAGAGGTTCCTCATGAGCACAATTAAGTGTTCTGGAATTCCCATTCTTCGCAATGTTATCCATAGTTTATTTATGATCCACATAGTCAATAAAACACAGGTAAACATCCTTCTGGTATTCTCTGCTTTCAGCCAGGATCCATCTGACATCAGCAGTGATATCCCTGGTTCCATGTCCTTTTCTGAAACCAGCTTGAATTTCTGGCCGTTCCCTGTCGATATACTGCTGCAGCCATTTTTGAATGACCTTCAGCAAAATTTTGCTTGTGTGTGATATTAATGATATTATACTATAATTTCCACATTCGGTTGGATCACCTTTCTTGAGAATAGGCATAAATATGGATCTCTTCCAGTCAGTTGGCCAGGAAGCTAGCTGTCTTCCATATTTCTTGGCATAGATGAGTGAGCACCTCCGGCACTGCATCTGTCTGTTGAAACATCTCAATTGATATTCCATCAATTCCTGGAGCCTTGTTTTTCACCAATGCCTTCAGAGCAGCTTAGACTTCTTTCTACAGTACCATCGGTTCTTGATCATATGCTACCTCCTGAAATGGTTGAATGTTGACCAACTATTTTTGGTACAGTGACTCTGTATTCCTTGCACCTTTTTTTGGTGCTTCCTGCATCATTCAATATTTTCCCCATAGAATCGTTCACTATTACAACTCGAGGCTTGAATTTTTTTCTTCAGTTCTTTCAGCTTGAGAAATGCCTAGTGTGTTCCTCCCTTTTGGTTTTCTAACTCCAGGTCTTTGCACATGTCATTATAATACTTAACTTTGTCCTCTCAAGCCGCCCTTTGAAATCCTGTGTTCAGCTCTTTTACTTCATCATTTCTTCCATTCTCTTTAGCTCTCTATGTTCAAAAACAACTTTAGAGCTTTTTCTGACATCCATTTTGGTCTCTTCTTTCTTTCCTGTCTTTTTAATGACCTTTTGTTTTCTTCATGTATGATGTCCTTCCACAGCTAGTCTGTTCTTCAGTCACTAGTGTTCAATGCATCCAATCTGTTTTTGAATGGTCTCTAAGTTCAGATGGCATATACTTAGGTCATATATTGGCTCTCGTGGATGTGCTCTAATTTTCTTCAGCTTCAGCTTAAACTTGAATGTGAGTAATTGATGGTCTGTTCCCCAGTCGGCCCCTGGCCTTGTTCTGACTGATGATATTGAGCTTTTCCATTGTCTCTTTCCACTGATGTAGTTGCTTTTATTTCTTTGTATCCCACTGTCAAGGCCCATGTGTATAGTCACCGTTTATGTTGTTGAAAAAAGGTGTTTGCAATAAAGAAGTTATTGGTCTTGAAAAATTCTATCATGTGATCTAAGGCGTCATTTCTATCACCAAAGCCATATTTTCCAACTATTAATCCTTCTTTGTTTCCAACTTTCACATTCCAATCACCAGCAATTGCCAATGCATCTTGATTGCATGTTTGATCAATTTTAGACAGCAGAAGTTGGTAAAAATCTTCAGCTTCTTCATCCTTGGCCTTAGTGGTTGGTGCGTAAATCTGAATAATAGTCATATTAACTGGTATACAGATATTGTAGGTATATAGATATTATCCTATCACTGACAGTGTTGTACTTCAGGATAGATCTTGAAGTGTTCTTTTTGATGATGAACGTGATGCCATTCCTTTTCAATCTGTCATTCCCGACACAGTAGACCACATGATTATCCAATTCAAAATGGCCAATACCAGTCCATTTCAGCTCATTAATGTCTAACATATCAATCTTTATGTTTTCCATTTCATTTTTGATGACTTCCAATTTTCCTAGATTCATACTTTGTACATTCCACATTCTGATCATTAATGGACGTTTGCAGCTGTTTCTTTTCCTTTTGATGTGGCTCCTTTTGAGCCACATCAGCAAGTGGAAGTCCTGAAAGCTTTACTCCATCCACATCATTAAGGTCAACTCTACTCTGAAGAGGTAGCTCTTCCCCAGTGGTATTTTGAGTGCCTTCCAACCTAAGTGGCTCATCTTCTGGCACTGTATCAGACAATGTTATGCTGCTATTCATAAGGTTTCCATTGGCCAATTTTTTCAGAAGTACACCATCAGGTCCTTCTCCCTAGTCTGTCTTGGTCTGGAAGCTCCACTGAAACCTGTCTACCGTGGGTGACACTGCTGGTACATGAAATACTGGTGGCATAGCTTTTTGCATCACAGCAACACACAAACCACCACAGGACAACAAACTGACAAATGGGTGGTAGAAATCAACAATATCACTTGTGAAATCACACATTTGTGGTATAGCAAATTATATTTCTTTTAAGACACATTATATACTGAACTATTAAAATAAAAAGATGTTTCATCTAAAACTATCTCTGCCGCCCCGATTGGTATGCATACTACATCTTGGGAAATGCTGGCTTATGTAATTAATCCATCAGTGAATTCTTTTCATTTCACAGAACTTCTAGATCATGTCCAAATTTATGCTAATACCAAAGTGCCCTCTGCATTAACTATTTTATCATTCAGAAGGGACAGAGCAAAAGACCCAACTCACTCCCTGGCCTGCCACTGACCCGCTGTTACTCGTATCAGCTACTCTCTATGGAGTCTCTGGTTGAACATTAGCCTCTCCTGTTGTTGTTTGTTGCTGTCAAGTCAATCTTAACTCACGGTGACCCCATGTGTGCAGAGTAGAACTGCTCCACAGAGTTTTCAAGGCTGTGACCTTCCAGAAACAGATCACCAGGCCTGTCTTCGAGGAGCCTCTGGGTAGATTCAAAGCACTAACCTTTTGGCTACCAGTTGAATGCTTAACTTCTTTGCCCCTTGGAGTTTTAGCTTCCCTAGCATAGAATACATACTAGAACCTAATATGGCGTTTTAGACCCGTTTGTTTGGAAACTTTAACTTCCTACTTCCAGCAGATTCTATCCTCTAGACTTAGAGTTTAGAGTTGGAATAAGCTAGGCAAGTCCCTACTTGAAAGGGACCGCTACTGGCAAATTGTAACCTTCCAAATGGGTCAGCCCCCAGTGCCTACCAAGGGCCTGGTACACAGTATGTTGTCGTTGTGTGCTGTTGAATCAATTCCAACTCACAGAGACCCTGTAGGACAGAGTAGAACTGTGCAATAGGGTTTCCTAAGCTATAATCTTTACGGGAGTAGATCTCCAGGTCTTTTCTCCCATGGACATACTCAGTAAATTGATCGCCTAAATTAATTGAGGTGGAGGTGCCTCTGGCTAAAACTGCTGCCACTAGGTGGACATAAATGGCAATTGCACCATTCTGACCTGTCAGCTAGGTCCTGTGAGCTCTGACTCCAGCACTGTCCCTTGGAGGCATCCTGCCTTGGTCCCTAATTCTCTGACTCTCTGTTCCTCTTCCTTCAAGTCCTCCACTGAGTGAGTTAGCACTGGGGATGTTTGCATACCAGATACTTAGCTAATTGATATTCTGTCACAATCTGTTCAACAAATGTTAGGCTTTTTTGTATTTTGTTATTTTTCAGTGACACTTTGGTTTTATTTTTAGCCAGGTTGGGGAGGGAAGAGGAGTAACTTCAGGAGGCAGGGGGTGCCTTGCCAGGTCTTTCTTGCCTGGCATTCCTCTAAGCAGCTGTGAGGACCTTTAACAGATGGGGCTCAGGATCTGATCTGGTCTGATTTTATCAGCATATACCCTGGGCAGGTTCAGCATGAAGATGAAGAACCCCTTTGTGATTCGTTATGTTCCACCTCGTCACCCTGATTGCTAGTACTCTCCTCTCACTTTTAGGAAGTCAGCCTTGCTCAGCCGCGACAGACACCTGTGTGGGAGTGTGTGACAGGTGTGGGAGTCATATGGCAAAGTCTGAGGCTCCAATGGAAGAAAAGAAAGCAGCCAACTTGGCCCAATACTTCACAATGAGGACCCCATCAACAAGATGGACATCTGATTCTTCTGACATTTAAGTGTCAGTATGTTCTCAGTAATGAAGGGAGAAATTAAAACAAACCCAGACAGAATAGTCATCCCCAAAGACTGCCAGCAATACCCAGAAGTACCCATAAGTCTTCTATTAAAGAGCCTTGGACTTCTTGATGAAAGCAAAAATAGGATCTTACACATTATTATTGATAAAGCCTTTATCATTAAAATTAGAGAATTATTTTCTTTCTTAGTTATCACTAGTTAATAGGAGCAAGCATCACCCTGAAAAGTATGTGGGGCAATGCATACAGCCTGGGTTTTGAATCAGAAGATAAGTAGAATATCTATTTCCCCCGGGATGCTATAAGCTTCCATCTTTACCCAGTTCTAATGAGTGTACAACACTTCATTCTCATGCAAGGATGTTGGGGAGAATCTTCTCAGATAGAACTTGACTTGGTCCATCAAATCAAAGCTGACTGTTCTTTCTAAGAAACCATGCACCTACACTGACCTTTAGTAAGCTCCATTCCCATATCTCACTACCAAATAGGGCATCCAAATGGATTTAGTAATCTCTCTGATTAGTGAACCTTCACTAATCCAGTCATTTACCTGCCGTTTTCCTTTAACAGGAATTAAACCAAAATCTCTATTATAGATGATGACAGTTCTGCCCTCTAGTCTTATACAGAATTTACTCCTGTAGCTATTAATCCTAGTTATCTCTGATAGAGGAAGTAAACGATGTAATCAAGTCAGACGATGATTAATCAAGTAGAAAGCAGAATGAGTGGGAACAGTAGACTGATGAGTAGGTGAAAGAATAAGTGAATAATGGGCTTGAGAATCTTTGGTAAGGCAGACAGGGATGCTGGGCTGGGCAGCTATTTATTTTGGAAATTACTTGCAAGCAGATAATTGTACTTTCTGGAGTTACCTGAACCTCCCCAACCCAAAACACAGTAAATATTAAATTTCATAGTTGGACGACGCTTAAATGCCATCTAGTCACATTTCCCAAGAGATACCTAAAAGCCTTCCACAGATTAAATTTGTTAGAAAATGTTTCTGATTTTAAGCATTAATGAGAAAACACAGCAAAAATATTTAAATAACCACCATATGTTATAGTTCTGATTGGTATTTCATGACCCTGGGAAAGTTACATTACCTCTCTATTAGTTTCCTTATCTACAAGTAATAACACCAGCTTAGCCTTGCCTGCCCCTCATAGTGAATAATAGGCTAAAGAAGATAAAGTGCAAGTGTTTTGGTAACTGTGCAATATTGTGTGCATTTTAAAATATAAAAAAATTATTGCTATCTAAGAGTAGCAATGTTTTATTCACCTCCATTCTACTAAGAAGTTTCTCTCCCTTGGCCCTAATCCTCCCCCACAAACTCACACGCAGATGGATCCCCACAAGAGCGTCCAAGGGATCCTGTGTTTTTCATGTCCACAAGGAATGGACTTGTGCAGGTCTCAGCGCCTGCAGGGGTAACAGCCAGCATACAGTGAGGCTTTCAGGGGGAACAGCTGCAGGCCTCTAGCTCTTCCCCACATTCCCAAGCACTAGGGGCACTTGTCCATAGAACTCTGTCAGCGTGGGTGAGCTCCAAGGAGCATGGCAGCAGCCAGCCACACAGAGCAGTCTCATAGTCTTAGTTTTCAGTCCCAGTAGAACCTCATAATGGCGCTGATTGTTGTTCATTCTAACAGACATTTAGTAAGTGTTTATTATGAGTCAGGTCCTGTGCTAGCTACTGGGGATAAGAGCTGAGTCAGACTTGCTGCCTGCCCTTGAAACCTCACAGTTTAGCAGAAGAAACAAACACATGATCATCATACACAGGGCGTGCTGTGACCAAGGCCTGCAGTGTTTGGGGCAGAGCAGATGGACCACTTAAATCCGTCTCCAGGGCTCAGGGAAGGCTTCTCAGAGGAGACAAGATTTAAACTGGACCTTAACGGAGTGTAGAAATTCACCAGGGAATAAGGGAGAGCATTTCAGACAGAGAGAACTGAAAGTGCAAAGGCATAGAGCTGTGAGAGGGCATCCTGGCTCTGAGCACGAAGCAGTGGGGCTGGGCTGGAGTGTGTGCTGTATGTAGGGAGTGGAAAGAACTGAAACCGGAGAGGTAGTTGGGGCCTGTCTTAGTTTTCTAGTGCTGCTGTAACAGAAATACCATAGTGGGTATTTAATAAACAGAAATTTATCTTCTCACAGTTTAGGAGGCTAGAAGTCTGAATTCAGGGTGCCAACTCTAGGGGAAGGCTTTCTCTCTGTTGGCTCTGGAGAAAGCTTCTGAGCTTCTGCTCCTGGGCAGTCTTCATGTCGTTTGGCATCTCTTTTCCCCCATCTCTGCTTCCTTAATCTTCTCCATTTACATTTTGTAAGAGGTTGTCTCAAGACACACTCTATACTAATCCTGTCTCATTAACATAACAAAGAAAACCCATTCCCAAATGGGATTATAACTACAGGCATAAAGGTTAGAATTTACAACACATATTTTGGGGGGATACAATTCAATTCACAACAGAGCCTGAGAAGCCTGGCCTGTACGCTGAATGGGGAGACAGGGAAGGATTTTAGGGAAGAGACTGACATGGTCAGGTAGGGTTCTTAGAGAACTGAGGTACCAGTCTGGGGGCTGGGAGGCAAAGGAGAGAGATGAGAAATAAGAGATTTAGAAGGTAAAATTGATAAATATTATTGGAAACTCTAAGGGCTTCTGGAACAGGAAATTAAAAGAGAAAGAAGGCAGGCTGAAAATTTAGTGAGGGCCCACAGGCAAGATGACAAGATACCTTGCATCAAACAAATCAGACCTTGATTTCAATTTCTTGACTGCCTGGCCAAGATGGCCTATGTAATGTTTGTGGACAGTGGGTCAAAAGCTCTTATTATGAATTTTTTACAGTTACAGGGGTAAGGACACCAGGGAGGATTCAGCAGAACTGGCTGCCTGGGCCAGTGTTCCCTTCCTCCTCCCTCCAGTCCCACATGTCTTAGCCCCAAAACAAATTGCTTTGTCAGAGAAGGTTAAGGATTGAGAAATAGCTGCTCTAGGATTTCCAAATTAAGCCTTTTCTAGAGCCACGTAGACAGGCCCCAAGGTGGCACAGTTTACCCTCGACTACTAACCTAAAGGTTGGCCTTGTGAACCCTCCCAATGGTACCATGGAAGAAAGCCCTAGTGATCTGCTTCTTTAAAGATTATAGCCAAGAAAGCTGTATGGAACAGTATCACTCCGTAACACATGGGGGCGCCTCGAGTCAGAACTGACTCCATGGCAACAGATTTGGTAGATCCATGTATTACCACTAAGAACTGCATAACTCAGCATGCTGTGCTACCTGTAGCGCTCAATTACAGACCAGGCATAAGGGCAAATTTCTCCAAGAGTTGATATTTGAGCTGGGTCTTAAGGGAAGTCAAAGTAAAACTAAGTACACTAAAATGTTATCCAACCTGGTTTAGCCCTTTTCTCAAAGTATAACTAGAAGGATCTTGAGCAGCACAGCTCAATAGAATTTTCTGCAATGATTCTTCTGCACTATTCAATACGGTAGCCACTTGTTACCTGTGACTATTGAGCACTTGAGATGTGGCTAATGCAACCGAGGAACTGAATTTTTAATGACATTTTAATTAATTTAGATAGCCACATGTAGCTAGTGGGTACCGTATTGGACAGTGCAGCTCTGGAGTCTCCTTAGTATCCCCAGATTCTGCTTCACAAGGTCATTCCTTGTTTCATTTTCCTTGCGACCCTTGCCTATCTCTGCCCTCTTCTGCCTACTTCCTCCAGTTTGACTTACTAATTGGCCACCTTCCAGCTTCTAACATTGGCTCTGTTTCCTACTTATTGATTTCCTCTCTCTTTCTTCACAGCAGAGCTCCAGAGTATCTTCCACTTGTCTCAGCCTTGATATCTCCCCAACCTGTGCTGGAGGGTAGGCCTAGATACAGTAGCTTCACAGAATCCTGTCTTGCCACATTGAACCTTCTGTAGGCCTCATTCACTTCCTCCCTCCCCCGTTCCCTTAACTTCTTTTCTGTGCCACTTTAACCAGCCAGTTAGTAACCTGGAAGAGTCTTTGATGCTTTTCCTCTCTGATAACTTGAGATAGAGGACGGAACAGTTGGGGTGGAGGTGTGTTTGCAGGGAGGAGAGGAGTTTGACTGGTTGAATGAATCCTTTGACTTGAGGAGACAGAGAGAGAGACAGCAAGAAGCAGCGGCAGAGAAACAGGCAGCATAGGCAGCTGAACCATACCAGCAGGAGATGGTGTGTTGGGCTTCCTGGCCCACAGAGCAAGGCGGTTACAGTAGGTGTACCGACCGACCCACGGAGGGAGAGAGCTGAGTGCCTTTCAGCCAAGGCTTCCCGGTGGAGTGGAGTGCCTCCAGGCACTTATTGGCAGAGCTAAAAGAGCTTTGTAACACTTGCCCGAGGAGGACAGAGGCTGAGGGGCCAGAGAGAGATATGCCTGTGGGCACGGCTGAGAAGAAGCTGTCCTGATTGAAGAGCTATATCTTGAGCATTCCTGAACTTGAGTTTTACTGTTATTTCCCTAGTATACCCCATAATTTTGAGTATTGTCTGTGAGTTCCTGTGGCTGTTGCAACAAATTATCTAACCCAGCAAAGAAGCAGAGAGTGCTGTGGGAGGAACGGTTGGTGTCAGAATTGGTAAAAAGGTTGGAGGGTGGAGGCATGTCTGACCTCCACCTCACAGGAATCAGCTTTGGGCTGTTGATCTTGATTCTCCTTCCCCCTTGTGAAACTAGAGGAGGTCAGATGCCACTGCCGCCACGCCATTTTTACAATGACAAATTTCAGGTCCTGTATTTGGGTCTAAATAGCTAGTTGCCTAAGTATCAATATATGGTTTAGAAAACTCAGTGGAAAGTTATTACAATCTTGGAAGCGTTAATAGGAACAGTGCCCAACAAGAGAGTGAGAGGCCTGCTCTGTTCCACCCTGATCAGACCACACGCGAATCATTATCTAAGTTCTGAGCACTTCACTTGAAGCAGGAGCACTAACAAACTGAGGGAGTAACCAGGATGGTAAGAGACTGGGAACCTGTCACATAAGGAATAGGACCACTGAACCCTAGAAGAGCAGACCACAGGGGACGGAGTGACTGTCCCTCTCTGAAACGTATTCACAGAGCACTGGGAGCAGGCATGCTCTATGGGACCCCAGAAGGGAGAGCAAAAATAAATGAGTAGAACATTATACTGAGTATAAAACAAGTCAGACACAAAAGGACAAATATTGTATGATTCCACTTACATGAAATATCCAGAATAGCCAAATGCATGGAGACCAAAGTTTATTAGTGGCTACCAGGGGCAGGATGGGCAGGGGAAATCGGGAGGTAGTACTTAAAGGGTACCGAGTTTTTGTTAAATGTGATGAAAACATTTGGGAACAGGTAGTGGTGGATGTTTCACAGCATAACTGTACACATAAAAATGGTTAAAATGTTTTGTTATATATAAGACCAAAAAACCAAACCCATTGGCATCTACTCGATTCTGACTCATAGTGACCCTATACGACAGAGGAGAACTGCCCGATAGGGTTTCCAAGGTGCAGCTGGTGGATTCCAACTACTGACCCCTAGGTTAGCAGCTGAACTCTTAACCACAACTCCACCAGGGCTCCTTGTTATATGTAAAACCAAATCCATTGCCGTCGAGTTGATTCTGACTCATAGCGACTCTATAGGACACAGTAGAACTGCCCCATAGAGTTTCCAAGGAGCGCCTGGTGGATTCGAACTGCCAATCTTTTGGTTAGCAGCCGTAGGACTTAATCACTATGCCACCAGGGTTTCCTTTTTATATATATTTTGTTTGTTTGTTTTTGTGGTAAATATATATAACACTATATATTTATAACACTATATATTTACCACTATAAATATATAACACTATATATTTACCACAAAAACAAAAAAAGTAGAAACTTGGACAGATTTCAGCTGGGTGTAAGGAAAATGTGGCCAATTGTCAGACTGATTTCTGGCAGTTCAACCTGGTGCAGAAGCAGATTTTAGTAAAGAACCTAGAGGAACAATGTCAAACACGCCCCAAAGCCAGTCTGCTTAAATATTGATTGTCTCTGCAGTGCTAAATAGCCAGTTCAAAATATGTAGGCCCTCTCCTTCCTGACCCTGTTTAGGTTACAGGTTCTATATTAACTACCAGACTCTTCCGTTTCTAGCTCAGGATTCTAATTAAATAACCTTGGCTCCTTCCATGCAGGAAACAGGTTTTAAGCACAGAACCTCTAGCACCAAGCAGAATGGCAACATAATTTTAGCTCCTGAGCAAAATGGGTCTCACAATAGCTTCAGTACAGTGTGCACATTAACATTTGAATATGCTGTATAATAAGCCTACTAATTACTCTGAGAAGAACTCTTTAAGCATAAAATGAGCTGTGATCATTAGAGGAGAAAGGGGTTAGCAAGTTATGGCATGGGCCGCTGTTTGATATTCAAAAGTACACGTCAGCTCTCATTGCCAGTAAAAGGTAATTACCGTGATCACAAAATGTAATGATAGTGGCAGGTCGTGATCAGAATTTTATTGGAAATAAGTTTGTGATAGTTTTCTGACCACTTTCAGATTTAATACTAGTAGAAAAGTATCCCCAACTGGTTGGTTGGTTACTTTTGACAGCTTAAAATGTGACCCCATTGCTATATTTCTAATCTCAACTTTGTAGAAATGGCGGACATCGTTCATCAGAGATAAGCTGAGATGGAGAGGCCACAGGTAGGGCACAGGAGCTTGATAATCACCTTGTGCAGCTATTAAAAACAAAACAAAACTGTTGCCGTCAGTCGAGTTGATTGCGACTCATAGCGACCCTATAGGACAGAGTAGAACTGCCCCATAGGGTTTTCAAGGAACACCTGGTAGATTCAAACTGCTGACCTTTTGGTTAGCAGCCAAGCTCTTAACCACTGCACTACCAGGGCCCGAAAATATAAAACTGTAAAATGGAGCTGGCGTCACATACCTTAGATGACTTAGACCAGCAGTTCTCAAAGTCTGGTCTGCAGACCTCTGGGGGATCCTTGAGGCCCTTTTAGGGGGCCCTTTTTTTTTTTCAGGGGATCAAAATTATTTTCATAATAAAGGTGAGATGCTATTTGACTTTTTCACAGTATGGGAAAGGATTGATGGTAGAAAAGCAATAGCAGATAAATCTACTGGCATATTAGTATAAATCAAGACAGTGGCACCAAACTGTTCTACTAGTCACCATGTTCTCCATTGTCACACACTTGCAGTAAAATAAAGGGAAAAAATGCTGATTTCACTTAAGAATGTTGTAAATATAAAGAAGCAGTAAATACTGTTAATTTTATTACATCTCAAACCTTCAGTGTATAACTTTTCAATATTCCATGACAAAATGAGAAATACACACGAAGTATTTCTGCTGCCCGCCAAATTATCATGGTTATCTTGAGGACATTGAGTTGTATTGAGTTGCAAACTGAACTAGTGCTTTTTTCGTGGGAAGCATTTTTTTACTTGAATGAACAACTGTCAGACAAACACTGATATTTTGGACTTGGGTATTTGGCAGACATTTCCTCTAACGTGAACTAAGTGAGGCTGCACTTCAAGGAAAACAACTGACAGTATTTGTTGTCAGTGATGAAATTCAAGCTTTCAAGTAAAAATTCTGATTTGGAAAACTAGATTCTGTCACTGTGAGTTTGACAGTTTCCCAGTACTTAAAAACCATTCTGATGAGATTGATGGTGATATTAACAAACGTGATTTTTTTTGCTAACATATAACGAAATGTGTCAACGTTTTGAAGACCTGCATAATTCAATGAACTGATATTTTCCAAATGACCAGGTTTTGTAACAGAATACAAAAAGCTCATTGATACAGTTTCAGATTCCACAAATGCAACTGACCTTTATGAAGCTACCACTTGACGAGTTTTGGTGTAGAATCAAAGAAGACCATCTACAGTATTTGAAAGCTCTACTAAAATACTTGCCCCATTTTCAACTGCATACCTTTTTGAGGCTACATTTTCTTCACATAATTCAACGAAAAATACGTATCTCTGTTAAGTGCAAAAGCAAATGTGAGAATCCAGCTATCTTTTATTAAATTGGGCATTAAAGAGATTTGCAAATATATGAAACAATACCACTCTTCTCACCGATTTTTTTTTTGTTTTGGAAAATACGGTCATTTTCATTAACATATGTTACTTATATGAACATGTAAATGGGTTCACTATTTTTAAAATAAAGTAACGAATATATTAAATTTTCCTGAGTTTTAATTTATAGTATACTAATGGTTTTGTGAATACAGTAAGAGCTACATACACAAAGCCCTTTCGGGTTTTCAATTATCTTTAAGAGAGTAAAGTGGTCCTGGCAATAACCTACTGAGTAACACCTGCCTGCCTTTTAGATAGCTCACATGGTTTCTAGTTCCTTAGTGCCTCCTCAGTGCCCACCTGGCTTTTAGGAATAGTAGCAGAGAGCTGGGGGACCCTGGGTGGTGCAAACGGTTAAGCACTTAACTACTAGCCAAAAGGCTGGTGGTTCAAACCTACCCAGAGGTGCCTCAGAAGACAGGCCTGGCGATCTGCTTCAGAAAGTTTACTGCCTTGAAAACCCTATGAAGCAGTTCCACTCTGCACACATGGGGTCGCCATAAATCAGAATCGACTTGACGGCAACTAACAACAACAAAGCAGAGAGCTAAATCCTAACTTTCTAATAGTAGGAAGTCAGTAGGTAATGTCTACAATTGAAAATAGCAACAGAAGCACACATTCATAAGTATGGAGGCAAATATCAGAAGAAATAGCTAAAAGAGTTGATGGTAGTTGCCTCTGGGGAGTTCTACCAGGGTAGGGTGGGACAAGGAACTGCAACGGGTTTTTGTCGTAAGCTTTGAGTGCTCTGACTTTGAGACTCCTTCCTGGTTGAAAACGTATGTACTCTTCTCCCATTTCCTAGTTCTTCTCCTACCTTCCTGTGGCCCTTCTTCTGTGTAGGGCTGTTTCCTAAGTGATAGTTGAATCATCTTTTTAAGGTACTCTTCCTCTCTTGATGACCTTATTCACTCCCTCAGCCTCTAGGAGACTCCTTTCCTTACTCCTGTTCTCTCACCTTAAACTCCAGGTCCACTCCTCACACTTTAAGAAGTCTAAAAAATATTTGAAAATATCTTTCCAACCATCACTTAACAAGTCATAAGAATGTATCTCTTTCATTTACTTAATATTATTAGCCATTTTTAAGCACTCAGCTGCTAATCTAAAGGTCAGCAGTTAAAACCCACGGGCCGCTCCGTGAGAGAAAAATGTGGCAGCAGGGGCCTATCTACGGAAAATAGCACCTATGGCCATTAGTTTTAAATTGCTGAACGATCTCTCAAAGCTGGCGATGGAAACTGCTATGGCGAATAGAAACTGCTTGTCAGCGCCCCTCGCCAACTGGCACCAAGGGCACATGCCCTACCTGCCATACCTTAGTTACACCTCTGCGTCCGTAAAGACTAACAGCCTTGGAAACCCTAATAGGCAGTTCTACTCTGTCCTACAGGATTGCTATGGGTTGGAATTGACTCAACAGCAACAGATTTTATTTTTATTTATTAGTGATTATTTCTTTTGTTAGAAGAAATGGGCATTGATTGAGCACCAACCATGTGCCAAATTTGGTACCAGATGCTATCACACGGTTTTGCTGTTTTAACATCTCTTCATGCCCTTTAAGTTTTTGTTGGTTTCCTCAGTTTAATCATCTAAAAAGTGTAAAGTTATAAGGATTAAATGAGGCAGTATTTGTAAAGCCTTTAAAAAATACTGAACATAGTAACAGCTGCTTAAGTATTTGTTAAAATTTGTGTTATTAATTAGCATAAAATTTGGGGAGCATCTCTTTGGTGTACTGGGGTTAGGGATAATAAGAAAATACTCCTGCTCTTAAGAGTCGCCTTTAAGGGAGACATCATATTAACCAAAAGTGATGTAATGGTGATACAATGTAACAAGGCCTTATATGAGGAATACAGATACAAGGAATATGATCAAAATACTGTAGGAACCCAGAGGAGGAAAAGAGCAACTCTTCTTGGGCTGGGGTGGGGAGTGGGGGTCTAAGATTTCACAGAGGGCTATCATCTTAGATGGGCTTCAAACAACAAGTAGTGGCTTGTTCACAGGTTCCAGGGATTAGGATGGGAGCATCTTTGGGCCATTATTCTGTCTATGGCATGGATATACCACATTTTGTTTATGCATTCATCAGTTTATAGATATTTGGGCTGTTTCCACTTTTTGGTTATTATGAACAATGGTACTATGAACATTCATGTACAAGTTTTTATACAAATATGTATTTTCAGTTCTTCTGGGTTACAGCCCTGCTGGTGCAGTGGTTAAAGTGATTGACTGCTAACCGGAAGGTCAGTGGTTCAAAACCACCAGTAGCTCCACAGGAGCAGTATATGCTCATGTGGAGGCTTACAGCCTTGGAAACCCTATGGTGTCCCTGTGAGTCAGGATTGACTCCACAGCAGTGGGTTTTTTTTTTTTTTTTTAATTATACCTAGGAGTAGTATTGCTGGGCCATTGGTCGCTCTGAGAAGCTCTGGTGGTACAAGAGTTAAATGCTTGGCTGTTAACCAAAAGGTTGGCGGTTAGAACCCACCCAGCAGCTCTGCAGGAAAAATACCTGTCGATCGGCTTCCTTAAAAGATTACAGCCAAGAAAACCCTATAGGGCAGTTCTACTCTGTCACATGGGGATGTTATGAGTCAGAATCGACTCAATGGCACTCAACAACAACGTCAACATGGTGGCTCAATGTTCAACTTTTTTAAAAGTGTAAGTTCAGTGGTTTTTAGTATATTCACAAAGTTACACAACAAGCCATCACTACTATCTAATTTCGGAACATTTTCATCATCCCCAAAAGAAACTCCAAACCCACTGGCAATCACTTCCTGTTGCTACCTCCCCTCAACTCCTGGAAACATCTATTTCCTGTCTTTATGGATCAACATGAAATCATACAATATGTGGCTTTCTCTATCAGGCTTCTTAGTATAATTTTTCTTGTTCACCAATGTTGCAGCATGTATTGGTACTTTTTGGCTATTACGAATAATGCTATGAACATTCATGCACAAATTTTGTGTAAAAAAAAAATTTTTTTTATGTATTTCCTATTGAGTACATACCTAAGAGTGGAATTGCTGGATCATGGGGGAACTCTATTTCTAACACTTTGAGGAACTGCCAAACTGTTTTGCAAAGTGGCTCCACTGTTTTATGTTCCCACTGGCAGTGTCTAAGCGTTTATAGTTCACATCTTCACCAACATTGTTGTCCATTTTTTTATTAAAGCCATCCACGGGTGCCCTTGTGGCACAGTGGTTAAGAGCTACAACTGTTAACTATAAAGGTTGGCAGTTCAAATCCACCAGCTGCTCCTTCGAAACACTATGGGGCAGGTCTACTCTGTCCTATAGGGTCACTATAAGTTGAAAGCAACTTGACAGCAACATGTTTGGTTTTTTTTTGTTTTGAATGGCTAATAATGTTGAGCATCTTTTTATGTGTTTATTGGCTACTTGTGTATCTTCTTTGAAGAAACGTCTATTGAAGCCTTTTGCCAATTTGAACAATTAGGTCATTTGTATTTTTAGAAAGTTTTTTTTTTTTTTTTTTAATGTTCTGGATATAAGTCCCCTATCAGATACAGTGAAACCTGTGGGAGCTGGAACTCGGCAGGACTGCCTTGTTTTTCCAGGTCTTGAAAGTTTTCCACCTTTGACAGCGTACAATCTTACCACTTTTCTCTCTCTCCTTTGAGTGGAAAAATTTGAGTTTTCCTTCTCAGACAGGTTTCTGCCTTACACAGGTTCCGGCTCTCACAGGTTTTAGTGTATATGATTTACAAATATTTCCTCCCCTTCCATGCATTGTCTTTTCATTTTCTTGATAATGTCCTCTGTTGAAGACTGTTCTTCCTCTATTGGATTGTCTTGGCACCCTTGCTGAAAACAAGATTCTAAAAAGATAAAACCTAGTTTAGGTAAGGGTGAGGGTAAGCCTTACCTACTGCAAGTGAGAGTACATAATACAGCCTTTGGAGGGTACGTTGGCCACGAATACACAAATTTGAAATGTACATATTCTGATTCATGAATTCTACTTCTAGGAATTTATTTCAAGGAGCTAATTGGTCAGATATGCAAAGATGTTATATATAGTGGAAAAACTCGAAGTAGCCTAAATGTCTATCAGTAGACCAGGTTAATAAATTATGCTACATCCATACAATGAAATATGATGCGGCTTTTAAAAATGATGAAGTAAATCTATATTTATTGACTTTGAGCAATCTTTATGACCACCGTTTATAATAGGATTGCATTTATATGAAATTAGATATCTTACATACACACCTACATTCATAGAGATAGCTGGGAAAATGTTCACAAAAATGTTAACAGTGGTTGCCTCTAGGTAATGGGATTTTGGCTGGCTTTTATTTTCTTCTTTATACTTTCCTGTGTTGCATGAATTTGCCACATTAGTATGTGTTATCTTCATCAGAAAAAGAAAGTTATTTTCATTTTGTAGAAGAATGCCCTTCAAGAATATAGATGGTAGAAGACTATTCAATGACATAGAAATATGTTCATAACATCTTGATAACCGAAAAAAAGGTTACAGTATCATTCCAGTTTTGTAAAATTTAAAAAAATTAATATATACAGTATTTCCTAGGTACTGATAGTTTTTTTTCTTTTTTCATTTCCTACTATTTCTGAAATAGGGATGTCTCATAATGAATGTGACTGTTCAATGGAGTGGATTTCCCTTTCTGCCTCCCCCAAAAGCTGTTATTAATGAGATAATGCTTCTGGCAATCTGAGACTTGAGAAACTGCTATTTGTGTCCAGAGAAAATCCTAGAGGAATAGACACCAAAATGTTCATATTGTTTAGCCCTGGGTGGGGATTTTTATTTTCTTTTTTGTTTAATTAGTTTCCAAGTTTTCTATAGTATATGCATAAAACAAACAAAAAAACACAAACCCATTGCCGTTGAGTCAATTCCGACTCATAGTAACCCTATAGGACAGAGTAGAACAGCCCCAACGGGTTTCCAAGGCTGTAATCTTTATGGAAGAAGAATGCTACATTTCTCTCCCATGAGTGACTGGTGGGTTTGAACCTCCAACCTTTTGGTTAGCAGCCGAGTGCTTAACAACTTTGCCACCAAGGCTCCTTGTATAAGGATACCAAAACCAACCAAACCCAGCGCCGGCAAGTCGATTCCGACTCATAGCAACCCTATAGGACAGAGTAGAACTGCCCCATAGAGTTTCCAAGGAGCGCCTGGTGGATTCAAACTGCCCACCCTTTGGTTAGCAGCCATAGCACTTAACCACTATGCCACCAGGGTTTCCCTTGTATAGACAGAGATACACAGAAAACAAACAGGAGCCTGGCTGCCCTGCTTTTCAAGGAATAAGTAGGATATGAGGGTACTGGGGACGTCTGGCAGCTTAAGGACCACTCACCCCACCTCAGTAGAGCCAGGGACCAGAGAAGGGAGGATTGACCTGGGTGTCCACCACAGACCCCTGGCTGGGCAGGGGCTGGTAAAGTGACCTCGAGAACAGATGGTGGCATTCACTCAGCAGGTGCCGGGGCTCTTGTCTCAGTCTTAGTTCTGAGAGGGCAAGGAAATCCCCGTGAGGCAGGAGAGGGTCCAGATGGTGGAATGCTGGGTAATTAAGGAAGAGAAGGATACCTGACACTGTTGGGTCACTCAGACATTTTCCAGTGTCGCTCAAGAGGTCGTTCCAAGTTCAAGAGAGACCAAGAACTGTGTGAAACAGAAAATGAGGCCACCCCTTTTGAGAGTCAAAAAATTTACACTGGTTTCTGATAAGCCCTTCTCCCCTCAGCCACAGGGGCAGGGTGGCTACAGGAGATGGAGGACATGGAGCAGAGGTGGAGGACTCTGGCTGCAGCAGAACTTAAATGGCCCCTGAGAAGGCCAGCTAGCTCTTGGGCTCTCCTTAGGTTGAAGGGGAGACTAAGGCCTGCAGTAACTGTGGTTGGGACGCAGAGGAGTGTGCCAGGCACTGTGCCAGGTAGAAGTTTCACCCACATGATTACGTCTAACCTTCACAACAGTCCTGAGATGATCAGACTGAGGCCCACAGAGGCCGTGTGGTTTGTCCAAAAGCACATAGCCAGTAAGTGATCGATTGGGAATCCCCCTCAGTAGACTCTTCCTCTAAAAAGGGAAAACCATTCAGTGAAGTTAAATTAACATAGATTTATCAGAGCAGCATGTGAAAAAAAACAAGTTTTAAAGAATATCTTGAATCTAATCTCCACATTTTTTTTGTTTAAACATGTATGGTTATAGACGGAAAAAAAGCCGTTAAGGACATATACCTGAAAGGTGTTTATATGTCTCAGTAGTAAGAATTTACATTTTTTAAATTTTCTGTGTTTTTCCCCTCACAATGAGCATGTAAATCTTTTTAAAGTAGGAAAAAGTTTTTTTTCAGAAGCAGTTGTGAGGCCTAGTGGATCAAAGTGATGAGAGTGAATTACAGTGATACCTTAATGACAGAGAAATCCAGGTTCTTACTAGCTATGTCTCAGCAAACCCACTTGGCTTCTCTGAGCCTGTTTCCTAAACAGTCAAATGTGGATTATAGTCCTGTCCCAGTGAGCTGTTGCCAGGATTAACTGAGATGCAATGTACATGAATGTCTCAAGCACAGTGCTTGGTTTAAGAATATTAATCAACATCAAACCTGACTCTGGGTAGTCAGAGCTCTCCCCTGCTGGCCCAGGAAGGCCTCACGCCTACAGCTGGTTTCAGAGAGCAGAAAGGGACCTGGGTCCCCTGGCGGAAGCACCTCCCTGAACCTGGAGCTGCCTACACACTTGCTCTCCTGCCACTCTCTCCATGCCGATTAGCTCGTTGTTACTTGCCATTGAGTTAATTCTGATTCTCGGTGACCTGATGTGTACAAAGTAGAACTGGTCCACAGGGTTTCCAAGGCTGTGACCTTTCAGAAGCAGATTGCCAGGTCTCTCTTCTGAGGCGCTTCTGGGTAAGTTTGAAACATCAACATTTTGGCTGGTAGTTTAGCACTTAATGGTTTGTGCCACCCAGGGATTCCAGGCCTCTGTTTTTACCATTTGGAAACGAACAGGATTCCATTCCTTAACGCATGTTCACCTCAACCACTTGGCTCTCTGTCTCAACAATCTCAGCTACCTAGATAATATTTTTGAATACATGTGACATTATTTTCAGTATAACATTTGCAGAGCACCTACTATGTTCTAAGCATGGCCCCAGGCTTCTACTGTCCATTCATCCCATGTTAGCACAGGCTCAGACTGCATGAGAAGTTAGACCTTTCAACATCTACTACTTGTTGCCTAGCTGATATGAGTACACACACCACATCATGGAAGCTCTGAGGGCAGATCTATTCTCACCAGTGTACACACGCCTGCACGAGAGAAGGGAAAGAATGAAGTACTCAGTATGTACAAATTTCCTCACCCTATGTTACGTATCAGCTTCACATACAGAAAATGTGCCCACTCTGCTGAAGTGATTTTAAAGGTAGTTAAACCAATGCCTTTAAGTTAGGCTGCTTTCCTTCATTTTCAGATGTATTAAAGTCTGTCCACAGCCACAAAGTTTGTGGAAGGCTGCAGTCATCTGTCAGTTTGACAAATAGCACAGCTGTTGCTGAGGGAGTGGAAACCCTGCTGGTGTAGTGGTTAAGTGCTACAGCTGCTAATCAAAAGATCAGCAGTTTGAATCCACCAGGCATTCCTTGGAAACCGTATGGAGCACTCTACTTTGTCCTATAGGGTTGCTATGAGTCGGAATTGACTTGACAGCAACCGGCTTGATTTTGGTTTGCTGAGGGAGTGGGGTGAGTAGCAGGTCCAGGGAGTTTCAAACTATCTCACAGTGTTCTCAGGCTTTTTACAGCTTATTGAAATATACACATACATTCTAACACAACTGTAAGACTCAAGGAGGGGCTAAAATCTGGCATTATTTAATATTTTTATTACTTACTGGGCAAATATTATTATTAATGAAGTAAAAAGAGACTTCCCTACAGTTCAGACTTTCTAACAAACGAAGCTGTTTTCACTTTTCCTTATTCTCTTCCAGCCCTTGTTCAAATTCATACCATGTGGACATGGTAACAATTGCAGATTAGATACCATTATATACTCTCTTTCTCAGGCACAGATGCATACACAGAATGACGGTAAGTACAACAATATTCAAAACTAGGGCACTGTGACAACAGCCCCTTCAGGCCTGTGGACTGACAGCCCAGTAGGAGATGTTGGCAGGGCAGGGAGACACACCCTGTTCTGCCTGTGTTATTTATGCCTCTGGCAGTGAAGCCCCTGACAAAGAAGCATGTCACTGGAACACATGCTCTTTGTTCACAGAGGTGCACGCCAGCACCGGCTGCCTAAGAAGGACAGTACCATGTCTGTAGTCTCTCCTCCTTTGACTCTTTGGCTCTCTTTTTATTTGCTGCACATTGTGGCTATGTTTATTAATTACTTTGTAGCTTAATCTTATAAAACACACATTCATCCTGTGAGCTATGTACCAAGGGGAAAACGTTCTTCATACTCTAGAGTGAATCATAAAGAGTGGACAGGGTCTTGAGATTTGGCCCCATGAGCCACCAGGTTACTAAGCTTTCCAGCACATGGCTTCCACCATTCAAGTCTTCTTCAACATCTCCTCTCTACCTGCAAGATGCAGCCTGCATGCTGTCTGGTATCAAAGGCCCTCTACAACTGTTCCCAACCTACCATATCAAAGCAGCCCCCCTATGCTGTGACTTCACTCCAACTAGACTGACAGTGTGGCAGAAAAGATGGCAGGCTCTGGAGTCAGAGCCATCTGGGTTGAAACTCTAGCCCTGTCTCTCATTTGCTGTGCAGCTTAAGGTTTCCAAGCCTCAGTTCTTCATCTGTAAAATGATTAAAATACAGTCTGCTTCACAGAGTTGTCTGCACATTACAAGAATACATCCCTCCAAAACAGGTACTCAATAATTGCTTTAGCTCATAGAGTTATTTGTCAGTTTTTCATAAAAGAATTCATTGCACGGCCCTATGGTTCACAACCTCATTATCTACAGACCTCTATGAGAGATCCTGAGGACCAACTCCCTCTCCATGTTCCCTGTCACAGACAGGCTAACATTTTAAAAACTATGACAGAATTCAGGAAACAACACAGTAGGTAGTTTTGACCTTTTCCAGTAATCCTTCTAAAACTTTCTTTTGCTTTGAAATTTTAATCGTTTACTGTGTTAAAAACTGACATATATATATGTAAAATTAAGTTTGGTCTGTTTGCCACTAAATTAACTTAGATAAAAAGAGTGATTTTTTTTTTCAACTTCTGGAAAACCCTAGGTTAACACACACAATTTTAAGTTTTTCTCTTAAAAATGGTTCTTTAGTGCCTCTTGTCTATACTAGAAGTAACAAGGTATCTTACGTGACACATTTACTTATTTTACACTGAGTATGTTACCCCTCGGTGGTCTGCAAACCATCCACACCCCGACCTGGTGCTCTAACCCCTAAGTCCCTGTGAGCCAGACCATTACAAAGGCTGCCTGCCAAGCTTCCCCGAAACTGAGACCATCAAGAATTTACACACCTAAGGGGTCCCCTAGAATAAATGACATATGTCTTCGGGAAAACTCTGAGGTGCCATTAAAAATGCTAATCACTCCCACCGCTAGCTTGTATTTAAATGTTACAAAACCGAGGGGATTCTCCCGAACCCGGGGACGCGAGGCTCCTCAAGGGCTCAGCCCAGCGGTCGGGGCCGCCGTGTCCCCAGCCGGCCGACTCCGCCCGGTGCCACGCGGAACAGCTCGGGCCAGCCGCGATTCCGCCTCGACGGGAGTCCTCAGCAGCACCTCCGACAGCACCCGCCAACGAGATAGCGGGGTTTGGACTGCTGGCCCCAGTCTGTCTCGGGGAGCGGAGGGGAACCCGAAAGCCCCTGTCCGGGCTGTCCACACCTCTCGCCTCAGCGGGCGTCGGGCTGGCTTGGGCGAGCCTCCGCGGACCATAAGGCCTCCACAGCCCCCGCCAGCACACGTCCAGGCGCTGGTCGGAGACCCGCCTCCCCAGCGCTGCGAGGTGCGGCCCGGGGGTCTCAGTCCCGCTGCGGGTGGGGAAGCCCCGAAGGCAGGTCTTACATCAGCCGCCCCACGTGCAAGCCGAGGGAGGGAGGGAGGGAGGAAATCGCTCCAGTCCCCCGGGCTGCGCCTTTTTCCCCAACCTCCGCCCCTCCCGCCGCGCGTCTCCCCGCCCCGTCCTTGGTGCAGCCGCGGCAGCCGAGCCGAGCGGCGCCACGCGGGGCCGAGAGGAGCCGAGCATCCGCCTGCGCCGCGTCGCCGGTTTAAGCGCAGTGCGGGGCCGCGGCCGGGGGCGGCGGTAGTGAGGCCAGCGCTGCGCTCCTGCCCCCTTTTCCCTCCATGGTTTCTCTCCGCTCCCGTGAGTAACTTGGCTCCGGGGGCTCCGCTCGCCCGCCCGCACGCCGCACGCCGCCCAGGACCGCGTCGCCGGCCTCTGCCGCCAGCAGACCCCTTCCGACGGCCTTCGTCGCGCAGGCCTGGACGCCTCTCCCCCCTCCGCCCCCGCCGCGGAAAGTTAAGTTTGAAGAGGGGGGCAGAGGGAAACATGGAGAGAAGGATCCACCTGGAGCTGAGGAACCGAACCCCTGCGGCTGTAAGCAGAGCCCCTTCGGGCGCCCTCTCCCCCGATGACTTGCATGTAATGGTGGCCACCTGCGGGGCTGGGGCCGTGGGTTCGCCAGCCCCGGCGCGGGGAAGGGCGCAGCTCGCGGGCTCGGGCGGGGAAGGCGGGCGGGCGGGCGGGCGCGAAGGGGGGAGCCAGCGCGCGGGTATTAACTCTTTGGCGCCCGCGGGCCCCCGCGGCCGCCTGGGGAAGGCTGTGGGGTTGGGGGAAGCAAACTTTGAGCTTCTCGCCCGCCGAGGTCCTTTGCCGGAGGGAGCGTGTGCGTGTGGCCGGCGGCGAGGGAGGGAGGCGGGGGTTGTGTAACGCTGGGAGCCATGTTTGCAGGCTCCCGGGATGCGCGACCGGGCCCGCCGAGGAGCCGCGCGGCCGGGCCGGGCCCTCTGCGGACCAGGCCGGCCTCCGCGCGCCCCGGGCGGCATGGGAAGGGGCGCGAACAGGGCGGGGGCTCCGCCGGCCGGGGCTCGCGGTTGGCGCGGGCCGGGCCAAGGGCAGGGGTAGCGGGATGAGGAGGGGGCTTTTTCCCTTCGAGGGAGGCGAGAAGCCCCCGCGGGCACCCGGGGGCATGGGCGGGCGCGGCCTGGCGCGAGGGTGCGGGGGAGGGGCGGGCCGGGGCGGCGGAGGTGGCGCAACCGCCGCCCCTTCCGGAGCCAAGTTTGAAAAAAGGACGCGATTCCCGCCATTTTTCAAGCCTAAAAATAAAACTTTCTTCCCCTTTTCTCTCTTTCGCTCCCCTTTCGTTCCCCGGACCTCGTCTACTCCCAGCCTCCCCGGGTGGCACCCGCTCGGCCCGGCCAGCCGTTTGGCAGCGGGGCGCGGTGGCTTCGCCCTCCCCCACGCCGCGGCGGAGCCTGGGGGCCCCTGCCCCGGGAGGCTGGCCCCTCGGTGTGGGCGGGCGGCGGTTTCTCGCGCCAGCCGGGGCGCGCCACAAGGAGACACAGCGCCATGTTGGCGGGCGCCCGTCTCCCTCCGCCGGGTGAGCCGGCCTGCGAGCCCGGCCCACCGGCCTTGCCCGCCAGCCTTCGGCGACGTCTGCCGGCCGCCGCTCCAGTCCCGGGCGGCGGTTTCTTCCCTGCCCGCGCCGCCCGGGCTTTGCTTGCGCTGACGGGAGCCGCACGCCGCGGCCGCCGCCGACTCATCGCCTGTGGGGCGAGCTGCCGTTCCCCCTCCCCCTTCTTAAAAGGGCAACGCCAGGCGGCCGCCTCTGCCCCCCGGCCTAGCGCGCCGGTGGTCCGGGCGGGCCTCAGCTAGGCTCGGGGGGCCGAGCTCCTCGGCTCGCACAGGTGCTCGAGTGCGGCCTGGCGTGACTGGCAGCGCGCCATTGGGCCTGTGGGCGCCTGCGGCCGACACTCGGCCAGTGCCCTGGCTGCATGTGCTCGGGGCAGGCCTTTAAGAATCGTCTCTTTCATCTCCACCCGGGCCCTCCCCCTGAATTAGCGCGGCTTCCCGCCGCCGCCCCGAGCGCCCGACAGGCGGGTGCGGGGCCTTGTTTCCAGGCCCCTGCCAGACCGCCTTCTCGGGTGAGTGGCTTTCCCTGGGCGAGGGGAAACCCCCAGAGGTCATCGCATCTCGCCCCAGTCGTTTCATGCAGTCCTGTAGCTGTGGTTAACAAGTTGCTAACTCAGGGCACTCGGTCAACCAGGGTTCACCTGGTGCGCACGAGGTTTTTTTATCCTTGCTACCTAGTTCTGAGGTCACCCCAAAGGAGGTTCGGGGCGGCCCCACTCCTTCCTGGAAGACGTGAGAGTGAGCGCGTCTCGATTGGCTTCCCGGGGTTTAAGTTTGAGCTTTGACCGGCGTTGGCACCTTCTGTCCCTCCGTCAGACATTTTGTGTTCACCATGTGCTTGGTATATCGAATGGTTAAGGATCTTCAGATGGTAGAACTTGAGAAGTGTTCTCACCTTGAGGGGTAATTTCAGACCTTTGCATTATTGCCGTGTAGTTGCAAATAGAATGTGAAATAATTAAATTTAGCCGAAATTCACTTAAGTATGCTGGAGCGCGTACACACGTGGTTTTGACCCACCCCCACCCCCGCTCTGGATTTAAACCGCCCTTTTTTCAGAGTGCTTTTAAATCTGGAATTTAGATTTTTTTAGTTTTGTGTTCAAAGTAAATTACTGTTAACATAGTGGAATAGTGTTGCTCTCTGGAAAGTACAGCTGGCCTGGTGTTCCAGTAGCTGGTATTTTTTAATACATAAAATATGTAACTAAAATATTACTTGAAAAAATATATGTGTGTGTAGGTGTTAATTTTTCAGTTAATGTACTGAGGCCTTACCCCTTTCCCAGAGAGGCCAAACCTCCGTGGCTATTTAAATTAATTAAAATTTAAAATTCTGTTTGTTAGACACACTAGGCACATTTCAAGTGTGTCAAAGCTACATGTAGCTAGTGGCTTCTGTATTGGACAGCACTGGCCTAGAGACTATGCTAGTTTATTAAATAAATATTTGAGTACAAACAGTATGCCAGGTCCTGGGAAAGCAGTGTGAGCATACAGCAGCCCCTCCTCTCCTGAAGCTTGAGAACCCCATGGGGTTGCTTGTGCTGCTCTGGTGCCTATTGCACAAAGGCAAGTAGGAGTGGCCTTGGAAAGTGTCATGGAGCCTAGCTAAGATTGTAGGGATTGAGGAAGGCTCTCTTAGGGGCTCTTGACAGGGAGACTGAGACCAATGGGAGTTAAGTGCTCAGTTGGAAAGAGGTAAGACTTGACCTAAAACTAAAGACTCTGTAGAAAAAATGCTGTAGGTTTTGAGGGAAAATTTAAAAGATAAGTTAAAAAGTATTTTGTACAAAGACATCACCCTTGAAGTAAATGAACAGCTCCAAGATGACTCCTTTAAAATCAAACTCAGCTAGTCACATGGGTCCTTATGTATATTGTGTGCGTGTGGGGGAGTGGTCTTCACAACCTGATGTTAAATTGTCATCTAGGTAAAGAATTTTCTTAACTTTCTGGTTATCAAGACCCCTTTCCATTTTTAAAGCCTATTGAGGACCCTAAAGAACTTTTCTTTTTGTGAGTAGTATGTATTGGTATTTACCGTATTTTAAATTAATTTTTGAAACACAAGAATGTACATGCACATTTTGTTAAGCCCTTGGAGTGATGACATCATGTAGCCTCTGGAAAGCTCCACTGTACATGTAAGTGAATGAGAGTGAAAAAGACAAAAATAATGATGTAACACTGAAAATAATTTTGACCTCATGGACTCCCATAAAGGGAATATCTGTTCCTGCAGGTACATGCTGAGAACCTCTAACCTTAGTAGATTCACTCCCATTGAAATTGTTAAAGTGTAGGTTTTCTGAATACTTAGACAACTGGCCTAAGTCAGGTTCGGTGGTAGAGAGCAGACTTGGCCTCTGGGATCCCACAGACTCTTGTCATTTGGGGAAATAGGAAGAACATTTTTTCCATTGAATATACTCTTATAATATGGGCAGGATGCCCTTAAATACATAACTGTGTCCCAAGGTTAACCTTAATGGTTTTAATGTTAGGTGAGATCAAAAGTGAGCGGTTGAAGACGACCCAGGTAACACTTGGGTTCTCTGGCCAGAGTATCTCTTATAAACATGAGGGTCAAGTTAATAGTTTCAGTTCACCTATCACTATACCCCTATTCCTTATAAGGAGTTTTTGAGTGTGGCGCAGGCAGTTACTAAGAGCTAGGCTCAAGTCCACCCTGAGGCGCCTCGGAAGAAAGGCTTGGGAACCTGCTTCCGAAAGATCAACTGTTGAAACGGTATGGAGAATACAGTTCTACTCTGACACACACGGGGTTGCCACGAGTTGGAATCAACTTGACGGCAACGGGTGTATTATAAACATACCAAAAAACAAACCAAACCCAGTGCCTTCAAGTTGATTCCGACTCACAGCGACCCTATAGGACAGGGTAGAACTGCCCCATAGAGTTTCCAAGGAGCGCTTGGCAGATTCGAACTGCTGACCCTTTGGTTAGCAGCCGTAGTGCTTAACCACTGTGCCACCAGGGTTTCCCACTTATAAACATAGATAAGGTTTATTTTCCCTACCAAATCCCAAAAAAAAAAAACAGTGCCGTCAAGCCGATTCGTTGCAACCCTGTAGGACAGTGTAGAACTGTAGGCTTCCAAGGCTGCCACATCTTTCCTCCAGAGCAGCTGGTGGGTTCAAACGGCTGACCTCTTGGTTACCAGCTGAGTCCTTAACCACTCTGCTACCAGAGCTCTGTATTTTCCCTATGAGGGGCTCTTTTCTGAAAAAGAAATATGTAATTCCGTGTTTTTCCAGATCTAAAGCAGCTCTATGAGAGATATGTTCTTATAATAAAGAAAATGGCCGAAGATGGCATTTTTTAAGTCATTAGTACAGTTTCAAAGCATTGTATAGGCGAGGATAGGAATTGCTTCATACTAAATGTTTGTATTGTCAGTTACTTCACTAAGATCAGATAATAGTGCTACAACATATTATGTACATCATAGAAATTGGTATTGTCAGTGGGGTGTGAGAAGAGACTGATTTGCAATAGTAAGATATAAAGTGAATTTAGTTATAGTTCCAGTTTGGAAAAGAATACTTTTTTTTTTTTTAATGTGAGGTTCTCGTCCTTCCATTGTACCAAACATACCCCTGTCTTTGTTATGAGCACCTCATTCAGTCATTCCTCTGGAGAGAGCTAGGCTTGATACTGACTTTTGAGTTTTGTTTTGTTTTTTCTTTAGAAAGCCAAGCAGTTCTTTCCTGTGGTTCACAGTCTGTGCCTCTGTGGAACACTGGTGTGTGCTGTATGCTGGACTGAGACATTTCATATTAGAAATCGAGTTTTTCCTTAATCTTTGCTTACTGAAGAAAATTTAGATTTTTTTCAACTTTTGATGTTTGTTGTCTCTGCTGTGGTGTAATTTTGAGCTCAATTGTGTATTATAATTGGTTATATAGAAGCAATTTATTATTTTTTTTCTGTAAGTAATAGCATCTTCACTGAAAAAAAAAAACTAGTAGATGTGGGTAAGCAAAAAGAAGAAAGTGAAAATCACACTCTTACCATTTTCTACCATCCAGACATTCTGGTGTATAGTCTTATCAGAAGGTTTCATTCTAATGAAAAGAATTGATAAAGTTATTTCTAAGTCTTTCATACTCCCTGCCCCTGTGGCGAAAACAACTGTTAAAATTGAGGAAGATCACCCAATGAGTTTGGTACGATCAGTCTTTTTTCAGAGTAGCCTTGGAGTTGGGAGAGGATGAGAGGAAAGCAATCACTTCCATGTTTTCTGTGGCTTCTAGCTCAAATGCCCAAAGTTGTCTCCTTGACCTAGAATTTTCTGAGTGACCATTCCTTAAAGAGGGCCTTATAGGTTTTTAGGAATTGGTTATTTGAAACTTGAAATGTGTTTTCCCATAGAAACAATGTTATGAATTGGCAACAATATAGTTCAAGTTTTTCAGTGAGAAAGTAGAAAGCAATAACATTCCTTGGAGACTATAGAAAACAAAAACTAGAGTTTAATAGAAAGTAGTGTGAATTTTCGTTTTTTCTTTTTGTTTACCTTAAATTCATGTTGGAGAAAAAGCACGTTCAATTTGGTGAATGAAGCAGGATGAGTAAACTTGGCCCCCAAATTAAACCATCTGTTCTAGAGTAGAAGTCCAGCTAATTGTGTATGGATCAGATAGCTTCCTAAGTTGTAGACACAAATACAAAAGTGCATGCCCAATCTTCCTTCCTTAGATACCAGCAGCTCTAGGAGAATTTTGGGCACAGGAAGAAACTAGGGACTTTTCTCCTTGATTAGGTTGGAAGTAGATGGGGAGATTGTGGAATTATATGGACCTGGCCTTACCTATTGCTCCAAACTCTGTGTTCCAGAGGGAGATGGCAGTCTGAATCTATTCATGCTCAGAAGGGGGGTGGGGCGCAGGAGGGAAGAGGTGCTCAGTTTCCTCATATACTCCTTCTCTGTTGCTGAAACAATGCCTGAGAGCAGAACACGTTTTCACCAAGGTCCTGTTCAGGACTCTGGAAAGGCTGGAAGGCTACTGACAGCAGGCTCTCCAGACCTGCCATCCTTGGCCAGAGCCCTAAATGAGACCCTCTCATGGTCTCTGCTTTATGCATAATTCCCACTCAGCTCTCTCTGTGTTTATTCCGGGTACTCATCCTCACACTGTGCCCTCAAGCTCTGTTCCAGGGGTGACATCTCTTTACATCCTCGGCCTTGCTGGAAAAGTCATGGTGCCTTCTCAGCCTAGCCATAGAACTCCTGCCCTACTTATTACAGTATATTTTGTTGCCTCCTACTCATGCAGAAAACTAAAACTATCTCTGATCTTTTGCTCTGCCACTTACAAACTCATTTACATCTGTACCTATCATAGCCTTCTTACCTTCTCCACAGGAGGAGCTATCCCACTGCCAACAAGAATAGAATATTTCATTTTTAATAGGCATTTTTTATTTCTTATGTCTTCTTTGTAGGATCCTCAGGGTTCCATCCTTGGTTCTCTTCTTGGGAAATTCATGCTTCCACAACTACCTCTGACTAAAAGACGCCCAGATACATAATAACTGTAACCCAGACCTTCCCTAAGCTCTGGCCCACATGTCCAGCTGCCTGTGGATTCTTCTACCTGGACGTCCCGTGGGAACCTTAAACTTGGTGTCCCTCGTATATTCACTGCATTCCCCCTCAAAGCTGCCTTTTCTTAGTCCTATCTAGGTAAATGGTTCCCAGGTTCTCCAAACCAGAACTTCAGCCTCTCCCCATCCTCTTCCATACCCAACAACTAAACCTGCACATTTGAACCAACGTAACCCTTTTTTTTGTTTTTGTTTTTCTCCCAGTTTCTTCTTGATTCCAGTTGCTACTGCTTGGTTCAGCAAACATGTTATAATCCACGTTTGAATGCTGTATGGTAGTTTTGGTAGTTTTTAATGATCTATCGCACTGGCTAAAGTGGAATTTTACCAGTTGAGAGAAATGTCTAAGAGGTGATTACTTAGTGAGCTGGGAGGCAGAAATGCCCTAAGAGGCAATATGGCCCTCTTAATTCCCCCTCACATAGTTTTTGGCATGTTGGTGTCATTTAGTATACCATATTTCCAAATTCCCTGTTAAATAGTTCCAGTAAATCCCCCAGGCCAAATAGGTGGGTGATCCCAGTAAGATTGGATTTTATGTGGAGATTGAAAGCATTGTTACTAGGGCCTTCTTTTCAGAACTCTCAGCACCTCCCTTCCAGATGCATGCTTGATTAATGCATGTAGATTTCACTGCTAGACTGCCTTTGTGGGACAGTTAAAACTTTAATTTGCATCACTGTAAGTAGGTCAAGGGAACCCTGTTGGCGTAGTGGTTAAGTGCTATGCCTGCTGACCAAAAGGTCGGCAGTTTGAATCCACCTGGCACTCCTTGGAAACTCCATGGGGCAGTTCTGCTTTGTCCTGTAGGGTCGCTATGAGTCGGAATCAACTTGAGGGCAATGGTTTTGGTTTTTGTTTTATAAGTAGGTCAAAGCATGTTAAAAAGTTTTAAGTCAGTCACAGAGCAAGAACTGCAGTAAGGGATTTCCATGGTAGATATGCACATAGTCTGCACAGTAAACTATTACAATGATCGGTGTTCAAAATCCACAGAATTCTTTTGACTCTTAGAAAAAAGATTCATATATGTACCTTGGATTGATTTGAATTTGAATTCTAACTTTCAAGACCCCCAGAGAAGATTTTATGGCCTGAGAAAAGGAAACTAATGCCCAGCAATCCTCTTCCCTGGGAACATCTTTCTAATATGTAACCCAAATTGATCTTGGTTTGGAATTAAAACCTCTTGCATCTTGCTTCCTTCCCAGTGTCAAGATAAACTTGGTAAAGATTAAAATCAGAGATGGGAAGTATGTTAGTGCAGAAACTTAGCCCAAATCTAGTCATCTTGATGGAAAAGTAAAGCTTTCTTCTTTTCCTATGGTCATCTCCTGGGCCTTAGGTGGATTAAAGGGGTATTTTCACTCTGCAAACTTATTTAGGTAAAGCCTGCCCTTGGGGAACAGACTTCGAAAAAGAAATCAAGGGGGATATGCTTTCTTCATTTATATCTGATAAGAATTCCTGTTTCTGTCTCCGAAAAGTAGTATGTCTTTATTTATGCCTAGTGACAGATAGACATATAGTAATGTTGCTTCTGAAGGCTTAGTTGTTGTTGTTTTCCATCTATTTATAACTGATTTGGGTCTAAGTAGAAGCTTAGAGTGTTTTGCTCTAGGTATTTATGGAGGGAGTTTTTGTTTTGTTGTTTGTTTCGTTCTTTTTTTTGAAAGCTTGTTCTTCTTATTTTTTTATTTTTCATTCATAGGTTCGAGAACTTGTCCTGGACAACTGCAAATCAAATGATGGAAAAATTGAGGGTTTAACAGCCGAATTTGTGAACTTAGAGTTCCTCAGTTTAATAAATGTAGGCTTGATTTCAGTTTCAAATCTCCCCAAACTACCGAAATTGAAAAAGGTAAGTGCTTTTTGTTTAATAGTAAAACAAAATATCCTAAGAAGGGAAAATGTATGATTCTACCTGTAAGGAAGCACTTAGTGTAGCAGGATGCACATGGCCTTTGGAACTGGGCAGATCTGGGGTTGAATTCCAGCTCTGTCATTTCCTTGATGGGTGATCTTCTGCAGGTTATTTAATCTCTCTAAGGCTCAGTTTCCTCACCTATAAATACTGGTGATACCACTTTACCATGCAGAATTGCTGTGATGTTTGGAAATAATGCATGTTGGTTGCTCAACAAAGAGTTATGAAGAATAAATTACTTAGGATAATTTATTATTTGTTAATTGTTACAAATGTATTGTTATAATGTTAACTAGGTTTTATTCTTAGTATGCCTTGGTTCAGGAACCATAGATGCTTCCCACTCTTCATGTTTTATGTCTGTTCATTAAGGGTGAGTTTAAGTAAAGATGCTTCAGATTCGTAGTCTAAAATAATTTAAACCCAACAATAAATCGGGATTTTATTTTGCTGAGTTGTTATAAAAAAAAAAATAATAATTCAAACCTGTCATGTAATTCTCGTGGAGTTTGAAATGTGCTATAGCTGACTGGAAGAATTCAGTGTATTTCCATATTCTAATTGATGACCTGTCATTACTGCTTTACTGGTCTACCCTCTTCTGAACATCCCTACACCTCCAAAAGAATAAAACACTTAAGAAAAATATTTTTCTTGTCTTTGTACATTTGTCTGTCACAGAGCCCCATAATACCAGAGCTAGAACTTACTGATTGATCTAGTCCAGCCCGTTGTTTTATGGACGCAGCAACAGACCCAGAAAGGCTTTTGCTTCTCCTAATCCAGCACCTTTTCCATTACATAGGAAAAGGTGTCTGATTACGTAAGGTTTTCAGAATTCTCCACTGTTTTCGATGTTTACTGTATTAGGGAACCTGAATAAACAAAGGCACATATAGAAAGAAATTTATTTCTATAATCAAATTTAGGCAAAGGACAAGGTACGCTATTTCTATAGCTTGCTTCAGTTCTGAGAGAGACTTGTTTTTTTGTTAAGTACATGAATTAAAAACTAAAATGCCCTTATTTGCCTTGTTTTTTTAGGCAATAAATGTTCAGGCAGTTCTCATGAGTTTCAGGTGATCCTGCAAATTTTCTCCTTTCTAAGTATCCACTTTAGAAGTTCAAATATATTCTTTTTTATATTTGCATGGGTTGTCAGTGACATTGGAAGCTCTGATTAGCTCACATAGATTTAAGGCAACAACTTTTCAGCATCTGTGCAAACTTGGTGATAGAAGTCCCTAGTTAAAGTATGCCTGTGTTTTTTGTTCTGTTTTCCTAGCATCCTGATATATTTTCCTAAATCACTGTGGTCTCTCTACTGTCAGACTTATTTAGAAAGTTAGCTCCAGTGACTTGTATACGTGGGCTTTATCAATTCCGTCTGATATTTTTAAACTTTAATCTCTTACCTTACGAGTCTAATGAGGTGGGACTGAAGAGATCTGTAAATCACACTTAAAGGCAGATGGAATGTTCTCACAGCTAATAGGGACTTAATTTTCTTCTTAACCTAGAGCACAGACTATTTTTAACTAGAAATGGGCTCTGGAAAAAAATGTGTATAAATGTCACTGGTTTCCTAAGTTTTCACATTACATTTCAAAATAAATATGCTAGAAAATCATTTAGTGGATTGCCTTGCTATTGCTTTCTCCCTAAGATATTCCTGTCAAAAGAATGTGGATAGAACGTGTAATATTCTAATCAACCAGGAGAAGTGGTCTCTGATTTGTAAGAACAAGGCTCTTACTCTAACCATCTCTCTGGTACTCTTAAAAACCGTGTGCATTTGTGGATGGTTTTTATTTTGATTTATCAAAATTTCTGTTACATCTAACATTTAAGTCTTTGTTGATTATAGACTTGTATTTTTAAATGTAGAACATGACTAGATATTTAATGGGAATGTCCCATTGGAAGGAAAAGTTTTACATTTTTCCCTCTGAGGTATTTAATGTTAACACTTGAGCAGTTAACTCAAACTTTTCAAAATTCTTTTGTTCAATATATACTTAAATTTTTTAAAGTCCCTCTATTCTGTATCATGTAGTGCATTTCATTGCACACCAAAGACTTCATCATGTGTGTTTTCATGCTGTTATAGGTCCATAGTGCAGTGGGGGAAGGCATGGATTGTTCTGAAGGCAGCCTCCCTGGCTTCCAGTCATAGGTCCACCACTGTAACAGCTGTAGGTAGCCTCTTTGTAGTTTATTTTCCTCATCTGTAAATGGAGGTAGTAATTCTGCTTACTGCTTAGCTTGTTGTGTAATCGGATGAATTAATCTATTTCTAGTACTTCCAGCAGTGCCTGGCAGCACTTGAGTACTGTGTTAGGGTTAGATACAGTTACTATTGTTGTTGGCACTTAAAATACAGAATTGAAACCAGCTGTGTGGCCCAAGTTTTCTCATCCGCAAAATGAAGGGCTTGAATTAGATGCTCTCCACAGTGCTTTCTGGGCTTCAATTTCTTTTAAAAATTCTAATATTCATTGCTGAAGGGTTCTAATATTCATTGCTGAAGGCTCATTCGTTCATTGGCATACCAGTTGCCTCTGCTACTGGATCTGCAGCTAAGAAATTAGAGTAGGTTCTTACAAAGACTAGTGCCAGGTTTACACAAGAAGTGGCCTCCAGGGAGCTGGTTTCATCAACCCTTGAGGCTGTTGCCCCACTCCTCCTGTGGTCACAGAGCTTCTTTAAGGGCTCATTTTTGGGGTCTTCCCCACTTCCATAGACTTCAGAGCAACGTTTCCCGGTGCTTTCCAGATGTAGAACCCCACAATGTGTCACAGTGCAAAACAGGTTAGGGGCATTGCAAGCTTTACTTGGCACACAGAATAAGCTGCTCAGAAGGCATGGACCATTTACCCTTTCTGGCAGGTATGGAGTATTACAACTTCTGAAAGAATTCTCATCTGCTTTGCCTCACTTTTAGGTTAGAAAATGTATTCACTGATGTTAGAGGGCAGTTCCAGAACAAACGTATTATTAGCAGCTGGTTATGAAAACATAGCTCTTCTCACCTTGTTCCTGTTCCCTCTTCCTCTCCCTCAGGGCTGCTGGGATTTGTAAACTTACTTGGATTTAGTCAATCAAAATGAGCACATGCCCTAATAGAAATAGGAATCATCTGATCATGTCGATCACTACCTGAGAACGGCATTTGCTATTTGTAACACCTTAATGATGTGTGTGTGTGTTGTGTGCATTTTCTCTTGCAGCTTGAGCTCAGTGACAATAGAATCTGTGGAGGCCTGGACATGTTAGCAGAAAAACTTCCAAATCTCACACATCTAAACTTAAGTGGAAATAAACTGAAAGATATCAGCACCTTGGAACCTTTGGTAAGTAATTAAAAATTTGGAAACCAGGACTTATTGGTCATTTTCATTTTCATATTTCTTTATAGTAGGGGAAATGGTTGGGAATAATAAGGGAGAAATATTATTTTTAAAAAATTTATTTGTATATGTACACACACACAGAGTCTGGTTTTAAAGACCAGGGCCTCTCTAGTTGAGTATATTTCTATAACTTTGCTCTCCCTGCCTAATGTTGTGGTGGCTTCCTTGAGTGGGGTTTTTTTTTTTTTTTTTTTCCTTGACTTTTCCAGTTCATACTTTGACTATTGCCTTAAGCATTTTTCTTAAATTTTCCCCAGACTGACCGAACTATTCTATACTTTTACTGTAAAAACCTTACATTGGGTATATATCTGAATTGTAGATCGAACGATTCAAGGACAGTGAGTTTTAGAACTTCTAATTCATAACCTTGTGCTCTACCTGGTCACTCTTTCCTAAAGTTTTGCATGGAAACCCCCAGGATCCTCCTCAGTCTTATAGATTCGGATAAACTATGGACTAAACTAAATTTTAAGTCTCATTTGGATTGTGGACTTACTGTGTGACCTTGGGCAAGTTGGCTTCTTTTCGCTGGGCCTCAGTTTCCTCATTTATGAAGGAGGAAGGATGCTCCATGCCTTCCTTATTTAGTGTAGGGTTTGGAGAATGAAATAAGGTGGTACACTTACTGTGGTTTGTAAGTTGGGAAGCTGTGCTAATGTGGGTCCAGCCCATGTAGAAGTTGAGTGGCCAGAAGAGAGCTTCCAGAGGCAGAACTGATGACCAAGGTTAATGCAGAATCTGGAGCAGTCTACAGGCTGTGCTGTTTGGCTGCCACCTGGAAATCTTAAGAATTCAAGATTGTTAGACGACTGATTTCCCTAAATAATGGCATTTTATAATTTGGCATTTTAATAAGGCTGATGGGAATTAAGCTTGTATGGCTTTTCTGTGCATTCTGTCTTTAGTGATTACATAAAATCAGTATTTTGGTTTGACTTAACTTGCAAACATTAATTAGGAGAGGATTATGCAGAAGATAAGAGCTGTCTTTCAGAATCCAGAAGAGCAGAACCCAAAAGGATAAAAAGGCGTCCTCCTTTGCTGTTTCTGTCTTTGCTGATGTCACAATATATTAAAATGTTTGGATCTCGGATCACTTTCACAGAAGGCTCTGTTGATACTTCAGGGGATGATAAAAGCTAAATGGTAGCTTCTAATAAAGAGGATTTTCTGGCAGAATTGTGGGGTCTTTTCCCTTCTAATCAATAATTGAGACTCTGCTCCTATGTAAATTTAATCGACTTTTACAGAGTTCCTTTATTTTCATGTTTTATTAAGTGGACTGTGTTTAGGTGCTCATATTTTTCAAAAATGTTGGGAGCCTATTTGTTCTTGTCCTCATTCCACAGTTTGCCTTTTTTTTTTTTTTTTTCGGTTATAGGTACATCCCAATACTCGGACTCCCTTGCTTTACTAATTACATTCTTTTCCTCTAAACCAACCCCCATTTCCAGTGTTTAAACAGACATTTGAGTTTTACTCTTCAAGGACACTAAAACTGGCCCATTGTATTCACATATAACTCGAAGAGATGAGAATCTCTCCTCACATTAGAGGTGAGGAAACTGAGCTTAGAGAGCTTAAATAATTACTCAAGGATCACAGGATAAATGGCAGCGTAGGAATTCAAATCCAAGTTCATGGTTCTTTCTACTGTCTTTGGGATCTGTTCTCTTTCTGTCAATTTACTTAATGCCCACATTGCCCTAAGCTGGTGATTCCAACAGGAGCACTGAGTTGAGTGTTGACCACTGTCCCAGCCTGTTAGGCTATGCTAGCTCTTTATTAATTATTGGCTAATGATAAGCCTGTCAGTTGTGGGTCACTGTGAGCATAGGGTTTTTCTAGAACAGGATTAGGCAGTATTTTCCGTCCTGGGTGACTGACTGTTGCTTGATTCTCATGGCAGCCTGAGACCTCTGTGATACTCCATTCAGAAGCCTTTGTCAGTGTCCTGGGACACAGAGGCAGAGCAGAAACAAATATTGTGTGGGAGTTGTTGGCTTGGGTGCTCCTGACCTAGCCAGTCATATGTGGGACCCTTTGGTGGCTGTGAAAGTCCCAGGCCCACGACACAGTGAAGAATAAGAAATAATCATCCTTGCATTTAACACTTGGAAGATCTGCTACGCATCAGACACTGTATGTTATCAGTAACTCCCAAAACGTTTCTACAAAGTGGATAGGAATAGCACGGTCCTCGTTTTGCAGATGCGGAAGCTGAGGCTTAGGGGAGGCTGATCCCTTGTCCAGAGTCACACACTGAGGTGTAGCCAGTGGCAGAGCCACAGTGCTGCACACCCAGGGCTGTCTGGAAAAAGCCTGTGCTCTCACCATTCTGTTGTACTTGCTGTTCCAGTTCCTGGGAGTGCTAGATTGGTCTCCTGAAGTTCTAACTTAGAATAAAATAAGACTGTAGGAGAAGGTGAAGGGGGGAAATGTTGGGTCCATTATGGCTTCTGAAAGTATTCTTAAGTGGGAGAAAACACCATCCTCATCCTCATTAACCGCCTACATTTTGAACACCGTCTACTTTGAGCCCAGTTCTTAAAGTCAATGCAATGATTGTGAATGCCTCTGCTTGCTACAGGGACATTAATCGAGAGACAAAGAAGCCACCAATTCAAACTTCCTTGGACACCTTTTTTAAGAGACCTGGGCCATCCAAACCATCCCCCAAAGCCCTTCTAAATTCTAAGAAGGCAAGCAAAATTATTGTTAATAAAATGTTTAATGTTTATTATGGCTAGCCTGTTAGTTTCAGGTCAAATTTCTGGTATGAAAGAGTTGTAATTTTTAAAAACAGTAATTACAGATTATAGTGGGATCCTCTGAATAATCTGTGTGTAGTGCATTTTGTGCCTGTTGGGCCTCTAAGCACAATTTTATTACTTTAAACAATTTTAGAGTATATTAGAGTTATTTGGGTTTTTTGTTTTTGTTTATTTCGTTTTGTTTTCTAGCATACTGTTTGGTATGTCCCAATTGTTTGACAATGGGTCGTTTGGCAGGAAGTAGCCAAAATCTCATAGATACATAGAGTTTCAGAAACAAGAGAACCTTGGATGCCCTGTCTACTGGAATAGTCGGTAAAACTGGAGAAAGTGCCTTTGGCGCTATTAGATGTTAGACATATATCAGAGGCTGTGTGCATTTTTGTGCATCCATTCCCAGGGAATAATTTTGACTAGGAAATGGTTCATTCCTCCTTTAAGTGAAGAATTTTTAGACTGAACCTCTTTGGGAAAGGTGCCTAAGTTTACTACTGGTTATACTTTAGCGGTCGGCCTTTATGAGGAGAAAGGAATTCCCAATATGCTAGCCAGTTGTCGGGGGTGGTTTTTCAGCATTTTTACCCTTTGGCAAGAAGTCATACCTGGCCTTATTCTGGAGCACGGGGCCTGCCCAGTAGGGAAGCTACTCTCGCTGTGATTAGAAGGCATGGGGACAGCTTTCTTGAGAACTCGGAACTGACTTAACATAAAGACACTGTCTGATCCACAAACTCTTGGATCATTGTACATTTGTGTTTTGAGGGGTACAGCATTTGCCTGTTGCTGTATCCCTGCATTATGTTCCCTGCCTGGCTCTGAGGGCTGCTCACGGAGAATAAACAAGTGTGGGAACCTCTCCTTGATGAGGAAGATGAAGATTCTTTAAGAGCAAGGGTCAGCAACCCTTTTCTGTAAAGGGCCAGAGAGTAGATACTTGAGGCTTTGCGGGTCATACAGCCCCTGTCACAGCTGCTCCACTTTGCTATTGTATCACAAAGGGAGCCATAGCTAATAAGTAAACAAACGGGCACCACTGTGTTCCAATAAAATTTATTTTACAAAAACAGGTGGCAGGCCAGAATTGGCCAGCAGACATGGTTTGCCAACCCCTAGTGTAGAGCACAGATTTTCAAATCAGGTCATAACTCCCCAGAATTATACAGGTACTTAAGTCTTGAAGGCAAGGTTTCATTTTGTCTGAATTTCTTCCCATGTCCTTATAAATTTTCAAATAGGTTTAGCAAAATCAGTTATTTTACATAGCTAATCTTTCCCCATAAAGCATCAAAATCTTTAGGTATCAAAAAAATTTACTTTTACATTCTTAAAAATTACCAAGCCTTTTCTTTTCAGAACTGTCGTTACAAGTTAATGTGTATGTGTGCCCTTTGGGCTTACTGCCCTATATTAAAAGGCACAGACTGTATAATACTTCGCATTTTATGTTTGCTTTTTATAGGTTTGCTCCCTCTACTCCTACCTATGAGGGTCTGCTGTCACTTTCTGGTGCCATCTCCTTACTTGCCTGTTGTAATAGTACCTCCACCCTTCGAATCTCCTAACTCGCCCTTAATCAAAATTCTTAATAGACCTAGGATTGAAATACTAGTACACTGAAATACTAACAAATGAGGATCTAGGTAAAATACATAGACATTTTGCTAGCCACTTTGGCTACTCAGAAAAATTTTCTTGGGCCATATTTTTAGATCTTAACTGTTTTAGATAGATGAAACTGGTTCTGACCAACTGAGGTATTGCAACAAAATTTCAAGGTATGGTAAAATAAGAGGAATTTTACAGAAAAGCCTGGTAAAGTATCAATCTTTGGTATTTTCCCCCAGGAAGAAAAGAACGTAATGTTTCTGTTTCTGAAGTTTAAGCTCCAGCTCCATTGAGTCCCTCTTCCTTTTCTTCAGCCTAGGTTGACTCCTGTCTGCCTGGAAAATATGCGCACCCCCACACAGTATGCGTTATGTTATATTCTGTCCTCTAGCGTTCCCGTCTTATATCTCCAGGTAGAATTGTAAGCATCTTGAGGTTGAGGACTGTGTAACAAACCTGGATTTTTCCACGTACTACTGCCCCAGAAGATGGAAGACCATGCTTGATACCCAGGAAGTTCTCATTGGCCATTGATTATTCAAATATTAAAACTTAGTTTTGAACCAAACATTAAGCTAGCAGTTTGATTTGTCTCATAGTCTAAAAAGATGTGGTTTTGATAAAAATTAATTTATCTTTAGACTACTGAAAAAAGGATATAGTACTCTGGGAGGATAGCTGTAAGAAGGGAGGGACTGGTTAAAATCTAGTGCTTAAAAGGGTTGCAGGGACTGGAAATTGTTTTCCTATGTACAAGGCTGAGTGGGTAGCAGCTAATTGAATATGAAGCCTAGAATTTTACCTCTCACAAGATGGGTTTTTCTTGCTTATGACTCTTTGGTTTAGGAGTTGTGTTTTTTTGATCCTTTACTTCAGAAAAAATTGGAATGTCTGAAAAGCCTGGATCTGTTTAACTGTGAGGTTACCAACTTGAATGATTACCGAGAGAGTGTCTTCAAGCTTCTGCCCCAGCTAACCTACCTGGATGGCTATGACCGAGAGGACCGGGAAGCCCCTGACTCAGATGCTGAGGTGGACGGTGTGGACGAAGAAGAGGAGGATGAAGGTGAGTGGGCTTAACATCCAGTGCGCCTGATTTCTGCCTTTTTAAAGGTCCTGATAAAGCCAGTGAATGTTATTGCTGTTGAGAAAAATAACTTAGATTCATGCTGTGTAGGCATTCCATTAAATTTGGAG
The DNA here is from genome assembly GCF_030014295.1 of Loxodonta africana. Taxonomy (NCBI): domain Eukaryota; kingdom Metazoa; phylum Chordata; class Mammalia; order Proboscidea; family Elephantidae; genus Loxodonta; species Loxodonta africana. The sequence continues at coordinate 78,677,612 of NC_087350.1, read as the reverse complement.
ATAAAACTTACGCTTAATTTTAGTAAGCTCCTGGGACATTGAAGCTTTACAATGATTCAAAATAAAAATGCCTTGTTAATTAAATAGTCTCTTGTATTTGGGACCTAGAGATCAGGGTTTCAGACTGGTTCATTCTGGTTCAACTCTGCAAAGAATTTGCTTTCTCCCTCCCAGATATAGTGAATTAGAATTAACACTTAAACAAGATCCCCCCAGGTGATTCTTATGTATCCGCATAAGGTGTACATAAGAATTTTCAAGAAGTGGGCAAGCTGGTTCGAAGTTCTGCTGGAGATCACAGGTCTCATTTCCTTTTCCTAGCTGTTCCCCCTTCTTAGTCACTGCCTGCTTATCCTTACAAATTCAGCTTTGTTACCACTTCTAGGAACACTCTCCTGGCACCCACAAGCTAGGTTGGGTTCCTGTGTGTAGAGGACTTCTTTTATAGCATTTGTCACCTAATCTGGTATCTTTTCTGCCGTGCTATGATTATCTTCTTCAGTAATTGCTGTCGTAAACAAGGGCGACATATGAGTTGCACAACAACCAAATTTGTGCCTGTGATACTTTGACCCTAGGTGCCCCACTCAAAGATGGCAACTGACTGCGATGCTTTGAATGTGTGTTGCTTTCCACAGTTCTGCCCAAAATCCAGTCTCCCGCATCCGGCTCCTGAAACTCTCAGGAGGAAAGACAGTGGCAGGACTTTGGAAGAGCAACATGATTGGCAGGACTGTGGAGAGCAACACATTCGAAAGCAGTGAGGTGTGCCACCATCTTTGAGCAGGGCACAGCTGTTTGTTTCCTATTTGGGTCATAATAACCACAGACACCAGATTTGGTGGCTATGCAGTGGGTTAGGCAGCCCTTGTTTACGTCGGCAATTACTGAACAATTTTGAACTGGTTCGAGGCCCTGTTTTAAAGTACTATGTGTTAGATTCCACCTTTTATTAATAAGGAAAATAATCTTCTGGTCACAACATGCAATTTTCAATATATGGTCAAGGTGCTTTACATTCCATTTATCTTTGAGGTCTTTAAGATTCTCACATTTAAGAGTCTTTTTATATTTTCTACCAAAAATGTCTCTCCTGCTTAGCTTGTTTTCTTGCATACTGTTTTCTCTGAGTCACTCTTGGGATAAAAGTTTTCTTAACCTCAGAGAGGCTTAGAGGAAGCAGAGTGATTGGTTTTCACATCAGTCAGCATGAAGAGAACTTGTTCTAGAATTCCTGGTGATGCTGAAGTTTGTGATATTGCTGTATTTGAGGTATAATTTTAAGTGATCTCTTTTCTTTAAAAATAAAAAGTACATCTTGGGTGGAATTAATGGTGTAGTACCCTGGAAGCATGTTTACTTCCCCTCCCCCCAAAACAGTGAAACAAGGCAACAAGAGATGGGATATATGGTGGTAAAATGGGCGGAGAGTAGGACATCTCACCTTGTTCCAAATGTTTACATCACTCACTTCCTTTGCCATAGGTTCTCAGTTATTCCTATAAACCATCTGTCCTTTTACATTTACCCTAACGGGTTGAAGGCCATGTGTAAAGACAGTTCTTTGGAGGGTGAAGGGCAGTGCTAGAGAGCAAAGATCAGTCAGGCATTTCCTATGTGCCAGGCACTATGGAAAATAGTGGTGGGGGAAAGAAAAGACATGGTTCCTGTCCTCTTGAGGCACACTGTCTGCTAGGAAGAGAAACGTTAAATAATCACAAATAATTACAAGTGAGCAGAGTGCTGTAGTGGAGACACACTAGATGCTGTGAGATCATATAACCTAGATAAGAGGTTTGGGAAGACTGCCTGAGGAAGTGATATTTAACAGACTCAAAGGTTGAGTCGGAGTTAGCCAAGCAGAGAAGAAAAGGCAGAGCACACAGAAGCTGGAGGCAGGAGAGAGCGCAGCAAGCTCTAGGACCCAGGAAAAGTAAGGTCTGCACAAGATGGAGTAGAGACACAGGTGAGGCGCAGGTGCCTCTCATTCTGCCTGTCCCCCGGGTCACAGAGTTGTAAATGGTTGTCCCCCGGGCTCCTGATTTGGGCAGCTGGCTCTGGTGGTACCATTACTCAAGAGGTGGAGCAGACATTTTTTTCCCCCTAGCTTTTTACTATGGAAAATTTCAGACAAAGATAGAAATAATAGAATGAACTTCCATGCTCCCATCACCCAGCTTAAAAAATATTGGTTCATAGCTGATCTTGTTGTATGCATATATACCCTTACATATTTCCTGTATTATTTTGAAGCAAATCCCAGATACTGTAATATTTCATCAGTAAGTATTGTAGTATGCGTCTTTAAAAGACCAGGATTCCTGGCCTCCTGATTTCATGGAACTTTGTTGGACAAAGTGGCTTAGCTGCAATGGCTTTATGGAAAGAGAATGAGTGCGGTTCATGATCTCCCCTGGCTTTAGCTTAGCCCAGTATTTGCCCTGTGGTCCAGCCCACAGCTCTCTTAACACCTTGGGAGATGTGTCCCATGCAACACCAAGAGTACTTATCGAATTCCTTTTTGGACTGTTTTCAGAAGGAGAAGATGAGGAGGACGAGGAGGATGAGGATGGTGAGGAGGATTTTGATGAAGAAGATGAGGAAGATGAAGACGAGGATGTAGAAGGGGAAGAAGATGAAGACGAAGTCAGTGGGGAGGTCAGTGCAACTCTTTTCTGCCCTGCTTCCTATTTGTAACTAAAACACAAGTGCAGATTTAAGGGCTTAAGAAGAAATATATTTGTGAAAGGATTACTCATGTGAGTCTGCTTTAATTTAGCTTCGTCCCCCCTTTTACTAAATACTAGGTGGGGTGCCTGCTGAGTGTTAACTAGACACAGTGCTTGGCCCTGCAAGTTAAGTTTTTGGCCCTTAAACTTTGGGAGGAAGCAGGAGTTGAGTATTCAGTAGGGCAAAAATACTGGCAATGTTACTTTGATAGTGTGTAAGTGTATTGATACGTTTACTGAGTTTGAACTTGTTCTCCCCATGTTTTGGTTGGTTTAGTAAATGCATGTACACCCATTCTGTGTACAAAGAATTGGGGATGAAAAGGTAAGTTAGAACATGGTCCTCCCCTGAAAGAACAGATAGTCTGATTAATGGGACACCTAGTAATACAATATTCTGGAGAAAGTGAGTGCTCTCGGCGGGTAGGAGAAAGGAGTGACTTACTTTTGACCGTCAAGGAGGTTTGCGAAATGAAGCAGAGAAAATTACGTATCAAAACACATGTTGTTTTGTAGTACAGAAGTAACAAAGCTGAGTGTTCGTATAATCTCATAGTGTATAATGACATTAAGTTCCTGAAAGAAGCTTTGTATAAGAACAGGAATACAGAAAGAAAGCTTTGTCCAAACCCCCTTTGAAACTCAAGATTTTAGGATCATTTTTTGAATTATCTATTACAAGTTTGTAAAAATGGCTTGAGGGCGGTATCTGACCTCTTAACTTCAGGAGCGGGGAGGAGAATCAAGATCATCAGCCCAAGGCTGATTCCTACGAGGCGTCGGTCAGACATGCCTCCTCTTCCTGCCATCTTTACCAGTTCTGACCCTGCCATCTTTACCAGTTCTGACACTAACCATCCCTCCCGCAGCACTCTCTGCTTCTCTGCCCGGTTCAATAATTCATTGCAATGGCCACACAGAACTCACAGGCAGTACTCAAACGATTATGGGGTTTATTAGGGTACAGTTAAAGCTCAGGAACACTCAGGATACAGTGCTTCCACCGGGACGGCCTCCTTTTAGCCGTGCTTGCAGGCACACCTCTCTCTGGCCCTAGGCCTCTGCCCTGCTCAGGCAAGTGTTACAAAGTTCTTTAGCCCTGCCATTAAGTCCCCCGAGGTACCCCAGGCAGTCAGTTTCTCAGTCTACGGGCCAGCAAGCCCACTGTGTGGTCTCCTGCCACTGTTTCTCCCTGTCTCAGTGTTACAGCTCACTCACTCACTCCCTCTCAGTCTGCTGGTTCCAGGAGCTTCTCAGCACAGGGCTTCCGGGTCCAAAGGATACACTCTCAGCTCCTGGCTATTCTGCCTGGTTGTGGGATCTTCTCTTTCCCATCTCCGGGATGGCTTATCTCAAATCCAGTGGAATGGAAAAACTGACCAGTTCCCTTGGCAGGCCACAATTACCCTATCTGTGTAGTCCTGCCCATTCACTTGAGTGGGAGTTAGAAAACGTTGGCAGGAAAGGCCACACAAGCAATCTATCGCATTGTGAGGTTGCGTGCTAATTAAATGTGTCCGGCAAATAGATTACTTACCTCTGAAAAGTGGGTTTTGAAAAACATTTTTTAATTAAGTTCGTTAAGGAAAATAGATCTCAGTCCATCACAGTAGCTAAAAATAATACAGTTCTCCTGAATGCAGATTACATTTATTTGTAAAGTACATTTTTCCTTGTACTTCTCGACTTGGGAGAATTAATCTGATGATGGGATGCTGTTTGCCATTTTTTAGGAAGAAGAATTTGGCCCTGATGGAGAAGTTGATGATGATGAAGAAGATGAGGATGAGGATGAAGATGAAGGTGGGTCTAATAGCATGCACTTGATTTTTCTCAGTTAAAAATTCAGTGAATGTGTCCGTTAATTCATAATTTGAACCCACAGAGAAGAAGATAAAAGGCCCTTGGCCCCAGTGGTCTTCACACTTGCATAGCCCTATCACTGCCTCCATGCTGGCGCAGCCCCTCCTGCTGCTTCCGGGATTAAGAGTGCCTATCTGAGAGTGGTAGGGTTCCTATGAGTCAGAATCAACTCGACGGCAGCGGGTTGTTTTGTTATCTGAGAGTGGTAGGCCCAGGCCTAAGCCCCACACCGTTTTGAAGTATGTTTCCCCAGTACCCAGTGCCGTCGAGTCGATTCCGACTCATAGCGACCCTATTGGACAGAGTAGAACTGCCCCATAGAGTTTCCAAGGAGCGCCTGGTGGATTCGAACTGCCAACCTTTTGGTTAGCAGCTGAAGTACGTTAGACCCCATCATTTAGGTGATAGTGTGGCATAAGATTTCTGTTCGGAATTTGTTCATAAAGAAGGTGTAATAACTGGGTCATAATTTTTACAGGTTATATAAATAGCACCTTTCTGACATTGTCAGTGTTACTCCTTTTCGCATCACAGCCAAGATTAGTGAAACATCTATTTATTTAATACATGTTGAAGATACAGACTTTCACACTTAAATAGGTTTCAGAGTACCAAGTGGTTTGCTGTGCTTTCTATTTGATCCGTACTTTTACTCAGCACTGCCAGGCACAGGATGTAGCAGTGATTAGGGACCTTGTTCCTGCCTTCAAGGAGCTTTTTGGAACATGATTTAACACAGATAAAGTTAATTCCATTGGAGTGGTCATGAATTTTTACTAATTTAAAAAAAAAAAGGACTGTGTAGATGTGTCTCTTTGATACATAGAGTATTCTAAAGAAATTTGCTACAGTTTGAGTCTTGACCATGTACAACACTAAGTGCTTAGTGTATGTTATTTAATCCTCAAAATAACCCTATAAAGTCAGTACTGTTGTCCCATTTTACAAATGAGGAGACAGACTTTCAGAGGCTAAGTGGCTTGCCCAAGGACACTTATAAGTGAGCATGGCTCAAAAACAGGCTAGCTGATTGTGAAGTCCTTACCCTGCATTTTAATAACGGCTCATATCTAATTGTATGGACCAACAAGTTTAATAAAAATGGGGAAGGAGCAATTTAAAATAGAGAAAACTGGATTAACTTTGCTGCGTGAGCTGAAGTGCTGCTATACATTTTGCCCTTGTTTCTGTGGGTATCCTTTGTACCTCTTTTTAATTAACACCTCTTACGCAGTAACCTGTTGATCTGAGGAAGTGTACATCTTTGTTATCTACCAGTCATCGTAAAAAATTCTTTGGAACCTTGTATGTTGTAGCCTCTAGTAACAATAACTGGCAGAATGCCATTTAAACTGTCTCAAAGTGAATTTTTGTTATTGTACAGAGGAAGAAGAAAGTGGGAAAGGTGAAAAGAGGAAGAGAGAAACAGATGATGAAGGAGAAGATGATTAAGACCCCAATTAACCTGCAAAAAAAACTGTTGAGTATTGGTTGGACTGCTCATGGATTTGGTAGCTGTTTAAAAAAAAAAAAAAGGTAGCTGTGATACAAACCCCAGGATACCCACCCACCCAAAGAGCCAAAGAATAGTTCCTGTGACATTCCGCCTTCTTCTATTTAGTCCCTCTTGGAAATCCGCCACCAAGCTTGGGGACTTCACCCCAACAAAATTGTAAGCGTTGTTAGGTTTTTGTGTAAGACTCTTGGCTGTAGCGTGGATAGCTGTGACGGGTGAGTCTGAACCATTCGTGGCTACCAGTTACACTGAGATTGTAACAGCATTTTTACTTTCTGTACAACAAGGAAGCTTTGTAAATAAAATCTTAACATTTTGGGTCTGTTTTTCATGCTTTTCTTTGCTTCCTTTTTTTTTTTAATGAGTTTTTTTTTTTTTTTTTTTTACATTAGGACATTTTATGTGATAACTGCCAAAAAAGTATTTTTAAGAATTTAAGTGAAATAAACACATTACTCTTTGGTAAAGCCTAGTTGTATGCTTACATTTTTAAATTAGACTCTAGTTGTAAGCTTATGGAAGAACACACTGAAGACCTGGTTTCCTTGGCCTTTTTATGTGGGTGCTGGTTGAGGGGAGATACGCAGGTGTGTAGGCACCTCGAGCTCTTAATCTAGTGCTCATTCTGGATGACGGGGGTAACGGACGCAGACTCTGAAATTGGTATTTGAAATCGGAATCCCTGGAAAGCTAATGGAATAATGTTAATTTCATATAATAGGTGACGTGAGGAAAAGGATAGTATAAAGGAAAGGCCTAACCCAGAATCTCAGGAGATCTGAATTCTGGTTCTGGCTCTGCCTCTGATAGTCTTTGTGACCTTGTGTTGACCTCTGGGTTGCCTCCCAGTCTGTAAAATTGAGGGGGTGTGACCAGAGGGCCTCTGAAGTCTCTTGCAGCACTGATGGTCTGTGACCCTTGCTGACAGAAAGGTCTGAGGGAAAAAATGGGCTTTGCACCAAGGCTGAAACATTTAGGGATTGACAGACAGGCGAACAGAGTATGGTTTGTTACCAAGATAGGCATGCTAAGGAGGAATGACATGTGAAAAGCCTTGCTCAGGAGCGGGTAGGCACTGCCTAAGGTCTGCTCAGCCTTTCCAGAGATGGAAATTTTCTCTATTCTTACAGAACTTAAAGGGATTTGGGGGAGGGGAAAGATATTCCACAGCCTGTGTATTTAATGGCTCAACCATTTAATGAAAATAGATGGGTGATTGCATTGTCAGTCTTACGTATTTTTGTTAGTTGAATTTTAGAAAATCTTAGTTTATATCTACTGGAACGAGTGGGATTTTTATGCATGTAAAAAACAAAGATTGGAATTCTGAATTCGTAACTAGGAAAAGTTACATAGTTTCAGTGGAGCCCCCCAAGCATATTATTTTAAAATTAAATTCTCCCACTGGCTTTAAAGTAGAATTTGCTTTTGCAAAGGAAATTCAAGAAAATCTAATTTGATTTCTCAGTAACTTTGGATGATTATTTTTCCTGCTTTTCCAAGTTACAGAACTTTCCTAGTACCTCCCAAACACCGAGGGTATGCCAAGCCCCTTGGCCAGGTAAAGGGAAAGGGAGACTGGAATATAGAGACACAGCAGCCCGTGGGTTGCTCACAATAGCTTGACAGGGAGAGGAGACGTAGTGTGAGAGTGATATTTGCTAAGAACTAGAACAAAGAGGGTCCAGATAAGCAGCAGGGTTGTCAGAGACTGGAGAGGTCGCATTCAGCGAGGACTGGGGAAATCTTCCTAGAAAGGAAGGAAGGTATTTAAACTGCATATGAGTAGGGTTTAGAAATAGGAATGGAGGGAGGATCATGGTAAGCAAAGGCAGAGGTAGGAAATTGCTCAGTCCCCTTTACATAGGAATAGACAAATTTGACTAGAAGATGAGAAACAGGAATGGAAGGTGAAACTGGAGAAGTAATTTGGGGTTTTATCCTAGAGGTCCTTAAAGGTCAGTCTTGTGAATTTACTTTGTAAAAATGTTAACTTGACCTACTTGTGGTCAGTGAGGATGTCTAGGGAATTACCAAGCCAAAATTTCATTTCTAACATTTTTCTTTTAAAATTGGGTTTTCCAGAAGCCTTTGGCATGATTCTGCTCCCTCTGGGAGAGCCTTGAGGCTCAGCCACCCTTGGCCAAAGAATGTTATAAAATTCTCAGATAAATAAGTTGTTTTTGGTGATGAGCTCACAGCAGACTATTTCTGAAGTTGTCTCCCATCTGAAAGAACTTCATTGGTTTGCTTCCAGCTTTTGCAGTGAATATTTGAGTCATGTCTGGGGTGGACAGGTGCTGTGAGGGACTAGATGACTAATCTTAACAGCCCTACAGGTTCAGTGGAGTGTCTTCCTCCGCGTACCTGCCCTCCAGCCAGAGCAGCTGCTCTGTTCTTGTGTGATAATGTTGAAGTATGTTTTTTTGGAAATTATGGTTCTGCTGCTTTAAAAATCAAAGGTTGGAACCACTGTTCATTATAGAGATGGGGAAACTGAGGCACAGGAGATGGTCAAGGACTGGCCCAAGGTTTCCCAGTGAAGTAGTGAAAAACCGAGCCTGGAAACCGAAGGGCCCTGTTGTCAAGTTTGCGCTCTTGCCTTTAGTTCATTACCTCTGCTACAGGAATCCCGGCCCTGAAGGCTTGACTGACAATTCTCATCTGAAAATGCAGACCAGCTTATATAAGATACTCCACACACACCCTCCCCTGCTCTGATCCCCACCCTCATCACTAACTAGTACACACACAAGGATAATTGCAGGAGAGTCACAATTGCAATTTTCCAGCAGAAGTAGTTTCCACATCTGGCGTTTCTATTGGGCCACAATTTTCTATGACCAGAGAAAGGCAAAACAACCAAAAGTGACCTTCACTTTTCTCCAGCCCTGTCACATTGTGCTGACATCAATTTTAACGAGGCTGATGATGTCGCTGTGTTCACGGTTTGAAAAGGGAGGCTAGAGTTACTGGCCATCTTAATCTTCAGCCGAACAGTCACTCTGCGGGAAAACCACCAAGACTGCGGCAAGTGTGGAAGCTCTTCCAAGAGCCAATTTGGTCAGCTTCATAATCTCCAACCAAGTGGGTATTTTATAACTTGGCCCAGAGGCGATGGAGAGGGCACACAGAGAAAAAGTCACCCCTTAGAGTTACCACGTGTCTGAGTAAGGGGATTTGACACCAGGTCTCTAGGGCTTGGTGTGTATGTGTGCATAATAGCATTGCCCTGGGGTATGGAGGTCTCAGACAATCCAGAGACCTGTGTTCTGGCCCCAGTCTGAACACTGGCTGGTGTTTGACCCTCCTGAGTCACTTCCTCTGTGTGAACTTCCAGTTCCTCAACGGGTAATATGGTGCCCAAGCTAAGTGAGCCTGCAGGTCCCTATACAATTCTGAATGTGGTACAATCCCAAGTTCTAACCAGTGATAGGGGTGCTCATGCTGTTCCCAGTGGGAAGCCCAGTTACTCCAGAGCCCTCAGGAGCAGCCAGTATGGGCTTGAACTGGTGGGAAAATGTCAGAGCTGTGCATTAGGCAGATGGAGTAGAGACAGGTAGATCAGCAGGAGACCAATGAGGAGGCTGCTGCAGTCATCCAGGCAAGGCAGGATGAGGCTGCATCCCCAGGACTGACAGGTGTCTTCCAAAAACACTAAAAAGCTAGCATTACACTCAAAAACATGCACAGGAGGTATGTCTGCCGCTAGGGGGCACTTGCACTGCCACCAGGTGGCTGGTGATTGAATGGAATTCTCTTGTAATCAACCACCAACACCACTGCACTCTTGCAAAATAAAAGAACCATAATCCCCATTTTACAGATGTAGAAACCGAAGGATTTAGAGTGAAGTGCCTCACCCACATTCGTAGCCAGTAAGTGGCCAGGCTGGGATACCACCCAGCTCTGCTGGAGTCCAAAGCTCTTTGGTATACGTTCCTCCTTAGTGCCCTATGGTGCCTGGCTCTGTTCTGATGAGAAAATTAGTGAATGTATTTTCTCCTCAGCCTAGGGGTTGAGTTGCACCCTGGCTAACAAGATGCCAATTACCCTGTTGGCTCTGTATAAGACTCAGGAGGCTCAGGACAGAACAGCTAGATTTTCTAAGTTGGACTATACAACACTTAGGAGTGCAGGCAAAACAGCACTCTATATTGACAACTAGCATTTTGGAGCCCTGGTGGCACAGTGGTTAAACATTCAGCTATTGAGCAAAAGGTCGGCAGTTTGAATCCACCAGTCGCTCCTTGGAAACCCTTTAGGGCAGTTCTACTCTGTCCTATAGGGTCTCTAAAAGTCAGAATCAATCCAATGGCAAGGGGGTTACCACTCTTAGTCATATCGATAATTTTACATTGTGGGAGGCAGCTCTGCCATATACCACATTTGTGAACTTGCAAATGACTCTTGACTTCTAGGAACTCAGTTTTTCTGTGAATTGGGAGTATCCTGACACTATGTGGTGAGCTAATGAGTGTGACAGTGCTGAACACACATGAGAGGTTACTGTTGAGAAAGGCTGGGGAACAGCTTATGACAGGCCTTTCTGTGACACACTACGCTGGCATACACTGAACCAGGGCCTGGACACGTAGAGAATCCCTAGAATAGCAGTTCTCCACAGCTGGCATTAGGCCGTCTGCACCTGGGAGCTGCAGCTGTGATGGGTGAGAAGCAGGCATCTGAGCAGGGTGCATGGTCTGGCACTGGGGGAGGCTGGTAGTGGGTGACAGAACCCTAGGGAGACTTGAGAAGTCATGAAGAACCTCAGTCAGCTCCTGGGAATGGGAATTTCTGTCAGGTCTCTCTGACTTTGTCCATTCCATTGCTGGGCTCACTGGGAAGGAACCATTCAGTCATTTTCTCAACATACTGAGCATCAACTATGTGCACCTGTTGCCATCGAGTCAATTCTGACTCATAGTGACCCTATAGGACAGAGTAGAACTGTCCTATATGGTTTCCAAGGAGTGGCTGGTGGATTTGAACTGCTGTGCAGCCAGGGCTCCACTATGTACAGCCCTGTGTTAAGTACTGCTTATTTACACCAGTAGAAGAGCTCAACTGTCAGCCGATGATGAGTCATATTTATATATGGCAATAGAAGGATGAACAATATAGAGATGGTCCCTACCCGCACAGAACTTACAAGCTAGCAAGACAACTATAGAAATAGGCAATTACAATGCAGTATGTAAGTTCTGGAACCCCGGTGGTGCAGTGGTTAAGAGTTCGGCTGCTAACCAAAAGGTCAACAGTTCGAATCTACCAGCTGCACCTCGGAAAACCTATGGGGCAGTTCTACTCTGTCCTAGAGGGCTGCTGAGTCGGAATCGACTGGATGGCAACTTTATTATTATTTTTTTTAATGTAAGTCCTGTGAAAGACATAGTACAAGGTGGTGTGAGAATGCAGAGGAGGGGTAGGACAGCAACAGATCCTCGAATGACATCTATAGCTGAGACCTGAGGGGTAAGCAGGAGAGAGCTAGGCAATGTGTGGAAAGAAGACAGTTTTAGGCAGAAGGAATGGTGTGCGCGAAGGGCCCCAAGGGCAAGAGAACTGAGAAATACTCACCTTGGGTGGAATGTAGAGTTTGAGCTGGGATTTCTAGCCTCCAGAACTGGGAAACCATAAATTTTGTTCTTCAAAGCCACCCAACTTGTGGTATTTTTTTGTTACAGCAGCGCCAGCAAACTAAGACACCTTCCCTTCCTCAATAATTCAGATCTAAAGCCATTAGGTGAGCAGAGCAAGGTAGGCTTCCCTGGAAGCCATGGGGCCTTAGGTGGGGTGTCAGACCCCAGTCAAGATGAGGAGGCTCCACACATGGGGATGGGCCAAGGTGAGGTATCCAAGGTGAGTGAGAAGAGAGTCCATGCCTGGGTCAGCTTGGCATGGGAAGTCATAGCCTGAGTGGGGAAAGAGAGTGTCCACATGGTAGGGAGGCCCAGCGTGGAGAGTCAGCCTGAGCAGGGTGAGAAGGGCATCCTCATAGAAGGGTGGCCTGGAAAGGGCCCAAGGGGGTGTCAGAGCCCTAGAAGGATGAGGAGGTCATCCGTGTAAACTGAAGTGGAAAAGGAGGAGAGAAGCCCAGTGAGGAATGTCAGAGTCCAAGCAAGGTATGGATTGTTCATGCTGGAGGGTGACAGAACATGGGATTTCAGAGCAGAGAGAGGAGAATGTGCAGGGAGGAGGACTGGTCAAATAAGTTAACATAAGGATATATAAAGATAATGACAGCCAGATTTCTATTGAAGAAGGAAGCTACAAATATGGAAAGAACTAGAATGAACCCTGTGATGATGGATTGGATAAATGGATGAGCTATACTTTTCAATACATACAGAGGGAAAAGTATAGAAATACAGATATAAAATCTGTCTATCTATGTATATTCATTATCATTGTCCACTGAGAGGACCTGGGAAAAGTGACAGCCCATTAGCAATAAGCACACTAGCACACAGACCTTTGCTTCTAAATACCATTTCCCACTGAAAGGAGTTAGGACTTCTTAGAAATAGCTGATTGCTGATTGTAGGACTGGTTCAGGGAAGATGAGCTTAGAACATCTTGTGCCAGAAAGCATAAAAAAGGCTCAAAGAATGATGGGCACATGTCAGAAGGACACAAGCCAATTTGAATGACTGCCACTACAGTGTTAAAACACATACTGAATAGGTTCTGGTTTTAGCAGTTTAGGAATCCCTGGGTGGTGCAAAAGGTTATTGTGCTCGGCTGCTAACCAAAATGGTGGAGGTTCAAGTCTACCCAGAGGTGCCTTGGAAGAAAATCTTCATTTTTTTTAATTTTATTTTGTTGTTGAGAATTTACCCAGCAAAACATACACCAATTCAACCATTTCTGTATGTACAATTCAGTGACATTAATTACATTTTTTCGAGTTGTACAACCATTCTCACCCACCTTTTCTGAGTTGTTCCTTCCCGTTAACATAAACTCACTGCCCCCTAAGTTCCTGTCTAACATTTCAAGTTGCTGTTGTCACTTTGATCCCATATAGTTCTTAAAAGAGCATAATGCTCAAGGCAGGCTAAGTAACAGCTTTATTGAGATACAATTCAAATACTATACAATTTACCCACTTAAAATGTATAACTTGACAGTTTTTAGTATATTCACGAAGTTGTGCAATCACCACAATTCTAGAACATTTCATCACCCTAAAAGAAAACCCTGTACTTATTAGCAAACACTCCCATTTCTTCTAACCCCACCCCCAGGCCTGAGCAACCACCAATCTACTTTCTGCGTCTATGGATATGCCTTTCTGGGCATTTCATATAAGTGGAATCACTCAGTATGTGGTCCTTTGTGATTGGCTTCTTTCACTTAGGGTATTTTTTTTAAGGTTCTCACCCATGTTGTAGCATGTATTAGCACTTCATTATTTTTATTGCCAAGTGACATTCCATTGTATGGACATACTACATTTTGTTTATCAATTCATTGGTCGATGGATATTTGGGTTGTTGCCCCTTTTATGAATAATTCTGCTGTTTAATGAATAATACTGTTACAAACATTGTTGTACAAGTTTTTGTGTGAGAATATGTTTTCATTTCTCTTGAGTATATACCTAGGAGTAGAACTGCTGGATCACATGGTAATTCTCTAACCTTTCTGAGGAACTGCCAAACTGCATCATCTTACATTCCTACCCAAAATGTATGAGAGTTCCAGTTTCTCTACATCCTCACCAACACTGTCTTTTTGATTCCAGTCATCCTGGTCAGTATGAATGGTATCTCATTGTGCTTTTGATTTGCATTCCTCTGATGACTAACGATGTTGAGCATCTTTTCATGTGGTTATTGGCCCGAATATTATATTTTAACACATTTCTAGATCAATCTGTTCTGCGTCTGGTTGGTGGCATCACGTGATTGAGGCCAGGCTGCCTCAGGGCATTCTGGTATACTGGGGCTGCTTCCAGAGATGGCCGGGGGCTGAGCAGGTAACCAGGAGAGCAGTTGGACCTGGCTGGAGATGAAGATTTGGGAGTCAATCCATGAGTACACAGCTCTTGAAGCCCTGCGAGTGGACGGGATTCTCAAGTAGAGTGATGGGAGAAGAATGAAAGTTGGATAAAGTGTTGGGTACTCTTCGAACTTAAGGGTGAGATGAGGAGGTGGAGACAAATCAAAGATCCACTGTCTAAGTGGGGTGTGAGGAGGGGCAGGACCAGCCAGAGTGGGGAACGGAGCCACTATGAGGCCTGAGAGGTTTCTGGGTGGCTCAAGCAGTTTGCAATTGGCTATTAACCTAATGGTTGGCAGTTCAAACCCAACCAGTGGTACTGCAGAAGAAGGGCCTGGCAATCTGCCTCCATAAAGATTACACCCAAGAAAACCCTGTGGGACAGTTCTACTGTGTAACACACAGGGTCACTGGGAGTCAGAATTGACTTGATGGCAATGAGTTTTGGTTTGAATGAGGCCTGAGATCAGGGAGTGTCCAGGCAGGCCTCAGGCAGTGAAAACAGGCTTGGGAGCGGGAGCCCAGGGGTGAGACCCCTCCCTCAGTGTCAGGGCAGGGCAAGAACCCTGGCAGGTCTGGACTGTTAAGAGGCCTTACACAGTTTCTTGTGCAATCCTCACTACTGCCCTCTGGTGGTCATCGTACCCCTTTTGCAGAGGAGGAAGTTGAGAAGTTCCTGAGCAGGAAGGGACAAGAGAGCTAGCAGTTGAACCCAGGCAGAGGTGTAACTAAGCTAAGGCAGGTAGGGAAGGTGCCCAGGGCTCCGCTTGAGGAGGAGCGCTAACGAACAGTTTCTGTTGGCCATCGGAGTTTCCATCGCCAGCTGTGAGAGTTCACATTCAGCAATTTAAAACTAATTGCCATAGGTGGTCTTTTCCTTAGATGGGCTCCTGAACTCATTCCAAAGGCTGTGTACTTTTTCAGCATCCTGTGGAGACTCAGCACAGGAAGAAATTATTATTATGTGGAAGGAAGTTAGGGTAGGAGTCTCAACTTAAACATTGACTCTTCAGACTTCCTGAACACCATCTAAAGAAGTTCCTCTTATTAATCTCTCACACTGCACTCAATTTGCTTCCTTCGTTTAACTAATTATTATAATTTATAATAATATATTTATGTGCAAATATAGTTTACTCTTTTATTGAAAACGACATGTATAGTAAACCACAGTTTACAGGAAAAGGACCATGACTATTTTGTTCACCGTTCTTCCCAGTACCTGGCATGGAATTTTTTTTTTTTTTATTAACTTTTATTGAGCTTCAAGTGAACGTTTACAAATCAAGTCAGACTGTCACATATAAGTTTATATACACCTTACTCTGTACTCCCATTTGCTCTCCCCCTAATGAGTCAGCCCTTCCAGTCTCTCCTTTCGTGACAATTTTGCCAGCTTCCAACTCTTTCTATCCTCCCATCCCCCCTCCAGACAGGAGATGCCAACACAGTCTCAAGTGTCCACCTGATATAATTAGCTCACTCTTCATCAGCATCTCTCTCCTACCCACTGTCCAGTCCCTTTCATGTCTGATGAGTTGTCTTCGGGAATGGTTCCTATCCTGGGCCAACAGAAGGTTTGGGGACCATGACCGCTGGGATTCCTCTAGTCTCAGTCAGACCATTAAGTATGGTGGCATGGAATTTTTTGTTGCATGTACAAGTGAGGTGGAATTTGGAAAAAGGAAATAAGGTGTGTGTCACAGGTCAAAATCCTTCAGTGTATGAGTTGACTTCCACCTTCCACATCTCGCCAGGGCATGATAGTAAGCTTATTTTTTCAGGAACAGTGTGAAAACTGTAAACATTACAGGGATGAGGACCAAGGGTGAGGAAGGAGGAAGTAGGTGTGGGTAAGGGTATGACCAGTCAGGGTGCCTATAAATGGAACAACTGAGAAACAGGTACAAATCAGATTCTTTGGCCACTTGACAACTGGGTTGGGGAGCTTGGGTGGCTCAACACTTCACTTCTTCCTTGGAGGAACTTGCCAGAATGCCGACTTCAGAGGCAAGTCATGGAAGTCAGTCATGTTCACCCAAGAGGCTGAATATGGCCTGGGTTAGAGAGAAGCCTTCAGGTTCCATGGAGGAGTAAACATATGAAGTCAGTTATGTGTGTCTCTTCACTGTCATTTTTCCTTTTCCACACTGCACAATCAGAAAATCTTTATTGGTATCCACTGGTTTTTCAAAAGTCCTCTGCTTGGTAGGAAAGAGCCCAGATTCTGTGCACAAGAAGCTCTTGGTCCTGTAGGAACAAGGCTTGAAGAAACATAAGGACCAAGGCCTGGCCTGTCTTGTTCACCATTGTATCCCTAGGGCTTTGTCCTGGGCTTAGCTTGGAGTAGGTGCTCCAGATGGTTCCTGATCCAAGGGAACTCCCAGTATACAGGGGGTGACAGACCAGAGAAAAAGGTGGTAAGTGGGCAAAGAAGAGGGTACTTTGGGAGCCCTGAGAAGTTTGTTGGGGAGATTACGGAAGGTTCTGAGAGGGAGTGACTTCTTTACTGAAGAACCCACAGGAGGCGGCCAGGTTAGGTTCAGTATGGTGGTAGCGGAGGAGTGGGAAGTATGCAGGCAGAGAAAACAGCCTGTGCCAAAGCCTGGAGGTGAGAGAACATGATCTTTTAGGGAAACTTAAAATAGTTCAGTGTGGTTGGAGCACAGAGTGGTGAAAAATTAGGCAGAAGTCAACTTCGGGAGGGGCTAAGGATAGTTGGAATGGCTACTGGGGCCTGAGACCTTAGGGTCTCTGGTCGGAGAAGCTGACCTCATCTCTACCTCCACCCCCATGGCCCAGCCCTCTGGGTACCCTAGTTTCTCCAAAACTAAGTTCTTTCTTGTCCTCTCTTGCCCGTACCAAAATAATTCCTCATTGGTTTTAATTTGTTTTTAAAGACATTCCCTCATGCCCTCAACCATTTCACAGATTGAACACTGATTCATTATCCAAACAGAAAAAGCAACAGAAAGTGCTGGAAACTGACTTTAAAAACAAGAACAGGAATGGGATAAAAATGGCACTTCTTTCTCCTTACTGTAGTCCATGGGTGGTGCAGACAGTTAACACATTTAACTGCTAACAGAAAGGCTAAAGGTTCAAGTCCACCCAGATGTGCCTTGAAAGAAAGGCCTGGCAATCTACCTCCAAAAAATCAGCCACTGAAAACCCTATGGGTGTGTAGGGACTGGGGTCTTAAAAGCTTGCAAGTGGCCACCTAAGATACAATAATTGGTCTTTTCCCGTCCGGAGCAAAGAAGAGTGAAGAAAACCAAAGACTCAAGGAAATAAGGGCTAATGAACCAAATGAACTATGGCCTCCACTAGCCTGAAACTGGAAGAATTAGATGATGCCTGGCTACCACTACAGACCGCTCTGACTGGGACCACAATAGTAGGTCATGGACAGAGTGGGAGAGAAATGCAGAACAAAATTCAAACTCATAGATAAGACCATTTTTATTGATCTGATAAGGAGCCCTGTTAATGCAGCAGTTAAGGCGCTCAGCTTTAACCACTAATCGAAAGTTCAGCAGTTCAAACTTACCAGCACTCCTCCACTGGAGGGAGATGTGGCAGTCAGCTTTGTAAAGTTTTACAGCCTTGGAAACCCTAGGGGGCAGTTCTACTCTGTCTTATAGGGTCGCTATGAGTTGGAATCCACTAGAAGGCAATTGCTTTGGTTTTCTTTTTGTTTAGCTGGTCTGATAAGACTAGTGGAACCCCCAAGTGTATGGCCCTTAGGTACTCTTCAAATTTGGAACTGAAATCACTCCCAGAAATTACATTATACAAGACCTAAAGGGAACATTTGCCCAAAAGCAAAGTTCAGAAGGGCAGCAGGGGGAAGAAAGCGGGGAGAATGGACATGGGGAGCCCAGAAAGAAAGAGGGGAGAGGGCTGACACATTCAGAGGTTTGCAACCAATGTCACAAAACAAGCTGTGTATAAACTGTTGAATGGGAAACTAATTTGCTCTATAAACTTTCACCTAAACAACAATAAAATGTTCAAAAAAAAAAAAAGAGAAAACCCTATGGAGCACAGTTCTCCTCTAACACACATGTGGTTGCAGAAGTCAGAATTGACAACTAGTTTGTTGTTGATGGTAAGATAAGGTACTATTTTAATGTACTGGAACTTTTTAATCACAAATAAAATGAATCAAACCTGCTTTCATAGGGTGATTATATTTACAGATGTGATTTCCTCATTTTTCCCTTTAAACTTAATATCCATTTATTCAAAGATTATGTAAACCATAATGGTTTTCTTTAGCCAAAAGTAACTGAGTTGCTGGTGTGTTGGATTTCATTTTCTCTGTAATCGGGAGTCTGTTGCTCAGCCTCACTGAGAATGTTAAAGGGAATTTCAATTAGAGAGACAAAGTGCGTGCTATCTAGGCTACCCTCACTCCACAGGTGAATTCAATCTCCCACTTTTCTTTGGTTACTTCCTTTTGGCCCCCAAAAAATGCACTTCTTCAAAATCCCTCAATTCTGGAGTCCCCCTCTAGCCTAGGGTCCATTTTCTACCTGCTTTTAACAACTGAGGTGTTTCCTCACCTCCCCTTTGCCACCAAAACTGCTGTCTCCAGTGGCATTCTGATCCCCAAGTCCACTGATCTCGTTCCTTATTCTCTTGAACTGTTCTGGGCTTTTGACCCTGGGGGTCTCCTCTCCTCATGACACATGCTCTTTCTCTGTAGTCTGCTTTTGGTCTCTATTCTCCATTCCTTCTCAGGTAGCTGCACAAGGCTCAGTCCTCCACGTTGCTCATCCCTCTGCATACTCTTCAGCAGTCTAGTCTATCCTGGTAATGGTTCCCAGGTATCTCCAGACGGCACCTCTGTCTTGAGCTTCGACAAACTGTCTTCCTGTCTGGTGGGCAGCTTCACCTGCATACTTATACCAACATGTCCAAAACCAACTCTTCTCACCTCACACCTCCTCTTCTCTTTATTGTTGTTACTTTGCTCATCAGTTCTGGTAAATTGGGTTGGAGATCAGTGTTATTTTTTCTTCAAACTGGCTCTAATTTCTCAATTTTGTCTGAAATCCAACCCAGTGTTTTTAGGAGCCCTGGCCTGGGAGGCAGTGGGGTTCTAGTTCTCACTTCCGCTCTGACTTCCTAAATGACTTCAGATAAGTCAGTGGAACTTCTTGAACCTGTTGCCTCATGCAATTGGATCGGGTACCACTTATTAAAAGCTTACCATAGAACTGGCATATGTTTTGTTGTGTGCATTTTCACCACGATCAAAAGAAGAAGAAAAAGAGAACAGTGACATCTTAAACAAACAACTTACTACAAGTCAGGTGCTGTAATCAGGGCTCTGAAGGAACCTGACGAGATAGAGATAGGTACTGTATTTTCTAGTTCCAGAGAAAAAGTAAAATAACGTTCAGAAAAACTAAGTAACGTATTCATGATCAAAGAGGTGATTAGTGGCAGAAACTCACCAACTCTGTAAATTTAACCCAAAAATCCCGGTTCTTTCCATTACACCGTAGGGTGCACTCTCTCCACGCCTTTATGAGCTGGAACTAGACTGAACCCTCGGAGGCAAGCATCTGCCTCTTTCCAGGAATGTTGGTTCATGAATTTCCGTAGGGACCCGACGAGGACTGCAGTTCACGTCTCCCGGCAAGGAGCCGCGCACTCTGCCTAGTAGAAGGACTGCCCCGCCAGGCCGCCATTCCCGCGGGCGGCCCCGCCCCCTCCCGTGATTGGCTGTCGGGAAGGAGGCGGGCCCCGGGGATTGGCTGCACGGCGGCCGCGGGCTGACGTGGCGGGGTCGGCGTGTGGGCCCAGCTGGGGTGTCGACCAAACGGACCCGAGGCGGCGGCGGCGGGTCAGAAGCGGGCCGTGCGGCGCCCGAGGGCGAGCCACCGCCATGCCGCTGGAGCTGGAGCTCTGTCCTGGGCGCTGGGTGGGCGGGCAGCACCCGTGCTTCATCATCGCAGAGATCGGCCAGAACCACCAGGGCGACCTGGACGTGGCCAAACGCATGATCCGCACGGCGAAGGTGAGGAGGGCGCTGGAGTAGAGGGGCGCCGGGCGGGGCGGGGCCGCCTTCCTCTCGCGCTCCCCCCCCGCACGGCTTCCGGCCAGTCGTTCAGCTCCCCCAGTGTCATTTTCTAAATCGATCGAATATCCCTTCTCTTCTTCATCGCTCTGCCGCCCTTCTGATTTGTCTACACTGCAGCAGTTGCCTTCTAACCCGACCTCCCTCGCCCCCTTTCTGTTGCCAGAATGATCTTTCAGGTCACACCCGTGTCTGACACCGTCAGTGGCTCTGCGCTGCCCGTGGGTAAAATCGAAACCCTTTAACATAGCCTCCAAGATCTTACTGATCAGGCCTGTCCTGCTTATTATATTTCACCTCTTGAAACCCTCCAGGGATATTCAGTTACTTTCAGTTCCTGAAAGTTGCTGTGGTCTCTCACCTGCCCTTTCCTGTGTTTGGAATAAGAAGCGGTTAAAAGCTGGGACTCTGGGTTCATTTATGAGCTATGTGAATGTGGGCTAGTTCTTTCACCTGTCTGAGCCTCAGTTTCCTCATTTGAAAATTGGGGTTGATAATAATAGTACTTATACACTTGTTATGAGGATCAAATAACTCACGTAGAGGTCTTAGCACAGTGCTTGGCACATACCCCGTTGCTGTCCAGTCGATTCTGACTCATGGTGACCCTACGTGTTACATAGGGTTTTGTTGGCTGTAATCTGTATAGAAGCAGAGCAGCAGGCCTTTCCTCCATATGCTTCTGGGTGGGTTTGAACCCTCAACCTTTAGGTTAGTAGTCACCCAGGGACCTTCTTGGCACATAAACAAAACCAAAAACCAAAACTATTGCCATCTAGGCGATACTGACTCATAGTGACACTATAGGACAGAGTAGAACTGCCCCATAGTGCTTCCAAGGAGTGGCTGGTGGATTTGAACTGCTGACCTTCAGGTTAGCAGCTGTAGCTCTTAACCACTGTACCACCAGGGCTCTACTTGGCACGTAGGACTCAATAAATGTTCACTATTAGTGATTTTTTTTTTTTTTTTTTTTTATTAGTGATACGAAGTTTATGAGTTTCCATGCTCCTTCTTCTCTTAGCAAATTTCTACTAATGTTCACAGTTACCTCTTGGAAGCTTTTCATCTCCCCCAGGTTGGGTTAGAGGCCCCTGCAATTGTTCCTGTCACCTTGCATTGCCATTACCTGTTTAAGCATCTTTTTCTGGTACGCTGTGAATCCTCTGCAGGGAGGGACTGTCATGTTCTCCATTGTGGCCCCAGCTCCCAGCATAAGGTCTGAGCTGTGATTCCTTGGTTTAGAAATAGCTCACTCCATCTTTTCCCCTTCCCTTCCCTTCCCCTTTGGCCTTCTTCTCCTCCCCCCGCTTCCACTCTTCCACCTTCCCCTTCGCTTTGTCAAGGCTCTTCAGGTGATTTTCTGTCAGATGAGTAGAGTTTATCCTACTCTTTAAAGGCCAACTGCTTTTATGGAAACCTAAACCATTGAATCATAAAAAAAAATACTTAAAACATAATAGTTGCTAGCATTTGCTGAGTGTTTTATCAGATGCTGGGCTAAGTGCTTTAAATGCACAATCTCATTTAATGCCTACAATAATCCATTGTGATAGATGCTGTTGATTTTATTTTACAAGCTCAGAGGAGGTAAGTAACTTTCGCAAAGGCACACAGTTAGTAAATAATAGGTTTAAAGCCTTTGTTCCTAGCCACACCTTTGTACTATAACATTGTTTTCTAGGGAGGAAATTCCTACCCTTAATTTAGGAAACAACCTGTTTTTCCAAGGTGTGACTTCTTTGAGTGCTGAAGTTGTAAAAAAAATACCTGGAGACATTGAAGCCCTGGAAACAAAGTTGTAGTTGGTCTCTTTCTTTTAATTATGCGGACTAGTTGGGCAGGGGGAGAAAAATGAAGAGGTTGAGACTCAACAGTGGACTAGTAGTCAAGATGTTGTTTGTTCATTGATGGAGTAGGAGTCAAGATATCATTTACTAGCTGAATATTCTTGGACAGATGACTTTTCCTCTGTAGCCTTCAGTCTCCCTTGCTTTACAATAGTGTGTTTTGGATTTTTTTTTGATATTGAGCAGTAGAATTTTTTGAAGCCTTTAAATTTTGGGATTTTTTTTGTCTTAGGTGCCATCTGTAGATGGAATTACATTTGCGAGCTTAGTTGCCCGGAGAGTGTTATATACAAGCTAGCTTGTTCATACAATTAATCTGTTTGCAGTGTTAAAAGTAGAATTTATTCAAATTGTAATTAGAGATTTACTAAAGAAGTAATACTTTTAACTTCCAAATTTTGATGCGAATGGAGCATCACACCTGTGCTCATCCCGGAGTCCTGTTGCTTGTTTTTTTGCTGGTAGAGAAGCAATAAAACCTTGACTAAAGAAACCATCATTATAGGCAAAAAGACCTAGGGTTGACCACAGCATTAAGCAGATAAAGCAATCACTCATTTTTGGAAAAGAAGTTGAGACAAAAAGAGGAGGAACCTGCCCTCCTTCGCATACAGCTGCTGTTAAGTGAACATAGTAGAACTTTATTTGAGCTCTTGTCATGAGCAGTTTCTGCCGTCTCACTTTTATCATCTTTCTGTCAGGGGTATCTCTGTCCAGATGGAGACAAGCTTTTAACTTCTTGTGGGTAAGTCCACTTCTTGAGATGGGAGTGAGAAGCAGATGGAGCCAGAAGCGCTACTCACAGGAGGCTTCCTCGTTAACTTGTTGGAGGCCTGGGCTTAGCAGGAGTGCAGGTTGTAGTCCTGGGCCAGGAGGTACATGTTCTGCGGCCTTAGGAAAAGGATCCGGCAGTTTCTGCCAGTGACTCACTGCGTGATTTTGGTCAGGCCACTCTGGGCCTTGGGATCTTCATCTAGACAATGAAAACCCTGTTGCCCGAGGCCACTCAGTTCCAATGTTCTTTGAACTCCTTTCCAGCGTCAAGTCCTGATAGTGTCATCTTGTGATTCTCCCAGAAGTGGGAGCAGCACTCTCAGTAGTGACAGTTCTGGAGCCAAGAGGTTTTCAACGGCATCAATACCTCTGTGTCTACAGAAATGGCACTGAGCTAAGACTTGAGAGAGTTTTATGTGATCTTTCTATCCATTAGTTCTTTGAAATAGTTTTGGGAGATTAGAGGCTGACTGGCAATAGATAGACACAGAATTATAGCTTTTATAGTCAGATGTTACATTCAGTAGTGATGACAAACCATAAAACCAGTTGTCATCAAGTCGGCCCTGACTCATGGCGACCCCATGTGTGTCAAAGTAGAACTGTGCTCCATGGGGTTTTCAATGCCTGATTTTTTGGAAGTAGGTCACCAGGCCTTTCTCCCAAGGTGCCTCTGGGTGACTTGAACCTCCAACCTTTCAGTTAGCAGCAGAATGTGTTCACCACTTGCACCACCCAGGAACTCCAGGGATCACCTAGGCTGGGGCATTTCCAAGTTTTGTTTGCGTTTTGCCCCAGAACCTATTCAAATAATGTCATGTAAAAAAGCACAAGGGCAAAACTGCTAAAAGCAGAGGTGCTGTTGTTGAAGTCAGAGCAGGGAACACAGGGCTCTGTCCCTTTATCTCCCTTGACCCTTAAGAGCTGCTCAGAGCAGTTTACAAGTCCTGAAGCTAGCATAAACTGCTATTTGTATAAATGGAGAAACTGAGTCCAGAGACAGGAAGTGACTTACCCAAGATGACGTGGTGAGTTAGCATCAGAATTAAAGCCAAAATCTGACTTTTCTTAGATTCTGGCCCAGGGCTTATTTTACTGAGCTATATAACTGAAAATTTTTCTTAGCTCTTTGATTCATTATTTTTCAGTATTACAACACAAAACAACACAAAGCAAAAAATACCTTTCTTTTTTTTTTTGCATTTTAAGAGGAAAAATAGAGGGGAACTCTGATCCCTAAACGATGTTATTTTTCCTTCCAAACTGTCTTGCTCCTCCTATTCCTTTTCTTTGCGGGGACTTTACATCTCACAGCAGATAATGGCCTGGTCACACTTGCCCCGACATTTCTGTTCTCTGTGAGAATCCAGGTCATTGAAAGGAGTCCCGATGTGTGTTTCAGGAGTGTGGAGCTGATTGTGCCAAGTTCCAGAAGAGTGAGCTGGAATACAAGTTTAATCGGAGAGCCTTGGAGAGGCCATATACTTCGAAGCATTCCTGGGGGAAAACCTACGGGGAACACAAACGTCACCTGGAATTCAGCCATGCCCAGTACAAGGAGCTGCAGAAATACGCCGAGGAGATTGGGATCTTCTTCACGGCCTCTGGCATGGACGAGGTGAGCCCTCTGCTGCTCTGTTGTTTACCACTTTAGCAGACCCAGGGGACAACAGGTGGTCTGGTGTCTTCGACTTAGAGCCAGCCCCAGGCCTTGCTCACCTTTCTGTGCCCAATTATATGGGAGGCCAAGGAGAGTTGAGGCTCAGTGAGAGCTGGTGAGAAGGGGACCTTAGTTTAAAAGACAGGTTGCACCTGCAGGAGTAGGCGACAGCCATGCTGGAGTTTCAGAGTCCCTCAGGCTTGTGGAAAACTGTAGCTGGGCTGGTTTTTCCCAGTGGAAAGCCATCTGGACTAGGAGTTGGGAAGCCAGAATTCTGCCAGCAGTTTGTCCCTGGCTAAGTAGACTTGGCTGACTTGGGTGGGGTGGCAGCGGTGTCATCCAGAAGGGAGTGGCACATGGGACAGTCATGAGGTGGTTTCTGGCTGGGCCATGTTGACATCCTAGAAGAGTCTAGCTGGTGCCAGCTCTTGGGTCCCATTTACTCTCTCACTTGCCTCCTTAAGATTCATCCACATGCTCTTTTTTCAAATATGAAAACTTTTTAATTGTAAAGATAATGTAACATTATTTTTAGAAAATAATTTAAGTTTAGAAAACAAGAAAAGGGAAAAAACAAATACTGACCCATAATCCCCACATAGCAGCTCTTTTTATATATTTCCTCTTGAGAAAACAAACAAACAAACAAAAACCCCGTTGCCGTCAAGTCGATTCTGACTCCTAGTGAGACTGTAGGACAGAGTAGAACTGCCCCATAGAGTTTCCAAGGAGCGCCTAGCACTGAACCCCTGTATGCATATTTTATTGCCTGGCTGTAATGTTTGCGATATTTTGTGTCATGCTTTTTGCAGTTAACACTGCACCCTGAGCTTTTACCCCCATAAGTGCTATGCTGCCAACCAAAAGGTTAACAGTTCAAATCCACCAGGTGCTCCTTGGAAACTCTATGGGGCAGTTCTACTCAGTCCTGTAGGGTCTCTATGAGTTGGAATTGACTCAATGGCAACGGGTTTGTTTTTTTTGTTTTTGTTTAACCATTACACTATTTTTGGTCATGAAGGTTACTTTCATCTTTTTTCTATGTTTTGGGTTTCTTAGGCTAGCTTTCCCAAAATGGATTATTCGATAAAACCAAAGAACATTGTTATGTCTCTTGGGAATACTTGGATTCTTTGGCCAACCAGATTATCTGAAGCAGACCCCAGTTCATTCTCTTGGCCCCAGACCCTTTGTGCCACTGTTCCAACCCCAGAATATCACTGCCCAGCTGTCAGTATGGCTGAAATAAAAAACGGTGATAATACCAAATGCTGGCATGGATGCAGAGAAAATGAGTCACTACCACACTTGTGTAGTGGGACTGTAGAATGGTACACCCACTCAGGAAAATAGTAGGATAGTTTCTTCCTTCCTTCTTTTCCCTTTCTTTTCCTTCCTTCTTTCCTTTCTAACAGCTTTCTGAGATATAATTCACATACCATACAACACACCTACTTAAAGTGTACTGGCAGTTTCTTATAAAGCTAGGCATGTGCTTGCTGTATGGCCCAGCAATTGCCATTTGGTAATTTCTCCCAAAAGAAATGAAAACTTACGTTTACAAAAAAACATGTATATGGATGTCCATAAAAGCTTTATTTGTAGTAACCCCAAACTGGGAACAACCCAGATGTTCTTCAGCAGGTAAACTGTTAAACTGATAAATCCATACCATGAAACTGAACAATTAAAAAGGAACAAACTATTGCTACATGCTTGGATAGGTCTCAAGGACATCATGCTTAGTGAAAAAAAGCCAGTCTCAGAAGGTTGCATACTGTATGATTCTGTTTGTATAACATTCTTGAAATGATAGGATTATAGAGATGGAGAAGAGCTTAGTGATTGTCAGGGGCTAGGGAGGGGAAAGGAGGGAGGTGGGTGTGGCTGTAAAGGGTAGCATGAGGGATCCTTGTGGTGATGGCACAGTTCTGTATCTTGACTGGGTGGTGGTTGCACGAGTCTGCACATACGTTAAACCTGCATAGAACTAAATATACACACACAAACGAGTACATGTAAAACTGGTGAAATCTGAATAAGATGAGTGGAGTGTAACAGTGTCATTCCCATTGTGATTATTGTACTATAGTTTTGCAAGATTTTACCATTGGGGGAAACTCGGTGAAGGGTACTTGGGATTTCTCTGTATTTTTTCTTATAACTGGATGTGAATCTACAATCATCTCAAAATAAAAAGTTTAAAAATTTTAAGAAAACAAGAAATTTCTCAGTTTTAATTTCTAAGTAAATATTAATAGCTATAAGCCACATAAACAAAAGCTCTTTAGAGTCATCGATAATTTATGAGCGTAAGGTGTCCTGAGACCAAAAGGTTTGATAATCCTTGCTGTACGGCGCACACCCTGCTATATGGCACACACCTCTGCTCTCTGGTGCATACCTCTGCTGTATGGTCCAGTGGTTAGTACACTCAGAGCCAGATTTTGAATTTGAGTAGACTCTGGTGTGACCATTTGGAGGTTATTTAACCTCTATGTATGTCAGTTATAAAATGGGACTAATATTAGAACACCCTCTCATTGGGTTGCTGTGAGCATTAAATGTGATCATTCACATAAAGCATAGCACATAGTGCTCAGCAAATGTACTGTTTTAGAAAGCGAGCCAGGCTGAGGGTCGGGACATCTGGGTTCTTGCCCTGGCTCTGCTGTTAACTCTCAGTGTGACCTTGGCGAGTCCTCTCCCTGCTCTGGGCCTCTGGTTCCTCTTTTGTGGAACAAGCTGCTGTCTGAGAGCTCTCCCAGGTCTGACTTTGGAGTTAGCCTAGAACCAGAGGCATCATCAAGGGACTTACACCTGGAACGAGGACCCCTTTTCTGGCCCAGGCCACGTGTTTCTAGGCACCTGAGCTCCCCAGATTTGGACTCTACAGGAGAATGGGCATCCTCCTTGCATCTGTGAGACTGCCTAGGGAGTCACTTCTTTGGGTTGTTCCTTCCCAGATGGTTTCAGGTTGAGAACTAGGAGCAGTTGGGAGATAAAGAGGAGGTATCTGGGTGTTTGGTAGATGGAGGCTGCCTCTATACCTGTATCCCTTTCTTGGTTTCTTTTCCCTCTAACTCCCCAGGAAGCCTGTTTGGTGATAAGAACATAAGCTTGAGCCCCACTGAGTTCAGTCCTGCTGCTGGCACTTACTTTGTGGGCTTGGGCTCTGCACGTAACCTTTTTGAGCCTCATTTGGCTCATCTGCAAAAATGGGGTAATAAAAGTGCCCACCCTATAGGGCTGTGGCGAGGATTAAAGGAGATAAGCTGTGGGGTGCAAGGAAGTATAAGGTCAGTATCCACCAAATGATGGCTATGGACATTACTTATAACCTTTTTCTGCTTCAAATCATTTGGGCAGGCAGGCTCCCCTGTCCTAGGGATGCCATTTGTTGCCAGCTCGTCTCCTGACTGATCTGGGGCATAGGCAGCGAGGGGAAGAAGTATTCTTTATATGGAAGCTAGTTGCTCCTCGAGTTGATTCTGGCTCATTGTGAGCCAACGTGTTTCACAGTAGAACTGTGCTCCATAGGGTTTTCAGTGCTGTGATCTTTTGGATGTAAATCGCCAGACCTTTCTTCCAAGGCACCTCTGGGTAGATTCAAACTGCAAACTTTTCAGTTAGTAGCCTTGTAGTTAACCATTCGCGCCACCCAGAGACTCTTGGAAAATGCTTTTTTTTTTTAATTGTGCTTTAGATGAAGCTTTACAGAACAAACTAGTTTCTCATTAACCCAACATGTCAACATTCTCCCTTCTCAACCTTAGGTTCCCTATTACCAGCTTTCCTGTCCTCTCCTGCCTTCTAGTCCTTTCCCCAGGGCTGGTACGCCTCTTTAGTCTTATTTTATTTTATGGGCCTGTCCAGTCTTGGGCTGAAGGCTGAACCTTAGGAGTGACTTCATTACTGACCTGATAGGGTATCCAGAGGCCATACTCTCAGGGTTTCTCCAGCTCTGTCCGGAACCCTCTATTGTGATCCCTGTCAGAGCAGTCAGTGGTGGTAGCCAGGCACCATCTAGTTGTACTGGGCTCAGTCTGGTGGAGACCGTGGTAATTGTAGTCCATTAGTCGTTTGGACTAATCTTCCCCCTTGTATCTTTAGTTTTCTTCATTCTTCCTTGCTCCCGAAGGGATGAGACCAGTGGAGTATCCTAGATGGCTGCTCACAGGCTTTTAAGACCCCAGATGCTACTCACCACAGTAGAATGTTGAACATTTTCTTCATAAACTGTGTTATACCAATTGAGCTAGATGTTCCCTGAGGCCACAGTCCCACAGCCCTCAGCCCAGCCATTCGGTCACTCAGGGAGTTTGAGTGTATCATCTATGGAGCTTCCATGACCTTGCCTTGTACAAGTTGTGCTTGCTTTCCCAGTATTGTGTACTGTCTTACCCTTCACCAAAGTTACCACTTATCTATTGTCTGTTTAGTGTTTTGGAAAATGCATTCTTAACTGTCCTTACAAAAAGAGTTAATTTACTTTGTCAGCCAGGTCCCTTTGCTGAACCAGCATTTCCTGTCTACCTGGCTGTTGGAGTGGGTTAGGTCTTTGTTCCGGGTGCAGGTGGCTCTGAGTGTTTACCAATCCAAACTTCCTTATAGACAGTAGACATTTATTGAGGGCCAGTTTTCTCCACTCTGTATGCTCTTCTAGGGTGTTCACCGTGTGCTGAGGAAAGATTAAGGTGTGACAGGATCTTATGAAGGCCAAGAAAACTCTGAGGCAGACACCTGGCTAAAAGCTGCACAGAAGCACAGAGAACTTAGCTGCAGTGAGTAGAATGCCTTTGGTCTAAATGAAGCATTCTGCTGAGAAAGCAAAGGAGGCTGTGACTGTAGAGGTGGCCTCTGAATGACATGCTTCCCTTAACACAAATGGCCCATCCAGGCGCCTGCCTCTGCAAAGCCCTTTCTTTCCTCTTCCCTTCCCCTGTTATCCTCACCAACAGGGCTCCTGACTCTCCACTCTGACAGGACCATGGCCTGAGGGCAGGCCAAGTCCTGTTTTGGTGCCATGCTTCCTCACTCATTATTTCCTCACTCCGGGCAGCTCTTCAGCATCCCCTCTCCTCCCCAACTCACCAGCAAAGTCTTCTTTGTCCTTTCTTACACAATCCAAAAACTGAGGGGAGAGGAAGTGGCTTTAGAAAAACCCAAACTCCACCCCTCTGTTTTCTGTTACCCTCAGACGGGCAGTTCCCAGATTCTCACAGGACACAATATGGAAAAGGTACACATTGTCCTCATCGATTAATTGATTTAGAATCAGTAAAGTTCCCCACGCCCTTAGTAAGTAAAAGTCTTGAGTCGAGTAAGTTTGGGGAAACACTGAGTTAAAGATGTTAAACAAATTTATTTACTGGTGCCCTCTAAGAGGGAGCTATAGCAATGCAGTGTTTCACCCAAATGAGTTTGTTGGTGGGACCCTTTTCTGTCTGTTTAACCCAGTTTGGTGCCCAAGGAGGGTCATACTTAGCTGAGTTCCTCTCAGACACTCCAGAAGGCTCCGTGCTGTGTGGTGGGAACAAGAGAGAAGTTGTGAAGTTGCCTTGCTGCATTGTACCCTCAGATGGAGAGGGAACTGGACAGCAGAGTGGGCAGGGCTAGGGGAAGCCAAGGAGTCCAATGGAGACAGTCTCCTAAGCTCTCACCCTACCTGAGAAGGCCCTGGGGGCACAGTGATACCACCTTGGGATTGAAGGATAGAATCTTCTGGATTACTGAAATTGACATCCTTTACAGATTAATCCAAAATGGCAGTTTTCTAAATGGCCAGTAGGTGGGGGTGGTTCCCCAGGAGAACTGCAAAATGGGGTGAGCGTTTCCTTTCCCATGCAGGAATTTGCCCTTTTTCTTCCCGCTTGAAAAGTACAGAATTCCACGCAGATTTTACAACCTCTATGGATAAGCATTTGTGAAATGCTTTTTCCTCATTTGGCCCCTCCTGGCCCCCTGCTCACTCTGCACCTCTCTTTATGAACTCATCCATCTGATCCTTGGGGGCGCTCATGGGCTGTCATCATGAGCCAGCTCATGGGCTGTCATTATGAGCCACTCTCCCACAAGTTGAACATATTCGTATAGGATTTTTTTCCTCTTTAAATAGAAAGCACTCTCTTCATCTTCCAGGTAGAGTGAGAAGGGTGGGAGAATTAGAATTTGTTCAGTGTTGTCAGTGGCCCTCAAGTCAATTCTTTTTTTTTTGAACATTTAGGGGAAAGTTTACACAGAAAATTAGTTTCCCGTTCAACGATTCATACACAGTTTGTTCCATCACTTTGGTTTCTGTCCCCGGAATGTGTCAGCACTCTCTCCAGTTCCACCCTGCCTTCCCCATTTCCATTCCTCCAGTTTCTCTGACCCTTCTTGCCTTCTCTTTATTTTTGGGCAGATGTTGCCCATTTGGTCTTGTATAGTTGCCCTCAAGTCAATTCTGACTTGGCGACCCCATGTGTTTCAGAGTAGAACTGCTCCATAGGGTTTTCAAGGCTGTGACCTTTTGGAAGCAGATCACCAGGCCTGTTTTGCAGGGCACTGCTGGGTGGGTTCAGACTGCCATCCTTTCAGCTGGTAGTCGAGTGCTTAACCATTCACACCACCCAGGGATTCCTGTTTTGTTAATATACTAAAAACCAATGTTTTTCAGTTCCATCTTAAGGCTGGTTAACAGTGTGAGAGACAAATAAGGAGGAGAGGATAAGATAGTAAGAAAAGCAGAAAACTATGGAAAGGAAAAGAGAAGAGGAAGAAATAAGCAGAGAGGAAGAGGTAAGAACTGCAGCGAAGGTTTAGCACAATTGGAGGTGAGTGGCACTCGGGCCACACCGGACAGGGTCTCTCGGACCGCGAGGTTGTGTGCTGCCTTAGAACTGTTCACTGGCTGGTCCAGGGCTTTCCAGCCACTCTGACCCTTCTGTTTTTTTTTTAGAGGATTTGCATATGAGGAAAGTTTTCTCCAAGTGCAGCCATAGTGATGGGAGCAGCTTCTGACCAGAGGGGAAGATAGACTGAAGCTCTGGCAGCCACTGGTTGAGTTAAAGAGCCTGGCGGCAGAGTGACCTTCTCATACTGGCCCTCACCGCCTCATGTCCTGTGATTTGTGTGCATGGTAACCTAGCTCCTTGCTACCCTGAGTCGGAGTCACTAACCAATAGTGTCGGCATCACCTGGGAGTTTATTAGAAACGCAGGCTCTCAGGCCTCCACCCTGAGAGAATTTGCATTTCATTTCCATGAGGGAGATTCTTGTGCACATATTAAAGTTGGAGAAGGACCGGCCTAGAGCATTGAGTCTTCCAAACGTATTTCTGAATCTGAGGCATTTCAGGCTAGAACTTAGATTTTTTGGAAACAATCAGGGACATTGATTCTTCCCCCGTCTTTCCATCTTTTATTTAAAAAAAAAGGAACTTTTTTGGATTCTTGTAACTTGACAGCTAGCCGAGATTTTAGTATTCTCAGCTGTGGTGCCCTGCTTCCTTCAGCACGTGTTTGCTGACGATTATGAATTCCCTAAGTCTTATTGGTGAATCCCAGAGAACGACATTTAAGTGTTCTTGATAGGTAACTCAAGCAACGATGTGTTGTGTCAAAAACAATGACTAGGTTCCATTTTCTGTGGACAGTGTGGTTTGAGGTCTGAGAGCCTGCCGACTATGGATCAGACTGTGTCACGGCTGGGCCGTAAAATGCCCCATTTTTTTCCACTTTTGGCAAGAATTGAAATGGCCTCTTTTCCTGGCTATTTGGCCCTGAGTAAAGGGTAAGGCCTCTGAGGGATGTTCACTTTCTCGTTGCCTGGTTTTCTGGACCAGGGTTAGGTCATAATGCTTTCATGTTTGTTCACTGGGCTTTGGGCCCCCGGGGGAAGGAAGGGTCTGGCCAGGCGTCTGGTAGCCTGCGCTGGTCAGCACTAAGTGTTTGTTGGACAAATGGATGGGTAGATGTGAAGGAAGGAAAGTTCTAATTTGAATGGAAATGACTGATAACAAATCTTTGCCTGCTTTCAAGTTGTTGAGACAGTCTCTCTGGACTGGGTAGGAGGAGGAGTTTTTTTATTTGCCTATTACTCCTCTTCTGTCAAGAGGACAGTGTCTGTGAACAACAGTGAAAAGGAGCTCCTTCTCGATCTTTGTAGATGGCAGTTGAGTTCCTGCATGAACTGAATGTTCCATTTTTCAAAGTTGGATCTGGAGACACTAACAATTTTCCTTACCTGGAAAAGACTGCCAAAAAAGGTGAGTGTTTCATTTTTGTCATAAAATCTGAGGGAGTCGGATTTTATTTTTACTTCTCTGGTGGCGACCGCCTTTGAGGTAGATCTCACAAAGACAGACTTTAAAACCCCATTGCCGTTGAGTAGATTCAGACTCATAGTGACCTTGTAGGACAGAGTAGAACTGCCCCTGTAGGGTTTCCAAGGAGTGGCTGGTGGTTCAAACTGCAGACCTTTTGGTTAGCAGCCAAACACTTAACCACTGGGCCACCAGGGCCAGAACCTCTTTTAAATCAACAAAATGCTTCCGCTTTTTTCAAGTGCCAACTTGAAAGGAACGAAACCAAGGAAAGGACAGTATCTTACAAAACTTCTTAAAGGGAGCTCTGACTTTGTGAAATATTCTGTATATGTAATACCCAATGTCTGGACAGGACATTACAGTTTGTAAAGTGGTTTTACAGCATGAATGATCTCATTTGATCCTCATAACAACTGTGGGACTGAAGCTGTTCAGGTCTTATTATTACTATGCTTTATACTTACTTCATAGAAGAGGCACCTGAGAGCCAGAGGACAGTGCTCTGCCCTGGGCAGCTACGAAGTGGCAGATCTGGGCCTCTCACTCACTCACACCCTTGAATCTGGGGTCAGCGGTCACCCTTCCATATTGTATAACCTCTAAATCAGATAAGATACTCATCTTTCTCTTAGGAGTCTGAAATTCCTCTGCCTCCGTAATTCAGTTCATATGGAGGGGAAACCCATCCAGCTCATCTCTGTTCCCCCATGGCGGCTGGCACAGCGTTCAAGAGATGCTTGTGGAGTTCCTTTGAACGATGAGACAAATAGTTGGGACATATTTCAGTAAGAGTCAAGCCCTTCAAATGAACGTGATGGTGTTGGTCTTGCGCTACTCAGGTCGGCCAATGGTGATCTCCAGTGGGATGCAGTCAATGGACACCATGAAGCAGGTCTACCAGATTGTGAAACCTATCAACCCCAACTTCTGCTTCCTCCAGTGCACCAGCGCGTACCC
This sequence comes from Loxodonta africana, assembly GCF_030014295.1. Classification (NCBI taxonomy): domain Eukaryota; kingdom Metazoa; phylum Chordata; class Mammalia; order Proboscidea; family Elephantidae; genus Loxodonta; species Loxodonta africana. The sequence goes on along the minus strand of NC_087350.1, from coordinate 78,643,857 downwards.
ACTCGAGCCTGAGGATGTCAATCTGCGGGTCATCTCGGTGAGCAGGTGTTGGGGGGGGTGAGGATTGTTATCTGACTGGGCGCAGCAAATCGACTTTTTCTTGGGCTATTTATTGTGAGGAAGACATAGCCGTTTTTAGAGGAAGACGTAGCCATTTTTAGAACCAAAATTCTAAACGACCATGACAGACTTCGTCAGTTGACCATGTTTTCTATGGCTGCTGTAATGGAATACCACAAACAGTGTGGCTTAAAAGAACAGAAATTTATTGTCTAACAGTTCTGGAGGCTAGGAGTCCAATGCAGGGTATCGGTCATGTAGATTCCTTCTGATGGCTCTGAGAGAGGAACTGTTCCATGCTTCTCTCCTCGCTCTGGTAGCTCCAGGTCCTTGGCTTATAGTTGCAGTATCACATGGCACCCTTCCTCTGTCCCCCTGTCTCTGTGTATCTTCTTTTTTATAGATACTGGTCATATAGGATTAGGACCCATCCGACTCCAGCAGGACCTCATGTTTACCTCACCGCTAAACATCTTCAAAGACTCTATTTCCCCACAGGGTCACCTTCACTGGTACAGGTGTTAGGACTTCCACATAACTTTTTAGGGGGGACACATTTCAATGTCTAACAACAGTCTTGCTATTTCAGAATCAAGTAAGAACTAACTGTGCAGTTAAGGAAGCAGGTACATTCTAAAGAGGGTGACTACAAATTGAATTATTTAAAGCCAATCTTAATTTCTCCCATAATGAAATTTAAGGTGGAGTCCTCGTAATTATCTTTCTGTGCATTTTCTTTACCATGTGTACTGGCCATTAGAGGTCTGTCTGCTGTGGTTTGCTGGCTCATATCCTTTCTTAGTGCTTGTTTGCCTTTTTTTCATATTGAGTTGTAGGAGACCTTCTTGGAGCTTCTAGCTTTGTCTGCTATATGTTATGTGCTGGTCCTGTTACTTTCTACCTGTAATTCTGAGCATCCCTGAGGCTCAGATTGGTTACAGTTACAGCCTTGAGGGAGCTTTCTCTCTCCCAGGATTTTCCCGTTTACTCCATCATTTTACAGATGGTGAAGGCCAGTCCCAACGGGGAAGAGACTTAACTTGCTCAAGATCCCTCAGCAAGTTAGCAAAGCTGGGACTAGAACCTGGGCTATGTCCTCCTAATCCTTTGTCTCTTATTGTCTTCTGGCCAACTCCATTATTTCTTCCCAGTGGTACCTCAAATGTAACTTAATTAGGAAAAAGATACATATTTATATATAAAACCAAAAAAACCCAAACCCATTGCCATCGAGTAGATTCTGACTCATGGCGACCCTATAGGACAGAGTAGAACTGCCCCATGGGGTTTCCAGGGCTGTAATCTTTATGGAAGCAGACTGCCACATCTTTCTCCCATGATGCAGTTGGTGGTTTTAAACTGCTGACCTTTTGGTCAGCAGCTGAACACTTAACTACTGTGCCATCAGAGCTCCTGTATATTTGTACATACGCACTTGTATGTATATATATGTAATTATCATGAAAAATAGTAACAGTAATGGAATTCTAAATTTTGAAAAAAAATACATGTATGTATACACACTTACAATGCTGTTATTTATAATAAATGAGTTTTCCTTTTATACTTCCTTCTCAGGAGCACAGTGTTTGACGTTCTGTTTTTTTTCCATGATAATGTATGTTTTTTTTTCATTTTTTTTTACACGTTGCTACACAGACTTCATATTTCACTGAAAAAAAAATTAACCTTTGTGGAAACAGACTTTGTTATCTTTTTACCTAAAATTTTTTGGTCCCTCCCAGTCCTGATATTCTTCTCTCTACTTCTATCTCATCTCTAAATCATGTTATTTTTTAATTTAAACATGTTATTTTTAAAACAATTCTGAAATATGTAACGTGTAAGTGAACATCCCATCACCCCACCCCTCAGAGGTGACCATAATTAATTTAGTATATGTGATGTCAGATTTTTTTTCCTTTTCAGTATCTCATAGTCCCCCTTTCCCTTCCCTCCCCATCTAAGGTGTAGTCATATCCTCTCTCTTGATGCCAGTACGTGGTGAGAGTTATTTTGCAAGCCCATTAGCCCAACCGTTAATGTTACTATAAAATTTTTGCAAGATAATTACATATATACATTTTTTTCCCTAATTAAGTATATTTTAGGTGCCACCGAGAGGAACTGATGGAGTTGGACTGCAGACAATGAGAGACAAAGGGCTAGGAGGACGTGGCCCAGGGTCTGGCCCCAGTGTGAATTCCCTGACCCAGCAACCTGCACTCTTGTCCGTCACACACCTTATGCCTGGTTTTCAAGGCCTTTGCCACCCAGCTGTCCTACTCTCTTATCAAACCCCGCCCAAATCTTTCTTCTGTACTCAAGCCTTCTGGCCACCCTCACTGACAAGACTCACTTGACATAGAATGTCTTTTGTTGCATTCAGTGAATTATGGATAACTGATTAACTATTTAGCATTTCCACCAAAGGGTTGTTTTGAGATTGGGCTCTGTGTATTATTGATGATAATATCTGTGCATATAGCACACTTCCTTTCAGCAACTCAGGCTAATTCAACTTGACAGATGCTTTTTGAATGAGTCTGGGCATGTGGATTTAGTTCTGTTATTCACAGTATAAAACATTCTTAAAGTGCATTCTTAATGATACAATAGCTTTTTTTTTTAACAGCATTTGCAGTGTGCTAAGTTTACTGGGAAGTGCTTTTCATGCATTTACAGCCACTAGACAGGCAGTATTACTACCCCAGGAAACAGAGCTCAGAGAGCATCAGTGTCTCACACATAGTTGCACAGCTAGTGAGCGGCTCACCTGGGACTCAAACCCAGATCTGCCTCACTCCGGAGCGTCTGCATGAAGCACCATGATAGTTGACCTTTTCCTTTTTTTTCTTTTTCTATTTTAAAGGAATATCAGAAGCTCTTTCCTGACATTCCCATAGGGTATTCAGGGCATGAAACAGGCATAGCGATATCTGTGGCTGCGGTGGCTCTGGGGGCCAAGGTGTTAGAACGTCACATAACTTTGGACAAGACTTGGAAGGGGAGTGATCACTCGGCCTCACTGGAGCCTGGAGAGCTGGCTGAGCTGGTGCAGTCTGTGCGCCTTGTGGAAAGGGCCCTGGGCTCCCCGACCAAGCAGCTGCTGTCCTGTGAGATGGCCTGCAACCAGAAGGTGGGTTCTGCCCGGCCCCACTGCTCTGAGAGGGGGCACAGTGGACTTACCTGAGAGGTAGGGGCAGCACCAACCCTACCTGAGCGCAGGCTGATGAGATGATAAAGGCATGTTGCTCCAGCCCCTCTGAGTTTCTTTGGGCTGGTATTAGCAGCAGGAGAAACTTTTTGCTTAAGGGGAATATTAGTACCTTCCCTGGCCCTTTAGGATGATGTTAGAATCTTCCAATAAGCTCTGAAGACTGTGGCCCCAGTACTCTTAGATTCCAGAAGATGTAAGTGTTGAAGGGGAGGTGGTGATATCCAGGGCTTTATGAGGCATTGGGGTGGGTTGAGTCTGGGGCCCTTTGGAGGAGGTAAGCCCTGAGAAACATTCAGACAGATGGGTTCCTTGAGGCACCGGGAGAAGGGCTTGTGATGCATCAGGCATTCCCTAAGTGGGGAGGCTCTGGGGTGGCTGGGAGCAGCAGGTCACCACAGTAGGTGGGTGGGTGATGACGCAAATGTTCTGAGTGGTAGTCTGGCCTGCGCAGCACTGACCTTCAGACAGCGCAGGTGATGAGCCTGGGGAACTCTGCCTGGCATGTCATCCACTTGGATGCCATGGCCTAACCTGTCTTGGCCTCTGAGTAATAGAGCCAGGCGTCCTGGAGCAGCCAGACATGCAGACACTCCTAATGTGCTGCATGTTCTCAGGTCGAGACAAAGATCAAACACCAGGTGTACGTGGGGAATACTGTCATCTTGTATTCCTAATGGTGCCCAACCTGCTTCCTCCCAAATTAAAAAACTCGTACATGCCAAGAAATTAAAACAATAGTGAAAAGAAACAAAGTGTAGAGGTAAGGGAGAGAGAATAGAACAAGAAACTGGGAATGAGAGTTACAGGGATTGGGTACTTCATTTGGTGCTGAGCCTCCTGGATCTCTGAGCAAAAAGTGAAATACAGCAGTATGCTTATGTAATCTGATAATCATCAGTTGACAGACATTTTTTCCTGGCACTAAATTCCAAGCAGAATTGATTCCTTAGGCCCTTCCACAGCATTTATGGAAAAGACATAGAAACTGTGGCCGTGAGCTTCAGGCGTCCTTCCACCTGCCTTTCCTGTCTGCACTGTCCTAGGAAGTTCCCTTTCCAAGCCTCTGAGGAACAGTCATATTCCACCATCTCTGAGTCCCCATATTCCTGTTTTACCAAACGAAGGGGCAGTAAGGTTTGTGTCCCTTGAGATCAGTGGACCAAGAGTCAGGAATCCTAGGTTCCTAGGTTCTCATCCTGGCTCTTTGCAGCCTTGGCCAAGTCATTTGCCCTCTATGGGCCTCAATTTGCTCATGTTTAAAATGTGATGTTGAACTAGATGACGAAATGACTGTTGATACAAAAATCATAGCTTTTTGTATCAACAGCATTCTGTATACCAGGTACATTATATATATTGCTGCTAATCTTCAGAGTTTTTTTTTTTTATTGTGCTTTAAGTGAAAGTTTACAAATCAGGTCAGTCTCTCATACAAAAGTTTACATACACCTTGCTGTACACTCCTAATTGCTCTCCCTCTGATGAGATAGCTCAGTACTTCCCTCCCCTCTCTCCTTGTATACATTTGGGTAGCTTCTGGACGCCTCTGCCCTTTCATCTCCCCTCCCAACAGGAGATGCCAACATAGTCTCATGTGTCGACTTGATCCAAGAAGCTTGTTTTAGAGTTCTTTGACAACATATACATTAAAAAAAAAATCAAAAATCCTTTGCCATCGATTCGATTCCAACTCATAGTGACCCTGTAGGCCAGAGTAGAATTGCCCCATAGGCACTATTATTTCCCGTTTAACAGAGAATCTAAAACCTAGTCTGAGCATACTGCTTATAACCAAGTGAACTGGGATTTGAACTTGGCTCTGTTGATAGTCTGAGCCCTTTATTGTAAAGGCCTCTCCTCAAGAGTCTGGATTCACCCTACACTGCTGAGTTCCCGTTATGGGATACTGTTCTAGGCACCATGGGGGATAACAGTGTCTCTGCTCTCAAGGTACCTTTTGAAGACTCATCAGGGAACTTTGGTATAAAGCAAATGTGTGATAGTTACTTCTATGATGCTGTTAATGAGTCTTAATTTTGTCTGCAGCTGGGTAAATCTGTGGTGGCCAAAGTGAAAATTCCAGAAGGCACTGTTATAACACTAGACATGCTCACTGTGAAGGTGGGTGAGCCAAAAGGCTATCCCCCTGAAGACATCTTTAATCTGGTGGGCAAGAAGGTCCTAGTCACTGTTGAAGAAGACGACACCATCATGGAAGAATCGGTAGAAAATCATGGCAAAAAAATCAAATTTTAAAATTAAAGTCCCATTCTCTGAACTCTGAATTGCCTTGCTGGTACTGTTGGGTGTGTGTGGGTGAGGTCGGGGCGGGGGGGAGGTAGTGATCTCCAGAGACCTGGCTTTCATCCATCACCCCAGTCCCCAGACAGCAGATATCTCTGGGCCAGGCCTGATGGACGGGTACAAAGAACAAATAGGCTGTCTCTTCAAGCTGGCTGACCCAGCAGGGGAGGCAGGCTCGAAAGCAAATAATTACTGTCCAGTTGCTACGTGTGTGCACAGAGGGGCAAGAGCTGGCTGTACGGATCCTCTCCTTTAAGCCTTCTCCTCACTCTCCCAAAAACCAAACCCAAATGACCTGAAGTCTCATCTCCATACAGTCCTCTGGCTGTCTCTCCTTTACTTCTCTACTGCCTTAGCCCTGTCTTGGGCTCTGTCTGTGTAGCAGCCACTCTGCATTAGAGAAGTGATTGGTCAATGGGTCTTGCAGGCAGAGAAATGCCAAAAGCCCTCCTATCTCTGTGAGCAAGAGGAAAGAAGGGCCATTCATGCCTTCTTCCAACAAATACTGAGGGCCTACTCTGTGCCAGGCACTGCTTTAGGCACTGAGGCCACAGCAGTGGAGCCCCAAATCCCTGTCTTCATGGAGCTTCCATTCAGGTGGGGACAGGTGCACAAGAAACCAAGAGCACAGTAAGTGAGGGAACCACACAGGATGTTAGAAGGTGATGTATGCTTGGGGACCAAAGAGAGCAGCAGAAGGTGGATGGGGAGTGCAGGCTTGGAGGTTGCCCATGGTGGGAATGCTGAAATCAGCCCTTCCATTATCTACACAATTTTATGGCACACATTTTCAAAGTTACAAACCCAGCTAACAAGGATGCTTGTTTTACTTCCTTGAACAAGCATGAACCTTTTATGGAGACTCAGTGTCATACTCACCTTTGATCTTTTGAACCAATACTGAGATTAATACTTCTTTTCAAATGTATGCTCAAATCTCTGTTCGTATTTATTTGGCCTTGTTTACTATAATTCATCTTGTTTCAAAGTATATATTTGAGTCTCTTTTCAAATGCATATGATTAGCATTTGTGCATTTAAGGCCAAGTTTATAACCTTTGGCTCATTTGAGCCTAACAGCATTGGTAGGTAGAGTCATTACCACCATTTTACGGGTAATGCTCTGAGAAGTAGAGTGACTAGCCTGAAGTCACTCAATTGCTTGTGGCTGGCATAGGCTTTAGCACAGAGTAGACATTTGATAGTGGATCATTTTTGTCCTTTAAAGCCCAGCTCTGTTTCTGCTACATGAATTCCAAACTCTCAAAGCAAGTCTCCCTCTGGGTGAAAGGCAATCCCAAGATAGCATCAAGTCCCACAGAGTAACCAGGCAAGAGATGAGCATCACAGGCAATAAGGGCTCAATGACAGAGGGGCTGCAGCAACCACGCACTGGCCAGCAACCCACTGCAGTCATTCTGAAAAGTGAGGCCTTGTGGGCAGCAGTACAAACCTATTGCTGATGGCATCTAAGACCCCCAACTCCATCGCTAGCTGTGTGACCTTGGGCAAGTTATTCAACCTGTCTCCATTTTGACGTGTAGAATTAGGAGAATGACTTTTACCTCCTAGGGTTGATTTGAGGATCAAAAGGGTTGTAAAGCATTAAAACAGTGTCTTAGTTATCTAATGTTGCTGTAACAGAAATACAAGTGGATGACTTTAATAAAGATAAATTTATTTTCTCACAGTCTAGGATGCTAGAAGTCTGAATTCAGGGTGCCAGCTCCAGGGGAAGGCTTTCTCTCTCTGTAGGCTCTGGAAGAAGGTCCTTGTCATCAATCTTCCTTGGCAGAGAAGCTTCTCAGCACAGGGGGTGGTATGAGGTCCCCGTGTCTCTCTGCTTGCTTCACTCTTTTACATCTCAAGGGACTGATCTGAGACATAACCTAATCTTGTAAATTAAGTCCTACCTCCTTAACAGAATTGCCTCTAACCTCACCTCATTAACATCACAGAGATAGGATTTACAACACATAGGAAAATCACATCAGATGACAAAATGATGGAAAATCACACGATACTGGCAATCATGGAGTAGCGAAGTTGACACACATTTTTTTTGTGGTGGGGAGGAGAGAACACAATTCAATCCGTAACAGTCTCCAGCACTAGAGTCACTGCTGTTTTTACTTGGCCCCTATGGCTGTGGGTCAAGGAACAAGTTTTGGTCCTCAGGGATAGACAGAGATGTGGGGTCAAGTGTACCCACCTTCCCTACATCTGCAATGTCCTCTGCCCGTCAGAATTAGGCTCTGGGCCATTCCCAGTAGAATTAATTTCCCTTTTTTGGGGGATTCCTGCAGTACAATGCTTAGACATCTATCCAGCTAGTTTTAAAGGTACTTTGGAGGTTTCTTCTACCTTGTATTCTACTTATATTAGGTTGACTCACATGAAAGTGCCACTCTTAGGTCAAAACGATTGGAAATTGGCAGATTCACATGGCAAGCCTCGTTAATGCACTGAGGCTACGAGCGGGCTTTGGCTTGGCATCTTCCTCACCCTATCACTGCCCTCCCCACCAAGAAGATGCTTTAACACAGTATTGCTTCAAGCCACATCCAGGGAATTTGACAAAATCAGGATGCTGAACCTTAAGAACTGAGGCACAAACCCTGGAAAGAGGCCTACTTCCCACCCCCCCGCCGCCCCCACTACAGGAGCTGGCTCCCTATGGGGACCTGCTGGTGTGGCCTTCTCTATTTCTGTCACTCCGTCTGGAAAACTGGGCTGTCTGGATTTCCTTGGCAACACCTGGATTTGAGGGATTTGAGGAGCATGGGGATGTCTGGGGTTGCCCACACCCCACTCATGGCTTTACTATTTGTCCCAAGACAGCTGGGAAGACTACCTGTGGTTGCTTAGCTTCAGTCACCTGCTGATTTCTTCCCAACATCCCCTGAGAAATGAATAAGCAGTAAAATCCCCCAGGCTGAAAGCGGGTCCAGAGGGGTTGGGCCAGAGGGCAGATAAGACACTTTTCTGGAGGGTAGGGGACAGGAAACAAGAGGTGGCTCCAGGCCTGGCCCAGATGTCACTGTGAGGGATTATTAGCAATTCTCTTTCAGGACCCCAAATGCGCAATGAGGTCAGGCTGGGTGATCTAAAGGCCCTCCCAGCTCACTTGTTCTGTGAGTCAATGACAGCCAGCTGCTAGTCATTTACTCACCACCTGAACGTTCAGGGTGGGGAGTATGTACGGCATAGCTGCCCTCAGAAAGTGTCCCATATGATTGGAAAGATAGGTCCCAGATTTGTGGCTCTAAGAGAAAGAGATTCATGTGGCTTGGGGAGAATTCCAGGAACAGGTAAGCCTGGGGAAGACTGAGGCAGGCAGAGGGAAGAAGAAAGGGCTTCCCTGTATAAATGTGTATGTGATGGCCTGGGGGAGGATAACAGCAAAGTCAAAGGTGCCAAGGTGGGACTTCATGACACAGAGTTCTGATCAGAAGGTCCCTGAGAAGAGCAATAAGAACCTGATGAGGGTGAATAGTTTGGGGGCAGACTAGAAAAGCCTTGAATGCTAGAGTCAAGTGCTTGTTTTTCCCCTTGTCTTTGGGGAGCTCCTAGATGGCTCTAAGAGTTAAGTGAGATTTTAGGCAGATAACTATGGCTCTAAGGGGGAGGGTGAGGATGGAAGAGGATTCAGACCAGCAGGTGGTAAGAGACTCTCCAGCTGCTCCGAAGGGAAGTGACATGGACAAACTGAAGTAGAGAGAAGGCCGATCCAAGAGACAGTTAAGGGACAGAAGAGTCAGAGTTGAGTGACTCTGGCTCTCCATTAAAATATTTCTTGTGCACCTACTATGTGCCAGGCATCGTTCTAGGTGCTGCATGGAGGTTCGGAAGCTGAGGATAATGTACTCTGACGAAGTCATGATGCTTGCAGCTCAGTGTGGACAGTCACCTTCAGGAACCTCAACTAGAAGCACTGTAGTTGAAGCGCTCTGGCGGGATGGCCGACGAGAGAGCCGCAGCTTATGCTTCTTTAGGGCAAATCGGAAACGAAGCTAGGAGAGAACTGCTCAAAGCACCGGGCTTCACTGGCCGGGGAGGCGGATGAGCACGGTGTCACAGGAGGCAGTGGCCTAGTCCCGTCTAGGTGGGGTGACACCAGAGGCTGTCGCAACGGTCGCACGTTGAGCGGCCATTCGGTCGCGAAGCGGCCATTCGGGTCGCGGCCCCTAAGGCAGCCGGGGGATGCTGATGGCGCCTTCCCAGAGCCGCAGGGCCGGGTAGAGCGGCTCCAGGAAGGTGCCGCGGAAGGTGTGCAGGTGGCTCATACCGCCCGTCACGTCGTAGAAGGCCAGGACGCCGGCCTCGTAATCCAGGAAGACGCCGAGCCGGTCGGGGTCGTCGCGGGGCCGCAGGCGGCTGCGCTGTCCGTCGTGGAAGGCCCAGTACTCCAGGTCGTAGCGCTTCAGGCACCAGGACTGGCGGTTGCAGCCCAGGCGGGCGGCATCTGAGGACCCGCAGCGCCGCATGGAGGCGTAGGCCGCGCCCACCCACCAGCCGGCGCCAGCCTCCTGCACGTCCACCTCCCAGTAGTGGCGGCCGGCGGCAAAGCCGTCGCGGCCCAGCACCTGCCACAGCGCGTCGAAACGCAGCGCGGACGCCGGCCCCAGGCGGCCCCACAGTCCGCAACGAACCGTCAAACGGTCGGCGGAGAGACGCAGCCGCGCGTGCATCGTGTCCGGCTCCAACGTCGGGGTCCGCGCATCTGCAGAGGGGCGGGGACACGGGCCACGCCCAGGGGCGGGGCTATACCAAGCCCCACCCCCGGGGAACCGTCCTGCTGTAATCCAGTAACCGCCCCCGCTCCCTGCACATGTTCACAGCAGAAAATGGGGAACACACAGAAGTCTCCAAAGGAGAAATTAAAAGCCATCCTTTTAACCCTGATTGCCTCTGGGAAGGTGGCTGGGGGGCAGGAGGAGAGAAAATTTTACTGTACAACCTTTATACGCTTTGAATGTTGTATCATAGGAATTTATTGACAACTTCTAGAATTTTAATTAAAAAAAAGAAAACTATCATTAAGACAGGCGTTATGTCCTTCCAATCTTTTTTTTTTTTAACTTGTCACTTTATAGTTTTTCTTAAGATTGGTATCATACCGTACATGCTCCTGGGTAATCTGCTTTTTAAGTTTACTGATGCATTATGGACATTTTACCACATCAAATAAGAACATTTTAATGGTGACCCTAAGATTTTGTTGGATGGATGCAGTATCTTTTAACCTATCCCATATTTTTTAATATTTAGGCTTTAAAATTTTTTCATTGTGGTAAAATATATATAAAACAATTTTTCCATTTTAACCATTTTTAATAGGCCTTAAAAAAGCTTTAGAAAATGCTAATATTACTCTTTATGAATCTCTCCAATTATTTCTTTAGGATATATTCCTAAAAGAGGCATTGCTGGGTCAACAAGTATGCTTCTCAAGGTCTTTGATAAATATGACCAAATTGCCTTCCAGAAAGGTAGCAGTGATTTAAACTCTGGTCAACAGTGCTCTTTGCATTACACCATATATGTAGACCTGAAGTTTAAAAAATAAAAGTCTGGGTTATAGGGTATGTGGATGATCAGTTTTTACACTCTGTCAGACAGTTTTCCAAAGAGATTACACTTTTAACAGCAATATAAGGAAAATTCCTGTTATCCACATACATGTCAACACTTGATATAATGTTTTTGAAATTTTAGCCATTCTGAAGGGTGCACAGTGCTGTCGCATTGAAGTTTTAGTTTGCATATCCCTGATGACCAGTGTTGTTGAAAACTTCTCATATCTTTATTTATATACCCTTCTTTGTGAAGTGTCTGTTCAGGTCTTTGGCTAATTATTTTATTGACTGACTTTTACTTATGGATTTGTAGAAATTCTTTATAAATTTTGTTGACTGTTTCTGAATGCAACCATCTCCCAGTCTGAGGTGTGCTTTTTCACTGTCTTGATTTTGTCTTTTGATTAACAGGTGTTCTTAATTTTATTGAAGTCCAATTTATCAGTTTTTTATTTGAGTGTGTTTTGTATCCTGTTTAAAAAAAAAACTCTGCCTACCTCAAGAGCATGAAGATTTCTCATAAGTTATTTTCTAGAAGGCTTATTGTTTTAACTTTCATGTTTTGGCTTCCAATCCACCTAGAGGTAGGCATTAAGATTCAATTTTTTCATTCAGATATCCAGCTAATCCAGTAACTAAAAGAGATTGTTTCCCCACTGCACTGTCACGCCACTTTTATCATAAATCAGATGACCATATGTGTGACCGTATGTTTTACACATTGCTGTAAAAAAACATAGCATATCTATGAAAATACCTCACAGGGGAAGGGTGCAGTTGGCAGAAGTACATATAACGTGTGTGTTATTTGCATAAAAATATGGTATCTTTCTAATTTTCTATTTTGTTTTTCTTTAAGATAGTCTGGGCTATTTTTGGCCCTTTGACTTCTATATACATTTTGGAATCAGCTTGCCACTTAAAAAAAAAAAAAATAACACCTTCAGGAATTTTGAAGGTGATTGAGTCTACAGATCATCTGGGGATAACTGACATTTTACAGTAGTGAGTGCTTCAATCCATGAATATGGTATATCCCTCCATTTATTTAAACCTTCTTTGCTTCCCCTTGAGGAGACCTGGTGGTGTAGTGGTTAAGTATTCAGCTGCTAACTGAAAGGTTGGTGGCTTGAACCCACCAGCTGCTCTGCAGGAGAAAGATGTGGCAGTCTGCATTTGTAAAGATTACAGCCTTGGAAACCCTATGAGGCAGTTCTACACTGTCCTGTAGGGTTGCTATGAGTTGGAATTGACTCAAATGCAATGGGTTTTACTTTCCTTCAGTAATGTTTTAGAGTTTTCTATGAAGAGATTTTACACATCTTTTTAAACACTTATTCCTACTGTTTTTTTTTTTATGTTACTGAAAATAGTGTATTTTAAAATTTTCATCTTCTGATTGTTGCTAATATATACAAATACAATTGATTTTTGTATGTTGACATTATATTCAGCAACTGTCCTAAATCCATTTAAAATTCTGACTTATTTGTCTATTATTTTGGATTTTGTATAAATAATCATGTCATCCATTAACAATGATTGTTTTTTTCCTTCCTTTCCAATCCTTACAGCTTTCATTTCTTTTCTTTGCCTTGAGGTACTGTCTAGAACATCTAGAACAATGTTGACTAGAAATGGTGGCAGGGGACATCCTTCTTTTCCACTCTCGAGTAAATACCAACAAAATGCATACATATGTGCATCAAAAGGTATGCACATTATCCACAATAGCCAAAAATGGAAATAACCCAAATACCCATGAATAGTATAAATAAATTGTGCTGTATCCCCACAATGGAATACTATATAGCAATGAAAAGCAACAAACTACTGCTACACATAATCATAAAACTAAGTCTCGCAAATATGTTGAGTGAAAGAAGGGACACATAAAAGAGCACAGTCTGAATGATCCAGTTATATAAAATTCAACATCAGTCAAAACTAATTTAGAGTGTTAGAAATCAGTAGATTGGTTACCCTTAGCATATAGTAACTAGGATGGGGCACAAGGAAGGCTTCCGGGGAGCTAGAAACGTCTATGTCTTGATCTGGGGGAGGTTACAGAATATGCCTACTTTGAAAAGCTCATTGAGCTGTATACCTGGTATTTGTGTACTTTTCTCTATGCATTTTATATTTCAATTAAAGTTTATTTAAAAAATGCATATACAGCAATTAATTGAGAAATGACCCCTAACATTGAATCAGAAAATACACTAAGAGATGATCATTCACTTCTTCATTGATTCAAAAAAATATGTATAAGAATGCATTTACTGCAGCCTTGTTTATAGAAATGAAAAGGTAAACCAGCCTAAACGTCCAACATCATGAGATGGGTTAAATATGATATGTCCACTCACTGCAATACTATGCATCCTTTAAAAATAATGATACACTTGTTGAAATAGAAAATTATCCAGCTCTAGTGTCAAATCAAATAAAAAGATTGCAGAAGAACACCTACCAGATGATCTCATTTTTTAAAAAAGCTACATATATATAATGCTTTAAACGTTTGAAAGATTATATGCCTAAATATTAACAGCATTTATTTCTGGGAGGGATAATTGTTTTATTTTTGAACATCTGTAGTTTCTAATTGCCCTACAAGAAGCATGTATTACCTGTATAATTTTTTAAGGGAACAAACAAAGAGGTTCACAATATATCATTAAATGAAAAAAAGATTACAAAACAGTATGTATAGTATGACACCATGTTTGTTAAAAAAAAAAAAGATATATTAAATACATCTTTGTATGTAAATATATTCCAAAGAAAGCTAGAAGGACATACAGTAACAGCAGTTTTCTATAGAGAGAAGGATTGAGTGATTTTCTTTCTTTTTTTTTTTTTGCTTTTCTTTGTTTTCTAATTTTTCTACAGTGAACATGTATTATTTGTTTAATAAAAAACTAATAATAAGGTTAAAGAAAACAAGTTGGGTTTCAACAGAAAAAAAAAAAGGGGCGACCTCCATTTCTATTCCCCACCCCTCCCCGCCCTCTCCACCCTCTGCCCACTCCCGGGGTCTTACATTTTAAGAAGAGTGATCGTTCCGGAGAGAGGCCTGTTTTCAACAAGGTACCTGGCTTGGTGCTGGAGGAGCCCGAGAGCTGGCAGTTCATGTCTGTAACAAATTATGAGAAATGAGCAATTGACGCTCATGCAAGCTGCACAAATTATAAAGTACGCTAAAAACATTCAAGGACTGGAGATTCACACAGTCTCTCCCCAGGAATCTCATGCAAATATTAGCTGGAAATGCAAATTCACAGCGATAGGAAACTCAAGGACAAGGCCAGATCTAGGGAGACACGCACTTTGCAGGATCAGACAGGTCAGTGCGAAGTAAGTCCTCAACTTGGGGAGCCGTCAGGGCAGAGGATGGGCAAGCTCCAGGGCGATCCTGATTATCACTGATTATCTTCAACACACAAGGTAGAGAAGCAAGCTCAAGGTGCAAATGCAAAACTCCAGGATAAAGATGAAAAACAAGAAACCAGAGCTGAGGGTTCAGAAAGGCCATTTTCAGGTCTCACTCAGGTGAGGGACGGTTATAAGGAAACCCAAGCCATGGTCTCTGTCCTCAACAGCTCACAGTCCAGTAAAGGAGATGAGAAATGGGCTCACCTGATCTATAATCCAAGGCAGAGAGAGCTCAAGGTCAGGAGAGAGGAGAGGCCCAAGGGCTCTGGGGCTTGGAGTCAGGGAAGACTTCTAGGAGGAGGAAGCACTTCAGTTGCCTCTTGAAGGATGGGGAAGATTTGGACATACAGAATAAAAGATGGGAGACTACTCCAACAAGAGGGTACAGAGAGAGCAAAGGCATGGAAGGCAGGTGTCAGGAGTAGGGAGCCATGGAAGGTGTCTCAGTGAGGGAATGACATGAGCAGAAGAATTCTTGAAAACTCCCTCTGGTGGGGAAGGATGGGACAGACTGCGAGTGGGGGAAGGGTGCCTGTTAGGAAGCAGGCCTGAACTGAGGCAGCAGGGATGGAAAAGGGGCTGGGCTGAGGAAATATTACAGAGGCAGAACAGCTCACTGGGAGTGGCGGATGAACAGCAGGGTGGAGTTAACAGGCAGCATCCCGTTTCCGGAATTGGGGAAGACGCTGCATCCTAGTGTGGCCCCATTGAGCCTGCAGTCTTGGAGCATACAGGTAGAGACATGGGGAGGGGGGGAACTGGCAGGGCAGTGTTGCCACAAGACCCCCACCTCCTTGGGTCCTTCCTAGGAGTCAAGACCTCTCATGACGACCTGTGATAGTGAACAGCGAAGACCTCTTTTTTTTTTTTTGTAAGGGGTGATGGCCCGAGAGGAAACAGAGCCCAGAGGATCAGAACACAGACCCTGGGTCCAGAGTCTGTTTGCATTCTATCTCTGCCACCTACCATCTGGTTGTGACCTAGGCTAAATTAGCTACCCTTTCTGAGCCTCAGCTTTCTCATCTGCAAAATGGGGATAATGAAGGCACTTAGCTCACAGGGTGATGATAAGGAGTTGCTGTATGAATTCGTGTAAAATGCTCAGAAGGAGTGCTTAGAACACAGAGCAAGTGTAAGCTGTTATCATGGACTCAACAGGAGTCCCAACTCTTTGGGAAAGGACCACTGAGAATGTGAATGTGAACAAACTGCATTTTGGGTCCATCTGAGTAACCTCTTGCAAAGGGTGACAGGGGGAGATGCCACTCACTGGACACTGATAAGGCCAAAGTTTCCTGGAGACAACTGCTAAGATTCTTCCTCCCACCCCCATATTTTTACTGTTTATTCTTTTTTATTGAGATATATCAACTGCTAAAATATCCCCTGGGTGGTGCAAACAATTAAGTGCTTGACTACTAGCCAAAAGGTTGGCGGTTTAACCCACCCGGAGGAGCCTAGGAAGACAGTCTGGTGATCTGCTTCTGAAAGGCCATGGCTATGAAAACCCTATGAAGTAGTACTACTCTGCACACAAGGGGTTGCTATGAGTCTGAATCGACTCGGCGGCAACTAACAAGGTTGATAATGTGAGTTTTAAAAAATAGCTATATCTCAAGATGAATTTTTCAGTTGGATTGCTATTGTTAGGTGCCGTCAAGCTGGTTACAACTCATAGCAACCCTATCAACAGAATGAAACACTGCCCAGTCCTGCGCCATCCTCACAATTGTTGTTATGCTTGAGTCCACTGTTGCAGCCACTGGGTCAAACCATCTTGTAGAGGGTCTTCCTCTTTTTCGCTGACCCTCTTCCTTACCAAGATGTCCTTCTCTAGGGAATTGTCCCTCCTGATAACATGTCCAAAGTATGTGAGACGCAGTCTCGCCATCCTTGCTTCTAAGGAGCATTCTGGCTGTACTTCTTCCAAGAGAGATTTGTTCGTTCTTCTGGCAGTCCACGGTATATTCAGTATTCTTAGCCAACGCCATAATTCAAAGGCATCGATTCTTCTTTGGTCTTCCTTATTCATTGTTCAGCTTTCACGTGCAAATGAGGTGACTGAAAATACTGTGAATTGGGTCAGATGCACTTTAGCCCTCAAAGCGACATCTTTGCTTTTGATCACTTTAAAGAGGTCTTTTGAAGCAGATTTCCCTAATGCAATGCATAGTTTGATTTCTTGACTGCTGCTTCCCTGGGTGTTGATTGCGAATCTAAGTAAAATGAAATCCTTGACAACTTCAATCTTTTCTCTATCACGATGTTGCTTATTGGTCCAGTTGTGAGGATTTTTTGTTTTCTTATGTTGAGGTGTCATCTACAACTGAAGGCTGTGATCTTTGATTTTCATCAGTTAAGTGCTTCAAGTCCTTTTCACTTTCGGCGAGCAAGGTTGTATCATCTGCATATCACAGGTTGTCAACGAGTCTTCTTCCAATCCCGATGCCCCATCCTTCTTCATACAGTCCAGCTTCTCAGGGTATTTGCTTAGCATACAGATTAAGTATGATGAAAGGATACAACCCTGACACACATCTTTCCTGATTTTAAACCACACAGCATCCTTTTGCTCTGTTCGAACAACTGCGTATGGATCTATGTACATGAGCACAATTATGTGTTCTAGAATTCCCATTCTTCACAATGTTACCCATAATTTGTTATGGCCTACATAGTCGAATGCCTTTCCACAGTCAATAAAACACAGGCAAACATCTTTCCGGTATTCTCTGCTTTCAAGATCCATCTGACATCAGTAATGATATCCCTTGTTCCATATCCTCTTCTGAATCCAGCTTGAATTTTTGGCAGTTTCCTGTTGAGGTACTGCTGCAACCGTTTTTGAATGATCTGGAGCAAAATTTTACTTGCATGTGATATTAATTATATCGTTGGATAATTTCTGCATTCTGTTGGATCACCTTTCTTTGGAATGGGCACTATTATGGTTTGAATTGTGTCCCCCCAAAATATGTGTCAGTTTCGTTAGGCCATGTGTGGTTGTCCTTCATTTTGTGATTTTCGTATGTTGTAAGTCATAATCTCTGCCTGTGGTTAAAAGGATTAGGGTGGGATGTAACACTCTTGCTCAGGTCACCTCCCTGATTCAATGTAAAGGGAATTCCCCTGGGGTGTGGCCTGCACCGCCTTTTATCTTACAAGAGATAAAAGGAAAGGGAAGCTAGCAAGGAGTTTGGAGCCTCATACCAAGAAAGCAGTGCCAGAGGCAGAATGCATCCTTTGGACCTGAGGTTCTTGCGCTGAGATGCTCCCAGACCAAGGGAAGACTGATGACAAGGACCTTCCTCCAGAGCCAAGAGAGACAGACAGCCTCCCCCTGGAGCTGAATTTGGACTTGTAGCCTACTTGACTGTGAGAGAATAAACTTCTCTTTGTTAAAGCCATCCACTTTTGGTATTTCTGTTATAGAAGCACTAGATAACTAAGACAGGCACAAATATGGATCTCTTCCAGTTGGTTGGCCAGGTAGCTGTCTTCCAAATTTCTTGGCAGAGACGAGTGAACACCTCTAGCGCTGCACCTGTTTTTTGAAACATCTCAATTGGTATTCTGTCAATTCCTGGAGCCTTGTTTTTTGCCAATGCCTTCAGTGCAGCTTAGACTTCTTCCTTTAATATCATCAGTTCTTGAACATATGCTACTTCCTGAAATGGTTGAACACTGACCAATTCTTTTTGGTATGGTGACTGTGTATTCCTTCCATCTTCTTTTGATGCTTCCTGGGTCATTCAATATTTTACCTACACCCAAAGCCCACGGCCATTGAGTCACTTCCAACTCATAGCAACCTCACAGGGTTTCCAAGACTGTAAATCTCTATGGGAGCAGACTGTCACATGTCTCTCCTGAAGAGCCACTGGTGGTTTCGCACCTTCAAAACTGCAACCCTAAACTTGAATTTTTTTCTTCAGCTCTTTCTCCTTGAGAAATGCCAAGCGTGTTCTTCACCTTTGGTTTTCTAACTCCAGGTCTTTGCACACTTCATTCTAATACTTTGTCTTCTCGAGCTACCTTTTGAAATCTTCTGTTCAGCTCTATGGGCTATGTATCCAAAATTTCAGTGGAAGTCATGGGAAAAGAGAACATCAAGTACGGATTAAAAATCTGCTGTAACAAAGCAGTTTATGAGAGTTCACTGTCCAGCCCCGCTGCGCTCCCAGCAGGTTTCAGCATTCTCTCATCTCAGTGTGAAATGCCTCTCTGTTCTCTCTGGTTTTCAAAATCTTACTTATCTTCAAGGCCCAGCTCAAGTGCCACCTCCTCCAGGAAGTCCTCTCTGGTGTCCCTGTCAGAATCACTCACTCTTCCCTCCAAGGCCCAACCGCAACTGCTGTGTGTCAGTTTGGCACTCATTTCGTGAAATCGTCTCCTCTGCTAGGACAGGCCCTGGTCTCATCTCTCCCCATATCCCAGCGGGTGCTCAGTGGGTGCCTGGGGCATTTCTGTCTCTCCTCCTCTGGCCTCTTTCCTTCTCTTTTGCTTTCCTTTTCTCCCGATCTTAAGAGTTGGCACTGCCATGCCCCATTTGACAAGGGGCTTCCAGTCTTCTCAACCTCAACTTTCCTCAACCTCATTTCCCCTCTCCCTGCCCTCGAGGTGCTCCAGCCACTCAGGCCTCCTCTCCAGGCTGCAAAGTTCTTTCCTCACCTCCAGCCCTGGGCTCTGCTGTTCCCTCTGCCTGGATCCCCCCCATCCCCCTGGTATTTGCCCTCAGGCTGCCTCCTTCCCAGCAGCTTGGGCTGGAATTCATCGCCACCTCCCAGTCTTCGCTGATCACCTTGCCTAAGTAGCTGCCCACCCCTCCCCCCACCTGTTACTTTCTCACTGCCCTTGTCACGGTCACCTTTGGATTATCTGTGGAAAATCCATTTCTAGGTAAACGCCTCTCCCCTCCCCAGAACTCTAGTCTCACAGACCCAATTGCCTACTGAGTATCACCACATAAGAGTTCAAACTTCTCAAACCTAACAGGTCCAAATGCTTCATTCCCTCTAATCCTAAATGCTCTTTCTCATCTCAGGAAACTCCCTTCTTGTCGCTCAAGCGAAAATCTTTGGAGTCTCCTTGATGCGAATCTCAATCCCCTTGCCCACACCCACTCCTGTTGGCCCCTTTGCTGTTCCTCCAACATGCCAAACACGCACTTGCCTCAGTCTCGCCTCAGGACCTTTGCACCTACTTTTGCCTCTGCTTAGAATACCTTTCCCCCAGATATAACAAAATACCATGACCAACAACAGCAATAACAGCTAACATTTACATAGTGCTTATTATATGAAGGAGCCCTCATGGTACAGTGGTTAAGCACTGGGCTGCTAACTGAAAGGTCGGTGGTTCAAAACCACCAGCCGCTCTAAGGGAGAAGGATGTGGCAGTTGGCTTCCTTAAAGACTGACAGCTTTCGAAACAGTATGGGGCAGTTAGTTATACTCTGTCCTATAGTGTAACTACAAGTCGGAATCAACTCGACAGCAAAGGATTTGGTTTTATACCTGAGCCCTGTTTTAAGCACTGATCCTCGCAACAACTCCAGAAGAGGGGACTGCATTATCGACTCCATTTTATGGATGTGGAAACAGAGGCATAGAAAAGTTAGGTACCTTGCCAAGAGTTAGGAAGTTGTGGATCTGGGACAGAAACCTGGCAGTCTGGCTCCCAAGTCCGTGCCTGGGACCACTATGCCCTCTTGCCCTCAGATCCGTGGAGTTCGCTGAAGGGTTATTTAAGGTCTACTCACAGGTCTCCTGCCCTGAGAAGCCTTGCCCAACTTCCCCATACAAAATAGCTCTTCCTCCTTGTCACTCTCTACTCCCCTTACTCAGCTTTATTTTTCTTCAGAGCACATCTTGCCTGACATATTTGTTAGTGTGTTGTCCGTCCTGCCCACAAGAGGCTGCGAGCACCACAACGGCAGGAACTTTGTTTTGTTCCCTGCCCATCCTAGACTCATACCTGTAATGAATCATAATGGCAGAGATGGGCGAGTGAATGAATGAATGGACAGACAGATGGATATTTCTGAGCACTGATTTTGTGCCAGGCCCTCTGGGGAACTCAGAGCTGGACCAAAAGTGATACTTGCCCTCCTAGTATTCACAAGAGGCAGGCCCTGGGGAGGAGACATCAGGAGAGGGAGCAGGGACAGGTTTCCCTCCCAGTGAGCACACTGTTCCCGCCTCGAAGGAAGTGAGACTTGGCCAGGCAAAGGAAGAGGGGGAGGCGGTGTCCATTCTGGCTGGGAGCCCAGAGCAGGCAAAGCTGTGGTGTGTTGGGATGCCGGAAGGTCTGAGGGGCAGAAGCAGAACAGTGCAGCTGGAGAGCAGCCGGAAACGGTTTCTGGAGGGTAGAAAGTGAAGCTGAACGGTGGGTTGGGCACCAGGCCCAGGAGCCCTTGATGGCTCAGCCAAGGGCCTGAGTGCGGGAGAGGTGTGATTTAGGGTGCTAATCTTTGCAGCGGTCTCCTGGCTATAGGGCCCTGAGGGGAGTTAAGGATACAAGTTAGTCATATAGCAACTTACTTTCCTTAATACGAATGTCCAGTGGCATCTGAAGTGCACTCTGAATGGCTTCCACAAGGCCCTTAAAGAGGCTCTTGACAGGCTCGAAGGAGAGGGGCACGGGGTGACACAGCTCCCCAAGGTTCATCTGCTGCTGCATCTCCTGCCTGGTGGCCGAGTATGCCTGTGTGGGGCACATGGAGTCAGGGCAGCTTTGGGGGCTGCAGGCTGTGTCCTGGCCTACACCATTGCACCCAGCAACACACCCATGCCAGAAAGTGCAAGCCCCACCCTGTCCTGGAGCCTGCCGTCAGCCCAGGCCTCCGGAAGCAGAGTTTTGGGGAGATCACACAGCAGGCACTGAGGGAGAAGATGTGTGGAAGTCGCTCCAGTGCTGATCTGGTGGCCCCTCCGTCCCTCCTCCCTCCCTCGCTCCATTCCTTCCCTTTCAGTCCACTGAGTTCTTGTCTGTGCCGGGTATTAGGAAGCAAAGGGAGGAGTAGGAATGACTGTTACTGCTCTTAAGTTGCTCACCACCCTGCAGGGAGTCCCCGAAGGCTTACGGACACTGTAACAGGGGTCTGCCCAAGATACCAAAAAACCACAGCCAGCTCCGCTGTCACCTCCTCGGAGAAGTCTTCCCTGACCCATCAGACATTCCTTGGACATACTTTTGCTAGCTCACTTGAGCTATGTTGTAAATAAAACTGTTTCTGACCATGTCTCGCCACTTAGCTGTGAGCTCCTAATGCCCAGAAGGCCTGACCCAGAGCAGGCTATCAGTATATATTTGATGAATAAATGAATGAACAAACAGAGGGAAGGAGTGATGAATAATGAAAATCAGTAGCTTTGTTGCCAGAGAATAAAAAATTGAAAAAAACGAGAAAAGATGACAAAGCTGTGAATCTGTCTATGATGTAGAAAAATCATTCCTCTCCGTGGAAGAATTCCTTTGTATTAAAAAAAAAAAAAAAAACCAAACCCATTGCCATCAATTCCAACTCATAGCAACCTTACAGGACAGAGCAGAACTGCCCCATAGGGTTTCCAAGGACCGCCTGCTGGATTTGAACTGCCGACCTCTTGGTTAGCAGCCATAGCTCTTAACTACTATGCCACCAGGGTTTCCATCCTTTGTCTTAGGTATCCCTGAAAATTACCTTTACTTAAAAAGAGACAAATGTACCCTTTTGTGCATCTTGCCCTCTTAAAGGATAGTATCATTGGGTCTAGAGAAGACCTCGCCCAGAAATCAGCAAAAATAGCTGACTATGAGACATAGGCTGACTTGGCTAGGTCTACCTAAAAGCACAAGAGTGAAAATATCCGCCAGGGGACTAGCTTGACTAGTTTTGCACTGGATGATTTATTTGTCTTATTTTCCAGCCAGAGTCCATGTTAATCTGTGGTTAGGCTCAGCGCTACCTTTATTTAGTTGTGCCCTGCTCTGCCACACGAGCCTTCAGAGTGTCTTACAAAGGTCATCTAATGCTGCAAGATTTTCCTTTACAGAGAGAAAGAAGAAACAAGGAGAAAACCAGGATAAGAACGTAAGCTGGAAAACCAGAGTGAGATGAGACACAAAATGTGTGCCCTGAAGTCTTTTTTTAACTTATTTGAAGTGTATTTGGCTCTGAGCTTCCTAGAAGCCAAGGTGAAGAAGGAAATAGGAAGAGTTATATGAGTGAAAAAGCAACCCAAGTACACAGGGGTATTGATACCACAGAGAAGTTTTTCTCATTGTTCCTTGAAGAGAGAAGCACCATCCTCAACAACATGCTTTCACTCAATGTAGCAATGAGTATCACAGGGAATTTTTCTTAGAATCTCCTTCAATATAAGGTATAGCCTCCAACAAAGCCCAGTGGCCAAGAAGTACCATCCTCCTCTCTCCCTTGAACGAACTGTGACTCAGCTCATTTCAAGAGAGGTACCTTTCCAGGAGGGATGTCTCAATTATCACTGCAATGGCAGAGGGATGGGCAGTAATGTTGTGTGAGGTTAGAGTCAGACAGACCTGGGTTCTGATCCCACCTCTGCTATCTACTAGCTGTGTGACCTCTGGTGAGTCACTTTACCTCCCTCAGCCTCAATTTCTCATTAGTAATGTGGAGTGACAATATCCATTTTGAAGCGTTCTTACAAATATTACAACTAAGACACGGAAAGTACTTGGAACATACAAAAAAAAAAAAAAACCCATTGCTGTAGAGTAGATTCCAATTCATAGAGACCCCACAGCACAGAGTAGCACCTGGTGGATTCAAACTGCCGACCTTTTGGTTAGCAGCCATAGCACTTAACCACTACTCCACCAGGGTTTCCATCCTGAATGCAGAGGTTCTCAGATATGGTGGCTATCAACATTATCTAATTAGTTCAAGATGTATATTATCTTCCTAACAATGTACATTTTCTGATCCCTTGTGTTGGGGCAATAAAGTCTATATACTGAGGTGGCAGTTCTCTGAGTATTCACTCGATGTGTAAATACTGTGTTTAATGCCACAGCAACCAAGGTTAGGGGCACTGGTGGTTCGGTGGCAGAATTCTTGCCTTCCATACAGGCGGGAGACCTGAGTTTGATTCCTGGCCAACGCACCTCACGCGCAGCCACCACCTGTTTATCAGTGGAGGCTTGAGAGTTGCTACGATGCTAAACAGGTTTCAGCAGAGCTTCCAGACTAAGACGAACTGGGAAGAAAGGACTGGTGATCTACTTCCAAAAATCAGCTGGTGAAAACCCTATGGATTACAACGGTTTGATCTGCAACAATCATGGGGATGGTGCAGGACCAGGCAGCATTTTCTTCTGCTGTGCATGGGTTGCCCAGATTTGGCGGCTGATTCTACGGCAGCTAACAACAACCACTGAGATGAGATGTAGGTGGCAGGTGTCAGACGACAGAAATCCCGCATTACCTGCAGCCGTTGTACAGGATCGGGTTCCTGGCTGATGCTCCAGGCTCTGTGGGAGAGATCATTCATGACATTGATGTGCTCCCCACAAGACTCGATCTGCTGTCTGTACGCCTGCAGGGCAAGCTGCATGTTTCTGTCGATGAATTTCTTGGCCAGCACCTCCTCTTCGTCGAGCAGTAATCTGAGTTCTGAGAACTTCCCTGCCAACCAGGTTTTACTTGACTCTGCATGAGCCTAAAAAGAAAACCAGTTCCAGATGATATGATTGTTGACCTACCAAATCCAGAAGAATCAACATGAAAAAAAAAAAAAATTACAACACCTAAAAAGCGAATTCAGCAAGGTGGTCAGCCAGATACAAGATCAATTTATAAAAACCAAAAGCTTTCCGAAATACCAGTTATAACCAATTGGAAAATGCATAGAGAAATAAAGTCCTTTTAAAATAAGAAAACAAACTTGCAAAAATATCTAAAAATAAGCCTAACAAAAACTGTAAAGACCTAGATAAAAGAAAGTATAAAATTGTACAAAAAGAGATAAAAAATATTTTGGATGCATGGAAGAATAATCTATATCCTTTGCTGGGAAGGTACATTATTATAAGATTCTATTTGTCTCCAAATCAGTCTATAAATTCAATGTAATCCTAACCAAAGTCTTAACATGCAGATTTAAAAATTATTATAGGAGAGAATAAGCACACTAAAGCAAAAAAATCCTTTAAAAAGAAGATCAATGAAGGAAGAATTGATTTATTAGATATCAAAACATACTGTAAAGCTACAGGATTTAAAACCATGTGGCTCAGGCACAGACAGAAAGATCAAAAGCACAGAATAAAGAGTTTAGAAAAGAAATATATATCTATATATACATACATAAACATATACACACACCCCTACACACCCACACATATATATGGAGAGAGAGAGTGAGAAAGAGAAAGAGCCATATATCTGGGAACTCAGTATACGATACAGTGGCTCAAATTGTGGGCAGGAAAGAATGAACTATTCCATAAATGGCACTGGCACAACACACAATTAACCCCATATTTAAAAGAAAAAATTAAGTTAGATTTTACCTTACATTGTATACAAAATTAACTCAAATGGAATCTACCTACAGTCTTACAAAAAAAATGCACACCTGAATCTGATCAAGTCTTTAGTTGTAACAGATCCAATTTAGAGGGAATATAGAAGACAGGGAACATGTTAATCACCAACTTAAGAAACATATCAACCAATTGCATATCAAAGATTTTATTTCACCCCTAATTCAAACAAACAAATAAAATGTGACATCTATGAGACACTGGATATTTGATGATCTTAAGGAACGCATTACTGTTAATTTTCTTAGATTTGATAATGATATTAAGGTTACATGTTTTCGAAAATGAGCCCTTTATCCTTTAGAGATAATATGCTGAACATTTTACTGGTATTTCTAAGACTTGCTCAAAACAACACATGTATACTGGAGGTTTGTCACAATAAAAGGTAAACAAAACAAAAAAGAAATTCCAGATTGATTAAAGCACCACACATTAAAAAAAAAAAAGCCCCAAATAATAAATCGATTAGAAAGAAATATGAAATTTTTAAATAAATTTGGAAGAGGAAGGCGGAAACCAAAACTAAAAAGGAAAAAGGAAGACATCAGCAGGTTTGACCACGTAAAAAATAAAACATCTCCCCAAACGGAAGAGCACTTTAAACAAAACCACATGGCGGATAAGAAACTATACAGGCTTACTACCCCTAATACACAGCAAGAAGGAAACAATTCAATTTAAAAAATAGGCCAAATATGCAACTACCAAGAACCATACGAAGGGTGCTCAGCCTCCCAAGCCAACAAGAAGTTGCCACTGTAATCAAAAAATATTTCTTGAGCATCAAATTGGAAAAAATGTAACTGAGTGATAATACCAGACTCTGTAAAGGTATGTGGAATATGGCATTTATACACACAGTGAGTGCTAGTGTCTATTGGTACTGTATTTTAGAAGGCAATATACTTTGATACATAAGTCCTCTTATAGGAATTAATCCTAGAAAATGTATTCACATGTGCACCAAGATGCTCACTACAGCATTGTTAGTAATAGTGAAAACCGAAAAAAAAAAAAAGAAAAAGTTTGCCATCAAGTTGATTCTGACTCATGGTGATCCCATGTGTTACAGAGTAGAACTGTTCCAAAGGTTCTTCTTAGCTGTAATCTTTACAGAAGCAGGTCATCAGGCCTGTCTTCCACGGTGCCTCTGGGTGGGTTCGAACTGACAATTTTTAGGTGCAAACTGTTTGCACCATCCAGGGACTTTAACAGTGAAAAGTTGGACACAATTTTCAATATGAGAAGTGTCCATATATAAATTCTGCTACATTTATGCAATGAAATAATATATAAACCCAAAATCAGATCCATGGCCATCAAGTTGATTCCGACTCATAGCGACCCTATAGGACAGAACAGAACTCCCCTACAGGGTTTCCAAGGAGCAGCTCCTGAATTCGAACTGCCAACCGTTTGGTTAGCAGCTGTAGCTCTTAACCACTGTGCCACTAGAGATCTGAAATAAGATACAGTGAGTAAAAAGAATGCAGTGGATCTTTATGGCCTTATGGGGAAAAGTGCTCCCAGACAGACTGGAATGACCCTGTTGGTCATGGCCCCCAGGCCTTCTATTGGCCCAGGATAGTAAGCATTCCTGAAGCCAACTCTTCAGACATGGATTGGACTGGACAATGGGTGGGAGAGGAATGCTGGTGAGAAGTGAGCTTCTTGGATCAGGTGGACACTTGAGACTACACTGGCATCTCCTTCCTGGAGGGGAGATAAGAGGGCGGAGGGGGTTAGAAGCTGGCAAAATGGACACAAAAAGAGAGAGTGGAGGGAGAGAGTGGGCTGTGTCATTAGGGGGAGAGTAATTGGGAGTGTGTAGCAAGGTGTATATGGGTTTTTGTGTGAGAGACTGACTTAATTTGTAAACTTTCACTTAAAGCACAATAAAAATCATAAAAAAAAGAAAAGTGCTCCAAGATAGCCAAGTGAAAAACAGCAAGTTGTAGAACAATGCATATTGTATGATCCCATTTACGTAAAACATAACAAAACAAAAACTATATATAGATACATGCATCTGTATGTTTGCAAGTATTCGTGTGTGGGAAGAGGTAAGGGGCCGAGGGGACGGTGAAGCAGGACTCTCACTTTGTACTTTGTATAGTTTTATACTATAAGGTCAATTCCAACTCATGGCAACCCCGTGTGTGTCAGAGTAGAACTGTGCTCTATAGGGTTCTCGATGGCTGATTGTTCAGAAGTAGATTTCAGGCCTTTCTTCCGAGGTGCTTCCGGGTGGACTCCAACTGCCAACCTTTCGGTTAGGAGCCAACTGTGCTAACCATGTGCACAACCCAGGGACTCTGTTCTACACTATACTATTGTCTAGATTTTTTAAAATGAGCATGTGCTCATGTATCACTTGCATAATTAAATAACAAAATAGAAAATCAGCTGAAAAGAACATAGGCCAGCCCCTTTCCTCAGCCTAAACAACAAGTATCTGGCCAGGTACAGGGGGCAGGCAGGCTCCCCTACGGTACGATGCTCTCATCTTAGTGGGACAGGAAGGTATAATTTGGTAGGGTATAGGGGATGAATTCCTTAAGTCTGTGTTTTCCGTAAAATGTTATAGATATGGGTTAGGTTCTGAGGCTAGCTCATATCACATGCCTTATGGATTAAATTGGCTTTGGGCTAGCCTGGGAATTAATCCACATTTATAGCATGGTTTCTATGGGTCAGTGAGCCTGAACACAAATACATCTTTGTTGAATGGCTAAATGAGGGAAAAAAATATATTCCAAACCCCTGATTTATAAACACATTTTGGAGGCAAAATATAGAAAATGGAGTATCTGTTTATAGAAACCAAGAAAGCAAGTACTTCCTCCCAACTGAGTTATGCTCCAAGCAGTTTCTATAGATCCACTTCATAAAGAAGGCTAAAGAAGCTTAGCAGCACCACCCATTGTTGTAACTGTCAACACAGGAGTAACTGTTTGAAAACACGGAACCAGAAAACTTATGGTGTAAGCAGTTGAGACTGATTATGCAATACAGTAAAAACAAAACAGGAGAGAGAATTCTGGCAATGAAATAAGGAAGTTGGCTATCTGGTTAGGGAACTTTGGTTCAAAGCAAAATTGGATCCCAGAATGAACTGCTTCAGGCATGGCTGGGCAGAGCTGGTGGCTGGCTGAGGGGCTTGACACAGGCCAGTTGACAGGGGTCTCAGGACTGTGGGAAAGAAGAACTTGACCAGGGTTGAAGCCCTGCTCACACGTGGGGGAGGGATTCTGCATACAGGGCACTGGCTGTTATGAGATTCCATCTTAGCCTAGGCCCCTGGATACCTGTCTGGATCCTGGAGAGAGCGAAGAGCCTGTGAGGTGAACCGAAGAGTGCTTTTGCTGACAACTCGTATGACTTCCAGGCCTAGATAATCCTGCTATATGTGTCCTTCTCATGGTGTGTGCCACCAGGGAAGGGAGGTGTGCTCTCCAACCCTGCTCAGGTCACTTTTGCTTTGGCATCCCCTGGACTCTGTGACATGGTGGGAGTGGCCAGCAGGAGTAGGAGAAAGGGTGGCCATGCCCAGCAGGGGTGGTGGAGACCAGTGGCACCATCAAGGTCAGCAGGACAGCGAGGCAGGGTCCTTGTCTTCCCACTCCCAGTCTGGCAAAGGCTGGTTCATGTCAGCCTGCTGGTCACCCTACCCCTTCCCATGGGGCAGTCCCTACAGTTCTGAAGGGTCACAGAGAAAGGTACAGGGCCAGGCACTGAGGTTATTGACTGTACTCTCCAGGGGTTACTGGGTTAGAAGGAGCCTGGGCCTACACGCCCTCAGGTCCACTTCCTGCTTGGTTCTGCAGGGCAGAGGGGCTGACCCCTGCAGACTGCATTTCCAGGTTCCCCCTTCAGCTGGTTTCAACTGGGTTTGGTCAACAGGAGAAGGCACTGGAGGAAAATCAGAGGGTGAGGGGAGGGGAACAGCCAGGGTATTCCTCCCTGACAGGCCTCCCCCTTCCCAACCCCTACCTGCCCCCCCCCCCCCCCCCAGCCAGCACTCCAGCTCCCACAGGACAGGCCTACTCTAGTTCCAGCTTCCACCTAGGCGGCGCTGGCCCTGTGTTACCACCACCTCCTCCCTTTGTCCCTCCAGCCTTCCTGCTGGTGCTAATCACCTCACCACCTCCTGTTGGCTTCTCAGCCTCTTCCATCATGTGTGTCACCATTCCCTGAATGAGCTGCCTCTGTCTTAATGTCAAAGTGGTTGCTATCTTCCTGGGTGGATCCTGATGGATTCAGGTGTGGCCCTAGGTCTACCTCTAATTTGCTGTGTGACCAATGATAAATTGTTTCCTCTTCCTAGGCTTTGGAGCCACCATCTCTAAGGGCCTTTCGGCTCTGACAGCCTATGCACATTCAAAATTCCTATGCACGTCCGTAGGTCCAGTCTTCTGGATTCAACAGACAGTGACCAGCCTTAAATAGGCACACACACACACATATATATACATACACACATATACAAATATATATACACACACAAATATACACACATATATATACATACATACTTTTATACACATATATACACACACACATATACACAGATATACACATACACAAACATAAACCAAAAAAAAAAAAAAAACCATTGCCAGAACATAGTGACCCTATAGGACAGAGCAGAATTGCTCCATAGGGTTTCCAAGGAGCAGGTGATGGATTCGAACTTTAGACCTTTTGGTTAGCAGCCAAGCTCTTAACCACTGTGCCACCAGGGCTCCAAAATGACATATAGTTTTGGCCAACATGAGAGAAAGAGTTGACACAGAGAAGCCTCCTTCCTGCTTCAAAAACATAGAAATGCGGATAAAACTAGCAAAATTTAAAATTACACAAGCAAGCTCAAAACCAAACAAACAAAAATGGGAAATTCTCAGGGAACTGGGTGTCAGTGCACTGGGCAGGCACTGAAGCAGAACGAGCCCGGGGCGGGTAGAGGTGGAGGTGTTTGGGGGTGAGATCCACATAGGACTGGGGCCTTGTGATCTAAGAGAGAGCTCTGGGCACCTGGCCTCATTCCAGCTCTGAGTGGGAAGGGGCTACCTACATAAAGCAGACTCACAAAGTGCTGCTCCAGCCCTGAACTGACC
The DNA here is from genome assembly GCF_030014295.1 of Loxodonta africana. Taxonomy (NCBI): domain Eukaryota; kingdom Metazoa; phylum Chordata; class Mammalia; order Proboscidea; family Elephantidae; genus Loxodonta; species Loxodonta africana. The sequence goes on along the minus strand of NC_087350.1, from coordinate 78,613,570 downwards.
ACCAGAAAACCTCTACTCTACTGGCCCAGGTAAGGAGTAGGGCTTCTTGCCATCTACCTAGGGTCACGGGGGGAAAGGGAATCACCAGCAAAACACACAAGACACTAGGCTTGCACTGAGCAGGTTTGGGGTCTGAATTCCTGAAGCCTCAGTAACACAAGGACTCAAAACTGAAAAATTAATATAAAAAAGGTCTGGAACCACTGAAACTCATACAGCCCCAACCACCGCCCCCCAGATGCATGACTCACCAGATATTAAATAGATAATCTGAACAGCCCTATAGCTATTCAGAATTCAGAATTTAAAACTCATAAAAAAACATAATACAGAACCCAGAAATAGGCCCACACTAGGATGGCCAACTGGTTTTTGACAAAAGCAATTCAATGGAAAAAGGATGGTCTTTTCAACAAAAGCAACTGGATATCCATAAGCAAAAAAAATGAACCTCAACCTAAGTCTCACAACTTATAGAAATATTCACTCAAAAAGGACCACGGACTTAAATGTAAGCTATAAACTTTTTAGAAAAAAACATGGGAGAAAATCTTTGGGATCTAGGGTTAGGCAGAGTGTTCTTAGGTTTGACAGCAAAAGCACAATCCATATAAGAAAATATTGATGAATTGAACTTCATCAAAATTAAAAACTTTTGCTTTGTGACAGACCCTGTAAAGAGGATGAAAAGACAAGCTATGGATGAGGAGAAAATATTTGCAAACCACAAAGAAGACAAAGGACCAGAGTCTAACCGGTTCTTGACCATATGTGACCTCCTGAAATGGATGAACATCCACAGGTTCTTTTTGGTACAGTGACTCTGTGTTTTCCTTCCATCTTCTTTTGATGCTTGCTGCGTGGTTCAATATCATGTCCACAGTACCCTTGAATTTTTTCTTCAGTTCTTCCAGCTTGAGAAATGCACAGCATGCTCTTCCCTTTTGGTTTTCTAACTCCAGGTTTTTGCATATTTCATTATAGTACTTTGTCTTCTGTAGCTACCCTTTGAGATCTTCCGTTCAGCTCTGTTACATCACTGTTTCTTCCATTTGCTTTAGCTACTCCACACTCAAGAACAAGTTTCAGAGTCTCTTTTGACATCCATTTTGGTCTTTTCTTTCTTTCTTGTTTTTTTTAATGACCTTTTGCTTTCTTCATGTATGATGTCCTGGATGTCATTCCACAACTCTTCTGGTCTTCGGTTATTAGTGTTCAATGTGTCAAATCTATTCTCGAAATGGTCTCTAAATCCAGCTGGTATATACTCAGCATCATACCTTGCTCTCCTGGACTTGTTTAGTTTTCTTCAGCTTCAACTTGAACTTGCACATGAGCAATTGATGGTCTGTTTCGAAGTCAGCCCCGATCTTGTTTTGACTGATGATACTGAGCTTCTCCATCATCTCTTTCTACAGATATAGTCGATTTGATTCCTTTGCACTCCATCTGGCAAGGTCCACATGTTTAGTCACCCTTTTATGTTGTTGAAAAAAAGATATCTGCAATAAAGAAGTCGTTGGTCCGGTAAAATTCTATCATGTGACCTCCAGCGTTGCTTCTATCACCAAGGATGTATTTCCCAACTACTGATCCTTCTTTGTTTCTAACTTTTGGCATTCCAATCACCGATAATTATCCATGTATCTGGATTGCATGCTTGATCAATTTCAGACTGCAGATATTGGTAAAAACCTTCAATTTTTTCATCTTCGGCATTCGTGCTTGGTGCGTAAATTTGAATAATAGTCATATTAACTGGTCTTCCCTGTAGGTGTATGGATAGTATCCTACCTCTGACAGTGCTGTACTTCAGGATAGATCTTGAAATGATCTTTTTGACCATGAATGCCATGCCATTCCTCTTCAATTTGTCATTCCTGGCATAGTAGAACTGTAATGGATTGAGTTGTATCCCCCCAAAATGTGTGTCAACTTGGCTAGGCCATGATCCCCAGGATTATGTGATTGTCCTCCATTTTGTCAACTGATATGATTTTCCTATGTGTTGTAAACCCTACCTCTATGATGTTAATGAGGCATGAGAGGCAGTTATATTAATAATCAGGACTCAATAGACAAGATTAGGTTGTCTTAAGTCAATCTCTTTTGAGATATAAAAGACAGAGGTCAGTGGAGAGACAGGGAGACCTCAATACCACCAAGAAACAAGAGCCAGAAAATCAGCTCATCCTTTGGACCTGGGGTCCCTGAGCTGAGAAGCTCCTACACCAGGGGAAGACTGATGACAAGGACCTTCTCCCAGAGCCAACAGAGAGAAAAAGCCTTCTCCTGGGGCTGGCACCCTTAGCTGGGACTTCTAGCCTCCTAGACTGTGAGAGAATAAATTTCTCTTTGTTAAATCCATCCACTTGTGGTATTTCTGCTATAGCAGCACTAGATGACTAAGACAAGACCATATGACTGTCCAATTCAAAATGGCCAATACCAGTCCATTTCAGCTCACTAATGCCTAAGATATTGATCTTTGAGCATTTCATTTTTGAAGACTTTCAGTTTTCCTAGATTCATACTTCTTACATTTCACATTCTGATTATTAATGGATGTTTGCAGCTGTTTCTTCTCATTTTGAGTCGTGCCACATCAGCAAATGAAGGTTCCAAAAGCTTGACTCCATCCATGTCATTAAGGTTGACTCTACTTTGAGGAGGCAGCTTCTCCCCAGTCTTATTTTGAGTGCCTTCCAACCTGAGGGGCTCATTTCCAACCTTATAGGAAACATGTTCCACTGCTATTCATGTTTTCACTGGCCAGTTCTTTTCAGCGGTAGACCTTCAGATCCTTCTTCCTAGTTTGTATTGGTCTGGAAGCTACGCTGAAATCTGTCCACCGTGGGTGACCCTGCTGGTATCTGAAATACTGATAGCATAGCTTCTAGCATCCTAGCAACATACAAGCCACCACAGTAAAACAAACTCGCAGATGAGTGATGGTACAAATTTATGAAATCTCTTTGTACCTTATTTACTTTCTTTCAGAATAGCAGTGAAATCTGAAGAGATCTTTGTATGTTCCTTAAACTGTATTTTGGTTTGTTTAAGAAGATCTGGCACTGAAAATGGTTAAATGCTTGGCTACTAATCCAAAGATCGGCAGTTTGAATTCACCCAGAGAATCCAAAGAAGACCTGGCAATCTACTTAAAAAAAAAAATCAGCCATGGAAAACCCTATGGAGCACACAGTTTTACACTGACACACGTGGGGTTGTCATGAGTCAGCACTGGCTCGATGCCAACTGGTTGAAGATGATTTGGGGTGTGGGAGATGGACAGGGTGGAGAACTAGCCCTTCCAACAGAAGGGCAGATGACTTTATTATCACCTTGTGATGGTGAGAGAAAAGGCTGCTCCTCCATTTTGGGAGGCAGTTGCGGGAGGGCTCGGTAGGGTGTTGGGCAGAGGCGGATTCACCACAAAGCTAATGAAACAGGAGCTTCGGGGCGCCGCTACCTTGCACGGACTCTTCAAGGTTTTGCATCTAATTGTAATTTTGTATTCTTTTTCTCAAAAAGAGCCCCCTAAGTTATAAAAGTCCCACAAACCCATTGCAGTCAAGTCGATTCCGACTCATAGCGACCCTACAGAACTGCCCCATAGGGTTTCCAAGGCTGTAATCTTTACAGAAGAATGCCACCTCTTTCTCCTACGGAGCTGCTAGTGCATTCAAACTGCTGACCTTTCAGTTAGCAGCCAAGCGCTTAACCACTATACCACTGGGGCTCCTTATGTAAGCCCCCCCACCAAATCTGGTCTGCCCCTTTGAGGTTGGTTTTTATTTTTCCTTGGCTCCATGTTGGGGAGAGCCTGGTATCTGAGGGGAAATGTGGGTATCTCAAGTAGAAGAAGGAAGAAATGTCTACTTGCCTTGAGCTTCTCAGCAGCATCTTCTATCTGGGTTATGTTATCAACTTCTTGTTGCTTTTTGGTTGCCAACTGCTTTAAACAGTTTTGGGTAATTTTCTGCACATGAGGGAGTAAGGGAAAAAGTTTTAATACCGTCGGTATGAAAAAACAAGGCACCCCAATGGCCCTTTCCTCTCTCCCTATATTTTTTCCTGCTGAGGTATCAGATTCAGAAGGTGAGGTGACTTGCTCAAAGTCATGTGGCAAATTAGAAGGATGGGTTGAGGTGGGCCCCTCTGGTCCTCAGAGGCCCACATTAGGTACTCATCAAAATTTTCCTTAGGATAAATTCTGTTTGTGATCTGCTTTTCTAGCCCCTCAAATAGGACCTTAAGGCAAGCAGTTTGGGGTCAGGGAAAAGCATTCACTTACTGAGTATTAACTGAGCACCTATTTCATGCCAGGCCCTATTCCAGGAGCTGCACTTGTGGAAGTTACATTCCATGGGCAACTGGCCCTCTGGCCTTTGCCTGGGAACCAGAAGAAATTTGTGTGAGAGGTCCATGAAGTTCATGCTCCCCTCACCCTCCCACCTGAAATGGCCCCCTCCCAAACTCTGATTTTTGAACTTGCCACTTCTCCAGAGGCCTACTCTGTGACCTTTCCCTGCCCACACACACAGGTGTGACCTTATTACTCTCTATCCCACCTTTCTTGGCTTTGTTTAAGAAGATCTGGCAGCGAAAATGGTTAAGTGCCTTTCTTACAGCTGGCCTTACACTCAGCCACTGGGCCCAGGTCTGGCTGCCCTGGCCTACTGGGAGTTTCCTGAGGGCAGGCCCTAATTCTGTTCCATTCCTGAAGCTCCTGTAGGGCCTAGAAGGTGACCCAGAAGTGTTTGCTGAGCTGAACAGAATTAAAAAAAATAAGTTGCCGTTCAGTCAAATCCAACTCATAGTGACCAGAAGAGAGCTGGGAAGCTACATGGTAAGTTGTTAAGATCACAAGCCTTAGAGTAGATGAGAACCAGGTCTGAGTCCCAACTCTCCTTCCATGTGACCTGGGTAAGTGACCTCACGTTTCTAAACTTTTGTTTTCCCATCTGTCAACATGGATAACCCCACAGAGTTGCCAAGGGGACTAAATGAGATGTACGAAAAGTAGTACTTGGTCCAGTGCCTGGCACACAGTAAGTGCTCAATACATGTAGCTCTTGTTGTTATTTTCATATCCAACTAACATTTGCTTTGGGGCCCACTGTGTGCAGTTTTATTCTAGGTAAGAAGGAGGGGAGGAGATAATCATAACTCAAGTATAAGCCATGGCCTCAGTTTCCAGGGGCACATCCTTCCCCCCTTGTTATTACCAGGCCTTCTAGTCCAATTCCTGTCCATTGCCCAATGATACTCCTAGCTTCCTGTGTCTGCGCCCTCCAGCCATAGGATGCGTCTCCTGATTTGGTGCCTCTGCTCTGCCTGGTGAAATCCTACTCATCCTTCAAGGCCAATACTAATGAAACTTCCTCCAGGAAGTCTTGGGCTTCCTGTCCCCGGCCCACATTGTCCTTTCTCTTGTTCTCACTGACCCTTGCCTGGGGCTCCTCCCTTACAGTATTTATCACACTGTAAAAAAAATTTTTTTTATTTTTATTTTTATTATCATGGCCTATTCTCCCCCCTCCAGCCATGGTGCTCCTCCAGGTCAGGAAAGGATTTGACCTATCCTTGACTCTTGTAAAAGACAGGGTTTGGCACAAGGTATGTGCTGAATAGATGTTTGATGAACGAATGGATGAATGGATGATGAGTGGACAGATGAGTGAAGTGACCTCATTACGGTCGATATCACCCAGTGCTGTCACTAATGGTGTCACCTCCCCCACCATGGACCTCCTCCCATATCAGGCCACACAGAATCCTTAGTAATGCTCTCTGTACTAACGTTACTTCTAAATGGTAATTCCCATATATCACTCCTTTTTTTCCTTTAATTACTACCTCATTCTCAAAAAAGTTGACACAAGTTCACTAATACTAATTACCACAGTATTGTAGCTAAAACGCCAGAAAAACACCGGCAGCAACAAAAACAACAGCTCCCGCTTGTAGCACGTACAGATGAAATCACGTGATTTGATGCGTCATTGTAATTGGGTAATAATGACAGCTCTGACCAGAGGGTATTGGAAGTTTCAAAAAGTAAATTAGCACAGTGTTTCTGCCTTGTAGGTATATTGACATGTAAGCTGGGCTTCTGAAGAATGTTTTTGTTGTTATAACTAACTACAGGGATAATTTTAGAAAAAATAATAAATTTCTGCTGAAACACTGCACAAAATTTTATAGACAGTCATTTTGGTGTCACGCCCCTCCCGCCCCCCCTACCGACAGCGTTACCTGGTGTCCGCACCACTCACACCCCCTTAGAGATGCCACAGGATGAGTGTGTGGGTGTATGGATGAAAAAATGAGTGTGCCTAGGTAGGCGGATAGGTGAGGGGGCAAATGGATAACCGGGCGGAGACTGCAAGCCATATCTCTGAAAGGCAGTCTTGTCATCTCTTGATAACAGTTTTGTGGGGAACTATTATCATTATTACAGCCATTTTATAGATAAGAACACTAAGGCTCTGGAGGCAAGGCAGGCCTCAAACCCAGGACTCTATAAGCCTACCCCTCACAGGGCTCATTTCACCTTAGGGTTCCAAGATTGTTACAGTGCGGTGCCACCATGCAGGTAAAACGGCATCCTCAGACTGGGTTAATCACAGAAGACTTCTTGAAGGTGGAAGTGGTAGAATCAATGTCCGTCAGATCTGAGGGCCCTCCCAAGCCCTGCCTAAAGCCCAGATAGTGAGAGATTTGACAAGAGCTCACAGAATAAGCCAGCAGAAAGGCTGCAACAGGTGCCCAGAGCCCGAGGCCACTATTACGGGTGAGGGCTCCAAGGGGAGAATGGGTTCTGTGGGGCCAGCCCAGTGTGTGAAGTCCTGGGTTCAAGGCCTGCCTCTGCCTCCCAGCCTTAGTTTTCTTATCCATAAAATGGCTGTAATAATACCAGCTCCCCACAAGTCTGTTACACGGAGCGGGAGTGAGTGCGTGTGTGAGGGAGGCAGAGTGGAGGTTGATGGAGGTGATACTGAGGGTGTTTCTGGGCCATCAGGCAATCTGGTAGTCCACAGTTCCTTTCTGTGAACCCCAGATATAAAAACAACCAGAGGAGACGTCTGTGTGGCTTTCTGGAGTCACACAGCTGTTTTCTAGCCGGGGTGGGAGCGGTTCGCCTTTGTTAAAAGGCTGATTTTCTTCCAGTCCAAAGGCAGTGCGGGGGACCAGACATGGTGGACAACGTCAAAGAAGTCTGGGAACCAGCAGCCTGGAGTCCCAAGTTCTGACTCCCAACTCCACCTATTCTGAGACTTAATTGATGGCTTCGGGGTCGCCTTTGCCCTTCCCTGGGCCTCAGTCTCCCGTCCTGAACAACAGGTTGACGCCTCAATTACCTCTGTCACCTTCGGGACCGTCAGTGCGACCCCAGCACGCCCCGTCCCCGCCCGTTGCGCCTGGACTGGCCCCGCGCGCCGCACCCATCCCCACCTGCACGAGCGCCGCCTCTTCCAAAGCCAGGCGGACAGGGTGGCCGCGGTGCGCGCCCAGCACTGGGCACAAGGCGCACACGCAGCGGTCGCAGCGGCGACAGAAGAGCTCGGCCACGCGGTCGTCGTGCTCCAGGCAGCGCCAGACGCGCGCCTCCTTGGGCTCTGCGGCTCCCGGCCCCTCGGGTGTCCCGTTTGTCGCCGCTGCGGCCGCCATTCATGCCTACTTCGGGTTACACGATGCAGGGCGGAGTTCCGGTCGGGAATCGAAACCTCGGCGTGGGGCGGAGCGGCTCCAGCTCAGCTCCCGGATTGAAGGGCCTGAAGGCAGCATCTTTCCGCCGAGATTTGAGTCAGACCTTGTCCAGCCAGTCCTGCTGTCCAGCCAGAAGGTGGCCACAGGAAAGTGAGGTTCGTTCCTAAAGAGCTGACTAAAGGAAGTGCTGCCATTCACTAACACCCAGCACACAGGAGCTCTTGGATGGCACCAAGATTGGCGGTGGCTTTCCCTGAGGGTGTGCATTTCACCTGTTCATTTGCCCTTTCCCCCAGAGAGATAACCATTCCTACCCTTGTAAGAAGAAAGGGTTGCCATCAAGTCCCCTTCAACTCATGGAGGCCCCATGCCTGTCAGAGTAGAACTGTGCCCCATAGGGTTGTCAATGCTTGATTTTTCAGAAGTAGATAGCCAGGCCTTTCATAAGGTGCCTGGGGGTGGACTGGAACCTCCACCCTTTAGATTAGCAGCTGGGATGTTTAATAGTTTGCACCATCAAGGGACACCAAGCACCAATCTGTCTTGGAAGAAGTACAGCCAGAATGCTCCTCAGAAGCAAGGATGGCGAAACTTTGTCTCACATACTTTGGACAGGTTATCAGGAGGGGACCAGTCCCTGGTGAAGGATGTCATGCTTGGTAAAGTAGAGGGTCAGCGAAAAAAGAGGAAGACCCTCAAGGAGAGGGATTGACACAGTGGCTGCAACAATGGGCTCAAGCATATCAACAATTGTGAAGATGGCGCAGGACTGGGCAATTTTTCATTCTGCTGTACATAGGGTTGCTGTGAGTCAGAACTGACCCAATGGCATCTAACAACAACAACAGGGACTCCTTTGAGTAAGAAACTCCCTGGAGGCAATGAGTTTATGTTAGTGGAGGAAGAATAATTTGAAAGAGGAGAGTGAGAATGGTTGCACAACTTGAAGAATGTAGTCAGTGTCACAGAATTGTACGTGTAGAAATTGTTGAATGCTCTGCTGTGTATATTCTCAAAAATAAAATAAATTAAAAACAACAACAACAAAAACTCTCTGGTTGGTCTCAACCCACCTGGATCAAAGGAGAATGAAGAACACCAAGGTCACACGATAACTATGAGCCCAAGAGACAGAAAGGGCCACATGAACCAGAGACTTACTTCATCCTGAGACCAGAAGAACTAGATGGTGACAGGCCACAACCAATGACTGCCCTGACAGGGAGCACAATGGAGAACCCCTGAGGGAGCAGGAGAATAGTGGGATGCAGACCCCAAATTCTCATAAAAAGACCAGACTTAATGGTCTGAGACTAGAGGAATCCCTGCGGTCATGGTCCCCAAACCTTCTGTTGGCCCAGGACAGGAACCATTCCCGAAGACCACTCATCAGACATGGAAGGGACTGGACAATGTGTTGGAGAGAGATGCTGACAAAGAGTGAGCTACTTGTATCAGCTGGACACTTGAGACTGTGTTGGCATCTCCTGTCTGGAGGGGAGATAGGAGGTTAGAGAGGGTTAGAAACTGGCAAAATCGTCACGAAAGGAGAGACTGGAAGGAGGGAGCGGGCTGACTCATTAGTGGGAGAGTAAGTGGTAGTATGGAGTAAGGTGTATATAAGCGTATATGTGACAGACTGACTTGATTTGTAAACTTTCACTTAAAGCACAATAAAAATTATTAAAAAAAAAACCTCTCTGGTAATCCAGTTGCTCCCAGGCTAAAATCTCAGCTTCCACTTATAAGGCCCTCGGCTTTTCCTTCTCTCTATGCTCTAACATTTGCTTTGGCTCAGTGCTCAGCTGCTAACCCAAAGGTTGGTGGTTCAAACCCAACAGCCATTCTGCAGGAGAAAGATGTGGCAGTCTGCTTCAGTAAAAATTATAGCCTTGGAAACCCTATGAGGCAGTTCTACTCTGTCTCATAGTGTCGCTATGAGTCGGAATTGAGTCAACAGCAATGGGTTTAAACATGGTCTGAAGAGCCCTGATACAATGGTTAAGGCTAGACTGCTAACTGAACGTTGAAGGCTTGAACCTACCCAGCTGCTCTGTGGGAGAAAGACCTGGCATTCAGCTCCCTTAAAGATTAATGGGCTCCTTCCCATAAAGATTATAGCCTAGAAAACACTATGGGGCCTAGAAAACACTCTGTCACATGGGGTCGCTATGAGTCACCTAACCAAAAACAACAAAGATACCTTTTGCCCTGCTTACTCTTATTCATCCTTCAGGCCTCAACCTAAATGTCACCTCCTCCAAGAAGCTTCCCTGCTTCTCCCAGAGCAGCCTGTAACTTCCCCTCTCCTGGCCCTTCCCCATCCCCCCACCACCACCCTGTTTGCATGACTGAAAAGCCGGTGAGGGTAGGGACCATGTATGTCTTATTTCCCTGTGTGGCATCTGGCTCAAACAGTAGGTGCTTAATTAATATTGATGGAACAATTCAAGAAAAAGAAAACTCCGTGTGATAAAATGTCTAGCCAGATTTTATTTATTACAGTCTTTCCATTGCACAATTCCACAACATTTATTTTCACTTTTGTTATTATTTCTTTTTACAAAGGTAAAAGTAACTTCAGAAACAATGATAAAGCAATCATTCAAACTGTTTCAGGCACGGTTTCATATTAAAAGCATAAATCGACTTCTGACTCCCTGTTTTGCCCTATGATATAATCTCAGACCCTGTTCCAGAAAGAACAATTATTTTAGAGCTAAGGTGGATGCGTAGCCACCACTACCACAAAGCTCATTTTCAAATTCTGCCCTCATTCTCAGGAAGTTCCTGAGTTTACACTCAGGTGGCGCCCAGGGTAGCAAGTAGAGGGGCTGAGTGAACCCTCTGCTGACTGGCTGGGCCCTACTGGCTCTGGGCAAGTTCCGCTTCAGCAGATCAAGAATATACACAAAAACTTAATTAAAAAAAAAAAAAAAAGGCTTAAAAAAATATGTGATAAAAATTACCTATCCCTCTCCCTTGCTGAGAAATAATTTAAATAATTTATTCTAGATGTAAAAAAAGAAAACAAGTTCATTTAAAGACTCCTGCGTACTGTTTTTAAGCATGAGATCTGGGACCCCTAGGAGTGGGGGGCTTGAGAAGGGATGGTGCAGAGGAGGCATGCTGAGAAGCTCTCTGGACTCAGCCCCCACCTCCACCACTCTGCAGCCAGTGACCCTGGCTATGATTTTTCCTCACTGCTCTGAGGCTAGGTCTTCCTACCCTCTGGACGTGAGGATAAGGAGAGCAACACCTGCCTGACCTGCATGAGGGTAGGATGCATCAGTGAGCGGAGGTGGGAGGGCTTTGTAAACTGTAAACTGCTAGCCACAAATGAGGTGGGAGAGGTAACCTCCTCCAGTGGAGCTCTGCTTCCCTGACATGCCTGGAATTTGGCCTTTTTCTCCAGAGCACAATAAGGCAAGCTTGGCTGGGGCCTCAGACTGGAGCGAGCCCCAGTGACCGAGTGAACGGAAGACAAGAAAAGGAAGAGGAACATGGGCGTCTGGTAGATGCAGACAGACAGGGGGAATCGGCCATGGTTAGGGAGGGGCACACAGGAACACAGAGCCCCCATCATGCTGCACTGGGGTCCTGGAGAGACCTGGGGCAGGGCTGGGGGCCACACTTTTTGACATTTTAGGAACTTCCAGCCAGGACTTAGAGGATATGGGTTTGAGTCCCAGCTCTCCGAAGACCTTGAAGTCCCAGCTCCTATTTGGGGCTTATTGTCCTCATCTTCACTGCAAAGGGGTACAGATGGACTAGTCCAGTGGGTCTCCATCCTCACTGCATTGCAGAATCACCCGGGGAGCTTATAAACATGTACAGAGGTCCATGCTTGCTCCTGAGGTTCAGATTTAATTGCTCTGGGGTAGGGCCTGAGCCTTTGTATTTTCTGAATGCCCTCAAGGTGATTCTAATGTACAAACCAAACAAAAAACCAAACCCCTTGTCCTGGCGATGAGGCTGACTCACAGAATTTCCAAGGTTGTAATCTTTACAGAACAGACTGCCACATCTTTTTCCCATAGAGCAGCTGATGAGTTCGACCCGCTGACCTTTGGGTTAGCAGCTAAGCACTTAACAACTGAGCCACCAGGGCTTCTGGTCTAAAGTACAGCCTGGGTTGAAACCCACTAGGTTAGGTGGCCTCTTGCAGCCCCTACCTTTGCTCCAGAATCCCCCTGCACAATGGCGAAGACTCATCGTCTGCCTCTCCTCTGGAAGGAGAAGCGTGTTGAACTTCCAGTCACCCCCAGTCTCTTTCTGGGCCCTTAGAAAGGGAGAACCTTAGAACAGGGCTCAGAACACAGATTCGCACAGGCGGGCACAAAAACTCCTTGGCCAGAAGGGGACTTTGAGGGCCATCTAGTCCTGCCTTCTCACCTAGTACAGCCAATCCTCTCTAGAGGCCTCCTGGGCGGTGGCCACAGGGCTGTGCTTGCATACTTCCAGTACAGGGGCACCTTACGTGGGGGAGGGGTGGACTTTTCTGTTAGCTTGGGCTGGAATCTGCCTCTGGGCAGGGGAGGAGGCAGGCTTTGTGACCGACCCCAAGGGCTTTTGTGGCCGCAGTCAGTGGTCATGGGTACCTCTTTGATGTCTGCATCCCCACATAAAGGATAACTATCCACCCACAGCTGGCTGATTCTGGTTGAAGAGAGGATAGTTTTGACCCTCTTGTCTGTGTTCTAGAATCAAGCTCAATCTTGACTCATTTCCCTAAACTTTGCCCCTTTGCCAGTGTCTTGTGAGTTTCTAGATCATCACCCCACATTTTCATTTCCTCCGGCCAAGGCCAAAGTTTCTTGTCTCAGGCAGGTCATTCAAAGGTTCCCCCTGATCAGATGGGGAAATTGAGACCAGAAGTGGATGGACTTGCCAGAAGTCACTGAGCAAGTTGGGGTGCAGCTGAGGCCTGAACCAAAGGGTTCCCGCCCAGTTAGGGTGAGATGTACCTCAGATCAGAAACAGACCAAGATCTCAGCTCAGCCCTACCATAAACATTCTGGTGACTTTGAGTTACTTGCCCTTCTCAGGAGCTCAGTTTCTCTGCCTGTAAAATGGGAGAGTAGGGCCCGATCACTGACTTTCAACTTCCAATTTTTTATTTTTTTTAGTAGCACTATTATGTCTTCCATAGAAGCCCGATAAATAGAACAAATAAAAGGGGAGCTGTCTGGTTGGAGGAGTATAGGGGAGCATGGCCCTCCTGCTCAGCCTCCCCCCTCACTCTGTGGATTACAGTTTAAAAATCACAAGGGAGTTCACCTCCCAGCTCTTACTTTCTACAGTGCTCTTTCCCCTTCAGAAGTTATAGCTCATCGTGGACCCTTAAAATCGGACTTAAACAGAAGGCAAGGTAGCATCTAACAAACAGTCCATTCGGAAACTTGTTGCAAGAAGGCAAATAGAAAAACGGCACCAGGTCCCACTGGAATCTCTTTCAGCGACTGAGAGTTTCGTTTTCTGGTAAAAAATATAGAAATAGTGGTTGTTCTTGGGGGACTTGTGGCTTGGTTCTGGACCTCCCCATGGAGCCAAGTGGTGTCCCTGAGGGCGAGGAGGGCAGAGGCCCCTGCTCAGAACCTCCCTGAGCCCGTCTGCAAGTTTTTGATCTCCAGTTCCAACTGTTTGGCCTGCACCTCGCGCTGGGTCAGCAGCTCCCGGAGCCTGCGGATCTCTTCCTGTTGCCGGTAGAACATCTGCAGCAGCTGGGAAAGGAAAGAACAGAAGGCAAGGTCACCTGGGGTCATCAGCAGAAAAGCTAAAATATGACCCTTTTTTGGCTCAGAAAGATGAAGGTGGTTAAATTAATGTGGCTGCAGCCTGAGGGCAGTCATTACACATACCTTTTATAATAACCTTGTTTTCCTCACCCAATAAATGAAATTCAAAAAGACTTAAATGCCTCCTCAGATCCCCCTTGGGATAGAGGAAAATCTACTTCGTTCTGAATCTGGAAACTGGAGTTTCCACCACCACTAAGTTGTGTGGCCTTGGGTAACTTACTTGCCCTCTCTGAGCTTCCATTTCCTCTCTGGGAACTGGGGGCCAGAAAACTAACTTGTATTGCTGCCATTGTATGGAATGCCTACTAGGTGTTGAGTGTTCTGCTAAGGACCATCATCTTCCCCTGGGATGTTCACAACACCCCAGCGGGGTGGCAGCGTTCGGACCCCATTTACCAGTGAAGAAACATTGACTGAAGCTTACAGGACATTCAGCCCCAGGGTGTGAGGGCCTACGTTAGTACCCAGCAAAGCCAGGGATCAGAATCCTTCCGTGAGATGCCAGCCCTTGTGTTTTTAGCTACTACAGTGAAACCTGTGAGAGCGGGAACTCAGTGGGACTGTCTTGTTTTTCCGGGTCTTGTAAGTTTTCTACCTCTGACAGGATGCAGTCTTACCATTTTCCTGTTGCTCTCTTATTAGTGGAAAATATTTGAGTTTTCCTTCTCTGACAGGTTTCCACCTTATATAGGTTTCTGCTTACACAGGTTTTACTGTATATATCAACTGTTATGGATTGAATTGTGTCCCCCCAAAATATGTGTTGTAAATTCTAACCCTTAGACCTGTGGTTATAATCTCATTTGGGAACGGGTTTTTTTTGTTATGTTAAGAGGCCCTATCAATGCCGGGCGTGTTTTATGCCAGTCACCTTTGAGATATAAGAAGAGCAGGTTAGTCATAGAGAAGCAAGCAGAGATGGGGGAAGACAGATGCCACACCACATGAAGATCACGAAGGAACCAAGGAACAAGGACCTTCCCCAAGAAGAGAAAGCCTTCCCCCACTCAGTCCCTGAATTCAGATTTTTACCCTCCTAAACTCTGAAAGCATAAATTTCTGTTTGTTAAAGCCACGCACTTGTGGTATTTCTGTTATAACAGCATTAGATAACTAAGACACTGACTCCCAGGACTGCTGAGAGAATTAAATCAGATAATATATCCAAAGTGCCTAACATAGGACCTGGTACACAGTAGGCACTTAATAAATGTCGACTAAGAAAGCAGAGAAAATCCTAGAATGTCCAAACCAGAAAAGGCGTTAATACCCATCTGGTCAAACTCTCTTCATTTTACCAGTAGCCGTTGAGTCGATCTTGACTCATGGCAACCCAATGTGTGTCAGAGGAGAACTGTGCTCCATAGGGTTTTCAATGGCTGATTTTTCAGAAGTGGATGGCCAGGCCTCCTTTCCAAGGTGTCTCTAGGTAGACTCAAACTTCCAATTAGCAGCTGAGCACATTAGCTATTTACACTACCCAGGTACTCTCTCTTCATCTGACAGGTGAGGAATAAACCTGCCATCTTGGCACCTGCTTGCTGAATGAATTAAAGTGAGTTAAGTGACTAGGCCAGGCCACACAGCTGGTTATTTTTCTCACCCTCATTTTCTCTCTCTTTTTCCCTCCCTCTTGTGTTCCTCCTTTGAGGGAGGGCAGCGCTGATACCCACCCCCAGCAGCTCCCAGCTGGCCCTGTGCAGGCCCTTTGGGTCTCAGCCCACCCCCTTTTGTTCACACCTCATTCTCTGTCTTTGGTGGGGGACATTCGAAAACATCAAAGCCGTTTGTGAGCCAGGCTTTCTTCTCCTCCAGCCTGTGTTCTGTTGCCCGGTGTGGTGGCTTCTCCTCCAGCAGGGAGGAAGGCCTCTGGCCACCCTCTGGAGCCAGATTGTCCATCCAGTCTGGAGCCCGGAGTGAGGCTGCGGCCGAGAAGTTGGAGAGGGGCCTCTCTGGAGGGTGTGGCTGGGGGCTCAGCAGCTCAGAGCCAGGTCTGAGGGACACCAGGTGTGGCCCTGGGAGGGAAGCAAGGGCACTGTGAGGACTGAGTACCCACGAGCAGACAGCTGGGGAGTGAGGGGGGACCGACACACAGAGCCATACAGAGACACACAGATACACATGACCGGTGGCGGGAGATACGGCCACACGCAGACAAGCCCAAACACACAGACCAGGGCAGTCAGCACAAATAACCACACCGCAACTATTTGAACAACACGGGGCATGCACAGGGGCCTGCCCCCAAATACTGCGAGCTCCTTAAGTCAGTCCTACGCACATTGCACTCTCCCATCTACCAAGTCCGTTACTCTCCCAACACCCCCCAGACGCAGGAAAGGCAGGTATCTCGGACTCAGATGGGGACACGGAGGCCCAGAGAGGAGACCTCTTTAAGAATTACACAAAACTGGGATGGATTCGCACCGGCCTCCTGCCCTCCAGTCAGAAGCTCTTCCTTCCAGTAGCTTGGAAGGCCCCTCTCAGCCACTGGGTGTTGAAGGAAATGGGGCGGGGGAGGGGCGAGGAGAGAGGAAGTTCCAATCACAAAGGCAGCTGCTGGGGGGCGGGGACAGTCAGCACACACTGCCCTCTTCCCCCTAGTCTGGTCAGGGAGGGGGAAGTGGGTCGGGGCAGGCAGAGTGGCAGAAGGGCCTGGGCGGCGGCTGCCTAGAGGACCTCCCAGGTCAAGAATAATGGGGCTGGAGCAGGAAGAGGTGGGGGATGGGCAAGGGGAGTCTGGCTGAGACTATCCAGTCACCCTGTACAACCCAGAGTTTAAAGAAATTTCCACAGGGAAATGTCCCTTGAGTTGAGGGAGTTTTCTGAGCCACACGGGACAAGCCTCTCCAGAGGTATCCCCACGCTTTCCCAAACTCATATGTGACCATCCCAGCCACTGGGGACTGACTGTCTTCCGAGGACACAGAAGAATAAAAATACAGGCCAAACCCCTCTCAGCTACCTGGGGCCATTGGGCACTCCATTTTCCTACCACATTCACCTGAGGCTTTTCTCTTCCTTTCTCACCTCTGTTCACCCCACTGAGCCACTCCTGGGCCGTCATAGAGGGCTGGGCTCCTGCTGTTGGGGGGTAGATGTCCTCTTGGTAGGATTCCGACTGTAGGAGAAGTCAGGACAGACAGATGACGGTGGTAGGAGGGGCTGCCCAGGTGGGACAGCCCTTGAGAGCTGGGAGTCCAGTCTCTCCTCACCCCTGCTGAGGTGGGGAAATCAAGGCCCAGAGAGCAAAGGGACTGCCCAGAGTCCAGCAACTCAAGAGTAGATGTGGGTGAGACCCAGGACTCCTGGCTCCTGGTGACACTACACTGACCATGAGAAAGTCCTTCCCCTTGAGGAGTGGCCACCAGCCTCCCTGTGGCGGGCCCCTGACACCCCGGCCCTGCCTCCCTCCCGCATGGCCCCACCACCCTACCCGCCGGGGCACGATCATGGATACAGGCTCGATGAGGCTTTTGGTTGTGATCAGCTTGTAGAAGCGGAAGATCTCACAGGAGGACACGTCGAGACCTCTCTTTGGCATGACACCTGCGGGCAGATGGCCAGGGCGATAAGAGGTTACAGGCTGGGCTAGGGGCCAGAGGGACCCAGGGTGAGTCGAAAAAACAGGCTCCACAGCTGAACATCAACAGCAACCACCCTCCTTTCTCAGCTCAACAAATAGTGAACAAATGCCTATGCTGGGCTGGGTTCTGTGCTGGGGAAACGCTGTCCCCACCTTCAAGGGTTTAAATTATTCTAGCTACACTTTTCTAGGTTTGTTCTGCATGTTGTGGATGAATGCCATGGAGTCAATTCTGACGCATAGCGACCCCACGTGACAGAAGAGAACTGCTTCGTAGGATCCGCAGTTTGAATCTAACAGCCACTCCATGAGATGTGGCAATCTGCTTTCATGAAGATTACAGCCTTGTTTTTCTTACAGGGTCACTGGAAACCCTGGTGGTGTAGCAGTTAAGTGCTACAGCTGCTAACCAAAAGGTTGGCAGTTGGAATCCAGCACCTGCTCCTTGGAAACCCTATGGGGTAGTTCTACTCTGTCCTACAGGGTTGCTATGAGTTGGAATCACCTCGATGGCAACAGGTAGACTTTTCAGAAGCAGATCGCCAGGTTTTTTTCCCGCAGAGCCGCTGGGTTAGCTCAAACCATCAACCTCTCGGTTGGCAGCTAAGCACTTAACTGTTTGTACCACCAGGGCTCCTTTTGCTCTGCATAGGGTCCCCCATCTCCAGCCCCACAGCTCCTCTGAGCCAAATGCATTTTAAAACGTGGAGATGGAAGGTGCTGCTCCCTAGAAGCTCTCTCAGGTCAGCCTCTCACATCTCCCTGCTTTTGTTGTAACTGCTCTTCCCTGTGCCTGGAGCACCTTCGTCTTCTCCTGATGCTCTACTGTACTTCCTCCTTCAGCTCCTCAAACGCTGCTTCCTCTGGGAAGCCCTCCCTGACTTCCTTATTTGTGCTCTCAGACAACCTCCTGCACACCCCAATTATAATTACAGTCAGAGTGTTGGGATGCCATCTCCCCTACAGAATGTGAGCCCCTCCAGGGAGGGCCCATGCCTGACTCACTCCTGTCTCCCTAGGCCTGACACTGAAGCGCTGACCCCAAGAGGCCTCAGGGCCTTACACTCACCAATCCCCTTTTGTGGGTGATAGGATCGGTATTCAGTCAGGTAGTTCAAGTGAGGCTTGTCTGAGCTCACCTCATAGTAGCGGATGTTCCCGTCTCCCTGAGGAGGAAGGTCAGATTCAGAACCCCATCAGCTCCCCACCTGGCTGCCCACACCACACAGCAAAAACCTGGCTCTCAGAGTGAGTGGCTGGCAAACCCATCTCACACAAGGGAAACACCAGGAGCTCAGGGTCCCAAAACTAAGGTGGGAGTGGGGTTTTCATTTCAACATTCCACCCCCCAGCCATGACCCAAAGCCCAACTCTGTTCTCTAAAGCTGAAGCTTTGGGAAGACAGGCCCCAATCCCACTCCCATAGAGAGCCACATAGGAAGGTCAGAACTGGCTGGTCCTCAGACACCAGTCATAGGTCTTACCCGTAGGAGGTGCTCTGATTCTCATAACAACTGGGCTGCTCCTGGCATTGGTGGGCAGTGGTCAGGGATGTCATATATGGGACCCAAACCAAACCCAGTGCCTTCGAGTCAATTCCGACTCGTAGAGACCCTGTAGGACAGAGTAGGACTGCCCCATAGAGTTTCCAAGGAGTGCCTGGCAGATTCAAACTGCCGACCCTTTGGTTAGCAGCCGTAGCACTTAACCACTACGCCACCAGGGTTTCCCGTATATGGGAGAGTCCTACCCAGTGAAGACCTATTCTGCCCAAAATTCAAAGAGAAAGACTGACTGGTCCCTCCTCATCTGGACCCAGAGTTGGGGAGAGACTAGTCCAGGATGACCAGCCAAAGGCCTGATGGGAGAGTGGCTGGGCTCACCACTGGGGAAGTGGGGACAGCAAGTGTGTGCCCCAGGGTAGGTGTGGAGCAAGCGGGGCTCACAGGCTCTCTTCCCTCCCTACCAGGGGCATTAAAAGGAAGGGGCTGTCACTGCAGGGGCAGAGAAGGCCCTGCCATGGTTTCTGCACTCTGGTCCGTCTTCAGGGCCCCCAAAATACTGAATGCAGAACAGTGTGTGCATGGCATACCCACATTTCAACACAATCATTTAAACAAGTGTCTGTTAGGATCTGACCCTACTTTCCATGAAGAGTTCTGTGAGTAGGATGGAAGAACTGTTTCCACTCAGTGGGGACTCTGCCTGCCTTCCTCATGCCTCTGGGCACCCTGACAGGCCCCCATAGGGAGTGGTCTGGCCCCTGCTCCACCCCCACAGGCCCCAGAGAGGAAGTGGCCTGGCTCCTGCTCCAACCCTCACAGGCCCCAGGCTGCTGTCTGGCACCAGTGGGGCCAGGCTGGGGGGAGGCGGGGGGCGCACCTCCCCACCCATGCCCCACCCATGCCGGGCTGACCTTTCCCACCACGTAGAGCATGTTGGTGTCCACATCATAGAAGGGAAACAGCACTCCCGAAGAGCCATCCAGGTCTTCCTCTGTGAGAGGCACAGAGAGGTTGTCCTGTGAGGAAAGGGGAGATCAGGAAGGCCAGCGGTCACTCACAGGGCCCTCAGCCTGGACAGGGGGGAACAATGTACTCTGTGAGACAAGAACTCCTGCCATGGCGGGGTGGGGGGTAGAGCGTGTGTGTGTTAGACAGACTGAGTTTGTGTGTGTGTGTGTGTGTGTGTGTGTGTGTGTGAGAGAGAGAGAGAGAGAGAGTGAGTTTGCGTGGGTGAGAGACTGAGCTTGTGTGTATGTGGAGCATGGCAAGGGTGCCCCAGCTTCTTGAGGTCCAATCTGTGGGCTGCTCTTTGATGGAGATGATATTTTTAAAGACACTAAAACGCTACTACCATCTTCAATTTCGCCATTAACAAACCACTTTTCAGACACTAATCCTACTCTAATCTTCCCTCCACGTATTTTATTTATTTCAGCAAATTAAGAAGGAGACCCAGAAAGGGGAAGCGATTTGCCCAGTCTCTGAAATGTCTGTCAAGTGCTCCTTCGTATCAATACTGCTTGGCCTAGACTTCATCCCACCCCCGTGACCCACCTCCTCTCCCACAGCTGCCCTAAATGACAAGCCCATACCCCTCACTATTTCATTCTCTGTCTTTGCTCTAGCTGTTCCCTCTGCCCAGAGGCCCTCTCCCTCCCCCACCTTGCCCTCTAGTCCTGGTCCCAGGTTCCGCCACTTGCCCTCCCCCACACCAGAGCCTCTCATGAGTCCTGACCAGTTCTTTCCCGGAACTATAAGACACACACAGGTCTGGGCTCACCCAATGGACTGTCAGCATCTCCCCACTATTCATGCCTGGATCCCCACCACCTGGCAGACTATGTTAAGTAGGTATTTGAGAAATGAATGAATGAACAAATGAATAGAGTGAGCACTCAGCTGAGAGGTGAGGGGTGGGGGTGGGACTAGGTGCGAGACTCACCTGGTCCCACAGGGCCATCTGCCGGTTGTTCCATCGAGATGTGCCTGTGGATAGCAGCTTCTTCATGTTCCCCAGAAACAGCACCTTGCTGGCCCGGTGCCCCTTGTAGTTGGCTTCCTGGAAGGACAGGTGCCGATGGTAGTAGAGAGACCCTGGTGGCAGCTGGTAGACGTTAAGCTGCTGCTCCACTGGGAATGCCTGCCTTTCTCACCCCATCTCCACCTGGAGAAACTTGCAGGGGCACCACCTCTAGGAAGCCTTCCCTGAACAGGGAGTCTTTCCCTTCTATTTTTTTCTTTTTTTTGAGGGTTATTTTCCTAAGCTGTAACCTAACTAACCTATCCCGTTGCTGTCAAGTCGATTCTGACTCATCTGAGCTGTAGGAGAGACAAAGTTCTGCTCAGCTCCAAGCTCTTTCTGGAAGAATGTTAAGAATCTACCCTGTGCCGTGCACGGGGTGGGTGGGCAGTGTCACCTGTGTTACTTCATTTAATCCTCTGAAAGGGCTACGACTCCGCTGTTCTTGCAGAGGAGAAAACAGGCTCAGAGAGCAGAAAGCACTTGCCTAAGGTCACACCATAGAGAAACAGTGCAGCCCTTAGCTCTCCTAACCCCATGGCCAGTGACAAAGCTGAGGTGAACCCATAAGTGTTGGAGTTAGATCAGGTTCAAATTCCAGCTCTCAATATGAGCAAGTCACTTAACCTCTCTTTGGCCTAGGTTTCCTCATCTGAAAAATGGGGATATCCTACCTCCCAGGGATGCTGGGAGTTCAGAAGGGCATAACATATGTGAAGGTTGTTCTCAGAAGACCCCCCTATCCCCACTCTGCTCCTGGTTCCTCTGACCTCTATCCTCTCACCCCATGCCAGATGCTAAACCAGCACTGACTTTGAGAACGGTTCCCCCTCGGGGGTCGATGATCCGAATCTTGCGGTCTTTACAGGTGGTGGCCAGTAGGCTGCCGTTGATGTTGAAGGACATGGAGAGGATCACGTCCTGGTGACAGTCAATTGTCCTCACGGGGCTCTTGATTACAGACTCCTTTGTGTCCAGTTTCCAGACCATCACCTGCATGGCAGAAAGCCAGCTGGGCACAGCAGCACCACCACCCCTAGCCCCACCCCTCACAGTCACATGCAGGCCAGGCTTCGGCGAAACACAGTACCCCCAGGAGGGAAGCTGCAGATGGTAGCCTGGCCAAGAGGCCTTGGATGGGATGGATCTGTGGCTGAAGCTGCCACGCAGTAGCAGGGGAAGCTGGGAGTCAGGCTGTCTGGCAGTGAAAAGAAAACACCATCTGCCTTTGAGCAAAAAAACATCCACGCTGGGAGTACCCCAGGGAACCAGCTAATCCAGGGGGTTTCAAACTGTTTTTAGCAGCAGCTTCTACCTCATGCAGATAAACATGGCTGCCATGTTTAGTTGCACAGGCTGTGCACTGCACAGCTCCAGGGCAATCCATTCCCATAGCCTAGGATGTAAATAGTGCCCCTGGAGTTGTGCACAGAATAACCTGCACAACCATATGCAGTAACCCTGCAGACACAACCTACATAAACAGAGAAGAGAGTGCTTCTGATCAGAAGGAGGTGAAAAGCCCAGAGCCCCCAGCCCCTCCTCCCTCCCCTGTTTTATCCATCATAGAGGCCCCTGAGGTGCCTCTGTAACCCCCATAGAGTTGTGAAGGGAAAAGTTTAAAAGCCTTGGCTATGGTCTCAACCCCATTTTTGTACAGCTTGGGAAACTGAGGACCAGAGAAGTCAAGGGACTTGCCTAGCTTATACTGCAAGTCAGAGACCTAGTTGGGAGAGAATCCACAGCGCTTGGGAACAGGGGGACTTCCCTGGGCAGGGCCTAACCTATCCCTTCCAGGCAGACCCACCTTGTAGTCATAGCCAGAGCTGAAGAGGATGTTGGCGGCTGTGGGGTGCCACTCCACCAGGCCCACTCTGCGGGAGTGGCCCACCAGCTCCTTCCTGAAGGTTGTGAGGTTCCTTGACAGCAGCTGCTTTGGGATGTCCCAGATCTTAATCTGGTAAGGAGACAGGGCCCAGGGGGAGGGTTAGCCAGGGCCACCTCAGAGTCCTGCCACCCCAAGCCTCAGAACCCAGCATTCAGCAGAAGGGCCAGGGAAGCTCTCTGTGTATCCACCTCTCACTCTGTGGTGGGGAAGCTTGGGGCCCTCAGAGGGCCAGGGGCTTTGCCAAGGTCCCTCGGCTTGAGCAGGGACAGGCATTAAGCCAAGATAAGCCAAAGTTTCCAAATCTGTACCCTGGTAATCCCTGCCATCCTACTGACCTTGGGTGGGCCACAGGTCTGTGTCTCAGGCTAGATGTCAGAGCAAATCTGCCTCCCAGCCTAGGATATCCCCCAAAGTACAATGGTCTGCCCACTCCTTGTCCAAAGGCCCAGAGTGGAGCCTCGAGTATCAGGGTGACATGTTTGTTCTACATCCTCAGGCACTAGGGAGCCAGTGCAGACTCTGGATCAGGACTGAGCAGAGGCAAATTCTGTGCTTTGGAGGAGCCCTTGGATTGTATTGCCTGGAAAAGGAAAGACGAAAGGCTAGAAGACGAAGCTGGATGGGGCCATAGGCCTGTAGTACACAGTGAGGCCCTGGGAGAAGGGCTGGTTAGAAAGCCCCAGCAGGTGGACCTCAGCTCAGCCTAAAGAAGGAACATCTAGTGTCCGAGAATGGAAGAGGGGCTGCCATGACAGAAAGTAAGCTCCCTGTCATGGAAGCATACAAATGGAGGTACTGGGGGGTGCTGCAGAGAAAAATGGAGCCCAGGATGGTGCTGACCTGATGTTCCTAACTGTCCTGTAGGGTTCTCAGGCTCCTAAATGATTGCACACACCCCTTAGAAATACACAGGTTTTTCAAGTAGACTTTGTTTCAATTCAGCAAATATTTATTTTCTGGTTGTCCTGGATTTAAAAAAAGGAAGCCAGCCCTGAAAAAGAAGTGCCAGGGTCGACAGATGGGTCTGGGGAGGGCAGTGGCTGCACAGAACTAGACCTGGACTGGTGGGCAGACTCTTGGCGGGTCTGTTTCGGAGGTGTAGACACCATTCCCAGCACTGCGGCAGCTAAGACTGTCCACTCCCCAGAGTTGGAGAGCCATCCTTCCCCCACAGGTCCCAGGGAGGAGACAGCTGAATACTTCTTTCACAAGGGCCTAAATTCACTCTGCGGTGCTGCTGGGGGCAGAAAAGGCACTGCCACTCCCCATAATCATGTCCACTCCCCCTGCCCCTGGGGCTTCTGGTACTGGACAGCAGCAGACCATGGGGCCAGATAGGGATTTAATAGTCTTAAGGGAGCCTTCAAAGCGAGCTTGAAAGCCCAGGTATTACTGCAGTGGGGACAGTGTCAGGTACTGGATGCCCTGTTAGAAGCCCTGCACTCACTGGAGACAAAGCCAGTTCTCAGAGGGCCTGGCCGTTCCGCAGGCACTGTCCTTTATGTTTCTCAGCATCCTCTGTATGGAAACCCACACAACTTTCCTAAGACTTTTCTGCCTCCTCTTCTGATGAACTGGTCTGCTTCCTCTGATTAGCTAGTGACGGCTCTGTAATATAGTTTATTTCCCTTTTTGCCTTGGCTGCCAGGCAGTTCAGAGTTAAACCTGGAGCTCAGCTGCTGCAACCTTCCTTAGCCAGTTTCTGGTATTATTTCCTCACCTTCCTCCATTTGTGGCTCTTGCAATTTTGAGAGGTGGCACAGCTCAGTGGAAAGAGAATGGGCTATGCAGTTGGATGGGCCTCAGTCTAAAGCCTGGCTCTGCCTCCCAGAAACTGTGTGATCATGGGTAAATAGCTGTACCTCTCTGATCGTTGGCTTCTCCACCACAAAATTATCCTACCTTATGGGGTGGCTGGGAAGATCGAGTGACATGGTATGTATAATGAGTAAGGAACATAGCATGATCACAAAAAATGGTAACTATGACTTTTTTCCTTATTTTAATCATCTGATCATATCCGTGTCTTTTAAGCCACACCTACTGTGTTTTAGAAGTAGGCACGGAATAAATTATAAACAAATAACACTGGGTATCGTGGGGACAGGGGCTATACCCTTGGTACAGAACAGGAACTCAAAAATGTTGGTGGAACTGCAGCTTTGGGAATGATTTAGGTGTCCATACTCATACAAGGGTCCACTTCCATCCTTTTGAAGCTCACTTTCCCATTGTCTGTGAGATTAAGGGGGCCTAATATTTTCTGGTCACAGCATTTCACAGTTTCCCCAAAGGGTGGGCTTTCCCGTTGGAATATGAATCTCACTGGACTTTGATAAGATAAATGGGAGCTATTTTATAGGTGGAGAAACTGAGGTACCCCCAAATCCCATAGAGTTCAGAATTTTCCTCTTCAATCTGCTTTCTTCCCTCCCCTACAGTGATCTCACGTTGGTGATGAAGGAGTTGGAGAGCAAAAGAGCTGAGCACAGACACCATTCAACCTTCCCTGGGCCCCTCTCCCACTCTTTTCAGTTACGAGAACAACTTCAGGAACTGCTCAAAGCTGGCACTCACCGTGGTATCTTCAGAACAGGAGGCAATCTCGAAATCATCAAAAGGGTTCCACTTGATGTCTAAGACGTTTCCTCTATGTCCGCAGACCTTGGGGAAGTGAGGGTCCAACTTTCCTGTCTGCAAAACAGTACCCAAGAGGGTTGGGGAGGGGAGGAGGCTAATTCCACTTCAGCTTCTGCAGTCAGTCAGTCAGTCAGCCAGCAACCACTGAGTGGACAGGAAAACGTAAGGGACAAAACTAGGTGTGACTCCAGGCCCTACCACAGATTCTCTGTGTGATCCTGGGTGAGTTACTCCATTTCTCTGAGCCTCAGTGTCCTCCTCAGTAAGATGGAGGCAATAATAGCCAAAATATGACCTTGAGTCTATCCCTCCTGAATTTAGAGACCATCTCAAGAATAGATTTGATGCCTTGAACACTAACGACCAAAGACCAGACGAGTTTTGGAATGACATCAAGGACATCATACATAAAGCAAGAAGTCATTGAAAAGAGAGGAAAGAAAGAGAAGACCAAGATGGATATCAGAGGAGATTCTGAAACTTGCTCTCGAACATCGAGCAGCTAAAGCAAAAGGAAGAAATGATGAAGTAAAAGAACTGAATAGAAGATTTCAAAGGGCAGCTCGAGAAGACAAAGTAAAGTATTAAATGACACGTGCAAAGGCCTACAGGTAGAAAATCAAAAGGGAAGAACATGGTTGGTGTTTCTCGAGCTGAAGGAACTGAAGCCTCGAGTTGCAATAGTGAAGGATTCTATGGGGAAAATACTAAACAACACAGGAAGCATCAAAAGAAGATGGAAAGAATACAGAAAGCAAGGTTGTGTCATCTGCATAATGCAGATTGTTAATGAGCCTTCCTCCAATCCTGGTGGGGCATTCTTCTTCATATAGTGCAGCTTCTTGCATTATTTGCTCAGCATACAGATTGAATAAGTATGGTGAAAAGATAAAACCCTGACACACACCTTTCTTGACTTAAAACCATGCAGTATTCCCTTGTTCTGTTCGAATGACTGCCTCGTGGTCTCTGTACAGGTTCCTCACAAGCACAATTAAGTGTTCTAAAATTTCCATTCTTTGCAATGTTATCTGTAATTTGTTACGATCCACACAGTCAAATGTCTTTGCATAGTCAATAAAACACAGGTAACATCTCTCTGGTAGTCTCTGCTTTCAGCCAGGATCCATCTGACATCAGCAATGACATCCCTCGTTCCACGTCCTCTTCTGAATCTGGCTTGAATTTCCGGTAGCTCTCTGTGGATGTACTACTGCAACCACTTTTGAAAGATCTTCAGCAAAACTCTACATGCATGTGATATTAATGATATTGTTTGCTAATTCTGCATTCTGTGGGATCACTTTTCTTTGGAATGGGCACATATATGGATCTCTTAATGCGGTATATCCATACAATGGAATATTATTCACCCATAAAAAGGAATGGCGAGAAGGCAGTGGTGGTTCAGTGGCAGACTTCTCGCCAGCCTTGTAGGAGACCTGGGTTTGATCCCCAGCCAACGCAACTCAAGTAAAGTCACCATTCATCTGCCAAGTGGGGGCTTGTGTGTTGCGGTGATGCTGAACAGGTTGCAGTGGCGCTCCCAAACTAAGACAGACTAGGAAGAAGGGCCTGCTGATCTACTTCTGAAAATCAGCCACTGGGGGGCGGGAAAGGAATGCAGTACCATGCTATAAAATAGATAGGAGTCCTGGTGGCTCAGTGGTTAAGTGTTCGGCCGCTAACCAAAAGGTCGGCAGTTTGAATCCACCAACCACTCCTTGGAAACCCTATGGGGTGGTTCTACTGTGTCCTGTAGGGTCACTATGAGTTGGAATTGACTGGATGGTAACGGGTTTGGTCTTTTTTTGGTTATAACTTAGATGAAACTTGAAGACATTATGCTAAGTGAAAGAAGTCACACAAAAGGCCACATATTGTAGGGGTTCCACTTATATGAAATGTCCAGATTAGGTGAATGCGGAGCAGTCGTTGCCAGGAGCCGGGGGAGGGGCAATGAGTAGTGACTGCTTAACGGGTGTGGGGTTTCCTTTTCGGGGTCATGAAGATGTTCTGGAATTAGATAGTGGTGATGATCACGCAATTTTGTAAATACACTAAAAACCACTGAATCGTACACTTCAAAATGGTGATTTTATGGGATGCAAATTATATCTCAATTAGAAAAAAGGGCATTTCCCTCCCTTTTCTCCTTCCCTGCTGAGAATTCCTGTATAGGTGCAGGGAGGGCCACACAGATCTCTAAGCCCATGCCATGCGGCCCTGAAGCTGAGATTTCCAACTCCACTGACAGACTTGGATTTTCTGGGGTCTCAGGGCAGTGACACTTCAGTTGGTCACAGAACCTTGGAGCTGTGAGTGTTCAACCCCCTCACTTTACAGAACCCAAAACTGAGGCTAGAAGTGATCTGTCCGGACCATACCACATGGCCTTGGCAGAACAGGGACCAAGACCCAGGCCTTCTATCTGCCAATGTAGGCATCACCCGACATCTACCACCAGGCCTTGGGGTCTGGAGCCCACCCACTGGAAGGTTTCACTGGCCATTTTTTATGTCTAAGCAAAAGAGACAGCTAAGGAGGGAACTGGCCAACATCACGCATCCAGCAAATATTTACAAGATACCTGCAGGACAGGCCCTATGCCAGGTGCTGTGGGTGAGGCGAACGCAAGACACAGTCCTTGACTGCACAGAATCAATCGTGTAGGATTCTTTTAAAGGGAATTTTCAGGCACAGAGTGGGGGCTCAGGGAGCACCCTGCCTCCTCTTCTTCCTCACCTCCCTGACTCTGCAGAGACCACTGCACTTCTGTGTGACGTCCCTGAGACCGTGCCCAGTCATGACGGAGCAAAGATGCAGGGGTGGTCTCTGCCCTTGCTTTGAAGGCTGGGAGGTGGGCAGCTGCAATGAGAATAGAAACAGGGTTTCCCGGCCACCTCTGGCAAAGCAGGAAAGGCAGACAACCGAGCCTCTGGTTCATGGGGTCTCATGTATGCAATTTAATAGCTCTGCAAACAGAGAGGTGGTCCTGGGCTCCCCTTCCAGAAATGCTCTCTGCCCAGCTCAGCTCTCAGCTCTCGGGAATAGGGTATTACCGGTACATGACCTAGGCTGAACCCACACTGGATCCTGTACAGGAAAGGAGAATGCTATAAAGGACACTATTTGACAGCTCGGGACACAAAGGGTAGATTAGACAGGAATATTGTATCAATGTTAAATTTGCTGACGTTGATAACCTACTGTGGTTACATAGAAAAATATTCCTATTTTTTAGGAAACACTGAATTATTGGGGTAAAAGGCCACAGTATATGAAACTGACTCTCGAGTGGTTCAGAAAAAGACTTATGAACACGCAGACACATTCAAGACAGAAAGGAAAGGAAAAGAAAGCATTTGGGCATGTGCTCTTTGTTAGTCCTGTATGAGGATGTGGGCAAAAGTTCCATTTCCTTCGGATTATTCTGCTGAAAACAAACAGGCCCCAGACTGGGAAGAGAGGTGCACGCTCCCTGCCACCCCACCTGCCAGCACTAGCCATGGGACCACTGCTCTAGCCACTGCCCTCTCGCCCAGCCTCCAGGCCACCCTGCACGCTGTCCTCACCACGAGCTTTCAAGACTTAGAATCTGAGCATGTCATGCCTCTGCTCAAATTTTGCAAGTCTATTTTTTTATCCGTAAAATATGAACTATGAAAAAAATCTCTTCTTTCCAGAGTTGTCATGAAGGCTAAATGAGATGCTGTGCATAAAAAGCCTAACAGTGACGTCCTGTAGTAAGCGCTCACTACACAGTAGCCATTACTGTACGTATACGTACGTGTGTGTGAGTGTGTACAGACACATATGTCTGCATATCAGTACTGAGAAAAAAAGACTGGAAGGAAATGCACCAAAATGTTACTCCAGTTATCTATACATGGTGAGTAAATGAGAGGTTTTTTCATCATCTTCTTTTTTTTTTAATCTCCTAAACTTTCTAAAAAAAAAAGTTTAAATTTTGCAATAAAAAATGACATTTAAAAACAAAACTACAGACTTTCTGAAAAGATGGGACCTTCAAGGACTGGTGAAAAATTTGTTATAAAACTGCAGAGCTTAAAGTGCTCTCAGAGACCAGGGGAGGTA
This sequence comes from Loxodonta africana, assembly GCF_030014295.1. Taxonomy (NCBI): domain Eukaryota; kingdom Metazoa; phylum Chordata; class Mammalia; order Proboscidea; family Elephantidae; genus Loxodonta; species Loxodonta africana. The sequence goes on along the minus strand of NC_087350.1, from coordinate 78,584,316 downwards.
AGCCCAAAGCCAGACTCTCCAATCCTGTACCCCTGGCAGCCTTCGCTAACAGATCACAGCACTCCCTCACTGAGCCTTGACTTGGGGAAGCCCAGACTGGAAAAGGGACTTGCCCAGGGTTACTGGCAGTCTGAGAGGCAGAGCTGGGTTTGAGCCCAGGCCTCTGGCCTCCCAAGTGTGAGTTTGGGGTGTACTGTGCTGTGAGGAAGTACCAGTCTCTCTGAGTCAGTGATTTACCTGCCTTCCTGTACACAGCCTTCCCCTTCTCTTGGATCACTCCCTGGGTCAAAGGGCATAAGCAGTACTGGGGCTTTTGCTATAGGCCACCCAATTGCTCTGGAACCTTAACTTCTACACCCTGGCCCAGGGCCATGCCCCAGTTTCTGCTCTGTGGAAAAGATGATTGTCAGGCTGGCCTTGGGCTGAGCGGGGGCAAACTGCCAGGGAGCCCTGTTCAGACCCACGCATCCCGCCTCCTGCCTTTCAGCTCGGTGGAGCCACAGACTCTGGAAAGGTGCTTCAGGGCCAGGCAAGGCTCACATGGATGGGCCGCTCCTCCAGAGCTAAGCTTGGCCTGCGCTCCTCCCAGGCCTCTCAGAAGCAGAAGCCCCACCCCCAGATACCCTCTCTTCCTTCTCAGTCAACAAGGGATGGCTGGTCCTCCCTAGGGGCCAGCAGATTGCTTTATGTCTGAAAGGGTTTTATGCTGAGGACCAGCATTAGTAGACATCAGCCAGTCTGATGGGTTATTGACCAAGCCACTAAAAGTCCTGTCAGGGCAGGGACATTAAAATCGGGAGGCCACTTCCAGCTCTTTCTTTGTCCACTACGCCTGCAGTCAGCCAGGGACAGACTTCTCTGATTTATGGGGAACACAGGCTCTAAATCAGAGGAGATACACGTGCTTCCCTCGCAGACTCACCCAGAGCCCTGGCTTGGGTGCAGGAGCCAGACTGCTTGGCCTGGAGGGGCACAACCTCCAAGTCTCCGAGGGCTTGTCCCAGGGCAGGAGGAGTAGACAGGGCTGTAGGACCCCAGAGGGGTGGGGACGTTCCAGGGGGCAGACCTCAGCAGCCAGGATGGAAAAGGCTGCAAGGCCACTGTCATGACCTCCAATTAACCATAATTAGGGAGTCATGTACGTGCCAGGCCCTGGGCCTGGTGCTTGGCTCATATTTGATTCAGCAACCAGTCATCCCAGGAAGCATTACAACCCCCTGCCAAAACCAAACCCACTGCCGTCAAGTCAATTCTGACTCATAGCAACACTACTGAACAGGGTAGAACTGCCCTATAGAGTTTCCAAGGCTGTAAATCTTTACGGGAGCAGACTGCCACATCTTTCTCTTGTGGAGCTGCTGGTGGGTTCAAACTGCTGACCTTTCAGTTAGCAGCCAAGCACTTAACCACTATGTCACCAGGGCTCCCAGGAAGTAGTACAAGAATCCCCATTTTATAAAGGTAGAAGCTGGGGTCAGAGAGGTTGACAATCGTGCACTGAGGGTGATAGAGCCAGTCCACAGCAGAGCCAGGAGAACTGGGGATGCTTCCTCTCACTGCCTGGTCTGCTTCTTGGTAGGTATCATCAGCATCATGTAGGTCTTTCATGGAGGACCTACTATGTGCCTGGCTGCACTGTGGTGCAGGTGGTGACAGAGATGAGCTAGTCACAGTCCCTATCCTACAGGAGTCTCTTGTCTCATGGAGGAGGCAGGATATAATATACTCAAGACTCAGAGAGAGGGGCAAAGAGCCTGGAAGGTCAGTCAGAGAAGGCTTCCTGGAGGAAGAGGCTTTTGAATTGAGCCTTAAAGAGAGGGAGATTTTGACCAGGCCAGGGTGGAGGAGAGGCATTTCAAGTCAGGAAGGCAGACAGGGCTCTACTCCTGGAGATTCACCAGTAGGTTTTAAGTAGGAGGATCCTGAAGCAGCCAGCAAGGAAGGTAGACTGAGGATCCATGGGAAAGGAGGCCAGCCAGGCAAGAGGGGTGAGGCTGTGAGCATGGAGGCTGCTCACCTGCACAGGGCTCATGCTAGACTCAATGGAGAAATGAACAAATGGACAGATGCGCCATGTCCCACCTGGAGGAGGTGAGACGTGGGGCTGGGGGCTGCCCAAAGGAGACTCGGAGTTGAGCAAGGAAGCTTCCCCAATCCTGGGAATGTACACACTTCTAAAATGCACACCCTGTTTGTTCCGGTCATTCATCACCCCTCTCCTTATGAGCACACAGATAAGCATGAGGACTTACCATAGCATCTAATGCCTAGGGCTAGAGGTTACCCTGCTTGGTTACCTCTAGTGACAGGGAGCTCATTTCCTTTCAAGCTGGTTTATTCCACTTTTAGATCTTGTCGATTGGAGAAAACACTTCTTACTCTGAGCCCAGTGTGGCCCCTTCTGTCCCTCCACTCCCCTCTTCCAGTCCTAGTTCTGTTCTTTGGGGCCCCATAGACACATCTGCTCACACTGTCCCAGACCAGCACCTTGGATATTTCAAAGAAGAGGACCTATTCCTTGAGTGTGTTCTTTTCCAGGCTGAAAAGCCCACAGGACTAGAAGGGGCTTTGATGAAGGAGGTGGGACTTCATCTTCAGATGATGGGGATTCCTGGCAGGCACTTGAGCAGGGTTGTGATATGGTCAGAGACAGGCATAAGAAGGGTCAGCCTGGCCTGTAAGAGCAGAGCTCCGAAGTGCCTGTACCCCTCTCCCAGTCACCTGAAGGGCATGGTGTTCCTCCAGCTCCTCAGGCTCACAGCCCCTTTCTGGGCTGGCCTGGTCCTCTCCCATCCCAAGGGGTGTTGCCTTGTTCCTCCTCACACTCCACACCTTGCAGCAAAGTCCACCCTCCTTACCCCTTACCCCTGGAGATGGCTCTGCTGCAGGTGGGGGGTGGTGCCCGGCATTAGGAACCCCCTCCCGGCACATCCCCAAGGCACAGGGCAGCCTCTCCCCAGACCTTCCCATGGTGCCTTTGTTTCCTGAGAACAGTCCTCGGTTGCCAAGGCTGTGGGCGCAGGTTGTAAAACTCGCTTTCCAGCCTACCTCCAAGGTCTCCCTGGGTCATAATGTGCAGACCATAAAATGCAAGAGGGAGGGACTCTGACTGTAGCCAGGCCACCTGACACCACCAGGCAGCCTGGCCCCTCTGAGAACAACTTCCGGGATGCTGGGGTCAAGGCCGGGCACCTTCCACCCCTGACATTCCTTTAAACATTTATTAAATAATTAGCTAGACTGTCCCCTCTTTCGTTCACACTTGACTCATTTACTGAATACCTCTCTGGGTCTGGCATGGGGTGTAATCCTCGGTAGCCAAGGAGCCGCTGTGCATCAGAGCCAAACCCCAGGAGCAGTGGGTCAGTTAAAGCACAGAGTTAAATGAGAATGAGCCACGAAGGCCACACCCAGATCTGGCTTTCCACTCAGGTCCTCACCCTTCCTGCTCAGGGTCCTTCAGGGAGTCATCTCAGTGAGCCTCAGTGTCCTCATTTGACAATGGGGCAGCGTCTGTAAGGCAGCAGAGTAAGCACTCCATCCCTGGTTAAGATGTGACAAAGGGCTCCACAGTTCTGTCCAGCACCTGTGTCCCTTTCCCTCTTTCGGGCTCACGTTCCGCCTCAGGAACACTGGACAAGGTTATGTAAGAGACATATCAACCAAGTGCAAAGTGGTCCAGACCTCATCTGGAGACTGATTCAAACATACCAATCACAAAAGGCATTCTGAGGTGGTTGGGGCCATTTTAACTAGAACTGGGAATTAGATGGTACAAGGAGCCATCAATGTTAATGTTGTGATCATGACACTGTAGTTATGCCAGAAGATGTTCCTATTTTTTAGGGTTGCGTACTGATGTTTGTGGGTGCCAGCTGACACAGTGTCCAGGGTTTGTTTTGAAAAACTTCAGGAAAAAAAGGAGGATAGATGAAGTATGAGTGGTAAACTCCTGATAATTAAAGAACTTGAGTGTTCGGTGTGTAAGAGTTCATTATATTGTTTTCATCTACTTGTATGTTTAAATTTTTTTATAAGTAAAAAAATGAACTAGACGATAGTCTTGCTACTCAAAGCGTAGTTTGTAGGCCAGCAGCATCAGCATCACCTGGGAGGGAGTAGGGTTGCAAGACTGAGTGAATACAATTACAGGATGTCCAGTTAAATTTGAATCTCAGATAAACAAGGAAATTTTTTTTTTAGCATAAGTATATCCTATGCAATATTTTATTTATTGTTATGGATTGAATTGTGTACCCCCTGAAATATGCGTTGGAATCCTAGCCCCTATACCTGTGATATAATCCTGTTTGGAAATAGGGTTTTCTTTGTTATTTAATTAGATCATACCTGAGCTAGGTGGGTTCTAAATCTAATCACTTCTGAGTTATAAAAAGAGCAGTTATATAAAAACATACATGATTCAAGTAAGGGGGAAGACAGACCCATGTGAAGATCATCTACAAGTCAAGGAATCAAGGAAACGCTGAGGCTATAGATAAGGAAGGTACCACACAGTCTAGACCTTGATTTCAACTTTTAGCCTCCAGAACTGTGATAAAATAAATTCTGTTCTTTAAAGCCACCCACTTGTGGTATTTCTGTTACAGTAGCACTAGGTAACTAGGCCACTTATATTTAAAAATTATTTGGCAATTTCCTATAAAATAAACATGCAACTACCATCCAACCCAGCAACTGAACTCTTGGGCATTTATCCCAGAGAAATGAAGACTCATGTTCATACAAAGACTTGTACATGGGTTTTTATAGCCAAAAGACTAGGAACAACCCAGATGTCCTTCAGCAAGTGAATGGTTAAATTCTGGTGCAACCACACCATGGAATACTACTCAGCAATAAAAAGGAATGACTTATTGATAAACACAACAACCCGTATGAATCTCCAGAGAATCATGCTGAATGAAAAAGAAAAGATTACAGGCTGTATGATTACACTTATATAACATTCTTAAAATAGAAAAAGGATAGAAATGGAGAACAGATTAGTGATTGTGAGAGATCAGGAGGGAGTGGGGTGAAGGGAGGTGAGTGGTTACAAAAGAGCAACATGATGGATCCTTGTGGTGATGAAAATGTTCTGTATCTTGACTGTATCAATATCAATATCCTGGTAGTGACATTATACTATAGTTTTGCAAGATGTTATCACTGTGGGTATCCCTAGGTGGTGAAAATGGTTACCACAGTCGGCTACTAGCCAAAAGGTTGGAAATTCAAGTCCACCCAGAAATGTCTTGGAAGAAAGGCTTGGTGATCTACTTCTGGAAAAATCAGTCATTGACATCCCTTACGAAACACAGTTCTACTCTGACACACATGGGGTCACCAAGAGTAAGAGCTGATTCAACAGCAATTGGTTTTAGTATTGGGGGAGGCTGGGTAAAAGGTACAAGGGATTTCTCTGTATTATTTCTTAAAACTGCATTTGCTCACAATTCCTAATCTCAGGACCTACTTATACAGCCACAGTAGTCAAAACGGCCTGGTACTGGTACAACGACAGACAGGTAAACCAGCGGAACAGAATTGAGAGCTCATAAGTAAATCACTTATGGACAGCTGATCTTTGATAAAGTGTCGATGTTCATTAAATGAGGAAGAGAAAGTCTCTTTAACAAATGGTGCTGGCAAAAATGGATATCCATTTGCAGAAAAATGAAACAAGATCCATACCTCACACCACACACAAAATTAACTCCAAATGGATCAAAGACCTAAATATAAAATGGAAAACCATAAAGATCATTGAAGAAAAAACAGAGACAATGCTAGGGGCCCTAATATATTGCATAAATAGAATACCAAACATAACTAAAAATATACAAACAGCAAAAGATAAACTAGATAACTGGGATACCCTAAAAATTAAACACGTATGCTCATCAAAAGTCTTCACCAAAAGAATGAAAAGAGAACCTACAGACTGGGGAAAAAAATTTTGGATGTGACATATCTGAGAAGGGTCTAATCTCTAAAATTTATAGGAAAATTCAGCAGCTCAACATCAGAAAGACAAACAACCCAATTAAAAAAATGGGCAAAGGACATGAACAGGCACTTCGTCAAAGAAGACATTCGGGTGGCTGAAAAACACATGAACAGTTGGTTGCATTCATTAGCCATTAGAGAGATACAAATCAAAACTACAATGAGATACCATCTCATCCCAGCAATAATGGCACTGATCAAAAAAAGAGAAAACAACAAATGCTGGTGAGGTTGTGGGGAGACTGGACCTCTTTATACACTGCTGGTGGAAATGTAAAATGGTACAACCACTATGGAAAACAGTATGGCACTTCCTTAAAAAGTTAGAGAGAAATACCATACGATTCAGCAATCCCACTCCTGGGTATATATCCTAGAGAAATAAGGGCTGTAACAAGAATAGACACATGCACACCCATGTTCATTGCAGCATTATTCACAATAGGAAAAAGATGGAAACAACCTAAGTGCCCATCAATGGATAACTGGATAAACAAACTGTGGTACATATACACAATGGAATACTGCGCAACAATAAAGAATAATGATGAATTTGTGTAACATCTCACAACATCGATGAATCTGGAGGACATTATGCTGAGTGAAATAAATCAGTCCAAAAGGACAAATACTGTATGAGACCACTATTATAAATAATCAAGAAAAGGTTTATACACAGAAAGAAACATTTTTTTGATGGTTATGAGGGGTGGGAGGGGAGGGAGGGAAAATCACTAACTAGAGAGTAGATACGTGTTAACTTTGGTGAAGGGAAAGGCAGTACACAATATGGGGGAAGTCAGTGCATCAAGATCAAGGCAAGGGAAGACATTGAGAGGTACGTAAGAATAAAAGAATAAAAGGCAACGACAGTAAATATTACAACATATACAATCCTGCAACAATAGTAATAACAAACAGTGATTTATGAGCGGATACACTGGTAGATATGTATGCTGAATAGGTAGGGGAAGGCATATGGGCATATGCCCATGTGCATTTATAGGTTTGGCTGTGAATATTTCTACATACATATTTGTGTATGTGCTGCATGTATACTCATATATATAATAGAGCACACGAGGTACACAGTCACAGAAACACAGACATAACCAAACACCTTGTGGGGCTAAGTTACTGGGCTTGAAGGCTAAGGACGTGGTCTCAGGGCACATCTAGGTCAATTGGCATAACACAGTTAATAAAGGCAACATTTTGCATCCTACTTTGGTGAGTATCATCTGAGGTCTTAAAAGCTTTCGAGTGGCCATCTAATATACAACTATTGGCCTCTCTCCGTTTGGAACAACGGAGAGTAAGAAAACCAAAGACTCAAAGAAACAATTAGTCCAAAAGACTAACAGACCACAGGTACCACAGCCTCCACTAGTCTGAGACCAGAAGAACTAGATGGTGCCCGGCTACCACTGCACACTGCTCTGACCAGGATCACAATAAAAAGTCCTGGTTAAAGTGGGAAAAAAATTGTAGAACAAAATTCAAATTCTTGAAAAGACCAGATTTACTGGTCGAAGAAAGCCTGGAGGAACCCCAAGACTATGGCCCTTAGACACCCTTCTACCTTGGAACCAAGGCATTCCAGATCACCTTTCAGCCAAATAATAGATAAAAAAAAAAAGATAGGCCTATAAAATAAACAATAACACCCACGAGGAAAGTGCTTTTTAGAACAATCACCTATATGAGATCAAAAGGGCAACATCTGTCCAAAAGCAAACATGAAAAGGCAGTAAAACCAGACCAATGGAAATGGGAACTCAGGGTAGTAATGGGGAGAGTGGTGACATATTGCGGGGACTGCAACCAATGTCCAGAACAATCTGTGTATAAACTATTGAATGGGAAACTAATTTGCTCTGTAAACCTTCACTTAAAGCACAATTAAAAAACAAAAAGAAAGAAAATATTGCAGTTGAAGCTACAATTACCTCAAAATAAAATATTTAATTAAAAAGAAAAACTATGAAAAAATGATTTGTTGTTTATCTGAAATTCAAATTTAACTGGGCATCCTATATTTTATCTGGTAACCCTGGGAGCTGGTTGGAAATGCAGAATCTCCACCCCACTTCAGGCCCACAAAATCAGAATCTTCAACAAAGTCTGAGAAGCTCTGATAAGTGGCTTTGTGCTCCTGGGAGTGCCTGGATTCCTAGGAGTCTGTGATGGTAGCAATTAACATGTGTCCTCGAGCTATTTCTGATACCTCACAAAGCCCAAAGGGAATCTCACATTTTACTAGAGGATTAGGCTGAGTTTTAACATCTCTAGGAGCCCTGGCTGCTAACCAAAAGATTGGCCGTTCGAATCCACCAGCTACTCCTTGGAAACCTAGGGGGTAGTTCTACTTTGTTCTATAGGGTCGCTATGAGTCGAAATCAACTCGACGACAATGGGTTTGGGTTTATGGATTTAGGAGCCCTGGTGGCACAGTGGTTAAGTGCTTGGTTGCTAACCAAAAGGTTGGTGGTTCCAGCACGGGCTCTGCTGGAGAAAACATCTAGTGAGCTGCTCCTGTAAAGATTACCAAAAACCAAGCCTGTTGCCATCGAGTCAATCCCAGCTCACAACGACCCTATGGGACAGAGTAGAACTGCCCCATAGGGTTTCCAAGGATCACCTGGTAGATTTGAACTACCAACCTTTTGGTTAGCAGCCAAACTCTTAACCAGTTCGCCACCAGGGCTCTACATCAAAGTTGTCGTTGTTAGGTGCTGTAGAGTCAGTTCCAGCCCACAGTGACCCTATATACAACAGAATGAAACACTGCCCAGTCCTGTGCCATCCTCACAATCACTGTTATGCTTGAGCCCATTGCTGAAGCCACTGAGTCAATCCATTTCATTGAGGTTCCTTCTCTTTTCTGCTGATCCTCTATTCTACCAAGCCTGGTGTCCTTCTCCAGGGACTGGTCCCTGCTGATAACATGCCCAAAGTATGTGAAATGAAGTCTCGCCATCCTAGCTTCTAATGAGCATTCTGCCTGTACTTCTTTCAAGACAAGTTTGTTCTTCTGGCAGTCCATGGTATATTCAATATTCTTCGCCAACACTATAATTCAAAGGCATCAATCCTTCTTCGGTCTTCCTTATTCACTATCCAGCTTTCACATGCGTATGAGGTGATTGAAAACATCATGGCTTGGGTTAGGGGCGCCTGAGTCCTTAAAGTGACATCTTTGCTTTTTAACACTTTAAAGAGATCTTTTTTCTGGGTTTTGAAGCAGATCAGCCCAATGCAACACGTTGTTTGATTTCGTGACTGTTGCTTCCATGGGTGGTGACTGTGGATCCATGTAAAATGAAAACCTTGACAACTTGGATCTTTTCTCCATTTATCATGATGTTGCTTATTGCTCCAGTTGTGAGGATTTTTGTTTTCTTTATGTTGAAGTGTAATCCATACTGAAGGCTGTGGTCTTTGATCTTCATCAGTAAGTGTTTCAAATCCTCTTCACTTTCCGCAAGCAAGGTTGTGTCATCAGCATAATACAGGTTGTTAATGAGTCTTCCTCCAATCCTGATGCCACATTCTTCATGTAGTCCAGCTTCTCAGATTATTTGCTCAGCATACAGATTGAATAAGTATGGTGAAAGGACACAACCTTGATGCACATCTTTCCTGACTTTAAACCATGCAGTATCCCTTTGTTCTGCTTGAATGACTGCCTCTTGGTCTATACAGGTTCCTTACGAGCACAATAAAGTGTTCTGGAATTTCCGTTCTTTGAAACGTTATCCATAATTTGAAATGTATTATTTACTACACAAAGTCAGACGCCTTTGTGTAGTAAATAATACAGCTAAATCCTATTGGGCAGCTCTACTCTGTCATATGGAGCCCTGGTGGCACAGTGGTTAAGAGGTACTGTGTGCTATGGTTACTAACCAAAAAGGTCGGGAGTTCGAATCCACCAGTCGCTCCTTGGAAACTCCATGGGGCAGGCACTTCTACTCTGTCCTATAGGGTCGCCATGAGTCGGAATTGACTTGATGGCAACTTTTTTTTTTTTTTACTCTGTCATAGGGTAGCTATGAGTAGAAATTGACTCGATGGCATGCAGCAACAATGGAAACCCTGGTGGCGCAATGGTTAAGCGTTCAGTTGCTAAACGAAAGTTTGGCAGCTTGAACTCACCAGTCGCTCCTCGGGAGAAAGTTGTGGCAATCTGCTTCTATAAAGATTATACCCTTGTTTCCAAGTCCCTCTGGGGAGTCCTGCCCCAGCAACAAGGCCATCACAATCCGGGCCCTGCCCCTTCTCTGAACTCACCTCCCACTACTCTTGCCCATGCTGACAATGTGCCAGTTTGTTCTCAAATATACTAAACTCATTCCCACCTCAGGGCCTTGCACTTGCTTCCCCTTCTGCCTGAACACTCTGCCTCTAGAGCTTCAGATGTCTCTCTGCTCAAATGACACCTCCTCGGAAAGGTCTTCCCTGATCACCCTGTCTAAACTAGGTCCCCACTCTGGAATCAGGCCACACTCTATTACATTAAACTGATTTATTAATACCTGTTGTTAGTTGTTAGTACCTATTTAACTGAGCAGTTCATGTAGGATAGAAACTGTGACAGCTCTAAAAGAATTTGAGTAGTAAAAATCAGGAAAGCAAATTAATTAATTAAGAATGCAATTTGTTTGGTGGACATGATCTTTTAAAAGTACCCAGAGCTTGGGAGAAACAAACAGCTAAATGGACTACCTCTAGGAGTCCTTCCAGCCCTGACCTTCAAGTCTTTCTATAAATTCCATTTCATACTTGGCCCCTCCAGCTTGAAAATTTTCATCTCTCCTTAGAGTACAACCTACATTTCTTATCTTACTCCTGATTTTAAAGAGATGCTTCTAACATGCCTCCTTTAAAATGATGTTTGCCATTCCCCTTGAGAACAGGAACAAGGCAAAAAAAAAAAAAAAAAAAAAGGCAAGGACGCCCTTTATCACCACTTCTATCTAACATCGTGCTGGAAGTTCCAGCCAGAGCAATAAGGCAAGAAAAAGAAATAAACGGCATCCAAATTGGTACGGAAGAAGTAAAACTGTCCCTATTTGCAAATGAGATGACACTATACATAGAAAACCCAAAAAACTTCATGAGAAAACTACTGTAATTAACAGAAAGATTCAGGAGAGTAGTGGGATACAAGGTAAACATAAAAACATGAGTTGGATTCCTATACACCAAAAAAGAGAACTATGAAAAGGAAATCAGAAAAACAATATCATTTATATTAGCCCCTGAAAAAATAAAATAATTAGGAATAAATCTAACCTGGGAAGTAAAAGACCTATACAAAGAAAACTACAAAACACTACTGCAAGAAACCAAAAGAGACCCATATAAATGGAAAAACATTCCATACTCATGGATAGGTACACTCCACATTGTGAAAATGCAATTCTACCCAAAGCAATACACAAATACGATGCAATCCTGATCCAAATACCAACAGCATTCTTTAAAGAGATGGAAAAACTAATCATTAACTTTATATGGAAAGGGAAGAGGCCCCGAATAAGTAAAGTACTATTGAAGAATAAGAATAAACTAGGAGGACTCCCACTATTTGACCTCAGAACCTATTACACAGCAATGGTGGTCAAAACAGCCTGGTACTGGTACAATGACAGACACACATTGACCAATGGAACAGAATTGAGAACTCAGATATAAATCCATCCACCTACAATCACCTGATTTTCGACAAAGGCCTAAAGTCCATCAAATGGGGAAGAGACAGTTTTTTTTTTACAAATGATGCTAGCAAAACTGGATGTCTACCTGCAAAGAAAAGAAACAGGAGTCATACCTCATACCATACACAAAAACTAATTCAAAATGGATCAAAGACCTAAATATAAAACCCAAAACTATAAATATCATAAGAAGAAAAAATAGGATCAGTGCTAGAAGCCCTAATACACAGCATAAACAGGATACAAACCATAACTAACAACACACAAACACCAGAAGATAAGCTAGATAACTGGGATCTTGTAAAAATTAAACCACCAAAAGAGTAAAAAGAGAACCAATAGACTGGGAAAAAATTTTTGGCTATGACAAGTCCAACAAAGGTCTAATCTCTAAAATCTACAAGAAAATCCAACATCTCTACAACAAAAAGACAAATAATCCAGTTAAAAATGGGCAAAGGATATGAAAAGACACTTCACCAAAGAAGACATTCAGGAGGCTAACAGACACATGAGGAAATGCTGGCGATCACTAGCCATTAGAGAAATGCAAATCAAAACCACAATAAGATACCATCTCATCCCGACATTACTGGCATGAATCAAAAAAGCAGAAAATAACAAATGTTGGAGAGGCTGCAGGGAGATTGGAACTCTTATGCAGTGCTGGTGAGTATGCAAAATGGTACAACCACTTCGGAAAACAATATGGTGCTTCCTTAAAAAGCTATCAATAGAAATACCATATGATCCAGCAATCCCACTCCTAAGAATATGTCCTAGACAAATAAGAGCCGTCACAGGAATAGACATGTGCACACCCGTGTACATTGCAGCATTATTCATAATAGCAAAAAGATGGAAACAACCTAAGTGCCCATCAACAGTGCATGGCTAAACAAACTGTGGTACCACAATGTAATACTATGCAACGATAAAGAACAAAGATGAATCTGCAAAACATCTCACAACATGGATGAATCTGGAGGGCATTATGCTGAGTGAAATAAGTCAATCATAAAAGGACAAATATTGTATGCGACCCCTATTATAAAAACTCATGAAAAGGTTTATACACAAAAAGAAACAATCTTTGATGGTTACTACGGAGGGGAGAGATGTGGAGGGAAAAACACTAAATAGAGAATAGATGAAAAACACTAAATAGAGAATAGATAAGCGGTAACTTTGGTGAAGGGTAAGACAGTATACAATATTGGGGAATTCAGCACAACTTGTACAAGGCAAAGTCATGGAAGCTCCACAGACACATCCAAACTCCCTGAGGGACTGAATGACTGGGATGAGGGCTGGGGACCATGGTCTTGGGGGACATCTAGTTCAAATGGCATAACATAGTTTACAAAGAAAATGTTCTACCTCCTACTTCGGTGAGTAGCGTCTGGGTTCTTAAAAGACTGTGAGTGGCCATCTAAGATACTCCACTGCTCTCGCCCCGTCTGGGGCAAGAGAAAATGAAGAAAACTAAAGATACAAGGGAAAGATAAGTCCAAAGGACTAATGGACCACAACTACCACAGCATCCACCAGACTGAGTCCAGCACAACTAGATGGTGCCCGGCTACCACCACCGACTGCTCTGACAGGAATCACAATACAGTGTCCTCGACAGAGCTGGAGAAAAACGTAGAACAAAATTCTAACTCACACAAAAAAAGAAAGACCAGACTTACTGGTCTGACACAGACTGGAGAAACTCTGAAAGTATGGCCCCAGGACACTCTTTTAACTCAGTACTGAAGTCACTCCTGAGGTTCATCCTTCAGCCAAAGATTAGATAGGCCCATGAAACAAAATGAGACTAAATGGGCACACCAGTCCAGAGGCAAGGACGAGAGAAGACAGGAGGGGATAGGAGAGCTGGTAGTGGGGAACACAAGCTCGAGAAGAGGAGAGTGTTGATGCGTCGTGGAGTCGAAGCCTCTGCCAGGACTTCCCCCCTGCTCTGCCGCGGTTTCCCACCCCCTGCACAGCGCACTAAGCCACAGCTTCTAACTGCGGTTTGGCCCGACCACACTGCAGCCATAACCAGTTTGAATTTGGTGCCAGAATCCTGAGCATGTGCGAACTCAGATTTTGGCCCATGCGCAGGACTTGAAGGTCTGTGTTCTCAGTCCGTCCTTGGACCTGAACATTACTGACATGATTCAACATCCGGACCTCCAAATGTAGACATGAGAGGGCTAAGGGCGGAGAGTTCCAGGCACCAAACCCAACCCCCAGATGCCACTGGAAATAAAAAGCTTCCCAACCCCTCAGAAAGCGAGCACGTGGCCTTATGGTTGCTAGACTCGGCGTTGCTCCTTGTCTGTGCAGACAATAAATTTCCACTTTCTGTCTCCCTTGCAACTGGTGGTGTGGCACCCGTCTTATTTCGATAGGCTAATAGGACAGGACAAGAACCCTCCTTCCATTACAGGGTTGGCAACCAATGTCACAAAACAATATGTGTATTAATTGTTGAATGAGAAACTAATTTGCTCTGTAAACCTTCATCTAAAAGTAAAAAAAAAAAAAGTTCTCACCACCTTAACAAAGGAATTACGAAGAATAGGAATTTCAGAACACTTAATTGGGCTCCTGAGGAACCTCTGCATAGATGGAGAGGCAGTCTTCCGAACAGAACAAGAGGATACTGGGTGGTTTGAAGTCAGGGAAGGTGTGCGTCAGGTTTGTATTCTTTCACCATACCTATTTAATCTGTATGCTGAACAAATAATACGAGAAGCTGAACTATATGAAGAAGAATGGGGGATCAGGATTGGAGGAAGACTCATTAACAACCTGCGTTATGCAGATGACACAACCTTGCTTGCTGAAAGTGAAGAGGACTTGAAGCACTTACTGATGAAGATCAAAGACTACAGCCTTTAGTACGGATTACATCTCAACATAAAGAAAACAAAAATCCTTACAACTGGACCAATAAGCAACATCATAATAACAGAGAAAAGATTGAAGTTGTCAAGGATTTCATTTTACTTAGATCCATAATCGACACCCATGGAAGCAACAGTCAAGAAATCAAAAGATGCATTGCATTGGGCAAATCTGCTGCAAAAGACCTCTTTAAAGTGTTGAAAAGCAAAGACTAAAGTGTGCCTGACTCAAGCTATGGTGTTTTCAATGGCCTCGTCTGCATGAAAAAGCTGGAAGATGAATAAGGAAGACCAAAGAATTGACGCCTTTGAATTCTGGTGTGGGCAAAGAATATTGACTATACCATGCATTGCTAAAAGAATGAACAAATTTGTCTTGGAAGAATTACAACCAGAATGCTCCTTAGAAGCAAGGATGGTGAGACTGCATCTCACATACTTTGGACATGTTATCAGGAGGGACCAATCCCTGGAGAAGAATGTCATGCTTGGCAGAGGATCAGCGAAAAAGAGGAAGACCCTCAACGAGATGGACTGACACAGTGGCTGCAACGATGCGCTCAAGCATAACAATGATTGTGAGGATGGTGCAGGACCAGGCAGTGTCTCATTCTGTTGTACATGGGGTTGCTATGGGTCGGAACCGACTCGACAGCACCTAACAACAACAACAACAACAAAGAGATCAAGTTAATATCACTAATAACGGGGCAAAATGACATCCTGTACCCATGATGTAAGGAACTGAGGATACAACATCACTTACATAATATTCTTGCCCAAAAACTGATAATGTGAGTCTAATCATGAAGAAACAATTTGACAGATCCAGATTTTACAAAACAACTGACCTTTACTCTTTAAAAAATGTTAACATCATGAAGTAAAGAAGACTAAGAGATATGACAATGAAATGCAATGCTTGACCCTGAATTGCAAACTGTATTAGGAAAAAAATTGTTATAAAGGACATTATTGGGGCAATTGGTGAAATATGAATATGGATTGGATATTATAATTATCATTGTGCCAATGTTATATTTCCCAAATGTAGTTATGTAACAGAATGCCCTTGTTTTTGGAAGACACAAACTGAAGGACAGTATTTACGTGTGAAAGGTCCTGGTATCTCTAATTTCTTTCAACAGACACAAACTGAAGGACAGTATTTACGTGTGAAAGGTCCTGGTATCTCTAATTTCTTTCAACAGTTTCAAAAAAAGAAAAATACATACACACACACACACAAAGAAAGAGATTAAAAAACAAATTTGTCAAAATGTCGGAGCCCTGGTGGCACAGTGGTTAAAGGACACAGCTGCTCACTGAAAGGTCAGCAGTTCGATTCCACCAGCTGTTCCATGGGAGAAAGATGTGGCAGTCTGCTTCTGTAAAAGATTATAGCCTTGGAAATCTAATGAGGCAGTTCTACTCTGTCCTATAGGGTCGCTATAAGTCAGAATCAACCCCATGGCAATGTTTTTTTTTTTTTCCTATGGAGCCGCGAGGTGGGTTTGAACCCCCAACCTTTTTGTTAGCAGCCGAGTACTTTAACCATTGCGCCACCGAGGTCCTTATAACCACCTTTAGTTTCTGGAATAAATTAAACTTGGTCAGAATCCTTTTTTTTTAATTCAGTACTAAATTTGATTTGCTAGTAATTTTGTGGAGCCCTGGTGGTATAGTGGTTAAGTCCTTGGCTGCTAGCCAAAAGGTCAGCAATTCAAATCCACCAGCCGCTCCTTGGAAACCCTCTGGGGCAGGATTACCCTGTCCTATAGAGTCGCTATGAATCAGAACCACCTTGGTGGCACCTAAGAACAGTAATTTTGCACTCATCTTCCTGAGTGAGGTTGTAATTTCTTTCTTGCTTTTGTCTGGTTTGCCATCAAGGTTGCAGCAACCTCACAGAACGAGGAGGAGAGTCACCCCTCCTTTCCCATTCTCTGGAAGAATTTGAAAAGGATTGGAATAACCTGTTCCTTGAAAGTTGTATAGAACTTGCCTATAAAGCCATCTGGGCCTTGTGTCTTCTGTATGTGTGTGTATGTATGAAATATAAAAAAAATGCAGAAAATGTGTATAAAATGTAAATGTTCAGCTTAATAAATTGTTGGAAAATAAATTACCCATATAACTGCCACCCTCCTGGGTCAAGAAAGGAACTGTTACTAGCATGAAGGTGCCCCATGGGACATTTGCCAATATAACCCACTTCCTCCTCCAAGGGTTACCTATTATTCTAATTTTCATGGTAGTCCCTTCCTGGTTTTTCTTTAAAATATTACTACTTAATTATGCACCAAGGAGCCCTGGTAGTGCAATGGTTGAGTGCTCAGCTGCTTACGGAAAGGTTGAACCCACCAGCCAGCAGCTAGAACCCACCAGCTGGCAGTTTGAACCCACCGGCTGCTTTGTGGGAGATATCTGCTCCCATAATGATTAAACAAACAAACAAAAAAACCAATCCCACTGCAGTCCAGTCTATTTAGACTCATAATGACCCTGTAGGACAGAGTAGAACTGCCCCATGGGATTCCCAAAGCTGTATACAGAAGCAGACTGCCCCATCTTTCTCCTTCAAGGTGGCTGGGGGGTTTGAAGCACCAACCTTTCAGTTAATAGCGGTGCACTTAACCACTGTGCCACCAGGCCTCCCCATAAAGACGACAGCCTAGGAAACCTTGTGGGGCAGTTCTACTCTGTCCTTTTGGGTCATTATGAGTCAGAATCAACTTGATGGCACACAGCGACAGTAGCAACAATTATGCATATCTTAAAGTGTAGCTTATTATGGCTTATTTTTAACTTTAAAATGACAACAAGTGAATGATACAGTTTGCAAATGGTTTGGCTTCTTTCACTCAACGTTGTCTTTAAGATTTATCCATGTTGTTGCTTGTATCTATAATTTATTCTTTTTCATGGCTGTATATTCAATAGTATGACTAGGTACTTGTTGTTGTTAGGTGTTGGCAAGTTGGTTTCAACTCATAGTGACCCTATGTACAACAGAATTAAACATTGTCAGGTCCTGCGCCATCCTCACAATCATTACTATGTTTGAGCCCACTGTTGCATTCTTGCATGGTGTCAATACGTCACATCCATGGTCTTCCACTTTTTCAATGACCCTCTACTTTACCAAGCATGATGTCCTTCTCCAGGAACTGGTCCCTCCTGATAATATTTCCGAAGTATATGAGATGAAGTCTCGCCATCCTAGCTACCTAGGAGCACTCTGGCTGCATTTCTTCCAAGACAGGCTTGTTCGTTCTTCTGGCAGTCCATGGTATATTCAATATTCTTTGCCAACACCATAATTCAAAGGCATCAGTTCTTCTTTGGTCTTCTTTATTCCTTGCCCAGCTTTTGCATGCATATTGAAAATATCATGGTTTGGGTCAGGCGTACCTTAGTCCTCAAAGTGACATCTTTGCATTTTAACATTTCCAAGGGGTCTTTTGCAACAGATTTGCCCAATGCAGTACGTCATTCGATTTCCTGACTGCTGCTTCCATGGGCATTGATTGTGGATCCCAGTTAAATGAAATCTTTTCTCTGTTTATCATGACGTTGCTTATTGGTCCAGTTGTGAGGATTTTTGTTTTCTTTATGTTGAGGTGTAATCCATACTGAAGGCTGCAGTCTTTTATCTCTATCAATAAGGGCTTCAAGTTCTCTTCACTTTCAGCAAGCAAGTTTGTGTCATCTGCATATTGCAGATTGTTAATGAGTCTTCCACCAATCCTGATGCCACATTCTTCTTCATATAGTCCAGCTTTTCGGGTTATTTATTTGCTTAGCATACGGATTGAATAAGTATGGTAAAAAGATGCAGCCCTGAGGCACACCTTTCTTGACTTTTAACCATGCAGTTTTCCCTTGCTCTGTTCACATGACTGCCTCTTGGTCTCTGTACAGGTTGCTCATGAACACAAGTGTTCTGAAATTTCCATTCTTCACAATGTTATTCATAATTGGTTATGATCCACACAGTCGAATGCTTTTGCATAGTCAGTAATACACAGGTGAACATCTTTCTGGTATTCCTGCTTTCAAGCAAGTTCCATCTAACATCAGCAATGATATCTCTCATTCCATGACCTCTTCTGAATCCGGCTTGAATTTCTGGCAGTTCCCTGTTGATGTACTGCTGCTGCAGCCACTTTTAAATGATCTTCAGCAAAATTTTACATGCATGTGATACTAATGAGATTATTCAATAATTTCTGCATTCTGTTGGATCACCTATCTTTCGAATGGGCACAAATATGGATCTCTTCCAGTTGGTTGGCCAGGTAGCTGTCTTCCAAATTTCTTGGCATAGACAAGTGAGCACTTCTAGCACTGCATTTGTTCGTTGAAACATCTCAGTTGGTATTCTATCAGTTCCTGGAACCTTGTTTTTCACCAATGCCCTCAGTGCAGCTTGGACTTCTTTCTTCAGTACCATTGGTTCTTAATCATATACTACCTCTTGAAATGGTTGAATGTCGAACAATTCTTTTCGGAACAGTGACTCTGTGTATTTCTTTCATCTGCTTTTGATGCTTCCTGCGTCATTCAACATTTTGCCCATAGAATCCTTCAAAATTGCTACTTGAGGCTTGAATTTTTTCTTCAGTTCTTTCAGCTTGAGAAATGCTGAGCACGTTCTTTCTTTTTGGTTTTTTAACTTCAGGTCTTTGCACGTTTCATTTTAATGTTTTACTTTGTCTTCTCAAGCTACCCTTTGAAATCTTCAGTTCAGCTCTTTTACTTCATTATTTCTTCCATTCGCTTCAGCTGCTCTACATTCAAGAGCAAGTTTCAGAGCCTGTTCTGACCTCCATTTTGGTCTTTTGTTTCTTTCCTGTCTTTTTAATGACCTCTTGCTTTCTTCACGTATGATGTCCTCCCACAAATGGTCTGGTCTTAATGGTCTGGTCTTTGGTCATTAGTGTTCAATGTATCAAATGTATTCTTGAGATGGTCTCCAAATTCAGGTGGGATATACTCAAGGTCATAATTTGGGTCTCATGGACTTGTTTTAATTTTCTTCAGCTTCAACTTGAACTTGCATAAGAGCAATTGATGGTCTGTTCCACGGTCATCCCCTGGCCTTGTTCTGACTGATGATATTGAGCTTTTCCCTCATCGCTTTCCACAGATGTAGTTGATTTGATACCTATATTTTTCATCTGGTGAGGTCCACGTGTATAGTCACTGTTTATGTTGTTGAAAAAGATATTTGCATTGAAGAAGTCGTTGGTCATGCAAAATTCTAACATGTGATCTCCAGCATCGTTTCTATCACCAAGGCCATATTTTTCAACTACCAATCCTTCTTTGTTTCCAACTTTTGCTTTCCAGTGACCTGTAA
Organism: Loxodonta africana; assembly: GCF_030014295.1. Taxonomy (NCBI): domain Eukaryota; kingdom Metazoa; phylum Chordata; class Mammalia; order Proboscidea; family Elephantidae; genus Loxodonta; species Loxodonta africana. Next base: position 78,564,316 of record NC_087350.1, on the reverse strand, counting down.
TTATGCATCTTGATTGCATGTTTGATCAACTTCAGATTGCAGAAGTTGGCAAAAATCTTCAGTTTCTTCAACTTTGGCATTAGTGGTTGGTGCCACTAAATTTGAGGTCTTCCTTGTAGATATATGGATATTATTCTATGATTGACTGCATTGTACTTCAGGATAGATGTTGAAATGTTCTTTTTGATTCCCAGCATAGTAGACCATACGATTGTCTGATTAAAAATGGCCAATACCAGTCCATTTTAGCTCATTAATGCCTAGGATATCAATCTTTATGCATTCCATTTCATTTTTGACTACTTACAATTTTCCTAGGTTCATACTTCATACATTCCATGCTCTGATTATTAATGGATGTTTACAGCTGTTTCCTTTCATTTTGAGTCATGTCACATCTCAAATTAAGGTTCTGAAAGCTTGACTCCAGTCACATCATTAAGTTCTTATCTATTTTGAGGAGGCAGCTCTTTCCTAGTTGTATTTTGAGTGCCTTCCAACTGAAGGGGCTCATTTTCTGGGACTATGTCAGACAGTATTCCACTGCTATTCATAAGGTTTCCACTGGCCAATTTTTTCAGAAGTACGCTGCTACGTCCTTCTTCCTAGTCTGTCTTAGACTGGAAGGTCTGCTGAAACCTGTCCACCATTGGTGATCCTGGAGGTATTTGAAATTCTGGTGGCAAAGCTTCCAGTATCACAACAACATGCAAGCCACCACAGTACAACAAACTGACAGATGTGTAGTGGAGTGTGACTATACCATAGTTTATTTATTCATTCTTGGACATTTGGGTTTTTCCAGTTTTGTGGTAATATGAACAAAGCCCATATGGACATTCTCCTAATTGTGTTCTGGGGCACATACGCACATGATACTGATGGTATGTACTGAGGTATAGAATTTCTGGGTCATAGGGTATGTATATTTTCCATTTTACTAGAAACTATCATAGTTTTTTTCCCCAAAACACCTGTGCCAGTTTATACTCCTACCAGAAGTATTTATTTTTTTGCACTGCTCCATATCCTTGCCATTACTTATTGTAAGCTTTTTACATTTTTGCCAGTCTGGTATGTCATGGTGGTTTACTAAGGACGTTGAACACTTTTTCAAATGTTTATTAGCCACTTGGATTTCCACTGCTACAAAGTACCTTTCAACCTTTTTTTTTTTTAATTCATATTATACATTCATGAAATGAGCCCTTTGTCATGTTCATTATTGCAAATATCCTTTCCCACTCTAAAGGTTGCCTTTTTCTTCTAATGTTTTCTCCAAGGGAGATTTTTATTGTTTCAATTTTTAAAAAATAGTTACAAGACTATTCAGGCTTTCTATTTCTACATGAATCAGTATTGACATTTGCCTGTATTGTCAACATTTTCAAATTTGTTGACATAAAATTGTTCATATTAGTGTCTTGTTATATTTTAAAGCTCTGCTGTTATATGGCTTTTTCTTCCCCTGATATTATTTGTACCTTCTCCCTCTTATGCTCCAGAGGTTTGTCTATTTTATTGGTCTTTTCTAGGAAAAAACTTCTGGGTTTTCCGATCCTTTGTAATGTATTTTTGCATTTTCTTTCATTGATTTCTGCTCTTTATTATTTTCTTCCTCAGACTTTCTTTGGATTTACTGTTGTTCTTTTTATAACTTCTTAAGTGGAATGTTTAGTCAGTTTCCCCTCTTTCTTCTTTTCTAATAGAAGCATTCAGTGTTATATACCATATTTTTATGCAAATGAAACACATTATAAGTTTTTTTGCCAACTGTGCCCTCCCCCGGGAGATATTTTTGTAAGCTCACTATGCTAATTTTTTCTACAACCTGTAACACGATCATTATTGGCATAAAAATACAGTATTTCCCTTAAAGCACCACTTCTTCCTGCATTCCATGAGTTTTATGATGTACTTTCACTTCCAGGTATTTTAAAATTTTCATCTGTATTGATTTCTAACTCAAGTGCATTATGAGCAGAGAACCTGGTCTATGAGATTCTAAATATATATAATTTTAACTTCTGAAATCCTTCAGAGGCCTAAGTCTGTTCTTTGTTTCAGCTGACTCTTACGGAGGCTTACATGCTTGGTGATCTCCGACTGTGAGTTCATATTTTTCTGAGCTAAACCTGTGGGAATCCTGTCCATATTGGAGCTGCTTTCCTTTGGAGAAGTTTCATACCTGTTTCTGGTTCATCTAGAGCCACTACCAACCTGGAATCTATCTAGCTCCTTTGGGGGTCGGGCTCAAGACAGGGAATCTGATTCAGCAGCCTGACACTTGGGATGCTGAACAGATCTGCTATTAAGTTGAATTATATGAAATTACATTTTGGGGGATCAAACACAGTTAAATGGCAGCAATTTCATATGCCCCAATCTATACCATCAATATCTGCCCTCAGGACAAGCCTGTTATTCCTGTTTGCTAACTGCTTCCCTGTCTCCTAGCTAGGTTTTGGCTCAACATTTGTTTCCTTTTGGGGGAGGGAGGTGGCTTTGGAGACTTCTCCAATTTCCTGTGAGTCTAGCAATTCATTAAAAAATATATTTTATTCAGGAGTGAATTATTTTGCAGTGGGGGAGAGAGGAGTTCCTTGGAAATCTAGGCCAGCTGCTGGAAGCTGAAATCCCAGGATAGACATATTTTTCCCAATGAGGAAACCAAGGCTCAAAGAGGTGAAATAAATGACTTACCCAAAGTCACACAGCCAGTAACAGGCACTAGGACTTGGACCCACATATAGGACTAGCAACCCAGGCTCTTCCCACTTCCCTCTGTGCTGTGGGGTCCCCAGAAAGCTGTTTGGGCCTGGGGCTCCCTCAACATCCTTACCTGGTGCAGAGGAATGACGAGGAAAGCCCCTCCACCAGCACACTCAGTCACGACTGCAATGAAGTGGGGGTTCACAGCACAGAAGTGATTGTCATGGACACTGTGGGTGATGGGCACTGAGTCGTAGCAGTTCTCCTTGCTGGCTGGTTTGCCAAAGACGTGGCGGAACTTGGAGCTCCGGTACTGGGGGTGCCATGACATCTGCGGGAGACAAATCAGGACAAGAGAAGTGAGACAGGATAGCAGAAGATCCAGGAATCTCACTGTGAGAATACACGAGGGGGTGGGACCAGGACAGTGGTCAGTTTTATATGGACAGTGATTGGCTCTGAAGAGTGACAGAATGAACAGCCTGTAATTGTGCCTGTTTCTATAGCCCCGGCGAGACATGGTGGGGATGGTGTATAATTATTGTTCATCTGTTTGCTGATGTTTTGAGGTTTTTTATCCCTCCAAGTGTGAACACAAAAAGGTAGAAAACCACAAGAGAACTCATCACATTCCCTCCCTCCCCATCATCTCACCAGACAGCCCAAACCTCCTTCCCCCTGCCCCCAGCGAAGTGGCTACTAGTGTGTTCTCTGGAGCCAGCCTGCCTAGGCTCAGATTCCAACTCTGCCTCTTACCAATTGTATGGGCCAGTGGCTTAACATAAGCAGCCTCAGTTTCCTTATCTGTAAAATGGGGATAACAGGAATATCTTTCTCATAGACTTGCCATAAGGATTACATTAAATGATGCACTTAGATCTTGCAGCACATGGCAGATACTTACTTGAAAACCAGTAGCAATTACTGCCACTATTATTATCCAGGCATCTTGAGCTTCCTTCCACCATCATCTAGTGCTGACTTTGTTTGCTTGAAATTTACAGAGCATCACTGTGTAACTAGGCCTGGTACCGCGCACTGGGGGCTCGGAGAGGTAAGCCTCCACCCAGCCCTTACAGAATCATGTGGGTGAGGCCACTAGGGAGTCTGGCCACTGGGACCCTGTGTACTGTGGGCAATAATGGAGGTTTGTACATGGCAGTCAGGGAGAACTCCCCAAAGGAGGTGGCACTGCAGCTGCAATTTGAAGGGCTCATATCATGATTGGAGTTGCCATGTGTCACTTCCAGGCTAAATCATTAAGGCCTGCCTGTGACCATCCTTGGCTGAAGTGACGAGAAGGCCACATGTTCCAAACAGTGCGGCTACAAGACTGTGGAGCCTCCATCACCCTGGGCGCCTGAGGGACTCTGTGGAGCAGAGCACCTCCCTCAGCTGACATATAGCATGGCGGAGAAATAAACTTGTAGAGTGACCACTGAGAGAGTGGGGCTATTTGTCACAGAGCACAGCCTACTTATCCTGACTAATACAATGCCCCATGAAGGTCCCTGCTGGCTCCAGTCAATGGTCACTAGCAAATGGCTGCCTGTGCTTGGTGTGACCAGAGCACAGGAAACCTGGAGGGAAGAGATGGGGAAGAGGAGGCAGGATCCAGATTGCCTTAGGAGCCCTGTTAAGGAATTCAGGCTCTGTCACAGTTGAATTGTGTCCCCCCAAAATGTGCGTCAGCTTGGCTAGGCCATGATTCCCAGTTATTGTGGAAATTATAGAACAATATCATTAATAACACATGCAAGCAAAATTCTGCTGAAGATCATTCAAAAATAGCTGCAGCAGTATATCAACAGGGAACTGCCAGAAATTCAGGCCAGTTTCAGAAGAGGACGTGGAACCAGCGATATCATTGCTGATGTCAGATGGATCCTGGCTGAAAGCAGAGAATACGAGAAGGATGTTCACCCGTGTTTTATCGATTATGCAAAGGCATTTGGCTGTGTGGATCATAACAAACTATGGATAACATTTCGAAGAATGGGAATTCCGGAACACTTAATTGTGCTCATGAGGAACCTTTACATAGATCAAGAGGCAGTTGTTCAGACAGAACAAGGGGATACTGATTCTTTTAAAGTCAGGAAAGGTGTGCGTCAGGGTTGTATTCTTTCACCATACCTATTTAATCTGTATGCTGAACAAATAATCCAAGAAGCTGGACTATATGAAGAAGAACGGGGCATCAGGATTGGAGGAAGACTCCTTAACAACCTGCGTTATGCAGATGACACAATCTTGCTTGCTGAAAGTGAAGAGGACCTGAAGCACTTACTAATGAAGATCGAAGACCACAGCCTTCAGTATGGATTACACCTCAACATAAAGGAAACAAAAATCCTCACAACTGGACCAATGAGCAACATCATGATAAATGGAGAAAAGATTGAAGTTGTCAAGGATTTCATTCTACTTGGATCCACAATCAACAGCCATGGAAGCAGCAGTCAAGAAATCAAATGACGCATTGCATTGGGCAAATCTGCTGCAAAGGATCTCTTCAAAGTGTTGAAGAGCAAAGATGTCACCCTGGAGACTAAGGTGCGCCTGACCCAAGCCATGGTATTTTCAATCGCATCATATGCATATGAAAGCTGGACATGAATAAGGAAGACTGAAGAAAAGTTGACAACACCACCTTTGAATTGTGGTGTTGGCAAAGATTATTGAATATACCATGGACTGCCAAAAGAACGAACAAATCTGTCTTAGAAGAAGTGCAACCAGAATGCTCCTTAGAAGCAACGATGGCGAGACTGTGTCTTATATACTTTGGACAAGTTTTCAGGAGGGATCAGTCCCTGGAGAAGGACATCACGCTTGGCAGAGTACAGGGTCAGCAGAAAAGTGGAAGACCCTCAACGAGGTGGATTGACACAGTGGCTGCAACAATGAGCTGAAGCATAACAACGATTGTAAGGATGGCGCAGGGCCGGGCAATGTTTTGTTCTGTTGTGCACAGGGTCGCTATGAGTTGGAACCGACTCGGCACCTAACAACAGCATGTCTCTGTCCACCATTTTGTCATCTGATCTGATTTTCCTATGTGTTGTAAATCCTACCTCTATGACGTTAATGAGGCTGGATTAAGGCAGTTATGTTAATGAGGCAAGACTCAATCTACAAGATTAGGTTGCGTCTTGAGTCAATATCTTTTAATATAGAAAAGCAAGCAGAGAGACAGGGGGAACTCATACTACCAAGAAACAAGAGCTAAGAGAATAGCATTTCCTTTGGACCCGGGGGTCCCTGCTCTGAGAAGCTCGTCAACCTGGGAAGATTGATGACAAGGACCTTCCCCCAGAGCCAAGAGAGAGAAAAAGCCTTCCCCTGGAGCTGGCACCCTGAATTTGGACTTCTAGCTTCCTAGACTGAGAGAGAATAAATTTCTCTTTGATAAAGCCATCCACTTGTGGTATTTTTGTTATAGCAGCACTAGATAACTAAGACAAGCTCTGAGGGCAATGGGGAGCCACTGAGGGTTGAAAGCGGGAATGAGAGGACCAGATTTCACTTGTAGATGGATTCCTCTGGCTACTGAATGGAAGAGAGGTTAGAATAGGTGAGAGGCATGGTTACCTGGGCTGGAGCAGGGCAGTGCAGACACAATGAAATACCAAGGAGGGAAATCAGCTAGGCTTGGTGCCTGAGTGCACATGGCAGGCTGTGGGGCAAGAGAGCCGGTCATATCAGAGCGGCTGAAGTCAGCACGACCTTCTCATCCTCAACAGTCTGGGCCCTATGGCCACTCCCAGCACTCTCCTTTCACAGCCTGTCTTTGCACCCGTGGGCCGCCCTGGGGCTCTGCGCAGCACCTGAGGGCCAGCTCTGGCAGGGTCTGGAAACAACTCTTCTCCAGCTCACGGTTATCTCTATGGCAGTAACAACTCATGTTTTTTGAGTGCTTGCTATGGTCCCAGGCGCCATTCCAAGTGTTTTCCACGTATGAACTTAATAGGTACGTGCTCCCTTGATCCCCATTACAGACACAGGGATTGAAGCCAGAAGGGAAGTAACCTGCCTGGGGTCCCAGAGCTAGGCAGTCAATGGTGGAGCTGGGAGCCAAGCCCAGCTCTGTCTCAGAGCCTCCAGCTCCAGGTTCCTGCAGGTAACATAGATGCTGACAAGAGCTCTGTCATGCCCTCGCATCCCACCTCAGCCCTGAGGGAGAAGTAACATGATCATTATCACCCCCACTTTACAGAAAACCAGGCCCTGGGAGGCTAAGCCCTGGGTGGACGCCTCTCCAAAGGGGGCTGCTGGCCTCTGGTGAAGAAGCCAGCTGGCCTGGGAGTGGAGCAGCGTGAACATCAGTGCCCTTCCGCCCTGTTCCTCCCCCACAAACTCCTCTTCCCGCCCCACCCCAGTGCTTTATCTCCACTGCCAAGGTTCTTCCAGACCTGCTACCAGGGAAGGAAATTACGGGGAGGGGGGGGATGGGGTGGCACCAGGCAAGGCTGCCTCTCCCTTTGTGCAGGGTGTGAGTGTATATATACACAGAGGTGAGCTTCTGCAAACATTCGGTGTGTGTGCACTGTGTGCCTTTGCATGTGTGCACGTCTGTGCATCCGTGATACACATATGCGTCAGTGGGTGCTTATGTGCCTCACCCGTACTGCTGATGGGTGTGCACGTACGTGGCTGTGTGCAGCTGTGTATGAACGCGTGCATGTGCGCATTCATGCATGTGTGAGTTTAATGACTCAGGAATCAGAGAGCAGGAGTTTCCTTTTCCCCACAAGCAGGCACTTGCCTGGAAATGCAGATCACAGCGGCCCGCAGCACTGTGAGGCCCTCACCCTCAGGATGGGCCAGGATGGCTGATCTGGGCCAGGTTCTCCCATGGCATCATGCCCCATCCCATCCAGCTGGGACCACATCAAAGCTACAGCGGGGCTTCTCAGGTGTGGCACCCCGAGCCAGGCTCGGGGCACAAAGCAGGGGGCATGGTTCTGGTGATTCTACCCCATGCATGCTTAGCAAGCTCGATGCCACAGGATTAGGCTCGGAGGACTGTGAGTTCCCCGCCTCCAAAAAGGATTTAGCTATTTATTGAATTGATTCCTTAAATGCCTGACTGTGGAATGCCGCACTGCCTTTCCCATCCCTTACAACTCTGCTGCGAGGTGGGTGGGATTCCCATCTCCATTTGATGAATGAGAAAATGGAGGTGCAGGGGAAGGGACCTGACCAAGATCATACTGCTATGGGAGCAGTGGAAGGGGAAGCAGAACTGAGTCCTGTCCTGTGACCCCTCTTCCTGCTATACCACGTGTTCCTCTGTGACAGAGAGAGAGAGAGAGAAACAGTGTGTGTGTTTGTGTGTGTGAGAGAGCAGAGACAGAGAGCTGAAGCCTTGGGGCTGTGTGCCCCCAAAGGCCCCTCTATGTCGCCCAGCCCTAAATCATTATAGGACAAGGGTTAGCTGCAGGGTGGTTGAAAATGAACCAAAATTGGGTGTGGCACAAACCAGCACAGTAGATTGTTCATTAATTGCACTGTTTGTGGCCTCAGGGAAGGAATGAAAGTATCTGATTTTGTCTTTGAATGGCTGGGATGGGTGGGAGTCTGGCATGGCTGGCCACCCTTGTCCCTTTGTAAGTTTGTGGTTCCACATCTAATATTTTAAGTTATTTTTTCTGACCTAAAACTTGACCTTGTGGGCACAGTAAGCTGTGTCCTGTGAGAGGGTCTGAACCCTACCACTTATGTCATGGCCACAGTTAACAGAGGGAGGTTAGAACCACAAATTTCCCAGTTGTTAAAAAGAAAGAAACATTACGGCTAAAACAGTAAGACTAAATACTCTATTTGAAGGTGATACACAAAGACCTAGAATTAACACAATAAACATCTAATTACGGGTGGGTCCCTTGCTCTCCAATCCTTGACTATTATCCATATCCTGACCTTGGCCCCAAACTTGACTGGAAAGTTCCTTTCTAATTCATCCTGAATCCTTATCAGGGCCTCTTATCCATCCCAGGCAGGTGCAGGGGGTGGTGTGGTGGAATGCTGAACTCAGAAACTGAGGCCCATTTGGGGTCAAGGCCCCTGCTGTAAACGCAGGCTTCTATTTAACCAGCGATTTTCTATGGAGGCTTCCTTTCTTACCAGGCAGAAATAAAACCCACAGATCTCTGCTACTTCTTCCTAGTTCCTGGGTGGTGCAAACTATTAACGCCTCAGCTGCCACCCAAAATGATGACAGTTCAAGTCCACCCGGAGGCTTCTTGGAAGAAAGGCCTGATGACCTACTTCTGAAAAACCAGTCATTGAAAATCCTGTTGAAGCACATTTCCACTCTGACACACACGAGGTCCTTATGAGTCGGAATCCACCCTACAGCACCTGGTTACTGGTTTTCTCCCCACTGCTTTTATCCACAACTGTTGTTCTTGTTAGTTGCGTATAAATCGAGTCTGACTTGTGGCAACCTTAAGTATAACAGAAAGAGATGTGGCCCAGGCCTGCATCATCTTCATAATCATCATTGGTCCGTTTGATTCCACCGCTGTGGGTATTGCGTCAATCCATCTCATTGAGGGTTTTCTTTGTTTCTGCCTGGCCTCTACCGATTGTTCTTTCCTGATGACGTGTCCAGAGTAAGCCAGTGGAAGTCTGGCCATCCTCGCTTCTAAGAACATTCTGGTTGTATTTCTTCTAAGACTGATTTGTTCATTCTTTTGGCAGTCAATATTCAATATTCTTCACCAGCACCATATTTCGAACACATCAGTTCTGCATTTGTCTTGCTTCTTTCCTATCAACTTTCAAATGCATATGAGGCCAATGCAAAAACAATGGCTCGGGCTTCTGTTAATCTGAGGCCAGTGTCTGGTTTACAGCGGCCACCTCTCAGCACAGGTGTCTTCATTTTTGCTTTCCATTAGGCAGCCACAGGGTCTAAAGTAACAGGGTGAGATCCAGTCTGGGACCTCAGGGTCCCACCCAACAGGGGTCGTGTCTTCCTTCAAAGCAAGAGGCTTTGCCTCTCTCCACAGAAAAAAAAACAGAGGTAGGATAAATAACTGTCTCCCTTTGCCTGGGTTTTGTGGGGATACCTGGGATGCAGGACTTTCAGAGCTAAAGCCAGGAAAGTCTCAAGCAAAGAGGGACAGATTGGTCACCCTACCACTGAAGTCTCCGTAAAACTTGTGTTTTAATATGATTTAATGCAACGATTCTATTGTAAGTCACCAGTAATCCTGATTTTGACTACTTGCCTGTGCAAGAGAGGGCTCTAGAACTGATTTCACGGAGAGCCCAGCATCCTGAACCAGAGAATCTAAAACCAAAAACCAAACCTGTTGCTGTCGAGTCAATTCTGACTCACAGCGACCATATAGGACAGAGCAGAACTGCCCCATAAGATTTCCAAGGCTGTCATCTTTACAGAAGCAAACCGCTGCATCTTTTTCCCACGGAGTGGCTAGTGAATTCAACCTGCCAACCTTTTGGTTAGCAGCCGAGTTCTAAACCACTGTGTCACCAGGGATCCTCGAACCAAAGAACAGAACATTTTAAAGCAGAAAATCCAAGAAGGTGTGCAAAGAGAGGTGGATATGATTTCATTCATTCATCAATCTTCATCCAGTGTTTGCTTAGGGCTTACTTCTGTTCCGGGGCCTGTGTTGGGGCAGGGTAGGGAATCAGAGATGAATAATTCAGCTACTGCACTCCATGGGCTTATACCTCTCAGGAAAATGGCTGCTGAGCAGGAGAAGATGAGATGGTGTGACAGGTAAGAAAGAGGCATGAGCCATGACCCCGACAGCCCAGCGGACTGTGAAAGCCATTAGGGCAGTGGTTTGCAACTTTGACTGCACGTCAGAATCATTTAAATCAGAGTCACTGGGCATGGAACTCAGGCATGGGCACCTTTTAAGCTTCCCAGGTGATTCCAAAGTGTATTAGGTGAAAGGCTAGTGGAGGATGTAATGTGATGTTTCTCAAAGGGTGGTCCCTGACCAGCAGCATCTGTATCACCTGGGAACTTGTTTGAAATGCCAATTCTGGTGACACTATCCCAAAACCAAGAAAACCAAACCTGTTGCATGGTTGGAAACCCTGGTGGCCAGTGCTTAAGTGCTGCAGCTGCTAACCAAAGGTTCAGCAGGTCAAATCCGCCAGGCGCTCCTTGGAAACTCTATGGGGCAGTTCTACTTTGTCCTATAGGGTCGCTATGAGTCGGAATCGACTCGATGGCACTGGGTTTGGTTTTGGTTTTTGGTTGCATGGTTTGGTTTTCTGATTCTGACTCAGAGCGACCCTGTAGGACAGAGCAGAACTGCCCCACAGGGTTTCCAAGGCTGTAATCTTTATGGGAGTAGACTGCCACATCTTTCTCCACCCCAGACCTACTGAATAAGAAACTCTGTAGGGTTTAGGAATCTGGTCTTAACAAGCCCTCCAGAGGGTTCTGGTGCATGCTCAAGTTCGAGACACACTGGGTCAGGTGCCTGGGTGGCACAAATGGTTTGCGCTCGACTACTAACCTGAAGGTTGGCGGTTTGAACCCACCCAGCCAGCTGTGGAAGAAAAGCCTGGCGATCTGCTGTAGTCTACTCCCATAAAGATTACAGCCAAGAAAATGCTACGGAGCAATTCTATTCTGTAACACATGTGGTCACCATGAGTCAGAATCAACTTGATAGCTACAAGTGTTTGTTTTTTTTTTTTTTTGGTTGTTATGGATGGGTCAGGCTGGTAACACTTGAATCTACTGATGAATCTTTTCGTCACTAAAAGAGATAGCCAGATAATATGTGCCACACAATATGATACAATGGAGTTCCTGGGCGGTGCAAATGGTTAACACACTTGGCTGCTAAATGAAAGACAACTGGTGAATATGATACAATAAGAAGAATGCTGTACTACTTAGGAAATGATCTTACAAAAAACTGGACCCAATGCTGATCAAGTCTCTATATTTAACTACCCACAAAGGGTATAGAGAAACACATTCAACACCACCATGGGGATGTAACTGGCACACTCTAGAATATGGGAAACCCTACATGTCAAATTATCTGGCTTCTTCAACAATTAGATGGCAAGGGCGAAAGAGGAACCTTTAAAAATCAAAATAGACTTCAGAGATAAAAGACACAGCAACCAGTGCAATACGTGGAGCTTGTCTGGATCCCCTGATTCAAACAAACCATCTGCAAAAAGACATTTACAAAGCAATCAGAGAAATCTGAAAATTGATGGGTACCTAATGATATTAAAGAATTGTAAACTGTTTCTAGGTGAGAGAATGATATGGTTATTAAGATATGTTAAATAAGAGTATTTATCTTTTAGAGATAACCCATTGCTGTTGAGTCGATTCTGACTCATAGTGACAATGCAGGACAGAGCAGAACTGCCCCGTAGGGTTTCCAAGTAGCGGCTGGTGGATTGGAACTGCCAACCTTTTTGTTAGCAGCCGAGCTCTTAACCACTATGCCACCAGGGTTCCCTTTTAGAGACACATGCTTAATACTCACATATGAAATAATACGAAGTCCGAGATTTATTTAAAAGTAAACCAGTAAGGGTGTGGATAGTACAATAGGGAACTGGGGTGGGAGCAGAGATGAAACAAGATATTGATGTCTACTGAAACAGGGCGACGGGTACATGCCATGCATTCTAGTATTCTCTCTAGTTCTGTGTATGTTTTAAAATTCCCATAAGAAAAGATTTAAACAAGAAAGTAGAGCACAGTGGTAAAGAGCATGGGCTCTGGAGCCTGACTGTCAGGGTTTTAATCCCAGCTCTAAACTGCTGTGTCTAACACAGGAGCCCCTAGGTCACATGTGACTTATTTTTTATTATTCTGTTTTATTGTGGTTTAAGTGAAAGCTTACATCTCAACTCAGTTTCTCATACAAAAACTTATACACACATTGTTATATGACTCTAGTTGCCCTCCTTACAATGTGACAGCACACTCCTTCTCACTACCATGTATTTACCGTGTCCATTCAACCAGCTCCTGTACCCCTCTGCCTTCTCATCTCACCTCCAGACAGGAGCTGCCCACATAGTCTCATATGTCTACTTGAGCTAAGAAGCACACTCCTCACCACTATCATTTTATGTCTTATAGTCCAGTCTAATCTTTGTCTGAAGGGTTGTCTTTGAGAATGGTTTTAATTTGGGGCTAACAGAGAGTCCAGGGGCCATGACCTCTGAGGTCCCTCTAGTCTCAGACCATTAAGTCTGGTCTTTTTACTGGAATTTGAGGTCTGCATCCCACTCTTCTCCTGCTCCATCAGGGATTCTCTGTCGTGTTCCCTGTTAGGACAGTCATTGGTGGTAGCCAGGCAAAGTCTAGTTCTTCTGGTTTCAGGCTGATGGAGTCTCTGATTTATGTGGCCCTTTCTGTCCCTTGGGCCCAAATTTTCCTTGTGTCTTTGGTGTTCTTCTTTCTCCTTTGCTCCAGGTGGGTTGAGACCAATTGATGCATCTTAGATTGCCACTTACTAGCGTTTAAGACCCCAGACGCCACTCACCAAAGTGGGATGCAGAATGTTTTCTTATTACACTTTGTTATGCCAATTGACCTAGCTGTTCCCTGAAATCATCCTACATGACTTCTAAACTTAAACCAGGGCTTTGACCCAGTTCCTTCCCGTTGGAACCTCTGCTGAAAATATGCATTTCTAACAAGTTCCCAGGACATAAGAATCAGCTGGGGTCTTGTTAAAATGTGTAGATTCTGATTCAGTACATCTGGGGTGGAAATGCAAATTCTCAGCAGGGATTCAAAGCCCTGATTTAAATTTAAATTTAATTAAATTAAAAATTCAGTTCCTCAGTCACAGTAGCCACAGTTCAAGTGCTCAATAGCCACACGTGGCTGCTGGGTCCCCTACTGGACAGTGCAGTTATAGAACATTGCCATCGCTGCAGAAAGCTCTGTGCGCAGTGATGCTCTATCACTTGCTACCTGTGTGACTTTGGGCAAGTTACTTAATGACTATTTCCTCACCAGTCCATACCAAGCCTGTTGCTGTCGAGTCGATTCTGACTCGATAGTGACCCTATAAGACAGAGTAGAACTGCCCCAAAGCAGCCTGAGCCCTTAGCCACCAAAGCTCCTCCTCACCATGAAACCAGGCAAAATAGCAAACAACAAGCAAAATAGCTAACACTTATATTGCTTACTGTAAGTTAAATATGTTCCGTGTATTAACTCAACCTTCGTAGCAATCCTGTAAGTACTATGATTACCCCATTTTTAGAAAACAGGCACAGAGAGGTTAAGTAACTAGCTCAAGATCACACAGCTAGTGGGCAGCTGAGCTAGAATTTGAGGCCGAGTCGTTCAACCTAGGGACCACACTCTCTCACAGGGCTGCTCTGACGACTGAGGGAGAGTTCACACAGCAATTGGAGTGAGGCTTGGTGCATACTTAGTGCTCAACAAATGTTTATTATTAAGATTGTTGTGTTTACGATGTTTTCAGGACACTAGGATCTGGTTCAGTAAATGAGAGGTCCACGCTGAAGGCCCAACATTTGGGGTATCTGAGTAAAAATCTAAAACCTGGTGTTTTTCTGACACGCGATGCTCACCATAGTGATGGAAGGAACAGACTCACACATGTAAAGAGCTAATAATCTTATCCCTGCTGGTCAAGAAGGATCTGATGGAGCCTTGGTGGTGCAGTGGTTAAAGCGACCGGCAGCTAACTGAAAGGTCAGTGATTGGAACGCACCGGCCACTCTATAGGAGAAATATGTGGCAGCCTGCTTCTGTAAAGATTTACAGCCTGTGGAAGCCCTTTGGGGCAGTTCTACTGTATCCTATAGGGTCGCTATGAGTCAGAATCGACTCAATAAAGAAAGTGTATTTGTGCACCTCTCTGGGCAGGACTCTCTGGGGTGGAGGCAGAGCCCTAGCTCTGCCTTGGTGCTGAGGGGTCTGGGGTTCTTGGAGGGCAGGTGGGGGAGGCGAAAGGCAGGGGAAGCCCCTTGGTTTTCTCCATCGGCAGGGCCCCAGCAGGAAGGCAGACACGCTGCTGCCTGGGACCTTCCACCAGGCCTGTACACCTGAGCCATATCATCCGTGCAAGCAGAGGCACCCTGCAGCCAGCAGATAAAAATAGCCCTGTCCCAGGTTCTCCATGCCATCCCCTCCCAGCCTCTGCCCAATCTTTCCCTCCTCCAACTCTCCCGTCCTGGTCTAGCACAGATGCTTCCCTGCAGGCCCACAGGAAATACAGAAAGGCTGATTAAGTCAGAGAGCCTCTTTCCTCCTGATGCAATTAGGCTGGGGGAGCACCTCCTCCTGTCATCTGACACTGCCCAGGCCCAGGGCCCCTCCCAAGATGTCTGATCAACTCCTGCCCTCCCTCAAGCGCCACCGAAGCCTCGGTGCCTTGTCTCTCAGTGAGGGTCTTGACTTGGTTTCTCCCCCACTCTACCTCCAGGTCTCCTATCCTGTCCCCGCAGCACCGCAGCCTCCTTCCTCCCACCCCTCCCATCCATCCTGGATCTGACCCTTTTCCCTGAAGGCTCCACTCTGTCCTCAGGAGAAAGCCCTCTGCTGCCTTGGGTTTTGAGGCCCTGGCCTTCCCCTATCTCTTCCTCTTCACCTCTACAGACCTGCCCTCTGAGCCAAACTGGTTTATCTGCTCTCCCTTGTTAGAGAGACTTACAGTGACCCCCGTGTGACACAGTAGAACTGTCCCATACGGATTTCTAAGCTGTAATCTTTATGGAGACAAATCACTAGGTCTTTCTCCTGCTGAGCTGCTAGATGAGTTCAAACTGCCAACATTTCTGTTAGCAGCGAGTGCTTAATCTTTGCACCACCAGGACTCCTTCAAAGCTCTGCCCTCAGTGCATCATATTTTTTCAGACTCCCCCATCTTTGCTCACACCCCATTCTCTCTGCCTAAAACCAATTCAGCTCAGATAAGAACATGCACTTAGCTGATCTCCTAGAACGCCCCTTCCTCTCATCCACCTTCCTGGGCTCAGCTCAAATGGTAGATCTGGTGAATGGATCACATCTCCACGGAGCCTTCTTGGCTCAGCAGCCTGAGCAGTCTCTCCTTCCTATGAGGTGCTCATCTGGATATCTAGGGAGGTAGCCAAGTGCGGAGAAAAGAGGAAGTACCATGTTTAAATCCTGGATCCTCATTGCTAAATGTCTCTGAGCCTCAGCATTCTAGTCTGTAAAAGGGTTACCATAATATCTAACTCATGGGATCTTGAGAAGGATTAAATGAGATAATGTATGTAAAATACCAAGCACATGCATGTCTGGTACAAAGTAGTTCAGCTGGTGGAGTTCCTTTCTTTCTCCCTGTGTTTCTCCCTCCTTCCTTCTGTCTTCCTTCCCTCCATACATCTCTCTATCCGTCCGTCCATCCATCCATCCATCCACCCATATATACATGCATCAATCCATTCACCTACATACCCATCCATCCATCCATCCAGGCATCCATCCATCCATCCATCCAACCATCCATAGCAACGTCAGCCCAAAATGGTCCTTCCCTTCTGCTTTGTCCATATACAGACCAGATCCCACAGGCAGGTACACGGGGGAGAGCAACCTGGCTCCTGGTTTATACCTCCTTCTCCAGCCACCAGCCTCTCCCAAATCCCTCCTCTGGGTACTAGAAGCCAAGGGGCCAGGACTGATACTTTAACAGCAAGTGTGCTGGCCAGGCTCAAGTCTTAAATCTGACAATCATTTGCTGTGTGCCCTTAGGCAAATCCTATCCCTCTTTGGTTTTCTGTTTTTCCACCTATAAAATGGTAATACTCCACCCCGCCCACCTGTGAAGATGATCCACTGAGGGCTGTATGGCCGGCATGCGGCAGACACCGCATGGGACCCATGAAGGTGGCGGAGCTGTGTGCCTGTCAGCTATTCCAGTCTTGACTCTCTGGAGACACATAACAGAATTTCTTCCTATTTATTTCCCACATCAAGCCCTGACCAAAACTCCAGGCAGATTTATTACCCCACAATCTCCTTATCTGGGAGTTTCGGGAGACAAGGGTCAAAGGCCTCTATGAGGCCGAAAATCTGGCAGCTTCACTTTCTGCTCACCACCTGCTCCCTGGCACAGAGCCTCTAGATCTGTCTTTGGACAGAGAGGTAAACTGAGGCCCAGAGCAGAGAGTAGCTTGCTCAAAGTCACACAGTGAGTGGGAAGCAGCCCTGGGGGTGGGCACCCGGCTAGGAATCTGTACAGTCTATAGGCAGTGGGTCCCTGACACAGACCACAAACCACCCTTCTGCCTCCCTGTTGCAGGAACCTGGAGTCCAGCATCAGTTCTACCAGTGCCACTGGTGCCCTCTCTGGGCTGTTGAGAGACAAGGATGACCCTGATGGGGCGTCTGCCCCTCAGGAGCTCAGAATGATGGCAAAGGCCGGCCTGTAAGCAGCGAGCTCAGATCAGTGTGAACAGAGCTCAGAATGATGGCAAAGGCGGCCTGAAGCTGCAGGCTTTAGCAGAGAGATCAAAACCTGGGGAGCCAGGGAGGGCTTCTGGGAAGAGGTGTCTGAGCTAAGGCTTAAAGCTGAGTAGAGCAACCACAACGCAGAAGTGAAACAAGGGCGTTCCAGGAGGAAGTTGCTGCGCTTGGCAACGCCTGGAGGACCCACCCTGCGTGATGCACGGAGGGGGCGGGGGACCATGGCGGGGTGGTGAGGGAAATAGAGGCACACCAAGTCCAGTTGGGCTGGCATTGGGGCAAATGCCGGGAGCAATTAGGGTTGGGAATTTCTAGGTAGGGCAGAAGGTTAACATGCTCTGCTGTGAACTGAAAGGCTGGTGTTAGGCTGGGGGTCTGAATCCAACAAAGGCATCTCGGAAGAAAGACCTGGCGATCTACTTCCAAACACCTGCCACTGAAAACCCAGTGGAGCACAGTCCTACTCGGAGTCAGAATCGATCCCACGGCAACTAGCTAAGGAGATTTGCAGCTGGAAAGGCAGGCAGGTGAGGGCTCTCAGCAACAGCCCAGGGAGCTGTTGCTGCAGACAATGGAGAGTGGTGGAAGGTTGTGACCAGGGACATGGCATGGTCAGAGCTGAAGTGATTTTAGCCTCTGCAACGACGTAGTGAGAACATCTGGCCTCGGAAAGTATTTTCTCTCCTCCACTTTGGGCTTGTACCTAAGGAAGAAAGAACAAGGGGTTTCCTTTCATGCCCAGCTCCGATTGGCCAGAAGGGCTGCCAGAGCCCTGTGAGGAGGAGGAGAAGGAAGAGGAGGCCTCTGAGGCCTTGTGTGGGCTGGGGAGGTGGAGCATGATGTATGAGGGATGGCATCCTGGGCGCCAGAATAGAGAGAAGCACACAGAGCTTTGGCTCTGCTGACCAGAAGTCAGGGTTCCAGCTGCTGCTACAAATCTCAGCTCTATGAAGAGGAACAGGGGGGACCCTGACCCTGTAGGCTCATTCCTGTGCCACATCTCAGCAGCTTTTTTTTTTAATTAGAAAATAGTTTCCTTCTATCACCCAGCTCATTTACGATGAAAAGAATCCGTATGACTGAGGCCCTGCAGACGCAGAGACAGCCCCACAGTTTTCCGAGCTGGGCTCCACATGCAGGAGGGGGATGAGCAATTCCCCTCTGCCCCTCCCTCACCTGTTTACCTACACAAAGATGAAGTGCTGCTGCTCTGCCTTAATCAACTCCCCAGATGGGGTATGTGGCAATGGGCAGGGGAGGACACCAGGCCACCTTCTCCCTGTTCCCAGCCTCCCTGAGCTCTGCCCATCGTTCCTTCAAGCTGGGCTGTAGACCAGCCAGGGCAGGAGCCCCAAGGAGAAGTGGGCAACAGGCCCAAGGGATTCTCCTGCTCAAATTCTGAGTACCAGCAGCCAGGTTTGTGAGGACAAAAGGAGCACGGGAAAGATGTCAGTGCCCCAGTCTGAAGAGGTACATCTGCCCCAAGACAGGTTGCTATTATTGGAGACCGCATCTCATTTACATATGTTTGCAAGATGCTCGGGCAGTGGATCTCCAAACTAAGAGTGAATCAGAATCACCTGGAGGGCCTTAACTGTTAAAACCCAGATTGTGGGCCTCACCCCAGAGCTTCTGATTCGTAGGTCTGGGGTAAAGCCTGAGAATCTGCATTTCTAACAAGCCGACAGGTGACGATGATGCCGCTCGTCTGGGGACCACATTTTGAGACCCACTCCTCCATGATTTACAAAGTCCATCCCATTCACTGTTCATGGACTGGGTAGAGTTATCCCCATTTCAAAGCTGCAGCAAGTGGCGCTGGGCTCAGAGTGGTGGAGCCGTGAGCACACAACCCCTTCCCAACTCAGGCCAGCAGGGGCTATGATCCCTTGCTTCCTTTCTCTCAAATATTCTTACGTTTATAGTCAAACATTTCTTTACATTCAAACATACATCTGGGCTCTAAGACCAGCACTCAAGAACCTGGTGAGTGTTCCCATGACAACTTCAGCAAGCAGCACTGTGCAGGGGGCTAAGAACACGCTTCGGAGCCAGGCAGACCCGGATACGAATCTAGACCCACTCACCTTCTCTAAGTCTTGGCACCATGCGTGCATCAACCTCTGGCTGGGTTGCTGGGAGATGAGGCAAGGAGAGAGCTGAGCAGATGCTTAGCCTTGGACGTAGTAAGTTCTCAATAGATGGGCACAGACTAGGGTCAGGCATCTTGGTCCATCGCCTGGCTTAAGCCCTCACTGAGTTATTCGGGGAAAGATACTAAACTTCTCTGTGCCTCAGTTTCCTCATCTGTAAACTGGGGTCAGTAATAGGCCCCACCTTATAGCGGAGTTGTAAGGATTCTGTGAGTGTATTCATGTAAAATTCCTGGGAATAGTGCCCGGCATGGGGACAGCCATGTGTTAGCTATTTTTGTTAGTCTCCTATGGACCTAAAGTATGGCCGTTTCCATTTAGTATGATATTTTAACACTGGACATACACTCTTCATTAATACATGCAAGCAAAAACATTCAAGAATGGAGTAGCCTACTATGAACTCAAAATTTAAAAAGAAACAGCAGCACCTAGGTATCACTGGAGAGCTTTCCTGCACTCCTTCAGTGGGCGCCATCTCTGCTTCCACGATGGTTTCCTGTGGCGCTCCCATTCCTTTCTAGCCCTTCCTGACCCATGGACTTGGAATTGGTTCCTGAGGAGGCTTCCGGGCTTGAGGAGGAGGCCAGGTTGTTCCCCCATGACTGTTGGCACTTTCACACTCCTAGCTCGTCAGGGCCTTCCCTGCCTAGGCCTCCAGAGATTGGGCCCTGTGGGATGAGGACGCCCTGCCATTTTCCCCTCAAGCCTAGAGCCTCGCCTTCCTTCTTCAGAACATGTGCAGAACATGGCCTTCAGCCTGGACAACCTCCTCCCAAGCGGAAGGGCGGCTCCTTGAACAGACTTCCCTCTGGCAGGATGTCCTATCTAAGCTTGCTCCAGCTACTCCCGGTGAAGGAAGAACTCCTGAGGGAACAGTCCCCTCACTAACCAGTGCTGTCTCCAACTTGGGCTTCAGCCAGGAGCCTTGCTCTGGAGAGGGTGAATGCACAGATATTCTGAGACCAAAGGCCAACTCCAGTGCTGCTTTGCCCACACTCACTACGTGACCCTGTGCAAACCATTCCCTCTCTGGGCCCAGTGCCCCAATCCACACATTAAGAACGAGTGGCCCCGTTCTGTCACCCTCCTGAGGCTTTAGGGAGGCTCTGAAGGGAGAACAGAGGCCAAGGTGCTCTGCTTATTATTACATGCTATGATCAGGTTGAGAGGCTGCCTGCTGCCCCACCACACTCTAACAGGAGAATGTGAGCAGGTCAGTCAACATCTCTAGGCCTCAGGTATTCTCCTCTGTAAAATGGGGATGATGATAAGTGAGTTAATATTCTCAAGCACTTAGAACACTGCCCGGTGCATGGTAAACACAAAATAAGTATTGTTAAATAAGTAAATTCAGAATAAGTAAAAGTAATTTTTATTGAGTACTCACTCTGAGTCAGGCACAGTTCTAAGCTGTTTACCTGTATTACTGGATTTAAATGAAAATTTAGCAACAATGAGTAAGGACTTCAAACAGGGGCTTAGAGATTCCTCCAGAGTACACAGCACCCATGTTCCTCTATTTCTTCTCAAAGTGGCAATACCTAAAGATTTGGGGGGAATCTGTGCTGGCACCTACCAATACCCCTTAGCCTAATAAAAACTCAAATAGCCTAGTGTCCTTCCCCACCCTGAGTGCTGACTTAGAATCTAAAGCTCAGCTAATTCTTAGCCAGACCCCTAATGCCCTCTCTCACATGGTCTTATTATATCTGGGAGCAAGAGACAGCTACAATACCCCAGCATTGCCCAGAGTCAGTTCTCTGTCCTCCTTTCCACACCACGTACCATTCTGGTCATGGGCAGCTCACCCCTTCCAGGGACAGAAGAGCTCAACCGTTACAGGCTTCCTTCCTTCCTTCTACCAAACGGAAATCTACAATTTCCCCACTGGTGTGTCTTTATCCTTGGAGCTCACAAACCACATCCGATGCCTCTGCACGAG
Source organism: Loxodonta africana (assembly GCF_030014295.1). Taxonomy (NCBI): domain Eukaryota; kingdom Metazoa; phylum Chordata; class Mammalia; order Proboscidea; family Elephantidae; genus Loxodonta; species Loxodonta africana. The sequence goes on along the minus strand of NC_087350.1, from coordinate 78,543,051 downwards.
ACAACCCTTCAGGGAGCTGAGGCCCCTGACTATGTGCCCCTGTGAAAGCTCTGCTCCAGGTTGGGGAGGTTCTTGCGTGACTCAGTTTCCCATCTTCTCCTCATAATGCTCCAACTCGTCACCATCCCTCACCCAGTTTGGAGCCCAGACCATATTCAAACTCTCCAGATAGGGGCTGAGAATCACCCAGGAGAGCAGGTCCCCAGAGGAATCCCAGAAAAGTAGCACAGGCTAGACCCTGAGAGATCATGGGGCCCAGAAGGGGAAACTGAGTCAGCATGCCAGGGGCCACCCACACAGGGCACAGCCAGGAACAGGATCCAGGTCTCTGGCCTCTCAGCCCAGGGCTGTCCTCCAAGACACGGAACAAAGTTTCCTTTTATCCTGTGCCTGGAAACAGCACCAAATATTTTTGTTCCTTATCTGTGTTGTTGTAAGTAACAGTGGAAACTCATTTTCCAAGGGACAAATTCCATGGATGGCTGGGGAGGAAAGGCCTTGGAAGGGGGAGGTCAGAGGTCATTCATCATACCTGGTGTTGGGGCTCAGCTCTTTAAAAGTAGGCTGTGTTTCTCCAGAGTGGTTTAGGCTGGGAAAGACGGGGCTCCTCAGGGCCAGGAGACGGGGCAGGCCTCAGGTAGAAAACCCACAGAGCACCAGCAGCCTCACCATGAAGGGTCAGCTGGAGCACATCAACTCAACTCCATTTTCCAAATCCCTAGTCAGAGACAGCCCTCCTCACTCATGTACCAGGCTCTGTGGGACCAGAGGTAGCCATGGGTCTCTAACCTGGGGATAGGTAGAAAAGTGGAGAAATCACACCCCACCTGAGCAAAGCTTGATCAGAAGCCTGGTGGTGCATTAGGGGTGGCAGCAGAATGGAAAAGGCCAGGAGGTACAGCAGTGGGCTCCAAACTGTTTTGATCATTCACTCCTTCCAAAAAGATAGAAATTCAGTTTGCCCCACAGTATTTTATGGATTAACACCAGCAAAAGCTGGAATCTAGTAAGGCAGAAACCAGCCACAGAAGGAAAACTCAAATATTTTCTACTGATAGAGAACAATAGAAAAGTGTTAAGATTGCACCCTGTCAAAGGCGGAAAACTTGCGAGACTTGAAAAAACAAGGCAGTCCCGCTGAGTTCGGCTCTCACTGGTTTCCCTGTATTATCTACAAGTAACCATCATCAGAGGAGCCCTGGGTGCCCAGTGGTTAAAGCACTTGGTTGCTGATCAAAAGGTTGGTGGTGGGAACCCACTGGTCACTCTGTGGGAGAAAGATGTGGCAGTCTGCTTCCACAAAGAATTACAGCCTTGGAAACCCTATGGGGCAGTTGTGCTCTGTCCCACAGTATCACTGTGAGTCAGAAACGACTCTATGGCAATGGGTTTTTTTTGGGTAACCATCATCAGTAGCCTAAAGGCATAGCATATACAGAGAGCGAGAGTCATCATTAACCAGTACTGTAAAACTTTTTCCATATAGATATATTTTAAATAGTGTCCCCCCCAAGTCAAAAAAAGGCTTGGGCTGACTTACTGTCAGACTTGATTAGCTTGTCATTGTTTTCTCTTTGTCTTGTGGCCGATAAAGCAACCATGCTGGGAATTTAACTGTCAGTTCTCCCATTTTCTTGTCTGAATGTGCCAGCATTACTAGAATTACTAACAACCCACAGCTTTTTTTGCAAGAAACTTTTAAAACCACTTGCCCATTTTGTGAGGGTTAGTTTAGTTAAAAGGATCCCTGGTGGTGCAGCGTTTAAGCGCTCAGCTGCTAACTGAAAAGTCGGCGGTTCGAACCCATAAGCTGCTCTGAGGGAGAAAGAAGTGACAGCTTCCATAAAGATTATAGCCTTGGAAACTTTATGTGGAAGCTCTACTCTGTCCTATAAGGTCACTCTGAGTCAGAATCAGCTCAACGGCAATGGATATTACATTGGTATAGTTTAGTTAAAACTGGTTAATAAAATCTGCAAATCCAGTCAGGATGAATTACTCTGGACTAGTCAGGTTAATGCTGGCTGAAAGCAGGCAGCGGGCCATGTTTCCTGGGAGCCACTCTGCTTCACTCAGAAGTCCTGGTTTCCTCATCTGTAAAATGGGACTAGCAAATCTAGCTCTTGGGCTGTCACTTGAGTGTCCATGAGGTCCCGCTGCCATTGGCAGGCTGGGAAGTAACCCCTGAAGGCTATTACTGCTGTCCTTATACTCTGGAAGGTCCTAATTAGGGGGCTGGGATCTGGAGTGCTCCTGGGGCTCAAGGATTCTGCCACTGACCACCAGCCACAGCCCTGGGCACCGCAGGACTCAGAGCTCCTGCCGGCCAACAGGTCCCAGGGTGTGCCAGCCAGGGCCTGTCCTAGCAGTGGATAGCTGGCACATGGGTCCTGGGCTTTCTGTGCCAATGGCTCTGAAATCCGGCTGCTGTCTCTAAAACCCTATTCGCCCCACCCTGATCCTCCCCCTTTCCCAGGTCTTTTCTGCTTCCCCCAGGCTGTCCTTCTCATCTCGGACCCCCAGACCATACCACACTCTTTGCCGTTGAGCCAATTCTGCCTCATGGCAACTCCATGTGTTACAGAGTAGAACTGCTCCATAGGGTTTTCTTGGCTATAATCTTAAAGGAATCGGATCACCCGGACTTTCTTCTGTGGTACCGCTGAGTGGGTTCAAACTGCCAACCTTTAGCTCAGTTAGTTGAGTGCAAACTGTGCCCCTACTTGGCTACCATTACATGGCAGTATCTCCTATTCCAAAGCCTTCCTGTGGGATCAAATTCCTCAGTCCTACATTCAAAGCCACATCTGGTGGGAATGGGGGTGAGGAGGTACCAAAAGTGGGGGAGCGGTGTGATGGTGAGGAGAGAGTGAGGGGAGAAGGGAGGGAGGGAGGTGAGCGGTCAGCCTGGGTGCGGGCAATAAGGGGGTACGTTTTCCATAGAGAACTTAAACACAATAATAAAACCAAATAGAGGTCTGACTTTTTCTTGTCATGGTGTGCCGGCAATTCTAATCAACGTCAGTGATAAAACACTCCTCCTGCCAAGGCTGGCCGCCTCCACCTCCTACTCTTGGTATCCGGCCAATATCTTAGACTATGCCCCTTATGATTAAGCCAAACCAGACCATACATTTACTGCACCCCAGATAGGCTCTGTATGTTTCCTCATCGTCAGCCCTTTGTGGGCGTTGCTTCCTTTGCCTATTGCTGCCTCCTCATCACGCTATATGTCCAGAGCTGCGGGGCTCAGCTTAGACCAATGCTCCCTCTCCAGGGAGTCTTCCCACACACATCAGCCATCCCCTAGTGGGCCACGATTCCCCTCCCAGGCCTCCTGACTCCCAGCCCAAGCTGCAGACTCAGCGGCACCAAGTTCTCATTCCCAAAGGCAGACCCAGGAAAGGAGCTGCCCTCTGGGATCTAGAACCCACAACATAGAAAACCATACAAGGACAGTCACTTTCCAGCTGTGTGACCTCAGGCAAGTCCCATGACCTCTTCGAGCCTCAGTGTCCCCTCTGTACAAGGACCACCTCAGCCCCAATGACCTCCTGTACTTGACCCTTTTTCCTGGTCACACCCTGAACTATGCCATCCTGTAAGAATGGTCCACCTGTTTTCAAAGTCACTAATTCCAGCTTCTCTTGCTGAGCACACCCTCCCCACCTTCAGCTTTCTGTCATCTGCAGCCCTTCATCAGTAACCCCCTGGATTAAAAAAAAAAAAAAAAACGGGTTCGGGCCCAAGAAGAGAGCCCTGGAGCGCACAACCAGAGACCCCCTCGGGATGACATTGCCCACTCAGCGGTGCCCAAATTTACCACCACATTTGAACGGAGCTTTTCTGAAAGACCAGCCCCGGACTGGTGTCTGGGCACACAACATCCACCGACCGTGGATGCCTGTTTCTCGTTCCCACAGGCCTGGGCTGTTCACTCCCGAGGTCTTCATCCCTGTGAGAACACTGAGCCACTGCACTCCTCTGCCCTGTCCCAGACATCTGCCCCTCCGTCTTCACTCTCTTCCCTTCCACCAGCTCCATGGCCCATACCGCACTCTTGTCAATGCCCTGAAATTCCTCGCCATGCTTTTTTCCACAGATCTGGCAAAACCCCAAAACTGGATGATCCTGGATATGTCAGCACTGCTGGGGGAAAAGTGAACAAAAACCAGCCCAGGGCAGGAGGGTTCAATGGGGTGAAGGCTCGACCCCACCAGCACCCCGCCCTTTGCAAGTCAGGCCTGGTGAAGGGCACTGCTGGGCAAGCCAGAACCCGGGGGTCCTCCAAGTGGCCTCCCTTCCTCCCCACCAAACCATATCATCACAAGTCTCACCCTGGCCCCACCCCATCTCCTAAAACCATTTGCTTATTCCATTTCTACTGCTACTACCATCCTCTCTCACCTGGTCATTTAGTCTCAGCTTCCTGCCTAGTATCCCAGCCAACCATTCTGCCCTCGATCTTCTAAAAATGCAAATCTAAAGCATGCCACTCCCTGACCCTTGAGCCAGGCCTACAGAATCAGCCCACACCACTTCTCCAGCCTTCCTGCCCTGGGACCAGAGCTGCAGAGCACAGTGCTTTTAATTCCTTCAAGGCCCATTTGCTCTAGCCTCAGGGCCTTTGCACAGGCTGTTTCTCCTGCCAGGTGTGCTCCCCTCCCACCCTAACCTGGTTCCCCACTACTCATCCTTCAGAGCTCAGCTCAAAAGTCCTTTCCCTAGAAGAGCCTTCCACAGTGACCCTGGAGGAGGCATGTTTCCACTCTGCACGCTCTTTCTCCTCTCCTCCAGGCATCTGCCCCAAGTTTGGTGAGACTCGATGACTACTGCCTACAAGGGCAGGGCCTGTGTCTGTTTTGCTCCATGCTATTTCCCTAGCACTGAGGCCTGTGCTTCACATAAGGAAAGTCATCGATACATGCACAAAGGACCCATTGAAAAATAACTTTTTAGGGAATGAATGAATGGGCCTGTCTAGGCAAGGCCACAGACCTGTGTGGGGCAGGTCCTGTGGCTTTTCTTGAGGACAGGCCACAGGCCAGGCTGCTCCTGGTCATGGTCATAACAAGTGTGAGGCTAAGGTCCCAGACAGCGGCTGTCAAAGCTCCTCCCTGCCCATTATCCTCCCGGCCTGCCTCCACACCTCCTCAGCTAGCTCACAGCATTAAGCATTTAATGACCAGTCCACCGGGGCCCTTCTGAGCTGGCGCATGTTTATGCTGCAGTATGGACATTCTCTTCTTTCCAGAAGCCAGGACTCTGGAGCCTTTTCTCTCTGGGACCGCATGTGGAAAAGCACTGAGATCTAAGCTACAGCAGGGTTCAAAATCCAGCTCTGCCTCTTGCTGGCTGTGTGGCCTGGTGAAAGCTATTTAACATCTGGGTCCTGTTTCCTTATCTGCAGTAAGAGGGTAAGAATATCTACCCAGGAGGTTTCTGTCAGGATTAAATGAGTGAATATATACTGAGAGTCTAGTGTGGAGTCTTCAACGTGTCATATTTTATTGGTCCTGAGACACAGTTTTTTATATTTTAACATCTCGGAAGCTGGGATGCAGCTTACAATCAGTTTAATTGCTTGCCATTTTTTCTTTCTTAATGGATTATAAAATAATGGCCCATCTCCCTCCCAGCAGAGGATGCCTTGCCCTCAGTGGAGTGGGCAGGAGCTCAGCTTCTTCACTTCCTTCCCAAAGAGGCTGGAGGCTCTGTGAGAGCCTCAAGGATGAAGAATCAAGACTGCACACCCCTGGGGGGGATGTGTGGGCTGAGGCCTGACATTGACCTGGAGCCCCAAAGCATCACTGCATCTGAAGCCCTCTCCCAGACATCTGCCCCTCTGTCTTCACTCTCTTCCCTCCTGCCAGCTCCGTGGCCCATACCTCACTCTTGTCAACACACTGAGATCCCTCGCCATGCTTTTTTCCACAGCATCTGGCAAAACCCCAACCTGCACCCCACTGGCCCTGTCCCCTCTGTCCCAGACCTGCTCAGAGAGTGCTCAAACACCAGCAGGACTCTCCCTCTCTGGCTCTGACCCCATGTTCCTACTGGGGCAGCCTGGTCACGATGCTGACTGTCCCAGGAAAGACTCCTAGAGCTGTCCTTCAGAGGTCCCCTGTCACTTCTCCTCCAGTGTGATGCCTGCATGAAGCCATCTCTGGACCCTGCCCTCAAGCACTTCTCCAACTTCTCTGCAAGGCCAGCACTGGGTGTCAGCCAGGCCTCCCCAGGTTCCCATGCTGTGTGTGCCTCCTTTCTCAAGCCCTCCCACCCAAGCCTGGTGATGTCAGACTGGCCCAGATATTATACTATCTGCATTGCAGTTATAACATGTATATATATGTATTTAGCTTCAAAATCCTTATATAAGTAAAATGGCTGTTGCATATAAAAATTTCAAAATGCACATCTGGATCAAAAGAGAAAGAAGGAAACCAAAGACTTAGAGAAGAAAGTAGTCTAAAGGACTAAGAGTTGATATGAACCACGGCCTCATCTACTCTGAGACCAGAAGAACTGGATGGTGCCTGGCTACCACTCCCGACGGTTCTGATCAAGGCCACAGACAGATCCCTATAGAATGGGAGAGAAATGTGGAACAGAATTCAAATTCTTAAGAAGTCCACACTTACTGGACCATTTGAAACTAGAGGACTTCCCAAGATTATTTCCCTGAGTTACACTTTTAAACCTACAACTGAAATTATCCCTTGACATTACCTTTTAGTTAATAACAGATTGGCTTATAAAATAAAGAATATCACTGGTGAGTAATGAGCTTCTTTAAGAAAAATCATCTATAGGAGACCAAATGGTCAAAAATTACTCTAAAGCAAAGATGAGAAGGTAAGGAGGCAGGGAAGCCAGAGTACTGGACATAGTACAATGAGAGCAGAGTAAATGAAACTGATGACACATTGTGAAAAATGTACCCAATATCAATGAATAACTGGTGTACAAATTGTTAAATGGGAACATAATTTGCTGTGTAAACTTTCTTTCACCTTCCAACCAACAACGAACCCGTTGCCACAGAGTCGATTCTGACTCACAGCAACTCTGCAAGACAGGGGAGAACTGCCCCATAGGGTTTCCGAGGAGTGCCTGGTGGATTTGAACTGCCAACTTTTTGGTTAGTAGGCATAGGTTTTAACCACTACACCACCAGGGTTTCCAACAAAATCAAATATTAATTTAAAAATTTTTCAAAATGCAGAAAAGACAAAAGAAAACAAAATCAAATTCTATCACTTAGTGATAATCAGGGTTAACAGCTCAATGTGTATCTGTCTGGATATTTTTCTTTACTCCCAAATGTGTAGATATATTCTTTTCTCACATTCAAACCCAAGCAGACTCATTCCATACATTCTGCTCTGTTACTTGCTTTTCAGTCACCAACCCATCACAGACCTCTCTCCACACTGACTGACTTGCCCTCATTCTCAGGGACCCCATGGTGCACCCTCATCCTCCATCCCGCACCTGACAGGTACCTATGGTCCCTCAGTCAGGTCCCTGGAAGCTTGATCCCACCCTTCTTTGTTGTGCACCCCAGAGCACCCAGGCCTCTGCCCTGGGTTGGGCACTGTAGGCTTCTGAAGTATCCCCTCTTTCATGGCTGTGACTGGATCATGGCTGCCTTCAGGGCGCTCCCTCCCAGAACCTTCCAAGCTAAGCCACACCCTGGCACAGAAATACTTTCAAGCCCTTAAATCAAGAGTGTGAGGTTAATGGCACCCTGTCCTTGCTGGATTTGATTGCAGGCCTTTCAAAACAGACCAGAAGTTCTCCTGACCCAGACACTGGCCTGGTATTTCCCTAACACCCAGGAGGTTTGAGAAATCACAATAAAGCAACAATGAACAGATGCTTATCATTTACAGTTCATAAAGTGCTTCCAAGGATCTCTGGTGGCACAGTGGTTAAAGTGCTTGGCTGCTAAGCAAAAGGTCAGCAGTTCAAACCTACCAGTGGTCCACGGAAGAAAACACCTGGCGATCTGCTCCCGTAAAGATTACAGCCAATAAGCTCCCTTAAAGATAAACCCTATGGGGCAATACTACTCTGTCCTACAGGGTCACTGTGAGTTGGAATTCACTCAATGGCATACAACAACAAAGTGCTTCCATAACCTCTATCAGATTTTGAGCCTCACAACAACCCTGTAAACTAGGCAGAGCACGTATTTATTACCCCCATATTATAGACGAAGAAACTGAGGCTCAGAGAGGTAGAGTAACTTGTCTAATGTCCTCTCTTTGTTTTCCTCCCCTTTCTTGTCCGAGCGACTCCAGACCCCAACAATAATCCAGCTCAGGCATCACCTTCTCCAAGGAGCCTTCCCTGACCCCCACTCTCACCACACACCAAGGGGCTACACGCCCCTCCTCTGAGTGCTCACAGCTCCTGAGCTTCCCTTTCACAGCAGTCAAGCTTTCCCACCAGGCTGTGAGCCCTGAAAGGCAGCAATGGTCTGGCTTATCTTTCTCTACAATTCCTAGCCATAGAAAGAGCTCGATGGTCGATGGTCGCTGGGGTGAAGAACATTCTGATTATCAGAGCAGGGAATATTCTCCCATTTTATGGATGAACACACTGAGGCATAGAGAAGGGACAGGACTCGCCTATAGCACACATCAGTGGCCGGGTCAGGCTTCGGACCAAGCTCTCCCACCTCAGAGGCGCGGGTTCTGTCTTTCCACTGTTCCCTTGTTGTCTGCAATCTTGGATTTCAAACCACTGCCTGAGGTTCATTTCCGTTTCCTTCTGCACTGGCTGGGCCCCACCTGGCCAGTTGTGAAGGTGAAGGGTGCAGGAGGGGGCTCTGGCTGGGGTGGACTCAATCCCCCAGCCTGGGCCAACACCCTGAGGCGGCCTTAGGAATAACAACAGTAGTTGGCCATTTATTGAGTACTTCCCACATGCCACGCCCTGTGCAAGCACTTCCATGCACGTCTGACTTCATTTGCAGCTAGTACCATTATGATGCCACTTTGCAGGTGGGGAGGGAAAGACCCTGGCCCAAAGCCACCCAGCGGTTGAGCTGGGGCCGAAAGCCAGAGCTCCCTCCCTGGCAGCAGATGCGGCCCCAGGAGTTTGCTGGCACCAGGGCTAGAAATAAACACACAGTCAGTGTACAGGAGACATGTCCCAGGGGGCCCACAGCCTTGGCAAAACCCCAGACTCTCTCTCTCCATCACCTGGCCACCTCCCACTCAGGGCTAGCTAGATGGCTGAGACCCTTGGACCCAAGGAACACAGGCCTACCCTGGCAATCCCCAGCATTCCCTGTGGGAGGGTCATGCCACCTACCAGTCCCCTGCAAGCTCCAGGCTCCAGGCCAGGCTGGAAGCAGCTGTCACATCAACCCAGCACAAGTTCTCGGTTCCCTATTTCTTCTTATTTGAATGAGAATTCACATATCAGCTCCATGCTGGCTGAGAGACACTGGGCAAGGTCCTGCCTTTCCCCATCTATGAAATGGTGGTAGAGGTAGGAGGGATGGGAGTGTGAGAGGACGAAGGGGTGGAAAGGGTGGGGGGATGTGTCTCAGTGGAACCCCCTATGCAGCATGACATGGTGATTAAGACCCTGGACACTGGAGCCAGATGACATGGGCTCAAGTATATGTTGCCAGTCACTGTGGGGCTCAGTGTTTTCATCTATAAAATAGGATAATAATAGAAAAGAGACCAAAAGTAAATACAGTGTCATGGATTGAATTGTGTCCCCCCAAAATACCTGCCAACTTGGCTAGGTCCTGATTCCCAGTATTGTATGATTATCCACCATTTTATGTGATTTTCCTATATGTTGTAAGTCTTATCTTTATGATGTAATGAGATGGATTAGTGGCAGCTATATTAATGAGATCTACAAGATTAGGTTTTGTCTTAAGTCAGTCTTTTTTGAGATATAAAAGAGAGAAGTGAGTAGTGGAGGGGGGGTGCTTCACACCACCAAGAAAGCAGTGCTGGGAGCAGAGTGTGTCCTTTGGACCTGTGCTTAGATATTCTCCCACACCACGGGAAGACTGATGACGAGGACCTTCCTCCAGAGCCCACAGAGACAGAAAGCATTCCCCTGGAGCCGGGGCCCTGAACTCGGACTTCTAGCCCACTGGACTGCGAGAGAATAAACTTCTCTTTGTTAAAACCACCCACTTGCGGTTTTTCTGTTATAGCAGCACTGGATGACTAAGACATACACTAAAATCTTTATATTATCTGAGATGAGGAAAGGAGAAGATATGGGTAATTTATTTTCTGCCTTTTTCTAAGTTCTAGATTTTCATCAAATATTTATAAAGGAAAAAATAGATATACTTTCTTTGTAAATTAACTTTATTGAGCTGTTATTTACGTAAATAAAATATACCCATTTTAAAAAATGGGAATAGTAATAGTACTTACTTTACAGGTTGTTATGAGGATTCTTGGGTTAATATATGTAAAATCTTACTGTTCCTGGCACATAAGAAATGCTATGTAAGTGTTTGTTAAACAAATAAACTTCTGGCTTCCTCTTCCTATTTGCCTGGCCTAGGACTCATCGCCCAAGCCCTACCATCAAGCTCTGTCGGACTTCTGCCCCCACATTCACCCACCTCGTTACCTCAGGCCTGGACTATTCCCACAGCATTCCCCTGCCTCCAATCCCCCCCTCAAGGAATCATGCTAACATTGCTCAAAAGCCGTCCATAGCTCCCTACCACCCTTGACTAAAAGCCCCAGCTTCTCTGTGTGACTGTGTTTCGGCAAGCTACTTAGCTTCTCTGTACAGTTGTTTTCTTAAATGAAAGATAAAACCACTAAAAACCCGTTGCTGTCGAATCGATTCCGACACATAACAACCCCATAGGGCAGAGTATAACTAACTGCCCCATAGGGTTTCCTAGGCTGTAATCTTTATGGGAGCAGGTCACCAGGTTCAAAGCACCAACCTTTCAGTTAGCAGCCCAGCACTTAATCGTTGTGCCACCAGGATTCCTTAAGTACTCAATAAAAGCTATTATTATTATTGGAAACCCTGGTGGCGTAGTGGTTAAGCGCTATAGCTGCTAACCAAAAGGTCAGCAGTTCGAATCCACCAGGTGCTTCTTGGAAACCCTATGAGGCAGTTCTACTCTGTCCTATAGGGTCGCCATGAGTTGGCATCGACTTCACGGCAATGGGTTTGGTTTGGTATTATTATTATTAGGATCTCTGGGTAGTGCAAATGTCCTCAGCTACTAACTGAAAGTTTGGAGGTTCAAGTCCATCCGGAGGTACCTCAGAAGAAAGACCTGGTAATCAACTTCTGCAAAAACCATGTTCCTGCATCCCTCCCCCTTGACCTCCCCAAGCTTATAATCACACTTTAGTCCCCACACCACCTTGCCCATTTCTCAATTACAGGAATGAACACATTGCTCTTTATATCTTTTTCTAGTTAGGCTGAACCAAATGAAAGTACCATTTTTTGTAAGTCAAAAACAGTTGGATATTGGCCATTTTACATGTTTTAACCTAATATATTTCCCACAGCAACCTGTGGGACCTGGGGATGTACCTCAGGGCCCTGTATATAGTAGGAATCCAATAAACGTCTGCCCACAGAAGTGAAGTCACCTACTCCTGGCCCTTCAGACAGGCCCTGTGACTGCAGAGCACCTCCAATCTGTTCTGAAGGAGGGAAGGCACAGACTACAGGCTTAAAACAAATAAACAGTTCTGCTGAATTACTTTCTGGTCCTCCTGAAAAACCTGTCCTCTGAGATTTGGTAGAGAAACAAAAACAAAAACACACCAAGCTATAAAACAAGCCAGCTTCTGGCTATTTGGAAATAGCAAAAGTTTACGGCTGAAACCCCTTCCCAGGAAGAAAGCTAGCTGCCTGTCTCTAAAAACAACAACCCACTGCCGTGAGTCGATTCCAACTCATAGCAACCCTACAGGACAGCCCCATAGGGTTGCCAAGGCTGAGAGACACTGGGTGAGGCCTTGCCTTTCCCCATGTGGGAGCAGACTGCCACATCTTTCTCCTGCGAGCAGCTGGTGGGTTTGAACAGTCAACCTTTCGGTTAGCAGCCTGCCTTTAAAAGGATTCATTTAATGACGGGGGAGCACGGCTGGAACACCGATCCTTCCAATAAAAGGCTTCAGTTATAATTGCCATGTCTAGAACACGGGTTGTCAGAGCTGAAAGAATTCAGCCATCTCTGAGTCTGCCCCCATTTCACAGATGGGAAAAGTGAGGTCCAGAGAGGGGAAGGGATTGACCCAAGGTCATCCAGTGGGGCTCTTCCTCTGGACCACATTGCTTCCTACGCTGGCCAGACTCTGGCAATGTAATCTTTGCTGTCACTAGCTTTTAAGCTGTACTTTTCAAATGAAATGCCTATTAGACCTCAAATAAAACACTGAAAACTTCTTCACTGTAACTTCTTATAAGTAACAGCACTATACACATCTCTCTCTAGAGTTTCTTCTTCAGGGCAAAGTCCCCAAGGTAGAACCCAGGAGAAAAGGGCAGATAGGGTCATTTTCATGAACTTTTTTAACAAGCTGCCAGATTGCTCTGCAAAACTAAAAAACGTGAGTGAATACCTACAGCTTTGCCAGCATAGGATTTTACCCTTTTATATTTATTTTTGCTAGTTTTATAGGAAAAAACACAAACTTTTCATTTGATGTATGGTCTTAGAATCAGAGCTTGTGGGCTCGGTTGCTGGTTTGCCCTATGACTTCTGCCAAGTCATGGCCCCTCTGAGGGGAGGGGATAACTATCTTTAAAATGAGGGGTTGGGTGAGATGATTTCTTAAGATTCCTTTCAGCGCAGACATTCCATAATTCCATGGTGCCTTCTCAAATTATTACTATAGGGGCCATGCCCCTAAATCAGGCTAAAATGGCTTGGACTAGCTGAGCAGGAAAATGGGGTCAAGATGATACATGTGAAGGGATGACAGGAGACTTAGGTAGCACTTAAGCCTGTGTGTTGGAGCTACACTTGAGTGACAGCATGTATACTTAGTCTGCTTTTACAAGGGTATAACAACACCCATTTGTGGTCTAGCCCCAAGGCCTGTGCAGCCTCCACCATGGCTGGAGAACAAGGTCGTGGTCACCCTGCTTGAGCCCTAGAATCTCAGTAACTTGGGGTCAAGGGTTGGTCACCCTCAACAAGTGCTCATCCAGCCTCTGCTTGCAGACCCCTGATGACGCTGAGCTTACCACCTGCCCAAGTGGTCCCCCCTTCCCAGGTGGTTCCTCCCTTCCTAGATTGCCTTTCCCTTGCTTTGGCTGTAAGAAGCCCCTGGGTGAGAGGCAGGTCGTGAGGAGGACAACGGAGACCAGTAGGCCCACTCCCTCAATCAGGGCAAGTGGACTGGAGAGGGAGGATGAGGACCGTGGACAGGGCAGGCCTAGACGGGCTGTGTGTCCTCCTCTCCATCCAGACAGCTAAGGGGCAGTACATCGATGTCTTTAGGCACAGGTAGATTCAGGACGGGCCCCAGGCTTAGAGGAGGCCCCACAGCCAGCTCTGGGGCAGACCTCAGCCACTTCAGCTCCCTCTCCCCACTTCTCCTCCCTTTGGCTCTGACGGGAGACACAGTGCTTAACCTGGGGCTGTTCAGCCTGGAGGTGGACAGATTTAAGGGATCTGATCACTGCCCATGGTGGGGAGGGAGGTCAGACACTGTGTGCCCAGAGCAGAACCAGTCGAGGGGCAGTGACTGGAAAGCAGACTGGCTGGATGTGGAAGCTGCCTTCAGGGCTGGAGAGCTCCCAGTGTACAATCAGGCTGCAAGACCTTCCAGAGGGGATGTTATGTTCTGGAAGGGCCAGGCCAGATGCTGGAGGTCTTCTTTACCCAGAGCCTGGGGCCACACTCCCTCAGACACGTGTTCTGCCCCACGCTCCAAGCCCAGGCAGACACAGTGTCTCTGCGCTGTGGCTGCTTTTGGTCCATGCGTGGCTATGAGCCAAGGCTGGGATACAGGGCTGGGCGCTAGCACCTGACCAGAATGGGGAAGGGGATGGGGCCGTCCTACACCATTCCCTAAGTCCAGGCGGTGGGTACGGTCCTCGCAGGTTTGTAGCTGTGGGTTTGGAGGCCACCTCCAGCCCAGGTCCCCCAACCCCATAAGGGAAAGCTGGTCTTGGCAGACAGACTCTAACCGCCCCAACCCGCAAGCCCAGGCGGGCAGGGGGCTGGGGTTTCTGCTCTGCCCAGCGTCCCCACCGCTTCCCGGGTCGCTATGCTGAAGCCCAGCAGGTCACTCAGCCAAGGGGAGGGAAGGTCCCGATACGGGTGCCGCGGGGCTCCGGAGCCACACGAGGGCCTGTCAGCGCCCGCTGGCCGAGCCCTGGGCGAGCGGCCCTCACTGGGGGAGGGAGGGGTGCGCGGTGCAGACAGTGCCCATCTGGGTCCCGACCGTCGGGAGGCCAGACTTGGGGGCTGCCGCTGCCAACAACCCGGCCAGGAGCGAGCCACCACTGCGCCCGCTTTCCCAAGGGTGGAAACTGAAGCCTGGAGGCGAGCAGTGCTTTGTGCAAGGTCACACGGAGGGACTGGAAGCCGGGGTGCCTCGCGCCCCGTCGGGCCCGCAGCGGCGTGCCGAGCCCCAGCATCCCTCCCCCGGCGCTGCTGCTGGGGGTGCGCAGCACGCACGTCCCGCCCGACGCCCCCATCGCACAGACCGCGAAGGCGCAGCGCCGGGCCGCCCTACCTTGCTGAAGGCCGCGCAGGTGGCAGTGGCGGCGGCAGCGTCTGACTCCGGCTCCGCGCTCCTCGCCGCCCGGCGAGTCCCCGCGCCCAGGGTTGCCGCCTTCTCCCCCCCGCAGCCTGCGGGCGGGGCTGGCGGGTGGGGCGAGGGCCGGGCCCAAGCCCCGCCCGCCCGTCCGTCCCGCGGAGCCGGCCGGCCAACCCTCCTCCCCGCTCTCCCGCCGCTCTCCCGGCTCCCCGGGGCTGGTCTCGGGGCGCGCACACGCTCACAAAACAGGCGCGCACACCGGCGCGCACACGCCGCAGTGATTGGGGCAACGCTTCACGCCCCGCCGATCTCTCGCTGCGTGGCGTGGAGCAAGGGTCTCTATCTCCCCGATCCTCAGTTTCCCCATTGGTGAAAAAGGGACGGTAACCGTGTCTGCCCCAGGGGGTTGTTTGAGAATTAGGTGAAACGATCCCGGCCGGGCAAAGGGTGCGCGCAGAGCCTGGCACCGGAGAACCGCTCTATAAGCTGGAACTCTCAGGGTGATGTGAGGCTTCAAGTCCTCCCAGATGAAAAGGACAGGGAGGGCCCGATGAGTGTCTGCGAGGAACCCTTCTCTCGGTAGCCAGGAGGGGGCGCTGCTGCCCAGGCTCACCGGCTTTGGCATCCCGAGGAGGGTAGGCGATGGGGAGGTTATGGCAAACCTGCTGACCTTTTAAGACCTTAACTGGGTTTTTATCATTTATTGGGAGTCCTGATGGTGCAGTGGTTAAACCATTCAGCCATTAACCAGAAGGTCGCAGTTTGAATCCACCTTTGGAAACCCCGTGGGGCCACTCCGCCCTGTCCTGTAGGGTCGCTATGAGTTGGAATCCACTCCATGGCGATGGGTTTGGTTTTTTCGGTTATCATTTATTGAGTGCTTACTATGTGCCAGGTACTGCTTGGGGCACCTTGTATGCGTTACATCACTTTCCCCCAAGTCTATACTTTACTCATAAGAAGGCTTAGGCACTGAGAGGCTAAGTAACTCACTTAAGATCACACAGCTAATAATTCGACCCCAGGCAGCATTGTTCCCAAGCCCAAATTCATGGACACCCCACCACACTCATGGACACCCACCACACTATCTCTCTTGGGAAGAGATTTTTGTTTTCTCTGGTGGGATATCTCAAGAGCCTAGAACAGTGTCTGGCACATGTTGGGTGCTATCCAGTCAATTGTGACTCATAGCGACCCTATATACAGAAGAGAACTGGAACATAGTAGGACTTAATATGGATTTGTTGAGTGAGTTATGCAGTTATCTAGTGCTGCTATAAAAGAAATACCACAAGTGGATGGCTTTAACAAGCACATTTATTTTTCTCACAGTTTAGAAGGCTATAAGTCAGAATTCAGGACACCAGCTCTAGGCGAAGGCTTTCTCTCTCTGTTGGCTCTGGGGGAAGGTTCTTGTCTCCTTTCAACATCCATGGGCCTCGTGTCCCTTGGAGACCTTCATGTGTCTTGGCATCAATCTTCCCTTAGGTCTAGGAGGTTCTCAGCACAAGGATCCCAGGTCCAAAGGACATACTCTGCTCCCTGCTTTTCTTTTTTTGGTAGTACTCAGGTCCCTCACCTTTGGGTGGCCCCATTCTTCTAGTCCCTCTGAGTGGCGACCATACCCCCCTTGGCCCTGGCAGGCCCCGTTCTTCTGCCCTTTGGGCATGGCAGCCCCACCCCTCAGCTTTGGGCAGCAGATACAGCCCCATCCCCCTGGCACTTGTGAACAGCAGTCCCACACTCCAGAACCAAGTTAAAGATCTGACTCTTTGAAACCTAGGAGTCTGTAACCCATCCTTTGAGACCCAGTGGGCCGTGATTCCACCCTTTGAGACCCCATTGCTGTTGAGTCAATTTTAGTCTCATAGTGACCCTATAGGACAGAGCAGAACTACCCCACAGGGTTTTCAAGGATGTAACCTTTACGGGAGCAGACTGCCACATTTTTCTCCCACAGAGTGACTGGTGGGTTCAAATTGCTGACCTTTCAGTTAGCAGCTGAGCACTTTAACCATGTGCCACCAAGGCTCCCTACTATGCACTAGTTTACATATTTCATTTAATTCTACCAATCCTTTTATTAAGCTACTACTGTTATCCCCATTTTATAGATAAGAAACCTGAGGCTTAGACTAAGTACTTGGGGGCTCTTGGTTATCACCCTGTGACTCTGTGTTCACTGTTCACCAGGCCACTCCCCTGTCCAGAACTGAATGGGCTACCTGCCCAGCCCATCAGTATGGTCCTCAAAGCCTCCACCTGAGCTGGACTGCCCAGTAGACAGACCAAATGCATGCTTTGGGGACCAGCATGAAAGACTTGGGTATTTGATAAAAACGCATATGGACAAAAACAATGTTGTGGGTATTCCTTATACGTGTGGTTGAATACAGCTTCAATTCTGAATTACATCTGAGGGGTGGACACCATAGCCTTTCCAAAGCTAAGCCATTTGAATATCTTAATCCATTTAGGGCTTGGGCCAGCCTCTCCAGTGCACCATTTCCCGCCCCCCCACCATATGCCACTCGCCCTGCACTGTCACACCTCTGTGCCTTTGCTCACGCTGTCCCTTCTGCCAGGAATTCTCTTCCCCCAGCATTACTCCCCGTCATTCTTCTGGGCCCAGTACCAATACCTCCTCCCCTAGAAAGCCTTCCCAGATGCTCCTGGAGGGGCCTTGTATTTGTTTTACCCTGTGACATGGTGGTTGGTGGCTGGCACTGTTACGGAAAAGGCTAGTTTTCCTGTGGGGGCCATGTGCATATGGACGGAGGGGCCAGAAGGGATGCTTATTGCAGGCACCCCAGGACCCTTCACGGGGTTGCTGAATTTGTGATCATGTGGAGGGAAGAGGGTTTTGTCAGCCAACAGAAATGGACACACACTCCAACAGCTTCCTTTGAGAACATTGTCCCCTGCCCCTCCCCCATCCTTTCTTCAGGAGGAAGGGAACCCATAGCAGAGCAGGGATAACCTGCCAAAGGACCCCTAACTAGGAAGCCACATAGTAGGTCTGGCTCCAAAGCCGGGCCCTTCTGCCACCATGTTCTATCGGCCCTTATTGCTGATTGGGGTGGGGCAGGAAAGTGGCTCCTTGCCTCTGGGTGCATCAACATGCCCAGCTTTGTTTAATCTGCTATGTGTGAGCAAACACCTCGTGCATGACCAGAACACGAGTGTGTGTATGAGAGTGTGGTGAGTCCTCCACCCCCTGCCTCACACGAAGCTTTCTGTACAATATGGCCCCTGTGCTGGGCAGGGAAGTCTCTGAGCTGAAAAAGAATGAGGGATCAGACAGTGCCTGGGAGGCAAGGTTCTGTGTATGGGGCATGGAGCCAGACTTCAGAGAGCTTCCCTCTGTCTAAAATGGCCCCCAATTTCGGTATCCCCCTGTCCAGACTCTGGTCCTCATCTAAGTTTGCCTGCACACCTCTAGAGATAGGGAACTCACCATCTGTGCTAACCTCCCTAAAACTTCCAGGTCTCTCCCTCCACCCACCCCACAGTTTCACCACACTGTCCTTTCTCCAGGACCAAGGCCTCAATCCTCCCCCCAGAGATGGGCTTCAAAGCCCCACCTCCTTTGTGTACCCAGAGTGTCAGAAATGTTTCCAAGGGGGCAGGACCCCCCTCCAGGGCCTCTGGGAGATTGGAAATGCTCCTGCCCCACGCCTGGAGACCGCAGCCCTGAACACAGCATTTCCGTGGGAGTGTGCACATCTCACGTGGTGGGTTGGCCCTCCAAAGTGCCCCCCCTTCTTCCACCTGTGACTTGTCCCTTTATTCCTGGGATGTCGGCCTAGGTAGAGGTTGCCTGAGTAGTGCCTTTCCCCTCTGCCTGTGGCTCCCCATCTATAAAGTGGGGGCCTTGTGCCTGGGGGAGGGAAGCTTTTAGCATGAGGTTCCATCCCCTGGGGTAGGAAGGCAGGGCTGAGAGGGATCAGATCCCCTGCCAGGGACAGTCCCTGGGGAAGGGGCGACAGCTGTGGTGCAGGGCCAGGAACCTGACACCAGGGGTGGGCCCCAAATGCGTCCAGGAAAAGCAAGGGGAGGGTGGACAGGCTCCCAAGGAGCAGCCACAGCTTAGGGCAGCCTCAGACTTTCTCGAGGTGTGACCCCCCTCCCCGCATCCCTGCTACACCCTATCGCGGATGTCCACCTTTCCTTGGACAACAGCACTACAATTCCACCTTGAGGTGACAGGTTTTCCACCCATTTTCCTTTGCCTGGAGCTTCCCCGGTCGGCCCAACACCAAGCCGGAAGCTGACCCCTGCTCTTCCCCTTAGGCCCTTGAGGGAAGCATTTCAGGCTCTGCAGTCGGGGGCCCTGGGGTTTTCAGTGGCTGTGTGACACTGGGCAGGTTGGTTAACTTCTCTGAGCCTTGGTCTCCTCTATGAACTTGGCATGCGTGGAGTGAGTGCTCAAAATTGACTCAACAGCAACGGGTTTGGTTTTCCTAAACTGTAACATTTCGCATAACTGTTGGGCCACTAGGACTCCTTGAGAAGGGGGAGAAGCAGGGAGAAAAGCAGGAGAGGCCAGGTGAGGGGAGGCAGAGAGGCAACGAGGGAAGGAGAAGGGAAAAAGAGGAGAAAAGCAAGGAAGGTCAGAGCAGGAGGGTGCAGAGGGAAAAAGAGCAGGAAAGGGAGAAGGGGGAGGAGGTGACAGCTCATGGGAAAGACAGCAGCCCTGGTGCCCACTGGCCAGTGTTTCTGCTGAGGAGGGGATGTGAGCTCCAAGGCTGGGATCAGAGCAACTACCAGTGGGCCAGTCTCCTTGGAGCCTCGAATCTTCTCTAGGTCTCCGGCCCACTGAGCCTGGCACGACTCAGCACCATAACATCCTCTTTAACCCTTTTGAGAGCCCTGAGATTCGAGCTCTTTCCAGTCACCCAGATGATGGCCCTGAGGGTTACAGCACCCAGCCTGCCAGGGGGTGTAGCCAGGATCCTCCAGGCTGCTCTCCCACCATCAGGCCTCATGGATGTGGTTTTGTGGTGGAAGGGCTTCAGCATGTGGAAAAAGTTTAGTAAAAATGAGACAGTCAAGCCCCAAAGTGGAGCCAGCCAGAAGCCCACGTGAAGGTGGGAGAAAGGAGCTCTGAGTGTGCCCGCCCCAGAGCTGTGTGGGGGGCGCAGTGTGTGGGCAGTGGGCACTTGGTGTGCCAAGCTCTTAAGTTCACACCTGTGGGTGACAGACGGAGCTAGAGACCAGCCAGGACCACCAAGGTACCTGTCCCTTTTCCCCAGTCAGAGCTAGGAGGTTCGAGGGCATTTCACCTAATCCTGGGTGGTTTTCCAGAGAGAAGGTTTCCACGTGAGACTGCCATCCCGACCCCAGTCCTTCATACCAGAGAGCCAAGCCCAAGGCTACACCGGACAATCACAGGCATTGCTAAGCAATGAGTTGCCAAAATCACTTACACAACCTTGACTCCCTGCAGGGGTAGGAGCCTCTGTCTGCTGAGGAAGGACCTGGAAGGGCCCACAAAAACCTAAACTGCACCAGAGCTGGGAGGTCTGAAATGTTCTCACAGCTACACCTCTCAGAGAGCCTGTGGAGTGGCTCCGAGTTCCTGCACACGAAAGCTCCGAGTTCCTGCACACAGTGGGTGTTATACTGAGCCAGGCCTGAATTGGCTACAGGCTGCAATGCTGTCCTGCTCACCACCTCTTCCCCTGCCTTGCACCAGCCTGTGAGGTTGGCAGGAGACCAGAGAGAGATGGCTGCCCCAGGCTCTCTGCCCCATCCTGACATAAAGTCCCCCTCACTGGTGGACAGGGGGCTTTTCCCTGGGAACCTCCCAAAATAGGCTGGGGCAGAAAGGAGGGCATAGGCACAGGTGTCAGGTACCCAGGGAGCCAGGCCTGGCACACTGTCCCAGCCAGCATCGGGGAGGAGCTGCCACTCAGAAGGGCAGAAACCCTGAAAGTGCACGGCTCAGCTCCACGGGAACCAGGAGGGGGGCTGGTCCTGCAGACACTCCTACAGAAACAGCAGCCACAGATGTCCTGGCATGGGAAGGCCCTAAAGGTGGGACACCTTGGTGCCCTGAGACCATCTGGGAACAACTGGTTACTGAGAACCACTTAAGTTCTGAAACGTGTGAACTTTTCCAACGTTTACACGTTTTACATAGATATAGCTTGGAGAATTCTCAAGATCATCCTATAATTATAGATAGCACTCTTGCTGGCCTGCACAGTAAAGTGTTCTGAGGGGGAGGTGAGAAAGGGGTGGCATCCCTGGGTACGTGTCCACGAAGAGGTAGCCCAACCAGTGGCTTCACTGCAGACAATGTCCCGATGGGGGAGCCTGAGGCCCAGGTGACAGGCGAGGAGGCTCCTGGCCTGGGCCACTGGTCCATGCCCGTCCTCAGTGGGCCTGCCAGCCAAATGTGAGAAAGCGCTCTGGGGAGGGCAGGTGGCCAGGTCAGGCCTCTGCCTCACCCTCGCCCTCATCCTCGTCCTCGCTGGGGCAGCCCTCAGGCACTGCTCGGCCCCGGAAGGCCTGGGTCTCCAAGTACTTGGCCTTGAGCTGTTCCAGCTGCCGCAGCTCAGCCTCCAGCCGCTCCCGGTGGGCCGTCCGCAGCTGCCGCAGCTGCTTCATGGGAAAAGGGTTCATGTCGTTGAAGGCGATGCTCATCAGCTTCCTGGGGGGAAGACAGCCAGCTGGAGCAGGGTCCCACCCAGCCTGGGTTCATTCCACCTTCCCAAACCCCTGCATTTATTCCCCCCATGTGGCTGAGGACCCTCACAGTCATTCCCAGAGCCCTGGCCCCGCCCTCAGGGAGCCCGCCTTCTGGGGGTTAACAATGAGAAAAGAGACAATTTCCACCCAGGGTGATAGTACTGAGGCAGGAGGAAGCTTGGGGCTGTTGGAGATTGTAAGAAGGGCACCTAACCCAGTAAGAAAGGGTTGATCAAGGAAAGCTTCCTGGAGGAGGTGACATGTGAGCTAAATTTTGAGGAAGGGGTAGAATTTAGACAAGAAGAGGAGATCCCGGTGGTGGGTGAAGGGGGGAAGAGGAAAGGAATATTTAAGTAAAAGAAATTCTAAGGGTAAAAACCCAGGAGCGGGGACTATTGTAGGAACTCATATAGTTGTTTGGCAGCATTGTGGGGCATGGGTGTTGGGGGCAGGGGAAGGTACACAAGAACTGAAACTGCATGGAGGCCTCACGTGCTGGCAGTGGGCTTCCCTAAGGATTTCTAGGCTGTAATGGGGGCTCGGTATCACTAACAAGCCTCCACTTGGCAAATACCAGCCTAGCCTCCGCTCTGTGTTCTGGGGTGTGTGGGGTGATGGGTGCAGCGGAGTGGGCAGTGGAGGGGGCGGTGGTGGATTCTCACCGGCTGTTGCAGATGGTCTTGGTGAAGAAGCGCAGGTACTGGTAGATCTCTAGGCCGTCCTGCAGCCTCAGGATCTCCTCCTCGTTGTACTTGAAAATGGCCAAAGCATAGCGGAACACCACCTGAAGGGCACACCGGGGCTCAGGTGGGCGTGGGGGTTGGGGCAGGCAGTCAACAGAGGGAGGAGAGCCTCAGACCCAGGCACTGTGGGGAGTCACTGGCCAGGCTGCAGAGGTGTGTGTCGGGGAGGTCACTGCGGGTGGCGGGATACCCCACGGGGACAGGTCACCACTGAACTTGGAATCTGGGGATCTGGACCTGAGTCCCAGCTCTGCCCTCACTTGTCCGTGACCCTGGGTGAGGTGTTGCCTATGCTGGACCTAATGGGGATAGTACGTCTTTACATGGGGCTTTGGCAGGAATCAAATGAAACGGCAGATTTGACGATGCCCTGCAAACTATAAGGTGCATTATTAAGCTACAGTGGGGTAGTGGGTTGGGGTGCAGGGAAGGGCCCGTCCAGGGTCTCCCAGCAAGGTCAGTGGCAGAGCTGGGCCCAGAACCTCAGCTCCAGCGGCTGAGTTCAGGGCTCAGTGTGAACAGGAGGAGGAGGAGGAGGAGATGCCCAGGCGCTGGAGGGGCAATGGATGGAGCAGGGATGTGCCTCCTGATCAGGCTGTGCCATCTCCCCAGCTTGAGGAAGCAACCTTCAGAGGCAGCACTACCACTTCTCCTCATGTACACACAGCACTTCACAGTTTACAAAGCCATGCTCTCAGGAACCACCCTCCACAGCCCTGACAAGTAAGCACAGCCTTCCCATTCTCCAGGGACAGAATGGAGGCCAAGGCAGGACCCTACCTTGGTCCCCTCATACAGGAAGGCATCCCAGACCCGGAGGAGGATGTCACTGATGAGACTGTCTGCAAATACCACGAGGAACCAGTTGAAGGTGATGAGGGAGAGGTCCACGTGGTGCTGCCCCAGGTGAGCCATCAGCCTGGGCAGCTTCTCTGAGAGGAGGTCCTGGAGCACCCTCTGGTCTACCTGAAGCAGGCGAGAGGGCCTGTTACTTGCCGTTCCAGGGAGTGGCTGCCTCCTTCCCACCCTCCCCTTCACATCCAGTCACACCATCCTGCAGCTGCTCTGAGTATGTCCTGCCCCGGCCAGCAGGCACCAGGCTCTTGGAAAAGCTGGGCCCCAGCCAGCTGGGAGACCGGCACACCAACACGTTGCTCCAGCCACTCCGACGAAGGCTGGCAGTCATCTGCGCTGGAAGGACCGGCCTTTCAGATGGAGGTGTCTGTGGGCTGCCAAGTTTTCAGCCAGTGGAGTTTTGGCCCCTCAAGGCAAGCAGAGCTCAGGGCCAGCCTAATCCTCCTGACCCTTGAGAAACTGATCTTGTGCACAAAGGCCCTGGGGGACACGGGAGCTTTGTTTCTGCTTCTCTATCCCCTGTGGCCTGGCACACAAGACGTGCAGAAGATGCTGGGGCAAGGCCTCGGGGTGGGTGATGGGGGGCCACACAACATGTCAGGGATCTTCCTACAGCAGGACGCCACTGGGCGATGGCTGCCAGCATGGCTGCTGTCCTTGTCTCACTTGGCCCTGGTGATTACTCCCAGCATTGGCTCTTTCTTTGGCTCCAAGTTGTGGTTCTTTTGCCGTTTTCCTCCTACCTCTGTGACGATCCCGTTTTAATCTCTTCTTGCTCTTCCTTTGCTAGAACTGCTGGCTTCTCAGGCATCTCCTTCCATTTAAGTTCCTTCAAAGCTTCTGCAGTCAGCTATGGCAAACCCCCAGCAGCTCCTCTCCCTTCCTTCCTCACCCAGAACCCCAGGTCAGCTGTGGAGGCCAAGTGCCCACATCAGACCTGTGGCAAGCCATTGAACCTAAGATGCCTACTGAAGGATTTAGGGATGAACGGATATGATGTCCGAGACTTACCTGAAGATAATCAGAGGAAGAGTAGTGGGTGGGAGCAGAAACAAAACTGGCTGGGTGTTAGGAATTACTGAGACTAGGTGATGGATACATGAAGGCTCATTTTACAGTCAAGCCTGTGAGCCGGAATTCAATGGGACTGCCTTGTTTCTTGGGGTCTTGCAAGTTTTCCAACTTTGACAGGGTGCAGTCTTAGCACTTTTTTATCTCTCTCTATTAGTGGAAAATATTTGAGTTTTCCTTCTCTGACAGGTTTCTGCCTCATAAAGGTTCTGGCTTTCATAGGTTTTACTTTACTACTTTCTCTGTTTCTTGTACATTTGAAGTTTTCCACAATAAAAAAAGAAAGAAAAAAAAATTGATTGTACAACACACCTCGATTTCAAAGATGTTAAACAAGAAGAAGAAGAAAAAAAAAAAGATACATTTCACAGCCTGCCTTGCAACTAGAGGTGGCCATGAGATCTAGGTGTAAGCAGTAAGAAAGGAGAAATTGCTGCCCAGGGGAAGGCTACTTGGAAGGGAGTTAGCTCGGCTGGTATGTTCCTCCTGCCTTTTACCCTTCTGCTTTTCTTGGCCTAAACCACAGCTGCAGTGCTGGAGGTGGTGCAGCCATCTTGTGACCATGAGGTGAGGAGCACGACGATGAAAGCCAAACACCGGGATGGCAGAGCAGAGAGCGAGAAGAAGCCTGGTCCCTGATGACACTGAGGAGCTCTGGACTGCCCATCCTCAGCCTTGTCGTTCTCTGAGAAAAACAATCCCCCATTTAAGCCACTGTTAGGTTGGGTTTTCCTTTCCATGCAGCCAAACACAATCCTTAACGGACTTACTGCCTTTTTGCTGGTGACTCCAAAGTCTTGATCTGCAGCCCTAACCTCTCTCCTCAGCTGCACAACTGAACATCTACTGTCTCCTGACCTGCCCACCCAGGTGGCAGACCCAGGAAGAACCTGCTTTAGATAGAGGATGGGGAGGCAATGGCTTGCTAGGTTCAGGGGGCAGGAAGTGAGAAAGTCCCCTTCAGGTGGCCTCTGTAATGCAGAGGCCCTGACCTGCAAGAATGGGTGGGGCTTGGCAGGGCAGGAGCAGGGAGCAACTGGAGAGTGGAGCTGGGAGGTCTGAAATGTTCTCACAGCTACACCTCTCAGAGAGCCTGTGGAGTGGCTTTATTCCTATGCAAAAGCAGAGAAGCATGGGGTTCAGAGAGCTGATATCACTTGCTAAGGCCACACAGCCACTTAGTGGAGGGACCAGGCTCTGGGCCCAGTTCCACCTGACTCCAGGGCTGGCTTCTGCTCACAGAGCAGTCAGACAAGAATGAGATAAAGGCGGCAGCTGTGTTTCTCAGTGGACAGTGATGGGGTTGCAAAGAGTTATCATCAGCACCTCCCCTCCTCCCAGCCCATTTCCCATCCTACACAGCCTGTTTTGAAATTACTGGGTGACAAACAGCAAGTCACACTAGATTTTCTTCTCCTCTTCTCCCCAGAAAACCAATTGTTGCTAATTATACAATGCCACTGCTGGAATAACAACAGTTTATCCCACGGGCAGAGCCCTAACCATTCTAAAGGCCACCAGCTCACTAGAACCTCCCAGCAGTTCCGGGAGGTTACTAGCCCTTTTCACAGAAGGAAGAATGGCGGTCTGAAAGATCCCTGGCTTTTCTGAAGTTCATCGGCTTGTAGGAACAAGTCAGGGGAAGTGACCTGCATGGTGCCCCACTCACCTGGGACGCCGTCAGCGTCTTGCTATAGTAGTCAGCTGGCAGGATGGTCTCTACGATGGCCACCAGGCACCAGAAGGCACTCTCCTCCTCGTCCAGGATCAGCAGAGCAATGGCTGCCAGCCTGAGCAGGAGGGAAGGAGGCCTGAAGTGACCAGACTAGTGTCCCTGTCCCTGGGGTGAGATGGACACTCTTTTGGGGAGGAGTACTTAGGTGATTTCCAGAGCCTTGATTTCTCAACTGTAAAATGGGGATCATTTCAGAGCAGCGGCTCTGGAGTCACGTTGCCTGGTGTGAACCCTGGTCCTGGTGTTTCCTTGTTGGACAATCTTGGGCAAGTTACTTAAGCTCTCTGAGCCTCAGGCGCCTCATAATAATCACTGTCGTGACGATGAACAGAGCGAGCACACGTTCAATGCCCAGCATAGTACCTGGCATGTAGTGAGCTGTTTATAATGTTAGCCATCCTCATCTTAATATTCAATGTCTTCCCAGCGACTACTGGTCTCTCAAGATACTAGGCAAACACAAGGTCCTGCATTCAAAGATGTCTGGGGAACACTGCACACTCTGGGCCCCTCTCGGAGGCTCGTGAAGCACATTATCTTAGTAAAGCCTCTGAGAAACCCTGCAGAAAACCCCTGTGACTCTCCAGCTCTGGGGTGCCCAGTGGAGCCCCTGTCACGCATTATACCCACTGGCCCTCAGACACACTTGGGGAGATGCATTTTGAAGCCTCAGACTCTCTGTGAGCTTAAAGAGCATTCAAAGAGCACACGTGTCCACATGTTTATGTTTCTCTGGGATCTTACTAGATTGGATTCCTAACCTCCAACCTCTTCTGAGGTTCAGGCCTCTTTCGAAAACAGGGTTGATGCTCAAAAAAATAAAGGTATCCCTTCTCCCTCTCAAATACATCGGGAAGGAATTTCTCCCCAGTCTGGCTCAAATATTTGTACAAATCCTCTGAGTCTGGGCTGAGTGGATGGAGAAGACGAACAGTCACAGGTTCCTGGGAAACAGTCACAGGCTCCATCCTCTCAGAGGTCACTTGGTTCAGGGACAGCAAATATGTGGCACACTGGCCACCAATCCCTTTTTCCATGCCCAGGGCAGACATAACTAATTGATCATGGCACACTTTCCCACTGAATGAGTCTGGAGGCTGCCTTAGAAACTCTCTCCAGGCAGGGCTACAGGCAGCTGCCTTCTGCTGCTCATCCTTGGTCTGCACAAACTCCTTGTTGCACAGGCTCAGAAAGCAAGCAACTTGCTCAAGCTCACACAGTCAGTTGGTGGCAGAGTAGAAATAGAGCCCAGGACTCCCAAAGTCCAGCTTGGGGCTCTTCCTCCCTGCCTCTCCCCCTCTATTCCAGGAGAGCCTCAGGATGTTGAGACTTCTGCACACATTCAAAGGCCAGCGATCTAAGGCTGCTGGTACCCACTAGGTCTCGGAGCTGCAGCTGGATTCCAACCTAAGGCATTCAGGCCCGGGCAGGCCTACAGAAGAAACTCTTGAGAGAGGGACAACATGAGTCAGTTGGGTGGAGGAGGAACTACATTTAAGGAACTCTGTGGAGGTCAGAAAACATTTTTCAAAGGGGCATGGGTTTAATTTTTTCCCTCTAAGTCAGCACTAAATCATCACTGTGAGCTCTGTCACCCTCGGAAGAGGCTGGATTTGCTGCCTTAGAAGCAGGGTTTGGCCTCTTGAGGGGCCACATGCAGTTCTAACAGCAGCCACTAGGTGGCAGAACTCAGACAAGAACTGTATGAGGGTCTCACACGCTTGGATTTAAGAGCCTTCCAAAGAACGCACTGCAACTTCCACATGTGAACAGGCTCTATAAATAACTTTCTATTTAAAGCAATAGTATTTGCCTAGGTCCCAATTACCTTTGCTTGCATATCAAATTAAAAGTAAAATAGCATTCAGAGAAAATATAAAGAAATACCCTTTTGGTATGGGTATCTGCCACTCTTGGTCTCAGTTGTTCCTTATATATCCCTTTGCAGCCTGTGTGTTGCCTCTGTCCACACAGGGAGAAGCCTCTTTCCTATGAGGTATATCTCAAGGCCCTCCTGCTACAGGATTGTTTTTCTACCCTTCAGCATAGACTGGACCCCAAAGCACCACAGCCCATGTGGCTACTAGATTGGATTCATGACCTCTAACCTCTTGGAGGTCTCAGAAGAGGTCACGTGTGATTAGGATAAAAGGTTTCTGAGTGCCCTCAGCATTCCCTCTGCCAAGTTCCCATTCTGAGTGAGGGCAGGTGGTCAGAAGGCCTGGGCTACGGGCTAGAGAACAGGGTTGGCACTTGGTCCAGCCTCCATAGGCGGGCTGGCACTGGGCAGGTCCTGTAACCTCTTGGACTTTTTCTTGCCTCACATGTACAACGGGAGCACTGATGCCCACCTCACTGGGTTTTTACGAGGAATAGATGGCGTCAGGTATGTAAAGCACCCGGCACCCTGAGTGCTCTCATTAAGTGTTAGTTCCTACCTTATCTTTTGTATGAAATGTAAAAATTATTATCCATATTAACCTCATAGCTTCCAGCTTCCTTCAAAGCTATTCTTAAAGAGGCTTTGCAATTTTTTTCCCTTTTGGATTTTACCACATTCAAACAGATGAGAGGTGTACAGGCTTTTGCTCAGCTGCTGAATGAATGAATGAGTGAAAGAACACATGTCCACAGACATCACATACAGCACACATTTAGATTAGCATTAAATCCGAACTTATTTTCCAAGAAGGCTTAGATTGAGAGGCATTATTGTTGGGGTTTAACTGAACTCCCAACAGTTACACATATAAATGCTCAATTTCACCCAATTTTAGATTGGAAGTATCAAAAATAACCTACCTCTGGAAACCATTCATATTTGAGTAGGGACACTGAATGTTTATTATATGTTAAATAAATGCCACATACTGCCTGTTTTAAAAAAAAAAAATGGTTTATATAAATTTGGTTTGAGTATGCCCTCACCCATTTAAATTAAATTGAGTCAAAATGTGCTTTGGGAAACCTCTGAGATTATGTAACCTCTAGCTCTCCAAGGATCCTGGAGGGGGCAGTCCTATGAACTAGGCGATCCTGCCCCTCTCTATCCCAGATCCCTTGGCCCCAGCAGATTGGACGAAAGTGGAAAACTAACCCAAGCTGGACCAATCAGATTCCTTCCCTTGGGAATTTAGGACTGGGATGTGTAGGGCTAGGCCTGAAAGACCCAAGATTTGGGGACGGAGGCTTCCATTCTGACAACCTCCATGGGCCCTAAATATCCAGGGAATGAGTGGGCAGAAAGGTTGGTCGCTGAGAGAAAGAAGTAGACATGGAGAGTGAAGGAGAGGCCAGAGACCATGCAGACCCTGCGAGGTGGTGTACAGCGGTGCTGTACAACCTCACAGAATACAGCTGAGCTGTGCCTAGGAGTTGTGCAGAGCTTCAACCATGCTGGAGAGAGTAGCTGCCTGGGATCCCAAGGACCATCTGGTCCCCAGTCCTATTTTTTCCTGATTCTGTGAGCTCCCTCTGTACTATTTATAAATTCCCTTTTTTGTGGACTCCTCTGAATGGGTTTCTATGCCTTCAGAGAAAATGATCCCCAACCCAGACAGTCCTGCAATACGTAGGCAGGACTATACATGACACCCCTCAGGAGACTGTTCATGAGATTTCCTATGTGAGTGGCACCTCCTAGAGCACAAATCGAGGGAGAACTAGGGATCCATGAGCTCTGGGCTCAGGCCCATTTCTGCCTTGAATGTGTCCTTTCACCTGCCTGATTCCACCTGTATGGTGGGGATCAAGCCTCCTGAGCTCACCTCTCTGGGCCCTGGGACACTCCAAGGAGACAAAGATGTGGTGGGTGTGCTCTAAGGGTAACATCTGTGCCTTGCTGCAGCTACAGTGGCTCACCTGTTCAGGCCCTGGCAGTAGCCGATGGTGGGATTCTGCCAGGAGAAGGCCAGCAGTACCCGGCGGAGCTTGTCGGGGAAGCTGGAGGTGGGACAGGTGAAGTGCTTGTTGTTGGGGAAGGTACGGTTCAGGTCCAGCTCGATCTGACGGGCAGCGGGGTGCTCACAGGTCTGGCCTCGGCTCAGCAGCTTCTGATAGTGGCCAGGGACCTGCAGGTGCTGCACACGGAGGTGGACAAGCCACCTCCAGACACGTGGCCGGTGCTCTTGGGGAATGCCTGCTCGCAGCAGCTGCTTAAGCTCAGCTGAGGGCACAAGCTCCCCCAGGGCAGCCCAGCGCTCTCGCAGTGGCTGCTCCTCATGGGCCAGCAGGTGGTGGGAACGGACCTCTAGCACCTGGATCTTGGCCAGTAGCTTCAGGTCTTCTACCTCGTAGTCAGGCACCGTCAGGAAGCCATACTCGTCATACTCGCTGCCAGCAAAAGCACATGTTAGCAATGTCTTGCAGGGTCCCTCCCTAGACAAGGGGCACTAGGGGGAGGGGAGTGGACCATGGGCAAGGGCTCACAACTCACAAGACCTGGTTCCTGCCCTGGCTTCACTGCAGGTTAGCCATGCAGCTCTGAGCAGGTCACTTCAGTTCTCTGAACTTCAGTTTGCTCATCTGTATAATGGGTATAGGAATTCCTACTCTGCCTCATGAAAACCCAGTGAAATCCTCTGTCATAAACTGCTGGGGGCCTAGAGAGTGCCTGGTAGATAGTGGGCCCTCATTCATTCTGCACAAATACAACGGATCCTTTTATGACTCCACGCAGCCTCAGGCCTAAGGAACCCAGCACTGCACATACAGAACCCCACTTGCCACAGCCAGTAAGCCCAAGGATGGGCAGGGGACAGCACCAATGACAAGCAGAGATGGGAGAGCTGGGGACCCGTTCCAGACAGCCCTTGATTTAGTTAACACTTGCCCCTTCTATGTGCTAGCTCATCTAATCCTAATGATTCTGCAAAGCAGGGGTCAGTGCCCACACCTTACGGAGACTAAGAGGCTCAGAGAGGTAACGTGACTTGTCCAAGATCATACGGTGAGAGGGCTGGGTCTGCCTTCAGAGCCCGGGCTCCTGCCACTGGGCACCCAGCCTCCAGAGACCTTGCACCTTAGCCACAGCCCCTTCTGCTGTATCTAACTGCCCGCATCCACTGTGCTCTGCCAGGGCTTGGCTCCAAGGAGACAGCCGCTTGTCTCCCCTGCCCCCTCTCTGATGAACACATCTGGGAAGCAGCTGGGGAAGTGGAAAACATGGGCTCTGGAGCCAGAACATGTCCTGCTGTACCAGTGTGCTGTGTGGCCTTTGGCAAGGGGCTGCCTCCTCTGAGCCTGCCTCTTCTCAGCTGTATAACCGGGCTCCTGATGGCCACGTGCCACACACCACACACAGGGTTATCTGATCAGAAGAGCTAACAGGATGCAGTGCTGGGGCAGCAGGACCCTGAAGTCAAGTAGACTGGCCCGCCGCTTCTGAGCTCACCTGATGGGGCTCAGCCGCACGCCGTCAGCCACAGCCTCATCGGCCTCCCACTGCAGTGCTTCCTGGATAAGCTGCTTCAACAGCTCCGAGCACTTGCTGGCCTCATCCCCCATGATCTCCTGCAGCCTCCGCAGCCCTGCCAGGTACTTGCTTTCCACCTGGCAGTTCTTCGCTTGGAGGTAGGCGCACTGTAGGAGGGTAAGGCAGGGCTGGTCAGGCCACCTGGTCAGGCTGGGGCTGCCCCAAAGGCCCGAGGCCTGAACAGTCCTTCCTCCAGCTCTCATCACCCACCCTCCCCCCATCCCCAGATCTTCATATATGGGCAAGGAGGTGGACCCTAAACCTGAAGGGTTTATAGCAAGGCAGAGGGACTCCTGGCAAGAGAGCCCCAGGGCCTGGGCTGAGGCCAGGTTCAGAAGGAAGGAGGGGTGGGTGCGCAGGGACACACAGGCTCTTGTACGGCCTGCAGTCCCGTTCTGGTTCAGCCACTTGCTAACTGTGTGACCTGTGGCAAGGTACTTTGCCTCTCTGCGCCTTAGCTACCTCACTGGTAAAATGGGGATATGCAGCGTCTTCTACCTCAGGACTCTGGTGAGAATCAGATAAGCTAATTTGAGTAAAGCCCTTCACAGGGTGTTGGGCCCAGAGCACACTCTCTGGGGCTGGCCTGCTGCGCAGTGCCCAGGGCTGGACATACAGCTCTGGACACTGCCCTCATGCCCTATGCTGATGCTCCAAGGGCTCTTTCCACCCCCTGACACTGCACATCTCTCCCACCTTCATGCACACTCTCCCCTTGTCTAGAATACTCCCTGCCCACTCCCCCTGGCCTTGGACTTTTGTGTTCTATTTGCACAAGCTGGGTGGTACTGGGCAAGTCAGGGAACCCTTCTGGGTCTCAATTCCTTCTTTGTTAGATGGAGACAGTAAAAATCTGTGTCCTAATGTTGCCGGGACCCCTGGGCTGCCTGGTCCCCATCACCCTGGGTGGCAGGGAGCAAGCCTCATAGCCAAGGCTGTAGTTCTGTGGGACCTCTGGCCAGGTCACCATCTGTAAACGTTTATGAGCACCAATTGTGAACCAGCCTCCGAGCTTCTTCTCCCAGCTGGTCCACCTCACACCCACCTTCGCTTCCCTCAGTTGCCAGGGCTGCCTCCTGAGTGCCATCCCCAACACCCTCAGGGATTCCTGCTATAGCTCGAACAATCTCCCTACTTCTAGTCCTACCTGTCCAAGTCCATCCTCCATGGAGCAGCCGCAGCAGTTTTTTCAAAACGTAAGTTCCATTTAGGACTTTCCCAGGCCTTTTGTTGCTCTGTTTGCCTGAATAATATTAACTCACCTTTAGGACTCAGCTCAGAAGGCCCCTCTGCCAGGAAGTCTTCCCTGACTCCCTTCCTCCCTCTGGACTCCAAAGAATCTTGTTTGTCGAACACCCTCACTAGTCTGTGGACTCCCAAGACAGGAACTGGGTTTAGTTTTTTCAACAACCCTACACCATAGCTACCCAGTGATGTTGGGACCAGATGACTCAATCTGCCAGAACACAGGGGTTTGGAGAAGAATATGACACAGGCCTTGCTCATGAAGGGCTCAGTGCAGAGCAAGGCAGATGAACAAGCAGACAGTGACACAGTCGCATGCAGAGGCACAAGCTCAATGGCTGGCCTTCCGCCTCTCACCTTCATCAGGAGGGCCTTCTCCTTCTCAGCCACCTTTCTCCAGATCTTTGTGACCTGATGGATCTCAGAGTTGAGGAAGCGGTTCTGGGTCCGGTAGGCTTCCATGTCATCCTGGAGAGAAGGAATCAAAAGCATTTTGTGAGTCACACCACAAACATTTCCCTAGTCCCTCAAACCATCTGCCAACATTTCCTTTCTTTAGCAATTTCCAGTAAGGCAAGAGAAGAGGAAGTCTGAAAAGAAAAAAAAAAAAAAAAAACCTCCTCTTATTTTGATCCCAGTGTAATGTGGTAGAGAAAGCACTAGACCAAGAACCCAACTCCTGATTCTGACATCCTGTCCCACTCGGACCCTCAGTCTCCTCATCTGTAAAGGCAGCAAATACCAACTATCCCACTGGGTAGCAGGGAGACTAAATGAGGTAAGATGTGATAACATCAAGTACAGGACCTAAAACATAGCAAGTGCTCAAGTAGTGTTTATTTTTAAAACATATTTGCAATTATACCGAACAATTTTGGGTGAAAGTTTCTTTTACTTAGTATTGCTTTGCAAATACTTTTCTATGTTATTACCTAAGTTTCCCAAATACCAACAAATACCTGATGATTATTCCACTGGGTGACTACAGCATAATTTACTTATCAGCTTTTTGTATACATATATAACATTTTATGGTGCTTTTGGTGAAAGTTCACGCAGCAAATTAGGTTCCTATTTAACAATTTCTATACATGTTGCTGTGATGCTTGAAGCTATGCCACAGTATTTCATATACCAGCAGTCAGTCACCAATGGTAGACGAGTTTCAGTGGAGCTTCCAGACTAAGACAGACTAAGAAGAAGGGCCTGGCAGTCTACTTCTGAAAAAATTGGCCAGTGAAAATCTTATGAATAGCAGCAGAACAGTCTGTCTGATATAGTGCCGGGAGATGAGTCTCTCAGGTTGGAAGGCACTCAAAATACGGCTAGGGAAGAGCTACCTCCTCAAAGTAGGAAAAAAAAAAAAACCAAAAAACCATTAAAAACGAACCAAACCTGTCACCATTGAGTCGATCTCAACTCTATAGTAATCCTACAGGACAGAGTACTGCCCCATGGGGTTTTCGAGGAGTGGCTGGTAGATTCAAATTGCTGACCTTTTGGTTACCAGCAGAACTCTTATCCACTGTGCCACCAGGGCTCCCCTCAAAGTAGAGTCGACCTTAATGACGTGGATGGAGTAAAGCTTTTGGGGCCTTCATTTGCTGATGTGGCACGACTCAAAATGAGAAAAAAACAGCTGCAAACATCCATTAATAATCAGAACATGGACTATAAAAGTATGAATCTACGAAAATTGGAAGTTGTCAAAAATGAAATGGAACATAGGAACATCGATATCCTAGGCATTACTGAGCTGACATACTGAGCTACTGGCCGTTCTGAATCAGACAATCATATGGTCTACCACGCCATGAATAACAAATTGAAGAAGAATGGCTTTGCATTCATCATCAAAAAGATCATTTCAAGATCTATACTGAGGTACAATGCCGTCAGTGATAGGAAAATATCCATATGCCTAAAAGGAAGACCAGTTAATAAAACTATTATTCAAACTTATGCACTACCCACTAATGCCAAAGGCGATGAAATCGAAGATTTTCACCAATTTTTGCAGTCTGAAATTGATCAAACACGCAATTAAGATGCATCGATAATTACTTGTGATTGGAATGCCAAAAGTTGGAAACAATGAAGCTGGATCAGTAGTTGGAAAGTACTGCCTTGGTGATAGAAACGTCGGAGTGATAGAATTTTGCAAAACCAATGGCTTCTCCATTGTAAATACCTTTTTTCAACAACATTAATGGTGACTATACACCTGAACCTTACCAGATGGAACACACAGGAATCTAATCGACTACATCTGTGGAAAGAGAGGATGGAAAAGCTGAGTACCATCAGTCAGAACAAGGCCAACGGCTGACTGTGGAACAGACCATCAATTGCTCATATGCAAGTTCAAGTTGAAGCTGAAGGAAATTAGAACAAGTCCATGAGAGCCAAAGTACGACCTTGAGTATATCCAACCTGAATTTAGAACCATCTCAAGAATATATTTGACATGTTGAACACTAATGACTGGAGACCAGATGAGTTGTGAAACAACATCAAGGACGTCATACATGAAGAAAGCAAAAGGTCATTAAAAACACAGGCAAGAAACACCAAGATGGACATCAGAAGAGACTCTGAAACTTGCTCTTGAATGCAAAGTAGCTAAAGTGAAGGGAAAAAATGATGAAGTAAAAGAGCCGAACAGAAGATTTCAAAGGGTGGCTAGAGAAGACAAAGTTAAAGCATTATAAGGAAATGTACAAAGATCTGCAGTTAGAAAACTAAAAGGGCAGAACACACTGGGCATTTGTCAAGCTGAAAGAACTGAAGAAAAAAATCCAGGCCTTGAATTGCAATATTGAAGGATACTGTGGACAAAATATTGAATGACGCAGGAAGCATCAAAAGACGATAGAAGGAATACACAGAGTCACTGTACCAAAAAGAACTGGTCAATGTTCAACCATTTCAGGAGGCAGCATATGATCAAGAACCGATGATACTGAAGGCACAAGCTTCACTGAAGGCACTGGTGAAAAACAAGGCTTCAGGAATTGACAGAATAGCAATTGAGATGTTTCAACAAATGGGTGCACAGCTGGAGGTGCTCACTCTATGCCAAGAAATCTGGAAGACAGCTACCTGGCCAACTGACAAAGAGATCCATATTTGTGCCCATTTCAAAGAAAGGTGACCCAATAGAATGCAGAAATTACAGAACAGTATCATTAATATCACATACAAGTAAAATTTTGCTGACAATAATTTAAAAATTGTTGCAGCAGTAGACTGAAAAAGAACTGCCAGAAACTCAAGTCGGATTCAGAGGACATGGAATGAGGGATACCACTGCTGATGTCAAATGGCTCCTGCCTGAAAGCACAGAATAACAGGAAGATGTATACCTGTGTTTTACTGACTATCCAAAGGCATCTGACTGTGTGGATCATAACAAATTATGGATAATGTTACAAAGAGTGGGAATTCCAGAACACTTAATTGTGTTCATGAAGAACCTGCACACAGAACAAGAAGCAGCTGTTCAAACAGAACAAGGGGATACTGCGTGGTTTAAAGTCAGGAAAGATGGGCAACAGGGTTGTATCCTTTCACCATACTTACTCAATCTGTATGCTGAGAAAATAATTTGAGAAGCGACTATAGGAACAAGAACAGGACATCAGGATTGAAGGGATACTCATTAACAACCTGCGATATGCAGATGACACAACCTCGCCTGCTGAAAGTGAAGAGGACTTAAAGCACTTACTGATGAAGATCAAACACTATAGCCTTCAGTATGGATTACACCTCAACATAAAGAAAACAAAAATCCCCAGAATTGGACCAATAAGCAACATCATGATAAACAGAGAAAAGATTGCAGTTGTCAAGAATTTCATTTTACTTGGATCCACAATCAACCTCCACGGAAGCAGCAGTCAAGAAATCAAACAATGTGTTGTACTGGGCAAATGTGCTGCAAAAGTACCTCTTTAAAGTGCTAAGAAGCAAAGATGTCACTTTGAGGACTAAGGCGTGCCTGACCCAAGCCATGGTACTTTCAATCGCCTCATATGCGTGCAAAAGCTGGACAATGAATAAGGACGACGAAAGAGCTGATGTTTTTGAATTACGGTGCTGGTGAAGAATATTGAATATACCATGGACTGTCAGGAGAATGAACAAGTCTTGAAAGAAGTGCAGCCAGAGTGCTCCTTGGAAGTGAGGACGTGGAGACTCATCTCTCGTAGTCTGGACATATTATAAGGAGGGACCAGTCCCTGGAGAAGGACATCATGCTTGGTAGGGGAGAGGGGCAGTGAAAAAGAGAAAGACCACTGATGAGATGGACTTACACAGTGGCTGCAACAATGGGCTCAACCATAGCAACGACTGTCAGGATGGGGCAGGAACGGGCAGTGTTTCGCTCTGTTGTATATAGTGTTGCTATGAGTGGGAACCAACTTGGCAGCACCTAACAACATACATATTGTTCAGTGGCATTGGTTATATTTTTCACAACGTGTCAGCATTCTCATTTATTTCCATTCCGCTTGTTCTGTTTCCATTATCCTAGCTTCTCTGTCCTCTCCTACCTTCTAATCTTTGCTTTGGAGTAAATGTTGACCGTTTGGTCTCATACAGATGATTCCTTCTGTTGTTTTTTGATTTGAGCCCTAGGTGTTTTCAGTTTGTTTTTTATTGTAAATAATGCTGTGATGAACATCACTGAGCCTAGAGTTTTCCCTTTGCAAGCTGTCCAGTAGAAGGAGTGAGATCCCTGCTGCTGGGGCATATACGGAGAAGTGGGACAAGCACTCAGGAGGTTCAAGTTGCAACCTAAGCCTCAGAAAAGGGCTGGCTACAGAAATGGTTCTCACCCTTTATTCTGCTTGGGTGGACATTACCAAGCCATTCAAACATGCAACATATGCTCACGGCTATAATGAGCAATTCCAGGGTATTTACTAGTTGAAACTCAATTCCTTTCTCTTGCACTCAAGAAAACATACTGGGCTGTAGGTGAGAGTGAGAGATGCCATTGCAGGGGTGGCCTTGGACAGGCTGTGATTTATCTGGAAATAAAGAACATGACATAAGCCTGTGGCACTTCATTAGCAGGTCACGTGGGCACAGCTCCGAGTGGGTCTTCACTCTGGTCGAGATGATCTCCAAGGGCCCTCGCAGCCCAGGGTCTGCTGTGCTCCACCTAGACAGCTAACACTCTGGATGGCCTAGGACCCAGGGCTCCTGCAGCTGGAAATACACATCCCGAGCTGACTTCATCATGTGGCCTCTCACCATTCCACTGGTGCTCTCTGTGGGACCCCCCACTCTGACCCCACCCTGCTTTTGCCTCCCTGACTATGCCTAGGCTGGAAGGCTGTCCTCAAGCTGAGCCTGCTCTCTGCTGGCCCCATTTCAGCTTCCTGGCCAGAACCCAGGGAGGTCCCAGATGTGTCTTCCTCCCCCTCCTCTCCAAACATGCCCTTGTATGAGGCATCAAAACCCATGTTCTGGCCTCTAAGAAATGCTGTGGTGAGTGCCAGTCTCTGCCTGCTTCCCTGCTACTGCCCCCATTTCACTATCTTCATGTGGAAGGGGATGGTGGGATTGGTAAGAATCCTCATATTTGCAGTCCGAGGACCAACCCCCTGTGAGCATCAGTATTTCCAGGACCACGCCCCCACTCCCACGACAGCCTCACATTTTAGCATCTGGACATTTCAAAAACTTACGCACGCAGAGACTGTGCAAACTCCCTGCACCACCACCAATAACCTTCAAGCCCATAATGCGCACCTCACACCACAAAGAGCACAATGTCTCATTTAATCTTTCCAGCAACTCTAGAAGGAATGTCCTTTCATATCCCCTCACACAGATAAGGTCTCTGAGGCGCTGAAAGAATCAGTACCTGGCCCAAGGTCACACAGCTTATACAAGGCAGCGCTGTGACTCGAGCCCAGGTCTGTCTGCATCCTAAGCCGAGTTCTAACCACTGCACTTACTGCCTACGTACCCTCTCAGCGCCCTCCCAGCTGGAATCCACTTGGATGCCAACACTCTAGTAGTCCCTACCCTTCAGGGCTGTTCTTCGTACCCTTCTGGCTGAATGCTTGCAGGCTTGTTTGATCTCTCCTACTTGACAGAACAACAACGCCATCAGAGATGCTGGTGCTGCCCATGTGCTGGTACGGCCTGGTGGGCAGAGCATGGACCGTGGGCCCACACTGCCTTACCACTCCAGACCCCGGACAGGTTATTTAACCTTTCTGGGCCTCGTTCCCTCATCTGGGAAATGAGGGTGATAACTAACCGAAGGGGCTGTTGGAAGGATTAGGTAAATTAAAACGTGCAAACGTCTCAGAACAGTGCCTGGCATGTGGCAAGTGCTGGTTTCCTCACTGAATTCTCACACCTTGAGAGCAACTCTCACCCACCGTGCTCCCCCGCCTGCTGAGAGATTCAACTGTGGTTAGTGTGGACTCTTCCCAGACACCTGGGGGAATGCGACAAGTTCCCAGGCAAGGGTGGAAAGGATCTATTGCTGCCTGAGTGCCAGGCTCATTTCCCTCACATGTTATTTTGTTTAATCTTCACCACAATACTGGGAGCTAAGTACAGTCAAGCCGTACTTAATGTCCACAGTATGTTCTGTGAAACAGGATGTTACACAATTTGGATGCTGTGCAAACACCTTGCTGTGGATGAAGGTCCTTTTAGGCATTTGCTTCCAGAATAAGGATGTTTCATCCACATTAAAAATTTGCTGAGGCAAATAACTTCCTTCTATAATTTTTTTTTATAATTAATCTAAGGTTTCAACCAATTCTTCCGTTGCCTTTGCATCAACACTTGCTGACTCACCACTCACCTTCACATTGAACCACTCAGAGCTAGCACTAAACTTGTTATCTTAGTCTGATCCTGCTTCTTCTTTAGGCATCTCCAACAAGCTTTGCGCCTTAGCATTGGTAGTCACCATGCTGAGAGGGATTCGCTTTTGTGTCTGCTACTCAAGCCATGTCATTAGCAATTCCTCCTTATCTGATATAGGTTCCTCTCACATTTTCATTAGCTTCGTAGCTTTCAGTGGAGCCAATCCTTTAACAGCTTGGAGAATTTTTTGTTTTTGAGGGTCTTTGTGATAGTCCAGTGCAACATGCCTAAATCCACTGCATCCAGTTCTCCGATCAGGATTTCTGAACTCTATTATAATCTTGGAACCTTGGTGGCACAGTGGTTAAAGTGTTTGGCTGCTAATCAAAAGGTTGGCAGTTCGAATCCACCAGCTGCTTCTTGGAAACCCTACAGGGCAGTTCTTCTCTGTCCTATAGGGTTACAGGGTCACTATGAGTCAGCATCAACTCATCAGCAATGGGTTTTTTTTTTGTTTGTTTTTTTGTTTTTTATTATAACCTTATGGGACCACAGACACATATGCAGTTGGATGTTCCCTGAAGGGACATTATGTGATGCATGACTGTATCAAAGTATTAAAATTTCCATTTTACAAATGAAGCACAGAGAAGGTAACTTCCCCTCAGTCACACAGCTCGTGC
Source organism: Loxodonta africana (assembly GCF_030014295.1). Taxonomy (NCBI): domain Eukaryota; kingdom Metazoa; phylum Chordata; class Mammalia; order Proboscidea; family Elephantidae; genus Loxodonta; species Loxodonta africana. The sequence continues at coordinate 78,502,951 of NC_087350.1, read as the reverse complement.
AAAAGAGAGTCAGAAGCCAAACTCAGATGTGTTTAGCTCATAGTAACCGTTGCTGTTGAGTTGATGCTGACTCATAGCAACCCTATCGGACAGACCAGAGCTGCCCTATAGGGTTTCCTAGGAGTGGCTGGTGGATCGGAGCTGCTGACCTTTCGGTTAGCAGCTGAGCTCTTAACCACTGAATCACCACGGCTCCTAGCCAATAGTAGGTGCTCAAGAAATACTGCTGAGTGAAAGCTTATCTGACTCTCATACTAGAGTCTGTCCACAACGCTACTTGGCTCTGCCTCCTTATTACCAGCCCTCCCTCATCCCAGGCCCAGCAGTTTCTCACTGGCATTTCCAAGGCTTTGGACTTGTGGCGTACTGCACCCCAGTCTGTAGCCCCAGGGAAGACACGGACCATGCAGACAGGGAGGGCAAGTGTGAGCAGCACTTGGAGCAGCAGCAGGTGTGAGTGGGGGTGGCACCTGGTAAAGCCCCCTTCCCATTCAGCTCGTTTCCCTACCTTGAGGGCTCTTCTTGGCTCAGGACTGTAGAGAGGAAAAAAGAGAGACCTCAGAGAAGAGAAAATCCACATGACAGGCAGGAGAAGGAAGAAAGATGACCAGAGAGAAGCGACACGGGAGGAGGAGAGCTGCCTGCCTACCTTCGCAGGGATCTCGTCAGGAGATGTTCCCTGGACCGGCCCTTGTGCTGAGTGGGGAAGGGAGTGGGTGGGTGGGGAAGACCTGGCTCTCGGGCAGTCCTGCTGCTCTTGCAGAAGGACCTGGGTCAGTCCTTCCCCTCTGGGGCCAGCTGTCCTTCTCTGAAAATGTGGGGGGCAATCTAGATCGCCCATCTCTTGCCAGCTCTGATAGATAGTCAAGAGATCAGTAATTCTATTCTCAAACTAGGAGTTTCAAAAACAAGAGGGGCTTTCTCTAAAGCTGGGTATTCTCACTCATGGGGCAAGCAAGAAATGTGAACAAGGTTGGCCCCGAGATTTAGAAACAATGGGTTTTTGATGGGTCTCTGGGTGGTGCAAATAGTTTACACTAGACTACTAACGTAAAGGCTGGTGGTTTGAACCCACCCAGCCGAGTTGCAGAAGAAAGGCCTGGTGACCTGCTTCCATAAAGATTAGAGCCAAGAAAACCCTATGGAGCTGTTGTACTCTCTAACACATGGAGTTGCCATGAGTCCGAACTGACTCGACAGCAATGGGTTTGATTTTTTGGGGGGTGGTTACATATTTTTTCAAGATAAGACATTTAAAGGCTAAAAATATAAGGAACTTTTAGCACATGCAATTTTTTCTGGCACAAAACACAGCCCCGGACAATCATCTGCAAGTGTGCATTTGGCCACCGTAAGTCAGATGCCCAGTCCCTTCATGTTGGGACTCACTGATAAATGCAATTCCTGAGCATGGAAATTCGCACTCAGGCTCAGAGGTGAGTCCATGGTTATAATCAGCTCTCTGGGGCAGTCCGGAAGCATCCGGTGAAACGATTTCTCTGATCCCTGTGCTGCTTTACTGGGTCTTGAACAGTGGATTCCAGCAGAATGGGCAGAAAGAGGAAAACAGCTAAGGTAGCTTAGGAGAGCAATCTGATGGAAGCGATATTTACTGCTGTGCGAAGGAGAGCTTTCTCGATAATTTAGCTGTATCTGCATTTGAAAGGTGTTTTTTAATGTATTTTAACCAAAAGAATCTCTAATTTCAGATTTCTTCTTGTTGTCAGCTGCCTTTAAGTCAGCCCTGACTCACGGCAACCCCATACACAACAGAATGAACACTGCCCGGTCCTGCACCATTCCCATGACTGGCTGAGGACTGGACAATGTTCCATTGTGAGCCATAAGGTTTTCACTGGCTGATTTTTAGAAGCAGATTGCCAGGCCTTTCTTCCTAGTCCATCTTAGTCTGGAAGCTCTGCTGAGACCTGTTCAGCCTCATAGCAATATGCAAGCCTTTAATGACACAGGGTGGTGGCTGCTCTCGAAGTGTACTGGCCAGGAATTGGACCCATGTCTCCTGCATGGAAGGCAAGAATTCTACCACTGAACCATCAATGTCTCATAATTTCAGACTAAATAAGGGGAAAAGATATTCAGCTAGTGGTTCTGTGGCTTTTCAGTACCTGCTGAAAAAAAGAAAAGGGGAGGTAGTCTGGGTTTTATGTTATCTTCTAACAACTCTGAGGTAGGAATCATCAGCTGATTTTACATACAGGTGAGATAAGTTGCCCAAGGTCACATAGCTAGTAAGAGACAGCGCCAGGATTCAAACACAGGTCTGTCTGAGCTCAAAGCTTGGGCAGTGACCACTGTACTGCACTGCTCACTGGTTCTCTCAAAAGCTTCCTGTTTCCTTCCTCCCTTCCTTCTGTTTCCACAGCAGTTCCTTGATACAGCACCATGAGAGTTTCCATGGTTGTATGTGCATCAATCTGCATGGTTGTGAATGGCATGGTGCAGGTCAGGACTGGCCCAGGCTATGTGGCTTCCTTTAGGGAAAGTGGGCCTATGAATGTCTGTCTACAGCCTCAGGTCCCGGACAGTCTGGCAGCTCCTGTCAACCCTCCCATGACAGGTACCACATGTAAAATCAAGTTCATTCCCCCAGTGTTGCCATCTGTCCCTGTGGGATGAGGGAGAGATAGGACAGAGAAGGTGAAGGAAGGGTGAGACAGGGATGGTGGCAGCAGCTGGAAGGGGCAAAGGAGTTAGGAGGCAGCAGAGCAGGCTGACCAGTCTGCAGACGTGTGCCCCAACCCCACTCCAGTTCCCCTGCTTCTTTAGCACGTGACCCTGGGCAAGTTATATAGCCTCTCTCAGCCTCAGTGTTCTCATCTGTAAAGTGGGCAGCATAAAAGTGACTGCTCGTAGGGCCGGTGCAAGCATTAAGTGAGATGATGTAAGCAAGTCACTTAGGGAAGTGCCTGACACAGAGCAAACATTCTAAAGGTGGGAACAGTGATTACTGCTTCTATTATGAGCATGCCACAGCCAGCCACAGGTCCCCTGTACTGTGTGTAGCCCTGCAGGGAGGGCCACCCTCCCACCTCGGGGGCTCCTGAGGGCATCAGAGCGGCATTAAGGAGGCTGAGCAGGCCAGGCCCTGGACTTAGCTATTCTAGAATGTAGGAGTTCTGGCTCCATCTTGAGCTCTTTTATCTCTAGTTTGATCATCTAGAGACACCTTCATTCTTCAGCCCAAGTCATCATAAAAAGTTCAAGTTACTTTGGGGCCTCAGGTTGAAGAAGTGAGAAGAGTGTGGCAATACTTCTAACAACATCTACTTGAAATATGAATATTCCAGCATTAAGGGTTATCCTTGTTCCATCTAGAAAACCCACAGGGCCCAGGGAGAGAGCTGGCAGGGCCTAGAGGTAGGGGGCCCTACCTTCAGCTGCTCCATCTTCTCCTGCTGGCTCAGGCAGTCCCTGTCGGCAGCATCTAGGGGCACGGGGGAATAGCTGGGGGGGTTCATGAAGTCCTGCGTGACCTTCTCACAGAGCTTACAGATGATTTGCTCTTTGGCCTGGTTCTTGTCCACGAGCAGCTGCACCTGCCGCTGCAGCTCCTGCACCTGCCGCTGCAGCTCCTGCGCCTGCTGCTCCCGCAGGCTCACCGTCTGCGCCAGGCTCACCCGCTCCTGCTCCAGGGCCTCCACCTGGCTGCTCAGCTCTGCGATCTGCCGCACCTTGTGCCGCACCAGCTCCAGCCGGTCCTCATCCCCGGCTGCCATCAGGTACGCGCTGGATGCCCTCTTCTCCTGCTGGGCAGCCTCCAGCGCCTTGTGCAAGATCTTCACCAGCTCCTGGACAGGGAAAGGGAAGCACCTTTGAATTCGGGGAGGGACTCTTAGGTGCCAGACGTGGGCACATGTTATTAACAGTTCTCCAAATACTCTGAGAGGTGGCCAGCATCAGCTCCTGCTGGGAGATCTCATCCCAAGACCGATTTTCTCCTGTTTAAGAGCATTTTTGCCAGGCACAGAGTTCCCCAGCTAAAGACTGCATTTCCCAGGCAACCTCAGAACTAGGTGTAGCCATGTGACTATTCTGCCTAGTGGGATATGAGAAGTGATGTGGGCAGCTTTAGAACCACTAGACACACACCAGACATATGCTCCCCTGGTCCAGCCCCCCTTCCTTCTGGCTGGGAAATGGCAAGAACTAGAGCAGCCACCATGGATTCACAAGCAGGGAGCCCCACCAGCTCAGAACAGCTCATTGACCTTTGGGCTCTTCACTATATGAGAGAGAGAAACTTGTTTCAGGCCACAGTACTTTCAGGCTTCTTTGTTACAGCAGCTTAGCCCTACTACACCTCCATTTTAGGGATGAACACACCGAGACTCAGTAGAGCGGAATTGAACCCTAAGTTTCCAGACTCCCAAGGCTATCAGTGGTAAAGCTGGAACGCCAGCTAAGTAGCACATGTGCACTGCTCTTCCCTCTCGCTCCTGTGCAGATATTACTAATGCATCCTGGCATGCCCTTCCTGTCAAACCTAGTTGAGGTCTCAGAATCCCTCTCAATACCAGATCCAAGCTGTCATTACCAACTGAGCTGACCCCGCATTAGAGAGGAAACAAGAGTAGTACCCACAGCAAGTCATACACAGATAGCCCTATTCAATCTATTTGTGCCCAGCCCCTAGCCCACCAAATTATGCCTACAAGGCTGGTGCAGGGAAGCACAGAGAGTTAGCAACAGACCTTGATTTATTCCTCCACACAGGCAATTGATTCACCTAGAAACAGCTCCCTGCACCTTCAAGCCTTCAATCTCCTCAGGACTTTGGGACCTGTCCTACCCCAAAGAAGGGATGTGGATTCATTTAGGGCCAAGATCAGAAGCCAGGCAGCCTGGAAGCCAGCTGTGCATGAACCTCAGATCTGGCCCTTGATTCCAGGGGTAGGGCCTTTTGACCATACTGCGTGCTCTATGACAGGGAGCTGTGGTGGCAGAGTGGTTAAGAACTGCTGCTAACCAAAAGGTTAGCAGTTTGAATCTACCAGCCACTCCTTGGAAACCCTATGGGGCAGTTCTACTCTGTCCTATAGGGACGGTATGAGTCGGAATTGACTTGATAGCAACGGGTATCCCAATTACAGCCTCATTCAGAAAAACAGGATCTCCTAGAGAACAAGGCAACTGTACCCACCCCAAAACATTCAAATAAATGGATCAGCTGGAGAGGGTTATTTGAAAAGAACAATTCCCAAAGGAGAAGAATTGCCAAAAATCATGACTAGAACACATTAGCATGTGTCTTATGATATCTCAGTACTAGTGACCAGACTTTTTCTCTGGTTCATTCGTTCTCTCTCCCATCCATCCGTCCAGCTATCAATTCATCTATCCAACCTTTATCAAGCACTCGCTCAGTCCAGGCCCTATACCAACGCTGGGGCCCAGAGGGGGCCAGTCACAGTTCTAGCCTTCAATAACTGCAAAGGCTGTTGAGAGGGAAGGTGAACCACTGCAATGGAACGATGTGCTGCTGCAGGAGGGAAGCAAGGGTGATAGTGGCAGCCCAGGGCAGGGAGCAACGACTTCTGCCTGTGGTGGGGGCTGGGGGGAGACCAGTACATTGCATAGTAAGGTGAGCAGTTTATTTTGAGCCATGCAGAATGAGAAGGCCAGAGAGGGTCATGCACCAGGTGAGATGAGGGTGTGGGAGGAACGTGCAGATAAGGCAGAGCGGAAAGAGCCTGTGGGCAGCTGTGCAAGTCTTTGGGTGCGGCTGGAAGGTGGGATGGGAGGGTTGGTTGCAAATCAAACTGGAATGTTTGGAACAAAGCGGTCAGCGTCCCAAGGCTCAGCTGAGAGAGATTAACATTCCTGTGGCTCCAGGATAATCAAGATAACTGGAGATTACCTTGGGTAACTGCCTTCAAGCAAGCCTGCCCTCCTTCCCTGGTGGAATAACCCACAGACACAACTGTTCAGACTTGCCGAGGATCAGAATCAGATGATTTCCCCAACTTTGGGAGAGCCCATTTCATTACATCTAGTCATCTCCCCGATCCCACATCTGGCCTTCAAAATCCCAGACCAAGACCCCAGCCCAGGAGCCTCTGTCCCAGCCCTAAAATCCGTGCACTAGAATGAGTCAGAAGTGGGTGAAAGGAAGCAGGGGAGAGAGACGGAGCCTGAGCAGAACATGTGAGGCGAGGAGCTGGGAAGAGGAGCAGTGGGAATGGGTCGTGGATTCAGAAAACCTGGAGGCTGAAAAGGCCAACAGGTCCAATGGCCCTGCTGTCACGTATCACTGAATCTCAGGAAAGGAGAAGGGAGAGGTCTAAAGGGACAAGGTAGGTCCCCATGCATGCCCATAACAGCTGCAGGACCCTTTCACTTCTCCATTCTGTGTAGTTAATGGATTTGGCAATGAAACACTTTCTCCATTTTTTAATTACTTTAAAAAATGGAAATAGCTGTATTGCTTTTTTCCTGATCATAAAAAAATTCATGTTTCTTACAAAAATTTTGACTGCATCAAGAAATATAAGTCTACCACTTACAAAGAACTAGCATTAAGCCTTTGATATGCATTTTTCCATACTTTTAAAAATGCATGTAGAACAGGTATACGTTGACTCCATTACTACATTCTCAAAAGAAAAAAATTCTCATCTTTTTAAAGATAATATACTGATATGTTTCTTAGGACTCTCATAGATGTAAATTAGCAAAGCACAATGAGAGCAAGATGAGAGATTGGTGACAAAGGCAGTTAAAGACGGGTGACTTTTTTTGTTTTATCACTGTCTAAGCAGCAGAAGTCCCATGCCAGGCTACACATGCAATGTTAGAAGCTGGCTACATTTCTGTACACACATACCATATAAATCCATTGCTGTCCAGTCAATTCTGACTTAGAGCAGCCCTACAGGACAGAGTAGAACTACCCCATAGGGTTTCCAAGGAGCAGCTGGTGGAGTCAAACTGCTGACCTTTTGGTTAGCAGCCGAGCTCCTAACCACTGCACCACCAGGGCTCCTCATACCATATAGAAATATTAAAAAACAAACAGGGAAGCCTGCGATGCATTGCATTTTTGAAGCTGCTTTTGTCCTTATGTTATGGCATCTCTCTAGGTCAGTAACATCATTTCAAACAGCTGAAGAGTATTCTGTGTATGCACGTGCCACAATTTCCTTAATCCAACCCCCTCATGATGGACATTTAGGTTGTTTCCAATTCCCACAATTATAAGCAATGCCTTAGGATCAATTCTTAGAAATGGAAGAGCTGATCAGTAGTATTTTTAACACTTCTTAAACAAATTATAGCTTGGCCCATCTTAGACTTTGATAACTGGCCATAAATTGTCATTTTATTTAGAATTTTAAAAGCCAATAAATTGTCTTTTAAAAAATAATCCTTTATCTTATTAAAGAGTTGATACTTTCACCATTAACTAAAACTCAAGGTGGGTGGGCCCCACAGTGGCTGGACTACGAGCACTGGACCAGAAGCCCAGCGTTTCTGCCACTGATGTCTGAAAGGCTCACTGGATGCAGGCGAACGAACACAGGCTTTGTAGTTATACAGTCCTGGATTCCCATCCCAGATCCACTTCTAAAGAGGGGGGCCTTGGTAGGTCACTGCACTGTTCCTCAGCTTTCCCGCTGTAAGACGGAGATAACAATCTGTACACCACAAAGACTTCTATGAGGACAAGAAAGGTGGCGAGCCAAGTGCCCCTCCTATTCCACCATGATTTCAAGGCCCAGGGTGGGGGAAGTACACTCCCACATCTCAGCCTGGACTTCTAGGGAAGTAAGAGGCCATACATCGCTGCGCTCCCCCATGTTTCCTAAACCAATTAGGTGTCTCAACCAAGTAATCCTGAATGAGCTAAGGCAGCCCCAGAGGGCCCCAGGCAGGGCCCTGGATGGGTTCAGCATTTCCGCAGCCAACAGATGGCCAACATAACCGCAGGTGACAGCCTTCCATCTGCTAGTACAGACAGCCCTCAGGCTGGATGCAATCCCTTTTTGTGTGTGTGTGTGTGTGTGTGCGTGTGTGTGTGAGCGTGTATGTGTGTGTGCTTTAGGTGAAGGTTTACAGAGCAAATTCGTTTCCCATTCAATAGTTTATACACAAATTGTTCCGTGACATTGGTTGCAATCTTGCAATGTGTCAGTACTCTTACCATTACTCCCCTGGCTTCCCCATTTCCATTCGTCCAGCTTTCCTGCCTTCTTATCTTTGCTTTTGGGCAGATGTTGCCCTTTTGGACTCATATGGATGATTGTTTAAGAAGCACTTTTCTCATGCATGTCATTCTTTATTTTATAGGCCTGTTTATAATTTGGCTGAAAGGTGATCTCCAGAAATGGTTTCAGTTCCAGGTTAGAAGGGTGTCTAAGGGCCACAGTTTTGAGGGTTCCTCCAGTCTAGGCTGGGCGCAATTCTGTTACCTTTGAGGCATGAGTCACCCGGCCAATCAACCACCTGGTGCTACCTCCTGATGCCCAAATCTTGTGGGCCAGCGATATAGGAATCTGGGATAGATACTGGTTTAATGGATATCAGAGTTGCCTGTGGTTTATTTGACAGTAAGGAGGTCCAGGGAATGCGCTCCAAAAAGTAGTTACTATGCTTGTGTCTAATACTGGGCCACACTCTGGAGATCATGAAAGAAGCAGCCTGGGCTGTGATAACAGCCCTGAACCTGGAGGAGGAGGTCAAGCCTTCAGTCTTGGCTCTTCCAGCTGTGCGACCCTGGGCAAATTACCCACTGTCACGGATTGAATTGTGTCCCCCAAAAATATGTGTATCAATTTGGCTAGGCCGTGGTTCCTAATATTGTGTGATTGTCCACCATTTTGTCATCTCATGTGATTTTTCTATGCGTTGTAAATCCTATCTCTATGATGTTGATAAGATGGGATTAGCAGCAGTTATATTAATGTGCCAGGACTCAAGCTACAAGACTGGTTTGTGTCTTGAGCCAATCTCTTTTGAGATGAGAGAAGAGAGCAGAGAGACAGAGGGACCTCGTACCACCAAGAAACAAGAGCCAGGAGAATAGTGTGTCCTTTGGTCCCTGCACTGAGAAGCTCCTCGATGGGGGAAGATTGATGATAAGGACCTTCCCGCAGAGCCAACAGAGAGAAAGCCTTCCACTGGAGCTGGCACCCTGAATTTGGACTTTTGGTGTACTAGACTGCGAGAGGATAAACTTCTCCTTGTTAAAGCCATCCACTTGTGGTATTTCTATTATAGCAGCACTAGATGCCTAAAACAATGACTTTCCACAATGATCATGTAGTTCTTACTTCTTGTAATTCCAATAATTAACTTCTCTCTAGATTAAATCTTCCTCCCGGTCACTGTCCCTTGTTGGTCCTGGCTTAGCCCCTGGGGCTACAGACCCTGCCTACTTTCTCTGTCCTCTGACAGTCCTTAGAGATCTGCACCCAGTGATCTGCCGCCAAGTGAAAAATCTCCCAGCTCCTTCGGTGGCCCCTCACAGACCCTGCCACCAGGCCCCCTCCAAGCCAAATACGATCCCTCTTTGGGTGTCGGGTCAGACCATGCACGGCCTTCCTGGAGGGTCCAAGAGACGACTATTAAAGTATGTCTCCAGTGACTGTGCCCTTGACAGCCCTTTGTCACCTAGTTTAAGTCACAGCATGTCGTTGAGTAATCGGCAGCACAGCATTTCCAACCTTCTGAAGTTCAGCCTGTAAAGCCACAGACTGGCTTATGCCCAGTTGGGCTTATGGATCACGTCTCCCTTGTCCAAAAGGCTCCAGGCCCAGAAGGAGCCTAGGGCATCTCTGGAGTCAGAACTTACCTTCTGAGACTTTAAGTCCTTGGTGAGCATCAGAATCTGCTGCTCCAAGGCCACTACCTTCTCCTGGGAGGTTCGGTTACGTGTGAGCCCTTCGGGGAAGAGCGGGAAGGTGTTGTTATGGCGCTTGGCTTTCTGAATGAGACTGGCGGTCAGAGAAGACTTGGGCACAGGCTTTGGAGAATCTGCTGGCTCCTTCCCTGCTCAAGAGGAGAAATGCAAATGTTATAATTGATGACATCAGTTGTTCATAAACCTGAGCAAGTTTCAAAAGCACCTGTGAGACTTGTTACAAGTCAGATAGTTGGGCCTTCCTCCTAGACCTTTTGATTCAATAAGTCTGGGCCTGGCTGAAGAATGTGGATTTCTTAAAAGTTCTTAGGTGATGCTGATGCTGCATGTCCAGGGATCACTTTGAGAACGACTGGGCTATGTAAATGTTATTTACACCGTGCTTGTCGGCTGGCAGCCTGGTCTCCAGTAGAAAGACAAGTTCTTCAGTTCATCCTCTAAACTGTGCCTGTCTTCTACCCTAGAATCCCAACCTGAAAGGGTCTGTCTGCCTCAGACCATCTCCTCAGGCACAAGCCCTGGCAGGATGCCTGGTTTCATTTCAGGATCCTGCCTCAACCCTACGGGTGATTTCCAAAGAACAAAAATCTATCCCTTAATAGGAGCATGGAATATCTATACTCCTTATTCTTGTCTCCACATATAGTTCAAACTCTTTTTTGATTATTTCCAAAAGGTAAGTTGGAGACATATTTCCCGCAGCTGACCACCTCAGTGCTGCATAGTCCTTTCATTTCTTCTGGAGCAAGAGTCAGCTAATTAGGGCCTGCAGGCTAAGTCCAATCTGCAGTCTGCTTCTGTAAATGAAGCTTTATTGAAACACAGCTACTTCTATCCATGGGAAAGAAAGAGAGAGAAAGGAAGGAAGGAAGGAAAGAAAGAAAACGAAGGAAAAAAAGAAAAAGCAAGAGAGATTTTTCTTTTTTACTTCAGTATCATTGCTACTAGTCCTGAGGAAGTGACCTGGACAGTTTTATCTTTGACACACAAATGTACAAATGCTGGTTAGCAAGCCCTGGCATCATGGGGACGAGTTTGCTTGCTGGGGTTCTAAAGTCTCTGAAGAAAGCTCAGAGCTGGGCAGAAGCTCACCTGGGGTGCTGGGGTCAGGGGGTGAGGGCTGCTCCTCCCTCTGAGGCCCCCTACTCTGTGGAGAATCTTCCCCTGGAGGTCCCTGGCTTATTCCTTGGGCCTGCTTGTTGCCACGGATGTTGTACATTGTGTTTCTGAAAGAGAAACAGACAGAGGAGTGTGAGGCTGGTTGGGAAGTCAGTTCAGTGGACAAGCAGCCCTGTTGTCCTGTCCCCTCTGCCACTTCTGGAGCTCAGGCCTCTTCCCCGTGTACCTAGCCATGCCCTGACTGGTCTTCCAGACTCTAGCCTCCCTGCAGGATGCATACTCACCCAGGGCACTCCCCATGCCCCTTGCCCTGCTCTTTTTCATTTTTCCATCACACTTACCACCTTCCACTCACATAAGCAAGCAATATAAGCTTGACTCCTCTGCAATCCGCCACCCCTCGCTGCTGCCACAGCCAACATGCTGATGGACTATAAGCTCCATGAGGGTAGGGATGTTTGTCTGTCTTGTTCACCAATGTATCTCAAATGCCCAGAACAGTGCCTGGCATATGTTGTTATTGTGTGCTGTCAAGTCAATTCTGACTCATAGCAACCCCATGTGACAGAGTAGAACTGCCCATAGTATTTCCTAGGCTGTAATCTTTATGGGCGCAGATGGCCTGGCACACAGAAGGCGTTACTATGCATGTGTTGAATGAATGTTGAACGGACTTGCCAAACTAACTTTCCTGAAGCCTTTACCCAGTCTTGTAACTACCTGGTTCAAACATCTTGCTCAAACACTGTCAGTAGCTCCTTCCTTCTGCTGAGAGAAGTTCCAAACATCTCCCGCTGGCATTCCTCAACCGTTGCTATCTTCCCTGCTCAGATCTATTCTCACTGAAGACTTTACTAGCCATCTCTCACCCTCTAAGGAGCTTTCTACACTTCATGTCCAGGTTGTGCCTTGGCCAAGTATTTGCTTAGCTGAAGCTTCTTGATGATGTCATTTCTTTAAGAACTAGGCTCCGACCTACTTGCATCATGTTGACACCTGGCACTGGGTTGTGTATGCCACAATACAGGCTTGAGACACGGTTAATTTGCAGGAAGCTGCTAAGTAGCACCAAAGACTAGGACCACTGGCCACAGAGAAATTTGTAATGAGTCAGATGAAAAGACAGTCCAAGTGAGTTTATTTTCCTTTGTAAAGAAATAAAAGTAGACATATTCCAAAATTAGTAACAGGGAAAAGAAAATGATTAAATGGGTTCAGTAGGCCAGTGTTTTTCAAACCCACTGAGACTAAAATCACTTTATTATAATGGCCAGCTTTTAAAAAATGAAATAGAAAGTATCAGAGTGCATCCCACTTCATAAAGTTAGAAGCACTTTGTCAACTACATATGTGTGTACTGGTCTGCAATATAAAAAGCATTTCTTACAATGGCTCATGCTCAAAACAGTTTAAAAAACACTGTATTAAGAGGGTTGGTACAAATGGTCTGTGCTCAACTAATCAAAAGGTTGGTGGTTCAAACCCACCTAGCGGCACCATGGAAGAAAGGCCTCATGATGTGTTGCCATGAAGATTATAGCCAGGAAAATGCTATGGAACTCAGCTCTACTCTGTATGTAACACACGAGGTCGTCATGAGTTGGAACTGACTCAACAGCAACTGGTTTGATTTTTTTAAGACGGCATTTACTTAAAGGGCAGGAACGTTGTTGTTGTTGGGTGCCACTGAGTGGGTTCTGACTCATAGGGACCGCATGTGACAAAGTAGAACTGCTCCACAGAGCCCTTTAGGCTGTAATCCTTACCAGAGCAGACTGCTAGGTTTTTTCTCCTGTGGAGCTGCTGGGTGGGTTTGAATGGTCAGCATCTCAGTTAGCAGCCGAGTGCTTAAACATCTGCACCACCAAGACTCCTTAAAGGGCAGCAACAGCATGGCCAAAAAAAGGAAGAGGATCTGGGTGTCTGTAGACCTTTGATAGAGTCCTGACTTTAATACCTAATCCCTGTGTGCAAGATCTACTTCTAGCAACATGGTATACAAATTACTCTGAAAAATCCTCATTCCACGAAGACCTAGAAGCTGGGTAAATACAAATCATATTTTTTAAACACCTAGCTGAATTCCCAGGAAAGGAAGGGGACTCCCCCAGGACTGAAAAAGAAAAAAGAGCTGAAACTCAAGTGGGAAGTAAAGAGGAAGATGAAGGTGTAGATTAGATCACTGTTCAGCAAACAGTCACCCCCCCCCTCACCTCAGGGAGGACAGCACCTCCCCTCTCCCTTGTGAATTTGGGCATGGCCATGACTGGCTTTGGCTAGTGGGATGTTAGCAGGTGGGATGTGAACACAGGCTTAAAATGCGCTTGCACCTGGGCTTGCCTTCTTCTACTCTTGCTTTTCATCATGAGAAGAACATGCCTCACACAGCTGCTGGTCCATGAAGACGAGAGACATGCGAGGCAGGCCTAAACGCTACCAAAGAGCTTGGAGCCAAGATCAGGTGAACCTAGCCTAGATCAGCTGAACTCAGATGAGTGAGAACTAAATGCTTATTTTTTTTTTTTTAATAATTTTTATTGTGCTTTAAGTGAAAGTTTGCAAATCAAGTCAGTCTGTCACATATAAGCTTTTATACACCTTACTCCATACTCCCATTTACTCTCCCACTAATGAGTCAGCCCGCTCCCTCCTTCCAGTCTCTCCCTTCATGACGATTTTGCCAGTTTCTAACCCTCTCTACCCTCCTATCTCCCCTCCAGACAGGAGATGACAACACAGTCTCAAGTGTCCGCCTGATACAAGTAGCTCACTCTTCGTCAGCATCTCTCTCCAATCCATTGTCCAGTCCCTTCCATGTCTGATGAGTTGTCTTCGGGAATGGTTCCTATCCTGGGCCAACAGAAGGTTTGGGGACCATGACCGCAGGGATTCCTCTAGTCACAGTCAGACCATTAAGTCTGGTCTTTTTATGAGAATTTGGGGTCTGCACCCCACTGATCTCCTGCTCCCTCAGGGGTTCTCTGTTGTGCTCCCTGTCAGGGCAGTCATCGGTTGTGGCCGGACACCATCTAGTTCTTCTGGTCTCAGGATGATGTAAGTCTCTGGTTCATGTGGCCCTTTCTGTCTCTTGGGCTCATAGTTATCGTGTGACTAAATGCTTATTCTTATATGAGACTGAATTTTGAAGTCTTTTTTTTTTTTTTTTTAATAGCATTATTGTGGTGAAAGTTGACTAGGGACATGAGCTTGCCCAAGAATCAACTGCTAACACCAGACACCCAGACCCATGGCTGCAAGGGAGGAAAGAAAACAAGGTCTCTCTGTGTGGGTCCACACAAAATGAAGAGTGTGAATTAAGATCCCTACATAAAGCTGGGACTCTTAAAGGTCCATACCCTCTGAACAGGTGGGCTAGGAAAAAAACGCCTGCTGAAAAAGTTGCTGTTGGTAGTTGCCGTTGAGTTGGCTCCGACTTATGGCAACCTTTTGTATAACAGAATGAAAGTCTGCCTGGTCCTGTGCCACCTTCATGATCATTGACATGTTTGAGTTCATTGTTGAGGCTTTGGTGTCGATCCACCTCATCAGGGGTTTCCCTTGTTTCTGCTGACCCTCTACTTTACCAAACATAATTTTCTCTTCTAGCTACAAAAAAAAAAAAAAAAAGGCAATTGGTCATCCCTGATGATGTGTCCAAATAACAGATTAGATACAGCCAATGGGAAAAACTGGTGAAATGAAAGATAGATCTGGATAAATTACCCGTCACTCAGCAGAGTAGGAGATAAAAAAATATGACGGTTAAGAGACACAGAAAGTAGAATAAATACTGTAACTGTACAATTCTTCTAAAACTTAAGCATTAAAATCACTAAAAGAGATGATTAAAAAAACATATCCTTGGTCCCATTCCCAGAGATGCTAATTCAGTAAGGGATTTACATTTGTAACAAGCTCCCAGGTGATGCTCATACAGTTGGTTCTCAGACTACATATGAGCACCACGATCCTAAGAAATATCTAATCAGGGTTCCCAAAGGAGAGAGCAGAAAGAATGTGGACAGGCAATGCTATGAACTGAATTGTGTCCTCCAAAGTATATATAAAAATCCTGGTCCCTGTACCTGTTTAGAAACAGGATTTTCTTATGTTAAATAGGTCAGATGAAATTAGGGTGGGTTCTAAATCTAATCACTTCTGAGTTACAAAAAGAGTAGAACAGATACACAGACACACAGGTAGAAGACAGACAATATATGAAGACCCATGTACAAGCAAAGGAACACCAAGGATCAATGGCAGACACCAGAAATTAGTAGAGAAGCTCACAAAAGGAATTGATAGGGTTGAGACCCTGATTTGGACTTGTAGCCTCCAGAACCGTGAGAAAATACATTTCTGTTCTTTAAATTCACCCACTTGTGGTATTTCTGTTACAGCAGCACTAAGTAACTAAGAAAGGCAATAAACAAAGAGACAATGACTAAAAGTTTTCTAGAATTCGAGAGAAATTCCCAGATTCAAGAAGCACACCAAGCAGGAATAATCAAAGAAAATTCATGTCAAGGTCAAAGAGAACCTGATTTTCAAAGTAGCCAGAGAGGTGTTTTATAGAGGGATGGCAATTAGACCATTAGCCAACTTCACAACACCAATGATGAAAGTCGCAAGACATGGGAATAATATAGTCAATGTGCTAAGAATTTTATTTTCTATGAAATACCAAGAAGAAAAGTGAAGTAAAGACTTTTCGACAAACAAAGACTGAGTTTACCACTAGCAGTTCCTCATGAAAGGAACTTCTAAAGGATATTCTTTTTTTTTTTTTAAAACATTTTTTATTATGTGCCAATTCAACATTTTTCAGTTGCACAATTGAGTGATATCAAATACATTAGTCATGCTGTGAAGCCATCACCCATAATTGCTGCCAAATTTCCCATCATATGGTCAAGTAACTTTTTTTAAAATAATTTTTATTGTGTTTTAAGTGAAAGTTTACAAATCAAGTCAGCTTGTCATATATAAGCTTATATACACCTTACTCCATACTTCCACTTACTCTCCCACTAATGAGTCAGCCTGCTCCCTCCTTCCAGTCTCTCCTTTCGTGACCGTTTTGCCAGTTTCTAACCCTCTCTACCCTCCTATCTCCCCTCCAGACAGGAGATGCCAATACAGTCTCAAGTGTCCACCTGATACAAGTAGCTCACTCTTCATCAGCATCTCTCTCCAACCCATTGTCCAGTCCTTCCATGTCCGATGAGTAGTCTTCGGGAATGGCTCCTGTCCTGGGCCAACAGAAGATTTAGGGACCGTGACTGCCGGGATTCTTCTAGTGTCAGTCAGACCATTAACCCAGTGCTGTCCAGTTGATTCTGACTCATAGCGACCCTATAGGGCAAGGTAGAACTGCCCCATAGAGATTCCGAGGAGTGCCTGGTGGATTTGAACTGCTGACCTTTTGGTTAGCAGCTGTAGCTCTTAACCACTACCAGTAAGTCTGGTCTTTTTATGAGAATTTGGGGTCTGCATCCCACTGTTCTCCTGCTCCCTCAGGGGTTCTCTGTTGTGCTCCCTGTCAGGGCAGTCATCGGTTATGGCCAGGCACCATCTAGTTCTTCTGGTCTCAGGATGATGTAAGTCTCTAGTTCATGTGGCCCTCTCTGTTTTGGGCTCATAGTTATCGTGTGACTTCGGTGTTCTTCGTTCTTCTTTGATCCAGGTGGGTTGAGACCAATTGATGCATCTTAGATGGCCGCTTGTTAGCATTTAAGACCCCAGACGCCACACTTCAAAGTGGGATGCAGAATGTTTTCATAATAGAATTTATTATGCCAATTGACTTAGAAGTCCCCTTAAGACATAGTCCCCAAACCCCAACCCTTGCTCCGCTGACCTTCGAAGCATTCGGTTTATCCCTGAAACTTCTTTGCTTTTGGTCCGGTCCAGTTGAGCTGACCTTCCCTGTATTGAGTATTGTCCTTCCCTTCACCTAAAGTAGTTCTTATCTACTAACTATTCAGTAAACAACCCTCTCGCACCCTTCCTCCCTCCGCCATCTCGTAACCACAAAAGAATGTGTTCTACTCAGTTTATACTATTTCTCAAGAACTTATAATAGTGGTCTTATACAGTATTTGTCCTTTTGCATCTGACTAATTTCACTTAGCATAATGCCTTCCAGGTTCCTCCATGTTATGAAATGTTTCACAGATTTGTCACTGTTCTTAATCGATGCGTAGTATTCCATTGTGTGAATATACCATAATTTATTTAACCATTCATCTGTTGATGGACACCTTGGTTGCTTCCAGCTTTTTGCTATTGTAAACAGTGCTGCAGTAAACATGGGTGTGCATCTATCTGTTCGTGTAAAGGCTCTTATTTCTCTAGGGTATATTCCGAGGAGTGGGATTTCTGGGTTGTATGGTAGTTCTATTTCTAACTTTTTAAGAAAATGTCAGATAGATTTCCAAAGTGGTTGTACCATTTTACATTCCCACCAGCAGTGTGTAAGAGTTCCAATCTCTCCACAGCCTCTCCAATATTATTTCGTGTTTTTTGGATTAATGCCAGCCTTGTTGGAGTGAGATGGAATCTCATCATAGTTTTAATTTGCATTTCTCTAATGGCTAATGATCGAGAGCATTTTCTCATGTATCTGTTAGCTGCCTGAATATCTTCTTTAGTGAAGTGCGTGTTCACATCTTTTCCCCACTTTTTGACTGGGTTGTTTGTCTTTTTGTGGTTGAGTTTTAACAGAATCATATAGATTTTAGAGATCAGGCAATGGTCAGAGATGTCATAGCTGAAATTTTTTCCCAATCTGTAGGTGGTCTTTTTACTCTTTTGGTGAAGTCTTTAGATGAGCATAGGTGTTTGATTTTTAGGAGCTCCCAGTTATCTGGTTTCTCTTCATCATTTTTAGTAATGTTTTGTATTCTGTTTATGCCTCGTATTAGGGCTCCTAATGTCCCTATTTTTTCTGCCATGATCTTTATCGTTTTAGTCTTTATGTTAAGGTCTTTGATCCACTTGGAGTTAGTTTTTGTGCATGGTGTGAGGTATGGGTCCTGTTTCATTTTTTGCAAATGGATATCCAGTTATGCCAGCACCATTCGTTAAAACGACTATCCTTTCCCCAATTAATTGACACTGGGCCTTTGTCAAATATCAGCTGCTCATATGTGGATGGATTTATATCTGGGTTCTCAATTCTGTTCCATGGGTCTATGTGCCTGTTGTTGTACCAGTACAAGGCTGTTTTGACTACTGTGGCTGTATAATAGGTTCTAAAATCAGGTAGAGTGAGGCCTCCCACTTTCTTCTTCTTTTTCAGTAATGCTTTGCTTATCCGAGGCTTCCTTCCCTTCCATATGAAGTTGGTGATTTGTTTCTCCATCACATTAAAAAATGTCATTGGAATTTGGATCGAAGTGCATTGTATGTATAGATGGCTTTGGGTAGAATAGACATTTTTACTATGTTAAGTCTTCCTATCCATGAGCAAGGTATGTTTTTCACTTATGTAGGTCCCTTTTAGTTTCTTGCACTAGTACTTTGTAGTTTTCTTTGTATAGGTCTTTTACATCTTTGGTAAGATTTATTCCTAAGTATTTTATCTTCTTGGGGGCTACTGTGAATGGTATTGATTTGGTGATTTCCTCTTCGATGTTCTTTTTGTTGATGTAGAGGAATCCAAGGGATTTTTGTATGTTTATCTTGTAACCTGAGACTCTGCTGAACTCTTCTATTAGTTTTAGTAGTTTTCTGGATGATTCCTTAGGGTTTTCTGTGTATAAGATCATGTCATCTGCAAATAGAGATAATTTTACTTCTTCCTTGCCAATCCGGATGCCCTTTATTTCTTTGCCTAGCCTAACTGCTCTGGCTAGGACCTCTAGCACAATGTTGTATAAGAGCGGTGATAAAGGGCATCCTTGTCTGGTTCCTGTTGTCAAGGGAAATGCTTTCAGGCTCTCTACATTTAGAATGATGTTGGCTGTTGGCTTTGTATAAAAAAAATAGATGCCCTTTATTATGTTGAGGAATTTTCCTTCAATTCCTATTTTGCTGAGAGTTTGTATCATGAATGAGTGTTGGACTTTGTCAAATGCCTTTTCTGCATCAATTGATAAGATCATGTGCTTTTTATCTTTTGTTTTATTTATATGGTGGATTACATTAATGGTTTTTCTAATATTAAACCAACTTTGCAACCCTGCATACCTGGTATAAATCCCACTTGGTTGTGGTGGATTATTTTTTCGATATGTTGTTGAATTCTATTGGCTAGAATTTTGTTGAGGATTTTTGCATCTATGTTCATGAGGGATATAGGTCTGTAATTTTATTTTTTTGTGGTGTCTTTACCTGGTTTTGGTATTAGGGATATGGAGGCTTCATAGAATGAGTTAGGTAGTATTCCATCATTTTCTATGCTTTGAAATACCTTTAGTAGTAGTGGTGTTAACTCTTCTCTGAAAGTTTGGTAGAACTCTGTCTGCAGTGAAGCCATTCGGGCCAGGGCTTTTTTTTGTTGGGAGTTTTTTGATTACCTTTTCAATCTCTTTTTTTGTTATGGGTCTATTTACTTGTTCTACTTCTGATTGTGTTAGTTTAGGTAGGTAGTGTTTTTCTAGGAATTCATCCATTTCTTCTAAGTTTGCAAATTTGTTACAGTACAATTTTTTGTAATAATCTGATATGATTCTTTTAATTTCAGTTGGGTCTCTTGTGATGTGGCCCATCTCGTTTCTTATTTGGGTTATTTGTTTCCTTTCCTGTATTTCTTTAGTCAGTCTGGCCAATGGGTTTATCAATTTTGTTAATTTTTTCAAAGAACCAGCTTTTGGCTTTGTTAATTCTTTCAGTTGTTTTTTCTGTTCTCTAATTCATTTAGTTCAGCTCTAATTTTTATTATTTGTTTTCTTCTGGTGCCTGATGGTTTCTTTTGTTGCTCACTTTCTATTTGTTCAAGTTGTAGGGACAGTTCTCTGATTTTGGCTCTTTCTTCTTTATGTATATGTGCATTTATCGATATACATTGACCTCTGAGCACTGCTTTTCCTGTGTCCCAGAGGTTTTGATAGGAAGTGTTTCATTCTTGTTGCATTCTACGAATTTTTTTATTCCCTCCTTAATGTCTTCTATAACCCAGTCTTTTTTGAGCAGGGTATTATTCAGTTTCCAAGTATTTGATTTCTTTTCCCTGATTTTTCTCTTATTGATTTCTACTTTTATGGCCCTGTGGTCTGAGAAGATGCTTTGTAACATTTCGATGTTTTGGATTCTGCAAAGCTTTGTTTTATGACCTAATATGTGATCTATTCTAGAGAATGTTCCATGTGCACTAGAAAAAAAAGTATACTTTGCAGCTGTTGGGTGGAGTGTTCTGTATAAGTCTATGAGGTCAAGTCGGTTGATTGTAGCAATTAGGTCTTCCATGTCTCTATTGAGCTTCTTACTGGAAGTCCTGTCCTTCTCCAAAAGTGGTGTTTTGAAGTCTCCTACTATAATTGCAGAGGTGTCTATCTCACTTTTCGGTTCTGTTAAAGTCTGTTTTATGTATCTTGCAGCCCTGTCACTGGGTACATAAATATTTAATATGGTTATATCTTCCTGGCCTTATAGGATAGGTTGGGGACTGGTCCCATCTTTTTTTTTTTTTTGGAAGAATGTGTGAAGAATTGTTATTAATTCTTTAAATGTTTGGTATAATTCACCAGTCAAGCCATCTGGTTCTGGGTTTTTCTTTGGGAATAGTTTTTTGATCACTAATTCAATCTCTTTACTTGTTAAAGGTCTATCCAGATTTTCTATTTTTTCTTGAGACAGTTTTGGTAGCTTGAGTCTTTCTAGAAATTTGCTGTATTTCATCTAAGTTTTTTAATTTGTTGGCATAAAGTTGTTCATAGTATTCCCTTATAATCCTTTTTATTTCTATAAGGTCAGTAGTAGGTAGTATCCCCTCTTTTCCTGATTTTAGTAATTTGAGTTTTCTCTCCTTTTTCTTAGTCTAGCTAAAGTTTTGTCAAATTTGTTGATCTCTTCAAACAACCAGTATTTGATCAGAAAATTATTTTTAAAATGAAATCTAGCTCTTTGGTCCAGTTGGATCCAGAAGAGGAATCCAATGAGACTGTACTTTCACGGATAGGACAGTTGACTGACAGAGTGAAAAATCAGTCAGTTAAATTAGGAGCAGAGAAGAGATTAGAACTCAACACTCCCAAATACATGAGCTTGAATTTTGGTCTCCTATTCCTTTTGCTCTGTTATTACTAAGGTTCTATTGTAAGAAGCCCCTGACTCCTTGTCTAGTCCCTTCCCTTTTCTATTATTCCTTTTCTCATCTGAAAGCAAAAGGGTGGTAGTCTTATAAAAAGAATAGTGATGACCATGACGGGCACTACTATTTACTGAGCATTGCTTTGTGCTGGGTGCTATGCTGAGCCCTGGTATGTGGATCGTCTCATTTAATTCTCACAAACCACAGCTATACGAGCTGAAGACAGACCCAGAGGCACATCCCTATAGCTAGAAGCACTAGTTTGGTGGGGTGACCATCTCTGCTGCCCACGCTTACCCTTGCCAAGGAACTGCAGCCTCCCAGCATTCCTGGGGTTCGTAACAGTCATCTGCTGGGGTGTGGGAATGCATAGAACCTCGACTGCAGGGCAGCAAAGAGCCTCTAAGCCCGGGTACACATCTTCTCTGGGGATGGGGAACACACTAGCTTCTAACACAGCCACTGTGCTTGGGAGGAATCTCCATTTCATAAATTTATCGATCTTGCCTGGAGCAGCTTCTAGACCATTTTCTGCGTCAGTTTAGCTCCAGATCTAAAAGGCTCATTACCTGGCCAGCCTGGAGAGGTCATAAAGACTTTTCCTGGAAGGATAACCTTGAGCAAGCCACTTAGCCTTTCTGAGCCTCAGCTTCCTCATCTGTAAAACAGGGATAATGATTATAACCACTGATTGGGCCCTTCCATGGGGCTGGATGCTAAGCTAAACACTCTACCTGCATTTAACACAATTAATCCTCATTTAACAGCCCAATGACGTAAGTACTATTATCAGCCCCGTTTGACAGATGGGTACTGATATCAGAGAGGATAAATAACCTTGCCCAAAGCCTCCGAGCTAATAAGTGGTAGGCTGAGCATCAAACCTGGATGTCTGAATGACTCCATGGTCTGAGAACTTAACCACTAATGATACTACTTCACAGGAGTGTTCACCCAATTAGAGTATAAATGAACACAGTGCCCAGGAAGCTCCCTACACCCCTCCCTTGAGCACGACCTAGGCTCATGGCAGATCTAACAGCAAACCTCCAAGACCAGACAGAGTGAGGGGATAAGGACACAACAGCAGCTCTAATCTCAAGTTGCCTGGGGCTCTCTGCAGATCAGGGCACTTTTCGTGCAATGTTGGCCAGCATTTTTTGTGAGTTATTACAATGACAGGAGGGAAGTGACTGGCTGATTCTCTGAAACTTCCTTCCTTCCTTGATCTCTGCGTCTTCTCTCTTCCACTTCTGCTACCAATGGCCTCTATCAGGCATGAATGGGCTTAATCTTGGTAAGGCCACCCTGGGCATGTGGCTGGCAAGCTGCTGGACTTCTCGGACTCCACCTCCCCACACCAGGCTCCCAGGAGAGGCAGTGCTGACCACCCAGTTCCCTCCAGCAACTCCCGAGGGACCATTCCCTGCCGGGTGTCCTCCTCACCCACTCACCCTGGGCTATCAAGCATGCCCAATATCTCCCAAGGCTCTTTCTCTAGCCCAAATCTTTCTCCTGGGCTCTAGGACCCTCCATCCAACCGCCTGTGAGACAGCTCTACCTCCAGCCAGCAGCCCCAAAGGCAACTCATGGTAGTTTCCCCAAAACCTGCTTCTCTCTTGTGATAATTCTCTTAGTTACCCAAACAAATTCAAATGCTTAAGCCAGCAGAGGGAAATGCTGTGCACTGAGTCACCCACAGAGTCAGGAGTCCCTAATCCAAGTCCAGTGTGCAATCTACTCTGCCTTTAAAGAGGCCCCAGTTTGTTTGAAGTCCACACAAAAAATAAGTGCCCAACCAGGATCCATATCAGGTATAGTTTAAACTCCCTAAAGTTCCATAATCCACAATTTGAATAAACTGAGGTGGTCTACATGAAGAAGAACGTAGCATCAGGATTGGGAGAAGACTTATTAACAACCTGCGTTATGCAGATGACACAACCTTGCTTGCTGAAAGTGAAGAGGACTTGAAGCACTTACTAATGAAGATCAAAGACCACAGCCTTCAGTATGGATTGCACCTCAACATAAAGAAAACAAAAATCCTCACAACTGAACCAATAAGCAACACCGTGATAAACGGAGAAAAGATTCAAACTGTCAAGGATTTCATTTTACTTGGATCTATAATCAACACCCATAGAAGCAGCAGTCAAGAAATCAAAAGATGCATTGCATTGGGCAAATCTGCTGCAAAAGCCCTCTTTAAAGTGTTGAAAAGCAAGGATGTCATTTTGAGGACTAAGGAGCACCTGACCCAAGCCATGGTATTTTCAATCACCTCATATGCATTCGAAAGATGAACAATGAATAAGGAAGACCGATGAAGAATTGATGCCTTTGAATTATGGTATTGGCAAAGGATACTGAATGTACCATGGACTGCCAGAAGAACAAACAAATCTGTCTTGGAAGAAGTACAGCCAGAATGCTCCTTGGAAGCAGGGATGGTGAGACTTCATCTCACGTACTTTGGACATGTTATCAGGAGGGACCAGTCCCTTGAGAAGGACATCATGCTTGGTAAACTGGAGGGTCAGTGAAAAAGAGGAAGACACTCCATGAGATGGACTTACACAACGGCTTTAACAATGGGCTCAAACATAGCAAAGATTGTGAGGATGGCACAAGACCGGGCAGTGTTTTGTTCTGTTGTACATAGGGTTGCTATGAGTTGGAACTGACTCGACTGCACCTAACAACAACAACAACAATGCTTTCGTTTCTTCCACTATAACAACAATAGCAGCAGCAGCTAATACTTACTACATGCTTATGATGGCCAAGCAGAATTCACGAGCAGTTGGCATGCATTAACCCATTTAACCCCACACTAACCTTACAAGGCAAGCATTGTTCTATTTACATTTACTAATAAGGTAAACGAAGCACAGAAAACTCAAACGACTTGCCAACAGAGGCATAGCTTACACTGGCAGAGGCAGGATATAAACCCAGGCAGTTTGGCTCCAAAGCCCAGGCTCATAACCACGAGGTCATACCACTACCTCTTACAAACTATCTAAAATAAAGCCTGCCAAACAGGGACTTCCTACCACCACGAAAGAAGAGCCAAGAGTGAAGCATTTCCTTTGGACTCAGGGTCCCTGAGCTGAGGTGCTCCTAGACTCAGGGGAAGACGGATGACAAGACACATAGAGATGTTCTGGGGATGCCGGGCCCATGCATGTTGAAAGGAGACAAGAATCTTCCCTCAGAGCCAACAGAGACAGAAAGCCTTCCCCAGGAGCCGGTGCTCTCAATTCGGACTTTTAACCTCCTAAACTGTGAAAGAATAAATTTCTGTTTGCTAAAAACAAGAAAATATATAAAGAAAACAAAGCCTACCAATGGGAAAATGTATATATAATACCTTATCAAATAAAAAAATTAGTTGAGATATGATCGACATACAATCAATTGCATATGTTAAAAGTAAACAATTTGATGTCTGACATACTTAAACACTTGTGAAGCCACCGCCACATTACGTTATGGTCTCAATTATATGTATAGAAAATATAGAGAAAAGAGACATACCAAATTCTAAGAGTGCTCGTCTAGGTGGTAAGATTATGGGTAATTTTTAAATTTTTTCTTTATAACTTTCTGTTGTCGTTAGCTGCCGGTGAGTTGAGTCCAACTCACGGCGACCCCATGTGTACAGAGTACAACTGCTCCATAGGGTTTTTAAGGCTGTGACCTTTCAGAGGTGGATCGGCAGGCCTGTCTTCCAAGAAGCCCCTAGGTGGGTTCAAACCACCAACCTTTTGGCTAGTAGTAGAGTGCTTCTTTGTGCCATTCAGGGACATTATACCTTTCCAGATGCTTCTAGTTTTCTACAGAGAACATGCACTATTTTTATAATTGGAACAACAAATGTAGTATTTTAAAGTAACGATGAAATTAAATGAAAATCTCCCCATTTCCCTGTAGGGGAATCACAACAGGTCACTGCTAAGCTCAGCAGAACGGGCTGCTTGGAGCTTAGTCAGCCCCTCAGCCTCGCCCACACTTACTGTATTTCAGTTCCCAGGTGCTTGAGGGAAATGTTCTGAAGGGCCGAAGGGATCGGGGGGCCAGGCTGCAAGGCAGCTGCCATGCCCACCAGCCCAGGAGGTGTTTTCACGGGGCACAGGAACTCCTCCAGCTCTGCCTCCTCTGGCTCTGGGGAACAAAGGAAAGTAAATGAATCCACCTGAGCTAGTGCACTTGGGAAGACTGGACAGGTGGGATGCTCTGGGCTCAGCTCAGACGGGGACCAGGCGGGAGCCGGTGGGCTGCATAAGCAAGCCTTTCTTGGAGGTTAACAACAGCAAAGAGGCAAGCTTTTTACAGAATGTTCTGCAGGCAGTAAAATGAGGCATCTTGCTGATACAGCTTTCCTGGAAACCCCTTTTAAAAATATGCAGAGCTGTAGATAATTTTGTATCTGAGAATTTACCCTGAAGAAGTAGTCTGACATACAGACAAAGCTTTATGTGCCAAGATGTTCATCCTGGCACAGTTTACAATAGCCTCAAACTGGAAATAACTTAAAGATCTAAAAATCTGAGAATTGGTTAAATAAATTCTGTTGTCTTTATACAATGGAACCCAAGCACTAAAAACAATGTTAATGAAAGTGCTGAAAAATGACTAAGAACACAGGAAACATGCATGGATACGTTAAATGAAAAGAGCCAGACAAAAAATTGGGGCTATAGTATGATCTTGATTGTATAGAAAAAGTCTCAAAGAACTATACTCCACTATCGTAACATTGGAGCCCTGGTGGCATAGTAGTTTAGAGTTCGGCTGCTAACCAAAAGGTTGACAGTTTGAATCCACCAGCATATCCTTGGAAACCCTATAGGGCAGTTCTGCTCTGTCCTATAGGGTCACTGTGAGTTAGAATCAACTTGACGGCAACAGGTTTGGGTTTTTTTTTTTTAATCTTAACAGTAGGAGCCCTGGTGGTGCAGTGGTTAAGCATTTGGCTACTAACTAAAAGACTGGCAGTTCGAATCCACCAGCTGCTCCTTGGAAACCCTATGGAACAGTTCTACTCTGTCGTACGGGGTCGTTATGAGTCGGAAACAACTCAAAGGCAACAGGTTTTTTTTGTTTTGGTGGTACACTGGTTAAGCACTCAGCTGCTAACTGAAAGATCAGTGGTTGGAACCCACTAGGTGCTCCACAGGAGAAAGATGTGGCAGTCTGCTTCTGTAAAGATTACAGCCTTGGAAACCCTATGGGGCAGTTCTACTCTGTCCTTATACAGTCACTATGAGTCGGAACCAACTCGACGGCACCTAACAACAATGAGTCAGAAGTAACTTGATGCCAACTTTTTTTTTTTTAAACACAAGTTACCTTTAGAAACAGAAAAGAACATTTATTCATCGAACACAGATGTTTATAAGGAGATTTTATAACACAGGGAACTGTTAAGGGTTATAACACTGAGTATCAAAAAGCAAAGTAGACCATTACTCAGCAAGACAGCATCTCTCAAAAGGAAGAAAGACTGGGGAAATCTCTCCCAACAGTTGCAATCTCTTCATGCCCGGAACAAAAAGCTTGCTGCAACTCCGCAGGGTGTGGCTGAAAAACCCCTTTGTTAGCTCTATAACAAAACTGGAGAACACAGGTGCAGCCCCCATCCAGAAAAATGGAAGTGGCGTGGGGACAAATGCTGCCAATTCTATGAAGAAAGCAAGAGGTGGCAGGGATGTGAATATTTCTGCATTGCTGAAAATAAACACGCAGGAAGTGCTGGACTTTTCCCGCAACGGCAGTGGCGAGGCCTGGCTGTGGATGGACGGAACCCATTACTCCTCTGGACTGTCTGACAGTGTAACAGATTTTACCAGCCTGAGGAGCAGGGATTGTGCGACCATCCTCAACGGGAAGGCTTTCTCAAAGGACTGCAGAGTTCAGGCAGTGTGCTTGTGAGAGGACGGTGGCAGCAGTGAGACCTGAGCGGCTCTACTAGTGACCTTGAGCCCTTAGATGGAGCTGATAGACTCTCCTACAACTACCAACAAAGAAACAAGATCAATGCAAAGGATTCTTGTGGCACCGGGAAATGGAAAATAAACAGGAAAGGCAATCTCTCTGACTATTAAAAAAAAAATAAAAGCGAAGTGGAAGGCTTGCATTATTAGCTGATGTCAATTTTTTTTTTTTAAAAAACAGACAAGACCATAAACATAATGTTAACAGCACTTATCTCTGGGTGATAGGATTGTGGGTAATTTTTCTTTTTCTACTTTCCTGTTTTCCAAGTGTTCTGCTTAAAAAATAATTGTTATATAGTGAGTGACTTCAAATGTCTAATGTTAAAGAAGATTCCAAGGCTAAAGAGACATTATTTGAGCTATAAGGGAGAAGACATGGAGTATTTAGAAGTTAGTTTTGAGGATTACGGGAAGCAGAAGAGAATGAGGGCCACTTACAGGATGATGAGGCCTTGATTATGCAGCCCCTGAGATCCACAGTACAGCAGATCTTGCCCTTACTGAGAGAGGGAAAAATTTAGGGGCAGAGGAGGAAATTTATATTTGCACTCCATCTGCCAAAAAGTGTGGGTGCAAAAACATTAAATACAATGGTGGGGGCCAGCGGAGCTGTTTAATCTACACAAGCAAATAAACTCTGTCATCACTAAAACAACCAACAACAAATAATACATTTAATTCCTAATAGGCTCCATCGAACCTGGCCAGCTGGCCAATACTTGGCAACACCAAGAGCCATTTTTTTGAGTTCCTCCCTCCAGTTTACCCTGGCAACAAACACAGATTAAGTGTCCACCCTGGGGCTTCCAAGTGGGGCTAGAGAAAGGGAGATGAATCAGATGCACAGGGAGCTCACAGCCAATGGAAGATGTGCACACATCCAGACAATATGTCGGGGAGTTCTGGAAGGTGCAGACAGGCTCCTTCCAGATCAAGTCATGGAAGACTTCCTGGAGGAAGGGCACTGGAGCTAGACCTGGAGGCCTGGAGATGATCTGGACCAGCAAAGGGAGAGGGGAAGAGCCTCTATGAGAGTGTGTATGTATAGGTATAGGGAACTGCAAGAGGTCCTAGCCCCGGCGTTAAGGATGCAGCAAAGGTCCCAGGGAAGACTGGGCTGGAAAAGTCAAATGAGGAGGTGAGGTGGTGGCTAAAAGGTTGGATCTCACCTGGCTGGAAATGCAGAGCCCCTGGAGGTTTGAGCAGGAGCTCAAAATATTGAACCTGGCTGACCAGAAAGGGCTGCACCTTGGAAGTTAGAAGACGTGAGGCCAAGGCCTGTTTCTGCTGGGGAATTGTGTGACCTGGTTGGAAATCACTTTTTCTCCTCTGGCCTTAGGTTCCATATTTTTAAAATGAGAAGGATACCCTCCACCATTTCTCCTTCAGAATTGGTACACAGATTAAAGGAGATAAGGCATATGAAAATGTTTAGAAAAGAATAAAGCGCCATACTACGGACTTGTATCTTTCAAAGTAGTTTCTAACCCAGACTTCACAAGCTGATTCAGCCTGCCTGCCAACACAATTGGTCAAAATAAATAAGATTTTCTTGTTTATCAATACTTTAACTTTCTTTATTGTCCCTCATTCAGAACAAATAAAACAATTATAGTTTGTTTAAGATTTTAATATCTTATCAAGTACTTCCCTAACTGCCAATATCTGTATTCCTATAACATTCACACACAGCCCTAGGTCCACTCTGCGGTCACACAGAACTAAATCTGGGGAGTGTCGACACTGGTTAGTTTTACCAGTGAGGAAACAGCAGCTCAAGGAGCATGAGTTTCGTAACCAAGGTCACACAGCTAGCAGACACCAGAGCCATGACTCAAATGCAATTCCTCACTTTTGCTTTTTTTACCAACCATATGGCTTAACAGAGCAGACTTTCTAAGAAACAGAGACGGGAAGGACTGCCCCAGGAAGGTGCAGATCCCAGTACAATGGAGCACCCAGAACATGGGCAGCACATGATGGAGATGCCACAGTGAAGCTTAGCACTTCTGACAGAAAACAGAACTGATGACCCAAGGCTCTGGCTGGGAGCCTCTGGGCCCCTCTCCAGCCTCACTGAAGTGACCACACAAAGAATTTTCAATGCATGTATTTGTGATTCTCCCTTTCCCTACTCCTAGGGGCTACTCCATCCCTGGAAGGAAGAAGTCAACTCTTGGACAGAAAAAAGGCCAAGGCAGGAGGTCACTGCTTCCCCAGGGGGCCTGGATAGGCAGATGGCCTGCTGCATCTACAGCTGGGGAAATGGGGGAGGGACTGTGAGTCGCAGACTAGGGTTCAGATTTCAGCGCAGACATTTTCCTGCTGGTCCCCTGGCCTCTGTAAGCCTGCTTCTTTTTCTGTGAAATAGGAATACCACTACCTCATGAGATTGTTGTGAGGGTTAAACATGGAAGTGTCAGAATAGCGCTAGGAACTGGTATGCACGTTTTTGTGAGTGAAAACACAAAGTCCTTTGTAAACTGTGTCCTACTTTGCAAACATGCCACTATTATCATAAATCTACTGGTTTCCCTTTGATCTTTCCTGGCTCTTGTGGAGACCAATGTTTAGGGAAAGTATAAAAGTGTAAATGCTTAATTAAAGGCTGTAGAGAAAGTACCTTGCAGGTTGCTTAAAGGCAGTGACAAGAGACTTGGTACTAGACGGAGTATCTGTGACTCAAAGTCAGACATAGGTCAGAAGGTTTTCACAGCTGCAGGTGCGGCCCCTGCTTCCTCCTAGAAAGGGTGGAGACTGGAGAGGTGGGGCAGTCTGCTCCAGTCGAGCAAACCCAGGGCCTGCCAGCTTGCTCAAGACTCCAGAAATGTCTTTCTGGATGGGCTGGGGAAGGTTCCGAGCAGGCCCTGGGTTCGGGAGGGTGAAGGTTTGCGGAAAAGTCTAACAAGAACTAGTCTGCATCCCTGCTTCCCAAGACTCATACCAGAGTGCGCTGGTCATTACACCAAGCACCTCGCCATCGCCAATGCCCACACAGGGCGGCCCAGAAGAGGTCTGGCTGTGTGTGTTGAACCAAAGCCACAGATTTAAAGAAGCTGGAAAAGGTTTACCACAGCAAGAGGCCTGAGAAACTCTACGGCCATTCTTTTAATACTCTGGTTCTTCAAATTGCAGTTCAAGACACGCAAGAATTCTTTATCATGAGGGTTTTTGTTGTTCTAGTCTGAGACGGACCTCAGCAATTGTGTCAACTCAGGCTGTAATTCTCTGCATGGCCAGGGTTGTTTGCTCCCTGGCAGATGGGGTAGGGTGTAGAAGTACAGAAGCAAAATAAAAACCCTTTCCCCAGAGAAAGCTGTTCTAAGTATAAAACATCTAAAAGGTTCCCAAATAAATTAACGATGATGATTATTAATAAAAAGGAGTAGTTATTATAATAGAAATTGTATATACATACACATTCACATATATAATAACAATATTAACAAGACAGTATTTTTGAACAAAGAAGCCCTGGTGGCACAGTGGTTAAGCACTCAGCCACTAACCGAAAGGTCAGCGGTTCAAACCCACCAGCTGCTCTGCGGGAGAAAGATGTGGCAACCTGCTCCCGCAAAGATTTACCAGACCTGGAAACCCTACGGTGGGCAACCCTGTCCTATAGGGTTGTTATGAGTCGAATCGACTCAACGGCAAAGGGTCTGGTTTGGTTTTTATTATTCAGCTCTTACTACGTGCCTGGCATTATGCTAAGGGCTTTGTGTGCTTTTCCTCATTTAATTAAAAATTCAATGTATTCACTCAAACATTTACTCAACAAATACCCAATGTGCCAGGGCAGGTCACCAGGTGCTGGGGACACAGACACAGGTGACAAAGATATGGTCACACCCTTAAGGAGCTACTGGGCAGAGACTGAAGAGGTAATTATCACAGTGTGTTAGGACTGCAATGAGGCCTGAACCACAGCAACGGCAGTGAGAAGGGCCTGGAGCTGACGTGAGATCAGAGGGCAGAAATGGCCAGCACTGGTAATGGCTGGGCTAGCCAACCACGAAGGAGCAAAGGCTGGGGTGACTCCCATTTGCAGAATGGTAGAGCCATTCACTAAGGGAAGTGAAACTGGGGGAGAAGAATGGTCAAGGCCAGATGAGCTCAGATTTGAACATGAAAACATTCAGATTCAGAGGTCCAGGAAGTGTTGGGGAAGAAGTCCTGCCTAAGCCCATTTGGCCTCCCTGCCAGGTGAGGGTGAGGCCTTTTGGACACTCTGCACCTGTGTGCTGGGGCTTCATTTTCCATGCTCTTGCTGAGGCAGCTTTGTGGGGAGGCCTGTCTCCATTCTAAAGCCTGCCATCTTACCATATTCCTGGCTACAGCATGGAAGCAGGAGCATGTGATCTCCCAGGCTCCTCTGCTCTGGAATGTTGTAGGATTTGGGTCAAGCACCTTCATTTTTGGGCACACTGTAGGTGGAGAGAATTCTGCTTTATGGGACTACCAGGGAGGAAATCACTGATATACCCAACTCGCTGGGAAAAAGCAGTTGTGTAAGAAGCAACAACTGCACCTGCTCATTAACCTTCCTCACAACAAGCCTGCAAAGCCTTCATTTTTTGAGACCTTCCCATAATGATCATAGTAACAGTACCTAACATTTATTGAGCTCTGACAATGTGTCGGCATTGCTCTAACCACTTTATGTGTATGGATTCATTTAATCCTCCTAATAACCCTAAGAAGTAGGTATAATTTATTAACTTCATTTTATAGGGAAGGAAATTGAAGCTCAGAAAGGTTAAGCAACATGCCTAAGATTACATAGGATTAAGATTCAAACTCAGGCAGTTTGGTCTTAAAGCCCATATTCTTGCCCTCAACACTGCTGGCTAATCCTGAGTCACATCCTGGCTCTCTGCTTCTTTGGCAGAGGGCTCCTCCCACTCACTCCCATCATTAGGTTAAAGGCTTGTCCACCAAGAGCCCTGGTGTGTGGGCAGGAGGCGAGTCTGTTGGGTACCTAGCTTGAGGCGCAGGGCGGGCACGTTCCCAGCCAGGGCAGCATCAGGGGCGGCGGGAGGCGCAGGTAGGCTGTTGTGGAACTCCCAGCGCTTCATCTGCAGCTGCTGCAGCCAGTACAGCATCACTTGCTTGGTGGCGGCCTGAGAAGCACAAGGGTTAGTTGGCAAGGCCCTGTGCCTGGGAAAGCAGGATACCTCTGAGGCTGCTGGGCCCTTTCTGGGTACTGTGCTGAAATGCAGGGAAGGTCATGGGAGGCTTGGTAACTCTCTTCTTCTCAGAAAAAAGAAATTACCACTGCAGGGGGGTAGTTGGGAGACACCATATGCTTCTTGGACACAGAAGACAACTGAGGCTCTCATCCTCTACCAAGGTTCCTTAACCTCTCTGGACCTCAGTTTCCTCATCTGTACTATAGTGACGATAAGACCCACTTCATAGGGTGGTTATGAGGTAAAAGAATTACCTTTATGAGGATGAAACGAGGTAAAAGAAGTAAACGGCCCCATATAGTACCTGACATATAAAACCCAGAAAACCAAACCCATTGCCATCGAGTCGATTCTGACTCACAGCGACCCTACAGGACAGAGTAGAACTGCCCCACAGAGTTGCCAAGTAGTGCCTGGTGGATTCGAACTGCTGACCTTTTGATTAGCAGCCATAGCACTTAACCACTATGCCAGCAGGGTCTCCCCTGACATACAGCAGGTGCTTAAACTGTGCTCACTGGGTAAAGGAATTGGGGAGGTGCTGTGAGAGAGGGAAAGAACTTTGGAATTCTTACCTGGGTGGGGCCCTAGTGCTGTCACCATTTCCCTGTACAACATATCTTAAGCTGAGGCACTGACACCATAGATATGAAGAGGACTGGAAAGCCACATGTACGTGGGAGGGTTATTACTGCTATGACACCAAAGTGGCACCCTCCAGGACTGCTAGCACTCCAAACAAGTTAGTGGTTGATGCTGCTCATTAGCCTCGGATGATCCAAATACCCACTTTCGTATCCATGACCTCTTTAGATCCTCCAGGAGGGAGGCAGGACAAGAGTTAACAGCCCCTTCTACAGATGGAGAAACTAAGGCTCTGAAGTCACCCAAGCAAGTAGCGGTGGAGCTGGTCCCAGAACCGAGAGCTCCCACTTCTAGACCAGAGCTTTGCTGTAATTTCTGGCCAGGAGATTTACGGCTATAAGTAGAGAAGGCATGAATCGGTTGAGGGGGGCCGCAGAGGACGGGTAGTTTGCGGGAAGGGGATGGAGAGCCTTATAGACCCACTCACAGACCAAGACCGTTGGAGACCAACAGCAGAGTGCCGGCAACTGGGGCAAGCTCCCTCTCTCAAGAGGCCCAGATATGAGGTGCGCACATGGCCAGGGGACTCCATGAAAGAGGCCTCAGCTTGTCATGGAGGTAGTAAATAAGACAAAATGATGTCCACCAGTCTTCTCTTTCTAAATGCTTTCCCTGAGAGATGTCAGCCCCTCCCATGGCTTCACCATGACCTTCATGCTGACAAGCTTCAGCCCAAGCCCAAATATTCCATTTTATTAATTCATGTGACAACTCTACACTGAGCACCTATTTTGTATCAGAGACTGTGCTAGGCATTTGGGGATACCGTGATGAGCCAACATACGTGGTCCCTGTCCTCTTACAACTTAAGAGTCTACTGAGGATGTCCTACGGGCTTCTCAGTCTGTGTTTCTTGTCAATGACCGACCCAACCAGCCAGTTGCCCAAGCCATCCCTAACTCCTCCCTCACATTCTAACGCCTTAACATCACTAGCCACCTCCACTTCTCTCCTGCCCCATTGTCACTGCCCTTGCTCAGCTATCATTCTTTCCTCATCACCTCCTGATGGACTCCCTGACCACCAGCTTCGCCTTCCCCTAATCTGTTCTCTATCCAATAACCAGACTAAGATTTCTCAACATTTAATCTCATGGTGCTTCCTTGCTTAAAGCCCTTTGACAACTTCCCAAAACCTACTGGACAAAGTTCGAGTTCCTTCACCTAATGAACAAATGCCCCATCCTTGGGCCTCTTCTCTCTGGGTCCATCTTTTGGGCGCCTTTGTCCCTCAGGACGCTGGACACTCTGGGCTGTACTGTGTTTTCCCACTTTTGTTCATGGGGCTCTCTTGGCCTGAAATACCCTTCTCCCTCTTGTCTGCTACCAAAAACCTATTTCCTCTTTCAAGCCTCAAGCATCTTCCTCTCCTCCACGATGCCCTTCCTGGATAGCCTTTCCTTCCAGTTCAGTGGAAAGGACTCCTCTTCTGTCACCACATTTTCTCGTATCACTAAGTGTGACAGTTTCCACATCAGTTACTCCTACCAGCCTTGAAGATGCTTGAATGTCAGGGGGTAGGTTTATCCCCACATCCCAGTGCCTACCACAGAGACAGGCACACATACAGATCAATGGGATAGTAAAAACCACGTGTTGGAGACTGCATATAGCACTTAACCTGTGGAAGGAGGGGGCTGTGGACCGCATATAACTTCTAGAATACCTTCCCAGGCTTGGAATTCCTAGTTTCCATAGTTTTAACTGAGCCCCCTACTTGAGTCACCAGTCAGGCCCAGTCAGTAGGGTAGCTGAACCTGTGGACGACAACCAGAGAACTCAAGTGATGCCACACTGGCTGGAAGTGGGGGTGGGGGGGGAGATGTGGGTGGGGTGGGAGACGCTGTCTCCTAGCCACACTCATCTCTGATGCTCTCAAAACTCCTAGCCAAGATCTCTTTCCAATTAAGTTATTGGGCAACTCCTCTTGACATGACAACCTGACTGTGGCTCCACTACCCTGTGTGTGCGTGTGCGTTCATTCAACATTTATTGAGGACCCACTAGATGCCAGGCTATTCTTGGTGCTGGAATTCATTCAACAATTTGTAAGTATCTGCGATATGTCATATACCTACCTGTTTTAAATCTCACAAGCTACCTAGATTCTGCGAGGTTAAGTAACTTGCTCAGGGTTATGCAACTAGTAAAGCAGCAGATATAAAATTTGAATCCAAGCCTATCTGATTTCAAGCCATGTGCCCTTTCTACTGCTTCAATCTTTCTCATTTAAACACGATGATAAAACCTACTCCTTCCTGTTGATGGGAAAACTGGTTTAGACATGTCATGATGAAAAATCTGGGCTGATTAGTGAAGCCTAAGCATTTATCTGCCCAATCCCTGGTAGCGTTTCTCAGCATTAACTCCCTTTGGCCAAAATATCAAGAAAAATGAATCAGAATCCTGGCTTCAATAGAGGATTGCAAAGCCCATGTTGTGACCATATTTCAGTCCCAAGTAAGAAAGTTAAAGAGAAGTGCATTGTTAGGTACTCCCCAAAATAAAAGGTTTGATACAGCACAAGGTTCCAAGACTACAGGAACCAAGTGTGGCTACAGGTTCCAAGTGTGGACTACACACAGTCTAGGTGAACAACCCCTCTTTAAGACTCAGTTTCTTGATCTGTAAAATGGGTCCACCGTCCCTGCCTTGCCTACTTCACTGTAGTGTTGTGGAAATCCAATAAGAAAATGGGTGTGAATGAGTTTTGGAAAGCATAAAGCTCTGGGCACACCTTGGTGATTGCTGGAGTCAATGTGCTACGAACACACACCCGTCCCCAGCGTGCCCTGGGAACCAACCCTGGCCGAAAAGGAGAAAACCGTTCCACTTACCTTGAGGGTAATAACCCGGCTGGGAGTCTTGATTTCGAAAGTCCCCTCCTCAGCGTCCGCCTTGCAGTCAAACACAGCACTGGAGAGGTCGATGCTGTCCAAGGGGTTGGCATCCTGCGCGGTCCGCGAATAATATAGGTGACATTTCCTCTCGTCGTAGAAGAACCACCGGGATTTCCAGCCCCGGATGGGCCCTTTGCCACCAAACTTACTCAAATATCCACAGAGTTTCTTGGGGGTCGTCTCAAGGGGCCGGGCGCAGCTTTCTGACACCTCGGAAGGCAACACCTCAGGGGCCCTAGCAGACTCTTCGGGGCCGGGAACGGAGGAGCCAGACTCCAGGGTGTTCTCCTGAGAGCCCTCCATCCTTGCCAGTGACCGCGGAGGGACAAGAATCCCGCAGCCCCACCTGGGCCAAGTCTCTGAGACTCAGGCTGCACCTTCGAAAGTGAGATACCTGGGCAGGAGCGGACACAGCGGTAGGCCCGCCTCCAGGAAACCACGGAGGGGTACCGCACGTTCTGGGGTGCGCCACTCAATAAGACCTCACTTTCAAGTTCGGGCTGTAAATTACCTCCCTCCCACCAGCCCGCTCGCCCGCCCTCACGCCAGTCAGTCCGCCAGTCTGAGGGGCAGTCAGGCCACGCCCTCTCGGGCCGCCCCCGGAGGCACCTTCGGAGCCTGCTACTTCCGTTTTCCTTCGCTCCGCTCCGCCATCTTTGCTGAGGGCACTTGTAGTGCGTGAAGGGGGGGTCAAGTCGGAGACGTGGCGATACTAGCTTAATCAGAGGGAGAGATGGGGTCAGAGGCCATTGTCCGTCACTATACTGCTCTGGGAACTCGCGGAAGAACGGAGAAGGATAGTCCGCCTGCTTTTTCCCCTCAAGCGCATCATGCGGCCATTGGCTGAGGAGCCCGGCTCGATGGCCGCACTTCCGGGCGTGCACTGGGCTCTTGGGGTCGGCCCTCCACCTTTAGTTGCCGGTGTGAGTTGAGCGCCCCGTGAGTCTCGCTGGACGGCTTTATCGTCCCTGCCGGACTGCGCTGGCTAGTGAGCTCTACGAAAAAGAGCAGCTGCTCGCGCGCGCCGCGGCAACCAAGTGCCACGCCTGGGCGTGATTGGGTTCTGTAAATAAATAAAAAGTACCTGGGCTTTAAGTCGCTCAGCTTGTTGCCTCATCCCACCACTTCCCCTTAAATGTGCCGTCTTCCCTCCTGTGTAGGGTGTATCCCTTCATTTGAGTCTGGGTACTTTTACTGTTCACCTCTTTACGGGTTTTACTCCGTTTTTCTGTTCCCTTTTCTTCAGCCCTCCTCTTCCTTCAGTCGTCTCCCTTTTCCCCCGCGCCATCCTCTACAAAAGCCGTCGTGCACTCTCAATGAGATTGAGAGGCTGCGTGGGTAGAGGCGAGGGCTCCGGAGTCCATTTGCGTAATTTCCAGATTACGACTCTCATCTTGAGCGATTACTCAACCTAAATGTCCGTTTTCTCTTGTCTATAAAAATGGAGCTAATGGTAATATCCAAGGAGCCCTGGTGGTGCAAAGGTTAAGCGCTGGGCTTCTAAAAAAAAGGTTGGTGTCGAACCCACCAGCAGCGCCTCGGGAAAAAGACCTGGCTTTCAGCTCTCTTAAAGATTAAAACCTAGGAAACCGTATGGGGCAGTTCTATTCTGTCATACAGGGACGCTGAGTTGGAATTGATTGCACCGCACACAACAACGGTAATACCTTTCAGGTGCATTTACGACGAACTCATAAAGCTTAAAGTCATTTGCGACGGCCGCTGGGATTTGTAGTCTTCAGGTGGGAAGGTTGTAACCTGGAAGCATATCTCTTAAACGCCAGAAGAGCTCTCTTAATTGCTTAAGATTTATTTTCTTATTCTACATAAAGGAACATTTATCTTTGTACCTAAACTTGCGTTTTTAATTTTCTATTTTTTTCCCTAAGAAAGCCTTCAATGCTGTATAAATTCCAAGCCCCACAAAACTCAGAGCCACACCTGTCTACTCCTAGAGTTGTTTTGATAACGAAATTAAGTAATACGTGTGAAGCTGTTAGCATACAGTATAAAAAAACAAAAAACCGTTGCTATGGAGTTGATTCTGACTTATAGTGACCCTATAGGACAGAGAAGAACTCCCCCATAGGGTTTCCAAGGAGCGGCTGGTAGATTCAAACTAACGACTTTTTGGTTAGCAGCCAAACTCTTAACCACTGCACCACCAGGGCTCCTGGGACACAGAAAAAAAGTGCTCAATAAATGTTAATTGTAGTTAAAGCCCAATAAAGTAGATCTCAAGGAAAAAAGCCATAAGCCACAAAGAAGGTGGTAGATTATATTATAGGGTTCACACCACTGAAAACTCAGAAATACAGCAGTTGCAATGGGAGATCTTAACACACAATTTTTGGTCTTTGTAAGATGTGCTAAGTAAGCAAATATAAATAAGTAGAAATCAGAATACAATAGTAAGGCTGGATTGAGTAGAGAATACACAGTCTTTATATTATGCTTCGTGTCAAAAAAAAATTTCGGGTTTCCAAAAATTCGTGCAACCAAGTACTCTGACCACAATGCATGAATTTTTGGAAAATAATACCAAAAAGTTAACAATAACCATATAATCTAATCTTTTGGAAATGAAAACGAGAAATTTTCCTAAGTGACTATTGGGTTAAAAGGCAAATAGAAGCTGCTGTTATCAACTATTTGGTGGGGGATGCTGGAAGACAACAAAAACTACGTATCACAATTCAGCATTGGGTGCTCAGTCACCAGAATCAGTCTCCAGTATTTGAATTCTAGTGCTAGTGACTATTAATTGTGAAACCTTGGGTAAATGATTTCACTTGTCTGCACTTCAGCTTTCTCACCTGTAAAATGGTGTTAATAATAATCCTGCCTCAGACTGGAAGTGAAGATTAAATAATGCTTGTTAGGCACTTATCATAGTACCTGCCACATAGCAATTAGTAAATATGTTCAGTATTATGGGATGTAGCCAAGGTTGTACTTAGGGGAAATTTAATATCTTTAAGTGCTTGTATTATCTGATAAGAAAATAAGCATTCAACGCAAAATTGGGGGGGGGCCTCAAGAAAAGCAGGAGGAAGGAATTAATAAAGTTGGAAAAAATGAATTTGATAATAGAAAATTCATAAAATTTATAAATCAAGAGCTGATACTTTGGAAAGATCCATACATGAACTGGCAAATATAGGCAGGGGGAAAAAAAAAGTGAGAAAGAACATGCATATACAACATCAGGATGAGAATAAGACCATTATGAAGGGAACTATTGGTGAATACCATTCCAGCTCTTTGCTGATGAGTTTGAAAATATCAGGCAACTTGTTAGGAAAATATAAATTATCAATATTGTCTTCAAAATAATACCTGTATATGGTTTTTTTTGTTTGTTTTATAAAGCCTGTACATACAAAACAGTGACCATAAAATAAAGAAGTTTTCAAGGAACTACCTCAATAAAGGTCCTGGCCCCAGATATTTTTACGGATAAGTCTTTACCTTCTAGCAACAGGTAATTCCTACACTATTAAATGGTGATACCAAAATTCTAAATAAAATATTAGTAAATTGATTCCAGCATTTGTAAATAATTATATACTATACCTAAAAGCCCCCACATATCTGTCAGTTTGTCAGACTGGGGGGGCTTTCGTGTTGCTGTGATGTTGGGAGCTATGCCACCAGTATTCAAATACCAGCAGAGTCACCCATAGTGGACAGGTTTCAGCTGAGCTTCCAGATTAAGACAGACTAGAAAGGTCCGACAGCCTACTTTTGAAAAGAGTTAGCCAGTGAAAACCTTATGAATAACAGCAGAACATTGTCTGATACAGTGCCAGAAGATGAGCCCCTCAGGTTGGAAGGCACTCAAAATATGAGTGGGGAAGAACTGCCTCCTCAAAGTGGAGTAGAATTTAATGATGACAGAGTCAACTTTTTGGGACCCTCGTTTGCTGATGTGGCATGACTCAAAATGAAAAAAAACCAGCTTCAAACACCCATTAATAATCAGAACATGGAACGCACAAAGTATGAATCTAGGAAAATTGAAAGTTGTCAAAAATGAAGTGGAATGCATGAACATCGATATCCTTGGCATTAGTGAGCTGAAATGGACGAGTATTGGTCATTTTGAATTAGACAATCATATGGTGTACTATGCCGGGAACGAGAACTTGAAGAGAAATGGCAGCATATTTGTTATCAAAACGGACATTTCAAGAAGTACAACACTGTCAGTGATAGGATAATATCCATACACCTACAAGGAAGACCAGTTAATACGACTATTATTCAGATTTATGCACCAACCACTAAGGCCAAAGATTAAGAAATTTAGAAGATTTTTTTTTATCAACTTCTGCAGTCTGAAATTGATCGAACATGCAATCAGGATGCATTGATAATTACTGGTGATTGGAATACGAAAGCTGGAAACAAAGAAGGATCCTGTCATGGATTGAACTGTGTCCCCCCTGAAATATGTGTCAACTTGGTTAGGCCATGATTCCCAGTATTGAGTGGTTTTCTTATATTTTGTGATTTTCCCATGTGTTTTGAATCATAATCTCTGCCTGTGCTTAAGGAGAATTAGGGTGGGATGTAACCAATGCAAAGGGAGTTTCCCTGGGGTGTTGCCTGCACCATCTTTTATCTTACAAGAGATAGAAGGAAACGGAGGCAAGCAGAGAGTTGGGGACCTCATACCACCAAACAGCAGCACTGGGAGCAGAGCATGTCATTTGGACCTGAGGTTCCTGTGCTGAGATGCTCCCAGACCAAGAGAAGGCTGATGACAAGGACCTTCCTCCAGAGCCAACAGAGAGAGAAAGCCTTTCCCTGGAGCTGGAGCCCTGAATTCAGACTTGTAGCCTACTGGACGGTGAAAGAATAAACTTCTCTTTGTTAAAGCCATTCCACTTGTGGTATTTCTGTTATAGCAGCACTAGATAACTAGGACAGATCAGTATTTGGAAAATATGGCCTTGGTGATAGAAACAATCCTGGAGATCATGTGATAGAATTTTGTAAGACCAATGACTTTTTCATTGCAAATACCTCTTTCACCAACATAAATGGTGATTACACAAGTGGACCTCACCGCATGGAATAAGCAGGAAAAAAATCGACTACATCTGTGGAAGGAGACGATGGAAAGCTCAATATCATCAGTCAAAACAAGGCCAGGGTTCAACTGTGGAACAGACCATCAATGCCTTATAAGCAAGTTCGAGTTGAAACTGAAGAAAATTAGAACAGGTCCACAAGAGCCAAAGTATGACCTTGAGTATATCCCACTTGAATTTAGAGACCACCTCAAGAATAGATTTGCACACTTATGACCAAAGACTAGACGATCTGTAGGACATCATACACAAAGAAAGCAAGAGATCATTAAAAAAAACAGGAAAGAGAGAAAAAGCTAAAAAGGAATGTCTGAAGACACTCTGAAACTTGCTCTTCAACGTCAAGTAGCTAAAGCAAAAGGAAGAAATGATGAAATTAAAGAGCTGAACAGAAGATTTCAAAGGGCAGCTGGAAAAGACAAAGTAAAATGTTATAACGACACGTGCAAAGACCTGGAAATAGAAAACTGAAAGGGAAGAACACGCTTGACATTTCTCAAGCTGAAAGAACTAAAGAAAAAAACTCAAGCCTCAAGTTGCAATAGTGAAGGATTCTATGAGGAAAATATTAAGTGATGCAAGAAGCATCAAAAGAAGATGGAAGGAATACGTGGAGTCATTATACCAAAAAGAATTGGTTGACAACCATTTCGAGAGGTAGCATACGATCAGAAACCGATAGTACTGAAGGAAGAAGTCCAAGCTGCACTGAAGGCTCTGGTGAAAAACAAGTCTCCAGGAATTGACAGAATATCTGTTGAGATGTTTCAACAAATGGATGCAGCTCTGGAAGTGCTTACTCGTCTATGGCAAGAAATTTGGAAGACAGCTACCTGGCCAGTCGACAGGAAGAGATCCATATTTACGCCTATCCCAAGAAAGGTGATCCAACAGAACGCAGAAATTATTGAACAATATCATTAATATCACATGGAAGTAGATCATTCAAAAGCGGCTGCAGCAGTATATGGACAGAGAACTGCCAGAAATTCAAGCCAGGTTTAGGAGAGGATGTGGAACCAGGGATATCATTGCTGATGTCAGATGGATCCTGGTTGAAAGCAGAGAATATCAGAACGATGTTTACCTGTGTTTTATTGACTCTGCTAAGGCATTTGACTATGTGCATCATAACAAATTATGGATAATACTGAGGAGAATGGAAATTCCAGAACACTCAATTGTGCTCATAAGGAATCTGTACACGGATCAAGAGGCAGTTGTTCCAACAGAACGAGGGGATACAGTGTGGTTTAAAGTCAGGACAGGAGTGCGCCAGGTTGTATCTTTTCACCATACCTATTCAGTCTGTATGCTGACCAAATAATCTGAGAAGCTAGACTATATGAAGAAGAAGGTGCATCAGGATTGGAGGAAGACTCATTTACAATCTGCCTTATGCAGATGACACAACCTTGCTTGCTGAAAATGAAGAGGACTTGAAGCACTTGCTGATGAATGTCAAAGACCACAGCCTTCAGTATGAATTACACCTCAGCATGAAACAGAAATCCTCAGAACTGGACCAATAAACAACATCATGATAAATGGAGAAAGATTGGAGTTGTGAAGGGTTTCATTTTACTCAGATCCACAATCAACACTCATGGAAGCAGCAGTCAAGAAATCAAAAGAAGCATTGCATTGGGCAAATCAGCTGCAAGAGATCTCTTTAAAATGTTAAAAAGCAAAGATGTCACCCTGAGGACAAGGCTCCTCTGACCCAAGCCACAGTGTTTGCAACCACCTGATATGCATGTTAAAGCTGGACAATGAATAAGGAAGATTGAAGGATCGACACCTTTGAATTGTGTTGACAAAGAATATCAAATATACCATGGACTGCCAAAAGAATGCATAAATCTGTCTTGGAAGAAGTACAACCAGAATGCTTCTTGGAAGCAAGGATGGCAAGTCTGCCTCTCACATACTTTGGACATGTTGTTAGAAGGGATCAGTCCCTGGAGAAGGATGTCATGCTTGGTAAAGTTGAGGGTCAGCGAAAAAGAGGAAAACCCTCAATGAGATGAATTGACATAGTGGCTGCAACAATGGGCTCAAGCATAACAATTGTGAGGATGGTATGGGACTGTGCAATGTTCATTCTGTTGTGCACCTAACAACAACAACGACACTATCTAGTTAGTGATTTCCGCTCCCCAACCCTCTCTCCCTTATAATCATCAAATATTGTTCTTTTTGGGGGCTTTTGTAATAGCGGTCGCATATAATATCTGTCCTTTTTTGATTGAATTATTTCACTGAGCATAATGCCCCCAGATTCATACATGTTGTGAGATGTTTTGCAGATTCATCATTCTTGTTATCATTGCGAGGTATTCCATTCTGTGTACGTACCATAATTTGTTTATTCATTCATCTGTCAATGGACACTTAGGTTGTTTCCATCTGTCTTAGTCATCTAGTGCTGCTGTAACAGAAATACCACAAGTGGATGGCTTTAACAAAGAGAAATTTATTCTCCCACAGTCTGGTAGGCTACAAGCCCAAAGTCAGTGTGTCAGCTTCAGGGGAAGGCTCTCTCTCTCTGTTGGCTCTAGAGGAAGGTCCTTGTCATCAGTCTTCCCTTGGTCTGGGAGCTTCTCCATGCAGGAACCCCGGGTCCAAAGGATGTGCTCTGCTCCTGGCGCTGCTTCTTGGTGGTATGACGTCTGCATGTCTCTCTTTTATATTTAGAAAAAGACTGGCTTAAGACACTATCTAATCTTGTAGATCTCGTTAATATAACTGCCACTAATCCATCTTATTACATCATAGTGAGAGTATTTACAACACATAGGGAAATCATATCAGGTGACGAAATGGTAGACAATCACACCATACTGGGAATCATGATGTAGCCAAGTTAACAGGTATTTTTTGGGGACACAATTCAATCCACAACGCCATCTTTTTGTTATTTTGAATAATGCTGCAATGAACTTGGGTGTGCATGTGTCTACTTGTGTGACGGCTGTTGTTTCTCAAGGATATATTCCTAGGAGTGGGATTGCTGAATCGTATGGTATTTCTATTTCTAGCTTTTTAAGGTGGCATCGTATCGTCGTACCATTTTATATTCCTACCAGCAGCGCATAAGAGTTCTAATCTCCCGGCAACCTCTCCAACATTTGTTATTTTCTGTTTTTTTGATTAGTCGGAATACTTTTTCAGTAGGAAATTCTCAA
The DNA here is from genome assembly GCF_030014295.1 of Loxodonta africana. NCBI lineage: Eukaryota > Metazoa > Chordata > Mammalia > Proboscidea > Elephantidae > Loxodonta > Loxodonta africana. The sequence continues at coordinate 78,458,669 of NC_087350.1, read as the reverse complement.
CTTAATACTATAAAATACACTGAAAACAAACAATTTTGATGCGGGCAACCTTTCACTACTGACACTTAATACCTGTTGCCATCAAGTCAACTCCAACTCATAGTGACCCTATAGGACAGAATAGAACTGCCCCTTAGGGTTTCCAAGGAGCAGATGGTGGATTCCAGTGGTTGAAGAGCATGACTGCTAACCAAAATGTTGGCAATTGGAATCCACCAATAAATCTGTTGTAAGTCAATGTTGTACTTCTCTAAAATTTGATACACAGTATTTTTTATGTACAGAGCTGCACGTCTTTCTTTTAATTCTTTCATTCTCAGTGTCAGCAGATGTATCTTACCATCTTGCATGAACTGAGCATTAAATCTTAGAATTGCTTGACTCAACCCATTGGTAACATCCACTTTCAAGGAGAATATTTGTTTTTCTAGATTACTACTAATTTTAAATCTAAGTATTAAGGACAAGTGAGGTATCATTTCTCTAATATTCTCTGAGTTGATTGAAAAATGTTGACCAATTGAAGCATAGTGAGGCTTAAAATTTTGCAGAATCCTGAACATTCAATTAACTCAAATGAACAACGTTAAGAGTAACTAATTGAACTCATGCATCAACAATTGTTTGTTTATCTAACTTCATTTTAAGGCATTTTGGAACAGCAAAGTCATCTAATGTTTTTTGTTGCTTATTATGAACACTTCTGACACTTTCTTCAATCTTCTTTGTCTTGCTTTGTACTGCATTGTATTCATCTGTATGGTGATGCTACAGGTGCCTTTCTAAATTTGCTGCATGGTCTCCAACCATATCTGCATTACAAATTTTACACTGACTTTTACTTTCAATCTTTTTATACTTGAAAAATTCTAGAAGTAGATTTTCTCTGGTTCATTCCATACCAGAATTCAAGGGATAAGAAGTAATACTAACATTAGGGCATAATTTATAGTCACAATCTTACATTACAGTAAAAACAAATCTCAGGTTTTGCTAACATAAAGAGAATAGAATGCATAAATAGATTCATAGAAATGAATTAGAGCCAGTACATATTAAAAATACTTCTATCCATGTATTGTCAGTATATTAGAAAAACCAGAATAACTTTGATTTTACATTTGCAGTGTTTGCCAATTTCTTCCACTTGAAGTTTCACTTTACAATATTCTCCTACATTTATCTGGCACCTTATGAAGAAAAATCTCACATCACAGTGATGCCATCAAATTGTTTTCAGTGAAATAATGGTATATTGCAATTGAAACATTAATTTTCTTCCTGCTAGTTGCTGATGTTTGTTAGCACTTCAATTTGTGTGATAAATATAAAATTTAAACATATAAGTACAAACAATATGTGATTAAAAAAAAAAAACTAAGCCAAACCTCTTGCTATTGAGTTGATTCTGACTCATAGTGGCCCTATAGGAGAGAGTAGAACAGTCCCATAGGGTTTCCAAGGAGTGGCTGGTGGATTCAAACTGCCAACCTTTTTGGTTAGCAGCCAAATGCTTAGCCACTGCACCACCAGGGCTCTGTATAAGAACATACATTGTATGATAGTACATTTAAATCAAGATTGAATATAAGCATGGGATCATCAAAAATTATATGCTATTTTCTATTTATTGAATTTAAATATCACACTTAAAAATGTGAACAATGTACATTTAAAATTTCTGTTCACATGAAACTTTGTTCAGAACTCAATGCAGCTAACGAGCTCTTTCAGATTTCTGACTACAAGTGTTCTCAATTGCTAAGCATTTCTCATATCTTTGGTAGGCACAGCTTGTGTTACTGTGAGAGAGGCCAGGCATGGAGCGGAAATAACAAACACTGACTGGCCTGTGAATCGTCTTGAGAAACAGCAGTCATGACCTATAGCTATGGCTGTGCAACATCTCTTACTGAAGTAATCACCTATGCTGTTACCAGTCATGTGCCAGAGAAGCATTCAGCATACCTGGGTGCCAGATGCAAATCAAATATACATGGGCTTGCTTAAAACATAAAAATTATTGTTGAACTGAAAATTTTGCAGTGAAAAAACCAGTTTTTTATTTCAGTTTGGGTTCACAAAAACATTTTTTTCTGATTCGGATTTCTGTGTCATGAAAATTCTGGATTTTTCATTCCCCTTTAGAATAGGAACAAGGTAAGCATTCCTTATATCACCATTGCTATTTAAAATTGTACTGGAAGTCCTAGCTAAAGCAATAAGGCAAGAAAAAGAAATAAAGGGCATCCAAAATGGTAAGGAAGAAGTAAAACTATCCCTGTTCACAGATAATATGATACTATACATTTTTTTAAATAGATACAGACCCAAAAGACTCCACGAGAAAACTTCTGGAACTAATAGATTCAGTAGAGTAGCAGAATACAAGATAAACATACAAAAAATCAGTTGGATTCCTATACATCAATAAAGAGAACTATGAAAAGGAAATTAGGAAAGAAATACTATTTATAATCACCCCTAAAGAAAGAATAATATACTTAGGAATAAATCTAACCAGGGACATAAAAGACCTATACAAAGAAAACTACAAGACACTATTGCAAGAAACCAAAAGAGATCTCCATAAATGGAAAAACATACCATGTTCGTGGATAGGTAGACCGAACATTGTGGAAATGTAAATTCTAGGGCAGGGCCAAGATGGCGCAGTAGTCAGATGCTTCTAGTGATCCCTTTTACAACAAAGACCTGAGAAAACAAGTGAAAAGATTATATTTATGACAAGCTAGAAGCCCTAAACACCAAAGGCAAAGTTAGAAAACAGACTGAGTTGCAGGGGGAGGGAGAGACGGTTCAGAAGCAGATAGGAGTTGCCAGACCGGAATTGCTGGGATCCCTCGGGCGCCATTCCTGAGAACGACTGCAGCGGGCTCATGATAGCATTTGGCTGCAGTTTCCTCAGGGAGAAACAGCCAGCTGCACAGCCTACTCACCTCTGGAATCAGAGAAGAACGGTGGTTTTGGCAAAAGCTAAGTACTTGCATATATTTTACCAATCCCCCAACCCCCAAGCCAGCTTCAGTGGCTGTTGATTTCCATGGGCCTGAGATAGGCCCTGCTGAGTGACCTGAGCCATTGTCCTGGCCTTGGAGAAGGAATAAATTCACAATCAGGAGAAAAGATAATCTGCCAGCTCCACTAACCTGGGGACCTCAGGACAGAAGCGGCTCCTGTTCAGGCATAAACGGTCTGTGGACTTTGAATACCTTTCCCCTCCGCATGGATCTGTGTGGGCCTATTTCAGGAGAATAGGCTCTTATTGGCAGATTGCAACTGTTTCAGCTGTGCAGTGGAGAGGTGGGTTTTTGATGTTTGACACCACTTTGCCTATTAAACACGGTCCTCATCTACCCACATCAGGGGCCTAAGGACTGGTGGCTCCACTCAGGTCACCCAACCACCCACGAAAGGGGTCCAAGGATAACTGGTACCTCTCAGTCCTTACAGCCAAAAGCATTGGTGGCCATGGTCAGTCTGCAGAACCCACCCACATGAGTGCTCTAGGGAACAGGGAAACGCTTTTTTCACAGACACTCGGGGGACAGTTGTCAGCCCCCTGCCATGTTCACAGCTTGACCTTCTGCTGCAACCAGATACCGGTACCTACACCAATCACCCCTGCCCCTCTAAGACTGTAGGACAGAGCCTGTACCACACACTTGATGACCAATTACCTGGACACCTGAGCTGAATCTATACAAGAAACGTGATTGGACTCCTAGGCTGATATTTCTGATAACAGCTCTAGCCATCTGGTGAGAGGACTTTAGAGCTCCAAAGGCAAAAATAATGAAGCTAGCTCAGTCAAGCAACCTATTTGGGCATATCAAAACAAAACAAAACAAGAAGCTAGGATACAGCAAGCAAACATAAAATAAACTAACACAAGAATGTATAGATGGCTCGGAGACAACAGTCAATATCAAATCAAATAAAGAAGCAGACCATGATCACTTCAACAAGTTCTCAAAACAAATAATCAATGATCTTCCTGATGAAGGTGCATTTCTGGAATTACTGGATGCAGAATACAAAAGATTAATATACAGAACTCTTCAAGACGTCAGGAAGGAGATCAGACAATATACAGGACAAGCCAAGGAACACAGATAAAGCAGTTGAAGAAATCGAAAAGGTTATTCAAGAATATAATGAAAAATTAAACAAGCTGCAAGAATCCATAGAGAGATAGCAATCAGAAATTCAGAAGATTAACAATAAAATTACAGAATTATACAACTCAATAGAAAGTCAGAGGAGCAGAATTGAGCAAGTGGAAGGCAGAATTGGGGAGACTGAAGATAAAGCACTTAGCATCAATATATTTGAAGAAAATCAGATAAAAGAATTTTAAAAAAATGAAGAAAACTTAAGAATCATGTGGGACTCTATCTAGAGAAATAACCTATGGGTGATTGGAGTACCAGAACAGGGATGGATAACAGAAAATACAGAGAGAATTGTTGAAGATCTGTTGGCAGAAAACTTCCCTGATATCGTGAAAGACGAGAAGATATCTATCCAAGATGCTCATTGAACTCCACATAAGATAGATGTTAAAAGAAATTCACCAAGACAAATTAAAATCAAACTTGCCAAAACCAAAGATAAAGAGAGAATTTTAAGAGCAGCTAGGGATAAACGAAAAGTCACCTACAAAGCAGAGTCAATAAGAATAAGCTCAGATTACTTGGCAGAAACCATGCAGGCAAGAAGGCAAGGGGATGACTTATTTAAGGCAGTGTAGGAAAAAAATTGCCAACTAAGAATCATATATCCAGCAAAACTGTCTCTCAAATATGAAGGCAAAATTAGGACATTTCCAGATAAACAGAAGTTTAGGGAATTTGTAAAAACCAAACCAAAACTATAAGGAATACTAAAGGGAGTTCTCTGGTTAGCAAATCAATAATATCAGATTTCAATCCAAGACTAGAAAACTGGACAGAGCAATCAGATATCAACCCAGATAGGGAAATCACAAAAATAAATCAAGATAAAAATGCTCAAAACAGAGAAACAGCGATGTCATTATGTAAGACAACATTAAAGAGGCACTAAGAAGTGTAGTCATAGATCTTTCGTATGGAGAGGAAGACAAGACAATATAAAACAATAAAAAGCTAGAGTTAAACTTAGAAAAATAGGTGTAAATATTGAGGTAACTACAAAGGAGACTAACTATCCTACTCATCAAAATAAAATGCAAGAAAAAAATAGAGACTTGTTAGAAACAAAATGAACAACAAGGAATAAGAGGAAAAGACAATGTATAAACTACTTAGCACAAAAAATTAAGTGGGAAAAAGAAACTGTCAACAACACACAAAAAAAGGTATCAGAATGACAGCATTAAACTCATACTTATCCATAATTATGCTGAATGCAAATGGACTAAATGCACCAATAAAGAGACAGAGAGCAGCAGAATGGATAAAAAAAAACACTGTCTGTCTACATGCTGCCTACAAGAGACACACTTTAGACTTAGAGACACAAACAAACTAAAATTCGAAGGATGGAAAAAAATATATCAAGCAAATGACAATCAAAAAGAGGAGGAGTGGCAATATTAATTTCTGACAAAATAGACTTTAAAGTTAAATCCACTACAAAGGATAAGGAAGGACACTATATAATGATTAAAGGGACAATACACTAGGAGGATATAACCATATTAAATATTTATGCATCCAATGACAGGGCTACAAGGTACATAAAACAAACTATCAGCACTGAAAAGTGAGATAGACAGCTCCACAATTACAGTAGGAGACTTCAACATACCACTTTCGGTGAAGGACAGAATATCCAGAAAGAAGCTCAATAAAGACATGGAAGATCTAAATGCCACAATAAACCAACTTGACCTCATACAGAACACTCCACCCAACAGCAGCCAAGTATGCTTTCTTTTCTAGTGCACATGGAACATTCTCTAGAATAGACCACATATTAGGTCATAAAGCAAGCCTTAGCAGAATCCAAAACATCGAAATATTACAAAGCATCTTCTCTGACCATAAGGCCATAAAAGTGGAAATCAATAAGAAAGAAAGCAGGGAAAAGAAATCAAACACTTGGAAACTGAACAACACCCTGCTTAAAAACAACTGGGTTATAGAACACATTAAGGATGGAATAAAGAAATTCATAGAATCCAATGAAAATAAAAATACTTCCTATCAGAACCTTTGGGACACAGTGAAAGCAGTGCCCAGAGGTCACTTTATATCAATAAATGCACACATCCAAAAAGAAGAAAGGGTCAAAATCAAAGAATTATCCCTACAACTTGAACAAATAGAAAGAGAGCAACAAAAGAAACCCTCAGGCACAAGAAGAAAGCAAATAATAAAAACTAGAGCAGATTTAAATGAAATAGAGAAAAGAAACAGAAGAATTAGCAAGACCAAAGTCTGGTTCTTTGAAAAACTTAATGAAATTGATAAACCATTGGCCAAACTGACAAAAGAAAAACAGGAGAGAAAGCAAATAACACGAATAAGAAATGAGATGGGTGATATTACAACAAACCCTACTGAAATTAAAAGAATCATATCAGATTACTATGAAAAATTGTACTCTAACAAATTTGAAAACCTAGAAGAAATTGATGAACTTCTAGAAACACACTACCTACCTAAACTAACACAAACATAAGTAAAACAACTAAATAAACCTATAATGAAAGAAGAGACTGAAAAGGTAATTAAAAAACTCCCCCCCCCCCCAAAAAAAAAGCCCTGGCTCGGAGGGCTTCACCACACAGTTCTACCAAACTTTCAGAGAAGAGTTAACACCACTACTACTAAAGGTATTTCAGAGCATAGAAAAGGATGGAATGGTCCCAAACTCATTCTATGAAGCCAGCATATCCCTGATACCAAAACCAGGTAAAGACACCACAAAAAAAGAAAATTACAGACCTATATCCCTCATGAACTTAGAGGCAAAAATCTTCAACAAAATTCTAGCCAATAGAATTCAATAACATGTCAAAAAAATGATTCACCATGACCAAGTGGGATTCATACCAGGTATGCAGGGATGGTTCAACATCAGAAAAACAATTAATGTAATCCATCGTAGAAATAAAACAAAAGACCACATGATCTTATCAATTGATGCAGAGAAGGCATATGACAAAGTTCAACACCCATCATGATAAAAACTCTCAGCAAAATAGGAATAGAAGGAAAATTCATCAACATAATAAAGGGCATTTATACAAAGCCAAGAGCCAACATCATCCTAAATAGAGACAGCCTAAAAGCATTCCCCTTGAGATTGGGAACCAGACGAGGATGCCCTTTACCAGCACTCTTATTCAACATTGTGCTGGAGGTCTTAACCAGAGCAATTAGGCCAGATAAAGAAATAAACGGCATCCAGATTGCTAAGAAGTAAAAGTAACCCTATTGGCAGGTAACATGATCTTATACACAGAAAACCCTGAAGAATCCTCAAGAAAACTACTGAAACTAATAGAAGAGTTCAGCAGAGTATCAGGATACAAGATAAACATACAAAAATCACTTGGATTCCCCTACACCAACAAAAAGAACATCAAAGAGGAAATTGCCAAATCAATACCATTTATAAAAAAAAAAAAAATTTATAGTAGCCCCTAAAAAAGATAAAATACTTTAAAAAAAAAAAAAAGATAAAATACTTAGGAATAAATCTATTCAGAGATGTAAAAGACCTATACAAAGAAAACTATAAGACACTACTGCAAGAAACCAAAAGAGACCTATGTAAGTGCAAAAACATACCTTGCTCATGGATAGGAATACTTAACATTGTAAAAATGTCTATTCTTCCAAAAGCAATCTATAGATACAATGCAATTCCAATCCAAATTCCAAAGACATTTTTTAATGAAATGGAGAAACAAATCACCAACTTCACATGGAAGGGAAAGAGGCCCTGGCTAAGTAAATCATTACTGAAAAAGAAGAACAAAGTGCAAGGCCTCACTCTACCTGATTTTAGAGCCTATTACACTGCCACAGTAGTGGAAACAGCCTGGTGCTGGTACAACAGCTGCATAGACCAATGGAACAGAATTGAGAATCCAGACATAAATCCATCCACATATGAACAGCTGATATTTGACAAAGGCCCCAAATCAGTTAAATGGGGAAAAGACAGTCTTTTTAACAAATGGTGCTGGCATAACTGGACATCCATTTGAAAAAAAAATGAAACAAGACCCATACCTCACTGCATGCACAAAAACTAACTCAAAATGGATCAAAGACCTAAATATAAAACCTAAAACGATAAAGATCATGGAAGAAAAAATAGGGACAAAGTTAGGAGCCCTAATACATGGCGTAAACAGTATACAAAACATTACTAACAATGCAGAAGAAAAACTAGATAACTGGGAGTTCCTAAAAATCAAACACCTATGCTCATCCAAAGAGTTCACCAAAAGAGTAAAAAGATTACCTACAGACTGGGAAAAAGTTTTTAGCTATGACACTTCCGATCAGCCCCTGATCTCTAAAATCTACGTGATACTGCAAAAACTCAACTACAAAAAGACAAATAACCCTATTAAAAAATGAGCAAAAGATATGAATAGACACTTCACTAAAGAAGACATTCAGGTAGCTAACAGATATATGAGGAAACGTTCATGATCATTAGCCATTAGAGAAATGCAGATCAAAACTACAATGAGAGTTCATCTCACTCCAACAAGGCTGGCATTAATCCAAAAAACACAAAATAATAAATGTTGGAGAGGTCGTTGAGAGACTGGAACGCTTATACACTGCTGGTGGGAATGTCAAATGGTACAATCACTTTGGCAATCGATTTGGCACTTCCTTAAAAAACTAGAAATAGAAGTACCATACGATCCAGCAATTCCACTCCTTGGAATATATCCTAGAGAAATAAGAGCCTTTACACGAATAGGTATATGCACACCCATGTTCAGTGCAGCACTGTTTACAATAGCAAACAGGTAGAAGCAACCAAGGTGCCCATCAACGGATGAATGGATAAATAAATTCTGGTATACAGTGGAATACTATGCATCGATAAAGAACAGTGATGAATCTGTGAAACATTTCATAACATGGAGGAATCTGAAAGGCATTGTGCTGAGTGAAATTAGTTGCTGAAGGACAAATATTGTATAAGACCACTATTATTATAAGAACTCGAGAAATAGTTTAACCAGAGAAGAGAATATTCTTTGGTGGTTATGAGAGTGGACAGGGAGGGAGGGAGAGGAGTATTCACTAATTATATAGTAGATAAGAACTATTTTAGGTGAAGAGAAAGACAACACATAATACAGGAGAGGTCAGCACAACTGGACTAAACCAAAAGCAAAGAAGTTTCTTGAATAAACTGAACGTTTCAAAGGCCAGCGTAGCAGGGGTGGGGGTTTGGGGACCATGGTTTCAGGGGACATCTAAGTCAATTGGCATAATGAAATCTATTAAGAGAACATTCTGCATCCCACTTTGAAGAGTGGCGTCTAGGGTCTTAAACGCTAGCAAGCGGCCATCTAAGATGCATCAATTAGCCTCAACGCACCTGGAGCAAAGGAAAATAAAGAACACCAAAGACACAAGGTAATCATGAGCCCAAGAGACAGAAAGAGCCACATAAACCAGAGACTACCTCAGCCTGAGACCAGAAGAACTAGATGGTGCCTGGCTACAACCCGATGACTCCCTGGCAGGGAACACAAAAGAGAACCCCTGAGAGAGCAGGAGAGCAGTGGGATGCAGACCTCAAATTCTCGTAAAAAGACCAGACTTATTGGTCTGACTGAGACTGGAAGGACCTCCGGGGGTCATGGCCCCCAGACCTTCTGTTAGCCCAAGACAAGAACCATTCCCAAAGCCAACTCTTCAGACAGTGGACTGGACTATGGATAGAAGATGATACTGGTGAAGAGTGAGCTTCTTGAATCAAGTAGACATATGAGACTGTGGGCAGCTCCTGTCTGGAGGGGAGATGAGAGGGCAGAGGGGTCAGAAGCTGGCCAAATGGACATGAAAATAGAGAGTGGAAGGAAGGAGTGTCCTGTCTCATTAGGGTGAGAGCAACTAGGAGTACATAGCAAGGTGCATATAAATTTTTGTATGAGAGTCTGACTTGATTTGTAAACTTTCACTTACAGCATGATAAAAATTAAAAAAAAAAAAAAGTCAATTCTACCCAAAACCCAAAGCAATCTACAAATATAATGCAATCCCGATCCAAATACCAACAGCATTCTTCAAGGAGATGGAAGAAGTAATCATTAACTTTATATAGAAAAAAAAGAGGCCCTGATTAAGTAAAGCATTATTGAAGAAAAGGAACAAAGTAGGAGGCCTTGCGGTACCTGAACTCAGCACCTACTATACCATTATGATAGTCGAAACAGCCTGGTGTTGGTACAGCAACAGACACGCAGACCAAGGGAACGGAATTGAGAACGCAGATGTAAATCCATCTACCTACGGCCGCCTGATCTTTGACAAAAGGCCCAAAGCCCATTAAATGGGGAAAAGACAGCCTTTTTAACAAATGGTGCTGGCAAAACTGGATGTCCATCTGTAAAAAAATGAAACAGGATCCATACCTCACAGTATACACCAAAACTAATTCAAAAACTGTAAAGATCATGGAAGAAAAAATAGGGTCAAAACTAGGAGCCCTAATATATGGCGCAAACACCATACAAACCATAATTAACAATACACAAACATCAGAAGATAAGCTAGACAAATGAGATCTCCTAAAAATTAAACACTTATGCTTATCAAAAGACTTTAGCAAAAGAGAAAAAAGAACATACAGACTGGGAAAAAATTTTTTGGCTGTGACATATTCAACAATGTTCTAACCTCTAAAATCTGTCGGAAAATCCAACACCTCTACCATAAAAAGACAAATAATCCAATTAAAAGATTGGCAAAGGATGTGAAAAGACACTTCACCAAAGAAGACATTCAGGCGGCTAACAGACATGTGAAGAAATGTTCCAGATCGTTAGCCATTAGAGAAATGCAAATCAAAACTATGATGAGATACCATCTCACCCTGTCATTACCGTCACGAATCAAGAAAGCATAAAATATCAAATGTTGGAGAGGTTGAGGGGAGATGGGAACTCTTATGCACTCCTGGTGGGAATGTAAAATGGTGCAACCATTTTGGTAAACATTATGGTGCTGCCTTCAAAAGCTAGAAATAGAAATACGATATGGTCCAGCAATCCCACTCCTGGGAATATATTCTAGAGAAACAAGAGCTGTCACACAAATAGACATAGGCACACCTATGTTCACTGCAGCATTGTTCACAATAGCAAAAAGATGGGAACAACCTGAGTGTCCATCAACAGATGAATGGATAAGCGAATTGTGGTACACACACACAATGGAACGCTATGCAACAATAAAGAAGAATGATGAATCTGCGAAACATCTTACAACATGGATGAACCTGGAGGGCGTTATGCTGAGTGGAATAAGCCAATCATAAAAGGACAAATACTGTATGAGACCACTATTGTAAGAACACATGAACATGTTTCCACACAGAAAGAAACAATCTTTGATGGCTACAAAGGACGGGAGGGATGGCTACTTATCTAGATAGTAGATAAGTGGTAACTTGAGTGAAGGGTAGGTAAGATAGTACACAATATCGGGGGAAGTCAGCACAACCCGACCGGGGCAAAGTCATAGAAGCTTCACAGGCACATCCAAATGCCTTGAGACAGAGAGATACTGGGCTGAGGGCTGAGGACCATGGTCTCCGGCGACATCTAGATCAATTGGCATAACATAGTCTGTAAAGAAAACATTCTACATGTGACTGTGGTGAGTATGACTGGGGTCTTAGAAGCCTATAAGCGGCCGTCTAAGATACATCTAGTGGTCCCATCCCTGTTGGAGCAAAGGAGAATGAAGAAGACCAAAGACACAAGGAAAAGATTAGTCCAAAGGACTAATGGACCACAGCTACCACAACCTCCACCAAACTGAGCCCAGAACAACTAAACAGTGCCTGATTACCACTACAGACTGTGGTGGCAAGAATCACAACACAAGGTCCCAGACAAAGTTGGAGAAAAATGTAGAACAAAATTCAAATTCGCAGAAAAAACAAAAACCAGGCTTGCTGATCTGACAGAAACTGAAGAAACTCTGAGAGTACGGCCCCCAGACACTCTTTTACCTCAGTACTGAAGTCACTCCTGAGGTTTACCCTTCAGCCAAAGATTAGACGGATTTACAGGGCCAACAATGACACAGGCGAGGGACATGCTTCATTGCTGAATCATGTGTAGGAGACTAATAGGCACACCAGCCCAAAAGCAAAGAGGAGAAGGCAGGAAGGGACAGGAAAACTGGATGAATGGAAATGGGGAGCCTGGGATAGGGAGTGTTGACAATTGCAGGGTTGGCAACCATTGTTACAAAACAGTTTGTGTATTAGTTGTTTAACGAGAAACTAATTTGCTCTGTAAACTTTCCCCTAAGTCACAATAATAAAAAAAAAAAAAAAAGGGAAGAAAATTTCGAGTTTTTTTTGGTTTTCAGTTCCCTTAAAAACTTCAGGTTCAAAGCCCTCTACTTACCAGAAAGCAAGAGATTGGCAGAAAGCGACACCTTGTGGCCTTTGTGGTGTACTGCTCTCCACTATATTTTTTGCAGGGCACAAGAATATTTGGTAACAGTTTTGGGGTCAACATGAGTTGGAATTGACTGGCTGGCAAGTGTCTTTGTATTTTTTTTTTGAGAGGCAACAAGCAATACTTATCCCTACAACACACCCAGAACAGGCAGGTTAATAATATGACAATCACAAGACCAATATATTTTAAGTATTCCTTTAACCCATTTATCTAGTGAAGGCATGAGAAACAGGTTTTCTACCAAAGTTATGCCTTTCTTTGTGTTCAGTATAAGGGTTTAATACATCCACTGAGGAAACATTATACTTTAAGTTATTTGGACTTGTTCTCCATGTCGATATTTTTTACTTTGTTTACTATGGGATAATTTTAGTTCAGGAGTGGTAATATCACATGTCTGTGATTATAGAGATTCATTGAAAATAAGTTTTTCAAATTTTAGGTTTTCTGGTCAGCAAAACATCATATGCTTTCTAATATATCTATTTTTTAACAATATAATTTTCGTTTGGTAATAAGCCCAAAGAAATCATGTTTATTCCGCACACATGATTTTCAAATACATATGTTTTAAGGGAATTAGGTTCATTTAAACTCACAAGTTGTTTGCATATGGGATTCCCCATTGGCAGTTTTTCTATAAAATATTGAATTAGGCACATAGAGATTGTTGGAAACTGGAGGACAGAGAAACAATGCTTGGTTTTGCATGCATATTTCATAATATAACTTGATCTCAGAGGCTAAAATAGGCTCCCCATGCTACTTGGTGTAGCCATTGTTCACTCTATCAGTCACATCTTGCTTGACTGAACATAATGGAAATTCAGTTCCACATGTCAAGCACACGTTTTACAGCCCAGACTGCTTTTAGGTGTAGAATCTTGAACGACATTACGTGACATCTCAGACATTGAACATTGTTGTGTTTTACATTCCACGTCAAATTCTGAATGTGAACTAGATTCTGCAAAAAGAACTTCAGTTCCAGGGAAGTGTGCTTTTTAAATTACTTGATATTTTAAAGAATTAAATAACACAAGGGAATTTATTTAGTTTAATTGTCACAAATTTATAAGCCATAGAAATGAAAAAATAGACTTTTGAGTTTTTTGTTTCTGGTACTCTTGGCAAGCAATGTAGCAACATTTAATGGGTAAAAACTAAACCAAACCTATTGCCATTGAGTCAGTTCAGAGGACTGCCCCATAGGGTTGCCAAGGCTGTAAATCTTTTTGGAAGTTTCTCCCCTTGCGTGGCTGGTGGGTTCAAAATGTTGACCTTCTGGTTAAAAGCCTAATGCTTAACCGCTGCGTCACCAGGGCTCCTTATTGGTTGGGGGAGGAAATTCCTATGGGAAATTAGGTATCAAATCTTGGCGGTATCTTTGTCAATTTTCCAGTGTCTCTGGAGCTGGACTGTCTGGATTTGAATTCTGGCTCCATCAATCACTAGATGTATGACCTTGGACAAGTTACTTCACCTCTCTGTTCCTCAGTTTCTTCGTCTGTATACCAAAAAAAAAAAAAAACAAAACCAAACCCAGTGCGGTTGAGTCGATTCCGACTAATAGTGACCCTATAGGACAGAGTAGAACTGCCCCATAGAGTTTCCAAGGAGAGTCTGGCGGGTTTGAACTGCCGACCCTTTGGTTACCAGCCATAGCACTTAACCACTAGGCCACCAGGGTTTCCCATCAACTGTGTAAAGATAATTATAATACCCACCCTGTTGTGTTGTTATGTGGAATAAAATGAAAAGTGCTTAGCACAGTGTTTGACCCATAGAAGGCATGTTAGCTACTAATATTATTATGAGTTCTGGGAATCATAGTTTCTTTGAGCTAGTAGGGAACTCCCTAAATTCATCTGATTCAGGTCATTGTCCAAGCTTTCTAATTTTTATTCCAGGCAAGCATACATGATAACTTTTCTGTTTGTTGCTGGTTTCATTAAGTAACAGGAGGCCCTGAGCCCTCCTAAATAGGAGCCAACCAGAAAATAATGAGGCATAATATTCCCTCAATGAGGAATAATATTCTTTTAAAAATGTAAGTGGGCATTGTCTCGAAAATGCTGTGCGCTGGCCTTGATGGGCTGTGCCACATCACTCGGCTAGACAGCCACCGGCGTAGGGCCTCCCTGGGTCCATGTTGCCCCATCAGCCGGTCACCATGTATCCCAGGAGTGCCTTTCTCTTTCTGTTGGGTTGCTGGGAACCTGTCTTAGTTATCTGGTGCTGCTATAAAAGAAATTCCACAAATGGGTGTCTTCAACAAACAAACTTATTTTCTCACACTTTAGGAGGCTAAAAGGCCAAATTCAGGGTGCCATTTCCAGGGAAGGCTTTCTCTCTCTGTCGGCTTTGGAGGAACCCTGTCTGTTTGAGCTTCTGCTCCTGGGCCATCTTCATGTGGCTTAGCAGCTCTCTTCCCTGGCTTCTTAAGCTTGCTGGTTTAACCTCCTTTATATCTCAAAAGAGATTGATTTAAGACACATACTACACTAATCCTGTCTCATTAACATAACAGAGACAACCCATTCTCAAATGGGATTGTAACCGCAGGCATGTTGTTGTTGTTAGGTGCCGTAGAGTCAGTTCAACTCATAGCAACCCTATGTGCAACAGAACGAAACATTACCCGGTCCTGTGCCATCCTTACCATTATTGTTATGCTTTAGCCCATTGTTGCAGCCACAGTGTCAGTCCATCTCTTTGGGGGCCTTCCTGTTTTTTGATGACCGTCTCCTTTACCAAGCATGATGTCCTTCTTCAGGGACTGATCTTTCTTGATAACATGTCCAAAAGATGTAAGATGAAGTCTTGGCATCTTTGCCTCTAAGGAGCATTCTGGCTGTACTTCTTCCAAGACAGATTTGTTTGTTCTTTGGCAGTCTGTGGTGTATTCAATATTCTTCACCAATGCCATAATTTATTTTTTAAATAATTTTTATTGAGCTTTAAGTGAATGTTTACAAATCAAGTCTGTCACATATAAGCTTATATACACCTTACTCCATACTTCCACTTACTCTCCCCCTAATGAATCAGCCCTTCTGGTCTCTCCTTTCGTGACAATTTTGCCAGTTTCTAACCCTCTCTACCCTCCTATCTCCCCTCCAGACAGGAGATGCCAACACAGTCTCAAGTGTCCACCTGATACAAGTAGCTCACTCTTCATCAACATCTCTCTCCAACCCATTGTCCAGTCCCTTCCATGTCTGATGAGTTGTCTTCGGGAATGGTTCCTGTCCTGGGCCAACAGAAGGTTTGGGGACCATGACTGCTGGGATTACTCTAGTCTCAGTCAGACCATTAAGTCTGGTCTTTTTATGAGAATTTGGGGTCTGCATCTCACTGATCTCCTGCTCCCTCAGGGATTCTCTGTTGTGCTTCCTGTCAGGGCAGTCATCAGTTGTGGTCGGGCACCATCTAGTTCTTCTGGTCTCAGGATGAAGTAAGTCTCTGGTTCATGTGGCCATTTCTGTCTCTTGGGCTCATAGTTGTCGTGTGACCTTGGTGTTCTTCATTCTCCTTTGCTCCAGGTGGGTTGAGACCAATTGATGCATCTTAGATGGCCGCTTGTTAGCATTTAAGACCCCAGACGCCACACTTCAAAGTGGGATGCAGAATGTTTTCATAATAGAATTTATTATGCCAATTGACTTAGAAGTCCCCTTAAGACATAGTCCCCAAACCCCAACCCTTGCTCCGCTGACCTTCGAAGCATTCAGTTTATCCCTGAAACTTCTTTGCTTTTGGTCCGGTCCAGTTGAGCTGACCTTCCCTGTATTGAGTATTGTCCTTCCCTTCACCTGAAGTAGTTCTTATCTACTAACTAATCAGTAAATAACCCTCTCCCACCCTCCCTCCCTCCCCCCTCGTAACCGCAAAAGTATGTGTTCTTCTCAGTTTATACTATTTCTCAAGATCTTATAATAGTGGTCTTATACAATATTTGTCCTTTTGCCTCTGACTAATTTCAGTCAGCATAATGCCTTCCAGGTTCCTCCATGTTATGAAATGTTTTACAGATTCGTCACTGTTCTTTATCGATGCGTAGTATTCCATTGTGTGAATATACCATAATTTATTTAACCATTCATCTGTTGATGGACACCTTGGTTGCTTCCAGCTTTTTGCTATTGTAAACAGTGCTGCAGTAAACATGGGTGTGCATCTATCTGTTCGTGTAAAGGCTCTTATTTCTCTAGGGTATATTCCGAGGAGTGGGATTTCTGGGTTGTATGGTAGTTCTATTTCTAACTTTTTAAGAAAATGTCAGATAGATTTCCAAAGTGGTTGTACCATTTTACATTCCCACCAGCAGTGTATAAGAGTTCCAATCTCTCCGCAGCCTCTCCAACATTTATTATTTCGTGTTTTTTGGATTAATGCCAGCCTTGTTGGAGTGAGATGGAATCTCATCGTAGTTTTAATTTGCGTTTCTCTAATGGCTAATGATCGAGAGCATTTTCTCATGTATCTGTTAGCTGCCTGAATATCTTCTTCAGAGAAGTGTGTGTTCATATCCTTTGCCCACTTCTTGATTGGGTTCTTTGTCTTTTTGTGGTTGAGTTTTAACAGAATCATATAGATTTTAGAGATCAGGCACTGGTCAGAGATGTCATAGCTGAAAATTCTTTCCCAATCTGTAGGTGGTCTTTTTACTCTTTTGGTGAAGTCTTTAGATGAGCATAGGTGTTTGATTTTTAGGAGCTCCCAGTTATCTGGTTTCTCTTCATCATTTTTGGTAATATTTTATATTCTGTTTATGCCTTGAATTAGGGCTCCTAACATTGTCCCTATTTTTTCTTCCATGATCTTTATCGTTTTAGTCTTTATGTTTAGGTCTTTGATCCACTTGGAATTAGTTTTTGTGTATGGTGTGAGGTATGGGTCCTGTTTCATTTTTTTGCAAATGGATATCCAGTTATGCCAGCACCATTTGTTAAAATGACTATCTTTTCCCCAATTAACTGACACTGGGCCTTTGTCAAATATCAGCTGCTCATATGCGGATGGATTTATATCTGGGTTCTCAATTCTGTTCCATGGGTCTATGTGCCTGTTGTTGTACCAGTACAAGGCTGTTTTGACTACTATGACTGTATAATATGTTCCAAAATCAGGTAGAGTGAGGCCTCCCACTTTCTTCTTCTTTTTCAGTAATGCTTTGCTTATCCGAGGCTTCTTTCCCTTCCATATGAAGTTGGTGATTTGTTTCTCCATCACATTAAAAAATGTCATTGGAATTTGGATCGAAGTGCATTGTATGTATAGATGGCTTTGGGTAGAATAGACATTTTTACTATGTTAAGTCTTCCTATCCATGAGCAAGGTATGTTTTTCCACTTAAGTAGGTCCTTTTTAGTTTTTTGCAGTAGTACTTTGTGGTTTTCTTTGTATAGGTCTTTTACATCTTTGGTAAGATTTATTCCTAAGTATTTTATCTTCTTGGGGGCTACTGTGAATGGTATTGATTTGGTGATTTCCTCTTCGATGTTTTTTTTGTTGATGTAGAGGAATCCAAGTGATTTTTGTGTGTTTATCTTATAACCTGAGACTCTGCCAAACTCTTCTATTAGTTTCAGTAGTTTTCTGGAGGATTCCTTAGGGTTTTCTGTAACACCATAATTTAAATGCATTAATTCTTTTTCGTTGTTCCTTATTCATTGTCCAGCTTTTGCATGCATATGTGGTGATATGGATTGACTTGTGTCTCCCAAAAATTTATGTCATCTAGGCTAGGCCATGATTTCCAGTCTTGTGTGGTTGTCCACCATTTTGTAATATGGTATGATTATCCCATGTGTTGTAAATTCTAACCACTATGATGTTAATGAGGCAGGCTTAGAGACAATTATGTTGATTTTTTTTTAATGATTTCTAGTTGATTATTTATTTTGACACTTTGTTCCTGTTTTATTTTCCTGAATTCTTCCATTGCTTTGTCTGTGTTTTTCTTGATTTTGTCTGTATTTTCTATGATTTTGTCTATTTTTTCCTTCAGGTCGTGGAGAGCCCTGATATTAGAGTTTTGAATTCCCCATCAGGAGGTTCCAGTGCCTTTTCTTCTACCAGAAGGTCATCTGGTATTTTATTTTGGTTGCTTTCTGGAGCCATTCTGTCCTGTTTTATTTTTTTTTAGTACGCTTTGATATTGTCTGCTGTCTTTGGGATATTCAGGAATTATTTTCTTGGTTTATTGATTGTAGATTTGTTTGTTTTGTCCTGCTTTTTTTTTTTTTTTGATTATGTCTGAGCAGGTGGATTGGGCGTGGTTTGTTGCTTGCTCATCTGTGGGGACGATACTTCTCACCATCTTTTCCAGGTGGGCAGGGCTGGTTGCACAGCAGTGGTACAGTAGGGCATGTCAGGGGAGGGAGGGGCAGGAATGGATCATTTGTGGCATGAACTGGGACCAACGAGGTGGGGCCAGAGGTCTGCGCTAGTGCTGGCTGGGTGTGCAGTGCTCAGCACATGGTGCAGACAGGCAGGAGGGAAAGGAAGGGATGTGAGGTGTAGAGCTTACTGGGTGAGAGAAAGAAGAGAGAGAAATAGAAGCAAAAAAAGGGGGGCAAAAAAGAAAAAAATGAAGGAAAAAGGTAAATAAAATGACAGCATGGTAGGATTTGGTGGGTGGGGGTGGGGCAGACCTGGCAAGGCCATGTGCCAGTGTCTTTCTAGCTGAGTGATGTGGCTCAGCTTGTTGAGAAGGGTTGTGGGTGGTGCACAGGGCTAAGTGGCAGGAGGCAGGAAAGGAAGGAAGGGGAAGAGAGAGAAGAAACAAGCAAACAAAACAAAAATATGGTGCTGAGGGAGCCCTCCAGTGGAGGTGGCACATACCTGGTGAGACCATGTGCTGGTGGCTTTCTAGCTGAGTGGTGTGGTAAGGCCCTTCAAGAAGGAATGGGCATGGCACATGGGGCTAGGTGGACGGGAGAAAGGAAAGGAAGGAAGGAATAGAGAGAAAAACAAAAAACAAAAAGTATGGTGCTGAAGGAGCCAGCTGGTGGGGATGGCATTGGCCTGGGGAGGCCATGTGCCAGTGAATCTCTAGCCAAGCAGTACAACACTGCCCATCGAGAAGTGGTGGGGGTAGCTCACGAGGCTAGGTGGGTGGGAGAAAGGAAAGGAAAGAAAGGAAAGAGAGAAGAGACCAAAAAAAAAAGTCACCAAGGGAGCGAGCCTGCTGGTAGGGGCAGCGCAGATCTGGGGAGGCATGTGCCGGTGGCTCTCTAGCCAAGTGGTGTGGCACAGCCCATCAAGAAGGGAAGGGGATGGCACACAGGGCAAGCTGGGCTGGGGAAAGGAATGGAAGGAAGGGAGAGAGAGAAAAGAAAAAAAAAAAGCCCAAAAATGGTGCTAAAGGAGCTGGCTGGTGGGGGCGAGGTGGATCTGAGTGGCAGTGAGCTGGATCTCTCCAACCCAGCGACCATGGCCCATTGGAAATCAGGGAAGGGTGGGGGGAGAAGCGTGTATCCCTGGTTACCAGGTGCTCTGTCTCCTATTAAGAGCCCTGTGAAGTCACTTTCTCGTACTCTCTGTCTTCGTTCCTTGGTGTCTGTAGTCCAAAATGGCGAATCCACGCTGTGATAGTTGGTAGGGGGCCTCCAGCCTGTAGCTCTCCTCCTTCTCTGTTCTCTATCAGTTTCTTATTCCATTCAGTGCTTGATTGAGTTCTTCATCTCTATATTTGATGCTTAGGGTTGCAGGATTGACATTTGTATCTGTTTTACTTAGTTTTTCAGGTCTTTGCTGCAGAGGGACAGCATGGTGCTTCTGCCTATGGTGCCATGTTGGCTCCGCCTCTAGAGGCAATTATGTTAATGAGGCGGGACTCAATTACAGGATTAGATTGTATCTTGAGTCAATCTCTTTTGAGATACAAAAGAGAGAAGCAAGCAGAAAGGAGGGGGACCTCATACCACCAAGAAAGAAGGACTGGGAAGAAGGACTGGAAAGAAGAAAGGACCCAGGTTCCTTGCAATGAGTAGCTCCTAGATCAGGGGAAGATGGATGACAAGGACTTTCCCCTAGAACCAACACAGAGAGAAAGCCTTCCCCGGGTGCTGGTGTCCTGAATTCAGGCTTCTAGCCTCCTAGACTGTGAGAGACTACATTTCTGTTTGTTAAAGCCTTCCACTTGTGGTATTTCTGTTATAATAGCAGCATTAGATAACTAAGACATAAGGCAATTGAAAACATCATGGTTTGGAGAGTCCTTAAAGTGAAGTCTTTGCTTTTTGACGCCACAGACACAGAGGTTAGGATTTACAATACTTATTTTTGGGGACACAATTCAATCCATAACAGAGCCTTTCTCCAGGCTGTGCACAGTGTGCCATTCGGTGATTCCCTGTGCTGTTCACATGTGCAGAAAATTCTCAGGGCAGCTCATAATGACAGAAGGCACAGGGAGAGAAGGAGAATTGAGATGAACACAGCTCAATATGACTGTTTCAAATTAAGGTTGAGAGCTATAGAATACAGCAAACGTCACTCACTCAAAAATGCCTATGGAGAGAAGGCAGGTAATGACACATGAGTTCAGTACGCTGAGTGTAAGGAAAAAAACCCACAGTGCAAGCACAAAGGTAAATGTCAATGGACACTTGGCCTCACTGTTTGGTATTTAAAAAAGAATGGTGGAGGCTGGGGTAAACTGAAGACTATGTGACCTATTGAAAGGAGCCACCTCTACTAAGTTCTAATGGGTTGTTGGCATATGAGAACATGGGCCTAGAGTTACCAGATATTGCTTTTCGAGAGAAGCTAGAAATGCAGATTTTATCTGCATGATTATAATAACAGTAACAGTAACAAAACATTTTTTAAGCAAATGCTGTGCCAGCAAAAGAAAACACATTCGTTTGTCCCATATGACATGCATAGCATCAGTTTGCGACCTCTGAAACATGGTTCTTTGGGGGTAATGCATTCCAACCTCAGACCCATTGCAAGGTTTCTTTCTCCAGCCTCCCTACTTGAGCCCTTCCAGTGATAGTGTAGAGGGCAGTGGTGGTTCAATGGCAGATTCTTGCCTTCCATGCGGAAGCCCCGGGTTTGATTCACCACTGTCTGTTGGCAGAAGATTACAGGTTGCTATGATGCTGAATGGAAACCCTATGGGGTTGTTCTACTCGATGGCATTGGGTTTGAGTTTTTTTGGTTGGTATGATGCTGAACAGGTTTCAGAGGAGCTTCCAGACTAAGGCAGACTAGGAAGAAATATGGTTTAAAAATCATTGAGTTGTACATTTTAAAAGGGTGAATTGTATGGTGTGTGAATTTTATCTCAATAAATAAGTTAAAAAAAAAAAAAGCCTGTAGACATTTAAATACCCTCCCTGAGCAGACCAGATTTGAGGCTTCTGTGGCTTTGGGGTGGGGATGGGAGATAATGTGGTTTGTTCCCACAACTCTCTTTCCTTCTCTGAGATATCATGGAGAGTACACAGGAGACGGATGAAGATATTCCCTGGGTGAGGCGCAGTGTTCTTACTGTTGGCTGTCACTTCTTTTCTGCCTAACTGGCTGTCCATTCCCTCTGTGAGGCAGAGTCTATGTGCTGGCTCTCCAATGGGGCTGTATTTTTTTTTTTTTTTTAACTATCTTTAGAAGACCCCATAGGTCCTTCTGGCATGGTCTCCTGGCAAGCAAGCTGTGACTGGCTCAGTCTTCTTCTTCTTCCTTAGCCTGCCCCAGAGGTGGTCAACCTCTCAGCCTCTGTCAAGATGACTAAACCCCCCACAGCCTTCCTCAGTGGTCACTCAGCCCTCGGGAAACCCACATCTCCGTGCCACTCCACACTATGGAAATGCTACTACCTCCCTCCTTCCCTGGGGGTTTTCCTTCTCTCCTCATCCCTGCCTCTTTCTTCTGCCCCTTTCTCCATACCCCAGCAGCATCAGGCCTGGGCATTGAGCAGTCTGCTGATGCAGTGATTCTTAAGTTTTTTGCCAGTCCCTGACTTGGGAAGGGGAGGGTGCTGAGGAATAATTCAGATCCCCCTAACTTTATAGGGAGAGGGGAACTTACCCAATGCCCACCCCACACCCCAGAGGATGGAGGGGATGGTGCTGCTTCATGAATTTTACATTCTTTCACCTCCTTCCTCTTTATCTCTCTTTTATATCAGGATGTGGTACAGAATGAGTGAGTGATGAGGGAAGGTGAGTGTTGTAGCATCTGTGCTTCTGAAATTATGAGAAATCATGACTCCCAGCAGGTCCTGCATGGAGATGTGGCCCTCATATCTACTGGTTCTTTGGCTCAAAATGGCTCTAAAACCAAAAGGGAAAAACAAAAACAAAACCCATTACCGTGGAGTTGATTCTGACTCAAATGGAGGAACACTGAAAACACTCCACTCAGCCTTCACACTACTATTAGAATTTACTGGTAGGTGGACTTCTTAATTTCTTCAACTGCTTTATCTGTGTACTCCTTGGCTTGTTCTGTGTTTTGCCTAATCTCCTTCCTGATCTCTTGAAGAATTCTGTATATTAACCTTTTGTGTTCTACATCTGGTAATTCCAAGAATACATCTTCATCTGGAAGATTCCTTGATTCTTTGTTTTCAGAGCTTGTTGAACGATCATAGTCTGTTTCTTTATGTGATTTGATATTGAATTTTTCTCTGAGCCATCTATAAGTTATTGTATTAATTTATTTTATGTTTGCTTACTGTATCCTAGCTCGTTTTGTTTTGTTTTGATATTCCCAAATAGGCTGCTTCAATGAGCTAGCTTGATCATTTGTGCCTTTGAAGCTCTAACACCCTGTTACCAGATGGCTAGAGCTGTTATTAGGTATATGAGCCTAGGAGTCCATTCACTTTTCTTGTACGGATTCAGCTCAGGTGTCCACGTAGTTGGTCATCAAGTGTGTGGTACAGGCTCTGTCCTACAGTCTTAGAGGGGCAGGGGTGATTGGTGTAGGTACAGGTATCTGGTTGCAGCAGGGAGTCACGCTCTGAAAAGGTGGGGGTTGACAGCCATCTCCTGAGTGTCTGTGAGGAAAGCACGTCCCCGTTCCCTAGAGGGCATGGGTGGGTGGTTTCTGCAGCCGGACCATAGACACCCAGTGCTTTTGGTTATTAGGACTGGGAGGAACCTCATATCCTTGGACTCCTGTCGTGGGTGGCTAGGTGACATGGGTGGGGCTACCAGTCCTAATGCCCCTGATGTGGGTAGGTGAGGACCCTGTTTAATAGGTAAAGCAGTGTCAAATATCAAAAACCCACCTCTCCACCACACAGCTGAAACAGCTGAAGTCAGATCTCAAGCATATACACCAGTTGCAGCCTGCCAACAACAGCCTAATCTCCTGAAATGGGACCACACAGGTCCATGCAGGGGTGAAAGGTATTCAAAGTCCATGGACCATTTGTGCCTGGACAGGAGCTGCTTCTGTCTTGAGCTCTCCAGCTTGGTGGAGCTGGCAGATTATCTTTTCCCTCAATTGTTAACTTATTCCTTCTCCAAGGTGGGGAGAATGGCTCAGGGGTGCAGCCAGACCTATCTCAGGCCCAGGGAAACTGACAGCCACTGAGGCTGGTTTGGGAGCTGGGGGCGTGGTAAAATAATCGCAAGTACTTAGCTTTTGCTGAGAGCGCTGTTCTTTTCTGATTCCGGAGGTGTGAGTGGACTGTGCAGCTCGCTGTCTCTCCCTGAGGAAACCACATCCTAAATGCTAACACCAGCCCTGCTGCAGTCGCTCCAGGGGATTGTGCCTGAGGGGCGCTGGTTTCCGCCAAGTCAGGCCCAGCAGCTCCTCACCACTTCTGAACCATCTCTCCCTTCCCCTGCCGCTCAGTCTGATTTCCTAACGTTGCCTTTGATGTTCAGAGCTCCTAGCTTGTCATATATACAACCGTTTCACTTGTTTTCTTGGGTCTTTATTGTAAGAGGGATCACTGGAAGTGTCTGATTACTTCGCCATCTTGGTCCTGCCTCCCAGGTGGACTTCTTCATACACAGTGGGAGGAAGGTGGCCTGTAGTCGCTTCCCCTCACTCCACTCTTATCCACATTTCAGAAACTTGTTAAGGTTTTAGGAATGTGCATGGGGGCATTTCCTCCAGTTTCCAGTAATGTTTACATAGAATTACCTTCATGGAAGGTGATATGGGTTTTTCCCTGATTGGTTGGGCCATTGAAGCAAGAAATTAGGAGAGGTAAGAAGTTAAAGGCACGGGCTTCTGACACTATCTTGATTCTGGAACTCTCCTTCCTTCCTTTACTCCCTCTCTCCTTCTTTCTTTCAGTACCTTAAGGGGACTAACAACAACAACAACTTAGATTCCTAGGGCTGCCATAACAAAAATACCACAAAGTGGATGGCTTTAAAGGCTTGTTGCTGTTGTTAGGTACTGTTGAGTTGGTTCCGACTCACAGCAACATATGTGCAACAGAATGAAACATGCCTGGTCCTGTGCCATCCTCACAATCATTGCTATGTTTTAGCCCATTGTTGCAGCCACTGTGTCAATCCATCTCTTTAGAAGTCTGAATTTAGGGTGTTGGCAGAGCTACATCCTCTCTCTGTCAGCTCTAGGGGAAGCTCCTTCCTTGTCTCTTACAGCTTTTGTGGCCTCGGGCTTTTCTTGGTGTTCCTTGATTTGTAGGACACTCACATGTTGTATTCTCCCTGTGCAAGTCCTTATCTATCAAACACCACGTAGAACAGATTAGGATCAGGAGCCACCCTACTCCCGTATGACTTCATTAATTTAACTGATAACATCTGCAATGAAAAACCCTAGTTCTCCAAAGTCACATTCACCAGTGCAGGGGTTAGGACTTCAACATACCTTTTGGGGGTACACAATTCAATCCATAACATGTTTCTTTTCAGTCCATTGTCTCATCAATTTATCTCTAATCTCTTGTTTAATAGAAACCAGGTTTTACTGGTCTTTCTTAAGGCTGTAGAGTACATGAGATTTGACATTTACCTCTATTTGCCATAGGAAGTCTTTTCCCAAAGTTTGTTCAGCCTCTGCCTGTTGCATGCTATTTGTCTTTATGCTGCAGAAACTTCATAGACTCCATATTGGTTTTTTTTCCTGCCCAGTCATTTAAAAAATTTATTGAGGTATAATATATCTATAGAAAAGCACACACATCATAAACGGACAGTGCCATGAATTTTCATGAAGTGAACACAGCCATGTAATCATGCTCAGATCAAGATCCAGAACATTGCCAGCACCCAGAAGCTTTTCCTCATATTGTCTTCCCCACTACCCTGATGTTGAACACCAGTAGATTAGTTTTTTTTGTTTTTAAACTTTATATCAATGGAATCTTACAGTATGCCCTCATTTATGTCTGCCTTCTTTCACTCAACATTATGTTTTTGAGATTCATCCATATTGTCACATGTAGTTTTTTTCCATTCTCATCATTATATAGTATTCCACTCTGAATATACCGTATTTTTCTGTTCTACTGTTAAAAGCGTTGGAATATTTTCCAGTTTTTGCCTTCCCAGTCATTTCTAAGCAGTGAACATCCAGGGCTGACATTTCTCCTTAGGTGGGGTGAGCATTTTCTATCCTGCCTCCCCTACCCTGGAATGCTGGCAGAGTTCTTCTACTAGATCTTGGAGGTCCTAAGTACTCGGGATTCAGCTTCGGGGGAAGGGGTAGGGATCTGGGCAATGGATAACTTGAGCAGAGAGTTCTGTCTCTACATAGCTTCTTCTCCGTTGCTGGCAAGGTTCCAGCTTCCAGAGGTGAGTGGACAGACCTCCTTCCTGATGTGGAGATGGCCCTGCCTCTTCAGCCAGTTTTGACCAACTACCCCCAACCCTCCATCAAGGAGCTGGCTGCCTTCAGAGCTGTGGCCACCACTGCCATGGAAGTTATCTGTTCTTGCTCTCACTACTGCCCCCATGCCTAGCATGGACCAGTCTCTGCTCTCCTAGCCTACCCTGTCCTCAAAACTAGGTATCCCGAAGGCCCAGGATCTCCCAGGACCTGGTGGTGAATAGGCTTGAGGAGCCCAGGGAGGTCTGCAGTATGGCTGACAGGCCTTGCTCTGGGCTGCTGGCTCTCCTAGGTTTCCATGCAGCATAGGTGTCCCTGTGTCCACATTCCCTGGGTCAAAGGCTCTCAAACTGGGACCTTGAATCTCAGAGGGTGCCACAGATGAATTCCTGGGAGTCTGCAAACGTATAAAATTTTAAAAAGTTTGTGTTTTCATTTCATGATAATCTAAAAAAAATTAAATAAGCATTTTCTGGGTCATCAGAGTCCAGCTAGTTCTGATGAGACAGTTTAAAGAAGTGGTAGAAAAGGGATGCTCTGGTGTCAGGGTGTTCACATTCCAGCCCCCCCCAGCTGTGTGCCGGGGACAATGCTCACCCCTCTGTGCCCGAGTGCCTTTAGCTGCCAAAGGGTGGTAATAATGGCTCCTGCTCTGGGGTTCCCGTGAGATCTGAATGAGATTATGCCTGCAAAGCACTTAGCCTAGCGCTTAATGTGCATCGGCACTCAATCTCGATTCAATATGTGTGAATTACCTGGGTGACCCCTTGACTGTCAACGGCTCATGAGAAAAAAACCAAAGAGGGACATAACAGGGAAACGATGTGTTAGAGCCAAGCGGAGGCCACACGATACCACGGTGTGCTGAATAAATGAAGTTCTCCCAGTAGTTTAAACAAAGAAAAGCAGTGTGATAATTGAGTCATCACAATAGACAGGCTGAACTCAAAGGGACATGGCTGGGAGTGGACAGTGCTAGGTTCCTGTTGTGAGCTACAATTTGTTTTCAGCAAAATTTCATCTATCTCATTAAGTCAGTGTTGTTGTATGGTATTATGGATTGAGTTGTGTCCCCCCAAAATAAGCTGTAAATCCTAACCCCTATACTTGTGGTTATAATCCCATTTGGGAATGGATTGTCTTTGTTCTGTTAATGTGGCAGGATTAGTGTAGGGTGTATCTTGCGTCAAACTCTTCTGAGATATGAAAGAGATTAAACACAAGCTAGCAAGTAGAAGTGGGGGAAGAGAGATGCCAAGCCACATGAAGATCACCCAGGAGCAGAAGCTCAATGAGATAAGGACCTTCCTCCAGAGCCGACAGAGACAGAAAGCCTTCCCCTGAAGCCAGCACCCTGAATTTGGACTTCTAGCCTCCTAAAGTGTGATAAAATAAATTTGTTTGTTAAAGCCACCTGTTTGTGGTTTTTCTGTGATAGCAGCACTACATAATTAAGACATATATATATATTTAATTGGTATTGTCATTTTGCTTGTATTTAATTTATAAATTTGTTTGGCTTTTATATGAGAGCTATGAACATGAATTTATATTTAGTTTGGATGTATTTGGTTAACTTTCTTTATGAACGTAATTTAAGTCAACATTGTGTTTGAAACGGTGTTCATATGCTTTCCAAATCCGAGAAGCACGGCCCTGGATCTTTTCCATTGGAATTTGGATAGAGGGAAATCAGGTGTACCCTCTCTTCTCATAGAAACTCAGCTCACCATTGGTGCTAGAACTCTCTGGTTACAGACTTGGTGGCCTAGAGCAGTCCAGAATAGCCACAAGCTCAGAGAACAAGGCTGGCAAGTTAACAGCCCTTAAACATCACGAGAGCCTCCAGACTGGCAGTTTCTCCAATTTCACCCTACTTCTAAAGCTCTGAGTGTGGAGTTCATTCTGTAATCTAGTTGACCACGGTGTTATTAGCTTTGCTTTCTAGTATTTCTACCTTTGCATTCAGAATCTTTGGGATTGGTGGCTTTATGGGATAAAATGTTTCCTGTTACGACTATGCCTGCTGAGATCTAGAATGTGATTAATTCAAGCTTCCCACTCCTCCCCTACTTGGCTCTGGAAAAGTCCAGTGCCTTTCCAACATCTCTGGGAATTTCTGGGGGGCTCATTTTTTTTTTTTTTTCATATGCTCACGGGAATCTCTGGGTGGAGCAAACAGTTAATGCACTCAGCTGCTGAACAAAAGGTTGGAGGTTTAAGCCCACCCAGAGGTGCTCTGGAAGAAAGGCCTGCGATCTACTTCCGAAAAGTCAGCCATTGAAAACCCTAGGAGCGTAGTTCTACTCTGACACACGTGGGTCCCAGTGGGTTGGCATCGACCTGATAGCACCTGGTGGTAGTATGTGCTCATGGTCATTTCTTGCTCTGAATTCCTGCTGTGCAGAGAGTGTGTTTTCCCTTCTGCATCTTGTGGCCACATGTTCTTTTATTCCTGGCCTCCACCCAAACATAGATCTGCCCCTTTCCTTCATTTCTGCCAAAATCTACATGGCCTAAAAAACCATCTACATGAGACCAAAATGACAACAATTACTCTAAAGCAAAGATGAGAAGATAAGGGGCCGGGGAAACCTGAGTACTGGAACTGGAACAACCGGCATGTAATTAAAGAGAATGTTGACACATTGCAAAAAATGTAACCAATGTTGCTGAACAAATTGTGTAAAAATTGTCAAATGGGAACCTAATTTGCTGTGTAAACTTTCACTAATAAGGGGGTGAGGTGAAGGGAAGGAGAGGATCCACTTCACAGCCACATAAAAGAGACAAATGTTGGATGTTTCTGTTCTTAAAGTCCTTCAGCCACACTGCTGTGTTACTCAGCCATAGCCTCCCTCCTCTCCTTTCTCCTTCCTTGTACGATCAGATTTCTAATCCTTTCTAACAGAAATGTCCCATTGTCTCTTTTTTAGCCTCATCTTCAGAATCTCAGCATTTCCCTCACATGGTATGTAAAAGTATTTTCCCCAGCAGTTTCCTTCCTAAAATGCATTCTGTTGCCAGGAGATTAATCGATTGTTGGCTGCCCTACTGTGCTAATTGAAGCTGTTCACTTTGCATTCTTCTTGTCTGTGAGTAGAACAAATATTAGCATAGTGCTGACAAAACACCTTCCCTACGTGAGTCCCCATGGCCCTCAGAGCAGCCCTGGATGAGGCATCACGTCCATTTTACAGATGTGGGACCTGAAGCTCAGAGAGGTTGAGTGACTTGTCTAAAAAAAAAAAAAAAAAGCCACCGTCAAATAAGTGGGGGAGTAGCAATCTGCACTCAGGACTGACGATATTGAGCTATGACCCACGGCATCGCACATAGAGACTGTGCTGTCTGATCTTGCAGGGATCTGAGGCCATGTGGGTTCTGGTAGTGGGCAGTGAGTGATTAACACATGACAACCGGTTGGCTTCAGGCGCAGCCATAGCAGCCCAGCAGATACCTGCATTCCACAGCAGCCGGACGTCCAGCTCTTTCCCTATGTCTTCCTCTGTCTCCCCCCTTTTGCTTGGCTATCTCCTACTCCTCTTCAGCTCTAGGTATAGGAATGGCTACATAATTTGTGGAGCCTGGTGCAAAATAAAAATGTGGGACCCCTTGTTCAAAAGTTATTAAGAATTTCAAGACAGTGGAGCATTAAGCCAAGCATAGGGCCCCATTTAAATGACTGCACAGGTTGTATGCCCATGACTCTGGCCCCTTATAAAGGCTACCTCCTCCAGGAAGCACCTCCTGATTCCCCATTCTGAGCAAGGTGCACAAGTGCATATTATATTCTATTGATTTCTTCCTTGAGTACCGGTCTCCCTTTTAGGCTGTGCTGTATACAAGGTGGCGTGGAGCAGTGGCCATGGAGTAGGCTCTCTCTGGGCTGGGGTTCAGAAGGTCACTCCTCAGTGACTCCACCACTGAGGAGCCCGTGCCCTAGAAAACTCCGCCTAGGAACAGCCTTCCACTGAAATCTCTGAATCCCATTCCCTTACTTCTGGGGCCCCACACCAATGACATGGCCTCAGGCTTCCCCAATCTGGACACCCACCCCTGTTCTGTCTTCCAGACCCAGTGACCAATCTGGACACGCCTCAGCCAAAATGTTCAATCCTGCAAAGCCTTGTGGAGGCCTGTTCTGAGCCACATGGAGGGCCTAATGCCCTGTGGAACATCAAGAGAGCAGACGTGACTCCCATTGTCAGGGAGCTTACAGTCTGGGGCAGTGAAGTGGGGACAGGGTAGGCATGCACCCAATGCCATGAGAGAGGGACGGTGCCCACAGCACAGAAAGCAGAGAGGGTTTTTTGGCAGGGGAGTTAGGAAGATGTCTTGGATGGGCACCATGAAGTATGGGAAGGACTGAGATGGAGCTGCAGGGTCTAGCATGATGGAGGAAGTACAAATGGTTGTGCAGGGTGGTGCCACAGGTCCAAGGGGGAGGCAGGTGTTGAGGCTGGAAAGGGAGCACCGGGGCAAATCTGGACAGGCCGTGATTGCTTCAAGAGGAGGCAGGGCTGGGAAAGCAATAAGGCTTCTATATTAGTCAGGAACCTTTTGGTTGCAAGTGATGGGAAACCAACTTGAACTTTTGTTGTTAGCTGCTTCTGAGTGAGACCCCACTCAAGAGGGCCCCACACACAATGGAACGAAATGCTGTGTGGTCCTGTGATATCTCCATGATAGGTTGCAATTGGACCATTGTGATCCACAGGGTTTTCATTGGCTGGTTTTTGGCAGTAGATCACCAGGTCCTTCTTCCCAATTTGAACTAGCTTAGGTAAAAAGAGCAATTTATTGGAAGACTAGAGGAGTGTCCAGAGAATCCTGGGAGGCCTGAGAAACCCAGGCTGGAAACGCCGAGGGTGATGCTGTCCGTTCAGAGCAGGGAATCAGGGGCTCTGACAGTACCAGGACCCACCTCCTGACCTGATTTTTCTGTCTTGGCTTCAGTTTTCTCTTTCTGGCAGACTAGACTTCTCTCCATCCAGGGGAAGGGATTTATTGGTCCAGCTGGGCTCAGGTTCCCACCCTTGCACAACCACCTGTGGCCAGAGGCTGAGGTCACAGGGCAACAGGGCTGTTCTGTTGTTGTCAGCAGAAGTCAGGGGAGGGAAGTTTCTGGAAGAAGGAGTGCTCAACAGGCAACCCAGAGATGTCCCAAGTTTCTGAGCAGAGTAATATGGTCTGTCCTGACCTGCACTGTGGGAAGAGTAGGCATTAAAGATGACAGCTTTTCCCTTTATTCATAAAAACAAATTTGCAACAATTTATTAAAAATTGATATCATGCAGTAGGGGTAGAGAACCTCCTCATTTACATTTGATTCTGGCAGTTCCAGTCTAATTTAAAGCATTTGTGCACTAACGTCATTGGAAAATGCCTTCAGGCCAGAGCCTCTTCAGAAATGTACGGTGTGTGTTTGCTGCATATAAAAGAACAAAACCATTAAATAGCTAGAATCACTTCTGTGGGTAGTGTTATTTGTGGGGAAATGAAAAAAACAAAAACAAAAAACAAAAAAACGGGTGGACCTACAGTATCATTAAGACAGAGGATGTACTTGGTGGGTTAACCTAGAAGACTGTGCACGTTCAGGAGTCACAAAGGGTTACACACGCACACACTCACCTCCGACAGTCCAATATTTTTGATTTTTTTTTTCCTGCTATGCTGGAATAATATTTCTACAGGTTTTTTTTTCTGTGTGTATACATTATGTACAATTAATTGTCTCTTTCTCTTTGAAAAATTAATGTGGTCCTTGAAATTAAATCTGGTTTAAGTGAAATCAAGAAAGCAAGTAAATACTGGTAATACACAGTGACCAACAACACCGATTTTTAGTGCCTAAAAACAGAGAAGGACTTCAACTTGATCTGTGATGTGTTAACATTTTTTCCCCCTAAAAGCTACAGTACCTCCATAACCTCTCTTTGGGCGGGGGGGTGGGGTGGGGGTGGGGGTGGGGGAGGGGAAAGCTATCCTACGTGAAATAGGGTGCTGTGAAATGTTGGCGATGGTAAGATTCCGGTGGGCCCTTTTGTCAAAGCCTGGTGACAACAGTATATTCCTGACTGCAGTGGTTCTGGGAGATTATTGCCTGCCTGTTGAAGCTGCCGTTAGGTTTCTTTAGGGGGTGAGCCAACTGCTCAGTTGTGCAGATATCCTGGACGTTGTCATTCAGGCCTTTCTTGAGCAAAGAATGAACTTGTCTAGGAATGTCAGGAAAGCCGGTAGGAGCCACGCTCCAGGGAGGGGGTGGTCTGGGTAGAGGGCTGTGCTGGGACTGTCTCTCTCTGGCCACACCCTGCCTGTGGTGAGGGCTGAAGGTCATGGTCATAGAATACCTCATGGGTCAGGGCCGCATCACTGTTTGGTGAAAAGCTTTCCTGGATGAGATCAAGTTTTGATCCTCAGAGTGACCCTGTGAGGTAGGCAGGATGGGTGTTATTTCAACCCCATTTCGCTAAAGGGGAAACTGAGGCTCAGAGACACATGAGTGACTTGCCCAAGGTCACACAGGGAGTCAGCAGTGGAGCGAGGGCTTGAACCTAGGTCTGTCCGACTCCCAGGCCAGTGCTCTTTGGGGTTCAGTTAAAAGGGAAGCGCTGTCTGAATGAGAATCAGTGTGCTGACTGGTGACTCCCAGGATCCCAAGGTGAGAGCTCACTGGCCTGAATGGATGGAAAGCCACCTTCTGGAAGCCACAGGAAGCCCCCAGCCAGCAGCTCTCTCCCCTATGACTATAGGGGTGTCTTTTTGCAGGATACCCCCGATTTACTTTGGTCAGAAACAAAGTCAGTGGAAAAAAAAAATGCCAGCCAGCCCTTGGGCCCTGATGAGAGAGGTTAAAGTGCACAATCTTTCTTTATAGAGCTTGTTGGGAACAGACATTCCATGACTAGCCCAGGTGGTCCCCCTCGTTACTGGGAACACCTGCTATGAACACAGGACATGGCCAACATGGCGGGTGCATGATGGACTGTTGGTGAACGCTGCAGAGCATGTCCGCAGAGTGACGTGCCCTAAATCCCCATGGTCCCAGTATTGGGTGTTATTGTGTTAATGGGTGGCATTTATCAGACAGTAACAAACATCTTGTTCAGATGGAGGTCCCACCAGGAGGCCTGTGGGCCACCCTGCTCCAGTAGCCCAGCCCTCAGCCGCCCGCCCGCCTCGGGCTGTGCCTGTCTGCGGGTCCAGCAGACTCCCTGTTCCAGGAAGGCTGGGGTTGGCTGGGCTGGCCGCTGGGAGCCTGCTGCTCGGCCTGCCTCCTCTCCCAGATGGGGAAGGGATGGCCTGGGGGTCCACAGCCCTGTATGTATGTGTGTGCAGAGCGCAGAGGTGGTTTCTCCAGAAGCCCCTCACTTCTTCCAGGGCTGCATGGGCCCCTCTACTCTGTGACTTCTAGCTGGAGTCCTAATGCCTCCCTCATTGTCTAGAATATTTTGTTTTTGCGAGTTGCAAATATCCCCGCTCCTCCTTGTTTGCAGACATTAAGGAAGAAGTCATTTCCACTCCTCTTCTTTGTGAAAGAATAAAAACTTCACATATAAGGCTCGAGGTCAGGTGCCAAGTCCCCCCTGTCCTGTCCAGCTGAGTGGCCTCCGAGCAGTCCCGCCAGGCCACCCATGCGCCCAGCTTCTCCACAGCCAGAGCTGACAGGGTTCCTGCAGTGGATGCCTCTGCCCGGTGTGGTTCTGTCACGGGGGAGGCCCTGGCCTCAGGCTCCCCACCCTTACAGGCCCGAGACCATGACTCGGAAGGAGGGTGGCACATGTCTGTGGCGGGGGCTGCCAGTGGGGCTGACACAGGGGCTGACACAGCTGGCGTCCACGCCTCCGATGGACGGGAGGTAGGCGTGGTGGAGGATGGGGAGCTGGAGAGACAGCCGGCGTTGGATGCTGTGATGGAGAGAGAGAGAGAGAGAGAGAAGTGTTAGCCCAGGCTATCTGGCTGCTTACCAGAAAATTCTGTGCACTCGCTCTGGTCAAAGACCTGATGGGGGGTACGCACTTTTCCTGAATCCCAGACCTGCCCATACAATCATCTAAACATTTGGCCATCTTGCAGGCATCTAATGAGGACCTACATGTGCCGGCCAGGAGCCTAGGAATCACCAGAGAGACAACAAACAAGAAAGACGCAGTCTTCTTGAACTTCAGCTCCAGGATTTGGAGGTGACTGTTATAATTGTCATGACAGTGTAACTAAGAACAAGGTCTTTGCTACAAACAAATGCATTTCTCACTCTTCTCCTTCAAGCCTCTAAATCAACTTGGCTTTCAGTTCCGCTCTGAAAGGCGTCTTAGCTACTTGGTCCTTCCTCATTGACCCCTCTGCTACCACCTGGCTTCCAGACCTGATTCCTTCTTGACTGATCAATTCCAACAGCCTCCTTCCTGGTCTTTTGGCTTCTTTTCAACACTGGGACGCCCCTTCTGTGGCTTCTTATCATCTATCTTTAGGAAAAGGGAAACTTCCTGACATGACATTCAGGGCTCTCTAAGGTCTGTCTTTGCCAAACTTTCAAGTGAATCTTCTATTTCCACCGTCCACTGCCTCCCTGCCTCACTACCCCTCCCCCACCAGAGCCCTACCCTATGGTGGCTTGTTGTGGTAGGTGGTTGCCGTCGAATCAATTCTGACTCTTGGCAAGCCATGTGTGCAGAGTAGCACTGCGCCATAGCGTTTTCAGGACTGTGACCTTTTGGAAACATATTGCCTGTCTTCCAAGGTGCCTCTGAGTAGGTTTGAACTGCCAACCTTTCAGCTAGTAGTTGAGGGCTTAACTGTTTACTCCATTCAGGGGCTCCCTATTATGGCTAGTTTCCCCTGAAGCAGTGCCCATGGGCACTTTTACACACCTTTGCACATGCTGTTTCCCTGCCTGGAATACTTGCTCTCTATTTCCTGATATAATGAACTGCTTTTCCTTTAAGATTCAGTTTAAATGTCATCTGCTTTGTGCTGACTCCTTCAGAGACTGAGCCCTTTCTCCTCTAAGTCTCCAGGACCCTGGGTAAATATCCAGAGACGAAGCAAGAAAAAACTGGAGGTGGGGCTGAGCCGGGGGGTGGGCTACATGTGGACTGGTAAAGGAGCAGCAAGCTTGTACACGATGTTCGTGGCAGCACTGCTCTCAGTGGCCAAAAGGTGGGAACAACTTTAATGTCCATCATTGCTTAGGGGGCACTGAGTTTCTCTTATGGGAGGTAGAGAATTTTGGAAAAGGATAGTGGTGATGGTTGCACAATGTGATGAACGTGATCAAGGTCACCGAATTGCACACGTAACAAATGCTGAATGGGCACGTTTTGTTATAAATATTTTTACCACACACACAACACACAAAAGGAGTAGCAAGTTAAAAGGAGCCATTCTGACTCCCTTCTCCCTGCCACACTCATTCTGCTCAAGCCTTCTCATCATAGTGGTAACAACCGTCCTATCAATAAAAAAAAATTTTTTTTTTTTTTTGTCCTATCAGTAAGTCACCCTAATTGTTGAAAGGATTGCTTCTGGGGAGCTCAGACAGCTGCTGCCCTGCTTGGCTCCTCTGCTTGGCTGCCCTTCTGTGTGGTTCTCCTTCGGCGCCTCCGGGTTACTGCAGCTGAGGGAAGGGACCGTATTCTCCTTGCCGTCAAGTGGATTCCGACTCCTAGTAACCCTATATGACAGAGTAGAACTGCCCCATAGGGTTTCCAAGGCTGTAATCTTTATGGAAACAGACTGCCACATCTTTCTCCCACACATTGGCTGGTGGGTTCAAACTGTCAACCTTTCAGTTAGCAACCAACTCTTTAGCCACTGTGCTACCAGGGCTCCTTTACTGTATCCTTACTCCTCCTGATAGTCCCAGTGTCTGACCACTCAGGTGGGAAAACCAGATCCCCACGGAAGCCCAACAGGTAAGAGAAGTATTGCTATCCTCATTATAAAGACAAGCAGAGGGCGCAGAATTTATGTAACTGTAAATGGAAATAAAACCAAAACTGGGGAAGTTGGAACTCTCGCTTCTTCTCTTAAACCACATTGCCCGTGGTGAGGGCAAATCAATGCATAGGGCTGCCCCGGCCCAAGAGGTGTGCCCCTGGGGTTCAAGGGCATTGATGGGATTCTGAGATAGAAGGGGACAGATGAGGTGCTGCCCCCAGTCCTGAGGACCTGCTGACCAGAAGGGCTTCTTCCAAGTGACACCTCACAGGTGTTCACGAGACTCTTGTGTTGGAGATCTCATTTTAAAATAAAAGTTGAACCTGCGTAAGATCAGCTATGATCTATTCCTTTGGGCCAGATCATGTTGGCAGGGCGCCCAGGGAAAAGGGGAGTGGAAAAATAAACTCTGACCTGGGAAAAGGGCGCCCCTAGGGTAAGGTGAGTATCCGCCTGCGGTTGTCAGAGCTACAGTATTCTGCTGTCTGTTAGGATCCTGCTTACCTTTTCATTCATTCAACAAACACCCACTCAGTGCTGGAACCTGTGTTCAGTCCAGGGACCACAAAGGACTCAGGCCTTAACCTCCAGATGCTTATAGTCTAGCGGAGGAACTGATGAGGAAGCTGCTGACGAAAGCCATGCAACCATCAGCTACTGTTCTGGACTGTAAGTCGGCGGGGCCTGGGAGCTAACTGGGTGGATAGGCGATCACCTCTAACACTAAATGGCCACACGTGATGCTGCAGCTGGTGATTCTGCTGCCTCTGTTGGTTCCTCACAGCTCGTTGTCACTTCCCCGACACCCTGTCTCCGAGCTTATGTTTCCAACCTCTGTTTCCAAACTGCTATAAAGAACTAAGCAGTGCCGGTGGGAACAAAGCTGACTGAGATGCTCAGGTCTTTGCTTAGATGCCACCCTCTCATTGAGTCTTCTCTGACCACCATTTTTACCTAAACCCTTTCCTGCTTTGTCTCCAAAGCAATTATCATTTAACATACTATACATTTTGTTTTTCTATTAAGTGATTGTCTTGCCAGATGGAATGTAAGTTCCATGAAGGGAGGGATTTTTGTCTGTTTTCTTCACTGCTGTGTCTTTCTGACACACAGTAGGTACCTGAGTTATCTAGCGCTGCTATAACCAAAATACCACAAGTGGGTGGCTTTAACAAACAGAAATTTATTTCCTCACAGTTTAGGAGACTAGAAGTCTGAATTCAGGGTGCTGGCTCTGGGGGAAAGCTTTCTGTCTCTCTTGGGTCTGAAGGAAGGTCCTTGTCTCTGAACTTCTGCTCCTGGGTGACCTTCATGTGGCTTGGCATCTCTTCCCTGTCTCTGCTTGCTCACTTGCTTGTTTGATCTCTTTTATATCTCAAAAGAGAGTGACTCAAGACATACCTTACTCTAATCCTGCCTCATTAACATAAAGACAACCCATTCTCAAATGGGACTATAACTACAGGCGTAAACATCAGAATTTACAAAATATATTTTTGGGGAACATAATTCAATCCCTAACAGTTGGTTTCAGTAAACTGTTGTTAAATAAACATCCAAAATGTTTAAATACCAAAACAAACCCAAACCTGTTGTCATGGAGCCGATTCTGACTCACAGTGACCCTATAGGACAGAGTAGAACTAACCCATAGGGTTTCCAAGGCTATAGTCTTTACCCAGGCAGATTGCCAGGTCTTTTAGCCCACGGAGCTGCTGGTGGGTTTGAACCAACCTTT
Organism: Loxodonta africana; assembly: GCF_030014295.1. Lineage (NCBI taxonomy): Eukaryota > Metazoa > Chordata > Mammalia > Proboscidea > Elephantidae > Loxodonta > Loxodonta africana. Next base: position 78,420,513 of record NC_087350.1, on the reverse strand, counting down.
TGGTTAAGAAACAGTGCTTAACCACTACACCATCAGGTCTCCTGAAATGCATTTAGAAGGTTAAACTTTGCTTATAATAAAGGCTGTGTGCTACAGTGGAGGAAACATGGGATCTGATGTCGGACAGACCCAAATTTAAATTCTATCTCCTGCATTTAGCGACTAGAGATCTTTGACAACTCACCTTCCTTTTTGAATATTAATTTTCATATTGGTAAAATGAACAGCGAAATCCGATCTATATCATGGGACTTCTGTGAAGTTCAAGTAAAATAATGCACGTGGAAACGTGGTGCAAATTGTAAACTGCAGGACAGCAGTAACATACTCTTGGGCAATGACTGTTAGGAGAAGGTACTTACTGTTCTGGGGAGTTGATATCCTCTATAGGATCTTTGCATGTTCGAGAGGGCTCTGTTGTGTTCCATTGGAGCTGGGGGTTTTGATCGAGGTGATTTTTTAAAATGGCCTTTCCACCATCTGAATACAAAGCAACAATATTAGAACACATTCTGTTCACTTAACTTTTTAAAATCGACAGTGCTGCCCAATGAGAGAGAACAGGAGCAAACCTGTCGTCCCTGTCCATTCTACCTGCTGTGGTCTCTACAGGGCTCTCTGGGACTCTGCCTAGGGATGGAAGCGGTGCATCTGGGAATGCATCCGCCATGTTCTGCGCCCTCTCTTCTGAGGACAAAATGGGGGAAACTAAGTCTCCCAATAGGCAACATAACTTAGGAATGAGATGTTCTAGCATTAAGGCTTTTTCACTGGTGTATAGAAATGTATGACAAAATTCAAAAAATACAGAAGTACATAAAACGAAATGTAGACGGATCCCTTCCCACTCAGACTGTGCCCTTTCACAATGATGGATACTATGAACGATCTGGTGTTAGTTCTTCAAACTTTAAAAAAAATGCATTTACGTCTGCCTTGAGTGCTGTACTCTTTTAAAGAACTACCTGTATTGGATAAAACTGACAATAGCAACTGGAAAGGTTAGATAGGAAGCTTGGGGGACAGCGAATTTATATAAATGGGGGAGGAACAATTTGGAAAAGGAGGGTGAAGATGGTTGCACAACTTGAAGAATGTAATCAGTGTCACTGAATTGTACATGTAGAAATTGTTGAATGGGTGTATGTTTTGCTGTGTATATTTTAAAGAATAAAAAATGCATTTACATGTAAACCCCCCCAAAAAACACACCCATTGCCGTTGAGTTGATCCTGACTCATAGCAGCCCTATATCACAGGGTAGAACTGCCCTCTAGGGTTTCCAGTGGCTGTAAATCTTTATGGAAGCAGACTGCCACATCTTTCTCCCGTGGAGTGACTGGTGGGTTCCAATCGTGAACCTTTCGGTGAGAAGTTGAGTGCTTAACCACTGTGCCAAGGCTCCCCATTTACACGTACACACGTATATGTGTATGTATTTGTGTGTATCATAATGCTGGTCTTCAGCTTGTTTTTTTCACTGGGAGAGCCTTCCATGTCAGCACAAAAATGTGCACCTCACGTCAATAGCGTATAACGTGCCATGTTTAGCTGTATCATAATGAAACCACCCCAAACGATGAACATTTAAGTTAATCTCAGTTTCTTTCACCTACAAATGATGCTGTGCTGACCAGCCGTGTGCACACATCTCTGCCCATGTTCCTGGGAGTGGAGGTGCCAGATCAAGAGTTATAATTTAACTTTTGGAGAGTGTCGGCCTGACTTCCAGAAACGCAGGAGAGTGACCTCATTTCTATGTGCTCTTAGCAACACTGGTGATCTTTTAAAGTTATGTCAAAATCTAGGCAAAAAATGGTCTGCGTTTCTTTGGTTTTCATTTCTGACGCGGCTGGTGAGACTCAAGGCCATGTCATATCTTACTGACCATTTTTTTCTGTACACTGATGAGGCATGCTTGAACTGTGAAATGTTAAGGGAAGTAAAGGTGAACTATCTGCAAAAGGCAACATGAAATGTAACACCAGTCGGCACATTAGGAATGCTGGACACGCTGTGTACATGAGAAACCGGAAGCCCAGGGGCCGAGAAACCAAAGCCCTGAGTCTTGGCAGGGTGGAGCTCCAAATGGACATTGACCCATGGGTCAGAAGACATGGTTTCTACACATTCCAGCTCTGTTTGTGTGACTTCTCACCAGTCCCTTCCCCTCTCTGAGCCTCAGCTTCTTCATCTGTAAAATGGAAGACGGACGGCTGGTGTCTGAAACCTAGCTCCCCACATTCCAGGGACCCCACTGCCTCTCACCTGTGCTCTCGGTGAAGTTCCCGAGATTGAGGATGTCATTGAGCTCTTGGTAGTGGTTCTGTTTAATGTATGTGGTCTTTTCTGGAGTGTCCTGCAGCTGCATGGTGACCTCTTCCAAGTCTTTATCAAGCTGGAAGACAAAGGCTCCAACTGAGTCAGAGTCCCTGGCCCAGCCCCCAGCTCCAGAAGTTAGGCCTCCTGAGCAGAGAAGTGGCTGACAGGGCTGAGATCTTTGCCTGGAGGCTTCTTTCCTCACAACTGATACATGAGAGAAAAATAAACATCTATTTTCTTTGGGCCACTGTATTTTGGGGCCTCTGTGTTACAGCCACTTAGCCAGTATCCTGAACAACAGATGCCTCTGATCCTTTCTAGTCTTACTCATGGAATCAGAATCCTTTATTAAACACACAGCCTGCAGACTTTGGGTCCAGTCATACCCCCTGAGCCCAAAGGGAGGGGTAGAGAAGGGGAAGGTAATTTGGTTTCCACTCCCTGGTACAGAAAGTCCAGAATTTGAGATTTAGTTCAGGCACAAAGGAATCTGGTTATAGCCTCTCTGGAATATTCAAGAACCTGATAAGAACCCTCATGGCATAGGTGAGGGCTACTGCACCAAAATCTCCCTCCTGAAAAGTCCCTATTCACCTTCTTCTCTTTCCTTTACATTATACAGATGTGGGTGGTTACTGGGTTGTGTTGGGAGAGTGAAAGAGTAGGGGGTGGGAGAAGAGAGAGGGAGATACTGAGATAGGGAGGGGTTGAGAGAAAGATAGAGGTCGAGAGATTGAGAGAGAGGTTGAGAGATATTGAGAGAAAGAGGTTGAGAGGTTGAGACAAAGAGCTTGAGAGAGAGGCTGAGAGATCTTGAGAAAGAGAGAGAGAAAATACAGTTTAGGAAGCTACTGTAATTTGGGAGCTCATAAATCTCTGTGAATGCCTTTCTAAAGATGCATGAATTGAGGCGTTGCTGAACTTCAAGAGCCTGCGCCAGGTGGGCGATAAACTCTCCTCAGATTCTGCCATTCTGCCTCTATCTCTTTGTGAGCCCTGGTTCTTGCAGCCACAGTGACACAGATGGGACTCTACAGCCCTGATGCAGGATGTTGTAGAGGGGAGCTGCGTAGGGCAGCTCTGAGAGTCCCTGCATGGACCAAACGGACTCAAGTGGGAGAAGGCAGCGCCTGGCCGTCAGATGCTGTGGGAGGTACCTCTGTGATCTTCATTCGCAGCCGATGGTTTTCTGATTGCAGGCCCTCCAGTCGGGATGTGCTTGCTTGGTTCACGCTGGTGACCGACGTGGACGTTTTAGAATCTTCTTTCTTCTGATTCTGAGTGAACTGGAATCGCCTGTTCTGAGTTGCTGCATCTGGGTTTGTTCTCAGAGTGATGAGCTGAAGGGACAGAGGTGGGGCTGAAAAGAGAACTCAGGGTTTTTTCCTCCCACCCCCACTGCAGTCCCGACCAGCAGGTCCTGCACTGGAGACAACATGGGGCCCCAGGAAGGACACAGGCTGGCAGTCAGGAGCCCTGGGCTATGCCTGGCTCTGCCATTCACTGTGTATGACCTTAGGTCGGTGGCCCCTTGCCCCTACTGAACCTGTTTCTTCACCTGTTTTTATAAATCTGGTCTTCTGACCCTGCTTCCATCAGCATCCCAACCATCCTGCAGAGACCACCCAGGGCTCCTTAGGTCTAGTTCCAGCTGAGCCTTGCTTTGCCTTACGCCTTGCTCCACGTGGAAAATTAACCCTGAGGGTGACAGTTGTTAAGGCCTCTGCTCAGGAGGACCATTGATAAGTTTTGGGGACAGGATGATAACTAGTTCTGTCACTGACACACAAAATCCAAAAATCTATTGCTGTTGAGTCAGTTCTGACCTATAGGAGAGTAGAACTGTCCTATAAGGTTTCCAAGGAGTGGCTGGTGGATCTGAACTGCCAACCTTTCGTTTAGCAGCTGAGCTCTCAACCACTGTACCACCAGGACTCTTCACTGACACAACTGACACAGCTATTTTTTATATAAGAGAAAAGGCTATTACTTGATCCTGATCTTACCCATTTATTTAAGGAACACATCTGGGTTCACGACAGCCTTTGGGCTTAGTATTGGAGAGAGGGGCTGAATGAGCCATGGTCCCTGCCCAAGAGGACCTCATGGTATGGAGAAGTGCAGTGGGGTTGAAGGGAGGACTCAGATCTTCACCAGGCCAGAGGCAACCAGTGCCCAGTGCCTGAAGAGAGCTGCAAGCATGGTGCTGTGGACCTGGGTGGGGTCTGTGGAAGGTCTGGAAAGATGGGGAGACTTTGGATAGGTGAAGAGAACTCCAGGGGGAAGAGGCCTGGACCTCAGGACACTTATGGAAAAGGGATGTTGGCTGGTGTACACGGCTTTCTGGGGAGACTGGGGAAACCCAAGGGTCTTCAAAGCTTGACATCAGGGGATTCGATGCTGGAGGCAGGAGTGCTGAGATGACAGAGCTGAGGAGTGATGTGATGGGAGCTGGGTTTAAGAGCGTTCTCCAGCATCTTAGACAGGCTGGAGAGGAGGTCAAGGTGAACACAGAGTCTGGGCAGGGGTGACAGCTAGAGGGAGAAGGAAGGAGTACACACCACAGGTATTCTGAAGACAGAGCTGGCAGCCTAGGGACTGACTAGGTGCCCAGGAGGATGAAGGCACCATGGGCAGCCTGTTAGGGGACGATGAACCCTGACTGATCTCTCTTTGCCCCCTTCTTCCAGAAAGACACTCCCCTTCTTGGGTCAATAACTCCTTCCTGACTCCCTCTCAGCTCCTCGCTCCTTTAATTTTTTTTCCTTAAAAATCAAACAAAAACTTTATTTTGGAATAATTTTAGATTTATGGAAAACTTGTAAAGATAGTACAGAGAGTTCCCTTCATCCAGCTTCCCCTAACGGGAAGATCTTACATAGTGATAGAATCTACACAACCATGGTACAGTTAACAAAACCAAGATACTGACATTGGTACAATACTAGCTAATTCAGACTACACTTGGGTCACACCAGGTTTTCCTTCTTTTTTTTTTTTTGTCTGTTTCAGGCTCTAACCTTTTTTTACTTTTGAGCTCTACCCAAGTCGAACTTCTCTCTACACAGACCAGCAGGGGGCTCCAAAGAGGACAAGGCCTCTGGCTGGCTCACTTTCCCAATGCTGGGCAGGAGAATGTCTGAAAAATCTCTCCAGGGTGGTCCTGAAGGTCAGCCCTTCACATGAATGGAAAATGGAAGTGGCTGTTAAAAATGGTTATTCCTTTTGACCTAGCAATACTATTTCTGGGACTCTGGCCTAAGGGAATAACTGAAAATAACGAAAATGTGTTATGCAGAAAAAAAAGTTCATTGATAATATTAAATTGGAAACAACTCTAATGCTCACCAGTAAGGGATCAAGGGTCGAGTAAATGATGGCACTATCCCTCAGTGATGGTTATGACTGTGGGACAACACCAAGGGGAAAAAAAAGTGAAAGAAGAAAAATACAAAATGCTATGTGTGCTATAATTCCAGTTTTATCTTAAAACGTATCATCTATTAGCCATTTAAGGAAAAAAAAAAAAAGACAGGAAGGAAACACATAAAAAATATTTACAGTGATTATTTTGAGGTGGTGGGACTATGGAAACCCCTGAAAGTTTACTGAAAAATCTGGTTTCTATCTTTCTACATTTCCCAAACCTTGCATAATATGAACTGTTTTCATTATGAGGGAAAAAAAAGCGAAGAAAACCCAGCAATCCGCTTATGAGGGACTCAGAGGCCAGGGTGGCGAGGGTACCTTTGGCACAAACACCAGGCAGAGGGTGATGGTGCTGCAGAAAATGATGACCAGGGCCACGATGCAGAACTGCACGTTGGGCTGGTCCCGGGTCAGGAAGGAGACGGCGGCCCCGATGATGCACATGATGCCCACGTTGTAGACACTCATCCCGATGTACTTGCTGTCGTTGAGCGCGGGGATGCTGACGTTGCGGGTCTCCCAAGCTAAGAAACAACCGAACAACTGAAACGGTGAACAGAAAAGGGAGATGGTCATTACCAAGAGGCGGCACATGCTCCCTGCTCTGAGAAGCTGCCCAACTGACGGGTACTCAGGAAGAGGGGGCTCGGGGTGCGGGAGGCGGGGGCTTTGCTGTCTGCGGGGTCTTCTGGATGTCACCATCTGTCTCCATGGAGGAAGTACAGATGGGGTATGCTACAGCTGTCTGGATTTCCTTCACCCTCACAAGTGGTTCACCCATAGACCCACACGAGGCCAGAGTGGGAAGAAACTTCAGACGTGATCGAGACCACCTCCCCTCACTGGCCCAGAGAGGAGAAAGGGGCTTGCCCAAGGCCACACTGCAATATGGTGGCCAAAGTGGACTATGACTAGAATGAAGGTTAAGAGGCACAATTTACTTTGAGCAATTTGCAGATGAAGATAAGGTAGAACCTTGTAAAAAGGCAACTCGTCTGTAGTGGATTGAATGGTGGCCCCCAAAAAGATATGGCCACATCCTAATCTATTGTACGTCTGAACATGACCTTATTTGGAAAGAGTCTTTGCAGAATGTAATGAAGTTAATGATCTGTAGATACGATCATCCTGGATCATCCAAATGGGCTCTAAATCCAGTTACGAAGTGGCCTTATGAGAGAGGAGGAGACAGACACAGAGAGCCATGTGAAGACAGAAGCAGAGACTGGAGCAATGCAGCCACAAGTCAAGGAACGCCTGGAGCCACCAGAAGCTGGAAGAGGCCAGGAAGGAGTCTTTCCTAGAGCCTTCAATAGGAGAGTGGCCCTGTGAACACCTTGATTTTGGACTTCAGGCCTCCAGAATGACGAGAGAATACATTTCTGTTGTTTCAAGCCACCTGCTTTGTGGTAATTTATTATAGCACCACAGGAAATGACCACACCAATTATGAATGGCATAGGCTGCTGTACAGTGGGGAGTGCCCGTCTCTGGAGGTATGGAAGCAGTTAGTGGATGGCCACTTGTTGCAGATGCTCAGGGTGGGGTGGGGGACTGAAACATGTGACAGAGGTGGGCCTTTTCCAGCCCTGTGAGTCTATGGTTCCAGAGCAGAAAGGACTGTGGGATGGGATTTCAGTCTCAGAGGAGGCTGAATTCAACCAGTCCACACCAAGAAGCCCTACGTGCCTGTGAACAGCTTCTTGTGTACACTACAAATGGCAGAGCACCTGTGCTGTCAAATACAGCTTTTATTGACATGATCTGGCTGAAGGTTTTCACTTCACCGGGAGAGACACAGTCATCTCCAACCACTTTTGGAAGTAGGAGGCTGGCGAAAATAATGAATAATCAAAACATTACAGATAAGACGTAAGTTTCAAGATGCCAATATGATTCACCATAATCTAATTTCACAGACTCTCAGAATCAAGGAACATCATGGCTGGAAGGGATCTTGGAGAGTATCTAGTTTCACTCTCTGGAGTACTCAACAAGGGCTGGGACACTGAAACGCAGGTCATCGACGTGGCACACTTCCCGCGATAGGGAGCTCGTTCCTTCCCAGGGTGCTCCAGTCCATGTGTGGACACTGCTGTTACGCAAATCCTTCTTTACATGGAGTTGAGGTCTGCCTTTCCACACCTTGCCTGTGGTCATAGTTTTGCCCTCAGGTCAGTTCCACCTGTCTTTGACTGCTCTTTCATGTTTCTGGTGACCATGTCCCCTGAGTCTGTCCTTCTCCAAGCCCAGAACCTCTGACCAGTCCTGAAGGTCCCATTTCCACTGGGGATACCTCCTGCGGACACCTCCAAGGTCATTACCTCTTGGGGCCCTGATGGCTATTCTGGGGTGACTCCTTGAAGGACATGGCATCTAGCAGCAGTAGGTAAGAACACATTTTAGCAGCACAATAAATTCTGGTTTATTTGGCTTTTGGATAAGAGTTCATTCTTGGCCTCTAAGTGGAGGCCACACAGAGGCAGATGGTGGTTTAACTTTCCTATGGAAAAATCTAAAGAGGGTGTAGTGGCAAGCTTCCTGTCACTGGAGGGATTTAAGTGGAGGAATCACTTGTCCGGCATGTGGGAGAGAAGATTGAAGGAGCAACTCTGGATAAGGAAGGGTGAGGCTGACCTTTCAAGACCTTCCTAACTCTGAAATTCCACAATTGTGTTAGGTGGACTGGGCTTGTGATCTCTGATGTTAATAGATGGGTAGAATGGGAAGATGAGGCACTGGCGGTTTAGTGGTACGATTCTCGCCTTCCATGCAGAAGGTCTGGGTTTGATTCCCAGCCAACGAACCTCATGTGCAGCCCCCACCTATCTGTCGGTGGAGGCTTGGGTCTCGTTACAATGCTGAACAGGTTTCAGTGGAGCTTCCAGAAAGGCCTGGTGATCTACTTCCAAAAAATCGGGCAATGAAAACCCTATGCATCACAATGGTCTGATTCACAACTGATTATGGGGAAGGTGCAGGACCAGGCAGCATTTTGTTCCCTTGTGCACGGGGTTGCCATGAGTCGGGGGCTGACTTGACAGCAGCTAACAACAATAGAGTGAAAAGAGTACTGGGTCTGGCGACTGGGGGTTACCAGGTAGCCTCTGGCAAACTGTTCAACTTCCCTGAACCTTACTTTCCTTATCTATGAAATAGGGATGACTCCACTCACCTCCCATGGATTTAGAAAGAATCCAGTGAAATGCTGGATGTAAACATGTGCTGAATGTCAACAGACCCCTGTTCCCGGGAGTAGCACAGTGGCAGTTGTGAGGGATGCTCATAGGTTTTAGGGTATTCTCTGGTTAAGCTCTTGACTCTGCCACTTACCAGCTGAGTGGCCTTGGGCAAGACACCAAGCCTCAGGGTCTTCATCGGTGAAATGGGGATATAATTTGTATCTATTGCATAGAGTTGTGGCAGGAATTCAGGTAGCATGTGGCTGGCACTGGGCCGGGCATAGGATAAGTGCTTAGTCAGGGGTGCTCTGTTAATTTTTATGCTGACGGAGGCCCCTGGGGGAGAGGGCCCTGACAGACAAGTGTCCCGCCCCGCACTGCTTCCTGCTCTGCACCTACCATGAGAAGCCCCTTGTAGGCATAGACGATTCCGAGCCAGATGGTCATGTGGGTGTTCTCACAGTGTTCCAGGAGAGGGCGGATGGAGATGTCTCGGCCTGCAGGGTCCGGCTGTGCACAGAGGAAAAAGAAAACCCAGAGATGGCACTGGGCACCCTTCCAGAAGCTGGGTCCCTATCCGAGGGAAGGCTCTTTTTTTTTTTTTTTTCAATTTTTTATTTGTCAAACCTTGATCAGAATACATGGCTCAGAGGACATCTTCAGGATAGCTGGTTGCATTTTGGAACCCTTCGTTCTTTTCCGCTCTACCACAGTCAGGTACCCTCACTACCCCTCACAACCCAACTAGGACTCCAGCTGCCCAGCCTCATGCTTTCCTCACGTGCATTGAGACTTCTGTTGTCAGTTGTCTAAAGGAATGAACGTTCTCAGAATCCACAGTGACAACTAATTTGATACTCTAATTTTATTAGCACAGCAAAGAGGGTAAAAAGAAGAAAGCTCTGTTCCTCTTACACTGTGACCTGACTGGGAACCGCTCTCCAGTGTCAGAATGACGTACGTACATTTTAAGAGTCTCTTTGGTGGCACAGCCCTCAATTTTGCTACTATTGCAGAAGTTGTTTCTGCACATCAAGAAGACGGCACTTGTACAAACCAGTGAGAAGCATAGTTTAGGATGGAGATGGTCCTGATGGAGCGCTCTTTGCCCTCCCATGAGACATAGTCAGTGCTACCACCCAGCAGGCCCTTTCGGCCCTGCCTCTGTGTTCCCACAGTGTGGGGCTCAGGCCTCAAGCAGCATTGATAGCTTTCTGTTTGTTGATATCAATTCAGCCCTGCATTCCAGTTTTCTGTGTTATCATTGTCTCTCCAACTTGAATCAGAGGTCCTGAGGGTAGGGTTTGGGTCCCTTCTGTGCCCCTATCGCCCAGCATAAGACCTGGCCTAGAGCAAGCATCTGTAATGTTTGTTGAAAGAATGCGAGCAAAAATGAAGCATGAAGTTAGAACAGGAGGCCCTTGAGACAGAATATACTTACCTGGCCAAACACAAGGTCTGCCAAGCCCTTCTAAGGGAGAACCTCTTGCCCACTTTGCCCATTGACAGATCAGTGGAGGCAGCCAAGTTATGTACCACATGACCCATTCTGGGCCAAACCTGATTGGACAAGGGGTGGGCACCTGACCCTATGTAGCCCATCCACAGGCTGGTCAGAGACCTGTGAGGTTTCCTAGTGCAAATGGCTCTGCCCAAAGCGGAATTATGGAGAGAATCCTGCCCAAGCACTGCCTCTCTCTCAGGAATTTGAACTGGAAACCCTAGGAGAAAATCAGCCAGATAATGGCAAGAGGAGAAAAAGACCCCAGGGAATGAAAAAATCCATTTTTTTTTCTGAACCAGTTGAGAGTAAGTTGCATACTTCCTGACCCTCACTCCTGAATATCTCAGCATGTATTTCCTAAGAACAATGAGATTCTCTTACATAAACACATCCAGCTACTGAATTTTGGAAATTTAACACTGATGTTGTTGTTAGCTGCCGTCCAGTTGGTTCCAACTCGTAGTGACCCTATGCACAACAGGACGAAACACCGCCCAGTCCTGAGCCATCCTTACAATCATTGCTATGCTTGAGCTCATTGTTGCAGCCACTGTATCAATCTACCTCGTCGACAGTCTTCCTCCCTTCTGCTGACTCTGTACTTTGCCAAGCATGATGTCCTTCTCCAGGGACTGATCCCTCCTGACACCATGTCCAAGGTATGTAAGATGCAGTCTCACCATCCTTGCTTCTAAGGAGCATTCTGGTTGTACTTCGTCTAAGACAGATTTGTTCGTTCTTTTGGCAGTCCATGGTATACTCAATAATCTTCGCCAACAACACAATTCAAAGGCGTCAACTCTTCTTCAGTCTTCCTTTTTCATTGTCCAGCTTTCACATGCATATGATACGATTGGATATAGCACGGCTTGGGTCAGGCACACCTTAGTCTTCAAGGTGACTTTCCCTGCTTTTCAATACTTTAAAGAGGTCCTTTGCAGCAGATTTATCCAATGCAACGTGTCGATTGATTTCTTGACTGCTGCTTCCATGGCTATTGATGATGGATCCAAGTAAAATGAAATCCTTGACAACTTCAATCTTTTCTCCGTTTATCATGATGTTGCTCATTGGTCCAGTTGTGAGGATTTTTGTTTTCTTTATGTTGATGTGCAAGCCATACTAAAGGCTGTGGTCTTTGATCTTCATTAGTAAGTCCTTCAAGTCGTTTTCACTTTGAGCAGGCGAGGTTGTGTCATCTGCATAATGCAGGTTGTTAATGAGTCTTCCTCCAATCCTGATGCCCCATTCTTCTTCATATGGTCCAGCTTCTCAGATTATTTGCTCAGCATACAGATTGACTAGGTATGGTGAAAGGACACAACCCTGATGCACACCTTTCCTGACTTTAAACCATTCAGTATCCCCTTGTTCTGTCCAAACAACTGCCTCTTGATCTACGTAAAGGTTCCTCACGAGCACAATTAAGTGTTCTGGAATTCCCATTCTTCACAATGTTATCCATAATTTGTTATGATCCACACAGTTGAATGCCTTTGCATAGTCAATAAAACACAGGTAAACATCCTTCTGGTATTCTCTGCTTTCAGCCAGGATCCATCTGACATCAGCGATGATATCCCTTGTTCCACGTCCTCTTCTGAAACCGGCCTGAATTTCTGGCAGTTCCCTGTCAATATACTGCTGCAGCCATTTTTGAATGACCTTCAGCAAAATTTTGCTTGCGTGTGATATTGTTTTATAATTTCCGCATTTGGTTGGATCACCTTTCCTGGGAATAGGCATAAATACGGATCTTTTCCAGCCAGTTGCCAGGAAGCTGTCTTCCATATTTCTTGGCATAGACAAGTGAGCACCTCCAATGCTGTATCCGTTTGTTGAAACATCTCAATTGATATTCTGTCAATTCCTGGAGCCTTGTTTTTCGCCAATGCCTTCAGAGCAGCTTGGACTTCTTCCTTCAGTACCATCGGTTCCTGATCATATGCTCTCTTGAAATGGTTGAATATCAGCTAGTTCTTTTTGGTATAATGACTCTGTGTATTCCTTCCACCTTCTTTTGATGCTTCCTGCATCGTTTAATATCTTTCCCATAGAATCCTTCACTATTGCAACTTGAGGCTTGAATTTTTTCTTCAGTTCTTTCGGCTTGAGAAATGCCAAGTGTGTTCTTCCTTTTTGGTTTTCCATCTCCAGCTCTTGGCACATGTCATTATAATACTTTACTTTGTCTTCTTGAGACGCCCTTTGAAATCTTGTTCAGTTCTTTTACTTCATCAATTCTTCCTTTTGCTTTAGCTGTTTGACATTCGAGAGCAAATTTCAGAGTCTCCTCTGACATTCATCTTAGTCTTTTCTTTCTTTCCTGTCTTTTCAACGACCTTTTGCTTTCTTCATGTATGATGTTCTTGATGTCATTCTACAACTCATCTGGTCTTTGGTCACTAGTGTTCAACGCGTCAAATCTATTCTTGAGATGGTCTCTAAATTCAGGTGGGATATACTCAAGGCCATATCTTGGCTCTTGTGGTCTTGCTCTAATTTTCTTCAGTTTCAGCTTGAACTTGCATATGAGCAATTGGCGGTCTGTTCCACAGTCAGCCCCTGGCCTTGTTCTGACTGATGATATTGAGCTTTTCTATTGTCTCTTTCCACAGATGTAGTCAATTTGGTTCCTGTGTATTCCATCTGGCAAGGTCTATGTGTATAGTCACTGTTTACGCTGGTGAAAGAAGGTATTTTCAATGAAGAAGTCATTGGTCTTCCAAAATTCTATCATTTGATCTCTGGCATTGTTTCTATCACCAAGGCCATATTTTCCAACTAACAATCCTTCTTCTTTGTTTCCAACTTTTGCATTCCAATCATCAGTAATTATCAATGCATCCTGACTACATGTTTGATCAATTTCAGACTGCAGAAGCTGATAAAAATCTTCAATTTATTCATCTTTGGCCTTGGTGGTTGGTGCATAAATTTGAATAATAGTCGTATTAACTGGTCTTCCTTGTAGGCGTATGGATATTATCCTATCACTGACAACGCTGTACTTCAGGATAGATCTTGAAATGTTCTTTTTGACAATGAATGCAACAACATTCCTCTTCAAGGTGTCATTCCCAGCATAGCACACCATATGATTGTCCGATTCAAGATGGCTATTTCAGCTCACTAATGTCTAGGATATTGATGTTTATGTGTTCCACTTCATTTTTGATGATTTCCAATTTTCCTAGATTCATACTTCATACATTCCAGGTTCCAATTATTAATGGATGTTTGCAGCTGTTTCTTCTCATTTTGAGTTGTGCCACATCAGCAAATGAAGGTCCCAAAAGCTTTACTCCATCCACGTCGTTAAGGTCAACTCTACTTTGAGGAGGCAGCTCTTCCCGAGTCGTCTTTTGAGTGCCTTCCAACCTGGGGGGCTCATCTTTCGGGACTATATCAGACAATGTTCCACTGCTATTCATAAGGTTTTCACTGGCTAATGCTTTTCAGAAGTAGACTGCCGGGTCCTTCTTCTAGTCTGTCTTAGTCTGGAAGCTCAGCTCAGCTGCAATCTGTCCTTCATGGGTGACCCTGCTGGTATCTGAATACCGGTGGCATAGCTTCCAGCATCACAGCAACATGCAAGCCCCCATAGTATGACGAACTGACAGACACTGATACAGTACTATTATTTAATATCCTATCAATTTTCAAATTCCACAAACTGGCCCAATAATGTCCTTTAAAGCAATTTCCCCCCCCATAGCAGGACCCAATCCAGGACTTTATATTGCATTTACTTGCTATACCTCTTCAGTCTCCTTTAACCTAAAACATTTGCATTGCGCAAATCTGCTGCAAAAGACCTCTTTAAAGTGTTAAAAAGCAAAGATGTCACCTTGAGGACTAAGGTGTGCCTGATCCAAGCCATGGTGTTTTCAATCACCTCATATGCATGCGAAAGCTGGACAAGAATAAGGAAGACTGAGGAAGAATTGATGCCTTTGAATTATGTTGTTGGTGAAGAATACTGAATACACCATTTACTGCCAGAAGAACAAACAAATCTGTCTTGGAAGAAGTACAACCAGAATGCTCCTTAGAAGCGACAGTAGTGAGAATTTGTCTCACTTACCTCAGATATGTTATCGGGAGGGACCAGTCCCTGGAAAAGGACATCATGGGAGCTTGGTAAAGTAAAGGGTCAGGAAAAGAGGGGACGACCCTCAGTGAGATGGATGGACACAGTGGCTGCAATGATGGGCTCCAATACAGCAATGATTGTGAGGATGGCACAGGACCCAGGGGCAGTGTTTTATTCTGTTGTACATAAGGTTGCTATGAGTTTGAACCGAGTTGACGGCACCTAACGATAACAACAATCTCAAATAATTACTCAGTGTACTTTTGTTTTGCATGTTATTTTGATGTGTCCAAGTCATTTTGTAGAACGTCCCTCAATTTGGGTTTGTCTAACTGTCTTTTTCTGATTTCATTCGGGCTATCCATTCTTTTATCCATTCTTGGCAGGAATCCTATATAAGTGATGGTCTGGCCCCCCTTCCCATGTGAAGGCACTTTGTTCCATTGTTGCTGACGTTACCTGTGATACTTGGTTAAGGTGATGGCTGCCAGATTCCTCCACTTGAATGGCACCATTTCCCCTTTGTAATTAATAACCTGTGGGGCTGACTTTGAGACCATGTGAGTATCATGTTCCCCCACAAGCATCAACTCCGTGGTTTCAGCATTCACTGATGCTTCTCACTTGAATTGCTCATTACTTTGGTGGTTGCGAATTGGTGTTTTTCTAACTCTATCATTCCATTTAAAGACCTGGCATTCTACTGTCAACACGAGTTTGCCCTTCCTTCGATTTTCTGATTTACATCAGTATGGACGTATGAGTTCCTTTTTTATTCACTGTCTTATGATTCATTATTATCGTCACTCATTTTGATGAGCAATGTTTTTCAAGATTTAGCCAGTGGAGAACCCCTTCGTGCTGCCTCTTGTGTTTTTTCAACACGTCCTCACAATTTTTTTTGAGCACTTTCTTACTTCCTAGGACGAGATGTTTTAGGCTCTTCTTGTACTTTCCTTGCCTTAACCTTGGAATCAGACATTTTCCAAAGAATCTTGGTTCTTTTTTAGTGGAGGGTAAAACAAAAAACCCATTGCTGTCGAGTCAATTCCGACTCATAGTGACCCTGAAGGACAGAGTAGAACTGCTCCATAGGGTTTCCAAGGAGCAGCTGGTAGATTCGAAATCTGACCTTTTGGTTGGCAGCCAAGTTCTTAACCACTGTGTCACCAGGGCTCCGACTCAAGGCAATCTCATGTGTGCAGAGATAGATACAGGTAGAGATAAAATCTAAAACCACAGGGTTCTTGCTTGCCTCCCCCAGTCCATATTTGTATCTCCCCTGGTTTCCAACAACATCAAAATATTTACTCATTTGCTTGATATTACAATAGGCACAATATAGTTTCAGAATTGCTATATCCATATACTATCAACAACAAATTTACTAAGTAAAGGTGAAGATGTTTTTGCAAATCTGTTTGCCTTTAGAATTGATCCCGCTGAGTGTATATCATCAAAGAACTATGTTCAGGATTTTGTGTTCTGATGGGCTTGTCCCGCTGAGGCTAGAGTAAAGTCATACCTCTGAGGGCAAGGGGTGGGCATCTCTAGGGTCAATCACTAGGAAGAAATGGCACTTTGGTAGGATGCCGAGGTGTGAAAGGCAGGCCTTACGCAGGTTAGGGATGAACATCCTATTTCTTTTGGCCCTGGTCTCTAGGCCTGGCCTTTGAATCAGGCGATGGCTTGGGGTCCTGCGAGTTGAGGAAAGATGGTGCTCCCCATATGGAAGCAGGAAGAACTAGGAGGATGGGGCTTGCAGGCTCAGGCCATTTTGTAACCACACTCTCCAAAAGCATCTCTCTCAGACTTGATGAGATGAGAAAGTGTCAGCCACAGAAAGCTTGTCTCATTCTCTTTGGCCCCACAGCCATTGAGTCTACACTTGGGCCAGAGTGCTAAGGGGTAGCAGAGCCCCCTGAAGTGAGTACTAATGAGAGTCAGCCCAGAAGAAGGTGGTCTCCAGGAACCGAAGTTAGAGTGGCCAGTTCTAGAGATTTCCCCTCCATTGCCACCCACCCAGGAACTGGCCTGGATTTTACTATGGAAGATGGTGGTCTTCGGACTTGGCTCAAGGTCAGCAGTGAGTGAGTGGCAGAAGCTGGGTTTCTGCAACGTCTGACAGGCAAGCAGACATCGGAATCCAGAAGCGCAGGTCCATTACCATCATGGATGAATAGCAAACTCATTAATGATGATTCTGTCTGTTGTTTCACAATGAAAGGCAGTAAATTATGATGGAATCTTAGATTCTCAGCGTTAGAGAGGACTTCAGAGGTCCTGTCATACACCATTGTTCAATGTAATGAAAACTATTTATGGGAATCTAACAACGGTTATCTGGCTTATATAACTCCAGTGCCAGGGAGCCCCCTCCCTCCCACCCTTGGTTAGATGGATGAACAGTTCTTTTACTGAACCAGAACCTTCTCCTCCTGTACCTCCACCCAGGATAAGACCTAACTCTCCTTTTTGAGTGTGTATACTCTTCGTCAGGAGGGGAGATGTGCAGAGAAGTGATGCACCACCTTGTGCCTTTCCCCCACATGCTGGCCCCAGTCCTTCCACCTGCTTGAGTTCATCATAATCCACAGGCCTAGAACTGAGCCCATCACGTAAAGCTGAGCAAGTGTGCCTGTTCCCTTTGCTCCAGATTGCCTTGGCTTTCTTCGTAACTGTCTTCCACTGGTGAGTCACGTTCCTTAAGGTTGACAAAATCCTATCAAGGAGCCCTGGTGGCCCAATTGTTATGTGCTCAGCTGCTAACTGAAAGGTTGGCAGTTTGGACCTACCTAGTGACTCTGCAGGAGAAATACCTGGCGATTTGCTTCCATAAAGATTACAACCAAGAAAACCTTACAGACCAGTTGTACTCTGTCACATTGGGTCACTGTGAGTGAAAAACTACTTGACGGCACCCAATACTATCAACAAGACCTCATCCGGTATTTTTCACAGAACTGCTGCTAGATCTGTCTTCCTGCTTCTGTAGCTTATAGTTCAGCTTGGTTACCTTGTTAGTAGCTCCCTCCTCCCCCACCCTCTCATCCCCATCTGCCCCAACCTCTCTGAATCCTGAAATCCTAATTCAAAAACCTGATTTTTCCGTCCTCCCACTCATCTCATAAACTTAAGCACAGCCTCAGCTGCAGAGATGGGAGGGGTAGCAAACAACGAAGGAGCCACTGAGAGTTCAGAGAAGCCCATGGTCCTGAGGGTGGTCAGAGCTGCTTCTCCCCCCATCTCCCCAGTACGCAGGCCCCAGTACAGAAATAAAACATAAATATCCTCTGGCCACTAACACTGCCCTTCCAAAGCCCCATCTCTGGGCACACTGCACACAGATCAGATTGGCAAGGGTTGGGGTGGTTTTAGGAACGGTGAGGTTCTGACGAGATTCGTGTATTCATGAGTCTGAGAGATGAGAAGTCTGTGATTACAGTCAAGTGACTCCTATACTGAATTCCAAAGCAAAGAGAAGGAGCCATGCTCATTCTTGTCTGATTGTCCAGATCCTGCCTGGGATTGGAGTCCCCATGGTCTGAGTAGTCACAATCAAGTAATGTAACAGGGGCGGGGCCAACAGATTAGTGCTTACTTGGCACTATTGCCATGCACCAAAGCACCTCTAGAGGGCTCCAAAGAACCGTGCAGACGGTCCAGCCTAGGGGCCGTGGGTTACTCTATGCTGGGATGAAGAACTGCTGTGGTTCAGGAGGTTTGGAAGTGGCAAAGCCACCAGAAGAATCCTCTGCTTCTCTGGAAGGTGCCCACTGGCCTTAAACGAGGCCAAATTCCCAAACACCACGGAGGATCCCCACCTGTGGGGCACTGAGGGCCTGGATGGCTCAGGCTGTAGCTGGCCACTGCCCTTGGCCTGATCCCAGTGTGTGGGGGCCATATGGCCCTAGGCTAGAGCACAGAGCACTGATTCCTGCAAACGCAGTGCTGGGATTTCAGGTCAGGGATTGGGCTGCGATTTCAGGCCCATTTCTCTCCTGTACAGGAGCCCTGGTGGCACAGTGGTTAAGAGCATGGCTGTTAACCAAAAGGTTGGCAGTTCAAATCCACCAGCCACTCCTTGGGAACCCTATGGGGCAGTTCTACTACGTCCTATAGGGTGACTATGAGTCGGAATCGACTCAGTGGCAGTGGGTTTGGTTTTTTGGTTTTCTCTCCTGTACAACTGTAAATCACATCAACCTACTGCCCTATAATTGTTTCTCTGGCTCTGGATGACTGGTTTACAAGGACTTTCAATTTTTCTTTCTTACTCGTTGCTCACAATGGCAATTAGCTAAGTAATCATTTATCCATTCATTCAATCAATAAATAACCATTAAGCACTATCATTTGCCAGGTATTGTTTTAGGCAAGGGGGATGCTGCAATAAACAGGACAGACAAGAGCCCTGTTCTCATGGAGCTTCCATTCTGGTAAGATTAGGATGGTTCCCATGAGAGGTGGCCTCAGAAGAAGGGTGGGTTGCCCTCAACCAATACCGGCGGCCATGATGACACCAAGAGCTGCCTTGTCATCAGTAACAACTATGGGCTAGTTGCCAAGTTGAGAGCTCTACACACATTATCTTGTTTAAGCCTCTTAAGAATCCAACACAATGTTACACCCATTGAACAGACAAGGGAACTGAGGCACAGATAGGTTAAGTGATTCGCCCCAAATCTCCAGCTAGGAAGTATCAGAGCTGAGATTAAAACCCAGGCCTATGTGCCTCCCAAACCAGTCCTCCTTCTTCCCTCACCCCTTTCTGCCCTGCCCTTTACAAATATCATGTCAAATCCCAGAGAGATAGTGGACATAAACATGTTCTATAAACTGTGAGGTGCTGTGCTCCTGGGAGGAGTATCTCAATTGCTAAATGTTCGACAGAGGCCTCCTCCCCTAAAGCCCCTAGAGCTCCGTGAACGCTGTGCTTGGTGCTGCAGGCTGAACTCAAGCTGAGACAATTCTCCTTCCTGCCTGACAGGGCTCTGTGCCCAGCAGAATGGCCAGGACAGTTTGTGATAGCTGGAGGAGGGACTTGCTCACTCTTGACTCCTGATCCGCCATCGCTCAGCGGGCGGCATCCCGAAGCTGCCCAGGAAAGCCTCCCCCATCTGTGTATGGAAAGGAAAGCAGCTGGCTCAAGAGTCCCTCTGCACAATGCAATTATTCACAATGTAGGTCAGTGGCCCCTGCAAGCATCCTGCTTTGTCAGGCCGTGCAAACGGACAGGCACAGGGTCCAGTCACGGGGTGAGACGATGAGACCTGAAAGGTCAGAGGCTTTGGTCTGCTAGACTTGCTGGGTGACTTTGGACAAGTCCCTGCCCTTCTCTAGGCCCATTTGCGAAGTGAGCCCGTAGGTTAATTTCTAGACTAGTTACTCTGAACTTAAATAACGGAGTTGAATAAATACATTTGTCCCACATTTCATAACTACTTGTCCTGCATTCATTCACTCAGAATGGACTCAATCAGTATTTATCATGTGCCTTCTACGTGCCAGCCCAGGTGGTGCAGTGGTTAAGAGTTTGGCTGCTAACCAAAAGGTTGGCAGTTCAAATTCACCAGCTGCTTCCTGGAAACCCTATGGGGCAGTTCTACTCTGTGCTATAGGGTTCCTATGAGTCAGAATCAACTCTATGGCAATGGTTTTTTTTGTACAGGTACTATGTGCCAGGCACTGTGGCAGATATAGGGGTGCAGGGTGTATGAGACCAATGTGATGCCTGCCTTCTAGGAACATACATTCTAGCGGAGGACACAGATGTTGGAAACACTGCACTGGTGCAGCTATGAATACAAACAGTGATAAGAGTTACTAAAGAGAATGACTGCTAACCAAAAGGTCAGTGGTTCAAAACACCAGTGGCTCTGAGAGAGAAAGATGTGGCAGTCTGCTTCCGTAGGGATTTACAGCCTTAGAAACCCTCTGGGGTTGCTATGAGCTGGAATCTACTCAACAGTAGTGGGTTTGGTTTTGGAAGAGAATGAGTAGGTGGTTTGAGAAGCACTAACAGGGGGACCTACAGATGGTCTGGGAAGGCTTTCCTGAAGTGGTAACATTTAGTCTGAGACCTGAAGGATGAGAAGGACCCCACTATGTGAAAGCCTAGGGAAGAGCATTCCTGGTAGAGGGAGCAGCATGTGGGAAGGCCCTGAAATGGCCAAGACTTTGGCATGTTTTAGAAACCCAGAGGGTCCAGTGTGGCTGGGGTGTACTAACGAGGGCCAGCACTGCCTCTCACATGGTGACATGCACACCTCACCTGGGTAGTCTGTTGCTGCAGATTCAGGGTCTGGAAGTCTGGGGGTGGGGTGGCTGCATTTCCAACACGCTCCCAGGGGATGATGCTGCTGGTCCAGGACCACCCTTTGGGCAGCAAGGTCTTCAAGGGTTTTTAACAAGGGAGTGACACTTGGTCCTTTGCTCAAAAGCTTTTTGGTTAAGAAAACGGATTCCCTTTGTCACCCGTTGGGAAAAGAACATTCCAGCAGGGCACACCTCTGACACAGAGTGGGTGATGGAGTTGATGGGCTTCTCTATGCTTCTGGATCTTGGACCAGAGCACCGACAGTGGTGGCTTCTGTGTGTCCTGCACGGGGCTGGCCAGGGCGGTTCAGGCTGGGCTGGGATTCAGGTCAGGACAGGGAGGGTGGGGAGTGGGGAGGGTGTGCACGGGGGTGCCACACACTTCCCCTCTGACCACAGGGCTCCTGGCTCCGGTCCTTCGCACCTTTTCTCCTGCTACCATGAGGGTGGCTCAGATTCCCAGGTGTGGCCCAGCCAGTGCTTCTTTAAAAGAGGGGGTGCCAGGGCCAAAGGCCTTCTAACTCCTGACCAGCTCCAGAAGCTGGCTTCTCAGAACTTTCTCCCTGGGCCAATCTGACTCCTTTTTTTTTTTGTGTGTGTGTTAATTTCAAAGTTGATATTTGAAATACATGGTAAAATTGGTAAGTACTTCTACTATGGATCAGTGTGCGTGTATAAATCTGAGTTTTTGTGTGACAGAGAAAGAGAGAAAGAGAAAAGGAGCGGGGAGGAAAGGAAGGGAAAACAGAGGAGGGGAGGGGGGGAAGAGGAGGGGAGGAAAGGGAGAGGAGGGAAGGGGAGGGGAGGAGAGGGGAGGGGAGGGAAGGAGAGGGGAGGGGAGGGAAGAGGAGAGGAGAGAAGGTGAGGGGAGGGAAGATGAGAGGAGAGGAGGGGAGGGAAGGAGAGGGGAGGGGAGGGAAGAGGAGAGGAGAGAAGGTGAGGGGAGGGAAGATGAGAGGAGAGGAGGGGAGGGGAGAGGAGAGGAGGGGAGGGGAGGGGAGAGGAGGAAGGAGGGGAGGGGAGAGGAGGAAGGAGGGGAGGGGAGAGAGGAGATGGAGGGAAATGGCCATCTGACCTTTCTGGGCTGCATTTCAGAGTCTTGACATGTTTCTTTTTTCCTGGAAAGGCAAGCGAGTTGGCTGCCTCTTTGGGAGAGGCAGGAATGGGGGCCCATGAAGGAAGCCCAGAGGAGGGGAAACGGCACTGGGTTCAGATCCCAAGCCCATCAATTTCTGGCTGTGTGACTTTGAACACATCTCTCACCCTTTCCGAGCCATGATTTCCTCATCTGCACCCTCCCAGGGCTGGTAAGAGGATCAAAGGAGGTAACCCGTGTGGTGTGTCTCGCAGGCTTCAGAATGGAAAGCCTCCTGGTCGTTGTGTGTAAAACCATTACTATTATCTCCAGTTGCAGAGAGTTACAGAGTGCTGGAGCTGGGAGGAACCTTCCGGATCCCTCAGGGCTGACTGCTTATCTCAACAGCAGCAGCCCCATCGCAGAGGCAGCAAGGCTATAAGCTGTCATTTCAAGGTAAAAATTTCAGTTGAGAACGTTTGAGTATGAGTTGGGGTGATTTTTTTCAGAATCACAGATCTGGAAGGGACCCGTGAGATCATCCACGGGGGTTCTCATGGAGGCACTTTGGGCGTTTTTTTTTCCTTGGGAGGGATGCAATTCTTTGCTATCTGGGACTGTCCTAAGTTCCCCGACCCCAGGGCACTAAATGCCAGGAATGCCTTTAGTCACTGAGACAACTACAACCTCCCTTCCCGACCCTCACTGCCAAACACTAGGTGGATTCCGCTTTGTACGGATGGGGAAACTGAGGCCCAGCAAAGGACAACAATCATCCCAAAGAGCCAGGGCAAGCGGGTGGCTCAGACCCAGACGTCCTGCCCCCATCCTGTGCCCTGTGCACTGGGTCATGCTGCAGGCTGGCACAGGAGGAGCCGGCCTCCTGGGCTGCTCACTAGCCGCCCTTTACTGGGACTTACCACTCATAGCAGTCTACCTGATGGCAGCTTCCAACATCATCCACGGATGCTGGGCACTGCCAGTCAGTCCCCTGGAGGCTGGCCTGAGGGCCCACCTCTAGCTTTTGGACTGGGCCAATCTGCTGGGGCTATGAGCCCTCACACAACACAGGTGCACCTGCTGGCAGCTGCCAGAGCAGCAGGCAGGGGGCTCAGAGCTGCCTGTGCCTGCTGGTCACACCCTCATGGGGTTCCTGCTGGGGCTGGGGAGCCTGTGGGGTGTGGTCCTGCCCTCACAGAGCACACAGCAGGAGGCCACAGCCTAATGGTGCAGGCATGAGCTCAAATGACTCCAACTCAAGGTGGGCAGAGAACAGAGCAGACACTCCAGGAGCTCAGAGAAAGGCAACATCGCCCCCAGTGGGGATAAGGGAAAGCGGCTGAAAGAGGAGAGTTGGAGCTGAGCCGAGAGGACATGGAAGGTTCTGATAGGTAATCAGGGGGAAGGGCATGTCCCGGCAGAGGGAACAGCAGGGGCAAAGGCACAGAGGCTGGGACACCTGGGACGTATTTAGGAAGCAGAGCGGGAGGAGCAGCGGTGAAGCAGGGGAGGGGCTGCGACCAGCTAAGGAGGGCAGGGAGCCCTGGATTCAGCACTGGGATGTTCTGAGTTTCAGCCTGGAATCCAGCAGGGAATGCCGTGGCTGTTTAAGGGTCAGAGCTGGGGTGATGGCTGTCCTGGGAAAGTTAAGGACTGAGAAGCATAGTAAGAGGTCCTAACACTTATAGCCGTTGGCAGCCCATACATGCATTCATCGCTGTGATTTCTCTTTGATTTTGGCCTCAGGGCAGTCTGATGAAGGAGCCAGGAACCTTATACCCATATTACAAGCGAGGAAACTGAGGCTCAGTGCAGAGAAGAGATTTGCTTAAGGTGACATGGCAAGTCAGAGAAAGCTGGGGCCAGATCTCTTTCCTGTAATGCGAGTGGGGCAGCTCCATGTCTTTTTTCATCCCCTGCAGGCTGAGCCTGCATTTATGTTAATTGCTAAATATGTTAGGCCAGAATACCCAGGCATTGCACTGTGAGATAGGGTCCTCAGTGGCTGGGGGCCCTCCTATCCTCCCTGGTTTGAGTCTCTAGGGCAAGCCTCGAGGCAGGAAGAGCTCACAGGTATTGCCATGGCTCTCAGGTACGCTGTGACTGCTGCAACCCTGCAGATGGCACCACTGCTGCAGAGCCCTGTTGACGGCTGCAACGACATCATGCAAGGAGACTTTTAATGAGTCTGAATGTGTGGGGTCATGAGACACCAGTGCCCAAACTTGCACTTCCCCAGCCACCAGGGAAAAGGGAGATGAGCTATCCACAGAGAACTCCGGAGGACGACTGGGCACCCGGAGGTGAAAATCTCACCTTCCCTCTACAGCAAAGAGTGTAAACTGGCAGCACTCCCTCAGGGTGTGGCCCACAGAGGTGTTTTACTTGGTCTACACAGAAACACCTTGGAAGAAAGACCTGGCGATCCTTCCAAAAAATCAGCCATTGAAAACCCTGTGGAGCCCAGATCTACTCTGACACACGCTGGTTCGCCAAGAATTGGAGTCTACTTGACGACAACTGGTACACAGTACCCACAATTTTTAGAATTCATAACTAGTGTTTAAAATACAAGGAGCCCTGGTGGCACAACGGTTAAGTACTTGGCTGCTGACTGAAAGGTAGCTGGTTTAACCCACCCAGTGGCTCTGCAGAAGAAAACACCCGGCGAGGTGCTCCCTTAAAGGTTCTAGCCTAGAAAACCCTGTGGGGCAGTTATATTCTGCAAAATGGGATCGCTATGAGTCGGAATCAACTCCATGGCACACAACAACATTTAAAATACAGGAGTTTCATATAAAAATCCAGATTTCTGGCTTCTTTTGGGACGTGAGCCACTTGGCTGCACTAGGCCTGCCTTTGTGCGCAGCACCATTTCTTGAGCCAGGCAGGCCGCTCTCCCCACTCCGGGTCCCCCTGCCCAGTACCCTGCCTGTGTGGCCTTCATGGGCATTTGAGTTTCTAGCCCTTGTTCTGGAGTCAACATAAATGCTTGGAAGAGCTTTTAACTCTAAGAAAATTTTCAAAGTGAGTATGGCAACTGTTGTTTCTTATGTTGGTATAAGAACTGGGGAGACATTACACAATGACTGAAAACAGCTGACTTGAGCGAGGAAGGTACCAGGTTGTATCAGTGCTGGAGACAATTCTAATGCTTTAGTAGCCGGGTGAGAACTCCCTTCAGTGACAGCCACACCTGTGGTGGAAAGTGCCAGCTCTGGGAAGGTAAGTGCCTGTGAGCTGAGGGAAATGAAGGCCAAAGGAGCACTGTTCAGAGGGGGGCAAGGCCACTGCAGGAGCCAGGGAGGGGGAATCGCTTGCTGCTGAGGGGGGAGGGAGAAGAAGGTCAGAGGAGACAGGAGAGAGAGGAGGGGGCAAGGAGAAGGAGGGAAGCTGGGCTATGAGTCCCTTCCCCACAGATTTCCACACCTTCAGGAAAAAAGTAAAAAACAACCAAACAAAAACCATTGTGAGGCCTGTATTCTGAGGTAACTTTGGGTGGGTTTATAGTAGCTAAGCACTTAACCGTTTGAGCCACCCAGGGGCTTCTTCACCTTCAGGAAAACAAACAAACAAAAAACCCAAACCCATTGCCGTCAAGTCGATTCTGACTCATGGTGACCCTGTTGGATAGAGTAGAACTGCTCCATAAGGCTTCTAAGGAGTGGCTGGTGGATTTGAACTGCCGACCTTGTGGTTAGCAGCCAAGCTCTTAACCACTGCACCACCAGGACTCCTCACCTTCAGGAACTGCTACTAAAATTCAGGAAATACTTGAGGGGTATGAAGCAAACGTTTGTGAACTAGGCAAAAGGGCCTTAGCCTTAGCCCTGGGGTGGTGTGAGCTGAGGAGAGACAGTATCTGTGAACCTGGAACTGGACCTTAAGCCAAGTTCTCAGAAAGGGCAGAAATCCCAAGTAGGCTCAGGACCTCACAGGCCTTGGCCTTGGGCATTTGAGGCAATCCTTCTGGGACCTCAAGGCCTGGGAGGCCCCAGCTAACACTGGGATATGTAGAAATATCTCTTCACTACTGACATGGTCACTTGACTTGTTGAAGCAGCACTACTGAGTGGAAAGGTCTTCTGGCTGACCTTGGGCAACGTTCATCCGCATCAGGGATTCTGTGGCAGCAAGAGTCTGGCTTGTACCCGCCTCAGCAGGACCAGGATGCCGGACCCCGCATGCCCCAGCTTGGCCAGGTGGAAATCAATAGGATGGCGTTTCCTGGGGTGCACACGGGGACAGGGCCTAGGGCCGGGACCTCCACCACGAGCAGCCTCTGTGGTCACTCTGGTGCACTAGTATTGTTTCCCACGTGCGTCATGATGTGAAAATGGATGCGAAGCCCTGTCCTAAGCTCGACTTGATCCTGGCTCTGAGCTGGCCAAGGGCATCCCAATGCCCTGCGCTTCCCAGCCTGGCTTGGGAATGTCTGCAGGAGCAGCAGCACTCCTGCCCCCCATCCTGCCTCTCAGCCCGCACTCCTTGGGGCCAAAGGGGCTCTCTGTGAGCAGAATTGCCCTGGGGCCAGGGGTGAGATCTATGAGTGGAGCTCCCAGAAGTACCAGTCTGAATTGCTGGCCCTGGTCCTGGGACCCTGGGTCGGGACACCATCTCCCCTGCTCAGCCTTTGGACTTCCCAGCCTGACCCCGGGGCAGCTTAGCTGGCCCTGCCCAGCGCTGACCTGGCTGTGCAGATGCCATCTGTCTCAACACTCTCTCTCAGGGTCTGCTGGTAACAACCTAGCCGGTTGTTCAGGGACTCCCTGCTGTCAAGTCCAAATCCAGCTTGGTGTGAATATGGAGGTGACAGAACTAGGGTACCAAGATGCTCTAAACCAGAAAGCCAGAGGACAGAGCCATCATATGCTATCGCTGCTCTGCAGGTGCACTCAGTTTATGGCTTGCAATATCATTAGATCTGCCTAACAACCAGAGGAGTTTAGTAGAGCCATCAGCCCCATTTACCCATTTTACAGAGAAGAACACTGAGTCCAGAAATGGGCTGTAACTTGCCCAAGGTCACACAGCAAGATGTCAGCAGAGCTGTTACTTGAGCCTGGGTATCCCAACCCCTATCCCAGGGCCCTTGCCATTGTTCATGCTCTTCCCTGGAACCCCAACTCATTCTGGGAGGCCCAGCTCACCAAGGAGGAGGGAAGATTGCTGCCTAGATGCACCTCAAGTGTCCCCTGTCCTGCTCCCAGCTGCTTCTCTGATTTTGCATTTTGTCCTTGGCTAAAAGGCAATGTGGGCATAGTGGTACATGGTGTCAGGGATGGCCATTGGCCTTGCATATGAACACAGGTTCTGGCCCCAGGTCTGTCACATGCTTACTCTGAGCCCCTGGTTCTCCTCTGAGAAATGCTGGCATCACCTGCTTTGAGGGTTGTTCAGAGTGTTAAGCAAGAGCGTGTTAAGACAAAAGCCTACAAAGCTGTACACACACGCCCCATGATAATGCATGAGAGAACAATACATCCATTTCATTTTCCTGTTGTCATTCAGGGAGGCATGTGCATTGGGAGCCACAAAAGTGCAATGTTGCAAAGACTGCTTCAAAATGGGATATTGTCGTGGCTGCTGCTGCCACCACTGGTCGTGTGCAGGGATCCCTGGGCAGCAGCAGCCCTGGGAGAGTGCGCACCGCCTTTTACTCTGCAGCTGGGCTCATTTTGGGGGCCAGTTTCTGTCTGCCCTGCCAGTAATTTCTCTTCTGCACCAATTACAGAGTTACCAGCAGTGAACATGATGCTCCAATTTCATTATAACTATAAAGCTGTTGTCCTCAACTCATTTCACACACACCCATTGGCAATCTTCTGAGGTCACGTTTTTTTCTAGTTCATTGTATCATACAACTTTTGAGCTTGAAAAGACCTAAGGGTCTTCTCTCACTTCCCTTCCTAAAGTGCAGTCCCTGCCAACGGCCCATCCAACCTTTCTTTGCACACCTCTGGGGATGAGGCACTCATCTCCTCTTATCCAGTTCACTTGTGGATGGGTTAGACTTAATTAAAAGTGAATGTTCTGTTTTGACCAAAGAGTCTACAGAAGAATCCTGATGAAAAAGGGGAAAATGCAGAACAGAATTTCAAATCCTCATGGAATCCAGACTTCTGGAGCCACTGAGGTTGGAGGAACCCCTGAAACTATTGCCTTGAGGTAATTTTTAAACCTTAGGTCAAACATATCCACCCTGAAGTCTTCTTTAAGCCAAACAATAGTTTGGTGTAATTAGCGAAGAATGTCTGCCTTGAGCTTTGTGCTCTTTTAAGAACTATCTATACGGGATCCAACTGACAACAGCAACTCAAAAGATTAGACAGGAAACTTAGGGGGCAGTGAGTTTATGTTAATGGAGGAGGAACAGTTTGGAAAAGAAGGGTGAGAATGGTTGCACAACTCAAGAATGTAATCAATGTCACTGAATTACACGTGTAGAGATGGTTGAATTGTTTATGTTCTGCTGTTTATATTCTCAACAACAAAAAAATAAATTATAAAAAAAATCAACAACAAAAACAAACACCATCAAACCAAATCTGGCAGTATATTAAAAGAATTATATGTCATCCAAGTAGATTTATCTCAGGAATGCAAGGATAGTTAAATCTAAGAATAATAACAAAAAGTGAACAATCTGCCTTATCCTAAGCTGAAATTTGTATCCCTGGAACTTGCCCCACTGGCCCTGGCTCTGCCTGCTGGCTTCCTGCTGGCTGTAGCTTCTCCCTTGGCTCCAGGACAGCCTCTCTAAGCCTTCCCTTCTCTGGGTTGACATCAACCATTGCTCCATGATACAGTTTCTTATTCTTTCCCCATCTTGGCTACCCCTGCTCTTGTCTCTGTCACCTAGGGCCTGCCCAGGTAAGCACACAAGTCTCCAAGGGCACTGAGTACGGCAGGACTGTTGTCCCTTCGCCGTGCTGGAGCCCTGTTCTCCTGGTGCTGCCCCCTGAGCTTCTGTCAGCTGTTTGGCAGCCAAACCACACCGTCATGCTGAGCATCCCACATTGTCAAGGCCTCTCTGGTGCCTGGAACTATCACACACATACACCCCCAGCTCCAGTGTCCCTTGGGAACCTAAAGGACCATATATTCTGTGATTCAGAACCCCCGAGACTTTGCTGTCCACGAGAAATGCATCCTCACGACACTTTAGCATCTCCTCATCCAGGCAGGACGTGCTGCCTTCGTGGGCACTTCGAAACACGGCCACCACAGGCCTACTGGTGATCTCACCACAAATACTTAAAATGGCCCAAGTGAGAGGAATGGGTGGGAAATCCAGAGGAAAGTTGGGGCAGGGGGAGCAGGAGTGAGAAGGCACATGTAAGGAGGGTAGAAGTTGTACACTTTTTCTCATGAACCAAAGCATGTGACATGGCTTTGGCATAGCACAAAAGTAAGCATAAAGCAGCCTCTAATATTGAACTTGAGTCCCTGGGTGGTGCAAACAGTTAATGTGCTTGGCTCAAAGGTTGGAAGTTCAAGTCCACCCAGAGACACCTCAGAAGAAAGGTCTGGCAACATGTGAAAAACCAGCCACTGAAAACCCTATGGAGCACAGATCTACGCTAACGCACACGGGGTCTCCATGAGTTGAAGTTGACTCCATGGCAACTGGTTGGTTGGTTAACATTTAATTTAGCATTTTCACATGTTATCTCATGTGTCCCTATAACAATCCCATGCAAAGTAGAACAGGAAGTGTTAGCTCTAATTTATAGATGAGGAAACTGAGCCTGAGAAGGGTTAAATGGACTGACCAAAGGGAATGGAAGGAGGGGCAGAGGTTGGGACTTACCCAAAACTCCATCTGCTCGCCCACTATTTTCAGCCCCTTTACAGTTTTTTTTTTTTTACAGTTAGGTGGGGGTAACATGACTAATTCTGGCCAATGGGCTGTGGATAGAAGTGGCATTTGGCCCTCTGGGATGAAGCTTAGAAGCTGCCTCATGTTGCGGCCCAAATCACTGAGTTGGCTCATGGAAGATGGCTGCCCTGGGGAATCACCTGTATTCATAGTTGGCCTTTGTATGAGTCACAAATAGACTTTTGTGGGATCTAGCTGCTGAGATTTGGGGGTTCTTTATGGCTGAAGGAAACCCTGGTGGCATAGTGGTTAAGAGCTACGGCTGCTAACCATAAGGTTGGCAGTTGGAATCCACCAGGCGTTCCTTGGAAACCGTATGGGGCAGTTCTACTCAGTCCTATAGGGTTGCTGTAGGGTCACTATAAGTTGGAATCGACGCAATGGCAACGGGTTTGGTTTTTGTTTTTATTACTGAAGTCTTTATTACCACAGCCTATCCTAGCCTAAACAGCCCTGGTGGCACAGTGGTTAAGTGCTTGGCTGCTAATTGAAAGGTCGGTGGTTTGAACCCACCAACCACTCTGTGGGACAAAGATGTGGCAGCCTGCTTCCTTAAAGATTTACAGCCACGGAAACCCTGTGGGGGCAGTTCTACTCTGTCCTGTAGGGTAGCTATGAGTCGGAAGTGACTTGATGGCAAGGGTTTGTTTTTTTTTTGTTTTATCCTAGCCTTTCCTGACTAACATAGAAGGGCAATCACGTTTGCTTTATGTTAGCACGTGTCAGGCACTGTGCTAAGGACTCTGCACACGTCACCTCTTCTAGGCCTGTGAGGAAAGCATTATTACCCCTATTTACTATAGAAGACAACTGAGAAGTGAAGCCACTTGCCCAGGGTCACAGAGTCACTATCGTGTGGACCTGGAATCTGAGTCTATCTGATTTGAAAGCCTCCACCACTGGTGATTTGCAGAAACAGATGGCTATTGTGTTCCAACACCCTGTTGGGCTAAACGCTCCTTTTGAAGATGGAAGGCTGCACAGACTGCTTTTCTCATTCAGATTTTAAGCCTGAGTAAAACCCTTGTGCTAAGATTTATTATAGCAACACTGATTTTCCAATTTTAAGACAACAATGCAGCTTGAAACAAAATGGAAAGAAAACATGGAAACATTTGAAACCTTGGGTTTGGATCCTCATTCTGTCTTGCTGGAATTGTTCAGAGGCCTCCTCATTTTCGCCCTGTGCCTCTATTCTCCTGTTCCAGTTGTGGCCAGGGACACCTTCCCAAAACAGAGCCTAAGTACGCCCTATGTTACTAAGAACCCACAAAGGCGCCTCATCTCCTCCAGCAGTTATTTCCTAAATTCCATTCCTCAGAACATGGAGAAGCTATAAGATAAAAGGATTTCATGCCCAAAGGAGTTTTGGAAACGCTGAGTTAAAAATTTTTAAAGTTTTTTTTTAACTGCAGGACTTTTCAGAGCATTTAACATGGTAAAGCACGTTGCACATGTCCAAGAAGCAGATATCTATATAGCTTCTAGGATTTCTCAAACTTTTGGGCCATGAAATTCTTCCATTCCCTTTTACTTTGGGTACTTTGTGGGATTAGTATTCTATGCCATACACTTCGGGAGGAAGTTGGCTTTTAAAATAAAGTCTGAACTCAGTTTAACATTCAAGGCCTCTGAGGATCTTGAATGTTGTTTTCTAGCCTCATCTCACAACCCCTCTCTCCGTCTGCCCCAGGGTCCAATCCTCTCCCTTCTCCCCCCAGATTCTTACTCTTTGTCACATCACTCAGGGCTAGGTTCTGGAGAGCTCTGAGCTGTGACCTGGAGAGAAAACAAGGGTTGAGGAACAATGTCAGAAACTTAACAATGCAGCTTCCATTCGGGACAATGTTAAAAACACTCTGTTAGTGACGTGGCTGAGAGGAAAACGGGAATGATGATTTTGTGACTAATTGAAAGCCATGTGTTTACCGAGGCTCAAAGAATCCCTTTTAGAAATGGGAACGGGGGGCCGAGCATGCCAACGAACAAAGCAAAATGGGTGCACATCGGAAACAAAAAGCACCGAGATACACTGGGCAGAACCAAAGATATCAACGTAATTAATAAAGTAATTAACATGCACAGGAAATGCAAAAGCTGCCAGGAGGCTGATAAGAGAGGGTTATTAAAAAAGAATGAGCAGCGTAGCAGGGAAGCGAAATGAAGTTTTGCATTTCTTTTTTATCATGGATCCCCCAAATACTCTATAAGTAATAAATAGGCCTCAACTCACTGCAAAAATACCAATGGGGCTGGGGCCACAATCCGCTGTTGACCCTTTCCCTGGCAAAATAAACACATCAATCAATCAGTCAGTCTGTCACTGAGAATATGGGGGAAGCGCATTAGACTAGCAGACAGGAGACCCGCACCTGGTGGTATGGTCGATGGCAAGGTGGTTAAAGACGCCAGCCCTGGGGTCAGACTGCCTGAGCTCTAGTCCCAACTCTGCCACTTACCAATGGTGTGACCTTGCAGCAGCCATTGAACCTCATTGTTCCCATCTGTAAAATGAGCCTAAACATAGTACCTGCCTCATAGGGTTGAGGATTAAATGGGCTAGCCCCTAGACCAGTGCCTGGCCTCCCACGAAGGGCTTGGTCAGTGTCAGCCGTTACTATTATGATCCCCATGTGGTAATCTACTAGAGAAACAGCTCCCTGTTGACACTCAAGTCCAGAAAATGCTTCAAATGATTCATTAAGAAAAACAGACTAAACCGGTGCCCCCTACCCGCTCCTGATTTCTCTTGTGATAGGTTATCAGGGTGTTTGGAGGAAAAGCAGGAAGGCGGAAACTGGCATTCCAGGGATGGTTTAAACCACAGCTTATCTGCATCACCTATTTGGCTCTGGAACTTAGGGTGAGTTGCCGCACTGTGCCTCAGTTTCCCCATCAGGGGAATGCGGGCTGTTTGGGTGATAGGACATTTCAAGCTCTGAAATTCTAAGAGGGCACTAGTCACAGGGATAAGCATTGATTGTGAACAGGGCAAAAATGGACTCCTCGGGAGTTCCTTCTCTTCCTCCTCCTCCTTCTACTTTGCTGCCTTCAGGCTCTATTCCTGGTGCCGGGGTCCTCCTGGGCCCTCGAGCTGGAGGCTCTAGAGTGGCAGGGGGCTACTGTACCTCCCTCATCTCCACATCCACCCACCCCAGCCCTGTCAATCAGGCCTCCATCACATCTCCCCAGCTGGGCCCTTGCTTCCAGCCCCTTGGTGCTCATTCTCTCTCGACCCCTCACTGTGCCCGTTCTCCAGGCTCTCCTCCACCCTCAGAAAAATTATTTTTTTTCCGTTTTTACCTTTTCCTAAATTTTAATTAAAATATTTTCAAACACACAGAAAAGATGAATAGTACAATGAATACTTGCACACCCTCCTCCAAGAGTCAGCGATTGGTAACGTTTTGCTATACCAGCTCTCTCCACACACACACGCGCGCGCGCACACACCAAAAAAACACACACACAAACCATTTGAAAGTAAACTGGAGACCCCATGACACTTTAGCATCATGCATCTCCTAAGAATAAGGACGTTGTCTAGCCACAATATTATCATACCTAAGAAAAGTAACAGTCATTACACATTATCTGATAACCCGAGTGAACTTCATAAAGAGCTTAACTTCCTTTAATGGCTCTCCACTCCCTCCAGGTTAAAGTCCAAACTCCCTTCAACTCTGCACTTAGTTCCTACCCATAAGCAACACCAAAAACCGAACTTGTTGCCATTGAGTCGATTTTGACTCATAGCGACCCAGTAGGACAGAGTAGAACTGCCCCATAGGGTTTCCAAGGAGCGGCTGGTCGATTTGAACTGCAGACTTTTTGGTTAGCAGCCGAGCTTTTTACCACTGTGCCACCAGGACTCCCTACCTATAAGCAACAAGATCTGATTCTTTTTTTAAAACAATATTTTATTGTGTTTTCGGTGAAGCTTTACACAGCAGTTAGGTTCCCATTCAACAATTTCTACACAAGTAGTTCAATGACATTGGTTACATTCTTTACAATGCGTAGACATTCTCATTATTCTGTTCTGGTTGTTCTGTTTTTATTAATCTAGTTTCCCTGCCCCCTTACATTCTCATCTTTGTTTTAAAGTATCTGTTGATGGTTTAGTCTCCTATAGGTGATTTTTTTAAAGGCACACAGTACTTACGGGTGACATCCATTATTTTTTGAGGCAGTAGACCTGAGGAGTCCTCCAATCTCAACCAGTCCAGTAGGTCTGTTTTTTTAAGTTTTTTTTTTTTTTTTTTTTTAGGAATTTGAGGTTCTGTTCCACATTTTTCTCCCATTCTATCAGGGTTCATCTACTGTGGGCCTGATTAGAATGGCCAATAGTGGTAGCTGGGCACCATCTAGCTATTTGGTCTCAGGGTGGATGAGGCTGTGGTAGACTAGTTTCTTTTTTGGTCTTTGGTTTCCTGGATCTGATTCTTGAACTCTTCCCCAAACATACCCTAAACTTTCTTGCTCAAGGTATCTCATCTACCTGGAATGTCATTCCCTCGAATATCTACCCCTTGAGGTTTTGTCCATCATTTAAAGCCCAGATAAAATTCTATGTTATCCAAGAAACCTTCTAAGGTCTTTCTATTTGAAATGTATCTTTCTTCTCATATCCCTTTAACATGTGGGAAGCTAGTGTGATAAATTTCAGACATGGAGGAGGGAAGAGATAAAAGAATTATAGAGAAATGGAGCTGATCCCTGATCGAACTGTGCCTGAGGTCCACCTTACCTTTGGCCCTATTTAGGAAACCAATCCATTCCTTCCATTGTTTAAGCCAGTTTGAGTTACTTGCAACCAAAAGCATCCTAATGGATACTGTAAGATGTAGGCCTCACAAAAATTTATCCTTCTAAAGTGATGAAGCAACAGCAGAAAAACATAGTGCTATATGCTCCAGCTACATTCAATACTTACTGTTCCCCAAGAACACTTTCCCATCTCCCTACCTTTGCTTTGACTGTTTCTTCACCTGGAATGTTCTCGTATGGTTTCTTTATCTAAATCATAATTGTTATTTCAAGACTTGAAGAAAATGTCCTTCACCCTTCTTTTATGAAATATTTCCTGACCTCTCAAGGCAGGATGACTAGCCCCCTACTCTGTGCTCTCATAGAGCTCAGTGCTGAGCTATTCCAGCATAACCAACCTGTACATTGATGTAATCATTTAACCTGTCTGTCCCCTCTGGGCTGGCAGAGTCCTGAGAGCAAGGGCTGTGCCTGACCCATTGCTGTGGCCCCTGGCAACTGGCACATAGTGATGTCCAGCAAAAGTTGGTCTGGCAAACGAGTAAATGACATGTGTCTCTCTAGCGGCCTGATGGTATAGCTGAGCTTAATGATGGTTTCTTTCTAACGGGGGACAGGCTGTGCTGAGAGCCTCTGGGATGTGTAAGCGAGTGTGTAGGTGAGGCAGAGGTATGGATAAGTGAGAAGCCCATGGGAGGTGTGAGTGGGAGTTTGCATGCATGGATGTACTTCAACCTCACATCCTTAAGTTCAGAGACTGCCTTGGCATGAGCCAAATGAGACTGAATCCACCGGCTCATGCCAGAAGGGGAAGTGAGGATAATACACTTGGACAAAAAGGCAGGTAGGAGGTCTGATCCCAGACAGGTGCTGGAGATAACAACAGTTATAGGCCTTATACTGTGGTAGAGCTGGGCTGCTTACGAAGTAATTTCCCACCCATTATCTCATTTGAGAGTCAGCATGGAGCATGGAGGGAACCCAGATTTGGGGAGCAGCAGGTCGGGCTTCTTGCCTCTGAGCTCCCTTTGCTACCTGAGTGGTCCAGAGCCTGTTGTTTGACTCTGTGCACCTCCAGGTGCTCTCCTGCAAAATGGGTACAGAACACTCTCTGTAGCAGGGTGTTTAAATGGTGAGGATTAAATGATCGACCATCAGTGGAAGGGCATTTGAAGGTATAAATCTGCCCCCACATGTTTGCTGTTGATGCTATTGCTCTTCAGGACCTTCCTGGGAGGCCAGCAGATAGTTAATGTTAATTTCCTTAGAGAGGCAGGAGATTCTGAGTTAGGGAATGGGAATGAGTGACATTATTGAGTTTTCTATGTGCCAGGCTCAGTGCTAGGTGCTTGAAGATATTATTCCAGTTCATGCTCTTGGAAAATCTGTAAAGGAGGAATGACTTCTTATGAGCACTGGGGCTCAGAGAGGGTAAGTGACATACCCAAGGTCACACAGCTAGGAAGTGGCAGAATCAGGCCCAAAGTCCAGGTCTCCTGACCCTTGGATCACTGTTCTTAAGGCGCCCACCATTTCTTCAAAGCCCACAGTGCAGGCGCCTGGGATGGTGAGCACATTCCATTTCCTTGGCATGTGAGTGCATTTCCAGAAGCCTGCTATATATTTTTAATACTTGGTATGAACATGCAATCTCTCGTCAGCTGGCTTCCTGTCTGCTGTAAGATGCAGATAAGAAAAAAACAGCCTGAGCGGACACAGAAAAATCCTTTACACCTGTTGGCAAAAATTGCCCAGCCCTGAGTTACCTTTCTTGCTTTAATTCTCCCAGCCTTCTGTGTCTGACTCATGTAAGAAAATGACTCATTGGGAGAAATATGAAAATGATACACCAGGATGTTCATAATTTGCTCTGGCAGCTCTGGCTCATGCTGGTTGGGAGGAGTGGGGTCTGCGGCCTGGGTCCTGGAGTCAGATTTCACTCTTCTGAGATTCCCTGAGCCAGGACAGTGAGTCAGACACAGGAGAGCAGCAACCTGAGGGCCTGGCTTTGGTGGGCTCTGAGAGGCTCAGGGGCAGGGAAGCCAAGGACCAGCCAATAAATAATGCTCCTTTTATAACTGCTAACCTTCATCAAGCACTCTTGACACACTATCTAGACCCATTTTACAGACGAAGAAACTGTGGCCTTGGAACTTAAGCCATTCACTGTGTTAGTTTTCCAGAGCTGCTGTAACAAATTACCACAAACTTGGTGACTGAAAACAAATCAAGGTTGTGTGCTTTCCAAAGACTCTAGTGAGGGAGAATCCTTCTTTGTCTTTTCCAGATTCTGGTGGCTCCAGGTGTTTCTTGGCTCGTGGCTGCATCACTCCAAACTCTGCCTTCATTTTCACATGGCCTCCTCCTCCATGTCTGTGTCTTTCTCCTCTTCTGTCCCTTGTAAGGACACTTGTCATTTGATTTAGGGCCCACCCCGGTAATTCAGGATGATTTTGTCTTGAGATCCTTAACTTAATGACACCTGCAGTAACCCTTTTTTCCAGATATGTCGTGCTCACAGGTTCTGGGGGTTAGAACATGGACATATCTTTTCGTGGACTGTCATTCAATCCCCTACACTCACCTAACATCACGCAATGAGTAAGTGGGTGAGCTGGGATTTGAAGTGAAACCTGACTCTAGGGTCCACTTGCTTCACCACTAGGGGCTACATGCTGCACACTTACCTGTGTGACTATGGGCAAGTTATTTAACCCTCTGTGCCTCAATTTCCTCATCTGCAGATTGGGGGAAATAACGGTCACTACCATAGATTTTTTTTTTTTGGAAACTGTGGTGGCGTAGTGGTTAAGCGCTACGGCTGCTAACCAAAGGGTCGGCAGTTGGAATCCACCAGGGGCTCCTTGGAAACTATGGGGCAGTTCTATTCTGTCCTAGACGGTTGCTATGAGTCGGAATTGACTCGACGGCACTGGTTTTGGTCTTGATCATATAGGGTTGTTGTGAGGATTAAGTTGACTTGATTAAGGTAAAGCAGTAAGAACAGTGCCCGTCACATAGTAAGCAGTCAAGAAAAGCTGCTGTTATTATTATTTTTGCTATTGTTATTACCAAGGACTCCCTGGGTGGTAGAAATGGTTAACATGCTTGGCTGCAACCAAAAGGCTGGAGGTTCAAGTCCACCCAGAGGCAACTTGGAAGAAAGACCTAGTGATTGACCTACTTTTGAAAAATTGGCTACTGAAAACCCTATGGAGCACAGTTCTACTCTGACACACAAGGGGTCACCATGAGTCAGAACCAACTTGATGGCAACTGTTTTTTTTTTTTTTTTTAAACTGGTTATGACCAAGATAATATAGCTTAGTTGAAATCCTGGATGAAGTTCTGAGCAGATCTATTCCTAAGGATGAGGTTGGGCCATGAGAAGACGCTTTCAAATCTAAATTTGCTGGATTTAAATATCTACTCACAAGTACTTTACTCTTATGAAACATCAACAGATATAAAAGAGATATAACCATTTGTAAGAGAACAAAATGCACAGTTGGATGCTAATAATTTTGAAAGCTTCAATAATTTTTTTTAAACAAAACAAAATAAATCCCAGAACTGATGCAA
The DNA here is from genome assembly GCF_030014295.1 of Loxodonta africana. Lineage (NCBI taxonomy): Eukaryota > Metazoa > Chordata > Mammalia > Proboscidea > Elephantidae > Loxodonta > Loxodonta africana. Next base: position 78,382,353 of record NC_087350.1, on the reverse strand, counting down.
AAAGCAGCAGGAAGTTGGAATACGTGAAAGAACCAGTCCCAGGGGAAGAGATACTGGGTCATCCAAGATCACTAGGCTTGGGATGGGTTCCCAGCTCTGACTCATAGCAAGCAAGGTCATCTCAGGCCAGTCAGATCACCTCTCCAGCCTCAGCTTCCTCATCTCTAAAATGGGGATAAGGAGCCCTGGTAGTGCAATGGCTAAGTGCTCAGCTGCTAATCGAAAGGTTGGTGGTTCAAACCCACCCAGCGGATCCCTGGGAAAAAGACCTGGTGATCTGCTCTCATAAAGATTACAGCCTAGAAAACTCTATGGGGCAGTTCTACTCTGTCACATGGGGTCACTATGAGTCAAAATCGACTCGATGGCACCTAACAACAATAAAAATGGGGATGTTGAGGTGCTTTGTGAAGTGAGCCATACTGTAGATATGTGAGACACTGTTATCATTACAGTATAGGTTTGCCAACTGTTGAGTGCCTATACCCAGTGGTATATGTCCCAAGTGGGAAAGACTTGGAGCTGAGGCTGTAGTCCAGAGAAGGGGTGTGAATAGGCTCGGCACTGAGGATTGGGCAGGAGCAGAGATGACTGCTTCCTCTGCCCGCTATCCCCAAGCTCTTGGCCCATGGGTCATCTCAGCCTCCTCTGACTGAAACTGTGCATCTCTGGGGCACATTAAGTGTCCGATCCTATGCTAGAGTTGAAAGGACTCAGTATCTGAAGTTGAATCACATGAGGGGAAAACTCCAAGCCAGACAATGGTAGAAAATAATGACTGTCCCACCAAAGGGCGGATGGTTCCATTTCAGAGCCACTGTGGGTACCGAGGTGCTTGGAGGCTGTGATTCCCTTGCGCCCTTGCTTTCCTGTTGGTTTCTGTGGTTGGTGGCTTCTTGCAGTTACAGGTACTCTTTTTTTTTTTTAACCCACCTAACATTCTGGTTTGGAACTTGGTCTGAAACTGCAGTGAAAAACACTGTAGAAATTTCATACATTCCCTTCTTTCCTCTTCCTCGCTTTCTCTCCTCACCTGGAATTAACAATTGTTCAAATGATGACTTGAGCATTTTCAGGAAAATGTGAGAATGGAGTGTGAGATGCAGGGCCCACAAGGTTCTGTGGGGTTCCATACTTGCTCCTTCCACAGAGGCTCTCTTCCCTCTCCTCTGCATTCCCCTTGTCACTAGCATGTTCTCTAGCTGGGGCGGGAAGGAGGTGAATAGGGAATCATTTGGGCTTCAAGTTTTTTGGATTCAGGACTTTCTTTTCTTACCATCTAGTCTTAAATTTATTGTTCTATTTATACCTTTCACATGCAAAACACAGCCATGGTCCCTTACTAGAAATCAGTGACGGTCTGGACTAGCAGTTCTCAACCCTGATGCACAACAGAACCTATGGCAGCTTTTTACAAATCCTGACACCTAGGTTCCCTTTCCAAAACAATTAAGTCAGAATTTCTGGGCATGCAACCTGAAAAAAAAAAAAAACACCAGTATTTTAAAAAAGATCTGGATGGTGTAGTCAAGATTGAGAATCACTGGTCTAACCCCTTTTTAAAATACTTTTCAAATTTTCCTCTTCGTCTTTAAAAACATTACTTATTTTTCTTTTTGGTATCAACATATTCACTTAATAATTTAAGCCAGTGAGTGATCAACTGATCACCTTGGTGACAAGTTGTTAAAAGTCGTCAATGCTGAGAAGAGTCATGCCAAAGAGGTATGTCCATTTATTCATTCATTTGCTCATTTATTCACTCCTTTATTTAACCCACATGTATTGAGCATTTACTATGTGCCTGCCAGGCCCCTTGCAAGACACTGAGGATAGAGTGCTGAGTTAGATGGGAAAGGGATGCCACTCACATTCTAGTGGAGGAAGACAGAAAGCAGATGAAGAAATGGGAGATAAATGAAATGATGGTAAAAGAAGGTGAAGTGAAACAAACTGTTGGGGGCCATTTAAAGATTGGTGGTCAGAGAGATGGCATTTAAGCTGAGAACTGAATGACGCAAGAAAAAGTCAACCATGAGAAGATCTGAGGGAAGAGTATTCCAGGCAGAGAAAGCAGTAAGTGCAAAGGTCTAAAGTTGAGAGCAAAGCTGGAGTGTTAGAGCCACAGAGAGAAAGTTTATGTTGCTAGAGCAAGGTGAGCAGAAGGGAAGGGTATGAAATGATGTCAGAGACATAGGCAGGGCTGAATTGTGTAGGGACTTGTAGCAAGGTAAAAAGTTTGGATTTTATTCTAAACTGGAAAATTTTAAGTGAAGGACAGTAAGATGTTTTCAATTTAAAAAGATACCTCTCAGAGGGACAGGAATAAATCTTCCTTATCAGTAATTACATTAAATATAAATGGATTAAACTCTCTAATTAAATTGAAGAGATTGGCAGAATGGATTTAAAAAACATGAGCCAACTAAATGTTGTCTACAAGAGACACACTTTAGTTTCAAATATATAAATAGGTTGAAAGTAAAAGAATGGAAAAAGATATGCCATACAAGCAATAACCAAAAGAGAGCTAAAGTGGCTATATTATTATCAAAGTAAACTTTAGAACAAAAATTGTTACTAGAGATAAAGGTCATTTTATAATAATAAAAGGTCATTCCAGTAAGAAGTTATAATAATTATAAACATATGTGCACCTAACAACAGAGCACCAAAATATACGATGCAAGAACTGACAGAATCAAAGGGAGAAATAGACAATTCAAACAACAACATTTGGAGACTTCAATACTCCAGTTTCAATAGTAAACAGAACAACTAAAAAGACGATCAGCAAGAAAAGAGAAGACTCGAAAACACTATAAACCAACTAGACCTAACAGATATCTAAAAAGTACTCCCCCCAACAACAGCAGAACACAAATTCTTATGAAGTGCACCAAAAAAAAAAAACCCAAACCCGGTGCCATTGAGTCGATTCCAACTCATAGTGACCCTATAGGACACAGGAGAATTGCCCCATAGAGTTTCCAAGGAGCACCTGATGGATTTGAACTGCCAACCTTTTGGTTAGCAGCTGTAGCACTTAACCACTATGCCACCAGGGTTTCCATGAAGTGCACATGAAACATTATTCAGGATAAGCCATATGTTAGACCATAAAACAAGTCTCGATAAATTTGAAAGGACTGATATCAAACAAAGAATGTTCTCTGATCGCAATGAACTGAAACTAGAAATTGATAGCAAAAGGAAATTTAGAAAATATACAAATATAAGGAAATTAGAAACATATTTTGAGATGAATGAAAATGAAAACACAGCATACTAAAACTTATGGGATACTGCAAAAGTAGTGTTCAGAGGGCAATTTATGTATCAAAAGTCCCTGGGTGGCGCAAGTGGTTTGTGATCAGTTGGTGATTCAAACCCACCCAGCAGCATGGCGATCTGCTTTGGATTAGAGCCAAGAAAATCCTATGGAGCAGTTCTACTCTGTAAAACATGGGGTCGTCAGGAGTTGGAATTGACTCTACCGTAATGGATTTTTTTGTTTGTTTATTCAACATTGTACTAAAGGTCCTAGCCATAGCAATTAGTCAGGAAATTAAATAAATGGCATCAAGATCAGACAGGAAGAAGTAAAACTATCTTCATTTACAGCTGTCATAGTCTTTATATATAGGAAATCCTAAATAATCCACAAAAGAGTTATTAAAAAAAAAAATAGAGCTGACAAATTCACCAAGGTTGCAGGATACAAGATTAATACACAAAAATCAGTTGTATTTCTATACACAAGCAATGAACAATCAAAAAATGAAAGTAAGAAAATAATTTCATTCACAATAGCATCAAAGAGAATAAAAGACTTAGAAATAACCAAAGAAGTGTACGACTTGTACGCTGCAAACTAAAAAAAAAAACGTTGAATGAAATTAAGAAAGATCTAACTAAATGGAAAGACACACTGTGTTCATGGATTGCAACACCTGATATTGTTAAGTTGGCAATACTCTCCAAATTAATCTACAAATTCAATGCAACCCGTATCAAAACTGTAACATTTTTTTCAGACATTGATGCAATGATCCTAAAATTCATATGGAAATGCAAAGACCTAGAATAGCCAAAATAATCTTGAAAAAGAAAAACAAAGTCAGAGGACTCAAACTTTTCAATTTCGAAATTTAGCACAAAGCAAGAGTAATTAAGGCAGTGTGGTGCCGTTGTAAGGACAACTATATAGATTGATGGGATAGAATTGGGAATCCAGCAGAAATAAACCCAAACATCTATGGTCAACTGATTTTCAACAATAGTGCGAAGACCATTCAATGGGGAAAGAAGATTCTCTTCAACAAACAGTGCTGAGACCACTGGATATCCACGGGCAAAAGAATGAAGTTGGACCCCTACCTCACATCATATGCAAACTTTAATTAAAAGTGGCTCGCAGACCTAGATGTAAGAGCTAAAACTATAAAACTCTTACAAGAAGAAAACATAGGTATAAATCTTAGATTAGGCAACTGTTTCTTAGATAGGACACACAAAGCATAAGCAACCAAAGATAAGACAGACAAATCGGACTTCGTCTAAATTAAAACATTTTGTGCATCAAAGGATACTAACAAGACAGTGAATATTTGTTGTTGTTAGGTGCTGTCGAGTCCATTCTGACTCATAGAAACCCTATATGCCACAGAATGAAACACTGCCTGGTCCTGCGCTGTGCTCACGATTGTTGTTATGCTTGGACCCATTGTTGCAGGCACTGTGTCAATCCATCTCATTAAGGGTCTTCTTCTTTTCTGTAGGTCCTGTACTTTACCAAGCATGATATCCTTCTCCAGGGACTGATCCCTCCTGAAAACATGTCCAAAGTATGTAAGATGTAGTCTCGCCATCCTTGCTTCTAAGGAGTATTCTGGTTGTACTTCTTCCAAGACGGATTTGTTCATTTTTTTGGCAGTCCGTGGTATATTCAATATTCTTCGCCAAAACCACAATTCAAAGGCGTCAATTCTTCTTCAGTCTTCCTTATTCATTGTCCAGCTTTTGCATGCATATGATGCGGTTGAAAATATCATGGCTTGGGTCAGGTACACCTCAGTCTTCAAAGTGACATCTTTGCTTTTCAACACTTTAAAGAGGTCTTTTGCAGCAGATTTGTCCAATGCAATTTGTCTTTTGATTCTTGACTTGACTGCTGCTTCCATGGCTGTCGTGGGTCCAAGTAAAATGAAATCCTTGACAACTTCAATCTTTTCTCCGTTTCTCATGATGTTGCTCATTGGTCCAATTGTGAGGATTTCTGTTCTCTTTATGTTGAGGTATAATCCATACTGAAGGCTGTGGTCTTTAATCTTCATCAGTAAGTGATTCAAGTCCTCTTCATTTTCAGCAAGCAAGGTTGTATCATCGACATAATGCAGATTGTTAATGAGTTTTCCTCCAATCCTGATGCCCCGTTCTTCTTCATATAGTCCAGCTTCTTGGATTATTTGCTCAGCATACAGATTGAATAGGTATGACGAAAGAATACAACCCTGGCGCACACCTTTCCTGACTTTAAACATGCAGTATACCCTTGTTCTATCTGAATAACTGCCTCTTGATCTATGTATAGTTCTTCACGAGGACAGCTGAGTGTTCTGGAATTCCCATTCTTTGCAATGTTATCCATAATTTGTTATGATCCACAAAGTCGAATGCCTTTGCATAGTCAATAAAACACAGGTAAACATCCTTCTGGTATTCTCTCTCTTCAGCCAGAATCCATCTGACATCAGCAATGATATCCCTGGTTCCATGTCCTCTTCTGAATCTGGCCTGAATTTCTGGCAGTTCCCTGTCAATTTACTGCTGCAGCCGCTTTTGAATGACCTTCAGCAAAATTTTGCTTGCATGTGATATTAATGATATTGTTCGATAATTTCCACATTCGGTTGGATCGCAGTGAATAGACAACCCACGAAATGGGAGAAAATATTTGCAAAGCACATATCTAATAAGGTTCTAGTATCTAGAATATATAAATAACTCTTACAAATCAACAAGGAAAAGAAATAATTGGAGTCAGGTGTGTCATCAAGAGGATGCCTTTGTTTCCAACCATCCCTGTGTGTGCTTCTCAAGTAGAACAGACCACAGACCTATCGGCAGCAAGCTGGGAGCTGGATCCCTTAAGGGCATGTCTAATGTTGTCCATCGGACTATGCATTCCTTAAGGGAGCCTAATGGGGGGGGAGGGCACACAACAGGCATCTCATAAATGCTGAATGAGTGCTCTAATGACAAACCATTTACAAAGCTGTATGTTGGATGGAATATCTCCACCAACAAGAGGGAAGGTCTTCATGGGTGGGTGGGTGGCCACTGCCCATTTCTGCCAGCTTGGTTGTGTGGGCTGGAAAAAATAACCAAAATTTAAAGGCTTTCTTTGCTCAAGAAGAAGTAAAATGGCTTTAACAAGACAAACATAGTGGTCACAAGATGTTAGTAGTTTGGGCAATTTTTTAGCTGTCTGTGTTAGGGCACTTCTAGTAAACAGCCCATCCCCTCGAGAGCCTGAGACAAGTAGAGACAGGAGGATTCCAGCCTCAGAGCTGTCCCCTGGGGCTGTGGCTCTGTGTCTTCCTGAGAAGCCTCCAGAGCCCCAGTGCCTCCTGAAGGTAGGAAGGGAAGACAACAAGGACAATGAAATAAACTGCAATCTCTCACATATCTAAGATGTCTTCTGACCCGAGATGTTCCAGAAATGCGCTGTGGCTGGCACAGTCCTTCCGTGCATACACTGGGCCCGACACATCTGTGCCCACAATGCTGACTGCAGCTGGGGCTGAACCAGGACCTGTGCCAGCAGGCAAATATCTGTGGACACCCTTAAAATGTCTCCCTGGCATATCATTCCAATTAAATCTCGCCTAGCGTTCTCATTTTAATAACTTAATCTGGAACTTACACCTTGTCTCCTCTCCCAGAGAGCCTGAGGCAGCACACAATAAAAGCACACACACAACCAGACAGTTAAAAATAAAGACAAATGATCAGAAGGCCAGATAATCCTCCAGGAGCCTGAGATAAGACGGTTATTGCGGCTGAGTGTTGAATTTGGCTCCCACTTTCTGGCAGCCAAGGTTAAAAAGAAAACAGAGTGGCTTATTCCGTTATGATTGCCTGATCGAAGGAAGGAAGTGGATACAAGTTCACAGAGACAGCACAGCCCATTTCCTGGCACTAAATTCCACGAGGAATCTATCCTGTGAATCTATCCTGTGGATCTTTATCTCGGGGCACTAAGTCACATACAGAACAACAGTCCTTTATAGAAGATGCTGAATCATTTTCCAATTGGCAGCTTCAACCTCAGAAGTGGGCCCTTGATAAAAAGTGAGGGTGTAATATGAAATTAAATTGCAACTCGGCAGAGACACTTCTTTGAGAAGCCGGCTTAATGGGCCCAGACAGATGGGTTCGATGTGGACATACGGAGGCATGGGGAGAGAGTTCCAGGTGGAGGGAACAATTGATCCAATAAATATTTACCAAGCTCTCACTCTGAGCCAGGCCCTGTCAGTGGGTGCTGGGGACATACAGATGGCCTTGGCCTCTAAGGAGGTCACAGACTAGGGGGAGGCAGGTGCCCAGACAATCACCGGTGATGTGGCCTGATAGATGGGCATACAGGGTGAGGCGGGAGCACAGGGCAGAGGCATCAAGGCAGCCTTCCTGTCCCAAAGGCTCCTGGAGAAGATGTTTCTGAACTGCCCCTTCAAAGTCAAGTAGGAATTTTTCATATGAAGATGGCACACTGGGGTGGAGAGGACAGAATACACAAAGCATGGAGGGAGAGAGAGAGTGGATTGAATTGTGCCCTCTAAAAATACATGTGGTAAATCCTAACCCTATACATGGAGCCCTGGTGGTGCAGTGGTTAAGAGCTCAGCTGTTAACTGAAAGGTCAGCAGTTTGAATCCACCAGCTGCTCCTTGGAAACCCTACGGGGCAGTTTTAGTCTGTCCTGTAGGGTCGCTATGAGTCTGAATGGACTCAACAGGCAACAGGTTTGGTTTGGTTTGGTTTTATACCTGGGGATGTAATCTCATCTGGGAATAGGGTTTGCTACCCTGTATCAGTGTAGGGTGTGTCTTCAGCCAATCACCTTTGAGATATAAAAGGAGAAGATTAGGCACACAAGCAAGTGAGCAGAAACAGGGAAAGACAGATGCCATGTGGAGATCTCCAAGGAACACCAAGAAGAACGGGAGAGAAGCTGAGTTAAAGATTTTCCCCCACAGTGTACAAAGAGAGAGCTTTCCCCTAGAGCTGGAGCCCTAAATTTGGTCTTCTGGCCTCCTAAACTGTGATAAAATAAATTTCTGTCTAGCTGTTAAAGTGACCCACTTGTAGTGTTTCTGTTACAGTAGCACTAGATAACTAAGATAGCGATTCTTTGGAGAAGCGCCAATAGTTCAGGGTACGTAAGCATCAGGTGTGAGAAGATTGTGAGAGATGAGGATGGGGAGACCATGGGAGCCAAGTCATCAAGGGCCTCATCAACTGTGCTAAAGAGTATGACTTCATCCTGTGGCTGATGAGGAGTGTTTTCAGCAGGAGAATGACATGGCCAGAACTCCAGATGGTACAGGCCTCTGTGGGGAGGAGTTAGCCAGTCAGCTAATGGACCAATCAGAGGCCCTCACCGGGTCCTACTGACCTGCCTGGGCCGGAGTTTACATCTGGTGGGGCCCCAACCTGGCCATCCAGGCCCACCATGGATGACTGTAGATGACAATGACCTGACCAATGGTCCAGGGTTGGCACCTTCAGCAGTGATGACTTGTCACTTGGAGTTCGACCCTTAGCATCACAAGTCTTGGGCCACGAGGCCGTTCATGAGCAGCCCACAGAGCAGAGCAGACCCTGATTCCTAGCATTCCACCCCCAGCCATTCTGATATCTCTGCATTTCAAAATGAATAGTGTGTGGGGCGGAGTTTGGACAAGCTTTATGAAGACACCAGATGTTTCCGGTAAGTATCTGCTTTAGGATTGACTCCCCCCCACCCCCTCCTCCCCAGTGACTGTAGAGGGAGGTAGAAGCTAAGAGTTAAAATTATCTAAAACTCTTTGTGTTTGCCTCTTCCAATATCTGTTACCATAGAAACCTAACTGGTACAAGCCACCAGTTTCAGAGCCAAGTGTAGTCCATGCCTTCCAAAACTCCTTTTGCTTCCACAAAAAGGATGAGAAAACAACGGAATGTGGAGGCAAGTTTGTAATAGCCCTCTGTCCCAAATGGCCCTTAACTTGGTTACTGCTCTAATGGCCACAAAGCCAGGCAGCCAGAGCGCAGGGAGTTCTGGATGCAGCTTGCTTGGCAGCCGGTGGGACCAGCCTTCTGCCATTTCTGTGAGTGAATGTCACACACAAGGGTCCTATGGGTGACTGAACTGCACACGGCTCCATCTCTCGTTTGTAGCCTGCCTGGGAAGCAGACGTGGAAGGCTTCAGGGCATGCAGGATGCTGCCAGGGGGCTGCCCTGTGGCTCCCCTGTGCAGTCAATGCCCAGACGTCTTTAGTGCTGGCTGCCATGCTCACTCCACTTCAAAACTGGCTCAGAACGGTAGGTGGAGGCAGAGATGGTGGTCTGGTATAGAAGGAAGGTGTTTTAGCTTCTATGTGCTGCTGTAACAAAAATACCACCAGTGGGTGGCTTTAAAGAACAGAAATTGCTTTTCTCACAGTTTAGGAGGCTAGAAGTCTGAATTCAGGGCAAGGGCTGTAAGGGAAGGCTCTCTCTCTGTCAGTTCTGGGGGGGAAGATCCTTGTCTCAGCATCTGTAGCCCCAGCGCATTCCTTGGTTTCTTGGTCATTTTCATGTGGCATCTGTCTTCCTCAAGTTTGTGCTCGCTTGTCTCTGTGTCTAATCTGCTCCTTTTATAATTCAGAAGTGATTAGTATAGGACACCCCCTACACCAATACGGCTTCATTAACATAACAAAACCGTATGTGCAAACAGGATTACATCACAGCTATAGGGGAAAGGACTCCAACACACACATACGTATATCTATACATGAACATTTTTTTCAAATTCTTTTTGTTTTTTAATTGTGCATTAGGTGAAAGTTTATAAAGCAAACTAGATTCCCTTTCAATGGTTTGTACATAGAGTGTTTCATGGCCTTGGCTCCATTCTCTACAATGTGTTATCACTCTTTTTATTTCCGCCCTGGTTTCCCTGTTTCCTTTCATCCTGATTTTCTACCCCTTCCTGCCTTCTCATCTTTGCTTTTGGACAAATAGTGCCCTTTTGATTTCATATAATTGATTGTTCTAAGGAGCACATTTCTCTCTCTCGGGTGTTGCAGTTTACTTTATGGGCTTGTCTATTGTTTGGCTAGAAGGTGATCTCCAGGAATGGCTTAAGTTTCAGGTCAGAAGGGTGTCTTAGGGCCATGGTCCCGGGGGTTCCTCCAGTCTCAGTCAGACCAGTAAGTCTGATCTTATTTGTGAATTTGATTTTTTATTCTACAATTTTCTCCCATTCTGTCTGGGAACCTCTGTTGTGATCCCAGTCAGAGTGGCAGGTACTGGTAGCTGGGTACCATCTAGTTCTTCTGGTCTCGGGGTTGTGGTCCAACCAACATATATTTTTGGGGGACACAATTCAATCCATAACAGAAGGCTTGGGAAAAAATAAACACCCTTCCACCTAGGATCATCACAGGCTGTCTTCATTCCATCAGCATGCATTGTGTTTTCTTTTTTGGGGAAATGATTTCCAATTATTTTCCTTAAAAGAAAAAACTCCCGTATGAGTGTGCTTATACACACTGTTATGGATTGAATTGTGTTCCCCAAAAATATGTATTGCAAATCCTAACCTCTATGCCTGTGGTTATAATCTCATTTGGGAATGGTTTTCCTTTGTTAGGAGACAGGATTAGTGTAGGGTATGTCTCGAGTCAATCTCTTACAAAATACAAAAAGAGCAGATTAGAATAAGCAAGTAAGCAGAGATCGGGGAAGAGAGATGCCAAGCCTTACGAAGATCGCCCAGGAGCAGAAGCTCAAAGAAACAAGGACCTTCCTCCAGAGAAGACAGAGAGAAAGCCTTCCCCTAGAGCTGGTACCCTGAATTCAGACTTTTAGCCTCCTAAACAGTGGGAAAATAAATTTGTTTGTTAAAGCCCCCTACTTGTGGACTTTTGTTACAGCAGCACTAAATAACTAAGACACACACATATAACTTCATTGCTGTTGAGTCGAATTCTGACTCACAGTGACCGTATAGGACAGAGCAAAACTGCCCCATTGGGCTTCCAAGGCTGTAATCTTTACAGAAGCAGACTGCCATCGCTTTCTCCCACGGAGTGGCTGGTGGGTTCTAGCTGCCGACATTTCGGTTAGCAGCCAAGTGCTTAGCCACTGCGCCACCAGGGCTCCTTTTACACACACATAAAAAAAAACAGCCTGCTAATTCTTAGTCTTCATCTTACTTGATCTAAAAGCAGCACTTGACACAGGTCATCAAAGCTTCCTCCTTGCAACACCTCTCCATTTGGTTTTCAGGACACCAAACTCATCTGCCGCCACCCATATGTCAGTTTGCTGTACTGTGGTGGCCTGTGTGTTGCCATGACACTGAAAGCTATACAACTGGTATTGCAAATATCAGCAGGGTCACCCATGGTGGAGAGGTTTCAGTGGAGCTTCCAGACTAAGACAGACTAGGAAGAAAGGCCTAGCAATCTACTTCCAGAAATTAGTTAATGAAAACAAAATATTGTTTGATATAGTGCTGAAAGATGAGTCCCCTAGGTTGGAAGGCACTCAAAATACACAGTGGCTGAAACAGTGGTCTTAAGCATACCAACAACGGTAGAGATGGACCAGGCAACATTTTGTTCTGTTATGTGTGGGGTCACCACGAGTCAGAGCTGATTTGACAGTAACTAACAACAACAAACTCCTCTCTTTTTTTCCCCTGTCTCTGTGGCTTCTCCTAGGTCTCCTTTGCTGCCTCCTCCTTCCTCCCCAACCTCCAAACACTCCCTCCACTCAAGAGATTCAGAGCTCAGTGGTTGGTCCCATTCTCTTTCTGCAAGGCTTCCCTCTGGTGAGCTCATGCAGGGCTTTAAATGTCATCTGTGTGTTGACAGCTTCAAGTTTCCACCTCAGCCTACACCTCTCCCTGAACTCCAGCCCCGTATGTCCAACACCTACTCACCATAGCCATTAGCAGAGTAGATGCTCAAAACGAGTTTTTCCCCCTCTTTCCAAGAATACAAATCATAGTTTAAAAGACTACTTAACATATGTGGCAAATTTACCCACACCTGCTGTATCTGAAATGCAGAATTCAGAGGAAATGGCCAATCTTCCATCAGAGTCTGTAAAGCAGAGGAGCTGCTGAGCATGGGCCAAGCCAGGGGACACCAGCCTGTCCTGTCCCGCCACCTGTGGGCAACTCTCTCTCCCTTCCCTCCACCTGTGGGCAGCTCTTTCTCCTGGCTCCCCTCCTACCTATCTGACCATTTCACTTCTCCTGGGCTCCTGCTCCTCCAGTGCCCTCATTCCTCAGTGGCTGCCAGGACTCCAGCCAGGAGATCTTCATTCCCCACTGTACCCCCTGCTCTGTGACCACACCCATACCCTGACTCCCATCCTAAACCCATTAACCGCCCCTCCCCCCCCCATCTCCACCTCCAGGACAAACTTCCCTTCTGTGAAACCACTCCCAGCCCCTCTGCCAAGAAGGCCCTCAGGGACCTCAAATTTATGGTCAGTAACGAACGCCTCTACGAGCCCTCTCAAGCCTGCTCCTCATCCAGCAGCCCTGCCTCAGTGAAGGTGCCTCAGAGAAGGGCACTGCGCTCCATCACCCAGCCAGAAATCTAGGCATCACCTTGCTGCCTCCTCCCTCACCCTACAGTCAATCCATCACCAAGTCCTTCAGTCTCTCGAATCCGTCCACTTCTGTCCACTCCCACTGCCTGGGTTTGGGTCATTGCTGGCTCTTGCCTGGATTACTGCCAAATCACCTAGCCAGTCTCTGGGCCTACAGCTTTGCCTCTTCAACTGCTCTCATCCTGTTAGGTGTCACTGAGTAGATTCCACCTCATAGGGACTCCCTGTGACAGAGTAGAACTGCCCTATAGGGTTCTCTAGGCTGTGGTCTTTACGGGAGCAGATCGCCAGACCTTTCTCCTGCCAAGTCACTGGCTAGGTTCGAAGTGACAACCTTTCAGTTAGCTGCTGAGTACTTAATTGTTGCACCATCAGGGCTCCTTGTTCTTACCCTGCAGCTGGGCAAATCTGATTAAGTCACTACCCTGATCAGCTATCTTTACTTTTGAAGTTTAAGTTCCTCTGCTGAGCACATGAGGCCCCCAGGGATCCAAGCTCTGCCTGCGTCATCATCCATCTCTTGTGCCACTTCCCCAAAGGTACCCTTTGTTCTAGCGAGCAGAACTATTTCATAGCATTTTAAACTTTTTAAGAAGAAAAAAAAATATATAGATAGTACTTTCCAAAGAGTAGATATAATGTATATGTAGAGTTGGGAGAAAATCCGGTCAGAGCCTTACAGGCCCTTCCCAATATCATCTTCCCACCTCACCCAACAAGAGTTCACCATCATCCTGAATTCTGTGTTCACAATTGCTTTTTTTTTTTAATACTTTTACTTCCTATGTATGTATCTTTAAACAGTAATTTGCTTAGCGTCTCCAGTTTTCAAACTTTGAATAAATGAAAAAATATTTTCGGTATTCATTTGTAACTTGTGTTTTTTGCTCAATGTTGTGTTTTTGAGATTTATTCAAGCCGATGTGTATATATATATAAAAAAAGATGTGTTTAGTTGCGAGTTATTCACCTTTACAGCTGTATAGCACTCCTTTGTTTGAAAATTACCATAATCCATATATCCATTTACTGCTGGGGGACATTTGGGATGGGCCCAGTTTCTGGCTACTATGGACAATGCTGCTATGAACACTTTTGCTCATGCTTTCTTGGGCTCACGAGTGAGAGTGTCTCTAGGGAAGTGCCCTAGTGGGATTGCTGGGCTGTGGGGCGTGTGCACCTCCAACTTTACTGACATCAAATTGTTTTCCAAAGTGCATGTGCTAACGTACCGACCCACACGCTCTGTGTAGCGTTCCCATTGCCCCCATCCTCCCAGCACTCAGTTAATCTATGAGCTGCTTTCTCTCTAAATGCAGCTGCCTCTGCCTGGAGCATCCGCTCCACCTCTCTGCTTCCTCACACCCACTCGGCTCTCAGCTGAGAAGCCTGGCCTGACACCACAAGGCCTCGAGCTCTCACAGCACCCTGTCCCTGCCCAGCACACTCTCCGTGGAGCAGGCGTTACCCACTGACTTATCTGTCTCCCCTATGCGTGGAGGGGTCTCTGAAGGCAGGGCCACATCTCATTCACTGTGGCCTCTCTGGAGCCCAGCACAGGGCCTGCTGTGTAGTAGGTGCACTGCACATAGCACACTTGTTAAATGTTGTTGAATAAATGAGAGTGAGGCTGCAAACAGTCAGGCACACATGGGAAGGTGGAGGGTGATGAGCCAGAGTTGAGGCTCAGCCACTGCATGGAGGTCACGTGTTCAGGCTCCAGGGCCACGGCCTGCTCTGAGGAGTGTGTGTACAGCCCCTGAATGGGGGCGCAGGGGGTGAAACAACAATTCAGGACCTCCCTCCCCCTTCCTGGGGACTGATCCCATCCATGTATGCAGGCAGGATGGCAGTGTGGTTAATACAGACCACCTGTGTTAGAATCCAGGCTCTGTCACTTACTGGCTGTGTGACTTAGTGGGCAAGTCACTGAACCTCTCTCTGCCTCGGTCTCCTCATCTATAAACGGAGAAAATTATAGCTCTTCCCTCATGGGGTCGTCGTGAAGATTAAAATAAATGAGTTAATCCTTGTAAAGCATTTACAACAGTACCTGGCACATGACAAGTGCTACATAAATATTTATCAAATAAAAATGAGTAAGTGAGTTGGGATGCCTCCAGTAAGATTCAGAATCAGATTTTCATTCCCCAGACACTTGTACGCATTCTCACTGGGAGAATCTCTTCCAGGGTCCTCCTTGTTATTCTGAGCCCTTTAGCCCCTTTACTTCCTCCTAACGGCTACCAGAATCTATGCATCCTAAAGCAACGGCACTGATTTATTTGTTGGTGTGTTGACTGCTCCCCCACTAGCCTGGAGGTTCCCCAAGAGCAGGGACCATGCTGCTGTGCTCTGCCTGTGTCCCCAGGAGGAGATGTTTGTGGGTGTGGGTGAGGGTGGGCCCTGCCCTGAAGAAACTCGGGGTGTGGCAGGGATGGGGCAGGGATGCATGGCAGAGACAAAGACAGCCTAGAAAGGTCCTGATAGAGGAGTAGAACTGCCCCATAGGGTTTCCAAAGAGCGGCTGGTAGATTTAACCAGCTAACCTTTTGGTTAGCAGCTGAGCTCTTAACCACCGAACCACCAGGGCTCCTATGACTTGAGAGCTGGTGGAAAACAATTTAAAACTTTTAATTAAAAGCAAATATAAAGAGTTTAAAGAAGAGAATTACATGATAATGTATGTTGTTGTTTAGGTGCCGTTGAGTCGGTTCTGATTCACAAGGACCCTATGCACAACAGAACGAAACACTGCCCAGTCCTACACCATCCTTACAACCATTGTAATGCTTGAGCCCATTGTTGTAGCCACTGTGTCAATCCATCTTGTTGGGGGTCTTCCTCTTTTTTGCTGATCCTTTACCTTACAAAGTGTCTTAGTCATCTAGTGCTGCTATAACAGAAATACCACAAGTGGGTGACTTTAACAAAGAGAAATTTATTTCCTTACAGTCTAGTAGGCTAGAAGTCCAAAATCAGGGTTTCGGTTCCAGGGGAAGACTTTCCTTTTCTGTCAGTTCTGGAGGAAGGTCCTTGTCATGAACCTTCCCCTAGACTGGGAGTTTCTTCGTGCCGGAACCCCAGGTCCAAAGGACGTGCTCTGCTCCCAAAACTGCTTTCTTGGTGGTATGGGGTCCCAACTCTCTGCTTGCTTCTTCTTCCTTTTATCTCTTGTAAGATCAAATGTGGTGCAGGCCACACCGCAGGGAAACTCTCTTTACATTAGATCGAAGATGTGACCTCAGCAAGGGTGTTATATCCCACCCTAATCCTCTTTAACCTGAGGCAAGGATTATGATTTACAACACATAGGAAAATCACAAAATGGAGGACAACCACACAATACTGGGAATCATGGCCTAACCAAATTGACACATATTTTGGGGGGACACAATTTATCCATGACATCAAACATGATATCCTTCTCCAGGGACTGATTCCTGCTGATAACATGCTCAAAGTATGTGCGATGTAGTCTTGCCATCCTTGCTTCTAAGGAGCTTTCTGGCTATACTTCTTCCAAGACAGGTTTGTTTGTTCTTTTGGCAGTCCATGGTATATTCAGTGTTCTTTGCCAACAACACAAATCAAAGGCGTCAATTCTTCTTAAGTCTTCCTTATTCATTGTCCAGCTTTCACAGGCATATGAAGGATTGAAAACACTAGGGCCTGGGTCCGGCCCACCTTAGTCTTCAAGGTGACATCTTTTTTTTTTTTTTTTTTTTTTAACACTTTAAAGAGGTCTTTTGCCACAGATTTGCCCAATGCAATGTGTTGTTTGATTTCTTGACTACTGCTTCCATGGGCGTTGATTGTGGATCCAATGAAATCCTTGACAACGTCAATCTTTTCTCCATTTATCATGATGTTGCTTGTTGGTCCAGTTGTGAGGATTTTTGTCCTCTTTATGTTGAGGCACAATCCTTATTGAAGGCTGTGGTCTTTGATCTTCACCAGTAAGTGCTTCAAGTCATCCTTACTTTCAGCAGGCAAGGTTGTGTCATCTGCATAATGCAGGTTGTTAAGGAGTCTTCCTTCAATCCTGATGCCTCATTCTTCTTCATATAGTCCAGTTTCTTGGATTATTTTCTCAGCATAGATTGAATAACTATGATGAAAGGATACAACCCTGATGCATACCTTTCCTGACTTTAAACCACTCAGTATCCCCTTGTTCTGTTCAAACAACTATCTCTTGATCTACGTTTAGGTTCCTCATGAGCAAAATTAAGTGTTCTGGAATTCCAATTCTTTGCAATGTTATCCATAATTTATTATGATCCACACAGTTCAATGCCTTTGCACAGTCAATAAAACACAGGTAAACATCTTTCTGGTATTCTCCACTTTCAGCCAGGACCCCTCTGACATCAGCAATGATATCCCTTGTTCCAAGTCCTCTTCTGAATCTGGTGTAAATTTCTGGCAGTTCCCTGTTGATGTACTGTTGCAGGTGCTTTTGAAGGGCCTTCAGCAAAATTTTACTTTTGTGTGATATTAATGATATTGCTTGATAATTTCCACATTTGTTTGGATTACCTTTCTTTGGGGAATAGGCATAAATATGGATCTTTTCCAGTCATTTGGCCAGGTAGCTGCCTTTCAAATTTCTTGGCATAAACAAGTGAATTCTTTGAGCATTGTATCCATTTGTTGAAACATCTCACTTGGTATTCTGTCAGTTCCTGGATGCTTGTTTTTTGCCAATGTCTTCAGTGCAGCTTGGACCTCTTCCTTCAGTACCATTGGTTCCTAATCATATGCTACCTCCTGACATGGCTGAACGTAGACAAATTTTTTTTGGTATAATGACTCTTCCATCTTCTTTTGATGCTTCCTGTGTTGTTTAATATTTTCTCTGTAGAATTCTTCAACACTGCAACCTGAGGCTTGAATTTTTTTTTCAGTTCTTTCAGCTTGAGAAATGCTGGACATGTTCTTCCTTTTGGTTTTCTAACTCCAGGTCTTTGCACATGTCATTATTTTACTTTGTCTTCTTCAGCAGCCCTTTGAAATCTTCTGCTCAGCTATTTTACTTCATCATTTCTTTCATTTTCTTTAGCTACTCAATGTTCATGAGTAAATTTCATAGTCTCTTTTGACATCCATTTTGGTCTTTTCTTTCTTTCCTGTATTTTCAATGACGTCTTGCTTTCTTCATGTATGACGTGACGTCCTTGATGTCATTCCACAACTCATCTGGTCTTCAGTCACTAGTGTTCAACACATTAAAGCTATTCTTGAGATAGTCTCTAAATTTAGGTGGCATATACTCAAGGTCATACTTTGGCTCACATGGACTTGTTCTAATTTTCTTCAGCTTCTATTTGAACTCGCATATGAGCAATTGATGGGTCTGTTCTGCAGCTGGCCCCTGGCCTTGTTCTGACTGATGATATTGAGCTTTTCCATCGTCTCTTTCCACAGATGTAATCGATTTGATTCCTGTGTATTCCATCTGGCGCGGTCCACGTGTATAGTCACCGTTTATGTTGTCAAAAAAAGGTACTTGCAATGAAGAAGTGTAACAACATGTTAATGGTAGAATTTAGGTGATGCTTATTGGCATTCACTGCAAAATTCTTTTAACTTTGTTGTATGTTTGAAAATGTTTATGATAAAATGTTGGGGGAAAAACAGAAAGATTTACAGCCTGGAAACCCTGTGGGTAGTTTGGCTCTGTCCTATAAGGGTTGCTGTGAGTCAGGATCAACTTGACGGCAATAGGCTTGGTTTTTATTGGTTTCAAGATGCTGGGGAGGGGGCACAAAAGAGCAGGTGCTGAACTCTGGCAGAGTCAGTGAGCTCAGGGCCATATTCCCATAGAAGGTAACACAGGAGCTCTGTTGGAGAACCATTGCTATGGAAGCTCTGGAATGTCCTAGGATTTCTATGCACACAGCCACTGAGAGCAGCAGTACTTACTGCAGAACAGAAAGAAAGGTGAGATGGGTGATGGCACACTGTCAGTTATTCAAACTGGACTGCACAAGGCTGGAACTGATGTTCAAGTTGTTTACTTGGCAGAGTAGTGGGGAAGGAACAAGAACGAGAACAGTGTGGGCAAGGGCTCGGACGTGTAGCATGGAGTGAGGCCTATGATTGGAACTGAGGCATTCAGTGTCCAGAGCAGCCTTGGGCATCCAGGGTGGGTGAGGCGGGGAGCGGACAGACCATGGAAGTCTTTCAATGCCTCCCCCCAAGCTTAGACTTCTTTGCTTGCTATAGTTCTCCCTCTACAGGTGCTGGGTAGGGGTCCTGGAAAAAACACCCCTGGAAGGAGAATTCTATGTACTGTGTCCCTGAGCACATTGTTCTGTGTCTGACAGAGTAGGGTCTGAGAGAAAGTAACTGACAGCTTGGTGCCATTTGGTGGAAAAATGACAATAAACACACAGGACTGTGGGTCGACAAATCAAAGGGTTCTGTTACCATGGCAACAGAGTAACAGGGCAACCCTAAAATGCGAGGAGATGAGAAGCTGGCCAGAAAGGTTCAGAGAGAAACCTCAGCAGATAGTGGGAGGGGAGCACACAGACAGCAAGTCGGGCTGGGAGCCAGGGGCCTGGGTCTCATCTAGGCTCTGCCTTGGACAAGCTGGGTGGCCCTGGTCAGGACTTTTCCTCCCAACCTTAGTTTCCGTGTCTACACAGAAGGCACTTACATGGCACCCCACAGCTCCTTGGTTTGAGACCCAGTGCCCTGAAAGCTCTGGAATGTTCTAGAGTTGTATGCACAGAGTCACTGAGAGCAGCAGTACTTATAGAACAGAAGCAAGAAAGATGATGGGTGATAGCACACCTTGAATTATGCAGACCACCGACGGCACAGGTTCACTGAGTTAAGTGTCCAGGGTGACAGGCTTCCTGGATTCATTTCTGGAGTCTACTGACTCTGACTCCTAGCCCTGCAGACCTCTGCCCACCATGGCCCAAGCCTCGGGGATCCCTTGTCCATACTCAGCACCCACCTTAACCTTGAGTAGAGGCAGCAGGCCGTCAGCCTCCCCAGCCCACCCATGGGCTCAGCATCAAGCCCTCTGGTATGGACTCTCCCTACCTGCTCAGGGTTCTAGGCCTGCCTCATCTCCCCTCCCCTTCCTGAGAGCCTGGCCCTCGGTCTGCTTACTATATCTTTAGTACTCATCTGCAGAAGGGGAAACATTTTCCTGCCCCATCCGTGCCACAGGTCTGTGGCCAGTGACTGCAGGTCTATGATAGCCTGCAAAAAACTGCAAAGTGGTATCCGTGTGCTGAAAGGTAGGACAGGTGGGTGAGAGGGGAGTTAGTGGCATTGCCACTAACCTGCTGGATAACCTCGAGTAAGTTATATAACAGCTCTGGGCTTCCGTTTCCTTATCAGCAAAAGCGGTTAACAATAGCACTTACTCCATGGAATTGCTGTGAGAGTTAATTAGTTAACACTCGATGTTAACTATCATTATTATTATCATCATTTTCATTTTTGCTATGTTATGATGCTATTGTCATGATCATCATCCAGGCTCTCCCTAGCCTGGAGGCCCAGCTAGCCAATGACAGCTCTCCTAGTGTTGACATCCTGCCTGGATTTTTAAGTGCTGGCTGCAGTGGTGTGGGGGTCTCCCTGGGGCAGGGACAGGTCTGCTCCACTGCCAAATGAATGGTGCCCAGATGTCACCTAAACAGTTGAGTCCTTCCCCTTGGCCCATGGGCACAGACAGTGTTGGCTCCACACTCTGCCAGCTCCAGCTGTGCCTGTCTGGAGTCGTGGTTCCTCTTGGGGGTGGATACTGAGGCGGGAGATGGAGCCACGTTGTCCTAAATCTCACTCCTAAATCCACGCTGTCAGGAAATGCCACCGTTCCAACTGCATAGCCTCTCGCTGGGTTGAGTAACCACTTGTCTGTTTCGAGACAAATAAGGCAGGCCATCTCATATGCTAGAAAAATTTCCTATCCAGCTGGAGAAAATCTCCATCTCCAAAACACAGAATGACCATTGCCAGTCTGGTTTAAGAATTCATGCTGAATTCCACAAAAAAGATGGCCCTCATGATGCAAGGACAGAAATGGGGATACCCCAGTTTTCTCAACTAAATCTTGTGTACTGTATTGAATACGTTAACTTACAGCACCTTACCCAGCCTTGCCCAGCTCCATCCAACAAAGGCATGTTTAAACGAACTGACAGCAGGTCAACAAAACCACCACTTCCAAAGGGAACCAAACTTCCCTAATCTGGACATCCTGGGAAGACCGCTGGGAGTTAAGGGCAAGGCCAAATTCCAAAATATTAAAAAACATATTTAACAGTATTTACTTTTTTTAATGTAAGATTATTTTAACAACAGAATATCTGCTATCAAATGTGTAAAAAGAGATACATTGTTCAGCACTTCGAAAATCATAACTAGAAGGGGTTGTCAGAATGTTTATTCTCCACTCCTTAGGGGACTTACCTTAAAGGAGAGATAAAAATGCCATGGCATTTCTCTTATATAGGTGAGGGGAGGGCTTCTAAGACGCTGGGAGAGCAGCTCTTGCCCGGAAGTGTACCTTGGGCTGTCCGGGGGACGTGCTCCCGGCTGTCCCCACACATCTGGGAGCCGCATCCCTGCAGGCGCCCCCTGCTGGCCCCGGGGCTCACCTCCATGCTGTACCTCTCCACCGTCCTCCTCAGGGGGTCCACCGCCTGCCAGCAAATCAGGATGCACAGGTCGATCAGCAGCATGCCCCCCACGATCACAAGTAGCTTCTGGTCCTTGATGATCTGCAGAGAGGGCAATAGCAGAGAGGCTGGATGTGAGAGAAAGCTTCCCAGACAGCAGCCGAGGGCTGGGTCAGAGCAGTGACCTCATCAGGTCACCCCAGCTTGAGAGTCTCTGTGACTCCTCATCACTCACAGGGCAATTCCAGTCAAACTCCTTCACTTGGCAGTCAAGGCCTTTCCTGAGCTGGGCCTAACCACTCCCCAAACTCACAGATGCACTTTGTTGAAGCCTGACCACTCCCCAGTCTCTAGCGTGCTGTGATTTTCATCCTCCATGCCTTTGTGAGTACTGGTTCTTTTGTCTGAAACATCCTATGCTTTCTGTCTGGTAAGCTCCTAACAATCCTTAAAGACCCAGATCGATTGCCACCTCCTCCACGAAGCCCTAACTTCCCACAACAGAACTAATTACTCCCCTGTTGTTGTTAGCTGCTGTCGAGTTGATTCCAACTAAGAGCCACCCCATGTGAAAGAGTCCACACCCTTTACCATTTTCAGCATTGACCACACACTATATTAAGTTGGCTACATAATTGCCTTTCTCAGTAGCCTGGGGAGCCCCTGACAGAAGAGAGGACTGATTTATTTCTTTGTGTACCCTCAGCTTCTAGCAGGGCCTGACATGTAGTAGTAGGTACTTAAAACTTTGACGGATGGGATTGAGATGAAAGATACAAAAAGGAGAAATGTAACTCCCGTCCCTGTTTGTAGCCTGGGATATCTTTATTGTGCTGTGAGATTCCTACCCGCCTTCTGTCTGTTTGATAGGGACAGATACTGTCAGCACCAAAGCTAGCCTGTATTTCACTCATTTATATCCCCCCTCCCCCCAATAAAACTAACACGATGAAGCAATTCCGGAAAAAAATAAACAAAACTGAGGCAGAGGCCTAAGAAATATCACCAAATCCAGCTTTTAACGATTAAAGACATTTTTAAAGGAGAACTAGAAACACAAGAGGCCTCTTTGTGGCCAAAAGTGAAAAGAACAAGAAGAATGTGTTGCTGAGTTCCTGCCAAAAAGATCAAATCCACCAAAACCTTTTTACCTAGGGTGGGGTGCTGGCAAAGCCTCTCTTTGGAGATTTTCCAGAAACATTCAATAAACTGCTGATGGTTTGTAGAAGCTCAGCTTGACCCTTGCCCTCTGGGGAACCAGGAATTCCCTGCCAGTCTTGAGAAACTGGGGTGAAAGGGAGCCATGC
Organism: Loxodonta africana; assembly: GCF_030014295.1. NCBI lineage: Eukaryota > Metazoa > Chordata > Mammalia > Proboscidea > Elephantidae > Loxodonta > Loxodonta africana. The sequence continues at coordinate 78,359,512 of NC_087350.1, read as the reverse complement.
CAGGAGTTTAGGCCTGGGACCTGCACTGCCCCCAGGGCAGGCTGGAGGGAGCCTCTCTGCTTCTGCTGCACACAGGGCTATTCTAGCCTCCAGGCATTTGCCCCATGCTGTGCCTGCCCCCTGGGAAGTCCTTCCTCTACCTTTCTGCAGACACACTACTATTCTCATTTCAAGACTGAGCTCAAGCTGCTACTCTCTGGGAACCTGTGTGTGCCCCAAAAGGGGCATCCACTGTAACCGTGTTTGGAGAATGGAGGCAGAGACCACTCTACCTCTCCTCTGTACCCTGACACCTTGTACTCAGACTTTCTTGGGGAATGTGTGGGGAATGAAGCAATAAGCTCTCAGGAAAGGGCCAGGAGAAAGTGGCGCTATTGAGCAAGTTCAAGGTCACTGCCTCCTGCCCAGAGCTCAGGTTCTGCTTTCCATGAGGTACCACCTGGGCAAGTTCTTATCCCTCTCCACTGGACAGCCATCAAGACCTTCAGGGCACACACCTTCATCTCCCCTACAAGGCCAGAGGACATTTCATTGGAGTTTAGGCCACATCCACCTCCTCTGGAGCCCTACGACAATTGTAACTTTACATTTATATGTGATAACTTGATTAATGTCTGTCTTCCCCACTGGATTGTGAGCTCCACGTGGCTTGTTTTCCGCTCATTGCTGTGTTCTTAGTGCCCAGCATGAGGCCTGGGATAGAAACAAACGTTCAATAAGCATTGGTTGAACGGACGACATGCCCTAAGAAATCATGTCCTGAGCACTCACTCAGTACCAGGCTGGTCTGTTATTCTCTAAGTATGGTGCAAAGGAAAGAACAAGGAAAGATCTTGTTCTAATCCCGACTTTTGCCAAATGTGACCTTGGCAAATTGCTTAACTTTACCATGCCTTAGTTTCCTCATCTATAACGTGGAGACAGTGATTTTTAGCTTCCAGAGTTGTTATAAGAATAAAATGACATGATGTATGGAAAGCACCTAGTACAATGCCTGGCATATAGAAGATTCTTAATAAATGATAACATTATTATAATCATTACTTGGATTTTGACAATTAGTGATTCTGTGTTTATGAGTAGGACAGTGACATCTAGGGGCAAAGTATGATACTGCACCTCAACTCTACGAGACGTAAGAATAATCATAGATAGGTCCATGGCATGAAGATTCGGAGAATAAGAGGAGAGGTCACGTCTACTTTTGTATCGATGCCATTCCCAAAACTTGGCACTTGACCAGTGTTTGTGACCGAATGGAGTTAGATTATGTAGTTAGAAATCACATTTCCTTCATTACTTGCAGACATATCTATTGAGTGGCTCCTCTGAGTCAGGATCTGTTCTAGGCACTGGGGATACAGCAGTGAGCAAGACAGATAAATGTCTTGTCCTGAAGGAGCATGCAGGTTAGCGGGAGAAACTAACAGTGACTAATTAAACAAATATACCCATGCGCATACACAATACAACATCAAATAGAGATGATTTAAAATAATCTTAAATAATGAAAACTAGGAAACCCTGGTGGCGTAGTAGTTAAGAACTACGGCTGCTAACCAAAAGGCTGGCAGCTCAGATCCACCACGTGCTCCTTGGAAACCCTATAGGGCAGTTCTACTCTGTCCTATAGGATCGCTATGAGTCGGAATTGACTCAACGGCAATGGGTTTTTTTTTTTTTTTTTTTTTTGGTTTAATGAAAACTAAGGGAAGGAAAGAAAACAACAGCACTGACCTCACCATACAAAGTCTGAGCACCAGAGACCCCTTGCATTAGGCAAGGCCATTTCCCTATTCTTACCTAGGCTTCTCTGACCTCTCTTCCTTCTTTTTCATGTTTCTCCTCAAAAGCAGTCTAAATATCTCTCTGAGTTACATCAGTGCATACTGATGCCATCACAGTTGGTTCTCTCTCTGAGGCTAGGCGGTTACTAGTGGTGCATTCTAACTGAGTGAGAGATGGAAGTGAAGGTACTCAGTAATGATTAAACACCGGGTTCTGGGACAAGACCTGAATTTGCATCCTACTAACTACTAGTGTGATCCTGGGTACGTTACCTAAGCACTCTGAGTCAATTTCTTCATCTGTAAAATGGGGGCAATAACCACAAACTCCATCTGATTACCAGAGCCTGGCCTAAAGTAAATGTTCAACAGATGTTAGCTATTGCTATTATCAAACGTCATTCCCCACTGCTGCTCAGAGCAGAGACTGGCAACTACAGATTTGGCCTACTGCCTCTTTTTGTAAATAAATTTTTCTTGGAACACAGTCATGCTTATTCATTTACCTATTTATAAACGACCACTTTTACACTATATCAGCAGAGTTGAATCGTTGTGACAGAGACTGTATGACCCTCAACGCCTAAAATATTTACTACCTGGTCCTTTACAGAAGTCTGCTAACACAGAAGATTGCTAGCAGGTTTAGAGAAAAGGGAATTCCTTTACTTCTTCAAAATACTTAATATTTTCAGATTTAAACTGATTCAGGCTGGCCTTCTACCAGGGCCAACTCATTGCCCAGCTCCAGGGAACACCATTCAGTAGGAATACAGTAGAATGGTGCCCCCTGGAGTTGTGCAAAGCAATGACCCTGCCTTTCTCCCAGCACTTAAATGACTGATGCTTTGGTGTAGTTGTTAAAAGCCTCTTTTTGCGTTTTCCTTAAGCTGAGCCCAGATGAAGGTCTGAGGGGATGGCCTCTGCTGCTTTTGTTGTGCTTGTTATTGTTGGCAACAGTACCACTGCTGTTGAGTCAATTCCAACTCACAGTAACCCTATAGAATAGAGCAGAACTGCCCCATAGGGCTTCCAAGGCTGTAAATCTTTATGGAAGCAGACTGCCACATCTTCCTCCTGTGGAGTGGCTGGTGGGTTCGAACAGCCAACCTTTCGGTTAGCAGCCGAGTGCTTTAACCACTGCGCAACCAGGGCTCCTGTTGGCAACAGCACCAAGTCGTATTTGTAGCGAACTTTCCTTGTCCTTGAAAAACATCTGCCCCCAGAACAGAAGGTCTCATCTCTGAGTTACTGCTTTCATCTCAACATTTCAATTCAGTACTAGTAAGAGGCAGAATAAAGACTGTAATAAGGCTTCTCAATTTAAAATTTTATGATTGGTTTTCAGAAAAAAAAAACTGTAACACGCTGTAAAAATACCAAATTTGGAAGCATTAAGTTACCATGTGTCAAGACTTCTTTTAAAAGTCTTCTTTTTCTTTAATGTCTTAAAAGCTGTGGCGAGATGGGTGAAGTTTGTATGTGCGTGGGGGGGTGGGGGTGGGGGGAGGGCAGGGCACGCCACTGCGGGTGGAGAGAAGATGGGAGCCAAAGAAAGAAGAAAAGGATAAAAAGACTATGAAAAAAGTGTATGTGCATTTATGGCTTTATGCAAATCGAATATATGTATCAGTTAAAAAAAAAAGGAGGGGGGCCACAAAAAAAGTCGAAACTTCTTTAAAAAAATCCAATAAAACAAAATGAGAATAAAAACAATATTGGCTATATAAAAAGCTGGAATTATGGAAAAGACTCCAGGTTTGAACAACTGCCACAACCCTTTGAAGACAAAGTTGTTCCCTGATTTAAATCTTTTTTTTTTTTTTATTGTGGTAAAAATATATATAATGAAACATTGGCCATCTCAACCTTTTTTATGTGTACAAGTGACGTTAATTACATTGACCACGGTGTGTAGCCATCACCACGAACTGTTCCCATATTTTTTCATCACCCTTAACAGAAACTCAGCGCCCCTTAAGCAATACCTCTCCCTCCCCAACTCCCTCCCCGCCCTGGGAACCACCGGGTCTCTATGCATTTGCCTCTTCTGGATATTTCACGTAAGTGGGATCATGTAAGATTTATGCTTTGTGTCTGATTTATTCTGACTTGAGTTTTTGATTCATGTAAGGTATGAATTTTGCTTCTATGCCTCCTCTAATTTGGCTGATAAATGATACTTGGCTGCAGTACCACAAAACTGCTCCTGGAGTAACTAGAAAGCCAAGAGCAGCCCCAAAGAGTTTCTCACACCAGAATGGTGTGTTCACTTGGCCTTAATCATTTTCACAACTAACAAAGCTGGTGACCAAATCTTGTCTTCAAAGCCTTTGACAAGCCCCTTCTGTAAACGCCTGGGCCTGAGCTCTCTGAGTTTCCCAGATTCTCAGGGGTGGAGTGAGTCCCCCTATCCTCTCCGGAGAAATCAGGAGGAAGTGAGTTAAGCTCAAGGTTGCCGGAAGCCACGTCACACTGTCGCCTCACGCTGAGCTTCCAGACAACGGAACTGAAGTTTTTCCTGACGTGTTTTGTCAATTGTTGCCAGACAAGGTGTGGGTTCCCACGCTGCACTCGCATGGTAAGGGAACATAAAGGCTGGTTCTTTATTGCAGAAAACCATATGCATGAATCACATATTGACACAAAGGCATCAACACTGTGATTCTTAAAACCAGGATGGTAGTGTCAAAAGTGGCAATGTCCAGGAGTAGGAGGGGCCCCAGAAGTCACTTAGACCTGTGCTTCTCACACTTTGGTTTACACCCGCCTCACCTGCAGGGCTTGTTAAAACACAGCTTCCGGGGCTCCACTCCAGGCACTGCGATTCAGTAGGACTTGGGTAGTGGAACCAGAGAATCAGCATTTCTAACTCATTCCCAGGATGCTGCTGGTCCAGGCCTCACTCTGAGTAGGCCTGCTCTAAACCAGAGATGTTCACCTGGCCAAGCCGTAAACTACTGACACTGAGCTCCAACCCCAGAGATGTGGTTTCAACTGGCCTGGGCCGGGTTATATTTTGTACTTATCAGGTGCTCCCATGTGACTGCAATGTGCAGCCAGGGCTGAGAAAGATCGGGTGGCCAGCTTTGCCTGCTGGACCCACTGCCTCTGGCTCACCTGCTGTCTGCCATAGGCGTAGGGGCTCAGCAAAACCTAGATTTGGGTGAAGTACCGGAATGACAGCTGCACATTGCAAAGTGGGCTGTGAGGCTACAATGCAGGATTTGCAAAGGAGGTGTCTATAAATAGGGTACACCCACATGGGGGTGAGGGGTTGGGGTAGAAAGTGTTTGTGTCTGGAGCGGGGCTTATGGTGGAGGGGGATTTTTGGAAAGAAGCCTCACGATGCTATGAGAACGCTCCCCAGGTGAGAGGTTGGGGGGTACTTCCTCCTTGACCTCAAATCAAGAGCGAGGCTAAAGACTAAAACTTGAAAGAAAGGCCTGGCAATCTACTTCTGAAAATTAGACAATGAAAACCTTACGGATCACAATAGAACATTGTTTGATATAGTGCTGGAAGATGAGCCCCTCAGGCTGGAAGGTACTCAAAATATAGACTGACACAATAGCCCCGACAATGGGCTCAAACTTATCAAAGATCAAAAAGATGGCGCAAGACCAGGCAACGTTTCATTCTGTTATACGTGGGGTCGCCATGAGTCAGAGCCCTCTCTGGGAACTAAGAACAAACAAACAACAATAAATATTTGCTAAACAAATGCTAAGTGAACGTTGAAAACACCCAAGACAAGCAGAATGATTACCTTCTTCTTCATTTTCACATTTTTGAAGATGGCGTGAACCCTCCACGTCTTTGCAAACATCGCCCCGAAGGCAGTGGTATAGCCCACGGTAAGAATCCAGGTCCTGACCTAGAGGCCACGAGAAAACGTAGGCATTAACATCTAGGTGGATGTACCTCGCGTTTGTGAGGCAGGGGGAACCTAGATGACAGGAATAAATACCCTACTCGGTTTTTAACCAAAAGATTGGTGGTTTGAACCCATCAGCCATTCCTCAGGAGCAAAGACCTGACAATCTGTTCCCACAAATATTACAGCCTAGAAAACGCTATGGGGCAGTTCTACTCTTGGAATCGACTCAGTGGCATCTAACAATAGTCTTCCAATTGAATTTCAATTCAGTGGACATTCAATGCTATAGACCACTTGCTAGACCTAGGGGACTAATCACAGAGGGATGTGAGGTACAAAGCCTGCCTTCACTGGATCCCAGCTCAGAGAGGCCAGACACAGACAGAGGCACAAAGACCCCAGGGCCACTGAGGAATTACTAAGGGGTGAGGGATCAGCCCATGGCCTGCCCTCCCTCGGTGTCTGCCTCCCTCCCTTGAGTGCCTCCTATGTGGGGGAGACAGAGCTGAAGGTAAACCTGATCACTGACCTTGTCTCCTCAGTTGGGCCTGCAGGGGGCCATGGTGGCCCCTCTTCTACTGGATACCCAGATCCTGGGTTGTGGGCAGGGGTGGGGAGGGCACAGAGCTTCAGGGCTGAGACTAGGCAGGTGAAGGAGCCTGCAGTGGCCCTTCTCAGTGCTTGGTGCCAACCGTCAGCTCTGGAGGAGCAGTGCAGCCCTCAGCCCAGAGCTGGCCCTGGGGGCACCTCATGGGCAGCTGCAGCCTGGCCAGATGCAGGCCCTAACATGGGGCAGCTCAGTTAGGGGGAGAAAGGCTATGATTGGCCTTTGGAAAAGAGAGGGGAAGATGTTGCCTGGCTCCTGATGCTTAGCTCTCCTCCCTTCATGGTTCAGGGCCCTTGGGTCCTACCACAGAGAATCTGTGCAATATGACCTCAGGGTCTGGTTATCTAGCACCAGGCCAACCTGGCTGCTGAGCCCACTCTTGGACCCTGGTTCCCTGCTCAGAAGTGAGGCCCTGCCTGGCTCTTACCTGTTCTCCAGGACAAAGGTGTACCCAGATGCCTAGCCCTGGGCTGGTGGCTGATGTGAACTGCTAGCTCTAACTAGGGCCTGCAGCCTGCTCACCTGGGTCCCTCTAGGCTGGGACAGGCTGCCATCATACCTTATGTCTGGGGGCCTCTTGATGCCAGCTGTCCACCTGCACTGCCATCACTGCCATGCCCCAGCTCTCTGACCCCAGCCTTCCTTGCTAGACTGGACACTCTCCTAGTACCCAGAGACTGGCATATCTCCAGGTTGCACCATACATCAGAGTAGTATCAGGACCTTACAGATGTCATTCATTCATTCAGTCATTTAATCCATTTGTTCATCTGTTCATTCAACAAGTATTATTAGGCTAGAGGCTAAGCATATATATTAATCATAAAAACAAACAAAGCAAGAAAACAAAAGCCAGCGTAAATTTTGGAGCTATTAGTTGAGTGAGGAAATCACTTTACAGATGAGGAATCTGAAGCCCATTTTAGATATTTCTCTCAACTCCACCGTGACGCATCTCTGGAGCTGGGCCTGAACTCAATGCTTCGTTCCCGTCCAGCCCCCTCTCTACCACCTCAGGCTGCCTCCTCTTTAGTAGAGTCTCCTCAATCCAAATTAGGCTCGTCCAATCCCAGGAGTCACTGTCAGAAGGAAAGGGTGCACCCAGGGGGAGTCATTCATCAGCCTGAGGACATTACCCTGGGTAATCTCAACACGCTTTTAAAGCTAATAGTTGACATGACTCTTAACACCAATGGTCTCCAAGCTTTTTTGATCACATTCTCCCGCCAGAAAAACAAGTTTAAACATGAATATATAAAGATTATGGAGATCTACAAAAAAGGTGGAAAAAGGTAAAATCTCAGTATTTTTACCTCACCATGTAATTGACAAAGATCTCTTTTTTCGAGTAGACGTGTCATTCCAATCTGCTTTAATATGTGCTTTGACTTATGTTTTCTTTGATCATTTCCAAGTCACTTGTCTATTTTGCTAGGGCTAAATTTGTTAAGACTCAATAAAATAAATTCGTTAAAACTCGATAATACAAATTTAACCTGGCATCTGGAAACGGCAATATGTTGCCGTAAACTGAAAGCAAAGAACGGCTCAGGATGTCTGTGGAGAGAAGGGTTAATGTAGCAGCCGGGGACTGCTCTCCTTAGGAAGTTCTGCTTGCATGGTTGGCCCTTGGCTAGCGTCTGGGAACTTGGATTTCTGGAGGGTTCCCACCAATTCCTGATAAGAGTGGCTCACTGTGCCTAAACTGTACAAATCTAATCTCATTTCCCTGGCTTAGCACTTCACTGCTCCACAGAGCCTTCAGGTTAAACTCTAAGTTCTTAGCAGGGTGTGGTCTTCACCCCCACCCCATACCTGTCCTGACACTCATCACCTCATGCTTTGTGCCCAAGCAATACCACACTAAGGAGCCCTGGTGGCACAATGGTTCAAACCCACCAGGCAGTTCCGTGGTTGAAAGACCTGTCCATTTGCTCCTGTAAAGATTACAGCTTAGAAAACCCTATGGGGCAATTCTACCCTGTCACAGTTGGTCATTATGAGTCAAAATCAACTTGACAGCACCTAACAACAATACCACCACCACACTGCTTAAATGTTCCCTACTCACCGTGTTGTTTCATGCTGCAGGAGCTATTTCCTCTCTCAGAATGCCATTCCTTGCTCTGTCTCCCTGACAAATTCTTACTTGTCCTCCCAAATCCAAACTCAAGGGCCACCTCCTCTGAGAAGACTTCCCAGACCTTGTGGGGAGAGGTCATAGCTTCCACGTCCTGGTGACCTCTGCCTTCACCCATATTGCTGCTGTGGGGGTACACTGATGTCATCTATCTGATTAGCTGTCTGGCTCTCCTGGGAGATGGGGCTAAAGGCAGGCCTGACCTGCCCATCTTTGAATCCTGGGTGCTCAGCATGGAGTGGATGATCAGATTGGATGGGCCAGCTTAGGAGGTAATGAGTTCTTCGTCACCAGAATGTGACGGTCAAATGGGCAAGTACATGAAAGGAACACCACTGAGGGAGCTGGAACATTTGATGGCAAAAGAGGTTGAATTCATGGCCTCAGCAGTCCCTTCCACCCAAATAAAATAGACTGTCTTGGAGGTAGTGAACGCTTTGTCACACCATATATCCAAGCAGAGCCTGGAGGACCCATGTCAGGATGCTCTAGGGGCACTTCCTGCAGTGAGGAGATTTTATTTGATGACCCCCCTCACCAGGTACCTCACTTCTGTGTAGCTCTATGATCTAGAAGATTCTGAGGGGCTTTAATGATTCCGTTTTCCAGTATGCTGCCTCTAATACATGTCTATACTGATTCATCAGCACGAGACAAGCAGCTACTTCTCCCAAAGTCTTAAATGTATTCTTCTGATGTTGACATCTTTTCTTCTCTCCCCTCAGCCATAAAGTACTCAGCCCCCTCTGCAATCTACCTTGAACATATATGTCCATGGGGGGAGAAGAACTTAAGGCAGAGAATGCCCATCTCTGTCTTAGCTATATAAAAAAAAAAAAGAATCAGAGCAAATCTCCACATGGAAAGAAAAATCTACATCCCGAACCATTCTGCTCAGCTGCTTGTTCCATTGATTTGATGAAGGCAAGCCTGGCAGGGCAAAGGGCCTTCACTGCTCTTTGGGGGCTCAGCAGGAAAATGGACACACAGCCTCTGCTTGCAGGTGTGTTCTGATAGATGGCTGCGGCTGCTGCGTTGTGGGGCACCACATCATCACAGATGCATGTGCCCTGGGCTGGGCAGTCAGACAGCAGAGGAGGGAGCTCCCAGTGGTCAGCTCCACGCTGGGGAGCAAGCTGCTTTCCCACTGTCCGAAAGGGTTCTGAAAAGCCCTTTTGTTTCATTCTGACTCCTCACCCCAGGCAATCAATAGTGAGGAGGCAGGGAAAGAAAATCCATACCCACCAAAAGCAAACCCCAGACCACCATTATGTACAAAGTGTGTGTGGAGGCGGGTAGTGGGGCTGTAACCCAGAGGTGAGAGGCCTGACTTCAGTCTGGGTGTCCAGGGCCTGCTGTGTCTTCCCGGGCTGGCAGGTGGTGGAGGCGATCTGGTGTGTGCCCTGAAGTAATAACCCTGTCAAAAGCACCCTCTAGAAACAGCTCTGGAGGACCCTGTTTTGTTCAGTGTTCTATAACTAAAGACCCACATGGACCATTTCCCTCTGGAGTTTAGAGTAAGGCACAGCCTTACAATTCAGGGGGCCACAGGGACTCCAGGCACAAATAGGGGTACTTTGGGACCCAAGTCAGGGCCAATAGGGCGTCTTAGGAGCTGTGGTGCACGTTAGAGAAAGGCACCCCTTCTGGGAGGAGGGATTACTGAGAGGCACCCCCTCTGGGCCCTTTTTGGAAGACCCCCCCTTCTTAAGCACATGACCATGACCATCCATATAAGCGTGGGACTGCATGCTTAAAAAACAGCCCCCAAACCACATGATTGCATGGGGTTATCTCTCAACTGCCTCAAAAAGAAATCCTCAAGCAAAAATATATCACAGACCCTTATAGACTTTTAAATAAAAACGTATCACTAATTCTTACTGGGCATGAATTTACTGGGTGGCTAGGTGGGTGTTCCCGGTCTTTACCTTTTGAGTTAAGAGTTAGAAAGTCCTAGCATCTCTGGGAGGGTTGGAAGAGAGTGCTATGCACCCCAGCCCAGTGCCGGGGACCCCACTACCACATTTCTGCCCATCCTGAACCCACACCCCTCCTGTGAGCTGGGTGGAGGGCTGAGAGCATGTGGAATCTTCTCAGAAACGCCAGCACAAGTGTGGAAGGTAAGAACCCAGCCCTGGCTCTGCGACGCCACGACTGGCCTACTTCCTGAGGCTCCGGGGGGAGGTCACAGCAGCACCTTCCAGCCCAGGAGCCCCTTCCCTCCCCCAGCTGGTCCTCAGGGACAAGGCTTCTGGCGCTTCCAGGACCAGACTCCAAGAGACACACACACTAAGAAAGCACTGGCTACCACTCTTGGCCTGGCTACTCTAAGTGTGAGCTATGGATGCAGCATCCGGGAATGTGTTAAATAAAAAAGTGTGAGCTATGGATGCAGCATCCGGGAATGTGTTAGAAATGCAGTATCTCTGGCTGCACCCCAGACCTGCTGAAGCAGAATCTACATTTTCACCAGGTCCCCAGGTGACTCACCTGCACACTGAGTGGCACCGTCTGAGTAGTTAGAAGTCAGGATCATGATACTTTTTCAGGGGCGGTATGGACAGCATATGCAAGGGGATAGGAAGGGCTTCTGGGATGCTGGTAATGTGCTGCTTCTTGATCTGGATGCTGGAGTTGCCACTGTCAGCAACAGAGGTGGCTGGGAGGTCTAGAGCCTTGCCTCGCCTCTGACTCCTGCAGCCCTGAGCTGAACTGGCTTCTCCTAGCTCTCACGCCACATTCCAACGACTGGGGACTCATGTTGGGCATCCTCCGAGGTCCCAGCTGCGTCATCCTTAGCTCCCTCGCAGCCTGCCCCGAGGTCCCTTTCAGCTTGCCTTTGGCTTAGGCAGGCCCCAAGTGTGTTCCTGACCCAGCTCTAGCAGAGCAAGGCTAGATGTCACCATGGATAAATGTATACCAAATTGGCTAGCACCAACCCCGATTTTTTCCAGCCTCTTCTTCATCCCAGTCTACTCTGGTTTATCAATGTCTCTTAGTAGCGTCCAGAGGAGAACACAATTATCCAGACACAGCCCCATCATTCATTCATGTATTCATAATGATAATGGCTAACATTTATTGAATCTTACTACATGGCAGGCACTGTGTTACGTACATTATCACATTTAATCCTCACAACTCTATTATTGTCACCCTGTTACAGAAGGGTAAACTAGGGTCAGAGATATTAAACTTTAAGTCACACAGTAAGAAAGTAGCATGGCTGAGATTTAAACACATGTCCAACTGCAGAGCTGCTCTCTTAAGTACCAAAAAAACCAAACCCATTGCCGTCAGGTCAATTCCGACTCGTAATGACACCACAGGACAGAGTGGAACTCCCCCACGGGGTTTCCAAGGAGCAAATGGTGGATTTGAACTGCTGACCTTTTGGTCAGCAGCCAGGCTCTTAACCACTGTGCCACGAGGGCTCCTCTTATGTACCAAGCACTCTGATATACTTTGGGGATGCAGCAAAGATGAATGAATAAATAATTAAAAAAAAAACTAAAAACCACTAAATCATACACTTTAAAAGGGAGAATTTTATGGTATGTGACATACCTCAATTAAAAAAAAATCTGAATGGACAAAAATTTTGGTTGGGATCAATGTTTACTGGATCCCCAAGAATTTCAGTTTTGTTGACCTATTCTCCTGGCATAGGAGTCCCTGAGTGGCACAAGTGGTTAAGTGCTCCACTACTAGCCAAAAGGTTGGTGGTTCGAACCCACCCAGAGGTGCCTCAAAGGACGGGCCTGGCGATCTACTTCTGAAAGATTATAGCCTTGAAAACACCTATGGAGCATAGCTCTGCTCTGCACGCACGGGTCGCTGTGAGTTGGAATCGACTTGATGTCAACTAGCAACAACAACATTCTCCTGGCATAAACCAGCTGACAAAAAGTCAAAATGTTTCTTAAAAAAATGATGAATGAAACGTATTAGGCATCTTTGTAGTCTGACAGAGCTAGTTTTAAACTTCAGCTCTGCCATCTACCAAAATATGACATGATCTCATGGAGTTTCAGTTTTCTCTCCTACAAAGCAGGGACAGTGAACTTCACCTTGTCAAGTGGTTGTAGGGATTTGAAGGAAGGGCTGCACCTGGCAGAAAGCTTGCTCTTGGTAAAATCACACCTGACAGATAATCACCATCACCAATTTCCATCAAGTTGATTCCGACTCATGGTGACCCCATGTGTGTCAGAGTAGGATTGTGCTCCATAGGGTTTTCAATGGCTGAGTTTTTGGAAGCAAATTGCCAGGTCTTTCTTCCTAGGCACCTCCGGGTGGGTTCAAACCTCCAACCTTGTGGTTAGTAGCCAAGCACACTAACTGTGTGTACCACCCAGGGACTTATACCCAGTGAATTTCATTGAGGCACTGGCCCCACCGTGGGGGGTAAACAACATAAGCCTGCTGATCATCTCCACCCCCAGGGATGTGGCTGGAGAGCCCAGGAAGCAGTTGCAGCTACGTGTGACTGGCCCTGGGATCTAAGAACTTCCTGGGGCATCCATGCCCATGTTACAGAGTCCCTTCTTACCCCTCCTACAATCATGCTGGGTTTCTGCTAAGACCCCACAAGGAAGGCAAGCAAGTGCCACGTTTTCCCCTCTCCACTTGCCTGGCTCTCCCTCCAGGCTGATGTCTGGGATTCCCGAACCAGGTCAGTGCGACCCTCCTCCCACTTCCTGGCACAGGGGCTCTGTCCCACCCCCAGCGCTGTCCTCACAGGCAGCTCTGTGCCCACAGGGGCCACGTTGCTATGGTGATTCCACTACCCACTCAGTGTCCAGGGAAACAGCTTGGTGTAGCTGGAGCTGTTTGCAAGACTTGCTGAAACCAGCACTGACAGGCTGTGAAGATTCTGGAAAGGGTCAGAGGGAGAGGGGATGGCAGCTAGGTGTAACTGCTTTCCTCCTAGCAGCAGCACTGTGTGTGTGTGTGTGTAAGTGTGTGAGAGAGAGAGAGAGCGCGGGCACACGCACTCACATGTAAACCCACTCCCCTGTTCAAGTTACATGGCCCTTGTGAGCAGAGGCAGTGCCCCCAGAGGGACATGATCTGGTGTGATTGTCATAGGCTTCTCCCTGAGGTGGTGTGGATGGTTTAGTCTCTATATTGAAAGCTAAAAGGAAGAAAAGTGGCATTTATATGGCAACAGAGCAGACTGAGCTGTGACTTTCATTGTATCGTGTCTGATGCTGACTTCGTGGTCCACCTGGTTCCCTGTCCTACAAGATTTCTTACAGGACACCGTGGGGGACACCAGGATTACACTGTGATGCAAGGGAAGATAGCAAACTGGGTGCCTCCCTCCCCTTGCCCCACATACTCACCCTACGTACTAGGTGGCTTGCCGGAATCGTCCTGTTTAACCCACATCACAATCCTACATGGGGAATATTGTTATGTTCATTTTACAGATGGTAAAACCAAGGCTCAGAGAGGCTAAGTCACCTGCCAGAGGTAAGAGCTAGTAAGCGTTGGAGGTGGGAGCCACACCCAGGCCGTTGTTTAAGATCTGTGCTCACAGTGCCAGGCTACGCCTTCTCCCTGCTGGGTTAGAGTTTACTGAGAGCAACCCTCTAGGCGCAAAGAGAGCAGAATCCAAGGCACCAAGTGAAATAAAGCGGCCAAACGCCCTTGGATAGCAGGGGGGAGTACAACCCAAACCGTACTCACTGGGGACAGGTATTTAGGCTCTAAGTTCCTCCTCCCCGATAAATGACCCCCATCCTAACCCATGTACAAATTTGTGCTAACCCAGTTCAATCCAGGACAGTTAATCTGTGCTTTCCCCCACAGTCATGAATGTGGGCTCCCCTTTGCAGAGCCTCTGAAACAGCCCTGACTGCAAATAAATTAATTCTCAGGGGTGGTGAAAACCGGGCCCTAACATCTTCCCAAGCCCTCATGTTCGGAGCTAATGCTGTTTTGTAAAGTGCTTCATGATTTATTCATGCTGCCTCCCCAAGCTCCCCAGGACAAGCTTCCCCTCGCACAAACGAGCGTGACACCCAGAATAGAATGTCAGGCTTCATTAAAAGAAAAAACCTAGTGTGGGGGACGTCCCTTTTTTTGCTCCCTAGCCTGCGTCACCCAGCGTTTGTAGAATTCAGGTCAAATGGGAGAAAGCACCTGTGCTTCGACAGCCTTTGGCTCCTGAACACGTCAAGATGGCAGAGGCGTCTGGGAGGAAGAGATTCTCCCAGGGCTGGGCTGCTCTAAACGTCTGCCTCAATCTGCTGCACTGGGCATTGTAACTCAGGCTAATTCCATGCAGACCAAGATAGCACGTAGGAGCCGGGCAGAGGACCCTTGGGGGGACTGGGGCCATGGTGGAACCAGGGTAGAGATCCGTCCTGATTCTCAGCAGGAGACCATGGCAGGCCTCTCGCTACCCCCAAGTCCCACTTCTCAAGGAGCCAATAAGGTGTCAGAGCACTGTGTAAATTACTCGTTACTGTCTAGTTGATTCCAACTCACAGTGACCCTATAGGACAGAATAGAGCTGCTCCATAGGGTTTCCAGGGCTGTAAACCTTTACAGAAGCAGCCTGCTACATCTTTCTCCCCTGAAGCAGCTGGTGGATTAGAACTGCCAACCACACTTTAGCCACTGTGCCACCAGGGCTCTTTTGTCTGTGTAAATTTGAGGTTGCCAAACTAGCCTCTGGTATCCTTTTCATTATTGTCATTATCATGGTCTCCTCAAACTTGGGGAAGGGGTGCTAGCATTTTGAAGCACGGAGGGAAGATGGAAGTCCCCCCTGGACTCAGGCCTCACTACCACCCGGGAAAGCTGACCATAGAAAAACATGGTGTCCATGAACTTGTAGGGCATTGCAGGGGCACAAAAGTTATGCAGAAGCAGAAATGTTGGGGACTTCCATGGGGCGTCACACTGTCCGTAAAACAAACAAGACTTCCACACGCTGCAGCCATCATCATCCTAGTGCCACAGGCTCACACGCTTTTGGGACTGGACCCTGCTAAACCTCACCCACAAGGACCTTGGAGCAGCTCAGTTTCTTCAAAGCTGACTCCATGCACCCTGACACCAGGTACATGGGAAACTTGCATCTCTTGGATGGATTCACCTCCTTAACCCCTCGAAGGGCAGACTAAGCACGAGGTGGGTGGCAGTGCTAAGCTTGGAATAAAAATCTCTGAGTAGGAATTGGGAACAAAGGGAGCCCTGGGACACTTGGGGCTTGACTCACCCCAGCTGAGAAGGGGTCCCTGAGCACTCCAGTGACCTCACAACCCCTCTGGGTTAGTGGGGACTCAACCATACACTTCTCAACCAGAACCTTTAGGACAAAGTGAGCACATTTGTGAGCATCTCACTTGCCAGTCACACTGAAGCCACTGGTAACATTACCACTTTCTTGAAGCTGTGTGTAGTCCTATCAAAGCATTGTAGGAATCAGGAGGGCATCATCACCTACAAGATCCCAGGGGCTTCTCTCTTCCTACATGCTGTCCTCAAGCACAGGGACCCAATGCAGTCCTGAAGGTCTAATACGTGGATGGTAACCTGCAGCACTTTTTAGGGGTCCTCCACTTGTTGATCCCTCACTGCCAACTTTTCAGCCTATCCTCTTCCAGTAATGGGCAACACTGAAACTTTAGAGCAGCAAATACAACCTAAAGGGACAGCTTTGAACAAAAGCATTGACGTTATTCTCAATACCTTAAAAGAAAACAGCAATGACAAAAGAATTGTCAACACTGATCTTTTAACCATTCCCTCTGGCACTGGCCCTCCAGGCAGGAAACTGGACAACATTTGGGACAACAGAGACCCAAATGGCTAACCCAGTTTTGAGCTACAACAGAGGTCAAAGTCCAGAAATAAATCCTACCTGGTTGCCCTCATCTTAAAACATAAGCTGATGATTCTTTTAGCGGAGAGTTAGTTCTACACAATTGCTGATTGCTAATGCATAACCTATTTTAAAAAAGATAATAGCTGGAGGGCATTCCTTTAGGTATCAAAACTTGAAAAATGATTAATTTTCAAAATAATTTTTCTAAAAATAGATAAATACATTACAGTTTTCGTAAATATATGCATTCTTAACGGGGGCCATATAGCCCCCAAGGCAGCAAAAAAATTGGTTCTTGGGAGGTGAAAAAATATTTCTCTTTTTATGGATAAACTGTAGATATACATGAGCCTTTAGGTGGTGCAAACGGCTAATGTGCTCTTCTGCTAACCCAAAGGTTGGAGGTTTGAGTCCACCCAGAGGCACCTGGAAAGAAAGGCCTGGTGATGTACTTCTGAAAGACCAGCCACTGAGAGCCCTGTGGAGACAGCTCTACTCTGACACGCGTGGGGTTGCAACGAGTTGGGATCGGCTCCACGGTAACATGTTTTGAATTTTTTAATAGACAGATCATAACAGTAAAAACCAAAACACCCAGACCTGTTGCCATTGAGTAGATTCTGATTCATAGCAACTCTATATATAAATAGGTATACAGTATATCTATGGTATTAATATTTCCTGGGGGTGGGGAGATAATTAGGGAAAAATGTTTTAAAAGGCTCCTTAGAGGAGCAATGATTAAAAAAAAAAAATGGTTGAGAAACACTGCTTAGATAGAAAATGATTCCAATCTTTTTTTTACGACTCAGAGTCATCCATCCAAACATCTCTCACTCCATTCTGCGATGGTGTTGAGTAAACGGGAGAATTTGCTCCTTCGCTAAGTGACCCGACCCTGCTTTTCTGATTGGTAATTTTTCTCCCTTTCCTTTTCTGTTATCCAGTCATTTCTCTTCTAGCAGTGGCCTGTAAGATCCATTATCTTAATTTTGCAGGCAATAACTCAGTACATTCTGGTCTGAAAGTAACACCGTATTTCCCCGCTGAGTTGCGTGAATTGCTGAATGGGTAGTTTTCTGCCTGTTCATGAAACTTACCCTGTATCTCTGTGTTTGTGCCTATGTTTCTTATGACTGAGGTCATCAAGAAAACTTTACACCATATGCCACTAGAATATGCAAAATTACTTACAGTGCAAAGTGTTTCAAAGGTCTTTTCAGAGACAAAGGATCCATCAAGGCCAAAGAGAAATATAGATGCATAGGAGAGCATTCCTCCAAGGATAATAAGGTTGTTCATATATGGACTAGACATTTTTATCAACCTGACAAAAGAAAGAGAGAATCTATTCAATAGACTGTTAATTTCATTATTCCTTCAAAGTGTATTTTCTGAATGCTTGTTGTCACTGTGTACCAGGCATACACTGTTGTCAAGTCTAGTCTAAAGGGCAGAGGGAGAATGCAAGCCCTGGTTTCCTCCACTATCCCCTCCCCAGGCTATGCCATCTACTAGGGGTTCTTTGCCCTTCTCTAAGTGACCCAGACAGCTACATACATATTTCTAGTTGTTGATTTTCCTGTCTCCTCTGTCAAGTTCATCTGCCACCTCTCCAGGGCCATCTTTGTAGCATCAGCTTATTCAGTCATCAATTTTCAGTTTACACAAAAGCTTTAAGTCAACAGGTGCTTCTGGCTGGAGCTGGGAAGACAGGCCAAATCCCGAGCATTCTACATTTAAGTTCGGGAATCTTCAACTGTGAGGAGGGAGATTCCTATGTCACTCTCCTACATTGAGTGGACCAGGTCTGGGAGGTATACAGGTGAGAATTCAGGGTTGCTCAGGAACTGCAGTCACCAGGTGGCAAGTGAGCATCACTTCAGCTGCAGGAGTCACTCACACTGTCCCGTGCCACACAGAGTGGGCAGCGACCTCTCCCAGTCATTGGTGACGGAGGTGGACAACGGAGTCCCCATCCTACTCCCACACTTGCCCTCACCAGGCTGTGGTTGGGGGCATTCTACATACTTCCAAACTCTACATGTGTCTCCTTCACTTCCTCAGGGATCCTGCTGCCCAGCACAAGCGAGACAAGCTGGGTTAAGGCACCAGCAGGCTGGAATCTACCACAGAGGTGCCTGGCTCCACCAGCACAATCAGCTCACAGCTTCTTAGATTTGCCGGCACCCCAAGATTCAGGCACTCTTTTGCATACTGTAATTACGGTCAATTGTTCCTTTAACACTTCCCTTCTCATTCTGTAGTTATAGTAATCCTTCCACATTTAAAAGAAATGTAATGCATCAAAGCAGTAGAGAGATAAAAAGTCTGATGTAAACTGTGGACTGCACATGGGCTTTCCAGTAGGGAGCACTGGGTCCAGCGCTTAGTCCCTGCCACCCTATAGTGGTGCACCCTTGGGCAAGTCATTTAACCTCCTGAGGCTCAGTTTCTTTACCTGTAAAATAGGAATACTGATCGCTGTGCCTAGGGCACGCGTGACACTGACATGCAACTGGGTCCCTGGAGGTCCTTTCAGAAAACAGGCAGTGTGCTAAGGCAACTTCATCTTGGTATCATAGGAGGCTGGTGAGGGGAGAGGCCAGGAGTTGGGACAGGCTTCCTGGAGGAGATGGTCCTTAAAGCATGGGTAGCATTTAGGGAGACAGAAGTGAGGGGGGGTTTGGAACCACAATGACATTTATTTCCTCCCTCTTTGCAGGATTTTTACTAATCAAGCCAGTCAAAAAATTAACCTGAGTGCCAGCCTATTGCAAAGAGGAAGGAGAACTTTCTGCCAGGAAGACAAGAGGGGATACGGTTAAGGAGTTAAAGGCATTTAGTCTTAAAATTGGGGCAACTTGCTGTCATAATGGGAATCCTTGAGGCTTGTAGGAAGGGAATCTAATTGAGAGCCCACTACGTGCCAGATGCTTACATGTATGATTATCAATTAAGGTTTGCACAGAATAGACAAAAGTCGCTTCAATTTTTTTTTTTTTGGTGTGGCAGTATACGCATTATTTGTGATAAATATAACAAACAACAGGTGAATAAAACTTCTTTTCTGTTCTTCAAGAAACAGATTTGATCTAAGAAATTACTACCAAAAAAAAAAAATATACATATATATACATGTATCTGGAGCCTCCAAGTTCTTTGTAAGCAGGGAAAAAAACCCCAAAAACCTGTTACCCTTGGAATCAGGCTTGTCCCTGGCAGCCCGTGAGGTCACACAGTGTGGCTTCTGGGCATGATGGCAGAGCTGCAACACCGTGTGGGTGGCACTGAGGCTGTGCCCTGCGACAGCCCACGCTCTGAGCCCCTGTTCAGCCTCTCCCACAAGGCAGGGAGCTGGGTTTTGAGATTTGCTATGGAAACCAAAGAAGCTAGCTGTGCTCAGTAAACACTACCACCTGGAAGGGTGGCCTGCTCTACCCACGACTGACCAGAATAACTCAGACTTATAACTCAGGGAGCTTCTCTGTGCCATCCCCATGATCAGTTGTGATCAATAGGGTGTTGGGAGAAAGAAATCAGGACAGACGCCAAAAGGACGCAGCAGTGTGGGCGGGGACGGTACCCGTGTCGCTCTCATCTGTGACACAAGGTTGTCAGGAGGGTCAAGTGAGATGAGGAAAGGGAGAGGCTTCCCTACTGTAACATGCTGTACTGATGCCACCAATGGCACCAAACCAATAGTGACCCCCTCCAGCAGTGCTTCCCAAGGATGCTGGAGGGGGGCAAAGGAATTCAGGGAATTCTGTCTTTAGCTCTCCTGCCAGAGCACCACAAAGTGCACAAGCTTATTGGAAGCTCTGTGAAGACCTGTACCACTCAGTTTTATTTAACCCAACCTTCCCAAGCTGCTCTGACCTTCCCCAAATTCAGTGACTTCCATGCATGCCTCCTGAGTTCTGCAGCCCCAGAGGCCACCCCACACTGTAGACTGTATAAATGGTGCCCCCACAGGAGCTACAATGCAAATGAAACCATCTAGAATCGTGCAGTGAGGCACTGATAGTTCAGTGGTAGAATTCTCGCCTCCCACACGGGAGACTGGGTTGGGTTCCCAGCCAGTACACCAGATGTGCAGCCACCACCCATCTGTCACTGGAGGCTTGCGTGTTACTATGATGCTGAACAGACTTCAGTGGAGCTTCCAGACTAACACTGACTAGGATGATCTACTTTTGAAAATCAGCCAATGAAAATCCTATGAATCACAATGGTCCTATCTGCAACCAATCATGGGGATGGCGCAGGGCCTGGCAGTGTTTCATTCCATTGTGCATGGAGTCACCACGAGTTGGGCGTTGACATAACAGCAGTTAACAACAACAGAATTGTGCAACCAGCAGTCCTGTGCATGCGCACACGTGTGTGTGTGTGTGTGTGTGAATGAAACACCTAATAACATTCCCGTGATTGATAACACACTTTAGGAAACTCTCCCCTAGGACTGCTCTGTGCCCCTGGAGAATCTGCTGTCAGGTCAGGCTCCTACACTTTGTCCTGGAGGAGGGTGTGAGCAGCTTACTTCTGATTCCGATTCTTGATGTTGAAGAAGAGAAAAGCGCTGGCCATGATCATGCCAAGAATGGTGAGGGCAGAGAGGATGCTGTAGAGAGGTAGGGAGATCTTACGGAGCTGCTCCAGTATGATGGTCTTGTCTTTTGGCGGTTCGGATCCTAGAAGGCCAAGAAAGGATATTGGCTGAGCCCAGTGCACAGGGATTTCCCAAGAACATCTCTGCCTGGATGTCTCTGACATTCGCCAGGCCCCTGTCCAAGGCACATCTATGGGGTGAGCTGGACCTGGTGGCTGGCCAGTCTGCCAGTAGGGAACCTTAGCCAGGACTTATTTCTTTCTCTAAATAGAATCAATGAGGGATTTGTGATGCATTTAATAGCCATTAGAACACTAGAATTTGATTTGGCCTAATAGTGCTGTTGAAAACCCATCACCATTTATCCCCAAAGGCTTGGAAGGCTCAGAGCTGGGTGCTGGGTGCTGGGAGTGGGTACCACTGGATGCAAGGATCCTGGCTTTGGTCCTCAAGGACTCCGCTCCAATGCATGGTAACAATGGCCCCTTGACAGTGTGGACACGGTATCTGTCAGTTCCCTGGTGACATCTATGTGCTCTGGCTATGGATTTTCTGCCCCAAGGTCATTATGTTGTAAAAACTCTTTCCGGTTTTCCATTTTCTTGATTCTTTGACCGTGGGAGGCAGAGGCTCCCAGCATGCTTCCCCTCCCTGCTGTGCCAGGACTGGACAGGAACGTGGGATTCTCTGTGTGACTGCAAAGATGCCTCTGCTCATGGAGCAAGGACACCCACAACCAGGGGAAGCCCTGAGGGCCTCAGGGCAAGCTCATCTTTATGTACGATGGAAAAATGTCCTGTTTTAGTTTCACCAGGTACAGGCTGTTTGGGATGAGGGACGCAGTGACTTTTCCCCAGGGGCAGATTATCCTACAGGCAAGGTAAGCACAGTGCTTACCGTGCTTACCAGATCATCTGTAGTGAAACTGTTTACTACAGATTAATAAGTAAACACAAGTAAGCCCGTGCTTACCTTCCTTATTGGGTCATCTGCCCCGTCAGGGACTATAAATTTGAAATGCGGCTTTGATTCTGTAGGAAGGTACTGTGGGGTTGGGATAGAGAGATGCCAGCCACACCTAGAAGCAGAATCTTTGATGTGGTGAAAAAATGTGAAACTGTTCACTATGATGATCTGGTAAGCAAGGTAAGCACTGTGCTTACCTGGCCTATTGGATAATCCGCCCCTGCTCCTCCCAGTTTTTGCCAATCCCCTCTTTGTGAGCTAAGGTTTCAGGTCAGGTTTCTACTGTGAAACTGTAGAAACTTTGGGGCTTTTACCTCTAGTGCTGACGTGTGGAATAAGCCACAGGGGAGTGGCCAAGCCTGAGAGCCCTAGAGCGACTCCCAGGGCTCAGGATGGCCTCCTGGCTGTGCCATGGCAATGGGCCTGGCTGGACACCAGCCTCATGTTTGTCTCCATTCCCAGGCGACCAGCAGGTGATGGACAAACAAGAACTCTCCCGAACATCTGTTTAAAAAACTCTTCTAGCTAGTTCAAATATGTTTAGAAACACGTAGTGGGGGGCGGGGGGTGGGGAAGAGTTTGACCCATCTAAAAAGTCTAGGGAAGTTGCCAGGTTCGAAAACAGCTAGCCACCTTCTGGCGTGGTTAACATAACATTGTAAGCAATTCCACACAAAGTAACATTTCTAGGAAGAGTGGCTTCAAGGGCTGGACGTCAGGGCTAAAATAGACACAAGGTGGTAGAGGTGACATCATTTCCAGCAGTGAAAGCTCAGCAACTGGAACCTTCTCCTCCCCTCCTCCTTCCGCCCCTGCCTGAACACCTTGGGTTGCATCAGGCCACCCAGGGTGCTCTCGGGCTCCCAAACACAAGAGCAGTCCTGGTGGTGATCATACATTCTTGGCTGGAAACCAGCCCTTCTCTGTTCTTCCAGGCACTGAGAAAGGGGGCTGAGGTTTGGATCAAAGGCTATGACTGTAGCCACTAGTGAGTTTGGGGTTCACTGAGTAGAAACAATTTCAGAAAATTGAGAACATCTCTTCCTCTTTATGCCCCCTTTCTTCCCCCAAAATGGTGCCTCCACATGGTGCATCTTAACTAAAACATAACAGAAGCCAAATGGTAATGGCTTATTAGAAGCGTTATAATAGCAGCAGACTTGAGGTTTCTGTCTTGCCTCTCACCCACTCTATGAATTCATTATTCATCCATTCATCCCCATTCATTCATCATCTTCGTCTGTCAGGCTTGGAGCTGGGCACCAGTGATTCAAGGATGAGCAAGGCACAGTCCCTACCCTCAAGGAACTTACACACTAGACATGTTTTAAAAAAAAAAGGAATACTAAGCATCACGTTCACTGGAGGCTTACCATGGTCTGAGCCTCACAGGTAGATAAGATTATTCCCAATTTACAGTTTTCTAGGTGTTAAGTGGCTTTTATAGCTTAAGGTTTTATAGCTAGTCAGTGGGAGAGCTGGCAGGACTTGAACCCAGATCTGCCTAACTCCAAAACCTGAGCTCTAACCACTAAGATAAACAGCCTCCAAAAAGGAGATTCAGGCCTGTGAAAACATCAGACACAGGAAGCACTGAGCACAAAGCAGGAAGCAGAGGGCAGGTCCACCTGATGGAATTGGGAAAGGCTACGGAAAGTTGACGTAGGAGCTGAGCCTTGGAAGAAGAGGAGGAGAGCTGTTGGCTGATCACCAGGAGGACAAGGTGGAAGGGCATTCTAAGCAGAGGCAATGGAGAAGCAAAGGCATGGCGTGCCTTGGCATGCTTGAGGAACTGTAAGCAGTCTGCTTGGGGTTATCCTGAGAGTACAGCCAGAGAAGTGGGGAGGGGGTCCCTCCCATGGAGGCCTTGGGGCCACACCAAGGAGGGAGACCCTCATTGTGAACCATGTGGTACTGTGCAGGGCTCTGAGCAGAAGGGGGCACCTTCAGCATGGCATGGGGACCTGGGTACTTTGGCTGCCGAGGGCAGAATGGACTTGAGGGGGGTTAAGACGGGGGGTGGGAAGACCTGTCGGGGCTGGTGCAGGGGTTCGTGAGAGGGCTGAGGGCTAAGCCCAGGCAGGGGTGTGAGTGGGACAGCTGGGCTCTGGGTAACGAGACGGGTTATTACTTTCTGGGCCCGCAGGAAGGTCTGAGAAGCAGGAGATGGGCCTGGAGCAGCTGCTTCCTGAGTTATCCCGGCCTGGAGGCACAGCAGGAGACCTGGATGGCAGAGTTTCAATCAGTGATGAGCCAGGTGCTCCTCGACTATTATTTAACCACCGTCCTGGATGCGTAATTATTATTATTTTGTTAATTTGTGTTTTTCTTCGCAGTTATGTTGTGTCTTTTGTTTATTTTGTGTTTGAGTCTTTTCTTCAATTTGTAAACCCAGAATCCTTTTCAGTAAACCTAGATCTCTGGAGTCTGGAAGCAGACAGGCCTATCTTGGGGATCAAGTCTTGCAGTTAGAACAGGCTCTGCCTCTCATAGGCTGTGTGAATTTGAGGAGTTACCCTTTCTGATAACAGGGCTTGTATACCCACCTTTCAGAGTTTTTCTGTGGCTCCGTGAGGTGATATATGACTACATGCTTCGTGACTGCTCCCTCAGGTGGAGAGGGGAGGCCCACTGGGGCACAGAGACCACCTCTCCCCACCTTGAGGCTTTGCTTTGTAATGTTCTCAAAGCTTAATCTTTTGGATCCAATGGATATGCAGGGACATGACAAAATCTAATCAAAGAACCCATAAAAGAACTTCTCTTGTGGGGACCTGCTTTTAAGAAGGAATTCTAAGCACAGAAAGGCACCTGGTACTCACTGGTCCCAGCATTTGCTACCCCAGTGGTATCAGAGTAATAGCACCCAGGTGCTATTGGTGCGGCAGCTTCCTCCATTGCTACCCACTGACTGGGCTGTACCTGTTCATCCACCCACCCACCCACTTTCCCATCCATCCATCCACCTACCCACCCATCCATCCATCTACCAACCCACCTACCTATCCATCTATCCACATATCCACCTATCTACCCATCCACTGACTCACCCATCCACCCACCTACCCACCCACCCACCCATCTATCCATCTATTCCTACATCCACCCATCTATCCATCTACCCACCCCCACCCGCTCTCTCACTGACCCATGCACTCACTCATTCATTTATTTATGCACTCAACCACTCATCCATTCACTTGTTCAATCATACATTCATTTTTTTTCAAGCTTAATATCACATAATAGTATTAAATAGCCTTTTCCTGGATAACTGGACAAATTATAGCCTTCAGTTTGCACAATATTACTCTAACTTTAAAATGTTTCTAATTCTTAGTTTGGAATTTAGTATCAAAATTCTGAACTCCAGGAAGATAGTAGCAAATAATGCAATAACAAACCCATTAATGTCAATGTATTTTTCTTACATTTTGGTTATCTAGTTATAATTCGTAAATGAAATTGTTTGGCACATTTTTTTTCTCCTGATGTTTTTACTTATATTTCCCCTTTAATGTGGAGAATAAATATTTTAAATTGACATGAAAGGAAATAAACCACTGAGTTTAGAAACAGTTATTTGTTAGCTACAGTACAGAATAATGATGTTTTGTTAACTATCATATTTGCCACTTGTTATGTACTTTATTAGGAGCCCTGGTTGCACGTGGTTAACAGCTTGGCTGCTATCCAAAAGGTCAGCAGTTCAAATCCACCAGCCACCCACTTCTTGGACCCCCATGGGACAGTTCCATTTCACTCTATAGGGTCGCCAGGAGCTGGAATCGACTTGACGATTTTTTTGGTATATACTTTATTAATAATTTATTTGATTTATAATGGGTCAACAGATGGCAAAATAGTTAAAAAATCTACAAATGTAAAATGATCTGGGAATAGAAAATCAATTAAGATATCTATGCTAGAAAATTATTATTCAGTATGGTGTTCAATAAAATAATTAGAAGTTTAGTCTGGAAAAACCATTTAATGGTTTAAAACAATACATGCAAACAATGAAAAAATTCAATAGATTGTTGGATTATACATGGTAAAGTGCTCGTTCGATTAGTTTCTGAAACTCTAGGATTCATATATTCATCTTTTCATCAAATATTACCAAGTCTCTGGTATTTTGCAGAGCCTGGTTAGTGTCAGGAATTTAAAGTCAAACAGGATCCAGTCAGGGAGTCCATGGTCCAATAACCCAGTAATTTCAGTGCAAAGTGACAGTAGCCATGGGAGAAGCGTGGAAGCAAAGGGAGCTGTTAGTTCAGCTGAGGGGCAGTCAGGGAAGGCTGCCTGAAGGAGGTGACCATTGGCCTGGTTTTAGAAGCTGAGGAGGAGTTCTCTAGCAGAAGAGAGGGGGTGGCCTTCCAGGCAGAGCAGCAGGTGGAGAGGTCTTATCATAAAAAAAATAGACCCCAACAAACTCTGTTTTCCAGAGGAGATAGAGCTAAATCTAGGTAGGCAGCATTTTAAAAGAATTACTACTGACCACACAATGGTTTAAACACAGATGGCTTGGTGATAACCAACACTCGATGCAAAATTCAGCAACCCATCCCAGAAGATGGAACTCATGTAAGTGATGGGTATCCTGTGCCCAGTGAGTGAGTGTATGTGTTGAAGGGAAAGGATGTTCCTTCTTGTCCGTGAAGAAAAGGACTCTGAGCTTGTCTTCCACCCTCAGACAACATCTAGGCCCCCTCTTCCGAGAAGCCCACGCTCCTTACCTTGGAACCTGATGGTGTCGTTGATGATCTCCAGCGTGTCAGCCACAGCGTTGTACTCTCCCACCTTCACTTCCCTGCTGTCTGCGGGGAGTAAGAGACAGTGGCGGTTAGATTAGGGTCCTGTATTTCTGTCTGGGTGTTCCTGTACCGCGTCTCATTCCCTTCACAGGCCTTAGCTATCTATACTCTTGCAGAGTTTTGCTTCTCGCCTGTGCCCTCCAGTTAGAGTCACACAACCTCCAACCTTGATCTGGTCTGCAGCGCCCTCACCCACCAGTCTCATCAATCACTCATCCTTTGCTGCACCCCTCTGGGTAACAGGAGCACCTCCCCCAGCTCATAGCCTGGCCCTCTGCCCATTACCATGACCTTCTTGGTATTTGAGCTGGACTCTGTCTCCCTGTAACTTTTCCCTGTTCTTCTGGCTCTCCCCTCTAGGACCACACAGAAACCTCTGCTCCCTCCTGTCCCAGGACGACTCCAGAGACTTGAAGACAAAGAGAGATTATTCCCCCGGCACCAGCCCCCAACCCCTCCAGCCACTTCTTACGGAGTATCCTTTCTGCTTCTCCCTCATCTGGGCCCCTCCCTGGGCCACACCCACAATGTCACTGTCTCTCTGATAGAGCGCAGACCGAAGGACTGATCATGCACTCCAGCCACAATCTAGTCAGAGATGGGAACCTGAGAAGTGACAGCCCCGTGGGCCACCTGTGCCTCCAGAATGTAGTAACTGCAGAGAGGTGTGGCTATCTGCCCTCAGACACAGGCCTGTGCAAGTGGGTCCCCAGAGCTGCGGACACAGATGTGGTCAGCAAAATGCCCAGAGGTCACTAAGTGATGCAGCAGTAGGGGGTCCAGGTGTGCGCATAGGAGGACCTGCCTCCTGGGGCGGTGGCTCCAGGTGAGTGTGTGTGCAGAAATGCAGGTGTGCTGCTGGTCCCTTACATACATTCAGGAAACAGAGCAGGGAACCCTGGTGCCCACACTTCTGCCTGCATTCCTTTGACTGTGGGATGGAAAACAGGGACTGTGAAAGTCACTTTCTTCTTCCCACCAGGATTCGCCACTTGGGGGGCATCATGCTGCACAGGTGGCTGTCACTTGCAAGGGCCACGGGACCCCTAAATGTCACATTAGCAGACTCTGGCAGCAGCAGCAGTGGCTGGGGGTTCCCATATCCCCACACGGGCCTTTTGAAGGCCTTAGCCCTTCAGAGGCCTCAGTCAGCTCCTGCGGCTCAGAGGAGGAGGCCCTGATTTATTTATTTGGCGTGGGGAGGCAGCACATGAAATATGCAGGCGGATAGGAATAAACCACCAGGAGCCGGGAAGTAGCTTGACTGGCACCCCACGCTGCCCCCAGTCACAGAACCCGCCCTTCTGACTCACCCAGCCCCACTACACTGTCCCATGGCACCAAAATGATACCAACCTCCCAACCCGACCATAAAAAAAAAAAAAAAAAAAAATTTTTTTTTTTTTTCCTCCCCCAGGGGAGTGCTTGGAGGCTCAACTTGCTTCACACGGTACTGCATCTAAGGCTCAAGGCAAACCCTGAACTGGGCATAATTTGCCCCACTCTGTAATGAGGGTGGAACCTCACAGAGGTTCTGTGATGGCTCTCAGCAGGATGCTGGGCATTGACCAGGTGAGCCTGAACCCGGGGCCCCTAGCTCTGAATTCAGAGCACAGTTACCACCTGTGCTGAGCCAGGGGGCTGGTTGTTCAGCCCACAATTATTGAGTTCCTACTGCATACCAGGCCCAGCTGAGGTATTTCTGGCTTTTTCCACATTACTGACCACAGTGACCTTGAATATCCAGGATACCGAAGAGCTGCTTATGATAAATCCCCTAGTTCAATACTTTATTCAACAAACATTCATTGACCACCTATTCTATGCCAGGGTGTGTGCTGGGGGCTGGAGACACCAAGATTAAAAGACAAATCACTATCTCTGACTTGAAGAGTTTGTAGTTTGGTGAATTTAGCCTCATCATAGCCCTACCTTCTTGTTGTTAGACGCTGTGGAGTCAATTTTGATTCATAGTAGCCCCATGTGACACAGTAAAGCTGCCCCATAGGTTTTCTACGCTGTAATCTTTATGGGGGCAGATCACCAGGTATTTTCTCCGGCAGAGCCACTGGGTGGGTTCAAACCTCCAACCTTTCAGTTGGCAGCTGAGCACTTAACTGTTTCGCCACCAGGTACCCAGAAAACCCCACCAGGTAAGTAAAATCATTCCTGTGTACAGCTTCCCTTTCTGCAGAAAGGTTACATGATCTGCCCAGGACCACTTGGCTGGAAGGAAGCTTTCAAACCCATGTCCACTGGACTCTAGCCACGCTCTTCCCTCACGACTAAGCAGACCCAGGACTTCTGTTCCTGCCGTTCCAGCACCAGGGATGCGCTCCCTCATCTGACTCTCCCAGTTTGGAGGTCCGACTTCCCACTGCTCCAGGC
Source organism: Loxodonta africana (assembly GCF_030014295.1). Classification (NCBI taxonomy): domain Eukaryota; kingdom Metazoa; phylum Chordata; class Mammalia; order Proboscidea; family Elephantidae; genus Loxodonta; species Loxodonta africana. The sequence goes on along the minus strand of NC_087350.1, from coordinate 78,330,469 downwards.
AGGAGCACTCCTCCTTCCCTGACCTTCTTCAAACCACTTGGGGTTCTGCTCGGGGTTCTCTGTGCCGTATGTGTGTGCTGTATCCAGATGGGTCCCATAGCACTCAGTGCTGAGCCTGGGAAGGTGGGGGCTCAGCCTGACCTGGCTCATTGCATTTTTCTCAAACAGCTTTATTGAGATATAGTTAATATGCCATGCAATTCACCCATTTCAAGTGTACAACTTTTTTTAGTTAAATATGCACAGGGTTGTGCGACCATCACCACAAACTAATTTTAGAACATTTTTGTTCCCAAAAGAAACCCCGTACCCATTAGCAGTCCCTCTCCAGCCCTTAACCTCCCCCCTCAGTCCTAGGCAACCCTAATCTACTTTTCTGTCTATAGATTTGCCTGTCCAAGACCTTCCATATAAATGGAATCATATAATATGTGATCCTTTGTGATGGCTGGTTTCTTTCACTCAGCGTAATGTCTTCAAGGTTCATTCCTGATGTATCATGTATCAGTCCCTCAGTTCTTTTTATGGCTGAATAATGTTCCATTGTATGGATAGACCACAGTTTGTTTATCCATTCCTCAGTTGATGGACATTCGGATTGTTTCCACTTTTTGGCTATTATGAATAACGCCAGTGCTATGAACATTCCGTTCTGTTGTGCATAGGGTCGCTATGAGTCAGAACCGACTTGATGGCACCTAACAACAACAACATGAACATTTGTGTACAGGTTTTGGGTGGGTGTATGTTTTCACTTTCCCATGACACAGGTCCTCCACTTGGAAGGTGGCTTTCCCTTCCCTCTACCAAATCAATATGCCTAAACCCCACCCATCTTTGAAGTCTGGTTCAAATGGCCCCTCTTCCATTTGAGCACCCCAGTGGGTTCAGGGCACTGGGTGACAACATTGCTTGTGCTGGAGCGATGCCCTAGGTGTGTCCAGGCCTTCTGATTCCTGCCAGATGGTCAGCTCCTGAGTGGAACCTGAGGTCTTGCTTCTGATGTCTCAGCAGCATAAGGTCATCCCCCGCCCTCTGGCCAGGGGTCCCCCAGCATTTTCAGGTGGAAGAATTATGCCCCCTGTGTTCTTCCATTCTCTCTGGGCCCAGATGGGTGATGCCTGTAACAGGAACCCAGAACTTTCAACTTTTGGGCTCTTTGTTAACTCCATTGTGCAAACAGTGCCAACCACTTATTTGGATATGAACCTGGCCTTGCAGACCAGGGACTGTGGACCAGGGGATTTGCAGACAGACTGGGAAGAAGATTCATGTGGGGGATTCTGAGCAGAGAGAGAGGGGCTGTGGCGTGGGGTTGGCCACAAGCAGGCCTCCCTGCCCGCCAGGGCTCTGCTGCACATTGCTACCGACTCACTGTGTGATCCTGGATGAACCATTCCCTTTCTGCTGGCCTCAGTTTCTCCACCTGTAAATTGCACTGCAGGGGTTCCAGTGGTTCTCAGCCCTAGCCGAGCATTAGAATCATCTGGGTCCTTCCAGAAAATACAGATGCCCAGGTCCCACATGGACCCATTATCTCAGAATCCCTGCGGGACTGGAGTGGCTCCTGGGCAGCTGTATTTGTAAAAGCTCCTGGGGGTAATTCTGATGTGCAGCCAGGGCTGAGAAGCGCTGGGTCATACTGAGGGCTCTTTGGTGATGACATGTTCTGGTACTAAGAGGCTAAGTATATTGTGAAACAAAGAGCCCTTTTCCTGCAGAATAATACTGGTCCCCTCTTGTGGTGCATAATGAAGTGTTCTCTTTAAAAGGTGCATCCTTTATTTCAAGTTGTTGATTTGGATGATATGTAAAGAAAACCAGTCCCACTGGTGAAAATCAGGCTGCTGAAAAAAGTCCAGTCTGGAAATAGTCACTCGCTGTGGGCCTAGGAAGGACTGGTAGTGTGGTGGTTAAGTGCTCAGTTGCTAATCAAAAGGTTGGTGGTTCGAACCCACCAGTCACTCTTTGGCAGAAAAATGTGGCAGTCTACTTCTGTAAAGATTATAGCCTAGGAAACCCTATGGGGCTGTTCTACTCTGTCTATAGGATCACTATGAGTCGCAATCGACTCTACAACAATGGGTTTTAGTGGGTCTAGGAATCTCCACGATACTGGGAAATAGACCAGCTTTAATTATGGAGTGATTCTGTCTCCTTCCTGGACCACATGCCCCAATGCAGGAGAACTAGGTGCTGCTTTAGCTGGATCCCAAACCCTGCTACCTCAACTCTACACCCCACGCCCGAATGTCTATTCTTCCTCAGCTGGCTCTGGCTCTGAATTAGGGGCGGTATATGTGACCTTTAAAGTTGAACTGTTGTTTAACACACACACACAAACTCAATGTATAATTCTAGACTGTAAAACAAAGATTTGATCTAGGATCAACAAAAATCTAAGATTCTGTAAGATGACTCAATTTTAGGACCCCCAACAAAATCCCAAATTCAAGCACAGGAAAGACCTCTGGGCTGAGAAATGGGACCCTTGGAGCTAGTCTTGGCTCTGCCACCACCTCAGTGAATAGCCATGGAGAAGTGTCATCCCTTGTCTGGGTCTTGCTAAAAATAGGGGCTGGACAGGGAGGTCTCTGTGGCCTCCAGCTCTCGTTCAACCACTCTGAAGGGCCTTCCTCATTCCAAGTGGAAACCTCTCCCTGTGACTTCCCCTCCCAGGGCCTGGCTCTGCTTTGAGAGACCCGTATTACATGGATTCCTGCTCCTAAGGGTCCTTCAGAGATGGAGATGGTGACCATAAGCCCCCAATTCTGCTCTTCTCCAGGCTTAACAGCATATTCCTCAAGAAGGGATTTTCCATTCCCACTCTACCTGAGACCTGGTCACTGGCTGTGGATGAGCCCTCAAGGTGACTCTCCCTCTCATGGGGGGAGTGGAGCAGATCTGAGCACCACAGCTCAGCAGCACAGAGCAGAAAGGGGCGAGTTCTTCCCTGGCTGGGGCCCTGCACACAGATGCTCCTCTCTGTCTTCACAATGATGCCACTGTCATATTTTAAATAAGCTTTTGTTTTGAGACTTTTTACAGGCCAGGTGGTCACTGGCAAGATGCCCTGGAGGTATAATAACCCTACCAGGGATAGATTTGTCCAATGACTTAGGAAAACTGGCCGAAGGTCAAGAGCTAAGTACCCAGTGGATGTAGAACATGCAACAGGTTATGCACACCTGTTTTTTTCCTCCTCTTCCTTGTTAACTCCCACTGGTCCTTTAGAATTTACCTCCTAAGCAGCCTTCCTAGAATCTGCCAGGTAGAGCTAAGTGCCCCTCCTCTGGATGACTACGCTGCCTGTGCCATCTCTTGTCATGTATTGCACCTTGTTAGGGTCCTGGGTCTACTCCCCACTTGCCTGGGAAATCCCTGAGGGCAGGGATTGCATCTTACCCATCTCATCATCCCCTGTGCCTTGCCAGGACCTAGCACCTAGGAAGTGCTATGAAGTGATTGTTGAGAAACTTCAAGACAGAAACCAGAGGACCAAACACTGAGAAACTGTTCACATCAAAATTAAGAACTCCTGTTAAACAAGGACTCTAAGTCTATAGACAAGTGACAGAATGGAAGAGGACATTTGCTAAGCCCAAAACCAACAAAGGATTGATATCTAGATTATGTAAGGAATTCTTGCCACTCAACAAGAAAAAGACAGCAACCTTAAAATAAAAACGGTCAAAGAGTCAGAATAGGTAATTAACAAATGGCTAATAAGCACAGGAAGAAATGCCCAAACTCATTAGTAACCAGAGAAATCATTTTTAAAACAACAGTGAGAAGTTACTTCATACCTTTAGATTGGAGAATGTGAGAGAGCTGAAAAACGCCAAACGTGGGTGGGAGTAGGGACCGAGGAGTCCTTAGCCAGTGGCAGCGTAGGTGGGTATGGGCACTCTGAGGGGCAAGCTGGCAGATTTTAGGCATATTCATGTGCACATACATTCTGACCCAACAATTCTGCTCCAAGGCATTGTCCTAAAAGAATTCCCAGTTGGGTCCATAAAGGGACGTTTATAAGGATACTCATCATTTGTGGAGGCAGGGAGTTGAAGGTGACCTGGGTGTCTATCACTAGATGAGAAGCCACAGCTTAAACAGACATGTATTTTTAGGATGGAGACATCTTAAAAATACATAGTACCGAGTAGAAGACAAAGAAACAACGGAAGAAGATACAGAATCTAGGTCCACTGATTTAAATTTACAATATACACACAGAAGACAGCACTGTGCATTTTGCAAGGATACATATAAACAACATCTGCATTAAACACTTAGAGTGTTTGCCTCTCACTGGGGAAAGATAGGAGTTGGGTACAGGAATAAATGAGGGAAAAAGGGGATACATGAACAAAAAAGAGGTTTTCATGGACCAGTGACAAAACTGTCCCATGAAACGAGGAGCGTGATGACCTTAACTCCTTGTGCCTGAAATAAAACAAAAGGCTGCTGAAGGACAGAGAGTGATGAGGACAGAGAGGGTCTGGATATCATGTCTTAATCTGAGCTGCTGGACAAGGTGGGAGGGGAAACCAGTGTTATGTGGGGTGGAGGTGGGAGGACTGGGGAAGAAATCACCAACAACTGAAGTGTGTCCCAAGGAAGCAAGACTGCACTTTTCTCACGGAATTCTGCAGGGGATTAATCTAGGGTCATTGACCAAAGCGCCCAGGAGAAGAGAAGGAAGCCAACAGTTGCCATGGCCCTCCTCTGTGCCAGTCATTGGGCCAGCCTCATGTCATTGACTTCTCACCATCACTCTCAAGGTAAGGAAAGGGATCACCTTTTATTTTACTATTTTTAGACAAATGCTGAAATGAAGGCTTAGAGAGACTGAGTGATATCATCTGGCTAGCAATGATCAGGCAAGTCTGCTTCAAGGTCCATACACTTTCTACACGAGAGAAAATGAGTTCTCCATCACTGGAAGTATTCAAGAAAAGGTAATGCTGTAAAGGAGACTCAGGGCACCCTTCAACACTGAGAGTTTATGGTTCAGTGACAAACGTCTGCTAAATACCTGTCTTCCAGGTCTTAAGCTTCTGGAAAGATAAGCCCTGGATCGTGAGGGCTGGGAGGTGATAAGACTGGGGACCAGCACCCAACCTGAAAAAGCCCACATTCATGTGTATCCTTCTATTCCTGCTGGTCCACAGCACGGCCAGTGTATCCTGCCGTTTAGTGGAAGGTGTTTCCAGTCTTAATTATGTAAGCTGAGTGGAGATATGACTAACTAGTCTTTCCAGGTGCGTGTCTTGGTGAAGGGAGTTACAATATGTGCCTCGACAGAAGAAGAAGGATATTAAAAATCATCCCTGAGAGTCTCAAACTAGGGTCAAACACATTCCAAAAGTTTTCTAGTAGGTTCTGGGAAATTATCTTCCTGCTTTTACAGGCACTGGCATTCGGCCAGAGAGATTATAAAGCCCCTGGGGGGCAGGGACTGTATCTTATGCAACTTAGCTTCCCCCAGAGGACTTGGTAAAGCGCCTGGCAGATGCTCAGGAAATGCACACTGAATAGAACCATATCTGTTACCCCAAAGACCAACCGGTAATTAAATGTCTGCAAATGGGAAGGACAAGCCTACATTTCACTAGGTACGTTCTGAATGACAATTAGGCTGTTAGAGCAATGGAAGACCCCATCCCTTCAAATCAGGTGCTGAAATACCCAACTCCCAAGTCTGAGTCCTTTATGTTGCACAGAAGCAGTGTGAAATTCAAGCACGTTGCCATTCACCGAGATTCTTACAAACAGGCCTAATGAAGGCAGGAACGGTGAGTTGGAGCGGCAGATGCTGAGATTCCATGATGAACAGCATAAACAAGGCTCTAATCATGGCTTCACTCAATTTCCTGCTGCAAATTCTGAGCCACGTTTAGAATTTGGCAGTAACGTGGATTCTTTTTTCTCTTATGGGAAAAAAAAAGTATTGCTCCTCATCTGCACGAGTCTTAGTGGAAGTCAGTGGTGGCATGGGGGATGAGCACTGAACTTGGGACTTGAAAGGGTTCAAGGCGTGTGTCTCCAAGGTATCCTAATACCTGCTTTACCTACCATTGTAGGGTGGGTCCCCTGGAGTAGCCCTGAGACAAGGTAAGAATGCACATAATTTTTTTTGGAAGGTGGTCCCAGGAAACACCGAGAAGGGTTTGAGGGGATAGGACAGGGAAGGAATGGAAGGAAGGTGCATTAATGAGCAGGTTTCTGTGTGGGCAGCTGAGGCTCAATCCACTGGTGACATCTGGGAGACAGAGTAGACCATACTGTGGAGTTGTCCCACCGAAGTGGAAAGGAAGCTGGGGTATTATTTATCCTCCGCCTCTCATTCATCCCTGGCTGAGGGCTATTCCTAGAGACGTTAACTCCCTGGACATCTGGCCTACTCCTTGCACAGGTCGAGAATTGCAGCTGCTTTGAGTAGCATGGAGCCCTGGTAGTGCAGTGGTTAAGAGCTAAGGCTGCTAACCAAAAGGTCAGCAGCTTGAATCCACCAGCTGCTCCTTGGAAACCCTATGGGGGCTGTTCTCCCCTATCCTATAAGGTTGCTATGAGTCTGAATTGACTCAGTGGCAACCGGTTTGGTTTAGTAACATGCTATTTGGCTTGTTCTGGAATAGTGGATGCTCAGGGGATACGAGTGGGCCACTGATGGCATCTGCCCACCTGCCCTCTAGGACAGTCCTGATGGGAGGTAATGGCTTTGGGAGCTCTAAAAACTGAGTAGATGTAGGGGGAGCTGGGCATAAGGAAAACCAAACCATTAGAAACCCTGCCTAAACTCAAAATGGCTAGCCCCAAGAGGGACCGAGGTGCTAGTCCTGGCATGTTGTCTTAGATCACCCTGTCGGTCTAACACTCCTGTTTGTAAAAAAGATAAAAGTTTTCCAGTTTGGAACAACGGTCATGATCATGAATTAGTTCATATTTCTGTTGTCAAGGTTAACTGCTCCTAGCCAGACATTCTGTCTTGAATCGAGTCACTGAAAACCACACGTGAATGAACGTGTTCTTAAATCTCCACAGCCTAGGGATTCCGGCCCAGCGCACACTTTCACTAACCCATTTGGTGGACATTTACCAAGAGTCAGCCACGAGCCAGGCCGCAAGCAGTAATATAACTCCAGCTTCCCAGTGCCTAAGAGTTTATGGAATACAATCCATTCTCCCCTTACAACAGCCCTGTGGCAGGCGGGGCTGGCACTGCTGTCATCTCATTACCCAATGAAGGAGGAAATGGAGACTCCGGAGATGATGTGACTTGCTCAGGGTCATACTGCTGGGGAGTTTCAGAGCAAGGACATGAATCCAAGTCTTTGCCTCTAAATTAATTCTACTATGAGCCAGGCACTGGGCATAACAATCCCATGCCTCTGGAATCAAAAAGTATAGAGGGACCATGGCTTCCTGGTTTTCCTGTTTGTCTTCTTCCCGAGGCTGACTCCCATTTCCAACTAATTTGCATTTTAGTTTTGCAAAGGAGTCGGCAGAGCCTCCTACAAACCACTTTTTCTTCTGTACATAAAGGGTTTAGAAGCCATCAGGGACTGTGTGCAAATGAGAAGCTGAAAAAGCGTCTCATGAGGTCCTCAGAGGGATGGTAGCATGGGCCAATTTCCAAGATCCCTTCAGCGAGCACTTGAGACAGCCTGGGTATCAGCCTGGGAGCAGACCCTGGAAGGGGAGCCTCCACTGTCTGGGGCCAGCTATGTGGCTGGCTGTGAGTCAGCTCTGTCTGAGACCTGCTGTTCCACTGTCCCCTCTAAATAAGAAAAGAGGACAAGAGCCATCAAGCGAGAAACAGGGAGAGGGGGGTGTGAACAGTAAGGGAGAAAGCAACATGTTAACCCTACTCAGAGGCCTTTTTGCAAGCTCAATGGGATGAGGGAATTTAGAAGGCATGGTGGTGTAATGGTTAAGTGCTTGGTTGCTAACCAAAAGGTTGGCAGTTCAAACCTACCCAGCTCCTCCACAGCAGAAAGGCCTGGTGATCTGCTCCCATAAAGATTACAGCCTAGAAAACCCTATGGGGCAGTTCTACTCTGCTCTATAGGGTTGCTATTAGTCAGAATACAAAAACAACAACAAGCCCAGGGGAGGGGGCAGGCCCACCCTGTGGGTAAATCCCTGGAAGGCCCCAGAAGAGAGTGTCTGGATGGAACATGAGCTCACGGTTCCACAGTGAGGCAAGTCCCTTTTCCTGTCTGGGCCTCAGTTTCCCGTCTGTGAAATGAGATGAAAATCAAGAGCCCTTCCAGCTTGGACGGCTTTTCAATAATTCAGTGATCCTTCATCCTAGTAGACAAGGTACCTCTCAAACTCTTTTAATCTGGAGAACAAATTGTGACAATTTGAACAAGCCCTTGCATCCCAGTAGCTCATTTCAGTCCCCAAATAACATCCACGGCTGTTTTAAAGACATGGAAACAGGAGCTTGTGAAGGCCTCCCTCTGACAGTCAATAAAAGTTGTACACAAATGCAGGGATGGGAGATTGCTCAGGCACAGGGAGATTGCTCAGGCTGGCATATGGAGGGGAGTGTGCTGGCCCAGGGCAGCTCCACCACCAACCAGTTGTGTGTTCTTGGGGAGGATACCTCCCTTCCCTGGGCCTCAGTTTCCCCATTTATACCGTGCAGTGGTAGGACAAGATCATCTCTGTCCAGTCTGACCTCCTACACGTGTACGTGTGGGGAGCAGCTCTGGGGTGGCTGGCAGACAAAAAGGCACAGGGGGTGGGGAGAGGGTTTTGATGCACCAGGGAAATCTCGATTTGTCCCAGAAAAGAGTCAAAATTTTTTACAAAGTGCTAATCACAATTGCCACCACTCATTGAGCAAAAAACATACATATACATATACGTGTGTGTGTGTCAGGCAGTGTGCTATGTTATTTATATTTGTTATCTCATTTAGTTCTTCCCACGTCCGTAGAAGGTAGGTGGTACTATACTCGTATCTTACAGATGAGGACATTGAGGGTCAGGGAGGCGAAGACTCTTGCCCGATGTTCTATAGCAAGCGAGTGACTTGAGCGCAGATGGGTCAGACTGCAAGGTGCAGGCCCTGAGCTCCTGTTTGCTAGCCTGCCTTCCTCATATGCATATTAGGCATACGTCCTGATATGCCTAAAGCCATAGTCACTGGAGTTGGCACCTAATCCTAACACATGAAAAAAAAAAAGGCAATAAAATTGGCACACACTTGTAGCTGTGATTGGCCAATCAATATTTGACAAAATTTTCTCCTAGAAGATGTAATTTGAGAACTGGAAATGTGACAAGAGAATTTAGTTGCAATCACTCAAAAAAAAAAAAAAAAAAGGAAGTATCTTTGCCAAGATGCTTACTTTGCTCAACCAATGAAGAAGTAAGACTTAACAAATGGGAAAATAATTACATTTGCCTAAAAGTACATCTTTTGTGCATGCAGGAGAGCTGACATGTGTTTCAATTACCTGTCACAGGAAGACGAATGGGTAAATCTCCAAGACTGCATTACAGAGCGATAGTGTTGAAGAACACCTTTCCTGACTGATCTGAAGCCTGTTGGGATTTTTCTGAACAAATCTGAATAACTCAAGTTAATTTCTTGCTTTCCCCTGGATGACTCTGAGATCTGCTCAGAGTGACACCGCAAGCACTGCTCATGTTTCTGGATTTTCCAGAAACATCCAGATGCTGAAAAACACTGCACGGATAAAAGGTCTGTCTTAGTGGTTTTGTTAACGATGCACTAATGACCATACTGGGCTGAATGAACTGAGATGCCCACCTTGAGGAATGCTCAGGCCTGCTCCTTGGTAATACCCTGTGGGCTTTGACAAATCCTTGCCCTCTCTGGGCCTCCATTCCTCCTCATGACATGGGGAACTTGCTCTGGATGGTCTCTGAGGCCCCTTCCAACTCTGACAGCAGAAAAGCCCAACAAATGACCTGCTTTCTTCCACAAATGAATGGCATATAAAAACATGTGCATGGGCTCATTATAGCTTAAAAGAGATAATGGCAGACGTACCAACCAAACGCAAAGGGTGGATCCTATGTGAATTCTTCTCAAGCAAACCAACTGTAAAGACATTTCTGAGATGATCAGGGGAGTCAACATAGACCAGGAATTAGAGGATATTAAGAATTGTTAAATATTTTAGGTGCGATAATAGTATTGTGGTTATATTTTTAAAAGTCCTTATCTAGTAGAAATGCATACTGAAGTATTTATAGATTGAAATGAGATAACGTCTGGAATCTGCTTTAGAATTCTACAGCAAAAAAAAAAAAAAAGTTGCGGGAGTGGGGAGCAGTAAGTAAAGATAAAACAAGATTGGCAAAATGTTGGTAATAGTTGAAGCTGGGGTGAGGTCCATGGGGGTTCATTATGCTATTCCCTCTCTGTTTGAAAATTTCTCTAATAAAAAATAAAAACAATGCAAGGCTTCTCAGAATGTTGGAACTGGATTAACCCCCTTCCACTCCCTCTACTTTGATCAGCCTTTCAGGATCACGTGGGAGGTGGGATTGGCCTAAGAAGAAATGCAATTGAGAAAAATATCTTCAATGAGTTAAAACTAATGTTTGTACAGAGAAGTGCTTTCGCTTGACACTGCTTTCTCTTATTTGAAACACCATACTTTCATTTCTTTTGTGTATTTTATTGTGTAAACATATATAGATTTCATCAACTGGAAAGAATAAATATCACAAAAGCCTACCTTGAAATTGAGTAAATTTAATGGTTCCCATTCGCTCACCATTCCGGAACACAACTTGACCCTAAAAAACAAAACAGAACACACAAACAAAAACAATGAGAAATGCTATATCAGCCCAAACACTACTGATCAAGATGGAAATTCATTAATTGTACAATGTGATTTATTAATATTGGAGAAAAAGAAACTCCCTCTGGACCACAGACGCAAAATCAAACTAATTGTTTTTAAATTGGTTGTGACTTTATCTGGTTAATTTGAGGAGCACAAAATCAATAATGGAACTGAAACATATGAATTAAAGCCCAGACAGACATCATCATTATCATCACGACAATTTATTAAACACCCACGTGGCCTGTGTTATCTGGGGGACAAGGTCTTCCAGGGTGCTGGAAAAATGGAGCAGAAATGCTGTCTGAGGACTCTGGCCCTGACTCTGCTCCCCGTACCCCACCCATAAAGATGTGTGACTTTGCTGAGACTGAGTTTGGTGTGAGGACCAGAAGGGTGTTGGAGGTCTGTTATTATTTCCTATTAAGGGAAGAGAATGTTTTTCTAAGTTCTTCCTGAGTGGTGACGTCAGCCCCAATTATAACTGGGCTATGGCGCAGCACAAAATTAAGCTTCTTGAGCCAGCGAGACCTGACTAGTGTCACAGGCAGCTGAGTGCCCCTCATTAGGGACCCCAGGGGCTAAATACAGCTTCATTTTCTGCATCTGCCGTGCTGGCTGATACCAGACTCCCATATGCTTAGCTAAATAAATTGGAATTTAAAGAGGAGGCGTGGTCTTTTCTTAGTCCCTGGGTTGTGCAAAGAGTTAGAATGCTCAGCTGCTAACCAAAAGGTTGGAGGTTCAAATCTACCCAGAGGCACCTGAAAAGAAAGGCCTGGTGATCAGCTTCTGAAAACCCTATAGAGCATAGTTCTGTCCTGACACACAAAACCAAACCAAACCAGGTGCCACGAGTCAGCAGTGACTCGACGGCAACTGGTTTGGTTTGGTTTTGGTCTCTTCTTGCCAATTTATGGCCCACCTAAAATTCTGCAACCATGCAAGGAAATTAACAGGTATTGTATCAGTGAATTTTCATAAGAAGCCTAAGAGGTAAAGGAGATGATAGCCATTTTACAGACCAAGAAATTGAGACTGAGGGAGGTTATGGGCTTTGTATAAAGTCATCCAGCTAGTGAATGGGGCTGCTGGGATTCAAATCTGAGTTTGATTTTAAAGCCCCCGCTACTTCACTATAGCATGTTTCTTCTGATCCAGAAATAATTACTTTTCCTTATTTCCATTAATGTGAAATCAGGAAAAGAAGCTGTCTTAAGGTACACTGCTTTTCTCTCATAGTTATGCTCTTGTGTCATCAGACAACAATGCAGATCTTACCCTGGATCCCACTCAATTCTCTGGAGAAAGCCCAGGAAAACCTTTTCTTGGGTGGAAACCCCAAGTCTGAGGCCCTGTGACTCTTAGAACAAAGAGAACCACTCAACCTGTTCTCAGGTACAAGAAACACCTTCTAAGACCACTTTGACACCTTTTTGAAATCCTAAAGACAGCTGTGAGTAGTATCACTTTGGAAACTAACGCCCACCAAATTCTATATTCAGGTGACTGTAAGCAGTTCCCTGGAGTGTGAAAAGCTTCAAGGTGAGGTGAGACAGGAGCTGTGATTTTGTTTCTAGGGATGATTGAAAAATGCAGAAAGCCTTCCAAAACGATCCCTTGTGTGCAAATAGCTCACTTTGGTGGGTGGCACAGATGCAAACACTGTCCAAGAGGAAATGTTTTTGTTTGACAAAGGTGGAGATCTAACTAATTCACCAATCTCCTGCCCTGCTTTGAAGATTTCAGAGACTTCTAGATTTAAAACATGGATAAATTCTGTAGGATCTTTATTTATTAGTTAAATTAAAAAAAAGTGTGGAATGATCTTCAAAGCTTGGATGGAATGACATTGGAGTAGGGTATGGGATGGGGGTAAGAAAAAGAATCTTCCTTTACTTTGTTTTTTCTCTATACTTTTTAAAGAAAACTGATTAGTCCATCTTTGAAGTACCTGTTGCTGTTGCCTTGATTCCCACTCATGGTGACCCCACATGTTTCAGAGTAGAACTGAGCTCCACTGGGTTTTCTGGGCTGTAATCGCTATGAAAGCTGATTGCTTGGCTTTTCTTCCATGGTGCTGCTGGGTGGGTTTAAACCACCAATCTTTCAGTTAGTAGCTGAGATCAAACCATTCATGCTGCCCAGGGACCTATCATATTTTATTTTCCTAACAATATCTATTTTTACAACAATAACTCCTCCTATCTCCTTAAATTCTTAGGTAGTAAGTGCAAGGAAGGCCAGGTTTGAATATAAAAAACCTGGGTTCAGAACCTCCCTCCCCTGCCCCCGGAAGTTCTTGAACATCCCTGAGTTATGGACCTAGCACAGCTCCTGGTATAGAACAGGCACTCAGTAAATGGCAGTAGTAATTTTTATTTAAACACTTTTAATAGCAGCAGGCTGAAATAAAAAGATTTTAAGCACCAGGAAACGTTCCAACCCCTGGGAAGAGAGTTTCAGCTATCACATGATTTCAGCTGGCAAAGGGATAGACTGTTGGGCCCTTATCCAAGGTGTCCTCACCCTCTCAGACACCTCAGCTCGAAAGTGACTGAATTCCCCAACCACACCAGTCACTGTGTGGTCTGTCTACCAGTTGGAGAAATCTGAGGCTACTGTGACTGGTGGAAACACAGATGGCTAATGGTCTATACTGAGGGACTACATCAGAGAAGAAGCCAGGAAGCTCCACAAAGCTCGCTTTTGAGGAAAATGGGTCACATGATTCTTTCCTGAAGGAGTTACCACAGCATCCATGGGGTATGACTGATGAAGCCAATCCTGCTACCCTGACCATGCTAACTGGACCCTAGACCACTGCCCTAGCCAAAGACAACCTTGGCAAGTTTGGATATGAGGAAAGCCAAACACCAATCAGGTGATTTTTGAAAAATTCTGTCCAACAGATATCCTTCAAATTAGAAGGTGGTCAACTCATTCAACATTCCAAAAATATTTACCTACTCCATGTGCCAGGTGGCACAAATGGTTAAGTGCTCGACTGCTAACCAAAAGGTTAATGGTTCGAACCCCCCCAGCAGCTCTGCAGAAGAAAGAACTGGCAATCTGCTTCCATAAAGATTCCAGCCAAGAAAACTCCATGGGTCAGTTCTACTCTGTCACATGCAGCCACTATGAGTCAGAATCGACTTGATGGTACCTAACAACAACAGCAACATGTGCCAGTACTTTTCTCAGTGCTGGTTCCTGCTCTTGGAGAGTTTATATTTGATTAGGAGGGACAGACAACCAAGTACAGGGAGGCCTCAACTTACCACATGTTCCAGTTACAGTGAACCGCACTTACGACCGTCTGTCTTTTTTTTGTAGGCTTTATCGGTAGTAATCTGTACTACATACAATGTTGCAGGACCTCATTTGCTGATGTTATCACTTGCAGGTGTTCAAAGATCAGACTTATAAAGATAATGATAATAATAATAATTAAAAAACCCAAACCTGTTGCCATCAAGTCGATTCTGACTCATAGTGAGACAGAGTAGAACTGCCCCATAGAGTTTCCATAGAGTGCCTGGTGGACTCCAACTGTCGACATTTGGTTAGCAGCTGCAGCACTTAACCACTAGGCCACCAGGGTTTCCTCTCCCTTGGCCCTGGGATTCTGTGAGTATTGCTGTGGGGGAGGGGGTGCTATTACACTGGGTGGGGGTAAAGGGTCCTCCACCCACATGACCCCCAAGAGGCACGTGCGGGACAGGGGGCCACCTCAAGCCACCTTTCCCACCAGCCTTCCCAGCCATCCTGGAGCCGGTTGCCCCTTTTATTGATAATAAAAGGCAATAATAATGAAAACTTTTAGAAAGAGGAGGTATTTGACTTACATCAAAACCAACTTAGAACAGAGTTGTCAGAATGGAATTCGTCGTAAGTTGGAAACTACCTGTATACTAATAAATGACTAAGATAATTTCAGTTAGTGACAAATGCGGTGATGAGTGGGTGAGGGGAGTGAATTCCCTGGGTTGACAGGAAAGACCTCACTGAGAGCTAATATAAGTGCTGAGACCTGAAAGGCAAGAAGGAGCTATTCTGGTCAAAGGGGAAAGCCAGGCAAAGGTCTAAGGTGGGAAAGAGCTTGGAGTGTTCAGGAAACAGGAGAGGGCCACTGTGGCCAGAGCACAGAAGGGAGCAGAGGGAGATCACATTTGACCTTGTAAGCCACAATGAAGGGTTTGGAGCTAAGTGTAAGTGCAACAAAGAGCCAGGATGGGTGGGGAGATCAAGCAAAGCAGTACTACGATCTGATCATCTGGCTGTTGGATAGAGAATGTATGGTAGTTAGGCAAACATGGAGGCAGAATACCCTGTTTGGAGGCCCTGGCAGCCAGTGATCCAGGTGTGAGGTGTCAGTGGCTTAGGCTTATCTGGGGTCAGATTCTCTCTAGTTCAGGGTGCACTGCAAATATGGCTATGCACGGTGGCCAGGGCAGTACTGGACTTTCATCTACTCCTGGTATCCTGTGTGGTGGATGCTGTGGTGTGCTGTCCAGATGGAGGATGGAGGCACTCGTTAGCCAAGCTGCTGAGCATCTTGGCTGTGGTTGTTGCCATGGAGTTGATTCTGATTCATGGCCACCCAACATGTACAGAGTAGAACTTCTCCACAGGGTTTCCAAGGCTGTGATTTTTCAGAAGCAGACTGCCAGGTCTGTTTTCCAAAGCACCTCTGGGTGGGTTTGAACTGCCAGCCTTTTGGCTAGTAGTTGAGTGCTTAACCGTTTGTGCCACCCAAGGACTCTCTCCACCTGAACAGAGCTATGTTAACTAAAATTATGTCTTGTCCCTGCGGGCAGCCTATATCTAATGGTCGATGTAAGGGTCAATAGCTCCTGCCTCCTTGCCTCAATTCAGGACAACTCTGACAAACTATTTCAGCTCAGAGGTCCTTGTGGGATCAGCTGAGGCCATTATTGCAACCACATCACATTCCAACTTGTCCCTCTGCCCAATCTAGCTTCCCTCATGCCCTTCCAGGTTTTCCCTCTGAGAGCACTCCATGACAAACTTCCCATATGCCAACCTTTGCCTCAGAGTCCACGTGATGAATTAAATTTCAAAGCAGTAGAGTTTGGTAACTTTTATCTGTCTGTTGGCTCACATTCCACACTCACTCTTCCATATTCTCCACTGTGTTGTAAGGGCCTGAAGCCTGGAAACCACACTTCCCAGAATCCCCTGCCAACTGGTTTCCATTTAGGTTCTGCTAATGAGAGGCATTCATGGGAGATTAGAAAGTGTGAATAGGGGAAAGCTATTTTTTTGTTTTGTTTTCACTTTGGTTGCAGCACAGAGAGGAACATGCATGCTCACGTGTGTGTGTGCATATACACACACACACACACACACACACACCTCCCAAACAAATATACAACCTCCTGGGTCCTGCACTGTCATGTATGTGGGCTCCTGGCGACCTGTTCAGTGGCAAGTGGCAGAAACCCCAGCAGCAGCAGCCTCAATGGTGAGTGTGCTGGGAGCGCTCAGTAACACAGTTTTCCTCTTCTGTGATTCTTGCCCAAGGGGCTTCGCGATTTTCTGCAAATACTTATCTCCGGTAACAGCACCTACTTGGTTTGCTCCTCTATCCCTTCCAACAAAGTTGTAACCGATTCCCTGTGTTAAATCTCCCTCTGAAATGCCTGAAGTGGTTTCTATTTTATGGACTGGAGGCTGAATGATAATGAAGTTTAACTTCTGAGAAGTTTATAAGAAGGATCACAGAGCAAATTTAGAATACAAATAATATAATGAAGCTAAAACCCCAAGTGGATAATGGATAATTTATAGAGTTTTTTTTTTTTCCTGAAAGTGGTGTTGCTAACATCAGATAAAATGATCTGTCTCATGAAAGTTAATCCAAACAACAGCTCAGGTCTAATTGGGAGCAAGACAGCTGCTTTTCCTTTTTTTTTTTTCTTCAGAGAAATCTTCAGGACAACATGTGGGAAAAACTCAAGTTTTAGCATTTGCAGACAAGAGCAAATATTGCCATCAACACAAGCTCGGACAGTCACTGAGTGTTTCTAAGCATCAATTCTCCTATTTGATAAATGCTGTATTTTTACACAAGTAATGCACACATTATATGCTTTTTGCCAATCATGCAATTCCTTCATGCCTTATTTTCCTAGGGGTGCTATGCATGTTATACATGTGGGCGCATTATTTAATTTGGGTACATTACTGTGAAAAATACCGCAGTAAGAACAGTACCTATCTCTGAAGGTCGATTTGTGAGGATTAAAGAAGACAATATATAAAAGAACCTTAGCCCAGACTTGGTGCACAGTAAAGGGTAAATCAGTCCTAAAAGAAATACAACCAGAATGCTCCTTAGAAGAAAGGGTGGTGGGACTTTGGCTCAATTACTTTGGAAATGTCATGAGGAAAGACCATTTGCTAAGAAAAGGACATCATGTTTGGTAAAGTGGAGGGTCAGCAAAAACGAAGGAAATTATCACTGAGATAGATTGACACTGTAGCCACAAGAATGGAGTCAAACATACCAACAATCAGGAAGATGGCTTAGGACCAAGCAACATTTCGTTCTGTTGTATATAAGGTCACCACGAGTTGGAGCTGACCAACTTGAAGGCAACTAATGAAAACAGCTTATCATAATTTCTCTAGTTAACCTGAATTAGCAAAACTTCACCTGATGTCAGTTTAGAATTCTCAGAAAAAGTCAGTGGGGATTATTAACATGTAGACTAAGGATTCCAGCAGCCAGTAGGATTCAATGACCTCCTCTTACAAAAATTAATTCTGTTTCCATTGTTCATCTTTAATGTTTCTCTACTGTGTTGTTATTGTTGTTAGGGTGCTATCGAATCAGTTCCAACTCATAGTGACCTCATGCACAACAGAATGAAACACTGCCCAGTCCTGTGCCATCCTCACATTTGTTGTTACGTTTGTGACCATTGTTGCAGCCACTGTGTCAATCCATCTCATTGAGAGTCTTCCTCTTTTTCACTGACCCTCTTCCTTACAAGTCTCACCATCCTCACTTCCAAGGAGCACTCTGGCTGTACTTCTTTCAAGACAGATTTGTTCATTATTCTAACAGTCCGTGGTATAGTCAATATTCTTCGCCAACACCACAATCTAAAGGCATCAATTCTACTAGTTTCTCTACTAAGCATGAGTAAAATTCACTCCCCAAATCATTTATGAGTCAAGCCGTATGTTGGGGCCTTTTCTGTTGTTCTTGTTGCCTATCTTTCATTTTCATAGCAGTATCATGATCTAGTGGAGGGTCTGAGAAGCAGGAAGATTAAAGCTTTGGAGTTTCTGCGAAGTCTACCAGTAACCCTTGCCTGGAGCTGGAAACTCAGCAGAGCGAAGACTTGCTTGGTTCAGCCTAATTGCACCAAACCTCGGGCCCACTGAGAGGCATAGTCTCTGTAGATCACGGTGCAGTTAGGGAAGACTTTTCTTCCTTAATATGGCTTTAGACTGCGCTCCTGTCTCTGGGTGGTTGTGTATGTCTTTGGGAGGTGTGTCTGTGTGTATGAATGCACACATGTGTAAGCATGTATGCTCAGCTCTGAGTGTTTGATTTAAATATACTCTGGAGGAAAAGATCTGCCCTGACAAGTCACACAGGCAGGGAGATCTCTAAAGGGATAGCAGTTGAGGGTCATGAGTAACTCTGGTCCATCTGCTGGCCCAAGAAGCACATCACTATCTATGTGGATGACCCAAGGCCATCTTGGACCATTCAGCTGCTGGCCCTCCACTTAGGACAGTGTTGGCTTCAGACTTTGAGAAAAGTACATTGGAGTTAGATCCCTGGTCCAGTTTTCCATAAAGGATAGAGATTCGCATCATGTAGGCTTGAAGAAGGTGACACCTTCTGTTTCCAAAGGGGTGACAGAACTTAGGAAAGAGAAAAACCAAAGAATTGGATACATCCATCCAAACGCTCTGCAGATATGAAGAATATTCTTTTTTTTCTGCATGTCCCCTTAGGCTATAAAACCAAAGCCACTGCCGTCAAGTCGATTCCGACTCATAGCGATCCTATAGGACAGAGTAGAACTGCCCCATAGGGTTTCTAAGGAGCAGCTAGTGGATTCAAACTGCCAACTTTTGGGTTAGCAGCCAAGCCCTTAACCACTGCACCAACAGGGCTCCCCTTAGGCTATGGAAGATGTCATATTTTGCATACTATTTAAAATACTTTCTCTTAAACCGTAAATTCTTTCAATAGGCCCAAGCCAGCAGGAAAGTTTCATGTACCCAAAGAGCCTTGAGCAGTGGGCTTGCAGGGAACCGAGAAAAGGGTGGGATGGGAAGCCCTGCTGCCACTCTTCTGCACATGTACAGTAAGGAGGGAGCAGGATCCATACAGTCCAGGGGCCCAGTCCCAGGGACCAGCCACAAAAGGAGTGGTGGCCTAAGGCAGGGCTGGGCATGTGGAGAGGAGTGAACACCAAGAGGAGGTCTGCTGTGTGGATGGCCTAGGAGAGGCAGAACCAACTCCCCCTCCTCTCTCCTTCCAGTTATATTACAAGAATTAGGCTTATTTAGAACAGCAAAATGTCAGAAATGAATAAAATGTACAGGAAGTAGGCGAATAGTAGAGTAAATTAAAATACAGACTCATGACAGAGTATTATGATACACGCATTCAATCGACAAATACTGTTGAGCACCTACGATGTGCCAGGCATGGGTTAGGCACTAGATACAGAACGAGCAAAAGCGACATGGCCCTAGACCTCATGGGGCTTACAGTCTAGTGGGAGATACAGACATTAAACAATAAACACACAAATCAGTATATATGATTATAAGCTAAGGTAAATGCTATGAAGGACAAGAACAGGGTGCTATGAGAGGGAATTACAGAAGACTGTAATTTAGACTCAGAGTTCAGGAAGGCTTTTTTGCAAGGGTGGCATTTGCACTAAGACACTAAGAGTGAGAGACAGCACATCCTTGGAAGAGCGAACTGCAAGTACAAAGGCTGGGAGGCAGGAAAGAGATTGGGAAACTGGAGGAGCTGAAATAATACCAGTGAAGCCAAAAGTGATAATTGAGGAGATGAACATGGAATGTGAATGGTAAGTTGGACAGGTGTAAGGTCATGCAGAACCTCATAGGCCGTGCCAAAGATGCTGGGCTTAATTCTGAAACAGTGGGAGCCACTGAAGGGTCTTAAGCAGGGAGGGACTTGATCTAAATTACATAAAACTTGAATGCTATATCATAAAAGTTATCAAAGAATAGAAAAATCAGCTATTTTTATTGTTCCAGACAATGCAAAAATCCATTTCCCTTTCCTCCTGAGCACATGGCTAGATGGCATTTTCCAGCCTCCCTTATAGTACTTGTGGCCATGTGAGTTCTGGCCAATAGAATGAGGGTGGAAGTGATGTATGGTATTCCAGGCAGGGCCAGATTACCCAATAAGCAAGGTACACACGGACCCAATTGTGCCTTCTCACCCATCTGCAGTTCACAATTTCACCTGTCCCCTACCACGTCAACGATGTAGTGAAACTCATGTGAAATTGCTTGCCACAGATTAGCAGGTAAATATAATTACGTCCAAGCCTACTTTGCTCATTGCAAGCCGGTGCACACCGTGCTTAGTGGTTCATCCGTCCCTGATTCCAAGTCTGGCACATGAAAATTCCCCACAAGGTCCTTCATGCTCCCTTCCTTCCCCATCTGCTGACAGGGTGCCCAGCATCTATCTGAGAACTCTGAGGGCCTACAAACAGTGAGGTATGAGACAGATCATGTGGAAAGGTTGCCCACCAACCAGAAGCATCCACCTTGAATTTTGCATAAGATAGTAATACATTTTTATTGTGTGAATCCACTAAGACTCCGAGATATCTTTGTTATAGAAGCTAGTGTTATTTATTCTAACTAATACAATAATGTAAGTAAAAAAAGGCAGGATAGAAGTTACATATATAGTATGTTCACAACTATGTAAAAACTATTCCCCACAAGTAAAATGTTAACACTGGCTGGTCCTGGGTTGTATGGTTGTTTTTTCCTTCTTTTTACTTTTCAATACTTTCCAGTTTTCTATAACGAGCATTATTATTTTAATCACAGGAAAACTTTATTGAAAACTTTTTTTGAAAAGATGTTATAAGAAGGCACATTTTTTACAGGCAAAAATAGCAACATCATCACCGACAAAATAATACTCCCTCTTGGAATAGATTAATTTTTACTGACAGCTTAGAGTTTTCCTGAATCAGAGCCAGAGATCTGTGCAAACATAAGCATGTTTCCCCCTCAACTTAGAATAATGGAAAGAGCCAGGCCTTAGCTCCGCCATTTTCTCAGAGGAAAACCTGGGGCAAGCCTCCTCTCATCTCAGTTCTCAGGCTGCCCTCTGCAAAACACACGGAGCTAACATTCTTCAAGTTACTTTTAGCTCTGCAGAAGCATTTGTGTATGTTTAATATGATTTTTTTTCTGGGGGTTCTCCTCTATTAACAAATTCTCACAACGTCAGTGAGAGATGAGGTAGGTATTATTATTGTCTCCATTTTACAGATGAGGCACCAGGTGCTGAGGGGGAAAGAAACTTGGCTAGGCTCACACAGCTCATTGTTGTTGGCTGCCACTGAGTCAGTCTTGACTCATGGAGGCCCCTGACTCATGATGACACCATGCACAACAAAAAGAAATACTGCCTGGTCCTGTGCCATCCCCATGATTGGCTGCAGTTAGGGCCATTGTGATCCATAGGGTTTTCACTGGCTGATTTTCAGAAGCCAGGCCTTTCTTCATAGTTTATCTTAGTCTGGAAGCGTCAATGAAACCCGTTCAGCATCATAGCAACACGCAAGCCTCCACTGACGGAAGGATGGTGAATGCACAATTGGGGCTCAACCCAGACAAGTTTGACTTCAAGCTCACACTCTCTACCACAGGCCTCCTGTTTGGAGGGCAATAATTGATCAGAACATGAGCTCTCTGGCTTCCACAGAAGAAAGTGAAGAGTTATACAAAATGCCTAGTTTTTATCTGCTCAAGGAGTGGGTGAGAATCTTTTCTCAGAAATAGGGGAGGGGGCTTCAAATCAGAATGAGAACAGTTTTATGGAAGGCGTTTGTTCGGTCTCAGTTCTGTCCCCAGCTCCCTATGTGCCCATAATTATGTTCCTTCCCCTCTCTGGACTTCAGTTTCCTCACTGATAAAAGCAGCATGCAATTGATCACATACTGTGTGTTGAGTGCTTGTGAGCGCTTACTGGCAGACACAGCATGCCTATGCTAGGCCCTAGGGAGTCACAAGAACCTACATACAGTCCTTGTCTTCTAGAAGCTCTCAGTTTAATGGATGTGACAGGCAAAAAGAAAAAAAAAAAAGAAAGACAACTACAAGGCAGTTTGATAGCTGCTAGCAGAGGGCAGGTACAGGTGGCTGTGAGAGCAGAGAGGAGGGGCACTAACCCCAATCCTCTGGGGTGGTGTGTGTGGGGGGGGAGGGGGGAGGGAGAGGGGCTCAGGGAAGGATGAGTATGCGTCAGTCAAACAAAGAGGATGGGAAAGGAGATGTTTAGGCAGAGGGAACAGCATATGCAAAGGGAGCATGGTTCTTCAGAGGATCAGATAGAAGGGCAATGCTGCTGGTGGGTGGCATGCAATGGGGGGTAGGGGAAGATGGTGAGAGGCAAGGAAGGCAGGAGTCATACCAGCCAAGGCTTGGAGATGACATGTCAAATGTGCTCTTTAAAAAGCTACTTTGGTACCATCTGTAAAACGGATTGCCATGAGGGCAAGACTGGAGGGCAGGAAGCCATTTGGAAGCTGTTGTGGAGATCAGCGGAGAGATGAGTGTGACATGGATGGAGGAAAGTTGATGGTTCAAAAGGCGTAAAGGAGGTGGGATTGGCAGGGCTTAGAAACCGCCCAGATATGAGCAGTAAAGAAGGTCAAAGGAGAGAACGGCTCCCATCTTTCTGGTTTGCGCAGATGGCTGGATGGTGGTGATGCCCCTCATCTGCTCAGCTGGCAGAAGGAAGCTGGCTGGGCCAGGGAATGGGGTCTTTGCCCTGATTCCTGGGTGGGAGGCCAAGCCTTGTAGCTATAAAACCTCCTCCCAGGCTTTTCACCTCCCCCACTTTCCTGGTCATTTGCAGATGTAAGCATCCCCATGATTAGAAGTATTTAATTTTTGCTTTACTGTATGTTCTATTTTTGTTAAATAGATTAGTCTCCACCAGGAAAACCAAACTGCTGACCAGTTGCCCTGAAAGTCTGAGACATGCACTTTGCAATCTGTTGGAATCTGTCTGTAAGCTGGGGTGGGCTGCAGTTGGCTTGGGGGCTAGGGGCAGAGTTCACATTGGGCAGCTAGTGAAATAGCAGTCCAGGCTTGAGATGAGAGGGGTTGGACTGCAGGAGGTGCTGAGGCAGAGAGAGACAAAGGCACTGATGAGAGAAGTATTGAACGAAAAATGGGCAGGACTTGGTGATTCATGAGGCGAGTGACTCAAAAAGGGTACTGGGAGGCAGGATGCCTGGGTTCTGATCTGGGACCCCATAGTCATCCTGGTGGCTGTCTCTCCAAGAATGTGTAAAGGGATAAAGTTTATATTATCTGTAAGCTGGGCCCAGAACTCCTCTTAAAGAGAGAATGATCTTTGTGCAGGAAGGACCTTGATTAGCCCTCTGGGTGGAAGGTAAGATCTCAGACAGGAGCCCAGGCAGTCAGAGGAGGACCAGGTCGCTCTGAAAGAGAAGACAGGATGGAGTAATTTTTTCTCCTGAGAGGAATAGGGCGTATGGAGAGACCACCTGAAGAGAATGGTTTCTAAAATGGTGGGGTGGCTAAGGATGTACAAGATCAGGGGCAACTAATGTTCAACTTGCAGTCATTGCATTCTTGTGGCTTAATGCCCCCCTCTGTAAGCCCCTCTATAAGCCCCCTTCTCTGAAAGCCCCTCACAAGTCCTTGTAAAATGGGAGGATTTTGTGTGTGTGAGGATGTAGAAACTGAGGAAGTGGCTGTTTTCTATCTGGATCAATGTGACCCAGAGCTGAGGAAAAAGATGAGGGATCGTGGAATGGTCCAAATTCTGAATGAATTCAGCAGAAGTAGGACCATGTTCTCCCCTCTAGAGAACGTGAAAAAATCTTGAGGTAGGTGGTGGGTAACCCTGCACTGAGGGATGGAACCTTTCCAAGCCCTCAATGGCTGACATCAGGTTACATATAAGATGCTGGGTTTGGACAAGAGGCTCCAGGTCTTGGAGAAGATCCCTTGTTTGGGACTGGCCGGCGGCGGGGGGGGGGGGGGTTGGGGGGATGGGCACGGGTGGTGAAGGAAAGAGAAGGGCAAAAAGCTTTTGAGCTCTTTTCATGGGAGGAGGGGAAGCCAAACAGCTGCTACATGGATGCCTCTGTTCTCCCCTCTCCTGTCCTGGCTTCCCTGCCCCTCTGAATATGAGAATCTTTTGTGAGCTTGATGCCAACACTAAAGCCCCTTCTGCTCACCCAGACCTGGTCTAGTGACACCCTGCACCTGTCTAAAGCCCGCCCTACGCAGAATGCCAGCCCTCACCTCCTTGCCTGGCCCTCCCAGCACGAGCTCCAATGGCTGTAATAATCCCCGCTTCTCAGGCTGATGGGAGGAGCAAAGGAAGGTGGACATGTTTTAGAAGAGGCAAGTGCTAGGTTCAAGCAAGGAGTGTGTAACACAGGCTTGTTGAGCACATGTTGTAAGTCAGGTGCTAGGCCAGGTGCTAGAGATAAAACAATCCCCAAAGCCAGTTCCCTGCCCTCAAGAAGCTCAGTCTGGTGAATTAGAGAGATTCATAGGCAGGTAACCATGGCCATGGTATAAATGTTCTGGCTGGCAGGATGCCTGGGGTGCAGAGACATCTATTCCAGCCCGGGCTCAGGGAAGGCTTCCTGGAGAAAGGCTGTCCAAATTGAGACCAGAGGACTAGTAAGAGTTAGCCAGGCAAAAAGGAAGGGTGGGGATGGTGAGAATTTATTGGGAAGAAGGAACAGCATATGCAAAGGCCTGGAGGTGAGAAAGTGTGGCATACTGCAGGAAGCAGAAATAGTTTTAGGAGGTTGGGGAATCACAGATGAGAGAAAGTGAGGAGAAATGAAGCTAGAGAGAGGTAAGCAGAAATCAGGTCAAGAAAGTCCTGGACCAAAATCATACCAAAAAGAAATAAAAAGAAGAGCCTTGCTTTATCAGATATTAAGACATGCTAGAACGCCACGTGAAGAATAGTGAATATACCATGGATTACCAAAAGAAGAACAAATCTGTCTGGGAAGAAGTACAATCAGAATGCTTCTTAAAAGTGAGAATGGTGAGACTACGTCTTACATACTTTGGACGTGTTGTCAGGAGAGATCAGTCCCTGGAGAAGGACATCATGCTTGGTAAAGTAGAGGGTCAGCAAAAAAGAGGAAGACCCTCAATGAGTGGCTGCAACAATGGGCTCAAGCATAACAACAATTGTGGGCATGGTGCAGGACCAGGCAATGCTTCGTTCTGTTATACACAGGTTTGCAATGGGTCAGAACTGACTTGATGGTACCTAACAACAACAACAGAAAGCCATACTAATAGAAACGGACAGTTTTGGCAAAGAAACTAGCAAAACAGAATAGAGCTATGGTTCCCAAATTGGGTTCCGAGGTGCCCCAGGGTAGCACGTGAGCTCACAGGGGAGCTGTGGCATATTTTAAAATTTCAAGGGAAGTATAGCAATATTCAACATCTGTTAGACACCACGTGAACTACCAGCTTGAAAAGTTCATAGGTGCTACATTAGATTGCGCTATATTCCTTCCAGTGACATCATATCTTTTTGAAACTGGGTTTTTGGTGGTTGCTGTGATAAAAAGCAAGTATGTGTGAAAATCAATGTAGAACACAAAAAAAGGGTGGCAGTGTCCAATCTGATTCCAGGGTTTGAGAAGTCCATTTTTCCAACAAGATCATACACTACATTAGTAAGGAACTGTATAAATTTAACAACAAAATAAAAACTTTATTTTTTTTTTCAATTTTATTCAAATGGTATTATTTTTTCAAATGACTACTAAGTTGTTAGGACTTAAATATGTATTTAATTATTTGGGCCTAACTACTTAGTAAGCAAAACTGTAGCACTTCTTTTGGCCTAGGAGTACCATGAAAAAATTACTGAGAAATTAAAGGTGCCATGAACTGAGAAAGTTTGGAAACCTTGGGAATAAAGAATTAAGAGATAGAACCATATATGAAAAGGAATTTAATTTACAAAAAAAAAGTGACACCACAAATCAATGGAGTATTTTTAAACAGATGATACTGGGAACACTTTCCCACTATACGAAGGAAGATAAAACTCCATCCCTACCTAACTCCACATACGAAAGTGGACTCTAGACCAATTAAAGGCCTCAGTGTGAAAAGTAAATTTAATAGAGGAGAATATTTTTGAACCCAAAATGCAAAAGTTGGAAGCAAAGAAGAGGGAACAGTGGTTGGAAATAGAAATGATGCTGGAGATCGCCTGACAAAAGTTTGCAAGATCAATGACTTCATTGCAAATATCTTTTTTCAACAACATAAACAGTGACTACACACGTGGACCTCACTGGATGTAATACACAGGAATCAAATCAACTACATCTTTGGAAAGAGATGATGGAAAAGCTCAATATCATCGGCCAGCTGCGGAACAGACCGTAAATCGTTCATATGCAAGTTCAAGTCGAAGCTGAAGAAAATGAGAACAAGTCCACAAGAGCCAAAGTCCGACCTTGAGTATACCCCACCTGAATTTAGAGACCATCTCAAGAATAGATTTGACGCATTGAACATTAATGACCGAAGATCAGATGAGCTGTGGAATGATATCAATAACATCATACATGAAGAAAGCAAGAAGTCATTAAAAAGACAGGAAAGAAACAAAATGCCAAAATGGATGTCAGGAGAGACTCTGAAACTTGCTCTTGAAAGAAAGAAAAGACCAAAATTGATGTCAGAAGAGACTCTGAAACTTGCTCTAGAATGTTTTAATGACTTCTTGCTTTCTTCATGTATGATGTTAAAAATATCTTCCAAATATGTAATAGACTTTACCAAGCATGATGTCCTTCTCCAGGGACTGATCCCTCCTGACAACATGTCTAAGTATGCGAGACGAAGCCTCGCCATCCTTGCTTCTAAGGAGCATTCTGGTTGTACTTCTTCCAAGTCAGATTTGTTCCTTCTTCTGGCAGTCCACTGTATATTCACTATTCTCCACCAACACCATAATTCAAAGGCATCAATTCTTCTACAGTCTTCCTTTTCATTGTCCAGCTTTTGCATGCATATGAGGCGATGGAAAACACCCAGTCTCTCCAGATGGCAAGCAATGCTAAAATTAAGAAATGGCTCCCAGGCAAAGATTGAACCCAGTGCACTGTCAGCGAAACATGGCCTAGAGATGAAACTGAGAGTGTGATTGTAAAACTGTGTATTATCGGGAAGTTCTAAGGAAGTTCCTCAGAGAACTGTTCTGTTAAGCAATAGAACTATCAAGAAACTTTAAGGAAGGGGTCCTCGGTGGTCTCAGCAGAAGCCCAAGGTAGACAAAGATTTATTTGGAAGATATTTTTAAGTGAGATTTTTATTTAATAGAATAAAGGCAATATGATTCACAGGAGACCCCCACAAAGTTTTAAGAGAATTGTATTGACAATATTATCATCAGCTTGGACCCAAAGGGACAGAACGAATACAAAGAGAAAAGAGGCCTTTGGACCCCCAACTTCTTAGGGTAGGAAGCAGGCTGAAAAAAGTATATAACTATAAAGTCAGGCCATCTTTCAAGGAAAAGGAAGAATGACTCAGAAGGTGGAACCAGGAGCCCAGAAGGCAGAGTCAAGAGCAATGAGGAATATTCCTAGGTCTTGAGGCAAAGGGCTCAGTCCCAGCTAAGCTTTACTGACTGTCCCGCAGTTAGACATCTGATAAACCCCACTGTCTGTTATGGTTGCTGCTACTCATAAAGGTTGGGGTGGGAAGTTTGAGCACTAGGAGAGGGCCCCAGGCTGGACCTCTGCTCCAGATCCCATTCCTGTGAGGGGTGGGTGAGATAGGACATGTTTGCATTACACTAGATTTTCAGAACCTTGGAATACTCTGTTTACAAGAGACTTTAATTCCCAAGACAGCTGTCCAGGGGCTAAGGATTACTGAGGCAGCTCTTCATAAGCTATTTGAGGATGAACAGGGAATTTTTTTCGTATACTGCAGAAAGCATTTCTGAGCCCGCACACGCTGCAGGGGCCCTGCCAAATGACTGAAGGAGAATTGACAGTGGTTATGTGGATTAACTACCACTACATATGGCTTACTGAAGATCCTGTGTGCTTGAGAGAGAATCTAGGTCACTGTTTTATCACTTACCACAGGCCTGTAAATACACAGGTTATGTATGTATGTATGTACACGCATTTACATGCACACAGTTCCTACATTCTCCATACACTTATGTGTAGAGTGTACTGGAGTCACAGCCTAGAGCTGTTCAGTCACAACAGTAATGAATTTTTCACACCCCAAGGCCCTCAGTGGTGCAAATGGTTAATGCGCTCAGTTGCTAACTGAGAGACTGGAGGAGGCTCCGGAGCCACCCAGACGTGAAAGTCCTGGTGATCTATTTCCAAAAAATCAGCCACTGAAAACCCTACGGAGCACAGTTCTACACTGACGTACAAGAGGTTGCTATGAATTGGAGTCACCTAGATGGCAACTGTATTTTTTAAGGCCTCAAATCTGAAGGCTTTTTCAAGCTGGCTTATATGCTATGTGAGACAACGTCCCCTGTCGGTGAGATGTGGCTTTCTTCTACGTATTCAAGACTAAATTACTAACTATATCCTCAGTTAACTAGACTCCAACCAGTGGGCAGTCACCTAGAGTAGAGTTTTGGCATTGAGAACAGAGACTGAAGCATCAGTCCCTCCAGCTCAGAAAACAGAGTCCCACATGGGGGCAAGGCACACTCTCACATCTACTTCAACCGTTTCCCTCTTTCCTGCCCTTTTCATTTCTCAGTGAGAATCAGGGTCCATCTAAGATCAAATGGGGAGACAGGGAAAGGGCATTAACATCAGCTGAGAGCCCACATGTCCCAGGAACTGTGTCAGATAGGAGATGTCTTGGTTAACCCTCTTGACAGCCCTATGCAGCAATTATTAATATTCCTATTGTACAAATGAGAAAATTGAGACCAAGGGCTTACTAACTAACGGCTGACACTGGATTAAAATCCAGGTCCTTTGAAATAAAAATTAAAAAAAAAAAATCATCTTTTAAAATTTTTTTAACCAAGACCTAAAGTGATATATATTTACCACAGAAAATCTGGAAAGCATAGATAAGCAAAGATATCACCACTTGATATCAGGAAGTGATTCTTTCCAGAGACAACCGCTGTTAACATTTTAGAGAACATTCTTTTAGTCTATGTATTTTTAATTTTTTTATCAAAAGTGGGGACTTAATCTCATGGATTGAATTGTATTCCCCCAAAATATCTGTCAACTTGGCTAGATTGTGATTCCCAGTATTATGTGATTGTCCACCATTTTGTCATCTGAAGTGATTTTCCTCTGTGTTGTAAATTCTATTTCTATGATGTTAATGAGATGGGATTAGCGGCAGTTATGTAGATTCCATCAACAACATTAAATCTACAATTTAAGCCAATCTCTTTTGAGGTGCAAAAGAGAGAAGAGAGCAGAGAGACAGAGGGACCTCATACCACTGAAAAAGGAGCATTGGGGTAGAGCGCTTCCTGTGGACTGGGGTCCCTGTGCCTGAGAAGCTCCTTGATCAATGAAGATTGATGACAAGGACATTCCTCCAGAGCCAACAGAGAAAGGAAGCCTTTCCCTGGAGCTGATGTCCTGAATTTGGACTTCTAGCCTACTAGACCGTGAGAGAATAAACTGTTTGTTGAGGCCATCCACTTGTGGTATTTCCTTTACGGCAGCACTAGATAACTAAGACTAGATAACTAAGACACTACCATATAAACCTGTCTTTTTTTTTCCACTAAATAATATATTGTGGATAATATCCTATGCCATCAAACTTGGTTCTATAACAATCACTTTTAATAGCTGTAAATAATTTCACTGTGACGATACATCAAAATTTATTTGATGAAGCCCAGCCATTGGGCATTTAGATTATTTCCAGTTTTTCTTCTGCCCCCACCATTATAAACCACCTTGTCACAAACACTCCAACTAGCCATATCTTTACCCATATCACAATTGTTTACTGAGGAAAACTTTCTTGAAGGACGTCTTGTTAGATCACAGGAGATGTATTATAGGACAATGGGCAAGTATGAATCCTTTTTTCTAGAAAACATTCTTTCCCTGCCCCACCCACCTCTGATTTTCCAAACCGTACCTGTCCTTTGACATTTAGCCCAATTGTCTAAACTGGAAGTTTATGCCACTGGCCGGGAAGCTTCTTAAAAGCTTAGGCAGTGTCATCCAATAGAAATATAATGTCAGCCACATATGTCATTTAAAATTGTCCAGCAGCCACATAAAGAAACGTAAAAAAGTATTAAATTAATTTTTTAAAAAAAATAATATTTTATAGTGTTTTCGGTAAAAGTTTACACAGCAGTTTAGGTTCACATTCAACAATTTCTACAAAAATTGTTCAGTGACATTGGTTACATTCTTCACAATGTGTGAATATTTTCATTTTTTCCATTCTGATTGTTCCATTTCCATTAATCTAGTTTCCCTGCCACCTTACATCCTCATATTTGTTTTAAAGTAATTCTCGACAGTTTGGTCTCATATAGGTGATTTTTTGAAGGAGCACAGTACTTACGGGTGATAGTCATTGTTTTGTGAGTCAATCTGTTATTTAGCTACAAGGTGACCTCAAGCGTTAGTTTCGGTTCACGGTTTGAAAACTATCTCAGGGAGTCCTCCAGAATCAACCAGTCCAGTAAGTCTGTTTTTTTTTTTTTTTTTTTTTAGGAATTTGAGGTTCTGTTCCACATTTTTCTCCCATTCTATCAGGGTTCATCTATCGTGGGGCTGACTGGAACGGTCAGTAGTGGTAGCCAGGCACTGTCTAGTTCTTCTGGTCTCAGGGTAGAGGAGGCCATGATTCATGTAGACTATATGTCCTGTAGACCAGTAGTATCTTCTTTGAGTCTTTGGTTTCCTTTTTTTTCTTTTGCTTCAGACAAGTACTTGCATCTTAGATGGCCACTAGCAAACTTAGTCCCAGAGAGCAGTGAATTTGATTTTAATAATGAATTTTATTTAACCCAATGTGTCCAAAATAATATCATTTTAAGTGTAATCAATATAAAAATTATTCATGAGATGCTTTACAATTTTTTTTTTTTTTGGTACTGAGTCTTCAAAATGTCCTTCATACTTATTTCATGCTTACGGACCAGCCACATTTCAAGCGCTCTTGAAGTGGTGGAGGGCTACTGAACTGGACAGTGTAGGTATAGAATGTGTCTTACTCCCTTTTTATATTCTCAGTATGAACATAGGCCCTGGCATGAGTGAGTCAATCACTGAAAGAATGAACACCCTCTCCTTCTGATGGTCTCCTATTATTCTCTAGCAGGAAGCAATTCTTTCTGCTGTGACCCCCCCAGAACCTTGAAATGTTCCTTCTCAATGTCTCTTAAAAGTGTACCCAGTCCTAAAGAAGCCCTGGTGGCACAATGGTTAAGGGCTTGGTTGTTAACCAAAAGGCTGGTGATTTGAACCCACCAGCTGCTCCACAGGAGAAAAGACCTGGCTGTTTCCGTAAAGATTACAGCCCATGAAATCCTATGGGGGGCAGTTCTACTCTCTCACATAGGTTTGCTATGATCTGGAATGGACTCAATGGCACCTAATAACAACAACATGGAACTCACTGCTTTCTAACAACAGGGATCCCAGCTGAACCTAAAGCAGGACTCAGAGTCTGACCCTGCCAGAAGACTGATATGCCCACGGCCCCAGACAATGAGGGTGTTTTATGTGTTGGTACCTGTGGGGTTTATGATTCACAGTACCCAAAGAATTTGGTCTTTGTCCTTAGTTCCTGGAGGACAAGCTCTAGAGCCATGGAATTTCTCCAGTGATTGCAGTGTCTTTGATGAGGCCTTCAGGCGGCACCTAAGGGTTTATGCTAATGAGGTGACTCAGGTTGGGGCTGGTCAGGCCAGAAACTCCCACCCACCGAGAGCTGTCAGCCAACCTGGCATAGGGGGGTTGATTCAATCAATCATGCCTACCTAATGAGGCAACAGTAAAGGCTCTGAGCATTGAAGCTCCATGGGGATTCTGGTTGGTGACAGACACTGGTGCGCATGTGGAGAACAGCGTGTCCCTTTTTGGGACATGGAAGCTCCATACTGGGAACCATCTCAGACCTCTCCCTACGTGTCTTTTCATTTGTATCCTTTTTGCTACAACAAAACTGTAATCGTAAGTATAGTGCTTTCCCTGAGTTCTGAGAGTTGTTCTAGAGAATTATCAAACCCGAGGGGGGAGTGGGAGCCAGCAGGTCAGAAATCAGAGGGAGCCCTGGGGACCCCTGAGCTTAAGGCTGGCACCTTATGAAGGTAGAGGGAAGACCCAAATTTGTAGCTGGTAGGTCAGAAGTGAGGGGGACCTGACTTGGCAGTCTGGAGGTCTGTGTCCTTTAACTTTTAAGTTCTGACCTAGCTCTGGGCGGTAAGGGTCAGAAGAAGTACTTTATGACTCTATGTACAATTGGGAACAGAATAGAATAGAACTGAATTGATTTAATTGATCCTTACAGTCTGGTGTGAGAAGTGGGATTTGATTCCCACACAGTACCTGGGTGTGTTTATGTGGGGGATGGGGGCTGAAAGGACTGTGTGGTGACTGTCTCCAAGCCTGACCTCAGGGATTAGGACTGACCCCTATGGAGAGAAGGACTAAGTGGAAGCTAAACGGGCTGTGTTCTCAGGGAAACTTGTGAGGCTCTGGGCACAAGAAGCTGAACTCTGGGCCATTAGTGACTTGTTGTTAAATACAAAATAACTGGCTCTTGGGGGTGGGGTGGGAGTTGATTTTTAGCATTTGTGGATGTCATGGTGTAAATACCCTCATCACGGTCAATTTCCAACTACTAATGACCTTGCTTGCCGAAAGTGAATAGGACTTGAAAAACTTACTGATGAAGATCAAAGACCACAACCTTCAGTATGGATTACACCTCAACATAAAGAAAACAAAAATCCTCACGACTGTACCAATAAGTAACATCAGGATAAATGGTGAAAAGATTGAAGTTGTCAAGGATTTCATTTTACTTGGAGCCACAATCAACACCCATGAAGCAGCAGTCAAGAAATCAAACAACGCATTGCATCGGGCAAATCTGCTGCAAAAGATCTCTTAAAGGTGTTAGAAAGCAAAGATGTCACCTTGAAGACTAAGGTATGTCTGACCCAAGCCATGGCGTTTTTAACTCCCTCATATGCATGTGAAAGCTGGAGAGTGAGTAAGGAAGACCGAAGAAGAACTGACACCTTTGAACTGTGGCGTTGGCAAAGAATATTGAGTATACCACAGACTGCCAAAAGAATGAACAAATCTGTCTTGGAAGAAGTACAGCCAGAATGCTCCTTAGAAGCAAGGATGGTGAGATTATGTCTTACATACTTTGGACATATTATCAGGAAGGATAAGGACATCATGTTGGTAAAGTAGAGGGTCAACAAAAAAGAGGAAGGCCTTTTATGAGATAGATTGACAACGTGGCTGCAACAATGGGCTCAAGCATAACAATGACTATGAGGATGGCTCAGAACTGGGCAGTATTCCGTTCTGTTGTACATAGGGTTGCTATGAGTTGGAACTGACTCTACGGAACCTAACAACAACGTGACATCACTGAAGAGGGATGTAATGGATTGAATAACTAAACAAAACACAAACAAACCCGTTGTATTGAGTTGATTCCAACTCATAATGGCCCTATAAGACAGCATAGACCTGCCCCATAGGGTTTCCAAGGAGCAGCTGGTGGGTTTGAACTGCTGACCTTTGGTTAGCAATCGAACTCTTAACCACTGTTCCACCGGGACTCCATGGATTGAATAGTGTCCTCCCAAAATATGTGTCAATTTGGTTAGGCCATGATTCCCAGTATTGTGTAGTTGTCTTCTATTTCGTGATTTGATGTAATTGTCCTATGTGCTATAAATCCTAATCTCTGCCTGTGGTTAATGAGGGGAGATTAGGTTATGTTAAAGGGCATTAGGGAGGGATGTAACACCCTAACTCAGGTCAGAGACCTGATCCGATGTATGGGAAGTTTCCCTGGGGTTTGGCCT
Organism: Loxodonta africana; assembly: GCF_030014295.1. Taxonomy (NCBI): domain Eukaryota; kingdom Metazoa; phylum Chordata; class Mammalia; order Proboscidea; family Elephantidae; genus Loxodonta; species Loxodonta africana. Next base: position 78,296,254 of record NC_087350.1, on the reverse strand, counting down.
GTGTTACCCTTTATCATATAAGACATATAAGGAGAGAGAAATGAACAGAGAGATAGGGACTGCCTACCACCAAGAAAAAGGATCCGGGAGCAGAGTGTGTCCTTTGGACCCGGGGCCCCTGCACTGAGAAGCTCCTAGACCTAGGGAAGATTGATGACAAGACCTTCCTCTGGAACCGACAGAGAGAGAAAGCCTTCCCCTTGAGCTGGCACCCTGAATTCGGACTTCTAGCCTCCTAAACTGTGAGAGAATAAATTTATGTTTGTTAAAGGCATCCACTTGTGGTATTTTTGTTACAGCAGCACTAGATAACTAAGACAAGGGAGTTGGAAAGAAATGTGCATAACTGGCTTTCATGAGCTGGTACAAACCAGTTCCAATGTAATGCTGGGCCTGTTGATCAAATGTGACACAGCAACGGGCAGAAAGGCCTTATTCCTGCATCGAGGACTGAGGTCAGCCCAGCCCTGTGTGGTCCCCCCCGAATTTTGGGGAACAAAGATCAAGCAATAGAAGTCACTGGCAAGAGGGTGGTTTGTGGGCACTGGAGGTCACCAAGCAGGCCGCAGCACTAGGCCAAACAAGGACCATATGTGAGGACACCGCGACGCCTCCAGGGACAAGAGAGGAAAAACTGGGGAGCTTGTGGGGGTCTCACTGTTCTGTAGGTAGGTGCAACACATGAGGGAGGTTTGCTTAGAGTCATTGTAACCTTATTTGCAGTCATAGGCTGGAGTGGGTTCTGGCATTTATGCCCATGTCTGCCTACCCCTGGGCCATGAACACCTAAAGGGCAAGGTCCAGATGGGATCTGCTTGCACACTTTGTATTCTCTGTTTAATGATTATCTGCCAAACATCTGTGTGGACCAGGTCTCTGCCTCTGCATGGGCAGGGCATTTTTTTATGGGATTAGGGAGAGTGACTGCACCATCCAATTTTCCCTTGGCCTGTTTTAGCCTTAGGCTGGGGTCTCTAGAAAAGCAAAACCAGTGAAGTGTATGTGTATGTATATCCCAAGACCGGCAGGTAAGCTGCTAGCTCAAGTCCTAAGAACCAGAGGTCAGATGCAGGATCCAGAGTCATCAAAAGCCAGTAAGCTTTGCCAAAAAGTCCACATATATTGGGTGTGGGTCACATCCCCGAGGAAAATCCCTTTCAACTGATTGTCTGCTCATAACTGATCTCATCATGGAGGTGATTACATAATATCAGATCTCACTATGGAGATGGTTACATCATTACATAGCTGCCAAGCTACATCATAACTGCCATATCACTGTGAATCATGGACCAGTCAAGTTGACACACAGCCTTAATCGTCAAAGTTTAGTTGAGTCACTTCCGACTCAGAGCAACCCTATGTACAACAGAGCGAAACACTGTCTGGTCCTGTGTCATACTCACAATCACAGCTATGTTTGAGCCCATTGTTGCAGCCACTGTGTCAATCCATCTCATTGAGGGCGTTCCTCTTTTTCCCTGACCTCTGCTTTACCAAGCATGACGTCCTTCTCTAGGGACTGGTCCCTCCTGATAACATGTCCAAAGTACGTGAGATGAAGTCTTGCCATCCTTGCTTCTAAGGAGCATTCTGGCTGTACTTCTTCCAAGACAGGTTTGTTAGTTCTGTTACAGGGCAGGGCTTCCCAGCTCAGGACTAAGCCCTGCTTAGGTTCTTACCTTCTTCTGACCAAGAATGACCAGGAGAGGCTCAGAGGTTCCACATGAACAAAGGTTTATTAGGGACAAAGTAAAAGGCTTGTGAGGGAGAGAGGGAGAGGGGCTTCCAACTATGCTAGCCTCCAGTCTCTCACGGGACGAAGGATTCCCCAGGGCTTATTAAAGTTTTTAGGTGGGAAAAAGGCATTACCTTTATTCATTAGTTGGGTGGAGATTTCCAGGAGAAGGGGAGGGATTATGAAAATCAAATGCATGCACAGTTAAAATTCAAGATGGACTTCCTCGCAGAGGTTGCTAGGACCAAGATGGAGTCTGTCACAAAGGCCGCAGGGAGGCCAAACAGGGCTTATTCGGGGATGTTGCGCATGCGTGATGCCTCTGGATCTTTGTTCAAGCCCTGGCGAGGGGTCCTAGTTCATGTTTGTCTCAAGCGGAAGGTCATTCCACCTGGTGAAGCCTTGAAAAACAACTCAGGAGAATTATCAGTAATTTATAGCTGGTCAAGCACACAGGGCTGTGAAATGTAGCCCTCTATCTTGTTTAAGCATCTAGTTTGTTAATTACAAGCAGTTTTCGGGTGCCAGTAGCAAAAGTTATACAGTGGTCTGTACTTAGGTTTAGATTCAGAGACTATTTAATTATAGCTGGTCAAGCATGCAGGCCCTTGAAACGTAGCCTTTATTTAATTCAGCCAGCCCAATCTCTTCCCTGTCTCAGTTCTTCTGGCAGTCCATGCTATATTCAATATTCTTTACCAACCATATAATTCAAATGCATCAATTGTTAGGTTTTCCTTATTCATTGTCCACCTTTCACATTCATATGAGGCAACTGAAAATACCATGGCTTGTGTCAGGCTCACCTTAGTCCTCAAGGTGATATCTTTGCTTTTTAACACTTTAAAGAGGTCTTTTGCAGCATATTCGACCTATGCAGTATATGACTTTTGATTTCTTAACTGATGCTTCCATGGGTATTGATTGTGGATCCAAGGAAAATGATGTTGCTTATTGGTCCAGTTGCAAGGATTTTTGTTTTCTTTATGTTGAAGTGTAATCCAAACTGAAGACTGTAGTCTTAGATCTTCATCAGTAAGTGCTTCAATTCCTCTTCATTTTCAGCAAACAAGGTTGTGTCATCTTCAGATTTCAGGTTGTTAACGAGCCATCCTCCAATCCTGATGCCATGTACTTCTTTATATAGTCCAACTTCTCGGATTATTTGCTAGGCATACAGATTAAACTGAAAGGATACAACTCCAACGCATACCTTCTTCTAATTTTAAACTACGCAGAATCCCCTTGTCCTGTTCGAAAGACTGCCTCTTAGTCTATGTACAGGTTCTACATGAAAACAATTAAGTGTTCTGGAATTCCCATTCTTCACAATGTTATCCATAGTTATGATCCACACAATCGAATGCCTTTGCATACTCAATAAAATACAGTAAGCATCCTTCTTGTAGTCTCTGCTTTCAGTCAAGATCCATCTGACATCAGCAATGATATCCCTTGTTCCACATCCTCTTCTGAGTCAGGCTTGAATTTCTGGCATTTCCCTGTCGATGTACTGCTGCAACCGCTTTTGAATGATATTCAGCAAAATTTTACTTTCATGTGATATTAATGATATTGTTCAATAATTTCCATATTCTGTTGGATCATCTTTGTTTGGATTGGGAACAAATATGGCACTCTCCCAGTCTATTGACCATGTAGCTGCCTTCCAAACTTGTTGGCATAGATGAGTGAGCACTTCCAGTACCGCATGCGTTTGCTGAAACGTCTCAATTGGTTTGCCGTCAATTCCTGGAGGCTTGTTTTTCACGAATGCCTTCAGTGCAACTTGGACTTCTTCCTTCAGAACCATTGGTTCTTGATCATATGCTACTTCCTGAAATGGTTGAATGTCAACCAATACTTTTTGGTATAATGACTGTGTATTCCTTCCATCTTCTTTTGATGTTTCCTGTGTCGTTCAATTTTTTTGCCCATAGAGTCCTTGAACATTCCAACTCGAGGCTTGAAATTTTTCTTCAGCTCGTTCAATTTGAGAAATGCCGAGTGTGTTCCTCCCTTTTGGTTTTCCAACTCCAGATCTTTGCACATTTCATTGTGATACTTTACTTTTTCTTCTCTAGCCACCCTTTGAAATCTTCTGTTCAGCTCTTTTACTTTCTCATTTCTTCCATTCGCTTTAGCTAATCTGCGTTAAAGAGCAATTTTCAGAGTCTCTTTTGACATCCATTTAGGTCTTTTTTTTCTTTTCTGTCTTTTTAAGGACCTTTGCTTTCTTCATATATGATGCCCTTGATGTCATACCACAACTCATCTGGCCTTTGGTCATTAGTGTTCAGTGTGTCAAATCTATTTTTGAGATGGTCTCTAAATTCAGGTGGGATATACTCAAGGTTGTAATTTGGCTTTTGTGGACTTGTTTTAATTTTCTTCAGTTTCAACTTGAACTTCCGTATGAGCAATTGATGGTCTGCTCCATAGTCGGCCCCTCACCTTGTTTGAACTGATGATATTGAGCTTCTCCATTGTCTCTTTCCACAGATGTAGTTGATTTGATTCTGTGCATTCCTTTTGGTAAGGTCTATGTGTATAGTTGCCGTTTACGTTGTTGAAATAAGGTATTTGCAATGAATAAGTTGTTTGTCTCACAAAATTCTATGTGATCTCCAATGTCATTTCTATCAATCAAGGCCATATTTTCTGGCTATTGGTTCTTCTTCTTTGTTTCCAGTTTTTGCATTCCAATTACCAGTAATTTTCAATGCATCTTGATTGCATGTTTGAGCAATTTCAAACTGCATAAATTATTAAAATCTTCAGTTTCCTCATCTTTGGCTTTAGTGGTTGGTGTGTAAATTTGAATAATAGAAATATTGACTGATCTTCCTTGTAGGTGTGTGGATATTATCATATCACTGACTGTGCTGTATTTCAGGAGAGATCTTGAATTATTCCTTCAGACAATGAATAGGACTCAGTTTTTCTCCAATTTCTCATTCCTGGCATAGTAGATCATACGATTATTCAATTCAATATGGCCAATACCAGTCCATTTCTGATCACTAATGCCTAGGCTATCAATTTTTATGCATTCCATTTCATTTTTTACAACTTTCAGTTTTCCTAGATTTGTACTTTGTACATTCCACTTTCCGGTTATTAATGGATGTTTGCATTAATTTTTTCTCATTTTGAGTCGTGCAACATCAGCAAATGAAGGTCCTGAAAGCTTTACTCCGTTCACGTCATTGAAGTTGACTCTACTTTGGGGAGGCATCCTTTCCGCAGTCGTATTTTGAGTGCCTTCCAACCTGAGAGGCTCATCTTCTGGCACTATATCAGATAATATTCTGCTGCTATCCATGTGGTTTTCACCGGTTATTTTTTTTCAGAAGTAGATCATCCTTTTTCCCAGTCTGTTTTAGTCTAGAAGCTCTGCTGAAACCTGTCTACCATGGGTGACCTTGCTAGTATTTGAAATACTGGTGGCATAGTTTCCTGCATCACAACAACACGCAAGCCACCACAGTACGGCAAAATAATAGAAGAGTGGTGGTCAGATGATGACCAGGTGGTTATCAGACGACCCAGATGCCTAAAAAAGCCAATAGCCATCAAGTCGATTCTGCGTCCTGATGACTCCACGTGTGTCGGATTAGAACTGGCTCCACAGAGTTTTCAGTGGTTGATTTTTTAGAAGTAAACTGCTGGATCTTTCTTCCCAGGCAGCTCTGGGTGGACTCAAATCTCCTACCTTTCAGTTAGCAGCCAAGCGCGTTAACTGTTCGCATCACCCAGAGACTCCTATCCAGATGCTTAAACTATGCAAAATGCTGTAAAGTATACAGGTTGTTTTTTTTTTTTCATTTACTGCCGTAATGTTCACAGTATCACTCGTTCTCAAAAGGAGAAGTAACAGCATTAGAAGTACATCCTTAACCATCCCCTCTCTTCTACCTATCACAACTGGTGAAACACCAAATATTATCATTTTTTCTCCTGAAATGCGCCTTGAGCTTACCCTTCACTGTCATGGTTGGTACCAGCATTACTGCAGCTGCTCTTACTTACCTCTAATCTGTTCTTATCCCTGCGGCCAGGGGAAGCTTCTTAACGTACAGTCATCAGTTTGCTCCTTGGCTTGACATCTTTCCATGGGGTCCCACTGGTCTTAGGATGATAGGTGAGGCATGATCTGGCCTCCACCAATGCCCCCAGGCATATCCCACCCCCTCTCTGCTATAGCCATAAAAAAAAAATTTTTTTTTGGCGATACTGGCTTTAATTTGCTTTCTCAAAGACCCCCACACTTCCTCTTACCCCAGACCTTTGCACTTGCTCTTCCCTTTGTCAGGAATGCCCTTCCACCCCTCTGCCTATTTAGGGAAGACTTTTCTGATCCATGCTATAGAGTCTCAGTATACCTTGTAGCTTTCTTTCAGAACACTTTCCACAATTTATATTTAAATAGGTATTCAGGTGATTATCCATTTGTTGTCTGTTTCCTCCTGGGCACAGGAACCACATCTGCCACGTTGAATGCTGTATCCCCAGCATCTTCCCTACCAATGCCTCTCACATTGTAGGTAGTAGCAAACGTAGAAATGAACGACTGAGCAAAGGGAAACAGCCACTTCTCTGTGATCATGTGTGGTCCCATCACTGATAATAAAAATTCCATGGCCCAGAAAGAGTGTTTTATTGGTTCTGGGACATAGCCATTTTTTCCAATATAAATACCCGATTTCTCCTGTTCCTTAAGCCAAAAAAGAAAGAAAATCATGTATATGAGGTATGGCTTTCTTTCTTTTTCCAGCATGGACCCCTCATTTGTCCACAGCATTTTACAGTTTGCAATGTGCCTTCTTTATTGCATCTGCAGGACAACAAAGGGCCCCTCGTCATTGGCCTCACTTTGCAGAAGAGAACACAAAGATCAGATACTTCTTAGAAGTCACCAACTGTTCAGATGTGGGGTCCGGCATGCAAAACTAGGTCTGTGGACTCCACGTCCAGTGCTCTTTCTGCCACACCAAGGTGCCTCTCCCAGCAACCCAAACAAGCCACCCAAATGAAATAGTGTCACTTCGGTTTTGCTCAGAATTTTGCTTAAATGCTTTCAGAATCATTTTTGCAACTGGAACATCTCTCAAAGGAAGAAAACTAGTTCATCACAGTAATCAAGTCTGTCATAGAGGATGTGTGATGATGTTTGAAAATATTATCCTATGAACATCAGAACTGACAACTCTGAAACATCTCTAGGCTAAATCTGCTAATAACAGTCTTTAGCATTCAGGTTGGCACTCACATGGAATGGTGTGATACATCTCAGAGCAGAAATGCCCTAACTAGGAACTTCCTCAAAGAGGAACTGGGTAGAGGATAGATTTTAATGAGGCCCAAATCTGTGGAAGGGTGAAGTATGAGTGAAGAATAAAAGCATGAGATGAAACATGTATTTCCATGAGTCAGATAACAAGACGGGCCTCGCTTCAGAAAATGCAGCACTTTCCAGAGGTCAGGACTTGCCCTGGAAAAGGTGTCAAGGCATCAGGGCAATCACTGCTGAAGATACTCCCAGAGAAAACGTGTGAATTGCGATTACCTCTCCTAGGTCTACTGTTCATTTATTCACTCTTTTTTACCCACCCATCCACCCACCAACTCATCCACCCGTTCATCTTTTTCTATCCACCATCTCTGCCCACCCACCCATCCACCATCTACCCATCTATCAGTTCATCCATTCGCCTACACACACATCTATTGGCTCACCTACTCATCCAGTCATCCACCAATCTACCCACCCAGCTATCTATCCACCCATCTATATCCATCCACCTACCTACATATCCACCCATGTATTCCCCCATCCATTCAGCCAACCACTACAGTAGATTGATAAATAGCTACTATGTGATAAAAAGCAAACAAACAAAATCCACCTGGCGGATTCGAACTGCTGACCTTTTGGTTAGCAGCGGTAGCACTTAACCACTATGCCACCAGCGTTTCCATCTACACAATGAGTACCCAAAATCATATATTTAGGGGTGTGTGTGTGTGTGTGCGCACGTGTGACTTGAGTGAGTGTATATGGGTATGCCTGCTTGTGTGCATGTGAATGGTGAATGTGAATCGCCAAGGATGGCAAGAGGTGCAAAAATGTGACTGAAGCAGTGACATGAGGATGCACCAGCCCCAGCATCTCCTGGAAAATTAATTATAGATGTGTGAGGTTCTAGAGGACTACGTGCAGCTGGTATCCAAATGCATCCTTCACCATCTTTATCACATGAATTGAGCACTTACTATGTCCCAGGTACTTTACATATATAACCCCAACCAACCCAGTGCCCTCGAGTCGATTCCGACTCATAGAGACCCTATAACCCCTTTAATCCTCACAACCCTTTTGGGGCCTGTTGTTATCTGTGGGGGATACTGTGGACATCCCCTCTTCAAAGCCGAGGCACTATCCTCCAGCTCCTGGGAATATTGAGCTACTGAGGGCTCCCAGCCGGGTCTCTGACTGGGAATTACCCTCCACTATGGGAAACCGTCTTGCCCAAAGATGCACCCCTTCTCAGGGCCCAGCCCATGGCCAGTGACTGGACACAACTGCTCAGCCTGGTGCCTCAATGTGGACAACTTCAACGGCTATCCCAGTGCCAGAGCCCCCGCCTTGGCTCAGCTACAATCACAGGACAGCTTTTGATCTGCCCAGTCCTGCCACCCTTGCTTCCTTTTACAGGCATATTTCCTCAGTGCGCTTTCAGACAAACCTTCTGTGTGCAACTCTGTCTCCTGCCTGTGTATAGTGAGCCCAATCTAAAGCATTATCCTATTTTACAGATGAGGAAACTGAGACCCAGAGAGATTAAATTCTCACCTAAGTTTACCCAACTAGTAAGTAGAGCCAAGATGTGAACCTAGGAAGCCTGTTTCCAGAGTCCATGCTCTTAGCCATTTCACAGTACTAGTACTATCTCTTAGGAAGACAAAGGTGGGCATGCCTCCACATAGCCCCCAAATTACCGGTTTAAGCAAGAATTCAGGGACACCAGAATTCCACTGGGAAAGAAGGAAGAAAGAGAAGATTACAATTCCATGAGCATATGAGGTTTCCCAAACATCCCCTTCAGTCCTTCACACTGCCTGGCCACCCCCACACAGAGGAGCCACGCCAAGTGTGTGAGAACACCATCCGTGGGAGCAGGTGGGGCTGGTGTCTATCAGCACTCAAAGTTGAGCATCATGTCAGCTGAAATTTATGTCAGCTGTCTTCCCCTCATCTCAGAAGATGTCCTTCCTGCTTAGCAAGCTTACAGGCTCACATACCTTGACACACAATGAGGGGGTGTTGTGGCTTCACACAAAGGCAAATGCGTGTGATGAATCTCAGAGCCTTTCAGATATGTTTTTAACATAGGATCTGGGTATACCTATCCTGGGTACATCCTTAAAAGTGGCACTATCACTAAATGTCTAACTGTACTATTTACTTGAAAATGTTTGCTTTTGCTCACTGTCTTAGTTTCTTAGTGCTGCTATAACAAAAATACCACAAATAGGTGGCTTCAATGAACAGAAATTTATTTTCTCAAAGTTTAGGAAGGTAGAAGTCCAAATTCAGGAACTAGTCTAGGGGAGGAGCCCTGGTAGCACAGTGGTTAAGAGCTATACCTGCTAACCAATAGGCTGGCAGTTTGAATCCACCAGCCACTCCTGGGAAACCCTATGGGGCAGCTCTACTCTGTCCTATAGGGTTGCTGTGAGTCAGAATCCACACGATGGCAGTGGGTTTTTGAGTCTTGCTTGGGGAAGACTCTTTCTCTGAGACAAGACAGAAGGTTCTTGTCTCTTTTTAGCTTTTCTTCTTAGGTTCCTTGGCAACCTTCATGTGCTGTGTATTTTCCTCTCTGTTTATGCTTATTTTTGTGACTAATCTGCCCCTTTTATATCACAAAAGTAATAGGCTTAACACACCCTACACTGATCTGGTCTCATTAACATAACAAAGAAAATCCTATTCCCAGGGGTTAGGATTTACAACACACATTTTTGGGGGATGCATTCAATCCACAACACTCACTATTTATATTTTCAACATTTTTGAAATGTACATTCTTAGGCTTTTGTATGGAAAGATCCTCATTTTTCCCATCAAACTTTTAAAAAAATATATATTCTTTATTGTGGTAAAATATACCCGAAACCAACATAACATAAAATTTGCCATTTTAACTACTGGCAAGTATATAATCCTGTGGCATCGATTACATTCACAATTCCAGTCCTGGTGGCTCAGTGGTTAAGAGCTCAGGCTGCTAACCAAAAGGTCGGCAGTTCAAATCCACCAGCGGCTCTTTGGAAACCCTATGTGAATACTCTGTCCTATAGGGTCACTATGAGTCAAAATTGACTTGATGGCAATGGGTATTATGGTTAGAGGAGCCCTGGTGGTGCAATGCTTAAATGCTTGCCTGCTACCCATAGAGTCACTATGATTCACAATCGACTTGACATCCTAAAACAACATCATTATGGTTAGAGGTAGCTTGCAAATATCATACATTTCCTTTGAAATTAGTGAGCAAACTACTTAAACGATATCTTTTAAAAATATTTTTGAAAATAAATACACAGCTGAATAAAATCATCTTTCCCATCGTAAATGACAGTTTTAAAAGTGATCACGCCTGAGTGTAGCTCTTTAAGTCAGGGCTTTGAACCGGTTCTGTCTGGTTTGAACAACTGCTGAGAATTTGCATTTCCACCCCAAATATACTGAATCAGAATCTACATTTTAACAAGATCCCCAGGTGAGTCTTATGCATAATAAATTTTGAGAACCACTGCTTTACTAGTGGTCCTCAGAATTGGTCCCTAACCAGCAACCATTAGCATCTAGAAATGCAAATTCTCAGCAGGGGTTCAGACCAGAATGAACCAGTCCAAAGCCCTGCTTTAAATGCCCCATGGGCCTTTCTGAATGATGAGGTTATGGGTGACTCTGATATCCTGTTTGGTGCCTTTCTGTAATTTCTGAATATTCTACAGTAAACATATTATTTTGGTAATCAGAATAAGAAATATATGTTATGTTAAAATACATGAATAAATAAGAACATGTAACCTGAGGTTGTAAAATTACCCCCCTCTCCCCAGCCAACACAAGCCCTCGTGGTACAGTGGTTAAAGTGCTCGGCTGCTAACTGAAAGTCAGCAATTTGAACCCATCAGCCACTGCACAGCAGAAAGAGGTGGCAGTCTGCTTCTGTAACGATTTATAGCCTTGGAAATCTTATGGGGCACTTCTACTCTGTTCTATAGGATTGATATGAGTCAGAATCAACTCCATGGCAATAGGGGTTTTTCTCCCTAGGCAGGGAAGAGGAGAAACAGGAAAGGAGCTGCTTTTAGGACTGGCTAGCCAAACTGAGAGATGGAGACCGTTCACACATATGGTAGTGAGGGGCCAGGGTCCTGACTTCAGCTTTGCCTCTCACTTGCCATGTTCTCAAGGACCTCAAATTCCCCACCTGGGAAGTGGAGTTGTGGGGTGTGATGATCTCACTGGTCCACTTCAGCTTTGTTCTTCTCTAGCTGGGATTCTCTTGTCCCAGTAAAGGAGTGTTTTTTCTCAGTGTAGGAAAATGGTTAAAAAGCAAGGGATAAAACTTAGACTGCCTGGGTTCAAATCCCAGCTCCTCCACTCACTAGCTTTGTGACCTTGGGTAAATTATTTAACCTCTTAGTTTTCTTACCTGCAAAAGGGGTTATTATGAGGATTAAATGAGATAATACATTTAAGAGCTTAGCATTTAACCAGGTAACCAGTCACCGTCGAGACAATTCCAACTCATGGTGACCCCATGTGTATCAGAGTAGAACTGTGTTCCGTGGGATTTTCTATGGCTGATGTTTTGGAAGTGGATCGCCAGGATTTTCTTCCAAGGCACCTCTGGGTGGACTTGAACCTCCAGGCTTTTGGTTAGCAGCCAAGAATGTTATCTATTTGCATCACCCAGGGCCATATTAGCTTAGCATAGTTTCCAGCACATGAAGAGTACTCAAAACCATCAACCATACCTATTATGGTTACATTTGTCATGAAAGTAATTGTTGTTGCCAGCCACGCCCTCTCTGCCTGTTTCTCTCAGGGACTGGGACACAGTGTGTACACGGGACTTCTGCTGAAGCTCTCATAAGATGATACACTCCCTGACACTGCTTTTCATAAGGAAACAGCTATTTTTTTTTTTTTTTCCCTGACTTGCAAGCTCTGGAAGGCTAGGCATCAATTCAAACAAATTGCTAAGCCACATTATTTTGATCTTTCAAATTTATCTGACAGCAGCAGGAGTAGGTTTCTTTCCTGAGCTGTACATTGTATGCTGGGATTTGTAATTGTGTTTAAATAAATGGGAGAAGAGCAGCCAAGACACGCCTTAGAACACAAGGTTTTGAGACACTGAGATTTACAATCGGAAGACCTGGGATTTAGCCCTAACCAGCTTCCCCAGGGATGCATTGTGGGACCCCAGTATAGCTACTTTGTCTCTCTGAGCTACAATTTTCTGATTCATTCAATCAACAACATGTATTTCATATGCTAAGAGCCAGGTTTGATATAAGGCAGCAGGGGTACAGAGGAAACTATGGGCACCACTATCAAGAAGCCCTGATGGCTCAGTGGTTAAGAATTTGGTTGCTAACCAAAAGGCTGGCAGTTGGAATCCACCAGCCGCTCCCTGGAAGTCCTATGGGACAATTTCACTCTGTCCTATCGGGTCACTAGGAGTTGGAATCAACGGGATGGCAACGGGTTTGGTTTTGGTTTACTATCAAGGGGTTTACAGGCTCACCGTCCAGTGGGAGGAGGCAGACAGACATACAGGTAACCCAGCGTAGAGGGGGAACCACCGCACCCTCCATATTAACATGGGGATAGTCCCTGGGTGGTGCAAACAGTTAAAATGCTCCGGTGCTAACAGAAAGGCTGGATGCTCGAGTGCACCCAGAGGCTCCCGGGAAGAAAGGTCTAGTGATCTACTTCTGAACTGTCACAGCCATGAAAACCCCACAGAATACAGTCCTGCCTTGCCACACATGGGGAAGTCATGAATAGGAATCGACTGGATGTCAACTGGTTTAATGTTACCTGCTCTCCCTCCTATACTCCTCCCATTCTTGTTTGGATGGTAAGTTCCTTGGGGCAAGACCACGTCTTGCTGCTCCTGTGCCTGGCCCAGGACTGGCTTACAGGAGGTGCCGGGCATGTTGGTTGAATTACTATGTTAAGAACATGGGCTTAGAGTCAGCCAGATATGGCAGCCTAGAATAAAACTCTGTCACTTACTCCCTGTAGAATTATGGGTAAATCATTTATCCTTGCTGAGCCTGTTTTCTTTAATCTACATGGCCACTATTTATTTAAATCCTTCATTCATTAAACAAATATTTATCAGGCACCTGGAGCCTTGGTGGTGAAGTGGTTAAGAGCCTGACTGCTAACCAAAAAGTTGGCAGTTTGAATCCACCAGCCACTCCTTGGAAACCATATGTGGCAGTTCTACTCTGTCCTATAGGGTCACTATGAGTCAAAATTTACTCCACAGTGATGGGTTTACTATGTCCCAGGTACCCAGTTCTAAGCCCTCGGGATAGAACAGAAAACAAAACAGACAAATAAGTAAAAGATATAGTGTATCAGATGGTGGTAACTATGGTGGAGAAAAAAGAAGGGGATAGGGAGTGAGTTGCAATTTTAAACAGGGTGTCAGGGAAGGCCTCACCTGAGAGGGTGACATTTGGGCAGCGCCATGACACAGGTGAGAGAGAGGCTCACTGGGGAGGGCCATTCCAGACACTTGGGATTATGAGTCCCTTACTGAGCAGCTGTTTTGAGCATGACATTCAATGTGTGTAAAATGCTTAGGATGCTGCCTGGGATACAGTAGGAGGCTGATAAGTGATAGCTATTATTAGCATTACATTAATAAAAGTAATTGTGTTAAGGAATGAAGGAGGAACAGAATATAAATGCACTCCATAAACAGGGCAGTCAGGCCTCAAGGATTATTTTTATAGTTGTTTATTACTAGCAATTACTTCTAGGAAAATCTTCTGAATGTATGAAGCCATGGAGGGGACCATCAGCAATTCCACCCCCTCTCAGGCCCTGGGATGCTAATGGGAGAGACAGAGGAGGGAGTAAAAGATGGGTTTCTCTACTGTTTCAGGAAGAAGTCAGCAAGAGAACCCCAATCCAAACACAAACATACACACACACACACACACACCACACCACAGAGAATTCTGCAACTTGTGTGAATTAGTGACACACCAGGTTATCACAGTGTTAAGTAAACAACCCAGTGGCATCTGGATCCAAGGTTGGTCGCGTCTCCAAGAGACCAAAGAAAGACTCCAGGACCAGCGATCAGGAAATATGGCCCAGGGCACCGGCTGGACTAGTTTAGTGCTCTGCAACCACCTGGCAAGGGACACAGGCTTATATACAGTTTCAGCGGGCCTCAGGCTCATTTGTTCTCCTCCCAAGTCCTTGGGGACCAGTGCTCTCAGGGAGTACATGTCCAGGCCCAGATGTTTTTCTTATTGATAAGGTGTTCCTCGGCCTTGGCCACCAGCCTAGTCACACCACTCCCAGCCTTGTACCTTAGCCCGAGTTCATTCTGCCTTCATCCTGATCATGCTTTGGAGGAGAGCAAAGCTGACTCCATCAGGAGGGGGTGCATATAGCTGAATGGCATTACCCTACAAACAGCAAGAATTTCGAAACCCCTATTAGCAGATTCAAGAACCATAGGTCCTGTTAATCCTTTAGTTGTCTGTCTGATTGTTTCTCGGGTTGAAACAAGTCTTTAGTTAACAGAAGTCTGGGAGGGAGCAGAGTAGGAGAATGTCCCTGAATTTCTCAATCATGTGTGAATTCAATCCAACACACGTTAACTGAAGGTGGTGGTGGGGGGTGATTACAGAGTTTCCACCAGTTGCAAAGCACTAGGTGAAGTACTACGGGGACCAGAGAGATGAAAGGCTGTGTGGTCCTGCATCTCTGGGAGCTAGCTACTGATTCTCTGGAAGAGACACGTCCAGTCTCCCACAAGGATAGGAGGCACAAACAAAACGCAAGAGAGGAGGAGGGAGAGGAGCCCAGAACCACCTTACCTCACTGGGGGAGGTGGGCAATGATGGAGGGTTGGTTCTAAAGTTACCAAACACACAGGTAACAACTGAATTACTATAAAAATCCCCTCCTGAAAATCCCCTAACTTCCCAGAAAGACACATGGGTGTCTTAAATTGGGTCTCTGGAAGCAGAGCCTAGGATGGGAATCCCATGCTGATGGTACACTAAGGGTGTGATATCAGGAGAAACCTGCTAATGGAGTGAGGTAAGAGGAAGAGGCCAAGCTGAACCTGGGTTCAGGTGGCCCCATGGGGATCCCCGGAGTGAAAACTGTTCCCAGTTCTGCAGCACCGCACCAGTCAGCCAACTGCTGCAGGCTGCTGGGGTGGGATGTAGCTCCTAAGCACTACTGGACCAGGAGGTGCCAGTGACCCAAGGCCATCATCCTTCAGTGAAGGCTGCAGGTGTGAGCCATCGGCAGATGTGCTGTTGCAGCTGGGGGATGGGCAAACCTAACCAAACCCCAATGTCATGGATTGAACTGTGTCCCCCCAGAATATCTGTCAACTTGGCTAGGTCATGATTCCCTTGTATGACTGTCTACCGTTTTATCTTCTGATGTGATTTCCCTATATGTTGTAAATCCTATCACTATGATGTAATGGAAACCCTGGTGGCATAGCGGTTAAGTGCTACGGCTGCTAACCAAAAATTCAGTAGTTCAAATCCACCAGGCACTCCTTGGAAACTCTACGGGGCAGTTCTACCCTATCCCCTAGGGTCGCTATGAGTCGGAATCGACGGCAGTAGGTTTTATGATGTAACAAGATGGATTAGCAGCAATTATACTGGTGAGGTCTACAAGATTAGGTAGCGTCTTAGGCCAATATCTTTTGAGATATAAAAGAGAGAAGTGAGCAGAGAGACATGGGGTCCACCTACCACCAAGAAAGCAGCGCTGGGAGCAGAGTGTATCCTTTGGACCTGAGGTTTCTGCACTGAGATGCTCCCAGACCAAGGGAAGACTGATGACGAACGACGAGGACCTTCTTCTAGAGCTGACAGAGAGACAAAACCTTCCCCTGGAGCCGGTGCCCTGAATTCGGACTTGTAGCCTACTGGACTGTGAGAGAATAAACTTCTCTTTGTTAAAGCTATCCACTTGTGGTATTTCTGTTACAGCAGGACTAGATGACTAAGACACCCAACAAAACCCCAAGCACCAGGGGGACTGGCATCGGGCACCAGCAGCATTTCCTACAGTGAGTTTTTGTGTAAAATGCTGAGTGGTAATTCTTAGGGCCAGTGGAGTCTGAGTGGCACTGAGCTGGACTAAGGGAAGGAACAGCAGAGGGGTCTGTGTGCAGACACCTGGGCAGTCACACCTTCCAGCTTTGGGATCTCTATCCAGTCCCTGCAGTGAACGGCGGCAAGCAGAGAACTCTGTGTTCCTGCTTGAGGGCAGGGTTTATCAGGTCCATTTTAATATCAAACAGCTTTAATACAAGTTAATAGATCTGTTACTGTTGGGAGAATTAAATGAGATATGTGAAACAGACTGGTGCATAGCAGGTATACAATGATTGTTTGCTGGATCTGATTCTAAATATTGCTTGATTGGACATAAACCCTGTTCTTTGAAAAGTCATTATAGTAATACAGTAAAACCTGCAAAAACCAAAACCTGCATAAGGCAGAAGCCTGTCAGAGAAGGAAAACTAAAATATTTTCCACTTAAATAAGCCATAGAAAAGTGGTAAGCTGTACCCTGTCAAAGGCAGAAAACTTGTCAGACCTGGAAAAACAAGGCAGTGCCATTGAGTTCCGGCTCTCATGGGTTTCACTGTAGCAGTGATGATGATGATGGTGATGATGCCGCTAGTGGGTGCCAGGCACTGCTGTTACTGCTCACAACAACCCTATAAAGTTGCTTATGTTTTCCCCCACTCTACAGATGAGGAAACTGAGGTACAGAGAGGTTACATAACTTCCAGGGGTCACACAGCTCTAAGTGGTGGACTGCTGGCATCCTTCTGCCTGGCTTTTCAGATCTGCATTTCCTGTTATATTCCATCACTGCCATGGCCTGGAGAACGGTGCATTTTATCTGAGTTTAGGAGAGGGCTGCTTAGCTGGAATAGAGGGGTAGAGATGAGAGGGCTAAATCAGCTCCCATGTTAAGTTTGTATATGATGCAACCCCACTGAAACTACTGGGGACAGGAGTGGGGACAAGTGGGGTGCAGAGAAAGTTCTAGAAGGGTTGATCCTAGGTGACAGCTGGGAAAAGTTTATGAAAGGGGGACGTGTGAGCCCTCAGAATAAGGTGCAGTGAGTGGGCATGGGGAGCTAGCGGGGGGTCGCTGGGACAAGCCTCACTTTCTGGGTGACACGTAGACATTACATTTGGACTGCTGCAAAGTCCTCCAGTGACAGCCTCACGTACAAAATTGAGAATCAGGTGACTCATGATTGTTCAGGGATAGAGTCATGACTGGCAGAATGGTCAGACCCAAAAGGTGTACTGGATTGGTAGGATTTTTCAGATGGAGTTCCTAGTGCTCTGTTTCTCGTCTCACTCAAAGTCAACCTAGAAGAATCGATGAGCTAAATGATGATATCAAATAGAAGACACAACTGTGTACCTGGTGGCAAGCCTGAAGGTTAGATTTTGTACTGGAGAGTAAAACCAGGACCCAAAAGATGGCGACAGGCAGGAGAGATGGGCTAAATCTTAAGAATATGATGTTTAATTGTGTGTGTGTGTGCACGTGTGTGTGCGCACACTTGTGTAAAGTTTTCTGTTGGGCTAAAAAAGTCCACTGCACAACTTCAGGATAGCTAGTAGGAGTAGGCAACAGTGGACGTGAAGTAAATGGGGGCTTCAGTCAACAGCTCAATTTTCCCTAGGGCGAGGGGGCACCCAGCCCCCTCTAGCTACATGGTTTAACTTTACTTGGAAAACTACATTTACCTGGAATTCAACTAGGCCGAGTTCATGCAACGGTGTCTTCTTTTCAGAAAAAAGGTTGGTTTGGAGCAGTGTTTGAGTCCTAGTAGACATAATTATTTTTAAATCCTGCATCAAAACTTTAGGTTTAAGGGACACACTGGTTAGGGATGTGTTCCTGTCCACCAGCAGCAAAAGCAAATAGATCAATAAGCTGCAAATCGAGGTCTGCAGTCCTTCATCACCTTCTTGGTGAGATCAATTAGAAGATAAAAGCCATCGGAAGTGAAATGCCTGGACCTACTGCTGCCTGTCTCTCTTGACAGATGTTAAATTGAGATGTCCAGGCCTGCCCTGGCTGAGAGAGGCTATGAGAGGATGAAGAATGGAGCTATTATTTGGGGGAACTTTCGGGTCACCGTCTGTGCAACTGTGATCACTTCTGCCTTGGGTTCACCCACAGGGAAGGAGGAGGAAATCACAGGAAATAACTGAGCAAGAGTGGAGTCCTCTTCTCATAATCAAAGGATGTGCCCCAGGAGCTGCTTCCAATGTCTCTATGACCAGATGCTCTTGGAAGCCTCACAGCCCCACCCAACGTGTTGTGCACACCTTGGGTTCGAACCTCTAGCCTTGTACCACCAGGGTTCCTTATGGTTAATCTTACAATTTCATAATAGGGTAAAATGGGATTCTATTAATGTGGTACCTCTATCATAGGCACCACAAACTAAATGTGATTTCCATTTAAAAGGCAATTTGGAGAAAACATTTGCCAAAGCAGGTACCCCAGGGGTTAAAAAAAAAAAAAAAAAAGGGTTACAGCCATCTTAACTCAGGTCTGGAAACCCTGGTGGCCTAGTGGTTAAGAGCTGCGGCTGCTAACCAAAAGGTCAGCAGTTCGAATCCAGCAGGCACTCCTCAGAAACTCTATGGGGCAATTCTACTTTGTCTTATAGGGTCGCTATGAGTCGGAATCGACTCAACAGCAACGGGGTTTTTTGTTTTTGGTATCTCAGGCATGACGTTCCCAAGGGGTTTGTCTACTTTGAAATCTGAGATATCACCCTTGTTTTAAGAGACTGGACACTGAGGAGAATTAAAAAATGATTGCAGAAAGAAAATGATGGCTTTGATTTTCACCTGTTGATCTTCATCTATTGATCTATTTGCCAGGTGTGTTTTGAAGGGTTATACCCTTCTGTCAACGAATTGAGTGCATCTTTGTCATGTAAGCCTAATTAGAGGTCTCTGTTAAGCCACAGTGTTATAGGCACGAGTGTTGAGAATGGGAGAGCCTGGAATTACACCCTTGTTCCCAGCATATGGCACAGGATGAGCACCCACAGGGTGGACACCTTGCAATTATGGAGACATCGAGTTTTACATACTAGACTGTGGGAAAATTGAGGAGATGTCCCTGGTCTTTACTCCTCTAAGCAGAACAGACTCCTCTTTCCAGGGGCCTCGGGCAGACCTTGAGCACTGCCCAGCAATTATTCATCCACATGTCCATCTTCCCTCCTGAGCAGGGAGCTCTTGAGGGCAGGGACCATACGTCATCCTTTGCTATAGTCCAGCACCCAGCACCAATGGGGCACACAGTGGGCACTCAGTAGAGTCTGCTTAAGGAGTGAATGCATGTAGAAACAAATACATTTTGGACAGGTTTAAAAACAGTGTGCACATGCATGCGTGTGTGTGTGCGCGCGCGCACGCACGTGTGCGTGCATATGCGCACCCACTGGAGCCCCAAGCAATTCTCCAGGTTGCTATTTGAGAATCATCTGGACTGTTTGTTAATTACGTGACTTCCCAGGTCCTACCACAAAGCCATTAATGCAGAATCTCTGGGGCAAGGCCAAGGAATCTGAATTTTTAACCAAGCTCCCTGGGAGATTCTCTGGCATACTGAAGTTTAGGAATCAGGCCCTAGGTGAACTCTGGTGAGCTGGGCTTCAAGTACTTAATCACTTTCAGAAAAAGGGGTTCTCAGAATGCTCTGGGCTTTTGAAATTTAAATAACCAGTTGAACCTGAGTTTCCTCCTCAGGAGTTTGACAGAAGAGGAGGCTCCGGGTAGGGAAGCAATCTGAATTTTCTGAGGTTTCCAGACCATGGAGAGGTTAGAATCCTGCACTAAGGGAGTCAGAGGTGAGCAGGACCCCCAGGCCGTTGATGTGCAGGTGGGGCCCCCTAACAGCATTTCAGCGTGTTCCCTGAGAAGGACAGCTGGGAGGGGAGCTCCCAGGATGCTGAAACAGAGCTGGGCCTCAAACTAAGCCGGACTCCCAACCTGGGATGCACAGGGGAATTCCCTCTTCAGCACGGCAACCAGGAACCACAGGCCCGGCTCCCAGCAGAGGGTGCATACTGAATCAATTGAAATCGAGTCACGGACATAATGAATTTAATGTGTTGAAACACTTTTCCGTACAGTAAACATGCTGAATGAGGGTGACCCAGAATAAAGCGTCTGTCTGAGAGTGGAAAAATGGATACTGTGTTAGCTGTACAATGCAAACCCTTCAGCAAGTGGAAGGTGCTTCAATTCATTTCCACCTCATTTGTTCCTTTCCTTTCTCACTCTTTACTTGTGGTTGAACTTGGCCTTCTGCAGTCTTCTTGAGCCACAAAGACATTTTTATTTTGTCAGAATATGTCCTTTTTGTCTTTGATTGAAAAAAAATTTTAATGAAACCTGACTGCAACCCAGTGACAAGTACATATTAATATGTGACAAAGGGGATAAAGAGGGGGGTAGAAAAGCACAGAATGGCTTCTCTACTGGCATCTCTTTTTTAACTGAAGAGGGGCTTGCACAAAGAGACGCGAGATGGTGTTGAGCGTGGTGGGGGCAGGGCTAGTCCCAGTTGCCACTCTGGCTCTGCTGGAAATATCTGATGGTGTGACTCTGAAGAAGTCCTTTTTCCTCTCTGGGCCTCAGATACTCATCCACAACACGAAAAAGACAAAACAAACCAACCAGCTGCCATTGAGCTGACTCTGACTCACGACAATCCCTGTGCTCCAAAGGGTTTTCAAGGGCTGACGTTTCAGAAGCAGATTGCCAGGCCTTTCTTCAGAGGCACCTCTGGGTGAACTCAAACCTCCAACCTTTTGGTTAGCAGCTGAGTGCTTGACCCTTTGTGCCACCCAGAGACTCCTGTGTACAACATGAGGGGTTTGAATTTGAAGATCTTTAAGACATTTCCACTTCTGACACCTGCTGAATTATGAGTCACAAATGAGCAGGCATAAATATGCGTCAAGGAATTTCCCATTAAAAAGAAACTCATCTTTAAATCATGTAAAGCATTTTGGGAAGTTTTATCTAATTGTTCATCAAGTAGGGATTATGTATTATTTGGCTTAGATAAAAGGGAGCATTTAGAAGTGTTTATAAATGATCTCCATCTAAGATGGGTCAGACATCTAGGCAAAATGCCAGCTTCCAGGATTATGAGAGATGACAAAATGCTTCCTAGATTCTGTAGCTCTCTACCCAGGCATTTCAATTTTGGATACTATAAAATCGTCCTATTAAAGAAGAAGCAGTTAAGGCGTGAAAAGATGGCCTGAGTGGTGTACCCATGTTTTGAAACAGCTCTGCCACAAGCCTACCCACGGGGTGCTGGGTGAATCCCACCTCTCTCTCTGAATTCCTGAGCTTGTACAACGAGGAGAAAGGATTTGAGAGGTATTTTGATGGATGCTTGCAAACCTTTCTAAGGAAGGGATCTCAGGGGCTTCTCCGCTGGGGTGGAGAGGGGGCTGTGGGAAGAGTTGGCTAAACAGGCAGGGCTCTGGGCTCTTACCCAGTTCAACCAAAGAAGATTCTCTTTAATCTGTTTTCTATACTGGGCTCCATGTGAGATCCTATAACAAAGGTTTCTGAGGATATTATAAAATACATATATATATATATATAAAATATCGTATATTATATACATATTTATATACAAAGGAGCCCTAGTGCTACAAACAGTTAAGCATTCAGCTGCTTACCGAAAGGTTGGCTGTTCAAACCCACCTAGTTGCTTCGTGGGAGACAGACCTGACGATCTGCTTCCATAAAGAATATAGCCAAGAACACCCTATGTGCAGTTCTACTCTGTCAAATAGGGTTGTTATGAGTCGGAATCGACTCTGTGGCACCCAACAAACAACAACATACACATATATATCTATATACATACATATACATATATTTAAAAACACTGGTCCGAGGAAAGCTGTTAGTTTCCAGTCTGAATCTAGGCTGTGATCTAAAAACGAACTTTGCAGATAACTACGTACTCTTTATTTCTGAATTGTGGGAGTAGATTACCCGAGTCTTCAGGTCCAGAGTGGCGCCACACAGGGCTTTCAAATATTTAATTCTTAGTTAGCAAACCTCGACCGACCGACGGACCAACTGACCAGCCAACCAAACAACCAACCGTTGTGGAGTCGATTCCGACTTGTGGCGACCCCATGTGTGTCAGAGCAGAACTAGGCTCCTAGGGTTTTCAATGGCTGATGTTTCAGAGGCAGATTGCCAGGCCTTTCTTCTGAGGTGCTTCAGAGTGGCCTCAAACCTCCAGCCTTTCGGTTAGCAGCCGACCTTGTTAATCATTCGCACCAGCCAAGGATGCATTGCAAACCTCGGTAGCTCTCAAGTCCAGTGTCTATTAGAATTACCTTGAGGGCTTGTTACAGCTGCTGATGGCTGGGCCTAGCACCTAGAGTTTGGATTCAGTAGGTCTGGGGCAGGGCCTGAAAATTTGCATTTCTAAGAAGGTCCCTGGTAGCCTAGTGGTTAAGTTCTACGGCTGCTAACCAAGAGGTCGGCAGTTCGAATCCACCAGATGCTCCTTGGAAACTCTATCGGGCAGTTATACACTGTCCTATAGGGTCACTATGAGTCGGAATTGACTCAACAGCAGTGGGTTTGGTTTCAGTTTTTTTAAGAAGCTCCCAGGTGATACCGATGTTGCTGGTCAGGGAAGCATGCTTGAGAACTGCGTGCTTATGAGATACAGGCTAGTCTCCTTAGCTTGCCCCTCCAGAATCTGGCCCTGGCTTACCTTCTCAGACTCATCATCCACCTTTCCTGTTTTCCAGCCAAACTGGCAGTCCCCACTCACACGCATGTGGTTCGGGCAACATGCCCTGCTTACCACGCCCCCTCTGACCAGGCTGCCAGCCCCCTCTCTGCATGGCTAACTCCCACCCAACCTTCAAGCTCTTCCAAAAAGCCTTCTCTAACTTCCTCACCAAAGTCTCGGTTTCTCCCATAGCACTGAGCACTTTTTTTTTTTTTTTATAAATTATGGTAAAATATACGTAACAGAAATATTTGCCATTTTAACCATTTTAAGTGTACAATTCAGTGACATTAATCACACTAACTAAACTCTGTACTTGTTGAACAGTAAATCCCCATTTCTCTCTCCCCCCCAACCCTAGAAACCTCTAATCTACTTTGGTCTCTACGCATTTGCCTATTCTAGATATTTCATCAGTGGGATCATACAATATTTGTCCTTTTGTGTCTGACTTATTTCACTCAGCATGTTTCCAAGGTTCATCGTGTTGCAGCATGCATCAGAGCTTCACTTCTCTTTGTGGCCGAATAATATATTCTACTGCATGGCTATATTACCTTTTGTTTATCCACTCACCTGTTGATGGCCACTTGGGTTGTTTCCAGTTTTGGGCTGTTGTGAATAATGCTGCAATGAACGTGGTGCTGCGGACTTTTAGCCTCTTGTCATAATTTGTCTCCACGTCTCACCCTTGCATCTGAACCCTGAGCTCCAGGGCACCGAGTCCATCTTACTCACTACAGTGTCCATCCCACTGTCCACATCCTCAGCTCCTGCCCACCAGACCAACAATGCAAGGCTGAGCACATGCACGTACAAATATGACCATTTAGGAAATGTGCCAATCAGCTCATCTTCTCTACTCCTCTTAGTACCTCCAAGACAGAATGACACTATGCATGGCTCTTTAAAATAGAACACAGGGCAGCATGTTAGCCCATCCAACCTATTCCCAGGGGAGCAGAGTCATCATGAGACATAAAAACAATGACTACTACTTAGCTCCGTTACCAAAGGCAATGTAATGCAGCAGATAAGAGCTTGGGCTCTGGAGACAGATGGACCCAGGTTCAAAGTCCAGCCTACTTCTGATCTGCTACAGTACTTAAATTCTCCAAGCTCTAGTCTCCCCACTTTTGGTGGGGATAAGAGCAGCTCCTACTTCCTGCAGATGGCATCAGGATGCAATGAGATGGCTGTTAACAATAACAACAGATAGCATTTATTGAGTGCCTACTATGTACCTGGTACTGGGCATACATTATTGAGTCTAATCTATATAAGGGACTTAGCCCAATGTCTAGCACAGGAAGTATTAGGAAGTATTAGCTATTATTATTATTGCCAATTTTCCCTACTTTCCTATAAGACATACATTATCATCCCAATTTCCTACATGAGAAACTTGAGATTCAAAGCAAATACCTTGCTCAACAAATATTAGCAATTTTTATTCTGTAATGGCTAATCTTTACAATTATTTTGCAAGGTAGGTAGGGATCCCTATTTTGTGAATGAAAAAATGGTGGCTCAAAGAAGGTAACTTTAACTTGTACGTAGAAGGCCTGGGATTTGAACTGAACTTCGGATCCAGAGCTCCCGTTTGCTCAGGCACACACCACCTAGTAAATTCCACCTGCCCTGTGTGCCACACAGTCAATTCGCAATGCTCTTTCTTACTCATGAGGTACAGAGAAGCATTTTTCCAGTGTGTCAGAGCACACACACTGCACTGACCCCTGAAACACCAGCCATAAACCCTACAACTCACAAGAGGTTGTTTCAACAATCCAAGAAGACAGGCCACGTATCAGAGGCTGTGTACCACAGACCCTCTTGCCTGGGATGTCGCCAACCAGCATGAAGGAAATCAGAGCCCACTGACCGTGACGCCAAAGAAGTTGGTCTCATTCATGGCATTGAGGATGATTCTGCCCAGTGTGTGGTCTGTGTAGTTGAAGTCCTGGATCCGCTGGTGCCGGCTGCTGGCGTGCAGTGTCTCCATGGCCCTCTGCAGCGTCTTAGCGATGACCCAGATGCCGTCGTAGGCGTACCCGTGGAACTTGCTGGGCCCCACGCCCGACCGCTTGTTGTTGTACTCTCTCTCATACTGCTGTGGAGTCTGGAAAGACAAGAGTGTCAGAGAACATCAATTTACAGGCATACAATGCTGAGCAGAGCTGACACTCTCCAGTGTCTACTGTGCTAGGCCCTTGTGGGCATTATCTCATGTAATCCTCACAACAACCTCGTAAGGCGGGCACTATTACTATTCCCATTTTACAGATGAAAAAATTGACTGGGAAATGCTGACTTATCTAGGGTCACACGGCTAGCAAGAGGTAGGGCCGAGATTTGAACCTTGGCTGTCTGACTCCAGAGTCCATGAGATGAGGGGAGAAGGAATAATACACCAGGCCTGCCCCTGTTACCAGGAACTGGGCTGGACCTACGCTTGCACTTGGTATGGTGGAGGGGCAGCTCCACAAATGACTGGGGCTACAGGACAGATGATGGTCCAAATACCGTATGTGTAAATATTTAAGTTACGGATCAAGCTAACAAACTATTCAATAAAATATGTTCTATCCTCCCACCATGACAAATATATCTTCCTGGGGGCCCTGCTGGTGCAATGGGTTAAGCACTGGACTGCTATCCAAAAGGCTGGTGGTTCAAACCCACATGGGGCCACTGTGAGTTGGAACTGACTCAACGGCATGCAACAAAAACAAGTGATCTGGAAGGCTAGGTTTGAATTCAGAATGCATGGGCTCCTCAGAACTTAAAGTGGGCCACAGCTGTTGGGGGAGCTAGCCTTCCTCTGCGGCCCACTCTGTTCCCTTCCTTTTCCACTCACACCATCCTGTAGCCCAGTCAAGTTCCATCCACACCTCCTACGCCAGCATCAGCAGTCGCTTGGGCTCCCAGAGGTGCGGCCCAACCTCAAGAGCGCAGGCTAGTAAAGAGAATCCCCAGGCCCAGGAAGCAGCTCCAGCTCTTTGGTCTAGAAGTGAGGGGCGCAGGTTCTGGGTGAAAGCGTCCCTGTGGCCTCATGGGTTCTGAGCCCTGTGGGACTGAGCGAGGCCCTCATAAGGCATGGGGCCGAGAGCAGACCCCGGTGGCCCAGGTCTTAGGGCAGTTCTGACCCCAACATCCATCTCCTTATTCTTTCCTTTCACATCTTCCATTATATAGCAGTGTCTGTGAACAGCTCAGCACCAAAAAATTTCTTTTCTCACAATGGCCTGAATTTCATAAAAGAATTTCATCAGTGATATTAACATTCTGACCGTGGCTACGAAGTAATGAAACTGCCTTTTTACTCCAGCCCTGGAGCTTATACACCCACAGGAACGCCGCCCTGGGGGAGCCATTACCTTCATGCATCCGTTGGCCCTTTCTCAGATCACTCCTGAACACCTGCTCCAGAAGGGTCATCAGAGCCACAGCTTAGTATTGGGAAAAATCCTCCTAGGGGGCAAATCACACCTGGAAGCCATCAACTCATGGTCTCTTACCACTTTATGCCAATAAATGCCCTTAAAGATGGTCACACCCCCTCTTCCATTTGAAGCCTGACGCAGAGTGGTCCAGAGACCTGCCCAAGAGCAATGGCGCTCTCTGTGTGTGTGTGTCTGTGCACGTGTGCAGCCAGACACACTTCCTGTTCCACCTCTGCTATTTAGCTCATCTTTGGCTTTTTTTTTTTAAATTGTGCTCAATATATACGCAACAAAACATTTGGCATTTCAACATTTTTTATGTGTACAGTTCAGTGCCATTATATTATCATGTTGTTCAAACATCATTACCATCCATTTTCCAAAATTTTCCATCACCCTTAACAGAAGCTCAACGTCCCCTAAGCAATGACTCCCCCTTTCCCCATCCGCCTCATAACTGCTTTTTGAAAGCCACCACAAGTTGTTGGGCCCAGGTCTAATGCCCAAAATGGAGGTGAAATTAGGCCATGAAATGCAGGTGGTTCCATGGCTGCAGTCGCTGTGGCCGTGGCCAAGGAGGCGATTCTCTCGCTCTTGGTTCAAGGCTTTCGCGGAGTGAGGTTTGCTCACGTGTGCCTGGGAGGTGACAAATCCCTCCAGCTGTGGACCCTGCAGGTGATGGGTTGTGCCTGGCCATATGTGAACGGTGTTGGAGCAATGAATCTACCTCCTTTTTTTGTTTGTTTGTTTTGGGGCCATATTGGAAGGCTCAAATTTTATCCATTTGCAATTTCCCTCAGAAATGCATCACATCCAGTCATCTTCACTCGTAGCACACAGCAGAAACTCTCTTCAGATTCAAGTGTTATTCAAGGAGACCAGCAGCATCTCCTGCCCAGTTTGGCAAAGATCCTCATGACCAGTTCTCAGTTAATCACTCCCTCAGTTAATCCTCCAGCCACCCACCCACCTTCCCGTTCTGGCTGGCTTCCACTGCGCTGCAATCATCCTTGGCTATTTGCACTTATGCTGTGGAGCACGAAATGGCCCATTACGAGGCTCTCTCTTCCCTAAACCTTTTGGGTCCTTCAATTACCTCGCACCTCAAGGCTTTTCACTGGAGTTTTCTCTTCTGGAAAGCTCCTCCTGCTCTTTGCATGATAATGCCACCATTTATATTTCAACACCTGTCTCTTCTCAGGAAACCCTGGTGGTGTAGTGGTTAAGAGCTACGGTTGCTAACCAAAAGGTTGGCAGTTCGAATCCACCGGGCACTCCTTGGAAACCCTATGGTTCTACTTTGTCGTATAGGGTTGCTATGAGTTGGAATTGAGAGCAACAGGTTTGGTTTTTATGGTTGGTCCCTTCTCAAGGCAGGCTTCCCTCACTCCCCTTTCTAAAAGCCCCTCACCCCAGGCATTCTATATCTACTGGTTTTATTTTCTTTATTGCACTTATCACATCCTGCGATTTTCCTATTATGCGTTTCTTCGTTTATTGTTTGTTGTTCAACCCCTCCCTCCCCACCCAACTAGAACTAAACTCCATGAAGATTATCTGTTGTGATCACTGGGGCCAAGATAGAACCCAAACAATACCTGCAAGACTCTGGGGTTCGGTTTCCCCATCTGTAAAACGACCAGGTAATCCAGACGTTTCCTCTCAGCAGTAAGAGAAGGAACCTGACACGTGACAAGGTCACAAGACTGTAGAGATAGGCAGACCTGCCCTCCAGTCCCGATGATGGTTACTGTGTGATTGTGCAGGTTCCTTGGTTCTCACGTCCCAGCATCTTCCACTAGCAGGCAGCTGAGAAAGCTCAGTGAGATGAGGCACCAAGAGTGCCCTGCCCCGTGTTCAGGCATGGTAGATGCTCCACAAATGCCAGCAACAGGGGTGTTATTAATAGTAACAGTCCAAGACAGGAATGCTGGTTGGTCAAGCTTGGCCACTCAGCACAGCTGCTGGCCCAGGGTGGCCTGGGGGCCGTGCTGAAGCAGGGCCTCTACAGGACATGGACACCCTATCTTTCCTTCCTTAACTAATTTCCACTTATTGAACATTTAAGCTGCTTCTAATTTTTCCCATGTATAGGGCCGTTATGAGTCAGAATCGACTGGACGGCAACGGGTTTGTTCGTTTTTTGTTAGGAGTGCAAGAAGCATCCTGGTAGCTACATTTTGTGAACTAAAAACAAAAACCAAACCAGTTGCTGTTCAGTCAATTCCAAATCATGGCGACCCCATGTGTTTCAGAGTAGAACTGCACTCCATAGGGTTTTCATGGCAGTGACCTTTTGGAAGTAGATTGCCAGGTCTTTCTTCTGAGGCACCTCTGGGTGGGTTCAAACTGCCAACCTTTCAGTTAGCAGCCAAGTACTTAGCCATTTGCACCACCTAGGAACACACTTTCTGAATATAAATAGAATAAATTCCCATAAGTGTAATTACTGAGGCGAAGTACAAAAAAAAAATACACTATTCACATATATGTAGGGCCAAATTATTCCACAAAAATATAAAATGTTATAATCCCAGTGTGTACAAAAGTACCTATTTACCTGCAGCCTTGCCAACAATAGTATTTTTTTTTAAATCATCTCCAGTTTGTTAGGTTAAAAAAAAAAAGGGTATCTTTTTTTAATTTTAATTTGCATCTATCTGATTAATGATTAGAGTGAGCTTCTTTCAAATACTGACTAGACATTTTCATTTCTTAGATGGATTTCCTCTTTATACCATATGGCTATTGTGATATTTACATCTTTGAATGCTTTGTTTTTAATGCATCCTTGTTATCTGCCAACCCTGGTGGCACAGTGGTTAAGTGCTATGGCTGCTAACCAAAGGGTCGGCAGTTCAAATCTGCCAGGCGCTCCTTGAAAACTCTATGGGGCAGTTCTACCCTGTCCTCTAGGGTCGCTAAGAGTTGGAATCGACTTGATGGCACTGGGTTTGGTTTTTGGTTTTGTTATCTGCCATTATTTACTATTTGGCTATATATATATATATATTTTTTTTTTTAATGTGATTTGAAGATATTTCTAGTTGTCAGTTCAGCAGCATGGTTCATCATACCCAGTTAATATTGGCTATTTTTAAGCTTTTAAAAATTATTTGAATGTATATCTCTCTGATTAGTTGCTTTAAGCATAAAAGGAACACGGCCCCTTTGACTTATCTCCTGTGGGATTATGCTCTCATGAACTTTTTCTGATGCTCACAAAGTCACTCCAAGGGCCTCGGAGTCCCACCTGTTCAACCCAGTGGGGACCTTCAGATGGCATTTCCAGACCTCCTCCCCTTCCAGATTATACCCCTGGGGCATCTTCAAGGCTTCTACGATGTTCTTAGAGTAGGGGCTCCAGACCTGATGGGAACATTCCTAGTGTGGTCTCACCAGCAGGTAACTGAGTGGGACTTTTTAACTTCCCTGAGAATAGTTTTTTTTGGTTTTTTTTGTGGGGATACTAGAGGGGCCAAGATCATCTTATTCATTCAATTTGACCTTGGGCCCAACAAAACCTTCTATGTCTTTTTTCTTCTTTTTATTGTGATAAAAATATATATAACACATTATTTGCCAATTCAACAATTTTTACATGTATAATTCAGTGATACTGACTGCATTCATCCTGTGTACAACCATCACCACTATCCTTTTCCAAATCCTTCTACCACCAGTGAGAGAAACTCAGTGCCCTCTAAGCAAGGACTCCCCATTTCTCCCTCCCTTCCAACCTCATAGCCACCAATAAGCCTTGGCCTCCATACATTTGCCTGTTTCATATATGTGGCATCATACAGTATTTATCCTCTTGCGGCTGACTTATTTCACTCAACATAATGTTTTCAAGGTTCATCCATATTGCTTACTCTCTCTCTCTAAACTGCCGCCCCCCACCCATTGCTGTTGAGTCAATTCCAATTCATAGTGACCCTATAGGGCACAGTAGAACTGCCCCACAGAGTTTCTGAGGAACAGCTGGTAGATTTGAACTGCCGACCTTCTGGTTAGCAGCCATAGCAATTAACCACTAGGCCACCAGGGTTTCCTCTATCTCTAAGTATGAGGAAAACACAAAAAGTTGGTGCTGCAGAGAGCAGACTCCAAGCGTTACTCATGCACAGATTTACCCCACTTAGCTTCTCAGATCTCATGTGTAATAATTTAAGTGCTGGGTCTTCCTTAAGTCTCTCAGTTTAGTCATTATACCATCTGTTTGATGGATTTTTTTTTTTTTTTTTTTTTACTTTTTGTGTTTTCCCTCCTACTTTACTTTTTTAGATTAAAATACGGGCTGTCCCAGGACCCTAGTATCTTTTAATAAGTTAAAAATTAGATTGACTGAAATAAAACCAGTTCTTCTTCTCATTATTCAACTCAATGTTATATATATATATATCTCCATTGATTTTAATCTGAAAACATTTCTTTCCACACTTTCTAACCAGAGTTTTTCCAGGATCTTCCAGGTGCCAGCATGACCTAAAGCTCTGTTTATAAAATGTGTCCTAATTATTCCCCCCCCCCTTTTTTTTTCCACAAATCAATAAATAATTTGTGTGGAGTTGGTTCTGGTTGAGATTAAATAATGGATAAAATTTATATTATATATAAAAATACATATATATATTTAATGTACCACTTGTAAGTCCATATCTTTTTCTATCTCATAAAATTGTTCGTCATTCTGAGGGTAGAGAGGCGAGAGAGGAGAGAAGGGAAGAACACTGGAAATACGGCTGTTTACCTCACTTCTGTTGGTAAAGTCCTTGGAATGGAGCACAGGTGTAGCTAAGCCCTGAAAGGTGACCTTATTCCTACTGTCTTTGTGAGGACCGTGTTGAAGAAGTCATTGCTACCTCATTACATCCCAGGCCATTCATCACTGTTCCCAGGTGAAGCCAGCACCAATCTCCCTTGGGCAAAACAATGACAGCAGGAAGAAACACTCTCACAGTTGTCTGAGAAAAAGTAATAGTTGTTCTGAAAGCAGGCCTCCAATTATTCATGGCAGAGGAATTGCTTCCACTATAAAGCTGACACTAAAAGGTGATTAATTACTTATCCTCTGAGGTCAAGTTTATCGTGTGATACTTAAAAGTTTCTGAGAAAATAACTTTACCTAGATAGTCCCCAATTCCTCATAGGTTGTGCTACAGCACATTTTTGAAAGGCAGCTGTCAGAAGTTGGAACACGTTTCCCCACAGAAACCACGTTATAAATAGTGGTTAGGTTCCCAGGCTAGCCCACACAAGTTTGCTAACCCACAACGTGACTGAATGTTATAGGTCTGTCATTCCGACAGAATCAAGCTGAGTCCTGCTTTCTGGGAGGGTAGAGCTGTTATGAGTTGAATTGCTAAGCTAAAAGATAAGCTAAGTCCAATCACTGGGGTCCTTACAAGAAGAGTAGAAGAGACACACAGAAAGAAGGCCCTGTGACAACAGAGGCAGAGACTGGAGTGATGTGTCTA
Source organism: Loxodonta africana (assembly GCF_030014295.1). Classification (NCBI taxonomy): domain Eukaryota; kingdom Metazoa; phylum Chordata; class Mammalia; order Proboscidea; family Elephantidae; genus Loxodonta; species Loxodonta africana. The sequence goes on along the minus strand of NC_087350.1, from coordinate 78,264,430 downwards.
CAAGCCAAGGAACGCCAAGGAGTGCCAGCAACACCAGAAGCTGGGAAAGGGCAAGGAAGGATCTTTTCTCAGAACCTTCAGAGGCAATATGGATTTGCTGCCACTTTGATTTCAAACCTCTATCCTCTAAAGCTGTAAGAGAATGAATTTCTGTTGTTTTAAGTCACCAAGCTTGTGGTACTTTGCTATACTTTGTTACAGCAGCCCTAGTAAACTAATACAGGAGCCTCATGGACAGAAGAGAGGAGGAGAAGGATAAAGATACACCCCCTTCCACATCTCCAACTGCCCACCACAGAGGCAACAGTAGCAGAGTTTCTCTCTAGCATCCCTTACGGGATGTTGGAATCAGAGAGTCTCATTTGGAAGGCACCCTAGAGGACATGTAGTCTACCTGTTCCTATACCCCAGTACGTAGATGATCTGTGTCAGAATCACTGACACACTAAGACTTAAGAATTCAATAGGTGGGTTAAGGAACATATTAAACAAAGCAGAGGGTAGGTCAGTGAACTGGAACACAGGTTAGCAGTGTATACTCTGATTTAAGCAAAGGGAGGAAAAAAGAACAGAATACAAGAAATAAACATAACAAATATACGGAGTATGTTGGAAACCCTGATGGCATAGTGGTTAAGTGCTACTATGGCTGCTAACCAAGAGGTTGGTAGTTCGAATCTACCAGGTGCTCCTTGGAAACTCTATGGGGCAGTTCTACTCTGTCCTATAGGGTCGCTATGAGTCGGAATCGACTCGACGGCAGTGGGTTTGGTTTTTGGTTTGGTTGAAAAGAAATACTGTTGTTATTGTTAGGTGCCATCGAGTTGGTTCCAACTCACAGCAACCATATGAACAAAAGAAGAAAACACTGCACAGTCAAGAGCCTTCCTCAGGATGGTCGCTATGTTTAAGCCCATTGTTGTAGCCACTGTATCAATCTATTTGCTGAGGGTCTTCCACTTTTTTGCTGACCTTTCCAAGCATGATGGCCTTCTCAAGAGACTGGTCCCTCCAGATAACATGCCCAAGGTATGTGAGACGAAGTATGGCCATCCTCACTTCCAAGGAGTACTCTGGCTGTACTTCTTCCAGGACAGACTTGTTTGTTCTTCTGGCAGTCCATGGTATATTCAGTACTCTTGTCCATCACCATAATTCAAAGGCATTAATTCTTCTTCAGCCATCCTTATTCATTGTCCAGTTTTCACATGCATATAAGACAAACGAACACAGCATGGCTTGGGTCAGGCACAACTTAGTCCTCAAGCTGACATCTTTGTTTTTGACACTTTAAAGAGGTCTTTTGAAGCAGATTTTCACAATGCAATACGTGTTTGATTTCTTGACTGCTGCTTCCAGGGGCACTGATTGTGGATCCAAGAAAAATGAAATCCTTGACAACTTCAGTCTTTCTCCATTTATCATGATGTTGCTTATTGGTCCAGTTGTGAGGATTTTTGTTTTCTTTATGTTGAGCTGTAATCCATACTGAAGGCTGTAGTCTTCGATCTTCATCAGTAAGTGCTTCAAGTCCTCTTCACTTTCAGCAAGCAAAGTTGTGTCATATGCATAACGCAGGTTGTTAATGAGTCTTCCACCAATCCTGATGCTGTGTTCTTCTTCATATAGTCCAGCTTCTGGGGTTATAAGCCCAGTATACAGATTGAATAAGCATGGTGAAAGGATACAACCCTGATACACATCTTTCCTGATTTTAAACCATGCAGTATCCCCTTGTTTTGTCTGAACAACTGCCTCTTGGTCTATGTACAAATTGCTCATGGCACAATTAACTGTCCTGGAATTCCCATCCTTCACAATGTATCCATAATTTGTTATGATCCACGCAGTCAAATGCCTTTGCATAGTCAATAAAACACAGGTAAACATCTTTATGGTATTTTCTGCTTTCAGCCAATATCCATCTGATATCAGCAATGATATCCCTCGTTCCATATCCGCTTCTGAATCCAGCTTGAATTTCTGGCATTTTCCTGTCAATGTGCTGCTGCAACCACTTTTGAATTATCTTCAGCAAAATTTTACTTGCGTGTGATACTAATGACATTGTTTGATAATTTCCACATTCTGTTGGATCACTTTTCTTTGGGATGAGCACAAATATGGATCTCTTCCAGTGTGTTGGCCATGGAACTCTCTTCCAAATTTGTTGGTATAGATGAGTGAGCACTTCCAGCGCTGCACCGGTTTGGTGAAACATCTCAACTGGTATTCCGTCAGTTCCTGGAGCTTTGTTTTTCGCCATTGCCTTCAGTGCAGCTTGACTTCTTCCTTCAATACCATTGGTTGTTGATTATATGCTACCTGCTGAAATGGTTGAACGCTGACCAATTCTTTTTGGTACAGTGATTCTGTGTATTTTTTCCATCTTCTTTTAATGCTTCCTACATTATTGAATATTTTGCTCATAGAATCCTTGAATATTGCAACTCGAAGTTTGAATTTTTTCTTCAGCTCTTTTAGCTTGAAAAATGCTGAGCGTGTTCTTCCCTTTTGGTTTTCTAACTCCAGGTCTTGGCACATTTCATTGTAATACTTTGTCTTCTCAAGCTGCCCTTTGAAATCTTCTGTTCAGCTCTTTTACTTTCTCATTTCTTCCATTCGCTTTAGCTATCTACATTCAAGAGCAAGTTTTAGAGTCTCTTCTGACATCCATTTTAGTCTTTTCTTTCTTTCTGTCTTTTTAATGACCTTTTGTTTCCTTCATGTTTAACATCCTTGATGTCATCCCACGACTCGCCTGGTCTTGGGTCATTAGTGTTCAATGCATCAAATCTATTCTTGAGATGGTCTCCGAATTCAGGTGGGATATACTCAAGGTCATATTTTGTCTCTCACGGACTTGTTTTAATTATCTCCAGTTTCAAGTTGAAATTGCATATGAGCAATTGACGGTTCATTCTGCAGTCGGCCCCTGGCCTTGTTTTGACTGAGGATATTGAGCTTTTCCACTGTCTCTTTCCACAGACACAGTCAGTTTGATTCCTTTGCTTTCCAACCAGTAAGGTCCACACGCAGAGTCACTGGTTATGTTCCTGAAAAAAGGTATTTGTAATGAAAAAGTCCTTGGTCTTGTAAAATTCTATCATGTGATCTCCAGCATCATTTCTATCACCGAGGCCATATTTTCTAACTACTGATCCTTCTTCTTTGTTTCCATCTTTTGCATTCCAATTTCCAGTAATTATCAATGCATCTTAATTGCACGTTTGATCAATTGCAGACTGCAGAATTTGTTAAAATCTTCACTTTACTCCTCTTTGGCATTAGTGGTTGATGCATAAATTTGAATAAAGTCGTATTAACCGTTCTTCCTTGTAGGTGTATGGATATGATTCTATCACTGACAGTGTTGTACTTCAGGACAGATCTTGAAATGTTCTTTTTGATGATGAATGTGATGTCATTCCTCTTCATTTTGTCACTCCTGGCATAGTAGACCATATGACTGTTTGACTCAAAATGGCCAATACTAGTCCATTTCAGCTCACTAATGCCTAGGATATAGATCTTTATGTGTTCCATTTCATTTTTGACAACTTCCAATTTTCCTAGATTCACACTTTGTACATGCCATGTTCTGGCTATTAATGGATGTTTGCAGTTATTTCTTCTCATTTTGAATTATGCCATATCAGCAAATGAAGGTCCTGAAAGCTTTTCTCCATCCATGTCATTAAGATCTACTCTACTTTGAGGAGACAGCTCTTCCCCAGTCATATTTTGAGTGCCTTTCAACCTGAGGGGTTTGTCTTCCAGCACTGTATCAGACAATTGTTCTACTGTCATTTATGAGGTTTTCACTGGCCAATTTTTTTCAGAAGTAGACCACCAGGTCCTTCTCCCAGTCTGTTTTAGCCTGGAATTCTGCTGAAACCTGTCTACCATGGGTGACCCTGTTGGTATTTGAAATACTGGTGCCATAGCTTTCAGCATCACGGCAACATGCAAGCAACCACATTATGACAAACTGACAGATGCATGGTGGTAAAAAGGAATAACATATGTATAATTGGTGGCCTAGAATGGGCAGCAACAACATTTAAAGGGTTACTAACTTAGGATTTTCCCAAACATCAATCCACAGATTCACGAAATTCTATGAAGGTCTGTGAACTTCTATTAGGATAAAACCTCACTTCAGCACTGCACAGTAAAACTGCTGAAGACCAAAGAAAAGCAAACATCCTAAATGCAGTTGTAGAAACAAAGATAAATTACCTTCAAAGAGCAACAATAAGTCTGACAGCTGACTTAATAGAAATAATGGAAGCTGGAAGACAATGAGATGACATCTTAAAGTAGTGAAATAAAATAACAGACAACCTAAACTTCTATTCTCTGTTAATATATCCCTCAAAATTGAAAGTGGAATACAGAAAATTTCAGATAAACAGAAACTGACATAATTTGTCTCCAGCAGATTCCTACTAAAAGAAAGCAAAAGAACTTCTTCAGACATCAAGAAAATGGTCATAAATAGAAACACAGAAATGCTGTTAGAAATGAACAGTAATGAAAAGTGTAAATATATGAGCACACGTAAATGAAAAATTACATTAGAGCCAAGAACATCCAAGAAAATCTTAAAGAAGGACAAAGGTAAAGGACTTGCATTATGAGTTATCAGGTCTTATAATAAAGTTTCAGTAATTAAGATACCGTGGTATTGATGGGAGGATAAGCAAATAGAATTATGGAAGAGAATAAAAAGTCCAGAAACAGACACACACTATACAGAGTCATCTGATTTTTAATAAAGGTGACAACGTAGCATGGGGTGGGGGTGGGGGATGGTGGACTTCACAATAAATGTTCCTGAGTTATCAGTTATTCATGTGGAAAAAGATGAATCTTCATCCTTCCTCAGATGATTAATAAAATCAATTCCATGTGGATTCTATATCTAAGTGTGAAAGGTAAAACAAAACTCCTAAAAGGCAAAATGGAAAAATATCTTCATAACCTTGGGGTGGGCAAATGTGTCTTAAGCAGGACACAAATATACTAATTATAAAGAAAAAGACTGATAAATTGGACTACAATAAAATGAAAAAGTCCTGTTAATCAAAATATATCATTAAGAGAGAGAAGAGGCAAGCCACAGAATGCAAGACAGAAGTAATATATAAAACTGACAAAGGACTAATATCCAGAATATAAAAAGAACTTCTACACATCAATGAAAAACAGAAAATCCAATAGGAAAATGGTCAAAAGACTTGAGTAGGCAATTCACAAGAGGATATCAAAATGACTAATAAAAATATGAAAAGATGCTCAACTTCATTAGTCATCAGGGAAATGCACATTAAAATTAAAATAGAAACTACTACACACAAAAGCTGACAATACAAAATGTTGGTGTGTGTGAATCAGCTGGAACCCTCAGTCACCACTGGTGTGTGTGAAAGTCGGAACAATCACTTTAGAAATCCATTTGGCAGTGTCCACTAAAGCTGAAAATATGCATACCTTATGACTCAGAAATTCCACTCCTAAGTACGTACCCAACAGTGACGTGCACATATATTCACCAAAAGACATGCCTGGAAATAAATCAGACAAAAGATGTGCAAGAATTCTACAAAGAAAATTAAAAAACATTTCTGAGAGGGATTAAAGGAGACCTAAATAAATGCGAAGATATCCAAAATTCATGGATTGGAGATTCAATATTATAAAGATGTCAGTTCTCCTGAAGTTGATCTATAACCCAGAACCCAACCCAGTGCTGTCGAGTCGATTCCGACTCATAGCAACCCTATAAGACAGGGTAGAACTGCCCCATAGTTTCCAAGGAGCACCTGGCGGATTCGAACTGCTGACCCTTTGGTTCACAGCCATAGCACTTAACCACTACGCCACCAGCGTTTCCATAGCTGGTCTATAGATTCAGTAAAATTATCAATAAAAACCACAGCAAGCTTGTGTACGTATCAGTGTGTGTGTGGAAATTAACCACCTGATTAAAAAATACATACAGACATGCAGAGAGTCAAGAATAACCAAGACAATCTTGAAGAACTAAAATGGAGGACCTATATCACTAGTAAGGAGTCTTGGTGGCGCAGTGGTTAAAGTGGTCAGCTGCTAACCAAAAGGTTCGTAGTTCAAAACTATCAGCTAATCTGCAGGAGAAAGATGTGGCAGTCTGCTTCCGTAAAGATTACAGCTTGGAAACCCTATGGGGCCATTCTGCTCTGTCTTATAGAGTCTCTATGAGTCAGAATCAACTCGATAGCAGTGAGTTTGTGCTTTTCTTTTTTTATTAGTTATCAAGACTTATTAACAAAGCTACAATAATTAAGGCAGAGGTGTTTTGGTGCAAGAATAGACAAATAAGCCAATGGAAGAGAAAAGAAATTCTAGAAATAAAACCAAATATCTACAGTCATTTGATTTATGATAAAGGTGATACGGCTGCACAGAGTGGAAAGAGGTGGACTTTTCAGAAAATGATGCTGGATCAATTAGATATCCAGATAAAAAAAGAGAAGGAATCTTGATTCTTACTTCACACCATACACAGAAGTCAATTTTAGGTTTATTGTAGATGTAAATGTGACAGGTAAAACAGCAAAGCTTCTAGAAGACAAGACAGGAACAATATCACTTCATTAAAAAACAGCATTTAGAGGACAGCCAGGTAGCTGAAGGCTATGGAGGCTGTGTAGTAATTATCCTCCCAAAATCTCCTTCCCAAACTATACAAAATAGCTTCATAGCTACAAAAATTCTACACAAAACCACACTCTCACCAATAACTGAAGACAGAGACTATCAAAACAGCAGCACAACTGTGAGTAAAAGAGGAAAATGAACAAAGTCCAGCATGACAATCCCTATGCTTTTCCCATGATGCCCTGGTGCAAGGTTTTGTGGGCAAAGGCAAACTGAGAGGATGATGGGAAAGACAGACGGTGGGAGTGATTTAAGGATTTTTTTTTTTTTTTGAATGACTACCAGAAAGACTAAGAAAACAACTGGGCGGGTCAGAACACTTACTAGAGGAAAGGGATTTCAAAGTACATGACTTAAAGGATCAGATACCATCAACAGGCCCAGGCCCACAATTAAAGAGAGAGAAAGTATAAAAGGCCAGACACCCAATTTAAAGACACGGACTAAATTTAAAGGGATAGTCTCTCAAGCATGTAGCTTCTGGGGAAGGGAAAAAAAAAAGAAAACAAAGGGGAAGAAGCAGCCTTTGGCAATCAGATGCTGAAGGGGGAAAGAAGAAAAAGCAGAAAATTTAGTGTCCTTCCCCATAAAAGAAAGGCACGAAATCAGAGAATTCACAACCACTCCTCAACCACTAAAACAAACATCTGCTAATGTGTTTGTACTGTGCTAAGTGGACAGAACAGATACTGTTAAACTAGGAATCTTGTAAAAATATCCCAATATCATAAAAACGAACAAAAGGAAAGTCCTTGGAGAACTGTTGCTGAAAATCAGGAAGTGATTTCAAACTTATCAACTGAGGAAAATCCTTCCTCCCAAACAACCATGAAGCAGAAAAACCCTAAGTGTGCACCCTAAACAGAACTAAATATACTTAGATAAGCATTTGAGAATATGAAAAACCATCTCAAATCAGAAATTCAAAAACTTAAAACAGAAGTGGATAAAAACAGGAAGAATTAAAAAAAAAAACTATCTCAGAAAAGAAAAATAAATTACGTATAACCCAAAGGAGAATAGATTCAAAGGAAAATTTAATAAAAGGCATTGAGTAAAGGCAGGAAAAACAAACAAGAAAATAAAAATGACAAAGAAAGAAATAAAAAGAGCCAGAGAGATAGTAGTGGTAATGGAAGACAGATGAAGAGGAATAACGCTCGTGTAATTGAAGTACCAGAAAAAGAAATTGTTGTTTTTGAAGAATTAAACCCAAACAATGGAGCAGAGATAATAGTTAAAACTATTATTCTAGAAAACTTCCCAGAATTAGAAAAAGACCTGAATCTACACATTGAAAGGACTTACCAGGTACCTGGGAAACTTAACCTAGAACAATCAGTTCCAAGACCTACCCAATAATATTAGATAATTCAAAGGTAAAGATATAATCCACAAGGCTTCAAACTGCTTACAAAGGAAAAGAATTAGACTAGCAGAAGACTTTTCAAAACATAGATACAAAGCAAGGCAACCATGGGGCAGCATTAAAAAACAAAAAACTAAAGTGTGAACAAAGGAATTTATATCTAGCCAACCTGTCCTTCAAATCTCAAGGCCACAGAAAAAGTTTTCAACACACAAGAACTAAGTGAATTCTGCACCCACCAGGGCTTCCTGAGGCATTTCTTAGAGGTTAAGTTTCATGGACCAATGATGATGAGGAAGAACTTCAGCACAAGCGCATTCTCAAACATACAAATGTATACTTAAGGCTCAGACAAAGTGGGGATGTGGGTCTTGGGGAGAGCAATGTACAAATGTTACATACTGTAAAGTATAAATAATTCAACTAAACAGTAAAAGAAGCTCAGCCTGCCTCAGTCCCCGAAGTGCTCCTACTTTTCCATAGCACCTCCCCTTCCTCCACTATACAGCCCACAGCTCCCTAAAACTGCAAGTCCTCTGTCACAGAGCACCCATGGTACTCTCAATGAGGTGGGTGCAGCTTTTCAGGGGTCATTCCCTGCAAATTGAGGGCTCTAGACGGATGTTCCTTCCAGTTCTGCCATGTTGAATAAACAGTAGCAAGTGGTTGCAGGAGCTTCTTACCAGGAAACATTGCAAGACTTTTCCAGATAATAAGCCTGTGCCTTACGTGAAGGCTTGGGGCCATCTCTGAGGTCTCCACTGATTTCAGTGTTCTGTGAGTATCTCCATCTGCTGCCCTGGCCCCAGGTCCGTCTCAGCAGAGAGCAGCAATAAGGGAGGGATGTCCTTATCAGAGAGGCTGAAATATTACCTGAGTAATCAAGGCTGGACAGTAAATGTTCACAATGGAAAAAACCTAGAGAGACTTTGAAAAAATGCAAGTTGAGACTTGAAATCACCAATGCCGACAGAGTCACTTTGGGGGAGTGGGGTGGTGATGGGCAACCTCAACGAGGAGAAAGCAGCCTGCCTTTAGAGACCACAGCAAGCAAGACCAAGCAAGTGAGCTTCAGGAAGACTGAACTCTGAATGTTCTCAGGGAATCCAACATTGAAAACTCCGGCAGAAGGACTGATGTACGTGCTTCTGAAGAGAGACTTCGACCTTGTTACTTCTCCCACCAGAATTTTTCTTGGTGCCAATGAGCAAGGTGGGGACAGCTTGATGCCGAAGGGAACCTTGGAGAACACATCCAGGAGGGGCCACTATTCCAACTGATTCTATGACCCTCTCTTAACGGAGTCATTTTTATTCTAGGGGATTCCACAGTTGAACATTATAACCACGTCACACCACTTGCTGTAATATCTCAATACCACAATTACAGAGTCAGAGAACTTCACTTTCAAAGGATCCTAGAAATTATCTGATCCAAATTGCTTACTTTCAGTTGAGGGAGGGAGAATGACTTGCTGAAGCTGCAGACCAATGGGTATGAATGCCAGGATTAGCACATAGCTGTCCTGATTACCAGACACTGGTCTGGGTTGACCAAAAAGGGGCACCTACACCTCCCATCACTTTATGGACACACTCGATTGCCCCAATAAAGAACAAACAGGGACAGAATGTTTTGGGAGGCAAAATGTCCCTGGGAGTCAAAATGACTTGTTTTTGCCATCTTACTTTTCGCCCTGTCATCAGAAGCTGCTTATCACACAGGCCCCCCACGGAGAGCATGTTCGAGTCCAGAGGAATAGCAAGGGAGAGGGGATGGGGCACTGGTAGGAAGCAGGACTCCTGGCTTCCTGGAGCTGCTCTTGACCTGCTGGGAGACTTGAAGTGTGTCCCTTCTTTCTCTCCTCAGTTTCTCCATCTGTAAAATGGTGAGGTTGGCGAGAGCCTGCTTACTTGCTAATATTGGACAAGTGTTTGCTTGTCTTCATGGACACAGACAGACACCAAAATACAAGCATCAATCCAGCAGCCAGTGCCACGCTGACCATAGCCCTGAATGGCCACGTAAACACAAACTCAAATTCAGAAAGCATGTCTTGACTCTCTAGTACTTCCATTGGCCACAGATTTCTGAAAGCTGGTGTTGGTGGTGGAGGAGTTGGCTTGTGGTCAGACCGCAACGAGAAATGCTTTATTCAGCTCTGGGCCCCATGCTCTCGAGGGTGTTCCACAAAGCAAGTGCAGAGGTCAGGCCGAGCATGGGGAGGGCCAGGCCTAGGGTGAGGCAAGTGAGGCACAAGCTTCAGGTACAGAACTGAAGGGGGAGCCAAAAAAACTGAGCCATCAAGATAAATAATATTTCGATGCAACATTTTTAAAAGTCAAAATTAATGTAAAAAAATTTATGGTGAACAAAATTTCACATTTTTAAGTGAAGTCAGGATCCAAAGGGGCAGGATTAGGGTGAGGCAAGTGAGGGAACTCATGCAAGTGCAGAGTGGTATCCTATTTTATTTAAAATTTTGGTCATCATAGATTTTTTGTATTAATTTAGATTTAATAATGTTTTAAAATATGGTTTATCTTCATTCCTGAGGTTTTTGGCATCCCCTTAGATTCTGCCCCTTGTCTGTGTGTTAAACTGGAGGGATTAGGAGTGCTTGGTTTGGAGAAGGAACACCTCTGGGGATGTGGTCACCGCCCCCAAATCTATGAAGGGCTACATGGAGCAAAGGGACCAGCAGGACCTGTGTGGCCCAGAGGGATCAGTGTGGGAATTAAGGGAGAAGTAGGGAGCTCCCTGTTACTGGAAGGATCTGAGAATCTGACAGGAGGCTGAACAATATGATCTCTAGGGCAGCCCTAAGACCTACTGACTCCAAGAGGCAAAGGGGCTGCAGATTGCTCCATGTAACCTCAATCATCTTGTATCTGCAGGACCGTGTAAGAGGTGCTGCTTCCTGCCTAAAAGACCACGGGAACAGGGACCTGGTGAAGCCACCCTGCGTTGGGAGCCTGGCTACTCCACTGGTCTGCCCCCGTCCTGGGAGGCCCATGAGTGGGCTGCCCACAGCTCTGGGGTTAAGCAAACAGCCCAAAAACAGCTCTGAGGTGTCCAATTCATGTGCACAGCAATATGCGGCAAGGTCGACTTCTCCTCCCGACCCTTTGGTTAGCAGCCGTAGCACTTAACCACTACGCCACCAGGGTTTCCAACTTCTCCTCACTGGCCCCAAATTAAAAAAAAGAAAATGGAAAGTTAGTGATCTGTTGGATGTTGTTACAAATGTCAAAATATTTCCTCCAACAACAAAAAAAAAGTACCAAATAAATGATTCCTGTGCACCGCTTCGCATCCTTGCATGCCTCCCCAGTGCCCTGGGCAAAATCCAGGCTCCTGAGAGCAGCACTGGATGCCCCTCTCATGGTGTCTTGTGGACCTCACCTCACTTAGCTTTTTCAATCTCATGTGTAATAATGTAAGTCTTTAGTCTTCCTTGGAGCCATGGTGGCGTAGTGGTTAAGAGCTTAACTGCTAACCAAAAGGTCAGCAGTTCGAATCCACCAGCCACTCCTTGGAAACCCTACAGGGCAGTTCTACTCTGTCCTATAGGATCACTGAGTTGGAATCGACTTGGCAGCAATGGCTTTGGTTTTTTTGGGGGGTTTAGTCTTCCTTAAGTCTCTCAGTTTAATCATTATACTGTCTGTTTTCATGGACTTTTTTATATTTTATGTTTTCCTCATACTTTATATTATTTTTCGATTAAAATGGCAGGTATCCTGACCCTAGTATCATTTAATAAATTAAAAAAATAACCTTTAAAAATAACATTTACTGAAATAAAGTCAGTTGTTTCTCCTCATCATTCAACATCTCAATATTTCTTAAAATATATAATCATTGATTTTGGTATGAAAATATTTCTTTCAACATTTTCTAACCAGAGTTTTTCCAGGATCTTTCAGATGCCAACATGATCTAAAGTGTTGTTTACAAAATATGTCCTAGTGATTTGTCATTTTTTTGACAAATCAATAAATAATTTGTGTAGTTTGCTCTAGCTGAGATTAAATAATGAATAAAAGTTATATATATACATATACATAATCTTTATTATACATACATTTATATTAAAGGTATATATGTTTAAAGAATTATATATATCTTATATCCATTTTTTTTAATATCCATAAGATATAAAAAAATATATATTTTTTACTTTATTATGAAGCTTATTCTTTAAATGAAGTTGAGTCTGTAGGAACCCCGGAATAGGGTAGAGAATTTAACAATCCTCATGAACTCAGAGAAGACAGAAAAGAATTACGTGCACTGCTGTGCCAGGATTTTGGCTGGTGGGTTAAATTGAGAGATGAATGTTACAATCTTCACCAGGGCTGTCGTAAGTTCTCAAGGCCTCTACATGCTCCTAGTAGGGGTTACCAACGCCTGCTGCTTTTCACATAGGGCTGATCTGAGGACCAGGTACTGTGGTACTTGTAAAAGTATTTCAAAAGTACACCATTCTCTATCAGCGTAGGTATTATCAAGATTCAGGATGAAGACAGCCTGGTGAAGACTGTAACATTCATCTCCCAGTAATGACAGCAGCTAGTTCATACTGAGTACCAAGGCGCCAGGTACCACGCTAGGCCCATCGCACAACCTGTCATCAACCCTCCTGATAACCCCAAACCAACCAAACCTGTTGCCATGGAGTCAATTCTAACTCATAGTGATCCTACAGGACAGAGTAGAACTGCCCCATAGGGTTTCCAAGGAGCAGCAAATGGACTCAAACTGCCCACCTTTTGGTTAGCAGCCTAGCTCTTAACCAGTGCGCCACCAGGGCTCCCCGATAACCCCAGAGGGGTATATTTTTACCACACCAATATACAGATGAGGGGTGATGCTGGTGGTTCAGTAGAAGTCTTAACTTCCATGTGGGAGATCTTGATTCGATTCCTGGCCAATGCACCTCATGAGCAGCCACCCCTTTGTCTGTCAATGGAGGCTTGCGTGTTGTTATGATGCTGAACAGGGTTCAGGGAAGCTTCCCGACTAAGACAGACTAGGAGGAAGGGCCTGGCAATCTACTTCCCAAAATCAGCCAATAAAACTCTATGGGTCACACTGGTCCAATCCACAACCAATCATGCAGATGATGCATGACCTGGAAGTGTTTCCTTCTGGTTTGCATGGGGTCGCCATGAGTTGGGGGCCTACTTGATGGTAGCTAATGAAAACAACAACATACAGATGAGGAAACAGAGAGCTCAAGCTCAAGGCCACACAGCTAGTAAGTGGCAAAACTGGGGTTCAAACCAGTCTGGCCTACAGCACGTTTCCCAAGATACATTTTGGGGTCTTTCTTTCCTCCAGGCTGTCAGGGGCATCAACAAGACTGAGAAGTGACGTTCCAGGTCAGAGGAGCACAGAAAAAAGCCCTGGAGTGTCTGAAGGGCAATGACTGTAGTTGGTGCTGCAGGGGGCACAACTCCACCCCTTATACATACACAGCACTATGTGCCTACACAGCACCCTTACCTCATCTGACTTCCACAATGCTTTAGAGGGGCAGGCAATGGAGGGCTGGCTATTCCCATTTCACAGGCGAGAGAGGCTCAGAGAGGTCAAGTGATTTTCTCAAAGTCACACAGCAAGGGCCAGGATGAGGTCCATGCACTTTTTGCCAGCATCGTCAGACAAAATGATCAAAAGAGAAGGGCCTGGGGCTGCAATGGGCAGGTGACGGCACTGACCTTTCCTGAGATGGTCTTGATCTGCTTGGAACTCAGAGGCTCAAAGTCCACGCCGATGTAGCCCTCCATGGCAGCAAGCAGGTTCTTACGGTGGCAGCGGGATGAATTGGCTTCTGTGTGCACCTGGTCCCACCAGGAAGGCTCGTACCAGCCTGGGATGATCCACTGGTATTTGCTACCGTACATGTTCTCCTCATATGCCTGCAACAGATGGGTTGATCATGAAGGCATCATAAGTCAAACATTTGTCCAAGGCTTCGTGCCCTGTGAGAGAGGTGGTGGGGAGTCAGGCTTCCTCTACCAGAGGATTTATTAATTTTTCTATTACTTTCTTGGTTTCCTTCTTGTTACCTCTCAAAGGATCCAAGGTGGTTTATGGGCAATTCGTACAATAAAACAATATAAACACTAAATAAACTGGACAACATATATTAATGCATTTCAGAGACGAGGCAAAGAAACAGAATATAGGCCAAAGGTTCCAGCACTGTACATAATTAAGCTGTATATTTCACCATGAACTTCCTGGTAGCCCAAGAGACAAGGGCAACAAGCTCTCATTATCAATAAGGAGAAACCATTTCAGATTCTCAGGGGAAACAAAGTGTTTTTTTCAGCCCTAAAAATAAAATGTGTCACAGGGAGTTGTATATGGGGCACACTATCAAATTAGCCAGCAGGGTATCAACTGCATCCCTGCAACAAGGAGATTTCATAAGGCTGTTCTCCCACAGAGCTTTACTGAACGCTGAGGTCAAAACCTCAAAACACAACTCAGGGAGAGCAGTTTTGCAAGGGGCCAAGACAATGCAGCCTAAGTATACAGTTTATGTAAGATGTCACATGGCAAACCAAGCATTCTCTCTTGATCTTTACCCAAAGCATGGTGCACATAAATTCCAGATCTTAAAAAAACTCCCTTACATTTGTACGCTTTATAGACATCTTACTTGATCGTCATTCGCATTCACTCTGTGAGGTAGTTGGGACAGGGTTTATTATTGTCATTTTAGAGATGAGGAAACTGTAAATCAGAGAGGAAAAGTAACTTTTTCAAGGTCACACAGCCAGAGAGAAAAGTCAGACCTGGAACCTGGGTCTGCCGACCCTAAGCCCACAATGGCACCCTGCCTTCCTGTTTAAACAAAAAAGTCACCAGAATGTTCTAACGCATCTCTACTTGGCTTTAATTTTCATTGCAATTATTTTAAGTTAGGAAAAGCATGCTTTCTGAGAGCTTAGATTCACCCAGAAAATCCCACTTTGTAGGAATGTTGTGTTCCATCAAAAATAGGGTCCAGAATGTGGTTTCTAAATAGAGGTCATGTTCCCATCAGTAATCAAAATGCCAAGAAGCGAACACAGAGAGCAGTGGTGGATGCAAATGCTTTCTGTGCATTGTCAACTGTACACACATGAAAACGTGGACCTTACACAGTCCTTCACCCTGTTCCTGGGGAGCCACCTACATTAGAAGGACATGTTGGGAAGTAATTAATGTCACAGCCCTTCGTGCTTCTTGGCCTAGAACAGGAGAGTGTGAGGGGCCAGGAGGACATGGAGAGAGCAGACTGAGGGATTGCTTTGGACTTTGGGAAGGTTCTGAGTGTGCCCTCCCCACCTTAGGCGCCAGATGCTAGGCGAGGGTCTGCCCAAGAAGAGTTGGCCAGCTCCTCTAATAGCTCTGTATGTTAAAGAAAAGTTACTGTCAAGTCTCAGAATTGGAGGGACACTTTTCCTACCTGCCCCACCCCCCCCCCACACACACCCAGGGAATTGGCTCCTCTAAACCTCCCTAGACATTTGAGATAGCCTGTCTGACTCTCTCCTAGACCTCCAGTGCCTCGCACGGTGCCTAGCGTACAGAGGGCACCTACCAGATGGGGGTGGAGTGGCTGAGCTAACCTGGTCACCTCAGCTTTCATTTTCTCTGTCTCTGGTAGGAATGTGGTCTCAGGACCTGTGGCCACCAAGTGGGACCCTGTCACGTGATGATGGCAGCTCCTGAGTGCATATTTTCCAGCCCCATAAGCTGTCTTGGTTTTTATTATCTGCACACAGGTAACCATGATGTGAATTTAAAAAACATCCAATTTCCTGTTTTCCTTTTGCCACCTCCCCTCCCCCTGAAAAAAGGCTATTTCGTTCTCATATTAAGGTTCACAACAGTACTAATAAGAAACGCTCACATCAGGAAAGCACTTTATAGTTGGGATGATGCTTTCACTTCAGTGGCCTTATTTAAACCTCTGTGAGGCAGATGGGGTAGAGATCATGACTTCCACTTTACACGTGGGGCATCCGGGACCAGAGATCTAAAGTGACCCACCTGAGGTCACACAGCTGGCAGAGCTAAAACCAGAACCCAGGGCAGAGTGCTTGAAGATTTAGAGTGGACCGCGGAGGATGAAGGGGAAAACAAAAGTGCCAAGCCATGCTCTTGCTGTGTGCAAGCCAAGTGAACATTTTGCCACAGGGCTATAAATAGGCCTTGCATTTGCTGAAGACTGTGCTCCCATTGGGCGGCAGTCCCCATCTCAAGAACGCAGCCACGCACTGCAAACTTTGCACTGCGGCATTTGGAAGGCAAAGACTTAGTTGTTGCCATCTGCTCTGTGCTCCTCTCCCTGACAGGGACAGGAAGGCCCTCTTGGTGGGTCTCTGCCCTGAGCAGTCCCTCCTCCATCTCAGGCCCAGGGTGAAGATGCTGGGCGGCCCCTCCACTGTGCCAGAAGAATTCCTTCCTAACAGACCAGACTGTAGGTCCAGAGGCAGGGACTCTGAAGCCGGACACGTGGAATAAACATGTAACCAGAAACCTCAGAGCAGCTCCCCAACGAAAAAGGCAGTGGATGAAGACTCTCGGGGAAACTCCATCTCAAAGCCTTATAAGCGTAACAAGAGCTATGAGAAAAGTGGGGTGACAAGGTGGATGGTGAGCCCATGCTGTGTGAAGGCGGGCAGCCCAGGGCTTTGGGTCAAAGGAAGGTGTCATGGATTGAATTGTGTCCCCCCCAAAAATATGTGTCTACTTGGTTAGGCCACGATTCCCAGTATTGTGTGGTTTTCCTCCACTTTGTGATTGTAATTTTATGCTAAAGAGAATTAGGGTGGGATTGTAACACCACCCTTACTCAGGTCACCTCCCTGATCCAAAGTAAAGGGAGTTTCCCTGGGGTGTGGCCTGCACCATCTTTTCTCCCTCAAGAGATAAAAGGAAAGGGGAACAAGCAGAGAGCTGGGGACCTCATACTACCAAGAAAGAAGCACCGGGAGCAGAGTGCATCCTTTGGACTCGGGGTACCTGCATAAAGGAGTTCCTAGTCCAGTGGAACATTGATGAGAAGGCCAACAGAGAGAGAAAGCCTTTCCCTGAAGCTGATGCCCTGAATTTGAATTTTCAGCCTACTTTACTGTTAAAGCCATCCACTTGTGGTATTTCTGTTATAGCAGCACTAGATGACTAAGACAGAAGAAGGCTGGAGAAGCCACTGGAAACAATCCCAGGGCATGGGCTCAGAGTGAAATGGCAGGCATGCCCTGGCTTTGGTTTGGCTCAGATCAGAGCATGAGGTTTATCTGCATTTCTTAACAAAGTGGAGGTGGTTGGTGGCCAGTGCCTGGTGTAGCATCTCAAGGGCCATTTTTATTAATTCAGTTTTTTCAGAAATGATTTGTTTTCCTCATTTGATCACACATATATGCCAGCTCCTTTTAAGGCCCTGGAGAGACAGAGGGGGAACCCCCCTTTCTTCCTAAAAGGCTCACATTCTCCAGTTTGGGGTGTTATTTTCTTTTTTTAAATGGACTATTCCTGGACCCTAGATAGTAAGGTACAGGGTTTTATGGGGTATGAAGTATTTAAATGTTAAAATGTATTTGCTCCATCTTTTCCATTTTTTTCATGTTCCTCTTTAGATTTCTATACGGGAAGACCTAGTTACCCTGAACTGATACACAGAATGCTCTATCAAATCTTGTAAAATCTGTGAGTTAGAAACTGGCCATCCCAATGGTGGCCCCAGACTCCTTGTTCTGTACACGTGGTACTCCTCAGCTGTGCCGCCTTGGACTTGGGCAGCTTGATTTGTTCTAATACAACCTTACACTAGGCTATTAGACTTAATCTTCTTAGATTTCACCAAACATTCCAGCCTGTTAAGGTTCTTTGCACGCAAGCTCTGTCATCCAACGTATTTCATGATTTCTAAAATTTCTACAAGCCTGCTTTTTATAACCTTGCTCAAGTTACTGACAGAAAGGTCCAAGAGAACAAAGGCCTGTGGCCTGTCACTAGGGACTACACCTAGAATAACCCTGGTCAAGAGGAGGAGGTCTCCTTGGATAGAAATGACTCAACTCACTGGGCTCTCATTCTGCTGACTTTTCTCCTGATCCAGGACAGAGGAGGGGGGCTGGGACATCAGAACGGAAACAGGGTTTTTTCCTGCACTAGAACCGTTATGTATACTTAAGTTAGGACATCTTATGGAGAAAAGATTGGATCAGGAGTCAGGTAAACAAGGGATTGAACCTTGGCTCTGTCTCAAACTGGTTGAGGGCCCCTGGACAAGTACCTTCATCTCCCTGGGCCTCTATTTCCTCATCTGTAAGATGGGATAATGATACTTGCTTCACATGGTTATTGAAAAGATTAAAAGAGACAAGATGCAAGAAAGTACTTTGTAAACTATCACACAACAGAAAATTATAAAGGATTCAGGGGTAGATACCAGATAGTTGATAGGTTTTTCTAAGCCTCAGACTCTGAGCCCTGGAAGGGCAGGGAGAGGTCTGAGTCAACTCTCATCCTGATATTTGGCTTCTTCGTCTGCGCACTGCACACTGTAGATTCCATTAAGCATGACCTGAGTTGCACGGACTTAGAATTAGCCAATAGGGCTTAGGTGGGTTTGGCAAATTGAGGTCCCTGGTTCCCCTACAACTGTACTGTTTGAACTCTGGGGTTTTAGCTCCCTGAAAAGATGAAACAGCAGTGAGTGTTACACTTCTAACCACCAGACTTCCAGCCACTATGATCCCGCCCACAGACCAAGCAATGAGACCAAGGAAAAGCTTCGTGACCCTCCCCAAAGACCCAATGAGATGACTGTTTTACTTACACAACAGAATACTTTTGCTGCCATATACTGGTCAAACTGGCCAAGAATGATCCGCACGTCATTCCCCTGTGGACAGAAGGACACATGTGTGAAGGCAAGTGAACAACTGGCACACCTAGAGGGTTCAAGGCCATGGGCAGAGGATGCTCATGTGTCCCAGGCTCCTCAGCCAAGAGCTCTGTCCAGAGCACAGGGGCAGGGGGCAGGGCAGGGCAGAACCCTGCCCACCCCCAGCCCAGTCCAGCCCAGCTTGGATTCTCTGGCCCTGTCCAGAGACAGCTTTCCCTCAGCTATCCCTGGGGCAGCTCTGCACAGTATGGAGGCTAAAGCTGACAGCTCTGAGGGGCCTGGGAATTGCTCCTGCTCTCCTGGAACGAGGGCAGACACACACTTCAGGGTGCTGAGATGACATCTAATGTTCTTCCTCACTTTACATATAGGGAAACTGAGGCCAGAGGAGGGGAAAGAAGCTTCCGAGGTCCCCTAGAGCTTCCCATTAAGGGTCCGGATTTCAGAGTCAGAGAGAACTTTGTTCAAGTTTCAGCTCCATCAACAAGCCTCAGGTGGCCTTAGGCAGCTCCTTTCCCTGTTTCAGCCTCAATTTCCTCATCTGCAAAATGGGAATAATAGTATCTACCTTACAGAGTTGCTGGAAGGACTAAATGAGATAATCCTTATAAAGTGCTTAAAACAGTACACATAAAAAGTGCTCAGTAAGTGCTAGCTAGTATTATTATTTTATAATCTTCCCCAGGCCTATTTTTAAAAAATTGCTGTAATAATATATATAACATGGCAATTTAACATTCTTCATGTGTGCAAATTAGTGACATCAATTACATTACTCATGTTGTGCAACCATCGCCATCATCAGTTGCCAGATTTCCCATCACCATAAACAGAAACTCAATGCTTCCTAAGCCATGACTCCCTCTTCTTCCCTCCCGCCCCTGGTAACTGCTAATAAACTTAGGTCTCTATATGTTTGCCCTGGCCCATTTTTATTCCAGAGAAAAATCTGTGTTTGAAAGTGCTATAAATGGGATTACAGTCATTATCTAAACCTGGTTAATAGGTATATATGGTACAACGGCTCTGGTTCTCTCATTTATTCATTCAACACACATTTACTGAGTGTCTGCCTGCGCTTCTCTCCTCGGTCAGGGCTAGAGGCTTTTAGTTGCTTTCGGACGGGCAGGGATCTAGGCTGGGCTCTGGCCCATACAGGACTGGTTGAAGGAGAAGGTGCTTGGTGGCCACCAGGAGACCCGCTTAGCCAGGCCACGATTCTGCTCCCCGCCCACTCCGATCCCTTCCTGCCTCCACAGCAAGGCCAGGCCTTTCAGGTGGTGCTCTTTTCCCTCTGGTCATCTCATCCTCTCCGGTGGGCCTCAAGGCCATTTGATGCATGAAAGAGAAACATGTCTTTAAAGATCAGTTTTTAGCATCTTTCAAAATTGGAAAGTGCTGACTGGGAGGCCATTTTATTCATCATGTACTTAGCAAAATAAAAAAGGCCTAGATGCTAAAATCAACCCTCGTTTCCAAGCAAGAATGGGGTGGGGGGAGGACTTGCTCTGAAAGGACTTTAAAAGATCGTTAACAGAGCAGTTGGAGGAAGACAAGCCTTTGTCATCACCACGTCTGCAATGCTATAAAAAGTTCTAAGCTGTTTCCGTTCTGTGGACATGCTCCCAGGCACACTCCAGGATTTTTCTTTCAGCATTTCTTGCTGCTAACAGTAGTCATCCACCCGCCACCCCCCATTGCCATTGTCCTTCCTTTCTTTCTTCCTTCCGCTCTTCTACCCACTCATCCATGTATCCATCCATCTGTCTGACCGTCCATCCGTCCGTCCATCCAATATTTATTGAACATCTCCTTTTTGTCAAGCTCTTTGTTGTTGAACATGGTGTAGCAGAAACAATTCACTGGATTTTGGAATCAGAGAAACGTATATTCAAATTCTGGCTTTACCACTGAGTAGCTGTATGACCTTGGGTCTTAACTCTCCTTGAGCCTTAATTTCTTCATCTCTGAAACAGGAATAATCCTACCTCCTGTGCCTGGTGATTGTAGGATTCCTGGTCATTAGACGTACTCCTTGGCTCCCATGAGGCCTCTCTCCTGACTGCCCTCCTACTTCCCTGCTCAGATTCCGCATCAGCTCCCTATCTTTCTGTGTTGTTGTTGTTAGGTGCTGTCGAGTTGGTTTTGACTCACAGCGACCCTATGCACAACAGAACGAAACACTGCCCGGTCCTGCGCCATCCTTACAATCATTGTTATGCTTGAGCTCATTGTTGCAGCCACTGTGTCAATCTACCACTCTGCCAAGCATGATGTCCTCCTCCAGGGACTGATCCCTCCTGACAACATGTCCAAAGTATGTAAGGTGCAGTTTCACCATCCTTGACTCTAAGGAGAATTCTGGCCGCACTTCTTCCGAGACAGATTTGTTCCTTCTTTTGGCAGTCCATGGTATAGTCAATATTCTTTGCCAACACCACAATTCAAAAGCGTCAACTCTTCTTCGGTCTTCCTTATTCATTGTCCAGCTTTCACATGCATATGATGTGATTGAAAATACCATGGCTTGGATCAGGCGCACCTTAGTCTTCAGGGTGACATCTTTGCTCTTCAACACTTTGAAGAGGTCCTTTGCAGCAGATTTACCCAATGCAATGTGTCAATTGATTTCTTGACTGCTGCTTCTGTGGCTATTGATGATGGATCCAAGTAAAATGAAATCCTTGACAACTTCAATCTTTTCTCCGTTTATCATGATGTTGCTCATTGGTCCAGTTGTGAGGATTTTTGTTTTCTTTATGTTGAGGTATAATCCATACTGAAGGCTATGGTCTTTGATCTTCATTAGTAAGTGCTTCAGGTCCTCTTCACTTTCAGCAGGCAAGGTTGTGTCATCTGCATAATGCAGGTTGTTAAAGAGTCTTCCTCCAATCCTGATGCCCCGTTCTTCTTCATATAGTCCAGCTTCTCGGATTATTTGTTCAGCATACAGATTAAATGGGTATGGTGAAAGAATACAACCCTGATGCACACCTTTCCTGACTGTAAACCAATCAGTATCCCCTTGTTCTGTCCGAACAACTGCCTCTTGATCTATGTAAAGGTTCCTCATGAGCACAATTAAGTGTTCTGGAATTCCTATTCTTCGCAGTGTTATCCATAGTTTGTTATGATCCACACAGTCGAATGCCTTTGCATAGTCAATAAAACACAGGTAAACAGCCTTCTGGTATTCTCTGCTTTCAGCCAGGATCCATCTGACATCAGCAATGATATCCCTTGTTCCACATCCTCTTCTGAAACCGGCCTGAATTTCTGGCAGTTCCCTGTCAATATACTGCTGCAGCCGTTTTTGGATGATCTTTAGCAAAATTTTGCTTGCGTGTGATATTAACGATATTGTTCTATAATTTCCACATTCGGTTGGATCATCTTTCTTGGGAATAGGCATAAATATGGATCTCTTCCAATCAGTGGGCCAGGAAGCTGTCTTCCATATTTCTTGGCATAAACGAGTGAGCACCTCCAGTGCTGCATCTGTTTGTTGAAACATCTCAACTGATATTCCATCAATTCCTGGAGCCTTGTTTTTCGCCAATGCCTTCAGAGCAGCTTGGACTTCCTCCTTCAGTACCATCGGTTCCTGATCATATGCCACCTCTTGAAGTGGTTGAATATCGACTAATTCTTTTTGGTATAATGACTCTGTGTTTTCCTTCTATCTTCTTTGATGCCTCCTGCGTCATTTAATATTTTCCCCATGGAGTCCTTCACTGTTGCAACTCGAGCCTTGAATTTTTTTTTCAGTTCTTTCGGCTTGAGAAATGCCAAGCGTGTTCTTCCCTTTTGGTTTTCCATCTCTAGCTCTTTGCACATGTCATTATGATACTTTACTTTGTCTTCTTGAGCTACCCTTTGAAATCTTCTGTTCAGTTCTTTTACTTCATCAATTCTTCCTTTTGCCTTAGCTGCTTGATGATCAAGAGCAAGTTTCGGAGTCTCCCCTGACATCCATCTTGGTCTTTTCTTTCCTGTCTTTTGCTTTTCAGTGATCTTTTGCTTTCTTTGTGGATGATGTCCTTGATGTCATTCCACAACTCGTCTGGTCTTTGGTCACTAGTGTTCAATGCATCAAATCTGTTCTTCAGATGGCCTCTAAATTCCGGTGGGATATACTGAAGGTTAGGAAACCCTGGTGGTTTAGTGGTTAAGTGCTATGGCTGCGAACCAAAGGGTAGGCAGTTCAAATCCTCCAGGCACTGCTTGGAAACTCTATGGGGCAGTTCTACTCTGTCCTATAGGGTCGCTATGAGTCGAAATCGACTCGATGGCACTGGGTTTTATACTCAAGGTCATATTTTGGCTCTCATGGACTTACTCTGATTTTCTTCAGTTTTAGCTTGAACTCGCATATGAGCAATTGATGGTCTGTTCCACAGTCAGCCCCTGGACTTGTTCTGACTGATGATATTGAACTTTTCCATCGTCTCTTTCTATAGATGTAGTCAGTTTGATTTCTGTGTGTTCCATCTGGCGAGGTCCATGTGTATAGTTGCCGTTTATGTTGGTGAAAGAAGGTATTTGCAATGAAGAAGTCATTGGTTTCGCAAAATTCTGTCATTCGATCTCTGGCATTGTTTCTATCCCCAAGGCCATATTTTCCAACTACTTATCCTTCTTCTTTGTTTCCAACTTTCGTGTTCCAATCACCAGTAATTATCAATGCATCTTGATTGCATGTTCGATCAATTTCAGACTGCAGCAGCTGATAAAAATCTTCTATTTCTTCATCTTTGGCCCTGGTGGTTGGTGCATAAATTTGAATAATAGTTGTATTAACTGGTCTTCCTTGTAGGCATATGGATATTATCCTATCACTGACAGCGTTGTACTTCAGGATAGATCTTGAAATGTTCTTTTTGATGATGAATGCAACACCATTCCTCTTCCAGTTGTCATTCCCAGCATAGTAGACTATATGATTGTCCGATTCAAAATGGCCAATACCAGTCCATTTCAGCTCACTAATGCCTAGGATGTTGATGTTTATCCATTCCATTTCATTTTTGATGATTTCTAATTATCCTAGATTCATACTTTGTACATCCCAGGTTCCAATTATTAATGGATGTTTGCAGCTGTTTCTTCTCATTTTGAGTCATGCCACATCAGCAAATAAAGGTCCCCAAAGCTTTACTCCATCCACGTCATTAAGGTCGACTCTACTTTGAGGAGGCAGCTCTTCCCCAGTCATCTTCTGAGTGCCTTCCGACCTGGGGGGCTCATCTTCCAGCACTATATCGGACAATGTTCCACTGCTATTCATAAGGTTTTCACTGGCTAATGCTTTTCAGAAGTAGACTGCTGGGTCCTTCTTCCTAGTCTGTCTTAGTCTGGAAGCTCAGCTGAAACCTGTCCTCCATGGGTGACTCTGCTGGTATCTGCATACCAGTGGCAAAGCTTCCAGCATCACAGCAACACACAAGCCCCCACAGTATGACAAACTGACAGACATGTGGGGGCCCTATCTTTCTACTCCTCCCTAAATCCTGGTGTTCCACAGTGCTCTGCCCTTGGCTCTTTGCTCTCATCATTCTCCCTGGACAAACTCATTCCTGTCCCCAGGCACAACTCCCCTCTGTGTACTGTGGGCTTCTTAATCTCTCTACCTAGCCCAGACCTTTTCTCACCTGCCCACTGAACACCTTCACTTGGACAGCTCCCCGGTACCTCAAGGTCAGCATGTCCCAAGCTGAACTCACCATCTTTCCCAGAAGCCCATTCCTCCTCCTGTGTGTTCTATTTCTGAGAATGTATCACCAACATCCCACTCACCCAGGTTGGAAACTTGGGAGCTATCTTAGATTCACTCCTCACCTTCACCTCTGACATCCAAGCAATAGCCAGGGCCTGATGGTTGTTCACTCACTAGCTCCCGAATCATCCCCACCTCTCCATCCCACTTCAATCATTCCCTACTCTGTGAACTGTAACAGTCTCCCAACTAGAATCCCTGCCTTTAGTCCTGCCCAATTCACTCCACTTTCCGCAGAGCAGGTGGTGCGCTCATTCTAAGATTCAAATCTGATCGTGTAAAACCCTTCATGGCTCCCTATGGTTTCAGATCAAACTCTGAGCTCCTTAGTAGAACTTTCAAAATTCTTTACCAACTGACTCCTTACTCACGTCTCTAATCACATTTCTCACCACCCCTCCACGGCAGTCAGAATGAACTACGTGCAGTTCACTAAAACAAGTTTGCCTGCCTGCCATCCATCCACTCATCCACCCACCCACCCACCCACCCATCCACCCATCCAACCATCCACCCATCCACCCATCCAACCATCCACCCATTCACCCCTCCACCCATCCAACCATCCACCCATCCACCCATCCACCCACCCACCCATCCATCCATCTGCCCACCCATCCAAAAATCCATCCATCCATCCAACCAACCATCCATTTTCTTACTAGCTCCCCTCCATCTTTCTTTGAGCTCATCCTCTGTCCAGAATGCCTGTCCCCAACCCCTGGATAACTGCTACTCATACCTTTCACATCCTAGCTCAGGAATTCCCCTGTCTAGAAGCCTTCTCTGTCCTATAAAGGCTTGGCAGCCATGTCTTCCTCTGTGGGTCCAGAGTACTCTATGCTTCTCTCAGTCATAGCACTAGTCCATTTCCTCCTCTGTCTTCTTCTCTAGCCGTGTGTAACATGAGGGCAGGAACTATGTTTGGCTCACGTCTGGGTCCCCAGGTCCAGGTGCAGGGCATGACGTGTATATCAATAAATATTTGTTGAATGGATGAATAACTAACTGAATGCTGTGTAAAACACCAAGCACAATGCCTGGCCCACAGTGAGTATTCAGTAGCTGGTAGCCATTACCATGGCTACACTAATACTCTGCTGGCCCTAGGGCCTAGGCACTGATTGGGCTTATCATGCCCGTTTCTTGAAGTGAGCCAAGGAACCCACATTTCATGGCTGACAGCCTGGCCGCCTGCTGACAGACAAATAACCAGCTTTGCCACTTGTGGACCATTTAGTGTCATAGTTGCCATGACAATCAAGTTGCATGGATCACTTGGTTCTGTGCTCCCAGACTGATCGGGTTGGAGGAGGCCCAAGGGATCACTGATCTAGTTAACCCCTTCCCATAGAGGCAAAAGGCTCTCCCCAAGGCTGCATAGCACCCCAGAACCAGAGTTCTTGCCTTGGGGCCTCCCCCACCATCAGAGGTGTATGGAGAAACACCCCATCCAAAGCCAGGCTATGCTTGATGCAGGGGAGCTGTTCACACCCCCTCTGATTTCAGGCAGTGAGTAAAAGGGGACAAGAAGGTGCAAAGTCAGGGAGGGAAGAGAAACAGTCAGCACCCAGTGGAGCTGGAGCCTGGGATCAGGGATGCGGGAGAGGGCAAAGGGAGATGAGGCTGGACTGGGGTCTTTATGCGGGCACCTTGTGAACAGTGTAAAGAGTTTTTGGTGCTTCTCAAATTGGAGTACGTACATCCCCAGGGCATGAGGAGGTATTCCTCGGATATGAAAAGCATGGGTATAGACCTGGTTCTTTCTGGAGATGCAATTTATTGCAAGATTCAGGAGTGGATGGGAAGCGTTTGGATTTGGTGAATCTTAAAAGTTTTTATCGTATGCATGCACTCATAAAAGATCCAAGTCACACTTTCCATGCTGCATAACTCGTATCATTTCATGGAAGTCCCGAAAGTAGAAAGAGAAATTCTGTGTTAGCAGTAATCTCTACTTCTGGCCAAGCCCCCAACTCCTTGCCAGAGGTATGCATGTGCTGTCCTCTGTGGTTGGAGGGCTTGCGAGCAGTTTAAGGAGTGCTAGGGGTAGGGGAGGCAGGAGGTAGAGCCATAGAAGTGTCTGAGGATGAGAGTGACAGAACAAAGCCAGATGCCCCAGAGGACAAGGATGGTGGCAAACTCCAAGCCCTTCTATAGACTCTGTGGAAGAGCTTGGGAGAGGGTGGAGGGGGGCAGCCTGGAATGAAAGTAGATGGCCTGAGGTGGGCAAATGACAAGTTATTCCTAGGTTCCAGGAGAAGAATGTCTATAGACTACACAAGATTTATGTTCACACTCTCAGGAGGCCACCCCCACAGGGATGTGCAAAAATGGAAGTAAACAGCCATGAGGGGAGGGTGCTCAGTCCAAACCCAGACTCCACAGAGTAGAGGCAGGATTTGTGAGGCAGAAGACCCACTAAACCCTCTCTGGAGAAGAGCCAGAGGGTGCTCAAATCTGAGTAGGTGTCCCTTCCTCTTTCTTAGCTCACTCTTCATATCTGTTTTCTGGAACTCTTTGGTCTCTGTGACTCTAAAGGGGGATAAGTCACACACACACACACACACACACACACACACACACACACACACACACTCTCTCTCTCTCTATATATACACACACACACAGTAACAATCAAATAAAAAGATGAAAATACAAAAGGGACACTTTAGAAGGATGACTCACTTCCAATAACTACTGTGTAATCCCCAGTTTGCAAGGGATCTAAACACAGTAAAAAAACAATTCTTGAGACCTTTCTAGCTCTTGTGTGGTCCATCAGCCCCACACGTCCACTTTGGAAAGGGATGAGTAAACCGGGGCCCAGAAAATTAAGAAACTTTCCCAGGTATAGCAGACACCTCTGCCCTGCCTGTCTCTCCTCCTCGGGCCTGGTGCACCCGTTCCTGTTGCAGGGAGCGTTGGCTGCTCACAGCTCACCCTTCTCTGGAGAATTGTCTTCTACTGATAGGAGCCTTTTCATCCCAGGAGGCTGTGCCTTCCCCCACGCCACAAACATCAGCCAACAACCAATAATGCAGGGGTGGAAAACTCTCCTCCCTTGCAGGCAGGTGGGACCAAGTGGTGCTCCAGAGATTCTGGCGAGTATCCAGTCAAGAAGGCATCCTGTCTAACTCTTCCTGCCTCCTCCTGTTTCTCTCCCTTTCTCCTGAGAGTACCCCCTCATTACATCACTTTCATAAAAAATCTCATGCTCTGCTTTTGCGGGACCTAGCCTAAGACACCAGGTGACACAGGTAGGAAGCGACCGCACCAGTCTCTACCAAGACCATCACATATATATATTGCCTCCCAGGCAGAGAAAGCAAGCCCCACCAGGTGTGAGTGGCTGGAGCTCAGCCTCCAGTCTGCAGCAACTCAGGCAAAAACGCCATGCAGGTTTTGAAGTCAAAGAACTTGACCAGCAGATGCCACCCAGAGTCATTAAAAAGCTGGTGTTCCTTTAGAGGAGCAGGAAAACAGAAGGCTGGGAAGGTCAAGGGCCACGATCCACCTTCCCTGAAGCAGAAGGGTGGGTCCTACAGCTGAAGGTGGTGTCCTGCGACGGATGGGGTTGGGGGGGCATCCTGGAGCTGGGAGATAAGATCCTGCACCTGGGGGGGTGGATCCTACAGTAGTGAGTGGGATCCTGCAGCAGTGAGGTGGTATCATGCAGGGGGGTGGGGTCCTGCAACAGGGGGGCAGGGTCCTACAAGGGGTGGGGTCCTGTAGCAGAGAGTGGGGTCCTGCTAGGAAGATCATGGTGGACCCCGGCACTAACCTCTGGGTTATCTGGAGTCTTCTGGGCCCAATCATCTGTCTCAGCCCACTTTCCACTACCTCTCAGTTTCTCGGGTAGCTAGAACCACAGATCTGAACCTACCCCACTGGGGTGCTGAAGAATCAAGTTAAACCTTGTGCCATATTGTAGAAAAGGGTGAGAGAGGCTGCAGGCCCTAAGGTGGCTGAATTACTAGAGGCTGGCCATGAAGCTGTCTGGGAGGCAGCCTCACCTGGGGCAGTCTCACCTGGGGCCATGGGTACTGGGTGAAGGCATCAGGGGCCAGCACACTCCTGACTCCACTGTCTGGCCATGAGACTGGGGGGTAAGCCCAGGAGGGTTAGCTAGGATGTTCTCCAAAGTCCCTCCCAGCTCTGACGGATGGATTCCACACCCAGAATGAGTACTCTCTTTTATTTAGCTAAAATTAGTCCTTCTTAGACTGTCTTTCTCCTACCAGAAATATGCCTAAAGGCAGAGAAGCTGGAAACATGTACCCTTAAGGAAGGAGGGGACGAGAAGTGGGAAGAACCCATAGCAGCCCACTGGCAAAGCATGACATTTCTTTAAAGGTTTTTATTTCATCTTAAAATTCATGTATATTTAGCATTCCAATAATATAACTGTTTGTCTTAAGATAAAAATGATGTTTTTTCTTCCCCAACTCTGAACAAAAACTGGCCCCCTGGGAAAACGTACTATGTCTATTCCATAGCTTTGTGTTCCCTTGGGGTGCTTGTGTGAACTCCAGTTTCAGGCAGTCAGGTTGGGGTCTTGGCCTCCCTGTGTGTTTGTGGGGGGCTCTCTTATGGAATGAAGGAGAGAACAGTCCTCAATGCCATCTTTGTAGTCTTCCTGTGCTAGGCATAATAATGGTTCCTCAAAAGATGTCCTCATCCTAGTCCCTGGAGCCTATGGGTATGTTAGGTTACACAGCAAGGGGAGATTAAGATTGCAGGTGGAATTGAGGTTGATAATTAACTGACCTTAAAACAGGGAGAGTATCCCAGATTATCCAGTTGGGCCCAATGTAATCACAAGGGTCCTTAGAAGTAAAAGAGGGAGGCAGAAGAGCTCTAGAACCAGAAAAGGCAAAAAAAAAAAAAAAAGAAGAAGAAGAAGAAAAAATTCTCTCCTGGAGCCTCCAGAAAGAATGCAATCCTGCCAACACCTTGACTTTGGGCCACTGAGACCCATTTGAGACTTCGGACCTCCAGAAGTGTAAGAGAATACATCTGTGTTGCTTTAAGCCACTCCGTTTGTGGTAACTTGTTACAGCAGCAATAGGAAACATATGCACTTCCCTCCCTGGCAGGCCCCGACCCTAGAATAATTCTGCTGCCCTCCTCTTTCTGCTTGGGTTCCAGGACCCTCTCTGTGGTTGATAACCACCTAGGTGGCTTTTCTGGTCAAAGCTGTCACCTCAATGGGATACATGAGGCATAAGAATGAATGTTAGTATTGGTGGAGAATTGGGCTATTTTGTGAATCACTCAAAAAGAAAGCTAAACATCCTTATGACTGGCAGGGGCATATTTTCTTCTTTTTTAGATTAGAAAGGGTGGCTTAATGCAGAGGGTCTTTATGACGCCTCCTCTGAGCTCAAACATTGCACAGGTATAAAACACGAATATGACAGCCTTCTTGTTTAGCCTTGAATATTATGATGGCCATTTCCTTCTCTCTTCACCACCTGTTAAGGATTGAATTGTGTCCTCCAAAAAGATATGCTGAAGTCCTAATCCCTGGTACCTGTGAATGGGGACTTGTTTGGAAATAGGGTCTATGAAGATATTATCAGTTAACGTGAGGTCATACAGAAGTAGGGTAGGTCCTAATCTAATATGCGTGCTGTCCTATAAGAGACACAGAAGGACAGACAGAGGGATGGTTATGTGACCACGAAGTTACACCACCAAGGAATGCCTGGAGCTGAGAAAGACAAGAAAAGATCTTTTTCTAGGGCCTTCATCAAGACCATGGCCCTGCTGATACCCTGACCCTACTAGCGTCCAGAAGTGTGAGATGATAAATTTCGGTCCTAATAAGCCACCCACTTTGTGGTACTTTGTTAGGGCAGCCCTAGGAAACTAATACACCCCCCGCCCCCCTGGCCATGTACAGTCAGTATACAAGTTGCAAAGCTCCTTCGTTCCCGTTTCATTCCCAAGAAGGTTCAGGAGAGAAGGTCATTCTCTAGTTTTTGGTATATGGGTAACCAGGGCAATGTCCAGAGGCCATGAAGTAACCCTCCTGCCCACTGAAGATGTGGGTGGGCATGAAGCTGAGAGGCACGGGTGTTTAAGAGCCAGTCTCTGGAGCTAGGCACTGGGTTGGAATCTCAGCTCAGCAACTTATCAGTCACGTGGCCTGGAATACGTTATTAAACTTCCTTAAGCTTCAGTTTCTCCATCTGTAAAATGGGGATTATAATAGTACCTACCATGTAGAACAAGGTGCTGTAAATTTTTTTCTGTAAAGGGTCAAATAGTAAATTGTTTAGGTTCACAAGCCATACAAATCCCTGTTGCAACTACTCAATTCTGCTGTTGTAGCACAAAAGCAGCCAAAAACAATATATTAAACAAACGGGCTCTGCTGTGCTTCAGTATAACTTTACTTATAAAAACAGCTGAGAAGCCAGATTTGGCCCACAGGTCATGGTTTGAGTTAAAGAGCCTGGGTAGCACAAATGGTTTGTACTCAACTGCTAACCTAAAGGTTGGCAGTTCAAACCCACTCAATGGCTCTGAGGAAGACAGGCCTGGTGAACTGCTTCCACAAAGATTACAGTCAAGAAAACCCTATGGAGCAGTTCTACTCTGTAACATATGGGGTTGCCAAGAGTCAGAACTGGCTCGATGATAATGGGTTTGTTTTTTCCTTTTTGGTTTATCGTAAGGGGGTTGTGAGGCACAAATGCGCTAATGAATCTGTGGGTACAAAGTGAGTGCTGAAGAGTGTCACCCACTGGCACTGAGGCAGAAGCCTGGGGTGAAGGTAGAAGAAGCAACTTTGGGATGACAGAAAGAGAGACAACTGGTCCAAAAGAGAGAATGTGGAAGTCACACCACACTTTCACAGCATTAACGCAGGTGAGGCTCCTACCCCTTCCGGTAAACCCACCTGCGAAATGGGCACTCTGTGGGAAACTGAGGCACACAGTGAATTGTTCACAATCTCCTGGCTTCACTTCATGTCCCAAAGCTTGGATTTTATAAGGCACTTTGTTATTATTTTAAGACATCGACGAAAAGACAGGGCATTTTGTTTCTCCTTAAATTCCACAATTTTATCATTTAGTGTTTTGTCTACTCCAGTGCTTCCGACATAAGAGTAACTACTGATTATTCAACCTCTAATGAGCCCAGCGCTCAGCATATAATGATCATCACACAACCCTGCCTGGTGACTGTCGCTTCCTCCTTTCTGTTAAGGAGGATGCTGAAGCAGGGACAGGAGGTGAACCCTGGGTCCACCGGAATAAAAAGCCCTTGGTCTTTCCACCAAAGTGTTTGCTTCCACAGCATCTGGACTGAATTGAGGCCACCGCCCCTCACATCTCAGTTCCAGAAGTAAGGCTCTGTGGATGCCCCATAGTTGAACATTGCCAAAGGAAAACAAACAAACAAACAAACAAAATACATATATAAATGAATAAGGGGGTTGGGGCTGCTCTAGGGAAGGCAGATGACTCCACTGAAGTGAGCAGAGAAAGGCGTCTGAAGCCTGGAGCTCTCGCCCCTAGGCCCCAGTGCTTCAGCACAGTAGCACTGTGGAAATACCCCAATGGTGGTACCTCTGTTTGGAATAGGCCTGAAGTGAGTTTGAAAGCCCTCAGGTCTTCAGCACACAGAGATGGTTTTATTTCTTGACTTCCTTTATATGAATGTTGATACATATCTGTTAAATCAGCTTTATTAATTTCATTATTAAATTTCTCTCTGTTCTTGCTTATTGTTTATCTGGGTGATTCGTCCAAACTGAGAGAGAGATGTCATGTCTCCCAATACTATTGTGTTTCTGTCAATTCTCCTTTGTGTTTTTAACAGGCTTTCCTTTCTATATTTCAGTGAAATGTAATTTAGAGCAATATCCTATGAGTGTGTTATTTGCTGGGTGAATTGTACCCGTATCTATAAAAATGACTCTCCTTAATCCTGTTTAACACCTTTACCTTGGATACTCTGTGGTCTGATGTAATACTAGAGTGACTGCTTCATTTGCTTGACATACATTTGCCCAACCTTTTACCTTTACCCTTTCTGGGTCACTTTGTCTTATTATAAATAATCATCATGAGTTTTTAAAACACAATCTGAAAGTCTTTGTCTTTTAATAGTAGGTTTGGCCTATTCGAAGGAGCTCTGGTGATAGTGGTCAAGCACTCGGCTGCTAACTGAAAGGCCAGTGGTTTGAACCCATCAGCCAGTCTGCGGGAGAAAGATGTGGCAGTCTGATTCCATCCACTCAATGGCAACAATTTTTTGGGTTGACATATTCGAATTTATGGTCAGAATACTCTACTTGGTGAGCAATCATCTTTTTAATGCTTTCTGTTTTTTGTTTTTGATGTGGACTAGATTTTCTTGGTTTTTATCTTCTTCCATGTTTCAGAAGCTTCAGATTCTGTTTTCATTATAGAATATTTTCATTAAATTTTGCAAGGCATTCTTTAGTTTGTATTTCTCGAATTATAAAACTTACGAGCAAAATGGTCTCTTTCGAGTCACTTGCCTTTTTAAGATCAGGAGTTTAACACCCATTTTTTCTATTCTTCCGTTTCTTCCCCCATTGCCATCGAGTTAATTCTGACTGACGGCAACCCTATAGGACAGAGTAGAATGCCTCATAGGGCTTCCAAAGCTGTAATGGTAAATATACTATCATGAAAACAAAATCTGAAGGTTTTGAAACATGGAATAAGATAAAAACAAAGAAAACCTAGTCTGCATCAAAAACAACAACAAAATAAATGGAAAGCATAAAAAAGATGATTGCCCACCAAATGGAACAATCTGACCATAAATTCAAATATGTCAAACCAAAACCCAAAAAACCGTTGCCATTGAGTTGATTTCGACTCATAGTGACCCTACAGGACAGTGTAGAACTGCTCTGTCATGAATTGAATTGTGTCCCCCCAAAATATCTATCAACTTGACTAGGTCATGATTCCCAGTAGTGTATGACTGTCTACCATTTTGTCATCTGATGCGACTTCCCTATGTGTTGTAAACACTATCACAATGATGTTAACAAGATGGATTACTGGCAGTTATACTGATGAGATCTATAAGATTAGATAGTGTCTTAAGCCAATCTGTTTTGAGCTATAAAAGAGAGAAATGAGCAGAGAGACAGGGGGACCTCATAACATCAAGAAAGCAGCGCCAGGAGCAGAACTCGTCCTTTGGACCTGGAGTCCCTGCACTGAGAAGCTCCTCGACCAGGGGAAGATAATGACAAGGATCTTCTTCCAGAGCCAACAAAGAGAGAAAGTCTTGCCCTGGAGCTGAAACCCTGAATTTGGACTTCTAACCTACTAGACTGCGAGACAATGAACTTCTATTTGTTAAAGCCATCCACTTGTGGTATTTCTGTTACAGCAGCACTAGATGACTAAGACATGCTCCACAGGGTTTCCAAGGAGCTGCTGGTGGATTCAAATGGCTGAACTTTTAGTTAGCAGCCATAGTGCATAACTACTGTGCTATCAGGGCTCCCGCCATTTCTTAAAAACTGTTAATTTAATTTGGATTTTTATATCTCATTATTATTACAATATCTATTTTGTATTACATATTTGATTTCTAAAATGATTTTTGCAACTGTATACACTTTTAAAACAATTATTTAGACTTAGGTCTCTTTCTACAGGTTCTGGGGGTGCCTGACCCGTTTCTATCATGACCTCAACTCTTAAGCTTGCTATTGCTCTCAGATGGCTGACTTACGACTTCAAGGATTAACTTCAAGAAAAGCATGTGGCTAGAGAAGCACTTAAGTCTCACAGATGGAAGAATGTCTCCTGGTTGTTCCACTGTCTCTGGAATTTAACACTGCAAAGGAGTTAAGAGGATGGCCCAGTTTTTGTGCCTTTGTGGGAAATTTGTTTGTTTTCTTCTGGCCTCATATGAATGTGAAAACTGGACAATGAGTAAAGAAGACCTAAGAAGAATCGATGCCTTTGAATTATGGTGTTCGCAAAGAAAATTGAATATACCAATAGACTGCCAGAAGAATGAACAAGCCTGTCTGACTTGGAAGAAGTACAGCTAGAATGCTCCTTGGAAGCAAGGATGGCCAGACTTCATCTCACATACTGTGGACATGTCAGGAGGGACCAGTCCTGGAAAAGGACATTATTCTTGGTACAGGGTCAGTGAAAAAGAGGAAGACCCTCGATGCGATGGATTCACACAATGGTTGCAACAATGGGGTCAAGCATAATGATTGTGTGGATGGTACATTTCGTTCTGTTGTACACAGCGTTGCTATGGGTCGGAATCAACTCAACGACACCCAACAACAAGATATTTATAAGATTTTCCCCCTTTATGTTTGTATTTCAAAACTTTTGCCAAAATGTGTCTAAGTATGGCTCTCTTTTCACTGATTTTGCTAGAACATAAAAAGCCTGGCCAGTTTTCACATATATTAGGTCGAACCATATGAAATTGTTGATTTTGTAGTTCAAAAATGGTTGAACATTGGCAATTTTGTATGGTTCAATCTAATAGATCTCTCTTGAGCCCACTTACATTTGTCTTCTATTTTGTTTCTTTAATAAATTTTTTATTTGGGAATAGTTTTAGATTTATAGAGAAGTTACAAAGATAGTACAGAGAGTTCCCAATTGCCCCACACCCAGATTCCCTATTATTAGCATCTTAATTAGTATGGTACATTTGTTACAATTAATAAACCAATATCGATACATCATTATTATCTAAAATCCATACTTTAACCAGATTTTCTCATTTTTTTCTCCAAATGTCCTTTTTCTGTGCCAGGATCCCATCCAGACTGCCACATTCCATTTAGTCATCAGATCTCGTTAGGCTCCTCTTGGCTGTGGTACTTTCTCAGACTTTCCTTATTTTCGATGACCTTGACAGTTTTGAGGAGTAGTGGTCAGGTATGTTGTACAATGTCCCTCAGTTGGGATTTGTCCGATGTCTTTCTTATTATTATATTGGAGATATATGTTTTTGGAAGGAAGACCACAGAGGTAAAGCACCATTTTTATCACATCAAGGGTGCATGCCATTAACATGACTTAACACCGATGATGTGTTTGTCAGATTTCTCCACTGTAAAGTAACTCCTTTTTCCTCCTTTCCACATTACACTCTTTGGAAGGAAGACACTATGTACAGCCCACACTTAAGGACTGGGGAGTCATACTTCACTTCCTTAAGGGTGAAATATCTACATAAATTACGTGGAATTCTGCATGGGAAATTTGTCTATATCTCCCATTTATTTATTCAAATTTATTTATATCAGTATGGACTGAGGATATATATTTCCGATTTTAGGTTATAATCCAATACTACTTTATTTATTTTACAGCTTAAATTGTTCCATTGTTGGCCACTGGGAGCTCTTTCGGTTGGCTCCTGTGTCCCTTTGACATAGCCCCATCATTGTGGTTTTCTTTGAGCACTTCCTTGATTTCAGGCAGTACAAAATGCTCCAAGCTCATCTTATATGCTTCCTGTCCTAGCCTTAGAGTCACCCATTTCTCCAAGGAGCCCTGGTTCCTTTTAATGGTATTAGAAACCAAGATCTGGGTGCTAGGTGTGCTCGTTGCTACTGGGATACCTATTTTGTTTTTTATTTTGGTTCTGTTTAATTTGTTCTTGTTTTCCCTTAGGATTACCTTTCTCCAGCCTCTGTAACTGTTATCTTTTCCCTGAATGGATTGATCTCTTTGACCTTTTCCTCTGAATTCTGGGAAAGCATCTCAAGTTTGTCCTGCACATTATTAATAGTTATTTTCCTTGGCATTAATTTTGTTCTCCACTACCTCCAAAGCAGATTTTAATCTGGCCATTTAATATTCAGTTTCTTCCTTGTCCTCTGCACTTCCCTCTCCATCTTATCCCACAGTATATCTGAGCCTTGCTTTTCTTTTAACTTTCCAGAAGTCACTGCCTTTTCTTTGTTTTTGAGTACTTTGAACATGTATCCTGTATTGGGGTTGTCTGTCCAGATTGGTATATCATTCATACACACTCAACAAACTGTTGAGCGGACCGGCAGGTGAGGAACAAAACTGCTGGGGAACAAAACTGACCAAGAGAGACAGCAACCTCTGCCTCCTGGAGCTTACATTCTGGTGGGAAGAGACAGATGATAAACAAACTGATTAGGTAAAATGAATAGTATATCAGATGTCCATCAGTACAAGAGAGAAGATGAAGCATAAGAAGGGAAGATGGGGCACAGCGGCAGGGATTTCAATTTTAAGTAAGGGGTACATGGAACGTCCCTGTGGAAGGGGACAATGGAGGAAAGATTTGAAGAACACAGAGAAGGACCCGTGCAGGTATCTGGGGGAAGAACATTCCAGGCAGAGGAAATCACTTCCAGCACACTGAGCATTCTGTCCTCAGCCCTGCTCTCTGGTTTATGTGATGTTGAAATCTTTCTTCAGAACCACAGGGCATGTGGGGCAGTGGAGAAGCCTCGGCCATAAATTCCAACCTCACCACCTTCCAGCTGGGTGATATGGGGTTACTTCCTTAACCAATCTGAGCCTCAGGTTCCCCATCTGTAAAATGGGGATACAAGAATCCCCTCCTTCTGAGGGCTCTGGGGAGGACTCAGTGAACTGGTGAAGGTCGAGGCTGTACATGGGGCCTGGCCCTCGGTCGGTGCACTGGAAAGGCAGCCGCTATTTTTATCATCATTAATATTACTCCTACGTCTGTTGTCATTACAACTAAAGGCAGGCTGATGAGCAGAGTGCCCAGTTCCACTCTGATTTCTCGCTGACTTTCAACTAGTGCCTCTGGGCCACACACAAAGGCTCTTTAAACTTGAAAGCCCACAGAACTCCATGAGGCCTCTAAGGTACAGGAAGCTGTTTCAAGTGCCCTCCCTGGGGAGATGTCACATGTGGCAGTAGAGTGTCATTACAGCACCAGGCCCATCCCTCACCCATCTGCACCCGCACGTGCTCCCTGTGGGGTTGGCACCCCAACCTTCCTGAATCCTCCAGGCCCCACACAGCCTTCTCATTCATCCCTCAGACCACACAATCCGAGGAAGCAGCATCGCAGGTAGAAGAGCTTGGCAGATCTTGCTCCAGCCTGGTGGGCTGTGGCTGGTCCTCCCCTCTCTCCTGCCTCATTCTCTCATCTGCCAAAGTTCCTAGGGCTGCAGTGAGGATGAAGCGTGATATGCAGGCAGTGTCTGGTCCCCAGCAGGTGTTAAACAAATGGCGCATTGCTTCCCTTGCCTCCCCCATCTCTGGGCCTCAGTCTCCCCATCTGTGAACTGGGGACTTGGAAGGCAAGAGTCTAAATGGCCACCTGTTCTTACTGGCATAATATGTGTCTCAGTCTATCTGAAACAGAAGAAATATAACAGTAGTTGGCATCTGGGGTCTCCAGGGCAATGACTTTAAATGCAGACCTAAGGGGATGGAAGTGAGGTTTGAAAGAGGAAGACCACAGCTCTGCCTGTGTCCCTGTCTGCTTACAGAGCTCCAATAGCACCCCCACCACCCTCAGGATCAAAGGCCACATTCAGCCTGGCACTCAAGGCTGTGGAAACTGGCTCCAAACTCTGTCTCCAGCCTCAGCATCCCTCCCAGATACGTCAGCCTCTGAGAGATCCCTGCTGATTCCCAAGCACACCATGAGCAGGCCAGCCTGCCCTCTGATCTTCATCCCTCCTTCCCTGTGGGCCTCCTGCAGGTCCACATCCTGCCTGCCCTCCAGGGCCCCAATCAAATGTTGTCGCTTCTTTGGAGCCTTGTCTGAACCCCTCTCCCTCTGCCCAGGTGGGATGAATCACTTCCTCCCCTTTGTTCTTGTGTCCCCTGAGAGGTTTCTGTCTTCCTGTGGGCAGCCTCAGAACTAGGGTAGGACCAGTGGTGTCTGTGAGCCCAGAAGGTCTAGCACATAAAAGATGGTTGCAAACATTTACTGAATGAGTGGACAAATGAAAGTTAGAGACCTATATACAACTGGCAAAACTTCTGGATGACCCTTTCTGTCCCTCAAGTGATGGTCACCAGATGGGGGTCAGGACCCAGGGGCTTCAGTTCCAGCAATAATCCTGTGGGCTTTGGGCAAGATGGTTCCTCTCTCTGAGCCTTTTCAAAGCAGAGATGATAATAACTAGTGCCCTCTTGCCGCTCAGGCTGGGCTGGGAGAGAGAAAGTTGCCGTGTCAGGTCTAAATTGCTGTGTACCTGGCAATTAGGCCTTTGGCCAGTGCTGGACAAGAAATCAGGGAAAAGCCAGGGAAAAGCTTGTGGGAGTATCTCCCTAAGCCAGAGATGCCAAGGATGAAGTAAAACAGATCTGACTTCAGGCTCTCTCATAATCATGGCATTTGGGGAGCCCCGGGAGTGTTTGCAACCCCACCCCTCTGTCACTCAGGCCGCAGCCCACTGCACGCACCTTAAGCTTTTTGACACTGGTGCAGGGATCGTTGGAGAAGCTCTCCGTGTCCGAAATCTCGATGTCCTCACCGTACAGAACCCCAGTCAGGTCGTTCCTCACCTGCCAGCAAAGAGAAAGCAGAAGGTAGGTGTGCAGGCGGCCATGGGAAGGCCAGTCTATCAGGATCCATCACATTCTGGGGAACCAGCCTGAATGAGCCAGATGACTCACTTACCAGTTTTCTCTACTTCTCTCACAAACAGAAAGGGTTGTTGAGCTTTTTTTTCATTATAGCACAGAATGCCCTGTGGAACCTTAGAGATCACTCAGTCTCTTCCCCACCCCTCACCCCTGCGTTTGATACTCAGGCACAAGGAGGCCAGAGAAGGAAAGGCCTTGCCTAAGGTTGCCAGGAGTTCCTGGGTGGCGCAAATGTTTAATGCACTTGCTGCTAACAGAAAGGGTGCTAGTTTCGAGTCCACCCAGAGGTGTCTTGGAAGAAAGGGCTCGGACCACCAACCTTTCGGTTAGCACACAACCAGGATGGTCTCTGGGAACAAAGGGAATTTCAATGGCAACTGCTGTATTTTATTTCCTTAAAAGAAATCTGAAGCACGCGGAGCAAAATATGAACATTAATTAAGTCTGAATGGTGAGTTCACGGGTGTTTGCTATTTTCATCTCTACTTTTCGGAACGCTTAAAATACTTAATGATAAATGTTTTTTAAAAAGAAAGAAACTGCCACACTTGGTGATTCTTGTCCATTGTAGTTTTTGCTGCTATTCTGATGAAAGATTGGGAACTAGCTGATAGAAAAAAGCTGATTTTGCCATTACCATTTATTTCTGCCACCTCAAGTCCTTTTTAGATGCTGGTGGGGTCCCATAATCAGTTTTGTGTGCCATGTTGTGGGGCAACGGCAATTATCAAACATGGGAGATGTGCAAACAGGTCCTGCCCCTGCTGGAAGGCCACATAGCTCAATGCACAAACTACTGGCCATGCCGAGTGAAGCCCTGGCTCTCCGTTTGCACATTACTCAACTTAAGGGAAACCGCTCAACCTCTCTTAAATCTCAGTCTTTTCATCTGTAAAATGGGGGCAATACAGCATGTAACTCACAGGGTAGTCAAGGTCTAGCAAAAACATTGAAGATATGGAATGGCTCTGAAAACTCTAAAGCTCTGGACACTGCAGGCCTCAGGCAAAGCATCAAGTGGTCAATGGCTTGGGATATATATGTGTGTATATCCGTGTGTACATGAAAGCTGTATATAATTATGGCAGAACAAAATATAGGCAGTCAGAACTAAACAAAAACAAAATACCCCATAGTCATCTCACCCCGCCCCTAATTTAACAGACGAGGACCCTGAGATGTGACTCCCAGTCCATGCTCTCCGCACGTTCCTGTGCCGGCTTTTCCAGGAGAATCTGGATTCTGCCAGAAGCGGACAGTTCCCCCAGGCCCGATGAGCCAGGCTGGGTCAGCACAGATGGTTGGTGCAATCAGCCACTCAGTGCCTATAATTTCAGGACCAAGGGTCTCAGCTCAACACGAGTATTTATTCTAATGGACTTTTTAGGGAAAGCAAATGGAGGAAATCAGTAATGAATGGCATTTTAAAATAACCAAAGCATGGCGAAGAAAGAGTGGGACTGATCTCTCTCAGAAGGAAAAAAACCCACATCCTTACTATGGCTAGGAGGATCATTGAGGGCATTGGTCATAGATTGACCAAGTGAACCGGAAACATTTGTAAACACCTGTTCTGCCTTCTGGAAGTGTATGTATTTCCTATTTAATGGAACAAATGTCTTTCTGCAGTATGCTATAAACTGCATTTCTGTAAAATGAATAGTATTTTTCTGTTCACCTCCATTATAAATGTAGAAATATGTTTTTCTGGGAAAGGAGTAGCCCTTACTCCCCAAGAAAATTTTATGCACACACACACACACACACACACACAACGTAGGAGTCCCTGGGTGGCTCACATGGTTAACGTGTTTGGCTACTAACCAAAAGGTTGGAAGTTCAAGTCCACCCAGATGTGCCTTGGAAGAAAGGCCTGATGATCTACTTCAGAAAAATCAGCCATTATAAACCCTATGATTTTTCTGACACACATGGGGTCGCCATGAGTTGGAATCAACTTAATGGTAACCGGTTTATTGGTGTGTGTGTGTGTGTGTGTGTGTATTCTCCTCTCTGAAACTGCATATTGGCCTAGTGGGCAGCCACTAGGAGGAGTTCGATTTGCTGAAAGGCCCTTGACGTCCTGAGAGGGATGGGGAGAAATGGGTGCTGACGGGTAGGGGTGGGGAATGCAGAAGAACCTGCCTCACTACTTGGAAGTGACAGCCAGGAGGGCAGGAGACCTGGACTCATAAGGGCAGAGAGAAAGGCCTTAACCCGGGCACCCAGTGCTGTTGGAAGGGAAACGAGGAAGGGTTGGGTTCCTGTAAGGCCAGGGCCACTGCAGCCAGCTTACAGGACTGAGATGCCTAAGAGAAAACCTCTCCCTGTCTTTAGAGCAGGGAATATAGGTGCTGGACACAAGAACAAATCCACAAGGAGGCAAAGTCACTTGGTACCAGCAGAGGAATGGGTAGGTCCAAGCCCCAGGGATAAATAATCTGGAATAGGAGGCTTGGGGCAAAAGCTGTTTACTTTATTTTTTAAAGATCGCTTATGGACTGTAGACGCAAGCTCAAACCAGGAAGCACCTAAAGCAGTGATTCTCAAAGCGTGGTCCCTGGACCACTAACATCAGCGTCACCTGGGAGCTTGTTAAAGGAATGCAAAATCTTGGCCTCCACTCCAGGCCTCCTGAATCAGAAACTCTGGGTGAGCCCCAGCAGTCTGTGTTCTCATCACCCTTCAGGTGATTCTAATGTACAGTAAAGTTTGAGAACCACTGTCCTAAAGGACAGGCCTGGTGGCACAGTGGTTAAGAGCTCAGGCTGCTAACCTAAAGGTCGGCAGTTCAAATCCACCAACCGCTCCTTGGAAACCTTATGGAGCAGTTCTACTCTGTCCTATAGGGTGGCTATGAGTGAGAATTGACTCCACTGCAATGGGTTTTTTTTTTTTTTCCTTTTGGTCCTAAAGGAAGCAGAATAAGTTTTAAGTGAGCCATCGACAGAGGTATGAAAATATTTTTAAATGATTTGGATATTTTTTTCCCCCTTGATTAGGAAACCAGAATGTGTTAACTGAGTAAGGCAATTTTTAAGAGGGTGAGTAGAACTAGGAGCTACATCTAACAAGGTATCACATCTAGAATGAAGACAGGGACAGTTCCCCTTTGGTTGCCCACCTTAGAACATGCCTGGAGTGTTGGGCTCGGTTCTAGTTGTCCTTTATCAGGGATAGTGGCCAATAGTTCATGCTCAGAGCAGACAGGGACCAAGGACCCTTTTAGGGGGCCACTGACACAGGGGCTGGGAGTGTAAAAGTGACAAGGGGTGAGACCAGTGACTCCTCGGGGTGCCCATGAAGTCTTGGGAATCACAGATCCAAATCTAAGAATTTTTTAACATCTGAACTCAGACTTCCAGCTCTAAGGAAGTCCAACATCTTGAAATAAGTTAAGACTCAGGAAAAATCAGTGGCTTTGGAGGAAAGGCAGGAGTGAGGGGATGGTTCTGCTCAGGCTGGGCAGAGAGAAACACCAGCAGGTTAGATGAGCTGTCTGAACACAGAGGTCAGTGGGTCTGCTTATCCCCAGGGCCACAGGGGGAAGAAGGCGACAGGGACTTGTCATTCCAATGAAGCCATCACAGAGGCCTCATTCCTCCAACTGACCAGGCTCACAGCCTCATCCATGCACTAGGCGTGGGAGCAACCGCTGGTCTTTTTCCATGCCTGCCAGATGTAGGTGGAGAAGCAGGCAGTTTGGAGGAGGAAAAGAAGAACAGAGGAAAAGTGGGGAAGCAAGTGTAATTGGAAAAGAAGTAATGGTAAACAGGCTACCAGAGGAATTCTCTCGCTCAGGATAACTTGTTTACAGGCATAAGTAAGCCAGTGAGTGGGCTGCAGCAATGCTCCAGGCAAAAAGATTCTGAAGATGGTGGTGGAGGTGGCAAGAAGTGACTGACTTGGGGCACATTTCAGCCAACTAATAATCTGTATTAGCCATATACGGTGTGTAACAAAATTATTCCAAGATGTAGCAGCTTAAAGCAACAAGCATTTATCATTTGACATAATTTTGGAGCATCAGGGATCTGGCTTAGGTGGGTGGTCCTGATGCAGGGTCTCTCAGGAAGTTGTGGTCAAAATGTTGGTGAGGAGTGCACATCAGAATTACCTGGGAGCTTTAAAATTGATCTGATGCCCTGGCTGCATCCTAAGCCACTGAAATCAGAATCTCTGGGGACAGGACCCAGGCATCAGTATTTTCAGAGCTCTCCAGGTGGTTCCAATGTTCAGGTAAGGTTGTTGTTAGCTGCCACTGTCCCAGCTCATGGTGACCCCATGCACAATGATGCTAAACACTCTTGGTCCTGCACCATCCCCATGACCGGCTGCAGACCAGATCACTGTGAAACATAGAGTATTCACCGGCTGATTTTCAGAAGTCAGAAGTAGATTGCCAGGCACTTTTTCCTTGTCCATCTTAGTCTGGAAGTTCTGCTGAAATCAGTTCCGCGCTGTGGAAACATGTAAGCCTCCAGTGAGGGACAGGTAGTGGGTGCACATGAGGTGCAGTGGCCAGGAACTGAACCCAGGTCTCCCACATGGAAGGAGGGAATCCTACCACTGAACTACCACTAAGGGGTAAAAGCAACAGAACTGCCACTCAGAGCCGGCTGCTGGCCTGCCTGCCTGAACACTCCCCGCCCCGCCCCCAGG
Source organism: Loxodonta africana (assembly GCF_030014295.1). Lineage (NCBI taxonomy): Eukaryota > Metazoa > Chordata > Mammalia > Proboscidea > Elephantidae > Loxodonta > Loxodonta africana. Next base: position 78,220,391 of record NC_087350.1, on the reverse strand, counting down.
CCACCTATCCCACTTTCTCCAGATCCAAAAAGCCAAAAACCAAACCAGTTGCTGCCAAGTTGACTCTGACTCATCGCAACCACATAGGGCAGAGTAGAACGGCCCCATAGGGTTCCTAAGGACCGGCTGCTGCATTTGAACCACTAACCTTTTGGTTAGCAGCCAACTCTTAACCAGTGTGCCACCAGGGCTCCGGATTCAGGGTACTATTTTTCTTTCCAGCTGCGACGCCTCCCTTCCCGACCCCTGCTCCGTACAATAAATACACTGAATACATCTTTAATCTCCAGACCCTCCCACTCCTGCCCCCTAGCACCATGAGCAGACCCTGACTTTGAATGGACCGAAGGAAAGAAGTACAGGATAAGGACAAAGTCGGAAGCAGACCATTATGACAACGACGAGTCACCACGTTCTGAACACATGACCAGGCAGGGGAGGCTCTGACTGAGCAGTGGACTTTACAGCCCATGACTGGAGGCAGGGATGGATTACCCAATATGCAAGGTTGATGCAAGGCATCAACAAAACAGGGGTAAATTCCCATAGATGCCAAGCAGACAGGACACAAGGAAAAGCAAGCACCACAGTAGAAGGGGACCAGCAGGTCGCTCAATGAAACTGATACCAGGTCTAGAGCATGTGAATGTGCTGGCTAGATATAAGTTCAAACGGGGTCATGAGGGCGCCCACGCACAAGGTTGTTTAAGCTGTGAGACCCCTACTACTTCAACACCTTCGTTGACATCTGTCTTCTATGGTCCCCTCCCATGTAACTGAAACTCCTTATCTCTGCGGGTCTCTTGGGAGTATACTATTTCTTTCTAATAATATAAGGTGGGAGGGGCCTATTGAATCTAACTCTTGCTACAATTTTTCAATGTGGGAGAACAACAGAATTTTACATTGATTATTGAAACAACTAAGTTCACTGACTCATTTTCTTTGTTGTAGAATGCGTGGAATATTCTTTTTGTAGAAAATGTGGCATATAGTAAAAATCTTAGTACTCCACATTCACCAAAAATTTCATTAATCCAGTCCCTCTCATCCAGCTAAAGTGACATATGCCACTTTCGCATTCCATCACCAGTATTATAAAACCAAAAAAAAGGAAAAAATCCTGTTGTTGCCATCCAGTCAATTCCAATGCATAGTGACCTTATAAGTTGGAATCAACTCGATGGCAATGGGTTTCTCTTTTTTTTTTTTTTTTTGGTTTTATAATATCAGTGATTGAATGCAAAAGTGGCATATGCCATTTTAGCAGAATGAGGTGAAGTGGATTGGAAAATTTTAAGTGGATGTGGGGTGCTAGGATTTTTATTATATATCACGTTTTCTGCAAAAAGAATATTCCACCTATTCTACAACAAAGAAAATGAGTCAGTGAACTTAGTTGTTTCATTTAAAAAGAAGCCACATCACGGATAGCTAAGAGACACATACACATATATATACATGTATATATATATATATATATATATATATATATATATATATAGCACACATAACCCGTCTGAATGCCTGAATAAGCAGAGGTGGGGGTACCACAGATTATTAGTGCTTAGGGCCCTCACACGCCTTAATCTAGCCCTGACTGGAGGCCCTGGGATTATTTGAGACCATAGGACACTGGCTATGATGGCCTGTAGTTCCCAGGACGCCATCCCTAACAAGGACACTGCACCAGCTGAGGCATCATCCAGGAAGGCAGAGACCCAGGTGAAGATGGGGCGAACCAGACCTGCACCACATGCACTTTACAACTCTGAAAATCCTAATTAGGTTACGAAACGAACTTGAGAGCAAAGCGAATTCCCAGCCCTCTTATGGAAGCCGAGGTAACCTACTTTGTCATTCAAATGCACTCGCTATATATAGCCCTGGATTGTGCCGAAATGTCACTCCTCTTACCTGACTAATGCCTATAATTATAGATTTACTTCTATTCATTCATGAAATGTGTCTTCACTCGATTAAACAGTTCATTCAAGTAAAATCCATTAAAATACGGAACATGTAAAAATATGGCTCCTTAGAGGCAGAGGGCATCGCTGCAGCGAAGATGCTAATTAGGATAAACAGGCATTTGAAACACTCAAATCTTTGAATAATTCAGGTCACTTTTACTGGGGCTGGAGCTCCCCAGGAACTGCCATTAATTTAAGCTAATTAAAAAATTAGCCCGGAGAAGCGTAGACTGAGGCAGGAAGTGATGGCTGACTTCAAACACTAAAGGGCTGTCATGCGGAAGAGACTGCAGCCTGGTGCTGGGCACTCCCTTGGCAGAAGAGGTACCAACAGGTAGACGGTTCAGGAAGGCAGATTTTGGGCCAAAGCCAAAAATAACTTTGTAATGATGGAAAAGGCTGTCTTGGTAGGTAGTGAGCTCCCTGTCATCAGACATGTGCAAACACAAGCTGGTTGGGATGCTGGAGAGGAGATTCCTCTTTCACCACAAATGCCTGTGGTTCCAGGAAAGCAAGCAATTCCACCTGCCCTCACACTTTGCCTTCTTGAATTTAAGAGTTGCTGAGGCAACACTGTGCAGTTCTGAGGTTTTTCAAAGATTTGGGGCATGCACTTTAAATTCCAGTGGAAATGTCTGTGTGGTTGCATTTATTTTCACCTTTCCAAATCTGATGATCATTCACTGAAAAAAGTGTTCCTAAAAATGGAGCCCCCTAGTTTTCAGATTCCTATAAATAAGTTGGAAACCCTGGTGGCACAGTGGTTAAGAGCTTGGCTGCTAACCAAAAGGTCCAGAGTTCAAATCCACCAGCCGCTCCCTGGGAACCCTATGGGGCAGTTCTACTCAGTCCTATAGGGTTGACTCGATGGCACCTAACAACAACAAATAAATTAGCTCTTAATAATCTATAGCCAGAATTAAATATGAGTGAAAAAAATTTTTAGGGGGCAAGAACCTATGTGAACACATATTTAGGTCTACGAGCAGAATACCAAGTGGGGGGACTATGAGCTGCAGGGTTGTGGAGCTGTGGAGATTGGGAGGCAGCTGGCCTCATGGGACCCCAGCAGAGGGCTCAGGGAGCCGAGAGTGTTGAGTCTGTAACCTTCTCTCCCACTAAGGCATCAGCTCTGAGAGGGCAGGGCTGGTTTGTTTCATTCCCAGCATCTGGCTTGGAGCCTGGAACACAGCAGGTGCTCGCAACTCTGTAATGGGGAGAAGGAATAAATGTGCACCAAGGATGCCTGTGTCCATCCAGGCTCGTTTGTAGAGGGGTAAACATTCTGAGTCTGGACGAGTTCGTGCTGAGTCTTGAGGCTGTCTTGCAGGGATGAGTGACTTCTGAGGGGCAAGCCTGCAAGCCCACTGATGCAGACTGGCCCCAGGGACAGTCTGGCTGAAACTCTAACCTTTGAATGGCCCCAATGAGGGAAGGAAGTTGGGGAGAGCCATGGCACTCTGTGGGGACCCCTGTGGGGACCCATGGGATGGCTGGCAGCTGGAGTTCTTTGGAGACAGTTCCTGCCTCACTTCATGGCAGAGGGTGGTGGGGACCTGTGACCTGAGCTGTGCCTGGCTGTTGGGACATGGAAAGCTGTGGACCATGAGTCCTCCAGCTCTCATTACAGATTCCACCTGCTGGAGGATGATGGCCAGTCCACATGGCAGCAGGGAACAGGGCCCCAACAGGCAGAGCTGGCCTGAGTGGACAGCCCCCTACACCCTGACCTACCCAAGATGTCTCCCTCTGCCTTTGCAGCCCTCACTACCATCACCCATTATGTTAGCCCTTCACTGGGGGGCAGAGAGCCCACACACCACAGTCTCTTCTTCCCAGCCCACTGCTTGCTCCTCCATGGCTCCCAGAACCACCCGCTCTAGGGCAGGCACACACCAAGGATCCAACTTCATAGGGTAGGATAGATGACTCTAGGGAACTGGGCCTCCCCGGCCCTCAAATCCCTTTTTCCACCAGCCAGTCTTTCACAGTTTTAGAAATCCCAATGAATCACAAGTGTGGTGACAGGATAATGGTCTTCCAAAGATGTCCACATCCTAATTTCTGAAATATGTTACCCTACATGGCAAAGGGGTCTTTGCAGGTGTGATTAAGTCTGGGATCTTGAGATGGTGAGATTATCCTGGATTATTCAGGTGGGCTCAGTGTAATCACAAGGGTCCTTATAACAGGAAGCAGGAAGGACAGAGTCATACAAGGAGACGTGATGATGGGTGGGAATCAGGCGGAGAAGGAGGAGGAAGGGAGGGGGACAGAGAGGAACAGAGCAAGAGAGAGAGAGATTTGAAGACGCTAAGCTGCTGGCTTTGAAGATGAAGGAAATGACCATGAGCTAAGGAACGTAGGTGGCCTCTAAAAGCTGGAAAAGCCAAGGGAACAAATTCTGCCCTAGAACCTTCAGAAGGAACCATCCCCTGTTACCCTGACTCTGGGCCAGCAAGACTGATTTTGGGCTTCTGAACTGTGAGGCAATAAGCTTGTGTTCTTTTAAGCCACTAAATTTGTGGTAATCTGTTACAGCAGCAATAGGAAACTCACAGATCAAGCTTTGACTTTGAGGATCCCACCCAGCCTCTCCTGGCCGCTCTCCCTGGCTAATACCCTGAGAATCCTCACACCTTCCACCTGGGATCCCTACAAGCCCAGCACCGGGGCTGCCTCCAAGACTCGGGACCAGGCCCAGGCCCCTTTCTTGAATAATGCATAAAAGCCCACCCCTGGACTCCCCAGTCAGCGGGTTTCCCTTTGCCTTTCATTTTCTGAGAGCTCGCCACTCCATCAGCCATCAGTGAAGTCAGGCTGCACCGAGGCACCGGGCTGTCGGGGAACAAAATTAGCTATTAGTACCTTGTTGGTTTCCTTGTGGCAAAGTGCCAATTGCTTTAATTGCAGCAGACTCATGGGATCAAATCAATATTTACAAAAATATTTGGATATTAATAAAATGGGGATATTATCCAGTTAAGATGATGAACACCAACCTCTGTAGGAAATCAGTGCTATGCGAAGTACGTGCCTGACAGCAAAATAGAGGGGGGATATTAAGGAAATCACACCTGAGAGCACTAAAGGAAGCAGATATAAAAAACAGCTCCTGGCTCTCTCCACCCCTGCTCCTTGTCACTCAGGAACAAGACAGGGCCATGTGGAGAAGTCCAGGCCTGTGAGACATGGGCCCTGCTCTGCATCCCCAAGGAGCTGTCACCAAGGAGAGGGGACTAATGTGTCACAGGGGAAGGGCCAGGGCCAGTGAGGGAAGCCACCAGAAGTAGGTTTCCAATTCCTCAGAGACAGAAATTTTAACAAGAGGACGATGCAAGGACAGACGGTCTTCTTCAGGTGGGAGTGAGTTTCCCGCCACTGTAGGTGTGTAAGTAGAAGTGGGGTTTTGGTAGAAGGGGTTCAGGCACCAGACAGAGGGGTAGACTGAACTGCTGGATCTCTGAGGGGGGTCTTGCATTCCCAAGCCTGTACCCCAGGTATGAGGCAGACGCTTAGGGAAGCCCGGGTGGTACATGTTCTCACCCCTTCAGAAAGAGGACATCTCTGGGCAGCTCCACAGCTTGACGCGTGGTTGGAGGCAAGTATCTACATCCCCTCTTCTTCCCTGGAATCCAGGGAGTCCCTGCATTTTGTGCATGCTGCTTTCTTCCCTTTCTATACTCCAAAGTGCATTCTTCATGCCCAACTCTGATGTTCTGCCCTGACATCCTACAGCCCTAACATTTGAATCCCTTCTTTGCTTCACCTGACCCCCTTCTTCCATCAGGGCTCCAGATTTGGGGTGGGGGTGAGGGGAGGAACAGAAGGCATGGGATTCCCCTCAGCACAAAAAGCAAAAATGTAAGTGCCAACTGCCCTCCAGAGCCCGCCTCCCGCCTCCCTTCCTTCCCCTCTCTTGCTGACTCCAGGCCCTGAGGGGACACCCACAGCCTCCACCCTGCACTGCACTGACCTGCACTGCTCTGTGCCTGGGGTTTGACTTTTCTGGGCAGCTTCATTGAGTTCTTTTGTCCTCTGCTTCCCTTTAGGCGTGACCAATGGGAAGCCCCAGCAGGTGTCAGAGGGCAGGAGGAGAAAGAGTTCAGGGTATTTCTCCTCCCTCCTCCCTAGTCCCATTGCCAGTAACACTGCTCCCTCCTCGGTCCTCCAGGCATATGGGTGGTCCTGACTCCCACTGCTGCCAGTCCATCTTTCCCTTCACCTTTTCCATACTTCTGAAAGACTTCCTCAAAAGTAAATTTTCTTCACTTCAATCCTCTGAATATGCCATGTTCGCTTCTAGGACCTTAACTGATACAACAAATACAAATCTTTTAAGCAGATGTCATTAAGGTATACGCAATTTTAGATCCTGATTTTTTTCACCTAATATTTCATAAGGTTTTCACTGGCTAATTCTTTTCAGAAGTAGACTGCCGGGTCCTTCTTCCTAGTCTGTCTTAGTCTGGAAGCTCAGCTGAAACCTGTCCACCATGGGTGACCCTGCTGGTTTCTGAATACCAGTGGCATAGCTTCCAGCATCATAGCAACACACAAGCCCTTACAGTATGACAAACTGGCAGACATGTGGGGGAGACCAAAGAAGAACTGACTCCTTTGAATTGTGGTGTTGGCGAAGAATATTGAATATACATACCATGGACTGCCAAGAGGACGAACAAATCTGTCTTGGAGGAAGTACAATCAGAATGCCCCTTGGAAGCAAGAATGGCGAGACTGCATCTTACATACTTTGGACATGTCGTCAGGAGGGATCAGTCCCTGGAGAAGGACATCATGCTTGGTAAAGCAGAGGGTCAGTGGAAAAGAGGAAGACCCTCAATTAGATGGACTGACACAGTGGCTTCACCAATGGGCTCAAGCATAACAATGATTGTGAGGATGGTACAGGACCAGGCAGTGTTTCGTTCTGTGGTACACAGGGTCACTATGAGTCAGAACCAACTCAACGGCACCTAACAACAACAACAACAACAATATATCATCTATCTTTATAACTCATTTTCACCACTAACTACACACGCAGTAGTCACTTTAATTTTCCAACCTCTGCTCTCCTCGTCCAAGTCCTACTCATCCTTTAAGCCCCATCCCAAGCAGCGTCCTTCATGAAGTCCTTCGAGAACCTCCACTGGCTGTGTGCATCCCCCTGGGACACTTGCATTCTCTGCTCCTCCTTCCAGGCCCGAGCTTTCTTGGTCCTGTTTGGGAGTAACTGGGAAGCTACTTGGCTCATCCACACCCCAAGAATTTGCTGCGGTCTACAGCACAACGTCCTCTTGCCCCACCGTGATGGGTGTCTAGGGGAGAATGTCAGTGTTGCTCACAGAAGGAGAAGAGCTAAGCTCTCAGGAGCTCCACCAAGGACAGGAGAGATGGTCTGTCCTTCCCCTGGCCCAGAACCCACGGAGCCAGCCCCAGACCTTAGAGGTGCTGAGTATGTGTCCTGGGAGGAGCTGGTGGGCCAGGTGAGCCGACCGCATCCCAGGGTAGACACTGCACCAAAGTGCTGAGCAGGCAGACAGCCTGGGGAGCGAGCTTTGAAGCTGTGCTCAGCTAAGCAGTTTTTATAATGCATCTTCCTAGGAGCAGTACCCAGCAACTCTGGGGAACAGGTATTTACTCTGCAGAGTCTAAGTGGAATTTTCCAAAGGGAACCAAAACCTAGAGACACCAAGGTTACAGTTATTTTTGTGACTGTTAATCTGCCCCTGGGCTGTGAGCTCCTAGAGGTCCAAGAAGCCCTGTCTGAGTCCCTGTTAGCAAAATGGGCTGGCTCAGTTGGTACTGGGTGACTGAATGCATGTGACTGACAGGACCCCCCACTCACCTGCCCGAGGTGAACATTGCTTGCACCTGCCGCCTAGCGTTCTAAGGAGGAGGGCTGGCTTGGGGAGTGTCTGTGCTCCAGGGTATCAGAGAAGATGAAGGGTTCTTAGGCAGAAATGCCAGAACATTCCAGAAGGAAAGTCACAGGGAAAAAGTGAAGGCTGCATGTTTGCAGTAGGCAGGAAAGGTGGGACCAACAATGACGACTCACGTTTACTGAACGCCTGCCCCACAAAAAGTCCTTCACACATGTGATCTCATTTATTCATCACCAGTATAAACCCAAAAGTCATAATTATGACCATTTTATGGATAAGTAAAATGAGGTTCAAAGATGTTGAGTCAGCTGCCCTAGGTCACACAGTGAGGAGTAGTGGGCCTGGGATTTAAGGTCAGGTCTCTCTCTTTCCAGAGCCCACACTCTAAACCAGGGCTCAACGAACCTGTTCTGTAAAGGGCCAGGCAGCAAATACTTTAGGTTTTGCAAACCAGAGTCTGTTGCAACTATTCAACTCAGTTGTTATATTGCAAGAGCAGTAATAGACAATGTGTAAATCAGTCAGTATGGCTGTGTTCTAATAAAGCTTTATAAAAACAGAGGGGCTGATTTGGCCCATGGGCCCATGGTTTGTGGACCCTTGCTCTAAGCCCACGGCAAACAGCCTGCGGTTCTGTTTTCCCCGCTAGGGACGTTGTGGTCTAGAGTCTGGAGGCTCCATATTTGTGTGCTGACAATGCCACCACCACCAAAGCAAACTTGGGCAAGCAAAAGGCTCTCTGAGCCCTTCTCTTAAATCTGTAAAAAGAGCATGACCAAAACCCTTGCTTAGGGTTGTTGGAAAGGTTAAAGCAAACTAGTAGATGCTAAGGGCCTGTAGTTGAGGGTCAGTAAATGGCTGTGCTTATTACTAGACACAGCACAATTAAGAGGGGGAGGAAGGGAAAACAAGATGTGGGACATGGGGGAAGGAGGGAAATGGCGGTGGTGTGGCCCGACCTAAGCCAGGACAGGTGAGTCTTCTCATGAAGGCTGGGTATGGACTTTCTGCATGAAAACATTATTCCACACCCCATGAAACCCTGAAGGGCACTCACAGGCACTGAGGTGGGAGGAATTGTTTCACCATCCCAGGAAGGAGCAGATGTGTGGCACTTGGTGACGCCCCATGGAAGGGAGGGAGGCAGCTGTTCACAGACTTGATACGGCAAACTGTGTGAAGTGCTGTCTTCCCAGGGCAGTTGGCCAAGCAGTGACAGGGGAGCCTCTGCAGCCCCTGCCCGCCCGCACCTATGTCTGCTGACTCACGCAGGCGGGCCTGGGTACACCAGGAGTCTGAAATGGCTCTCTTGTAAAACTCAAGACTTAGGGGACTGGGGACTTGGGGTCAGGGAGACCGTTTCTTCTTTTTCCAATTGAAGGTCATAACTCTGGCAGAGAAAGGAGGATGTGGGAAAACTCCATCAATATTGCTGAAGGACAGGAGGTGGCTCAGGATGCCAGATGATGAGCCCCTGGCAAGGGACGGCACTCATTATCTGAAGACTGGCAACACCATGTTTGGTGGGAGAATTACCCATCTGATCAAGAGGACATGAAACTGAGATTTGAGAGAGAGAAAAAGTACCCAGGAAACAACTATAAAACCAGACCTGATGAAAGCCAATAAAGATGAGGAATTTTTAAAAGGGGACCTCAGAGAAGGACATGCTCAGGAATTCTCAGATATCTCCATACCAAAGTACAAAGTATGGGTAACAATGTTAACTATGAAACTTTTGGGAAAGATGAGAAAGCTGAGCACAGATGTCCACCTCCCACCTAAGCTACCTCCTTCTGAAAGTGACAGAAAGGACAGAGAAGAGTATAAAAATAGAGGGGAATCTGCTTCAGCAATGGAAAATAGGAAAGAGTGCCATCAACATGCCACCAACTTTGAGGAATTTCTGCTAGGTACAGTGCCAAGGGAACCAGATTGAAGGCTGACTCACAGTTCTCCTTCCTGAGAAAGTAGTGTGGTGCCTGGGGGAAGGCAGAGCTGAACTCACAGCCTTTGATGGGTGAGTGAGTGCTGGAGGAGAAGGGGTACCCCGAGGGGTGCAGAGCCCTCTATGAGAAGTCTGCCTCCCACTGTGTGGCCCAACAGCCTTCAGGAGTTACTGGGTCATTAGATCCAAGAACAAGCATGGCCTATCCAAGCCCAGTCTCCCCATGACAGGCCTGGGCATCTCTCAGACACAGCAGGCAGAAGAACAAGAAAAGAGGCCAGGAATAAACATCTGGAGCAGCTGTGCCAACTAGCTCAGAGAAAAAAGAACCCAGAGAAGGAATGCCTACGGCAGAAAATTGCTCCCCAGCTCCCTCAGACTGCTGGTCCCTGGACTGGTAATATGAAATTTCTTCAAACAATCTTCCAGATTAATATATGAGGCAAAGAGACTGACAGAGTCTAGATAAAACAATGAGGGTGTCCGGGGAGAATATATCGTACTACCAGGTCAACCAAAACCACGTGGAACCAGAAAACTTTCTGAAACATAAAGGAAGCAAATAAGGAATACAATCAGAGGAAGAGCTTAGTCTCTAAAAAGATTTGCTATAGGAACCAGAAGTAAACTGTGGTGTTTGTTTTGTATTTCAAGGAGATTAAAGAAAAACTGGTCTCTAAGATATAAGAAATGGAATATGCAATAAAAGAGAATGAAATTAAAATAAAAGCTAGCAGAACAAAGATAATAATGACCAAAACCAAATAATGTTATGAGAATTTTAGGAAGCATTAGAATCTGTAGAGAATAGAATTTGATTGTAGAAAAATGGATGGATGTTGTGGAGGACAACGTGGAGATTCTCTGAGAATGTAGAGAACAAGGACTAGGATAAAAATTACCAGAGACAAAGTAATAGTATGGAGAATAAAACAGAGATTCACCTGTGGATTAGTGGTATTTCTAAAAAAGATACCAGGTCAAAAGAGTAATCATCAAAGATATAACAGAAGAAAAGTTTTGTGATCTAAAGAAAGATCTGAGTCTTCAAATAAAAATATTAACTATATTTTAGACAAAACAAATATCAGAGTGCTATTTTTTGTGTCTTAATTTCAAGCATAAAGAATCCTACAAGCATCTAGCACAGTTAAAAAAAAAAAAAAAAAAGGCTTATCTACAAAGGACCCAAATCAGATTGCATCGGACTTCATTATAACATTGATGTAATGTCTACGGAGGTTTCAGGAAGAATACTAAGATCATAGAAATCTATACTAAGATAACTGTCATTCACAGGAGAAGCAACGGAGAGAAACTATGATCTATGCAAGGGCATGGTAGATATAAAACCCATACACCCTTCCTGAAAAACATTACTCAAGGGCATACTCATGCCACAGAGAGACAAATCAAAAGAAACAATCCATGAAAGATATATCACTAGATATTGAAGCAATATAAATATGGATCTGAATCCTAAAATCATAGTTATTATAATAGTCTCAAAATAAAATCAATACCTCCAATAACAATTGAAAAGGAATATCCATAATGTAAAGAATAAAATGAAACCAGAATCTCAAATTATAATGATACAAAACAAGAGTGCATGAGGGATGGGGAGGAAATAAGTGTGGTAACTTCTGTAGCTTATAATAGATACTGTTGCATTTTATGTTGGTACTTAGAGAAGCAGAAGCCTAATATTTTAACCTTAAAATACAATTTTAAAACATTTTTATTATAATGAGATATCATTTAGCTAAATGTATAGGACTTGACCAAAGTCATAATCAAAGAAAAATTTATAGGGTTAAGTGCATTTAATAGCAACCAAAGATAGAACATAAATAAATAATAGGTATGCAAATCAAGAAGTTAGAAAAAGTGGTAAAACATACATAAAGAAGGAAGGTTTAATAAAGGTAAAAACCAAACCAAAAAACTAAACCCACTGCCTTCAAGTCAATTCCGACTGGTAGTGACCTCATAGGACAGAGTAGAGCAGCCCCACAGGGTTTCCAAGGAGCAGCTGGTGGATTTGAACTGCTGGCCTTTTGGTTAGCAGCCAAACTCTTAACCACTGTGCCACCAGGGCTCCAACATAAAAGCAGAAGCAAATAAATCAGAAAGTAAAGTAGAAACAGAGCCAATAAAATTCTAAGAGCTGGTTCTTTGATTTTTAAAAAAACAAGGTTAACAGAATTATTTACTAAAGATTTAACTTGTGTTTTTTTTTTTTTCCTGCGCCCTAGCAAAAAGAAGTGTCTAGAAAACTTGCCCCTCCATGGGCAGGGGAGTCGGCTTTCAGGGGGCAGCATGTAGACTTTCAGAAGCAATCAAGGTAGCTGCTTTAAGGAAGAAGAGCAGATAACTCTACTACGTAGCAAAACGGAATAATAAAACTTTAAGGGGTAGGGTTCTAAAGGAAACTCTCTCCACCCCTGGGAGATGTGGTTATTTGAGAAGGAAAACCGAACAGAGGTTCTGGATCCATGGGAGGAAAATAACCAAATCACTCCTGACAAAGTGTTCCTGCATCCTGGGAGCAGCCACCTACAGAAGTGAGAAAGTTGTTCGCTAAAAGTTGCAACCTGGGAACCTAGTAAGAATGGCATTCTTGGAGGGGCTTGAAGATGCCTGGAAGTATGCCCAGGGTCATGACGCTACAGCAGTAACCCGTCAGAACAGTGTCAACAGCTCCACCAAGTGGCAGCAGGAAGCAAGGGCTGCAGAACCCAAGCCCTCCCACCTTTGTGTTGGAAACATCACCAAGGTGTTCAGCCATTTTAGAGAAGGGTGGCCCTTCAATAGGGAGATACTGACCTTAGTGAATCTTGCAGATGGAGTGCTCGATCTAGGTTTAATTTAATTCAGAAAAATAAGAAACGTGGTCATTTTTGTACCCTGAATTTAACGTGTTACTGAAGACCTAGCAATCTACTTCTGAAGAATCAGCCTATGGAGCACAGTTCTACTCTGACGCACGTGGGGTCACCATGAGTCAGTACCAACTCAACAGCAAATGGGGTCTGGGAAACCAGTTATATCAATAAGAGAAGTAAACTAGCTTAGTCTAATCAAGGAAAAAAGTAGGAAAGCACAATACTTGTAATGAGAAAGACCATATAAGAAAAGATTCAGAAGAGGTTTTTAAAACTATACTCAGCTATATACTAAGAAATTTGAAAAACTCAAGGAAAGAGAGAATTTTCTGGAAAACATGCTAAAATTCACACAAGAAATATAAACTTAAAGCGATCGATAAGCATAGAAGAAGCCACAAAAGCTGCCGAAGAACCTGTAAAATAACAGGGAGGGAGGTGGCAAAATAAACTCATAGACTCATCTTTTGATTGTCAAAGAACAGCCAATTTATATGGTCTATAAACTATTCCAGAAACCCTGGTGGCATAATGGTTAAGTGCTATGGCTGCTAACCAAATGGTCAGCAGTCCGATCCTCCAGGCGCTCCTTGGAAACTCTATGGGGCAGTTCTACTCTGTCCTATAGGGTCGCTATGAGTCGGAATCGACTCGACGGCACTGGGTTTGGTTTTGGTTTATAAACTATTCCAGAGCACCTAAAAAGATGGAAAGCTTCCCAATTCATGTTGCAAAACTAGAATAACCCTGACAACTAAACCTGATAAAGATGGCACAATCAAAGCAAGACAAGCCAATTTCACATGTATTGATAGAAAAAAAATAATAACATACTAGATAATTTAATTAAATTAATGAATAATGCAACATAACAAAGAAAGGCTTATTTCAGGATGTCCAATAAGCACATCTAAACTAACGGTCAATTTCCTGCTCTAAAACATGTCCCTCTATAGTCTTCCTCAAGTTAATAAATGGTAACTCAATTCTTTCAATTGCTCAGATCAAAAACTTTGGCGCCATCCCTGGTGGCTCATTTTTCCTCACATCACACATCTCTTCCATCACAAAATCTTGTCAGCATTACTGTCAAAATATATCCAGAATCTGATCACATCCTCTCTCCCCTGGATTATTTCAAGAGCCTCCTAACTGGTCTCCCACCTTTCACTCAGCAATCAAAGCGAGCCTCTTAAAACTTAAGTCAGATCAAATCCCTCTTCTTTGTAAAAACTCTCCAGTTCAGAAAAAAGCTCATATATTGATTGTCAATTCATTTTTACCAAGGGTGCTAAGACTACTAATGGAGAAAAGAAAAGTCTTTTCAACAAATAATGCTGGGACAAGTGGACATCCACATGCAAAAGAATGAATCTGGACCCCTACCTCACACCATATACAAAAATTAATTCAAAATGGATCAAAGGTCTAAATGTAACAGCTAAAACTACAAAGCTCTTAGAAGGAACTGTAAGTATAACTCTCCACAACCTTGGATTAAGCAAAAGTTTCTTAGATATAACATCAAAAACATAAGCAACAAATTAAAAACAAATAAATTGGACTTCATTAAAATTAAGAAAAAAACTTTTATACAAAGGAACCTGTCAAGAAAGTTAAACAAAAACCTACAGAATGGGAGAAAATATTTGCAAATCATATATCTGATAAAGTACTTGTATCTAGAATATATAAAGAACTCTTACAACTCGATAAGAAAAAGAGAATACGATTAAAAATGGGGAAAGGATTTAAATAGAAACTTTCCTAAAGAAAGTAAACAAATTGCTAATACGTACATGAAAACATGCTCAACTTCGCCATTATGAAAATGGAAATCAAAACCACAATGAGGTACCACTTCACATCCACTAGGACGGACATGATCAAAAAGACAATAACCAGTGTTAGTGAGGATATAGAGAAATTGGAACCTTATACATTGCTAAGGGGAATGTAAAATGGTGCTGCCACTGTGGAAATGGTTTGGAAGTTCCTCAAAAAGAGGAACAGAGAGCTACCATACGGCCCTGCAATTCCACTCCTAGGTATATATTCAAAAGAATGGAAAATTTATGTTCACATAAAAATTTTTACACTAATGTTCACAGCAGCATTATTCATAATAGCCAAAAAGTGGAAACAAAACAAATGTCCACCAACTGACAAAAGGATAAACAAAATGTGGTATATCCATACAATAGAATATTATTCACCCATAAAAAGGAATGAAGTACTGATACACGCTACAACATGGATGAACCTTAAAACCGTTTTGCTAAGTGGAAGAAGTCAGACACAAAAGACCACATATTGTATGATCCCATTTATATGACATGTCCAGAATGACCAAATCCACAGAAACAGAAATTAGATTAGTGATCGCCAGAGGCTGGGAGGAGGCAGGACTTGGGAGTAACTGCTTGACGGGTATGGGATTTATTTTTGGAGTGATGAAAATGTCCTGGAATCGGATCGTGGTTATTGTTGCACAACACTGTGAACATACTAAAAACCAATGAATTGTACACTTTAAAATGGTAAAAATGGTGAATTTCACCTTAAAAACCAACAAACCAACCTGCCCAGTAACTTCAAGCTTGACTCAGAGTAAAAGCCAAAGTCTTCACAAACATCCTGTAAAGCCCTAACATTGCCCCCCACCAGCCACTCTGTTGTCATGCCCTCCTCTCCCCTTACTCACTCTATCCCAGCCCTAATGGCCTCCCGGCTGTTGCTCCAGTACCACCAGGTCACCGGCTGCAGGTGCTCTTCCCTGTATCTGGAACTCTCTTCTCCCAGATAGCCACACGGCTTGCCCCACTTACTTCAGGTGTCTCTTCAACTTCCACCTTACCTTTGAAGCTCCCCTTGACCCTGCCAGACTCCACATGGCATGCCCTGCTCTGCTTACCCTAGCTTATTTTCATCCATAGCATTTATCACCACCTGACATATATTTATTTATTTATTTTATCATCTGTCTCCCCTGACTAGAATGCAGGCTGTTTGAGGGCAGAGACTTTGTTTCACTCACTGATGCGTCCGCAGCACCCAGAAGAGTGCTTAATCACATGCTAAGCTACTGGCATCGAGTCTATTCTGACTTGTAGCGACCCTACAGGACAGAGTAGAACAGCCCCATAGGGTTTCCAAGGAGTGGGTGGTGGATTTGAACTGCTGACCTTTTGGTTAGCAGCCAAGCTCTTAACCACTGTACCAACAGGGCTCCAGTACATACGGGGAAACGAACACGAGGAAATCAATGACTGTAATTTGTCATACTAATAGATCAGTGGAAAAACACATAGCTAACGGTACAGGTTCTAAAAAGGAATCTGGACTTCCAACATGCATATCTGGTATACACACCGAGTCAACTAAAAAGAGAGCCGCCCTTAACATGACGAGGAATGTCTGTTTTTCCGACAGAGATACCTTTCAGCCAAACACTAACAGTATTCTCATTAAAGTCAAAGAGAACAAAATAAAAACACCTGCTACCATCACTATGAGTCGGAATTGACTCAACAGCAACGGGTTTTTATCATCACTATTTTAAAATATAATTCTAGAATTTTTAGTGACTGAGGCGATAATAATAATAGCTAATATATATTGAGTGCTTCCTCGGGCCCTGTTCTAAGCCCTGAGTGCTATACATGCATTAACTAATTTAATCTTCACAGCACCTAAGGTAATATAATTATATCCCCATTATCATAGATGGGTTATCACAGAAAAGTTAAACAACTTGCCCAAGGTCACCCAGCTGGTAAGTAACTGAGCTAGGATTAGAACATAGACGTCTGCTCTTAAACAGTGTGCAGTACACTCCCAAAAAAATATTGTAAAGAGGCAGGATGTGAAGCACTGGAAAACAGAAAGCAAATTTATTTCTTGTTCCAGATATCACTGTTGTCTACCTAGAAAACCCAAGGGAAAATTACTAGAAGTAATAAGGTCTCAATATGGGCAGTCAGAAGATGAATATACACAGACCAACAGCTTTCCTATATTCTATCAGCAGCCACTTGAAAATGTCAAGGAAAATAGATACCATTCCTAAAAGTAATAATAAATATAGAACACCTGAAAATAAACCTAACCGGAAATGGAAAGGACCTATATGAAGAAAATGACAAGACTTTACTGAGGACCCAACACGACATTTTGAATGGTGAGATGTCCCATGTTCATGAATGGGTAGACTCAGTATTATACCCCACTGCCATTGAGTCGATTCTGACTCATAGTGACCCTATAGGAAAGAACAGAACTGCCCCAACTGAGTTTCCAAGGTTGTAAATTTTTATGGAAGCAGGCTGCCACATCTTTCTCCCTTGGAGCGGCCGGTTGGTTCAAACTGCCGAACTTTCAATGAGCAGCTGAGCACGTTAACCACTGTGCCACCAGAGCTCCTAGACTCAGTATTACATGGCTGTCAAATCTCCTCAAATTAATAGGGTCACTGAAATTCAAATAAAAACACCAAGTGCATTTTTTAGTACCTTGCAAAAATTGAATTGACGAAATAAAGATAATTGTGAAAAAAGGAAGGGAGGACTTGCACCTTAGACTATATCATAAAGTAACAACATTTAAAACACTGGGAGGGATACTCTTTTCAGAATAGATAGATCAACGGGACAAAATTAAATCTCAGAAACAGTCTACAGTTACATTGTCCAATATGATGGCCACCAGCCACAGGTGGTTATTGAACACTCAAAATGTGACCAGCACCACACGTTGACATGATAATATTTTGGATTATTGTGTTAAATATATTATTAAAATTAATTTTACTTGTTTCTTTTTAAAATGTGGCTACTAGAAAATTTAAAATCATATATGTGCCTTGTATTATATTTCTATGGCACAGCATGGGTCTAAATTAAACATAAAAAAGATAGTATATTATTTTCTAAGGACAAAATTTGGCATAGGCATTTTAAATGAGTGGAAGAAAGATATATTAATTAAATGTTGATTGACTATGGATCAGGAGAAAGAAAGTTTTGATGCTTCAGTCCATATGCTGAAATTATAGATAAATCAAAAAATTAAGTAATAAAAGTACTAGAAGAAAATGTAAGCGAATACTCAAAAAATTCTTGGGATGGATAAGGATTTTCTAAGTATAGCATTGAAAGCAAAAAAAAAAAAGATCTTGATAAATTTGACTACATAAAAATTAACATTTTTCAATACATCAAGTAACATCATAAACAAAATTAAATGTTACATGAAACACAGGAAGAATATCTGTAACAAATGTGACCAAGAGTTGCTATCTGTACTTTATAAAGAACTCTTAGAAATCAGTAAGAAAAAGAACACTCCAACAGAAAAATGTGCCAACAACATGAACAGCCAATTTACAAAAGGAGGAACAAAGATGAGAAATACTCTAAGTAAAAAAATAAATTCAATCTCAGTGCTAATCAAGGAAATGTAAATTAAAATAGCAATTGCCAAAGATCAAAAAAAGAAAAATACACAACGTTGGCAACATGCATTCTCACACACTGCTATGAAGCTCTAAATTAGTATATCTTTCAGGAGGGCAATTTGGCAACATGTACCAAAAGGTTCAAAAATGTTCACACACTGTTTCTAGGAATTTATCCTTGGAAAATAATCAGAGATTTTCACTTAAAGACACAAGAGTTTATAGCACCATTGTTCATAATCAGGAAAAATTGGCAACAACATCTATGTTCAATAATCGAGGCCTTCTTAAGTAAATTATGGCATATCCATGGAGTTGATTTTTTGGAACAGATTGGATAAAGACAGCAACAGAGAATACACATCTACTTCTCGTCTGTTATGGACTGAATTGTGTCCCCCCAAAAGATACATTGAAGCCTTAATCCCTGTACCTGTGAGTGTGATCTTGTTTGGAAATAGAGTCTCTGAAGATGTTATCAGTTAACATGAGGTCATACAGTAAGGTGTGTCCTAATCCTATATAAATGGTGTCCTTATGAAAGGGAAGAGACACAGAGAAACACAAAGGGAAGCTGGCCACATGACAATGGAGGCAGACGTTGGAGTGATTTTGCCACGAGCCAAGGAACAGCTGGGGCCACTAGAAGCCTGGACAGACAAGAAAGGATGTTCCTAGAGACTTCAGAGACAGCACAGCCCTGCCAACACACTGAATTTTGACCTCTAGCTTCCAAAATTATGAGACAATAAATGTCTCTCATTTTAAGCCATTCACTTTTTGGTACTTTGTTCTGGCAGTCCTTAGGAAACTAATATACTGTTCTGTCTCAAATTTCTTCAAATGGCAAATATTTTTTAAAAGAAAATATTTCTTGTAATTCTGGAACACAACTAAGAAGGCCATCAGTGGACAGACTATTAGCAGAAATATTGGAATCTAGGAAGGAGGCGAACAGATTGTAAGATAAATAACATGGAGTAAAACATAGAGCAAACATACCCAGGAAGTCTGTGGCACAGGTGGGGGCAGTTCATAGGGGGAGGTGGGTCACCAGGCCCACAGCCAACAAGTCCTCAGCTGCCATTTTGGGTCATGCTGACATTCCCACTCATTGCTAAGAAGCCATTTCTACAGTAAGAGCTTGTATTTGTTTATACATGTTCATTTATATGCATTGAAAAAAAAACCATAAAGACATATGCTTAAATGTTAACAATGACCTTTCAGTGGATAGGATTATGGCAGAGCTTTAATTTTCTTTTTTGCTCTTCTCTATTTTCCAAGTTTTCTGCATTAAGTAAATATTAATAGTGTGGCTAGAAAAAATAATATTTTAAAATTAAAAAGCAAAAATAAAAACAAAGAGAACTTAAAGTTCATATGTAAGAAAGGAACTACAATCTTCTTTTTCTTTTGAATGACTGCAGTAAGTCCCAGCTGTTTTTCCCTGTCTCCGATCTTCTCCATTCCAATCTCCCCTCAAGACTGCTACCACCTCAACCCCCTATTTAGAAATCTTCGGTGGCTCCCTACTGCTGATGGGTAAAGTCCAAACACGAAGGGACACAGGGGCCCTCACCTCCTGCTTTCCTCCCAGCCCATTCTCACTTCTCATCCTACACCCAGCAGGCTCTGCGCCAGTTCCGAAGGCTCAGTCCACCTCCCCAGCTTCACTCCTTTCTTCATGCTGCTCTGGCACTACCCAAGTCTGGCAGATGGGCGTTGGGGGAAAAACCAGTCAGAATGTTCCAGAATAGCTCTGGGGAACCCACACATCCTAAGATGCACTGTGCCACATTAGCCAAAAGGCCCAGCTGAAACAAAGAATCCGGGGAAGTGCATGTGGTAGGAGCAGGTGTGGAGAGGCAGGGCTTGGTTCTGAGAATGCGGACCTGGAATAACCATAAAAATTAAGTGCAGACCCTGTGGCAAAAACTCCAGGGGACTGTGAGAAGGTTCCCTGGAGACATTTCAATTCCCCAGGACATGGCTTGTCTGTGTATGTATACACCTCCTTGCTCTGCAGTGGGGATGGGGGAGTGGGGGTGGGGATGCTAGCCCTACACTTGCTACCTCCTTCTCTCCATGGGGGCAGGCACCAACCTGGGTACACGTTCACACCTGCCACCTCTTAGCTGTGTGACCATGGCAAAAGTACTTAATCTTCTCTGAGTGAGCCTGCTGTATAAAATGGAGATGATACCATGCTGGGAGTTGTGAGGATTTAAGACTGAATGCGGGGGCAGAGGTGGCTCAGTGGTATGATTCCTGCCTTCCACGTGGTATACCCAGCCAATGCACCTTACACATAGCCATTACCCCACCTATCTGTCAGTGGAGGCTTGAGTGTTGCTATGATGCTGAAGGTTTCAGTGGAGCTTCCAGACTAAGACTAGGAAAAAGGCCTGACAATGTAATTCCAAAAAATGAGCCACTGAAAACCCTATGGAGCATAGTTCTACCCTGACACACATGGGGTCACCATGAGTAGGGAAGGACTCGACAGCAATGGTATTACTGGGTGTTTATGTGGGGGTGTTCTTCTCTGAGGACCTGGTGTGGAGTGTTGAGGAGGAAGCATCCTCAAGCCCCCAGGGTCTTCCTTCTGCACCACTATTGGGGTGCCAATTTCCCCTGTTCTGGAGTGGAGGGAGGAGGAGTAGAGTGGGCCCTCTGTCCCAAGGGCAGAAGCTCTGAGCGAGACCGAGACACCCAGCTGAAGGTTGACCTTGTCTTCAGCAGGCTTGGCCACCGCAACCACCACTATTCATAACTCGGGACTCCCAGATGTGGACAACTGGCACCAGGCTCAGAGGAGCATGGCAGGCCCAAGACTCTGAGGGGAAGGTGCTCATCCTGTGGGGTCTCTGCACTCTGGCAGGTTGGCAGGCAAAAAACCTACTGGCTGCGCTGACACTTGCCTCCAGCTACCTAAATGAACAGGTGTTGCTCGAGCCCCAGAGCCTCTCCCCATGGAGCCTGGCCTCAAAGGGGTGAGGCCTGAGGTGCCAATCCTGAACCTGACCCAAAGGAACCTCAGAGTCCCTCAGAGTCCCTCCCCTGGAGTATCTGGTTGGATCAGGGCAGCACTAACGCTGTTTGTCTGCCCCTGTCAGATAAAGGAACATGCTAAACAGCCTGACAGCGCTTTATTCATCGCGGAGGTTCCAAACTTCAGTCACCCCTGCAGCCTCTTCGAGGCGATCTCACCATGTCTGCACACCACCTATGTGACTGCTAACTTAGTCAACAATACTTTAAACTGCCTCACTTTTAAATGGGGTTCTGTCCTAAGTAACAACATCCATGAAGTGCAGTTTTGATGGGCTAGTAACAGGTTTTCTTCTAATACAGAGTAACAAATACACAACCATTAAAATTGTACAAAAATTCACGTCACACACACACAAAAACCAAACTCGTTGCATTGAGTCGATTCTAACTAATGGCAAACCCCATGTGTTACAGAGTAGAACTGCTCCTGAGGGTTATCTTGGCTGTAATCTTTACGGAAGCAGATTGCCAGGCTTTTCTTTTGTGGCACCACTGGGTGGGTTCAAATCGCCAACCTTCCCAGGTTAGTAGTCGAGCACAAACTGTGCCACCCGGGAACCTATACACACACCAAACCAAAACCAAACCAAATCCAGTGCCGTCGAGTCAATCCTGACTCATAGCAACCCTATAGGACGGAGTAGAATTGCCCCATAGAGTTTCCAAGGAGCGCCTGGTGGATTTGAACTGCCAACCTCTTGGTTAGCAGTCATAGCACCTAACCACTACGCGACCAGGGTTTCCAACCTCTCTCCCAGAAATGCCAAAGAAGCTGCCGTAAATAGCCACCTTGCTGTAGGCAGAATGGATATGGAGCTTTTGTCGCTGGCTGGGTGAGGCCTGGTCCCTCCCAGAGCTGGAGGTAAGACCACAGAGAAGGAGGGATGCTTGCTTGCCTAGGGGCAGCAGCCAAGTTACCTAAGAGCATTAGGGAGTTCTTCAGACAAGAGCTGGAGGGAGAGGTGGGGCCCTAATACCATTAGGACTAGAATCTGATCCGAGGGAGTCCCTTCCTGCCTCCTAAGAATCTGATCCGCAGATATGCTGGCAGCCCAGGTGATCCTGCAGCTGGGAGCAAAGCCAGGGACAGAGACCAAAGCAGGTCAGCCCTTGTGGTGTGCCTGGCCTTTCTCAGGTGGAGTGAGCTTATGCTTAAGGGCAGGGTGGTCTTACCTGAAGGCTGCCTGTTCTCCAACACCAAAAAAAAGGGTGCTGTCAACTCAATTTTGGCTCATGGTGACCCTATGTGTGTCAGAGTAGAGCTGTGCCCCACAGGGTTTTCAATGCTGTGACCTTTCAGAAGCAGATTGCCAGGTCTTTCTTCTGAGGTGCCTCTGGGCGGGTCTGAACAAAAGTCTTTCAGTTAGTAATCAAGCATTTAACTGTCTGTGCCACCCAGAAACTCCACGTTCTTAAACTCTAGTGTGCATCAGAATCACAAGGAAAGTTGATTAAAACACAGGTTATCGGGCCCTATCCCTGAGTGCCTGATTCAGTGAGTCCTGGGTGGGGCCTGATAATCTGCATTTAATCCCCAGGTGACGCTGGTGCTGCTGCTCCAGGGACCACACTTTGTAATCTTGAAGGATTACCTGATCCTAGAAGGAGTCTGAAGTGTTGATTACTCAGAATAAATCTTCCAGGACCACAAAGCCAAGAAAGATAACTCAGACACAAACTAAAATGTGTGCATTCATTCCTGGCACTGACATCATGCCACATGCAGGTTGCTGGTCACTGCTGGTGCTGGTGCTGGTGGCTGGCCCAGAGCTTTCCACTGGGATAGATAGAAAAATTCCCACCAACAAACAATGTCACATCCAAAAAAGACTTAAAATGAAGAAACAACTGAATGCCCTGCACTGGTTCTGTGGGGTCTGACCAGCTGACTCTGCCAGCCCCTCCTGCCTTCCTGGTGGCCCCAGAGACTCCGGCATGAGGTGGTCAGGGTAGGGGATGGGTCAACAGAACCCAGAAGACAGGCAGGGATTCTCTGCACCCTTCCCATCCCCAGTCTCACCAACCCAGGTGCAGGCTGCCTTGGGACAACAGAGGGAGAAAGAATCACTTCTGCCCTAGAATATGAGCTGATGGATGGAGATTCATTTACTGAAATCCTATTAAACAGGCGCTGGCCAGGGTGAGGAGACACAGTGCAGCCACAGGGCTCTCCAGGGTAGTAGTAGTGGCAATAGACACGGAAGCAGATGGTATATTATGCTGCCTTGTGCAAAGAGCTGGTCAGGAGAAGCCCAAGAGGAAAGCTGCACAGAGGAGGTGCACCTGATCCAGCCTGGAAGTTGGAGCTGGGCGAGCGCAAGGCAGAGAAAAGCCAGTAGTGTGGTGTGGCCGGACCAAAGGGGTGGAGGGGACGTGACTGGAAGTGAGACAGAGAAGGAAGCCTCAGGAGGACGTGAAGAGCCTCTTGAGCCATGCTGAGGAGCTCATTCCTGGTCAGAGCAGCAGGGTAACGATTCTAATATGGTGGTTCCCAGATCAGACAAGCATGAAGTTACCTCCTTCCCATGGCAGGAGTGTCTTTCAGGCTCAATAACGGTAAATGGTAACTTTAGAGGAGTTGACCAGAGACCATCTTGGTGGAGCAGATGGCAACTTGGTAAGTGGGGACGGTTTCAAAGGGCCAGGCAGGGCCCTGGAGGGCCTGGAAGGACTGCTGCTTTGAAGAGGAAGCTCTGCAGATGGTGACCTTTTGGTTGTGGGCAGATCTAGGGCCTCGGTGGGTCCTGCCACTTGAGTGAAGCCTCTGATATGGAAAGGTCAGCCCCAGAAGCCTGTCAATCTCTGGGGACCAGCGACTCAGGCGGGGAGCCTCAGAGCCTGTTTTGGGAGAGGAAGGTTGCTCCTGGCGGGGCTCCTTTTGAATGGGGGCTGGCCACAGGCCAAGGAACCCGGTCCCAGATGACAATAAAATTACCGCTTGCATGTGCTTATTATAAGCCAGGCACTTTTCTTAGCACTTTGTATGTTCTAACACATTTAAACTTCACAACAACCCTAGAAGGTAGGTACTATTATTATCCCCATTTTCAAGATGAAAAAACTGAGGCACAAAGAGATGAAGTAATTCTCACAGCCACATACTCCTGGGAGTGACCAGGTCACGGTTGATGGCTGTATCTCCCTAGGCCCTTGTCCTAGAGCTAGGAGGGATCTCAGAGGTCAACTAGCCCAACTCCCTTATCTTACAGAGGGGAAATTGAGGCCTAGCAGGGGGGAATGATTTGTCCAAGGGTACTTAGCTGGGTAGTTGCATCATAGAACTGGGAATCAAAACAATATCTTGGTGAGGATGGTTTAGCAGCTAATAGAACCTGGAACAATAAACAAGGAAGACTGAAGAAGAAATGATGCCTTTGAATTATGGTGTTGGCAAAGAATATTGAATATACCATGGACTGCCAGACAGAAGAATGAACAAATCTGTCTTGGAAGAAGTACATCCAGAATGCTCCTTAGAAGTGAAGATGGTGAGACTTCATCTCATGTACTTTGGTCATGTTGTTAGGAGAGACCAGTCCTTGGAGAAGGACATCACGCTTGGTAAAGTAGAGGGTCAGTGGAAAAGTAGAAGATCATCAATGAGATGGATTGACACAAAGGTTATAACAATTGGCTTAAACATAGCAATGATTGTGAGATGGCTCAGGAGTGGGCAGAGTTTTGTTCTGTTGTACACAAGGTCATTATGAGTCAGAGCCAGATAGATGGCACCTAACAACAACAGGGTCTGGAACTGGGACAGAGGCCCAAATGCCCCTGTTGGCCTCTGCAGGTCCTCCCAGGCACTCCCTGCTCAAAGCCTTCATCTCCAGTCCAAGTCCTGCCTCCATCCCTGCAGTGCCCATGTGGATGCCACTCAGCACTCAGGTCTCTTGTTTCAGTCCCTAGCTCCAAGGACCTTCACCTCTACTCCACTTCACTATTCACACACAGCCAGAGCCAGGCCCCTCATCTCTGCATCACTCGATAGCTCTGACCACAGCCTCCCAGCCCTCCAGCTCCCTCACCCCACACCCTCAAGGTACTCCCCCTTCACAGAGACCTCCAGAGCTCCGCTTCCTCCAAGCCTCCTGCCTGCCCATCCCTCTCCATCCTGGACCCCATGGACCACCGTCTCAGTGGTACCCTCAACTCTTCATCACTGCCTCCACCTCTGTCCTCCTGTCGCACACACCACAAGGAGCCCCAATGCTGGATCGAGGCCCCTCTCCACCTTCTCCATCCTGCTCAGTTGCCAGGCCTGCTGAGGGCAGTCGCCAAGATGCGGATTGGGGCTGCTCTGAGCACAAGGGCTCCCACCATATGAAGGGGTTATCGCCACCCTGAATTCCTAATTATCAGCCACAGGCACAGAGCCTTGATTCATAACCTTATCACACGTTAAAATCACCTGAAGAGGCTGAAAAAATGCTAATACCTGGGTCATCTAATTTAATTGGTCTGGGGTGGCCTGGGTATCAGGATTTTTACAGCTCCTTGATTATTACAAAATGTTCTCCATCCATACAAGAGGATACTTCTCAGCAGCATAAAGAAACAAACTACTGATACCTGCCACAGCTTGGATGAACCTCAGACACATTAAGCTAAATGAAAGCAGCTAGACACAAAAGACTATGCCCTGTATAATTCATTTATATGAAATTTCCAGACAAGGCAAAACTATAGATTCAGAAAGCACCTGGCGACCTGGGGCTGGAGGTGGGAGAGGGGACTGCCTGCAAACGGGCACAGGAGAACTTCTGCAGTTGACAGAAGAGTTCTCAAACTGGATTGTGGTGAGGGAGGCACAACTGTGTAAATTTACTACAGATAACTGAACTGTACACTTACAGTATATGGTATGTCAATTATATCTCAATAAAGCTGTTAAAAGTTTGGAACAAAAAGATAAAGAAAAAAAATCCAACTTAGGGAATTTAAATATTATTTTGTGGTAACTCTCCCACCCCAGGAGTTTCTAATGAGCAGCCAGGATTGGGAACTGAATGCAGGACGCGACACCTATTAATCCTGAGGCCACGTCCATTCATCTCTGGTCCTCCACAGCACAGGGTCCATCACAGACCTTGCCACATGGGAGCCATATGATTACTTTTTGAGTGAATGAACATGCCTTTCTACAGTTCGTACCAAACATGACTCTTACTATGAAGAGGTCTGGCATTTATGCTTTCTCCTCTAACCCTCTCACCTCCCAGCGCCTATAAGGTAGGAATGACTGTCCCCATTTTACACATGAGAAAATGGAATCTCAGTGAGGGGAAGCAAATTGCCTTGGATTACACGGCCATTGCTTGGCAAAGCTGGGCCTAAAGATCAGCCCATCTGTTAGCAAGCCCTTCCTTCTTTTTTCATTTCATTTAAATCTTTGATCAAGAGAAGGCATGGCTGAGGCAAGTTCAATCTTTTCAGCCACCAGCCTTCTCTGTGGACCCTTGGTTGTCACAGCAGCAATTCTAGACCTGATACATCCTGGAGTCAGAGAGGTAAAGTGAATCACTTGGCTTCACACAGCAAAGCTGGGCCTAGAGACCAGCCCATTTGATCCAAGTCCAAGAAGTCCCTCTAGGTCACCACAACTGGCTTTGAATCTCAGGGACTGGGGACTCTCAGGGGCAGCTGGTCTTGCAGTGGCATAGCCCTCAGGCCTCTACCCTTCCACTGTCCCATTGCCATGGTCATAAGCTCTGTGGGGTTAAGGTTTCTACCCAAGCCCCCTCCAACTTCAAGATTGCTTTCACTTGACATTCCTTCCAGCTCACCAGTCCGGAACAGAAGTGCTTGATGCTGTTGATCGACCACTTTCATAAAAGGAATCCCGTTTCCTTTGCACTCACAAAAAGCTGTTAGCCCCTGGCGAGTTTCCAGGGCCTGTACTCCAGCGATGCAACCCAGACATCGGGGAAAAGATGCCAAAGCCCTTGGGCCCAGAGAGGAGTCAGCTGGGCTGAGAGATTTAAATCAAGAGGAGTCCTTGCCAGCAATACCACCAAGCAGCATCCTGACCTTGGGAAGGAGGCTTCCCATTGAGATGCCATGAAACTCTGGCTGAAGGCCCTGTCACAGCTATGCAGAGATAGAAAGGTGGCACACTGGGGTGGGTTAACCAGTAAGCAAGGTACACGTGGGCATAATTGCGTTTACTTACTAACCTATAGTGCACAGTTTCATACGGGTTTCACATCTTTGACTTGGGGATAAACAGGTGAAATTGCACGCTACAGATTAGTAAGTACACGTAAGCCCACGTGTACATTGCTTCTTGGGTAATCTGTCCCTGGTGGCACCCAACTGTCCACACCTGGTCCCAGTGAGGGTGGAGAAAACATTGAGCCAACTGTTGGGGAGGGAAGGGGTCAAGCTTCCAGCCCTGGCTGGGCTCTTTACCAGTGGCTGCCCTTGGGCAAGAAGCCTCCTACCCTCTCTAAGCCTCAGTTTCCTTACCTGTAAAATGGGAACCATAACTCTCTTGACATGGTGACTGGAGGTGAGAGTGGTCAGGAATGTATCAAGCACTCAACTAACATCAGGGCTGATTTTATCCTCTTTAGACCTAGGCTTACAGGTGTTTCATACCTTTGTGGTTATATGCAGGTAGTTCCCATATGACTACGGGAAGTTATGGATGGAAAGAAGGGGCGACAGGAAGGTTGGAATGGGAGTTGGGACTCCAGGATTCAGCTCTGACTTTCTGTGGATAATCTTTCATGACTTCAGGGGTGCTGTGAAACCTTGAACATTGTCTCTTCCCCCTCTGGGCCTCGGTTTCCCCTTCTAGACAATAAGGAGGTTGGGGGAGATGTCTCTAAGAGCACTTCAGGCTCTGACAACCAAAGATGCTGCTAGAAAAAAGCAAGTCCTGCCAAATTACCGCAGGATCTGGTGTTAATGGGGCCGTGGGACTGTTGTTCTTCCCACTCCTCCCCTCACCATTAACCTGCTTCACACTCATTTTAGAGCATCTGTCCCTGCTATACAAAGGGCAGCCCTCCAGCAATAGCCTCTTTGGTGTTTGGCAATGAGTCACTCCCACTGGAGGTCAAGTTCCTTTTGTGCCTTCTTCCTAGACACTGAAAAGCAGAAAGGTAGAAAAATGAGGACCAGTCCCGCCTGGGAAAACTTGCCTTGTTTGGACAACCACAATGAGGCCAAACACTTCTGCTTTGCAGCACTTTGGAAAGCGTCCCTCTGTGTGCACGGGCTTTGCGGTGTACAAAGCCCCTTCAAATCCATGACTCATTTGGTTTTGGCAAGAATCTTGCAGGGAAGGCATGAGAAGGATCATTGTCCCCATTTTACAGGGGAAAAAACTCTAGGTCAGAGAAATGAGGTGACTTTCCCAAGGTCACACAGCCAAGGCATCAGTGGCTTCTCTTTTGGAGAGACGGGAACAAGAGCCTTGGAAAGGTGAAACGTGGAAGTGAGTGGAAACCTCGGCTGGTGATTCCCAGCACTGCTCTTCCCCTCAGCCCTCTCCCTGTTCCCAGGCCTCCACTCCCCCACTGGCATTGTGCTGGCAGAAGCAGCCTTTCTGGGCCAGCAGAAAGGTGCCCATCCTTCCTACCCTCCCGAGGTTTGCCTGAACACCTGTACTCACAAACCTCTCAACACACTGCACTCAAACAGTGTCCCCCCAAAAAAACTGTCTACTCAGAACCTCAAATGTGACCTTATTTAGAAGTAGGGTCTGCAGATGTAATCGTTAGGATGAAGTCATACTAGATTAGGGTGGGCCCTACACTCAATAACTGGTGTCCAGGCAGAAATTGGAGAGATGCAGCTACAGCCCATGGAATGCCAAGGATCTTCAGGAGTCACCAGAAGCTAGGAAACAGCAAGGAGGAATTCTTCCCTAGAACCGCAGAGGGAGCATGGCCTTGCCAACACCTTGATTTCAGACTTCTAGTCTCCATAACTGCAAGAGAATAAATTTCCATTGTTTTAAGCCACCCAAAGGGGTCCTGGTGGTTCAATGGTTAAAGTGTTCAGCTGCTAATTAAAATATCGGCAGTTTGAACCCACCAGCCTCTGCAGGAGAAAGGTTTGGCAGTCTGCTTCCACAGAGATTTACAGCCTTGGAAACCCTATGGGGCAGTTCTACTCTGTCTTTCGGGGCCGCTATGAGTCCGAAATCGACTCGACGGCACTGGGGTTGCGTTCTGAGTCAGAATTAACTCAACAGCAGTGGGTTTGATTTTTGGTTTGGTTTTAAGCCACCCAGTTTGTTTTAATTTGTTACAGCAGTCCTAGAAAACAAATACACTCACATATGAACAGTTTTTTTCTTCTCCTCTTGGGCTGCTGAGCACACCTGGAATATCTTGTCTTTCAGGAGGTTCCCAAGTATCAAGAGCATACTTGGGAACAGACAGGAAAATCAGGTATATAAAGCAAATGGCAAAAAAGACAAGTGACAATTTTGCACTCATCTGAATAGAGATTTTTTTTTTTTCAAAAGATTTGCTCATATCTCCTATTGGTGAGGATGTGTGAAAATGGGACTTTGAAACGCTGCGAGTGGGAACAGAATTTGGAACAGCCTTTTTGGAGGTCACTTCCTCTCAAAATTCGAAATGACCCAGTAATTCCACTTCTAGAAATCTTTTACCAAGACTCACACGTAGGTATGAAGGTGTGCGTTTGCAAGCATGCTGTGGTATTGGTTGTGATACTAAAAAGCTGGAAACAACTTGTCCATCCATATAATAATAATAAAAAAAAACTACGATATTCATCCATAGGTTGAATAAATTCTGACATATCTACTCGACAAAACACCATGCTGTCATTAGTAAGAATAAGGCCAATCAAGATCTCCAAGATCTACTGTAAAGAGAAAAAAAAACCAAATATACAGTATGAACTCATATGGATTTAAAAAGCTGTATTAATAAAGTTCTGGGCAGATGAATATCAAACTGAGAGCAGGGGTTAGTTTAGGAGAGAGTGGGATGTAGAGGAGGTGGGGTGAAGCAACATTTACTTCTTACATATATGTTTTTGGTGTTGTTTAAATTTTTTGCAAACAAACAAACCACGTATCAATGTATGTTTGTAAGATGTGAAAAAACAGAACAAAACCAATCACTTAATCCATGGTGATACTGGAATCTTGGTTCTAAACCAGTTCCTCCCAAAAACTCTCCTCACAGGAGAAAACCTCTTAACTTCATATTGTAATCTTAAATGGTCACTACAACATTAGTAGGAGCCCTGGTGGCCCAATGGTTAAGCACTCAGCTGCTCACCAAAAGGTTGATGGTTTGAGCCCACCCAGTGACTCTCCGGGAGAAAAGACCTGGCAATCTGCTCCTGTAAGTATTACAGCCTAGAAAATCCCTGGGGCAGTTTTACTGTGTCACACGGGGTTGTTATGAGTTGGGATCAACTCAATAGCACTCAACAAAAACACAGCATTAGTAACAAGGGTAACTCATTGAGGGAATAATCACACGATTTAGCTAGACATGAACAATGAAAGGGAAGATTTCACTCCTGAGTGATTGTGGTGGGAGGTTTTCACCAGCACTGAGCACAGCTACTGGCTCTATTTTGTCAAAGGAAAAAGAGCTTTGATCCTGCTAAAATGAGCATTCTTAAAAGCCTCAAGATTATTACCCGTCTCTGATTAAGCCATATTGTCCCTTGCTAGATGATGACAGCACTTAAGGGGTGAGACCGGGGTCGATTTATGGGCGGTCGAGCAAAGCATACCTCGGAGAACCTCTGCACGTCCTGTGTCAGCGTGCCCACGCGCTTCCACTGGAAGTACTTCAGTAACTTCAGGATGGCTGGGTTCACTGCGTTATCTGATGGGACAGTCCGAAAGAAGTAAGGGTATTTTTTCTTATCAGCTAGGACAGGTGTGGTCGCAGCAAAGGAAAGCTGAAAGACACAAAAGAGACAACACTTTTTACTGGTGAGCCCAGGACCTTTCCAAAGGAGACTGAGACCTTAGTTCTGATATGGGATGCAAATAAATGGAGCAAGATATTTGCAAAGCCTTTGTATTGTGAAAATAATGCATACTAATCGAAGAGAAGTAAAAATCACACACACATACACAAAAATAGAGGCAGAAAGGAGGAAAACAACCAACAATCTACCCATCGGTGAATGTTGTAGTCTATTTCCTTCCAGCCCTTTTTCTAGGCAGAGATTTTTTTTAAAGCTTCCTGAGATAACATTTTACATACACAATTGAGCTGCCCCTTATTTTTCTTCGCTTAACATTTTTTTTTACATTACCCTACAAGCATTTAACCATCCTGTTGAAAATTCTTTGTAAACATTTTAATAATTGCATAATATTCCTACATGTGACTATTCCACAATTTCCTGACTCGTCCCCAAATTGGAGGCATTTGTTTCTAATTTGTCATTGTTGTTTTTGTTAGTTGCCCTTGAGTCAATTCCAGCTCATGTGACTCCACGTGTGCAGAGCAGAACTGCTCCACAGGGCTTTCAAAGCTGTGACCCTTCGGAAGCAGATTGCCAGGCCTGTCTTCTCAGGCAACTCTGGGTGGGTTTGAACTGCCAATCTTTCTATTAGTAGTCCAGCGCTTAACCATCTGTGACACCCAGGGACCCCAATTTGTCCTTGTTGGCATAATATTTTACAAGCATCTTTGCGCACAGTGTCTTTCCCCCTACCCTGCCCCATATTTCAGGCTATTTCCTCAGGACACAGCCTGTGATATAAAATTTCCCAGGTAAAGGACATGAGCTTTTGAAGATTTGATAAAACAAAACAAAACAAAACAAAAAACCCAAACCAGTTGCTGTTGAGTCGATTCTGACTCCTGGTGACCCCCATGCATGCAGAATGGAACTGTGCTCCATAGGGTTTTCAAGGCTGTGACCCTTCAGAAGCAGATCACCAGGCCTTTCTTAGAAGGCACCTTTGGGTGGGTTTGAACCATCAACCTTTCATTTAGGAGTACAGCACTTAACCATTTGCGTCACCCAGGGACTCCAAAGATTTAACGTTTATTCCCCAAAAGGATTGTATCAATCTGCATACCCTCTACAAAATCATTGCCATCGAGTCAATTTCAACTCACAGCAACCCCGCAGTACAGAGTAGAACTGTCCCATAGGGTTTCCAAGGAGCAGCTGGTACATTCAAACTGCCGACCTTTTGGTTAGCAGCCATAGCTCTTAACCACTGCACCACCGTGACACAGGTCGGGTAATGTTATTACCCTCATTTTACAGATGAGAAAACCGAGGCTTGGAGAGGTTAAGTGGCTTGCCCCAAGTCACATATGAGCAAGTGCCAAGGCTAGGACTTGAACTTGGAACTTTCGTTCTTGCAATGCAGTTCTCTCTCCAATATACCAGGCTGCTTCTTAGGGACGCACCCTGGTACAAGACAAGAAAGCAACGGGAACACTTTAAAAGACGAGAGAAGAAAAATATTTGCTTAAAAGACAGAACAATAATAGTGCATCGATGCTTATGCTTTTGATTCCCTAAGACAGTCCAATTCAGTTTTATTAAACAAAAATCATATGTGTATTAATTTTTTTTTATTTTAAGGGAAATTAATCTTTGCAAACATTTTAAGCTTTTATTGTGAAATACAACCTATATACATAAGTGTATAAAATATTTATGTTCAGTTCAAAGAATAATAATAAAACCAACATCCTACTATTCATCACCCAATTTAAGAAATAGCTTTAGTTGTAAATATTAAATTGTAGAGTCATTTAACTTTTTGAAATTTTTGCTCCTTAAGATACAATATTTTGCTATGTGGTATTATCTGATATTATTTCCTTCTTCATTCCTTTCTTCAACATTTCTACCACTGTGCCACCAGGGCTCCGCATACCCTCTAGCCAAGTATAAAATTAAAGGGCAAATCTTACCACATTCTTGTCAACAGAGGGAAAGAAAACATTTTTCTATGTAATTTATAATGATTTACCACTAAAAAAAGTAGAATCATATTGCATTTATCAATTATGCATAGGTTGAACCTTTTTTCCATGTGACTATTTTAACTAATAGTATGTCCTATGTTAGGAATTGCTTTTTCATGTCCTTTGTTTATTTCCTGAGTGGGATTCAATTGTTTTTCACATTGAGTCTAATGAAGACTTTCAATACACAGAGTATTCAAACTCAGGCTATGAGAGTTGCTGCAAATATTCCAATTCGTTTGCCTTTAAATTTTCTGTGTGCATTTTAATTTACACTCAGTAGTCAAATCTGTCCGTCTTTGCCTTTATGATTTCTTCCTTTTCTTTTAAGAGCCAGTAAGTTGTTAAACTGGATTGCAAGTATCTGCCCTAGAAGGCCCGGCTTAAATGTCACCTCCTCCATACCATTCCCTCTAGTCTCGGCCTCCTTTCCCTCAGCCTCAAGCGTAAAGGTGCTTATCAAACTTTTTGATCTTTGCAGCGTGTTTGTGGGGAAAAACCGGATCTTGTTCCAGTTCTAACTTGCATTTATCTTATTCACAAGTGAGGCTGAGCATCTCTTCCTAGGCTTTTCTGTAGTTCCTTTCTGAAAGCTGTTCACATCCTTTGCCCGTTTACCAATTTGACACTTGGTCTTTTTCTTACCAGTTTGTAGAAGCAATTTTTTATATTGAGGAAATTATCCCTTTGTGATATAAGTTGCTAATTCCCTCTCTTCCCCTGGCTTTTGCCATGCAGAAATTTTTATTTTATGTTTTTAATGTGGCTGAATTTTATCAATGTTTTCAGTCATATTCAGGCAGGCCTTTCCTCTCTGAGGTTATAATTCTTCCATGATTTAACTTAGTGCGCCCTTCCTTCTTTCCTTCCTTCTTTTGTTGCATTTAAGTCCTTGATCTAGAAGTGGTAAGGCTGAGGCAAACTCAAACTTTACTGTCACCAGCTTTCTCCCCAAACTCTTGGTTGTCTCAGCAGCAGCTCTAGATCTGATACATACCAGAGGTCAATCCCAGCATCTGGGGAAACGACACCCGGGCCCCCTCAGGCCCTAGCTAAAGATGCCTTGCTGTCTCTCCTGTCACCTAAGAAACCATTCCTTTTTCCCCCAAGGCTTCATGAAGTGGGGCAGTAGGAATCCTGTCCCTTTTTCTGGTCTGGCTCAGAAGGTGGAGTCACTGCCTAAGACCCTCTGATCTCCTGTGTCCACTCAGCAGCCTCAACAGATCCTATCAGCTGGAGCTGACCACACAACGGCTGTTACCTGGAAGCTAGAGGCACCTATAAGTACCAATTTCTAAGATCGCCATAGAGACCGGATACCCCAAGACCGATAAGGGTCAAAGGTAGAATCACTGTGAAAAAGATTCTGGGTAGAATAAGGGCCAATGGGAAGAATCCACAGAGAGGCAAATTTCAGCTGGACCCTTTAGGGAAGATCCTCCC
Source organism: Loxodonta africana (assembly GCF_030014295.1). Taxonomy (NCBI): domain Eukaryota; kingdom Metazoa; phylum Chordata; class Mammalia; order Proboscidea; family Elephantidae; genus Loxodonta; species Loxodonta africana. Next base: position 78,185,782 of record NC_087350.1, on the reverse strand, counting down.
ATTCAGAGGATCTTAACCTGACTCCATGGACACATGTGAGGGGCTTCAAAGTGCCTGTGAACCTCCTGAAAACTGTATGAGAAAGTTTGTGCATACGTGTATGTGTACACAGACACACACATTTTTCTGAAAAGAGTATCCACGGCTTCCATCTGATTCGCAAGGAGGATCCTACAATGCAAACAAGGCCAGCACCCCAGTCTGCAGGTGCTACTTAGGTCCCACAGTGAGTGTGAGAAATAGAAGCTCCGTACTATCCCCAGTGGAGTCTCTGGGTGGTGCAAAAAGTTAACGAGCTTGGCTGCTAACCTACAGGTTGGAGGTTCAAATCCACCTCAGAAGAAAGGCCTGGAGACCTACTTCTGAAAAAATCAGCCACTGAAAATTCTATGTAGCACAGTTCTACTGTGACACTTATGGGGTCACCATGAGTCGGATTCGACAGCGACTGGTAGTGGTCATGGACTGTCCCCTCAAACCTAGTATCCATGATTCTTTCTTCTCTCAAGATTAAAACAACACTGCAGCCTCCTCTGCACACGAGGGTAGGAAGGAGCTATTAGAAAAATCAGGGAGCAACTATTTCAGGACCAGGGATGTTATTTGCACCATCATGTCCAAAAAAAATGCTTATCTAATACAATTTGGAAAATATTGGTTTTCGGATGTGATTTCTGAATCGCACTCTGGTTGATACTTCACCGTTATTGTCCCATTAGTTCCAGGTCCACAATTAATTGTTGCTTGAACACTCTCATATGTTTGCCCTGTAGGTAATTACAGTGGTTACTGTTCAGTGAATAAATGGCCCATTGTGTTTACAATGGGCTTGAAGTACAACGTACGCCCTGGGTCTAAATCATTTTGGGTGCAAAATATTAACTGGCACTGACGTTTTCTGCACCATTTGAGATAATGCACACTTTGATTAGATTGCTTTGCATCACTGTTCCTCTGGCTTTAGCGTCCTAAAACTTTCCTCCATAGGCAAAGGTACAGCTACCTAGTAGCCCTGCTGAACCTCAGAAACTGAGAAATCATCTAGCTCTGGGGTTCTCTACCCTGGCTGTGCATTGGAACCACCTGGGGAGATTTAAAAAAAAAAAACCCTGTTGATTTGGTCCCACTGTAAACCAACTGAGTCAGAATGTCTGGGCACAGGGCCCAGGCATCAGTATTATTTAAAAACTTCCCAGGCAATTATGATACCCAGCGAGGCTTGAGAACCACTGACACAACTCAACAGCTCTGGTTTGAATAAGCAGACTGAGGCCCAGAAATGGGGAGATATCCACCATAGCTAATAAGAAGTAGAAGCAGGACTCAACTCCAGGTCTAAAGACTCTACTACCAGTGTTCTTTCTCCCCCTTGACGGCTGCCCAGCTGCCTCCTATGTTCTCACCAGGCCTTCCTCCCCCAGAACAGTTACCCAACATCTGGGAACACCAGGGCTTCCAGCATTACAATCCTAAATTGAAGATCTAACTTTGGGCTCTCCTGCCTTATTTCACACAATCAAGTTCATTTCTAAACAGACTATGACTGATGCTTCAAGTTCATCCCTAACCAAGGATTTATTTCAGAGTATTTTAAAATTTAATTCATATATTGCTATGATTTCTAATTCTTTTGCATTGTTTTGTGAATTTGTCACATACAGTGTCTGCTTTTGGGATCTACTGAAATTTTCTTTGTGGCTTATTGTACGATCAGTTTTTATACTAATTCCATGGTGACTGGAAAACAGCATGTAGTCTTTGGTTGTAAGCTACAGAATTCCTCATTAGACTTCTTGTGCTTATTGAATATATTCATCACATGCACCTAGCATGACTAAGTATATAACATGTACTTGGAATGTATTATGGTCCCACAGCATTATTACCACCACACGCTTTGTGTTTTTGTTTATTTAATCTATCAAACACTAAGAGGTTTTTAAAATTTTCTCTGACAATTTCCCCATGTGTTTCTGCTTTTGCTTTATATGCTTTGATTTTGTGTTGAGTTGAGCATAAACGCCCATCACAATCATATCTTTATTTTTCAGCAATGTATACCCTTGTCTACCGCAAACAGCAGGCACACAATAGATATTCACTGAATAAAGACTGGAATATTTATCAAGGTAAAATAGACCTCTTCGTCCTTTTATTGCTTTTTGTTTTAAATTATATCTTGTTTGTTATTAATATTCCAGCCTCTATCACTGTTTGCATTTTCCTATCTTTGATCATCATTTTATGTATATTCTATTAAGATTGTTTTAAGTGTATTTCTTGAAAAGAGCATGTGGAAGGATTTTAAAATATATATGCTTATTGCTATAATAAATACTTAGTCCTGCATTTATCATCTCATTGGCTGTCTTACTCTTTTCCTATGCTTCCTTTTGTTTCTTTTAGTTCCCTTTGGTACTCAGACTATGTATCCACTCTTCTGTTCTAGATTTATTGATCTTGGTTCATGTTTGAAGCAGGACAAGGAGTTGAAAACATGCTGAGGATGCCCCTCTATTGCAGAACTTGGCTGAGTATAAAATTCTTGGACTACCACTTTTTCCCTCTGAAACTCTATAGTTCTCCAAGTTTTTTTTTTTTTTTCCTTTTTTAACAAAGTAATAAAAAAAAAAGGAGAAATCTGGGGCAAGTTTTTGATTGTTGCTCATTTGTAGGTATCCAGTTTTCTCTACCTGGATGCTTGAAGGATTTTTTTCTTTGTTCTTAGAATTAAAAAAATTTGACCTGATAGATACATTTATTTATTTGTTCTTGTCTCTCCTTTGGAACATCTGAGTATCTATATATTATCTCTTCATTCCTTATACTCCATAAATCCATCTGTCACATTTTCTTTCATGATTTCATTTCTTGATCCTTGTCCTCTGCATTCTGGAAGAGCATCTTACTTTAGTCTAGGGTATGTACACACTAAGTTTCACTAATTTCCAGTAGTCTTTGGGGGATAAAGCGGCACTTCATTATTATTTAGCTTTGCAGCTCTTTAGGTATAATGTAGTTGAGTAGCTCTACATATACACGTTAGCCATTCAGGTTATTTATTCTGTGAATTGTCCATTTGCTTTTCAACAGCCTCAGTTTTAAACTTTATAGTCTCTAACATATTTTTACTCAGTTTTGTAGTAATTTTTTATGATTGTATTCCTTTTTACCCCACCTCTTATCTCAGACTGTCCTTTACTTGTTTCACGGAGACTATGTTTCCTAGCACACGATTAAGGATGCCAAACATCTTTCTAAAGTTTTCTTCTTTATCCTACAGTATATCATTTTCAGAGATGGCCTCTTCTGGGTATTGTGATTCTTTGATTGTTCTTGTAGTACTTTTTCAAAGGCTAAATGTTAAATGTTTCCAATGTATATAAATGCTGTGGAATTGTACACTTGAAAATGGCTTAAATGGTGAATTTTATGCTCTGTGAATTTTACTGCAATTGACAAAGAAAAAAAAAATTTGCCCGTGGTCATACCTCTAAATACAGCAGAGCTCATACCTTTAAGCCACACTCAACAACCACAGGTCCTCAGAAATGGAAAAACAAAACAAAACAAAAAAAACCTTCAACCTGAACACAAGAGATTTCCCTGGCAAAGATAAGCAGAGTTTGAGAGCAATTCAGATTCCCGGACTCTTGAAGAGTTTGAGTTTGAACCCCAGCTCTGCAGCTTGCTAGCTGTGTGACCTTGGAGAAGTCACTAAACTTCTTCTCATCTGTAAAGTTAAGCTCATAATCTCGGTTCTGCCTGCCATGGAGGGGTGGTGTCAGGATGTGAAAAAATTTTATGGACTACAAAGCTGTACAAATACAAAAGGTTCATTGTTGTTGTTAGGTGCCGTCAAGTCGGTTCTGACTCATAGGGACCTTATGTACAACAGAATGAAACACTGCCTGGTCCTGCACCACACCCACAATCATTGTTATGGTTGAGCCCATTACTGCAGCCACTGTGTCAATCCATCTCATTAAGGGTCTTCCTCTTTTCCGTTGACCCTGTATTTTACCAGCATGATGTCCTTCTCCAGGGACTGATCTGCCCTGACAATGTGTCCAAAGTATGTAAGGTGTAGTCTCTCCCTCCTTGCTTCTAAGAAGCATTCTGGCTGTACTTCTTCCAAGACAGGTTTGCTTGCTCTTTTGGCAGTCCATGGTATATTCAATATTCTTCTCCAACACCACAATTCAAAGGCATCAATTCTTCTTCTGTCTTCCTTATTCATTGTCCAGCTTTCACATGCATATTATGTGATTGAAAATACCATGGCTTGAGTCAGGCATACCTTAGTCTTCAAGGTGACATCTTTGCTTTTCCACTTTAAAGAGGTCCTTTGCAGCAGATTTGCCCAGTGCAATGCATCTTTTGATTTCTTGGCTGCTGCTTCCATGGGTGTTGATTGTGGATTCAACTAAAACGAAATCCTTGACAGCTTCAATTTTTCCTCCGTTTATCATGATGTCGCTTATTGGTCCAATTGTGAGGATTTACATTTTCTTTATGTTGAGGCGCAATCCATACTGAAGGCTGTTGTCTTTGATCTTCATCAGTAAGTGCTTCAAGTCATCTTCACTTTCAGCAAGCAAGGCTGTGTCATCTGCATAACGCAGGTTGTTAATGAGTCTTCCACCAATCCTGGTGCCCCTATTCTTCTTCATATAGTCCAGCTTCTCGGATTATTTGCTCAGCATACGGATTGAGTAGGTATGGTGAAAGGATACAACCCTGACGCACACCTTTCCTGACTTTAAATCAATCAGTACCCCCTTGTTCTGTCCGAACAACTGCCTCTTGATCTGTGTATGGGTTCCTCATGAGCACAGTAACCAAACCAAAACCAGTGCTGTCGAGTCGATTCTGACTCACAGCGACCCTACAGGACAGAGTAGAACTGCCCCATAGAGTTTTCAAGGAGCACCTAGCGGATTCGAACTGCCGACCCTTTGGTTAGCAGCCATAGCACTTAACAACTACGCCACCAGAGTTTCCGAGCACAATGAAGTGTTCTGAAATTCCCATTCTTCGCAATGTTATCCATAATTTGTTATGATCCGCACGGGTGAATGCCTTTGCACAGTGAATTAAACACAGGTAAACATCTTTCCAGTATTCTCTGCCTTCAGCCAAGATCCATCTGACATCAGCAATGATACCTCTGATTCCACACCCTCTTCTGAATCCGGCCTGAATTTCTGGCAGCTCCCTGTTGATATACTGCTGCAGCTGCTTTTGAATGATCTTCAGCAAAATTTAATTTTGTGTGATATTAATGATATTGTTCAATAATTTCTGCATTCGGCTAGATCACCTTTCTTGGGAATAGGCATAAATATGGATCTCTTCCAGTCAGTTGGCCAGATAGCTGTCTTCCAAATTTCTTGGCATAGACAACTGAGAACTTCCAGCGCTGCATCTGTTTGTTGAAACATCTCAGTTGATATTCTGTCATTTTCTGGAGACTTGTTTTTCGCCAATGCCTTCAGTGCAGCTTAGACTATATGCTACCTCTTGAAATGGCTGGACATCGACCAATTCTTTTTGGTATAATGACCGTGTGTATTCCTTCCATCTTCTTTTGATTCTTCCTGCGTCATTTAATATTTTCCCCATAGAATTCTTCATTATTGCAACTTGGGGCCTGAATTTTTTCTCCAGCTCTTTCAGCTTGAGAAATGCCGAGCGTGTTCTTCCCTTTTGGTTTTCTATCTCCAACTCTTTGCACGTGTCATTATAATAATTTGTCTTCTTGAGCTACCCTTTGAAATCTTCTGTTCACTTCTTTTACTTCATCATTTCTTCCTTTTGCTTTAGCTACTCAATGTTCAAGACCAAGTTTCAGACTTTCTTCTGACATCCATTTTGGCCTTTTCTTTCTTTCCTGCCTTTTTAATGACCTCTTGCTTTCTTCACGTATGATGTCCTTGATGACATTCCACAACTCATCCGGTCTTCAGTCATTAGTGCTCAACTCATCAAATCTATTCTTGAGACAGTCTCTAAATTCAGGTGGAACATACTCAAAGTTATACTTTTGCTCTCGAAGGCTTGTTCTAATATTCTTTGGTTTCAACTTGAACTTGCATATGAGCAATTGATGGTCTGTTCCGCATTCGGCCCATGGCCTTGTTCTGACTGACGATATTGAGCTTTTCCATTGTCTCTTTCCACAAACGTAGTCGATTTAATTTCTGTGTATTCTATCTGGTGAGGCCCACGTGTACAGTTGCCATTTATGTTGGTGAAAAAGTTATTTGCAATGAAGAAGTCATTGGTCTTGCAAAATTCTATCATGGAATTTCTGGCATTGCTTCTACCAGCAAGGCCATGTTTTCCAAATATTGATCCGTCTTCTTTGTTTTCAACTTTCACATTCCAATTGCCAGTAATTATCACAATGCATCCTGTTTGCACGTTTGATCAATTTCAGACTGCAGAAATTGGCAAAAATCTTCAATTTCTTCATCTTTAGCCTTAGTGGTTGGCACATAAATTTGAATAATAGTTGTATTAATTGGTCTTCTTGTACGTGTATGGATATTATCCTATCACTGACAGCGTTGTACTTCAAGATAGATCTTGAAATGTTCTTTTTGACAATGAATGCAATGCCATTCCTCTTCAAGCTGTCACTCCTGGCATAGTAGACCATATGACTGTCTGATTCAAAATGGCCAATACTAGTCCATTTCAGCTCACTAATGCCTAGGATATCGATGTTTATGACATTTCATTTTTGACAATTTCTAATTTTCCTAGTTCATACTTTCCATGTTCTGATTATTAATGGATGTTTGCCCTTGTTTCTTCTCCTTTTGAGTCATGCCACATCAGCAAATGAAGGTCCCAAAAGCTTGACTCCATCCATGTCATTAAGGATGACTTTACTTTGAGGAGGCAGCTCTTCCCCAGTTGTCTTTTGACTGCTTTCCAACCTGGGGGCACTATATCAGACAATGTTCCACTGCTATTCATAAGGTTTGTCATACTGTGGGGGCTTGAGTGTTGCTGTGATGCTGGAAGCTATGCCACGGGTATTCAGATACCAGTAGGGTCACCCATGGTAGACAGGTTTCAGCTGAGCTTCCAGACTAAGACTAGGAAGATGGACCCAGCAGTCTAATTCTGAAAAGAATTAGCCAGTGAAAACCTTATGAAAAATGTTCATTAGACTCACTATTATTATGCTTGCCAGAGAGTCATTAATAGATGCTGTTTTCGTGGAGTGTGTTTATGCTGGGGATCCTCTGCAATCTTTCTGAGGTCAATTTTTTTTTTAAGTGCCTCACCTTACACTCACTCAGGTGAGTCCATCCTCTAATATGCCTAAGTGCAAATTCTGTTTGACAATGGATGGACTGATGGATGAATGGAGAGACGAACCAACCACCAATAGGCCAACCACAGTATGAACCATCCAAAAGAGAGTTATCCTGAACACATGTCTGGCTTGGTGATACATGTTCTCTAAGAGGTTATGTCGGGTAGGTATCACCATCCATTTTACAGCTAAAGAAACCATGGCCCAGGAAAGGGGCATAAGCTGCTCAAGGTCAGTAAGGGAGTGTGGAACTGGTCTTTTGACTTCATATCCAGTGGTTTTCCTTTCAACCCAGCTCTGTGCTGTTAGCCCCAGGTGAGGTGAGGCAACAATCCAGAGCTCACTCCTGCTTCAGTGAGTAGAACAGGGAGGAGATGGCTTATTTCAGGACTTCTAGGGGCTCTTAAACATAGCAAGTGTCCCCATGATGGGCATGGTTGGTCCTGGGCGATTCTGGGAGATAGCCACCAGAGTAGGATGGTAAGAGAGCCATCAGTATTTCTTTCCAAGTGGGAAGCTCCCCGTGCCACGACATGTTTTGTGAGACCTGTTGTTAGTTGCTGTTGAGTTGATTCCAACTCATGGCAACCCCATATACAACAAAATGAAACACTGCCCAGTCTTCTGCCATCTTCACGATCTTTGGCATGCTTGAGTCCACTGTTAAGGGCACTGTGTATTTTTAGTGCCTTCAAACTAGGGCACTCATCTTCCAGCAGTATATCTGGCAATATTCTGTGGTAATCCATAGGGTTTCCATTGGCTAATTTGCAGAAGTAGATCACCAGGCCTTTCTTTCTAGTCTGTCTTAGTCTGGAATCTCCACTGAAACCACCACCCAAATGTCAGTTTGTTGTACTGTGGTGGCTTGCATGTTGCTGTGATGCTGGAAGCTATGCCATTAGTATTTCACATACCAGTAGGATCACCTATGTGGACAGGTTTCAGCAGAGCTTCCAGGCTCAGACTTAGGAGATTTAGGGTCTGCATATTGAACTTTGAGTTGATTTAGCATTAAGCACGGACATGCAGAGAGATGTGGAGAGCTACAGCAACTACAAGGCCACTTTAGGGAGCCAGGAAACCAGGGCTAAACCCTATCTTTGCGACCAATTAGCTGAGAGAGCAAGAGCAAATCATTTCCCCTTTTATGCATCTGTTTTTCCCATCTCTAAAAATGAGAGACCGGTCCAAAGATTTCAAAGGTTCCTTGCAACTACAAAATTCTCTGCTTCTCTCACCAACAATTGAGGAAAAAGATTAAGGGGTTTGTTAGTTTTGTGTGGGTGTGTGTTTGATTTGATTTGATTTATTCAGATAATTGCCGTTGTGTTTCGGTTCTCTTTGCAGATATAAACCTAGATGAAAAATGTAAACACACCTCCCAGCTTCAGGATCTTTATTAAATTCCAAGCCACTGATGAATTCTTGCCTAAATGCAATTCATTCTCTAACTGGTTTTGGGCATCCGAGTTTAAATTCTCTGCAGAAATAGACCATTTTTCAGGTGGAAAGTATCACAAGGGGAAGAGAGGCATCGTTGCTAAATCCTCGGTAAGAAACTCAGGCCAGATGCGAGCGGGTAAAGAAATGATTGAGGCTTGCTCTTTTCTCTGCTAGATTTAATCTTTTTCCATGGGTTTGCTGACTGTTTCTGTAATTAAATGAGGGAGGTATTTGTCATCTAGGGTCCCTTTCAACTGAGATGAATAGAACGCAACTTTCTCAGGAAGCTTCTGACAAAACACTGTTTGTGGCCAGTGCCAAAATGTATACAAAGGCTCCAGACTGTGTGCGTTGGGAATCCGGGTCCCCTTCAGGTTTGCGCCAGGTCACCGCTGCGCCAAAGCCCAGCCAAAAACTGTTTGGACACATAGATGCCCGTGAGATTATTGTGAGGGGTTGCGGCTGCAAAGCATTTCCCCAGTTAACGAGGGGAAATGAATGCCTGATGTTCGGGTGAGTCCTTCTCAAAGCCCCACTTCAACAAAAGGCCTTCTGGGGCACCGTGCATAGACTTGCTGGAGGATTAGAAACCTCTTTAGCCAGAGAGAGCCCAGCCTGGAACCACGTGGGGAACAATTCTTTCTCCTTCCTGTTGACGAGTTTTAGGTTTTAATCTCTCGAAGGTGCTCAGCATTTCAGCTCTTACCACCCACCTCCACAGCCATATTCTTAGTGGGAAGTTGTAACAATTTGGGGGGCAGGTTACCACTTGCCGCCGAGCGGATTCTGACTCATGGCCAGAGGTGTGCGGTGGGGGGCGGCGGGGCCGGGGAGGACAGACAGGGGAACTTGCCCTGGGGCACAAGTCCAAGGGGGCACCTGACGAGGAGCCACAAATACAAAAGGTGCCTGACTGAGGCAGTCAGACGAGAGGGGGAAGGTGTTTCTGCTGACATGTCACTGCTATGAATGTCTATTGATCTTGAAATGGGTGAGGGGGAGGTACAATTTAGAGATTGCTCCTGGGAGCTCGTTACCTTCTGCTCACGGCGACCCCATATGTGTCAGAGTAGAACTGTGCTCCATAGGGTTTTCAATGACTGCTTTTTTGGAAGCAGATTCCCAGGACTTTCTTCAGAGGTGCCTCTCGGTGGACTCCACCTCCAACATTTAGGTTAGCAGCCGAGCACATTAACCATCTGCACACCACCCAGGAACTACAGGAGGCAGGTAGAGGAGGAGAAACTGAGGCTCAGGGAGGTACAGTGACTTGCCTGGGGCCCTGCAGCTAGTAAGAGGCAAAGCTGGGATTCGAACTCAGACATTTTGACTCCTTGAAGTTATCACATAATGATCATCTACCCTGGCGCAAGCACTGCAGGAAGGGCTTTGCAATCTCTTTGTTGTTAATGCACAAAACAACCCTGTTAGGTATCTGCATTTTTCAGATGAGACAGAAGCTCAGAGAGGTTAAGTAATTTGCACATGGTCACACAGCAAGAAACCAGAGACTAACTTCACAAGTCCACACTCATCCCACACACCCTGCTATGCTTCTTTGCTGTGATTTAACAATTTCCAAAACATGTTTACCTATTTAGTCTAATTTTAATTTTCACAAAAACTCTGTGACCATAGGTAGGGTAACTTTATTACCCTCATTTTACAGGTTAGGAAGCTGAGGTTCAGAGAGGTTAAGTGGCTTGCTCCAAGTCACATATGAGTAAGTACCAAGGCTAGGACTTCAGCTTGGAACTTTTGTCCGTAGAATGCAGTTTTCTCTCCAGTATACTAGGCTGCTTCTTAGGGAGGCAACCTAGTGCAAGACAAGAAAGCAACAGGAGCAATTTAAAAGACGGGAGAAGAAAAAATAAGATATTTGTTTAAAAGACAAAACAATAATACTGCATTGAGCCTTACGCTTTTGATTCCCTAAGATGGTCCAATTGAGTTTTACTAAACAAAAATTATATTAAATTTTTTTTATTTTAAGGAAAATTCATCTTTGCAAACATTTTTAAACTTTTATTATAAAATACAACCTACATCCATAAGTGTGTAAAATATATATGTTCAGTTTAAAGAATAATAATAAAACCAACATCCAACTACTCATCACCCAATTTAAGAAATAGCTTTAGTTGTAAATATTAAATTGTAGACTCATTAAATTTTTTGCTCCTTAGGATACAATATTTTGGTATGTGGCATTATCTGATATTTATTTTTGTTTCTTTCTTCATTCCTTTCATCAGCATTTCCACCATTATTTTCTGTAAAGACTATTGGAAAACAAATATTACTTCTTCACAGCTTTTAAAAAATTTAAGTAAAAAATGTGCTTTAAAAAATGGGGTAAAGTAGAGAAACAGCGAAACCAAGTCGAAGCTGAGAAAGCAGCGTGGTGCCTAATGGTAAGAACTCTGGCTTTCAGTTTGCACAGGCTGGGTCTGAACGCCAGCTCCACCACTCACTTTGGGGAAATTACTTCATCTTTTGGAATCTCAGTCTCCTCCTCCATGAACCAGGGTGACACAACCTACAACTAAGGGCTGTTGTGAGGATCGAAATAGTACAGGCACCCAACTCACGATTACTAACGTGAGATCACAACTTCTAGCTATTAGAAGTTACTAGAAATTACTAGAATTAGATGGTATGTCTTACAATTTTAAAAGGCCTTTTGATTTATAAAGCCCTTTCCCTCAATATTACCTCAACTCCGAGAAAGGCAGCATGAGTAGTACGTCCATTTTACAGATGAGAAGCTTCAGCCTTAGTGAGTGAAAGGGTTTGCTCCTAGTGATGGTGCTGCCACCGGACAGAGATGTCATTTTAAGTCAGGCCTTATAAATCCTCATCTAGTGATTTTAAAATGGCTTGTTAATTTATAAAAATAATAGTGATTATATTGCTTGTGTAATTGTTTACGATTGGGATATATGTCTTTAAACTCCTGGTAAAATGTTCCACTTGCCCCTCACAGCTGTGCAGGTGGCAAATGCAGTAAATTCAAGAATTACATTAGAAGCCTCTTTGGTTTCCTCAGCTCCTTTGCACATTGCTTTTAGCTTATGTCTTTAGAGGTAAGAAGCATCCTTGTGCGATCACAGCTGTGAAGCCAACTGCCTTTTAATTACCACACTGCAAAAATCATGTCTCCTCATGTCAATTTAGCACCTCTAATTAGTCAATATGTGGAAATAACATCTATGGGTGGAAAAGGTGCACTGGGGCCGGGCTCCATCCTTGCAGGGTGAGAGGATGCAGCATTTCCACCTGCTGGGAACATGTCTCCTCCCATCTCTGCAGGTCCAGCTCCTACTCATCTGTCCAGTCCCGCTCATGGCCACCTCCTCCAGGGAGCCTTCCCTGCCCTCCCCCAGTTCTCCCAGCACTGTTTCTTCTCTTGCTGTGGGGCACTGAGATGTGACTGGTGGCCAGGCCCATTTCACTGACTGACCGTGAGCTCTGTAAGCATTATCTCCAAGCCATCTCTGTAGCCATAGGATAAGAGGGAGTAGTGGGGAAGGGGGACAGCAGGGCCATAAAATGCCTCCATGGCTTTGTCCTCCACACAAGAAGTCACTGCAGTTCTCACAAAGAACTGGGCTGGGAAAAAAGGTAACTTTTGGTTTTTCTGGTTGAGGAAGACAGGGTTTTAGCCGAACCCATTCCATATGATGAAATACAGCCAGAACGCTCCTTAGAAGCAAGGATGGAACGACTTTGGCTTGCTTACTTTGGACACATCATCAGGTAAGACCAATCACTAGAAAAGGACATCATGCTTGGTAAAGGAGAGGGTCAGTGAAAACCAGGGAAGCCCTCAATGAGATGGACTGACGTAATAGCCACAACAATGGATTCAAACGTACCAATGATGGTGAAGATGGCACATGACTGGGCCATGTTTTTTCTGTTATAAATAAAGTCTCCATGAGTCAGAGGTGACTTGACAGCATCTAACAACAACAACAATCCCCTTGAAGCATCTACAGAGAGTCTAGGCCAAGTTCTGGGAAGCAGACTCATGGCATGTGTCTTAGTTATCTAGTGCTGCCATAACAAATACCACAAGGGGATGGCTTTAACAAAGAGAAATTTATTTTCTCATGGTTTAGGAAGCTAGAAGTGTGAATTCAGGGCGTCGGCTCCAGGGGAAGGATTTCTTTCTCTGTTGGCTCTGGAGGAAGGTCCTTGTCCTCAAACTTCGCCTGGCTGAGGAGCTTCTCAGGCGCAGGGACCCCGTGTCCAAAGGATGCGCTCTGCTCCTGGTGCTGCTTTCTTGGTGGTATGAGGTCCCCAACTCTCTGCTTGCTTCCTTTTCCTTTTATCTCTTTAGAGATTAAAGGTGGTGCAGGCCACGCCCCAGGGAAACTCCCTTAACATTGGATCAGGGAGGTGACCACGAAAGCGTGTTACAATCCCACCCTAATCCTCTTTAGCATAAAGTTGCAATCACCAAATGGAGGACAACCACACAATACTGGGAATCATGGCCTAACCGAGTTGATAACATATGTTTGGAGGGACACAATTCAATCCATGACACCATGGAATAGAATATTTTTTAGTACGAGTATGTCCCAAGTATTATTAAACCTGGCAACCCTATCGCTTAGGCTGCTTCCGCTGCCAGAGTTCATTCTCTTTTTTTTACTATGTAGTTTCTTTCTTTTTTTAAAGAGACCAAGCCTCTCTTTTTTGTACTTCTGATAGTGCCCGCTCTCTGGTGCCCAGACAACAGTGTACCTCATTCTGTGCCGTTTAAATCCATATTAGGACTTAATTTAATTGAAAGTGATGGAGATTCTGATTTGTGAGGAGCATATATTCTTGTAAAATTCGTTAATGAACCTGCAACTCAGGTTCCTCATATGTGGCTCATCACTGTCCTGATTTTGTCAAATCCATATACCACTTGTGTTATTAATTTATTTAGTATTTTTCTTTAAATTGACTTATTCTTTTATTTGAATACTATGAATGGAAAATTAGTATCATTTGCTTAGAAAAGAAAATAATGTAAAAGTAAATGAAAGGAAAGCGTACCTATTAAGTTACTAAATATTAATCTGGGGGTTCACCTAAAATCATTGGGGGTACCACCAGAGGTACCCAGAAAACACGACACTGACTAATATAAACTCTCTGTCGGTTTGGGAATCCCCTCTATGACCTAGTAAATGATTATTCATCTGAAATTCAAATTTAACTGAGTGTCCTATATTTTATCTGGTAACACTAAGTAGCCATCGAAGCCAGGGATGGTAAATAGCTTTAATAGCCTTAAACCTAAGCAGCATCACCAATGGGGTGCCAGGGGCTGCCAAGAGAAGTATGTGAAGAGCATGTGGTGATCAATTAGTTATGTCTGCAATTAGCACAGGAGGAGGGGAGTAATGGCACCAACGCCACTCATTTATCTGACATCCTGAGCTAGTCTAACTTCTTATTTTACAAGCTGGGAAGAGAAGGGACTTGTCCAGGTTCCTATTCCAAGTCCACAGCCAGTCTGGGACTAAACCCATTTGCTGCTCCATGCTGCCTGCTCGGAATCAAAAGAGAACCCTACCAACGTCATTTATTATGTAATTTCCGACTATCCTCAGCAAACATGACCGCCCATATCATCAGCCAGAACGCACACAGCAAGTCAAACCCTCTACCTGATCCAGTTTATCATCATGACTACCTTTGAATGCCCTAGAATAACACAAAAGATATGAAACAAAATCCATTTATACTAAGAACGCTTTGTTGAAGGAGATGTCACTGTCACAGCAAAGCACTGTTTACGTAATATCTTTGGGGATCTTGGTACTACAATTTTACATTTGGCTCTTGGTAGAAACTAAAAATAAGTATCACGCTTTATTGCAAAGCAGATATTTCACTTACTGCTTATTAAATTGGATGGGATTGAACTGAATTTGGTCTTTTCCTTAATCTTTATGCTGTTACCCTCCTCTCTCTGGGCCTGGGTCCCTCATGGGTAAAATAAGGAGCCTGCACTAGGTGGGTTTTTATTGCAACTCTAAAATTTTATGATTTTGTAATTTTACGTCTAATTTACAAACTAAGGAGAAACTCTTCTCTCTTAAGGCAAGGCAATGAAAATTGCTCTAGACTAAAGACAACAATGCCAGAGGGTTTTAAACCAGCCTCCTCCACGAAGAGATTTGTTCAGTGTAATTGTTTTATGTCTCCATTTAGATATTAGCCTTTTACTTTCTGCTCTTCTTAATCAAGTTCATTCATTAATTTTCTCATTCATTCAACAAAGATTTATTTTCTAGAAAAATTACAGATGCATTTACCCTTTGACCCAGAAATCCCACTTCTAGGAATTCATTCTCCATCCATACTGGCACAAATATGGCACGTGGCCAAGGTTGTTCCAAAAAATTGGGAACAGCCCAAATGCCCATCAGTAGGGCACTGGCTGTCCAAACAACGGCATGGCCTCACAGTGAAATGCTAGGCAGCTATGAAGAGAATAAGAGAATAAGTGAGTGCCAGGAAAGCTAAGTGAAACAAGCAAGACACAGAACAGTATACGTAGTATGTTCCCTTTGGTGTAAGAAGGAAGAGGAGGAATACACCCACACACATTTGCTCATCTTGTGATAAGAAACACTGGAAGGATCAAAAAAATTAATAAAAATGGTTACATATGGGGGTAGCATGGAACAGGATGGTGGGACCCTGGTGAACTGGACCCATGAATTCTTGACTCTACCTTTGTCGTATAGTTTTAACTATGAAATCATATAAAGTTGCATATATTTAAAGATAAAAACTAATCAATAAGAAAAAAATCCCATAAAAAGTAATTCTAAATGGATCAAAGACCAAAATATAAAACCAAAATTCCTATAAATGTTACAGAAGAAAAAATAGGTTCAACTCTAGAGGACCTAATACACAGCATTAACGGGATACAAACCATAACTAACAATATACAAATACCAGAAGATAAACTAGAAAACTGTGATCTTCTAAAAATTAAACACTTATGCTCATCCAAAGACTTCACCACAAGAGTAAAAAGTGAGCCTACAGACTGGGAGAAAATTTTGGGCTATGACTACAGACTGGAAAAAAATTGGGGCTATAACAAGTCCTAATCTCTAAAATCTACAGGAAAATCCAATACCTCTACAACAAAAAGACAAATAATTCAACTAAAAAACGAGCAAAGGATATGAACAGACACTTCAACAAAGAAGACATTCAAGTGGCTAACTGGTACATGAGGAAATTCTCGCCATCACTAGCCATTAGAGAAATGCAAATCAAAACTACAATGAGATACCATCTCACTCCAACATTACTGGCACAAATCAAAAAAAACAGAAAATAACAAATGTTGGAGAGGTTGCAGGGAGATTGGAACTTTTATGCACTGCTGGTGGGAATGTAAAATGGTATAACCATTTTGGAAAATGATACAGCGCTTCCTTAAAAAGCTAGAAATAGAAATGCCATATGATCCAGCAATCCCACTCCTAGGAATATATCCTAGAAAAATAAGAGCCATCACATGAATAGACATATGCACACTTATGTTCACCGCAGTGTTGTTCACATAGCAAAAAGATGGAAACAACCTAGCTTGTTGTGGTACGTACACACAATGGAATACTGTGAAATGATAAAGAATAACGATCAATCTGCTAAGCATGTCACATGGATGAATTTAGAAGGCATTATGCTGAGTGAAATAAGTCAATCACAAAAAGGACTAATATTGTATGAGACCACTATTACAAAAACTCATGAAAAGGTTATTTCGCAAAAAGAAACAATCTTTTATGGTTACAGGGGGAGGGAAGGGGTGGGAGGAAAAAACTCTAACTAGACAACAGGTAAGTTGTGACTCTGGTGAAGGATAAGACAGTACACAATACTGGGGAAGCCAGTACAATTTGGCCAAGGTAAGGTCATGGAGGCTCCATAGACAGACATATCCAAACTCCCTGAGGGACCAAATTACTGGGCTGAGGACTGGGGGGACCATGGTCTCAGGGGACATCTAGCTCAATTGGCATAACATAGTTTATAAAGAAAATATTCTACTTCTACTTTGGTGAGCAGTATCTGAAGTCTTACAAGCTTGTGAGTGGCCATCTAAGATGCTCTACTGGTCTTACCCTGTCTGGAGCAAGGGAGGATGAAGAAAATCAAAGACACAAGGGAAAGGTAAGTCCAGAGGACTAATGGACCACAACTACCACAGCATCCACCAGACTAAGTCCAGTACAACTAGATGGTGCCTGGCCACCACCACCAACTGCTCTGACAGGGATCCCAATAGAGGGTCCCAGACAGAGCCGGAGAAAAATGTACAACAAAATTCTAACTCACAAAATATCGAAAAAAGACAGACTTACTGACCTGACAGAGACTGGAGAAACTTCGAAAGCATGGCCCCTGGACACTCTTACAGCTCAGTAATAAAGTCACTCCTGGGGTTCACCCTTCAGCCAAAGATTAGACTGGCCCATAAAACAAAATGAAACTAAATGGGCACACCAGCCCAGGGGCAAGGAAAAGAAGGCAGGAGGGGACAGGAAAGCTGGAAATGGGGAACCCAAGGTAGAGAAGGGAGAGTGGTGCCATGTTATAGGGTTGGCAACCAATGTCACAAAACAATATGTGTATTAAATGTTTAATGGGAAACCACTTTGCTCTATAAACCTTCATCTAAAGTACGAAAGGAAAAAAAAAAAAATCAATCCCTAAAAATTGAAAACAAACTAAAACAAAAGAACCTATGAATACACCTAGTTGCCAATATCATCATATGGAGAAAAACTGTTAAGGGATTTTTGGACACATCTTTAGTGTCCACCTAAGGAGGTATATAACACATACTCACACACACACGTTCACAGATTTTTATCGTGAAAATATTTAAGCCTACATGGAAACCCTGGTGGCACAGTGGTTAAGTGCTATAGCTGCTAACCAAAAGGTCATTAGTTCGAATCTACTAGGCACTCCTTGGAAACTGTATGGGGCACTTCTACTCTGTCCTATAGGGCGGCTATGAGTCAGAATGGACTTGACAGCAATGTGTATAGCAAACTTGAAAGAAACTACAAAGAACACCATATACCTTCCACTTATATTCACCATTTTCCACATCTGCTTTTCTTTGTCTCTCTCTCTCTCTGGATATGCATAGTTATACACACACATCTACACACACATGCACATGTACACACACGCTTTTTTGCTTTTGAACCATTTGAAATTAACTTAAAGATACCATGACACTCCTAGATAGTTCAGGATACATCTCCTAAGAATAAGGACATTCTCCTGTATCATCACAATGTCATTATTATGCTTATAAACATGAACAATAATTCAATATCATCTGTTATATAGTCCATCTTCAAAAATTTCTTCAATTTCCCCAAAACATTCTTTACATTTTTAAAATTCAGAATCCAATTAGCATTTATGCCTTGTGTTTGACTGTTATATTATTTCAGGCTCTTAATCTAGAATAATCCCCTGGCTTTTTACTGTTTGCTGTTCAGGACACTGACTTCGTTGAAGAATCCAGGCCAGGTGACTTGTAGAAAAATGGCCCATATATGTCTGGTTGTCTCCTCACGGTCAGATTAATGTTTAAGCATTTTTATTTAAAGTAAAAAAAAAAAAAATTATATTTTCTAGCTCTGTTCACTGAAAAAGCCCAATGATACCCTAGTAGCAATGAGCAGATCTTAGTGTCTAAATATGATCCCCTACCAGAAAGAACCAGGACTCCTTGAAGAGATGATTGATTCCAAGTCGAGGGTGGGTAAAATATGAAGTGCTCAAACTAATGGGATGAGGTGGGCGAGAGGAAGAGTAGAGGAGAGAAGGAGGGAAAGAAAGGGCCAAAAAAAGGAAAGCCAGATTAAATGCACAAGGAAGAGTAAAACTAAAAAATGGCCATTTTGCAACCCTTATGTAATATATACCTGATTCAGGCAAGGATCATCAGTGGCTGCCAAAGCCATTGGGTAAAAGGTTGTGAGGGAACAGGATATTCAACTGATCTCAAATCACACTCAGAGACTGCTTATTGATTACAAAAGAAAAAAAAAATCTTTGCCATAAATCCAGCAGATGCCGCCTTAACCAAGTGATCAAAGTTAGCAACAACCATAACGGTCTAAACTGGCATCGTGGGCCTCCTGACAGGATGTATTGAGAAGAACACAATATAAAACATGTAGCATTCTTGCCCTAATGGTTTAATCTGAATCTAATCACAAAGAAAGAATAAAACAAGTACAGATTGTGGCACATTTTATAAAACAACTGGCTTGGACTTAAAAAAAAAAACCAATGTCACGAAAGCCAAAAAAAAGTTGGAGAACTGTTCTAGATTAAAGGAGACAGAAGACATGACCCCAAATGCTATGTACACTCCTTTATTGGGTCCTTGACTCCTCCCCTCAAATAAACAGCAAACAGTCGGATCAACTCGATGGCAACAGGTTTGGTTTTTTGGTTTAAGATGTTTTGGGGGCAACTAAAGAAATCTGAATATGGAACATATTGTGTCAATGTAAAAAATTTTAGACATGATAATTATAATTATGTAAGTGAATATTGTTGTCGTCAGGAAATTCATGCTAAAGTATTTAGAGGTGATGTGTCATCACGGCTGCAAACTACGCCAAGTGGTTGAACCAAATTGCATGTGAGAGAGAGAGAGAGAACGCAGGAGCGGAGGGGAAGAGAGAAAGCAAACATGGCAAGAGGTAAATAATTGCTGAATCTCGGTGAAGGGTCTATGATTTTTGTTGGACTTTCCTTTAATCTTTTTGCAGGTTTGAAATTTTTCAGAATAAAAAGTTGGAGGAAAAACTGGTGGAAAGGCAGAAACATAAAGAGAGCCACAAAAATACTGTTTGCCTTTAAAATAACATCTGCAACTGACTGAAACACACTACATTTAACATATCTTAAAAATCCATGAATTCATGGTTCATGCCCACCCAGAGATGCAAAAAAAAAAAAAAAAAATCCATGAATTCATAACATACTTGCATAAAAAGGAGAGATTGAGAGAAAGAACCCCAAACAAAATGAAGATTCCTGGAGGTGTCCTAGATTCCAGGCCACACTGGGCTTAGGGTTCACCAGGCAAATGAGGCAGATGCTGTCCATACCCTTGTGGACAGAGCCAATGAGCAGCAGGCAAGATGCACAGTGAACAAAGAATTAAGATGCGACGATGTTGTGAGGAGGGGGCAGCCAGGTGACCTGGATGTGCCTACTGGAGGCAGCAATCTGGCTGGGCGTGGTCTGGAAAGGCGTTTCAGAAGAAGTGTGTTTAAGCTGAGAATTGGGTAAAAATCTCTTTATTAGTGTGAGCTGGCAGGTTGGACCGAGATGCTTTGCTGTGCTGAAGGGCCATGTACCAGGATTCTAGGAATGGACCCAGAGTTTCCGAAGACACCCAGGACAGAAGGAGCCCACCTCCTGATCCATGCGAAGCCAACATGCCATCTTAGAAGTAACCAGGACAGTGCTATGTAATAGTTTTTGATGGGCATTTGGGGAAAACTAAGAAAATTATGCTTATACTGGCATTTGGGCATAATGTCTAAATAGTTGTCTAACCGAGGAGCATTTTTCTCAAGTACAGGCCTTCCTACTGTACAAGGCTCAATCTCTGCATCATGGAAATAGTAAATTATTTAATCTTTTTAGTAAACGGATTCCAAGCAGAAGTCTTCTGTATAATTCAAAACTAAAGTAGCCTATGCTCTATTAAAAAAAAAAAAAAAATCAACTCATTCATTATAAAATCACCCAGAGTAGAACTCTAAGTACTATGTGCTTGAATTACTTAGCAGGTTATTGATTTTCACCAACAACCAGTCCCTCCATTTTCAGAGTTCAAAGTAGCCATCTATTTTGTATACACAACAAGTTATTGGATGAGTAAGAACTTTAAAAGTAGTGTTGGTGTGCGGGTCTTGAATGATTTACAGGGAGAACATACCCTTGTTGAGAGGCGGGTGGCAGCAAGGGTTGGCCTCTGCAGACAGATAGGAAGTGCTTGCTTAGGTGGAATCGGGAGGAATGGGAGAGACTGGGTTCTGGAGCCTCCATCTCCCTGAAAGATCCCGCTCCCAGAGGCCTTCGAATGACCTCGCCCTGCATTCTGCTCACAGCAAGAAGCTGGGCAAGTCCCAGCTCTCTTTGAACCTTAGTTTCTCAATCCTGAAAATGGGCATAATGAAGATGATGTCTGCTTTTCCTTCTGCATGGTGTTGCTGTGAGATTAAATGAGATCATGTGAGAGGCAGAGTCACCTAGTGGCTGTGCACATGGACTCTGGAGTCACTTGGTACTGGCAATCCCTTTGCAAGATACTCAACCTCTCTGTGCCTCAGCTTCTTCATCTGTAAAATGAGAATAATGACAATGCTTACGTGTCACCGGGATGGTCATGCACAGTGATTACAACTGTGCCTGACACTCAGCAAGGGCCGCAGAAATGTAAGCCAATAGTGTTATAAATTGGTTTTGTAACAAGCCACCCAGGTGTGAGGAATCCACTTTGACCATTCACAGTTTCTGAGCACCTGCTCAGTGCCAGGTCCCATGCTAGGACCTGGGGCTCCAGCCACTGCTCATGCAGTCCTTGTCCTGAAGGACCATAGTTTGGTGGTTAAGATCAAAACCCTATCAGAGAGTTGTAATAAAATGAAGAAAGCGCAAAGATGAAGGAAGTAAAGAAAATGCATAGGGAGGCAGTGGGTACCTCATTTAGGTGGACAGCAAGATTGGGGAAAATTAGGGAGGCTTCCTAGAGGAGATAACACTTGTGGTAAATACCAGAAAATACAGAAGACGCAGCCAGATGGGGAGAGGTAGCAGAGAAAACATTCCAGCAGTGGGAACAGCGTAGCTAAAGGTTCCAGAGCTGCAGACAGCACAATGGCAAAGGCCTAGAGGGGGGCCTAACAGAAATGCTGGCCTTTAGCTCTGCCACTACTTGCTGTTGACCTTAAGTAGACGGCTTAACCTTTCTGGGCCTCAGTTTCCTCACTGGTAGAATGGAGACATTCCTGACATTGGAGAACTGGTGTGGGGAGTAAGGGAGACATCAAAGCTGAGGACCTGGCATAGGTGCAAGACTGTTACCACAATTGCATACAGAGTATATGTAAGTGGCCTTGGCTACCTGCTTAGTTCCTGTCTTCCTCTCTCATGTCTAACATACAGCATAGGAATGGAAGGAGAACCAGGCACCCACGAGCCCTGACTCCAAACCAGGTGAAATTACACACAGGTACCCATGAAGGAAGATGACAGGTTTGAAGTAGGCACTGATGGCTCTGACCCTCAGGGGATAATGGCACAACATTATCAAGTTATCGAGGCCCAACAACTGGCCCAGACCTCACCCTTTATCATAGGAGCTGAGACTCAGGGCAAGAGGTATGCCAGAAGCCACACAGCTAATCTCACAGAACTGATCCCAGATCCCAGGAGCCCACCTCTCCCTGGGGAGGTAGACCATCAGGCCACCTGAGTTCTTCAGTCTGTGAATGAGAGCCCGCAGGAAGGAACAGGAGTGGCATGCACAGTTCAGGGAACTCTGCAGAAGTCTGGGGCTTCATCTTGGGTCATCCTCATAACCAGCCTGGGGGTCAGTACAAGGTCACTGAATCTCACAGACCAGACTCAGAGAGGTTTAGTCACCTGTCCATGGTCACCAGTTAACAAGTACCAGAATCTGAAAGTGAACTCCAAGTCCAAGCCAATGCATCCAGTATTACGGATATTACAAGTTGACCAAGCACACTGGCCTCTCTGGGCCTCTGTTCCCTCACCTTTACAAATGGACACAACACCATTGTTAGGGATTAAATTGTGTCCCCCCAGAATACGTGTTGGAATTCTAATTCCTATACCTATGGGTGTAATCCCATTTGGGAATACGGTTTTCTTTGTTATGTTAATGAGTCCGTATCAGTGTAGGGTATGTTTTAAACCTGATCACTACTGAGTTATAAAAAGAGCGGGTTAGACACAGAAGCAAGCACCATCAGGGAAGACAGATGAGACGTTACGTGACGATCTCCAAGAAACCGAAAAACACTGGGGACACAGATGTTGAAAGAGACAGGGATATTCCAACAGAAGCCAACAGAGAGAGCCTTCCCAAAGAGCCGGCAGCCTGAATTTGAACATCTACTCTCTTGAACTGTGAGAAAATAAATTCTTCTTCTCTAAAGCCACCTACTTGTGGTACTTCTGTAACAGCTGCACTAAGAAACCAAGGCAACCACTTTATCAAATCAGCAAGCATCTTCGTGGGCCCTACCTCACGGCAGCCTCACAATAGTCCTGGGAGGGAGGCCAGGCAGGGGTTACCTCACTCAAGCTCTAAGGGAAATCGCTTGGGCGCCAGCCAAGGTAAGTGGTTTGTGTAAGGTCACCCAGCCAGCAAATGACAGAATCAGAAGCAGAAGCCAGGTCTCCTCACTCTTTCCTTTGTTTCCATATTGGAAGCCACAGGTCCCCTCTGTGTGTTCTTGGCCAACATGCGGTCTGGTCCAAGGTCTGGCTGGTCTGTCAGTAAGTCAGACCAAGGCTAGAGCAGGACGAAGTCCACATACTGCAGTTTATAAGAGTCCTTGTGGTCCATGATGCTGGAGGTCTGCAGGCAGTGACAACACCGCACCTGCAGCTTCATTCTGACATTTCAAAAGTGGTCCTTGACTTCTAAGTCAATTGGCAAAATAATTCTATTATGAAATCATTCTGCACCCCACTTTGAAGTGTGGCGTCTGGGGTCTTAAATGCTAACAAGTGGCCATCTAAGATGCATCAATTGGTCTCAACCCACCTGGATCAAAGGAGAATGAAGATCACCAAGGTTACACGATAACTATGAGCCCAAGAGACAGAAAGGGCCACATGAACCAGAGACTTACTTCATCCTGAGACCAGAAGAACTAGATGGTGACAGGCCACAACCGGTGACTGCCCTGACAGGGAGCACAAGAGAGAACCCCTGAGGGAGCAGGAGATCAGTGGGATACAGACCCCAAATTCTCATAAAAAGACCAGACTTAATGGTCTGACTGAGACTAGAGGAATCCCGGCGGTCATGGTCCCCAAACCTTCTGTTGGCCCAGGACAGGAACCATTCCCGAAGACAACTCATCAGACATGGAAGGGACTGGACAATGGGTTGGAGAGAGATGCTGATGAAGAGTGAGCTACTTGTATCAGGTGGACACTTGAGACTGTGTTGGCATCTCCTGTCTGGAGGGGAGATAGGAGGGTAGAGAGGGTTAGAAACTGGCAAAACCAGCACGAAAGGAGAGACTGGAAGGAGGGAGTGGGCTGACTCATTAGGGGGAGAGTAAGTGGGAGTATGGAGTAAGGTATATATAAGCTTGTATGTGACAGACTGACTTGATTTGTAAACTTTCACTTAAAGCACAATAAAATTATTAAAAAAATAAAAAATAAAGTGGTCCTTGAGGCTGAATCAGTAAGTATTTCCCTTGACCCAAGGCCAGAGTCTGAACACCAGCCCTCAAAACCCTTCTCCCTCAACTGCCACACCTGGCCTCCCTTTGGAGACCCCAGGTAATCCAGGTACCTTCATGCAGGGGCACCTTGGATTGATGCTTTAGGGGACCTCCAGAACAGTGCTTTCCAAACTGCCCTGATGACAAGAACCATCCAGAGCGCTTGTTAAAAATCAGCCTCCCAGCCCCTTCCCTGGACAGGCTGGTCAGTGGACCTAAGAGTCTGACTTTTAACTAGGAAACTAGTACCTCCCCCTCTACCACATCCAGATGATTCCTACTGTCAGATACATTTGGGGAACAGGGCCTAGTCCCACCCCCTCCTTAGCATCCCCACTATGAGCCCCCAGTCTCCATCTGAGGGTGGCTCCTCACTAAAGCAGTGGTTCCCATGTGCTGGCGTGCATCAGAAATCACCTAGAATCCTAGTAAAGCACACAGAGACCCAGGCTCTTAGGAGTCAGATAGGGCCTGGTTAGGGTGACCAGCTAGTCCTGGTTTGCTGGAGAATCCTCTGGTTTTAAAACTGGAAACGCTATGTCCCAGGAAACCTGCAGTCCCAGGCAAGAAATAACCTGGGAACTTGGTAAAATGCAACAGGTTATTTACTTTTTTTAAATATTCAATGTGTTTTAATCAATTATAGCCATTATACTTTTTAACTTATAAGTTGTCCCAAATTTATCCAGTGGAAGCTTCCTCAAGCTAGCCTCTGTGTTCTTCTGACACGTCTTCATTCATTTTTGAACACCATCGTAGTTTCTGGGGCAAGAGGTTCCAGGCTCACCTACACTCCTTAACTCATACCTGGAATTAGCTAGTTCTTCAAGGTACCAGGTGATTCTGATATCCACCAAAGTTTGAGAACCACCGCTCTAAAGGAAGTCCAATTCACACAACTTTCCTTAAGAAGTTTGTAACCCTTCCTCATGTCTTAGAGGAATAATAACTGTTTAAAAGTAACATTGAATGCCTGCTGGGTGCCTGGCAGCACGTTCCACATTTATTATTTCTATCCCTCACAACAGGTGGGTATCAGGTTGGTTCTATCCCTCGCAACAGGTTAGTATTATCATCCCCATTTTACATCTGTCCTGGCTGGAGGGAGTCAGTGTCCTAGTCCCCTTCTCCAGTCATTTCCAGACTCAACTTGGAAGCGTCTGCAGCTGTACCACTTACTAGCGGCATCAGCTGTACCGTAAGTAGCGCGAGTGATTGATTTACTTAGAATGAATTATTTACACCCCCATGTACTTGCAGAAAGGGCTGAGGTGGCGGATGATGAGACAGGCATAAACAATGAGGCCACTGGAGTTACACGCTGGGAACTGATATTACTTTAGATACCATGGTCTTGAATTAAAAATGGGGGTCAGAACCTTGGATTGAATCTTTTACCAGAGCGACAGTAAAGAGATAGGTTGGGTCCTTGGCAGATATAGATCGGGAACAGCCACGCACTTGAGAGCATCCTGCCCTTCTTTAGCCTGCCTTGGCTTCGGTGAAACCTCAACCAGAAAAATAGCAAATGTGCCCTCTTACAAAGCCTTGGGCCTACTCCACCTCTCCTGCAGGTTCTCTGTCTTAATTTTACTGTTCTGAATCATCTTCATGGTCTGCGACAGTTAATTTCATACACACAACTTTGAATCTGGAGACAAACGGCGACCTATAAATCTTCAAGGGATTCCCTGTCCAGGACCTGACTGGCTCTCAGATCATAAAAGTATCAATAATGATAATGTTGCCACTGCACACTGGTAGGGGCTCTTATAGTCTGCCAAGTGCTCCCACCTGCTCCACCTTCCCTGTCCCATCTGGCCCTCTCAATGGCCCCAACGCAGACATGATTAGCTTCATTTCACAGATGAGTTCATGAAGCTCTAAGGGGTTGCTGATTTGCCCATGTCCACTCTGTCAGTAAGAGACACAGGAGGGGCAATTGCCCAGAGCCTCTGAATTCTAGTCCTCTGTTCTGGCGACTACGGAGTCTGGGTGGCAAAAGCAGTCTGTGATAGGCTGCTAACTGGAAGGTTGGGGGTTTGAATCCACCAGCCACTCTGAAGGAGGAAGAGGTGGCAGTCTGCATTCATAAACATTTACAGCCTTAGAAACCCTATGGGGCAGTTCTACTCTGTCCTATAGGGTCATTGTGAGTCGGAATCAACTTGATGGCAATGGGTTTTGGTTCTGGCTACTAAAGAGCCTGGGTGACGAAAGCAGTTTGTGGCAGTGCTGGGTGGTGGGAACTGCGCCGGTCTGGGAGAGCCTGGTGTGCAGCAGGTTGAGTGAGGGAATGAATGTTTAAGTAAAACACTGACTAAATGAGTTAATAAGTGAGTGAGTGGATAACTGGATGACTGAATGAATGATTATGATCATGGGTCTCTGAATGAATGAATGAGAACAGAACTCCTCTCTTCCCCACCCCCCAAAGTCAATGGGTACTGCCAGGAGTTATGGAAGTCAGGTTGGATGTGGGACTCCAGGCGTCCGCCACTTCCTCTGGAGGAATAGAGGCCTCAGACCATGAAGGGTGGGGATCCCGCAGGCTGATTCGGAGCTGTGGAGTGAATTCGCTCCCTGTGCAATAAGCACATATTACTAGGTCCCTGTCCTGTGTCAGGCCCTGAGATGGGACCAGGCTGCAGAGGCAAATTAGACATGGCCACTGTCCTCAGGGTGCCACAGTCTAATGGGGAGGCAGAAATAGAGATAATTAATGGTGTCTGCTGTGGAAGGGGCTATAAGAGGGGTAACATGCCTAGGAGTTCAGAGCAGTCAGCAGCTCACTCACCAGCTAACTTGCAGAAATCAGGAATGGCTCCACAGAAGGAATGATGCCCGAGGCCAGCTCTTAAGGGCTGGGCTTTGCTTCTAAGGTGAAGAGGAGAGGTCAGGTCCTGCCAGGCCCAGAGAACAGTCTGGGCAAAGGTTGGAGGCTCAAAGGAGCACCTTAGCAGCCCCAGGAATCCTGGGTGGCTGTTGCATTTCACCATGGAGCCTTCCACAAGCATCTCTCTCCATCCCTTCTGCCCTCTGCATCTGGCCTGCCATGTGTCGCATGGACTCAGAACCAACTTCTGCAACCACCTCTGTTGCCATGGCCACCACTGGTCCGCCTCAAGCCAACTCTCAGACCCTCTGAGGACTTGTACTTCCTCCTACCCATTCATATCCAAATAAAAAGTTCCCAACCTTTTCCTTATCTCATCATAACATGCCTCCTGCTCTCATAACCCAGCTTTCCTGCACCAGGCAATCAATCCAATGACACAGCAGGAAAGCCCTCCAAGGTCTCCGGGGCCATGGGGTCTCTCCCATCCCCTCCCCTTGGCCCATAGTGTATTCCCTTAATATCACTTCTTCTTCTCCTTTTTTTATTTTTTTTATTTTAATGAATCCAGAAGGTAGAGGCATCTCATAGATTATTAATGTGCTAAATGGATCCTCTGGAGACCAGCGCCAAGAGATGGCTCCAACCTGCCCTCCATTTTCATTCTTAGAGAGCAGCAGCAAGGTTTCCAAGTGTGCCTAATCGCACTGCCGCTCCTAAATGGTTTCCAATCAAGTCCACAGGCTCCATTTCCCACTCCGAGGCAAGGGCGTGGCAGCCACGTGTTCTGGGCTGGGACAGGATTCTGGCATGGCACAGTCTAACTAATGGGGGCTGACACACAGACATCAAATGCACTTTGAGTGTCTTGCTGAAGACCCCTCATTCCGCCTCTGACACCTTAGTTTCAGAGTCTGCACTGCCTGAGTAGACAACCCTTGTCATCAATGCAAAGAGAAGGTGATATTTAAGCCCCCCGTAGTCAGAGGTCTGTCCTCGCAGAAGAGTCTGAATCAGCATAACAGCAGCTGCTGCTTTATAGTTTATAAAGTATTTTCACTTAAAAAACATAAGTCTTCAGTGATTCTCACAACCACACGAAACACATAAGGTTTTCTATGCCCATTTTACATACAAAAAAAGTGAGGCTAAGAGCGATAAAGCAAGACCATGGTCTGTATTACAAAGCACAGGATTATGAGTCAAGGAACCCACGGGCACTGCTGCCGTGAGACAGAACTTAGGCAAGGTCCTACCTCTCGTGAGCCTCAGTTTTCCATTCTGTACAAGGGGGTGACTGGGTCCCATGATTGCTAAGACCCTACCAGCTCTGCCATTCTATGAATCTGCCGCAAATTCCACAACCTGCAGCTAAGTAAGAAACATTCTTTAGATTCCTCAGACAATCTACAGCTTTCATAAGATCACCATTTGGGAAAACCAAGCTGGATCTCAAAAGTTCCAACCCTATGAAGCAAACCGAATTCCTCATTCTATGCTGCAATTTAGTATGCCTGATTTGGTTTTTTTTTTTTTCTTTCACTTTTCTGTCTTTTGAAATGCCAAGGCCAAACACGATCTAGAGTTTTCAGAAGGCAAGTCCCACACGGACTGGGACTCAGCTGCGAACGCGTGTACAAACGCAGCGTCAACCTCCCTGTCCTTACTGCTGCTCCCTCACTGAGCTTTTCCAAAGAGACAGCCCCATTCCACAGCGTGAAATGTTACCTTCCCAGAAAGGTCCTGGGGAAGCACCAAGGCAGGCCGGAAGACAGAGTGCGCCGCCGCGGGGAGGGCTGGGATGGCACCAGGAGAAACGCGCCTACAATTTAATAATCTGCTGTGGCTGCCTTCTAAAGGACAGGCTCTGCGGGACAGAGTTCTTGACGAAACAGTGTTTGTGTTCTCCTACGAGCAGCTCTTTATCCCTTCAGGAGTCTGACCTTATTTTCATCAGCTAGACTATTTCTGTCTGCAGGCTGGGGCAGCTATCATCTCATTCCCGAGAAAGAAGGAGTTTTTTCTGGGTCTCTGCGAATGCCCAACTCCCTCTGGCCAGTATCTCTTGCACTTTCACTGAGTCTGCCTCCATCTTCTGTTGGAGTCGCCCTGGGTCGGTCTTCCTCATCCAGCTCTATGTTCTCCTGCTTATTCCCCAGGCCCCACGCTTTCAGAAGGACAGATGAGGCTGCTGGGGGATCTGCAGAAGTGCTCAAAGAGTGCAGGGTAGGGGTCAGACGCAAGCCGCCATCAGATTGCTGGGAATAAGACCTGGAGGGGGTCTGAGGAAAATGTCAAAGGGAGCATATTAGTTTTAAAAAATTGGGTCCACATTTCTATGAACTACCCAGAATAGGCAAATGCATAGAGATCAGAGTTCATGACCCAGAGTGGGTGGAGGGGGCAATGGGGGCAGTGTTTAAGCGGTACACAGTTTTTATTAAGGGTGAGGAAAAAATTTGGAAACAGAGAGTGGTGATAGTTGCACACTACGGTGAATGTCATTAATGTCACTGAATTGTACACAAAAGTGGTTGAAATGTCTTCTTACATATAATATTTCACCACAATAAAATTTTTATAAATTAAGGAAATAAAAACAAAAAACAATGGGTCCAAGGATGGGCTGAGGCTGAACCAAAAAGGCCACTTCAGGTCTCCCTTCGCTTTCCTTTAACAAGGGGCTGCACTGGGATCTGTCCTTGGTACCTCCCACAGGTGGCTGGCTCTAATGATCTGCCTTCATATCTTAGGGGAAGACCACGCCTGGAAGGCAGGCATCTGTTCTCAGTCAGCACACACTCCCCACGCACTGCTCAGCACTTACATCCAGCCTGCACTCAGCTGGGGTGCAGAGGTGGACAAGACAAGGCCCTGCCCTCAGAGAGGGCAGAGCGTGTGGGCACGGACAAGGGGGGGCCAGCCTGTGGGGAGGGGTATGCAAGTAAGAGAGCACTGGGAAGGAGTTTCACAGGAGAAGGGGCATCCAAACTGAACCCTGAAGGATGAGCATAGCCGGCCAGGTAGCATGACCTTGAGGGCACACGAAGGGCATGACAAGGTGACAGAGCATGTTGTCACCACACCAAGAATTGTGTGACCCTGGGAGGTAGGACCAAGATGGCAGAGTAGTCGGACGCTTCTGGTGAACCCTCTTACAACAAGGACCCGAAAAATCAAGTGAAACAATTGTATTTATGACAAGCTAGGAACCCTGAACATCGAAGGCAAAGTTAGAAAACAGACTGAGCAGCAGGGGGAGGGAGAGACAGTTCAGAAGCAGAGAGGAGTTGCTGGACCTGAATCACCAGGAGCCTTCAGGCACCATTCCCGGGAATGGCTGCAGTGGGCTGGTACTAGCCTTCGGCTGCAGTTTCCTCAGGGACAAGCAGCCAGCCACACAGCCTACTAACACCTCCGGAACCAGAGAAGAACAGCGCTCTTGGCAAAAGCTAAGTACTCGCGTATATTTTACCATGTCCCCAACCCCCAAGCCGGCTTCAGTGGCTGTTTATTTATTTATGTAACATTCCTGGAGAAGGAATAAATTTGCAATTGGGGGAAAAGATAATTTGCCAGTTCCACTAACCAGGGGAGCTCAGGACAGAAGTGGCTCCTGTCCGAGCATAAATGGTCCGTGGGCTTTACATACTTCCCCCCGCCCCATGGGCCTGTGTGGGCCTATTTCAGGAGAATAAACCCTTGTTGGCAGACTAAACTGTTTCAGCTGTGCAGTGCAGAGGAGGGTATTTGATGTTTGACACCACTTTGCCTATTAAACAGGGTCCTCACCTACCCACATCAGGGGCCAAAGGACTGGTGGCTTCACTCAGTTCACCCAGACACCTGCGACAGGGGTCCAAGGATAACTGGTACCTCCCAGTCGTTACAACCAAAAGCATTGGGTGCCCATGGTTCATCTGCAGAACACACCCCCTGTGTGCTCTAGGGAACAGGGACGTGCTTTCCTCACAGATAGTGGATGCGTTCAGCCCCCTGCCTTGTTCAGAGCGTGACTCCCTGCTGCAACCAGGTACCAGTACCTACACCAATCACCTCTGCCTCTCTAAGACTGTAGGATAGAGCGTGTATCATATACTTGATGACCAACTACCTGACACCTGAGCTGAATACCTACAAGAAAAATGAATGGACTCCTAGGCTCATATACCTGATAACATCTCTAGCCATCTGGTAACAGGAAGTTAGAGCTTCAAAGGCAAAAATAATCAAGCTAGCTTACTCAAGCAACCTATTTGGGTATATCAAAGTGAAACAAAGCAAGAAGCTAAGTACAGTAAGCAAACATAAAATAAATACAATAACTTATAGATGGCTCAGAGACAACAGTCAATATAAAACCATATAACGAAGCAGAACAGGATCGCTTCAACAAGCTCTCAAAACAAAGAATCGAGGGATCTTCTGGATGTAGGTGCCTTCCTGGAATCACAGGATGCACAATACAAAAGATTAATTTACAGAACTCTTCAAGACATCAGGAACAAGATCAGCAAAGGCATAAGGCAGGAAAAAGTTAAGGCAATACACAGAACAAGCCAGGAAAACACAGATAAAGCAGTTGAAGAAATTAAAAAGGCTATTCAAGAACATAATGAAAAATTTAATAAGCTACAAAAACCCGTAGAGAGACAGCAATCAGAAATTCAGAAGATTAACAATGAAATTACAGAATTACACAACTCAACAGAAAGTCAGAGGAGCAGAACTGAGCAAGTGGAAGGCAGAACTGGTGAGACTGAAGATAAAGCACTTGGCACCAATATCTTTGAAGAAAAATCAGATAAAAGAATTTAAAAAATGAAGAAAACTTAAGAATCATGTGGGACTCTATCAAGAGAAATAACCTACAAGTTATTAGAGTACCAGAACAGGGAGGGATAACAGAAAATACAGAGAGAATTGTTGAAGATTTGTTGGCAGAAAACTTCCCTGACATCGTGAAAGATGAGAAGATATCTATCCAAGATGCTCATCGAACTCCACATAAGGTAGATCTTAAAAGAAAGTCACCAAGACATATTATAATCAAAGTTGCCAAAACCAGAGATAAAGAGAGAATTTTAAGAGCAGCTTAAAATAATAAATAAATAATAATAATAAATAACAAAAATAATAAATGAAAAGTAACCTACAAAGTAGAGTCAATAAGAATAGGCTCGGAAACTCAGCAGACATTGGATTGGACTGGGCGATGGGTTGGAGAGAGATGCTGATGAGGAGTGAGCTACTTGCATTAGGTGGACACCTGAGCCTATGTTGGCATCTCCTGTCTGGAGGGGAGATGGGAGAGTAGAGGGGGTTAGAAACTGGCAAAACAGTCACGAAAGGAGAGACTGGAAGGAGGGAGTGGGCTGACTTATTAGGGGGAGAGTAAGTGGGAGTATGTAGTAAGGTGTATATAAGTTTATATGTGACAGACTGACTTGATTTGTAAACTTAAAGCACAATAAAAATTATTAAAAAAAAAAAAAAAAAAGAATAGGCTCGGACTACTCAGCAGAAACCATGCAGGCAAGAAGGCAATGGGATGACTTACATAAAAAATTGAAGGAAAGAAATTGCCGGCCAAGAATCATATAACCAGCAAAACTGTCCCTCAAATATGAAGGTGAAATTAGGACATTTCCAGATAAACAGAAGTTTAGGGAATTTGTAAAAACCAAACCAAAAGTACAAGAAATACTAAAGGGAGTTCTTTGGTTAGAAAATCAGTATTATCAGGTATCAGCCCAAGACTAGAACACTGGGCAGAGCAATCAGATGTCAACCCAGACAAGGAAATCACAAAAATAAATCAAGCTAAAAAAAAACGCTCAAAACAGGGAAACAGCGATGTTATTATGTAAAAAAAGACAACATGAAAAAACAATAAAGAGGACTAAGAAATGCAGTCATAGATCTTTCATATGGTGAGAAAGACAATGCAATACAAAGAAATAAAAGTTACGTTTAAATTTAGAAAAATAGGGGTAAATAATAAGGTCACCACAAAGGAGACAAACTATCCTACACATCAAAATAAAATAAAAGAAAAAAATACAGACTCAGCAGAAACAAAATCAGCAACAAAAAATATGAGGAAAGGACAATATATAAAGGTAATCTACTCAGCACAAAAAACTTAAGTGGGAAAAAGAAACTGTCAACAACACACAAAAAAAGACACCAAAATGATAGCACTAAATTCATACCTAGCCATAATTATGCTGAATGTAAATGGACTAAATGCATCAATAAAGAGACAGAGAGTGGCAGAATGGATTAAAATACACGATCCACCCATATGCTGCCTACAAGAGACACACCTTAGACTTAGAGTCACAAACAAACTAAAACTCAAAGGATGGAAAAAAATATATCAAGCAAACAACAATCAAAAAAGAGCAGGAGTGAGAATATTAACTTCTGACAAAATAGACTTTAAAGTTAAATGCATCATAAAGGATAAGGAAGGACACTATATAATGATTAAAGAGACAATACACCAAGAAGATATAAATATTAAATATTTATGCACCCAATGACAGGGCTGCAAGATACATAAAACAAACTCTATCAACATTGAAAGGTGAGATAGACAGCTCCACAATAATAGTCGAGACTTCAACACACCACTTTCGGTTAAGGACAGGACATTCAGAAAGAAGCTCAATAAAGACACGAAAGATCTAAATGCCACAATCAACCAACTTCACCTCATAGACATATACAGAACACTCCAACCAACAGCAGCCAAGTATACTTTCTTTTCTACCGCACATGCAACATTCTCTAAAATAGACCACATATTAGGTCACAAGGCAAGTCTTAGCAGAATCCAAAGCACTGAAATATAACAAAGCATCTTCTGTGACCATAAGGCCATAAAAGTAGAAATCAATAACAGAAAAAGCAGGGAAAAGAAACGAAATTCTTGGAAACTGAACAATACCGTGCTCAAAAAAGACTGAATTATAGAAGACATTAAGGATGGAATAAAGAAATTCACAGAATCCCATGAGATTGAAAGCATTTCCTATCAGAACATTTGGACACAGCGAAAGCAGTGCTCAGCGGTCAATTTATATCAATAAATGGACACATCCAAAAAGAAGAAAGGGCCAAAATCTAAGAACTATCCCTACAACTGGAACAAATAGAAAGAGAGCAACAAAGAAACCCTCAGGCACCAGAAGGAAACAAATAATAAAAATAAGAGCAGATCCAAATGAAATAGAAAACAGAAAAACAAATGAAAGAATTAACAAGACCAAAACCTGTTTCTTCAAAAAATCAACAAAATTGATTTACCATTGGCCAAAGTGACAAAAGAAAAACAGGAAAGGAAGCAAATAACTCGAATAAGAAATGAGATGGGCAATATTACAACAGACCTAACTGAAATTAAAAGAACCATATAAGATTACTATGAAAAATTGTACTCAAACGAATTTGAAAACCTAGAAGAAATGGTTGAATTCCTAGAAACACACTAACGACCTAAACTAACACAGAGGTAGACCAACTAAATAGACCCATAACAAAAGAAGAGATTCAAAAGGTAATCAAAAAAACTCCCACCAAAAAAAATGCCCTGGCCGGAGGGCTTCACTGCAGAGTTCTACCACACTTTCAGAGAAGAGTTAACACCACTACTACTAAAGGTATTTCAGAGCACAGAAAAGGATGGAATACCCCCAAACTCATTCTATGAAGCCAGCATATCTATCATAGCAAAACCAGGTGAAGACACCACACAAAAAAAAGAAAATTACAGACCTATATCCCTCATGAACTCAGATGCAAAAATCCTCAACAAAATTCTAGCCAATAGAATTCAACAACATACCAAAAAAATAATTCACCATGACTAAGTGGGATTCATACCAGGTATGCAGGGATGGCTCAACATTAGAAAAACAATTGATGTAACCCACCATATAAATAAAACAAAAGGGAAGAATCACATGATTTTATCAATTGATGCAGAAAAGGCATTTGACAAAGTTCAACACCTATTCATGATAAAAGCCCTCAGCAAAATAGGAATAAAAGGAAAATTCGTCAGCA
Source organism: Loxodonta africana (assembly GCF_030014295.1). Lineage (NCBI taxonomy): Eukaryota > Metazoa > Chordata > Mammalia > Proboscidea > Elephantidae > Loxodonta > Loxodonta africana. The sequence goes on along the minus strand of NC_087350.1, from coordinate 78,150,516 downwards.
TAATAAAGGGCATTTATACAAAGCCAACAGCCAACATCATCCAAAATGGAGAGAGCCTGAAGGCATTCCCCATGAGACTGGGAACCACACAAGGATGCCCTTTATCACCACTCTTATTCAACAGTGTGCTGGCGGTCCTAGCCAGAGTAATTAGGCTAGGAAAAGAAATAAAGGGCATCCAGATTGGCAAGGAAGAAGTATTTGCAGACCTTATACACAGAAAACCCTAAGAAATCCTCCAGAAAACTACTGAAAGTAATACAAGAGTTCAGCAGAGTATCAGGATACAAGATAAGTGTACAAAAATCAGTCGGATTCCTCTACACCAACAAAAAGAACATTGAAGAGGAAATCACCAAATCAATGCCATTTACAGTAGCCCTCAAGAAGATAAAATACTTAGGAATAAATATTACCAGAGATGTAAAAGGCTTTTACAAAGAAAACTACAAAACACTTTTGCAAGAAACCAAAAGACACCTACATAAGTGGAAAAACATACCTTGCTCATAGATAGAAGACTTAACATTGTAAAAATGTCTATTCTACCAAAAGCCATTTACAGAGACAACCAATTCTGATCCAAATTCCAACGACATTTTTTAATGAGATGGAGAAATAAATCACCAACTTCATATGGAAGGTAAAGAGGCCCTGGATAAGTAAAGCATAACTGAAAAAGAAGAACAAAGTGGGAGGGCTCACTCTACCTTATTTTAGAACCTATTATACTGTCAAACAGTAGTCAAAACATCGTGGTACTGGTACAACAACAGATACATAGATCAATGGAATAGAATTGAGAATCCAGACATAAATCCATCCACATATGAACAGCTGATATTTGACAAAGGCCCCAAATCAGTTAAATGGGGAAAAGACAGTCTTTTTAACAAATGGTGCTGGCATAACTGGATATCCATCTGCAAAAAAATGAAACAAGACCCACACCTCACACCATGCACAAAAACGAACTTAAAATGGATCAAACACCTAAATATAAAACCTAAAACAATAAAGATCATGGAAGAAAAAATAGGGACAATGTTAGGAGCCCTAATACATGGTGTAAACAGTATACAAAACATTACTAACAATGCAGAAGAAAAACTAGATAACTGGGAGCTCCTAAAAATCAAACACACTCATCCAAAGACTTCACCAAAAGGGTAAAAGGATTACCTACAGACTGGGAAAACATTTTTAGCTATGAATTTCCAATCAGTGCCTGATCTCTAAAACCTACATCATACTGCAAAAACTCAACTACAAAAAGACAAATAACCCAATTAAAAGATGGGCAAAAGATACGAACAGACACTCCACTAAAGAAGACACTCAGGTAGCTAACAGATACATGAGGAAATGCTCACGATCATTAGCCACTGGAGAAATGCAAATCAAAACTACAATGAGATTTCATCTCAGTCCGACAAGGCTGGCATTAATCCAAAATAATAAGTGTTACAGAGGCTGTGGAGAGACTGGAACACTTATATACTGCTGGTGGGAATGTAAAATGGTACAACTACTTTGGAAATCGATTTGGAGCTTCCGTAAAAAGCTAGGAATAGAACTACCATAGGATACAGCAATCCCATCCCTGGGAATATATCCTAGAGAAATAAGAGCCTTTACACGAACAGATATATGCACATCCATGTTCGCTGCAGCACTGTTTACAATAGCAAAAAGATGGAAACAACCAAAGTGCCCATCAACGGATGAATGGATAAATTATGGTATATTCACATGATGGAATTTTAAGCATGGATAAAAAACAATGATGAATCCGTAAAACATTTCATAACATGGAGGAATCTGGAAGGCATTATGCTGAGTGAAATTAGTCAGTTGCAAAAGGACAAATATTGTATGAGACCACTATTGTAAGAACTCCAGAAGTAGTTTAAACAGAGAAGAAAATATTCTTTTATGGTTACAAGAGCAGGGAGGGAGGGAGCGTGAGGGGTTTTCAGTAATTAGATAGTAGATAAGAACTACTTTAGGTGAAGGGAAAGACAACACAATACAGGAGAGGTCTGCACAACTGGACTAAACCAAAAGCAAAGAAGTTTCCTGAGTAAACTGAATGCTTCAAAGTCCAGCGTAGCAGGGGCGGGGGTTTGGGGACCATGGTTTCAGGGGACACCTAAGTCAACTAGCATAATAAAACTATTAAGAAAACATTCTGCATCCCACTTTGGAGAGTGGCATCTGGGGTCTTAAACGTTAGCAAGCGGCCATTTAAGATGCATCACCTGGTCTCAACCCACCTGGACCAAAGGAGAATGAAGAATACCAAAGACACAAGGTAATTATAAGCCCAAGAGATAGAAAGGGCCACATAAACCAGAGATTACATCAGCTTGAGACCAGAAGAACTAGATGGTGCCTGGCTACAACCGATGACTGCCCTGACAGGGAACACGACAGAGAATTGCTCAGGGAGCAGGAAAGCAGTGGGATGCAGACCTCAAATTCTCATAAAAAGACCAGACTTAATGGTCTGACTGAGACTAGAGGGACCCTATAGGTCATGGTCCCCAGACCTTCTTTTAGGCCAAGACAGGAACCATTCCCAAAGCCAACTCTTCAGACAGGAATTGGACTGGACTAAGGGATAGAAAATGATACTGTTGAAGAGTGAGCTTCTTGAGTCAAGTAGACACATGACACTGTGTGGGCAGCTCCTGTCTGGAGAGGAGATGAGAGGGCAGAGGGGGTCAGAAGCTGGCCAATGGGCATGAAAATAGAGAGTGGAGGGAAGGAGTGTGCTGTGTCATTAGAGGGAGAGCAACTAGGAGTATATAGCAAGGTGTATATAAATTTTTGTATGAGAGGCTGACTTGGTTTGTAAACTTTCACTTAAAGCACAATAAAAATTAAAAAAAAAAACAAAAAACTGTGTGACCCTGGGATACCTGCCATCTCCCCCATGTCCTCTGTCTCACACAGGCACCGTGAATGGAATTCTGTTCTGTGGACCAGGAGCTCTGAGAGAATCCGGGCATCTGGGACATGAATGGGGCCTTAGTGATCACCTTGCCCAGCCAGTCTCCAGGAATGTTGCATCCAAATCTCCTGACCTGCCGGTGCTGAAATAGGGGAGGGGGATGAGTGGGGTCTGCAGTCCTTAAGGGATCTAGTGAGTCCCTTCACCTAGACCTGCTCCGAGGGGAGCCTGGGAATCTGTGCTGTTAACATAAGCATGTGTCCATACTATATATCTGCTCAGAAGCAGCTGAAACCCTGCTCCCCTGTAGCCTCAGCCCTTGCTCCTGCTTCTCTCCACTGACATCAAGGGAGCCAGCGACACCTCTCAGAGACAGCCATGCAGCTCTAGAGGCCAACACTCCTCCCTGCTCCCCAGCCCCTACATCCTCTCCGGCCTGAACATGCTTAGTTCTCCAAGGTTGGGGCCCCAACCTCTCCCAAATGCCTTCTTAGACCATGCCCCGGTCCCCCACACAGAGCAAGGTCCAGACCTGAGCCCTGCAGGTCTGACCAGGTCAGAGAGGGGCAGAGCCCCACTGCTTGCCAATCAGACCTGGGCTCTATGAAGGTCCTTGCAGCTCAGTGGTAGAACTGAGGCTCCCAGGAGCTAAATGACTTGCATCACAACTTAAACAATATTAGCTTCTCTATGCAGCAACCACAAAAAAAGAAGCCCAACAAAAGGCAAAAGTTAAATTTAACCGCCTCAGCACCCAGGCGAGTCTTCACCCCTCGGGCGTGCACATCCTATTTTTGTGGCACCGGGAGACAGGAACAACTGAATACACATTCCAGGCCCTCTCTGTCCAGCCAGCGCTGCAACCCCAAAGGGCAGGCAAAGTGTCTTTTCAATTATACGAATCACATAATTTCCCCACTTGCAAAATGCAGTCTCGGAGCCCAGTTTTGAATAACTTAAAAAAAAAAAAAAAAAAAAGCCATTGCCATGAAGTAGATTCCAACTCATAGCAACCCTATAGGGACACTATAGGACAGAGTGGAACTACCCCATACGGTTTTCAAGGAGCAGCTGGTAGATTTAAACTGCCAGGCTTTTGGTTAGCAGCCGAGCTCTTAAGCACTGCACCACCAGGGCTCTGAATAAGTTAGTCATCAAATCTTTAGAGTTACTGCAGACCACTCAGCAACACTCCACCATCTCTAGAAGCAAGCTCTGCCTCCCAGAGTTGGGGAGTGGGGTGGGAGGTCCTCAGCGTCTGGTCCATAAGGAAGGGACTGTGTTCCCTGAGAGGGGTAGGGGAGAAATCCAGGCCCCCAGAGCTACCTCCCCATAGGATGCAGGTTTTTGTCCCTCCTTCTCCCTGCCCAGCTCCATAAGTGGGGAGGGGTCTATTCGCTCAGGTTCACCCCACAACTTTGTCCTCCAGGCTCTTGGAATTCTCCGGCCAGTTCTCAGCCACTCAGTGCCCCCATCCACACACAGCTGAGCCCTTTGATCTGGCCCCAGTGTCCAGTAGCAAATGCCCAGGGCACGATTTGTCAGAGCTTCTAATTGGTTCATTCTGGTTTGAACCCTAGCTGAGAATTTGCATTTTTACCTGAATTATACTGAATCAGAATCTACGTTTTTGATTCCCAGGTGATTCTTCTGTATAAACAATTTTGAAAACCACTGCTCTACTAGTGGAGCTCTGGTGGCATGGTGGTTAAGAACTCGGCTGCTAACCAAAAGGTTGGCAGTTTCAATCCACCAGTCGTTCCTTGGAAACCCTATAGGGAAGTTCTACGCTGCCCTATAGCGTCACTAGGAGTTGGAATCGACTCCACGGCAATGGTTTGGTCTTTTTGGTTGGCTCTACTGGTGGCTCTCAGAATTGGTCCCTAACCAACAGCATTAGCATCGCCTGGGAACTTGTTAGAAATGGAAATTCTCAGGAGGGGTTCGAACCTGAATGAGTCAGGTTCTAAACCCTGGTTTCTGTGCATAAGACTCACCTATTACCATGCAGAGCAATGCTGGTAGCCAAGATGCTGGAGGCCAAGAATCTGCCTTTCCCACAGCCCTCTCCCCTCTCTCTCCACGGCCAAGTTCACAGTTGAGAGACTGCTGTGGAGGGTTTTACACTCCCCAGCCTACGCTCTCCACTGAGTTCAATTCAGGCTGGCACAGAGTGAGGACATACTGTGTGCCGGGCGCTGTCCTGGGCACTGGGAAGGGGAGCTGAAGAAAATGGCCCGGCTTTCAAGAAGCTTTCAGTCTAGTGGAAAAGACTACATATAGAACATGTATGTAACATACGCAGAACAAACTATTTTCCACAAAATACAATTCATTTAATAATAGAACATGGTATGCCATTATCAAGGAGTCCCTGGGTGGTACAAACAGTTAACACACTTGGCTGCTAACCAAAAGGTTGGTAGTTCAAGTCCACCCAGAGGGGCCTTGTAAGAAAGGCCTGGTGATCTACTTCTGAAATAGTCATCGTGGAAAACCCTATGGGGCACGGTTCTACTCTGACACACTTGAGGTCCCATGAGTCAGTCGTCTCTACAGCAACAGATTTTTTATGCAATATCAATGTGACGTAGAACAGTGTTACTCAATTTTTTTTCATTATTGTGCTCCTAAGAAGCCTCTGGAAACCCTGGAAAAAAAATTTTTTTTTTTTTTTTTAAGAAGCCTCTGGAAACCCTGGTGGTGTAGTGGTTAAGAACTACAGCTGCTAACCAAAAGGTCGGCAGTTTGAATCCACCAGGGGCCCCTTGTAAACCCTATGGGGCAGTTCTACTCTGTCCTGTAGGGTCGCTGTGAGTCGAAATCCACTCAACAGTAACGAGTTTTTGCTTAAGAAACCTCTTTAGCCCTTTTTCCCTAATTTTCTCCCCTATGAAATTTTAAGCCACAGATATACTATATATCTGTTCATATACAGTATATATATCTGTGCTTTATACATAAAAGAGTAATAGTCCCTCCCCCATCTTAGTGAAGAACCAATTTTCATACCTATTATAGGTTGAATTATGTCCCCCTAAAATGTAACAAGTTGGCTAGGCCATGATTCCCAGTATTGTGTGACTGTCCACCATTTTGTCATCTGATGTAATTTACCTGTGTCTTGTAAATCCTACCTCTATGATGTTAATGAGGCAGGATTAGAGGCAGTTACTTTAATGAGGCAGGCTTCAATCTACAAGATTAGGTATCTTGAGTCAATCTCTTGAGACATAGAAAAGAGAATCAAGCAGAGAGACAGGGGGACCTCATACCACCAAGAAAGCAACACCAGGAGCAGAGTGCATCATTTAGACCCAAGGTTCCTGCACTGAGAAGCTCCTAGACCAGGGGAAGATTGATGACAATGATCTTCCCCTAGAACTGACAGAGAGAGAAAGCCTTCCCCTAGAGCCAGCACCCCAAATTTGGTCTTCTACCCTCCTAAACTGTGAGAGAATAAATTTCTCTTTGTTAAAGCCATCCACTTGCAGTATTTCTGTTATAGCAGCACTAGATAAGTAAGACAACCCCCTTGGGGGAGATATCACCCTCATTGAGAATGCATGATATAAAAGAAGGAACAATTCATTTACTTTTTGGTCTAGAGATTAGGGTGCTCAGAAGGAAGGGTTTGAAGGGAGTGATCAGAGAAGGCTTCACGGAGAAAGTAGTACCTAATCAGGGTTTTGAAGGATGAGCAGGAGTTCTGCAAAACAGGAAACGGATGGGCCCAGCATCAAGTCTCCTTTGCCAGGTGCTTTAGCTCCTATCTTCCTCACAGACATTAGTCACACTGTGGTAGCCAGCCTGCAAGATGGCAGCCCCCAGTGACATTTACCTCCTGTTGTGCCCTTGTGTAGTCCTCTCCCCTAAATAAGAGCTAATTTGTGTGACCAATAGAATACGATACAGAAGATGGTATATGACTCCCAAGGCCAATTCCTAAAAGACATTGCCACCTCTACCTTGGTCTTTTGGGTCACTTACTTTGGGGCAAGCCAGTGGCCAAATCATGAGGACACTCAGCAGCCCTATGGTAAGGCCTACAAGGAGAGGAACCAACTTGTCCACACCAACTTGCCAGTCAAGTGAGCCACCCTGGAAGCAGGTCTTCCAGCCTCAGTCAAACCTTCAGATGACTCCAGCCCCCAGCCTTCAAATCTTCCAGCTGCTCCAGACATCATGGAGCAGATACAAGCCATTCCCACTGTGCCCTGTCTGAATTCCTGACCCATGGAAATAATGAAATAGGAACAATTGTTGTTATAACCCACTAAGTGTTGGGATGATTTGTTACACAGCACTAGGTAACTAATACAGCGCTCATCTCACAGACCAGTTCCCTGCCTTGTCAATACCTAGCATTTTAGACCACAGGCTGGAGACCTGTCTTGCTCATGCTGAGGCCAGGTAGCTCTGGTTGGCAAGCCAGGAGTTTCCAAGGGTGTGCTTAGTCCTGCAGCTAGCTCCTCAGAGAATTCTGGAGGGCAGTCAGTTCCAACTGAGGCCAACAGAGGGTCAGGAAGCCCCCTGGACTGCTCTCTGGGTAGAAGAGTTCCGAGGGAGCTTGGTCTCTCATGTTTGGGCAAAATTTCCATTCACAGATCTTTCCACCCCTCCATCCCTCCCTTCTACCCTCTGATTATTCAGCAAAATCTAATAAAGTCTGTGGAGTATTAGACACCAGGAAAAAACAGGAGAAACTCAAGCCCAGGTTCTGTCCTTGAGTTGCTCATCACTCAGCTGGGAAGATAAACACTTGTGAACATGCCATCACACTTGCAAAACCCTAAGAGAGGGACAGGCAGGTGGGCGTGGGGTCTTGGGCTGTATACATTCTCTGCTAGAAATAAACACGGTGATGTCATGAAGAGATTTCTGGAGGGGTCTACTTGACACAGTGCAATCAGGAAAGGCTTTCTGGGGAGGCAGCATTTCAGCTGAGTGTCTAAGAATGGGTAGGCCTTGATATGCTAGAGATAGGGAAGAGGGGTGTTTCAGGTGGCGGCTACGGTGCAGGCAATGGCAGTAACACGGCAAAGAGCAGGAATGCTAAGTAGTTGGGGTACACAAGGGGAGGGGCGGGAGGGAAGAACAATAATGACAACAATGCAAGTAATACTTAGCAAAACAAGTCATCCATAGTGCTTACTATGTGTCCGGCCCCATTCTAGTCACTTGTAAATCATTTAATCCATACACACACACAAAAAACAACCAGTTGCCATCAGGTCAACTCTGACTCATGGCGATCCCCTGTGTGTCAGAGTAGCACTGTACTCCATGGGGTTTTCAATGGCTGATTTTTCAGACAGAGGTTGCCAGGCCTTTTGTCTAAAGTGCCTCTGGGTGGGCTAAAACCTCCAATCTTTCTGTAGCAGCTGAATCCTTAACTGTTTTCACCAGAGGGACTCCTAATCCATATAAAACCCTATGAAATTGGTATTATTGTTACCTCGATTTCACAGATGAGGGGACTGAGTCTCAGAGAGGCAGGTAACCTGCCCAGTGGCAGCACAGGGCTCTGACGGAGAAGGGTGTGCTTCTCAGTACCCAGAAAAGGAAGCTCAAGTCAGAGAAGGTCAGTTACCTGACCTGGGCCTCACCACCATCTGTGGGCACCTTGAGGGCTTGAGGCCAGGCTCCTTGCACACTGAGCCATGCAGCTCCCAGCTACACTGCTAGGTTTGCACCGTAGCACGTTGAGCTGCTTTCCTGGCCTCATCTCCTGTTGCATCTGCCCACATTCAGCATGGCCTGCTCTGGCCACAATGAATGACTCATTGCTCCCCAAGCCCACACACTTTCTCACCTCCCGCTCTTGTACACCCAGTCTTCTCCACAACTCCAGCTGTCCAACGCCCTCTCCTCCGTCAGCAGTTCAACATCACCTCCGCTGAGAAGCCTTCCTGGGCCCCGGGCTAAGCTGGGCCTCTCCCCTCCCTCACCACACCTCCTCCAAGGCTTGCTTCTACCAACCCTCTAGGCGATGAGCGTGGGCCTTTCTCCCCAGCACCCAATGCATGCAGAGCCTGACTCAGAGAAGGTCCTCAGTTGACCTTCTCACAAGTGAAAACAGATGCCCCTGCATGGTCTGGCCCCTGTCTGCCTCTTCAGTCTTACTCTCATCATCCCGACTCATCATCCACCGTGTTCCAGCTCCACTGCCCCTTTTCTGTTCCATGAATACACCAGGTTCTTTCCCATCACAGGCTGTTTGTATCTGCTATCCATCCACCAATGTGGAAGCTCTCCACCCAGCCAGTCCCTTCTCATCCTTCAAGTCTCAGCACAAGTGTTACCTCTTCAAAGGGGCCCTCCCTGTATTCCACTATGTATCCCATTGCACTGTTTATTTCTAACATAGCCCTTATCACAGTCTTATCTTAAGAGTCAGGCTGCCTGAGTTTGAACCTTGCTCTATTACTTATTAGCTGTGGGTTCTTTCTGTGCCTCAGTTTTCTTATCTATAAATGGAAATGATAAAAGTGCCTACTGCATAGAGAAGGTGAAAGGATTAAATGAGTTAAGGCATAGAAGCGTTCAGAACAGCTCTGGTACATAGTAAGCCCTAGCCAGTTGACATCAAGTTGATTTCTACTCGTGGTGACCCCATGTGTGGCAGAGTAGAACTGTGCTCCACAGAGTTTTCCATTTCTTTTAAGTAGATCAACAGGCCTTTCTTCCAAGGTACCTCTGGGTGGACTCAAACCATCAACCTTTCAGTCAGCAGTTGAGTGCATTAACCATTTGCTGCTAGTAAGCCCTACATGAGTATTATACAAGTATTAGTTCTTAGTATTATTGTTACTTGTTTACTTACTTACTGCTCATCTCCCTCCATTAGAATGGAAGGTCCTAAAGGGTAAGGACCAAGTCTGAATTATTCAGCACTCTATCCCCAGTGCCTACCAATATTCCAGGCACATAGTAGGTTGTCAATAAATATTTGTTGTATGAATGGATGAACAGATGGATAGATGCATGGATAGATAAAGCAAAGAAATAACACCACTCAGTCCAGCAGTCATATCTTTCTACATTCTTCTCTCTCTGACTTTGATTTACAGCTGACGCTGGTGAGTTCCACCTATACCAGACCACACACTTATGAGCAGGACATTCAAGGGTAAATAATTGTCCAGGAGTGCCAGGAAAGGCTTAACTACAAAGAAAGGCCTTGAGATAGTCTTAGTGGACCGAAAGGAATTTCAATGTGGCAGAGGGGTTCAGCAGGGAGTGGATAAAGGGTTATCTGGCTAAGCGAACAGCAAGAGCAGGGCTCTGAGGCCCGAAGGCCCAGGGTTCATTTGGGGAGATGTAGGTTGCCTGGAGGGGTCATGGTGTGGTGTGAAAGGCATAGGCAAGAGATGACACTGGGCAGGCAGGCTGGCCAGACATTGAAGGCCCTGAAAGTCAGGTTAGGGAGTCTGTGGTGGGCCACTGAAGGTTTTCAGACACAGGGTGGAATCACGGCTGCCCTTCAGAAACTCACCCTGGTGGCCAGGCAAGGTCAGGCCAGAAGGGGCAGCCCTGGAGGCGGGGGCAGCAGAAGTCTGTGCAATCATCCAGGAAGAACCCAAGAGGCCTGAGCCATCAACTCAGGAACCATGCTGGAGAACCACTCCTGCAAAAGACTTGTGGCCAATCAGAGGCGGTCCCCAATCGGAAAGTGGTCAGACCTTACCTGCACCAGATTCCAGCCTTGGAGGGACTCTGCGATGATGGACGTGACGGAAGGACAGACGCCTCCAAACACCATCAAGTGGTTTGGCCCATATTTTATCGCATCGTAGAAGGCTTTCAGCCCTTTTGCATTATCACACTGTGGAGCAACAACAGAAAGAGAAGCCCAAATTAGAAACAGCTTTCTCCAGGGGCAAAAGCCCAGCAGTGGATTTACACAAACAAATCTTTCCTCATGGGAAACCTTCTGGGTTTCACTTCTCCCATGGTGGGGCTCCATGCTCTGAATTCAGTGAAGTGTGGCCTTGGCACCCCATCCCACTCTCCTCCCTCTAATGCCAAAAAAACAAAACAAAACAAAACAGAAGACAAACCAGTTGCCATCCAGTCAATTCTGACTCATGGTGACCCCATGTGTACACAGTAGAACTGTTCCATAGGATTTTCAAGGCTGTGACCTTTCAGAAGCAGATCTCCAGGCCTTTCTTCCAAGGTGCCTCTGGGTGCTTTACTGTTGCGCCACCCAGAAACTCCATCCTCCCTCAAAGCGCCCTCCAAATGTAGAACTTCCAGCTCCCCAGCTATCTCCCTCCAAAGCACACGGAGAAACAGGCCCCAAAATATCTCATCCTGGGGTCTCCATAGGCATTTCTATTTTAAAATATAATGAATCCAAAGGGAAGAATTCATTCGGCGAACACTCGTCCAGCACTGCTCTGTGCCCAGGGCTAGATGCTGAGGAGACACAAGAGGAGGACAAAGTCCCTGTCAAGGAGCTCACATTTTAGGGAAGAAAACTGACCAAGACAGATCATGACCATCTGGCATGAAAATGGAAAGAGAACAAACGCCCTTGGCATGTTGGGAATCAGCTATAGCTCACTTCCCGCCTCTCCAGTCTACCTCTCTCATTCAAGCCACCTGGTCATCTCTCCCCTGGACAGTGACACGGGCTCCTACTTGGGCGCCACCCAGCAGTCTGAGTCCTTCGTAAAACAGAAATTAGTTCTTCTCACTCTCCTGCTTTCCATGCACTTATATATAATCCAAACTTCTATCACAGTATAATTCTCAAAAGGTTAAAAACACAATAAAAATAGATAGTGAGCACATGTCAAAGTTTTATTTAACTCACTACTAAAGGGATCTGTAGCACGACAAAGTGGATTCAAAAAAGAATTTGAGAAACAGGTTTTTACTGTGAATGAAAAAAATAAGACAGGATTGCTGAATTATTTGGACTGGTTAATGTTCTACAGGGCAATAGAACCATAACCTTTAAGGATAGAAAAGAAAATCACTGAAAATCATCACATCTTATTAGCTTTACAGAATTGCAAAATGTCTGGTACTTAATCGTTCAATGTTCCATTCCCCTAGAGTCAGGTAAATGCTCTAAGTGTTGGGCTAAATGGTCACGTAATCATTGCTTTCTATTATTTACAAGCATGGGCTAATTTTCTTAACAGTCCTTATCATGATGGATGTAAGATGCCACACGGTCCAGCCCCTGCCTACCACTCTGACCCAATTCCCTCTACTCTCTCCTTGCTCACCGAGCACGGCATCACCAGCCTCCTCTCTGTTCTTCTGGACCTTTGCACTTGCTGTTTTCTTTCCCCTTTGTTCTTGGCATGGCTCACTTCTTCTCACCACTCAGACTTCACTGACCCTCTAACCAAAATGGTTCCCACTCCAGTCACTCTGAAACATGTCAGCCTGCTTAATGTCTTAACACAGTTTCTAAAATCACCTGAAATCATCTTGTCTATTTTTTATTTGCCTGAACATTGACTGACTTCTTTAACTCGAATGCAAGCTCCATGAGGGCAACGATTTGTGTTAGTTTTTTCCTGGCTGTCTCCCCAGAGCCTAGCCCAGGGCCTCAGTGAGAACTGTCTGCTGAGCACCTGAAGGAGCCTTCTGAAGCACTTCCTTCACTGCTTTCTCTCCTCTACTTCCATGTCTCTCTCCTTATTTAGTCTCTCCATCCTGTTTATCTTCTTTCTTTCAGCTCCTTGCCACCTGTTCCCTAAGTGACCATAATGTGGATCACAGTTGATCAGTATTTGTTGCTCTTTCCTTGTTTATTTGAGAAGCTTCTTTGGGCTGCGGCCCATGGTGGGAGGGTGCTGACAGGGATAGAAAAATGAGTGCGAGGCAGTTCCAGGCCTCAGTGAACTCACCGTCTGATAGAGGCAATGGTGTGTGAACACGGGTGGCCCCACTACATGGAGGGCAGTGTTCAGAGCTGCAGGAAAGAGGTAGATTCAGGCTGTGGGGCACCCAGAGGGAGAGCCGGGGAGGTCTCCAGCGTGGGGCATCTGAGGCGGGGATTGCTGGTGGAGGAACAGCATGAATTAAGGCAAATGGGTGGGAAAGTGGGAGGGCAACAGAAACCGCTCAGCTCATACCACCAGTGAGGGATGAGGGCAAGGTGGCCTGGGCTAAGGTCAAGGGGGGCTTCAAACACCAGGCCAAGGAGTTTGTGTTGTAGCTTGTAGATGTTTGGGAAATAATTTAAGTTTTTAACTAAATTTAGAAATTGGCTAAGTTTATTTTTTGCCACAGAAGGAAGGGAGGGAGGGAGGAAGGGAGAGAAGTAGGAAGAGAGGGAGGGGGAAGGAAGAAGGGAAGGAGGGAGGGAGGGAGGGAGGGAGGGAGGGAAGGAAGGAAGGAAGGAAGGAAGGAAGGAAGGAAGGAAGGAAGGAAGGAAGGAAGGAAGGAAGGAAGGAAGGAAGGAAGGAAGGAGAAAAGGAGGGAGGGAGGAAGGAAGAAGGAAGGAGTGAAGGAAGGAGTAAAGAAAGGAAAGGAGGGAGGGAGGGAAGGAAGGAAGGAAAGAAAGAAAATGGAAGGGAAGGGAGGAGAGGGCAGGAAAGGTTAAGTTCTTATTGCTTCCTGGGACACTATTAATTATTCCTGTGCCTTGATAGAAAGCAATACTTCCTACCCTCAGTGGAGCAGAGCAGATATAACAGAACAGTTCATGTTTTAATTGTTTCTACCATGACTTACTGAATCATTTCCTGTCTTAATACATTTCTATAATGACGTTACCTTGTTTTCTAATGTGGAGCTAATGACAACGATAATACAGTATCACAAGATTTAGAAGCAAAGTTTCATTAAAATAATTTTAACAACAATGAACTTCCTAATGCCTGTTTGCTCACCCAACATGTCTCAAGTCTCTAGGATGTGCAAGATTCTGTATTAGTAATGACGGCTTGGCTTCTTACAAAAGTAGAATTTTTGAATATATCAACTCAGAAATGTGAATATTTGACACCCAATATTTGAGCTGGAGGAATCTTGGAAATCAGCCATTCTAATATTCCCAAATGTTTATCTGACTTAGTTTTCAACAGGCTGGGTGTGGTAGGCAGAATTTTGGCCCCCAAGAATATGTTATGATACATGGCAAAACAGACTTTGCAGTGTAATTAAGGTTACTAATCACCTGACCTCCAAATATGGAGTTAATCCTGCGCTATCCCAGCAGCCCCAAAGTAATAGCGAAAGCCCCTAAAAGCAGAGATCTTTCTTCAGCTGGTAGCAGAAGGGGAAGTCAGAAATGTGGAGCATGAGAAAGATTGGATGTGCCTTTGCTGGCTTCAAGATGAAGGGGGTCATGTGTCAAGACAATGGGAACTCCAGTCCTACAACAGAAAGGAACTGAATTTTTCCAATCTCCTGAATGAATTTGGAATTGGAATCTTCCCCAGAGCTTCCAGGTAAGAGCCCAGCCCAGCCGACATCTTGATTTCAGCCTTGTGAGGCCTTGAGCAGAGCACCCAGCTGAGTCCCACTGTGCCCAGACTTCTGACTCACAGGTCTGTGAGATGATAAATGGGTGTTGTTTTAAGCCACTAAATTTCAATCACCTTACATGCATGCAAAAGCTAGACAATGAATCAGGAAGACTGAGGAAGAAATGATGTCTTTAAATTATGGTGTTGGTGAAGAATATTGAATATACCATGGACTGACAAAAGAACGAACAAATCTGTGTTGGAAGAAATACAGCCAGAATGCTCCTTAGTAGCAAGGATAGTGAGGCTTTGTCTTACTTACTTTGGACATGTTATTAGGAGAGACCAGTCTCTGGAGAAGGACATCATGCTTGGTAAAGCAGAGAGTCAGCAGAAAAGAGGAAGACCCTGGATGAGATGTACTGACACAGTGGCTGCAACAATGGGCTTAGGTATAACAACAATTGCGAGGATGGTGCAGGACTCGGCAGTGTTTCATTCTGTTGTACATAGGGTCATTATGAATTTGAACCGACCTGACCACACCTAACAACAACAATGAATTTCTGGTAATCTGTTATGACAGCAAAGGAAAGCAAAAAGCAAAAAAAAAAAAAAAAACCCCACTGGGGTAAAATGAAAACAATAAGGATAATACAGTGAGGTTTTCCTTACAGTTAAACGTATTCATTTGAAAGAACTATCCAGTACACCTCACGTACAGCCATTGCGCTACCACCCATCTGTCAGGGTAGGCTTGCATGTTGCTGTGATGCTGAGCAGGTTTCAGGGGGAGCTTCTAGACTTAGATGGACTAGAAAGAAAGGCCTGGTGATCTACTTTCAAAAATATAAGCCAATGGAAACATTATGGATGACAACCGTCCAATCCACACCCATGATGCAATAGTGAGCAGCAACTCATTTTGTTGGGCATGGGTTTGCCATGAGTCGGGGGCCAACTCGACGACAGCTAACGACAACAACAACATGGTGTTGGAATGCTGTTTCTTTTGTAAAATTATAGGATATTTTTGTTTTTAATGTCCTGACATGACAAAATAGAAAAATACATAAATTTCCATGTACCCACCCTACCTCTTCTGGTGTACGAAATCTGAACATCTGGGCATTGCTGACGTAACCCTACACCCTCATTTTCCAGATTAGAGAATGAGGATGAGAGGGGAAGGAACTTTCCCATTGTCCTCCCAGGATTAGGGCAGAGGTTTCTGGATTCCCATTTATCACTTTCTCAATAATCTAGAGAGCTCTGCTCTTCAGGCAAAAGGAAGGCTAAAGCTAGTAACATTCTAGAAAGGACCATTTCCCCCAGGAAAATGCTGTGGGCCCTAGCTTCCTCTTGATCAATACATTTGGCCTACAGCAGGAGAAACAACCTACTGGGCACCTAAACCAAAAACCAAATATGCTGCCATCAAGTTGATTCCAACTCATGGCAACTCTATGTGTTACAGAGTGGAACTGCTTCATAGGGTTTTCTTGGCTGTAATCTTAAGGCAGCAAATTACTAGGCCTTTCTCCCATACAGCTGCTGGGTGGGTTTAAACTGCCAAGCTTTTGGTTAGCAGCCAATTGCAGCACCTAAAGGGAGCAGCTTTGTAATGAATAACAAACTAAAAATCACATGGGAATATTTTAGATGCTACTCTCCCTCATCCGCATGTCTAATACTCTCTCTTCTCACCTGACATGATCAGTGTCCCAAATAAATGGCCTTTTCTGCTGACCAAAGCTGAGTCTTTGTCCCTCAGGGGCCTAGGGACTGGCAGAGAGGTTTCGGAGCCAGCAAGTGGAGCTCCAAGCTCCTCACCTTCACTTCAACCAGGAACTCCCCTCGTATCTGGTTTATACAACATCAAAAAAAAAAAAAAAAAAGAACAGTTGCCATGGAGTTGATTCAGACTCATGGTGACCCCATAAGTGTCAGAATACCAGAGCAGAACTTCATAGGGTTTTCAATGGCTGACCTTTCAGAATTAGATCACAGGCCTTTCTTCCAAAGTACCTCTGGGTAGACTCAAACCTCCAACCTTTCAGTCAGCAGTTGAGTATGCTCACCATTTGCACCACCCAGGGTTCCTATACAGCATCAGTGTTCCACATATTACTTTATTGGAAAAGGGGATCTCACTGTTAAAAACGAAAAATATTTGAAACCCCCTGAAGGAGATGCCCCCTGAGGTCTTTGCCAGTATGTGACTTTTGCCTTTGGCCTCGGGAAGGGCTGATAAGTGAGTGTCCCACAGGCCAGGCTCAGCGAAGCCAGCCCTGGGACACACACACTATAGGCTACTCACTCAAACTCAACTCACTGCAAACCGGTTTGCCTCCTGATTGATGTACATAATCACTGGGCAATTTTTAAGTTTTAGTCTCCTGAGGGATTCCTGGCAGACATTCTTCAAGGCCGTTTCATAAGATTTGTCCTTCCTGCTCAGGTGAAAGTCAATTTCACATGTACTTCATGTTTCAATCCCTCCTAAATGCTGCTCTTGGAGATGCTGCCCTAAAGGCCGTTGATTATCATCCCTTTCTGGCGGACGTCAGTCAGCCCCACCCCTGCAGAAGCCAGGGAAATGCCGGGAGGTTTTCTATACCCACTTAAGGTGTCTGTCTCGTGGCTTTTAGTGAGCTGGCCATTGGGCAAAGGATCATTCTGAAAAATTACTTATGGGAAGCTGTTTTTCAGCGATTTGGCTTCTGACAGCTTGCCCTCGGAGCCCCCTAACAGGGGCTCTATGTCCCAGAAGAAAGTGGTAGGTTCAATGATGGTCTCCCCCTGACTCTAGAAACTGTTCCTACTCACTTCTAGAGGGTTGATGTGGCCAAAACTCAACCAGCAGACAGGAACGAGTAGTTCCACTACAATTCATATTCTCATGCAACAGCTCAAAGTTTAATGACTGGCCACAGCTTCTCAGCTGCAGTCTTGCCACACGGACACTGGCTCTGGCACATGGTTGTTGTTAGCGGCCCCCAACTCATAGTTAGCCCACGTACAATGGAACAAAACACTGCCCAGTCCTGCTTCATCCCCATTATCGATTATGGATTGGATCATTGTGATCCACGGGGTTTTCACTGGCTTATTTTTTTTTTTTTCAGAAGTAGATTGTCAAGCCTTTCTTCCCAGTCTGTGTTAGTCTGGAAGCTCCCACCGAAACTGTTCCACCTACAGTATTATTGTGGACTAAATTGTGTCCTCCCGAAAAACGTGTATCAACTTGGCTAGGCCATGATTCTCAATATTGTGGAGTTGTCCACCATTTTGTGATCTGATGTGATTTTCCTATGTGTTATAAATCCTAGTCTCTGCCTGTGGTTAATGAGGCCAGATTACTGTTAGGTGCCATCGAGTTGAAACTGACTCATAGTGACCCTGTGTATAACAGAATGAAACACTGCCCGGTCCTGCGCCATCCTCACAATTGTTATGCTTAAGCCCATTGTTGCAGCCACTGTGTCTCCCTCATTTCTGATGATCTTCTAATCTACCAAGCGTGATGTCCTTCTCCAGGAACTAATCCCTCCTGACCAAAGTATGTTAGACATAAGTCTCGCCATCCTTGCTTCTAAGGAGCGTTCTGCCTGTACATCTTCCAAGACAGATTTGTCTGTTCTTTTGACAGTCCATGGTATTTTCAATATTCTTCTCCAACACCACAATTCAAAGGCATCAATTCTTCTTTATTCATCTTCCAGCCTTCCGATGCATAGGAGGCGACTGAAAACACCATGGCTTGGATCAGGCACACCTTATTCTTCAAGGTAACATCTTTGCTTTTCAACACTTTAAAGAGGTCTTTTGAAGGTGGTTTGACCAATGCAATGCGTCTTTTGATTTCTTGAGATGTTCATAGATGTTGACTATGGATCCAAGCAAAATGAAATCCTCGACAACTTCGATCTTTTCCCTGTTTATCATGATGTTGTTTATTGGTCCAGTTGTGAGGATATGTTTTCTTTATGTTGAAGGGTAATCCATACGGAAGGGTGTGGTCTTCGATCTTCATCAGTAAGTGCTTCAAGTCTTCTCCACTTTCAGCAAGCAAGGTTGTGTCATCTGCATAACGCAGTTTGTTAATGAGTCTTCCTCTAATCCTGATGCCCCATTCTTCTTCATATAGTCCAGCTTCTCAGTTTATTTGCTCAGCATACAGATTGAATAGGTATGGTGAAAGGATACAACACAGACGCACAGCTTTCCTGACTTTAAACCACACAGTATCCCCTCGTTCTGTTTGAACGACTGCCTCTTGATCCATGTGTAGGTTCCTCATGAGCACAATTAAGTGTTTTGGAATTCCCATTCTTTGCAAAGTTATCCATAATTTGTTATGATCCACACAGTGAAACGCCTTTGCATAGTCAATAAAACACAGGTAAACATCTTTCTGGTATTCTCTGCTTTCAGCCAGGATCCATCTGACATCAGCAATGATATCCCTGGTTCCACATCCTCTTCTGAATCCGGCCTGAATTTCTGGCAGTTCCCTGTTGATACACTGCTGCAGCCACTTTTGAATGATCTTCAACAAAATTTTACTTGCATGTGAGATTAATGATATTTTTTGATAATTTTTACATTTGGTTGGATCACCTTTCTTGAGAATTGGCATAAATATGGATGTCTTCCAGCTGGTTGGCCAGGTAGCTGTCTTCCAAATTTCTTGGCATAGATAAGTGAGTACTTCCAGCACTGCATCATTTGTTGAAACATCTCAGTTGACATCTTCAATTCCTGGAGGCTTGTTTTTCGCTAATGCCTTCGGTGCAGCCTGGACTTCTTCCTTCAGTACCAAGGATTCCTGATCATATGGTACCTTCTGAAAAGGTTGAACATTGAGCAGTTCTTTTTGGTATAATGACTCTGTGTATTCCTTCCAACTTCTTTTGAAGCCTCCTAAGTTGTTTAATATTTTCCCCCCAGAGTCCTTCACTATTGCAACTTGAGTTTGAATTTTTTCTTCAGTTCTTTCAGTTTGAGAAATGCCGAGCGTGTTCTTCCTTTTTGGTTTTCCATTTCCAGGTTTTTGCACATGTCACTATAATACTTTGTCTTCTTGAGCCGCCCTTTGAATCTTCTGTTCAACTCCTTTACTTCATCGTTTCTTCCCTTCGCTTCAGCTACTCTATGTTCAAGAGCAAGTTTCAGAGTCTCTTCTGACACCCATTTTGGACTTTTCTTTCTTTCCTGTCTTTTTAATGACTTCTTGCTTTCTTCATGTATGATGTCCTTGATGTCATTCCACAACTCATCTGGTTTTCAGTCATTAGTGTTCAGTGCGTCAAATCTATTCTTGAGATGGTCTCTAAATTCAGGTGGGATATGCTCAAGGTCATACTTTGGCTCTCATCGACTTGTTCTAATTTTCTTCGGTTTCAACTTGAACTTGCATATGAGCAATGATGGTCTGTTCCACAGTTGGCCCCAGCCTTGTTTTGACCGATGATATTGAGCTTTTCCATTGTCTCTTCCCACAGATGTAGTCGATTTGATTCCTGCGTATTCCATCTCGGGAGGTCCACGTGTACAGCTGCCGTTTATGTTGGTGAAAAAGGTATTTGCAATGAAGTTCTTGGTCTTGCAAAATTCTATCATGGGATCTCTGGCATTGTTTCTATCACCAAGGCCATATTTTCCAACTACCAATCCTTCTTCTTTGTTTCCAACTTTCAGATTCCAATCTCCAGTAATTATCAATGCATCTCGATTGCATGTTTGATCAATTTCAGACAGCAGAAGTTGGTAAAAATCTTCAATTTCTTCATCTTTGGCCTTAGTGGTTGGTGCATAAATCTGAATAACAGTCATAGTAACTAGTCATATTCCTTGTAGGCATATGGATATTATCCTATCACTGACAGCGTTGTACTTCAGGATAGATCTTGAAATGTTCTTTTTTGATGATGCATGCATGCTATTCCTCTTCAAGCTGTCGTTCCTGGCGTAGTAGACCACACGATTGTCTGATTCAAAATGGCCAATACCAGTCCATTTCAGCTCACCAATGCCTAGGATATTGATGTTTATGCATTCCATTTCATTTTTGACAGTATCCAATTTTCCTAGGTTCATACTTCATACATTTCATGTTTCAATTATTAATGGATGTTTTCAGCTGTTTCTTCTCATTTTGAGTCGTGCCACAACAGCAAATGAAGGTCCCAAAAGCTTGACTTCATCCATGTCATTAAGGTTGACTCTACTTTGAGGAGGCAGCTCTTCCCCAGTTGTCTTTTGAGTGCCTTCCAACCTGGGGGCTCATCTTCCAGCACTACACCAGACAATGTCCTGCTGCTATTCATAAGGTTTTCATTGGCTAATTCTTTCCAGAAGCAGACTGTCAGATCTTTCTTCCTAGTCTTCGCCTGGGAGTGCAGCTGAAACCTGTCAAATACCCTGCTGGTATTTGAATACCAGTGGCACAGCTTCCAGCATCACAGCAACACACAAACCCCCGCAGTATGACAAACTGACAAACACGTGGGTGGAGGCAAGATTAGATTATGTTAAAGAGGATTAGGGTGGGGTGCAACACCCTTACTCAGGTCACAGCCCACATCCAACGTAAGGGAAGTTTCTCTTGGGTATGGTCTGCATCACCTTTTATCTTACAAGTGATAAAAGGAGAAAGAAGCAAGCAGAAAGAAAGGGACCTCATGCCACCAAGCAAGAAAAGCCAGGAGCAGAGTGTGTGCTTTGGACATGGGTCCCTGTGCTGAGTGCCCCCTAGACCAGGAGAAGATAGGTGACAAGGACCTTCCCTCAGAGGTGACAGAGAGAGAAAGCCTTCCCCTGGAGCTGGCACCCTGAATTTAGACTTCTAGCTTCCTAGACTGGGAAAGAATAAATTTTTTTTTTGTTGAAGCCATCCACTTGTTGCATTTTTGTTACAGCAGCACTAGATGACTAAGACAGACATCATGCAAGCCTCTACTGTCGGATGGGTAGTGGCTGCAAATGAGGTCCATGAGCTGGAAATCGAACCCGGGTCTCCTGCATGGAAGGCATGAATTCTACCACTGAACCATCACTGCCCCCTGGCACACAGTAGGCCCTCAGTAAGTGTAGCTTTCCCTCCTTCCTTTCTTCCCACTGCCTTTCTTTGACTCCACACGTACTGTAGCTTACGGTCACTACCTCCAAGTTCCCTTCCACTGTTTCATTTCTAGTGGCTTCTCCTTCACAGTAAGGATAGACTTGTCATAGAGAAATCATAGTTGGCAAACATACACTTTTAAAATCTAGCACCTATAAATGGGAATAGATCCAAAAGTCATGAAAATCGATTCTTTAATGAAAAACCGGGACTTTAGAATAAAACCCATTTTCATTTAAATCTCATTTTTAAAGAATTAAAATACTGTTTTGACTTTAAAATTTTAAAAAAATGTTGCTGAGAGTTAAAATGTAAAAATGCCAAGAAAATGTCAGTTAATAACAACTCATTTGAATCTGGGAATTATTCCATAGAGAATTTCAGAATGAAGTGGAATTGAAAAGCTAACGTGTCCAACGTGCTCCCATACAATGCCCCCCTCTAAGCATGCTGCACATGGAGCAGTCGGCATGTGCTCACATACATCCACTGACAGAGTTTTCACTCCCTCACCAGGGAGCTAACGCCTTAACCACTGCACCACCAGGGCTCCAAAAGCAGCCGCAGATAGTACGTAAATGAATGAGCATAGCTGTGTTCCAATAAAACTTTATTCACAAAAACAAGTGGCAGTCGGATTTGGCACATGGGCATCGTTTGCCAATCCTGCTCTAAAGCCTCATAGAACAAGTATACCCCACTCCCCATGAGAGCCCTTCAGATATCTAAATTCAGCCACAGTGACTCCTAGAGATGTTTTCCATCTCTAATCATCCCCATATGGTATGTTTTCATGCCCTTCTTGTCTGTGGACCATTCTCTAGAAAGGCTTGAGAGGATAGATTTTTTTTTTAGGATGCAGCACCTAGCTAGCATGGACCCCCAAGTACTTCCATCTGCCCTGCATAGAAAAGTAACACGGGCTACCATACACTGTGCACTATTTACTAGGCACTGGACTAGAAGTACTTTTATTATTTCCATTTTATGGGTAAAGGAACTTGAAGCTCAGAGATGTTAAAAAACTAACCCAAGGTCACATAAATGGTATGAATTCAATCCCGGGCAGTATAACTTCAGAGCACTGTCTTATTTTAAATAAGGATTTGTTATGAAATACTGCAATCCTGGGAAAGGATACACCTATATACAAAACTACTAAAATATGAAAAATAGTAAACTGAACATATAATATACCCAACACCCAACTTCAGAACATTGCTGAAGCCCCTGCATGCCCACTGTGGCATATACCCCTCCTTAACTGGGGGTTACCCCTATTCTAAACTTTGTGTTCATCCCTGTTTGTTTTTCTTTATAGTATCATCACAGGCATATGTTTACTAAACACTATATCACTTAATTTTACTTGTTTTTGAATATATATAAGTGGAATCATACTGTATCTTTCTCCTGAAACTTGTCTTTATGGGTCAACATTATGTTTGTGAGACTGTTGTTGTTGAATGTAGCTGTAGTTCATTCATTTTCATAGCTGTGCAGTATTCCATTGTACGAACATACCATGGTTTATGCACTCATTCCCCTGCCGATGGACACGTGGGTTGTTCCCAGTGTTTTGTTTGGTTGCTGTTGTAAGCAAGACTGCTAGACATTTCTGCATGTGCCCCTTGGCACATACGTGCAGTTTCTCCAGGGTATAACCAGGAAACGATACTGCTGAGTCACAAGACTTGCCATGTTTTCTCGACGTGGTTTTATCCATTTACACTCCCATCGGCAGTGCTGGACAGATTCCAGTGTTCCACACCTTTGCCAACTTTAATTTTTGTGAGTCTTGTGGATATTTGAGTTCTCGTTTCAATTTCTATGTTCCTGATTACTCAAGAGGCTAACCCATCTTTTCATATGTTTACAGGCCATTTGGACCTCCTTTTTTAGAATGGAGACTTTGTCCATTTTTCTATTAGGCTGTTTGTCTTTTTCGTATTGATTTGTTCAGAGCACTCCTAGACAGAATACCAGACCGGATGAAATGATCACCTCCTTCATTCTGAGTCCAGACTTCTGTTCATGCAGCTGCACAATGTAGTCCCTCTATTAGGCAACTACGTCGTACAGAGCTTACTGTCGGTAAAACTACTAAACCAGCATGCATGATTTTACTAACGAAACACCTATGAGCCTTTCTTGGGGAAAACAAACAAACCAACAAAAACCCACAGGTGATGGTTGATTTTGTATGTCAATTTGGTTAGATTATGGTGCCCAGTTGTTTGGTCGAACACTAATTTAGGTGTTACTGTGAAGGTATTTTGTTGATGTGGTTAGTATTTACAAACTGTTGAGTCTAAGTAAAGGAGATTGCCCTCAATAAGGTGGATAGGCCTCGTCGAATCAGTTGAAGACCTTAAGAGCAAAACTGAGGTTTCCAAGAAGAGAAGGAATTCTACCTCCAGACTGTAACTTAGATATCCTGCCAGAGTTTCCATCCCACTCCTGACCTACCAATTTAAAACACAAGACTGCCGTTGTTTCCAGCTTATCACCTGACTTACCAGTCCCCACAGTATCTCATGAGCTAATTCATTAAAATAAATCAATCTCTCAGATAGATAGATAGGTAGATAGGGACAGAGGTGTGTGTGTATAAGCATGTGCGTGTGTATAAACCAAACTCATTGCCATCAAGTCGATTCCAACTCATAGCAACCCTATAGGACAGAGGAGAGCTGCCCCCATAGGGTTTCCAAGGCTGTAATCTTTACAAAAGCAGACTGCCACATCTTTCTTCCAGGGAGCAGCTGGTGGATTCAAATCGCTGACCTTTTGGTTAGCAGCCAAGCACTTAACCGCTGTGCCACCAGGGTTCCTGTATATGTATATGTACATGTATATATGGGAACCCTGGTGGCATAGTGGTTAAGTGCTATAACTGCTTACCAAAAGATCAGTAGTTTGGATCCACCAGACACTCCTTGGAAACGCTATGGGGGAGTTCTACTCTGTCCTATAGGGTTGCTGAGTCAGAACTGACTCAAAGGCAATGGGTTTGGTTATATGTATATATCAAGTAACCCTGGTGGTGTAGTGGTTAAGAGCTATGGCTGCCAACCAAAAGGTCAGCAGTTCAAATCCACCAGGCGCTCCTTGGAAACCCTGCGGGGCAGTTCTACTCTGTCCTATAGGGTCGGTATAAGTCGTATAAGTCAGAATTGACTCAACAGCAGTGGGTTTGGGTATACATATGTAGATATATATTGGAGCCCTGGTGACGAAGTGGTTAAGGGCTAAGGCTGCTAACCAAAATATTGGCAGTTCAATTCTGACTCATAGCGACCCTACAGGACAGAGTAGAACTGCCCCATGGAGTTTCCAAGGAGCGTCTAGTGGATCGGAACTGCTGACCTTTTGGTTAGCAGCCGTAGCTCTTAACCACTACGCCACCAGGGTTTCCATATACATATATGCACACTCTTGTTGGTTCTGTTCCTCTAGAGAACCCTGACTACTGCAGTACTTGATGATAAAATTCAGCCAATCAAAAAATGAATCAAAATATAGATCTCAGGAATAAGTGCTTGTGATAAAAAAGAGTGATTGTGAGACCCGGACCCATTTAACATGAAACAATTTGCAGTGTGAAGATAATAATGTAACATAAAATTTAGAAAGTGGAGGAGGGAAAAGGAATTCTAAGATTGCTAATTTCCTCCTCTTCCACAGAAGGGCTTTAATCGATATCATCTAAAATTGAAAACTGGAGTTTAAAAGCCAAGACTCTAACCTCACTGCTTTTGATAATTTTTTATTACTCTGAGAGAGATATTTTAGAAACAAATATTTTCTGTAGTGAAGGCAAAACTGTTTAACATTGAGCAATTTCTTCTATTTTATGTTGCCTTATTTTCTTGTTACAGTCACATAAATTAAACATTAATTTTAAATAATACATAATAATGATCTCATTTTATAAAATTAGTTCTGCCCACTTCTATATTTATATGCATAGAGAGATGTCTGGAATGAGAGTTATCTAATGTTAAAGATGGTGAGAGTCTCCGTGATTTTTTTTTACCCTGTTGTTTGTATCTTTTTTGTTTTACTTGAATAAAAAAAAGATAAGTAAACACATATTACTTTTATAAAGACAAAAAGTCATTTTTAAACCAGCAAGCTTTTCACACTAGGATGCTTTCTCAACCATTTAACTTTCCCTCTTTCTGTTCTTCTGTGATTTTCTGAGCTCAAGAACAAGACCTTAGACTATTGTTGTTAAATCATGTTAAAATCAATCCAGCGCCATGTTAAAATCAACTCAGCACCATGCCCAGCTGAGTTAAAACCAAACCAAACCAAACCCACTGCCATAGTGTCAATTCCAACTCCTAGCAGTCCTGTAGGACAGAGTAGACCTACCCCATAGGGTTTTCAAGGCTATAATCTTTACGGAAGCAGACTACCACATCTTTATCCTACGGAGGAGCTGGTAGGTTCAAACCGCCAACCTTTCAATAAGCAACTGAGCACTTAACCACTGCACCACCAGGGTTCCTAACTGAATTAAACGTGTTGTTGTTGTTGTTTCGTTGTTAGGTGCCGTTGAGTCAGTTCCAACTCATAGCGATCCTGTGTACAACAGAACGAAACACTGCCCTGTCCTGCGCCATCCTCACAAACTTTGTTATGCTTGAGCCCGTTGTTGCAACCACTGTGTCAATCCATCTCATTGAGGGTCTTCCTTTTTTTTGCTGACCCTCTACTTTACCAAGCACGATGCCCTTCTCCAGGGACTGATCTCTCCTGATAACATTCAAAGTATGTGAGACGAAATCTTGCCATCCTTGCTTCTAAGGAGAGTTCTGGCTTTACTTCTTCCAAGACAGACTTGTTCCTTCTTCTGGCAGTTCATATTCAATATTCTTCGCCAACACCATAATTCAAAGGCACCAATTTTTCTTCAGGTTCCTTATTCATTGTCTAGCTTTCGCATGCGTATGAGGGGATTGAAAAGACCATGGCTTGGGTCAGGTGCACCTTAGTCTTCAAGGTGACATCTTTGTTTTTAACACTTTAAAGAGGACTTTTGCAGCAGAATTAAACATATAGTATATTGTTTTTCCATTGCGATTAATTCACCCCAACATTTTCTGAACATTCACTAAGTACCGGGAGCTATCCAAGAAACAATAAATCCATGTGACCTACAAAAACTTCTTGATCAAAGTAGGTAGTCAAGAAACACTGATGGAGACGTTAAATTTGGCAATAATGAGCAGTAACAGCAAACCTCCATCTAGAATTTATGTGTTCCAGGCACCATTCCAATAGCTTTATGTATGTTAACTCACTTAATCCCCCTGACAAGCCTATAAAACAGGTCCCGTTGTAATACACACAGGCCCTGGTGGCACAGTGGTTAAAGTGCTTGGCTGCTAACCAAAAGGTCGACAGTTTGAACCCAACAGCCACTCTGCAGCAGAAAGATGTGGCAGCCTGCTTCCATAAAGATTTACAACCTCAGAAACCCCATGGAGCAGTTCTACTCTGTCCTATTGGGTCGGAATTGGTTCGAAGACAACAAGTTTTTTTTTTTTTTGGTTATTACTATCCACCACCACCCATCTGTCAGTTTGTCATACTATGGTGGCTTGCATGTTGCTATAATCCTGGAAGCTATGCCACCAGTATTTCAAATATCAGCAGGCTAC
The DNA here is from genome assembly GCF_030014295.1 of Loxodonta africana. NCBI lineage: Eukaryota > Metazoa > Chordata > Mammalia > Proboscidea > Elephantidae > Loxodonta > Loxodonta africana. The sequence continues at coordinate 78,123,321 of NC_087350.1, read as the reverse complement.
TCATGGTACACAGGTCTCAGCAGAGCTTCCAGACTAAGACAGACTAGAAATAAAGGCTTGGCGATCTACTTCTGAAAATTTAACCTGTCGCTGATGAGATGATTCCAACTCCTAGCAGCCCTATAGGACAGGGTAGAACTGCCCCATAGGGTTTCCAAGGCTGTAATCTTTAAGGAAGCAGGCTGCCACACCTTTCTCCCATGGAGCAGCTTGATGGGTTTGAACTGCTGACCCTTCTTTCAGTAAGCAGCCAAGTGCCTAGCCACTGCCACCCAGGGATCCTTCTGAAAATTCTATGAAAACCTTATAGATCACAACAGAACACTGCCTAACTGGTTTGGACATGTCATCAAGAAGTATCAATTGCTGGAGAAGGGCATCATATTGGATGAAGCAGAAGGCCAGCAAAGGCAAGGGAGACCCTCTGTGGTGCAGTGAATTACTTAATATGGCCTTTTTAGCCATGCGGTCTTGTAACTCCTACAAAATGATTGAATGGAACTATGCAAATAAGATGCTTGTGGCCCACCAAGGGGATTGGACAGCCTGCTCATAATGCAGATAAGATGCATGGAACACTTTCAACAGCAGGATCATGCAAATAAGGTACATGGAACCCTAACAAGGGACTGGTCAGTTCTGCCATCCTGCTAGGCTTAAAATGAGCATTCCAGAGGCAGGAAGAGGGGATCTCGCTACCACCAAGAAAGAAGAACCAGGAGTGAAGAGTGTCCTTTGGACCCAGGGTCCCTGCACTGAGAGCCTCCTAGATCCCAGAAGACAGAGAGAGGTGTAATACTGGAAACTGTGAGAGGCAGCAGCAGAGAAAAGGCAGCAGCAGAGCCAGGAGACCAGCGCAAGATGGCGCAGCGGGCTTCCTAGCCTACATAGCAAAGCGGCTACAGCGACTGTGCTGAGCCATGGAACAAGAGAGCTGAGCACTTTCAGGCAAGAGGCTTCCTTGTGGAGTGGGGTGCCTCCAGGCACTTGGTGGAGCGAGGCTCACGGACCCACAGAGGGAGAGAGCTGAGCACCTCCCGGCAGGAAACTTGCTGGTGGAGTAAGGTGCCTCCAGGCATTTATCAGTAGGGCTAAAAGAGCTTTGTAACACTTGCCCGTGCAGAGCAGAAGCCAGGCCAAGGGCCAAGAGAGAAGCCTATCCTGAGGGGGCCGAGAAGAGCCTGTCCTCAAGGGGCCGAAAGGAGCCCTGCATGGCCTAGAGGAGCTGAGAGAGCTGTCCTCCACTGAAGAAGGGAGACTTTGTCTATATGCTTCCTGATCCTGATCCTCAGTGGTAACCTGTTACTTCCCTAATAAACACCATAATCATGAGTATTGTATGTGAGTTCTGTGTGGCCATTGTGACAAATTATTGAACCCAGCAGAGAAGTAGAGAGTGCTGTGGGAGGGATGGATGGTGTAAAAAACAGTAAAAAGATTGGAGGGTGGAGGTACGTATGATCTCCACCTCATAGGGATCAGTTTTGGCCTGGTGATGATCTCGATTCTTCTTTCTCCTTCTGGTGTCAAATGAAGAGGTCTGATGCCACCACGTCACTTTTATACCCTCGGTGAGATGGACTGGCACGGTAGCTGCAACGATGGACTCAAACAAGCTAGCAATCATGAGGATGAAGCAGGACCAGGCAACATTTGTTCTATTGTACTTAGGGTACAAAACTGACTCGACAGCAGCTATCTATTATCTATCTATCATTCATATTTTAATGGCTGATGAAATTAAGGCTCACAGAGGTGAGTAATTTGCCCAGTTTTACACAGTGAATAAGAAACAGCTGGAACTCTGGTACTCAGGTTCCAGAGTTCATGCCTCCCAATATTCTGTTCTCTTCTTCTCCCTGGGCACATGACCAGATCACATTTTCCAGCCTCCTTGCCGCTAGGTGTGGCCACTGAGTTTTGGGCAATGGAATATGAGCAAAAGTGATGTACGCCATATCCAGCATTGTCCCATGAAACCATTCCATTGGTGCTCTGGGCTTTCTCTTCCATCCATAGTCTGAGTGGGGAGTACACCAAGGATTAGAAGATGATGGAGCCCTCAAGCTCCTCTGCCAGTCACAGAGGTACCTCAGCACTTCAAGGAGGCCAGTGTCTTAGCTTCCTAGGCTGCCATAACAAAGCCATGAAGTAGGTGGCTTTAAACAACAGAATCGTGTTTTCTCACCGTTTTGGAGGCTTTAAGTCCAAATCAATGTGTGAGCAGGGCATGTTCTCGATAAAGTCTCTAAGGGAAGATCCTCTTTTGCATCTCCCAGCTTCTGATAGCCCCAGACATTCCTTGGCTTACAGCTGCAGCATAACGCATCACATGGCCGCTTCCCTCTGTCTCTGTGTTTCTTCTCCTCCTATATAAGGACACCACTCAGATCGGATTAGGACCCACCCTACTCCAGTATGACTCATGTTAACTGATAACATCTTCAAAGACCCTATTTCCAAACACGGTCATGTTCACAGGTACCAAAGGTATCTTTTGGGGGATACAACTCAATCTTAACAGACAGCTTACTGATAACCTCCAGGCTCAGGCACCTTTAGGATCTGCCTCGGCGCCTTTGAGATGAAGCCACAGTCCTCCCAGGCAATCCCAACCATAGACTGAGCATGGTGACAGGACAATGGCTCACCATATTTGGCCATGAGACTCCCCATTGGACAGTCTTTAAACTTGAGCTTCCACTGGGTTGGCTGAGACTTCATCAGAGCTGCACTGCTACCTGAGGCTTTTCCTGCTCAATCCTCCTTCCTGCCCCTTCTCCTTTCACAGTGTCAGGAAAAAAAAGCTTTCTCTGCTTATCTCTGCTTCTTCTCTCCTTTTTTTTTTTCATAGGCATTTTTTCCAATACATCTCTTGCACCTATAACAACTCTGTCTGGGCATCTCTTTCCCAGAGGATCCAAGCAACACATCCCTCTGACCTGCACTTGACTATGACGGGAGTAAGAAGCCTTTATATATGAACTCACTGGAATTTAGGGGTGCAAACGGTTACACACCTGGCTACCATCTGAAAGGTTGGCAGTTTAAATCTACCCAGAGGTATCTAAGGAGAAAAGCCTGGAAATCTCCTCTGAGAGGTCACAGACATTGAAAATTCTGTGGAGCAATATAATTCATCATCATATCAAAAAATAATACACCACGACCAAGTGGAATTCTTACCAGGTATGCAAAGATGGTTTAACATTAGAAAATCAATCTACATAATCCACCACATAAACAGAGTAAAAGAAAAGAATCACGATCGTCTCGATAGACAAAGAAAGGCATTTGATAAAGTCCAACACCCATTTCTGATAAAAACTCTCAATAAATTGGAAGAGAGGGGAAATTCCACAATATAATAAAGGACATCTATACAAAACCAAGGAGCCCTGGTGACACAGTAGTTAAAACCTAGGCTGCTAACCAAAAGGGTGGCAGCTCGAATCCATAAGCTGCTCCTTAGAAACCCTATGGGGCAGTTCCACTCTGTCCTATGGGGTCACTATAAGTTGGAATTGACTAGGTGGCTCCAGTGGAAGCTTTCTCTCTCTGTTGACTCTGAGGGAAGGTCTTGTCTTCAATCTTCTCTGATTGAGGAGATTCTCAGCGCAGAGCCCCTGGGTCCAAAGGACACACTTTTCTCCTGGCACTACTTTCTTGGTGGTATGAGGTCCCATGTCTCTCTGCTCATTTCTCTTTCTTATATCTCAAAAGAGATTGACAAGACACAAACCAATCTTAAAGATTGAGTCCTGCCTCATTAACATAACTGCCTCTAATCTTGCTTCATTACCGTCATACCAAAACACCAAACTCATTGCTGTTGAGTTGATTCTGACTCACAGAGGTAGGATTTACAACACATGGGAAAATCATGGACAATCACACAATATCGGGAATCACAGCCTACCCAAGTTGACAGATATTTTTGAGGGACACAATTCAATTCAACCCATGACACAACACATTTAGTAACCTACTGTTGTTGTTGGGTGCTGCTGAGTCGATTCCGACTCACAGTGATCCTATGTACAACAGAATGAAACACTGTCCAGACCTGTGCCATCCTCACAATCGTTGTTATGTTTGAACCCACTGTTGCAGCCACTGTGTCAATCCTTCTGGTTGAAGATTTTGCTCTCTTTCACTGACCTTCTGGTTTACCAAGCATGATGTCCTTTTCCAGTGACTGGTCCCTCCTAATAACACGATCGAAGTATGTAAGACCAAGTCTCCCTGCTTTCAAGGAGCATTCTGGTTGTACTTCTTCCAAGGCAGAATTGTTTGTTCTTTTGGCAGTCCATGGTATATTCAATATTCTTCTCCAACACCATAATTCAAAGGCATTAATTCTTCTTCCGTCTTCCTCATTCATTGTCCAGCTTTTGCATGCATATGAAGCCAATGAAAACACCATGGCTTGGGTCAGGTGCACCTTGGTCCTTAAAGTGACATCTTTATTTTTAACACTTTAAAAAGGTTTTTTTCAGTAGATTTTCCCAATGCAATATGTCATTTGATTTCCTGACTATTGCTTCCATGGGTGTTGACTACAGATCCAAGCAAAACGAAATCCTTGACAACTTCAATCTTTTCCCTGTTTATCATGATGCCATTTATTGGTCCAGTTGTGAGGATTTTTGTTTTCTTTATGTTGAGGTGCAATTCATACTGAAGGCTGTAATCCTTGATCTTCCTCATTAAGTGCTTTAAGTCCTCCTCACTTCCAGCAAGCAAGGTTGTGTTATCTGCATAACACAGGTTGTTAATGAGTCTTCCTCTAAACCCTACGCCCCATTCTTCTTCATATAGCCCAGCTTTTCAGATTATTTGCTCAGCATACAGATCGAAAGGTATGGTAAAAGGATACAACCCTGATGCACACCTTTCCTGACTTTACGCAGAATCCCCTTGTTCTGTTGGAACAACTGCCTCTTGGTCTATGTACAGGTTCCTCACGACCACAATTAAGTGTTCTGGAATTCCCAGTTTTCTCAGCGTTATCCATAATTTGTTATGATCCACACAGTCGAATGCCTTTGCATAGTCAATAAAACACAGGTAAACATCTTTCTAGTATTCTCTGCTTTCAGCCAGGATCCATCTGACATCAGCAATGGTATCCCTGGTTCTACATCCTCTTCTGAATCCGGCTTGAATTTCTGGCAGTTCCCTGTGGATATACTGCTGCAATCACTTTTGAATGTTCTTTGGCAAAATTTTAATTGTGTTTGATATTAATGATATCGCTCAATAATTTCCACATTCTGTTGGATCACCTTTCTTTGGAATAGGCGTAAATATGGATCTCTTCCAATTGGTGGCCCATGTAGCTGTCTTCCAAATTTCTTGTCATAGAGGATTGAGCATCTCCAGTGCTACATCCGTTTGTTGAAACATCTCAGTTGGTATGCTGCCAATTCCTGGAGTCTTGCTTTTCGCCAGTGTCTTCAGTGCAGCTTGGACTTCTTCCTTCAGTACCATTGGTTCTTGATCATATGCTGCCTCCTGAAATGACTGAATGTCAACCAATTCTTTTTGGTACAGTGACTCTGTTTATTCCTTCCATCTTCTTTCAATATTTTCTGCGTCACTCAGTATTTTGCCCACAGAATCCTTCACTGTTGCAACTTGAGGCTTGAATTTTTTCTTCAGTTCTTTAAGCTTGAGAAATGCCGAGCATGCTCTTCCCTTTTGGTTTTCTAACTCCACATCTTTGCACATGTCATTATAATACTTTACTGCCTTCTCCAGCCGTCCTTTGAAAACTTCTGTTTAGCTCTTTCACTTCATTATTTCTTCCTCTCACTTTAGCTACTCTATGTTCAAGGGCAAGTTTCAGAGTCTCTTCTGACACCCATTTTTGTCTTTTCTTTCTTTCCTGTCTTTTTAATGACCTCTTGCTTTCTTCGTGTATGATGTTCTTGATGTCATTCCACAACTCGTCTGGTCTTCGGTCATTAGTGTTCAATGTGTCAAATCTATTCTTGAGATGGTCTCTAAATTCAGGCAGGATATACTCAAGGTATATATAGTGGCCCCTACAGGGTCGCTATGAGTCGGAATCGACTCAACAGCACTGGGTTTGGTTTTTTTTTTTTCAGTATAGTCAAGGTTGTACTTTGGCTCTCATATTGTTCTAATTTTCTTCAGCTTCAACTTGACCTTGCATAGGAGCAACTGATAGTCTGTTCCACAGTCGGCCCCAGGCCTTGTTCTGACTGGTGATATTGAGCTTTTTCATCAACTCTTTCCACAGATGTAAGCAATTTGATTCCTGTGTACTCCATCTGGCAAGGCCCACTTGTACAGTTGCCATTTATGTTGCTGAAAAAAGGTATTTTCAATGAAGAAGTCGTTGGTCTTGCAAAATTCTATCATGTGATCTCTGGTGTCCTTTCTATCACCAAGGCCATATTTTCCAACTATCAATCCTTCTTTGTTTTCAACTTTTGCATTTCAACCACCAGTAATTATCAATGCACCTTGATTGTATGCTTGATCAATTTCAGACTGCAGAAGTTGGTAAAAAACCTTCTATTTCCTCATCTTTGGCATTAGTGGTTATTGGATAAATTTGAATAATAGTCATATTAACTGGTCTTACTTGTAGGCATATGGATGTTATCCTATCACTGATAGCGTTGTACTCCAGGAAAGATCTTAAAATGTTCTTTTTGATGATAAATGCAAAACCATTCCTCTTCAGTTTGTCATTCCTGGCACAGTAGACCATATGATTTTCTGATTCAAAATGGCCAATACCAGTCCATTTCAGCTCACTAATGCCTAGGATATCAATGTTTATGCATTCTATTTCATTTTTTACTATTTCCAGTTTTCCTAGAGTCTTACTTTGTGCATTTCACGTTCCTATGACTAATGGATGTTTTCAGCTGTTTCTTCTCATTTTGAGTCGTGTCACATCAGCTAAGGAAAGTCCTAAAAGCTTGACTCCATCTACCTCATTAAGGTCAACTCTCCTTTGAGGAGGAAGCTCTTCCCAAGTCATATTTTGAGTGCCTTCCAATTCTAGGGGCTCATCTTCCTGCACTACATCAGACAATGTACTGCTGCTATTCATAAGGTTTTCACTGGCTAATTTTTTTCAGAAGAAAACTGCCAGATCCTTCTTCCTAGTCTGTCTTAGTCTAGAAGCTCTGCTGAAACCTGTCCACCATGGGTGACCCTGCTGGTATTTGAATACCAGTGGCTTAGCTTCTAGCATCATAGCAACACACAAGCACCCACAGGACGACAAACTGACAGATGCATGGGGAAGGAAGCTACTAGAGAAGGGTAAAAGCAGTTTAAAGAAAGATGGAAAGATCATTATGGAAAAAGGATAGAAAGACAGTATATCTTACATTTTTACGTTTTCCCTCCTGCCGTTCAGCATGCTGGCATCACCCCAGAATTTAAGGGACATAATTTGATATACCTAAGGTTTGTTGCACTGGACGAGGGTTTTATTCCCCCTGGCCCTGTCTTGAGCAAAGGGCCTGGCCCCAAAAAGACTTAATATATGTTGGATGTACTCAATTACTGCTGCACAGAGGATCCAATACCTGCTAGTGGATGCAACCTGAAATAAAAGTAGTCATAGCAATAAAATTTAGGGAAAAAAAAAAGTAGCCATAGCTGTAGTGTGCTGTCCCAAATAGTTTATTAACTGCAGCCGTCTTGAGTTTTCCATATCCCTTCCCTGGGGTGATGGACAGACCATCTGCTTCTAAAAGTCTCCCGAGAGCCAGGCTGTCCATCCTGAGTGCTGAGGAAAACTGGCATTTCTGTGTTCTCCCTGAAGCTGTCACTCTGAATTCTTGGGCGGCTGCAGGCGGTGTTGTCTGAGGATGATAGAGCCATCGCACACAGCTCTCCTCTGCACTGTTAAAGCCAATTACCCAATTTACAAAATGTTTTTCAAAGACTGGTAGATACAAACTGCGTTTCCTAATTAGCTGTCAATAAGCCTCCCTACGTTTGCAGATGTGACATTTTTAAAAGTCAGGGTCACAAATGCAAAGCATATGCAGTCTGCCTGTCGGCTGGGGGGGGGTTCCTTTCCACAGGTTTGCACAAATATCACAAGGTGTCGGCGCTTTCTCTGAGGATGCGGGCTTGGGTCACCTGCTGAAGAGGAACCGCGCCAGCTCTGTGCCTCAACCGAGCTGGCTCCACTCCTCTCCACTCCACGTTTGCTCTTCTGAGTGGCACATTCATTCAGTCTGCGCTAAACAACAAAAGGGTCTGGACGAGGCTCAGGGGCTATGGGATAGGTAAGACATGGTCCCTGCCCTCAGAGGACTCCTAGGCTAGAGGGGATGAAAGAGAGAAATAATTTAATAAAACCTGATACATGGTGTAATGAAGGGTTGAATCAGGAACTACAGAACATTCATTCATTCCATAATAATGAATAAGAGCCAGATCCTGTGGCAGGTGCTGAGGACACAGAAAAGGTTGCACAGGGTCTCAGTCATCAGAGAACTCTCAGTCCAGTGGTAGAGAGAAGAGTCAAACAAAAAGCTATAACATATAACCTGAATGTCCATCAACTGATGAACGGATAAATACAATGTGGTGTATCCATACAGGAAACCCTGGTGGTGTAACGGGTAAGTGCCACGGCTGCTAAGCAAAGGGTAGGCAGTTCGAATCTACCAGGTGCTCCTTGGAAACTCTATGGGGCAGTTCTACTCTGTCCTGGAGGGTCCTATGAGTTGGAATCAGCTCGATGACAACAGGTCTGGTTTGGGTTATATCCATACGAGGGACTATTACTAAGCCATAAAAACAGGAATGAAGTGCTGACTTATGCTTGGAAACACTAGGCTAAGTGAAAGAAGTCAGACACAAAGATCACATGTTTTATGATTCCACTATGGAAATATCCAGAACAGGCAAATCCATAAAGACAGAAAGCAGATTAGTGGGTGGCAGGGGCTGCAGAGAGCAGGGAATGGGGAGTGACTGCTTATTGGCCATAGGCTTTCCTTTCGGGGCGATAGAAGTTTGGGAACCATACAGTACTGGTGATGGTTGCACAATGTTGTGAATGTACTAACCCTGAACTGTCCATTTTAAAAGAGTTAAAACGGTGAATTTTATGTCATGTGTATATTTCCACAATTAAAAAAAAAAGTCCATAACACAAACCAGGATAAAAGCGGGACTAAGGTTGAGACACAAGTCACGCTAAAGGAAGATAAGCTGAGATATTCTGTAGAGACTTCTTGGCAGAGGTGGCACTCGAGCTGAGCCGGGAAAGATGAGACAGAGAGCGAGGTGGTGGGACAGCTTGCCAGCCTGAGACCTCAGCACAGGCAAAGTCTGGGAGATGGGGAAGTGCAGGGCAGACAGGGGACATGGAGTGCACGCTACTGTGGCAGGAGTAGGGAGTAGAGAAGGGATGTGGCGTCAAGCTGCTTAAGCCGGCACCTGGGAACCTTGAGTACCAGGTGGGTATTGTTTCATTCTCTTAGAGAGGAGTCGCTGTGCAACTTGAATCAGGGAGTATCAAGATGGGCCATTTGGACAGATGCCTCTGGAAGCTAGTGTACAGGAGGAGTCCCCGATGGGCAAAAAGGAGGCCCGCTGGGAGATGGGTGCAATGGTCCAGTGTGAGGTGCCATAATGCTTGATGAGCTCACTGGACCACACCCCTGGGAAGGACATATGTCCACAATGAAACTCGTCTCTCATGGCCCATTAACTGAGAGGCTCTGAGGCTTGGGTCTGACAGATCATAACATCAATGGGGCCCATTCAAATGGGTCATCTTAAGGAGCCTCCTTAATGGGAGGTAAGTGATGGAGAGGACCAATGAGGAAAGAGACCAGAGAGTAAACTCATCATGTCAGAGGATGTGGGCCTGGACATGGGCCCCACCCCTGTCACTGCTATGCTCTGTGGCCTCCCCTGCATCTGGACTTCCCTTAAAGAATGAGAAGGCTGAATTAACAAATTAGTCAGTCAGGAGAGATGAGGCTAGGCAGTGGTAACAAATACAATCCCCAAATATCAATGGATCACCTCAGAAAAAGTGTATTTCTCTCTCAGCAAGGAGGGCTTGATGAATCATAGTGACTCATGGACCCAAGCTGACGAACAATCACCATTCTGAATACTGCCAGTGGCCAAAGGAGAAGGAAGAAGGAAATTCTGGAACTGACTGGACAGACTAGTCACAGGGTTGCATCCAAGTACAAGGGGAACACAAAGTACAAGGTACTATGTGCTCAGCGAAGAGGAGAATTAGGTGACAGCAAACCTACCGCCTTAGTTAGCTGGTGTTGCTGTAACAGAAATACCCTAAGCAGGTAGTTTTAAATAACAGAATTTTATTTTCTCACGGTTCTGGAAGCTAAAAGTCTAAATCAGAGTCTCGGTTGTGTTGATCTTTTCCTTGTCAGTAGCCCAGGCACTTCTTGGTTCTTTGGTTCCTTGGAGATCCTCACACGGCATCTGTCTTCCCCAGTATGTGCTTACTTCTGTGTCTCATCTCCTCTTTTTATAGTTTAGAAGCGATTAGATTTAGGATACACCCTACACCAATATGACCCCATTAACACAACAAAGAAAACCTATTCCCAACTGGGATCACCTTCAGTGGTACAGGGGTTAGGACTGCAACACATATTTTGGAGGGACACAATTCAATCCATAACATCTAATGACTGCCACCACTGATATCTCAGTGCCCTTCCTGCCCTAAGTCTGTGTTTCTATTCGTGCTCAAGGCCAGACTTTGGTTCAACTTATACATGTCTAACTCTCATTTACTTAGTGCTGACCTACATGCCAGGCACTTTACATGTGTTATCTCATTTACTCTTCGTAATGCGTCTCATTGAATATCCACAATGACTCTGTGAGGTGAGTACTGTTATTATCCCTCACTTTACAGAGAAGGAAGCAGAGGTTCAGAGAGATTAACTGACAAGCCCAGGGTCACACAACTAATAAGTAAGGAGTTCAGGCTCAAACATAGGCCATCACACTCCAAGCCTTATGCGCTTAGGAATCGTTCCGTATCTTTCAGTGAGAGCTGTCCAGAGATGGGGCAAGGCACCTAGTAAAGCAGTGAGCCCCCGTCACTGGAGGGGGTCAGCAGAAGCCTACAGTAGGATGTTGTAGAAACGATTATTTCACTGAGTAAAGGGAGAGACTCCATCCTGAAATTCCGTGAGGAGAGGCAAGGAGACAGGAAGAGTGGGCTAAGTCTTGGGAACAGCAAGTGGCTCACTTGGCTGAAGCACTAGATGGGAGAGACGAGAGACGTGATTGGCAAGGGAGGTCAGGGCAGCCTTAGTGTCAGTAGAAGGGGTTTGCACCTGTTCTGAAGGCCCTGGAGAGTTCTCAGAAGTGCCGAAACCTGACTGTGACATCACCAGAGTTGAGGGTTGGGAACACAGCTCTGGCAGCCACTTGAAGGGCATTATTGGACAGAAGAGAGAGCAGGCAAGGAGATCACATATGGGACTAGTGCAGAGGTCCAGGCGGCGGGTGGTAGGAGCCATCACAGGAGCAGGGCAGTAGAGAGGAGCAAAGGGCAGTGGTCAGAGAAGGAGGGCCAACCTAGCTTCTTCCATGGGCCCTGTGAGTCCTGGGCCACCAAGAACTGAGATGGAGTAGCCACAAGGGTATGCTGGGCCCTGGGGACACTGCTGAGTCCAGCACTGGGTGCCAGGCAGGTGAGGCACTGGCAGGCTGCCCATTCCAGTGACTGTCCCGGGGGAGCCACATCTCCAAGTCCCTGACAGTCCCTCCTGGGATGCAGGCCAGCGCTGGACCCATCACTCACCCCGAGGTCTGCCGCTGACACAGATCCTGCCTGCACTGAACACTCACCCAGCTCCTGCTTGGAGACTAGTGGTAATTGCAGGCGAATCATCACCCCTACTGGGCCGCAGCCACACTCATTACTCAGCCGGCCCACCCTCCGTCAGCAGCGTCTCAGCTGGAGTTAATTATGTGCCTCTCTTGTCCATCAGCTGGGGACACGGCGGTCACTCTCCCGCCTGATGGATGTGGGCTGGGCTGATGTCACACATCACCACGACCAGGGGACTCTCCTCGAGGGACCTTCCAGTTCCTCACTCCTATCACAAACCCTTTCCTCTTCTACAGCAGGAGCTGCTGCAGGCACCTGTTTTCAGAGGCCCTTCCAGGAGGCTATTTCCCCAACACCCTGGGCCTGCTTCCATAGCTCTCGGGCCCCCAGCTGCCATCACCTGACCCCACAGGCATAATGCTGACTTCACTTGGGGATTTTAAGGGGTTTAGGGGTCCTGGGAGTCCCTGGGTGGTGCTAACCAAAAGGTTGGAGATTTAAGTCCACCCAGGGGTGCTCAGGAGAAAGGCCTGGTGATCTCTTCACAAAAATCAGTCACTAAAAACTCTATGGAGCATAGTTCTACTCTGACACACATGGAGTCACCCTAAGTCAGAATCGACTCAACAGCGACTGGTTTCTGGTAGCTGGGTTCCCACGTCAATGCCTTCCTCCCCATACCCCAGTTCTTCAAGTCTGACATCCTAATGCATCTCCCCAGACCCCTATCCTCAGGACCCAATTTTGGCCCAACCCCTACTCCGTGGCTGAGATCCTGCTAGGTGCTCCCCAAGTCCACCATGGCACTGCCTGCCCAGACTGTGGCACTTGGGGCTGGCCCTGTGGACTCTCTGAAGAATGTGGGGATAGACAGACCCCACACCAAGTGCCGGTGAGGGGCCTCAAGTAAGAGGAGTTCATTTTAGTGGAGGGACCAGGGAAGGCCTCAAGTGGTCCTTCCTGAGGCAGCAGTTTGGGACAAGTGAGAGCATTCAGGAGTGTGACCTGCTCCTGGAAGCCCCTTTTCAGGACCGCTTGATCAGGTCGCCGGCAAAGCTCCAAGAACTGCAGCCCCTGGAAGCCAGGAGAAGGCCCAGACCCTCAGAGGGCAGCCTACCCCCAAAGGAGGGGAACTCATGTTCCTGGGCCTCTGTTCTCTATAAAACAGGGACATGAGCTGGGAAGCCCTAACCCTGTGTCAGGCATTTACTAAGCATCTCCTGGGAGCTGAGCTCTCTGCCAGGTGCCAGAGAAACAGGAAGAAACAGGTCACCCCCATCCTCAATGAGCTCACAGGGCAACAAGTGAACCCAGCACAGGACAGGGAAGCATGCCATTCAAGGGGCAGCAAGTGACTGGGCCCAGAGGAGGCCTCCTGACCCAACACCAGGAATCAGGAGAGGCTTCATGTAGGAAAAAAAAAAATAGGAAGAGGCACTTATATCGAGCCTTGATGCATAAAGACAAGTCAGCCAGATGGAGAGGGTGGAAGAGGGTGGCCCAACAGTGAGAAAAGCATCCATCCATCCATTCACTCATCCTACAAGAATTTACTGAGCACCTACTAGGTGCCAGGGACAAGGCAGTGAACAATTATCTCCACCCCAGGGGAGCTTCCACTCCAGTTGGGGAGTGAGAATAAATAAGTAGGTTAAGTAAAATGTTAGTAAACATTAGTAGAGTAATAAGTAATGCTGATGAGTGGTAGCAGGAAAAATAAAGTGGGGGGCCAGGTTATGGGGGGGGTTGATCTGTTGTTGTTATTAGGCCTTGTTGTTAGGTGCTGTCAGGCTGATTCCGACTCACAGCAATCCCATGTGACAGAGTAGAACTGCCCCACAGGATTTTCTTGGCTGTAATCTGTACGGGGGCAGATCACCAGGTCTTTCTCCCACAGAGCCAGTGGGTGGGTTCCGTTCAGTCAGCAGCCAAGAGCTTAACTGTTGCACCACCAGGGCTCCTTAGGGGTTGAAGCAGATGCTCTAAATTCCCTGTCAGCTTTGACTGACACTCAGGAGAGAGCACAGAGTATGAGAACGGCAGGAGGGTATGCAGGACAGGAGTGTGAGGGGATACATGCGAGGGCAGCCACGGGGAAGGAGATCATGGAGGGCAGACCCCCGAGGGCAGCATGGGGAATGGGTACTAGTAATCACAATTATCATTAAACCACTACTACTGTTATTGCTCCTAATAGTCCACTGTAGGTCAAACAACTAAGAACCGTAAGGTTTTGGGGAAAACTCCCTTCCACCTCCGGGAGCATACAAGTCTTGCCAATGAAAACAGCCACTCAGAACCACAGAACCTGGGGGAGCTGCTAACCCTTAGATGGCCTTATCCCATGCTGAGGTGACCTGAAAGGTGCAGAGCAGCACAGGTGGCCACGTGAGCTCAGGTGGGTGGGCTGCTGAGCTGGTGGAAGGGGTCTTTGAGCTCCAGGCCCAGGGAACCAGAAACAGCACCTCTGCCTAGACCAGAAGTTTGGCCAACTCCTAGCTGGTGGCCCCTATGTCTCTTGTAAAATAGATCTAATGGCCCTCCTTCCTCACAGGACAGGCAGCAGATCAGGAGAGACAGGACTGCACATTTGATGGACCCACTGAGGGACCTTCGTGCTACTGACACACAGACCTAAGGGCAGAGTCCACCCTGGAGCCGCATGACCCAGCTCCATTTCTTTACCATTTGCTGAGTGACCTGGGCGGGTCCCTTCCATCTCTGGCCTCAGGACTCTTATCTTGGGACAGCCTCCAGACTCCTGGCGCTCCAAGGATTCCAGGAGGTTTGCTACATGTGGCACCTCCCCAGGCCTCTGCTCCATGTCTGAGGACGAAGAAAACATCACCACCATAAATCCTGCAAACAGGATGGGAGGATTTTCCCAGAGTTATTCGTTTTCATGTAGAAGAAAATAGAACCATTTTTTTCCTGGAGCAGCAACCTTGCTGTGAAATTGTTACTTTGTTTTCTGTTTAACAGATCCTTCCTGAGCCTTGAAAATTTATTCGAACACAGTTTTTCTCACAATTTAAAAAAACAAGCAGGTAGCCATCTAAGATGCATCTATCGGCCCCAACCCACCTGGAGCAAGGGAGAATGAAGAACACCAAAGATAGAGGGAAAATGTTAGCCCAAGAGACAAAAGGGCCACATAAACCAGAAACTCCATCAGCCTGAGACCAGAAGAACTAGATGGTGCCCAGCTAACACCAATGACCACCCTAATGGGAACACAACAGACAGTCCCTGATGATGCAAGAGGAAAGTGGGGTGCACAACTCAAATTCATGTAAAAGACCAGACTTAATGGTCTGACTGAGACTAGAGGAACCCCAGAAAACATGGCCCCCGGACTCTCTGTTAACCCAGAACTAGAACCATTCCCAGAGCCAACTCTTCAGACAAAGATTAGACTGGACTATAAAACCATAAAATACTACTTGTGAAGAGTGTGCTTCTTAGCTCAAGTAGATACACGAGACTAAATGGGCAGCTCCTGTCTGGAGGCAGGATGAGAAGGCAGAAAGGAATAGGAGCTGGTTGAATGGACACAGGAATTGAAGGGTAGAAAGGGAGAGTGTGTTGTCATATTATAGGGATTGCAACTAGGATCACATATCAATATGTGTACAAATCTGTGTATGAGAAATTAACTTGAGCTATAAGCTTTCACCTAAAGCACATTAAAAAAATAAAAATAAATTAAAAAAGACAAGCAGGAAAGTAATAATACCTTCCCCAGGACAGGTCTCATGGCCTCCCTGGGCCTCAGTTTCCTAATCTGTAAAATGGGGGAGAAATTCCCCCAACTCCTTGAGCCTGGGTGTGGAGACAGAGCCAATACCTTTACTATCTGACGGGTCAAGAAGGCATTTTTCAAATGACACTTTACAAAGAAACTAAAGAGAAATCAAAATGGAACTAAATGATGAATACATGGAAGCACAAGATCGGCTTTATATCCGGAGGGCAGATTCCTGGGCAGGTAAGAGGCTGGAGCCTCCATGTGCAGCTCCCCTCTGCCCTCTATTTATTCCTGGGAAAACTGGAGTCGAGAGAAGAGAAGGGAGTGCCCAGGGCAAACAGCACTGTAGTGAGCAAACAGGGAAGATTGTGTCTCCTGACTCCAACAGACCCCATGCTCGCCTCATCCAGCAGCAGGTGGATCCCCAAACTCCTCACACCACACAGAGCTTCTGCCATGACAACCGTGGTCCCCACCCTCTTTGCCTGGCCAAGTCCAGCACACCTTACAGTAACCAGCTTCCTCCTTCCACTGAGCGAGATGCCCTTTCTGTGGGCCAACCCAGCACACTCTGCTAACTGCCCACACTGGGATGGACCACTCTGGTTACCTGCCAGGGTAAGCTTGTCAAGTGCGGGGCTATTTCCGCTATCTCTGGAGCATCGTGGTCAAGGGTCCACTCTAGAGCCAGAAATCTGGGTTCAGATCTCCCTCTTACTGGCCGAATGACCTTGGGCAGAGTCGTTAGCCTCTGTGCCTCCGTTTCCTCCCCATCCAAACTAAACCAGCTGCTGTCAAGTTGACTCCGACTCATGGTGACCCATGTGCATCAGAGTAGCACTGTGCTCCACAGGGTTTTCAATGGCTGATTTTTCAGAAGCAGATTGCCAGGGCTGTCTTCCAAGGCACCTCTGAGTAGACTGAAACCTCCAACGTTTTAGCTAGCAGCTGGGCACTTTAATGGTTTCCTCCCCCATGTTGTTGTTGCTAGGTGCCGTCAAGTCAATTTCGACTCATAGTAACGCCATGTGGCAGAGCAGAACTGCCTCATGGGTTTTCTAGGCTGTAATCTTTATGGGAGCAGGTGGTCAGGTCTTTCTCCTATGGAGCTGCCGGCTGGATTTGAACCATCAACTTTTCGGATAGCAGTTGAGCACTTAACCATTGTACCACCAGGGCTCCTTTCCTCCCCCATAGATGTAACAATAATAGTGTCTACCTCATACAGTTTCGAGGGTTGAGTGAGTGAATTCACTCAAACCACTAGGAAGAGTAACTGGCACCTAGTAAATGCTTGATAAATGTTAGCTATTCTGTTCACTGTCCTCAGAACCCCACTGCACCTGGCACGTAGAGCTAGGAGCTCAGGAAATGTTTGCAGGATAAGCCCAATGGGGCAATGAAAGGAGTTGCAGCAAAGCCTGGGTGGTGGTGGGTGGTGGGTACTGCTTACGAGTTCCCTTCTCAGGCTTCATGTTTATACAGCAGTGAGACCCCAGGGCAGTGTCCACACTGTCCGGTCTCTAATGAGGAAATGTGAGGGGTATATCCTCACAAGTCCCCCCCTCCTACTTCACCACTTTTATTCCTATAAAAGCTGGTCCAGTCTCAGCCCTGACACAATAGGAGGGGTGAAGTGGTCACGACAGACACCATATGGGGACCTGCCCCTCACTATTTTGGGCCAATCTGTTGACATGGCAACCAGGCTGTCCTGACCCTGCAGCCCAGTATCTCATCCTCGCGCTGTGTTCTGTGAGGCGCATCCTCGACCAGCCTCCTCCACGGCGGTAAGGCACTGTCAAGAGTCTGTCAAGGCCCCCTCCCCTTAACAAGCAGAGCAAACAGCTGACAGGGACGTCACGCCAGGTGTTCCTGGTTGTGACATGCATGGGAGCAGGCAGCTGTGCTCCCCAAAGCCTGATAGCGGGGCCTACGCAGGCACAGACGGAGGCAAGATCCCCATCTCGAGGCCTTCCACCAAACCCCAGCAAAGAACTGACGAGGGTCTGCCAGCACGCTGTGGTCAGCTTCCATGAGCTCATATTTTAGGAGATGTCAGGTCAGGAAGAGGTCACAGAGGTCGCCTGGTACTGTTGGAGAACTCAAGCTGGGCAGCTTGTCTGAGCTCACACAGAAGCCCACACCTGCCAGCCCAGGACTGGCTACTCCCCCAAGGTCCACCTGTGCTGCTCTGAAATAGATGCTAATGAATGTGCTGGATACTTCTGCCTAACAACGGAGCACACAGAGTTTTTTCTTTTTTTTTATAATGGCAACTTTGCAATCATAATCGCACGAGGGACAACACATATGTACTGAGTGTCTGCAACAGTGACAATAACAATAAATAACCATAATAGCTCTCAATCCATGAGGCTTGCTGTGCGCTAGACAAAATGCTAAGACGCTTTACAAACATCATCATCTCATGCCACTGAATGTCCACAGCACCTCCCATTTTATAGATTTGGAAAGGGGAGCTCAGAGAATTTGCATAACTAGCTCAAGGACACACAGACAGCAAAAGAGGAGTGACGCTTGGAGCCAGGCTGTCTGTGCATTTGCCCATGACCTCATAAGGCTTCTGGCGGGGGATCAAGGATGAAGTGGCAGCAAGTATCTATCCCTGCCCTCCCTGGAATCCCCAAAGCCACCGAGGTGATGGCACAGACAAAGGAAACTTCCAGAAACATGAGGCAGCAAGTGCTCAGAGAAGTGACGCTGAAACCACCCGAGGTGGGGAGGGCACACAATTGGGGGAAAGCAGGAAACAGAATCAATGTTTAATTTAGTGCTAAGACGTTCCTTAGGGGGCGCCGGGTTTCTATTACTGGTGGTGGAATGATTTGGAAAACAGGAGTGGTGACGGTTGCACATAATCAACGCTACTGAGTTGTACATATAAAATTTGTTGAATTGGCAAATGTTTTCTTCTTTATATTTTTACCACAATTGAAAGAAAAAAGTAGTGCTAAGGGGCATACACTGAACCAGGAAAGCCCTTTCGATTACACCGTCCATCTTGCTTCAGGGTTTCTCAGAAGGGGTCAGTGAGTAGGACTGAGGAGGCCAGCAAAGGCTCCTTGAGTTGGAAGGAAGAGAAGACTCTTAATTTTCCAAAGCTGAGAAAACGCATCACCTACTTTATAGGTACAAAGCCCTGATATGACACCCACACTAAATTCTCCGCATTCTCTACAAAGATAATGAACCTAAGACCACACAGAGAGATATATTGTTAACATGGTGTATAACACAAGAAAACAAAGGAACTTCACTAGGAGGCTGGCTGATGCAGTCAGCTAAAATGAAGAAATTAAAATGGGACATTGTTGCCTCTTTGTGTATGTTAGTTTTAATTATTGTTTACTGAAAAACTAGAACTTCACATGAGAAAGAAGAAAAAAATAATACCCAAACTTGTACAGAATCAGTCTCTAATAGATCTAACTCAGGGCAGATGGGGTGGAACTTCGTTTACCACTGTCATGTCAGGGTCCAGCCAGGTGCATGGACATAGCAGATATTCATCAAGGGCCTCTTGAATGTATTTCCCCATGGCGGGCTGATGCATGGATCTGAAAACTCAGTGATCCTAACTGCAGTTAACCCATGGGACAGTGTCACATTCCTCCTTAACCTTCAGAGACCACCCACATGCCACGCCCTCCGTGAGACCTTCCCCAAGTCCCTCAGGTGGGATGGAACAGGACTTTCTTGGTTCCATCACAGCACATCACCTGTGTCCTCTACATGGGCTTCTATGTGATCTTCTGTTAAGGACTGCATTGTTGATGTGAATGGCTTCTCTTCATCCCCACTCCCACCCCAAGCGGGAGTGCCTAAGGGCAAGAACCATGCCTGAGCTGCCTCTTTTGGGCCTGGCCCTGAACTAGGGCTCTGTGCCATTTTACCAAACTGAACATAAGACAGGCAAGGCACCCTCAGCTGCTGGATCACTGGTGAGAGATGTAGAGGATCTTGCTCCTGGGTTAGGTCTTTGGTGGCCTTGAGGGAGAGGACTCCCACCTGGGGATTTCAAAGTTGGTTCCTCAGGAGACCCCTCAAAGGAAGACCAGCATGGCGTGCCCCTAGTGGGTGGTACTCTGGGTGTCCATCTCCATTTAACCAGAAGAGATCCCTTCTGCTGAGTGTATACATCGGGCTCCTAGAAAATTTTGTTTGAAAAGAGAGCTAACTGGAAGAGTGGAAGCCAGGAGACTAGGGCAGCCCACACTGAAGACTAATTCTGGAGCATGGTAGTCTGGCCACAGCAGGCAAAGGTGCCTCTCTCCATCAGCTTGAGTTTTCTCAATCCAGAACCCGTAACTGATGCGCTAGGCATTGGTGACAGAAAAGCTCTGTCCTAAAAGAGGTCCAGTTAGGTTGGCAAAAGTGACAATAGAAAAAAACAGAACAAAATCTCCCAGGAAACAAGTATAATCCTGGAGTTTCAACACAAGGTGAGGGGGCCAGTATTCTCTCTTGACCTGACTGGGGTTGAATTACAAATAGCCTTAAACGCCAGGCTGAAATTTCCACCTCTGTTCCATGGTGCAAGAGCCCACAGGCCCCTAGCCCACAGTACACAGTGAGCGCTGACCAATTCTGCACAGGGTACACAGACATACCATGACAGGGCCAAGGACGCTCAAGTGTAAACCCAGGACACCAACTAGACCTTGTGACCCCATCCCAAGTAGCACCAGGAAGATTTTCCCAAGGGAAGAAGAAGGGTTAGATGAGGCAAGAGACGAGGTGAGCGTGAGGCATGTTGAAAGCATGTCACTGAATTGCACATGTAGAAACTGTTGAAGCAGATAGTAGGAGAAATGGCCAGAGATGGGTCCCCAAAGTAGAAAATGCTTGGACGTGGGGGCTTTGAACTTTAGGAGGTCGATGAAGAAGGAGACAGGCACATGCTGGATAATTGCTGAAGCTGGGCGATGGGTTCATGGAGCTGGCTTATTCCCCTCTCTCTACTGCGGTATGTATTTAAAGTCATCCATCATAAAAAGTGAAAGCAAAAAGAAAAGGCCAGGTGGACCCCATAATTTCCCCTTTCCTCATTTCAGTTATTCCTGAGACTCCTGCAGGAAATACACAACCAAAGGCCCAAATCAGAGCTGGGAAGAGAGGCTTGGAGGGATGGAACAAGGACAGCTCATCTCTCTCTGCTGCAAAGCACTTTTTCCCAGCAGTATATCTGGGCAATCTCACCCCTCCTACAGCATCAACCACCACCTACCAGCTGATGACCCCGAACTTCAACCTCTGTCCCTGCTGTCTCCTCTCAGCTCCAGACTATACATCTCCACCTGGGTCACCCACAGGCACCTCCAGCCCCACTGGTCCAAACCTAGACTTGCACCTTTCCCTAAAGCCTGCTCAATGTCCCAGAAGGCAGAATATGCATGTGACAGGCTGAGAGAGGGGCTACAGAGTCAGACCCTGGTCAACTGCTTTCTCTCTGTGAGCTTCAGTGTCCTCTGTAGAACAAGGATGGTCCTTAGCAATACCTTCCACACAGGTAAGATGCTCAGCAAGTGCTCAGTACAAATGGTAAGAGCTCAGTAAATGTCAGCTGTCACGATTATCATTATTGTTATGATTAGTATTAGTGTTTTCCTCAGCAGGTCGCCCAAGGCAGAAGTTCGGGAGCTTTGTATGATCCCTTGCACCCAAACCAAAACCAAAGCCAATGCCGTCGAGTCGATTCCAACTCTTAGCAACCCTATAGGACAGAGTAGAACTGCCCCATAGAGTTTCCAAGGAGCACCTGGTGGATTCAAACTGCCAACCCTTTGCTTAGCAGCTGTAGCACTTAACCACGACGCCACCAGGGCTTCCTTGCACCCAGCAGGTCTCAAATCCCAAGGTTCTGCTTACTTAGCGTATACATAACCATGTCAGCCTAACACCCTCACAGCCACATGCCTGTCTGACTTCATCACCTCTCATCTAGACAGAGGACAGGTCCCTCTGCCTCCAGGCCTGCTACCTCCCCTCTGCTGCCCACCTTTCCTCCAGAGTGATCTCCTAAAATGAAGAGCTGATCATGTCACTCCCACTCAAAAGCTTTCATGGCTCTCCAGGGTTCAAGCTCCTTTGCCTGCTCCGCAAGGGCCTCCCAGTTTGGCCCCTAAACTCGTCTCACTCCTCATTGCCTGAACTCTTCCTCTGGCTCACAGGCAGTGTTCCAGCCAAGCAACCCACCCTCCCTACCTGATATGAGGTCACTTCCTCCTCTAATACCTCGCCGAGACCGCAGTCAACAGGACTGACTATGCCCTCCCTGTGCCCCTCTGACCTCACACACACTTCTACGGCATCACCCCTAACAATAGTCCCAGACTCCTGGATGTGATAAAACACAATTTCAAAAAAAACAATTATATATATATATATACGTAAAGATCTCCATTGACCAAACTCATTGCCGTCAATTTGATTCAGACTTATAGCAACCCTAAAGGACAGAGTAGAACTGCCCAATAGCATTTCCAAGGCTGTAATCTTTATGGAGGAAACCCTGGTCGGTGGCGCAGTGGTTAAGAGCTCAGCTGCTAACCAAAAGGTCGGCATTTCTAATTCACCAGGTGCTCCTTAGAAACCCTGTGGGGCAGTTCTACTCTGTCTTATAGGGTCACTATGAGTTGGACTTGACAGCAACGGGTTTGGTTTTTTGGTTTAAACTTTACAGAAGCAGACTGCCACATCTTTCCCCAGTGGAACGGCTGGTGAGTTCGAACTGACGGCCTTTTGGTTAGCAGCTGAGCACATAACCAACCACTGCACCACCTGGGTTCCTTTCTTGTAAAGACTACAGACTTGGAAACTCTATGGAGAAGTTCTAGTCTGTCCTACAGGGCTGCTATGAATCTGAATGGACCTGATGGCGATGGGTTTG
Source organism: Loxodonta africana (assembly GCF_030014295.1). NCBI lineage: Eukaryota > Metazoa > Chordata > Mammalia > Proboscidea > Elephantidae > Loxodonta > Loxodonta africana. Next base: position 78,100,815 of record NC_087350.1, on the reverse strand, counting down.
GTTTTGGTTTTATAATACATATCTCAATATCAAGGAGCCCTGGTGGTGCAATGATTAAGCAAGCACTGAGCTGCTAACCAAAAGGTTGGTGGTTTGAACCCACCCAGTGGCTCCTTGGGAGAAAAAAACCTGGCAATCTGCGCCCATATACATTACAGCCTAAGAAACCCTATGGGGTGGTCTACTCTGTCATGTGGGGTCGATATGAGTCAAAATTGACTCGAGGGCACCTAACAACAACATATATCATCATCAATAAATGGTTGCCACATTTTATTGTTTCAAGGAAGCACATTAAAAAACAAAACAACAAAATAAACATTAGCATCTTCTATCATTGAAATTTATTTATTTTTTAAAGGGATACTATAATAACAAAGAAGAAGAGGAGAAAGAGAAGAAATGGAAGGGAGTGTCTCAAAATGAAGAATGTTCTTTAAAATAACAAATTTAGCCCTATGAAAAACTCATTGTTTTTCTCATGTTGCCATGGTTTGCAAAGCATTGTCAAGGACAGCGTGGGCCAAGGGCTGGTCGTTGTGGATGTTTCCCAGGATGTCCCTGTCTCCCATGGGAGACTATGAGTTCCCTGAGGGTGAGCACTGCCATGCCTACGGGCTGAGCTGGGGGCGCTCATTGGGGCTCACAGATGATCACGCCCACGTGGCTGCCCGGGGCAGTGGGAGTCATCTGCTTCCCCTCATGCCAGCTGCTCAGGAATGTGATTTCCAATAACACAAGAGGGTGGTAACAACTGCTTAACACGCTCAGCAGCTACCTAAAGGTCGGCGGTTCAAGTTTACCCAGAGGCACCTTGGAAGAGAGACCTGCAAATCTACATCCAAAAACCCAGCCACTGAAAACTCTACAGATACGGAGCACAGTTGTACTCTGACACACAGAGGGTCACCGTGAGTCAGATTCAGCTTGATGGCAACTGGTTTTTACTATCGTAAAATTCAACTACAGGAAAGGCACTTGGCTGGGCTGCTGAGCTGATTTTAGAAAGATTCTATTTGAACAACTAACTGCTCTTTCTAATCATCCCACAAGTAAACTCTTCCTACACTAACAATAATAATAATAATTACCAAACCTGCCCAGCCACTAGGGAACAATTCACATTGTTAATTAATTCAGTGGGAGAGGAAAAAACTGGGGGAAAGGGAGCTAAACCACTCACGGAGATGCTCGGTTTCTTTATTTAGCAAAGTACATTTTACCTTCTGTCATGGATTGAATTATGTCCCCCCAGAAATGTGTGCATCAGTTTGGCTGGGCCATGATTCCCAGTATCGTGTAGTTATCCTCCATTTTGTGATTGTAATTTTGCGTTAAAGGGGATTAGGGTGGGGTTATAACACTCTTACTAAGGTCACATTCCTGATCCAGTCAGTGTAAAGGGAGTTTTCCTGGGGTGCACCACCTTTTATCTTACAAGAGATAAAAGGAAAGGGAAGTAGGCAGAGGTTTGAGGACCTCATACCACCAAGAAAGCAGTGCTCGGAGCAGAGCGCGTCCTTTGGACCTGGGGTCCCTGCGCAGAGAAGCTCCTAGTCCGGGGAAATACTGGTGAGAAGGCCGACAGAGAGAGAAAGCCTTCTCCTGGAGCTGATGCCCTGAATTTGGACTTTTAGCCCACTTTACTGTGAGAAAATAAACTTTTCTTTGTTAAAGCCATCTACTTGTGGTATTTCTGTTATAGCAGCACTAGATGACTAAGACAGAAATTTGTTATCGAGAGAGTAGGGTGCTGCTCTAACGGATATCTAAAATCTGGAAGCGGTTTTGGAACCGTGAATGGATAGAAGGCTCAGAAGGAAGTGAGGAGAACTGAACACTGGAGAAGGTACAGATGGTAAGAAACAGCAGCAGAGGACTGGCAGCAGCAGAACCAGGAGACCAGCGCCAGACAACGCTGGAGCTGACCCATGGAGCAAGAGATCTGAGTGCCTGTACACAGGAGGCTTCCTGGTGGAGTAGGGTACCTCTGGGCACTTATTAGTAGAGCTACGCTTGCCGACACATGGAGTAAGAGAGCTGAGTGCCTGTGCACAGGAGGCTTCCTGGCAGAGTTGGGTGCTTCCAGGCACTTATCCGTGGAGCTACTGAGCTTTGGAACACTTGCCCCAGCAGGGCAGATATGGACATGAGGCCTGAAGAGCCGAGAGGCCAAGAAACTAGGAAGCAGAAACTGAAGAGACAAGAAACACAAGAAGCCTAGGTGCCATGACCTCAGAGGTTTCAAAGAGTGGAGCCACGGCCTCTGCTGTGTCCAAGGGCGGAGTAGCCACTCAGATGGCCTAGGAGAATGCTGTGCCTAAAGCCAAGGGAACAGAGTTGCCGTCCCAGTGGGCCTGGAAGGTAGAGCTGAAGTTCAGGGCCAAGGGGCCTCCACTCAGAACCGGAGAGTGTGGCCAAACCTACAGTCTGCAGGGCAGGCCCATTATGTAAATTGTCTCAGAGAACAGAGGAGTATTTTTATGCTTGAGGGCTAATGTAATGTGTTCTGCTGACTTGCCTGGTGCCTGTTATACCTTCTTTCCCTCTAATTTCTCCCATTTGTAATGGAAATGACCAGCTTGTGCTTGTTCTGCCACTGTACCTTTGGAAGCAGATAACTTGTATTCTGGATTTCACAGATGAAGAGGAATTTTTGGATTTTGGACTTGGAGTTGATTTAAGACTTTTGCTATGATATGATGGGATGAATATGTTTTGCATGTTGCAAGGATGTGATTTTTTGGGGGCCAAAGTGTGGGATGCCATGGATTGAATTATGTCCCCCCAAGAATGTGTGTATCGATTTGGCTGACCATGATTCCCAGTACTGTGTGGTTGTCCTCCGTTTTGTGATTGTAATTTTATGTTAAAGAGGATTAGGGCGGGATTGTAACACCCTTAATAAGGTCACATCCCTGATCTAGTGTAAAGGGAGTTTCCCTGGGGTGTGGCCTGCACCACCTTTTATCTTACAAGAGATAAAAGGAAAGGGAAGCAAGCAGAGAGTTGGGGTTCTCATACCACCAAGCAGTGCTGGGAGCAGAGGGTCCTTTGGACCCAGGGTCCCTGCGTGGAAAAGATCCTAATCTGGGGAAATATTGATGAGAAGGCTGACAGAGAGAGAAAGCCTTCCCCTGGAACTGACACCCTGAATTTGGACTTTTAGCCTACTTTACTGTGAGAAAATAAACTTCTCTTTGTTAAAGCCATTCACTGGTGTTATTTCTGTTATAGCAGCACTAGGTGACTAAGACCTTCATAATTTCTACCTTCCTTCTTGTTGTTGTTGGGTGCCATCAAGTCTATTCTGACTCATAGCAACCCCGTGCAACAGAGTAAAACTGCCCCGTAAGGTTTCCTAGGCTGTAATCTTTATGGGAGCAGACTGCTAAGTCTTTCTGCTGCAGAGCCATTGGTGGGTTTGAACCACCAACCTTTTGGTTAGCAGCTGAGTGCTTAACCATTGTATTTGCAGTGCTCTTCTACCTTCCTTAAACTCCCCCAGACATCCACCTGGATTCCAACACGGTGCCCACAGTCTGTAGTGGAGGGTCTAGTCTGCTAGAGTCAGGAACAGGTACAGCCCTGGGTGCAGCTGGGCAGCCTTGAGGAAGTTATCTTGCTTCGCTGCACCCCAGCATCCTCATCTATAAAGGGAAGTGATTCCTTTTCTACCTACCTTACAGAGCTATATGGAGGGAAAACAAAGATACAGGCAACACAGGCTCTGGAACCGTGAGTACTAAGCAAACACAAGGAAACGTGCCAGTATTATCACTATCGTTTTGCTAATAATACTGGAAGCTCAGCAAGTTTGAACTAAGAAAGAAATGAGTTAGATGTAAATAAATATACCCACTCCCCACTTAGCAACATGGTTAGGTTCCAAAGACAATGTCGTTATATGAAAACCAGTATTATGTGAAAATGGAGGATGACCACATCAGATCACAAAATGGAGGATGACTACATCATTACATAACTGCCAAATTACATCATTACATAACCACCAAACCACTGAGTCATGGCCTAGCCAAGTTGACACATAACCTTAATGATCAAAGCAGCATTACTCTCTCACCTCATACCTCAGTGTTCATTACTGCCAGATGTACATCATTAATGTGCAAAATAGTTGGACAGGAGTTTTTTTGACTATTGTCATAAATGTGAAATGTCAGATAACAAGATAGGTCAATAAGTAAGGAAGAGGTGTGTCCCACTCTATCTGCTCTGACTCATGCACAGCACCTCATTTCACTTGCCAAGGCACTTCTTGTTTGGGAGAAATAAACAAGATCCCCCAAATACTGCAAATAATTCTTCCAGCAACTTCTTCATTGGCTGCTGCATGTAAGATCTGGATGGACGTTCTCAGGCTAAGGATTTAGTCTGGAACAACTTTTCCACACTGTTTCCTCAATACTCAACATTCATTCGCGATGGAGAGAGGAGGAAATTAATATTTCTACTTACTTTTTAGGGAGCAGCTTATTCCTGGAAATTTTGTAATTTATTTTGCATCCAGTTTCCCCATGGTTGATATAATTCTCTATAGATCATCACTGAGACTTCCAATCAGGGTTTCGAACAGGTTTGTTCCGTTTCGAACCCCTGTTGAAACTTTGCATTTCTAACAAGTTCCCAGGCGATGCTAATGCTGCTGGTTAGGGACCAATGCTGAGAACCACTAGCAGAACAGTGGTTCTCAAATGTTATTATACATAAGAATCCCCTGGAGATCTTACTGAAATGTAGATTCTGATTCAGTATATCTGAGGTGGAAATGCAAATTCTCAGCAGGGGTTCCTAGGGGAACAAATCGGTTCAAAGCTCTGCTTCCAAAAACATTTTACTCTTCTTCCTACCATAGCTGTACATGCTTTCGTGATTTGGGATTTTGGGGGTGAGGGTCCTCCTTCAAGGGCAAAGAGCAGTCTCTGATTTTTCTGTCTGTGCTTGACACACCAGAGGTGCTGAGCCAGTGCACTGGGAACAGAAATGAGAAGAAATTATTTTCCCCACGTATGCATTCTCTTGCTGCAGCTCAGAAATCCCGAACGGTTCAGGATAAGAAACTGGCCCAAAGCTGATTAATTTTGCAAAACAGACCTTCCAGGGCAGCACACAAGATCTTCAGAAAGAATATTCTGGGTTTTGTTTCCCACTGAGAGCTTCAGGGACCGTAATTAGAGCAGCGTGGAGCAATAGACTCAACTCTGGTTCACTAAACCCCAAGAACCTTCCTACCAACGTGTACAAAAATAACGCCCTGTTCTGTTTGAAAATATCGGCCAGAATTTAGATGTGTGCTCTCCCATTGTGTCCTCTGCATTCTGAAGACACTGTTTGGTTGGGTTTTGAGAACAGGAAGCTGGGGCATGGACTCCCGCCCCAGGCACAGGGTGGTGTTTTTCTAAGACATCTGTGGACAATGCGTCAGAACCACCTGGGCAGCTTGTTAAAATGCAGCTTCCCCAAACCCCTTCCAGACCTACCAAATCAGAATCTCTAGGGCTGGTCCATTTTTAATAAGCACCCCAGGTGCTCCCAGTGTACATTAAAGGACTGACACACCAACTCCTTTTTCTGCCAAGAAGCTTTGCTCAATCCCCCCTCTCCCTACTTCCCATGACACACACACATTTATTCCACGGACTTTACTGAGAAATTGGGTTCTGCAGAACAGGACACCAGTGGGGCTCTATGGGATCCCAAAGATGGCAGGCTCTGCAAAGTTCTCAGGGTCTTGGTCTGTGCCCAACATTCCCCTCACCCTTGCTGCAATGGCCACTACCCACCCTTTAGGTTCCTAACGATGGTGTTTTCCAAGCTTCCCTCCTTCACCCACAATGTGAAAAGGGCTGGGCGTAGGGTGTTGCTGTTAGCTGCTCTGAGTTGGCCCCCAACTCATGGCGATCCCATGCATAACAGAATGAAATGCTGCCCAGTCCTGCACCATCCCCACGACCAATTGAGAATTGAACAGTTGTGATACACAAGGTTTTCATTGGCTAATTTTTGGAAGCAGATCACCAGGCCTTTCTTCTTAGTCAGTCTGGAAGCTTCACTGAAAACTGTTCAGCATCACAGCAACACACAAGCCCCCACTGACAGATGGGTGGCTGCTGCACGTGAGATGCACTGGCCAAGAATCAAGCCCGGGTCACCCGCACGAAAGGTGAGAACCTGCCACTGAACCACCAACGTCCTGGGGCACAGGGTAAAAAAACCCAGGGCCGTCAAGTCCATTCTGACTCATAGCGACCCTATAGGACAGAGTAGAACTGCCCAACAGAGCTTCCGAGGAGTGCCTGGCGGATCTTCACAAATTGCTTATTGATTGAGCAACCCCTGGTAACCCCCTCATGGGTTGGAATCACCCGCTGGAAGACTGGTCCCTTAAATGTGCATTTATTGGATGCTAACTGGATGCTGGTACTAACAACAACAATTATAACAACAATGCTGGCGATAAAGATTCCTTAGAGCCCTTTCAGGTTTCATCCTCCCTTTGACTGGCACAATCACCTATAACACTAACGGAACAGACATTATCACATCTACTTTGCGAATGGGGAAACTGTGCCTCAGAGAGGTTAAGTGACTTCCCTGAGGACCTACAGGTAGTTGGTTGCGCAGCTACTGCTCCAATCGTTCATTGATCCAATAGATAATGATCAGGCACCTACTTCGTGCCATTCGCCACACTGGCACTGGGGATGGAAGGGCCGAGACAGACAAGGTCTCTGCCCTCCTGGGCTCCGACACTCATTGTCCTGAACAACAAAGGAGCAATTGTCAACATGCTTATGATGCAGCTGAAGAGACAAGTACACGGGAAGGTGACAAGGAACAAGAGAAGGAGGAAGGGGTGCTGACAAGACAAAACAGCATCCTCTCCTCCTGTCCAGAGCCTGTGCGGGGATATTCGATGTAATGCAGTGACCAAACCACCGTGCCCAGGCCAGGCATCTAATTGCACACACCCTGCCGGCCTCAGTGGCCTTGAGGCCGAGAAGGGGGAGCCCAGCTCTGAGAGTGAACAGAGGGATTTTCTAGAAGGGGCTGGGACATGGAGCAAGGAGGTCCTGGTGCAAGCTGCCCTGTCCAGGGCAGATCTCCAGAGGCCAGTCACTACTCTGAGCCTCAGCTTCCGTCTGTGTCTCAGCATTACAAACGCCTTACAAAAAGGTTCTGGTGCCAACACGAACATGACCAGTGAACTCGCAACACTGCCTGAGGGTCAGCAATCGCTGTGATATCTAAGTTGTGGTCTACTTTTCTTCATTTATCTTCTGTTGTTATTGTCAGGTGCTGGTTGAGTTGATTTTGATTCAGAGCAATCCCATGTGACACGGTCGAATTTCTCCATAGGGTTTTCGTGGTTGTACGATGAGATGAGTTGTGGAATGACATCAAGGACATCACATATGAAGAGAGCAAAAGGTCATTAAAAAGACAGGAAAGAAAGAAAAAAACAAAATGGATGTCAGAAGAGACTCTGGAACATGCCCTTGAATGCAGAGTCACTAAAACAAATGGAAGAAATGAATGAAGTAAAAGGGCTGAACAGAAGATTTCAAAGGATGGCTCAAGAAGAAAAAAGTAAAGTATTATAATTAAGTGTGCAAACCTGGAGTCAGAAGACCAAAAGGCAAGAACACACTTGGCATTTCTCAAGTTGAAAGAACTGAAGAGAAAATTCAAGCCTTGAGTTGCAATATTGAAGGATTCTATGGGCAAAATACTAAACGACGCAGGAAGCGCCAAAAGAAGATGAAAGGAATACACAGTCACTGTACCAAAAAGAAATGGTCGATGTTCACTCATTCCAGGAGGCAGCATATGATCAAGAGACCAATGGTACTGAAGGAAGGAGTTCAAGTTGCGCTGAAAGCACTGGCGAAAAACAAGGCTCCAGGAATTGACGGACTACCAACTGAGATGTTTCAACAAACGGATGCAGCATTGGAGATGCTCCTTGTCTATGCCAAGAAATTTGGAAGACAGCTACCTGCCCAACCAAGTAGAGGACATCCATATTTGTGCCCACTCCAAAGAAAGGTGATCCAATGGAAAGTGGAGATTATTGAATAATATCATTAATATCACATGCAAGTAAAATTTTGCTGAAGACCACTCAAAAGCAGTTGCAGCAGTTCATCGACAAGGAATTGCCGGAAATTCAAGCCAGATTCAGAAGAGGATGTGGAAGGAGGAATGTCATTGCTGATGTCAGATGGATCTTGGCTGAAAGCAGACACTACCAGAAAGATGTTTACCTATGTTTTATTGATTATTAAAGGCATTTGACTGTGTAGATCATGAGAAACTGTGGGTAACATTGGGAAGAATGGGAATTCCAGAACACTTAATTGTGCTCATGTGTAATCTGTACGTGGACCAAGAGGCAATTGTTAGAACAAGGGGATTCTGCATGGTTTAAATCAGGAAAGGTGTATCAGGGCTGTATTCCTCCACCATACTTATTCAATTTGTATGCTGAGCAAATAATCCAAGAAACCAGAGTATATGAAGAAGAACGCAGCATCAGGATTGGTGGTAGACTCATTAAGAGCCTGCACTAGGCAGATGACAGAACCTTGCTTGTGGAAAGTGAAAAGGATTTGAAGCACTTACTGATGAAAATTAAAGACTACATACAGCCTACAGTATAGATTACACCTCAACCTAAAGAAAACAAAAATCCTCACAACTGGACCAATAAGCAACATCATAATATACAGCGAAAATATTGAAGTGCCAGGGATTTCATTTTGCCTGGATCCACAATCAACACCCATGGAAGCAACAGTCATGAAGTCAATCAACATATTGCATTGGGCAAATCTGCTGTAAAAGACCTCTTTAAAGTGTTGAAAAGCAAAGATGTCACTTTGAAGACTAAGGCGCACCTGACCCAAAACATGATATTTTTAATCACATCATATGTATGCGAAAGCTGGACAATGAAAATGGAAGACCAAAGAAGAATTGATGCCTTCGAATTATGGCGTTGGTGAAGAATATTGAATATACCGTGAACTGCCAGAAGAATGAACAAGTCTGTCTTAGAAGAAATACACGCAGAGTGCTCCTTGGAAGTGAGGATTGCCGGACTTTGCCTCACATACTTTGGACATGTTATCAGGAGGGACCAATCCCTGAGGAAGGACATCATGCTTGGTAAGCTAGAGGGTCAGCGAAAAAGAGGAAGACTCTTGAAGAGATAGATTGACACAGTGGCTGCAACAATGGGCTCAAACATAATGATTAACAGGATGGCACAAGCCCAGGCAGGGTGTTGTTCTGTTGTACACAGAGTCACTATAAATTGGAACCGACTTGATGGCACCTAACAACAACAACAACAATCTTTATGAGAGCAGATCGCTGGTCTTTCTCCCAAGGAGACCAGGAGATGCTGGGTGGATTTGAGCCACCAAGCTCTTGGATAGCAGCCAAGCATTTAACCACTGCACCACCAGGGCTCCTTATCTTCTAGGGGTCAGAAAAAGATTTCTGCTGCCATGTGGGACTATGGTGAGGAGTGTCTCTAGGATGCGCCGCCACTATCACGTCTTCCTTTTAAGTTAGGCTTCAAACAATGTGACGTTAGTCTACTAGCCAAGAGACTTGGGGTGGGGGGAACTTAACCTCCCAATGCTCCGTTTCTTCACCTGTAAAGTGGGGATAATGGGACTTATCCTCCAAGAACTGATTCAAGGGGCAAATGAGTAAACACATACAAGCTGCTCAGAGCAATGCCCAGCATATTGTAAGCATCATACACCTGCTATCATTGTTTTTCTTATTGCCACTTTTCTTATGAAAAAAAAAAAAGTACAAACAACATGCATCACAGAGAATCTCTGCTGTTGAAACAGAATTGCTTCTTACAAAATCATTGTTCTGTCCCTTCCAGACTGGCATCCCATAATACCCCCTGGAATGTGGCTCCCATGTCCCCTTCCAGCCTGTCCGGCATCCCCTTTAGTCACCGGCAGCACAGTCATCTTGCAGCTTTCATTTTCCAACATAACACATATTTTCCTACTCCTGTGCCTTCACCAAATAAATTTATTGCAGCTGGAATGCCCTTCCCTTTGTTATTGTTGTTGTTAGGTGCCATTGAGTCCGACTTATAGTGACTCCACGTACAACAGAATGAAACACTGCCTGGTCCTGTACCATCTTCACAATCATTGCTGTTTGAACCTACTGTTGCAGCCAGTGTCAGTCCATCTCACTGAGGGTCTTCCTCTCTTTTGATGACTCTCTACCAAGCACGATGTCCTTCTCCAGGGACTGGTCCCTCCTGATAACATGTCCACAGTACGTGAGAGCACAGATTCATCTGTCTAGTTCCAAGGGAACGAACCAGAACTAGGATGGAAGCACTGAGGCAGAGAAGCTATAGGGAGGCAGATTTCAACCGAAGAAGAACTTTTTAGAAACCAGGTTCAGAGACAGGATGGAGAGCTGGTGGGCCAGCCATCCTTGCAGGTGTTGAGGCAGGGGTTGGATGCCTACCTGTGGCACAGGTGCTGGAGGGGCTCAAGTACTGGAAGGCCCCTTCTAACCTTGAGAGTTGAGCTTTTGTTCTTACTATCACAAGTGCATATACTCTAATGTGGCTGTCATGACCTCATCTGCTTCCTGGAGAATGTGACAAGCAGACAGTTTTACGTAGAAGGTAAACACTGGAATCCCAGCCAGGGTGGTACTGCAAATTAAATTCACATTTTGAGGCCCCCTCCCGCTCATCATACCAAACACATAGCAATGATAGCTGAAATACAAAAGCAGAAAATTTAAAGACATAACATTATGCAAAAATAAGAGAAAGTGCTAGTGGGGAAAAAACCCACAACACGTTAAGTGGAGACGAAGCTGTGGGCCAGATAGGCTCAGGGTGCAGAACAGCCAAAGGCACCTGGGAGTGAGAATCTGGAGGGTAACAAAGACTCATAGTGGCCCCAGGAAAGGAAGGGGGCCAGAGCCACATTCAGTGCAAGGGGGGAGTAGAGCCAGGCTCACTATTTGAAGCCAGAAGCTGGAGCAGAGCAGGTAGAGAACAGCCTCATTTACCAAAAAGAAAAGGCTGGAACAAAGTTCTACCAGCTGTTGTCTGGCACAGCAGCCCCCACAAAGTTGAATGCTCAGAGTGGCAAGAGGAGGTAAAACAGCATGATAGACTGATTGCAAACATGGCCCTAATTATTCACCCCTTCCTGCATCTATGATGGCGGCGCAGTGGTTAAGAGCTGGGCTGCTAAAGAAAAGGTCAGCAGTTCAAATCCACCAGCTCCTCCAGACAGTGTTTGTCTCTGTGGAGGGAAGGAGGGAGGGAAATGGGATTGAGAATGGGTGAAAAGGTGGTTTGGGCTGCATCTGCAATGTGTTGTTAGTTCTTTAAAAATTAGATCTGGAGGAAAGATGTTCATATTTTTCAAATCTAAGTTGTCATTATAAGGGAGTTTGTTTATGCAGGTTTTTTTTCAGCAGGGGGAGGGGGACAGGAGGGAAGGGGAGGGAGGGGAGGGAAGGGGAGGGGAGGGAGAGGAGGAGAGGGGAGGGAGAGGAGGAGAGGGGAGGGAAGGGAAATAACAGCCCAACAGAACTTGGTTAGGAATTGAGACCAATTCACCCAGGGGCTGGCTCTTTTTAATACAGGTCTCAGTAGTTTCACTGGTCAAAAGCAGACTTTCAGGATAAATAAACCTTCTCCATCTGCCTTGGAGTATGTTGTTCCATCAGCCTAGAACAGTCTCCCTACCCTGCAGCCTTTTCTATCAAAGCCCTTCTCTTCCTTCTAGGCCCTGCAGCACCACTTCCCTGATGCCTCCATTAGAATCCACAGCTGCCCTAGGCTTGTCCCTCAGTTCAGCCCTAGGGTAGCTCATCCACCCCTGTCTCCCTCCTTGAGGGCGGTTCTGGGCCAACAATGCCTAGCAGGCTGTGGGCCAACCAGAAGTACACCGTTAACGTCCATGGAGACAAACCGGACCTCTGATGGACCTCAGAGGTCACAGAGAGTCCTCCGGTGTGGGAGTGAGAATTAGAGAAAACGAGAAGAGGCTGCAAGCCCATCTCAGCACAGTCACAGGCAACATCCACAGCAGAACCGGCGAACCGCATCCACTGTTCCGCGGAAGTGAATTCCTGGATTATAGTTTTTATCTTAAAATTTCCAAATTTTCCTTTCAAGTGTTTTTTGAAAGATTCGTTTTTAAAATGTAATACACATCTAGACCTGCCTACAGGTTTTTATTGCTTTTTATTGTTTACAATTCTTTCTTTCCCCCAAAGAACATTTTTTAAATTGCTAAAACAACACATACTTGTAGGCAATTCTAACGCTGCAGTTACATATAAAGTAGGGAGCGAAAATTCCTCTTTCCCCTTGCCTCCCTCCCAATCTTACCCTCCAGGAATATTCACTGTCAACTCCCTGCTTTCCTAAACAAATGACACTACACACAACCCAAGTCTTTTCATTTAGACATTTAAAGACACTCGGTGTGTGCCAGCAACTGTGCTGGCGCCTTCACGCGTATTTAATTAAACCTTCTAAGCAGCCCTGTTTGGAAGGGATGCTCAATACTTGCTGAATAACAGCCCGGGTCAGGAATGGGACTCAGGAGCCTACCTGGCTGCTTGGCTTTGAATCCCCGTTCTGCCATCTATGAGCTATGTGGGCTGTGGCAGGTTTGCAGCTGTTCCGTGCCTCAGTTTCTTCATATGCAAAATGGGCTAATAAATAGCACCTGGTGGCACAGTGGTTATGTTCTACCGTTGCTAACCAAAAGTTCAGCAGTTCTAATTCATCAGCTGCCCCTTGGATACCCTATGGGGCAGTACTACTCTGTCCCATAGGGTCGCTATGAGTTGGAATTGACTCAATGGCAATGGGTTTGGTTTTTTGCTTTTTTCATAGTAAATTGTGAGAATTAAATCAGCACATGTAAAGAGCTAAGAACAGTGCCTGACACATAGAAACTCAATAATTTCCATTTTATAGATAAGGAAACTGAGGCTCAGGTAGGTTAAGTGCTTCACCAAACCCAGCAGATGATAATGAAAACCAAGCCATGTACCTGCCGGAACACATGAAGCCCTCTGAAAGGTACAAGGTGGTAGGGTGCTATTCTGTCTTACATCCTTATCTCCCAAAAGGCTGTTTGAAGTCTTTGGGTCTTTGTTTGACAGGTTTTTTCTTTCTCACTCTCTGGGTTGGGTGGTAAGTTGTCACTTCTTTCTGCTAGCTAGCTACCTGCCTCCATCAACCCTACCAAAAAACAAAAACGAAAACCTGTTGCTATTGAGTCAGTTCCAACTCATGGTAATCCCATGCGTTTCAGAGTAGAACTGCACTCTATAGGGTTTTCAATGGCTACAATCTTTCAGAAGTAGATCACCAGGCCTTTATTCTAAGGCACCTCTGGGTGAATTCAAACCATCCACCTTTCAGCTAAGTAGCCGAGTGCTTAACCATTTGCGCCACCCAGGGACTCATATCTACCATACACCTGCTCATAATTGGTTGATTTGCTCTGCTGGTTAGAATAATGTATAAAACAAGTACAACTAGGCACTGAGTGAAGCCCTAAGCAGAACATCTACATATAAATTCAATGACTCTGAATACAAGTCTTCTATTTCAGCTGTTCAGAGACCCACAGATTCCAGGCTGGGTTCTGGAAAGATGAGGCAGCTGGGTCCATACCCTCTGGATGAGCGAAATATCACTGTCTGAATCTATTTTCCAAATTTTTAAATGAAAGTCACATTTTTTAGGCATTTTTAATTTCCTTGCACTCAAAACGCAGAACCGCCGTCTGTCACAGTTGCCGTGACAGCCTGTTTCCCTTTACACAGTCACAGTTCAGCCTTCCCCAGGTACTGCCACGTCAGCAGAGCCTCTCGACGCACATCCCGAAGGTTCAAACGAGACCTAAACCATCATCGTGAGGTGCCAGGCTGCATTTCAACAGCTTCCCAACTCACCACAATAAATCCTCCTTATGATGGATGATCACAAGTCTGTCAGTCGCGAGTGTGTCTGAATGCTAAACTAGGCAGCAAGCCAAACATGTACAGGTGATAGCTCTGGGCTGGGACCTTGGGGGACCAAGGTAAGGGAGACTCAGGCTGCACCTGAAGGAGGTGAGGGGTGCAGAGAGGGAAGAGAATCAGGACACAGAGAAACATAAGGAAAACGTGAGACGTTCCATGAGAGAGTCATAAAGGAGTTAAGCGCATTCGGAGAAGGGGTACAAACGGCTTGGGGAGAGCTGAGGCTGTTTTATTTAAGACCCCAAGAACCTCAATGTGTTCTGATTTTTGTCTCATGGCTACATTCTCATGGTTGTTGAAATCATAATGAAACATGTGCATTAGGCACACTGCTGTGGCTCATACAAAAATACCAAGATTCAGTGCAGGGAGCTACAAGGGAGATGGAATTTTCTGGTTGATTTGCACAATCAGATAACTCAGATTCCTAAATGAATTTCTTTGGCTTTGATTCCCTGATTAGATCATCTCGAGCCAATATCATTGAAATCCTCACCTCTCCTCCGGTGACTATGGAAGACCTGGGCTGTTTGTTACTCAAAAAAGCTGCAGTGAACTGAAAGTCACAGCAGGAGTCAGGCTCAGTATCATATCGACAGGATCTGAGTCCTGCCTCAATCTTGAGTGGGCTGCTGAGGTGAGGGGTTGCTTTGGATTCCAGGCTGAAGGAACAGGCTCAGGAAGGGCAATGTCTTGGTCATCCAGTGCTGCCATAACAGAAATACCACAAGCGGATGGCTTTAACAAAGAGAAATTTATTTCCTCACAGTAAAGTAGGCTAAAAGTCCAAATTCAAGGTGTCAGCTCCAGGTGAAGGCTTTCTCTCTCTGTCAGCTCTGGAAGAAGGTCCCTGTCTTCAATTTTCCCATAGTTGAAGAGCTTCTCAGGCGCAGGGACTCTGGGCCCAAAGGATGCTCTCTGCTCCTGGAGCTGCTTTCTTAGTGGTATGAGGTCCCTAACTCTCTGCTTGCTTCCCTTTCCTTTCATCTCTTAAGAGATAAAAAGTGGTGCAGGCCACACCCCAGGGAAACTCCCTTTACATTAGATCAAGGATGTGACCTGGTAAAGGTGTTACAGGCAGGAAGGCAGGGAAGGGCTGAACACACTTGGCAAACAGCAAGCCAACAAGGGAAGGGCGGTGCAGCCAGAGAGGCATTGGGACCACCTCCCAAAAGGCTTGAGTGCTATCCTAGACCTGGACTTACAGCCATAGAGACCTGGGTCCAGTCTTGGCTCCACTACCTGCTGCTGTGTGACCTTGAGCAAGCCCTCTTACCTGTCTGAGCCTCAGTTTCCTGTAAAATGAGGATGACATCCCCCCTACTAGGTTGTCATGAGAACTAAAAGCGAAAACATACACAGAAAATGTAGCCCAGCACCCGGTACATAGGAAGTGCTCAAAACAGAGCAGCTGTTCTTATCCTTCTCCTTGCCATCATTAAGAAATGTGACTCGTGCACATCCTCCCGGCAGTCAGGCAAGGCTAACTGATCCTGCAACCCCTGGTTCTCCAGTTTCAGTCCTCAGGAAGGGCATCCACCTGTATTCCACAAGATTCTGCTAAACGGCTTAATAATAGAGGCCCTTGGAAGGGGAGCCAGACTCGGCATAATTACTAGTCTTGGGCCCTTTTTGTAATCTTGACTTTGCAGGGATTGTTTGATCACAATAGTTGGGGGTTTGTGTGCAGTATTTAATTAGGCAGATGAAAGCATGTTAGAATGAAACAATAGTATCTCTAATTTAATGGTGTGCTCTGCATCTTACCCTAAAACCATGACGAAAGATGCTTCCTTCCAAAGGCAAAAAATGTCTGTTGTGCCTCTCTGTCATGGCTTGAACTGTTTCCCCCCAAAATATGTCAATTTGCATAGGTCACGAATCCCTTGTATGATTGTCTACCATTTTATCTTCTGATGTGAGTTTCCTAAATGTTGTAAATCCTATCACTATGATGTAATAACATGGATTAGTAGCAATTATATTGATGAGGTCTACAAGAACAGGTAGTGTCTTAAGTCAATCTCTTTTGAGACATAAAAGAGAGAAGTGAGCAGAGAGACATGGGGACCTCACACCACCAAGAAATCAGGGCCAGGAGCAGAGCACGTCCTTTGGACCTGAGGTTCCTGCGCTGAGGTGCTCCCAGACCACGGGAAGACTGAGGACAAGGACTTTCCTCCAGAGCCAGCAGAGAGAGAAAGCCTTCCCCTGAAGCCGATGACCTGAATTCAGACTTCTAGCCTCCTAGACTGTGAGAGAATAAACTTCTCTTTGTTCAAGCCATCCACCTGTGGTATTTCTGTCATAGCAGCACTAGATGACTGAGACTACCTACCCCCTCCCCTTCTCTCAAGGCTACTCAAAAGAATCTCTGTTGACATCGACTCCACGTGATGCCTACCTCTCACACCTCTCACCACCACCTTCTGGTGAACAAGCTATCAGTAACCACTCCTTGTTCCTTTAGACGCAAAACCAACCAACCAACCAGTTGCTGTGAAATTGACTCTGACTCATAGTGACCCCGTGTGTGTCAGAGTAGAACTGTGCTCCGTGGAGTTTTCAATGACTGACTTTCTGGAAGTAGACTGCCAGGCCTTTCTTCCGAGGCACCCCTGGGTAGACTTGAATCTCCAGCCTTTCTGTTAGCAGCAGTGTGTTAACCATTTGTACCACCAGGGTCTCCTAGACACAAACGTCACTGATGACCTCCAGAAAGGAAAGGACGGAGGAGGAAGTGTGATGAAGTGGGGAGCACCCCAGGCTTCCAGACAACTTGGCCCCCAACCTTGTGATCTGGGCAAGTCACTCCCCTCTTTCTGGCAGTTTCCTCCTCTATAAAATTACAGCATAGGTTTAAGCCTAGCCTGGCTCTTCTTTTTAAAAATAAAATATTTATTAGGCCTTGTGCCCATGGGATTGAGATTTGAGGGAGATTTATAAAATTAAACACAGTTTAAGATGGGATAATTAAACATAATAAAAACAATGTCTAGCTAAGTGGAGCCCAGAAAGAGATATTAGCAGGTAACAAGATGATCTCGGAGGTCTTGTCTAGCTCTAAAATTCTATTATTTTAATTCTGTGCTGTAAAATGCCAACATTTACCCAAGTCAATAAACATCAAGAGGCTGATATTTCATCAGAATCCAAGTCTGATTTTTCAATATTGATTTTTGTGGAGTCAATTTTGGTTTAAAGTGCTTTTTTAAATTGGTGCTTGTATGGTGTCAAGTGTCAACATTTATTTTTCCAGAATTCTCCTTCCTATGGGAACTCTGGTCAGTGAAGGAAGCTCTTGTTTGATAGAGTTCCTGTTTTTCCTGCCTCTGATTAACAGTGTTGAGTGTTTTTTACTCAGCCTTTAGGGTTCCTGTTAGGATGTTAAAAAAAAAAAAAAAAAGTAATTTCTGTATGCACTGCCATCATGAAAAAGCCAAGAGGCAAAGGGTTAAAGGAAGTGGAGGAAGGAGGGTTTATTTCAGGGATTTGACCAACCCTCTACTGAGACTTTATATTTCCATCTGAAATATACTGAATCAGAGTCTATATTTTAACAAGGTTCCCAGGTGATTCTTACATATTCCCAAGTGATTCCTACATAAACACAAGAATCACCTGGGGATCTTGTTAAAATGTAGATTCTGATTCAGTGTATGTAGGGTGGAAATCCAAATTCTCGGCAGGGAGTTGACCAGAGCAAACAGGTTCGAAGCCCCGGTGTATTTGTGGTCTAGCTGAAAGCTTCATGAAGGGCCTGCCCCAGCTTTTCCACTCACCTGCTGTGTGACCTTATGCAGGTCACTTCTCTCTGTGCTTCCTTAGGTCGTTTGCAAAACAGGGACAACTAAAACCTACCTTATAGAGATAGGCTGTGAGAAACAAACCTGATAGCATAGTAAGTGCCTGGCACAGGGCCTGCCATGGAAGCGGTTCAGAAAATGACAGTCCTCCCCAAAACCCTTAATTATTTTTCCCTCCATTGCTACTTATATTTTGAAATTTCAAATCTACAGAAAAATTGAGAGAACAGCTATAGCCCATATTGTTGTTATGTGCTATCGAGTCAGTTCTGACTCAGAGCAACCCTATGTACAACAGAATGAAACACTGCCCAGTCCTGCCCCATCTTCACAATTACTGCTGTGTTTGAGCCCATCGTTGCAGCCACTGTGTCAATCCATCTCATACAGGGTCTTCCTCTTTTTTGCTGACCATCTACCTTGCCAAGCATGATGTCCTTCTCTAAGAATTGGTCCCTTCTGATAACATGTCCAAAGTATGTGAGACAAAGTCTAACCACCCTTGCTTCCAAGGAGCATTCTAGCTGTACTTCTTCCAAAACAGATGTGTTCATTCTTCTGGTGCAAAAAAAAAAAACAAACCCATTGCCATTGACCAGATTCCAACTCATAGCAACCCTATAGGACAGAGTAGAACTGCCCCATAAAGTTTCCAAGGAGCTGCTGGTGGATTCGAACTGCTGACCTTCTGGTTAGCAGCCATAGCTCTTAACCACTGTACCACCAGGGCTCCATCCTTCTGGTAGTTCATTGTATACTCAAGATTCTTTGTAACACCATGATTCAATGGCATCAATTTTTCTTTGGTCTTCCTTTTTCACTGTCCAGCTTTCATATGCACAGGAAGCACCTGAAAACATCATGGCTTGGGTCAGGCACACCTTAGCCCTCAAAGTGACATCTTTGCTTTTTAACACTTTAAAGAGGTCCTTTGCAGCAGATCTGCCCAACACGTCATTTCATTTCTAGACTGCTGCTTCCATGGGTGTTGACTACGGATCCAAGTAAAATGAAATCCTTGACTACTTCAATATTTTCTCTGTTTATCATGATGTTGCTTATTGGTCCAGTTGTGAGGATTTTTGTTTTCTTTATGTTGAGGTGCAATCCATACTGAAGGCTGTAGTCTTTCATCTTCATCAGTAAGTCCTTCAAGTCCTCTTTACTTTTGGTAACCAAGGTTGTGTCATCTGTGTATCTCAGATTGTTAATGAGTCTTCCTCCAATCCTGATGCCGTGTTCTTCTTCATATAGTCCAGCTTCTTGGATTACTTGCCCAGCATACAGATTGAATAAGTATGGTGAAAGGACAAAACCCTGACACATACCTTTCCTGATTTTAAACCATGCAGAATTCCCTGTTCTGTTTGAACAACTGCTTCTTGGTCTATGCACAAGATCCTCACAAGCACAATTAAGAGTTCTGGAATACCCAGTCTTCTCAAGGTTATCCATAAGCTGTTATGATTCACATGGTTGAATGCCTTTGCATAGTCAATAAAACACAGGAAAACATCTTTCAGGTATTCTCTGCTTTCAGCCAAGATCCATCTGACATCGGCAACGATATTCCTTGTTCCATGTCCTCTTCTGAAACTGGCTTGAATTTCTGGCAGTTCCTGTTGATGTATTGCTGCAACTGCTTTCGAGTGATCTTAATTAAAATTTACTTGTGTGTGATATTAATAATACTGTTCAATAATGCCCATATACACTTTATGTATTTACCGCTTAATAATATTTTCCTAATTTATATCTTTATTTCTGTTTTTTTTTCCCCCGAATTACTTGAGTGTAATTTTTTGACATAAGACCACTTCTGCCCTAATACTTTGGGTTGCATCTCCTAAGATGAAGGACACTTTCCTAAACAACAACATCCCTACTACACATTTCTTTAAAAAGTAATGCTACTGGGGTGGGGTTTGGGGATCATGGTTTCAGAAGACATCTAAGTCAACTGGCATAATAAAATCTTTTAAGAAAACATTCTATATCCCACTTTGGAGAGTGGCATCTGGGCTCTTAAATGCTAGCAAGTGGCCATCTAAGATGCATCAATTGGTCTCAACTCACCTGGAGCAAAGAAGAATGAAGAACACCAAAGACACAAGGTAGTTACAAGCCCAGGAGACAGAAAGGGCCACATAAACCAGAGATTACATCAGCCTGAGACCAGAAGAACTACATGGTGCCTGGCTACAACCAATGACTGCCCTGACAGGGAACACAACAGAGAACCCCTGAGGGAGCAGGACAGCAGTGGGATGCAGACCCCAAATTCTCATAAAAAGACCAGACTTAATGGTCTGGCTGAGACTAGAAGGACCCCAGAGGTCATGGTCCCCAGACCTTCTTTTAGGCTAAGACAGGAACCATTCCCAAAGCCAACTCTTCAGACAGGGATTGGACTGGACTATGGGAGAGAAAATGATACTGTTGAAGAGCGAGCTCCTTGGATCAAGTAGACACATAAGACTATGTGGGCAGCTCCTGTTTGGAGAAGAGATGAGAGGGCAGAGGCGAGGCAGAAGCTGGCCAAATGGACACAAAAAGAGAGAGTGGAGGGAAGCAGTGTGCTGTCTCATTAGAAGGAGAGCAACTAGGAGTATATAGCAAGGCGTATAGAAGTTTTTGTATGAGAGACTGACTTGGTTTGTAAATTTTCACTTAAAGCACAAAAATTTTTAAAAAGTAAAGCTACTAAAATAATATTATTTAAAATAAAATCCATGTTTAAAGTTTCCCAATTGTCCCAAAATTGTTGTTTATGGGTTTTTAATCTCAGAATTTTTCAAATGCATTTTTCATTTGGTTGTCAATGTCTCTTTGCCAACCACTTGATTTTTAAATCACATGGGGAAAAAAAGAAAGATATTCTTGAGGGGAGCAAGAACAGATGATAATTTGATATCAGAAGAGGTGAGAGAGAACCCTCAGAATTGAGTTTGAATCCTTCTGGGCTGCTAGTTCTGGGTGGCCTTAAGCCTGATACTTCCCACCTCCCTACATCCTTTCATTAGTAAAACCAGGGCTTGCACTATCCTGTCTGGGGACACACTATCACTCTAATGGAGGGCATGGAGACTCATAGGCTTTAGAAAGTCATGCAGAGCCTCCTTTGAATTCCACTTCACTAGCTGTGTGACCCTCAGCAAATTACTTTACATCTCTGAGGCCCAGTTTCCTCATCTGAAAAATGAGTGTGCTAACATTAGTGCCTTGTGAAAGGGCTGTTAATTAGAATTAAATGTGACAATCCATGCAAACCACTAGGCACAGTGGGTAGCATACAGTAACAGCTCAGTGGGGGGGGGGGGGGGGGTGGGGAGGAAGCTATCATGGTTATTATCGTTCCAGAAATTATGGACTCTACAATCAAAGCTCTGATCTGTTTAGCAATTACCCTTGACTTATGAAGAGCCCTTCACAATTTATTAAGCACTTTCTCCTCCATTATCTCCTGTGGAACTCACAACAATCCAGAGAAGTGGGCAGCATGGGAACAATTATTCCCACTTTAGAGAGGGGACCTGAGGCTCAGAGAGGTTGAGCTGGCTGGATGAGGTTACCCAGCTGGTTACAGAGGGAATCACAACTCAGAGGGCTCCCACCCCCGTCCTTCCCCCAGTTCTGAGTTCTGGTTTGACTACCAAGGAATTGTGTGGTCCTCCACCCATTTCTGCCTTAAGAGCACTGGTCTTATTTCAGCCAATCGAGGGTACGATCAAATCTGGACAGACTTTGCATCCTACTGTGTGACTACAGGAAGGAGACACTGCTTCTCTGAGCCTCTATCCCTAGGCTGAGCAATGGAAAGTGGACCCTCCCCATCAACAGGCTTCCGAGAAGCAGAGAAGCACCTTATGAACTGCCAAGTGCTTTTTGCAGGATGAAAGCAACCCTCGTTCTCATCAGACTCTATGGGCCTACTAAGGGCTCCTTCAGGAGAACTGTGCTTTTCCCAGGCCTTATTTTGGAATCATAAACTGCAAGAATCAAAGTCACTTTGAAAAATGACTTTTCATTTGTGATGATTTTCATTTCCTCAAAGAGAAGGCATACTGTACCAGGCAAAAATCAATGCTTCCCCATAATAACGTGCTACAGATATCCGGGGCTGAAAGCCTCACGGAGAAGGAATGGTGCTTATCTATGCTATATATCAACCACATCAGGAATCTGAAAATCAATACTGTATGGACATGCATTAAAAATGTACACTTTTTAAAAATCAGAATATAAAACAACTGACTATAAGGTTTTAAGACAAAAACTGTCTTGCCACACAAAAAAAGTCTGCAGACACTCCAAGTAGAAAATGTCTTTTTTAATGACCCAAATATTATAATTATCAGCACATTCTCCATATTCCAAGAAGCTGACCACTTTTCCTTTACCACATCTACAACTCGCCTATTTTATAACCACCAAACCAGAATCCCTGGCCCTAATGGGGAGGAAAGACAGCAATAAATGTTTGCTGGATGCAGCTACATGCTAGGGTCTGGGCAAGCTGCTACAGAACTGAAGATAACTAAGACCAACCCCTGTCCTCAGGAGGCTCAGAATTAGATCATATGTTAGACCACGGCATTTCTCGGCTCAAAATCCTCCACGTGCTCCGTCTCACCAGGAGTCAAGGCCAAAGTCCTTACAGCGGCTCCTAAAGCCTCATGCAATCTAGCCCCTGGTTAGGAACGGCCTGATATTACCTCCTGTTATTGAATTGTGAAGGCTCTAGGGGAGAATCTGTTCTTTGTCTTTTCCAGCTTCTAGTGGCTACCTGCACTCCTTGGCCCATGGCCCCTTCCTCCATCTTCAAAGTCAGCAGTGTAGCATCTTCAAATCTCTGACTCTGATCCTTGCTTCCATCATCACATCTCCTTCTCTGAGTGTCACTCGCCTGCCTCCTTCTTTCCCTACAGGACCTTTGTGATTCTGCCAGGCCCACCCAGATAATCCAGGAAAATCTCCCATCTCAAAACTACTAACTTAATCACATCTGCAAAGTCCCTTTTGTCATGTAACAAATCATACCCAGAGGTTCCAGAGATTAGGATGTGGACATCTCTGGGGGCTGCTGCTCTGCCACCACAGTCCTCTTCTTATCCATAGTGAAGAGGAAGTATCCAAGGCACAGAAGGGGCAGCTCTGTGATGTTCCAGGCCTTAAAGCAGGAAAATGGCTGAGCCAGATTCAAATGCACAGTCAGACTGCAGAGGCCAAGCCTTCCTCTCCCTGAGAGACAGCATGGCAGGCGGGCAGGGCTACGAGTTGCTCCATCTGGCAGGAGACCCAAGAGCCTAAGGGCAAGGGGGGGGCTGCCTCACTTTCAAATATTCCAGGCAGTGTGTAAAGGCAGTGCAAGGCTAGGTATCCACAGATACAGGGGCGTAGGCTCACCCATAGAGCATGTGCAGAGCAAGAGAAGTAAAGACCTTTGACCCTCACAGCCTGTGCTCTCACCTTGGGCCAACCTACAGAACTTGGTCCCAACAGGAACACTGGCGACCCACCTCAATTTCAGGACAAGTTGATATATTTTGGCCAGAATTACGGGTGAGACAAATTTCAGTTATCCTAATCGTTCAAATACTACTGTTTTCTAGTAGGCAAGAGATGAAACATTACACAAAAGGTGGGCAGGTGGGTGGGTGTAACAAAGACTTCGAGAGTTGGGGATAGGAGGCAGGGTATCGAGGAAGAGTGTGGCAGGGGAGTGGGAGGAAGAGGAGGCCGTGAGGAGTCTCTGGGCAGCAGCAGACACAGGTAGAAGCCCCAGAATGCCAAGGCTGAATGGTAGGCCAGGTAAGGGGCCCCAAACCAAGAGCAAACAGGAAGGCAGGCCTTACTGATTTACTGGGGAACTTGAGCAAGGGCCTCCCTCTCTCTGGGCCTCAGTTTCCCCATGTGTATTGTTGGGAAAGAAAGAAGAGGGGTCGGCCTGATGCTCTGGCAGGGCCTCCAGCCCCGGTGTTCTGTAACACTGAGCCTCTCCTTCATCACTGGCTTGGCACAACACCCAGTACGCTCTTCTCCCAGCCTCTTGAGACTTCACTTATTGCCTGTACCCAGGAAGCAATGCCTTGTGTCAATCCAGGACATGCTCTGAGCACCTGGGACCAGGCCAGCACATACTGCTGGGCACCATACAAAGGCCCCCAGAAGACAGGGCTGGGATCTAGCCGCCCCCCAGCTACCATGCTGCATGCTGGCCCAAACAGATGCCTGTGCCCTCTCCATCTCGCCTCCTCCCCCGTGCCACCCCCACATGTATCCCCACTCAGGTACTCAGGGCAAGGGAACTAGACCGTCAATCCTAGCTCCCAGCCAAGACTGCCCAGAGACCCCACTTCCCACACTGAACTCCGTGGATACTCTTCTTTCTGCCAAACACTCCCTGTCCTCAGACCCAGTGTGCCCCACCCCCATCCCCACTGTGCTGGAGATAGTAGGAAAGAAAGAACACCGGCTCGAGAAAGATCTGCCTCACCACTCAGAGAGGTGGTTGAGAGCCTGGGTTTAGATCATGCCTTGTTGTGGTGGTTGCTGGGTGCCATCGAGTCCATTTCAACTCATAGCCACCCCATGTGGTACAGAGTAGAGTCTACCGGGTTTTCTTGGCTATAATCTTTACAGAAACAGATCACTGGGTCTTTCACTTGTTATCTGTGTGACCTTGGTCAAATTACTTAATCTCTCTATACCTATTTCCCTATATGTACAGTGGGGATGATAACACTCATGTTTTAGGATTATGAGGTTTCAGTTAAAATATGCAAATACCTGTACTTAAAAAAGACTGGTTCATTTTAAGTTCTCTACAAGTTGTTAGGTTATTGTTAGGTGCTGTCAAGTCGATTCTGACTCAGAGCAACCCTGTGTACAACAGAACAAAACATTGCCTAGTCCTGCGCCATCCTCACAATTGTTGCTATGTTTGAGCCCACTGTTGCAGCCACTGTGTCAATCCATCTCACCCAGGGTCGTCTTGTTTTTTGCTGACTCTCTACTTTACGCAGCATGATGTCCTTCTCCAGGGACTGGTCCCTCCTGATATCATGTCCATAGTACGTAAGACAAAGTCTTGCCATCCTCCCTTCTAAGAAGCATTCTTAGAATGTACTTCTTCCAAGTCAGATTTGTTCATTCTTCTGAAAGTCCATGGTATATTCAATAATCTTTGCCAACACTGTAGTTCAAAGGCATCAATTTTTCTTTGGTTTTCCTTATTCATTGTCCAGCTTTCACATGAATATGAGGCAAATGAAAATACCACTGCTTGATTCAGGCTCACCTTAGTCCTCAAGGCGACCTCTTTGTTTTTCAACACTTTAAGGAGGTCTTTTGCAGTACACTTGCCCAATGCAATACATCGTTTGATTTCTTTACTGCTGCTTCCATGAGCATTGATTGTGGATCCAAGTAAAATGAAATCCTTGACAACTTTAGTATTTTTTCCATTTATCGTGATGCTTATTGGTCCAGTTGTGAGGATTTTTGTTTTCTTTATGTTGAGGTGCCATCCATACTGAAGGCTCTATTCTTTGATCTTCATCAGTAAGTGCTTCAAGTCCTCTTTGCTTTCAGTAAGCAAGGTTGTATCATCTGCATTATCACAGGTTGTTAATGAGTTCGATAGACTGCCTCTTGGTCTATGTACAGGTTCCTCATGAGAACAATTAAGTGTTCTGGAATTCCCATTCTTCCCAATGTTATCCATAACTTGTTATGATCCACACAGTTGAATGCCTTTGTACAGTCAATAAAACACAGGTAAACATCTTTCTGTTATTCTTTCTCTACAGGTACCTACTATTATTTTTATTATGTGAAGAAACACCAAGCATGAGGGTCTTGAGTCCAGTTTGCATGCTGTTTGTATGAAGTTGCATACTTTGCTCCATCCTAAAGTAGCCTAAAATGTTTCCCCCTTGGAGAAAGATCCATTCTGTCAGTCAACAAGCATTCAGTATTGCCTCTGCCTTGAACTTCTCTTCTGGAATCCTCTGGAGAGCTGAACCAGAAGAGAAATTATAAAGAAATGAATCCTAAGATACTACTGAGATCATCTTGCCTTGGAAATAAGGAGAATGTGAGAACTTTAAAATGTCTAGGTTTGAAATTCCCTTTTTTTGAGTGGAGACTGTGAGGAGAACCCTGAACCCTTATCACATGCTTCCTTTGTTTCATGGTCTCTGAGTTTTGCTTCACTACACAAGACAAGGTAGCCAAACCAAAAGGACATTGAAGCCAGCTTCAGGTAAATTAGCCTCAGTTACTGACAGGCCAGTTTGAATGGGTGACCCCAATTTCAGATGCTCATGTGGTGCTCTGAGCTGATCTTGACTCCTGAGCTTCCTCCTTGAATAAGCTACTGAGATTGGAGGCCAAGCAGTTGAACAGCTGTGGTCCGCTCACATCATCTCCCTCAATAGCCATTTCCCCGCCAATGAAGGATGCTTGGACCATGAGAACTCTGCCTTGGGGAGCCAGGGTGGGGAACTGGGGGTGAGAGTCATGATGCAACCCAAGAAACAGGCCATCACTTCAAGGGTTTGGGTTCTATGAATGAGATAGAGAGCGCTGGGATTAGCTATTCCCCAACCTCTTACTCTTCTGGCCAACTGAGGAATCATCTGGAAAAATCATGTGAAATACTGCATTCCATAGGGCTTTGTAAGCTGTACCCACCTGCAGGTCTGTTGTGCTTATAATGAATCAACAGTGGGAGCAGCTGAAAAGGGAAAGGCTGTTTCATGAAGTAGTGACTTCCTTGTCGTGAGGAAGTGTCCACCCAGGGTAAGTGACAGATGAACATTGTCAGGCGTGCTCTGAAGGGGATTTACGCGCCCGCTGATGATGTGTGAAGTCCTACAGCCACTCTCCTTGGTTTCTGGGACTCTCCGCAGTACCCACCCTCCAACCCAAAGCTCAGTCAACTACGAAAATCACAAAGTGAATGAGCTAGAAAGAACCTCAGAGACCATTTAGTCCAGCCCCTCTGTTTTACCAAGGAAAAAGTTATTTTATAAATGAGAAGTTAAGCAACTTGCCCAAGGTCACGGGGCTATTTAGGGCAGAGCCTGGAGTCTTGGACTGATGTGTTCAATTGGGCCTGAAGTTGGACATTTACAGCCAGACTTTCAGCTGAATAAAATGTTTCCAGATTTTTGTTTCCATGAATTGTAGCCAAATAACTTTCAATCAAAAATAAAGATGGTCCTCGAACACAGAGAATTTTAGAAAAATGTAGCTTTCCACTAAGCACCATTACAGCTATCAATCAGAATAGACTCTGAAAAGTTCTAAGACATAAAGTACAACAATAATTACTTACATGTGTTTAAAATCATTCCACTTGGCCCCAACAATAAACTGTTTTAATTTTGGTCCTATTTTACAGATGAGAAGGATGAAGACCAAGGAAGCTCCCAGAGGAGGGAAGGGAAGGGAAGGAGAAGGGAAGGGAGGCATAAGAGAAGACAAGAAAACAGAAAAGGCAAGAGGCAAAACTAGAACCCTGGCCTGACCCTGAATCAGGGCTTTTACGACTCCCCCAGGTGTCGTAAAGCCACATTATAAGTAAATACATAAATATATTTAAAAAGGAAGAGCATCTAACTATCTAACCTCTGAATGTCACTTCCTATGATCATCACTTCCTGGGGTTCACCAGTTCCCGGACACCACTTGGCTGCAAGACACTTGGGCTTGGTATGAAATTGCCCACTTTAGGTGGCAACACCTTTATTTCTTTCTCCTTTATATAAAAAGTACACTTATCACTTTTTCCAAGCTTTTCTATTAGCTACGTTGCTGTACTTGACTTTTCCTCCAAGCGATCTCACCTCGCGCTCTGCTCTGTATGTGATCTAAGTCACACCTGAAAATGGAACTTTCCTCTTGCTCTTCACTCACTGCTGGCCTCACCACCTCCTGCCAGTTAATTCCGCAGACAGTTTTTCCTTAGAGGAAAAGACAAGGGTTTGCTGCTTGACAGAAGTGTGGGTCCCCCACCTGCCAACTTCTCTTACCTGCAGGTTGCCTAGCTTCCTCCTGTGCAACTCTGAACAACACACATGAGTGGACACACACACACACACAAACACACACACACACTAATATCTGCAGCTGTTGTAGCTCCCCAACCTCTTTGCTTTTACCCCTAACCGTGTGCTTATAGGCCTGCTCTTGTAAGAGCTGGGTCAGCGCCTCTCAAATCAATCTGAAATTTGCTGCCAAATTTGAAACTGAGTCTGAGTCATACCAAGGGTAAAATCCCTAAGGCTTCAGACGCCAAGCAATCATTCTGGGTAAGGAAATGGATAATTCCTATGCACCCCTGGTGCTAAACACTAGAGTTCTTCTAAACAGTGCTTTTAGAGTTGAGGTTTAATGAGCAAGGCAACTCACTTGTACTTAATATTTATATATTTTCAAATTATGTACTCCTTTATTTATAAATGGAGTCCTGGGGTGGTGCAAATGGTTAACAGGTTCATTGCTAACTGAAAGACTGGAGGTTCAAGTTCCCCCTGGAGGTACTTTGGAAAAAAGGCCTGGCAATCTACTTCCAAAAAATCAGCCATTGAAAACCCTATGGAGCACAATGCTACTCTGACACACATGGGGTCACCATGAGTCAGGGTCAACTCAAGGGCAACTGGTGGTGGTTATTTATAGACAGAAAATAGACATTATTCATGTTTATACTATTATTTTTAATAAAGAGTTAAACTTGAATTTTCACAGTAAAAAAACACAAGTGACAAGGTTATGAGCCTAAATTCTTCCTACTCTTTGTTATTCATCCCTAGATCAATTCTAATCATTTAGCCCAAGCAAGCACATTCACTGCTGTGAGCTCGTTGAATACCAGGCAATTTTCTTTTCCTTAAGTTTAGATTACAAAACCAAACTTAGAAGAGCTGACCACTCTTTTGCTTATACCCTAAAGAGCTTCAACATCCTCTGCCCAACAGTTTTTTTTTTTTTTTAACCTGTATATAGTGGACATTGGTGGCCTTCTACCCAGCATTCATCTTCCTCTACCCCTGATAAACCAGTTGCCATTCAGTTGACTCCAACTCATGGCGGCCCCATGTGTTTCAGAGTAGAACTGTGCTCCATAGGGTTTTCAGTGACTGATTTTCCAGAAGTAGGTTGCTGGACTTTTCTTTGGAAGTGCCTCTGGGTGGACTCAAACCTCCAACCTTTCAGTTAGCAGCTGAGCACATGAACCGTTTGCACCACTCAGACACTCCTCTCCCCCTGGTAGAGCCCTGATTTTCCTTTGGGCTCAGCCCTCCCCACTGTATAGCAGCCTTGCCACATGCAATACTGAGGGATTCATCTAAGCCAATCACAGTTAAGTCCATTCTCCTTGATCATGACAGGTTCAGGAGTAAGCCAATTAGAATACACTCCCTGAAGGAGTGTACTTGGAAAATTTGGGCCAATGAGCTATGAAGAAAAGTTCACTGAAGTTACTGGACAGGGCCACACTATAATTTTTAAGGGCCTAAGTACTCTTGCCTTCTTGGCCTCTTCCTCCTTTAAAAAAAAATAAGTAAACATATTTTAAGACTACATTGGTATAAATATATATTTATATATATAAATATATATTATTATGTACTAAAACATTTTCTTTGACTTAAAATTTCTTTTTTCCTTCTTCTTTTAAAATAAATTTACACATTTTTGTGGGCTTCTAAACATATGGTGGGCCTTAGGTACAGTGCTTACTGTGCCTCCTGGATAAGTTGGGTATTACAGGACTGAGTTGACCCTGAATCCCACCCTACCTCTGCACTTTCCACTGTAAGCCCATAAATTTCCATTCTGAGTGGCTATTCAATTACTTGCAGTCAAGAGTATGCAGATACCCCAGAACAACTGACATGAAGGATCACTGGGGACAAAGCATCCAGAGAAGGTAGATGAGCTCAGATCTGAACTCAGTCAAACTTTGGTTTAATTCCCCATAATACTAACCTTACTGGGTCTCAGTTTTCACACGTGAACCTGTACATAGCCCAAGAGGCAGTCATTCAAAAAGAACAAGGGGATACTACATGGTTTAAAGTCAGGAAAGGTGTGTGTCAAGATTGTATCCTTTCACCATACTTATTCAATATGTATGCTGATCAAATAATCGGAGAAGCTGGACTATATAAAGAAGAATGTGGCATCAGGATTGGAGGAAAACTCATTACAACCTGAGATACAAAGATGACACAACTTTGCTTGCTGAAAGCAAAGAAAACTTGAAGCACTTACTGATGAAGATCAAAGACTATAGTTTTCGGTATGGATTACACCTCAACATAAAGAAAACAAAAATCCTCAAAACTGAACCAATAAGCAACATCATAATAAATGGAAGAAACATTGTCAAGGATTTGAAGTTGCCAAGGATTTCATTTTACCTGGATCCACAATCAACGCTCATGGAAGCAGCAGTCAACAAATCAAATGACATATTGCACTGGGCAAGTGTACTGCAAAAGACCTCTTTAAAGTGTTAAAAACCAAAGATGTCTCTCAGGGGACATCTAGGTCAATGGGCATAAAGTAGTTTATAAAGAAAATGTTCTACATCCTACTTTGGTGAGTAGTGTCTGGGATCTTAAAAGCTTGTTAGGAGCCATCTAAGCTACTCCATTGGGCCCATCCATCTGGAGCAAGGAAGAATGAAGAAAACCAAAGACACAAGGGAAAGATTCGTCCAAAGGACTAACGGACCACAACTACCACAGCCTCTACTAGACTGAGTCCAACACAGCTAGTTGGTGCCCGGCTACCACCATCAACTGCTCTCATAGTGATCACAATAGAGGGTCCTGGATAGAGCTGGAGAAAATGTAGAACAAAATTCTAACTCACACACACACAAAAAGACCAGACTTACTGGTCTGACAGAGACTGGAGAAACCTGAAGAATATAGCCCCTGCACACCCTTTTAACTCAGTACTGAAGTCACTCTTGGGGTTCAACCTTTAGCCAAGGATTAGATAAGCTCAGAAAACAAAATGAGACTAAATGGGCATACCAGCCCACAGGTAAGGACGAGAAGGCAGGAGAGACAGGAAAGCTGGTAATGGAGAACCCAAGGTCGAGAAGGAGAGAGCATTGACATGTCATGGGGTTGGCAACCAATGTCACAAAACAATATGTGTATTAATTGTTTAATGAGAAACTAATTTGCTCCATAAACCTTCATCTAAAGCACAATAAAAAAAAAAAAAAAGCAAAGATGTCACCTTGAGGACTAAGGTGTGCCTGACCAAGCGATGGTATGTTCAATTGCTTCATATGCACATGCAAAAGCTGGACAATGAATAAGAAAGGCCAAAGAAGTGTTGATAATTTTGAATTATGGTGTTGGCAAAGAATATTGGATATACCATGGACTGCCAAAAGAACAAACAAATCTGTCTTGGAAGAAGTGCAGCCAGAACGCTCCTCAGAGGCTTGGATGGTGAGACTTCATCTCACATACTTTGGACATGTTATTATGAGGGACCAGTCCATGGAGAAGAACATCATCCTTGGTAAAGTAGAGGGTCAGTGAAAAAGAGGAAGAAGATCCTCAACAAGATGGATTGACATAGTCACTGCAACAATGGGCTCAAGCACAACGAAGATTTTGAGGATGGGCAGGACCAAGCATTGCTGCATTTTGTTGCACACAGGGTCACTATGAGTTGGAACCAGCCTGACAATACCTAACAACAACACCAATGGGGATAAAAGCACCTAATAGACAAGGGCACTCACTGAGGGATGCTGCTGGGATGGAGTTGGAAATCACCCCACGGCAGTACTTACTATAACAACCCCAACTTTGTCACAGCTGAGGTTTGGCTTCAGGTGCCTGGCAACAGGTAGCAGGTACAAGGCATTGTGGAGCTGCAGGAGCTTGAGTAGTGGCCCAAAGACCCAACAAGGCAGGACAGAGTTAATTTTCATTTCCTTGTGTATTTTATTTCTTTGATTCAGCAGCAAGGGTGTCAGTGACATGATCAAAACACAGATAGCCAAAGGAGAAAGGGAAATAAAAAGAATTTGTTTGGGAAATTGGAAGACTATTGGGAATTGGGAAACTGAATTTTCAGCCACCAATGACCACACAATAAAAGGAAAACAGCCAGTGTGGGAGTAAGGACCTGGGGTCCTGGCCCATCTCTACTATTAATTCACATTGAGCCCCTGGGAAGTCTGTTCCTCTTGGGGTTTCAGATCTGAGTCTGTAAAACAAACAAAAAAGAATTGAGTAAGATGACTTTAAGGACCCATCCATCCACCCCATCCCAGTTGCCAGACAGTCGATTCTGACTCAAGGCAACCCCAAGTATGTGAGAGCAGAACTGTGCTCCAGTGGGTTACAATGGCTCATTTTTCAGAAGTACATCACAAGGCCTTTCTTTTGAGATGCCTCTAGGTGGACTCAACCTTCCAACCTTTTGGTTCACAGCTGAGCACATTAACCACTGCACCTCACAGGGATTCCACCAATCCACTAATACTTTTAAACTATAGAGCTGTGTTGTGGTAGCCATTAGCCACATGTGGCTATTATTTAAATTTAAATTAATTCAAATTAAATTAAAGTTCTTCAGTTGCCCTAGTCCCATTTCAAGTGCTTACTAGTGACCTATCATTAGTGGCTAACCTTTCAGACAGTGTAGATACAGAACAGTTCCATTATCACAGAAAGTTCTATTGTACAGCACTGTTGCTGCTGCTGCTGTTGTGTGCTGTCAAGTCAATACTGACTCATAGTGATTCCATGTGGCAAAGCCATTTTCTTAACTGTAATCTTTTCAGAAGCAGATTGCCAGTCTTTCTCCTGTGGAGTAATGGGTAGGTTCGAACTGTCAGCCTTTTGGTTAGCATCTAAGAGCTTAAGCATTGTACCACCCCTACTCTGGAGTAAACAGAACAGCATAAAATGCTATACTAACATAAAAATTCATCATAGGGTCGCTATGACTCAGAATCGACTCGACGGCACTGGGTTTGGTTTGGTTTTTTTTTTAACATAAAAATTACCTATCAGTGACACCTTTTAAAAGCAGAAAGAGTGAAATCTCAATTCAGAAATACCTCATGAACCTCTGTGGTGTGCCTGCACACTTAAGAAAAGAAGACACACAGGACAAGGAGTCTACAAATATGAATTTGAGCCTTGACTCCCACACTTCTGACTGTATGGTCCTAGAAAAGTCCACTAACCTCTCTAGGCTTCAGTTTCCTTGTCTATAAAATGGGAATAATAAAAGTTCCTATCCTATACAACCAAATTATGATCAAATTAGCTAACAAGTTAATTCAACTAATATGTGGGAATCTGCCATGCCAGGAACTATTTATTTTACTTATTGAGGATAAAACAGCTAATGAAACAGATAGATAGCCCTGCCTTCATGGAGCTTCCATTCTAAAACACTTTATACACGTAAAGGTTTTAACAAATGTTGGCTAGCAATCCTGATAATAAATATTAATAGTCATAGCAATACTATGATTCATATTTGTCATTAATAGAGACTGGGTCCATCTCTCAATTAGTAAAAATGCAAGTTTAATTTCAATGCAATTGGGCCCTCCCCTGCAACACAGATGTCAACTAAGAAGTCTTTAAACTTGTGCACTGCTTTGGGTTACATCATAAAACCAAAGACTTCCCTGTGACATTTGAATCTAATTCAAGAAAAAGATCTGATTTCAGCAGCTTTTAGTCCAGACTTTAGAAAGAATTAATTATGCATGCATTCAACTAGCAATGAGCAAACTTGATAATTTAGGCAGTTTAGCAATTGGACTGAAATTTTACAGCGAATTTAAAAGTACTCCACACTAGTGACTCCAGCCTTGAGGTTAGGAAGCTGAATGAGCCTAGACAGGAGCAATTACTCAGCACTTTTAGCCCAAATGGCCTTGGCTGACTTTTAGGAACCCTGAAGTGACTACTCACACTTAGCCCCGGTTGGCTGGACGCTAAGATGCCCCAGAGCTGCACAAATATCAGGCTGAGTTTGTTTTGTGTTCTCAGAAGCAAGGCTGGGTCTTATATTTCTTTGTCTCCTGAAGTCTAACAAAGGTCACAGCATCCTCCATAAATGAATGAAGTAAGTCCTACTGGGAGAGTCACATATATTTGAAGAGTCCCAATGACCTACGGTTGGGTGTCCTCTCTGAACATCAGTTTTCTCATCTGCAAAATGGAAATAATAACAATACCTTTAAGGTACTTGTGAGGAAATAGAGAAAGCGTATGTAAAGCATCTGGCACATAGCTGGTGCTCAGTAAATGGTGGCTCCCTGTTCTACTCTGTGGCTGTTTTAAAACATGGCACCAAAACTCTTAGACACTGCTCCCACTGAGAGCTGGAGTCCATGCCCCCTCCCCTTGGATGGGAGCAGGCTTGTGACTGTTTTGATTTATACAGTATGGTGGGAGCAATCTATGGACCTCTAAGACTAAGTCATATGGTTATGCAGCTTCTACCCAGCTCTCTTGGAAGATGCACTCTCAGGATGGGACACTCCCTCTCAGAACCCAGCTTCCATGTCTTGAGAAGCCAAGACCATATGGAGAGGCTAGGCATATGTCTTTCAGGTAAACAGTCTTAGCTGAGCCTTTGAGGCAACCTAGCCCAGGAGCCAGACATGCGAGTAAAGAAGCTTCTAGATGATTCCAGTCCCCAGCCATTTGAGACATCCAGTCTTTCATGGCTTCCCAGCTGAGGCCCCAGTTATTGCGGAGTAGGACAAGGCATTCCTGCCATGGTCGGTCTGAATTCCCACTCCACAGAATCCCAGAACATAATAAAATAATGGTTGTTTTTCTCCACTAAGCTTGGGATGTTTGTTACACAGCCATAGGTAACTAGAACACTTGGTAGGTACCATTCATTCACTCAACATTCTCTGGGGCCTTCTATGTGCAAGGTAATACAGTGAGCATTGGACAACCTCAAGGAGTGGCTTGAGAGGTTTGGGGGCACAGTTGCCATCTGGCTACTGCGTCCTCAGAAGAACATTAGCTGGGCTCCTGGGGGGTGCTGGGGTTTAAGTCCATCAGATTGGATTTGCCCTGGCTGCTCAAACTCTCTGTGAGCTGCGGCACTGGCAGGCCCCAATTCCATCCTTATGACTCCACAGTGGAATCCTTAAGTGGTACAAACAGTTAACAAGCTCAGGTGCTAACTCATAGGTTGGAGGTTTCAGTCCACCCAGAGGTGCCTCAGAAGAAAGGCCTGGCAATCTACTTCTGAAAAATCAGCTACTGAAGACCTGTGGAGCTAAGTTCTACTCTGACACACACGGGGTGATCATGAGTTGGAGTCAACTCTATGGCAACTGGTTTAAGGGTTGCAGGAAGGCAGTCTTAGTAAAAGAATGCTTGAGGTGAGAAGAAAAGGTTAAAATGAAGGGAGAGATACCCTTTGGAAACCACACGGTAAAGGAGATAAGAAAAGGGGAAATCTAGAATTCTGCAAGATGAAAGATAATTGAAAAATTGAAGGGCACACAACCTCTCACCTCAGTTCTTCTCAAAAGAAAAAATGCCAGGAAACAGTGCCTGAGTCTACTCAGGGCTGATGCTACCCCATCTGTAAAAGGGGGCTATGTGATGTAACCTCTGAGGCTAAACTTCTGTGATTCCATATTTTAAATACAGCATAACTTACAAGGAAAACCAGGGGCCCAACAAATATGTAGCTTTCCGTGTTCATTTGGGTTCCCCTAAAAACAGAGCTTGAAATAAGAACTTGAAGGCAGGTAGGTGATCCAGGGAGCGGCAGTGTGGAGCAGGGAGAGTGAGGGAAGAAGAAAAAGTGAATGAAGTGTGTGTTGTTGAAGTGGTTACTACTGTGGGCAGTGAGGACTATCTGGAATGCTTCTCGGAACTGCCCCTCAAGAGGATGGATGGCTAAGGCATTTACCTCCATATTAGTCTGGTTCCTCAGAGAAGCAGGTGCCAGGACCAGATTACATCGCAAGTGGTTCAATATGGAAAAGGCAGGGTGCCGGGAGAGGCTGGGAGAGGATCTGACTGCAGTGAAGGTCTGACCCCGAGTGCCAGAGTGCGAGCAGGCGGGAAGGATAGGTAGGTGGAAAAGTCTTAGCTTCAGTGAAATTCTGGGAGCATTTGGCAACTCCCAAGGAGGAGTCCTCGAGCCAAAGTCACCGGTCAGAAGAGTCTTGTGTCTTCCAGGAATGGGCCTGCCTCAGTGTCCCCGCTCAGCTCAGTAGGATAGGGGCCATGGGCGGATTATCCAAAAGGCAAGGTAAGATCATCTGTGGTGAACAACTTCACAATTTTTACTGCATCAAAGATTCTGCTTCCAGGTATGGCTGGCATGTCTCTCTCCCAACCTCACAGCACCTTCCTACAGAATCAAAGCCTCTTTTCAAATGTACAATCCCTGACAAGGACAGACTGATTACCTAGTAAGCAAGGTAAGCACGGGCTTACTTGTGATTTCTTACTAAGCTATAGTGAGCAATTTCACAGACATGGTGAAACCCATGTGAAATTGTTCACTACAGATTAGTAAATAAACACAAGTAAGCCCGTGCTTACCTGGCTTACTGGGTAATCTGCCCAGCTGGGAGACATTCTCAGAAGACGTCGCCTTGGCACAAAAGCGGTGACGGATTTCAGAATGCAGCAGCTAAGGCAGTGGCCAATTACGCTCACCACTCCTGAGAGATCACACAGGCTCATCTTCCTGGCTGCCACAAGGGACCCAAGGCAGAGATCCAGAGAAGTGCGGTAGGGTTCGCAGTGGCCCCGTTAGCACACATGAGACTTTAGGTGATCTCAGAGGGTCTGGGGTGGACATCTGCTCACCTTCCAAGTGGGCCCCTGCTTTGGCTCTGGATAGAAACAGTCTTCAGGCCTGACCAACAAGAATGCAGCAATTGCTGGGGCAGAGCAGGAGAATAGGAGCACTCTGCCCCCGTGGAATTTTCTGCACCTATTCTGTGCCCATCAATAGTACAGGCACCACAGCGTTGGGGGGAGGAGAACAAGTGGGTCTTGGAATTGGGGTGCATGAGAGCCACACCTTTCCCCTGTATCACACCTGCAGGCTTCTACTTGCACACCTCCGGTGAAGGGAAACTCACCACCTACAGGAGAAGCGCCTTCCGTTCCTACCAGCTCCAACATTCAACGTTTTCTTTTCCTTATAAAACCAAAAACAAAAAAACAAGCCAGTTGCTGTCAAGTCAATTCCAATTCCTGGGGCCTTTTCCTTACTCTGACCTGAAATATCTGCCTGCCTGTGATCTCCTAGCTTCAGGGCTAGCTCTGATCTCTGTGGTCCAGCCTACTCTTGACAATACATCTACTGCTAAACCTCATTCCTGCAGCTCAGTGGCCCCAATGCCTTTAAGATATAACGTAACTTACTCGAAATACAACAATGAACCAGAATATGCAAATTATCTTATCAGCTGTACTCTATAAGGACAATCTTTCCCTGATTAGCGTACTTTTCTGTCTCTATTTTCATCAGGGATTCACAAAGCTGGCATAGGCAGAGTTTCTAGCAACCACAGGGCATTTTGGGACACACCATTGAGGCTGGGCAGGCACACCAGGTCCAAGCTAAGGAGGTCAGAACGGGAAGAGTGGTCTTCATTGCACAGCTTACAGTGTGAGAACCATAGAATGGTCCCTTCACTGCACAGGCATCTGGAGACTAACCTCTTTGTGCCAGAGTCTTGGCCAGTTACTGGGCTAAGGCCAGAGCTGTAGAGAAAGAATGGGAGTAACTGCCCTCAAGTTCCTCCAAGCACAGTGAGAGAGACAGAGCCAGAAACACCTAGAATTCTCCATATAACTCAATTAACTGTCATACCCTAGCTTAAACAAAGGGAATGAAGCAACAGAGGGAAGAGGTGTGAGTGCCTCCTTAGGTGAAATCAAGGCAGGCTTCCAGAAGGAAGCATCTGTAGGTTGGATCTTTAAGTCAAACCCTGTTGAAAAATCTGTTGCCATTGAGTCGCTTCAGACTCATAGGGATCCTATAGGGCAGAGTACAACTGCCCCATAGGGTTCCCAAGGAGCAGCTGGTAGACTCAAACTGCTCACCTTTTGGTTAGCAGCCGAGGTCTTAACCACCGTGCCACAAGGGCTCCTTGAGTCAGATATGACAGTCAAAAAGGAGCCCTGGTGACACAATGATTAAGCACTCAGCTGCTAACCAAAAGGTTGGTGGTTCGAACCGAACCAGGAGTTTTGTGGGACAAAGACCTGGCAATCTGCTCCCATAAAGATCGCACACTAGAAAATCCCATGCGGCAGTTCTACTCTGTCACATGGGGTCGCTATCAGTCAAAAATCAACTCAACACCACCCGACAAGACAGTCAGAAAAGGGACAGAGCAGGCAGAAGGAACTGCCTGAGCAAAGGCAAGGAGGTGTGAACTCTCAGGGCATGTTCAGGGAATGAGGAGGAGTCTAGAGGAGATGCAGTAAGTGGGCACGTGTGTATTTGCGAGTGGAAGGGAGAAGGGTCAGAGGTGAACTAGGAGGTGTTTCTCATATGCTGGTCTGATATGCTATGATTCTACAAGAAGGGTAATTTTCTGAGAGAAATTGTTATTTGTACTTAAGAACCTTGACTGACAGATACCTACTTTTCCTGAAATCTGTGTGTGTGTGTGTGTGTGTCTATGTGTCTGTGTGTAGCTTTCTCTTAGCATCGTACATTTTTTCCCCTGCAAAGGCGGTGGCTGAAGTTGGACACTGGAGCTGTTCACACTGGGTTTGGATTTCAGCACCACTACCTGACTTTGGACCAGGTATTTAACCTCTGAACCTCAGTTACCCCTCTGCTGAATGGAGATAAACAGAGGATAGACGTGCAAATGAAGAGGGAAAAAACACTTGAAAATAAACCCCTCAAAATGGTTGTTGTCCTGTAGGTCATTTACCAGTTTTGTTTCTAACTGAGCAAACTTACTTATGTCTTTCCTCTGTTCCTAAAAATGCATCTTGAACCAGCCTTAACATATTATTAGTTCCCTCACTAATTAGTAAGTTCAACAAAAAATTTGATATATGTTTAATTCTTAATAACAACAACAAAAGATGGTTTGTTGTTCCCACTCCACCCTCCCCATGAAAGTGAATATTTATGGTGGTTCTCAGACTGTACTGTGCATTAGAAATCACCTGTAGAGTGAGCCTAACCGGCAGACCTGCCTTTTCACCCTGTGTCCCTGGCACCCCAACTCCCTCTCACACCCCACCACATTTCCATTTGTATTCCCTGTGCCTAAGTGGAGCCTGGTCTCTTCATCATAAACACACTCCCGCCACCAGCTCTGAGGCAGGTGGTCACAGTCCACACTTAAGAAGCAGTCCTGTGCTTCTCACCTTTCTTCATTATGAAAAACAATGTGGGTGGCATGACAACCCGTTAGGTTCCTAACTAATACTGACAATTTAGGTTCATATGAAAAGATGCACTGGGGAAAGAAAACCAATTTCGATTCTCCATCAAGGTACTGGTGGTGAAAACGAAAGGCTGAGAATTTATCAGAAATTACCTCTGTGGGCAGAGCAATGATTTCTGGGGCTGTCCAGCCTCCTCAGAGCTACCTATACTTTGAACTAGCCTTGGAGCCCACCTATACTTTGCTTCGGGGCATTTCAGGATGACCACAGGCTTCCACCCCAAGATCTCGCACAAAGTTGAAGTGCACAACAGAACTACAGAGGTTTAAAAAGACATTTCATTTTAGTTTTGCAAAGCAAAAAATAATTTCTGGAGCAAAACACCTGAAAGGTGGACAGTGCATTGGCCCAATCCTCCATCTGATGCTAAAATGTCTCCTTGAGATACACAGCTCTGAGTTACCCATGAATACAGAGTCTCAGGCACCCCACAGAGACTCTACTTCTGTGGTTCTGGGGTGGGGCCTGGGGAGTTTGAAAACGGTGATCTAGCTCCGCTAGCCTCTGCTTACATACCCCCAAGGACAGGGAGCTCCTTCCTTCACGGGAGACTCATTCCAACTTTGAAGAGCCATAACCCTTAAAAACTTCCATCTGACACTGAACCAGACATCTCCTCCTATGCCCAATGCTCCAAGCTGCCAGCCTCTTCACTGACTCAGACTAAATCAAATCCTCCTGCTGCAGGCAGCCTGGTAGGAAAACGCAATCTGCCCACAGCAATTACCTACTGGCTCTGCACAGACTGAATGTTGAAAAGGAAAGATGTCATTTGAGAACCTTGACCCCCGCCCCCCCGCCACCTTTCTTGTGTTCCCTCACTCCTGTTTCCTAAGGGAAAGGAGACAGTAGTGATTTTAATAAAAGCTTATTAACCGTTTACTGAGGTAGGCAGAATAATGGCCCCGCAAAGATGTCTACATCTGTGTCCCCAGAACCTGTGAAGGTCACATTACACGGCAAAGGTACTGGTGGTGAAAACGAAAGGCTAAGAATTTATCAGAAACTACCCCCGACCCTGCTCTTCCTTGCCTCCTTCCAGAAGAGTTCATGATGGCCCACGGGTAGCTGAGCTGAGTGGGTCCAGGGCACGGCAATGGGGATCGCTGGGACCCTGTGTCCATAAAGTCTCAAAACAGTGTCCTCACCACCAGGGACTCTTGCTCCTACACAGTCCAGCAATCTCAGCAGAAAGAGGCCGGATTCAACCAAATCATCCATTGTGAGTGCTGATGCCCATCACCACCCTACGTGTTGGGCTAACCTGCCATATCACAGTCACAAAGATGGCAGCCACCAGGGGACTGGCCCTGCCCTGGAAATGGACTTCAGGGTCCCGAGCTTCATGCCCCACCCCTCTACGGGGAGAGGAGAAACAGCACACCTTGGAACGACACACTTTTCCTACAAATACACCTTAATTAACCTGGCATCAATTTCAGCCCCATATCTAATCATCAGCCCTTCTTCTCACACATACATGCATACAGAGAGCAAATTTTTTTCAAATGTAAGACCCACTTATGATGGTGCCAGAAAATCCTGGTTTCCCACCCTCTGCTCTGGAGAGAACCACACAATTGTGCCCCCGAGGAGCCTGTCCCAGAGATCCAGCTGCCAACTTGGTGGTGCTTCAAGAACAGCCTTGCCTGGAAGGTGGTCTGCTGATTCCAGGACCTGCCTTGCTCCGCCTGGAAAAATACAAGGCTCTTCCAGCCACACAATTAGAGCCCAGGTGGCATAGTGGTTAAGAGTTTGGCTGCTAACCAAAAGGTCAGGAATTCAAATCCACCAGCCACTCCTTGGAAACTATGGGGCAGTTCTACTCTGTCCTATAGGGTTTCTATGAGTTGGAATCAACTTGACAGCACAGGTTTGGGCTTTTTGTTTGTTTGTTTGTTTAGCCAGAAGAAGAGTCCCCCGGAGCCTTGCCTTGGGTGCTGCAAACAGGTAACATGCTTGGCTGCTTACACAAAGGTTGGAGGTTCAAGTTCTTTCAGAGGCATTTCGGTGCGGTTGATTAGTTTTGTGTGACCTTTCTAGCCATGGTCTTGTAATTCCCACCCAGGTGATTGAGTGATAGAATAATTGTGACCCACCAAGGGGATCGATCAGTTTTGCCTTAAAAGAGAGCCAATTCCAGAGCAGAGAGGAGGATCCTACCACCACCAAGGAAGAATAGCCAGGAGCAGAGAGTGTGTTCTTTGGTCCCGGGATCCCTGCACAGAGAAGCTCCTGGAAGCAGGAGACAGAGAGAGAAAGAGAGCTGTAGCCTTGAAGATGGTGAGAAGTGGTGGCAGGAGAGACCCAATAGCAGACACCCAGCAGTAGGAGATGGCGTGGTGGGCTTCTCAGCCTATGGAGAGAGAAAACTGAGCGTCTTTGGGTAGAGGCCTGTGAGCAGGAGCACGGCTGGGAAGAGGCTATCCTGATGGAAGAAATGTATCCTGAGTGTTCCTGAGCCTGAATTGTAACTGTTACTTCCCTAATAAACCCCATAATCATGAGTATTGTCTGTGAGTTCTGTGTGGCCATTGCAAGGAATTATCAAACCCAGCAAAGAAGTAGACAGTGCTGTGCGAGGGACAGCTTGTGTCAGAATTAGTAAAGACGGTACAGAAAGGAGGCTTGTCTGGCCTCTGCCTCATGGGAGTAAGCCTTGCACTGTTGATCTTGGTTCTCCTTCCCCCTTGTGAAGTTAGAGGAGGTCATGCTCCACTCCCATGATGTTTTTACAGGCACCTCGGAAGAAAGGTCTGGCGATCTACTTCAGAAAAATCAGCCATTGAAAACCCTATGGAGCACACTTCTACCCTGATACACATAGGTTGCCATGAGTCAGAGTCAAAGGCAACTGGTGTCTGGAGGCCCTCGCAGGATGGGGCTGCAGCCAGGACAAGCCTCCTTCCATGGGAGGGCTCACCTGGAATGAATGGACTCTGACTCTTACTTATTACCTCTCTCCCTTGTGATCATGTCATTTGCATTTAAAAGGGATTTGTAGCTAAATTCCACTAATTTCAACATTTTACTTGAATAATTCTTAAAGTTTTGAACCTTTGAAAATACAACCAAGTACATGCATTTGAATTTTATAGTAATTTCTTCAAAACAGCTACAAGTGCCTTTGCTAAGGGCAGGTGCAGAGCCTTGTCCATCTCTGGATGTGCTGTGCCTCTGGCACCCAGCAGGTGCTCAATGAATGCATGCTGAGCTGCATTTAACCCCCCACCCTCTTCTGAGCATAGGGCCAGAATCCCAAGCGCTGCTAATCATGAGCACAATGAATCTCACCCTGCTCTCTGCACTTAGCTGCTGACTACCGCAGATAGGGTGAAACCTGCTGGCAGCACAGAGGGGCAGGTTACCACGTTCTCTCCTCCTCTCATCCACGTCAGCCGCAGCTCATGCCCCTCCTCCATGAAACAGCCCTGCTGACACCTGACTGCAGATCAGAACCCATCACTCCTGGAGCGATGCTGAGGTACCACAGGCAGAACACTTCTACCATGACCCAGATGCCGGAGATTAAGGGCATATAAGAGACTCTCTTGGGGGAAAGAAGGGCCACAAACAGACCATGATCATCCTAAGCTTTAGACAAGCTGTTTTTTGGGAGCCAGAGCAGAGAGAAATGTAACCCGCTGGAGGAGGGGGTGTAGGCAAGGCATCCTGGAAGACTTCTTGGAGGAGACTGCATCTGAGCAGACTGGGAGATATACAGGCTATGCAAGGTCGAAGGAGCTACACTGATGAGGTGCAGTGGTTCTGAGAGAGAGTAGGGTGCCCCAGGGAACCACTAGCAGTTCAGTAGGTGTGAGCATGGGATTTGGAGTAAGATATTACCAGACTGAACTTGCCCGAGTTCCTAAAACTTTTGGAGCTTCAGTTTCCTCATCTGTAAAATGGGAATAAGAAGGTCTACCTCCTCAATGATTCTCATACTTCAGCACAGATTCACTGGGCTACCCAACCCATCCAGACCCCACACAAACACATACAGAGTCTGATTCAGTAGGTCTGGGACCAGGTACAGGAATCTGGTTTTAACATGCACGCACACTGCCCACACACAGTTCATTCTGATTGTGGGGTGGAGCAGAGAGCTCTGAAACTCCAGCTGTATTATTGTAAGGCTTAAACTATTCAGTGTACAAAAAGCAACCAGCAAGGCACTTGACACACAGTTGGTGCTCAACAAGTTATTTCCTCTTCTGTCCTCTCTCTGTTTCTGAAACTAATTGCCCAGA
Organism: Loxodonta africana; assembly: GCF_030014295.1. Classification (NCBI taxonomy): domain Eukaryota; kingdom Metazoa; phylum Chordata; class Mammalia; order Proboscidea; family Elephantidae; genus Loxodonta; species Loxodonta africana. The sequence goes on along the minus strand of NC_087350.1, from coordinate 78,057,180 downwards.
TTTTAATACAGCAGCGAATCCATTCTGCCTTGATTTTAGTTGGAGCCACTTTTATATGTCTATATGTCTATTTATATGCCTGCTTCACCCAAGATCGTGAGCTTCTTAAGGGGAGGGAACTGGCATCCTTGGTACCCGGGGAGTCCCCTGCCAGGTAAGTGTTTTGTGAATCAGTGAAGAAGGCAGCAGCACTCCACAGCCCTGCGACCTGGCTCAGTGTTAATCATGCAGTAAGTAGGTCGATGGGCTGGCGGGACACCGATGGCCTCACCCAAGGGGAGAACAGGACACTGTGGGGAGTCGTAAGAATGAAATCCATCAAGAAGCAAGCCTCGTCCAGCACGGATGCCTCCCACTTACGGCAGCCCTGGGAACAGTTTTGCTTTTTAGGTGCATTAAGGACAAGCGGCTTGACCACTCAACAAGTTCTTTATGACATTTCAGACTCTCAGACCGAGATAATATTAATGAAAGTTTCATGCCCTGATAAATAGTTCATCAGGAACCAAAAAAAGGTGGATGGCCCCACCTTCCCCTAAGTCAGCTAGCCTGAAAGCCCAATGCCTCTTTCTTGCTTCCTTCAGTTTTCATGTCAATTAGCCACCAAGGCCTACGGTTTCTACCGGGTGTTCCAGCCTCTGCATCCACCTCCCTTGCCCTAATTCATACCCTGTAAAAGAAATCCTGGTGGTACAACAGTTAAGAGCTCAGCTGCTAACCAAAAGGTTGGCGGTTCAAACCCACCTAGCGGCTCTGCAGGAGAAAAAAGCCTGGTGATCTGCTTTTGCAAAGATTATAAACCAACCCGCTGCTGTCGAGTCGATTCCAGTTCATAGCGACCCTACAGGACAAAGTAGAACTGCCCCACAGGGTTTCCGAGGAGCAGCTGGTGGATTTGAACTGCCAATCTTTTGGTTAGCAGCCAAGCTCTTAACCACTGCACCCCTAGGGCTCCGCTGTAAAGATTACAGCCTAGGAAACCCTATAGAGCAGTTCTACTCTGCACATGGGTCACTATGAGTTGAAATGAACTCGATGGCACCTAATAACAAGTTGCTCAGCTGGTCCAGGGTAGCAGCCTCCTCCCTGGCGTCCTTGCCTCTTCCATTCCATACCCACACTTGTCATACTAATCCTCCAGGAGCTTATCATGCCCTGACTCTGAAGCCTGCAATGGCTCCCCACGGCCCCAGAATACAGTACCAATATTTCAGCCTGGCATTCATGCCCCTCTGAGGTCTGGTCTAACCGCATTTTCTCCCTCCTCTCCCACTACTCTGACTCCCACATACTTCCCTCCAGCCCAGTGGTTTGGAACTGTAAGTGCTGCCCTATCAGTAAATCACCAAATCCATTTAGTGGATCCTGGCCAGAAATTTTTAATGAAATAGAATAGAATATGAAATACCAGGGTGCATCAAACATGGGAAATTTCCACTTCATCAAAACTTTGCTTCAGATGTGTGTGTGTGTGTGTGTGTGTGTGTTTATAGGTGTGAGTGTACTGTGACACTCTGTAAAATGTACATCTTGCTATGGCTCTTAGTCAACAAGATTTGAACAGCCATTTTCTGACCAAACTGAATTCACTGTTTCTCTCCTATGTTCTGTGCTCACTGTTCCATCTCCAGGCTTTTCCTCACATGCTTCCTTTGTCCAGCCACTTTTTCTTCTGTCTCCTCTCTATCCTAGCCAGCTCCATTCACCCAAATCTTAGCCATTCTTCCAGGCTGTCTTATACTGGTTTTCCCTAGAAGCAGAACCTGAAACAAGGATCTTTATTCGGGAGGTGATCTGAAATAGCACTGGCAAGGAAATGGGGAAGTAAAACAGAAAAGGAAACGGAGTCAATCAACAGTCCCTGTTGTAGGCAACTGGAGCTCAGCCTCACTGGGGAACTCTAGGAGACAGTGTAGAACTCACCTCAGTTATCCTGCCCAAAGGTGAGGAGATGGGATAGTCACTCACCAACTCCTGTCAGTGGTTGCAAGGTCCTGGCAGATGGAAGTTGTCAAAATAGCATGTACAGGAATAGTGAGAGCCCAAGGGATATGAGTGGGACACAGGCAGAGGCTGCTATGCAGGCTCTGGACAAATTTCTTACATGAAACCTGCCTATCCTTAACACACACACACACATCCCACACATTGGAGTCACAGTTCTACTTGTGTAGTGGACATCTGCTGTTTTTTCCAGCTCAATATCCACACCCGCTTCTTCCTGGCAACAGAACCCATATTTTCCTTGGGGAGCAATCCTTCCTCCAACTCTCAGTCCCTGTGAGCCAACTATATCCCCTGTGGCCACAGTGGTGGTGGCAGAGATGGGCACTGACCCAAGTTGGTCCAGTGAGGCTCCATCTGGGACTTCTGTTTGCTCTGTTAGCTGCTGGTTGCTATCTTGCCACCAAGGGGAGAAAACCTGCAAGAGAATATAGTCAACACAGAGGAAAGGAACGGAGAAGAGGGGAACCAAGTCCTGGGACCTTGCTTATGCCTCTGGAGCCAGCTTCGCCTAACTCCTCTGAATGACCTCACTGATTCTTTTTTTAACCCTGACGTCAGCTTGAAAGGAGTTTCTGTCACTTGCAACCAAGACTCCCAACCAATACAGCCTGCCTTATCGCCCCCGCTGCACTGTCACCTGGTGGACAGCCTGCATGACTCATCTGTGCCTCCTCTACATTGCCTGGAACTCAGAAGGAAAAACAAGAGGGAAAGAGATAGTGAGAATAGGCAAATGCATAGAGACATAAGGAGATTGACGGTTACCAGAGGCTGGGAAAGAAAGTGGGGAGCTATTGCTTAAGGGGTGACAAAAAAGATTTGGAAATAAATAGTGGTGATGTTGAGTAACATGGTGAATGTAATTAACCTCACTGAATTATATGCTTAAAAGTGGTTAAAATGTCAAATTCATATATTTTACCACCAAAAAAAAAAAAAAAAAACATGGAACTGTGTGCTATAAACGAATGAATTATATGGTATGTGAATTATATCTTAATAAAGCTACTATAAAAAAAATTGAAGAATTTCATCAAATATCCCATATGATTTGTTAAAATAAGAAAAAAAAAATTTACTTAGAGAGAGAAAATAGGAATGGGGAATGCCAGCCAAACACATTTCCCAGGCCGCTGCAGCTCCTGGCCACCGCCCCCATCACACCTATGACGTCCAAAGCAGATGTAGTGACTGTTACAGAGCCTGGGCAGGAAAGGGCAGAAAGGAGAAGGCTATAGAAAAGGAGGCCACGAATTGAGTATCTGGGTTTGCTAGGTGAGTGTAGCAGGAACCTAGGTCAATATAAAAGGAACCCTGGACTAACACTGGGACCTTGGAAATTGACCATATATTAACCCAGATTCAGCTCCAGAGAGACTCCTAGAAGCACAGTGTGTCAAAGCTGGAAGACTTAGGGACATCTGTCCAGCTGAGGCCGTAGTAAGCGACAGGGGTTGGCCCAAGGTCACTCAGCAAGCTGGTACCAGCACTGCAACTAGAAGCTGGGCCCTGTTCCCACTGAACAAGGAAGAGGCTAAAAGAAGGTGGTCTAGTTCATTCTGTTACTGTTGTCTGGCATCTTGAGCCTTTCCGCCTCCCTCAACTACGCTCATCAGGATTTTTCCCGTGTGAATTCTCCGATGCTCAGCAGTCCATCAGTAACTGAGTCCCCAGTCCAGCTCCAGGTTCTAAATGCCCCCACTGCACGTAAAAGCCATGTTCCCAGTGCCTGCCTTGGACCTGTGGGCAGGACATTTTCAGTTCACGTGAGTACATTTCCTTTACTGCAAACAAGCACCTTAAATAACAACAATAGCCACGACAATAATAGTAAAAGCAGCTAAGCTGGCGATACTCAGCACTTCCTATGTGCTAGGTGCTGCTGAAGTGCTTTACACAGACTAGCTCCTTCAATCCTCATACCAACTCTATGAGACGGGTACTATTATTGTCCACATTTTACAGACAGGAGATGGAGGCACAGAAAAGTTAAATCACATGCCCGAGATTACCTGTCTAGCAAATAGCAGGCCAGGATGTGAACTCAGGTATAGGGTTCCCAGGTCCACTATGGAATACGTGCTGTGGGCAGAGAAGAGTTAACGAAGCAGCCTGAAGCTGTCCTCCTTAGAAAAGCCAGCTTGCAAGGTCGGCCCTTGGCTGGCATCTGGGAACTTGGATTTCTGGAGGGTCCTCACCATTCCCTGATGAGAGTGGCTCACTATGCCTAAATTGTCTATGCAAACATGTGGTTTATGCTAAATACTTCCTTTCCTTCTCAGAGTCTGAAATTTTGGAAGATGGTAGGCAAAGGGTAAGGAACCCTGATGGCACAATGGTCAAGAGCTTGGCTGCTAGCCGAAAGGTCTGTGGTTCAAACCCACCAGTACTTCCGTGGGAGAAAAGGCCTTGCGATCTGCTCGCAGCCTAGTAAACCCTGTGGGGAAGTTTTACTCTGCCCTATAGGGTTGCTATGAGTCAATCAACTCAACAGCGAACAACAGGCAAAAGGTGTCTACATGACCAGCCCCCAGTAAAACCCTGGGCACTGAGTTTCTAATGAGCTTCCATTGTGGACAACATTTCACAGGTATTTTCACAACTCATTGCTGGAAGAATTAAATGTATCCTCTGCAACTCCACTGGGAGAGGACTCTTGGAAGCTTGCACCTAGTTTCCTCCAGACCTTGCCCCATGCACCTTTTTCCCCTTTGCCGACTGTGCTTTGTATCCATCCATTCCTTGTAATAAATCTTAGCCATGAATATGACTACAGGCTGAGTTCTGTGAGTACCCCTAGTGGATCATCGAACCTGGGGGTGGCCTTGGAGACCCACGACACCTCCTCAAAAGCCAAAAGAAAAGTCATAGAAAGTCTTGGCTCAGCTGGTCTTGGATGGCATTCTCCCCAGTCCCCTACATATTAAATAAGACTGTTTCCCTGGTATTGCAAAGTGAGCTGCTCCAGCACTGGGCTGGCACAGGGTCCCGCAGTTGGCAGGATTCTCAGTGGACTGTCTTCAAGATAGACCTCCCACAGTCACCCCAGCCTCCTGGAGCCAGAGCTCGGCCCTCAGGGATCAGTAATACCAGAAATGTTGTTCTACTTTCAGGGAAGCTGAGGCCTGAGAATGGTGCGTGACAACCTCAAGGACTAGAAGCTAGGTCTCTTGACTTCCTGTCCAGGGATCACCCATCATCTGTCCCAGAAGGCAGTGACAGGCACAATGAGTAGAAGTGGCAGGAAGGGCACTTCTGTTGCAATCTAAGGAATAATAGCCTTCCTATAATCAGGAATGCTCCCAAATTAAATGAACAAACACAGGTACTATTCTGGGGATACTAGAAGAATCAGACCCAACCCCTGTCCTAGGGACTCAACATTCAGGTTGTTGTTAGGTGCTGTCAGGTTGTTTCCAACTAATAGTGACCCCATGTGACACAGCAGAGCTGTCCCATAGGGGTTTCTTGGCTGTACTTTTTATAGAACCCCACCACCAGGTCTTTCTCCCATGGAGCCACTGGGTGAGTTCGAATTGCCAACCTTTCAATTACCAGCTGAGCACTTCACCATTGTGCCTCCAAGAAACAGGCTTTCTTTAAGGGACTGAGCTCCCCATCACTAGGAATATACAAGTAGAGCTGGGTGACTGCCTGCTGGGGATTCCTGCCTTCTAGGATCTAACACTGGGATTCATTAATTCCATGTTTTCCTGATAATGGTAGAAGAGAATCATCCAAGGCCTGTAATATTCTTTTTCCAGCTCTTCCTCTCTGCTCAACCATTGTCCAGAGAAAGCCCAGCCCAAGATTTTAGCAGGAGGCCAGCAGAGAGGATGAAGTGGGCTTTGGAAAGACATGGCCCCATGTGTGATCTCAGCCCGACACTGCCCTAGCCCTGGGATTCTGGCAAGTCCTGTAGCCCTCTGACCCTCAGCTTCCTCATCTGTGAATAACAGAGGCCTGAGAGATGGCATGAGATGTGCACCTGGCACGGGGCCTGTTACTCGGCTGGAGCTCAATAAAAGTTGTGCCCTACCCCACGCGGTGCCAGAGTGCTGGATGTGCCAGTTTTATGAATAGGCCACCTAGTTTCCCTTCTTCACTCCACCAACAGGAGGGAGAATTAGGTTAATTACACTGAGAAGAAATACAAGAGGGTAATAAGGTCTCCAATCACATCTTTTGTTCACAAGTTAAATAAATGTAAAGTTCTTACCCAGATGATGTCAGAATATTTGGCCTCATTACCCGGAGTGCTGGCAGAGGTATGGGGTTAGTCACTTACAAGGAGACCTTAGATAGTCAAGTGTGACTGCTTTTATGTAAGAGTTAATATCATTCTTACATTGGCAATGGAAAAGAATGATATTTTAAATGTTTGTTAACTGCATAAGACCATGGACAAAAACTACCAGGTGTGGTGCCCAGGCCAAGGATTATTTCTCTAGGTCTCCTTCCCCACTCTACCATGAAGTATACTTATTTACAGGTTTATAAGCATGGAGGGTATACTGCTATGACTTAAGAGCATTTTTAAAATGTAGTGCATGTTTCTATATCATCTTAATATTTGCTACTTTTAAGGGGGAGAGAGGACTGCTGGAACAAATTACCACAAACTAGGTGGTTTAAAACAACAAATATTTATTCTCTAACAGTTCTGGCAGCTAGAAGTTCAAAATCAAGGTGTTGGCCAAGTCTTGCTCCCTCCAAAGGCTCTAGGGAAGAGCTCATCCTTACTTCTGCCTAGCTCCTGCTGTAATCCTTGGCATTCCTTGGCTTGTGGCGCCAGAGCTCCACTCTCTGCCTCTGTCCTCACAGGGCCTTCCTCCCTGTACGTCTCTGTGTCTCTGTGTCTCCACATCTCTCTCTCCTTACAAGAACACCAGTCATTGGATTTAGGGCCCACCCTAATCTAGTATGGAGCCCTGGTGGCAGAGTGGTTAAGAGTTTGGCTGCTGATCAAAAAGGCTGGCAGTTCTAATCCACCAGCCACTCCTCGGAAATCCTATGGAGCAGTTTACTCTGTCCTGTAGGGCTGCTATGAGTCAGAACTGACTCGACAATAATGGGTTTAGTTTTCGGTTCTAATCTAGTATAACCTTATCTTTAACTTGATTACATCTGCAAAGACCCTATTTCCAAATAAGGTCATATTCACAGGTTCCAGGCGGACATCAGTTTGGGGGAGGGGGACTCTATTCACTCCAAGGAGCCCTAGTAGCACAACAGGTTAAGCGCTTGGCTACTGAGTGAAAAATTGGTGGTTCGAACCCACTCAGCTGCTCTGTGAGAGAAAAGTCCTGGGGATTTGCTTCTGAAAAGATTACAGCCTAGAAAACCCTATGGAGCAGTTCTACTCGATCACCTGGGGTCACTATGAGTCAGAATCAACTCAATATCACCTAACAATAACAATTATTTAACCCAGTACAAGAAGTGTGACACGGCCAGTGCTCGAGAGCACCTCTTCAGTCCCATTCTGCCACTTGGTAACTCCTCCCCTGCCCCCCCTGCATCTCAGTTGCCTCTTCTGCAATGTCATGGGTTAGGGCTAGAATAGGGACCAAGCTCCGTTAGCATCATAATCACTTAGGGGAGCTTTTGACTATCCAGATTCCCAGGTCTCACCCCAACCCATAGAATGAACCTCTGGAGAGCGAGGCCTGGGAGTCTGAGTTTTTATTAAGCTCCCAGGGGACTCAGATGCAGCCAGTCCAGCATCTGGCCACAGGACAGCTAGACTAGACTCTTTAAGTTCCTTCCAGAGTTGATATCCCACCTTTTGGATGATCCCAGAGAACTAACACGCAGTGATAATTTTAATCATTGCCCACTTTCTAGGCATCTGGGCTATTTTCTGTGTTCTTAAATATGTCTCTTTTTAAATGGGTCATGCTGGCTATCATTTTTGTTCATTCACAGGCACCAACAGAAAACACAGAGTCCAAAGGGAAGTCCACATCCTAAAGGTCCATTAAAAAAAGATGGATGTCTCAGAATCCAGGTCAGTTTCAAAGGTAGATTTCTCCTGATTCATCTCTCGGTGACGACAGGGCAGGGCTGGGTGGGTTTGATTTAAACCTACCTGATTTAGCTCCCCAGTCAGGAGCACTCAATTTCGTCAATTTTTCTCCCACAAAAGATAGGTTCCTTTTTCAGAAATGTAACCTTAAAACCTCTTTACAGCTCAGAGACAAATGTAACTTTCCTCTTTGTTAAAAAATAGTGGTTTCATTAAAATCCAAGTATCCTAGAATGTCAAAGCTGGAATGTTCTTAGTGGTCATCCAGTTTGATCCCTGAGGCCCCAAAGAAGTAGTGACCTTCCGACCTTCCAAGGATGCACAGAGAGTTTGTGGCAGGGCAGTACACCACACCCCACAGCCTCCTGACTGATTCACAGTCCTTCCCAGGAACCCCATGGCTACAAACGAACCCTCAACAATGACTTGGTTTTCCTTTTACCCAAAACTGGAGCAGTGGAATATAAACAGTGGCTGTGGGGTAAAGAATTTAACTTTACCCAAAGAATTCAGTCTTTGCCCTTGGTTACTGAGTGATAACTTCTAAAACCTTAGAATTTCTCCAGTGGTTGAAGTGTCTTTGACGAGGCCTCTGGACCAAACCTGAGGGTTTATGCTAACGAGGTAACTCAGGTAGGGGCTGGCCAGGCCAGAAAGACCCAACCAACAAGTGATATTAGCTAACTTCAGGGGAGGTGGAAGGGGAGGGAGGAGGACTACTGATCCAGTCAATCATGCCTACGTAATGAGACCCCAATAAAGGCTCTGGACATGGAAGCTCCATGGGTTTCCAGGTTGGCCATAGACATAGATGCACGTGGGAGGGCAGCATGTCCCTTTTTTGGAACATGGGAGCACCACATTGGGATCCTCCCAGACCTCGCCCTATGTGTCTCTTCATTTGTATCCCTTTTGCTATAATAAAACTATGATCATAAGTATTGTTTTCCTGAGTTTCTGTGAGCCACTTTAGTGAATTACCAAACAAAAGGGAGTAGTGGCCAGCAGTCAGAACTGTGGGGGGCCTTGGGCTGGCACCCTGAGTGGGTAGTGGGAAAACTCCAAATTTGTAGGCAGTAGGTCAGAAGTAAGAAACAGTTTTAATTCTCCTGGAATCTAGATTTCTGGGGTCCATAGAGTTGGGGTGATCCAGCCAGGCCACTGCCCTGAGATCTCTTTTAGAAATTTGAGCCTTGAGAAAGCTGCTTTCTAAAAGTCCCCTTGGAGTCAAACAATGGTCTAGATAAATTAGTAAAAGCATGAAGCGTTCTTGAAGAATTATCCAGGTTCAGTCTGTTCTGAGAAACAGAGGCTCCAAAAGTCCAACTAGAGCTGTTTTAGGGTAAATCAGTAATTGTGTCAATTATTTTCCAAGACAATGTTATCTGAAATCCTTCCTGACCACAAACTGTTTTATCAGTTTTGTTCCTGCCCTTTTCCATAGCAATGTCAACAAGATGGGGTATAAGGATTTTGGGAAGTTTTCTCATCTTCAGAACATTTCCGACTCCCTAGCTGAAATGTTACTCCAATTTGCAAATAGTATATAAAATAAACTTCAATCAATTTCTATTATTGGCTTAATATAATTTTTGTTTTAACAGAAGTGAGGGTGTCATGGGGACCCCCAAGCTGGCAGCTGGTGTCTAAAACCTTAGGCAGAGCTGAAAGTCTGGAAAACTGTGCCCTTGAACTTGAGACCCGACCTAGCTCTGGTGGTTTGGATCAGAGAAATTAAGTACCATAGTTGAATTAGAGGTGAACTGATAACCGATTGCAACTGATTCCTTACAGTGGCAAAAGAAGGAAAATGCCCTCCTCCTCAATTCACACACCCGGAGACTAAGGCTGTAGAAAAAAAAAGGCTGTAGTCACTTAGAAAAAAGACTCTTGGTTTTAAAACACTGCAACAACTAAAAAATTGTATATATTCATGCTTCAGGAAAAACTGACTGAGAAAAATAAACATGATGGAGTGGCGAGATTAATGTTTTTCTTCTCCACTTTCCAAAAGAGCACTGTGTTTGTTTCAAAAATAAGCATAAACTTTACAACCACAAAAATGTATGAAGCTCTTGGAAAGGGCCATGGGGCTGGGGCAGCTATCAGGAAGACAGAGGTAGCCGTTTTCCTTGCTTTATTCCCTCTAAAAAACACGACCATCTATTTTGGATATTTTCCCCAACAATAAATACTCAAAGGTATGTTAACAAAAATACCCTGAGGTGAATCATGTGTCTGGATTTATACTGGCTTCAGTGAGAGCCATGAAGAGGTTTCTCCTCCAGTGACTTGCCCCTGACATTCACTGTATTGGTTACTCATTTGGAAGATAACCAGGTGTGGTCTTGTAACATTTCTTCTATTGACTTGTTTCCCATCTCTGTTATTTATTTATTTATTTTTCCCACATTTAGGTCCTGTCTCCCCAGGAATCAAAATCATGATCTCCTTTTCACTGACTAACCCCCTAGCTTGAGTAGCAGTACAGCATAATGGAGCCAGACTACCTAGGACTGGATCCTGGTTCTGCCACTTGTTGGCTGGGGGACCAAGGGTCAGGCATTTATCCTCTGCTTAACCTCAGAGTCCCTAGTTGGTGAAAATGGTTAATGCGCTCAACTGCTAACCGAAAGGTTGGAGGCTCAAGACCACCCAGAGGTGCCTTGAAAGAAAGGCCTGGCAATCTACTTTCAAAAAAATCAGCCCTTGAAAACTCTATGGAGCATAGTTCAACTCTGACACACATGGACGTGCCATGATTTGGAGTTGACTCGATGACAACTATGTTACTTAACCTCAGTTTCCCTCTCTTTAAAATAGGGTTAAAAGAATAGTACCTACCTCATAGGGTTAACTTAGTTTTAAGTGGTTAGAACTGCGCCTGGCACAGAATAAGTACAATATAATTGATAAATTTTTAAAATACCTTTGCCAACTCAAAAGTTAATGAGGTCATCAGCAAAATCCCAGACTGTGGGAACACTACAGGACAAATGACCCAGTTTCATAAACAAATAAATTGCAAGGAGGTTTTTAAAAAGGAGAAAGAAATACATTGCACAGTTCATTTTTAAGTCCAACTCTTTCCCCTTGCATTTCACTGTAAGTGGCAAGGAGAAACCTCGTGGCCTCTTTAAGATCTTGCTCAGAAATACTATCAGCCAGATACCCAAGTTCATCACTTACAAGTCCTCCTTTCCACCAACATTAGAACGTAATTCAGACAAGTTCTTTGCCACTGCATAAAAAGCATCACCCTTCCTCAATTGTCCAATCCCATGTTTATCATTTTCTTTTAAAGCCTCACCAGAAGCACATTTAACATGCACATTTCGGGCAACATTCTGCTGCTGGTTCCATATCTATTCTCTAGGATGACAGGCTTTCTCTATAGCTCTCCTTACTTCCTTCTGACCCTCACCAGAATTGCCTTTGACGTCCATAATTCTACTAACAGTCTCTTCAAGGCAATCTAGGCTTTTACTATTAGGCACCTTAAAACTCTTCCAGTCTCTACCCATTGCCCAAATCCAAAAAACTTACACATTTTAGGTATCTGTTAGAGCAGCACCCTACTCCCAGTACCAAATTATTGTGTCTTGGTTATCTAGTGTTGTTGTAACAAAAAATACCATAAATGGGTGGCTTTAACAAAGAGAAATTTATTTTTTTTACTGTTTAGGAGGCTAGAAGCCCAAAATCAGGGCGCCAGCTCTAAGGGAAGGCTTCCTCTTTCTGTCTGCTCTGGAGGAAGATTCTTGTCTCTTTGAGCTTCTGCTCCTGGGCAGTCTTCAGGTGACTTGGCATCTCTTTTTCCCATCTCTGCTTCCTTAATCTCTCCCTTTTATATTTTGTAAGAAACTGACTCAAAACCAAAGGGTCGGCAGTTCGAATCCACCAGGCGCTCCTTGGAAACTCTATGGGGGCAGTTCTACTCTGTGCTATAGGGTCGCTATGAGTCGGAATCAACTCCACGGCACTGGGTTTGACTCAAAACACACCCTACACTAATCTGTCTCATTAGCATAACAAAGACAACCCATTCCCAAATGGATTATAACCACAAGCACAGCAGTTAGGATTTAGAACACATATTTGGGGGGGACAAAATTAAATTCATAATATAGTGTCAGGGCCCCACCTCCAGAGATACCGATCTGATTGGTCAGGGGTGGCCCCAAATATCCATGGTTTTTTGTTTTTATTTTTGTTTTTTAAGCTCCTGAGCTATTTCTGAAGTACAATACAGCCAGGATTTCAAACCACTGCCTCACAGACAACAGGACCCTTGTCTCTAAGTTAGCCTCCTTTACCTACAAAACGTAACTCTTCTTTTAAATAAACAGCTCCAAGGAAACTAACACTGTCACAAACATCACACACAGATAGAATACAGAATAGATATTGTTTGAAAAGACAGGGTAAATCAGAGCAAGATTTACAGAAATGCCACCCCCAAGGTTCTTTGATAGAATAAAGTATCCTCAACTGTTTCCTCCTTTTTCTCACCCAAATCTAAAATGAGACTTCTCAAGTCTTCTCTTTCTGGAGATGAATTCAAAAGTCACCAGGATATGATAGCCTCCCTCTGCCCCTGGTAGATGTTAGCACAGCCTCTCCCTTTCGTGCCTAAAGGCACTCCCCAAAGATTCTCTCTCTCTCTCTCTCTCTCTCTCTCTCTCACACACACACACACACACACACACACACACACACACACACAGCACCCCCCAAAGCTCTACTTGCTCTTCTCAATACCTTGGCTGAGGCCACGGAAAACATAAGTCTTTAGAATCATAAAATAGCTAAAATGATTTTTTTTCATAATCAAGAGGGAGGGGAATCTGCACACAAAGATGTCCTTTAGCGGATGCAGACTGCAGACACTGGGATTTGACACTTACTGAATGCACGTGGTAAGCCAGAGCCTGCCTAAGCACTTTACAGGCTTTACTGCCCCGCCTTCCAACAACACAGTGAGTCAATATCTTTATTCCCCTTTCACCCATGAGGAAACCAAGGCTCGGAGCATTTAAGTGACTTTCTCAAGGTCACAAAGCTCATCAGTGACTGTCCTGGGATTTAAATTCTGGTTTTCAGGCTCTCAATTCAATGGTCTTTCCATCTTATCGCCCTAACAATCTCTCTCACATGCCCAGATAAAACAGGTACAGACAGAGAGCTCTATACTCTGGGAAATGCAGACCTGCCGCACACTCGTAAGGGGACTCCTAATACCAACAAGTGATTATTGGTGCCCACTTTGTGCCAGGCACCAGGGTGGACCCTGGGGCAGTGGAGCTGAGCCCTCGTTCTGGTGCACCTGGTGCACGGTTCCATCACGTCCTTCTCACCTCCATTCTGGTAGTCTGTTTAAACATCTGTCTTATACCCAAGCGCCACAGTGCAAGCTCCTTTGTGGTCCCATGATGGGGAGAAAGAATAAGTATTTTCTTCATCATCATTCACCCTCTCAACATATGTTTATCGAGTGCTTTCTATGCAGACAGTAGGGATTTCATAGTGTTCTAATATGGAGTTACAGACTAGTGGTAAAAAAGAATACTAGTCAGTTTCCCAGCTATACCTGTAATTACAAGCTGATGAGTGCTATGGCAAAGCACAGGGGTTAGAGGACATATAATAAAGGAAAAGGACCTGATCTGAGAGGCTATGGACGTATCCTTGAGAAAGGGACATCAGAGCTGAGCTCTGAAGGGCGTGTTGGGGTTAACTAGAGAAATGGTGGCAGGACATGGGGAGTAGTCCATGAAGAGAGAAATACATAGTGTGTTGGTGCAGTAGTTAGAACGTTCGGCTGCTAACTGAAAGGTCAGCAGTTTGAACCCACCAGCGGCTCCATGGGAGAGAGATGTCGCAGTCTGCTTCCATAAAGATTTACAGCCTTGGAAACCCTACAGGCAGTTCTACTCCGTCCTATAGGGTCACTACGAGTCAGAATCGACTCAATCGTAATGGTTTTTTTGTTTGTTTTAATGAAGAAATGAAGAAAGGGCAGAGGCTGGAGCCCTGAGATCATGGGGTGCCAACATGAGAGGTGAGAGTGGTGATGTAGGTGGGGGTCAGTCTCTGCACGACCTTAAAAGTTATGTTAAGGACAATGAGAAGCCACTGGGAGTCCTAAGCAAGGGAGTGAGATGAAGGTTCAGTTTTGAAAAGCTTACCTGGCTGCAGTGTAGGGAATGAACTGAAAAGGGGTCAAAATGGATACGGGGCAACAGTTAGAAGGCCACTGCAGTTGTCAGAGAGCCAGGAGATGGTGGCCTAGACTAAGACCATGGCAGAAATGAGAAGTCAATGGATCCAGGAGCTATTTAGGATGGGTATGGTGAAGAGGCCACCACCTATCTGTCAGTTTGCTATACTGTGATGGCTTACATGTTTCTATGAGGCTGAAAGTTATGCCACCAATATTTCAAATACCAACAGGGTCACTCATGGTAGACAGCCAACAGGGTCACTCGTGGTAGACAGGATTCAGCAGAGATTCCAGAATAAGACAGACCAGGAAAAAAGGCCTGATGACCTACTTCTAAAAATTAGCCAGTGAAAACCTTACGGTCCCAGTAGAAGATTATCTGATATATTGCTGGAAAAGGAGTCCCCTAGGTTGGAAGGCACTCAAAATACACCATGACCACAACAATGAACTCAAGCATACCAACGATCACGAAGATGGCACAGAACCACATGGTTTGTTCTGTCGTACGTGGGGTTACCAGGAATCAGAGCCAATTTGACAGCAACTAACAACAACAACAGTGGTAAAGAGGAAGAAGAGGTGTCAAGGGTGACCCCTAGGCCTCTGGCCTGCAGAAATGGATGGAGAGTTCAGCCGTATACAGGAGAGGAGACCCTGAAGGAAATGCAGGACCAATGAGCAGAGCAGGTGTCAGCACATCCGAGAAGCTTCCTCCCTGGGGTAAGCCCAGCCCTGTGTTGCTGTCTTATTACCAAGAGAAAACAACAGTTGAGCTGATATTTTGTGTAATAAGTGGGCAAGTATTTCAACATTTAATTTATATGTCACTAGTTTCAAAACTTGATTTTAAACCTTCCTATATAATCTTACCAGGTTTACGTACACTGACATTATAACGCCCAAATTATTTCTGATCTAAAAATAATCATCCTGCATGTTGCTTTGCCTGAAAAATGTTGAGATAAATTATTGGCAGGGAAGATTTTTCCATTGCCAAAGAACAGTGAGCCAATTACCAGTTATACCTTAACTCATTTCGCTTCTTAAGAAAACCTATCAGAGGCGAAACGTTCCCAAGAGCGCATTTAGGAACGAGGGTGTCCCAGCAAGACGACAAAGCAGTGTGAAGGCTTACTGAAACATAAAAAATGGGGAGATCCAGAGAAGAAGAGGTCGACAGTCGGGGGTCTGTTAACAGGCAGCTGGGCTTCAGTAGGAGTTACTGGCAAGCACAAAGTAGCTCCTCGATTCTGGATCAAAGGTTGTAAACTGGGGCTCTTGGGCCACATTCAACCTTAATATATGTTTTGCTTGACCCACAAGGTGTTATTTTTAAAAACAGAGCCAACGCTTAAAAAATCCAAATTTCTGGCTTCTCTTAAAAAATCATAAGATCGGGCCAAACTGGGCCACCTTCCCAGCTGAAGCCAAAGAGCCACCGGCCCTTAGATGGATAGGGCGCCCCCGCCCTCCACGGGCTCCTTGACACCCCATCGTTACCCAGCAACGTCAGCTGAGATACATCCTTGCACTTGCAAAGTTGTTTTTCTTATGGCGAGGAAATATTTATCTTTACCCATGGCTCTATTAAAAGTGGGAAAACAAAATATAAACCATGAGGACTGTGTTTGCAAGAAAACTGGAGAGAGAGTTCTCAAAGGAATTAAAGACTATTTCTACAGGTTGAATATGCAAAGTGTGTCCCTGTCCACTGTCCTTACCCCTGCTGTCTTTGTTCGTTTACATTATCCGCCCAGCCTCTCTTGGCCCACGTACGCACTTGAGTTTGCAACCTCTCAGGCGCGCTACAGCATTGCAGATTCCCAGGTCAGGGACTCAGATATAAAGGGACCCAGGCACAGGGGAAAAGGGTTAGAAAAAGATAGGGCCATAAAAAAGACCAGCGTTCACTCATTAGAACCAGGATCCAGGGTAGAGGACAATTCAGTTGATTTTGATGACGACAGCCTTTACTAAGCACCAACTGTGTGCTAAGCACTATGCTAGGTACTTTATGTATACTCTTCTAACCTATTTTACAGATGAGAAATCTGAGGCTCAGAAAAGTTAAGCTATTCACCCAAGGTCATGTGACTAATAAACAGGAAAGTCAGAATTCAAACACCAAAAGTCTACCACCAATGAGTCTTCCACTAGGTATGCACATCTGAATCACCAAGGGGGATGTTTAGAAATACATACGCCTGGGGTTTCTCCTTCAGAAGATTCTGATTCAGCAAGTCTGGAGGGAGTCTGGTCATCTCTATTTTTGAAAGAGCTCCTTGGGTGCTCCATATGCACAGCCTCAATGGAGAACTACTGCATTACACCTCGTTGTTCAATGAATGAATGCTGGAATGTACTTGCTAACACAAGTAAAACTGGGTAACTTTTCCCATTAGATAGTGCCACCAGGACCTGCCTTTCAGCAGTCATCCCACAGTGCAGACAGTTGTCTGCTCCAATCCATCACTCTGTCAACCCTCCAAAGGCAAAAACAGCATCTGTCCCATCAAGAGTCATTTCCTTCCTCAATGTGGCATCTAAAAAAATGGCTCTTCCAAGGAACCAGTGACAGTATCCTTCAGGAGTGGACTTTCTTCCTACAGCTATAGGTGCAGGGCACTTTGTTCAGGTAACGCAGAAGGGAGAAAGCCCTGGCTTTGGAGGGTAACATGTGACCTTACTAATGTCATATGCTAACAGTTGCGGCTTATAGTGATCACAGCTACATATGTACATGTTATGGGACCCCCAACTCACATACCCAAAAGACCCTGATCTGAAAGCAACAAAAAACAGAAAGGAAGCAGACAAGCGCCCTGGAAAGCCACAGGCAGATCATACCCTGAAATTAAAAGCTTTCCTTCACAACAGCTGTTCTTCCACATAGCTAAAGCTGATTTATTCTCTCTTGGGCAAAATACTCATAAGTCTGATCACATGGAAGATTCACTTTATGAAGCTGAAGAGCTGGTGTTATCTCAGACCAAAAAAACTACCACACTTCTCTAAAGCAGTTGGGGTGTTTTAGATACTGTGAATCATGTAATGGATCATGTATACCTTCTTGCTTTGGCCACTAGGAAGCTCAGGGCCAAGTTTCTAATTCACTTTTACCCTAAATTCCTCTCTTCATTTTACAATTCTTGTTTTAGCATCTTTTTTTCTTAATTCTTCAATTGATCTATTTATTTTAAACCACTACATTATGGAAAAATTTTTAATTATGTTTTTCTTTTTATTTATTTATTTGTTTGTTTGGTTTATATTTGTAACACTGTCTTATTCACTGAAGAAAATGACAAGATTTAGATCAGAGGTCAGCAAACTTTTTTTGTAAAGGCCCAGATAGTAAATATTTTAGGCTTTGCGGCCATATATCTCTCACATATTCTTCATTTGGGTTTTTTTTAAAACACTTCAAAAATGTAAAAACCACTCCCAGTTTGCAGCTCATAAAAAAACAGGTGGTATAGTTTGCTGACTCCTGCTATAGATATATATTTTTTAATTATACTGTAATTTACTCAAAATAATACCACTAAAATTATGGCATATATCCTTTAAGACATTTTTACATGCTTGTTTTGATGAAATCTGGATTATATTACACATACTATTTTGTAACCTACTTTTTCATTTAACAATAAATCATTAATATCTTTCTATGTCAAAACTGGATACAGAAATATTGTATAGATATTGCATAGATCTAACAAAATTTATTCAACCAATCCCCCTCTCCTTGAACACTTAGCTTGTTTCCATTTTTCACTATTATAGCTCCTAGAACCCAGTGCTGTCGAGTCAATTCTGACTCATAGCGACCCACACTCCAATTTTACCTTAAGATAAATTCTAGAAATTAATTTTTAGATGAAAGATATACATATTTTAAACTTGTTTGATAAATATTCTTAGATCGCTCTCCAGAAAAGTTATACCAGTTTATACAACGCTCCCACAAGCAGTATGAGAACATACATTTCTCTAATCACCAAAAATAGGTATCACCTTTTTTTATCTTCAGCAATCTGATAGGTAAAAATGTCATCTTAATGCTTTAATTTGAATTTCTTTAATAATGAGTATCTATATTTTTATATTTATAACCAGGTTATATTTTTTTAACTGCATTTATTTACCAATTGTATTTATCCTTTTTTGTTTTGTTGTTAATATCCTGCTTGGGTATGTATTAGTTTCCTATTGTTGCTGTACCAAATAACCATAAAGTTAGTGACTTAAAACAACACAAATTTATTATCATAAGTTCAGGAGGTCAGACGTCCAACGTGAATCTTATGGGGCTAAAGTCAAGGTGTTGGTAGGTCTGGTTCCTGCTGGAGGCTCTGAAATGAGAATCTCTTTTCCTATCTTTTTCCGCTTATTGAGGCCACCTGCGTTTCTTGGCTGCTGGCCATTTCCTTGCATCACGCAAATTTTTTGACTCCGTCATCACATCTCCTACTACTTACTCTGACTCCTGCCTCCCTCTTGTAAGGACCCTTATGATTATATTGGATTCACCTGGTGGCAGAATGATTAAGAGCAATGGCTGCTAGCCAAACGGTCAGCAGTTCAAATCTACCAGCTGCTTCTTCGAAACCCTATGGGATAGTTCTACTCTGTCCTATAGGGTCATTATGAGTTGCAATTGACTTGATGGCAGTGAGTTTGGCTCTTTTTTTTTTTTTGGATAATCTCCGCTACTCTCTTCATCTCAAGACCCGTAACTTTCTACCTTGCTCAGCACAAAACCCCTAACTGTATCCAGATACGTGTGCCTACTCCAATCACCCCTACGTAGCCCTGCCCACCTAGGACTGTAGGTGAGAGCCCGCACCACACACTCGGTGACTGGCAACCTAAACACCTGAGCTGAATTCACACAAGAAAAACAAATGACTCCTGGGCTCACATACCTAGTAATAGCTCTAACTACCTGGTGAGGGCTTCAAAAATGCCAATAATCAAAGTAGCTCCCAGGACCACCCTATTTTGGCATATCAAAACAAGAGGCTAGGATACAGTAAGCAAACATAAAGTAAATAAATACAATAACTTATTGATGGCTCAGAGACAACAGTCAATATCAAATCACATAAAGAGGCAGATCATGATGGCTTCAGTAAGAGACCAAAACAAAGAACCAAGAAACCTCCTGGAGGAAGATAAAATCTTGGAGGTAGAATTCAAAATACTAACATACTGAGCTCTTCAAGAGATCAGGAAGGAGATCAGGCAAAATGCAAACCAAGCCAAGGAACACACAGACAAAGCAAAAGAGAAAAAAAGAAGGTTATACAAGAGCATAATGACAAATTTAACAGGCTGCAAGAATCCATAAAGAGACCACAAACAGAAATCTAAAAGATTAACAATCAGGTTTCAGAATTAGACAACTCAATAGAAAGTTACAGGAGCAGAATTGAGGCAATGGAAGTCAGAATTAGTGAGGCTGAAGACAAAGCACTTGACACCAACTTATTTGAGGAAAAATCAGATAAAAGAATTTTAAAAAATGAATAAATCTTAAGAATTATGTGGGACTCCATCAAGAGGAATAACCTGCAAGTGATTGGAGTACCAGAATGGGGGGGGGGGGTGGATAACGGAAAATACAGAGAGAATTGTTGAAGAGTTGCTGGCATAAAACTTCTCTGATATCATGAAAGATGAGAAAATATCTATCCAAAAAGCTCATTGAAGCCACACAAGGTAGATAACAAAAGAAAATCACCAAGACATATTACAATTAAACTTCCCAAAACCAAAGATAAAGAGAGAATTTTTAGAGAGGAGCCAGGGATAAACAAAAAGTCATCTACAAATGAGAGTCAATAAGACTAAACTCTGACTACTCAGCAGAAACCATGTAGGCAAGAAGGTAATGGGAAGACATATATAAAGCTTTGAAGGGAAAAAAAAAAATTGTCAGCCAGGAATTATATATCCAAGAAAACTGTCTCTCAAATATGACAGTGAAATTAGGGTATTTCCAAATAAACAGAAGTTAAGGGAATTTGTAAAAATGAAATAAAAATTACAAGAAATACTAAAGGGAGTCAGATAACAACCCAAGACTAGTGAATAGGACAGAACAACCAAGTATCAACCAAGATAGGGAAGTCACAAAAATAAATAAAAGCTAAAACACTGAAACTAGGAAAACAGAGACATCAACATGCAAAAGATGAAAACATTAAAACAAAAAAGAGGGACTAAATAATGTAGTCATAGATCTTTCATATGGAAAGGAAGTCAAGACGATATTAAGAAATAAAAGATTGGTTTAAACATTGAAAAATAGAGACAGATATTAAGGTAACCACAAAGAAAACTAACAATCCTACACGTCAAAATAAAACAGAAGTAAAACATGGACTCAGCAAATACACAAGCAACAACAATGAAAAAGAGGAAAAGATAATATATAAAGAAAAATGACAGTACAAAGATTAAGTAGAGCAAAGAAACTGTCAACAACACACACACAAAAAAAATACCTCAAAACGACAGCACTAAACTAATACCTATCAATAATTATGCTGAATGTAAATGGACTAAACACATCAATAAAGACACAGAGAGAGGCAGAATGGATTAAAAAACATGATCCGTCTATATGCTGCCTACAAAGACACACCTTAGACTTAAAGACACAAACAAACTAAACTCAAAGGATGGAAAAAATATATCAAACAAACAGCAATCAAAACTGAGCAGGAGCGGCAATATTAATCTCTGACAAAATAGACTTTAAAGCAAAATCCACCACAAAGGATAAGGAAGAACACTATATAATGATTAAAGGAGGACATAACCATAATAAATATTTACGCACCCAATGACAGGGCTCCAAAATACATAAACTCTAACAGCACTGAAAAGAAAGAAAGCTCCACAATAATAGTAAGAGACTTCAGCACACCACTTTTGGTGAAGGACAGAACAACCAGAAAGAAGACCAATAAAGACATGGAAGATCTATATGCCACAAACAACCAACTTGACCTCATACACACATACAGAACACTCCACCCAAAAGCAGCCAAGTATACTTTCTTTTCCGATGCACATGTAACATTCTCCAGAATAGAACACATATTAGGCCACAAAACAAGCCTTAACAGAATCCAAAAACATTGAAATATTACAAAGCATCTTTTCTGACCATAAAGTTATAAAAGTAGAAAACAATAACAGAAAAACCAAGGAAAAAAATCAAATACATGGAAACTGAACAACACCTTGCTCAAAAACTACTGGGTTATAGAAGAAATCAAGAATAATATAAAGAAATTCACAGAAATCAAATGAGAATGGAAACACAACCTATCAGAACTTTTGGGACACAGCAAAAGCAGTGCTCAGAGGTCAGAATATAGCAATAAATGCACACATCCAAAAGGACGAAAGAGCTAAAATCAAAACATTAACCCTACATCTCGAACAAATAGAGAACAGCAAAAGAAGCCCTCAGGCACCAGAAGAAAGGAATAAAAGTAAGAGGAGAAATAAATGAAATAGAAAAACAACTAAAAGTGTTAACAAGACCAAAAGCTGGTTCTTTGAAAAGATCAACAAAATCAATAAACCATTGACCAAACTGACAAAAGAGAAACAGGAGAGGAAGCAAATAACCCCAACAAGAAGTGAGTTGGGGGATATCACAACAGACCCAACTGAAATTAAAAGAATCATAACATAATACTACAAAAAATTACACTCTAACAAATTTGAAAACCTAGAGAAAATAGACAAATTTCTAGAAACACACTACCTACCTAAACTAATACAAACAGAGGTAGAACAACTAAATAAACCTACAACAAAAGAAGAGATTGGAGAGGTAATTTAGAAACTACCCCCCCCCCAAAAAAAACCCTGGCCCTGACAGATTCACTGGAGAATTCTACCAAACTTTCAGAGAAGCATTAACACCAATACTACTAAAGGTATTTCAGAGCACAGAAAAAGACGGAATGCTCCCAAACTCATTCTATGAAGCCGGCATAATCTTGATACCAAAATCAGGCAAAGACACCACAAAAAAGAAAATTATAGACCAATAGCCCTCATGAACATAGATGCAAAAATCCTCAACAAAATTCTAGCCAATAGAAGTCAACAACATATCAAAATGTAATTCATCATGACCAAGTAGGATTCATACGAGATATGCAGGGATGGTTCAATATTAGAAAAACAATCAATGTAATCCACTACATAAATAAAACAAAAGATAAGAACCACATGATCTTACCAATTGATACAGAAAAGCATTTGACAAAGTCCAGCACTCATTCATGGTAAAAACTCTCATTAATCCAAAAAACACAAAATAATAAATGTTAGAGAGGTTGTGGAGAGGCTAGAACACTTACACACTGCCAGTGGGAATGTAAAATGGTACAACCACTTTGGAAATCAATTTGGTGCTTCCTTAAAAAGCTAGAAACAGAAGTACCATACGGTCCAGGAATCCCACTCCTTGGAATATATCCTAGAGAAATAAGAGCCGTCACACAGATATATGTACATCCATGTTCATGGCAGCACTGTTCACAATCACAAAAAGATGGAAACAACCTAGGTGCCCAGCAACAGACAAATGGATAAACAAATTATGGTATATACATACAATGGAATACTACACAACGATAAAGAACAATGATGAATCAGCAAAACATCTCATGACATGGATGAATCTGGAAGGCATTATGCTGAGTGAAATTAGACAGTCACAAAAGGACAAAATATTGTATGAGACCACTATTATAAGAACTCAAGAAAAGGTTTAAACACAGAAGAAAACATTCTTTGATAGTTACGAGTGTGGGGAGGGAGAGGATGGGGAATTCACTAACTAGATAAAAAAAACTAGATAGTAGACAAGAATTAGGGAAGTCAGCACAACTGGACTAAACCAAAAGCTAAGAAGTTTCCCGAACACAACCAAATCCTCCAAGGGACAGAGTAGCAGGGGCGGAGGTCTGGGGACATGGTTTCGGGGGACATCTAGGTCAACTGGCATAACAAAGTTTATTAAGAAAATATTCTGCATCCCACTTTTGTGAGCGGAATCTGGGGTCTTAAAAGCTTGCGAATGGTCATCTAAGATGCGTCCACTGGTCCCAACCCACCTGGAGCAAAGGAGAATGAAGAACACCAAAGATACAAGGAAAATGTTACCCCAAGAGACAAAAGAACCACATAAACCAGGACTCCATCAGCCTGAGACCAGAAGAACTAGATGGTACCTGGCTACCACCAATGACCACCCTGACGGGAAACACAACAGAGAGTCCCTGAAGGATTAGGAGAATAGTGGGGTGCACAACTCAAATTCACGTAAAAAGACCAGAGTCAATGCTCTGACTGAGACAAGAGGAACCCCAGAAGACATGGCTCCCGGACTCTCTGTTAACTCAAAACTAAAACCATCCCCAAAGCCAGCTCTTCTGACAAAGATTAGACTGGACTGTAAAACATAAAATAATACTTGTGAAGACTGTCCTCCTTAGTTCAAGTGCATACACAGACTAAATGGGCAGCTCCTGTCTGGAGGCGGGATGAAAAGTCGGAAAGCCACAGGAGCTGGCTGAACGGACACAGGAAACCCAAGGTGGAAAGGGGAATGTGCTGTCACATTATAGGGATTGCAACTAGGGTCACATAACATTGTGTGTATAAATTTTTGTATAAGAAATTAACTTGAGCTGTAAACTTTCACCTAAAGCACAATTAAAAAAAAAAAAAAAGACCCTTAACTTAATCACATCTGCAAAGCCCGTTCTGCCATATAAGGTAACATGCACAAACTCCAGGGGTTAGGGTATAGACATCTTTGGAGGGCCGTTATTCTGTCTACCACAGCAGGCCCTTTGGCCATTGTTCCTAAGAGTGCTCATCTCTTTCTTTATTTTTCCTTTTGTACATTAAAGATAGGTTTATTATATTGTAGTGGATGTTATAGTGTACTGCCCAGATATCCCCTCAAAGCCAAGACACTTAGAACACAAGATGATGAAAGTCACGTCGTAGGTTCGCGGCAGGTGCAGGCCACACCGGAGCCTCCTGGAACAACCTGCCAACTGGGCTGCATTGCACAGCAGGATTTGGGTCAGCTAAGGGCACAAACTGAAGCTCTAGGGATTTCTCTCCCTTTTGCACGCTTGACAAGACTCTGGCTTCTCATGGGAGCCTCCTTCCCTCCACTCTGAAAGCTAAGGTAGGCCCTTGGGCACTGAGGCTGTGGATCCAGGCCTAGGCTCTGTGGGGGCGTGCCCGTGCTGTCCTGCCAGCGGAGGAAGGAACGAGGTCAGACCTGGGCATTGGCGGCAGCAAGTCCTGGCAGTTGGCACTGGGTGGGCTCCAGACTCTAGTTTACTGTTGGCAGATCCCTGGGCAAACAGACTGCATGAGATGGAATGGACATCAAA
Source organism: Loxodonta africana (assembly GCF_030014295.1). NCBI lineage: Eukaryota > Metazoa > Chordata > Mammalia > Proboscidea > Elephantidae > Loxodonta > Loxodonta africana. Next base: position 78,032,468 of record NC_087350.1, on the reverse strand, counting down.
AGACAAGCAGGATGTCTACTATCGCCTGGCCAAGGAGAATGGCTGGCATGCCCGCAGTGCTTTCAAGTTACTACAACTCGATAAGGGATTCCAACTCTTCCAAGGCGTGATGTGAGCTGCTGACCTATGCACAGCCGTGGGCAGCTGAAGCCAGATGCTGAGTCAGAAGATTGGGGGTGGACATGTGGTGCCCATGGACCTACCGGCTATGGCTCTGGCTGCCAGGTGTGTTACAGATCCAGGGGGACATCACCTAGCTATCCACTGCCAAGGAGATCATTCAGCACTTTGAGCACTGCCCTGCAGACCTAGTGGTGTGTGATGGGCTCCGATGTAACTGGCCTTCATGAAGTGGGTGAGTGCATGCAGGCCCAGCCCCTCCTAGCTGCTCTGAACATTGCCACTCGTTTTGAAACCAGTGGGCTGCTTTATGGCCAAGATATTCTGAGGCCATGATGTGATGCTAATCTACAGCCAGTCGCCTGTCGTCTTCTCCAATGTGGTGTGTGCCAAGCCCAGAAGCAGATGAAGCTCCAGCATTGAGGCTGTTGCTGTTCATCAGGGTTATGGCCCTTCTGAGAGCTTCGAACCAGACCTGACCAAACACCTGCTGGACCGCTCTTACCACCCAGATTTCAACCAGCTGGATGGCCCACTGGCATCCTTGAGCTGTTTGTGACTTGTGGAGTCCTGAGTGCCCATGATTCTGACCACAGGTACCCAGGCTCTGAGCACAATTACACTCTTCCCACACAGCCCCCATCTGTCCATCATACCAACAGCCTACACACTGAAGAAGATGGGGCATCTGGCCAAGGAGATTCACCCCAGGAGACCCCATCAGCACAGTGGATGTGCTGCCTCCAACCCCTGGCCATCCCACCACTCCAACCCTGCTGGCCTCTGAGTTGGGAGATAGTGATGTGAATTGTTCACTTTAAGACATTAAGGGCCTGAACATGCAAGCCCTGAGCAGAATCTGCAACAAACACATAAACAACAAAAGAGACATTGCAGAATGTCTGTCTATACTGCACTGGGAATTCTAGAGTGAGGTCTTGCCTCTTTTCTAGGTAAAGCTTTCCAGGGGTGTCCTAATTATGCCCAGAATTTACCCCCAAAGCAGAAGTTCTTAACCTGGAGAAAAGTGAAGGGTATCCATGAACTTGATGAGGGAAATACTACATCTTTATTTTCATTAATGTAACTGAAATTTCATTTCACTCACAATTAATACTGGCAATAAATCACAATAGTAAAAGCGATACCTGTAACTTTCTTACCAATACAAATCATTTATTTTTTATGTTACATTACAATTGTTGCTGGTATCTTGCAATGTTCTTCACATGCATTACTACTTTGAATCACGGTAGATATTATTTGATGTACTAATAAAGAAGTCCATATATTACCTAAAAAATTTAAAGAAAAAAAAAAGGCACTTATTCTCCAAGCTACTAGGAGTGTTGGTCTGGTGGCCATGGAACTAAGTTGAGGCCTTGACTGAAGTTGCATTGCAATTCAACTTGTCCCTCTGCCCAATCCTGCTATCCTCACTCTCTTATAGGTGTTGTTCCTGAGAGGACTTCCCCCCGCCAAAATTCCTGCACACAAATCTTAGAGTCTCATTTCCCAGGGAACCCAACCTAAGAAGGTGGCATCAGAAGTAGTCCTAGCAGCAGAATCTAATATGAGGTTTTGGAGCTGGCGCTGTGGTAGGTGGAGTGTTCTCAGAGCCCCTGGCACGCTGAAGCAGTGATTTTTTTTTAACACTTTCACCAACATGAGCTGGAATGGGATATTGGCAGGGGCGCTATCTGAGGCACTTGAGAGGTTCGAGGGAAGCAGTAATTATAAGGAACTTTGAATCAGATGGCTGTTGCTGGGAGCTATCGATGTGCTGGAGAAAGACAAAGAGAGGCTGAGGGTAATTAATCACCAATTTAGACGAAGCGTGGAAGTCCAAGAACCTCCTTGGATTATATAAAGAGACCTGCATCTCCCATAGGTGAAGGGCAGAAAGAGTTGAGCATCAGACCCAAGGCTTATTTAAAATGGAGTAGCGGTCCAGAGAAGGCTGAATTCTCGACCCTGACAAAGCCGCTGTGCCTAAGTCTGATTGGGGAATGGGACCACAGGACTAGGAATGGAGACGTCAGGTTTATGTATTCACAAGTTTTGAATCCCCAGGTTTTCCTGAGCCCTCTGGGCCTGCAGTAGTGGCCCACACCTCTCTAGTATAAACTTGTGGTATCCCCTCACTTAAAGATGATGCAGATCCCCCCTTGGAGAGAGGCACCTGGGGTCTCAAACACTAGCAAGCGGCCATCTAAGATGCATCAATTGGTCTCAACCCACCTGGAATAAAGGAGAATGAAGAACACCAAGGACACAAGGTGATTACGAACCCAAGAGACAGAAAGGGCCACATAAACCAGAGACTACATCACCCTGAGACCAGAAGAACTAGATGGTGCCTGGCTACAACCGATGACTGCCCTGACAGGGAACGCAACAGAGAAACCGAGGGAGCAGGAGAGCAGTGGGATGCAGACCCCAAATTCTCATAGAAAGACCAGACTTAATGGTCTGACTGAGGCTAGAAGGACCCCAGCAGTCATGGCCCCCAGACCTTCTGTTGCTCCAGGATAGGAACCATTCCCAAAGCCAACTCTTCAGACAGGGATTGGACAGGACAATCGGTTGGAGAGGGATGCTGTTGAGGGGTGAGCTTCTTGGATCAGGTGGACACTTGAGACTATGTTGGCATCTCCTCCCTGGAGGGGAGGTGAGAGAGTAGAGGGGGTTAGAAGCTGGCGAAATGGACACGAAAAGAGAGTGGAGGGAGGTAGTGCACTGTCTCATTAGGGGGAGAACAATTGGGAATATGTAGCAAGGTATATGTAAGTTTTTGTGTGAGAGACTGACTTGATTTGTAAACTTTCACTTAAAGCACAAAAAAAAAAAGACTGCGTGGAAGAAAACCAAGTAGTCTGCTGACAACTGGCACTTACTTTGCAGACATGACCCAAGTTAAGCTGCTCCAGCCCGCTCCAGCTCTTTGTACTATCCTAGCTAAGGCAGAAGACATCTGAGTGAGGAAGCCACTTTCGACGTTCTAGTCCCACCGATGACATGTGAAACAGACATGAGATAAGCCATCTCTGCTGTGTCTTGCCCAAATCCTTGATCTATGGCGATGTGCAAAATAATAAAACGGTTGTTTTAAGCCAAAAAAAAAAAAAAAAGATGATGCAAAGACAGCATTACCTGTATCTCCTTAGGACTTATCCCCTTAACCCCCTCCTGGTACCACACCGAAAACTAGAGTCAAATGACAACACAGCCCAGGCAGGGAAGGACTGGGCTTGCTAAGGACAAACAGGTCATATACACCAGCCAACATGTTCCACAGGATCCAGGAGGTTAGATATCAGACTGGACTCTGAGGGTGGCAGATCAAGCGGAGTGGAACATTAATTGGTTTATTGATATGGGAGGACTCTCCAACAATACAAGATTTAATATCAGGGCAAGTACTCTGAGACAGGGTGTTAACATGATGGCTCTTAGAAGACTGGCTCACGCTAAGTGAAGTCAAAATGACAGAACTGTCATAAAGACAGTGGAGGAAAGAAACAAAAAGCTCAGGGAAGTGAGAACAGGATGGATATACTACCAAGGCTAGGACACCCACGAGGAGACTTTGCTCTGTGTGTGTGAGGAGGGGGTCCCTGGAGGAGGGGTAACAGACCAGTGAGAAGCTCAGTGGTGGCTCTCCTCTGTGGGCCAGACCTGATGGCAGAAGACGCTGTTACAGCAATGGGAACAACAGGAACCCAAAGTAATAAGAGGTCAGGCAACAGCACTTAACTGTCAGAAGAAAGTCGGGTACCATTATAATGAGTGGTGAGGTCAGAGGGCTGGTCAGAGGGGCCTAATCCATAGAGACCTATGAAGATGGTTAACAGAACACAGTGTTCCTGCTCGTCTATGAAAATGGATGGGCAGCCAACACGAGTATTACTTAACTTATATAATCAAAAAATAAAAAATCAAGAATGGATAATCAAGAGGCTGAAGGCAGCTGCATCAATAAAAAAAAAAAAAATCATGATCTCTTACCTAGTTTGTCAACCTGAGACATTTTACAGACCTGAAAATCTCTGCATGAAAGAGAGGCTGAGTTCCCACGATGAGGGACCCTGTAACACCACAGCAAGTTTATATAATAATGATTCCCTCAGTCTTTCCCCAGAGGGACCTACAGAATTTATTCAGGTTAACCATAAACTTGGTGTCTTAGTCATCTAGTGCTGCTATAACAGAAATACCACAAGTAGATGGCTTTAACAAAGAGAAATTTATTTCCTCAAGTAAAGTAGGCTAAAAGTCCAAATTCAAGGCCTCAGCTCCAGGGGAAGGCTTTCTCTCTCTGTTAGCTCTGGAAGAAGGTCTTTGTCCTCAAGCTTCCCATGGTCAGGAGCTTCTTAGGCAGGGACCCCAGTTCCAAAGAATGTGCTCTGCTCCTGGTGCTGCTTTCTTGGTGGTATGAGGTCCTCAGCTCTCTGCTTGCTTCCCATTCCTTTAATCTCTTGAGAGATAAAAGGTGGTGCAGGGCCACCCCCCAGGGAAACTCCCTTTACCTTGGATCAGGGAGGTGACCTGATTTAGGGTGGTGTTACAATCCCACCCTAATCCTCTTGACATAAAATTACAATCACAAAATGGAGGACAACCACACAATACTGGGAACCATGGCCTAACCAAGTTGATATACACATTTTTGGGGGGACATAATTCAATCCATGACACTTGGGGGAGGGAAAGATCCAGACATTTTGAGTATTGTTAAACACAGGGTCTGAGGTGATACTGATACCAGGGATGCAAAGCATCGTCATGCCATGGCCTACCACCCCTCCCCCCTCCAGTAGAATGGAAATATATAGAGGATAGTTAATAAAGGGTGTCCTGGCCCAGGCCCAGGTCATAACGAGTCTTCTGGGTCCACGGACTCATTTGGTGGCTATGTCCCAGGGTTTCAAATGTGTAATACGAAAGGCCACACCTGGCAGTTGGCAGAACCCCCACACTGGTCCTTGGTCTATGGGATAAGAGTTATCCTAGTGAGGAGGGCCAAGTGGAAGCCTCTGAAACTGCTCCCTCCATGTCCCTAGTCAAGATAGTAAATCAAAAACAAGATGGCACCCCGCTGGGGGGGAGGGGAGAGAATGGCAGAAATTAGTGCCACCCTTAAAGACCCAAAGGATAAAAAGGTAGTGACCCTTATCATATTCCCATTTAATTCATCAGTCTGGCCCCTACAAAAACCAGGTGGATCCTGGCAGATCACAGTGAACTCCTGCAAACTCATCCAAGTAGGGTCCCAACTGCATACTATGCCAAAGTGCTACCTCCGCTAAAGCAGATTAACACAGCCTCAGGTACATGGTATGTGGCCACCAAGCTGGCAAATGCATTCTTTTCCATCCCCATGATGTAGGAGGTTCAGAAGCTGCTTGCATTCACATAGAATGTATACCATATACATTTACGGTTTCTACCCAGGGCTATGTTAATTCTCCTACCTTCTCTTACAGTCTGAAGGGATTATCTGGGACTTTGTGCAGAATATCACATTGGTGATTTTCTTTTTTTAATTGTACTTTAGACGAAGGTTTACAGATCAAATTAGTTTCTCATTAAACAATTAATACACACATTGTTTTGTGACACTGGTTGCCAACCCCACGACATGTCAACACTCTTCCCTTCTTGTTCTTGAGTTCCCCATTACCAGCTTTCCGGTCCCCACCTGTCTTCTCATCCTTGGCCCTGGCCTGGTGTGCCCCTTTAGTTTCGTTTTGTTTTATGGGCCTGTCTAATCTTTGGTTGAAGGATGAACCTCAGGAGTGACTTCATTACTGAGCTATAAGGGCGTCCAGGGGCTATACTCTCGGGGTTTCTCTAGCCTCTGTCAGACCAATAAGTATGGTCTCTTTTTTTTTTTTTTCCATGAGTTAGAATTTTGTTCTACATTTTTCTCCAGCTCTGTCAGGGACCCTCTATTGTGACCCATGTCAGAGCAGTTAGTAGTGGTGGCCGGGCACCATCTAGTTGTGCTGGACTCAGCCTGGTGGGGGCTGTGGTACTTGTGGTCCATTAGTTCTTTGGACTCATCTTTCCCTTGTGTCTTTGGTTTTCTTCATTCTCCCTTGCTCCAGAGAGGGTGAGACCGGTGGAGTATCTTAGATGGCTGCTCACAAGCTTTTAAGACCCCAGATGCTACTAACCCAAGTAGGATGTAGAACACTTTCTTTATAAACTATGTTATGCCAATTGAGCTAGATGTTCCCCGAGACCATGGTCCCATGGCCCTGAGCCCGGTAATTCAGTCCCTCAGGGAGTTTGGAACACACTGGTCTTTTATCTCAATGACATCATGCTAATTGAGTCAGTAGAGCAAGAAGTGACTAGTACACTGGAAGCCTTGGTAAGATACGTGTACTCCAGAGGGCAAACCCTCCAAAGGTTCAGGGACCCCCCATATCAGTGAAGTTTTTAGGGATCCAGTGGTCTGATACATGCTCAGACATTTCCTCCAGAGTAAAAAAAAAAAAAAAAAATTTTTTTTTTTTTTTAAAGAACTAATTATTGCATCTTGTACCTTCCAACACTAAGAGGGCCACTTTGGGTTCTAGAAGCAGCATATTACTGATCTGACCCATTTACTGACTGACAGAGAATGCTGCTAGCTTTGAGCAGATCCCAGGGCAGAAAAGGTCTCTGCAGCACGTCTGGACTATAGCATAAGTAGTTCTGACACCTCATTGTATGAACCAGCACACCCTATAGTACTGCAGGCATCTGGTGAGGGTAAAAAAAAGCACCATGTGGAGTTTGTGGGAAGCCGAAATAGGATAATCACAACATAGGCCCTAAGGTTCTGGAGCAAGGTCGTACCATCTGCAGCAGAGAACTAAAAAGTCATACAAAAGCAGCCCTTGGTATGCTACTGGGCCCTGGTGGAGACAGTGTGTGCTCCCACTCACCAAAACTGATCTAGCTTCTCACATTGTCCAACATGCCAGCAACAGAGACCCAGGCTGAGTCCCCACATGGCACCAACCCCTGAGGAGTCCAACTAGCCACTTGGAGACAAGCTGGTTACACTGAACATTTTCAACCCTGGAAGGTGGAGCAATACATCTTAATTGGAATCAATACATTCTGGTTATGGGTTTACCTTTCCTGCCTCAGAGCCATGGCCAGCCCCACTATCCGCAGGCCTACAGAGTATTTGATTCACTGGCATGCCATCCTACATAATATCGCCTCGGACCAAGGCACTTGCATTATGTGGCAGTGGCCACGTGACTAGGGCATCCCCTGGTCCTATCGCTTACTGAACCAGCCAGAAGCTACCCGCCTGACAGAGCAATGGGATGTTCTTTTGAACTCTCAGGTGGGGAGCCCCAGGATGGAACCTAATGAACCTAAATGAACTACCATTTTATGATGCTATGTCCCCAACAGGTAGAACACATAGGTCTGGAAACCAAGGGCTAGAAGTAGAATGGTCCCACTCTGCATCAGTCCTAGTGACCCATTTGGACAATGTATGCTCCCCATACTGATGACTTTAGGTACAAATTGTGGATCTAGAGCATTTCTGTCCCAACAGAATTTACAGTGATAATGGAAATGTTCTATTCCTGCACTGTCCAATATAGTAGCGACTAGCCACATGTGGAAACCCTGGTGGCATAGTGGTTAAGAGCCATGGCTGCTAACCAGAAGGTCGGCAGTTCAAATCTACCAGGCGCTCCTTGGAAACCCTATGGGGCACTTCCACTCTGTCTAATAGGGTCACTATGAGTTGGAATCAACTCGACGGCAGTGGGGTTTTAGCCACATGTGGCTACTGACCACTGAAATGTGGCTAGTGCAAATGAAGAATTGAAATTCTAGGGAAAACTGAATTTCCTGTTTGGTTATTTGCGGTTTCATTTTTCTTTAATTGAATTATATATTGATGGAAACTAAACTTTTTCTCTTGAAAGTCAGCCCAAAGCTTGTAATAATTTTGGACACCGGATACTCCTTCATTACACAGAAGTGAGTCATGTCTACCTCCCTGACTGTGAAAATTCTGTGATCTATTCTGAGAGACGTGTCGATATCTACTGCCTTTAACCGTCTTGCCTGGCACGTGATGTGCAATTCTGCACTCGCAATAATTTTTATTACTTCATTATAGTGTCACCTTTTAGAATACATAATAAGCAATAGTTTGGGAATCCAAATTTAAGCTAAAACCCAATTCAGTTTTAAGATCTCCAACAAAATAAGTGACCAAAGCAACCGAGATGGAAAATGGACGAAACCTTATCTACACACAAATGGTGATAATCTCCACCAGAACTCACTCCTTTGCTAACAAGACACATCCCAGTTTTGGAAACAATAAAATGTAGAGGGACGGTCTACATCTTAGAATCAAGAAAACACAGTTCATGTAGTGAGGCGAGAAGGAAAATAAAAAACCAAACCAGTTGCTGTTGAGTCAATTCTAACTAGTGGTGACCCCATGTGTGTCAGAGTACTCCGTGTGTGTCAGAGCGGAACTGTGCTCCATAGGGTTTTAGAAGTAGATCACCAGGTCTTTCTTCCCAGGGCACCTCTGGGTGGATTTGAACCACCAACCTTTCAGTTAGTAGCCGAGTGCTTCACCATTTGCACCACGCAGGAGTTCCAAGAAGGAATATAGAAAAGGTTTACTTGCAGCAGCAGCAAGTGCCAGCAGGCACTGTGAAAATGAAAACAAACAAAAAATAGATAATGACCACAAACGGCATTTTTTTAAAAATATACCCCAAAATCATACACTAAAAAAAAAGAAAAAAATCATAAACTAGTAGGCTACTAATACAGAGGCAAATAATCTTACATGCCTCACATAATTCCCAAGAGTAAAGTACAGGACAACTAATGAAGACTGAGGTGAAGATCTTGAACCATCAATAAAAGATTAAGAACACCATATCTTAAAAGGTGGGATGTTAACAGCGCTTACTTCTGAGAGGAGCAGGTTAAGGGAGAAAGTTATTATGGCTTTTATGTATTGTCTTTGGTCGTTTTTTCTGCAATGAACATATAAATAAAAAATTTTTTTCAAGTTAAAAACCAAGGAATAAAAAATATTTTAGAAAGAAATGCAAAAGGGACAATATTTAAAAAAGAAAACCGTTTTTGGTGTTCAGATGTGGAAACCTTCATTCCCTGAAAACAAGTGCCTTAGTTCAATTTGTGCCCTGAAGATCCAGACTAAACGAGGCATAACTGAACATGGAAAACCTTGTGTAATCGCCAATATCACTTTGGTTTTGCTATAAAGCACTGCTCAACGAACAAGCCCTTGTCTGACCTACACTCTGCTAATACTTCAGCCGCTATCTCTGAAGGTCACGAGGAGCCCTGCTGAGGAGGAGATAAATGGTAATGGCTTGTGTAAGGATGCAGCCTCTCTTGGGGTTTGGGGCCCATCAGTCACTGCAGATCCCATCTATATACCCCTCACCAATCCTCCAGAGAAGGAGTAAAGGCTTCTAAACTTAACAGTCAGACCCTCCTTCCCTGGGCATAGCGGGGCTCGGTCTTGGGCCTTGCACGTTTCAAGCTGTTTGGTCATTTCTGTCTCTATCATTCCTCTAGGGAGGGAACCAACCAAACCAGTTGCCATCAAATAGATTCCGACTCGTGGTGACCCCACGTGTGTCAGAGTAGAACTGTGTTCCAGAAGGAGATTGCCAGGCTTTCTTCAGAGGTGCCTCTGGGTGGACTTAACCCTCTAACCTTTCAGTTAGCAGCAGAGCATGTTAACTGTGTGTGCCACCCAGGGACTCCGGGGAGGGAACAGGGAGGCTTTATAAACTTGGCTTAACAGTTCTCCCCTCCAGCACCCCAGATGTGTCCAGGACACAAAAGGGGCCTAATAAATTGCTAGTGAGTAGAATGTAGAGCCAACTCACCACAGGCATTCCTAAGCCCAGGTTCAGTTAAGTCTCCTGTTCCTACAAATTTGCTTAACCCTGTCAACGCAGTAGATACTAAATCATGGTGATTTCCTTGACATTCTTCTAAGAGGAAAGAGCACACTCAAGCATGAAAGCCACATTTACTTTTGGGGAGTATCATATAATGCTTCAACTTCCTTCATTTACATTTTCTGTTACTCAGTGCTTGCTCCTTGTCTAGGGGCACTAAGGGCTGGGTACTTGTTAGGGGATTGTGAATTGTGTCCTCCCCAAAAAGATAGTGGAAGACCTAATCTCTGTACCTGTAAATAGGTTCCTGTTTGGAATCAGGGGTTTCTTCCGTTACGTTAGTAAGGTCATACCAGAGTAGGGTGGGTCCTAAACCTAATCACTTTGATCTTTACACTATTACATGATGGATGCTCTGATACAGAGGTGCACACAGTGCCCTGGGAACACAGAAGTTCCCCATAGTGCAAAAGAAAGATTACCAGATTGGGACCCAGGGCCTCAGATGGTCATTCACTCAACAAATGCTCTCAGTCCCAACCTCCCCTGCCTTACCCACCAAACCAAACCCACTGCCCTTGATTTGATTACAAATCATAGCAACCTCATAGGGTTTCCAAGGCTGTAAATCTTTACAAAAGCAGACTGCCACATCTTTCTCCCACAGAGCAGCTGGTGGGTTCAAACTGTTGGCCTTTTGGTTAGCAGCTGAGTACTCTAACCACTGTGCAACCAGGACTCCTTCCCTTGCTTACCAAAAAAAAAAAAACCTGTTGCCGTCAAGTCAATTCCAACTCATAGTGACCCTACGGGACAGAGCAGAACTGCCCCACAGGGTTTCCAAGGAACAGCTGGTGGATTCAAACTGCTGACTTTTTGGTTAGTAGCCACGGCTCTTAACCTATAAAACAAGGGGAGCACTAAAGATGAAATGGTCTTTTCAAGAGGTCTGGAGGAATAATGCACGTTTTGAAGCCCGTTTGTGCTTCCACTGCCCAGGTCTTGCCATCTGTGGTGGTTATTTCAACCACAGGAAGGTGGTCTGAGCTACTTGTACGCCTCCAAACCCTGGCTCCTGACCTCACCCTGGGACAGCTGAAGGCTTGATCCAAGCAACAGTCTGGTCAAAACTGAAGAGTCCTGGCACTGCCTTTTCACATATTAATAATTCGGGGGCACCTGAGACAGGTTTACAATATCTCAGTAGGTGTTCAAGTATTTTTGCCAGTTTTTCAGAATTTTTCCTGGGTTTTGTGGTTGTCGTTGGCTACTTTTTCTATTTGTTATCTCTTCCATTTTCTGCCAATTATGCCTGCTTTGCCAAGGAAATTTTTTTTGAGAAATGAACCAAAAATACCTAAAGACACAGATTTGGAAAACAGCCCTAAAACTCAAGTCAAGTCACACTCTTTCCCTATTCAAAATCCTCGACTGTCCCAGGGCCATAAAGTCTCATGGGACAGAGTCCCTCCCCTTCACCAAGTGGATCCCGCACCACTCTCCCTTCCATCACTGCTTCTGCCCCAATAGTTTCTGCTGCAGTTCTCAGAGGCCCAAGCAAGCTAGCCTCAGGGCCCCCGCTGGTGCTGTCCCATTGGCCTTAACCTTCACAGGGGCTCTCTCACCCCATTAATCTCTGCACAAACGCCTTCTCAGGACACCAGTTTCAAATAGAACTCGTCCACCCCCTAAATCATTACCACTCATTCCCTCACACTGCTTTATTTTTCTTTTATAGCATGTATCACTACCTGGTATGTTTTATAGCTAGCTAGATGCAGTGTTGGTTTATGCACTGTGTGTCTGTCCTCCCCAACAGAATGCTCTCTGGGAAAAGAATATTTGTTCACTACTATACCCCCACTGGCTACAAAAGTACCTGGCACACGGTAGATGGTTGATATTTGTTGGCTAAATAGATAGTGTACCCAAATTATGAGAAAATCAAGTAACTGGGATCACTTGTGATTGCCAGCTCATCATGTTGAACCTAATTTTCACCTTGATCATATTGTGTTCAATCAAATTGTTTTAGAACAACTTGTTTTCAGACAAATTAACCGGTACCATCCTATGGGCGCTTCCAACCACTGCCTAGCTCGTCACCTGACACCGTAACTGCTTATTTATTAAGAAAGCAGGTCTAATTCCCAAAACGAATAAAATTCATCCCAATCACAGCCGCACCTTTACCGCGAGGGGCCTTGCTAGGAAGACTGAGCCTGCCATTCTGGCAGCTGGCATAATCATGAGGTTGGTAATAGTGAACTTAGAAGGCTGCAATTTGCACTTGACAAGCACTTTATGGCCCGCAATTTAAATGTCTATGGCATTGTAATTCAGTTTCTTGATGAGGCAAACGAGGTACTAAACTCATCTGCAAAATATGAAATGCCTCCTCTCACTTGTGGTTTGCTAATGAGTGCACGTGGGGAGGTGAAGCCCACCCCCCCACCACCACCCCACCTCCAAATTTTGATAGTGCTTTCTCTTTATTTTATTTATTTATTTTTTTCTCTTTAGTTCACATCCTCTTAAAATTCATGCCAGTACTATATCAGAAAATATTCTGTTGGGATCCATAGCATTTTCCTCAGCTAATTTTCAGAAGCAGAGCTCCTGGCATTTTCCTTAGCTAATTTTCAGAACTAGACCTCCAGGCCTTTCTTCCTAGTCTGTCTTAGTGTAGAAGCTCCATTTAAACCTGTCCACCATGGGTGACCTGCTGGTATTTGAAATATCAACAATGGGCTCAAACATACCAATGATCAAGAAGATGGCACAGGATCAGGCAATGTTTCATTCTGTTAAACGTAAGGTAGCCATGAGTCAGAGCCAACTCGAAGACAACTAGCAACAACAACAATAAAATTCATGCCAATGATTTCCTGGGCATCTGTTGACTCAGACACCTGCTGAGTGAGCATCTACTCCAGGTGAACCCCTAGGACAGTTTCTGGTTGTTATTTTTCTAGGGGCTGGAGATATGGTAGGAGTCCCTGAGTGGCACAGACAGTTAAGCACTCAACTACTAGCCAAAAGGTTGATGGCCCAAACCCACTCAGAGGTCCCTCAGAAAACAGGCCTGGTGACCTGCCTCTGAAAGATGATACCCTTGAAAACCCTACGGGGCAGTTCTACTCTGCACGCATGAGGTCTCCATGAGTTGGAACGGACACCACGGCCACTAATAACAACAATAAGTGATACTTTTGGGAATGAATGACAGGAGTGATCTTGAAGACAGTCCCCGCCTTCAAGGTGTTTTCAATCTAGCCGAAGATATGAAATCCACCTGCCAAAGTAACCCTTTCTGAAAGGTACACAGTCATATGGGAGATGCTGAAAAATCATTTTATAAAATTCAGCACTCATTCCTGATTTTATAAAACAAAACTCTCTTAGTACAGGAGAAAGAGAATACCTCCAGGACACAGCAAAATCTGTCACAAACAACGGTGACGGTGAAACGGCAGTCACACCCATCGAGCTCAGGAGGCAGATGAGAAAGCTGAAGCTCGACCTGTTCTCAAACCTGGCAACAAAGCAAACCGTGAGACAAAAATCCTGGAGAAGAGGAACAGAACTGCCAGTGTTTGCAAATACTATGACTGTCTACCTGGAAAACCCACAGAAAACTACTAGGACCAATAAGAATGCTCAGTTGGGTAGCTGGTTACAAAAGTAATATTCATAAATCAATCGTTTTTTACATATCAGAAATAGAAAAAACGGTGAAGGGGAAGCCACTATAATGGTAAAAGGATGTCATTCACCATAGAAACAAAGATATAAAATATAAAACACTGAGTAATTACTTTGATGAAATGAGTGGGATTTATATGAGAAGGGCTACAGTGTCTGTCGAATGAATGAATAACTACACATTTTCCCAGAGAGACATAAAAGAGATGAGAATAAAGGAAAAATTGTACTCTGTTCCTGAATGTGGAGACTCAAGACTGTGAAAGTATTGATTGTTCCCAAACAATCGAATTCCAACCAAAATTATCAGTTTTATTATGACTGTTCTTTTTTAAAACTCAACAAAATGATTCTCAGGTTCTAGTGTAAAAATAAACAGGTGAGGATAGCTAAGAAAATCTTTGAAAAAAGGAATACTGTGGAGGGGAGGAAGGGCCCTGGTGGCATAGTGGTTAAAGTGCTCGGCTGCTAACCAAAGTCCGTGGTTCAAACTGTTCCGCAGGAGAAAGATGTGGCAATCTGCTTCTATAAAGATTTACAGCCTTGGAAACCCTGTGGAGCAGTTCTACTCTGTCCTGTAGGGTCACTGTGAGTTGGAATCAACTAGACGGCAAGTTTTTTTTTTTTTTGGAGTGGGGAGAAGACTTGCCTAATTAGATATTAAAGTGTAACATAAGGCTACCATGATTTAAATAGTGAGGCACTGCCCCAGAAAATGTCAGACATACCAATGGAACAGGACAGAAAGTTCAGAAACAGACCAACCAACTATATGTAAGGTGTCATTTTAAGTAAGTGGAGAAATGGGTTATTCAAAAAATGGTATTGGGACAATGCATTAACTATTTTGGGGGAAAAAAATACCAGTAGAGGTTCGCTTGATGAAAAATAAATACTAAATGTATTAAAGAGTTAAATATTAAAAAATAAAACCATTAGTATAACCAAAAGACAATCTAAGTGGGTTATTTATCTGGCCATGGAGTGTTGAAGGACTTCCTAAGCATTACAGCAAAAGCAAAAACCATAAAGATGTAAACCTAGTTAGGTGAAATTAGAAACTTCCTACATTACTAAGAAAGAACATAAAATTAAACAGCAAGCGGGGAAAAAATATTTACCACAATCATGGGGGAAAGAATTTTACCACCCTTCATATATAAAGCAGTTTTACAATTCAGTAGGAAAGAGCTACCCAGATTAGTAAAAACAGGCAATATGACAAGTTAATTCAAACGGAGAGCTCAGTAAACACTGAAGTACACTCAACCTTTCAGATAAACAAAAAACGCAAAATAAAAGCTTACCAACTGCCAGTTGGCAGCATTTTTTGCTTTGTTTTTTATTTAGAGATAACTTCCCTGCGTGCTCCAGGAATGGGCCCACCCATACCCTGCTGTCTGAGGACAAGTCGGCAGTGTGTGCTGTACAGCTGCCCAGCGTGGGTCAGGCAGGCTGCCAGGGGTTCACTCCCCTCTATGCTACTCCCTGGCTTTATGGCCTGGGGCAGGTTACTAAAAACTTCAGATGTTCTGTCTTGAAAGAGGAACAATAACAGTGTCTACCTCACGGAGTTGTTAGGGAAATTAATCAAGGCGATGCATATAAAAAAAAATGACTGGACCATGGTACCAAAAAACAAACAAACCCATTGCCATCGAGTCGATTCCAACTCATGGTGACCCCACGTGTTACAGGGTAGAACTGGCTCCATAAGGCCTTCTTGGCTGTAACCTTTATGGAAGCAGATCGCCAGGCCTTTCTTCTACGGCACCACTGGGTGGGTTTGAACCACCAACCTTTAGATTAGTAATCAAGATCAAACCGTTCGTGCCACCCAGAGGCCTGGCCCATGACAAATATATTTATCTAAGTATTAAAGTACTTGAGTATTGTATACCTGACCCTCCCAATGCTAGATTCTATGAAACTAATCGTGGAGAAGTACACACATCTTGTGTCAAGGTTGTATGCTGCGGCATTTGTTTAGAACCACATAAAACTGGAGACAATCCGTGTGTTTAACACAGATTATCCAAATAACTATGGCCTAGTGGAATACTGGGAAACCATTTAAAATATGTAGTAGACATTCCGAAAGGGCCTGAAAAACTCTGCATGATACAGAGTTAAAGAAAATAGAGCGGATAGATAATCACAATTTTGTTCTTTAAAAAAAGCATGATGATACACTCCATGATATCAACAGTGACTGTGTTCAATAATGAGGTTGTTGTTGCTGTTAGGTGCCATCAAGTCAATTCCGACTCGTATCGACCCCACGTGACAGAGTAGAGCTGCCCCACAGGGTTTTCTAGGCTGTAATCTTTATAGGAACAGATTGCCAGGTCCTTCTCCCACAGAGCCACTGTGGTGGTCCACGGAACCACCAACTAACCTTACGGTTAGCAGCCAAGTGCCTAACCATTGCACCACCAGGGCTCCTTTTAATGGGGTTATTAGTGATTTTAGTTTTTCTCTTTTTGTTCATCTGCATTTTCCAAATTTCCTACAATAAACATAAATTATAAGATGAAAATACTACAAAAGTTATCATCTTTTTTTAATACAAACACTCCAATTGTGAAAATCCAGTTTTGTTATTAGGATGGCTTTTCCCAAGAGGCAAATGATCTTCTAAGTATGCATCTCCCTTCTCACCTGGGAAAGATCCAACAGTGGAGACTGACTCCATCACATGATATTGACAAAAGTCCCCAGACAGAAACTGCTCATGGAACTCAATAATATCACCCAATTCCTCAGAACACTGGCCCTCATTCTGAAAAAAGAGGCCTGTGATTCCAAGGTAAAGTAGTTATCTCAAAAGAACAAAACTAAATATTTTTGTGATATCTACAACAACATTTCTAAAATCGCAGTGAAGCAATGTCTATGGCAGAGGTGAACCTTGCCCCTATTTAAAGCATCTCGCGTTACAAACCTATACGTTGTCCCTACGGTGGCCACTGCTGAATGCTCTGCCCTTAGGATGAAAGTCCGTGCTGTCCTCGAGGCCAGCTCTGTATCACCACTCCCTCCCCTAACTGCCTCATGGGTGGCAGAATGAAATATTCCACAGAATGGTAGTTCCTGACCCAGAGTAGTCACTTGGCAAATATTTGTTGAATGAATAAAGGGATAAATGATGCTTCAAGCCCTTGGTGCTTATCTTCCAACCTGAATTATAATAATTTCTTTTATGTGTCTGTCTCCTCCACTAGAATATGAATTCCTTGAGGGCAGGGACCATTCTTCTGCAGTCTGGGATTCTTGGATCTGTCCCAATAAACCCGCCCCTCCTCCAAGGCTCCCAGCTCAATTAAGGGTCCACTGGCCACCCAAGAGCTCTGGCTCCTTGGCTTCTCTGTCTCCCTCACTCTTACAACTCATCACCCAAACTCTGGTGCTTCTACAGCAGGTCTCAAAGCCATTGCCTCTCCCCACTCCTCTGTGTCCAGCAAGTTCAGGCCCACCTTCCCTCATCTGGACCACTGCCTCCAAATAATAAGAGAAAGATCTTGCTGCACCACACCTAAACTCATCCTCTCCCTATGTTTTAATATGATTTCCTCTCCTGCCTCAACTCAAAGATGTCCTCATCCTCTCACTCCTCCCCCGCTGAGGTCCAGGGACTGGCTCTCACCATGCTCACTACAGAGTCTACTCTGTGGCCCTCTGCCACCATTTCTGGACCCCCACTGGGTCTCACCTGTGTGTTCTCCAGCTCCCGACCCCATGGCTGCCTACCCCAAGATGACTGGACATTCTCTTCCGTCCAGTCTGATCACACCATCCCATAGGTCCCTAGCACCAACTGCACACATGCTGCAGAAAAACAATGTTTGTAAGCTCTTTAAGGAAGGGATCATGTTTGGTACAGCCTACCAATGCCCACAGCAGAGCCTGGCACACAGTGGTCCCTTAATAAGCATTTGTAGAAGGAGGAGAGGGAGAGGATAACCTGATGAATCCAAAGTCACAGACGGAACCGTTTTCTCCAAGTCCGTGCCTGTCTTCGATGGTCTCACTGGGATCACCATGCTAGCACATGCCCTGAAGGAGGCCCTATTCTCAGCAGACCCACAGGACTCCAGCCTACCTGGGTGACCTGAATTTACGTCAACACACACCAACCCAGAGAGCATAAGTCATGGTCAACAAGAGCCTCAGACTTTTTTCACACCTGCTCCCTTTAAGCCTCATTGACTTTGTCCTGTCCTTAAGCAGTTCGTTTCCTAAGTGCAGGATGAGACAGGGAATCCTGGTAAAAGGATCCTAGAATTCTGGAGCAATGGGACGAATGTAACAAGAGAAATTTCCTGGTTCTGTCATCTGAAGTATTTGCTAATCCTCCTACTTGACATCATCCGCAACATTTCACCATTATGACTTCTATGACCTTATTCAAACCCCTGATTAAAGAAAGGATATGTATATTCTTTTAAAGATATATATACACATCTACTCCTCACTTATGGACTATCTCATTATGCGACATTTCGCATTTATGGCTACAGTAAAAAACTTACTATCCTACTATTTCGTGCATTAACGAGGCAGTGGGTATGATGGCAATGGCTGTGGAGCATCCCCCCCCCCCCCCGAGGAGAGTCTCCAGGCAGCCTCCGGGAAGCTGGGCCAAGCTGCCCTGCGCCCTCCACTCCTTCCTGCTGGCAGGAGCTCCACATCTAGCTGCTGTGCAAAGCCAGCCTCCTCTGTGGCATGGCCTCTGGAAGGACACGCAGGTACCACTGAGCCAGCGGGCACCTGTTCTGGGTTTCAGCCCTGCAGCTGAAAATTGGTGGGAAGGGAGAAAAGAACAAGGCATTGGAGAGGGTGTTTGGAAGAAACACATGTGAGGTTAACGACATCCCTAAGTGAGACGAACTAGGCCTAAAGCCTCTGCCTCAGTGGAGCCAGGTATGTGGCCAGGCACCCAGGCCCTTGCAGGAAGCCCCGAGCCTCGGTGACTCACCAGGCTGTGAGGGCAGAGCAGGCTCCGGGATCATGAACACAGGACTTACATGGGTGGGAGTGGAACCCTGGAGGCGGCTCCACGAGGGAAGCTCTGGGCCAGCACAGGAGGAAGGTGAAGTGGTTAAGCCGTGGGCCCTCCAGTCACAAAACCCAGCTATATCCTCCAAGCCTCCTTCTCTGCAGAGGAATAATCCATAACTAGACTAGACTCATCACAGTGATGAGCACATCAGTAAATCTTAGCTGTTATTATTTCTATAATCATATTTTCTGGATAAAAAATATCAGACAAATGCATGGTCTGAAAACAGAAAAAAAAAATCCCCCTTTTTTGCATAATGCTAATTTTCGTATTACGACCTGGTCTTTAGAACATAGCCATGTTGATAAGTGAGGAGTGTGTATGTGTATATATCTATATTCAGATATTCAGTAAATATATATATATATTTTTAAGGCTCAGGAAGAGAGCAGAGTCCTGTGGATCACCACTGTAGACTACTTGCTGATGCACATCTTTGGGGTGTGAGATTCAGATGTACTTAAATGGACCACCTTCTCTACCTGGCTGAAAAGTTACAAGAGATGTCAAAGACCTTCAAAGAATTCACATTTTCTAGGTTCCTAGCTCCCCTGATCTAACCAGTCCAGTCCAAGCAAGGAGAGGCTAGTCAGGTATGACGTGCTCTTGGTGAACCCCCAGGGATCACCATCTTTTTTTCTCACTGCTCAAACCACCTCTGAGCACTCACAACTGTCCAACTAAAAGTAACACCTGTGCAGCACTCTGTGGAGGCTGCGAGGGGCACATCAGAGGAGGTGGCCAGGTAACAGGAGAAGCACCTGCCTGTTCTAGGTGAGAGTGCAGAGTGTGACTGGGATGAGAAGGAAGAACCCGATTTGGGCCAGAGGCTGATGCAGCCCTCACTCTCTCAGAAAGGGAAAGCAGGTTCAGGACAGACAGACAAAAGCCACAAACTTCTGGAGGAGGTCACTGTTGTAATAAAAGCCTGAGTTCTAGTCCCAGCTCTCCCGCAATCCCATCGTGTGGCTTTAGCAAGTCATCCTCCATTTCTGGGCCTTGGTTTTCTCATACGTAAAATGGGGAGAAATATAAGACTACCTGTGGAACGGCTAACAGCTGGATCAGTTGATCTCTTGAGGTTCCTCTGAAAGCCAGCAGAAGCAATGACACATAATGGTTAGCAATGTGGCCCTGGAATCAGAAAGCCTGGGTTTGAATCCCAGCTTCATCACTTACAAGCCTTGTGACTTTAGGCAGGTTATTTAACCTCTCCATGCCTTAGTTTTCTCATGTGAAAAATGGGGACATAAAATACTTCCCTCATAGGGTGTTGGTGAGAATTAAATGATGTACTACATGTATACTGTAGTACCTCACAATGTGTTCACTCTGACCACACTGGTGGTGCTGACGATGGAATAATGCTGTGATTTCACTCAGGTGAGCTCATGTCTGCTCCCAGGGCATGAAGACAATAAACCAGGACCCCCACATCCCAGGCATCTTAGGCTGGGTTTTCTAGAGAAGCAAAACCAGTGAAGTGTATTTATACAGAGAGAGAGGAAGACTTATCGCAAGCAAATGGCTCACGCAGCTATAGAGGCTGACAAGTCCCAAGTCCGTGAGTCAGGTGTCAGGCTAGAGGCTTTTCCTCACTCACGCAGCTGCCAAAAAACCAAACCCAAACCCACTGCCGACGAGTTGATTCCGACTCATAGTGACACTCTAAGGACAGAGTACAACTGCCCCATAGGGTTTCCAAGGAGCAGATGGTGGATTCAAACTGCCAAACTTTTGGTTAGCAGCTGTAGCACTTAACCCCTATGCCACCAGGGTACGTAGCTGCAGGGGCTGACACACCCAAGGTTGGCGGGTCAGAAGGGAGGCCATGGGCTTGTGAGCTACAGAAGCTAATGAATCCAAAATCAGCAGGTATGACAGCAGGCTGCTGGCTCACAGGCTGTGGAGGCTGACAAATTCTAAAATCAGTAGGCAATACGGCAGGCCGCTGGCTCAAGTCCCAAGAACTGGAGATCATGTGATGATGAATCCAACGCAGGATCTACAGCAAGCGAGCTTTGCCAGATGTGTGTGTGTGTACACACATATATATATACACATACACACACATATGGATTCACAGCAAGCAAGCGAGCTTTGCCAGACGTGTATGTGTGTTTATATATATATATATACACACACATGCACATAGGATGCAGGGCACACCCTGGATGAAACTACCCTTACAACTGATTGGCTGATCACATCAGATCACATCATAGAGGATGACTGCATCATTACATAACTGCCAAATTACATCATTATATAATTGCCAAACCACTGAGAATCACGTGCCAGCCAAGTTGACACACAACCTTAACCATCACACCAGGTTTCTGGAGTATCTTTGGACAGCTCCTAATGAAAAGAGCTGGACTGGGGGAAAGCAACTCTATATTCCAGATGTCTCCTATAGTCGGACTTTTCTCCAAGGGAGTCAAAATGGGAGATGCCATTGTGATCTTCCTAACGTTATTATGTCAATCACAATTATAAATCATGCAAAGATCTAAAGGCTTTTAAACTGGCTTCTTACGTACACCCAACCACGAAAGAAAATCTTTTCAGGACATATTTTTTCGTTTGCCCCAGTGGATCTTAAATCTCCTCTGACACTCTGGCTTCTAACTTATACAGGATGAGAGGATCTATCTGTCCATTTTCTTCCCTGAAAAGTAAATTCTGACTTAAAAACCTTACATCCACTGCTTTGTTTCTTCCTAAAGCCTAAACGAGATTTACTTCAGTGCCCATTACTTTCATAGCACAGTTTCTTCTGTGACTTTCATGATTTCCTTTTTGACAAGCTCAGACAGCTGCCACCACAGACCTCCCTCACAGAAATACTTAACCATCCCATACGTTCCTATCTTGACTCTTGTCAAGGGCTTTTCAGTGCCATTATCTGGCTTAAGCACAAAATTGTCCTGGGAGGATCCTCAGAGCAGATGCCTCTTCCAATTTTACAGGTAAAGAAACCAAGGCTCAAAAACCAAGGCTCAGAGAGCTCAAATTCCCATGGAAAGACCAGGGTCTTCCACGATCCAAACCTGTATTCCAAACACATCCTTCATTTTCCTTCCCTCCAGCTTCCCCAAAGCTATTACAACCCTCTTTCTCTAAACACCCAGCCCTAAGTCTTTCAGTAAAAATCCAGTTTAGTCTTTATACATCAACTTCTTTATCAGGGGTTGTGAGAAAACCACTGTGTTGCTCTGTTGAGAATCTCTTCCATCCAAATGCATTTTAGGAATGGCCCGTTACCTCTGAGAGAAGTGATCTGTGGCAGGCTGCAAAGGGCTGAAACCTGGCAGGTCTGGAAAAGAAAGCCATTCAACATCCCAGCTGGGAGCCAAGAACTTGATCCTCGCAAGATAGCCTGATCGATCACTAGGATCCAAAATGACAGCGGCCCGCAGGAACTTTCCTGCCTCCAAACCCAGAACCTTCCCTCTTGGGGTTGCGGCGGGGGCGAGGGAACCCGATCCTTGCCAGATATCCTGCCACATTCAAGCAGAGACAGGTCCTCCGGCAACAGCACAGTGTGTGGCTCACCCCAAGTCAAAAAGGGAAACCACTTGAGCCAGACAGGCAGCCTATCAGCCTGACAGACAGGCCTGGGGAGGCAGCGCCAGCCTTCTGCCCTCGACCACACTGCTGGGCCTACCAAGCTGCCTTCTAACTAGCGAGGTTCTAAGACAGTTCCTCCACCACAGATCACCCTGACTCTGCTTCCCTTCATCAACAAAGCCATTAAGAGAAATGCAAAGCTGACTGCGTCTATTCTGTCCACCTACAGACCAAATGGAGTAAGCTTTAAAATCACTCTCAGGCCTTCTTCAGACCCTGAGTCATTTTGCAATTGTTAAAATTAGAATAGCCTCAGGGCAGAGTCACTCCTGAATTCCAGTGGCACCAAAGGAGGCTGGGTCCTATTCCAAGTCAACGTTTTCAGGCATCCCTAGTGCGCCTGGCCCCAGCAGGGGTACTTCGGGTACTTATTCTCAGCATATGCTCAGGGCCAGCTGCAAGGCAGAAAAACCCACAGCCCTCTCTGCAGATGGAAAACCAGGTTATGGTTCTTGCCTAGGCCATATTCCTAAGAGTGACAAAAGCAGGATTTAACTCCAAATCCTAATTCCCTTTCTTTTCTCTGTGTCCTAGTCTTTGTGGTATCCCTGCAAGTGACCCTGCCCAGCTCTGAGGTGACTTGGGGGTGTGTCCAAAGTTTTGGCAACAGGAGCATCTTTGCTGACAGCAAGCCCTAGAGACCAGGACCTTGTGGCAGGCTTTGGGTGAGCACTTACTGATTAAAAAATGTGCTTTCAGGAAATATAAAAACTTAGAACAGAAATAAACGAAATAGAGAACAGAAAAACAATAGAAAGAATCAACAAGACCACAAGTTGATTTTTGAAAAGATCAACAAAACTGGCAAACAAACGGCCAAACTGACAAAAGAAAAACACGAGAGGAAGCAAATAGCCCAAGTAAGAAATGAGATGGGGGACATTACAACATACCCAACTGAAATAAAAAGGATCATAACAGAATACTATGAAAAATTATACCCCAACAAATTTGAGAATCTAGGGGAAATGAACAAATTTCTAGAAACACGCCACCTAGCTAAACTAACACACGCTGAGATAGGTGATCTGACAGACCCATAACAAGAGAAGACACTGAAGAAAAACAAAAACAAAAAAAAACTCCAACAACAACAAAAAAGACTTGGCCCAGACAGCTTCGCTAGAGAACTCCACCAAACCTTTGGAGAAGAGTTCATACCAGTCCTTTTCAAAATATTTCAGAGCATAGAAAAGGAAGGAATACTCCCAAATTCATTCTATGAAGCCAGCATAACCTTGATACCAAAGCCAGGCAAAGACACCACAAAAAAAAGAAAGCTACAGATCAATGTCTCATGGACATAGACACAAAAATTCTTAACAAAATTCTAACCAATAGATTCAACATCATATCAAAACAATAATACACCATGACCAGGTATACAAGGATGGTTCAACACTAGAAAATAAATTGACGTAATCTACCACTTAAATAAAACAAAAGAATCACATTATCATCTCAATCGATGCAGAAAAGGCATTTGACAAAGTCCAATATCCATTCCTAATAAAAAATTTCAGGAAAATAGGAATGCAAGGGAAATTCTTCCACATAATAAAGGGTATTGATACAAAACCAACAGCCAACATCATTCTCAATGGACAGAGGCTGAAAACATTACCCCTGATAATGGAAACTAGATAAGGATATCCTTTATCACCACTCCTATTTAACATTGTGATGGAAGTCATAGCTAAAGCAATAAAGCAAGAAAAAGAAATGAATGGCATCCAGATTGGAAGGAAGAAGTAAAGCTACCCCTACTCACAGATATGATCCTTTACATAGAAAACCCCAAAGATTCCACAAGAAAACTACCGGAACTAACAGAAAGATTCAGCAGAGTTGCAGGATACGAGATCAACATGCAAAAATCAATTGGATACCTATAAACCCACTGCCGACGAGTCGATTCCGACTCCTAGCAACCCTATAGGACAGAGTAGAACTGTCCCATAGAGTTTCCAAGGAGCACCTGGCGGATTCGAACTGCTGACCTTTTGGTTAGCAGCTGTAGCACTTAACCACTACGCCACCAGGGTTTCCTGGATACCTATGCACCAACAAAAAAAACTTTAAAAAGGAAAACAATACCATTTATAACAGCTCCTAAAAAGATAAAATACTTAGGAATGAATCTAACCAGGGACATAAAAGACATACACAAAGAAAACTACAAAACACTGTTGCACAAAACTAAGAGACCTACATAAATGGAACAACATACCATGTTCATGCATAGGAAGACTCAATATTGTGAAAATGTTCATTCTACCCAAAGTGATCTACAGATACAGCGCAAACCAAATCAAACCTGTTGCTGTCGAGTCGATTCCGACTCATAGAAACCCTACAGGACAGAGTAGAACTGTCCCATAGAGTTTCCAAGGAGCGGCTGGTGGATTCCAACTGACATCTTTTGGTTGGCAGCCTAGCTCTTAACCACTGTGCCATCAGGGCCCCAATATAACGCAATCTTGATCCAAATACCAACAGCATTCTTTAATAAGATGAAAAAACTAATCATCAACTTTATATGGAAAGGAAAGAGGCCCCAGATAAGCAAAGCATTGTCGAAGAAAAAGAACACAGTAGGAGGCCTCACACTACCTGATCTCAGAACCCACTATACAGCCACAACAGTCAAAACAGCCTGGTACTAGTACAAGACAAACACATAGACCACCAGTACAGAATTGAGAACCCATATGTAAATCCATCCACCTATGGTCAGCTGATCTTTGACAATGGAGTAATGACCATTAAATGGGGAAAGGACAGTCTTTTTAACAAATTGTGCTGGCAAAACTGGATGGCCATCTGTAAAAAAAAATGAAACAGGACCCATACCTCACGCCATACACAAAAACTAACTCAAAATGGATCAAAAACCTAAAATGATAAAGACCATCGAATAAAAAATAGGTACAACACTACCCATACCCATTGCCACTGAGTCGATTCCAACTCATAGGGACAATACTAGGAGCCCTAATACATGGCACAAATATAACACAAACCATAACTAACAATGCATATACACCAGAAGAGAAACTAGATAACTGGGAGCTCCTAAAAATTAAACACTTAAACTCATCAACAGACTTCACCAAAAGAGTAAAAAGAGAACCTACAGGCTGGCAAAAACATTTGGGCTATGACATATCTGACAAGGGTCTAATCTTTAAAATTTATTGAATACTTCAACACCTCAATTACAAAAAGACAAATAATCCAATTAAAAAATGGGCAAAAAGATATGAAAAGAGACTTCACCAAAGAAGACATTCAGGCAGCTAACAGACACGTGAGGAAATGCTTGCCATCATTAGCCACTAGAGAAATGCACATTAAAACTACAATGAGATACCATCTCACCCCAACGTTACTGGCACGAATCAAAAAAACAAAAAATAACAAATGCTGGAGAGGTTGCGGAGAGACTGGAACTCTTATGAACTGCTGGTGGGAATGTAAAATGGTACAACCATTTTGGAAAACAATATGGCATCTCCTTAAAAAGCTAGAAACAGAAAAACCATATGATCCAGCAATCCCACTCCTAGGAATATACCCTAGAGAAATAAGGGCCTTTTCACAAATATACATACGCATGCCCATGTTCACTACACCACTATTCACAATAGCAAAAAGATGGAAACAAGCTAAGTGTCCATCAACAGATGCATGGATAAACAAATTATGATACACACAATGGAATTCTGTGCAATGATAAAGAACAATGATGAATCAGCCAAACATCTCACAACACGGATGAATCTGGAGGACATTATGCTGAGTGAAATAAGTCAGTCACCAAAGGACAAATATTGCATGAAACCGTTACTATAAACACCCAAGAAAAGGTCTACACACAGGAAAAAAAAAAAACAATCTGTAATGGTTACAAGGAAGGGGAGAAGTGGGGAGGGAAAATCACTAATTAGAAGCAGACAAGCGTTTCCTTTGGTGAAGGGAAAGACAACGCACAATACAAGGGAAGTCAGCATTACTTAAACAAGGCAAAGTCATAGAAGCTTCCTAAACACATTCAAACACCTTGAGGGACTGAGTTACTGGGGCTGAGTGCTGGGTACCATGGTCTCAGGGGACATCTAGGTCAGTTGGCATAACAGTTCTTAAGGAAAATGTTCTCCATCCCACTTTAGTGAGTAGCATTTGGGGTCTCAAATGTTTGGGTGCAGCCATCTAAAATTCATCTACTGGTCCCATCACATTCAGAGCAAAAGACAGTGAAGAAAACGAAAGACACAAGAAAATATTAATCCAAAGAACTAATGGACCACATCGTCACAATAGAGGGTCCCGGACAGAGCAGAAGAAAAATGTAGAACAAAATTCAAATTCACAAACAAAGACCAGACTTACTGGTCTGACAAGTGACTGGAGGAACCCCCTGAGAATACAGTCCCTGGACACGCTGCTAACTCAGCTAAAGATTAGACAGGTCTACAAAACAAACAATAACATACGTGAGGAAAATGCTTCTTAGTTCAATCAAGTATATGAGACCAAATGGGCAACACCTGCCCAAAAGCAAAGACAAGAAGTCAGGAAGGGACAGGAAACCTAGACGAATGGACATGGGGAACCGGTGGTGTAAAGGGAAAGGGGGAAAATGCTGACACCTTGCGGGGATTGCAACCAATGTCACAAAACAATTTGTGCATAAATTTTTTGAATAATAAACTAATTTGCGCTGTAAACTGTCACCTAAAACATAATAAAGTT
The DNA here is from genome assembly GCF_030014295.1 of Loxodonta africana. Classification (NCBI taxonomy): domain Eukaryota; kingdom Metazoa; phylum Chordata; class Mammalia; order Proboscidea; family Elephantidae; genus Loxodonta; species Loxodonta africana. Next base: position 78,005,261 of record NC_087350.1, on the reverse strand, counting down.
TAAAAAATTAAATTAAAAAACTAATGTGCCTTCAGACACTGCAGCCTGGAAGACGGTTCTTTCCCCAGCTGCTTTCAGCTGTCTCTCCACAATATCTCTGTGGTTCCCTCCGTGCCAGCCACATCTGAAATGCTCAATATTAGCCACTCCCACTCCCACCTTTGCTCCTCCCTGGCTCCTCCCACATCTTCTGTCCTTCAAGGCCAATGCAAAGGCCACCTGCTCTGGGAAGCCTTCCCAGGTTCCCCCAGTGGCAGCTGATCACCTCCCCCTTTGTGCTCCTACAGCCCTTGCTTGTGCCTCTAAAATCAAAACCAAACTTGTTGCCTTAAGGTCAATTTCAACCCATAGCAACCCTATGGGACAGAGCAGAGCTCCCCCACAGGGTTTCCAAGGCTGTAAATCTTTACGGAAGCAGACTGCCACATCTTTCTCCCGGGGAGCGGCTGGTGGGTTTCAACCACTAACCTTTCACTTAGTAGCCGAGCACTTAAGCACGATGCCACCAGGGCTCCTCCTTGTGTCTCTGCTTAGAGTCTATTTCAACCTGCACTGTATCATGCACTTTATCTGATAAGCACTTACTTAGCACTTACGTATCAGGCAGTGGTCTAAGTCTTCAGCAAACACTAACTGATTTAATTTGTATAGCTATGCTATGCATTAAGGAGTATTATTATCACCTTTATAGGGTCGCTACGAGTTGGAATTGACTCAAGGGCAACGGGTTTGGTTTTGGATGTGGTATTATCAACTTATTCTACAGACGAGAATACTGGAGCCAGGGAGGTGAAGTGGGCTGCCCCAAATCAGCACAGCCAGTAAGTGGTGGCAGCAGGACTCATACCCAGGCAGTCCCGCTCTACAGCCCACGCTCTTAAACAGTCCGCAAAGGTCGCTTGCTCACAAGCAGGCTGCCCACATTGTCCTGTGAACTCCCTAAGGACAGGGGTCATGTCCAGGTCATGTTCAGATTCCCAGTGCCCACTACGGGGCAGGTGTGACGGCTTGTTCCTGAATGGAGCTCTAAGGCCAGCATGAGGTCACCTCCCAGTGTATCCCAACAGTTGCCATCAGGACAGATACTGGCCCACCAAACTTCTGGCTGCCTGAACACCTGCTTCCCTCCTATGGACATCTGCCTTGGCGGTCCTTCCTGAGGTGCTTAGAAGGATGAAACAGGAAGCGCTTTATCGTCCATGAAGCCGATATTCATCCTGAGGTAAAGACACCACCTAGACACACACCTGGCCATTTATAACACTCCACCCTGTTCCGGAGTGAGGTAAAGACACCACCTAGACACACACCTGGCCATTTATAACACTCCACCCTGTTCCGGAGTGAGGTAAAGACACCACCTAGACACACACCTGGCCATTTATAACATTCCATCCCGTTCCGGAGTGAGGTAAAGACACCACCGAGACACACACCTGGCCATTTGCAACACTCCACCCTGTTCCGGAGTGAGGTAAAGACACCACCTAGACACACACCTGGCCATTTATAACACTCAACCCTGTTTCGGAGCTTGGCCGAAGGGCCTTCGGGAACAGGCATGACAGATGGCTCCCAGGGCTCAAGGCAGATCCCTGTGAACCCAGGAAGGCAGGACCCCAGACTCTACCTGCCTACACCAGAGCGTGACTGGCAGCTGTGCGTAGTGCAAAGGGCACTGGGCATAGAGTCAGGTCAACTTACTAAGTCTCGGCTTCCTGCCTCCCCTGGGCTCACAACGCTGAGCCTCAGTTTCTCCCTCTGTAAACGACGCTAACAGCAAGAATTCCTCTCTTATCTGGCTGTTCCTGAGTGACACATTTGGAAGAAAAAGTAAACGCTGGCACTGCACAAGAAGTTGTAATTCTTGCGGTTTAACTGTTGAATTAATATCTACTAAATAAAGTTAGGAGATCTTGGTGGTGCAAACACTTAATGTGTTAGACTGCTAATGGAAAGGCTGGAAATTCTATTCTACCCAGAGGTGCTCCATAGGACTTCTGATGGCTGCTCTTTCAGAAGCAGATCGCCAGGTCTTTCTTCTCAGGTGCCTCAAACCTCCAGTCTTTGGGTTAGGACCCAAGCACGTTAACCATTTGTACCACTCGGGGACCTGACTGTGCAGCCACAAAGATGGAATTGGGGCCTGCCACTGCCACAGATCACAGAATCTGAGCAGCCAAGGTAAATCCAATCTGATGGGCTTAAAGCCCAGCATTCCCCAGGAGCCCAGCTGAAATTCTTCCGGGGATGCGGTAGCCAGATGGCAACTGTGCCCCCAAACCTCTCAAGCCACGCTTGTCATTTCGATGCTGCCTGGCCCAGAACTCTGAGGTCTCAACCAAATACTTGTACATCTGCTTGGGGAGTGCCAAAGCTCTTTCTGGAGAAAATAAAAACTATTAGCTCAGCACACAGGCAGCCCAGACACCCACTCCTGTGCTGCAGTGGGCTGGTCTGGTCTGGACATCTCATATTCCAAGCTGGTGTATCAGGCTTTGTTCCAGCTACCAAACCCAGCAGCCTCCCATAATTTGAGGGCTGGATCCCCACTGTTGGCCGGGCCCCCAAATCTCTGCTTACAGCAGACAGGTCTCACTAACTCCCACACCCTCGAGTTTCTGCCCTTGGACACTTGTTCACTAGTTTGGCTGTGGATGGTCTTGGGCCTTACTCCTGCCCAAAACGATGGCATCTGACAGTTGAGAGGAAGATATGTTAGCTGCCTCCTGTTCTAGATGCTTCAGTGAGACAGCCTGCCAGGGTCACATAACCTCAGACCCTGCAGAATTGCTTTCATAATGTTATAATCTAACACTGAGCCCTCATTTTTTAGCAGGAGGTTGAATGAGTCACCCACATGAATGGCATCTCTGTGTCTTTTATAAAGCTGTTATTGGAAATACCCAACACCCCTGAGAAGACGACCCAGAATTAATTACACTTTGTGTTTAGTTTCAGGCATGCCTTATATTTGTGCCTCTTTACAGCTTTTTAAAGCCCTTTCATATTAATCTCTTTTTCTCAATCTTCACAACAACTCCATAAAAAGTAGTACAGGCATTATTAGTCTTATCATATAGATAAAAACACTGAGGCACAGAGAAGTTGAATGACTACCTTGACTAGTGTCAAATCCAGAGGTCTTTCCACTGAACCACCCTGCCCTCTAAGCTAAAAGACCTGTCTCTGAAGCCTAAAGGGAAAAGTGCTCTCTTCACACCAGAACATTTCTCTACTGCCTTCAAATTCAGTGCTGAATTGGAGCAGTCTGCTCATCACAGATGCCTGATAGCATCTACTCCCTCTGCTCCATTTAGAGGCTCATTCTGACTTTATCCAAAATTGGTACATTTTGCATTGTGTTTAGCGCCACTGATCCAAGAAGTGTTTGCTAAGCCCTTGCACTGTACCAGGGCCCGTGCTAGGTGCTCTGGACACAGAGGCACTCATTCACTCAGCAACTATGACCGAGTACCTGCAGACACTGTCCTGGGCATTGGGGACACAGCAGGTGTAAAACAGATGATGTGCCTGTCCTCGGTGGCTGGCCCAGCTCACAGCCAGGGGAGGTGGCAGACAACACCCAGGCAGTGACAATACAGAGCTCTAAGGACTTCATTAGGGACAACAAGCCCAGCCGCAAGGGCCAGGAGAGGTTTACCCCTGAGCTCTTGCTGCACCTCAAATCCTTCCAGAAAGAGATGGGACTTAAAAACAGCCATTTAACTTAGAAAACCCACTCAATGAAAAGCAGACACAGATGACACACTTCTTCACTAGCTGAAACACACAGTCCCCAAACTTCTGCTGAAATAACAACCAGTTTTTATGCAACAAAATAGCATTTTACATTTTCACGTGCAAAGGAGCCCTGGTGGCACAACAGTTAAGCACACAGGGCTGCTAACTGAAAGGTTGTCCGTTTGGACCCACCCAGCGGTCCACAGGAGAAAGACCCAGCAACCTGCTCCTGTAAAGATTAAAGCCTAGAAAACCCTATGAGGCAGTTTTACTCTATCACATGGAGTCACTATTGGTCAAAATCAACTCGATGATGCCCAACACCAACGTAATAAAATAACAGTAAACTTTAGAGGGTGCCCACTCAAAGCAGCCTTTGTGCTCAACGCTTTACATGTATGTTCTATGTCAACCCTCAAGATAACCCTCTGAGAGAGGTATTGTCCCCATTTCACAGATGAGGACGCTGAGGCTCAGGGAGTGTGCAGTGCCGGCATGCACACACAGGTGGTCTGACTCCAAATGTGCTGGTCTTTCTATAGGTCCCAACTGTCTCCCCTGGTCCCAGCCACTGGAAAACACACTAGCAAGTCAAAAACATCCAGATCGGCCACACAAATCATTCAACATTCATTCTACAAATATTTATTCAACACCTACCATGTGCTAGAAACTGTGGTGCTGGACATCAGAGTAAGCCAAAAGAGACCTGTTCCTGCTCTCACAGGGCTCACAGTCCCCTGGGAGAACTGGAGAAGACCAATATTGATCAAATAAGCAAACAAATGTAAAATTGCAGCTCTGACAAATGCTAGGAAGGAAAGGCTCATGGTTCTTAGAATGTAACACAGGCTATTTCCTAATCAAGGAGGACAGAGAAAGCACACTTAAGCTGGTATCTAAAGGATGAAGAGAGGTGATAAAAGGGTCCTAGGCAGCAGAAACAGCTTGTGCAAAGGCCCTGTGCATCGAGAGGGCATGGCTCACTCAAGAGACTGAAAGGACCATGATGCTGAGCCCAGAGGGGGAGGGAAGATTGCTCAGGACGAAGCTGGAGAGTGGGCATGGCAGAAGCCACAGGGCCTTGAAGGCTCTGGGGAGTTTTGTTCCCACCATCAGAACAATGGCGAGTCCCTTCAGGGTTCCAGGGGTGTGGAGGACAGCTACGGACAGCCCCTGTACCCACCCCAGGCCCACCCACATATTCAGGCTTCTCATGTTGCACAGTCATGATCCCCGGTCACCTCCCTACAGGTGGTGTGTGCCGTATGTCCCATAAGCACAGAGCAGATGCATCACAAACACTGGATAAATGTACCAAGGAAGCCCCATTGCTGCCCTTGAGAGTCTAAGGGAGAGACACACAGACACAAACACTGACACCTGAGTAAGCACTACAGGAGAGGACAAGTTCTGCAGGAGCCAGGCCTGCCAGGTGCAAGGGGAACGGAGGGTGGCTGTGCCTGCCAGGTGTGCAGACAGACACCCTTCAAGTGAGTACAGTACAGAGCCATCTGTAGGTGACTGAGTGGGAGGGCACGGAAATGGGAGAGAATGGGACCACAATAGAGGGAGAGGAGGCAGTTGGGTGAAATTAGCAGGAAAAAAAAAAAAAAGAAAAGCTTCAGCTACTAACAAACTTGCCACTCACCTTTCTGGGAGAAGAGTAACTAAATAGGTACATAAAGGTGCCCTTTCACTTGGCAAGTAAACACAGGGATCAGGGTCAGATCACCCAGATCCAAATCCAAGCCCCACTATGTGGTTGGCTGTGACATTAAGGCACTTAACCTCTCTAAGCCTCATCTGTAAAATGCAAACGATAAAAGTACCTACCTCAGCGGACTGTTCTGAGGATTAAATGACACATGACAAGCACTGGATAAAGATTAGTAGTTGTCATTATTGTTATTACTAAACCATAAAACAAACCAGTTGCCACGGAGTCTATTCCAACTCATAGCGACCCCATGTGTGACAGAGTAGAACTCCTCCATAGAGTTCTCAATGGCTGTGATCTTTCGGAAGTAGATCACCTGGGATTTCTTGTGGGGACACTCTGGGTGGATTTGAACCGCCAACCTTTCAGTTAGTAGCCAAGTGCTTAACTGTTTGCACCATCCCACGACTCCTTATTATTACTACTAATGTCCTACTGTACTATTATTATATTCTCTTTTCCTTCATCTATACACTTGCAACTAACTGTTTCCATCCGCTTTTCCTTTATGACAAGATTAGAAGCTCCCCAAGGCTTTCCCCAAAGTTTCTAGAACCCCAGGGTCCAGCAAGGAGTAGGGAAGGGTCAGTCAGACCCCAGAAGATGCTTGTGGGCTGATGGGTCAGCCAATTCTCCCTTCCATCAAAATCAAAGCATTGTGTGATTCAGGCTGGGTGGGGCCAATCACATGAGCTCTGATAGCGAGCCCCAGGGAGGGCATCCGGGTCCCTGCCTGCCAGTAATACCCCTGAAACAATTCTGGGCATTTTCCGGAAAGCTTCAGCGAATGGGTAGTTCTAGACACGAACTGCTTTGGATAATATAGTGATGATTATTATAAGGATGACTACTGCTTTCAAAATCAGTTCCCTCTGAACAAAGTCAAGTGGATCATGGGCAGAGTGTGAAAATATCATTTTCTCTCTGCCACCTCATGACCCTGCACCATGAGAGCTGCAATAATGCATCACTCCACAGAGTCCTCCTTTGGCTAGATTTTATCTGAGTGGTGACTGATGATGTCCTTGCCAAATGGCAGGAGAAGGGGTCTGCTTCAGCTAGCAGCTGTGGAACGTGGGCCTGATGAAGACAGATGGGTCCATTTACTCAATACTTTGAAACTACCACTAATTTTCTAGATGACAATGACACTTCATCCTTCCAGCCAAGTAGACTGTTCAAAAAAGACTGGGAAAAATAGAAAACTGGCAAAGAACGTCCCAATCAGAACATCTAAGTCAATTGGCATAATAAAATCTATTAAGAAAACATTCTGCATCCCACTTTGAAGAGTGGCATCTGGGGTCTTAAACGCTAGCAAGCAGCCATCTAAGATGCATCAATTGGTCTCAACCCACCTCGATCAAAGGAGAATGAAGAACACCAAGGACAAAGGCGATTACGAGCCCAAGAGACAGAAAGGGCCACATGAACCAGAGACTACATCAGCCTGAGACCAGAAGAACTAGATGGTGCCTGGCTACAACCAATTACTGCCCTGACAGGGAACACAACAGAGAAGCCCTGAGGGAAGGGGAGAGCAGTGGGATGCAGACCCCAAATTCTCATAAAAAGACCAGACTTAATGGTCTGGCTGAGACTAGAAGGACCCTGGTGGTCATGGCCCCCAGACCTTCTGTTGCTCCAGGACAGGAACCATTCCCGAAGCCAACTTCTTCAAACATGGATTGGACTGGACAATGGGTTGGAGGGGGATGCTGGTGAGGAGTGAGCTTCTTAGATCAGGTGGACACTTGAGACTATGTTGCCATCTCCTGCCCAGAGGGGAGATAAGAGGGTAGAAGGGGTTAGAAGCTGGCGAAATAGACACGAAAAGAGAGAGTGGAGGCAGACAGCGGGCTGTCTCATTAGGGGGAGAGTAACTGGGAGTGTGCAGCAAGGTGTATATGGGCTTTTGTGTGAGAGATTGACTTGATTTGTAAACTTGCACTTAAAGCACAATAAAAAAAAAAAATAGAACACCCCAATCAGCCCAAAGAGGTGTCACAATGTTCTTGCCCTTTACTCAGGCAAAAATTCTTAGACCCTCAGGCTCTAGCTCATAAGCAATTTACTCTTACTTTACACATGATTTTAACAAATGTGATTATCTGGCTTGGGGTCTAGACCTCTTCTGTCACCATCAGGGAGATGGTCACCTATAGGCTTGGCTTACCCAGTTTCTGAGTCATTCTTGACCCTGGAAGGACAAAGAGCAAAAGATTCCAGGCCAGGAGCAGGGAGCCTAGGATAAGTTTTGCAGCTATAGGCAAGAGCGTTCAGGGAATTCAGGGTACCTCTTTACTCATTACACCCAAGTCTGCCACTAGACCCCTTGGCTCACCAGGGCTAATGCCTGGGCTTCATTCTTACAATTTCTACTAGGACCAGAGCCCAGTCCAGCCTTTGTCGGCTCCCACACTCCCTGGGGATAGGAGCAGGGTTTCAGAACCTGGTTCCTATGCACCCCTGCTTCCTATACTGGTCAGAGTATAGTTCCAATAAACTGACCTTTTACAGCCGTAAGATTTCCCAGCCCCTGGAGGATGTTCCTTGTGTTTGTCAAGGAAGAGGAGACTGACATCAGCTTTGTACATAATGTTCTATTGGCACATCCAACAAGTACCCTTTCCCCTTTGCACTCCACAACTATAGGGACCCAGGAAGCACTGAATAACAAGAACCCCAAAGAATGGATAAAGGGCAAGCAGGAAGCTCTCCCCACACGGCTTGGCATACACAGCACTTCCTCAGTTTGTTAAAACTATGCCCATTAATCCTAGAACTGAAGAGCTGGAGTCCAGGCTTTTAGATCTATTCGTTAGTTCAGTAAATATTTATTGAGCTCCTGCTCAATATTTATTGGCCCTGAGATAGTGCCTGGGGATGCCACAGGTGAGCCAGACATGCCCAATGCCTGCCCTCCTAGTGCTTACAACCAGGCAGACATCCTTTATCCAGGCCACCATTTGCAAAGAGAAGCAAAGACTTGCCCACGGCCCTAACGACCAAACTGGCCCCAGCATCCAGAGCGCCGACCCCATCTGGGCTTGCACTCCCAAGGTTTCAGCCTGGTACACCTGCTTGTTCTTGGAAAGCCACATATAGAGAGGAAGGCATTTCATCAACATCACTGCACATTGTTACATAACCACATAGGATAATAATAAAGTTGCAGATGAACACAGATGCTCATTGGGCAAATGATGCCATTTCATTTTCTCACCTCCTCAGAACCAAAATACAGTGAAACCCGTGACAGCTGGAACTCAACGGCACTCCCTTGTTTTTCCAGGTCTCACAAGTTTTCTGCCTTTGTCAGGGTGCAGTTTTACCACTTTTCTATTGCTCTCTATTACTGGAAAATATTTGGGCTTTCCTTCTCTGACAGGTTTCTGCCTTACACAGGTTTTGGGTTTCATAGGTTTTACAGTATCACAGTTGGATCCCACTCTGTATAATTGTTTCTGTGTGTGTCAGCCACCTGTGAGACAGTGAGCTCTTCAAGAGCAGGGTCTGCGTCTCACCCATCTCTGTATCCCACAGCCTAGAAGAGGGCCTGGCAGAAAGTTCTCTCAATGAATGCTTGCAGTATTAGGGCACTATGAGAGAAATGTCTGCAGAGCCATTGAGGTGGGTCACTCAGATCTTCTAAGAGGCAACCTGCCAGGAGAAGTACAGTCAGCCTCCAGCTACAGCATCTTCAGGTCTGCCACAGCATCCAAGTTGAAGACACAATCTCCCTGGCCAGCCCTCAGCCAGTGACTGGGCTGGTGGGGGTTCTTAACAAAACAAAAAAACTCAAACCAGTTGCTGTTGAGTTGATTCTGACTCATGGCGACCCCATGCACTCCACAGGGTTTTCAATGGCTATGATCTTTTAGAAGTAGATCGTCAGGCCTTTCTTCTAAGGCACCTCTGGGTGGATTCAAACCACCAACTTTTTAGTTAGTAGTCCAGCCTGTTAACTGTTTGCGCCATTCTAGAGCCTGGTATTTTGGTTCAACATAAAATTCCACTAATGGGCAATCTTTGTTCTAGAGTTCCCCATTAGGCTGTCCAAGACTTTCTGAGATCTGCACCTCCGTCTGAAACTCTTCCTACCCAACCCTCCTTCCTTTCCCCTCTCCTTTCACAAGTGTTAGGCCTGCATTGTGATCTGAGGGTTTTGCTACTTTCTCCTTTATCTTTCACAGGTATTACTCTCAGGATCTCTTGCACTCTAACTCTGTCTTGGCATCCACTTCCTGAAGAACCAAAAATGAAAGTGTCCATGGCATCTGTCTTGGTTATCTAGTGTTGCTATGACAGAAATACCACAAGTGTATGGCTTTAACAAAAAGAAACTTATTTTCTCACAGTCTAGTAACCTGGAAGTCCAAATTCAGGGAGTCAGCTCCAGAGGAAGGCTTTCTCTCTCTGTCAGCTCTAGAGAAAGGTTCCTCTGGCAGTCTTCCCCTGGACTAGGAGCTTCTCTGCACAGGAACCCCAGGTCCAAAGGACACGCTCTGCTCCCAGTGCTTCTTTCTTGGTGATGTGAGGTTTCCGTCTCTCTGCTCGCTTCCCTCTTATATATCTCAAGAGATTGCCTCAAGACACAATCCAATCTTGTAGATTGAGTCCTGCGTCACTAACACAACTGCCACCCATCCTCCCTCATTAACATCATAAAGGCAGTATTTACATCCTATAGGAAAATTATACAATACGGGGAATCATGGCCCAGCCAAATTGATACACACATTTTTGGGGGGACATAATTCAATCCATGCAGCACCTATATGTGTCACTTCCAAGTTGAGGTGGTTAAGAATCCATAGATTCCTTTCCAACTCCATCTTCTTGAAGACATAAGGTGGGGGAGTCACAAGACTAAAGCAGCCCAGATCCTTGTGTTACTGCTTGGAGGAAAATCATACAGGAGGACCTCCAGCATACACTGGACTTTGTGTGAGTGATATATAAATTTCACTCTGTTAAGCAATTAAGAGTTCAGGATTTATTCATTAGTGCAGCATAGCCCAATCCACCTTCACTAATGAAAGACATATATCCTATACATGTGTTTCTTTAACACCTCTGTTTGAACCACTATCTTGCACTTCCAGGTTGCTAATATCCCTTCTGAGATCTTAGATCTCTGTATGAAGAAGTTGATGTTACTACGTGTTCACAAGGAGGGTAGACCAAACACATGAAGAAGGTCCCTTTAAAGATAATGCTAGCATGGTAAAACACTCAGCCCAAAACCAAACATTAAACAAACGCTTATTGAATTTGTTCCACTCCCTCCCACTCATCCCTTTTTAAAGGAGTTTGGGAACAGAGAAGGCGTGCCCGTGGGTGCCTGGCTAGGTCTGAGTAATTGGTGGGAAGCTGGAATGGCCACGGACATTGCCCTCATATTGAGGAAGTTCAAAGGTTGGTGTTGGCTGGACAATATGCACAAGGCAGCTGCAACTTGGCAGTCAACTAAATCTTGACATGTGGGGTCACCTAAGCGCTATGTTAAGGAAAATGAAGACCCTAAGGGAGTGATCCAGATAAACCATTCTACAGGATGCAAGCTCAGAAACCATCCTCTAGTTTCCAGTTCCAATGCCCACTGAGTCAATTCAGACCAAGGGCAACCCTATGTGCTTCAGAGTAAAACTGTGCTCTAGAGGTTCTTCATGGCTGTGACCTTTTAGAAGCAGATCACCAAGTCTTTCTTCCAAGATGCCTCTGGGTAGGCTCCAACTGCCAATCTATCAGTCAGTTGCCTCGCACTTGACCGTTTGCACTACCCAGAGACTCACTCTAATATATCTACTTATAATTCAGTTAACAAACACTGACTGGTTCCCGCTGCGTGTCAGGCCCTGTAAGACACCGGGAAATCCAGAGAGGAATTAGTCATGGTCCTGGCCTCACAGAGCTACAGTCCAGAGGGGGAGAAAGATACAAACCCAGTATGACTACACAGCAGAATGAAAGATGTGCTGGGAGGTACACATTGATAAAGACCTCAGTGCTGGCATGCTTGTTCTCCAACACCCCTTCTCAGCAACGTGGCATCCGGAAAACAATTTCACAGAGAATTCTTCTTTACGTTTACATCATATTGTGAGGTTTTACATCCATTATTTATTCCTAATTATGATGTCAGCATAATTAGCCTCCTATTGCACAGGAATAATAACAATGGTACAACAGAGCAGTGAGTATTTACTGAGCACTCACAATACGGCAAGTATTGATCTGAAGACTTTCCCTGGATCGTCTCATTTGTTCCTCACACACCCTCTAAGGCGGTTAGTATGTTAATCCCATTTTACAGATGAAGAAGCTGAAGCGAAGTGACTTCCCCAAGGTCACCAAGCAGGTAAGTGGTACCCAAACGGGGATACAAACCAGGTCTCCTGATCCTGAGCCCAGGGCTCATCGGCAGGTGCTAGGTGAGTATGTGTTTGAAGAGAGAAAGGCTGAAGGGTCTTGAGAGAGTTTGAAGCCTCATTCCAGCAGGGACACTTCTTCCTTGTTCCCCCGCAGTGCCCCAACTCCAGGGACTGCCCTGCCTGCCAGATTCCCCTTCAGGATTCCTCTCTGCTGTTCTTCCTGCCCTGCCAGGCCCAGGGCAGCTCATTTTCCCCCACAGCCCCGCCCCCTCACCATCTCTCCATCCCGGTGTAAGCCTCATCCTCTCTCCCTTAAACTACCGCAATCGTTTCCTGGCTTCCCATTCTCCAGGCTCATTTGGTCTACAATCCAACCTCTGAATTCCTACCAGCCCCGAGCAGGTCACCACTCATGCTCAAAAACCTCCCCTGGCTCCTCACAGCTCCAGAACAAAGTCCAACATTCCGGGTCTTCCACATTCCACACCAGCCTGCCTTTCCCTCCACAAATCCTGTGCCCAGGTGAAAACAGAACAAGTAGGTGCTCCCCAAACACACCTCACACTTTGTTGGCTCCATCCTTTGATCCTGAGGACCCTTCGGGGCCCAATCCCCATTTCCCAGAGCCCCTGCCTCTCTGTCAACATTCCATCACCCATCAAGGCCCATCTTGACTTTCCCTCCTCCAGGGACCTCTCTTGACCTAGATATGATCCTCCTCTCTGAATGTCCCTGGCATCTGTGGTTTCTTTCTTCAATTTAGCATTTCCCACATGCCTGTCTCAGTAGATACCCGTGATCGATCCACCTGGCACCTACACCTTTAACACCCCTGAATTTCCTTTGAGGAATCACCTCTTCTCCACCCTGTACTTACATGGTGTGGGCCTGACCTCACCTCCCCTTCCCACCGTTAAAGGCAGGCAGATGTCCCAGGCCTGGTTCACCAGAGTCATGTGACTGGTTCAGGGATGGACACAAGACCCGATTCAAGCCAATAAGAGCTGAGCTTGAGGCTTTCGCTGGAACAGTTGGGAAAGAGACACTCTTCCTAGTGGTGTTTCTAAACTAGAGTGTGGAAGCCTGCAGCTGTTAGGGGCCATCTGTACCACCACGTGGGAAGAGCTTGCCAAGAGTGAAACCAGCACAAAGGTAATCAGAGAGAGAGAGAGTTTTAAAGATATCACGTGAGCCTCTGGATCCAGCCATGCCTGAATATAGCATACCCCACGTTTTTTCAGTCACATGAAGCAATATAGCCCTTCTTTTGTTTAAACCACTCAAAGTTGCATTTCTATCACCTGCAACAAGGGTCCTAAGCAATATACCTACTGAGAACTAGGTACTATGCTGGGATATGGGGCTATACCCAGAAAGAAGACATGAGTCTGATCCTAAAAGACTTCATTTTCTATCTTTTTTTTTATAACAGTTTTCTTGAGAGATATCTCAACTTTTTAAATGTACAATTCTGTGGTTTTTAGCATATCCACAGAACTGTGCAACCGTCACCACTATCATGTTCTATCTTATACTGAAAATCGCAAGTGTTCCCTCCATGAACAAAGGCCATGAGACCAGAAAAACTGTATGGTGCCCAGCTACAATTACTGAACATTTTAATCAAAGATTCTATAGAAGAATCCTGTCAAAAGGGAGAAAATGCCCACCAGAATTTCAAATTCTCATGGGATTCAGATTTTCTGGAGTCATGAAGGGTGGATGAACCCCTGAAACTACTGCCCTGAGATCATCTTTAAACCTTAAATCAAAAATAACCCCTGAAGTCTTCTTAAAACCAAACAATAGTCTAGCTTAACTAGTAAAAAATGTCTGCCTTGAGCCCTGTGCTCTTTTAAGATCTATCTATATGGGATCAAATTGACAACAGCAACTCAAAAGATTAGATAGGAACTTTAGGGGGCAGTGAACGTATGTTAATGGGGGAGGAACAACTCAGAAAAGGAGGGTGAGAATGGTTGCACAACTCAAAGAATGTAATCCATGCCACTGAATTGTATGTGTAGAAATGGTTGGACTGGTGTATGTCTTGCTGTATATATTCTCAACCACAATAAAATAAAATTTTTAAACAGGAAATCACAAATGTTCTTGTCTTGATCTCTCCTGTTCATTGCTTCCCTCTCTCAAGCTCAGGGCTGTTTTATTCCATTTTGTAGCACCAGCAACTCCAGTAGAAGCTCAATAAACGTCTGCTGAGCTGTACTGACAACCTTCTGAGGAAGTAAGACCTCAATCTAACAGTTGTTTGGGTCGTTTCTGAAGCTGGACAAAGGAGAGGTCAGATATTTGGCAAAGCCACTCAAGAAAAGGGCATGCCCCTGAAAGGGAACATAACAGTGAAACCCTGATGGAGCAGGAGAACAGTTGGATGCAGACCTCAAATTCTTGTAAAAAGACCAGACTTAACTGGATGAATGAGACTGGAGGGACCCCAGAGGTCATGGTCCCTGGACCCTCTGTTAGCCCAAAATGGAATCATTCCCGAGGCCAGCTTTTCAGACAGGGATTGGACTGGACTATAAGACAGAAAATGATACTGGTGAGGAGTGAGCTTCTTGGCTCAAGTAGACATATGAGACTATGTGGGCTGCTCCTGTCTGGAGGCCAGATGAGAAGGCAGAGATGGACAGAAGCTGGCTGAATGGACAGTGGGAATACAGGGTGGAGAGAAGGAGTGTGCTGTCTTATTAGGGGGGGGAGCAGCTAGGAGTACATAGCAAGGTGTATATAAATTTTTGTATGAGACACTGACTTGATTTATAAACTCTCACTTAAAGTGCAATAAATAAAAAAGAAAAGAAAAGCACATGCTTGCTAGTCACTCCTCTGGGATTTCAAAGCTGGATCCCAGCATCAGGGTGGACTTCTGAGAGCTACATACCTGGATTGTGCTCCTGGCTCCCTGAACTTTCCCTAAGTTTATTACAGAAAGATTTATAATAGTAACGAGTGGGAAAACATATAAATCCAACAATAGATGCATGATTAAATACTTACGGTACATCTACAGGGTAGAATAGTAGGCAGTCACTAAAAGTCTTCGTTACAAAAAAATATTTGAAGACATGGGAAAATATTTATGATATAATATTAACTAAATAAAATATAATAGCACATATAGTAAGAGCTCATACATAAAATAATAAACACTGGCAACCAAAAGGGAACAATGCTAATTAATAATAGTAATTATTTTATGTAGATGGATATGGGAAATTATTTTTCTTCATGCTTCTCTGTAATTTTCAACTTTCCTACAACATTATTCGGATCAAATAAAAAAAACCTGACATTATTTGCTTGGTCATTATTTAATTTTATGAATTTGGCTACCAAAGGATGAGAAACAACCATACAATGAAAATTTCTTCATCGAAACTATTTTAAAATATGCTGCCCTTCAGATTCTTTAAATAAAACATGTAAGTAATATAATCCACCATGTTTACCTTTTTACCCTGACTGCCAGGAAGCTCAGAGCTAAATTTAATGCTCAAAATGCAATAACCATCTTAGTCCAAGGTCTTGGCAGAGTAACTTGCATGCTTCTTCTATATGGTTTCTGATACCTCCTTTTATTTGTATTTTCACTTGTCTTGCTTGTGTTTTTATATATTCAGATCCTCCATGGGATACACTATGAGCTGGAATCAATTCCATGGCAACAGGTTTAGTTTTTCGGTTGGGATACACAAACAAGTTTTTGCTGAAGTAATTTAAAGGTATACCAAAGAAGCAGAGGTTCTGATTGGCAGGTGTTCTGTTGGGGTGTTTTCATTTTTACAAGCACATGGTACTAAGTGAGCCTTTGAAAGTTCTAGAGCTATTCTAATTACAGTAGAGGATTGACCTGGATAAATAAATGCATGGAGGAAGCTCCTTTATTGAGGCAGAGTGTCCCCAGTGAAAAGATTAATTCATTCCTTGCTAAATCACCATCTCCTTGCAGGCTGTGTGGACAAAGGTCCATTCTGGCTGTCAACAGTCACTGGTCATTGACTGGCAGCAAATGTCAGCAAAGCCAGCCAAAACCTGCTCACCACATCCATCCTGTGTTCAAGTCTATGGACAAGTGACACAGCCAGCAAGTCGTTAGGTGGTACACACCATCCACAAAGATACCTGATCTGAAAAACAAACAAAAAACAGGCCCCCAGCACTCCTTGGATTGCTGTGGATCTTGCTGCAAATATCCCAGGCTGCTCCTTCTCTCCTTCCGGCTCAGAGAGTGCGTCTCTCCCGTAAAGGCGAAGCCACTTGGGAAAAAATTAAATAATTATATCACCTGGACATTCTCCTAAATGTGACACCTCCTGACAGAAGACAACATACTTAATTGTAAAAGAATTCACTTTTTTTCTGATAACTTCACTGACTTCGTAAGATTTCAAAGGCTGGAAAAACAAATAAATAGTCCTCGTGTTTTGGCTTGACCATTTTATCACATCTTAAACTACAATGTCTTACTTGTGAATCCATGCCAGAAGAAAATGAAGGAAGGGAGGCAGGACACATTTATTTAGTGCTTACTGCATGCCAGACAGGGCACCGGCTGCTGAGCTTGGCAACACAACCCATTCTCCATTCTCCCCCGTTATCTCCCTTAAGCCTCCCGTTGCTACTCGGCAGAGTACATGTAATAGTCCCATTTTTTCAGCTGCGGAAATATAGGCTTAGGGAGATTAAACACCTAGCCCAGTGTCGCCCACTGGGAAAGTAGCCAGTTCCTGACTAGAACCCAGGTACCACCTATGCCAAAGCCCAAGCTCTGTGACCCTTCCTGGCCTTCAGAAGACTAGAGGCGTTTTTCTGTTTGCACGGAGCTGAGATTATCCTCTGCACTCCTTCCTACTGTTTCTTACATATCCCGATGGAATGAAGCGCCTTCTGAGTGCCTCATCCTCTTGATTTGAGGCCCTCTCACTCAGAAAGTCATCCAGACACACTTGAAAAATAAAACGTAAAAGCTTCCACCCACACCCTGAAACCAACCATACATCTCCTTGCTAACACAAACAGGATGCATAATATGAAATCTCTCTCAGGGAAGCTTTCTAACACCCAATAAACTGATGATGAAAACAGTATGCAGTTGACAGTATGTGGTGATGATGCCAGCGGGGCTGCCCCGTCTACATGTTTTTGTCTCCCAAGAACTGGCTCTTCAGTGTCCCTTTCAGAAGAATACAAGTGGAAGCAACAGAGAAACAGTACCCAGAAGACATGCCTCCCTGTGTCTGCACTGCTCACTCCACTTACGTCTGCAGGACAAGCACACCAGAGAACATGAAACGTTGGGTAGAGATGAGGACAATATGCATGTCACTCAAATGATTCCACACCCGGGTATGCCCTGCACAGCACCCAGCCTGCATTCTCCCAGGGCAGAGGACACCTCTCTGCCTGCAGCAGCCTGCACGCCCGCCACCAAATGCCACCCATTCCTTCACCTTTTATTTACAGCGCAGAGCAGGCTGGTTCATCAGTGGAGGGGGGAGGAGGGGGAATAAGATGCAATTCAGATTTCTGCTCTTTCTCCGGAGACATAAAAAGAGGAGGGCTGCGCGATCAGCGCGGTAACACGACCCTCCTCCTCAAAAGGGTCTGCCCCTTAGCTTGAGCATTAATGCCCGGAGAGCCCTGGGAAGCTGGGGTCAAGCCCAGCGCCTTGGCCCGGCTTGGCGCGGTGGAAGAGGCGCCAACCAAACGTACTGCACAGGAAATCACTGCCCCCTTCAGGCCGCGTCTCAGACCCCGTACTGGAAGCATAGGGGCTCCCCCTGTCCGGAAAAACTCGCAAACCCGACCTCGCGCGGCCGGCGACCGCTCCTCACAGCCCCCTCAGCGCATCCCATTCCCCTGGCTAGCGGTAAAGGTCCGCGCTGGGGCTGCGGCGGAACCCAAGCCAAGGGCGTAAGGAGAGGGCTTGGGATGGGAAGTTCTCGGCTCTCCAGCTCGGCTTAGAAAAGGAGGCCGGGAGAGGAAGCCACTGCTGCGCTCCAAGTCCGTGCTCTAGCTAGTAGGACGCTGCACAAGTCTGCGCCCGGAGAAACTGCGCCTTCAGCCGCCGGACCAACAGCAGCGGCGCGGCGGGACACCTCGCGCCTCCGGGCGAGACCTGCTTGGGACACTCCCTGACCAACTAACCCAAGGGGGCGTCTCTTCATAAAACCGCTCGGCCTACAGGCAGCCGGGCACATCCAGGGGGTAGCACTGCAGAGCCGGCGGCCCCTCACCTGCCGGCGCTGTAAGGGCTCCGAGCTGCTGGCGCGCACCACGCTCCCAGCCCTGCTGCGCGCTCGGGCCCCTGGAGTGCGGGAGCTCTCCAGACCTCTTAGCGCAGCTCGGCTCTCACAATCGCCCGCGGGCAAGCTCGCGGCCCCTCCAGCCCGGGGTGGCCCAGTTTGCAGTCAGTGCACCCACCTATTCTTCCCACCCGCCACCCCAAAGCCCCACGAGCGAATGGAACTTGGGCAGGGGCAACCAATGCAGGCCTTTGGGGGTCCAGCCCCAGCCTACTCCACTCCTTCTTCTGTGGTAAAGGAGACTCTAGTCTTTTATTCAACAACCCCACACACATACACACACGATCCCTGAGGAGAATATTGGGCAAGCTTTGGTACCAGCTGTGCCAAGGGGTACCTGGCCCAGGAGGACCCCGGCGGGATGAGCACTGAGCACCAGCCCGTCGTGTCCTCAGCAGCCGCGGGTCAATCCGGGCTTTGGTCAAGGGCCGGGCGCCTGACTCTGTCCCCACCCCACACCCCATTCCACTGTCCTCCGGATCCCCGACGGCGCGGACGGCCGGACACTCACCTCCGTGTCGTAGAGACGCAGGTCGAGAAAGTAGGGGCGCAGGAGCGACTCATTGCGGATCTGCTCGATGGCCAGTTCCACGGCAGGGAGCACGCCGCGCCCGATGCTGCCCTTGGCCACCTCCTTGGTGAGCGGCATGAGGCCCATGATGGAGAGCGGCGGGCTGCTGGGCGGCGGCCGGGGGGCGCCCCGCGCCCAGCCCCAGGCCCCAGGTGCCAGAGGCAGCAGCAAGGGCAACAGCAGGAGCAGCAGGAGGCGTGCGGGCGGCGGTGGCGGCGACGGCGGCGGCCCGGGCTGCCCGGAGCTCCTCGGAGAAGCCATGCCGCGCCGCGGGCTGCGGACGCCAGCTCACTCGGCCCGCATGGCCTGCCCTGGCCCGCCGCCCCGCGCCAAGCTCTCCCCGCGGCGCCCGCGCAATGGCGCCGGCCCGGCCCGGGCTCTGGCTCGGGCTCCCGCTCGGCTCAGAACGGCCGCGGCAGCGGCGGCGGCGGCGGCGGCAGCAGCGCCGGTGACGGATCAAT
This sequence comes from Loxodonta africana, assembly GCF_030014295.1. Classification (NCBI taxonomy): domain Eukaryota; kingdom Metazoa; phylum Chordata; class Mammalia; order Proboscidea; family Elephantidae; genus Loxodonta; species Loxodonta africana. The sequence continues at coordinate 77,986,059 of NC_087350.1, read as the reverse complement.
CACGCCGGGAAGGGGTGGGAGCGAGCGGAGTGCGGGAGGCGGGGAGCGAACGAGCAAACGCGGAAAGGGGGGCCGGCGTCTCCGCGCGCCTCTCTCCGGCGCGGCCGCCCCGCACCGGGCCGCCTCCGCCCGCCCCCGTGCGCGCTCTGCGCTGCTCTCCCGCCCGGAGCTGCTCGGCGGCCGCCCCTGGAGCCCGGCCGGGGGAGGGCGAGCGGCAGGAAACGCGGGAGGCGAAGGCGCGGCTGCTCAGCGGCGGCTCGGGCCGCCTCGGGGGACAGGGATGGGCCGTGCGCGCCAGGGGAGGGGGAGGCGCCGGCGCTGGCTCTGCGGCGACCGCGGGGAGGGCCGCCTTCCCCGCACACGCACACTAGCGCCCCGGCCCTCAGCTGCGCTGGCTGCCGCTGCCCACCGACCGCCAGGAACCTGAGTGCCCGGGGACGGAGAGCCGGGACGAGAACCGCGCTGTGGCACACGCAGTGGCTGCCACCGCTTCACCGAGCTCTTCCTGTGGCACCTGCAAGGTGGTTTGGGGCTGGTTCTCAGAGGTCTAGCCGGAAAGGTCTGGGCTGGAGAGTGCGCCACGGAGGCGTCCTAGAAATACCTGCAACCTACGCTCTCCTTCCCTGCAAGGGCGCCCGGACTGAGCTCATATGAACGGCCGCCGAAGACCGCCGCCAGCGTTCGAACGCCGCACAGCGCTAGGCTGGCGGGCCTTTGGGGCCTGGCTGGGACCCCCACTGGACAGAGCAGCCTCTCTCTGCCAACCCGGGCGAGGCGGAGGTCCGCACCTGTGTGCGCTACCGCCCCCTCCAGGCATATGACCTTCCCTGGTACCCACTCTCACAGAACCCCGCCCTAGAATTCTCCCTCGGGTGGAAGCATTGTCCTCAGGCTAGAGCGGGGTCCGAGAGCCCCCGGCCTTGGCACTCTTTCTGCCAGGTCACACTGAATGCCCTGGCTAACTGTAGTCAGAGCAATCCTGACCAGATGTGTGTCTTTGTGCCTTTCAGTACTTGGAGAATGGCAGTCGTGGTCATTAAAATATAAAATCCCAAGGGATGATTATTGAGGGGGACACACGAGGACATTAAATCAGAAAACATCCTGGAGCCTGAGGCAAGCATTGTGGGCCATATCCGTGACCTTGTAATGGTAAGAATTTAACCTTCACTGAGCACTTACTGTATGCCAACACTGGTTTTAGTGCTTTACTGGCCTCCTAATGTAGTCCTCACAGCCACCCTGTGAAGTAAGCACTGCGTTTATCACCCTTAGTTTACAGGCGAATAAAGTGAAGCTCAGAGAGGCGTCTTAACTTGCCAAAGTACACAGAGCTACTGAGGGAGGACTGGACCCAGAGCCAGCAGCTGCACCATACAGAGTGCAGTGTGAGCCCCAATGGGGTGCATGGAGTTTCCCCTGATGAGGGGCACTGCCTTGACTCTCCATTGCTCTGCACCTTCATTCCCTCCGATATGTGGTGAGGGAGTTGGACCAGATGGTGTCCACAGACTCACTCACCTCTGCTCTTTTGCAGTCCTGACGAAGCCAGTTTTGGAGAGAGAAGGTATGGATGGGGTGAGGATCATACTTACTCATAAGGGCAGTTCCTTCTCTTTGGGGAAATCTTTTGAGCATAGGCGCCCAAGAGGCAACCTACATACAGTAGAAAGAACTTCTCACTTGAGGCAGATAACATGAGCTCAAATCCAAGCTTGGCTACTTTGGGCCTCAACTTTCCCATCCATAAAATGGGAGGAACGGCAATTCTGACTCTGATTCTAGAACAGCCCTCACTTACTCAAGGACACAGCACCTCCAAACACACCTTTGGTGTATAATAAAAACAAAGATGGTATGAGTCCTACCAGTACTACTCAAGCATTTCCAAATAACGTTCATTTATTCTTTTCTTTACTGAAGTGTTGTTGTTAGCTGCCAACTCATAGTGACAGAGTACAACTGCCGCATAGGGTTTTCTAGGCTGTAGTCTTTACATGAGCAGATCACCAGGTCTTTCCCCCTCAGAGCTGCTGGGTGAGTTCGAACAGCCAACCTTTTGGTTACCAGCTATGCGCTTAACCATTGCACCACCATGGCTCACTGGAGTGTTAATGAGCACATTTAATCAGGTCTTTACCTTCATTGCTTTAGTAGATTACTGAAGGAGGAGGCTTCACTTTCAGGAAGACAGGAGGAGCTGCCCATGTGTCTCTCTACTTCCCCTGGTAACTTGCAGTGGGGTTTTGAGCACATATCTGTTTTAGCACCCCCATTTTGGGAAGTAGGAAGTAATTCTAAATTATTATTATGTAATATATATTTTTGTAATTATAAATGTTTATTAATCAGAGACAAGGGGAATTGCCATTCTTTATCTGTAAACCTATTTTGAGCTCCTTTGTGGAATTGTTACTGTTAAATGTTTTAGTGACTGTAATTACTGATTTTAAAAAATAATAACAACGGCTAGTCTTTTTTTTTTTTTTTTTAGGGTCCACTGAAAGCCAGACATTGTGCCAGATGCTATACACACATTTACTCACCTAATTTCACTTAATCTTGACATCATTCCTATGCAGAAGGTAATATTATGCCCACTTTACAGATGAGAATATTGAGACTCAGGGAAGCTATGTGATTGCCCAAGGACACATAGGTCAAGTGGGGAAGCCAGGCTTGCAGCCTAGGTATGCATGCATCCCTTCTCAAGGACCTGAGCAGGCTATTTCCCCATCCCCCCAACACAGAATCTCTGCTGTAACCTTCCTGTCATGTGGCTCGCCCCTGGGGAGAACCCAAGGCAGACCTGGGGTGGGACAGGGGCAGCCCTGAATCGCAGGCTGAGTTATCAGAAAGTGTAAAAGCAGCAGAGGCTGAGCCCAACTCCTGGAGAGTACCTTGGACAGTGCCTGGAAAACCAGGCCAAATTCTCCCAGCTCCGCTCTTTGGGTTTCTGCAGATACCACCTCGCAGGCTGCACTTAGCACTTCCTAGCCCCCAAGCTGGAGGGATTGCTTGAGCAGAACTCACCTAAGCATTTCTGTCAAAAAAACCATCCAAAGGACAGTGTAATCCCCAGACGCTCACCTGGTGTCTCACTTGCCATCACAGCTATCCCCTAGTCATATGCTCCTGGCAAGTGCCATTCCTTAACTCCTCGGCTCAGGTTACTGAGTGAGCATTTTCACTTTTTTTTTTTCTTCTTCTTTTTTTCCCTTAATCATTTGTGTTTTCCTTATAGGCTGTGCCAATATGGAGTATCCACTGATGCCTATGTCTGGGAATGAATTGAAAGTTGGGATAACTTTGCCTAACATTTACAAAGAGGCCGAGGGCTCTGCCTGATAGCTTCAGCCCCTCTGTCCCATCATGGGTTGTCCCGACCCCGAGCCATGTGGCCTGGACCAGCCCTGACCTGAAGCATGCCTCATCTCCATCCATCTGTCTCCAGGCCAACCTCTGATCTCACACCCCACTTCTGGTGCCCAGGCATCCCTCTGGTTCCAGGATCCTACCTTGCATTCCAGTGTTGGTAACTGAGTTCCTGGTGTGCTCCCTAGGTCTGAGTTCTTGCCTCTGTCATCGGCCTAGAATCCCTGCTCCTCTAGAGCTTGAGTCCAGCTTCATGCTTTCTAATAATCATTCCTCCAACTGATGTTTTCAAGGGCCTCCTACGTGCTGAGCACTGTTCTCAGAGTTGGGGCACAGGAGTGAACAAACCAGACCCACATCCTTGCCCTGGTAGAACTGACATTCCAGTGGGAGAAGAGAAACAATAAATAAAAAGAATAATAAGTAAAATTTTTAGTTTGTCAGTTTAGGAAAAGTGCTGGGTGAACAATAAACCAGGGAAGAATTTAGAGGCTGGCAGGGTGGGGCTGCGTTTTGCAATAGGGAGGTCAGGGAAGGACACACTGAGGTGGCTTTTGAACAAAACCCTAACGGAAGTCAGTACGCTAGACATGCAGTGTCCCCTGCAGAGGAACAGCAAGGGCAGAGACCGGAGTGTGCCTGGTGTGTTCAAGGAACCATCAGGAAGCTGGTGTGGCTGAAGCAGAGTGAGCAAGGGGAAGAATTGTGGCTGGTAGTTGCTGTCTAGTTGGCTCCAACTCATGGCGACCTCGTGTGTAACAGAAAGAAATGTTGCCTGGTCCTGCGCCATCTTCATGATTGTGTTATGTTTGAGTTGTTCAGGGGAAAAGTAGTAGGACCCCAGGTCAAAGGCGGACCCAATCATATAGGGCCTCAGCACTGGGAGGTCTTTGGATTGTATGCCACAAAATGGGGAATGATTGGAGGGTTACGAGCAGAGCCATGACACGATCTGATATTTTTTAACAGGATCACTGGGTGGAGAACCGTTGGTAGGACGAAAGGGCAGGAGCAGGAGACCAGTTAGGAGGCTATTATAATCAGCCACGGATGGTGGGAAGAACCAAGGCGTAAGCAGTGGAGATGGTGAGAATGGGCTAGATTAATAATCTGTCTTCTTATTAATGGAAATACAGTGTATTGGCAGATACCAAGTCCCAGGACTGTGGTAAACACTTGATTCCCAAGAGCTTACCTACCTTACAAGAGACATAGTGGAGACTTAAAAAGCAACTGCTCAGGGCTGTCCCCCTAGAACACAATAAAACATGAATGTCTACCCAGAACCGTGTGGTTTAAATTCTTGCCTTCTCTCCATAGCCCCATCTCTTTAGGCAATCCTTTTCTCCATGCCCTCTCCATGGGCCGAGAACCAGAAGCCAATCTCCAAACTCAGAGGTTGGGGCTGTGTTGAGAGATGATGCCCGCTTCCTTCTTGGGATTTTGAGGCTCCATGGTCCATCTGACTGCCTGCTAGGACACCCAGTTCTTTTGAGCAGGATCCTGACACTGGGGCGTTTTCCAGACCTCCCCCGATACCTGCCCTCCTTCCATATTGGGCCGGACATCCCTTTCCCTGTGCTGACTGCTCCGATCTGCCCTCCTGCAGCTGCCTCCTCCCAGAAACCTGGTTCAGTTTACCAGTTTAACTTGTCAACCATGCCTGCCTCGACTCTAACTCCCAACATCAGGGAGGTCTTCTTTTACTTTTTTTCTTAAAAAAAGGGCCATCTTGCAAATACTTTCTATGTATTTCTTATTCATGTTTACATTAAAATGTTTCTTTCAACCAAGTAGTTCGGCTTTTTTTTTTAAGTACATTGTTAGTTTTACTGTTTTTTTTTTAATGGAAAAGTTATGAATGATGGCTCCAAAAAAGACTAACTGAATGAATCTCAGTTGCTTTTCTCTTTTCACAAGGCATGTTTTTTAAACCGTAGAATTGGGTTTCAGGCATCAAATGTGGTCTGGTGACACAGTTTGGGTAATGATAATAGCTACCATTTATTAAACACCTACCTACTCTGTGCCAGACACCTTGGTATGCATCATCTGAATCTTCACGGCTGCCTGAAAATAGGTGCTAGCCTCCCAGTTTTGCAAATTAGGAGACTGAGGTCCAGATTCATTACGTGATGTCCTTAATGACAGGTAACCAGGCAGAGACAGTGACGGGTACAAACCCAACCTGTCTGACCCCAAACTCCTGCATTCACGTGCCTCTCCTTGAAGAAGTCCTCTCGTGACTGATGAGGAAATAGTCTTAAGGAGACAAAGAACACTGCTGAAGGTCAGCACCAAAAAGAGGTAAAATGCCTTGGCCAGGGTCCCCGCTGAATTAGAGATGAAGCTGGGTCTCCTTCAGGGTTGCTGGGGAGGAGAGCATCTGGCCGAGAGTCAACGCCAAGCCTGGGGCAGGTCAGAAGGGCCTGAAGCGCCTCCTTCCACTGTTACTTTCTGTCTGGTTTGAGAACCGTGGGAGGTTGGGGGAATCACCTCACTCCACGCCTGCTGGACAGGTCCAGAGTGGACATAGGGGGCAAATTCAGCTCACCACTGGGTAGTCTCCAGAAGGACACCGACTGGCAAAGGGGCTGAAAGCCCCTCTCTGTTAGAGGTTTCCAAAACAGTGTGATCTCTGAAAACGGGGATCATAGATGGACAACAGGCATAGCCGTGGAACAGAACTTTAGATGGTGACGAGGCCTATGACGTCTGTGTTCCAAACACCTACCCAACATATGAGATCCTCTTTTGGCCTTTAGGGGCAATGATGAGTTTTGGAGTCAGGTGGTACTGGGTTCAAATTCTGACTTGCTACATATTCGTGGTGCAACTTTGGGTAAATCACTTAACCTCCCTGAACTTCAGTTTCCTTATCTGTAAAATGGGTGTAATAATGGTTCCTCTTTTATAAGGCTATTATGAAGATTAAATAATAATAACAATAATATCAATTATGTGTTGAGCACATGTGACAGGCACTGTTTCAAGCACTTTACATGTAATTAACTCCCTTGTTCAGTAATATAATACATGTAAACTACTTAATCACAGTTAGAACTTACCAGTTGCTGTTGAGTAAATTCCAACTCATGGCAACCCCATTGTGTCAGAGTAGAACTGTACTCCACAGGGTTTTCAATGGCTGATTTTTTGGAAGTAGATTACCAGGCCTTTCTTCAAAGGCATTTCTGGGTGGACTTGAACCTCCAACCTTTTAGTTAGTAGCCGAGCACATTAACTGTTTGCACCACCTGGGCTTAACACAGGCACCTATTACATATGCAATAAATAATAATAAAATAGAAATAATAATAATAATGATTGTTTTCATTGGCAAGATCAGTGCCTCCCTGAGGCTTCCCACTGCATTATTTGGTTGATGGGGTTTTCATACATTTTTTTTTAGGATCCACCAAAGTCAGCCTTCCCAGCGTTCACCCTGGGTCCTCATGTGCTGCAGGGGTCCACACATCATCTGCTCCTCTCCACTCATGGTGGCCCTTCACCAAAGACAGCTCACAGGCACCCCTTCCGTCCTCGCCTAGCCAAGCTTTTTCTTACTCAGAAGAGATGTCCCAGATCCCTCAGCCTTCCCTGGCCACCAATCTAGAGTCTGTACAAGGCTCTCTTCAAGGGTGACCACAAAACTGACCAGAAAACCACCCATGTACGCCAATAAGCATGTAGAATAACGGGGCTGTGCCTCTGTACTCAGGCTCCTGGACTCCGGCCCCTGCGGCCCTTGCAGCCCAGAGTTGCCTGCATTTTGCTAGCAGCCACATCAACTCCTTGGTTCATAGGTTTGTTTTCTGGGGTTGTTGCTGGTGGTTGTTTCAAATGAACAGCAAGCCAGGTCTCCTTGATCCTATTCATCAGCAATTTAATGTGGGGGGTTATGAACAGGATAGTCCCTCGGGGGCACAAACAGTTAAGCGCTTGGCTACTATCTGAAAAGTTGGTGGTTCAAGTCCATTCAACAGTGCTGTGGAAGAAAGCCTTGGTGATCTATTTTCCAAAAATCAGTCATTGAAAACCGTATGGAGCACAGTTCTACTCTGACACGCGTGGGGTCACCATGAGTCAGAGTCGACGACTCAACGGCAACTGGGTGAACAGGACTGAAACATTTCATCTGTGATTGTGTCCTGACATTCCAGCCTATCAAGGGCATTCTGCATCTCGGATCTCTCATCTCTCATATGTACCATCTTTCTGGTGGTGTCATTGTGTTTTGAAAATCTGGTTTTCCTCCTTAACCTAAAGCATTGGTCAAAATGTCAAATTGGACAGTGTTGGGGACACAGCCCTGTCACTGCCCACTCTGTGGTCATCTGCCTCCTCTGCTCCCGTGATTAAATTCCCTGAAAATTTCCCCAACTTCTGCATGATGCAGCCTGCGTTTCTCCATCTTGCACTCCAGAATCAGATGAGGACTCTTGCTAAACCCCTACCTGAAACCCTGAGACACACCATCCCCCCAGCGTCTCTGACCTGCCAGACCAATGACTCCACAAATAAAGGTGACTGCAGCTTGGCTGGTTTTTGGTGAACCTGCTCCTAGGAACCACCCTTCTCATCTCTGTGTGATCATGCAGCATTTATATAATCAGTTCTTCTTTAGAACACTGCCGAGGGTCAACACCAAAATCTCCTGTTGCGGAATTCAGCCTTTTAGTCTCTCAGAAAAACCGAAGAACCCTGCTGTCTCCCCCTACCACCAAGCCCTTCCTTTGCCTCCTCTCCCAAGGATCCCTGGATGCTTTCTCTGGATTCCATCCACAATTGCCTGCCTGTCCTGACATGTACTTCCTCTGGACTCCGGACTCACTGAAAGCACCTAAGCGGCCTCTGAGATTCTCTTCATCTCTCAAGTTCCTCAATCATACTCAGTCCATCACTTCCTGTTAGAACGTCTGCTGTGTCTGTCAGAAGTCTAGAAATGAGAATGTTCTTCATTCTCTTCGTCAGCCACCCATGCCGGCTCCAAAGGCACCATCTGGAGCCCCTTTGGTGGTCCCGTGACATTCTCTCAAAGCCTCAGCTTATTCTGAAATTGAGTGTCAGCAAGTCACAGCAGATTCCTGATGCCCCTGCAATCTGGACCCTGTCTCTACATGGCCCTGGGTTTTTTTTTTTTTTTCTTTTGTTTGTTTTTTGTCAAGTTTATTGAAATATAGAAAAAAGTGCTCAAATCATAAGTGGACAGCTCAACGAATTTTCACAAAATGGACACAGTCACGTAACCAGAGCCCAGATCAAGAACCAGAATGTTGCCAGCGCCCAGATGGCCCTACTGATCACCCCCCCCACCCCCAAGGGTCACCACCATCTTGACTGCTAATGTGATGAGTTGGCTTTTGCCTTTTGGGGGGCTTGATATAAATGAACTCACTGTGTGTTCTCTTTTGGGTCTGGCTTCTTTCACACAACATTATGTTTGTGAGATGCATTCATGCTGTTGTACGTGGTCGTAGATTTTCATTCTTGTAGCTGTACAATTAAAATCTGACTGTAAAGTTAAGATCTGTGTGCGGCCCCTTTGCTTTCGCTCCATCGGCCCTAACCTGAGTGCAACGGTCTAACTTGTATCCCTGCGTCCATTCTTACTCTTCTCCAACCTATTCTTCATTTACCTTCCCAAGCTTAGCTTCATTCATGCCACTCCCCAGCTCAAAACATTCTTTGGCTCCCTATTATCTATAGGGTATAAACTCCCAAGCCCGGTATTATAGACTATTTACAATCTGGCATCAATATTTCCAGGTTTAGCAACCAGCCTTCCCTCCCCACGCCCTCTATGCCATTTAACAACTTCCCACTATTAGCTGATCCATAAACACACTCCTCCCTTTCCTGCCTCCAAAACCAAAAAGACCAAACCCATTGCCATTGAGTCAATTCCAACTCATAGTAACCCTATAGGTCAGAGTAGAACTGCTCCATAGGGTTTCCAAGGAGCGCCTGGTGGATTCGAACTGCCAACCTTTTTGTTAGCAGCTGTGGCTTTTAACCACTACGCCACCAGGGGTTCCTTTCTGCCTCCATACCTATGCTTATGCTATTCGTCCAACCTGGAACGCTCTTCCCACTCTTACTCCCACCGGCAAAACCTAGTCATTAACATCTCTGGGTCCCTCTCCATGTGTGAGCCATAGATAGTCACACACAAAGCACACACACGTTTGTCAAAAGAAGGGGTATGCATTACTGCCTGGACACCTTCTATACATGTTTCTACAGTGGGGTGGGGGGCAGCAGGGCAGCCCCCTGAATGTGGTTCTTCATGAGGTTCCTCACTAGGGGGAGAAAATTACCCTTCCCTCCTTGGGCGCTGCCACTACCTGTCTATTACACTGCATGTTGCTGTGGCTTGCATGTTGCTGTGAAGCTGGAAGCTATGCCATTGGTATTTCAAATACCAGCAGGTGGGCAGGTTTGGTGGACAGGTTTCAGCAGAGCTTCCAGACTAAGACTAGGAAGAAAAGCCTGTTCTGAAAATTAGTCAGTGAAGATCCTATGGATCGCAACAGAAGACTGTCCAGTATAGAACTGGAAGATGAACCTTCTAGGTTGGAAGGCACTCAAAATACACCATGGCTGAAATAATGAATCTGGGCATACCAATGATCGTGAAGATGACGCAGGACTGGGTAATGTTTTGTTCTATTGCACATGGGGTTCCCATGAGTCAGAGCCAGCTCGTCAGCAACTAAGAACAATAACAACATGGGGTGCTGAAGGCAAGGTGTCAGTGGAGGGGTCTGGAGTCAGCCACAGTCTTCATTCCCTGTGGCTGGCATGGCTCGGGGGATTAACAGTTCCATAGGATTAATTTAATGCTGAGTCCTTCATCAGCAGAGCAACCTTCAATTATAACATCCTTCCTATTGGGTAAATATGATTTGCTTTTCAAGGATCTGATTTATGGCCTGTTTTTAGGAACACACTGTGACAGGAAGCAGTTGCGTCCTATCGTGCCAATCTTGTTCCATGCCTCCCTCTTTGAATACCCACAGTGAGTCTTTTAATTTGCTTTTTCCTAATGAAATTAGTTATTCTCCCCACCCCTGGCTTTACATTGTATTAAATAACAAAGGATAGAGTGAGGCTGGCTTCTGAACTTAGTGATATTTCAGTTACTCTTTGCCCATTTCTTAATATTCTAGCCATTCAAATTTCATAGATGATTTTAATAAAATCCAGAATGTTACATTGTTTCTCACCTGCTCCTAAAATTTGAATGTACAGTGTACACTGTCAAATGCTTTGGGATGGTCCACTTTAAGGGTTGATTTTTTTTCTTACTCTTTATGTAATTAATTTTACTTCCTCTGTCCCTGATACTGGACTACCTGCACGACGGGTGTAAAAAGTCAATTCTTGTTAAGTCAGCTCTGACTTACGGTGCCCCACACGTGCCAAAGCAGAACTGTGCTCCCTAGGGTTTTCAATGGCAGATTTTTCGGAAGTACATCTCCAGGCCTTTCTTCTGAGGCACCTCTGGGTGGACTTAAACCTCCAATCTTTTGATCAGCAGCCAAGCACTTTAACTGTCTGCACTACCCAGGGACAGTGGGCATAAGACCTGTTGAATTCAGGTGGCTTTGTTTAAAGGATTGGCTTGGAAGGATGTTTGCTCCTGTGTTCATTAGGTATACTGAACAAAGTGACAATTTTACAGGGTTTTCTCCAGTTTTAGGTGGATTTTATAAAGAAATCACTGCATGTATCAGATGTTGAAGGAGCCCCAGTGGTGCAGTGGTTAAGCACTCGACTGCTAACCAAAAAGTTAGTGGGCTCCAACTCATCAGCTGTTCTGCAGGAGAAAAGACCTGGCGATCTGTTCCTGGAATGATTACAGCCTAGGAAACCCTACGGGGTAGTTCTGCTCTGTCCTGTACAGTCGCTCTGAGTCGGCGTTGTCTTGAAGGTACAGAACAATAACATCAGGTGTTGCTTTCTATTGGATGGCTTTCCCGGGTATTTTAAGGGCATGAGGGTGGCCAGGCCGATGAGCCTGATAAAGTTCAATTGCGCGGCCATCTGGACTTCCTTTGGGGAGATTCTTTGATTGATATCTTTATCTGGTCAGGATCTAGGAAAGCACTCAATTCTTTACCATCATTATCTTTTAGTAAATTAGATGCCTCTGGGAATTTTCTAAATTCTATTCTCGCCTTCAACAAATGGACACAATCGCTTGAAATGTTAAAGCAACAAATAGAGTTTCCTGCTGTTAAGAGCAGTTACCTCTGGCTAGTAGGGCCAGAGGTGAGGGACAATTGGAGGGGTGAAACAGATTTTGTTTTTCACCTATACCCTTCTGTACTGTTTGAATTTTTACCATAAGCATGTATCCCTTTTATTTAAAAAAAATAATAATAATAATTTTTTTTTTCTTGTTTATCACTCAGCTGTGTTTTGTTATTGCTTTGGGTTCTATTTTTCTCCGCTTATGTTTTCCTTTTGGCAAGTTTGGCTAGAGGATGGCTCTGTTCATTAAAACAAAACTCCAAAAACAACAGCAGCGACACAGTGAAATGATTAAAAACCAAATAAACAAAAAATACTACATTTGGTTTCTACTGTTTACTGCTGCTTTTCCCATTTCACTTTTCTTCATTACTGCTCTGATTTTTTTAAATATTAGATTTAACCTTATAATAGAAATGAAATAAAAATCCTTTTGTCAGTGTCTCTACACTTTTTGGGGGGACTAGGGGCCCTTTGAGGTCCCTGTGTGGCGCAAACGGCTCACACTTGACTACATACTGAAAGGTTGGTGGTTCGAACACACCTAGTGGTACCACCGAAGAAAGGCCTGGTGATCTGCTTCTGTAAAGATTACAGCCAAGAAAACTCCACGGAGCAGTTCTACTCTGTAACACATGACTCAATGGCAATGGTTTTTTTTTTTTTTTTTTTTTTTTAAGGGCCCTTTAGAGGATCTGGGGGAAGCTACAGATCTCCTTTGCAGATGCAGGTGCATACACACAACCTCAGGGGCATGACCGTCCTCCCCCAATTCCCCTGCCTAAGGTATATCCTAGTGTATTGCCAATCTAATCATCCATTCTGTGCAAGGCCCTTCTCTCATTTTGTTTTCCCCTTCATTCCCAATTCCCATTTCCACTGGTCCACCTGCCCCCAATATGGTGACTCCTCCAATGTGGGGACACATGCCCTGTGTTCATCTATCCCTCTAGCACTGGGTACCTGTGCTACCTCCAACTCTCCACTTTCACAAACAACAACGCCCTTGTACAGCTTTCCTTAGGGACTTGCAGGGAAGGCTTTTCTAAGGTATATGCCTAGGACTGGGACTTCTGGATCACAGGCGTATCCATCAGTCTAACCAGAAAACAGAAACTCCTTGAGTACTTGAAATGGAGGGATTTGAATGCAGAGAATCAGTTACTAAGGGGGTGAAAGAGTTGAGAAGCAACATGGGGACAATGAGGCAGTCCAGAAATTAGCAGCAGCAGGAAACAGCGACCATCCCTAGTCTGGAGGGGCGGAGGGAGGAAGGCTACGTGGTAGAAGCTGGAATCATGGTTGGTTTGTCCAGCAAGAGCTGGCCCCCTGAAGGACATGTAGCTGGTGCTTGGAGATGCCACCTTAGGCTCAGAGAAAGGGTGAGAAACACTCTGGCTTATCCCTTCCTCTGCCCTCCCACCTCCTGCCAGTGCCTCTCAGTGGTTGAACCCAGCTAGAAGTCAGCTGACAAGAAGCCTAGGCAATGGGGCCTGCAGGGGCCAGACTCCTGTCATACAGAGTAGACTAGAATGACTAGAAACAGATCTGAAGGCACACAAGCCAGGGGCTGGCACTTCAGCAGGTATATTTCACAAACATCTGTTGAATGGCTTTCCAGAATGGCTGTGCCAGTTAGAATGACCCACAACCTTGCCAACACTTAGCATGATCCACCCTTCTAATTTATGAGATTCTGATGGGTAGAGAATGGAGTAACATGACTGTAATTTGCATTTCTCTGAACTGGCTGAGGTTGAGCATCTCTTCACATGCTTGTCAACCATTCAAGTTTCTTCTTCTATGAACTATGTCTTCCTGGTCTGCAAATATTTCTTGTGTAATCTAGCTATTAATTCCTTATAAATCCCTTGTCAAGTTTAGATATTGCAAATATCTTCTCCTTATCCATTAACTTTGTGGCCTTCATTAAAAAAGACATCTTTAATTTCTATGTAATCAAACCTATCAATTTTTCACCTCAGGACTTTGCACTTTCTGAATCTTGTTTAATAAATCTGTCCCTATTTACCAGTTCTTTGATCTTGGGGGGGTCACATCCCGTAGGTTTCCTGTATTGCAATTCTCTAAGCTTGTAACTGTAGAGAGGGAGAAAGAACCTTGGTCTTTTCTCCAGATTACCTACATGGTTCAATTTCAGGCTATTGTCTGAGGGGGTAGATGTTCTCTGCCTCTGATTTCCAGGCTGAGTATTCATCATGGGAAGGATTTCTTTTCTGGGGTGTTAACTTCCCAGAGAACATACTAGACATTGTAACCACAAACAATATCACAGTTGGAAATAGCAAGGTAGAACATGAAGGAAAGATGAATGTAACAAAACTGGTTTCTAAACCAGTCCTTCTCAAAAAAACCTGCAAGAGCAGGAGTAAATAGTTGAAAGTTAGCATTTCTCAGTTCTCACTTTCCTCTCCTTGTCATATCTCAAGAGAATATAGTTCATTTTTAATTCCCATAATTTCTTTAAAGGATTCAGAAAGTGACACATCTCCTGGTTGCAGAGAGACAGAAAGAGCCTTGGACTCTGATGTCAGACCCTAGTCTAACATACAGATGATCTGTGATCTTTAACAAGTCACCCCACCTCTTTGAGCTGTAGTTCACCCTTGCTTGGAAAGTGGGATTTACCACATATACCTTTCCTCAGCAGCTTCAGTAGGAAAGGGGAAGTGGAAATGTTTGCAAACTTCATAGATTTTTAAAGCACCTACTATGTGCTAGGCACATATCCTCAAAACATAATCCTTACAACAACCACAGGAGGAGAGATTTATTATCCCGAGTTTATAGAGCAGAAAACTGAGGTTCAGAGAGATTAAGTGACTTCCGTAGGCTCAAACAACTAGGATTGCTATGCCCCTGCCCTTAGTTCGACTAAAAACATGGGGCTATTTGGTGTGGGGGCTTTGAATCTTTTATTTGAATCTTCTCAAATTCCTAGTCCCTGGGTGGTACACACAGTTAATGCACTTAGCTGCTAATAGAAAGGTTGGTGTCATGGATTGAATTGTGTCCACAAAAAATATCTATCAGTTTGGCCAGGCCATGATTCCCAGTACTGCATGACTGTGTACTATTTTGTCATCTGATGTGATTTCCCTATGTGTTGTAAATCCCATTATTATGATGTAATGAGATGGATTAGTGGCAGTTATACTGATGAGACCTACAAGATTAGACAGTGTCTTAAGCCAAACTCTTTTGCAATATAAAAGAGAGAAGTGAGCAGAGAGACTTGGGGACCTCATACCACAGAGAAAGCAGTGCCAGGAGCACAGCACATCCTTTGGACCTGAAGCTCCTGTGCTGAGATGCTCCCAGACCAAGGAAAGACTGATGCATCACAAGGACCAGAGGCAAAAGAGAAAAGTTTCTCCTGGAGCTGGCACCCTGAATCCAGACTTCTAGCTTACTGGAGTGTGAGAGAATAGACTTCTATTTATTAAAGCCATCCACTCGTGTTATTTCTGTCATAGCAGCCCAAGATAACTAAGACAGTTGGAGATTTGAGTCTATCCAGAGCCAACTTGAAAGAAAAACCTGGCAATCTATTTCCAAAAAATCAGCCATTGAAAATCCTGTGGGGCACAGTTCTACTCAAGCACACATGGGGTTACCATGAGTCGGAATTGACTCAGTGGCAACTGGTACAGGTTTAGACTGAAATACTAACTCCTGGGAAATGTGCAAAGAGCCACAGCTCCCATTTTCCAACCCTGGGAACCAAGTTAGAAACAAATTGCAGATGGCGCTGCTCTAGTCTCCTCTCTACCTCAGTTTAGAAGGTTCTCACAGCCCTGGCAGTCCCAGATCCGCAAACCTGCCTACAGAGACTTGGGGACTCCCCTAAGATAGAGAAGAGGTGGTTCCTATATCCAAATAAGAAGAAAAGGGATGGGAGGACCACGCCTACCTCAAGGGACAACAGATGAGTGAGACCTCCCCCAGGGATGAGGCTTCCCATTAACACAGTGAGACCCAGAAACAGTCCTCAGTGATACCTGGGCACAGGATCCTCCAGGTGTGGGGTTTCCCCTTAGCTCTGTGGGGCCAGGAAATTTTCCAGCCTCCCAGTGCCCCACTCCACTCCCAGGAGGTAAAATTGCTTGTAACCCAGTGGGTGGACATGAAACAGAGGTGCTTGAGGGCAGAGGCTGGCTGTCTGAAGGGGTGGCAGGCGACCAGGGGTCCATACAGCCCTGGACATGTACTTCATTGTGGCTGCCCTTGAGGGTCACCTGCCAACTTAGGCTTAGGGTCCTGGGCCGTGACTGGGGATAGTGGTCTGATCCTCCTTCTCTTGAGATTGGACAGAGGCCATTTCCCTCCAAGCACCATTCACACAAAATACCAAGTCCCAGGTGGCAAGGAACTGAAGGGACAATGCCGCTGCTTTTCAAGCTGGGTCTGCATCAGCTGATAAACAAGGCATTAGAATAACTCCAGGAGCAGTGGATCTCCTTTCCTTTCTTTAGAAAATGGTTATCATGTCACAGAATGTCAGAGCTGGAAGGAACTTTAGAAATGACCGACCTGAACCTGCTTTACGGTGCATGTGGGAAAGGAGCTCAGAGAGGGCGAGTGCGTCTGCACAGCTGGTAGCAGCCACCCTTGGCCCGGATTCCCAGGGGGGTCTCAGCTCAAATGGTTCCTAGCAGCCCCTGTGATAATGTTCATGAGACCACTGCTGGATTTGGGGGCTGCAATGAAACTGGGATATTCCTCCAGAAGCCATGATCCTCTTGCTTTTACATTTCCACCCTGATCCATTTGGGCTGGTGTAGCATACAGAAATCTTGTTTCTCCCAAGAAAACGAGACAGAAACGATGGCTTCCTGTGTTGAATCCCTGAGAGTTGCAGGACTCAAGAAATGTTCTGCTTCTCATCTCACAAGGCCCATGGGGAACCAGAGAAATCCCAAGCCTAATGTTTTCTGGTGAGTGACTCTACGATGCTGGAACAAATAGCAAAGGAAGATGCCATTGGTGAAGTGGAAAAGCAGTGAGTAGAGTTGAGAGATGGAGGTGCGAGTCTCAGTTTTGTCACTGATTTGCTGTGTGGCCTTGGGCAGGCCTTGCCCCTCTCTGGACCTGTCATATCACCCAGAATTCAGAGGAAAGAAGTCTAGATGCTCTCCAAGCACCCTCCCAGCTTTAGTTCTCCGACTGGGACCCAGACTTCCCCATGCTGTCCCTAGAAAACAACTCCAGCCTTCCCTCTGTGCTTGCAAAGCCTAAGAAGGGTGAGGACTCCCAACAGTGTCTCCTCTTCTATTTAAGCTCAGATTTTTTTTTTCTACTAAGTGACTTGTCCACATTTCTCCAGAAGTGACAGCTGATGGATAAGGGACTCCTGAGGTGCTTGGTCCACACCTGACCATAGACATCACGGGTAAGACAAACAATCCCCACGTTGCTCTGCGCTGACGTAGCTGCGAGAGGATGATGTTAATTCTGCTGTTTACAGAAATAAGTCCAGTGTGAGTCGAGGCTTTTTGGTGTTTAAAACCAGATGGTATTTCCTGCCTTGATCAGCCTCAGCGCTTTGGTTCCCATGACAACCCCAAAGTTCCACCTACTGCAACCTATCCATTCTCCCAAGCTTCTTCCTCCTCTAACGTCGTGCAAGGGTCCCTGGAGAACAAAGCCGTTAACCAGCATGTGCACCGCACTTTACAGTTTACTACACACTCCAACATTTATTACCTCATTTAATCCTCACCATAGCCTTGCCACATATCATTTGTTATTTCCTCCATTTTACAGATGGGGAAACCAAGGCCTGAGATGAGATGATTAGCCCTCACTGGTTGCACAATGGCGTTGCCAGGACTCAAACCCAGGTTGTATGACCTTGGATCTCCTTTGGGGTCACTATGCTGAGATGAATATGAAAACTCTGAGTCTGGATCATCTATTTGCTTATGATTCCTGAGTGGTCAACGCCATGCATTTACAGGGTCTAGATCAAAGGATGGAATCTTTAGGCAAGTTACTTAACTTCTCTGGGCCTCACGTTCCTCATCTATAAAATGGGGATTAATAATGTACCTTCCTCATAGGATGGAAGAGAGGAGTAAATACATTGATTAAAAAAAACAAACCCGTTGCCATTGATTCCAACTCACAGTGGTCCTATTATAGGACAGAGTAGAACTGCCCTACAGGGTTTCCAAGGAGTGGCTGATGGATTCAAACTGCTGACCTCTTGGTTAGCAGCCTCAGCTCTTAACCCCTGTGCTACCAGGGCTTTTCATTGTAAACATGCAAAACCACAGTAAGTGCTTACTGGATTTGAAAGAAGGTCTGAGAAGCCCAGGTGTAAGTTTTAGTTCTACCCTAACAATCCATATGAACTTGGGCAGGTCATGTAGCATCAGAGCCATTTCCCCCTCTGCTAAGAGGTAGGAGCCTCACAGTGCTCACACAGATGTTGTGTGTGACAAGATGAATGCAGGGAAGGTGCCTCAGAGATTCTCACACTGCAGATGCCCATGCATCCTCGGGGGTCTTGTGAAAATGCAGATTCTGGATCAGTAACCTGGAGTAGGGCTTGCATTTCTTACGTGGGCCCAGGGGATACCAAAGCTGCTGGTCTGGGGACCACATTTTGCATAGCAAGGCTGTAGCTGGTAAAACATCTCACAAATGTTATTCGCAATGAATCATGCAGACTGTTGCGCCCTTACTTTACAAGCTTAATGGAAAGCTCAAGAACCTTAGGGAGCAGTCAGCATGGTGACTACCCAGTGGGAGACTAGCAAGAGCCCATTTGGAGGTCTCCATCAGGAGAAAGGCTCTTTCCACCCAGCCCTACCCCACACATCCTGGAACACCTATGGGGTTCTGGTGAAAGCCATTCCTGATCTTGGTGTACTCAACAGAGGAAGTAAAACCATCAGTGTTTTATATCTTGCACTACAAAAGTATTGTTGTTAGGTGCCATCCAAACGATTCCTACTCATAGTAACCCCGTGTACGACAGAAAACACTGCCCCGTCCTGCATCATCCTCACAATCATTGCTGTGTTCCAATCCAGCGTTGCAGCTACTGTGTCAATCCATCTCGTTGAGGGTCTTCCTCTTTTTTCGATGACTCTCTACTTTACCAAGCATGATGTCCTTCTCCAGGGGCTGGTCCCTCTTGATAACATGTCCAAAGTATGTGAGATGAAGTTTCACCATCCAAGCCTCTAAGGAGCATTCTGGCTGTACTTCTTCCAAGACAGATTTGTTTGTTCTTCTGGCAATCCGTGGTATATTCAATATTCTTTGCCAACACCATAATTCAAAGCCATTGACTCTTCCTCGGTCTTCTTTATTCATTGTCCAGCTTTCACATGCATATAAGGCAATAGAAAATACCATGGCTTGGGTCAGGTGCACCTTAGTCCTCAAAGTGACATCTTTGCTTTCAACACTTTCAAGAGGTCTTTTGCAGATTTGCCCATGCAATACATCATTTGATTTCTTGACTGCTGCTTCCACGGGCATTGATTGTGGATCCAAATAAAACAAAATCCTTGACTTCAGTCTTTTCTCTATTTATCACAACGTTGCTTACTGGTCCAGTTGTAAGGATCTTTGTTTTCTTTACGTTGAGGTATAACCCATACTGAAGGCTGTAGTCTTTGATCTTCATCAGTGAATGCTTCAAGTCCTCTTCACTTTCAGCAAGCAAAGTTGTGTCATTTGCATATCACAGATTGTTCCCGAGTCTTCCTCTAATCTTGCTGCCATGTTCTTATTCATATAGTCTGACTTCTGGGATTAGTTGCTCAGCATACAGATCGAATAAGTATAGCGAAAGGCCACGGCACAAAAATTGGTCTCTAAGCGCCTGGAGCAACAGAGGAAGGACAGTTAGGTATAGGAAGAGGATATGGAATGTGTGGCTAATTGCCTCTGTGAACAACTGTCTCCTTTGCCAAGAGACCAGAAGAACTGGATGGTGCCCAGCTACCAGCACTGAATATTTTGATCAAAGATTCCACAGAAGAATCCTGATTAAAAGAGGGAAAACATAGAAGAGAATTTCATATTCTCATAGACTCTAGACTTCCTGGAGCCATGGAGGATGAAGGAATCCCTGAAACTATTGCACTGAGATAATCTTTAAACCTTAAACCAAAAACATTCCCTCAAGTCTTCGTCTTCATTTGTTTTTTTATTTTACTTTAGATGAAGGTTTACAGAACAAACTAGCTTCTCATTAAAACAATTAATACCCATATTGTTTTGTAATATTGGTTGCCAACCCTACTACATGTCAATACTCTCCTTATCGACTTTGGGTTCCCTATTACCAGCTTTCCTGTCCCCTCCTGCTTTCTCGTTCTTGCCTCTGGGCTGGTGTGCCCATTTAGTCTCATTTTGTTTTATGGGCCTGTCTAATCTCTGGCTGAAGGATGAACCTCAGGAGTGACTTCAGTACTGGTGTCTAGGGGCCATAGTCTTGAAGTTTCTCCAGTCTCTGTCAGACCAGTAAGTCTGGTCCCTTTTGTGTGTGTGAGTTAGAGTTTTGTTCTACATTTTTCTCCAGCTCTGTCTGGGACCCTCTATTGTGATCCCTCTCAGAGTAGTCTATGGTGGTAGCTGGGTGCCATCTGGTTCTGCTGGACTCAGTTTGGTGAAGGCAGTAGTACTTGCAATCCATTAGTCTTTTAGACTAATCTTTCCCTTGTGTCTTTGGTTTTCTTCATTCTCCCTTGCTCCAGACAGGGTGAGACCAGTGGAGTATCTTAGATGGCCACTCACAAGCTTTTAAGACCCCAGACTCTATTCATCAAAGTAGAATGTAGAACATTTTCTTTATAAACTGTTACGCTAATTACGCTAGATGTTCCCCAAGACCATGGTCCCCATAGTCCTCAGCCCAGTAATTTGGTCCCTCAGGGAGTTTGGATGTGTCTGTGGAGCTTCCATGACCTTGTCTTGGACAAGTTTTGCTGGCTTCCCCAGTATTGTGTGCTGTCTTACCCTTCATCACAGTTACCACTTATTATAGTCCTATTCAGTGTTTTTCCATTCCTACCTCTCTCCTCCCTCGTAACCATGAAAGATTGCTTCTTTTTGTGTGTAAACCTTTTCATGAGTTTTTATAGTAAGGGTCTCATACAATATTTGTCCTTTTGTGATTGACTTATTTCAATCAGCATAATGCCCTCCAGATTCATCCATGTTATGAGATGCTTCACAGATTCATCATTATTCTTTATCCTTGCATAGTATTCTATTGTGTGTATGTACCCTTGTTCGTTTATCCATCTGTTGATGGGCATCTAGGTTGTTTCCACTTTTTGCTATTGTGAACAATGCTGCAATTAACATGGGTGTGTGTCTTAGTCATCTAGTGCCGCTATAACAGAAATACCACAAGTGGATGGCTTTAACAAAGGGAAGTTTATTCTCTTATAGTCCAGTAGGCTAAAACAAGGCCTAAATTAGGGTGCGGGCTCCATGGGAAGGCTCTGGAGGAAAGTCCTAGTGATGCATCAGTCTTCCCTTGGTCTGGGAGCATCTCAGCACAGGAACCTCAGGTCCAGAGGACAAGCTCCGCTCCCGGCACTGCTTTCTTGGTATGAGGTTCCCCCTCTCTGCTCGCTTCCCTTTCCTTTTTAACTTTTGAAAAGGTGGTGCAGGCTACACCCAGGGAAACTCCCTTTACATTGGATAAGGCATATGACCTGGGTAAAGATTGTTACAATCCCACCGTAATCCTCTTTAACATAAAATTACAATCACAAAATGGAGGACAACCACACAATACTGGGAATCATGGCCTAACCAAGTTGACACATATATTTGGGGACACAATTCAATCCATGATAGTGTGCATATGTCTATTTGTGTGACGGCTCTTATTTCCCCAGAATATATTCCTAGGAGTGGGATTGCTGGATCACATGGTATTTCTATTTCTAGCTTTTTAAGGACGTGCCATATTGTTTTCCAAAATGGTTGCACCATTTTGCATTCCCACCAGCAGTGCATAAGAGTTCCAATCTCCCTACAGCCTCTCCAACGTTTGTTGTTTTCTGTTTTTTTTTCATTTGTGCCAGTAATGTCATGGTGAGATGGTATCTCATTGTGGTTTTGATGTGCATTTCTTTAATGGCTAGTGATGGCGAGCATTTCCTTACGTGTCTGTCAGCCACTTGAATATCTTCTTTAGTGAAGTATCTGTTCATATCCTTAACCCATTTTTTAATTTTTATAGAGGTGTTGGATTTTCCTGTAGATTTTAGAGATTAGACCTTCATCTAATTTGTCTTATCCAAAATTTTTTTCCCAGTCTATAGGTTCTCTTTTTACTGTTTTGGTGAAGTCTTTTGATGAGCATTTAAGTGTTTAATTTTTAGAAGATCCAGTTATCTAGCTTATCTTCTGGAGTTTGTGTGTTGTTAGTTATGGTTTGTATCCCGTTAATGCCATGTATTACGGTCTCTAGCATTGATCTTATTTTTTTCTTCTAAGATCTTTATAGTTTTTGGTTTTATATTTAGGTCTTTGATCCATTTTGAACTTCAAGTCTTCTTAAAACCAAATAATGCTTTAGTTTAACTAGTAAAAAAAGGTCTGCCTTGAGCATTATGCTCATTTAAGAACTATCTATCTATTTGGGATCAAATTGACAACAGCAACTCAAAAGATTAGATAGGAACCTTAAGAGGCAGTGAGTTTAGGTTAATGGGGGAAGAACAACTCAGAAGGGAAGGGTGAGAATGGTTGCACAACTCAAAGAATATAATCAGTGTCACTAAATTGTACATGTAGTAGCTGTTGAATTGGTGTATGTTTTGCTGCATATATTCTCAACAACAAAAAAATAAATCAAATTAAAAAAAAAAAAGTATGCTGAAAGGATACAACCCTGATGCACACCTTTCCTCATTTTAATCCACGCAGTATCCCCTTGTTCTGTTTGAATAACTGCCTCTTGGTCTATGTACAGGTTCCGCAAGAACCCAAGTGTTCTGGAATTTCCATTCTTCACAATGTTGTCCATAATTGGTTATGATCCACACAGCTGGATGCCTTTGAATAATCAATAAAACACAGGTAAACATCTTTCTGGTATTCTTTGATTTCTGCCAAGATCCATTCGACATTGGCAGTAATATCGCTCTTCTGAATCCAGCTTGAATATCTGGTAGTTCCCTGTCAAAGTGCTGCTGCAACTATTTTTGAATGATCTTCAACAAAATTTTACTTGTGTGTGATATTGTTTGATAATTTCCACGTTCTGTTGGATCACCTTTCTTTGGAATGGGCATAAATGTGGACCTCTTCCAGTGAGTTGCCCAGGCAGCTGTCTTCCAAATTTCTTGGCATAGACGAGTGAGCCCCTCCAGTGCTGCATCCGTTTGTTGAAACATCTCAATTGGTATTCCATCAATTCCTGAAGCCATGTTTTTTGCCAATGTCGTCAGTGCAGCTTGGATTTCTTCCTTCAGTACCATCTGCTCTGGATCATATGCTACCCCCTGAAATGGATGAACATCAAACAATTCTTTTTGGTACAGTGACTCTGTATTCCTTCCATCTTCTTTTGATACTTGCTGAGTTGTTCAATATTTTGATCATAGAATCCTTCAGTATTGCAACTTGAGGCTGGATTTTTTTCTTTAGTTCCTTCAGCTTGTGAAATGCTGAGTGTGTTCTTTCCTTTTGGTTTTCTAATTCCAGGTCTTTGCACATTTCATTGTAATACTTTACTTTGTCTTCTCAAGCTGTCCTTTGAAATCTTGTGTTCAACTCTTTTACACGATCGTTTATTCCTTTTGATTTAAGCTACTCCATGTTTTTTTTCTTTTATGTTCAAGAGCAAGTTTCAGAGTCTCTTCTGATATCCCACTTGGTCTTTTCTTTCTTTCCTGTCTTTTTAATGATCTTTGCTTTCTTCATGTATGATGATCTTGATGTCATCCCACAACTTGTCTGGTCTTCAGTCATTAGTGTTCGATGTGTCAAATCTATTCTTGAAATGGTTTCTAAATTCAGGTGGGATATACTCAAAGTCGTATTTTGGCTCCCGAGGACTTTTAATTGTCCTCAGCTTGAACTTGAACTTGCATATGAGGAATTGATGGTCATTTCTGCAGTTGGCCCCTGGCCTTGTTCTGACTGATGATATTGAGCTTCTCCACGGTCTCTTTCCACGGATGTATTCGATTTGATGCCTATATATCCATCTGGTGAGGTCTATGTGTATAGTTGCTGTTTATGTTGTTAAAAAAGGTATTTGCAATGAAGAAGTCATTGGTCTTGAAAATTTCTATCACCAATGCCATATTTTCCAACTACTGATCTTTGTTTCGAACTTTTACATTCCAATCACCAGTAATAACCAACGTATCTTGATTGCACATTTGACCAATTTCCGACTGCAGAAGTTGGTAAAAATCTTCAATTACTTCATCTTTGGTGTTTTTGACTGTGGGTAAATTTAAACAATAGTCGTATTAACTAGGCTTCCTTGAAGGTGTACGGATATTATCCTATCACTGACAGCATTGTACTTCAGGATAGATCTTGAAATGGTTTTTTTTTTGATGATGAATGCAACGCCACTCCTCTTCAGTAGACCATATGATTGCCTGATTCAAAATGGCCAATACCAGTCCATTTCAGCTTACTGATGCCTAGGATATCAATTTTTATGACTTCTATTTCATTTTTGATGACTACCAATTTTCCTAGATTCATACTTCATACATCCCACTTTATGATTACTGATGGATGTTTGCAGCTGTTTCTTCTCATTTTGAGTTGTGCCACATCTGCAAATGAAGGTTCCAAAAGCTTGACTCCACCCATGTCATTAAGGTTGATTCTACTTTGAGGAGGCTTCTCTTTCCCAGTTGTATTTTGAGTGCCTTCTAACCTGGGGGGCTCATCTTCTGGCACTGTAACAGACAATGTTCCAGTGCTATTTCATAAGGTTTTCACGGGCCAGTTTTTTTAGAAGTAGATTGCCAGGTCCTTCTTCCTAGTCTGTCTTAGTCTGGAAGCTCCGCTGAAACCTGTCCACCATGGGTGGTCCTGGTGGTATTTGAAATAATGGTGGCATAGCTTCCAGCATCACAGCAACACAAAAGCTACCACAGTATGACAAACTGACAGCCGAGTGATAAAAAAAAAAAAATTACTTGTACAGTTCTTTAAAAAACAAATTTTTTTTTTTAAAGTAAAAAAAGTGTGACCCAGGAATGCCAACTGACCCACGTTTAACGGCATGGAAGTGGATCAAAATAGAGTGATTACATGGTTCTAAAGAACAGTCTGCAGTTTTTTGTTTGTTTTTTTTTTTGCAGGGGGTGGGGTCCAATTCTTTGCTCTGTATTCTGGCTTACATGATTGCGATTTGTAAACTGAATTATGTGTGTTAATTGTTATCCAATAAACAAATATTTTCCATTCACTCTTGTAATAAATTTGGCCCAGTGTGTCCCTGGCCCCAGGCCCAGGTCCATAACCCAGCTCCTCTGACTACTACCAGCTCAGGGTTCCTTAGTGTGGCTTTGCAGAGCGCTGCCCCTGGCAGACCACAGCTTTCTCTGCCCTGCCATGGTGAGGACGAACTCACCTGGCCTTGACCCCCAAGGGCGGTGAAAGAAAAGGAATGATTAAAACCTGATGGTGCCAACAGTTAACATGATTGGCTGCTAATTGAAAAGTTAGAGGTTCGAGTCCACCCACAGGTGCCTCAGAAGAAAGAGCTGGCAATCTACTGAAAAAAAATCCCCATTTGAAAGCCCTATGAAACACAGTTCTACTCTGACACACATGGGGTTGCCGTGCGTCGGAGTTGACCTGCCAGCAACTGGTGCTGCTGGATACTTGATGAGCACGTACCATGTGCCAGGGATGGTGCTAAGCACTGCACTTGGCTTATCTCACCTAGTACTCACAATAGCCCTAGGGGCCACAGACTGTTACCATCCCACTAGAACAGAAGCCTGCGCAGGTAGGGACTCTGCTTTGCATCCTGGTGCATCCCCAGTGCCTAGATGGTTCCCCATCAAAATCTGCTGAATGAACATGTCCACCCTCCTTCCAGTGATGAGGAACCAGAGTTTCACTCACCTGAGAAACGTGACCGCCACTCACACCGCCTTGTGGCATACCTGTGGCTCCAGGTGCCCCCAGGGAATTTCCTCAGAGGATTCAGTCTGACTCAGGCTCTTGACCACTCTCCCTCGTGAGTATTAAGTAAAATCACTTTGCCCTGGGCCCCCCTCACTGAAGAAGCCAGCCTTCAGAAGCTGCAGTGATGTTGGTGTACGCCTTCCAGTTCTAGTTCTTTCCTCACTGCTGAGGGTCCTGTCCATGCACGCACAGCCTGACCATTTCTAAAGCTCCTTCTTACAGGCCCTGTTGACACAGTAGTTACGGAACTCAGCTGCTAACCGAAAGGTCAGCAGTTTGAATCCACCAGCTGCTCCTTGGAAGCCCTGTGGGGCAGTTCTACTCTGTTCTATAAAAAAAAAAAAAAAAAAAAAAAAATTTTTTTTTTAATAGAGTCACTATAAGTCAGAATTGACTTGATGGCAATGGGTTTTTTTTTTTTTTTGGTTCTCACAGATGGGTTCCCCGGGAAGCTGACTCTGAGATGGAGATTAGGAAGCAGCATGTTTTTTAGGGAGTGGTCATTAGATCAAAACCTGTGGAAGGAGGCGGGACCGATAGGACTGGGCAGAGGGAGAAGCTGGCTGTGATGCAGCCTCCACAGAGACGCAGGGGATCATGGCTAAGGCGCGGGGAAGCAGGCAGAGAAGTGGGAGTCGCTGGGGCCTAGGGCCCCCCTGAGGCATCAGTTGTTGAAAGTCCCTCGGAGCAGGTGTCTATGCCAACACTTAAGCGTTTCTCAAAACAGTCATCTGTGGACTCAAAGGGAGTGTTTTTGATTGTGATGAAAGTGGAGACAACTATTCTGCTGAAAAGAGCCACAAGCCAGTGAAGCAGAGAAGCTAAGAGGCACGTTGAAAAAGGAAATGAGAATCAGAGAAGTGGTAAGAGGGCGTGGAGTGTGGGAGGCTCCCTGGTGCCTTAGAAAAAGTTTTGACCTTCTGAAGGGACTCGCCCTCCCCGGAACCCGGGGCACAGTGACCCCACCTCTTTCCCTCACTTGTTTATGAAAAATTTTCTGTGCTGGGCTCTGGGGACACAGGCTTGAGACCCTCAGTCCATCAAGACTCTCAGTTCTATCAGGAATACAGACAAAATGGACAGAGAATAGTGTGTGTACACGTGCGTATGGTGGGAGTGGAGAGATGAAGGAAGACCCTAGGATGGTGACTTTTTTTATATACTGAAGGACAAGATAGAAAGATGATGAACAAGACTGACTGGAGAAGGGAGGAAGGCATGCCCAAGTCATGAGCGTCCTCATTTTTATAGCTTTTCACAGAATCACAATGCTTCAAGGAATGACATTTTGATTCAGACTTTTGGGTTGCACACACCAATAAAATTAAAACTACCATCACCACCACCTCTTCCAAAAGTAGGAGAGCCTTGTCTCAGAACCAAGACCACCCCTGTCAAGTGAATACATTCCTTGTTAGGCAAGCTCAGTTTACTTGTTCTCACAGAACCTTCACCTGGTGTTGGTGTTTGAGAACTGTGAGCCTGGTCCAGGCCCCACCCAAAGCCTTAATTCCCATCTTGACCTGCCCTGGCACGTCACTCAGGAATGTTCTTCCTCATGGAGAGATGGCTGTGCTCCCACAGCTTCCCCAAGCCCCTTGCTCTGCTCTTTAGGGCCCCAGGGCTCCATCTCCTTCAGGACTGGGCTATGCCACCTTCGGCATCCCAGATGCTCCCTAGGACTGAGCATGCCAGTCAGAGATACTGAGGAGGGGGCTTGGGGAGAGGCTTGTGAGAATTCTTAACCTTGTGAGAGTTCTTTGATTTCTTAAAAGAAACAAAGGGACTCTCCAAACTCTTTACAGTATTTCAGAAAGTCCTCCACCCCAGAAAAAAAAATGCAAACAAGCTACACAGACTAAAGATTTGTTGTCGGCGCCTGGTCTCATACCAATTTAACATTCCTCTCCATGCTTGAAGGGCAGCAAGCCATCATGAAGAGAATATGGACTTTGAGGTGAGGCTTCCGTCCAAACCCTTTGTTGACTGTATGACCTTGGTAAAGGTAGTTAATATCTGTGGGCCGCGGTCACATCACTGGTGCAAAATAAATGTGAAGGCTACCTCACAGGGTTGTGAAGTGAGGTCAGGCAACTCACCAAAGCGCCTGGTGCACCACAGGCACTCGCTCGGTGATAGCTATCACTGGCAGAAATCTGAGCAGTGTTTTATGCTTTGATGAACAAAATAAGTGAGAAGGCAAATTCAACATTATTTAATATGTGCAGATTGGCAAACAAAAATCACCCAAAGAGTTCAGTCCCTGCAAGGAAATAACAATAAAATACAAAGAAGTGTGTGGTCGTGAAAAGATGGTGACTGTAGCACTGAAATAAAATGGAGTCCTGGTCTTTTCTGTCCTGTCTTATGCACAGATACATCTGCCCTGCTGAGGACTGAGGGGTGGGAGGGAAGATGGGGGGTAGCAAGATGGGGAAAATTGTCATTCTCTGTGCCTATCACTTTTGGAGGCTCTGACAGGAGCGGGAACATGGAAAGGATCCTTACGCTTGTGGGGGAGTATCCTCCTCACCGGTGCCAGGCTCTAAGGAACCGTGGGTGGGGAGAGAAGTATGTTCTCCACTTCAAGAGGAAAACCCAGTGAGGGTCCCAAGCTGAAGACAAGTGAACTGGGCTTTGTGCTCTAACTACAAGTGACTCCTGGTGTGTATTTCCCTTCACTCATCCCCAAGCCTTGGTGAATCACTGCCTATTTGGGACTGGCTTCTTAGTCACTGGGTGGTGCAAATAGTTAATGTGCTCAGCTGCTAACCAAAAGGTTGGCCATTTGAATCCACCCAAAGGCACCTGAGAAGAAAGGTCTGGTGATCTACTTCCGAGACATCGGCCATTTAAAACTCTACGGAGCACAGTTCCACTCTTGACACGCATTGGGTCACCACGAACAGGAATCGACTAGAGGGCAGATGGCTCTCAGCTGAGAGGCCGAAATTAAGGCAGGGCCTAAGTCCATTCTTGGGCTACACATAAAGAGGAGCCGTGGCCCGAGGTCAGCCTGGCAAGTCAAGAAATCTGTAACAAATGAGTGAGAAACCGCCAAGAGGAGGTGACTCACCACCCACCTCACTCAGGGAGGAGATTCACTCTCTGAGACAGCCTTGCAGGATTTGGTATCAACTTTATTAGGGGAAACATCAGGTCTCCTCACATGTGTGAACAGGACCAACTGGTTAATAAGACATGATTATCTGGCTTGAAACAGACAACGAGAGGCAGTCACGAGGGTGCTTCGCAGTATCCATCTGCTGGCTTCACCTTCATTTGGGGCTGCAGAGTCTTCTCAGGAAGGTCCCAGGCTCTTCCGCAGGTGCTTATTTGGAAGCACGAGTCAGTCTTCATGTCCGCAGTTGTCTAGTTCCTGTTTGTCCTGTACGGCATCGTCTGGGTAGCTCCAAGGCAGGTGCAAATTAGGGGGGTTCCCTGCCCCACTGTGCCCTCTGGATCTGATGTGGCTGGACTCTTCTTCTTCTTTCTGTCCACCTTGCTGGGAATCTCAGTGACAAACACCCAGAGTCAGGCCCAGCTGGAGGGTGGGGGTTCACGGCCAGTCCTCGCTTACTAAGGGCTCTGACGCCAACACAGAGGTCCGTGCTGCTGCTACCTCTTGCTGGAGGCTGCTTCTTCTGGCTTCACCCAACCAGCCATGGCTACACCCAGGACAGGCAGGAGAGAAGATACAAGAGAGACGATTTCAAATGTGCAACTATCGACAAGATTTCCTACCTCTGCACAGCCCCACGTGGGGGTGGATTACCCAACAGGCAAGGTAAGCACAGTGCTTACCTTGCTTACCAGATCTGTAGTGACCAATTTCACATTTTTTCACCACATCAGAGATTCTGCTTCTAGGTATCACTGGCATCTGTCTCTCTCCCAACCCTACAGCACCTCACTAGAGAATCAAAGCCTCTTTTCAAAGTGGGATGCAGAATGTTTTCTTAGTAGATTTTATTATGCCAATTGGCCCAGGTGTCCTCTGAAACCATGGTCCCTAGACCCCCACCCTGCTACTCTGGCCTTCAAAGCTTTCGTTTATTCAGGAAACTTCTTTGATTTTGGTTTAGTCCAATTGTGCTGACCTCTCCTGTATTGTGTGTTGTCCTTCCCTTCACCTAAAATAATTCTTGTCTACTATCTAATTAGTGAATACCCTTCTCCCTTCCTTCCTCCCTCCCCTCCCTTGTAACCATCAAAGAATATTTTCTTCTCTGTTTAAACTGTTTTTTGAGTTCTTATAATAGTGGTCTCATACAACTAATTTGCAACTAATTTCACTCAGCATAATGCCTTCCAGATTCCTCCAAGTTATGAAATGTTTCACAGATTCATCACTGTTCCTTACTGATGCATAGTATTCCATTGTGTGAATATACCAGAATTTATCCATTCATCCGTTGATGGGCACCTTGGTTGCTTCCATCTTTTTGCTATTATAAACAGTGCTGTAATGAATCGACTCGACAGCACTGGGTTTTTTGTTTGTGGGTAATGAACACGGGTGTGCATACATCTGTTCGTGTAAAGTCTCTTATTTCTCTAGGATATATTCCAAGGAGTGGGATTGCTGGATCGTATGGCAGGTCTATCTCTAGCTTTTTAAGAAAGTGCCAAATTGATTTCCAAAGTGGTTGTACCATTTTACATTCCCACCAGCAGTGTATAAGTGTTTCAGTCTCTCTACAACCTCTTCAACATTTATTATTTTGTGCTTTTTGGATTAATGCCAGTTTTGTTGGAGTGAGATGGTATCTCACTGCAGTTTTGATTTGCATTTCTCTAATGAAAGTCTCTTTTCAAATTTATAATCCCCAACAGGGACAGATGACTCAGTAAGCAAGGTAAGCACAGGCTTACTTGTGCTTACTAATCTGTAGTGCATAATTTCACTTTTTTTTTTTTTTTAACCCCATTAAAGATTCTGCTTCTAGGTATGGCTGGCATCTACCACTCACCCAACCCCACAGCACCCTCCTACAGAAGAATCAAAGCCTCTTTTCAAATTTACAATCCTTGACAAGGGCGGAGTACCCTCTAAGCAAGGTAAACACAGGCTGATTTGTGCTTATTTACTAATCCGTAGTGCACAATTTCACCTGGATTTCACCACATGTAGAGCACAATTTCACACAGACTTCACCAAAAGTGTGGTGAAAACAATGTGAACTACAGATCAATAAGTAAGCATAAGCAAGCCTGTGCTTACCTTGCTCACTGAGTTATCTGCCCTTGGGTCCACACAGTATGAAAAGGCCTTTCTTACCTTCACCTAATCCTCAGCACCTTGGGAATCGCTATCCCCTTGTGACCAAAAGGAAAGCTGAGGCTCAAGGCGATGAAGAAACATGCCCAAGGTTACCAAGTGACAAGTGGCTGAGCCAAAGCCAGTGCTAGATCTGACTCTAGACAAAGTCCTCTTTGCAGGGTAACAGGTGGCTTCTATACATTCCAAAGGAAAGAAACAAATTGGGAAAACAAGTCTCTAACTTACTCCCCACCGCCTGTCAGTCTGTCAGACCGTGGTGGCTTGCACGTGGCACCTATGCCACTGGTATTTCAAATACCTACAGTGTCATCCATGGTGGACAAGTTTCAGAACTTCCAGACTAAGACAGACTAGGCAGAAATGTCTGGCAATCTACTCCCCAAAATTAGCCCATGAAAATCCTATGGATCACAACAGAAGATTGTCCACTATAGTGCTGGAAGATGAGCCCCCTAGTTTGGGAAGCACTCAAAATATACAGTGGCTACAAAAACGGACTCAAACATGCCAACAATCACGAAGATGGGCACAGGACTGGGTAACATTTCATTCTGTTGTACATGGGTTTGCCATGAGTCAGAACTGACTCTATGGCAACAAATAACCGCCACCTACTCCCAGATGACATATAATCTACAAATGTTATATGCTGACTGCTTTCACACATGCTATTCCCTCTTCTGGGCTGCCCTTTCTCTTTCCCACCTGCCAGCCCTGCACCCAGACTCCCCTTTAAGACCCAGTTCCAGCATACTTTCTCCTAAGGGGCCTGCCCAGGCCCACCCTGAGCTGTCAGCAATGGCTTTCTCTGTGCCGTGTACCTGGCATGCACCTTTATTACAGGACTCCTTGCCCAGCACTGCAATGTTTTATTTACGTGCTCGTCTCCTCCCCTTGAGGGCAGAGGTGAGTCTTTTTCATCTCTGGATCCAAAGCACATGTGAGGGGCTGACACTGGTGCTCAGTAAACGTTCAGTGAATAAAAGAATGAAAAAGGAAGCATTCTCCTTGCAAAACTAGCTGGCCTCTATATTACCAGTCTGGCGTGGAGGCGAGGAGCCTGGGCAGGAGCTGGAAGCCTCCCTCTGGTCAGAGGGGCTTAGGTACCCAGCACATACCACACAGCACACTGTACTAATGCTGAGAAACAGTGCCCTCCACCCTTCAGAGACCCTCGGGATGGGGGCCTTCTGAGCAGTGTGCCAGACACCTCAAGGTCAGGAGACTCCCTCACCCAGATATCCCACTGTCACATCCGATGACAGTTGCTGGGGAGAGGAGAGGGCGGTTACCAAGGGCCCCAAGGAGCCCGATCCGGTGGAAGCCTCTGGGTACTCCCTCCTCCCAGGGACTCAGGGTTCACCCTGCCAATGTCTCAATCAGGGCAGTTTCCCCACCAGTGTCCCAGGACCCCAGACTTGCAAAGGCACCTTGGAAAAGCATTCTGTGATCAAATGCACAGGGGAAATGCTAGAAGTCCCGTGGCCCCCCTGGAGAGGCCCAGTGCCCACTGGTGTGCTGAAGGTTCTGAGGTGTCCCACAGCAAAGACTATCGTGTAACTTGGCTTCAACCCAGAGTCTGACAAATCTACATGATCACATGACCTCACCCACTTTCACATATATGCCCTCCTTTTATTTTGCTTTCTGAAAATCTATCAACATCTTGTAAAACTAGTATTTCTAGAAATATACTTTGGGAAATGCTGGTGAAGGTCACTGGGCAAGGGAGGTACTTGGTGTAGAGGGAATAGTCTCCTGAGGCTGGGGGTGGGGGAAGAGTCATCTGGAAGGGGGCGGTCATGGGGGCCAGGGGCGTCTCACCAACCAGCACACAAAGTGCACTGGAGAAAAAAGCCGTGGGACTACTTGAGTCCACTAAAACATATGAGAGAGGTTTTCCCATCCGTAAAACAGGAACGATAAGCCCTGTCTTGTCTGTGGTCATCCGGTAAGGTCATGGAGGTTTGATTTGTAGAAAGCTTAGCCCCCAGTGGAGTCCCTGGGTGTCATGGGTGTTCAATCTAACTAAGCTGGGTAAAACCCATACAAACATGGGGGTTATGAAAAGAATGGGGCAACAGTAAAAAACAGGTATAAAACCTCAAAGCACATATGGTGTGGGACCAGGAATTTCAGGAACAAACCAACTCTATCAATAACCCCTGAACATACAAGTAAGTGAAAGCAGTGAAGATCCCTGATGCTTCTTGCTCCACGAGTCTACAGGAGTTCGTGGAAGAGCCAAAGACTCAGGGGCCCAACCAGTCTGGTTTCAACCCCAAGATCTGCTCCTTCCTGGCTATGTAATTGGCAAGAGGCTTTGCTCCTGTGTCTCAGTTTCCCCAGTGTGCAGGATGAGGAAGGACAGCTAGCTAGATTAGATAGATAGATAACATATAGATAATAAAGATAATAACAAATAACATCAGCCTCCAGGCAGTGCGGATGAAATGACAATGTGAAAAAGCTGCTGGCACACAGTAGGTGCTCAATGAACATGTCTCCTTAAAGAAGACTGAAACGTGAGGAATATTTCAAAAGATGTCTGTCAATAATGGCTAAAATAAAATTCGCTTTGTCTTTAGTCAGGTGGAATGGCAGCATCAGCAGGTGGAAAGGTGAGGGTGGAGAGGAAAGGTGCCCAGGGATGGCAGGCAGGCAGAGGGTGAACACTATAAGGCGCTGGGGAGTGCAGTAACGACTGCCCAGAAAGCCAGTGGAGAAGAAAGGGCTCTCCACGGAGACCAGCACATGGCCCAGCCCAGCTTGCGGAGATAAAGACAGGGTGCCTTTAAAGACTAAAATTCTCTGAAGGCTAACATCCTTTTGGTACTTCCTAAGGGTCAAGTACTTGGCTCCAAGTTTGATTAAGGCCACACAGCTGGCAAGCTGCAGGGCTGGATTTGAACTCTGACCCCGAGTCCAGAGTCCAAGCTCTTCCCACTATGCTATGCTGCCTTTCAGTGTTGGGACCACCCACTTCGATGTCTTCTCTTGCCTGTTGAGATCCTCAAGGTTAAGAACTGGGCCTGGCTCATCGCTGTGCCCCCAACACATAACAGAAACGCAGCAACTGTTTGCTGAATGAATTACTCACTTGAAAACACTTCAGAAAGCTACTAGATTTTAAAAAGCTTGAACCACTCTAATATAGCAGCACATGAAAAAACTCACGGGTCAGTTCCCTTTCAAAGAACATAGTATTAAAAGAGAGGCAGCAGTGGTGGTTCAGTAATACAATTTTCACCTTCCATGCAGGAAGCCCAGGTTCCGTTCCTGGTCAATACACCTCATGCGCAGACAACACGGGTCTGTCAGTGAAGGGTGGCACGTTGCCATGATACTACACAGGTTTCAGCATCCAGACTAAGACAGGCCAGAAAGAAACACCTGGCAATCTACTTTGAAAAAATCAGCCAATGAAAACCCTATGGAGCACAGTTCTACTCTGACACATACGGGATTGCTGTACGTTGGAGTTGGCTCGATGGCAACTGGTTTAACTGTGTCTTCTCCACAGTCCCTTTCCCCTTCTGCCAGTCAGAAGCAAAGACTCTGAGTCCTCCTGGGATGGCAGAGACACAAAATAAAGGAGCCGGGTGCCTGAATCGCTGTGTCGAGCCACTGGCCAACCAGGAGCACCCATACTGGACTATTAAGTGAGAATAAACCTTCACCGTGTTGGAGTTTGTTTGAGCTACAAACATATGCACTAATGCAACAGGAATGGTGTTACGGGTTGAAATGTGTCCCCCAAAATATGTGTTCTAAATTCTAACCCCTATACCTGTGGTTATAATTCCATTTGGAAAGGGTTTTCTTTGTTATTTTAATGTGGCACTATTATTGTAAAAAAAAAAAAATCTCTTAAATCAATCTCTTTTAAATGAGATATGAAAGCAAGCAAGCAGAGATGGGGGAAGACAGATGCCAAGCCACATGGAGATCTCCATGGAACCAAGAAACAGAAGCTGAAGAGATGAGAGCCTTCCCCCCAGAGCTGACAGCAAGAACGCCTTCCCATAGAGCTGGTGCTCTAATTCAGGCTTTTAGACCCCTAAACTGTGAGAAAATAAATTTCTATTGTTAAGGCCACCCACTTGTGGTATTTCTGTTATAGCAGCACTAGATAACTAAGACATGCCCATCATGAGGTGCTTCAAATACCACAGCAAAGACCCGAAAGTAGATAACCCAGGGGCAGCGTGGATCATCGCAGGATTTTAAGCAGAGGAGAGACAGGGTTGTAAGCGGGATTCAGAAAGCTCACTCTGGTGACCATGGGAAGGAGGATCACACACAGGGATTGTTTCCAGGGGCTCTGGTGTTGCTGGCACTGCTCTCAAAGGAAGAGTGGAAGTTGTGAATGGTTTCCTGTAAAATTTGTCTCTCTCGTCCCTGTGGAAGAGATTGAAAACAGACACAAAGTCTTGTTAAATCTTTTAACCATTAATTCAATTGACACAGTGCTGTTAATGCTCAACTCATACTTGAAAAACCCATGGGCGTCTTGGGGAAAATAAATCATCTAACTGAAAGAGTTCCGAGTTTAATAAAAACACACTGAGTCAGACTCTCCCACAGCACCCACAATCACAGCACGTCAGCGCTCTGAAACCCAGTGGTCCAATCCCTGGAAGAGGTCAGGAGGCAGAGCCCTGAGAGCAGGACTGACCTGCCCCAGGTCACACAGCCTTTCCAGCCCTCACATTTCCAAGGAACTCAGTGGGAGCAGAATTTTCTTCTGCTACAGAGTGAGAGTTGGAACTGCCTTTGCTCCCCCTTGCCCAAAAGATTTCAGACTCCTTTTCAATGATTCACTTCCCTCCCCACTCCTGCAACATGCCCCCTACACACACATTGTGAGATGGGAAAAGAGGAGGAATGTGGATGTTTCTAAAGAAAAAGCTTGGAGAACATCTTAGCTAATAACTGGCGGAGAGGTAGCAACACAAAGAAGTTAAACACAGATACTGGAATCAAACAGCCTGGATTCAAATTCCATCTCTCCTATTTAGATGCCAGGTGACCTTGAGCAAGATACTAAATCTCTCTGGACCTTGGTTTACTAATCTGTAAAATGGGGATAATAAAAGTGCCTCAAATGGTTGGTACGAGCACTGAGTTAGATATATACATACACACACACACACGCAGATGTGTGTGTGTAATGCCTAGACGAGAATCCACTCTTGTTGTTAGGTGCCATCAAGTCGGTTCTGAATCAGAGACCCTACGTACAACAGAACCGAACACTGCCCAGTCCTGCGCCATCCTCACAATCGGTGTTATGCTTCAGCCCGTCGTTGAAGCCGCTGTGTCAATCCATCTCATCCAGGGTCTTCCTCTTTTTTGCTGACTCTCTACCAAGCACGATGTCCTTCTCCAGGGATGGATCCCGCCTGATAACATGTCCAAATTATGTGAGATGTTGTCTCACCTTGCCTCTACGGAGCATTCTGGCTGTGTTTCTTCCAAGACAGATTTGTTCATTCTTTGGCAGTCCATGGTATATTCAATATTCTTTGCCAACACCACAATCCAAAGGCATCAATTTATCTTCAGTCTTCCCAATTCATTTTCCAACTTTCAAGGTGATTGAAAACCCCATGGCTTGGGTCAGGTGTACCTGAGTCCTCCAAGTGATATCTTTGCTTTTTAACACTTTAAAGAGGTCTCTTACAGAAGATATGCCCAATGCAATGTGTCATTTGATTTGAGTGCTGCTTCCATGGGTGTTGATTACGGATCCAAGTAAAATGAAATCCTCAACAACTTCAATCTTTTCTCCATTTATCATAATGTTGCTTATTGGTCCAGTTGTGAGGATTTTTGTTTTATGTTGAGGTGTAATCCATACTGAAGGCTGTAGATGAGAATCTGGTACATGGTAAAAAAAACTATGCTATTATTGGTATTTCTGAGGGGAGTGTGTCTGTGTATGTCAACCTTCTGTGTAGATGATACAATGATCGTGGTGTGACACAGGCCTGGTTGCACTGTGGGGGGATCAGAACAAACCACCCCTGCAACCTGCCACCTCCCACCCAATACTGGCCAGGTGAGGCTCTGCCGGGGGCTGGCTTGCCTCAAGACCACCCATGGGAAGACTAAGTGGGAAGACTAAGCAGACCACACAGAACATCTTTTGGGAGACAACAGAGGATGTGAGCACGTAAAGACTTTGGAGTCTGGAAACCAAGCAAAGTGCTGAGAAAAAGTTGTATGAACTCTAGTGTTTGAAAGATATGATTACCAAGAACGTGAATGAACAGTATTTGAATGCTGCCCCTGGCCTGCCCTCTGCTGGAGCTTTCTCTTATGTTATCTCAGTTTATTCCCACATCAATGGGAGGTATGTTTTCTTGGTGCCTCAGGCTTGCAGGGGTTAAGCGACCTGCCCAAGGCTGCTCCAGTAGGCAGTGGAGGCTCCACAGCATTCTACATGGGCTGAGCTGGGCGCTTTGAAAACTTCTAGGCAAGAGCAATTTCTCTCATGATTTATTTTCTGTTCCTCCTTTGAACCTAACACTCCTGACAATGCCAGGCTGCCGCAGGTGGCTCAAAAAACTGGGGCAGGTGCTGTTTGTGCTGAGGCTGGGGTGGAGCTGTCCCAGGTGACGGCTGAGCTGGGGGTGCTGGAGACAGAGTCAGCGTGGGAGATGCTTGGGAGGAGAGGTTCAGTCGCTCAGAGGGCCCAGCCAGAGCACCTGCAGTGGCTCCACCCAGCCCTCCTCCCAGTCAGCCCTGGAGACTCAGAGAGTTAGTTGTTTGGAAGGAAGCAGTAACCAGAGATCACCAGAGCCTGAGTGGCTCTTCCTCTCAGTGACCAAACCTTAACCTTTTCAAGGTAAATGAAAAACCCCCTCCCTTCCAAAGCAGAGGTTTCAGGGATGGTGAAATAAACTCTTTCTTCCACACCATGAGCTTGACTTCTAGAAGCAGGTGAAGACAGCAGACAGACCTTATATTGCTTGGGTTCATCCCAATACCCATCTCTCTGACAAGGGTATGACCCCTCTGAGGGCAGGCACCCCTCTGCCTTGTGCTGCTGCCCACAAAGGGTCCAGTGTCAGTAGCGTGGATTAAATATAATCAATAAATAAGTGTGGTCCTAAATGTAAAGCAAATTAAAAGCTGATAATCTCTGGCAGACTGTTCTCTGCTAAGAGTGAAAAAGTTAAAAAAAAAAAAAAACATTCACTGAATGAGCCCAGACTTCAAACTTCCTTTTCTTACATTTCACAGGCTCCCCATGCCCCCAGTGGCCCCTCTCCACCCCCTCAAGAAGGGACCTCAGTGCTAAGGAGGCCTTCTAAGCACTTGAGGTTCTTCCTCTATGATGAGCCTTTCAAGTAACCTAAAATAAGGTGGATCAAAAGGGGGAAAACGCAGAACAGAATTTCAAATTCTCATGGAATCCATACTTTCTGGAGCCATGCAGGCTGGATGAACCCCTGAAACTATTGCCATGAGATTATTTTTAAACCTTAAACCAAAAATATTCCCTGAAGTCTTCTTAAAACCAAACAGCAGTTTTAGCTTAACTAGTAAAGAATGTCTTCTTTGAGCACTGTGTTCTTTTAAGATCTATCTAAAACTTAAGATCTATCTACATGGGATCAAAGCGACAACAGCAACTCAATAGGTTAGACTGGAACCTTAGGGGGCAGGGAGTTTATGTTAATGGAGGAAAACAACTCAGAAAGGGAGGGCAAGAATGGCTGCACAACTTCAAAGATATCATCAATGAACTGTATATGCAGAAATTATTGAATTGGTATGTGTTCTGCTATGCATACTCTCAACAACAAAATAAATTATAAAAAAAGTTTAAAAGATAAGCTGAAAAATGCCACCAGGATGCTACCAACACAAACCTGAAGGCTGCAGGGTGGAAGGACAGAGCATCAGGGGTGCTGTCAGAGGGCCCTCGGGTCCTGGGCCTGATACTTATTATCTGTGGCATGCCCCCATTCTACTGAGTTTCTTTACCTGTGAAATGGGGATGATGTTACCTGCCAGGGCTGTCCTGTGGCTCAACCTCTGATAATGAATGGGGTAACTGTGCAAACTGCAGAGGGCTGAAAAATAAACACCAGGGATGACGTGCACTTTTATTATTAAACACCACCTTAGCCTCAATTGCCTGAGAAATGAGGTCAGGGCGAGACAGGGTTCCAGCACTCGCTGCCTCCTAACCTTAGGAGGGAGCTACAGAGGATGACAACGGTGATCACTCTCTGCATTGAAGATGATAATGATAACTGCCCTTTAAAAACCCCCGAGTTTCAAAGGACCTGCTGATTATTCTCAAGAGGAAAAAACAAAACAAATGGCCATAAACATAGAGAAAAAAAAATGTTCAACTTAACTAGCATTTAAAGAAAAGCCAATTGAAACAAGGTACCTTTTATTGCCTGTCAAATTAATAAAGGTTAGAAAACAAACTGATAATACTCCACGCTGGCAAGGGTGCAGTGAAAACTGGAAACTCACTCCCACGGCTGGTGAGGATGCTCACTGGCTCTTTCTGGAAAGAACTTGGGTGTGTGTATCATATACCTTGATTCAGACCCTTTAACTCAGTCATGACACTTTTAGACATCTGTTCCAAGGAGATGATTAGAAAGCTTTATACATAAGCCTGTCCACTGCAGCATTATGGATGGAACGTTTGGATATCTATGTATCTAACATGTAGGGGGTTAAAAACATTTTTAGAACGTCCAAACAAATGTGGTATATCAAAAAGACATGGGTAACTGCACAAATTCATTGTTAAATGAAGAAAGTAGAATGTAGAATTATACACCCAAATTTATCTCAGCCACATTGAAAAAACTACATGCAGCATAAAACACTAAAATAATTTGCCCAAATGTGAACAATGGTGGCCTCTGAGTGTTTGGATTGTGATTTCTTGAAAAACTCTTTTCACCCTTTTGGTACTGCGCAGGGTTTGTAAAACAAACATGCATTGCTTTTGAGGATCTGGAAAAATGGGAACAGAAAAAAGTTGGCTTAGGACCAACTATGGGTAAAACTAAAACGATCACTTTTGGCTATCCTTCTCTGATGTGTAATTTGTTTAAAACAAACTAACAAGCAGAACATATTATTCAACATGTAACACTACTCACAGCACCCAGTGCTCAAATACTGGGTGGCTCACCGGAAGTTACCTGACTTATAGGCTCAGGGTCCACAAAGCTTTGCTGGTATTTTTACGGCTGAGCCAGATATTTGGTTAATACTCACTTAGAAGGTTTTTAGGCTAAAATACTCAAACTTTTTTTGATTGTGTAAGAAATGCATTTTATATCGCAACCCTCTCCCTCTCTCTTTCTGTTTATATATACATGTTGTAACTCCCAAAGCTTTTACCCTCCCTACCTATGAAGCCTGTTAGTATTTTCTACTCTATTTCATTTTTTAAAACTCTGTTTGTGATGCACTTAATTGATATCACAACCTGCCAGCAACAACAGCTAGAAAAACACTGGCAGGCAGGGAATGCCAGCCATCCCCCTCTCACGTGTCCTGGCCTGGGATCTCAAATTTGAGCACAGAGCACTAGACCCACAAGGGGCCCTCTCTTGGCCAATCTTGGTTGTGAAAGAAAAAGTGTGACCCTCAGATGAGGAAGCTCATGCCTTCAAACAATCCAGAAAAAGGCAGGAGACCTTGAAGTCTGGGTCAGGCCAGCCTGGTGTGGAGGGTGCGGAGGCCCAGGACATTGAAGGGCCGTAAGAAGGGCTCTTGGAAGCCTGAGGAGTTCTTGGCTCATTCTAAGCACCTGCACACAGTGGCAAGGATAACCTAGATTTAGTGCAATAGGAGATAAACTCATTTTTCTAATATTAAGCTTCTCCCAACCATACCTTTTCTCTACAGCAGGCTATGATACGTGGTCCACACTTCCAACACTTTCATCTGGAACGGCTGGCCCCCGAATAATGACACAGTGATTCTGAGTGCTCCACACCCACATAGCACCTGGGACATGGCAGGCACTCAAAGCACTGTTTTTTGTTTTTTTTTTTATGAATAAATGAAAGCACCAAAGACTTTGGTGCTTGCCTCAGTTTACCTACCTTCTGTGAACCACCTGGGTGATAACTCTTCCTAACAGCCAAGACCTGCCCATCCATGCCCATTTCCCCTACCTGCCCTCACATCTAACCGCAGAGCAGGCCCTTCTCCAGCAAGGCAGCTCAGGTCGCCTCCTGCCCCTCGCACCCACTGCCACGCACAAGCGTCTGTCTCTGCAGGGCGGATGCTGATGTGGGAAGGACGAGGTAGAATTAGGTGGTCTCTTTGGCCTACCATGTCAGAGACACCCAGATCTCTAGCTGGGGGCTCGGGCCCCCAAGGAGGACCACCAGTAGGTGTGTCTTCTGCTTCTCCCAGTACAGCAGGGACACTATGGGAAAGAAGTTAGTACAGGACACAGACTGTTAGGGAAGCAGGGAGTTGGAGGGCAGTGAACTTGAGAGAAAACTAAAAAAAGTCCAGTGTGTATAAACTTTAAGAAAAACGACCTCATTTGGAGGGGACTTAAGATGTCACAGCGTCTAAGTGGGCAGCTCCTCTCCGGAGGCGAGATGAGAAGGCAGAAAAGGACAGAAGCTGGTTGAATGGACACGGGAAATCCAGGGTGGAAAGGAGGAGTGTGCTGTCACATTATAGGGACAGCAACTACGGTCACATAACAATGTGTGTGTAAATTCTTGTATGAGAAACTAACAAGTTGTAAACTTTCACTTAATGCACAATTAAAAAAAAAAAAAAAGATGTTACGTGCATCCACTCTGATGATCCCAGCTTAGTTTCCTAAGATTTGCAAACCAGCCCAGTCTGTCTTCTTTTTGTGATTTTGTACCAAGGACGTCATAGCCCTGATGGCAAGGGGAAGGTTCCAGAAGCATTAGTGCTGACCATCTGCCAAGGCCTGGGTCAGGCTTGAACGGCACCCAGCTCTTGGTTATGTCCTCCTTTGCCCTCCACAGTCCTCACCGCCCCTACATCTGGAACCTTTTCTGTCCTCCTTCCGTGACTGGACTACATGGCTTTCCCCACCTTCATCTCCTCTTTGGCTCACACGTATGGCCTCCGGAGGGTAGGACGAGGGAGGGTCGTGCAACTCGTCAGCCACAGTCCTCTACCATTGCTCACTCATCCCCTTGCCCTTACTTGACTGGGTCACCTTTGACCATCCTGGGAGCCTTAATCTGTCCCCCGACCCGGCCTTCCCTCAAGCCAGGCCTCTTGCTCTCTGTGCTGAGGCACACCTTCCCACCGTAGGGTCTTTGCATATGTGCTTCCCTCTGCCTGGGATGCTCTTTCCTTCTTCGCCTTTCATCCAGTTGGCTTCTGCTCTTCCCTCAGATCTCAGCCCTCCTACCACTTCCTCAGGAACATCTCCACGGCCCTCACCTTTCTGGCTCCACTCTAAGTCAGAAGCTCTTGCAGTCTCACATGCTTCTCCTTTATGTGTGCTTGTGGGTCACATTGAGGCAGCACAGCATAGTAGCCAGGACACAAACTGTGGGTTCCCATCCGGGCTCGGCCACGTAGTAGCTGTGTGGCTTTGGATAAGTTCCTTAATCTCTCTGTGGCTCAGTTTCCTCAACCGTAAACGGGATCCAACCTCAGTGGGTTTTGTGAGGATGAAATGAATGACTACATGTGACGTCTTTATGGCACAGAGCCTGACACAGTGATTCTGAGTGCTCCACACCCACATAGCACCTGGGACATGGCAGGAGCTCAAAGCACTATTTTTTCATGAATAAATGAATGCACCAAAGACTTTGGTGCTTGCCTTAGTTTACTTACCTTCTGTGAACCTCCTGGGTGATAATTCTTCCTAACAGCCAAGACCTGCCCATCCATGCCCACCTCCCCTACCTCTCCTCACGTCTAACCGCAGAGCAGAAATGGCGCTGGTCTGGGAGTCGGGGGTCACTGCTCATCTCTGAGCTTCAGCTCCTTATCTGTAAAGCGAGGCAGTCTGGTCCCCATGGCAGGGTGACTGATGTTTAGGAACACACCATTTCAGAGAAGAAAAAAACAAATAGTAAAGATGCCAGGAAAAATGTTTGACTTACAATTGCCTGAAGCAAAGCTGACAAAATCATCTTGAAGGGTCACCTCATGGCCAATAGGCAGTAAGATGACGATGACCACAACAGAAAGAGCCACTCCCATGCAGGCAGGGCTGGGAGGAGCCGTCACACAGTGTAGTGTGGCCAGGAGAATGTGCAGAAGTGGTCACCAGCTAGACAAGGAGTGTGAGGCTAGGCTGGGCCACAGGAAGGATTAACAGAGGAGATGCATGTAACATGACTTGTAAATGATAAATTACTACATAAATATTTATTTGCTGCTGGCGTTATAAGACTATTCAGTATTTCTGTGCATAACCTGGCAATGTATAAAAAGAACCATAAAACTGGTCACGCTTTCTGACATAGCGTTGTACTATAGAACACAGCTTCAGGGGGAAAAAAAGAAAAAGAAAAAAGGCAGAGATGTCCATTACAGTATTACTTATAATGGCAAAATTCCAGTCATGACACTACTGTCCAACAAGTGGGAAGCTGTTAGGAAAAGTGTGCAAAACCAAC
This sequence comes from Loxodonta africana, assembly GCF_030014295.1. Lineage (NCBI taxonomy): Eukaryota > Metazoa > Chordata > Mammalia > Proboscidea > Elephantidae > Loxodonta > Loxodonta africana. The sequence goes on along the minus strand of NC_087350.1, from coordinate 77,942,334 downwards.
AGGTTAGCAAGTGTTATACACTGTTGCTGGAATAGAAACAGAAAAATTCATACTTTATCATGATAAGGAAAAAGAAGATGAATAGCCCAATCACAGCCACATAAAACTAATGTTTGTGAGTGATGTTTAGCTTTCTTTTTGTCTTGTTTTGTTTGTTTTGCCGTTTGGGTGAAGGCCAGTGCTAATCTCTGGCTTTAAAGCTGATGGAAGAGAAATGGAACATTAGACCAAACTGTGGGCTGTCAGCAATAATAGCGGTGATTGTTGGCTCACTGTGTACCAGGTGCTCTCCTAAGCATGTCAGTTCTTGGAACAACCCCCACTGCACCCACCCTACAGACGAGGAAAGGGAGGCTCAGAGAGGTGTGTGACCTGCCCCAGGTAACACAGTGAGATACTGGTCTCCTGACCCCACAGCCTGGAGGGCAGAACCTAGTTCTATGGGTTGAAACATTTCAGCTGGATCTGTGGACAAACAACCTAACCAGAAAAGAGGTCTGAAAAGGAACAGGCTACTCTAGGGGTAGTAAGCACTCAATCGTGAGAAGCATGCAAGGGGTTCTCTGTCAGCTATGCCAAAGGAGATGACATCAGACTACCACAAAGGCTCTCAAGAACACCAAGGGCCTGGGGTCCTGGTGAAGATCTTAGCTGTTCGAAACCAGAAAAAAAAAAAAAAAAAGATTGAGAATGATACCTTGCCTGCGTTCAATTCAGAAATCGCTGCCAAAATCTGCTGCCTGGATCCATCTGTCTTGATGCCCAGCTCCTTCAGATCACCGTCGGTGAGCGTGAGGAACGCTTCCATATCCACCTGGGACGAGAGAAGGGGACTCACTGCCATCTGCCTGGGCCACACCTCTCTTTTCCCACCCAGAGCAGAAATACCATGATTATGAGCTATTAGGCCTTATTAGTAGCGAGTTAATTATTATTTACGACTTCTAGTTCCTGACTTCATATTTAAAGTTTAGCTGAAAAATCTCATTGAAAACTAACTGTCCTCAGCTCTAGCCCTGGGGTTTTCAAAACAGCTGTATTCTGGAAAAACCCTGAAAATGACACAAGGAAAGCCAGGGTGGCCACCACCACCACCAGCTGCCATCAAGTTGATTCTGACTCATAACGAGCCTACAGGACAGAGTAGAACTTCCCTGTAGGGTTTCCAAGGAGTGCTGGTGGATTCGAATTGCCAACCTTTTAGTCAGCTGCTGAGCTCTTAACCACTGGGCCAACAAGGCTACCAACAAAAGGCTGGTGGTTCAAAGCCACGGAGAGGTGCCTTGGAAAAAGGCTAGGCAATCTACCTTCAAAAGGTCGCAGCCTTGAAACCCTATGGAGTATAGTTCTACTCTGTATACACGGGGTCACCGTGATCTGGGTGGCTAGAATGGCAAAAAAAATCTATGTCCGACTATTACAAAGTTAATTCCGAAGTTACTGCAGTGATAACATTGGATACTGCACAGAAGAATGTGGGCATATGGCAGTACTCACCATGCATCCCCCAAAGAGAACAAGAGAGACGCAGACTGTGGAAAGACAGAATGAGAAAGTAAACAAGCAGAAGCAATAAAGGAAAGGGTAGCCATGGAGCACAGAAGTGGAGAAGGGCTCAGAACTTACAAGCTGTTTGGTTTTCGGTTTCTACAGCAGTCTCATCCCTGCCTGGGCTCTGGGTACCCAAACCAGGACTCTGTTCCTGGAGAAAGGCCAGCAGGGCTCCCTGCTACACAGTGTTACACACTGCAGGTTTTCTGCCCCTCCAAGTCAGGGTGGAAGGAAAGGCCAAAGTGGCACGGACAAAGCAAGTGCACCCATGACCCGGTATGCGAAATGACATCTCAGACACAGGGGGCAGAGGCCTCCTCACCCAGGCAGAATCCAATCCCACACCCTCACTGGGAAGCCAGTCTCACTGGCAGATAAAGAGGAGGATGACAGCAGTAAATACTATGTGCAAAGCACTTAATCTTCACATTATTATCCCCATTTTAGAGATAGGGAAACAGAGGCACAGAGAGCTTTTTTTAGCACCCAAAATGTCACATGGCTAGTAAGTGGCAGAGCTGGGATTTGAACGCAGGCTGTGGGCTCCAGAGGCCCTGCTCTCATCCACAGAGCCATATCGTCTTTCACACATCGAAGCTGCTTGATCCACTGGTTTTTCTCATGAGCTTCTCCTGAGGGATGTGGCCTCCTTATTCACATGCCATGACTTTCATGACTTTCTCTTAGAATTAAGGGACTCTGTCACCTGCCTGAACCCTCCCCGACTGGGAAGCTGCTGTTACAGAAAATGCGACAGCCTCATAAATAAGGCTCCAACCACAGGTCCAAGAGGACACAAGACATATAAAACAAAAGCAACAGATGGCCATCAGTGAGCAGGAAAAATTTCTTGGTGAAGAGAAAAATCACTGCTGAATTTTAAAACGACAAGGAGGCAGGGACAGCAGACTGGATACAACAGAAAACCAAACTGATAAAGAAAGCCACTGCAACTCTCGCCTGTTTCCTGAACAAAAATACAAACTCCCCCACTGGATCCCAAGCTTGCTGGGGGCAATGAGTGATTCTAATGTCTGCTGCGGTAACTATGAGGCCTTCGTGTACCGAGCTGGACACAGGGGTGTCTAACCAGTGATTACTGGGCCTGCAGGGTTGTTTTTATTTATCTAAAACAGTAAATTTTCAAACAGTTTTATTGAGATATAATTCATACACCATGCAATTCACCCATTTAAGTATATAATTCATAATTTTTAGTATAGTCACAGAGTTACTCAACCATCACAACAATCAATTTTAGGATATTTTTATCACCCCACTAAGAAACCCCACACCCATTAAGTAGTCACCCTCATCCCCTCCTCTTCTGAGCCCTGGGAAACCACTCGTCAATCTACTTTCCGTCTCTATAGATTTGCTTATTCTGGACCTTCCATATAAATGGGACCATATAACATGTGGCCTTTGTAACTGGCTTCGTTCACGTAGTGTCATGTCATGTTTTCAAGGTTCATTCATGTTGTGGCATGTATCATACTTTGTTCATTTTTATTGTTGAATAATATTCCACTGCATAGACATACCATGTATTTCAATCCACTCACCAGCTGAGGGACATATGGGTTGTTTCCACCTTTTGGCTGTTATGAATAATGCTGCTACGAACACTGTGTACAGGTGTTTGTATGGACATATGTTTTCATTTCTGTTGGGTATATACCTAGGAATGGAACTGCTGGACCACTATTAACTTAACATTTTGAAGTACTATTAAATTCCAGAACAGTAAATTTTTTTAATGTAATTTTGAATGCTTTTAAGCAAATGTGAACTCTCTCAAATTAACACCGACTCTGTACCCAGACATTTAACACACATCCATTAGGATTTGCTTTTGACCTGGCCTCCCAGTCAATCCTTGTCAGCAAAAATGCTTGCAGGACAGATGCAAACGTTACTAGAGAAAGCAGTGTTGGATGCTACAAAGCTCTATTACAACAAAACAAGCCACGAGGTCCCCAGCATTTCACTGTAATGACCAAACTAAATGTGCTGAACACAAATTCTATTTTCTCAGCTGTCTCAGTGGAAAGGATCGATCTAGGCGTGCAGGATGAAAACCCACATGCTCAAAGTTTTGTTTTGTTTTACAGTAGGTTTAAAATGACATTCAACAAGAACATCCTTACCTCTTGCTCCTCAAAAATGGGCTGGTATTTCTCAAGTGATAATTTCCTAAGGATTCCAGTCAGCTCATCTTCAAGAGAGAAGGATGTAAAACAACCACATTTTATTATCTTTTAAAATGTATCAGAAGAATGGTCTTCAAACCTTCATACAAAGCAGCGGTAATCTTATTTCAAATGAAGTCCTACAAGGAACCCCAACCCAGAAAGCAGATCTAAGCTGCATTGCTGCAGAGGAAACTGGAGATGGATCCTGAGCTGCTTCTCAGCTACACTCTCCCCTCCACACACGTCCGTGGCATCTGCTGATACCCCAAATCAGTCTGCAAAGAGGGCATGAGGCCACGGCCAGGGCTGGCTCCCCAAAGATTGCAACCCTCAAGTTGTTGGAACTCCAGCTGCTAGGACTAAAACTGCCTCCTCCTAAGAACGTCTTTAAATGATGATTTCTTGACTGCTGGTTGCAGCACCTGCAGCAAACATTAACACCAGCAAGTCCTCAGTTCCTCAGAGACAGAACTTAAGAGAACACGCAGGCAGGCCTAAGAGCAGAGTTGGGCGTTTGGTTCAGGTGTGTGGAGCCTGTGGGCTTCCCCATGAGGGCACAGACTGGGGAAAACGGGAGCAGGTTCTGGGTATCAAGACAGCAGAGGAGGTAGGATAAAGAAAGGAGGAGACAAGACCAGCATCTGGGGGGCTGGAAGCAATACATATTCACACATTCAACAGAGATCTACCAGAGTAGGCAGTGGGGATTCAACAAGCAGGCTGTTAGATCAAACGCAAAGAGGAAGAACAGAGCAGGCAGGGATGGATAACAGAGGATGAGCAGATGCTGTTTTACAGAGGGTGATAAGGTGACACTAAAGCAGTAAAGAAAAGGACTGGGCCCTGCGCATACCTTGGGAAAAGCACTTCAGGCACTGGGAACAGCAAGTGGAAAGGCCCTGAGGCAGTGGGTACTCTTCAAAGAAGAGTGGACTGGAGGTTAGGAGGCCTGGGTTCTTTCTTTTATTTGTTCACTAATTCATTCAACAGTGACTACCAATGAGCCTGCTGCAAGCTGGGGATCAAGGTAGAAAGGTCCTTGCCTGGAAGGTGCTCACAGTGTGGCCAGGAAGACAATGACGAGGGTGAAGCTCATGCACAGCACTCACCATCAGGCACCCTGTACATGGATGACTCATTTGTGCTTTACAACAATCCCTCTTACTGTCCCCATTTACATTTGAGGAGAGTGAGACAGGGAAAGGTTAGGCATCACATCGTGGGTGAGGACATTCCACTAGTCCCTAGCACAGTAGGGATTCAAGCCCAGCTCCCGGGTCCGTTCCTAAGCTCCATGGCCTCTCATCAGTGAGGAGTGCTATGATGAAGTGAACAACAGGGACTCTGGGGACAGAGTCAGCAGCTGGCCCAGCCCAAGGGACTAGGGAAGGCTTCACGAAAAAGCTGCTACTGAACTAGTATGTGTGAGATGAATTGAGCTGCAGTCCACACAAAAATCCACTGCACTTTCATGATGCCAATCCTTGTTCCTGCTTTCCCTGCAGATACAGGGCTTTCTCCACAGTGTTTAACAACTGGCTCTCTGGGGCAAAATGCATGCATGTTTACATGTACATAAGCTTGCTGTAAATTTACCAATATAAAGAACGTGTAGCACATAATTTACAAATAATAATAAAGTATACAACATCCCTTATTGTAAATTCCATAGAGTCAATTGATTCTCACAGAGTGCTTTCATTGATTTTTGCCTAACTCTTGTACCTGCAGCTAATGAGTTGTAGTGCCGACATGAAGGATGGCTGAGACTTCTTAACGTGAACATGTAAGGCGAAAATGAAACAGCAAAGATATATATTGGAATGTCATGTGAACAACTTTGCAGAGTCAGATAATGGTTTTCAAATACCGGAAGATTATTTCCTCAACTTTTTATGCTGTTCACGTATAAGGGCTAGAGACGTGATGAGACTTTTAACTGTATGCATCATTAATATTTTCTCCATCACTTTCTTATAACTAGGCAAGGTACAAAACAATAAATCAGGCCCAGATTGGTGCTGTTCGCTGATTGCCATGGAGTAAACACCCCAATTGTGGCCAATTTTAAGCTACCAAGGTAATGTCCCCGAAGGCAGATTTATGAGATACGTACAGTAGAAGTATAACAATATATATAGTATCGCAGCCAGGAGACTAAATAACCTCAACAGGACGTGCAGTAAAATAAATTAGTACATAACACTTTTCTTTTTTAATATGACTAACATACCTTTATGTTTACTATTTTCTACCACTCGTCTGTCAGTTCATCCTACCGTGGTGGCTGATGTGTTGCTGTGATACTGGAAGCTAAGCCACCTATGGTTCGAATACCAGCAGGGTCACCCATGGTGGACAGGTTTCAGCGGTGCTTCCAGACTAAGACAAGTCCACAAGAGCCAAAGTATGACCTTGAGTATATCCCACCTGAATATAGAGACCATCTCAAGAACAGATTTGATGCACTGAACACTAATGACAGAAGACCAGATGAGTTGTGGGATGACATCAAGGACATCATAACATGCAGAAAGCAAAAGGTCATGAAAAAGACAGGAAAGAAAGAAAAGACCAAAATGGATGTCAGAAGAGATGAAGTAAAAGGGCAAAACAGAAGATTTCAAAGGATGGCTTGAGAAGACAAAGTATTATAAGGACAAAGACCTGGAGTTAGAAAACCAAAAAGGAAGCACACACTCGGCATTTCTAAACCTGAAAGAACTGAGGAAAAAATTCAAGTCTTGTGTTGCAATATTGAAGGATTCTATGGGCAAAACACAGAACGATGCAGGAAGCACCAAAAGAGGATGGAAGGAATACATACAGTCACTGTAACAAAAAGAACTGGTTGACATTCAACCATTTCAGGAGTTAGCATATGATCAAGAATCGATGCTACTGAAGGAAGAAGTCCAAGCTGCACTGAAGACAGTGGTGAAAAACAAGATTCCAGGAATTGACAGAATACCAATTGAGATGTTTCAACAAATTTATACAAAGCTGGAAGTGCTACACGTCTATGCCAAGAAATTTGGAAGACCGCTACCTGGCCAACTGACTGGAAGATACTCATATTTGTGCCTATTCCAAAGAAAGGTGATCCGACGGAATGTGGAAATTATCGAACAGTATCATCACCATCACCCGCAAGTTAAAATTTTGCTGAAGATCATTCAAAAACAGTTGCAGCAGAATATCAACAGGGAACTGCCAGAAATTCAAGCCAGATTCAGAAGAGGATGTGCAATGAGGGCTATCATCGTTGATGTCAGACGGATTTTGGCTGAAAGCAGAGAATATCAGAAAGATGTTTACCCGTGTTTTATTGACTATGCAAAGGCATTTGACTCTGTGGATCGTAACAAATTATGGATAATGTTGCAAAGAATAGGAATTACAGAACACTTAATTCTGCTCATGTGGAACCTGCACATAGACCACGAAGCAGCTGTTCAAACTGAACAAGGGATACTGCATGGTTTAAAATTAGCAAGGGAGAGGCGGGGCCAAGATGGCGGAATAGACAGACGCTTCCAGCAAGTCCTCTTAAAACAAAGACCCAAAAAAACAAGTGAAATAGGTATATTTATGAAAAGTGAGGAGCCCTGAACATCAAAGGCAAAGTTAGAAAATAAACTGAGCAGCAAGGGGAGGAAGAGACGGTTCAGAAGCAGAAAGGAGTTACCGGACCTGAATCACTGGAAGCCCTCAGGTGGTGGGCTGGTACTAGTGTTCGGCCAAAGTTTCCTCAGGGAGAAGCATCCAGCCACAAACCCTACTCACATCTCCGGAACCAGAGAAGAATGGTGCTCTCGGCAAAAGCTAAGTACCTGCATATATTTTACTGCACTCCCCGCCCCAAGCTGACTTTAGCAGCTGATTTTCCTGGGCCTGAGATAGGCCCTGTTGAGCACCTAGAGCCATTCTTCTGGCCTTGGAGAAGGAATAAACTCACAGGTGGGGGAAAAGATAATTTGCCAGCTCCACTAACCCGAGGTGCTCCGGACAGAAGCGGCTCCTGTCCAGGCATAACCAGTCCGTGGACTTTTAGTACCTTTCCCCCCTGCACGGACCTGTGTGGGCCTATTCCAGGAGAACAGGCCTTTGTTGGCAGACTACAACTGTTTCAGCTCTGCAGTGCAGAGGTGGGTGTTTAATGTTTGACACCACTTTGCCTATTAAACAGGGTCCTCACCTACCCACATCAGGGGCCTAAGGACCAGTGGCTCCACTCAGGTCACCCACCACCCCATGACAGGGGTCCAAGGATAACTGGTACCTCCCCGTCCTTACAACCAAAAACTTTGGGTGCCCATAGTCTGTATGCAGAACCCATCCACCTGTGTGCTCTAGGGAACAGGGATGTGCTTTCCTCAGAAACACTTGGGGGATGATTCTCAGCCCCCTGCCTTGTTCAACGCGTGACCCCCTGCTGCAACCAGATACTGGTACATACACTAATCACCCCTGCCCCTCTAAGATTGCAGGATAGAGCCTGTACCACACACTTGATGAGTAGCTACCTGGACACCTGAGCTGAATCCATACAAGAAAGATGAATGACTCCTCGACTGATATACCTGATAATAGCTCTAGCCACCTGGGGACAGGACGTCAGAGTTTCAAAGGTGAAAATAATCAAGCTGGCTCACTCAAGCAACCCATTTGGGTGTATCAAAATAAAATAAAGCAAGAAGCTAGGACACAGTAAGTAAACACAAAATAAACTAATACAATAACTTACATATGGCTCAGAGACAACAGTCAATATCCAATCACATAAAGAAACAGACCATGATTGCCTCCACAAGCTCTCAAAACAAAGAATCAGGGGATCTTCCAGATGAAAGTGCCTTAAGACCCCACATAGGAAACATGGTTAAGGAGGAATGACGTTGCCTCTATAAATGATCACGCTAGGTACCAAAAGATGATAAAAACAGTTGCCAAATAGAGGGGATATCAACAGCAGCATGCATCAACTCACCAAACTGGAGCCTGTGCAGTTGATTTCAACTTTTCATCACTTGCTCAGCAGAAACTGCTCCACACTTTCCTCCCAGCAGTTGCAAGAAGTGAATATGCGTTTGTGAGGGTGACATGCTCCATGACCTCACCTGCCCCTCTGATTTACGCTCCTTGGTTTGTACCTACCTGGGCCCCACCTCTCACCAAAGCTCAGCTCCCTCCTTCCAGCTCCCAGGAGCCACCAGAGAGCATTAATCGTTCCTTAATCTGTCTGGGCCCCCCCCGCAAAGCCTCCCCTCCTGCCCTAACGTCTACCCCATCTTCCTTTCCTCATTAGCCTCACAGGAGAGCGTGCACACATGCAGGTCCCGAAGTTCTCCCGGTTGTGGTGGACACTGATTGGTTTTGCTTGCCCGTATTCTTCCCCCTCCCTCCTTTGAGGGACCACTTCTCTCTCACTTGCGGTCCACAGCATCAGGAGGGCAGACTGCAACTGCAGCTCCAAAGGCAGACACATGACTCAGGCCTGGCCAATCAGCACGTTCCTCCCCCATAGACAGAGATGATCAAGGATGTGCAAATGACCCAAAGCCTTGCAAATACAGCCAAGCCAGGGCATGACCTTTAACCCTGGGATTTTGATGAACCACTGAGAAAAGCAGCACTCAAGTCACATAAAGGAACAGACCATGATCGCCTCAACAAGCTCGCAAAACAAAGAATCCAGGGATCTTCTAGATGAAAGTGCCTTCCTGGAATTACCAGAGGCAGAACACAAAAGTTTAATATACAGAACCCTTCAAGACATCAGGAAAGAAATCAGGCAATATGCAGAACAAGCCAAGGAACACACACATAAAGCAACTGAAGAAATTAAGACGATTATTCAGGAACATAATGAAAAATTTAATAAGCTGGAAAAATCCATAGACAGATAGTAATCAGAAATTCAGAAGATTAACAATAAAATTACAGAAGTAGACAATTCAATAGAAAGTCAGAGGAGCAGAACAGAGGAAGTGGAAGCAGAATTTGTGAACTTGAAGATAAAGCACTCAGCACCAATATATTTGAAGAAAAATCAGATAAAAGAATTAAAAAAAATGAAGAAACCTTAAGAATCATGTGGGGCTCTATCAAAAGAAATAACCTACAAGTGATTGGAGTACCAGAACAGGGCAGGATAACAGAAAATACAGAGAGAGTTGTTGAAGATTTGCTGGCAGAAAACTTTCCTGATATCGTGAAAGATAAGAAGATATCTATCCAAGATGCTCATCAAACTCCACATAAGGTAGATTTTAAAAGAAAGTCACCAAGACATATTATAATCAAAGTTGCCAAAACCAAAGATAAGGAGAGAATTTTAAGAGCAGCTAGGGAAAAACGAAAAGTCACCTACAAAGGAGAGTCAATAAAATCAGGAAGGGTGTGCATCATGGTTGTATCCTTTCACCGTACTTAATCTGTATGCTGAGCAAATAATCCAAGAAGCTGGACTATATGAAGAAGAATGTGGCATCAGGATTGGAGGAAGACTCATTAACAACCTGTGATATGCAAATGACATAGCCTTGCTTGCTGAAATCAAAGAGGGCTTGAAGCACTTACTGATGAAGCTTAAAGACCACAGCCTTCAGTATGGATTACGCCGCAACATAAACAAAACAAAAATCCTCACAACTGGACCAATAAGTAACATCATGATAAATGGAAAAAAGACTGAAGTTGTCATGGATTTCATTTTATTTGGATCCACAGTCAATGCCCACAGAAGGAGGAGTCAAGAAATCAAACGGCGTACTGCACTGGGCAAATCTGCTGCAAAAGAACTCTTTAAAGTGTTAAAAACCAAAGATGTCACTTTGAGGACTAAGGTGCACCTGACCCAAGCCATGGTATTTTCAATTGCCTAATTTTAGTTTTTTTAAATATGCATGTGAAAGCTGAACGATGAATAAGGAAGACTGAAGAACTGACGCCTCTGAATTATGGTGTTGGTGAAGAATATCGAATATACCATGGACTGCCAGAAGAATGAACAAATCTGCCTTGGAAGAAGTACAGCCAGAATGCTCCTTAGAAGCAAGGATGGCAAGACTTCGTGTCATGTACTTTGGACATGTTATCAGCAGGGACCAGTTCCTGGAGGAGGATAACAGTCTTGGTAAAATCAAGGGTCAATGAAAAAGAGAAGCATTTCCACCGGTGTTACCTTTGTGTCCGTAAACAAAACTCACCTACATGCTACAAGTACTTGAGGGAACTTACCAGAACATGGCTCCCTCCTTTTGCACAATGAAGATAAAAATGTAAGGTATAATCAGAGGAGGGGCGGGCTTCTGTTTGTTTAACTTAAAAAACAAAGAAACTTGTCCTAGGAATGCTATAGTATTTAAGGGCGCCTCGCAGCTCTGCTCCCAGGTTACCTGGTGGGGTTTCGGGGCCCAGGAGACTCACCCTCGTCCGTGATAGTGCCACTGCTGGAGCCCCCGCTGCTCTTGGACTGCTGATGGGATGAGGAGGAGGACACCGAGGACTCGGCAGTGTGCCCTTTGGGTGAAGGGGAGGGTGTGAGGGTGGGGGAGGTGCTTTTGGAGGTAGTCGATGTTCCAGACTGAGGCCTTTTGCTTGTCTCTAGTTTCTGCTGAAGAGAGTAAGACACACACATAAGCCATAACCTGGAGGATGGAAATTATTAAAACAGACACCCAAAAACAGGGAACATCTTTTTTTGTTGTTCTGGATGCCTTTTTCAACATTTTCTGTTTATCTTTTGTTTTCAGTAGTTTAAACATGATATGGCTATGGTGTTATTTGGTATTAATTATTTATCCTGTTCGGTGTTTTCTGCACTTCCAAGATCTGTGGTTTGGTGTCTGTCATTAACTCTGGGCAAGTCTTGGTCATTATTTCTTCTAATATTCCTTCTGTAGCATTCTTTCTCTCTTCCTTTTCCTTCAGGGTTTTCAATTACCTGAATATTAGACATTCATTCCTACAACATTTGGGTTTTCTGTTCTTATGTATGTGTTTGTGTGTTTCAGTCTGGGTAATTTCTACTGACCTACCTTCGAGTTCACTGATTCTTTCCTTGGCTGTGTCAAGTCCACTGGTAGGCCCATAAAGGCATTCCTCATCTCTGTTACTGTGTTTTTTATTTCTAGCATTCCAATTTGGCTCTTTCTTATAGTTTCTATTACTCTACTGAAAGTACCCATATGATCTTAATGCTGTCCACATTTTTCCATTAGAACCTTTAACATATTAATTGTAGCTATTTTAATTTCCCTGTCAGATAATTCCAGCATCTATGTCACATCTGAGTCTGATTCTGACGACTGTTTTGTTTCTTGGGAGTGTGCTTTTTCTTGCCCTTTCCAATGCCTTATAATTTCTCCTGAAAACTGGCTTCTCATGTAGGATAGTAGACACTAAAGTAAATAGAGTTTATACCTGCAAATAGGTATACCTTTCCTTCTGCTGGGCATTTAGTGCTCCTTCTAGCTGACTACATCCTGGAGTAGAAAAAGAAGCCCCTCCCTCAGAATTTGAAAGGTTCTTGTCAATGAGCTGCCTATATTGTCAATACATTCTTCCCTCTGCTTTTTCTCTCATTATCAGGAGATAACTAGTATAGCCCTACAAAATGGATCTACTCCAGCCAAAAGCAAAAAAACGTGACACCCTGGATATTGGGAGGAAGAAGAGTGGGTAACAGAAAATTATGTGGGATTCTCTGGAATACTGGAAGGATTCCTTAGATTCCCAGTATGGTAGACTGATTGCACAGATGGTGTCATCTGTATCCCTCCCTGGATCCACAGCCTTTGCCCTGTAACTCTGAGCTCTCCTACTGTGGGCGTACTGACTTGCTTAAGCCACTTGCTTGTTCAATGCTCATCTTCTGCCACTGCCATGAGATCATGTGCCAGCTGGCCCACTGCAAAATGGGACACATATGACCAGTCATCCTGGTCATACCAGCAGACTGCCAGATCTGTGAGTGATCCCCTGCCCCCAGACCAGAAGAACTGCCCAGCTAAGCCCAGACTAAACTGCCCACCTACAGATTCATGAGCTAAATGAATGCTGTTTGTTTTAAACCACTGAGCTTTAGGGTGGCAATAGAAAGCTGATACACCTTGTGTGCTCACTTGGGCCTCCAGAGATCTGGGAAGTACTGACGCAGACTGTGATCCCACACATTTCTGGTGTCCTCTAATGCTCACTTCATGCTAATTCTTGAACATGCAGAATTCCTGCCTTGTGAATATGCCACCAGTACAGTGAGTTGTTTGTTTTAAGTGAAGTGCAAAAACCAGATTCAGGAGGATCATATTTTGAATACTGATTTCTAATTCTTCCTAAGGGAGTCTTTGAAAAGCACTTCTTACCTCTGTTTGCTGCTTGAGCCTTTGACAGAAAACTCACTTCTGTGTCCTTTGATTTAGGGCAGTGGTTCCTAAGAGCCCTGGGCTGGGCTGGGTGCAACAGACTCTTTCGGGGAACAAACAGATTCCCCAGACCCTACCCTCAGAGTCTAATTTAGTTAGGTCTGGGTGGAGCCCAGAAACCTGAATTTTTAAACAGCTCCCCAAGGTTACAGCATTGTTATTACGTCAAGAATATCAGGTGATCGTTGAAATGGATCATTTCCCCAGTTTATTGTTTCCTGAATGCATCTTTTGACAAAGTCAATTTCCTTTCATCAGAATGTGCTTGTATATAGATTATATATGACAGATGTACCCAAGCAAGGTAACAAACCCAAAAACCCACTGCCGCCAAGTCGATTCTGACTCATAGTGACCCCATACGACAGAGTAGAACTGCCCCATAGAGCTTCCAAAGAGAACCTAGCGGATTTGAACTGCTGACCTCTTTTGTTAGCAGCCATAGCACTTAACCACTACGCCATTTATCACTTAGATCTAGCCTACCTATTTCCAACACTGATGAATGGAAGCTAATAACATCTAACATATCTAAGATCATCAAATAGAAACAAAAACTTTTAGACAACAGAGAAAAGGAAAACTCTATCAAAGCCCCAGACTAGCAGACTTACTTTATTGAGTAGCTCTGAGTTCCCTAGCAGCAAAGGCAAAAAAAGAAATACAACAGATTATATAATTCTTACTACCTAATAAAAGAAAATGTATTAAAGTATCAGTGAAGACATTTTTTTCTAGAGCTGAATTCTAAAAGAAGCACAATTACATAGTCCCATTACCCAAGTAATTTGAATGCAATGGAAAATAGGCTAATATGTAGGAAGAGAGAAACTTTTTTTGGACCTAAAGTGTAGAAGGAACCTAATTATGTAGGTCCTATTTCATAGGGGACTTGGAATAACAAAAAAGGGTCATGTACCCAACAATTGTTGGGCAGAAAATAAAAAATATTCGTCATTCATCGATTAAAACATAAATTTCTGGAGGTACTTCTGTGGTGGGCACAAGTCCAGGGATGAGGCTTTCTGGGGACCTACCTCCTCAGGAAGAAAGCTTAAGACATCTAAGAATGATGAAGAGTTAGGTTTTGCCTGGACCTGGGGTCCTTTCAGAGGAGGAAACAAGCTACTCTGCACTACTGGGGGACATCTGGTAGGGGAGGGTGCAGAAGCTGCTTCGCACTCACAACTACGTGCCCACAGCCCGGGGCTCACTCCAGTACCCAGTGGAACATCAACTCATGACAAGCGGCTCAGGAGGTGGAGGGGCAGATTCCAAAGACACTGAAAGACTTCCCATTCCACAGAGGTATTTCCCCGTCACTGCGAACTCCCTAAGAGTTAACAATGGATGACTGTAAGACAGCAAACGTATGCTCAGGCTGCAGCTATGGAGACATGGTGCCCAGATGCAGGAGGTGAGGCTCCATGCACTCTGCCCTGCCCCACAGACCTTCCTTCAGTGCTCCCCATGCCAAGCTTTTCTCTGGAGCTTTGCACATGCTGCTCTCTCACCCTGGAACAGTCTTACCACCCCTCGCCCCACGCATACCCCTTTCATCTGGCTAATCCTTCAGATCCCTGTTTAGATGTCATTGACACGCTCAGCCTGGGTAGGGACCCCCACCTGTGCCCCACAGCGTCCTCACTTCTCTACGACAGCCCCTATCATGCCGAGGTGCAACATCCCACTAGACTGTGAACGCCTTCAGGGTAGTCACCAAACCCCCTGGTCCACAGATGGACAGTGGGGTCCTCATTGCTAGCACACGGCCAGGCACAGAGCAGAGCTCAAACATGTGCACAGTGAATGAACAGGGCAGGAGCACTAACTCTACTAATGATACTGGCAACAGTACTAGCTCATGCTTACAGAGGGTTTATCATGTGCCAGGCTCCATTCTAAATGCTAAAGTGTGGGGCTGGGATTTCAGCCCTGGCAGGCTGGCTCCTGAGTCCAGGCTCTAAACCATTCTGATCTAATCAATGCACAAATGTGCACAACTTGAGGCTAACGGACCACCACGGGGGCTGCAGGAGCCTGGTACCCACCCCTCCCAACCTGGAGATGCCCTGGAGACCAGGTGGGAGCCACACGCACCTCAGCAGCGCACAGGTGTGCTCTTGGTGATGCCCACACAATTCACATGAGCCCTTCTCAGAAAGCCCAGGGAGGAGGGAGCCTGTCTTTAACCCTGTCCTACAACTGTGCCACCATCCATGCCCCCCGCACCTAGGGCCAGGTTAGGAAGCAATCTGAGTGTAGCAAGAGGAGACGACACAGAACAGCACCTTGCCACCAGGAGTGCTGCCCCCTGCAGGGGAGACTGGGGGCTCTGATGGGCTGGACCCCGGCGCCGGCCCAACAGGGCTTGACCGCTGGCTGGGCTTCTGCTCCGATAATCCAGCTGCTTTTTTCCTCTGGGCGGCGATTTGGGACAAGACACTATCTATGCTGCCACCTGAGGAAACAGAAATAGGAATGGCTGCAATGGCTGCGGAGTACTGGCAATGCAGGGGTGGTGGGCTGTCATGAGCTGACTTGGCTAAACTGGGGCCACTTGTCCTGGGCCCCCTTCCGTGTGGCTCTGGGTCAGGGCTGACCACAAGAGAACTCTGCATGAGAACTGGAGGTGAAAGTGAAGAGGCAGCTGCCACACTCTGAAGGGCGCCCTGCTCAATATGTCATTGCTTTTCCCTGTGGAACATCTAGTTCCTCTTACCAATGCCCTGCCCTTCTGACTGACAGCGACTCTGGCCCTCCACTGCATAGATGCAGCCCCTCTGCAGAGGCACCCAGCGCACCAGGGCTGCTTAGTGACTGCTCCTCACCCTCTGGCACCCCCTATTGGACCTTTATGTCCCCAGCTATCAACAAAATTGTGTAAGGTCTAATTCCATTGTAAATTCCTAACACCATAATACTCAGGATGGTTCTGCTTCCCTGGCTGGCCTGACTGGCATTGGCTCTCGTTTCCCTATGTCTACCGACAACCTTGAGTTATTATGAAAGCATGAAAGTGATAATACCCAGAACTAGGGAGGGTACTAGTGGGAAGATGCTAATAACTAACAAGTACGGAGCGTTTACTCTGTGCCAAGCAGGGTTGTAAATATCTTATACATATAAATAGAGCCATTCTGGAGGGCAAAATGCATCAAAAGCTTAAAAAGAGGCAAACCCATTGACCCAGCCATCCTGATTCTAGGGAACTTAAGTTAGGGAAATCATTGGAAGAGTAGGCAAACACAGAGGTCCAAGGATATTACGTCGTGTTGTGTTACTGTAAGGGCAAAAACCTAGGAAAAGCCTCAGTGTTCAACAAGGGGAAGGTGGTTAAATAAACCGTGATACCTCATACGAATGGATACCAGTTATTAAAAAGACGCTGTAGATATATGCGTATCAACATGAAAAGGTGTTGCCAATATAGTAACATGTGGAGAAAAAAAGTTACAAAACTTCCTGCACCTCAGTCAGGCATGTGGTTAAGGGAACCAGTTCTGAAGTCAGACTGGGTTCCGGTCCTGGCTCTGTTACTGAATAGTTGTGTGATCGTGGATGAGTTATTCAGCCTTTTCTGAGCCCCGGTTCCCTCACTTGCGAAATGGAGATAACCTTACAGGCTGTTGGGGGACCGAATGAGATCATTTATGGGAAGGTCCTGGCACTGTGCCTGGCATGCACTAAGTGCTCAATGCATTGTTATTCTGCTTCTATAAATATCTATAACATGCATAGAAAGACTTTGCAAAGATACATACCAAAACATTAACGATAATATCTAGTGGGTGAGATTATATCTTTTGTTTTCTTAAAGTTTTTGTTTCCATAAGAAGTATGCATTCTTCATATAATGGCATAAAGGGGGGGTTCCCTCCCCGCAAAGCTGGCTTAGGTTAACCCTGGACAGTCTCAGGGAGGACGGAGAAGTACATTTTAACCATAAAATATCTGTGGGGAACAATGCAAGTCCTGTCAACTTGCTGTGTGACCCTGGGCAAAGCTCTTGCCCACTCTGAACTTCAGTTCCTTATTTTTCAGTGAAAGGGCTGGATGAGAAGCTAAGCTTTTATCTTCTAGGCTTTTAAACATCATAAAAACACCAGGCATTTAAGTTCTTATAAAGTTTTACAAGAAAATAAAGCATTATGGGCTTCATTTCCTCCCCCTGCAAAGAAAATGCATAAAACAACCCCAAGTACTGACCCCACTGAAATATCCCTTAACCACATTAAGGAGAAAGACATATGTATGCGTTAGTTCTGGGATGATCCCCAGGCCAAGCACAGGAGGAGTTCACACCCTCAGCCCCAAGGGATCTTCCCCCTCCCGAGTCACCTCTTGCCCTGAAACCTACCTGAGCGGTTATGCAGCTCCCCACCATGTCTGCTAACACCCCCCACCCCACTGGAGCCGCCGGAGGAATGAGGCGAGTGGTTGAAGTTTCCAGAATTGGTGGGAGATGCTGGGCTCCTGGAGAGAGTTGGGAATTTAACGGGCCTGATGGGAGCCTGCAAGAAAAAGGTGGGTGGTACGGTCAGGGTTTGCTGTTCCTTTCTCCAGGCTCAGAGTGCCAGTGCGGAGGGACCCTGGAATTCTGCCGGTCCAACCTCTACTCGCACCACACAGCACATCCTTGCCAATCGGTGCTCAGCCTACTTGAAGTCACAAAGGGGTGGCGGCTCCCGTCCGTCTGCTGACAGCCCAGCCCTTAGACAGTTCTCCTCAGGCTGAGCTCCTAGGACATCACCATTTCCCCACGGGTCACCCTGCTTTCAGTCTTACCCAGCTCTTTGTTGTTGGTTGTTGCCATCGATTTCAACTCATAGTGGCCCGATAGGACAGAGTAGAACTGCCCCATAGGGTTTCCTAGGCTATAACCTTTACGGAAGAGCTCAGCTGCTAACTAAAAGGTCAGCAGTTCGAATCCAGAAGTTGCTTCTTGGAAACCCCATGGGGCAGTTCTATTCTGTCCTATAGGGTGGCTACGAGCCAGAATCAATTCGATGGCAAAAAGTTTTTTTTGTCTTACTCTTTATGGAAGCAGACTGCCACATCATTCTCCTGCGGAGTGGCTGGTGGGTTCAAACCAATCTTTTGGTTAGCAGCTGAGCGCTTAACCATGGTATCACCCAACTCTCGTGCTGAGAAAACCTGACCATATTGGTCCTTGAAAAACCTCAGAAGGCCCCTGTCACAACCAGGACAAAATCCAGCCCCTTCGGCATTGCCCGAGCCTGCTTCTACGTTGCTGCCCCCACAGGTCCCAAAGCCTGAATGTGCCTCTCCACATCCTTCACGGCCTAGCCCCAAGTCACTGCCTCGTGAAGCCTTTCCCCAGCCCAGTCCCTGGTGCCCAGTGCTCCTGGTCATGCCCCTCTCCAACCCAGCCTCCCTCCACCCTTTGCTTTACTCTCTGCTCCAGTCACACCGGTCTCCTCTGGGTTCCTTGATGCATAAAGCCTGCCAGCCAATGACTTACAGTGTCCGTGTTGCCGCTGCCCATGGTGTGGCCCCTGCTGACTCTGTGGGGCAGCACAGTCTTCGTGGGGTCAGCCTTCCTGTTGTGACATGTCCGGGATCGATCAGAGCTCCACAGCTCAAAACTGGAAGGGGGCAAGAAAGGGGGGATGACTGCCTTCAGCTTGTCGCTTGGGAGTCTGGTGTAGGGGGCTCCATTTCGAAGCTGAAAAAGACAGGCTGTGGATTAGAAAAGCCCCAGGAGGGCTCCAGGGGAAAGACTCCAGGTTGATCCTGCTTCTCAGGGAATGGCACCACCACCCACCCCTCCACCTAGCCAGAAACCACAGCAGTGTCCTCAGCTCTCCTCCCAGCAACCAAGCAGTACTCACACCTGCCTGGCTCCAGCTCCCAGCTGCAGCAGGATCAGGACAGGGACATGGGACTCCGGAGGCTAGGCGGGCATGGAGGAGGGGCACCCGAGCTACAGTAACAGAGGGCGCTGTGGAGGAGGGCACTGAGCTGAGCCCAGTGACAACAGGCTTGGGCACTCCAGGCAGAGGGTGGAAAGGCCCAAGGCAAGGAGCAGGACAAGTTCTGCAGAACCGCCAGGAGATCAGTGTGACCAGAGTTGGGGATTTCAGGAGGAAGGGGCAGGGGATGAGGGGGCTGGAGGCCCAGCTCTCACAGGCCCTGTGAGCTGAGTACACACTCCCTTCTCCATTCCACCACGTCCCCCGCCACGTCAGCCACACCTCCCACTGCTGACATTTCACTGTAATTTAATTTTGCGTTTGAAATGTGATTTGAGGTCAGCATAAAATCTGTACCATGATGACTGCTGATGATCAAGGAAGCACATCCATACAGTCCCCACTAGCTTTAATTAAGAAAAGACCATGAACTTGATGCCAGATGGAGCTTTGCGGGGAAGGGCATCCCACAGCTAAACCCGCCTCGGGAGCCGGGCAGGCAGGCGTCTCAGTGCCCATGGCTATAAAGGCCCACTCAGCTGGGTGCCCGGCCATCCACCATCTGCCATGGGCAGATGGGCAGGCGCACTGGTGCCCTCTGTAGGGCACAAGGAGTCAGGACAGGAGAGTGCCAGGGCAGGAAGAGCAGGTATCTGGGTTCCCACCCTAAGCCTGTCCTGCTTTGCTCCAACTCTGTGAACAAGTGCTACCCCTCTATGGACCTCAGCAACTGTACCCAGCATATGGGGGTTAGACTGGAAGATGCCAATTTCACTACCAGGGGTGAGAGTCTAAACCACTGCAACCTTCATAACACCCTTGACCCTAGAGGTCCATGTCTAGATACCTATTCTGAGGAAATAATCAGGCAAGTAGGCAAAGCTGAGGGATAAGGATATTTGTCAGAGCCCTGATAAAAGAACAAAAAACTAGAAAACTTCAAAGTCCAACAGGTCGGGCTTAGATAAAGAGGTAAAGACAAGCCCCCATGATAGAATACTGTATCACGCAGCCAGGAAATGTGACATGGCTAAAGAATGTTTGCTGTTGTTAGCTGCTGTTTAGTCAATTCCGACTCATGGCGACCCCATGTGCAGAGCAGAACTGCTCCATAAGGTTTTCAAGCCTATGACCTTTTGGAAACAGATTGCCAGACCTGTCTTCTGAAGCACCCGTGAGTGGGTTTGAACCACCAATCTTTCGGCTAGTAGTTGAGCACTTAACTGTGCTACCCAGGGACAAAGGATGTTTAATGACATGGGAAACATGGTCATGATAGGTGGTTAAAAAATAAGGTTCAACACAATATGCAGAAAAGAAGAGCATCTATCTCGAAGATTTCTTTGCAAATACCTTTTTCAGCAACATAAATGGTGACTATACGCATGGACCTTGCCAGATGGAATACACAGGAATCAAATCGACTACATCTGTGGAAAGAGACCATGGAAAAGCTCAATATCATCAGTCAGAACAAGGCCAGGGGTCGACTACAGAAGAGATCATCAATTACTTACATGCAAGTTCAAGTTGAAGCTGAAGAAAATTAGAACAAGTCCATGAGAGCCAAAGTACGACCTTGAGTACACCCCAGCTGAATTTAGAGACCATCTCAGAATAGATCCGACGCATTGAACACTAATGATGGAAGACCAGACAAGCTGTGGAATGACACTGAGGACATCACCCATGAAGAAAGCAAGAGGTCATTAAAAAGACAAGAAAGAAAGAAAAGACCAAAATGGATGTCAGAAGAGACTCTGAAACTTGCTCTAGAATGTAGAATTATTAAAACGAAAGGAAGAAATGATGAAGTAAAAGAGTTAAAAAGAAGATTTTAAAGGGTGGCTCGAGAAGACAAAGTAAAATATTGTAATGACATGTGCAAAGACCTCGAGATAGAAAACTATACGGGAAGAATACACTTGGCATTTCTCAAGCTGAAAGAAAAGAAGAAAAATTTCAAGCCTAGAGTTGTAATATTGAAGGATTCTATGGGGAAAATGGAAACCCTGGTGGCGTAGTGGTTAAGTGCTACGGCTGCTAACCAAAGGGTTGGCAGTTCGAATCCACCAGGCGCTCCTTGGAAACTCTATGGGGCAGTTCTACTCTGTCCTATAGGGTCGCTATGAGTCAGAATCAACTCGACAGCACTGGGTTTGGTTTTTTTGGTTTTATGGGGAAAATATCAAACAACGCAGGAAGCAGCAAAAGAAGATAGAAGGAATACAGAGTCGCTGTACCAAAAAGAATTCGTTGATGTTCAACCATTTCAGGAGACAGCATATGATTAAGAACCAATGGTACTAAAGGAAGAAGTTCAAGCTGCACTGAAGGTATTGTTGAAAAACAAGGTTTCAGAAATTGATGGAATACAGATGTTTCAACCAACAGATTTGGAGCTGAAGTGCTCACTTGTCTATGTCAAGAAATTTGAAGGACACCTACCTGACTGACTGACTGGAAGAGATCCATATTTGTGCCCATTCCAAAGAAAGATGACCTAACAGAATGAGGAAATTATTGAACAATATCGTTAATATCACACTCAAGTACAATTTTGCTGAAGATCATTCAAAAATGGCTGCAGCAGTACATCAACAGGGAATAGCCAGAAATTCAAGCCTATTCAGAAGAGGATGTGGAACAAGGGGTATCACTGCTGATGTCAAACAGATCCTGGCTGAAAGCAGAGAATACCAGAAAGGTCTACCTGTGCTTTACTGAATATGCAAAGGCATTTGACTGTGTGGGTCATTAACAAATTATGACTAACATTGTGAAGAATGGGAATTCCAGAACACTTAATTGTGTTCATGTGGAACCTGTACACAGACCAAGAGGCAGTAGTTCGAACAGAACAAGGGGATACTGCGTGGTTTAAAGTCAGGAAAGGTATGCGTCAGGGTTGTACCCTTTCACCTGCTTATTCAGTTTGTATGCTGAGCAAATAATCTGAGAAGCTAGACTATATGAAGAAGAATGCAGCAACTGGATTGGAGGAAGACTCATCAACAACCTGCGATATGCAGCTAACAAAACCTTGCCTGCTGAAAGTAAAGAGGACTGGAAGCACTTAAAAATGAGGATCAAAGACCATAGCCTTCAGTATGGATTACACATCAACAAAAAACAAAAATCCTCACAAATGGACCAATAAGCAACATCATGATAAATGGAGAAAAGATTGAAGTTGCCAAGGATTTCATTTTACTTGGATCCACAATCAACACCCACAGAAGCAGGAGTAGAGAAATCAAATGACGTATATCATTGGGCAAATCTGCTGCAAAAGACTTCTTTAAAGTGTTAAAAGGCAAAGGCATCACTTTGAGGACTAAAGTGTGCCTGACCCACTGGAAGCAGCAGTCGAGAAATCAAATGACGTGTTACATTGGGCAAATCTACTGAAAAGATTTCTTTGAAGCTTTAAGGTGTGGCTAAGGTGCACCTGACCCAAGCTATGGTGTTCTCAGTTGCATCATATGCATGTAGAAGCTGGACAATGAATAAGGAAGACCAAAGAAGAATTGATGCCTTTTAATTATGGTGTTGGCGAAGAATACTGAATATACTATGGACTACCAGAAGAATGAATAAACCTGTCTTGGAACAAGTACAGCCAGAAAGCTCCTTAGAGACAAAATTAGTGAGATTTCGTCTCACATACTTTGGATATGTTATGAGGAGGGACCGGTCCCTGGAGAAGGACATCATGCTTGGTAAAGTCGAGTGTCCCTTGACTTTACCAGTGAAAAAGAGGAAGACCCTCAATGAGATGGACTGACACTGTGGCTACAATGGGCTCAAGTGTAACAACGATTGTGAGGATGACTCAGGACCAGGCGGTGTTTTGTTCTATTGTACATGGGGTCTCTATGAGTCAGAACGGACTTGATGGCACCTAACAACAACAGCAACATCTCGCAGGTTAAAAGAGTTAGTATATGTAAGGTCCTTTGAATAGTGACTGACAGTAAATGCTGTGTTAGGTGTTTGCTATTATTACATATAATGTAATATCATGCTCTGCAGATGTTAAAAAACACTTAGGAAAATTACTCAAAAGATATACACAGCAAAATGTCACTCATGATTATATCTTTCCTGGGCTTTCCAAGATTTCTACAATAGCATTTCTGGCTTTATACTGAACGTTTAATTACTCATTTAATAGCATTATCAAATGTCTGGCAGTACAAGCTCCCACAGTCAGTGTGTAGAGACCCTGATTTACCCCTATTGGTGGTGGGGTGTGGCGGGGCTGATCCTGGTCCACATGCTGAGCACCATGATCCCTAGCAATATAGCTGTGATTCTGGTTATCCCTGCCCTGTGACCACCTCTGCTCCTGTCTCCTCTCCAATACTGCCCTCTCCTGGCCAGCTTCCAAAGTAAGGTCTCAGCATTGAAGGGACCAGAGTCTCCATCCACTAGGCTTTCCTTTCAGAGAGGAGGAAAATGAAGCCCAGAGAGGTGAGGTAACATATCCAAGACCACACAGAAAATAAATGAGAGCTTATCCTGGGCCAGGCACTATGCTACGAACTTCCTGGGGATGATTCCATTTAATAACCACAACCACCCCATGAGGGATATTACCCCTAAGTCAGAGATTGCTAACTGTTCCCAGTATCTCTCTCCCATACCTTCCTTAGTAATGCTACCACTGATTTTTAGATGGGCACATGCCACCTAGAGCAAAGGCTTCATTTCCCAGCCTCCTATGCAGTGTGACGTGGCCATGTGACTAAGTTCTAGCCCATGAGATGGAAGCAGAAGCCACATGTGGCAGTTTCCGGGTAACTTCCTTAAAAGACAGCTGGTATTTGCCTATGGCTGCCTCTTCTCCCCTCCTCTTTTCTGCTGGCTGGAATGAGGCAGTGATAGCCAGAGCTCCAGCAGCCATCTCGGGCCATAAGACAACCTTGGTAATGGAAGCCATGCATGTCAGGCCAACAAGATAGAAGCAAACATGGTCCCTAACTCCACAAAGCACTGTACCAGTCCCGAACTTCATTTACTTGAGAGAAATTAAGTTTCTCTCTTATTTATGCCACTGCTATTTGGGTGTTTTCTGTTACTCATAGCTGAACCTATTCCCAATAGATCTCCAGTTCACTGATTAGGGAACTGAGGCCTCTCTCAGCCTGGACACATACCCTCCTCTTTGATGCTTCTCCCCGACTCTCCATGACCAAAACGGTGAGTCTTCCTGTCCAATATCACCCAGCAATTACTTCCCTTTCGATCTCTCTGTCCCAGTGCTGCCTTCCCTGAGAACGTGACCAGGGCTTACATCAGCCACTAAGCACCAGCACAGCCTCACAGGTTCCGATTCATCAATGATCCAGCTGTACCCAGCCTCTGTCCACTGCTAAAGTTTCAGATCATCAACCCCAGCTGTGACCACCATCAAGACAGACAAGCGTCCACGTGCCTCCTTGTAAATCAATCTAATGATTGGCTGGAGCACACTGGGGACCTGAAGGGCTTTTAGAAAACCCCACACTCACCATGGTTGTCAATAATGCATCTTCCTTTTCTCCTCTTGTGCTCCCAGGACCTAAGAGACAAATGGAAGTTTTCTGAAATGACCTCCCGAAGTGTCCAGGGCATGAGGATGAGTGACTGGGCCGGCCTTCATCCTGGAAAACCAACTCCCCTGGGTGATTAAATATGTATTAATAATTGATATTCAATATTTTAATAGAAGGAAGGCATTTTAAAGGTATTTCAGAGCACGTTTTCAGCTTTTCCATAAACCACTGCTGCGCTGAGTCAGACACTGGGGCACCCAGCTCAATAATCTGTCTCCAACAACGGTGCCAGAGGAGCCAGTGTGGGTGAGGAGAATCTGACCGACTGCTAGGAGGGATCGCACTGAAGCAACTTCCCAATCAGCATGGGAATCTCCTCAGCACCCTGACAAAAGTCATCCAGTCTGTTGAATACCTCCAGTAATGGGGAGCTCATTATCCCACCTAAGGTAATATATGCTATTTTAAGACACTCTCAGTGCCAGAGACCAATCTCATTTGATAGGTGGTTTTCTCCACCTATCAATGGCCGGAGAGAGGCAGTGACTGACCTAGCACCCCTCAGCAGCGGGTATGGGACAGGAACCTGGGACTCTTGTACTGGCCAGTGCTTCCCCATCTACCGCACTGACAGTTGTTGAGCCCCTGCCTACGTCTCTTTCTTGTCAGCCCAGCCATTCAGCTCCAGTACCACGAGTCTAGGGAAGAGGACAAAGGGCAAAGGATGGGGCTTTGGGACCATTCTGGAAACTCTCCCACACATGCAGCCTTCCTTACCATTGCCTTTGGTGGTGGGGGCCACGTGGGGGAACCCAGAGCGACTACTCTTGTCATGGGGGGCCGCTCTCATGGTAGAGTCCAGCGCCGGCTCAGGGTCATCACAGAAAGGGAAAGGCTGGTTGCTGGACAGCCCACGGGGCAGTGTCTGCATCAGCTTCAGCTTCCGGAACCGATTGGACATGCGATTCCACCATGACTGCCGAGGGGACGCAGAGCAGAAGTCACGCTATAGGAAGAGCTGGAGGAGGCACCTGGCTAAGGGGTAGTGATAGACTGCACACATGCTTCTCCTCCCTTCCTGAGCCCACGGCAGGCATGGCCAACAGATCATAGCACCCTTTCCTAATATGCCATGGTTAGCCTCGAAATCCTTCCTGACCAGGTGGCCATTTCCAGTAGACTGGAGGTGGCAGTAAAACCTATTTGCCATTCCTCATCTATTTAATACCCTCACTGCACAGATTGAGAAATGGAGATAGAGGCAGGGGCGCCAACTTGCTTGAGGCATGACAGAGGCAGACAGACGGATGCAGAGGCAACTCCAAATGTCTTAACATCTATCACTGTTTAACCTCCTCCCCCATCCCAGTGACGAAGACGTGAGAAGTGTCACGGGGCCCACACCAAGGCCTGGGTCATCTGCTCCTGCAGCTAGCCCCACCCCACCTGCAGAGGACAGAGGCCAACCCCAGGGTGTCCTACTGACCCCATGACCCTATGACATGTCAGAGGTTAGGGAGGCTGGAAGGGCCTGACCTACAGAGATGGCAGTAAGGATAGGGTGAAGGGATACACGTAAACAATACCAGGAGGAGGGATCCCGAAGCTGGTGTGGGTGACAGGCATGGGAAGAATGCCAAGTGTGCTGGTCAGAGAAGGGTGCTGGTACCCCAGACACAACTGGGTGGTCAGGAGAAAAGGCGTGGTTTTTGTTTTGTTTTTTTCAAGAAAAAGCTAAGTTTGATTTCAGACAAGTAGAGCAGAATGAGGATGGCCAGAAGAGCAAACAGAGCACTCAGCTTGCAGTTAGAAAGAACCAACTAGAGGCTGTTCTGGGTTTTCCAGGAAGAAGCTGATGGGGGCCAATGGACTGCAGGGGACCCTGGAGCAGTGTGATCAGCAAACATTCCTACACACTAAAGCAGAGGCCACCACAGGTCACCTGGCAGGGGCTTTAAAAAATTAAAGGTGGGAGGAATTTTAACAGGTTCCCTATATTTATAAATTGAGATTTCATATTGGAATCTGGGTTTCTGGTTTCTCTTGAAAAACATGGAAAAGATCTGGCCACATGGACCCACATTCCTGTGAAGCAACCACTGCTGCCACTTTAGATGGTTTCGGTCACCCCAATTTGCACCAGTTCCATCATTCCCTATTGCTCACTCCCAGCTCAAGTTCTCCCCTCCCCCACTGGGACTCTCCCAACCTGAACCAGCCCTGAGTCAACAGGAAGTGGCAGGCACCCCCTAGCCCCCATCTCCTTGGCCCTGGCTCTCCGAACTTCATGCCCTTTAAGATAGGAAAAGCAAACCTTAAGTCCACCCTTGTCATCGGGCAACACTGGGATGTTCCAGGGCTGTCTGGCCTTTGAGTGGGGCAGAGGTGGCTGGTGCGTGGGCCGGCCTTTGTCTTTATTCACCTGCATGCAGACAGATGCCAGCAGTCGAACAAGTTCCGTGTCTATGGACACAAAAGGCAGCATTTTACCTGCAAATATGACTGTCTGGCCATGGGCAGAGGACCCAAGAGAATCCCCATTGACCTTAGAACTCAGCCCTGCAGCTCCAGGGTTTGTATTCCCATCAGAATGTAAAGATGGTAAGCAACTCTGCATCTGATCTTCAAAAGGTGGCAAAGAGAGACTGGCAGGGCTGTCATCAGCCTGCTTATCCAGAATGAAGACCAGAAGCCCTCTCCCACCGGGAAGGCAGGGGGTGGCACGTCCAAACAGACAGGCTCCACAGCCAGACTGCACAGGTTCTGATTCTGCCGGCGCAACCCGCGGGCTGGGCCATCACAGATCAACCGTGCAGCCTTTCTGTGTGCCTCTGCACAAGGGGGATGTCATCAGTACCCCCTCCACAAAGGTGTCTGAGGGTTAGGGGGGGATTCCTGTAGAGTGCTTAGGAGTACCTGGCACATGGTAAGTGCGTAAGAAAGGTTAGATATTAGGAGTTATTAACAACTCAACTAGGTTAAGAGAAAGCGTCAAAAAACAGTGAGCTTGCAAACTTTTACCTAATGCACAATAAAAAACATATACACATATATATCAGAAAATACTCCAAACCGTGTATCTGAGAGTGTTATTCTCTCAAAAATTGTTTCCTTTTTCCCCCTCCAAGTGTTCAATAATGAGTGTGTGCTTCTTTGATAAATCAGGAGCGTAAACTTCACTTAAAAACCCACTAGGGAAAAAAAACCCACTACGGGTAGAATGTTTTATTGGGAAAGGCAGTAGGAAGCTGGAAGTTAGGAGACGGGATATATTGAAAGAGACGAGTCCCTCAGAAAAAAACCTGTGTGCAATCCAGCCAGGGTTGCTGGAGGACTCTAATTCCGAAAATGTCAACTCCTGGCATATGAAAAGGGTCCCGGGTGAGGCCAATGAGGTACTGGACATGGGGCAGAGGACCCCCAGCTCTTTAGCTGGTGTCCTTGGTCAAACCATTCCCCCCAGTTTCGGCTGCCTCATCTCTACAAGATAATATGACGTTCCTCTTCCCCTCATAAATTTCGATAGGATCAAATGGAACCAAGTGTATACCTGTGACGGGGAAGGGGCCTGTGGCAGGTGAGGGGCATGAGGCGCCTGCCACTCCCTTAGCTACGAGTGGCAATGGAGCACCGGGAGGAACCTCGCTTGGGACTGGGAGTTAAAACTCCTCCCCGACAGCTAGCAGGGTGGGATACCCGCACAGGATTCAAAGCCTGTTGGTCAGAGGGCCTCTCAGCTTCTCCTCTCTCTGGGCTAAAACTCCAAGGTAACAGGAGAGATGACACAGCAGAGAGACCCTGCCCCTTGGGCTGGCTAATCAGAAGCCCCAGGTTCCAGGAGCAGGCTTGTCACAGTAGGTAAGGGTCAAAGGCGAGCAGCAGGGGCCAGTCAGAGACTAAGAGAGGTGAGGCCAATAAGGGTGATGATCTTCCAGCCTCTACCTGCACAATTAAGCTGAGGGTGTCATCCATCCATCTCTGCTTCTGCTGGCCGAAGGGGCCTTTAAGCCCCTGCTGAGGCACTCTCAGACATCGGTTACAAAGCACAGACATCATTCGAGCAGATTAGTGTGCACTGCAAACAGACACATGCCTCTTCAGCCTCCTTGGAGACACCTAGAAGGCTGGGGCCAAAATAAGCCTTAGTGATGCCCAGGCTAAGCCCAGCACTGCACTGGGGAGGGAAGTGACTTGCCCAAGGCCACATGGTAAGCTCTTGGGATTTGGACTGGCTTTCTCCCCTGAATAAGCAAGTGCTTCAAACATGGTTAACAGAGGCAGAAGGTATCTGGAGTCGCAGCCAGAGAAAGGCTGGGTGGAATTACAACAGTTTTCCTGAGATAACCCACCAGGATCATTCAGCAGCATCACTAGGTCAAAGGCTGTGTATCCATTCTTTGCACGAAGAGTGACATCAGCACCTTGGTTTAGCAGATATTTGACAATTTCTTTATTCCTGGGGAAGACAGAAAAAGCTAGAGTTATACCCACTGACAGGAAAAATACGGCCTTGCCCCTGGGCAGTAAGACTGACAGCGTTAACTACAGCTCTGAGTCTCTGAGCATTTAAGAAGGGTATGAAAATTGCAAACACTGTCATTCCCTACCACTTAGGCAGGTCAGACGCAAATGTCAGTTAAACCAAAGCCTAAATGTTCCTTCCATGGCTATAAGGAAAACCAAAGGCTCTGCCCCCAAATCACTGGGCCTTGACAACCACACGCAGGCCCCACCTCCTACCCCATTCAGGACCCTCCATCATGGAAGCCTCGTACAGTCCAAGATTTTGGAAGTTTGAGGCTCGCCAGATGAGAAAAACAACTGCTTTCAAATGATGCAGGGCCATGATATAATCAACTTGAAGCAGAGTGTTATGGATTGAATTGTGTCTCCCAAAAATATGTGTTGAATTCCTGGCCTTTGTACCTGTGGATGTGGTCCCGTTTGGAAACAGGGGTTTTCTTGTGTTATGTTAATGAAGTCCTATCAGTATAGGGTGGGTTCTAAACCTAATCACTTCTGAGTTATAAAAAGACCAGAATGGACAAACAGACACATACACACAGGGAGAAGACGGACCATGTGAGGACCATCTACAAGCAAAGACATGCCAAGAATTGCTGGCAGACACCAGAAACTAGGACAGAGACTCACAGAAGGAACTGACACGGCAGAGATCCTGATTTGGACTTTCAGCCTCCAGAACTGTGAGAAAATAAATTTCTGTCCTTTAAAGCCACCCACTTGCTGTATTTCTGTTACAGGAGCACTAGGAAACTAAGAAATGGGGAAAAGAAAGAGCCCTGAATTTGAAGTCGAGCTACTTAGTGGCTAGGAGACTGTGTGCGGATCTCTTACACTGCCTGAGCCCCAGCCCAAGGACATCTCCAGTACAGAATGGGCCCTACCCTGCTGGGATAATCAGATGAGAAAGGATTCCAAAGTACTAGATAAATGCCAGAGCCTACTCAAAGGGAGGAGGAGGCCTGGTGTCACCGTGGTTAAGCACTCAGCTGCTGACCTAAGGACAGGGTTACCACGATCCTTGCCATCAAGTCTCCAAGAAGCCAATGGTATGAATGCCCAATGGTTCATTTCATATAAAAACCAAAAAAAAACAAACTCACTGCCATCGAAGCGATCCCGACTCATAGCGACCCTACAGGACAGGGCAGAACCGCCCCACAGGGTTTCCAAGGCTGCAAATCTTTACAGAAGCAGAAGCAGACTACCACATCTTTTTCCCACGGAACAGCTGGTGGGTTTCAGTTAGGAGCCGAGCATTTTCACCACTGTGCCACCAGGGCTCCTTCATTTCATATGGGGCAGCCTGAGAAGGCTACTATATCTCAGTGTGAAAACTCCAAATGAATCAATCACTATTCAACCGACGTCAATCTACAGAAACTTACCTGTCTGCTTACGACACTCCTGTGCATGGTTTTAGTGGCCACTGGTCAGGTTCTGCATTAGGGTGATAGGAAATCCAAACACGGAGAGTAGACATGCAGGATACAATGAGCCTGCACTGCTTTCATCTTTTTTGCATGCCTCAGCGGCTTCACTGCCCTAGAGTTTACCTGCGGCATCTCAAGCTCTGAACCCTAGCAGAGTGCTGGTATGGCCCTATCTCAGGCTGAGCATCCCTGCAGCCTCCCGCTGTGGGAGAGGTGTGAGGCACTTACCCATGGTAGGTAGCCTGCATGAGGGCGGTCCAGCCATGCGCACTATCCTGCTTGTCCACGTCGGCGTGCCTCTCCA
Organism: Loxodonta africana; assembly: GCF_030014295.1. Lineage (NCBI taxonomy): Eukaryota > Metazoa > Chordata > Mammalia > Proboscidea > Elephantidae > Loxodonta > Loxodonta africana. The sequence goes on along the minus strand of NC_087350.1, from coordinate 77,911,423 downwards.
CCAGCAACTGCACCAGAGGCAGCTGCCCCATGACGGCTGCCAGCATGAGAGGGGTCGCCCCGTCCCCGTTGACCATGTTCACGTGATTGGGGTCTTCGTCAGCAATCTCCTTGACCAACTGGAAGTTTCCTGCAAACACAGGCAGGAATCCTGGTGATCCACTGGCCTGGCATCGCTGACTTTATTCCTTTGGTTCACGTACCAAACGATTCCTGAGCCTGCCCCTGTGCTGGGCTGCTGGGCACCGCGGGGGCTACAAAGATGACTCAGAAATAGTTCCCGTGCTTAAATCCCCCAGTCTACGAAGGGCAGAGACAAGGACATGAATGTTGTTTTGGTTAGTTGCCCTTGAGTCGATTCTGACTCATGGTCTCACCCCATGAATGCAGAGAACTTGCTCCATAGGGTTTTCAAGGCTGTGACCTTTTAGAAGCATATCGCCATGCCTGTCTTCCAAGGTGTGTCTGGGTAGGTTGGAACCACCAACCTCTAAGCCAGAAGTTGAATGGTCAACCATTTGTGCCACCTAGGGACTCCAGTACACAAATAAACCAAAAAAAGCCCAAACCCACTGCCATCAAGTTGATTCCAACTCATGGCGACCCTATATGACAGAGTAGAACCGCCCTGTAGAGTTTCCAAGGAGTGCCTGGTGGATTCGAACTGCTGACCTTTTGGTTAGCAGCCATAGCACTCAACCACTATGCCACCAGGGTTTCCAAATAGCTTTACTAAAAGACAGAAGTGTTGGTGTCTTAAGGGAACAGATAAAGAAGGTAGATGAAGGGCAATGTGCATGCAGGACAGCTCAAGACTTGCTGGGGTTGGGAATGAGGGAGAGCTTCCTGGAGGCAGGGGCTACATCAGGAGAGTAAATTTTAGACTAAATAGCCCTTCATCATTCAGAGATTGGAGTGTGTGGGGGGATGGGTTGCGAGGCATTTTGGGGGTAGGGAAAAGCCAGGGTACAGTCACAAGGCTTGGCTGGAGAGGTGGAACGGCTGGGGAGGGAGGTCTAGAAACTGCATGCAAGCATCATAAACGCCACCCTCCTGAGTCTGAGCCTCTCTAGGTGAAACTGTAGATTTAGGGAACAACAAAATGCCAGCTTCTTCCTCAAATCCTCTGGGTGGCCTTGAAAAGGACTGCAAATATGAGGCTGGAAGAATGTGGCGCTGTATTCTTAAATACCCAAAAAGATTTTCTAAAGCACTTACCCATTTTCAATGCATGGAAAATATCAGGTCGTCTTTTCTCTTCATCTGGGTAAACAAAGATTTGAAAAGTTAACCACGGAAAGGTTTAATATAACAGAAAATTCACAAGGGTGTAACAACACAACCTCGCTTTAAAAATGTTCTACTTCTTAGAAGGAATTTAATAATCAAGAGATCTGTACAACAGGGAATCTAGCAGCCCTCCTAGAGGGGTTATCACCAAGGAATGTCTGAAAATGCTTTAGAGACAGCTCTTGGGAGGTCATTTGACCAAAAACACATGAATGAGAGCAGACTACTGCTCTGGCCCATACTGATACCAAAAAAAAAAAAAAACCCAAAAACCAGGTCTGCTGCCGTCGAGTTGCTTCTAACTCATAGCGACCCCATAGGACAGAGTAGAATTGTCCCACAGAGTTTCCAAGAAGCAGCTGGTGGATTCGAACAGCCAACCTTTTGGTTAGCAGCCAAGCTCTTAACCACTGTGCCACCAGGGCTCCCATACTGACACAGCAATCATATTTTAGGCATTCTGAACTTTGCGATTTCCTTTCTCACATATAACAGAACATTATGGGGTCTTGGAAGATCCTGGATTCCCATGAAATTTTAAAAGAGAAAGGATGGTTCTTGTCTTCTATAACCTAAATACAAACCATGAGATAATTCCACAAACAGAGGACTCCTGAGACATGGGCAGCTGAGCTCAAAGCAAGGTCACAGACTCACCCCAAGAGTCAGTGTTAATTTTTACTTTCCTTTCCAAATATGCAGCCATCTGAATATGATTCTGGAAGTCACCCCTGCCCCACATCCGCAGACAGCTCCAGAAGGCAGCTGCCCACCTGGACACCTTCACACTGGCCCCTGCAGTCCAGTTCCTTGGCTGGGGCCCAGACCCCTATGCCTCCCCTACTGCTGGGCCTTGCTCTTCCCTCCCCCTACTAATCCCTCCCCACCAGTTCATCTGACCCCCTCCTCCAAGTCTGGGCCAGTGGGTCCCCTGCCCTGTCAGAAAGCAGACACCCCTGTGCTCAGTTACCACACGGGCTGAATGCAGGATGACCAGCAGCCTCTGGCTAATCCTAGGGATGGGGCAGCAGCAAGGTGAAACTCGCAGCTCTGGGCTGAACCTCTGGTCCAGATCAGTCCCTCGGGCAGCTGGGAAAAGTGGTAGTGCAACACAAGGCACTGGGTCTCAGCTGGCCTATCTGAATTTGAGTCCGCATTTCCAGAGTGAGCTCGGCCTTCTCATCCTTAACACGGGACAGCTACTTCATGCAGCTGTTGCGGGGATCAGATGATGATAGATGGGAAGATGCTTCAGAAATCGTAAGGGCCTATTCAAAGAGCACAGAGTCTCTGGTTAGCGCAAACGGTTCATGTACTCAGCTGCTAATTGCAAGGCTGGAGGTTTGAGTCCACCAGAAGCACCTTGGAAGAAAGCCCTGACAATATACTTCTGAAAAAAAATCAGCCATTGAAAACCCTGTAGAGCACAACTCTACTCTGACACACATGGGGTTGCCATGAGTCAGAGACGACTCTGTGGCAGCTGGTGTTGGTGTTCACAGAGCAATTACTATCTGTACTAGTTACTGGAGACCCTGCTGGAGTAGTGGTTAAGAGCTCCAGCTGCTGGCCAAAAGGTCGGCAGCTTGAACCCACCAAGTACCCCCTGGAAACTCTATGGGGCAGTTCTACTCTGTCCTACAGGGTCGCCATGAGTCGGAATGGACTCGACAGCAACAGGCTTCGTTTGGGTTTTGGTACTAGTTACCAGCAGCCACCCCCACCCCCGCCGCCGCCACCCCAAAACGGTAACTCCTTAGCTCCAGTTACCCTTCACAGGAAGCACATACGTGGGCACAGAACCAAGCGTCTGATCTGCCTGTGAGATACTGTAAAGAAACAATTCTGCATCTTTGTTTTAAAAATGTCACGTTCCTTTAAAAGTCAAATTTGCTGTGGGCTGGGCCGTCTGATGCCAAGACGCTCTGATGGAAAAGAGTGTCACCTGGCTTAGTTCTGCTGCTAAGCAACCATTGGGTGCCAATTAATCACTGACAGAGGCTGGCCTGACCCCAGGAGCCTGGGACCTCCTGTGCCCCTGATGACAAGTGACCTTGGGTTGGTCCCTTCCTCACTCCGGGTGGAGGAACGGACTCCTCAGCAACTGGCTTGGTTTTCTTTTTTGGATTTTCTCAGGCACCAAACACTCTGCTGCTACATGCCTGCACTGGGCTGAAGGGCCTCATACTCCAGAGGTTAATTTATTTTCTGCTCACATCACCCCACAGCAGTTAGTCGCCAGGAGCCCCATTTTACAGATGGGGCAGCAAGCTCACAGAGCCCCTGACAAGGGCGGGGGCTGTGAGGAGTCATGGCCAGGGGCTCTTCCCACAGGACCCCTTGCCTTCTAAGTCGTGTATGACCTTGGGCAAGCCTCATCCCCTCTCTGGGCCTCAGTTTCCCAGTGTGTGCGAGGTAAGAAGTCTCTTGGCTTCAAGCAGGTTTACCTAAACTTCATTTCTTATTTCTTTCTGTTTGGGTGTCCTTTTTATTTTTGCCATCTCTCCGTCATTACGGGCTTTCTACTTGTGTTTATTTCAGAGCCTCTCTGATTAGATAACACATTCGTAATGAGCATTTACATTGTTTGCAGTATCTCTGATTGATGCGATGAACATATATTCTTCAAATAGTACTGAATGTCTCAACACTTGGAGACCTTTCTAGATAGTCTGTCTGAAGACTTCCTTCAAATTTTTACCCTTCGGCCCAAAACGCTTATACACTGGCTATACACTGCAGCCCACTGCTATGGCCTGGGCTGTCTCAGTCCTGTCACTAAGTCAGCTCCATTGCAGATACAGGGACAGAGGCTGTGTGCACCACGCAGCATTCCATGGTCCTTCTGCACACGAAGAACGAGAGGTTTGGATAAGCAGGGCGTCCTGTGGCAGGTTTGCTAAAGACTATTAAGACAATCCTCTAAATGACAGAAAGATGGCAAAAAGTATAAAGAAACAGGACATGCTAACAGGTGTTTAAAAAAACTCAAAAGGGGGCTGAATTTGATGCGTATCTGGGAACTGATCACTGGCAGATGAGTTGAGGCACCTTGGCCTAGAGCAGGGGTTGGCAATCTACTGTCCGTGGGCCACATCTGCCCCACCGCCTGTTTGTGGAATTGGCCTTACTGGAGCAGAGCCCACCGATTCTTTTACGTGTTGCCCACAGCTGCTTTTGCTCTAATGGAGTGGAATGGTTGCCACAGAGACTGTATGGCCCACGAAGCCTAAAATATTTACTATCTAGCCCTTTACAGAAAAATTTTGCTGACCCCTATTCTAGAGGGATACCTGAATGACTAGCATCAAAACCATCCAATTAGGGTTAAGGGGCCTTATTATTGTAGGTTCCTAAGCTCTTCCCCAGAGCTACCAAATAGACTCCCTGGAGGGTGGGCCAGAAACTGCATTCAACAAGCACCCCAACTGATTCTAATGCACACCGCATTTTAAGACCCACAGGTCTGCAGGGCTGCACCCTGATTTCTGTGGGTCCTTCCAGCTTTAACCATTTATACACAATTTGGGGGCAAAGCCATGTGGGAGGAGCACATGGGCAGCCTGACCTGTCTTGGGCCTGACGGTAGTCAGTGGGTCCAGATAGTCTGCAAGGTCCCTGTGTTTGCGGTCCAGTGCAATCTCGAAGGCAGTCTTCTCCAGCACGCTGAGGTGGTCCAGGTTGGCCCCTTTCTCCACGAGCTGCTGGACCACGCTAAGCTTCCCACCAAGCGCCGCCAGCATCAGTGGGCTCCAGCCCACAGTCCGGGCCACACGGTTGGGGTCTGCCCCCCACTCCATCAGCAGACGCACCACGGCCTCGTGCCCATGCTGGATGGCAGCCATCAGGGCTGTGATGTCCAACAGCTCATCCCTGCTGCCCCCTGTCCTCAGCTGCTCACCAGAGGGGTCCACAAAGGCACCAGCTTCCAGGAGCAGCTTCACCACGCCCAGGTGGCCACCCCGAGAAGCCACCGTGAGCACGCTGGCCCCCAATCGGTTCTGGGCATTAACGTCGGCCCCATGATCCAAGAGGAGGTGTGCCACGCTCACGTGCCCAAACCTACCAGAGAGATGGAGAATGAGTGTCACCGACACGTAATCAGCATGTAACTCTTGTTTGTTGTTAATTACTAACAACTGCTTATAATAAACGGTTTTATTTTGGTGTCAGCCACAGTGCTAGACACCTCCTATGCACAATCTCAAAGAGGAGCAACTTCCCTGCCTGGGGTGACTCCAGCTCGGCCATCCACTAGCTGCGTGACCTTGAAAAAGAACTTTAGCTTCTTCATGCCTTCATTTCCCCATCTGTGAAATGGGGATATACCTATGCCTACCTCAATGGTTGTTGAGGATTAAACAACAACAAATTTGTATATACATACATATTTTTTTTATATATATACACACACATATACTGCTGTGAAGTCTACTCCTACTCATAACACCCCTGACAGAGTAGAACTGTCCCATATGGTTTCTAAGGCTGTAAATCTTTCTCGAAGCACACTGCCACATTAAAAAAAAACAAACCTGTCGTCAATTTCGACTCATGCCGACCCTATAGCACAGCGTAGAACTGCCCTGTTCAGTTTCCATAGAGCGACCCTACATATATATATGTGTGATTCCAACTCAGAGTGACCCCACAGGACGGAGCAGAACTGCCCCATAGAGTTTCTAAGGAGTGCCTGGTGGATATGAACTGCCGACCTTTTGGTAAGCATCCGTAGCATTTAACCACTATCCACCAAGGTTTCTATATGTGTACATATATATACAAACATACATATAGACCTCCTCCACCTAGAACAGTGTTTGGCCAAAGAAACACCATATAAATGTTAGCTGATATAATTGTTGCTCTTTTTTTAAGTTAAGCAACAAGCCCAAAGTCATCCAGATAGTAAGGGGTGGTGTCAGAATCAGAACCCAAGTCTGTCTGAATCCCATTACCCTCTGTTCGTACCTCTACCCTGCCTCCCAAATCTCACAGCATTCATTTTATTCTCCTTTATAACCCTGAAATCTTGTCTCTCTGCCTGTTTTGATTTCCCCACAGGCAGGGCCCATGTCTGATTCATTCCTACCCTCCCTAAGCACACACACACAGAAGGTTCTTCGCAATGAGACACCAGACCCTGTGCCAGGAAGTATGGCGTGGCCATGGTCAGCAAAGATGGGGTGGGCACCTCTCATGCCGCGTCCTGCTGCCACCCACTGGCAGGAATGCTCACTGCAGGCAGCTGAGACCTGGTCAGGCCTTCCTCAATGAAACTTGAGCGCAGGCCTCGCTGAGACTCTGGGGAGACAGACATGTGTTCCCCAATGCTCTAATACCAGGAAGAAAGCAAGTGCCTCTTCCCAGCAAAAACTCTTCCATCTTTCACTGTCCCCTGAGGCTGGCCTCCTCCAGATCGGAGAAAAGTTTTGCCTTGCAGCATTTCTGAGGGGACACACTTCCTGGGCTCAGAGCTGTGTGCTGGGGCTGGAGGCGGCCTTGGACACCACCTGTGCTAGGTTTTACATGTCTCTGCATCGTAAGACAGCTTTCTGAGGTTTTTGTTGCCCACCCCTCCTTCTTGGAAGCGGGTTTTGTACCTCATCCAACCCAGGGTCTCCCTCCTCCCTGTGTAGGCAGAGGCTGAACTCTGCTCCGAGGCGCTGGTTGAACTTACAAATACCTCCTGAGATGTGAACCTTAACAGCACAGGGCCACCTTGGCCCATGGAGGGGGAACCTGGTGAACTAGCTCCCCAGCTGCAGATGGGAGCTGGGCCCCCCCACCTTCTCCCAAAGCAAGGCAGTTCAAATCAAACTGAAATAAACTCTATTGCAGGAAGTGCAGCCCTAACTTGCCTCCAGTCTAGTCCCTTCCTGCCTGACCTCCATGCAGCCCTAGACAATATTCCTAAACCCTGAGTCTGACAGTCACTCCCAGCTCTCCGGCTGAAGGAGGCCTGCCTACTTTGCCAAGCTCATTCCTCTGAAACTCCCACACATACTCTCTTGCCTCACGCACCTGTACTCACCTCATACATCGCTCCCTCCCTCCTTCCCTCCACCCAGAGCATGCTCCTGTCTTATCTACTCAGCACACTCTTTATCCTGCTTCAGGGTTTGGCTCGGGTGTCATCTCCTCTGAACAGTTTCCCACCCCCTTCCAGGCTAGGTAAGGCACCCCTCTTCTGAGCACCCACAATTCCACGTCCTCACGTCTGCAATTATCTGTCTCCTCCACTAGACTGTGGACAGGACTGGGTTCCCCATATTCCTGTTTCCCCAGCATCGATATCGTGGCTGACAATTCCTGGAGCTCAGTAAATTTTGTTAAAGGTCCCCAGGTGGCACAAATGGTTTTCACCGCTATGATTACCAATTAATTTCAGCAACTAACACCTGTGTTTAAAGGCCCTAAAGGTTGGTGAATGGAACTCACCAGTGGTACCTCGGAAGAAAAGGCCTGGTGATCTGCTTCCCTTAAAATTACATCCAAAAAATACCCTGGAGCAGTTCACTCTATAACACACAGGGCCACCAGAAATAGACTTGATGGCAGCTAACAACAAATTCTGTTAAACGAATGAGTGAATGAATGAGTGGCATAACCAATTAGGGGAAGGCCCAGAGATGGGCAACGGAAATGCCGCATCCTCTACAGGAGTAGAAATTTTATAAAGATAACACTGTTTAGTTAACAAGGATGAGAGAGAATCTAGCATAATCCCTAACCAAACCAAACCCACTGCCGTCCAGTCTATTCCAACTTATAGTGACCCTATAGAACAGAGTTTGAACCCCTGCTGAGAATCTGCATTTCCACCCCAGATATACAGAATCAGAATCTACAGTTTAACAAGACCCCCAGGTGATTCTTAGGTATAATAAAATTTGAGAGCTATTGCTCTACCAGTGGTTCTAAGACGTGGTCCCTAACCAGCAGCATCAGCATGGCCTGGGAACTCCTTAGGAATGCAAATTCTCAGCAGAGGTTTGAACCGGAATGAACCAGTTTGAAGCCCTGATTTGAAGTGACAATCAAAACTTGAGCCTAGATCCTAGAACCCAGAATCCCAGCTCTTCCAGTACACCAGAGGAAGAAAAGAGCTGAATTAGAGCAGAAACTCTGAAATTTGGAACGTTTTCTGACCTCCTGGGTAGTCTAAGAGATCATTCAATTAGGCTGAAAATATGAAAAGATTCAACGAAGGCAGAGATTGTTTTCCAGATGCTAAGTTTCTGGTAGGTAATTACTGGAGATGGGGATGCTAGGGGCTTTCTGAACAGCCACTATAATTACCAATTAATTTCATCAGTTAACACCTGTGTTTAAAGACCCAGGACATTCCCACCACTCGCAGGCACTGGGCTGGGGTTCCCGCTTTGGTGGCCGAGGAAATGAGGGCAGAAGAAGGAAGAGATGAAGGGTGAAGTTAGAACCTAAAGTAAACACCACACAACCCTGTCCCTTTGACAGAAGATGCTGGCGAATCTGAGGAGTAGCTTCCTTGTGGCGAACACCAAGAGGCAACAGTTACAGGATCATGGCTGAGAACACAGGCTCAGGCACCATGTGCCTGGGTGTGAGCCTGACTCTGCCACTTACTAGCTGTGTGGCCTCGAACAAGTTATTTAAAGTCTCTGTGCCTCAGCTTCCTCATCTGTGAAATGGGGATGATAAGAGTACCTACTTCCTAATGCCTAAGGTTCTGTGTGGACTGAATGAGCTAATTCATTTAAAGCACTCAGCAATAGCGCCTGTCACAAAGCGTTCAATAACGGTTACCTACTATTTTAATAGGAAAAAAATACTAATTTCTAAGTGAAAATGTAAACATTTCTGATACTAAAACATCCATAGTGGACTAAAACGCAGTCTGGGCACAGGGCCTCCAATGGGCTGATCCAATGACAAAGGGAGCCATCGCGGGAGAGGCACGACCAAGCATTCGTTTCAGATCTGCTGGGGCTCTGGAGAGGATGGGCTCGAGGATGGGCTCCAGGAGGTGCTCCTGGAGGCAGAGAGCAGCGAGGCGGCCACTGCAGAGGTCTGGCCTGGGCTAACGCGGTGGGGATGGAAAGAGGGGTGTGGACTCAGGTGCTCTCACAATATGTGCAGGCTGGGCCAGGCTGCAGAGAGGCATCGGGGCTGAGAATTACCTGAGAGAGTGGTGGTACCATCTAGAGAGACAGGAACTTGCACCACTCACTTCACCGCCCTGGCCCTAACCCTACCCTTGTCAGATATTTTGTTCATCATGAACGTTTGCCTAAATTTTAAATAAATATTCCATTAAAATACTATTTATCATGAAAAAAAGAGAGAAAGAGAGGGAGCCTCAGAAAAAATAATGACAGCCCAAAGGCTTTATGGTCACCCCAGAATGTTCCAGACTAGAAATCAAGTGTGTAGGACAAAGGATCCCAACATGCAGGCAGGTGCATAAAACACTAGTACACTCATGCAAATGGGCAGCCCTTTCGTTATAAGTGGGCAGTGTTCCCAAAGTATGTTTAGAGATTGGCTGACCTAAATGTGCAAGGTCTGGGGAATGGTTATGCAAACCACAGCACCGCAACATAGAAGGACCATAGCGCAGCCATTGAAAACAATACATTTGCAAAGAATGCAGAATAAAATTTTGCTAGTAATACAAATCAGGAGAAAGACCTGGCGATCTGCTCCCATAAAGATGACAGCCTAGGAAACCCTGAGGGTCAGTTCTACTCTGTTACACGGGGTTGCTAAGAGTTGAAATCGACTTGACGGCACACAACAACAGTAATACAAATAAGAGCCCTGGTGGCTCCATGGTTAAAGTGGCCTGCTAACCAAAAGGTCCACAGTTAAAACCCATTAGCTGCTCTATGGGAGAAAAGACCTGGTGATCTGCTCCCATAAAGATTACAGCCTAAGAAACCCTATGGGGCAATTCTACTCTGTCCTGTAGGGCTGCTATGAGTCAGAACTGACTTGACAGCACACAACAATAATGCAAATGAGATTTGATTAGAACAACTGAGGAAAAGTACACAGAGAAATAAAATATTATTGGGTCACTACGAGAAGGGTAGGAACGCAGTGTTTTCAATGACTTTTAAAAAAGTAAATGGCTCTTCTTCACTCACGATAAAAAATGAGTCACAGCTACACTGAGATACCATTTTTCCCCAACAGCTTGGCAATAATGAAAAGTATGAAAAATACCTGGTCGGCAAGGCTGAGCATACACTCACACACAGGTACTCACATAATTGCCAGTGGAGGGTAAACTCATGTAACCATTGTGGCAGGTAGAACAATGGCCCCCCAAAATGTCCTTGTCCTAATCCTTGGAACCTGTATGTTGTTACATGGCAAGGGGAAATTAAGGTTGCAGATAGGCTGTTAATCAGCTGACCCTGAAATGGAGAGATCATCTTGGATTATCCAGGGGAGCCCAATGTAATTGCAAGGGTCCTTTCACGTGGAAGAAGGAAGCAGAAGAGTTAGAGAAAGATGTGAGGATGGAAGCAGAGATCAGAGTGATACAATCTCTGGCAGCTTTGAAGATGGACCGGGGCAGGGGGTGTGTGTCACAGGCCAAAGAATGCGGGTGACCTCTAGATCCTGGAAAAGGCAAGGAAACAAATTTTCCCCTAGAGTCTCCAGAAGGGAATGCAGCCCTGCCAACACACCTTGATTTTAGTCCAGTGAGACTCATTTCATACTTCTAGGGCTGTAAGATAATAACTTTACGTTGTTTTAAGCCACCAAATGTGTGGTAATTTGTTATAGCGGCCATAGGAAACTAATACACCTCATGGAGAGCAATGTGGCAATATCCATCAAAAGGACAAATGACCTGTATTCCTTCCTTGGGGAATTTCCTACAGATACGCTTGCTCATGTATGAAATGACATATGTACCAGGTTACTCACTGCAGCATGAGTGTAATAGCAAGAAACTGGAAACAACCCAAATGACCATCCATAAGAAAATAAATTACCACACGACAGAACAGTATGTGGCTAAATGAGGAAGGCTTTCACGTACTGATATGAAAAGACTGCCAAAGAACAACAAGTGAAAAGATCAAGGTACAGAATGGTATGCAGAGTATGTGTAAAAAGGAAAGGAGGATAAAAGAAAACAAACAATCCTATTTGCTGATACATATATAAAAGCAGTGGCTCTCAAATGGGGTGACTATGCCCCCCCAAGAACATCTGACAATGTGGAGACATATTTGATTGTTACAACTGGGGTGCTACTGGCATCTAGTGAGTAGTGGTCAAGGATGCTGCTAAACATCCTACAATGTACAGGACAGCCCCCCCCCCAAAAGTTACTTGGTCCAAAATGCCAATGGTACAGAGGTGGAGAAACCCCAGCATAAAGAAACTCTCGAGGGCTATGCAAGAAACTGAGGGGTGAGTGGGACCTGAGTAAACAGGGGACAACGGTGAGGCTTCACTATATACCTTTATATGTAAGTGTGTGTGCAGTATTATGTTTGTACCTCATGACTATATTATTTATTCAAACCTTAAATTTAAAATGCCCTTAAAGGGACACTGAGCGCGAGTTAAGGACGCTGGGAAAATTTGGAAACAAATAGTGATAAGGGTTGAACGACGTGATAAGCATAACTAATGTCACTGGGTTGTACACATGAAGAATCATTCAAAAGGCAGACAACTTGTTACATACATATCTAACACAATAAAACAGATGGTTAAAAGAGAAGCCCTCAAAGGTTATTACCAGGGCTCCAATTATAAATTACATAGCTTTAATTAAAAGTTTAAAAAAATGACTGGACTTTAGAACACATTTCTCTACAGGAACAGTATCAACTCAGCCTGGAAAACCCTCCCTGCCCTTCTATAAGCAGCCCCCTCCCCACATGGCCAAGCTCACTGACAGATTGTCTGTAGTCTGTGTTTACATCCCGCTCTGCCTTCCACATCCACAGGGCTGCTCCTGCCCAAGTCCCAGCCCCACTGCCTGCTGCTAAATCAGCCCCTGTCTTCCCTCTCCCTCTCTGCTGTGACACCGTTGTCCACACTCTCATTTCCCTCCTAAATCCCCAACTACCTCCACCTCTGTCCAGCCTTTAAGTGCTGGTGTTTTACTGAGTTCTGCCCTGGTAAGGTGGTTGAGAAAGCTCAAGATCACGAGTTAGACTACCCAAGTTCAAATCTTGGCTCTTCCACTTGACAGCTGTGTGGCCTTGGGCAAGCTACTTGACCTTTCTGTATCTGTTTTTTCTTTTCTGTAAAATGGTGGTAATAGTACCTACAAGTACATAGCTACAGTGAAGATTAAATGGGCTAACACGTGTAAAGCTCTTATTATAAGGGTATTTGTATACACCAAAAACCAAACCCCTTGCCACTGAGTCAATTCCAACTCATAGTGACCCTACGGAACAGAGTAGAAATGTCCCATAGGGTTTCCAAGGATTGGCTGGTGGATTCGAACTACCGACCTTTTGGTTAGCAGCTGAGCTCTTAACCACTGCACCACCAGGGCTCTGGGTTTGTATATAAATATTCAATAAATATTAGCGTAGTAGATTGTTTGCAAAAATGACAGCAGTTATTCTCCTCCCTGTATTCAGGCACTTGGCAATATACTTTGCAGGTCCTCCTCATCTAGCACTGGAGTCTGTGTCCCATGTTTTGAATCTGGGCTGGCTTTGTGACTTGCTTTGGCTAAGAAAATGTGGCAGAAGTGACCAGTGTGCTTCCAAACCCAGTGACCTTGCTGCAGACACATGAGCAAGCCTGGACTAGGCTGGCGGAGGATGGAGAAATGGTGCAGTCACCCTATAGCCCCCGCTGACAGCCAGCCCACCCTCAGAAACAGAGCCACACTTAGTGGACCTACAGTTGACTACAGACATACGAAGCCCTGGTGGTGCAATGGCTAAGCGCTCAGCTGCTAACTGGGAGGTCGGCAGTTTGAAACCAGCAGCGGTTCCGCGGGAAAAAGATGTGGCAGTCTGCTTCAGTAAAGATTTACAGCCTTGGAAACCCTATGGGGCAGTTCTGCTCTGCCCAGGTGAGACCAGAACAGCAAAGCTGCGTGCTAAACAAATGTCTGTTGTTTGGCGAGAGCCACCAGGTCCACGGCGATTGTTCCGCAGCAGTAGCTATCTTAATACCATCGGCTATTAGGAATCATTCCTACATTACACATTCCATCCCAAAGTTCCAGTTGTCATCAATATGCTACTACCCTTCTGTATGCCCAAATCCTCCTTGGTCCTCTGGACCCCCATGTTCTGCTCCCTGTTGGACATCTCTTCTTGGGGGGTCCTTGACATGGATCCTCACTTGACATGTGCTTCAAGGCCAGCTTCATCCCCAAACCTGTCCCTTCTCCTGTGTTCTCTATGAAAGACACTACCATCGTACCCTGTTCACCTAAGGCCAGAAATCTGGAAGTCATCCATGCTGTCTCCGTCTTCCTCACCCCCTTCCTAATGGCCAATAACTAAACAAGTCTGGTTAACCCTACTTCTTGAGTACATCTCAAACTCTGCTCTGCTCTGCTCCACTGTCTCCACCCTGGTGCAGGCCACCATTGCCTCTGAGGTGGACTTCTGCAATCACCTCCTATCCAGCCTCTCTGACTGCAGCCTACCTCTCCAATCCATTCTCATAGTACAGTGAAAGTGATCTTTCTATAACTAATCTGTCCCTGTCACTCTGCCTAGAAACCTTCCATGACTCGCTGTTGCCCTGAGGACTGCAAACCTTTCTCAGCAAGGCCACCTGGCACCTGCCGCCTCTTCTCCAGGGAGGGCTCATCTCTCACTATTTCCAGCCTCTTCCCTGGCATAACAGCTATTCACAGCCCTAAGCGGTTTACGATGGGCTGCTAACCTAAAGGTTGGCGGTTTGAACCCACCCACCGGCTCCACGAACTGCTTCCCTAAAAGCTTATATCCAAAAAAAATCCTACGGAGTTCTACTCTGTAACACACGGGGTCGCCATGAGGTGGGGGAGCCGACGATTCCATGGCAGCTAACAGCAACCGCCCAACACCTTTGCTCCTGATTCCAAGCTTTGGATGGGCCTCCCACCCCCTTCTTCCGTCCTGGTTAATTCTAATGCATCCTCGGGTTTCGGCGTGAATATGTATCATTTCTACCAGAAACCCTCTCCCACTTCCCCCGGGCTGGGCCATATGCCCCCAGAGTTCCCTGAACCTTCCGCGTCAAGCCCTTTCCCTTGCCTGGCGTGCCCACCGCCGCCTAAGCTTCTCTCTTTGGGGACGTCTCCCGACCCCGCAGTATCCCCAACGCCAGGCCAGGGTGGGTAGGCAGGTTTTTAGGAAGCCCTTGTTGCAAGAAGGAATAAATGAATACCTCTAAGAGTCTCTAAGATTATATTCGCAGTCTCCAAGATTCTCTTTTGCAAGGCCAAAGTTTCTAAGCTTCAGATTTTATGTTAATTAAAAAGCGCTTCTACTTTAGGAATCCCAAGCTGCTCAAAGTTTTAAGAGTCTAACTCCCGCTAGCGTGTCCTTGACTCTTTACCTCCCGGGGACTCTACCGAGGCCTCCGGCCAAGTCCAGCCGCCTGAGTCCGGCCCGCACTCCCGGCGTTGCCTCCCGGGCCGGCGCTGGCCGCCGCCCCCGGGGCCGCTGGCGTCTCCGGCCCCTCACCTGGCCGCCTGCATGAGTGCGCTCCAGCCGTAGTGGTTGCGGCTGTTGACCGAGGCGCCACGGCGCAGCAGGAAGCGCACGAGCAGCTCGTGGCCCCCCGCCGCGGCGAACTGCAGCGCCGTGTTGCCCGCCTCGTCCGAGCAGTCCACCGGCACTGGCGCCCCGGCCGCCGCCGCCGCCGCCGCCGCCCCGGGCCCAGTCGCCTCGGCCCCCGCCGGCTCCGCGCCCAGCTCGGACTCCGCGCTGCGCTCCGCCGGTCCCGCCGCCCCCGGCTCCAGCAGCCGCCGCGCCGTCTCCGTGTCGCCCTGGTCGCAGGCGCGCAGCAACAGCTGGAAGGCCGGGGGCAGCCCGCCCTCGCCCATCGCGGCCCGCGCCGCGCGGCCGGAGACTGTCTGCCCGGCGGGTCGCGCCGGCTCCGCCCCCGGATACCGCGCGCTGGCGCCCCCTTCCGCCCGCCTCGAGCACGGCTCCCGGCCTCCCCGCCCGCGCGCCTGGGGCGGCGCTGTGCACCTACTGTGTGCCGGGCGCGCGCCGGTGCGGGGTCGCGCGCGCTTCCACTGCCAGCGTCCGGGAGGGATCGCTGTCTCCGCGCCTGCTTGCGGCCTTCTCCAGCAGCGCGAGGGACTTCCTGCTGGGTGCCGAGCGCGGAGCGGCCGCCCCAAGTCCTTCATCGCTAAGTCCACCTCTGCACGGGCCTTGCTGTGGCGTGCATCGCTGGCCCTGAACTTGGGCGTTTTAGATGGTTGTTGACTGAATTAAGAAACGAAGGAGTCCGCTCTACTCCCGGAAGGTATTGCCAAGCCCTCGGTAGCGGTCCTTCACCTGGGCAGAGCCATTCTGGCTACGAGCGCCTCGCGTACCTTATCCTTCTTTATCAGTGGCTCTCAGAGTGTGGTCCACAGATGTTGTAAGCCTAGCTGGTGACAGATCTGCCACCACTGAAGACAGGCCGCCTGGGAGTGAAGCCACCACGTAGGAAATCAGAGCCAAGTGATAGAGAAAGACTGATTCCTGATGCCATTAGCCGTCCAGTCATGCTTAAAGCCAACTTCACCCCTTTCACTTCTCAGTTTGTTTAAGTCTGTAAGTCAGAAATCGTCTTCCCACCTCTTCTTATTGGTTAAGTTTCTTTTGAGTAGGGTTGTGGTCACTTGCGATCTAAGCCTTAACAAATGCATAATTTATGTTTTAATTGAATGGGTTGATGCTATACCTACTATTCTGGATCTTGTTTTTTTTTTCACTCAGTGAATGCCTTGGGCATCTTTCCATGTAGGCAAATATAGTTCTGCTCCATCCTTTTTTAATGATTGCATGTAACACTATTAAGGATGTATACCATAATATATTTAATCATTTCTTAATAATGCACATTTAGCTTGTTTCCAGTTTTTTGCAATTACAAAAAAATTCTGCAATGAACAGCGCTGTTAGCAGGCAGAGCCCCTGCAGGAGACAGGTGGCATACTTGGCTGAGGAATTGAGGAATGCTTAATAATAGGCTATTTACAGAAGTGTGGGCAGTGTTTCGGAAGAGTCACCAGGGATGGCGCAGTACTCCAGGGCAGGTAACAGGGGGGAGCCATTACCGCCCTAGACCTGAAGGGGTACAGTTACAGGAATTCTGCCAGAGAGACACTGTATGGAGAAAGCTACCAGATAGGAGCTGTGGCTTTTGGTAGAGGGACACAGCTAACCCACAGCAACCCAACAGGGCACAATTTCAAAGAAATCAAAACCTCTGACTCCACTCTGCTTGCACACTCTGGTCTCCTGCCAGTGCTCCTCACTGATCAGACCCAACTAGAAGCCAGACACTCCAAGCCCCCTGATTTGGTCCACATGGTCAGTCTCCTTGGGCACAGAGCAGGATGGAGACAAGTAGAAAGAGACTCAGGAGAGGCAATGGAAGATGCCCAGCACTTTGCTGCTCAAAGTGTGGTCCTTGGACCAACAGTAGCTGTGCCACCTGGTTACTTGTTGGAAATACAGACTCTTAGGCTCCACCGCAGAGCTATTGGACCTCAATCTGCATTTCAGCAAGATCCCTAGGTATTTCGTGCACACATAAAAGTTTATGAAGCATGGATCCGGCACATCTCTGTACATACATTTCTTAAGAGAGTGTATCTATGGTCTTCTTTTTATGAACAGTTTTCCAGCAAATTTTCCCCCATTAAACCCTGTGTCAGCTTGAGTCCTCTGAAAATCAGATGCCAAGATGGATATTCCTAGGATAAATGCCTGTGAAGCATATAGGGGGAAGCAGGAGGAGAAGGCAAGGAGAGCCTTCAGACCACAGTGCAGATCTGACACCTGGGAAAGGACAGTGGGAAAGGAGGAGGATTTGCTAAGAAGAAGGTCCCCCTGGGTGGCCCAAACGTTTTGTGCTTGGTTGCTAACTGAAAGGTTGGCAGCCGAGAGGCACCTCAGAGAAGATTGGCAACCAGAGGCACCTCAGAGAAAGTACTGGCCATCTACTTCCAGAAGATCACAGCCATTGAAAACCCTATGAAGCACAGTGCTACTCTGAAATACATGGAGTTGCCATGAGTTGGAATTGACTCAATGGCGACAGGTTTGGTTTTTTGGGTTTTGTTTGTTTGTTTTGAGCGGGTGGGAAAAACTTCAGACTATAGCTGACTTTTGGAAAAGTTTTGACTAGGTCGATTGGGAGTCCCCAAGCAAAGTTTCCTGCTACGGAATCCTGCATCAGGCAGGAATGGCCATGTTCTCGTATCCCCACCATGCTCAGTCACTGGAAGAAGGCAGGAGAAATGTGGCCTCAGCATGAATGACAGGAAGGACCCGAAGGCATGGCAGCTGAAGACTCTCAGTCAGCTGTGCTCCCATGTCCTGTTCTCTTGAAGTTAGATCTGAATGGTGCACCTCCATCGCCAACACAGTCCTCGTTCAACTAACATTTATTGAGTGCCTTCTGTGTGCAAGGCATTCGTGTGCTGGATGATAGGGATGCAGCCACTGGCTTCCAGGGAATCGCACGTGATTGCAGAACAAGGAAGTTCAGAGGAAGCTATCACAGTTTTGGGGAGCAGGGACATGTTACTGACAGCTTCACAGGAGAGGCTAGCCGCAAGCTGGGCCAAAAGACTGGGTGGAGTCTAGGTAAGTATAGGAAAAGAGAGGAAACAGTTGGGAAGGAACAGTTTTGTTTTGTTTTTGCTAATAAAGTAATTAATGGTTATTGTAAAGGATTCTGATACTGCAGAAATAAAGAATGTAAGCTCCTTGAGATAAATGGTTTTGGGTTTTAGATTTAGATAAAAGGTTTTATATTTATTTATTTATTTTATTGTGCTTGAGATGAAGGTTTAAGAGCAAACCAGTTTCTCCTTAAACACTTAATACACATATTGTTTTGGGACATTTGTTGCCAACCCCGCAACATGTCAACACTCTTCTACGCTTCTCGACCTTAGGTTCCCTGTTACACCTTTCCTGTCTCCTGCCTTCTTGTCCTTGCCCCTGGGCTTATGTGCCCATGCAGTCTCCTTTTGTTGTATGGGCCTGTCTAATCTTTGTCTGAAGGGTGAATCTCAGGAGTGACTTCATTACTGAGGTAAAAGGGTGTCTAAAGCCATACTCTTGGAGTTTCTTCAGTCTCTGTCAGACTAGTAAGTCTGGTCTTTTTGTGTGTGTGTGTGTGTGTGTGTGTGTGTGTTAAAATTTTGTTCTACATTTTTCTCCAGCTCTGTCTGAGACCCTCTATTGCGATCCTTGTCAGGGCAGTCAGTGGTGGTGGCCAGTCACCATCTAGTTGTGCCGGACTCAGTCTAGTGGAGGCTGTGGTAGCTGTGGTACATTGATCCTTTGGACTAATCTTTCCCCTGGAATAATCTTCTTCCCTTGCTCCAGATGGGGTGAGACCAGTGGGATATCTTAGATGGCATCTCACAAGCTCTCAAGACCCCAGATGCTACTCAACAAAGTAGAACATAGGATATTTTCTTTATAAACTA
The DNA here is from genome assembly GCF_030014295.1 of Loxodonta africana. Lineage (NCBI taxonomy): Eukaryota > Metazoa > Chordata > Mammalia > Proboscidea > Elephantidae > Loxodonta > Loxodonta africana. The sequence continues at coordinate 77,892,490 of NC_087350.1, read as the reverse complement.
TGTTATGTCAATTGAGCTAGATGTTCCTGAGGCCATGGTCCACAGCCCTCAGCCCAGTAATTTGGTCCCCCAGGGAGTTTGGATGTGTCTATGGAGCTTCCATGACCTTGCCTTGGAAAAATTGTGCTGGCTTCCCCAGTATTGTGTACTGTCTTACACTTCACCAAAGTAACCACTTATCTATTGTCTGTTAACTGTTTTTCCCTTCTACCCCTCCCTTCCCTTGTAACCATTAAAGATTGTTTCTTTTTGTGTGCAAACCTTTTCATTAGTTTTATAGTAGTGGTCTCATACAATATTTTTCCTTTTGTGGTTGACTTATTTCACTTAGCATAATGCCCTCCAGAGTCATCCATGTTGTGAGATGCTTCGCAGATTCATCATTGTTCTTCATCGTTGCATAGTGTTCCATTGTGTGTATGTACCATAGTTTGTTTATTCATTCATTCGTTGATGGACACCTAGGTTGTTTGCATCTTTTTACTATTACGAACGATGCTGCAGTGAACATGGGTGTGCATATGTCTATTCGTGTGATGGCTCTTATTTCTCTAGGATATGTTCCTAGGAGTGGGATTGCTGGATCATATGGTATTTCTATTTCTAGCTTTTTAAGGAGGTGCCATATTGTTTTCCAAAATGGTTGTACCATTTTGCATTTCCATCAGCAGTGCGTAAGAGTTCCAATCTCCCTGCAACCTCTCCAGCATTTGTTATTTTCTGTTTTTTTGATTCACGCCAATAATGTTGGGGTGAGATGGTATTTCATTGTGGTTTTGATTTGCGTCTTTCTAATGGCTGGTGATCTCGAGCATTTCCTCACATGCCTGTTAGCTACCTGAATGTCTTCTTTGGTGAAGTGTATGTTCATTTCCTTTGCCCATTTTTTAATTGGATTATTTGTCTTTTTGTCATAGAAGTATTGGATTTTCCTATAGATTTTAGAGATTAGGCCCTTATCAAATTCGTCATAGCCAAAAATTTCTTCCCAGTCTGTAGGTTCCCTTTTTACTCTTTTGGTGAAGTCTTTTGATGAGCATAAGTTTTTAATTTTTAGAAGATTCCAGTTATCTAGCTTATCTCCTGGTGTTTGTGTGTTGTTACAGTTCGTATCCTGTTAATGCTGTGTATTAGGGCCTTGAGCATTGATCTTGTTTTTTCTTCTATTATCTTTATCGTTTTTGGTTTTATATTGAGGTCTGTGATTCATTGTGAATTAGTTTTTGTATATGGTGTCAAGTATGGGTCCTATTTCATTTTTTTTTGCAGATGGACATCCAGTTTTGCCAGCACCTTTGTTTAAAAGAGTGCCTTTTCCCCAATTGATGGTCAAATGACCATAGGTGGATAGATAGATAAATGGTTTTAGATTCTATATCCCCAGAATCTACCACACTGCCTGGCAAATGGGAGGTAATCAATAAATGTTTATTGAAAAAAAGAATAAATTGAATAAAAGTGAAAGGGCCATACAATCTCATTCGCCAGAAATCCGTATAGTTAACAATTTGGTGAATATTCCTCTAGGATTTTTCCTTTGCGTTTGTGAACATATATTACTTTATGTTCATGTTTTTGGGAGACACATTTGGAGGGAAGTGTTTTCCCACACAGTTCTACAATTTGCTTTTTTTTTGACAATATATTTTAAGCACAGTTGTATGATAAACACCTAGAATTAGTCCATTTTTGGTATTTCAGTATACAGATGTGCAATATTTTATTTTATAATCTATTAATGGGCATTTGGGTTGTTTCCAATTTTTTGCTTTTACGTACAACACTGCAATAGATTTCCTTTTACGCATATCTTTTGAATGCTTGTGAATCTATTTGTATTGGATAAATTCCTAGAAGTAGAATTGCAGAATCTAAAGGATATGAATATTAACATTTCTAATGAAACCCATTGCTGTCAAGTCGATTCTGACTCATAGCGACCTTATAGGACAGAGTAGAACTGCCCCATAGAGTTTCCAAGGAGCGCCTGGCGGATTCTAACTGCTGGCCCTTTGGTGAGCAGCCATAGCACTTAGCCACTACGCCACCAGGGTTTTCACATTTCTAATAAAGGTTGCCAAATTGCTTTCCAAAAAGGTGATACCAGTTTGTATTCCTACTGACAGTATATGTGAGAGTGCCTGTTTTTTCACATCCTTGCCAACACTGGGATTAATAACCTTTTTAATCTTTGCCAATCTGATAGTTGAAAAAATATTTCAGAGTAATTTTAATTTGCATGCTTTTTAAATAGAGAGGTTGCATGTGCTTTCGTATGTTTATAGACTATTCGTATTTCCTCTTTGGGGAAGAGTCTTCAAATACTTTGACCATTTTTTCCCTGTATGTTCTTTTTATTTCTCTATTGATTCACATTTTGGGGAAATGTCATCTCAAATCTTTCCAGTTTTTTGTCTTTTGCCCTTCTGTGTGGTATTTTGTGCTTTATAGAATTTAAATTTTTTTATGTAGTCAAATTTATAAATCTTTTCTGTATGGTTTTTGGGTTGCTTTTTTTTTCTCAGTACTTTCATGATTAAATTTTTTTTTTTACCTTCTTGGTTTTTTTTTTTTTCACCTTGACATCTTTAGATCATTTGGAATTTATTTTGGTGTAGGATGTGATGTAGAGATTTAGCTTTTTTTTTTTGCAGATGGTTATCAAATTGTCCCAACATCCACCTTTTCCCCACTATTGTTTGAATTGCCTCATTTTTCATATGCCATAGTAAGTTCTAAAAAGGATATAATGACCTCTATGAAGGGAGCTAATAGAACAAATCAAAACTGCCTTCTAGAGAAATTTGTTTGTTGGTCAAGCAACCAATGAGATAAACGGTGTGGTCAGTGAACTAATAAGACCCCAAAGCTAACAACAAACTCACAGAAAGGCAAGGTATTCAATTTGGGAAGAGGTATGAAAAGAATTAATGTCCCCAGTGGCTCAGTCCCCTAAGGATGCCAACTCGTCACCATTAACGACACTAATATAGTACTTACTCTGCGCAGAGACCACTCTATTAACTCACTCAAGCTCCCAACAACCCTACTCAGGAGGTACTGTTATATCACCACCATTTTATAAGGATTCCTGGTGGCACAGTGGTTATGCACTAGGCTGCTAACTGAAAGGTCGGCACTTCAAACCCATCAGTCGCCTGGTGGCAGTCGGCTTCTGTAAAGACTAAAAAAACTGAACGCATTGATATTGAGTCGATTCTGACTCATAGTGACCTTGTAGAGCAGAGCAGAACCGCCCCATAGGGTTTCCAAGGAACGCCTGGTTGATTTGAGCTGCTAACCTTTTGGTTGGCAACCATAGCTCTTAACCATTACACCACCAGGGTTTTAGCCTTGGAAGCCCTATGGGGCAGCTTAATGTCAATGGTTTTTTTCATTCTTGTTTTTTTAAAATAGACAAGCGGATTGAATGGAGAGAGGTTAAATAACTTGCCCAGGACCACACAGAACTTCGTGGTTGGACTGGGATTTGAGCTCAGGCAAGTGGCCTCCAATGTTGTACTCTTAACCACTAAGCTAAGCTGCCATTTGGTCTCACAGCAGCCCCCAAGACAGTGAATTGTATGCTGGGAAATCCCAGACTGGAAGTCAGGAGTCCTGGACTATAGACCCTTGCTCTACCACTTGCGTGTTATGTGTCTTTGGATAAGTCACTTTACCTCTCTGAGCCTAAATTTCCTTACCTATCTACCTTGCAAGACTGTCAAGAGGGTGAAATGAGACCTGTTGCTGTTGAGTTGATTCTGACTCGTGGGAACTGCATCTGTTTCAGAGTAGGACTGTGCTCCCTGAGGTTTTCAGTGACTGTGATCTTACGGAAGTAGATCGCCAGGCCTTTCTACCATGGCACAGCTGGGTGGATTTGAACTGCCGCCCTTTTGGTTAGTAGTTGAATGCAAACCATTTGTACCATCCAGTGACCTTGAAATGAGACAGTAAAATAGCGTTTAACAGTTTACAGCATACAGTGGGTACTCAATAAGTGACGACCTTTATCCAGCACTTGGGACTTGAACCTTGTTTTCTAAGGCCTGATTCCATTTTTTTTAATTCCATCACTCTCTTCATTTAGCTGAGCCTCTATCGGAAAGCATTCCAATTGGTAAGCCGATCCAAATTTTTATGAATTGTAATCCTTGTCTGTTTTCTAATCTGATCTCAGATCTTAAAATCTGTTGGGCGTCTGGATAGAGGCCAAAAGGCACAGTTCCCAACCCTTCCTTTCACACCTGCACTTCCAAACCCACCAGCAGGGGAAGCAGGTGGGGCCATGAGCTCCGTGGTTGGGGCCACCTCCCACAGGCCTGGCATCACAGCAGATGGGAGCTGCCTTGCCTGGCCCACTCCAAACTGAGTCTTCTTCCTGGTGCCTGCAGAAGATCATGAAGGCCCTTTTCCTGTGGGGGCGCCAACAACCAGGGACTGTGTGGTGAAGAGGACAGCAAGTTAGATCCTAACTCTACCTGAGCCACCAACTTTTTCCAGACCTTCTTCCCATCCTGTGTCTAAGGTTCTATGTCTGTAAAATGACAGAATCAGACTAGAGGAGTGCTTCATAGCCTTTACTGGCTTGTAGTTCCCTTAAGAATATTTGATAAAAACCTTTGGACCCTTTCCCCAGGGTAAAAAAATGCATACACAGTTTACAATATCTGTCCACAGGAGATGCAAAACTGTTCTCTCTGAGCTGGGTACCAGCAGAGGGAGTCTCAGATGAACGTAAGGTAGGTTTTCAAATCTCCGATCTCACCTTAGCGTTCAGGCATACATGTAAACATAGTGGTTCAGAGAAGCCTCCCTAGATCTTTAAACTAGATCACGTTCTACTATTATCAGCTCTTATAAACCCAAAAAACCAAACCCGTTGCTGTTGAGTTGATTCTGACTCACAGCAGCGCTATAGGACACAGTAGAACTGCCCCATAGGAGGTAATTTTTATGGAAACAGACTGCCACATTTTTCTCCCACAGAGAGGCTGGCAGGTTTGAACTACTGACCTTTTGGTTAGCAGCCAAGCACTTTAACCACAGCACCACCAGGGCTTTTTATCAGCTCTTATAAGTCAAAAGCTCAAACCCATTGCTGTTAATTTGATCCCAACTTATAACAACCCTATAGGACAGGGTAGAACTGCCACAAAGGGTTTCCAAGGTGCAGCTGGTGGATTTGAACTTCCGATCTTTTGGTAAGCAGCCAGGCTCTTAACCACTGTGCCACCAGGGCTCTATTAGTGCTTATAAAAAAAGAAAACCAAACTTGTTGCCGTAGAGTCGATTCTGACTCATAGCGACCCTATAAAATAGAGTGGAACTGCCCCATAGGCTTTTCGAAGAGCACCTGGTGGATTTGAACTGCTGACCTTTTGGTTGGCAGCCATAGTTCTTAACCACTACGGCTGCAGGGTTTCCTCAGCTCTTATAAAAAAAAAAATATATATAGCACCCTGTAATTCTTCTTCAAAATACTTATCACAACTCTAGTAAGTTATCATTTTAATATCTGTCTTCTCTACTGCATTCTAAGCACTCTGGTGTAAAAAATGCCTGTCTTGTTCACTATGTGTCTAATACCTAGCATGCTCAACAGATATTTCCTGAATCAGAAACTTTTGGTTAAAATATTCATTTGTCCCAGTTATGTATTGCTGCATAACAAGCCATATCAAAACTTCATGGTATAATGTATCAACTCCTATTCTGCCCATGGATTTCTGTGGGTCAGGAATTTGGAAAGGCTATCTCCCTTCTCTGTATCTGGGGCCACAGCTGAGATAACTTGAATGGCTAGGGATGACTCAGGTGGCTAGGGTCTATCTGATCCCCTTCCAAGCTGGCCTCTTCAATCATGTGTCTGATGCCTGGGCTGGCTGGGCTGGCTGGGCTGGCTGAAGGTCACGCTCAGCTGGCACTATTGTCTGGAGTGTTTACCTGTGATCTTTCCGGCATGATGGAATGAAAATAGTTGGATTTTCTCCGTGGCAGCTCAACGCTCCAAGACAAGTGATGCCAAGAACAAGTTGGAAGCTGCTTAGCCTTTTATATGTAGTCTCCGAAGTCTCAGAGTGTCACTTCTGCCATACTCTATTGATCAAAGCAGTTACAAATCTGCCTTGATTCCAGGGGAGAGAGTATCAAAGAATTTGCAGCCTTGTTTTAAAACCGCCACACTATCAGAGCCAGATTTGCGGGGAATTCTCTTGAAATTACTCCTCGGTATCAGTTAGGATTAGATTTGACTGCATATGACACAAAACCCACAGAAACTAGTGGCCTAAATTAGAAGTTTATTTCTTTCTCACGTAAATGAAGCCTGGAAGGAGGCCATCAACTGGTTTATGTCTACAGTGTTGGGTACCTGGGCTCCTTCTGCCATGTTTTTCACTATCCTCAGCATATGACTCTGACTTCATGGCCCAAAGTAGTTGCATATGCTCCAGTCTATATCCACAATCCAGCCAGGAGGAAGAAAAAGGCTAAAGAAGTTTCCTCTAACACATTACTCATAAGTCCCACACAACACCCCCACGTATAGCCCATTTGTGGCACACTTAGTTACGTGGCAACACCTAGCTGCAAGGGAGGCTGGGAAATCTAGTCTTCATTCTGTAAGACCTGAGCTGGAACCCCTGTGCCCATTGTGAAGGTGGGGGGAGGAGAGTTAGGGGTTCTACTGTGAAGGAAGAAGAAGAGAGTGGATATTGGCAGGCATCCAGCAGCTTCTGCCATACCCTCTTAAAAAAAATGTTCTATTTCCAGTTCTGCCAGTGACCAGCTGTGGCCCTAGAAAACACACTTGCCTTGGCCTTGTCCCTCAGGAAATAGGGAGTGTACTGGAAAAAGTTCTTTAAATGCAATCTAATAAGGAAGTTCAAAGTATTAAACGTGTCGATGCTCAGGTTTCAGGGAGGAGAGCTAGAGCCCCGCCCACTCGGCCTCCCTTTTACTTTCCTGGGGTTCCCAGGAAGGGATTTTGAAAACTGCCAAAGTAGATTGTCACTGAGGCCCTTGCGGCAGCAAGACTCTAGGAATTCGTGTTTGTTACATTTTGAGAGTAGCCTCTGCCTGCACATAAGCAGGCTGTGCAGTCCATCAGGAGCCTCCCCAGTGAGTTCACACTGATGTCTGAGGAAGTCAGCATGAGGTGCAGCGTTAGCACTGAGTTCTTAATGTGTCCCTGACACTGTACCAAGCACTGGATCATAAAGTGACCACAGCTTATACTCTAAGCCCCTCACATCCTTCCTGTTATAAAGCCAGGGTGTGAATTAAAAGTAATCTAGTGTACCAAGGTGGCGTAGTGGTTAAGTGCTATGGCTGCTAACCAAAGGGTCAGCAGTTCGAATCCACCAGGCGCTCCTTGGAAACTCTATGGGGCAGTTCCACTCTGTCCTACAGGGTCGCTATGAGTTGGAATCGACTCGAAGGCACTGGGTTTGGTTTTTTGGTGTACCAAGTGTGATGGTCAGTTTGATGTGTCAGCTTGCTTAGTCTGCATCCTCAGTTATTCAATCAAATGCTAACCTAGGTGTTGCTGTGAAGGTATTTTGTAGATATGATTAAAGTCTATAGTCAGCTGATTATAATCCTTTAAGTGAAGGAGATTATCTGGGTAGGCCTGGTTTAGTCAGTTGAAAGGCCTCAAGAACAGAGCTGAGGTTTCCCTGAAGAAAGTACTCTGCCTGCTGAATGTAGCATTAGTTTGTACCAGAGAGTTCCCGCCTGCCCTTCGTGATAACTTGCCCTCCCTGATGGCCTGCCCTGTGGGTTTCAGCCTCGCCTAGCCAGTCCCCACAATTGCATAAGCCAATTCTTTGCAGTATGTCTCTTGAAATCTGTATCCTACTGGTTCTCTTTCCCTGACTGATACACAGAGGGATGATGCAGTCGTGAAATACAGTTGTCTAAAAGGCTGTGGAGTCCTTGAGGCCTTCACAGAGGAGGTGGCTTTTGAGCAGAGCCTTGGATGATGGGGTAGGGAGGCATTCAAGGAGAGGGAACAGCATGTGCAAAGGCCTGGAGTTGTAAAGGCCTCCTCCTCTCCTCCAGTGGCTGGAGATAGGAGTTGCAGAGATAGTAGCCACATTCTGAAGGGCCCATCATACCACGCTGAGGACTTCAGGGCTTGTACTAAGGGCCAAGGATTCTTCTTGAAACCTGTAAGCGCAGGGCCAGATTCTGTCTTCATTTAAAATTTTGATATTTTGTTCATTATGAATTTTTTACATTTATTTTGATTTTTAAAAGTGGCACAAACATTTAAGCACTTGACTATTAGACAAAATGTTGGTGGTTCAAACCCATCCAATGCACGGTGAAGAGAGGTCTGGCGATCTGCTTCTGAAATGTCAGAGCCTTGGAAACACTGTGGAGCAGCTCTACTGGGCAATGGTGTTGCCGTGAGTTGGAATGGACTCCACGGTAACTAACAATGTCCCTTAAATCATGCACCTAGGTAAGGGCCTCAAGCCTCCCTCTAGCCCCGGCCCTAGTGTTTCCAGCACCCCAGCAGGCTCCCTCGTTCCTCAAGCCCCCCGCAACTGCCAGAAGTGAGCTTTAGCTGAAGCCAAGGGCTCTTAACATGAACGCATGAGACGGAGTGTGTGTGATCATGTGTGCATAGGTGCGTTTTCCTGAGAAAATAGTTTATTCCAGTTCATTTTCAGTTTCTTGGAGTCAGCGTCTGTAAAATGAAGAATAAGAAACACCAAAAAAAAAAAAAAAAAAAAGAAAAAGCAATCTGCTGCCGTAAGGATTACAGTTTACGGGGCAGTTCCCTACTCTGTCACGTGGGCTCACTATAAGTTCGAATCGACTCCACCGCGATATCTAACAACTTTTTTTTAATGCACCGCAGCCCAGCGAAGACGGTGCAAGTCTTAGTAAGCCGGTGTGAGAATCCGAGAAAAACGGTGGACCGCGCTCCCGAGGGCGGGCGGGGCGGGAAGGGGGTGGCGCGCAGGTGGGGCGGGCCGGGGGCGGGGCGGCGCGGCGCTGCGGTTCCGGGATCCGGATCTCCTCTCCGTCACCGGCTCGGGCGCGCAGACCGCTGGCCTCAGCTGGCGGGCGCATGTGGGGGCGCGCGGGGCGGCGGCGCTGCCCGCGGGGGCTGCGGCGGGGCCGGGCGACGCTGTTGGCGCTGCTGGCGCTGCTGGCGTTGGCCGGGCTGGGCTCGGTGCTGCGGGCGCGGCGCGGGGCCGGGGCGGCAGAGCCCAGACCCCCGCGCCTCGGGCGGCGCGAACCAGTCTTGCTGCGGCCCCCGCTGCCCGCGGACGCGCTGGGCGCTCAGGGCGAGGCGGTGCGGTTGCAGCTGCAGGGCGAGGAGCTGCGGCTCCAGGAGGAGAGCGTGCAGCTGCACCAAATCAACGTCTACCTCAGCGACCGCATCTCGTTGCACCGCCGCCTGCCCGAGCGCAGAAACCCTCTGTGAGTCCTCAGGTGGTGGGGAGGAGCACTGGACTCGGAGTCCCGGCCTGCCCCTCCCCGGGCCTCAGTTTCTCCTTCTGTAGAGTGGCAGGGTGGAACTGGAGTCTCTGAATATGTGGGTATGGCATCTCAGTGAGTCTTTCTCGGAAGTGAGCAATGTCAGGGTGCACATGGGCGGGGGGGGGTCGGGCTAAGCAAGAAAGTGAAAAAAAAAAGAGAAAAATCTCAGAAATTGACGAATCTGTTACTAAGTGGTCTCAGCCCCGAAAGAGGTGGGTTGGGGCCTAAGCAGATAGATTTTGATGAGTCTCGCTTTGGCTGCCCTTCTTCTGCTCTCGCAACACGCCCAGGACAGCCCCGTTCTGCCTGTGTCGCTCTGGTGTGTGTCTGTCCGCCAAGGTAGTGACTCCTGGGAGCAGAGGTAGGCCAGATTTATTCATCTGTGTGCCACCCCAGCGAATGGACCACGTTGGGAGTGGCGGCCAGGCAAGAGAGGGGAAAAGTGGCTGGAAGGCCAAGCCAGTGTCTGCAAGCTGCCTTCCCCTCTTACTGAGAGCTGGGTCTGGAACTTCAGGAGAAGGAAGGCAGGGAGGAGCAGCTGGTGGAATGAGTTCCTCCTGGCTGTGGCCCAGCCCAGCTCATGCCTGTGGGTGGTGCTGGACCCAGCCTGTGTGATGAGAAGGCCTGGTTCCTGTTGGAGCTGCTGGCTGGGCAAGTGTGTGTCCTCTGGGTGGGTAAGTAACAGGTGAACAAGCTGGCAGTAGGAGAAAGGCCAGGTGGCTACTGCCACCTTTGCCCCTGGACCTCCTGGCCTCTCTCCTTTTCTCCCAGTTGGTGGTAATCTTCCAGGACCCTAGCTGAGCCCCCTCCTTCAAGACTTAGAGGGAAAGAGGGATCAGAGAGGGCGTCCCTGGAGGAGCCACTGTGGACAGCCTGATTTGTATGCTGGCACACACCTGCCATCCTTTTCTCTCCTTGTCCTTCCTGCTTTCCAAACCCAAACCAAACCACTGCCATGGAGTTGATTCCGACTCATAGGCACCCTATAGGACAGAGTAGAGCTGCCCCGTAGGTTTCCAAGGAGCGGCTGGTGGATTCTTCAGTTTCTGAGATAGTTCTATCATTTTTTTCATCTGTTGGTTAGCATCACCAGGGCTCCAACACAGGTGTGCAAATAGGCTCAGAGAGGATAGGTGACTCACCAAGGCCCCCAGATGGAAAGTGACCCTCCTGGCCCTCTTGGCACCATGCTGATTTCAGGGTTTTAGGGGCTCGCCCTGCAGAACTTTGGCCAGTGAGAGTATGAATACCTAGATGAGGAAGCTCAGACCGCCCCCTGACCCTTTCCGCCCCAGTCCTCAAAGCTTGAATGGACTTGAACTTCACTGTCCTCCCTATTTTTCGGCATTTGCTCACTTCTAACTTCATGCTTTTGCCTGAGGCATTTTCACTGTTAATATTTTTGAGTAAAACTTTGTTGGGATTAGTAGCCTTCCCCTCTTCGCCCAAATGACTTAGTGCACATTTAACTCCTTGAAACCCCAAAGATGCTCACTGAGGCAATATCTAGGGAAGGAGCACAGCTTTCAGGTGGAACCCAGCCCAAAAAAGATCTGGCCTCTTTTGCTTATCAGCTCTGTGATCTTGAGCAAGCTACTTAGCCTCTCTGTGCTGCAGTTTTCCTATCTATAAAATAGTGAACTAGTAGAAATAGCGCAATCTGTGAACTAACAGCTAGCACCGTGCCTGGGAGCAACACAGTGTACTCAATTCTTACTAGTTTTTCCTTCCTTCCCTGTTGCCAAGAATACACTCAGGAAGCTGCTTTTGAGAGTCATCTAGGGATTGCTCGTAAAGGTTTTCTTTTCCAGGATCCAACTTCCTTTATTGTCTGAGATTGCAATTGGGCAAGTCCCTTTGAAAACACTGGACGACCTGTGCGGCTTGTGGTTTCCAGTCTCCATGGTGATGCAGCTGCCCTGTGTCCTATCAAGGTTGGCTTATAAATCCTGCTGTTGCATTGACTCTGGGAAGTTAATGCAAACACAGCATGATAAGGAGTGTGAATGCCTCCTGCCTTTAATTCCTGCATCAGGGCCTGTTGGGCTATTCTTGTCGGACTAGAAAGAAAGGTGGGCTTGAGCAGTGTTGGTTTCAGCTCGCCGGTCAGTAAGGCAGGGCCTTATGTGGAGACTCACTTCATATAGGAGTGCGGAGCTAATCAGAGTTTCGAAATTTAGCAGGAGAAACTGGAATGGCAAGTTATGAATTCACAGCGTGTGAGGGCTTTCCTTGAGAGCCTAATTAATAAGCGGGGGTTGTTGTTGTTGGGTGCCATCAAGTCGATTTCAACTCACAGCAATATTCCATCCTTGTGACAGAGTAGAACTGCCCCATAGCGTTTTCTAGGCTGTAATTTTTTTTTTTTGGGGGGGTGACAGCAGAACCTTAACTCTTCCTTTGTCAATTTTATTTATTTATTTAAATTTTTTATTGGGCTTTAGATGAAAGTTTCCAGAGCAAATTCGTTTCTCATGCAATAGTTTGTACATAAAGTATTCCCTAACATTGTTTGCATTCCCCTCCATCAATCAGCACTCTCCCCATTTCAGCACTGGGTTCCCCGTTTCCTTTCCTCCAGATTTTCTTCCCGTTCCTGCCTTCTCATCTTTGGTTTTGGGCAAGTATTGTCCTTTTGATCTTGTATAATTGATTGTTCTAAGGAACACATGCCTCTCAGTGTTACTGTTTATTTTATGGGCCTGTCTATTGTTTGGCTGAAAGGTGGTCTCCAGAATGGCTTCAGTTCCAGGTCAGAAGGGTGTCTTAGGGCCATAGTCTTGGGATTTCCTCCAGTCACTGTCAGACCAGTAAGTCTGGTGTTTTTTATGAATTTCATTTTTTGTTCTACATTTTTCTCCTGCTCTGTTGTGATACCAGTCAGAGCGGTCAGTAGTGGTAGCTGGGAACCATCTAGTTCTTTTGGTCTCGGGGTCGTGTAGGCTGAGGTTCATGTGGTCTGTTAGGCCTTTGGACTAACTGCTCTTTTGAGTCTTTGGTTTTCTTTACTCTCCTTTGCTCCAGATGGGAAGAGACCAATAGCTATATCTTAGATGGCCGCTTACAAACTTAAAAGACCCCAGATACTACTCACCAAAGTAAGATGCAGAACATTGTCTTTATGTACTGTGTTGTGCCAATTGATGTAAATGTCCCCTGAGTCTATGGTCCTTTGCCTTTGAGCCTGGGAACTTTGTCCTGCAAGGTGTTTGGTTATGACTAAGAAGTTTCTGTGACTCTGCCCCTTGTGTGGGCTGTTGTCTGTATTAATATATGTGCAGCACCTACAATTATGTATGTAGAAATATCTACAACCAAACCTATATCTGCAGGAGGGCATGCTCCCTAATGCCCTTCCATACCTCTTGGCATATTCATCTACCTATTTGTCCATTTGTAAATTATTATTTTTTAACACTATTGCTGCAGGATTATCTAAGCTATAGTAGTTACTGTAGTTGCCCTTTATTTATGCGTTCCTCTCAATGTCTTCCTGTGCCTTGGTCCTGTTGTGCTGACTGCCCCCATATTGCGTATTGCCTTTCCCATCACCAGTGTTAACACGTCTTCTATCTAGTTAGTTATTTTTCCTTTCTCCCTCTCCCATCCCTGCTAACCATCAAAGGATGTTTTTTTCTGTGTTTAAATATTCTCTTGAGTTCTTATAATAGTGGTCTCATATAATATTTGTTCTTTTGCGACTAATTTTGGTTAACATAATGTGTTCCAGATTCATGCATGTTATGACACGTTTCACGGATTCATTGTTGTTCTTTATTGTTGCATTGTATTCCATTGTGTGAATATACCATAATTTGTTTATCCATTCGTCAGTTGATGACCTCCTAGGTTGTTTCCATCTTTTTGCTATTAACAGTGCTGCAATGAACATGGGTGTGCATATATCTATTCTTGTGATGGCTCTTATTTCTCTAGGATGTATTCCAAGGAGTGGGATTGCTGCATCTTATGGTATTTCTGTTTCTAGCTTTTTAAGGAAGCTCCAAATCAGTTTCCAAAGTGGTTGTACCATTTTACATTCGCACCAGCAGTGTATAAGTGTTCCAATCTCTCCACAACCTTTCCAACATTTATTATTTTGTGTTTTTTGGATTAATGCCAGCCTTGTTGGGGTGAGATGGTATCTATCTCATTGTAGTTTCAATTTGCATTTCTCTAATGGCTAATGGTTGTGAGCATTTCCTCATATTGTCAGTTTTCTGTCTGAATGTCGTCTTTGGTGAAGTGCCTGTTCATATCCTTTGCCCATTTTTTAATGGAGTTGTTTGTCTTTTTGTTGTTGAAGTTTTGTAGTATCTTGTAGATTTTAGAGATTAGTCGTAGCAAAAAATTTGTTGTAGCCAAAAATTTTTCCTCAGTCTGTAGGTTGTCTTTTTACTCTTTTAGTGAAGTCTTTTGATGATCATAAGTGTTTGATTTTTGGAAGCTCCCAGTTATCTAGTTTCTCTTCGGGTGTTTGTGCATTGTTAGTAATGTTTTGTATTCTGTTTATGCCATGTATTAGGGCTCCTATTGTCCCTATTTTTTCTCCTGTGATCTTTATTGTTTTAAATTTTGTATTTAGGTCTTTGATCCATTTGTAGTTAGTTCTTGTGCATGGTGTGAGGTATGGGTCTTGTTTCATTTTTTTGCAGGTGGATATCCAGTTATGCCAGCACCATTTGTTAAAGAGACTGTCTTTTCCCCTTTAACGGGCTTTGGGCTTTTGTCAAATATCAGCTACTCATAACATAGGTGGATGAATTTACATCTGGATTCTCAATCCTGTTTCGTTGGTCTATGTATCTGTTATTGTACTAGTACCAGGCTGTTTTGACTATTGTGGCAGTATAATAGGTTCTAAAGTCAGGTACTGTGAGGCCCCTCTACTTTATTCTTCTTCTTTAGTAATGCTTTACTTTTCCAGGGCCTCTTCCCTTTCCATATGAAGTTGGTGATTTGTTTCTCCATCTCATTAAAAAATGCCATTGGAATTTGGATCGGTATTTCATTGTATTTGTAGGTCACTTTGGGTAGAATTGACATTTTCACAATGTTGAGTCTTCCTATCCAAGAGCAAGGTATGTTTTTCCACTTTTGTAGGTCTCTTTTGGTTTCTTGCAGTAGTGTCTTTAAGTTTTCTTTGTACAGGTCTTTTCCATCTCTGGTTAGATTTATCCCTAAGTATTTTATCTTCTTGGAGGCTATTGCAAATGATATTGATTTGGTGATTTCCTCTTTGAAGTTCTCTTTGTTGGTATAGAGAAATCCAACTGATTTTTGTATGTTTATCTTGTTTCCTGATACTTCGTTGAAATCCTCTTAGTTCCAGTAGTTTTCTTGTGGATTCTTTGGGGTTTTCTGTATATGAGATCATATCATCTGCAAATAGAAATACTTTTACTTCTTCCTTACCAATTTGAATGCCCTTTATTTCTTTTTCTAGCACAATGTCAAATAAGTGTGGTGATAATAAAGGGCATCTTGTCTGGTTCCAGTTCCCAAGAGGAGTACTTTCAGACTCCATTTGGGATGATGTTGACTGTTGGCTTCGTATAAATGCCCTTTATTATGTTGAGGAATTTCCCTTCTATTTCTATTTTGCTGAGAGTTTTTATCATGAATGGCTGTTGAACTTTGTCAAATGCCTTTCCTGCATCAATTGATAAGATCATGTGGGGCTTGTCTTTTGTTTTATTTATGTGATGGATTTGATTGTTTTTCTAATGTAGAACCATCCCTGCCTACCTGGTATGACTCCCACTTGGTCATGGTGAATTATTTTTTTGTTAGGTTGTTGAATTCTTTTGGCTAGAATTACATTGAGGATTTTTGTGTCTATGTCCATGGGGATATTGGTCTGTAATTTTCTTTTTTTGCAGTTTCTGCATCTGGCTTTGTATCTGAGTTATCCTGGCTTCACAGGATGAATTTGGGAGTATTTCTTCTTCTTTTATGCTCTGAAATACTTTGAGTAGTATTGATGAGAGCCCTTCTCTGAATGTTTGGTGGAATTCTCCAATGAAGCCATCTGGTCCAGGGCTTTTTGTTGTTATTGCTGGGAGTTATTTTTTAATTACCTCTTCAATCTCTTCTTTTCTTATGGGCCTGTTCAGTTTTTCTACCTCGGTTTGTGTCAGTTTAGGTAGGTAGTGTGTTTCTAGAAATTTGTCCATTTCTTCTAGGTTTTCAAATTTGTTGGAGTACAAATTTTCATAGTATTCTTCTATGATCCTTTTTATTTCACTTGTTTCTGTTGTAATTATGGCTGTCTGATTTCTTACTTGGGCTGCTTGCTTCTTCTGCTGCTTTTCTTTTGTCACTTTGGCCAGTAGTTTGTTGATTTTATTGATCCTTTCAAAGAACCAACTTCTGGTCTTGTTGATTCTTTCTATTG
Source organism: Loxodonta africana (assembly GCF_030014295.1). Taxonomy (NCBI): domain Eukaryota; kingdom Metazoa; phylum Chordata; class Mammalia; order Proboscidea; family Elephantidae; genus Loxodonta; species Loxodonta africana. The sequence goes on along the minus strand of NC_087350.1, from coordinate 77,876,589 downwards.
TTTTTCTGTACTCTGATTTTTTTCTGCTCTAATATGGGCTGTAATCTTTATGGGAGCAGGTCGCCAGGTCCTTCTCCCTTGGAGCTGCCGTGTGTGTTCGAAACACCAACCTTTTGGTTATCAGCCAAGTGCTTAACCATTGTGCCACCAGGGTTCCTGTCAGAGGGGTGGTTAAACCCATTGCTGACGAGTCTATTCCAACTCATAATGACCCTATAGGACAGAGTAGAACTGCCCCATAGGGTTTCCAAGGCTGTAAACTTTATGGAAGCAGACAGCCAGATCTTTCTCTCTACAGAGCGGCTGGTGGGTTTGAACCACTGAACTTTTGGCTAACAGTGGAGTGTTTAGCTACTGCATTGCCAGGCTCCTTAGAGAGGTGGTTAAGGTCCTTGAATGTTGAAGGAGAGAGGGCTTTGAGGGAGCATCCAGTATAAACAAAGAGGAAAAGCCACAGCCCCATGGTCACACAACATATCTGAAACAGAGCTAGCCTAGAACCCAGATTTTTTTTATCCTCTTTCTTCTTCTTGGGAATGTCGGAGGTTTTTTTTATTTACCAGAGGTTCTACAGGAGAAAGATGTGACAGCCTGCTTCGGTAAAGATTTACAGCCTTGGAAACCCTATGGGTCAGTTCTCTGCCCTGTAGGGTCGCCATGAGTTGGAATTGACTTGACGGCGGTGGGATTGGTTTAATTTTAAAAGTAATATGTATTCAGTCAAGAAATTTTAGCACATAAAAAAAAAATACAGAGAGGCAAAAAGGAAAAAATAAAAATCACCCATAAACCTACCATCTCAGGAGAACTGCTGTTAACATTTTGCCGTTTATCTGTCTAGACTTTTCCAGGTATAGATATTGTCGTTCTTAGCTGCCATTGAGTTAGCCCCCTGATTCATGGTGACCCTGTGCACAACGGGAGAAAATGCTGCCCAGTCCTGGATTGTTGATTGGACTATTGCAATCCATAGGGTTTTCTTTGGCTGATTTTCGGAAGGAGTTCATCAGGCCTTCTTCCTACTCCGACTTAGTCTGGAAGTGCTGCTAAACCCTATTCAACATGCTTTAAAAAAAAAAAAAAAAACTATTGCTGTTGAGTCAATTCAGCACGCTTAGGTTTTTTGTTTGTGTTTTAGGTGAAAGTTTACAGTGCAAATTAGTTATTCATTCAAAAAATTTATACACAAATTATTTTGTGACATTAGTTGCAATCCCGCAATGTGTCAGCACTCTCCCCCTTTGTCTTTTCACCCTGGGTTCTCTGTGTTTATTTGTCCAGTTTTCCTGTCCCTTTCTGCCTTCTCGTCTTTGCTCTTGGGCAGCGGTTGCCCACTTGGTGTTGTATACTTGACTGAACTAAGAAGCACGTTCCTTATGTGTGTTATTGTTCATTTTATAGGCCTGTCTAATCTTTGGCTGAAAAGTGAACTTTGGGAGTGGCTTCAGTTCTGAGTTAGCAGGGTGTCCAGGGGCCATAGTCTTGGGGTTTCCTCCATACTCTGTCAGACCAGTAAGTCTGGTCTTTTTTTGTAAATTTATATTTTGTTCTGCCTTTTCTCTGGCTGTGTCTGGGACTCTGTGTTGTGATCCCTGTCACAGCAGCCAGTGGTGCCAGCCAGATGCCATGTAGTTCTGGGCACTGGTGGAAGCTGTGGTTCATATGGTCCATTAGTCCTTTGGACTAAGATTTTCCTTGTGTCTTTGGTTTCAGCATGCTTAGGTTTTGAAAAACGTACATTTGGGTGTGTGGATGAGAACATACTCAAACATGAACATGTACATAGGTCCACATGTTTTTAACCAAAGTCTTTGCACTACGTGCATTAACCAGTTAACAGGAGCAAGGAGTTGGAAGCGACTGAGGGATGTTTGGCTTGGCTCTTCCTGGTGTCTGCAAGGCCTGGCACTATGTCTGCTCCCTTGGACAGGGCCAGACCAAAAAAGAGACATTTTGGAGTCTTGGCTCTAACTCTGAGAGACTCTGTGTAGACCCAGCCCCTCTGAGAACTAACAATTCACATGCCAGTGGACTTCAGCACAGCTTTATTTATATTCGTTACAGAACTGGATAGAAGATGAGAAGTATGCTGACAGGGAATCTTTGCATGGTAGTATGGCAAGTGTAGGTTTTGCAAAACACTTTCACAAATATCATCCCATTTGATCTTAGCAAGGAGGGGAACTTTCACTCTGAGATGGCAGCAAATCAAAGTGGGGAGCCAGATAGCTGGGTTTACGATCCTGGGGAGCCTTTTAAGAATACAAATGCCAGAGACCTTCCCCTTAACAGTTAAATCAGAGTCTTTGAGTCAGACCTAGGCTGAGTCTGATGTGCAGCCAGGATTGAAAGCTACTGGCCCAGAACCTGTGGATTTCTTACTCAGAAGATTTAGGATGGGTGTTTTTGAGGGCGTGGGAGAATACCAGAATTAGACAGAGTAGAAATTAATAAGTCAAATGCAGATGAAACTAGGGATGACAGCACAGTTAGTTGTGCAGTGTGTCACAAGTAAATGATTGCTAATATCAGTGATAGAATTTTTGCCTTCCACGCAGGAGACCTGGGTTCGATTTCTGGCCGATGCACCTCATCTGTAGCCACCACCCATCTGTCAGAGGAGGCTTGCACGTTGCTATGATGCTGAACAGGTTTCAGTGGGGCTCCCAGACTAAGATGAACTAGGAAGAAAGGCCTGGCAATCTCCTTCCGAAAATCAGCCAGTGAAAACCCTGTGGACCACAATGGTCTGTTCCCCAGTTGATTATGGGGATGGTACAGCACTGGGCAGCGTTTAGTTTCGTTGTGTATAGGATTGCCATGAGTTAGGGGCCGACTTGACGGCAGCTAAAAACAAACATAATATTGTACCAATGTTTGCAGAAAGTTTCAGTTTTCATAGACTAGAGAGGCCTTGAGATAATCACTAAAATGTTATCTTCACTTGCATTCTGACCTGCTTAAGAAGAGAGAAAAGGCAGAGTGTGCTGTGCATTTATTTCCCCAGGGTGCCATGCGTATGAACAGGAGCTGGTTTCTGCCCGCGGCAGAGGAGCTGTGAACCAATGGTTGGGAGAGCATGTAACTGATACACAAGAGTTTGCATTTCTTAAACTCTTGCTCTAGTTTTTGCCTTGTTAATGACATAATTGTAGGTGTATCTGAGTTCAGGGTTCAGGATTTGGGTGCTGGAAAGGCCAAGAGTCTCAAAATAGCTCTAAGTAGGTAATTCCCCCGAGAAAGTGTTTGCGTCTTGCTGAGGTTGGCGGGGGGAGTTGGTCAGGATATCTCTTTGAAGACATGTAGTCTGCTTGTCTGTTCTTGTAACAACATTATCTTTGGAGAAACATCATATGTGGTGTAGAGATTAGACTGATGTGTGTTTCTTTTGCCTCCACAATAAGGTTGTAAAATGCAGGGCATTTTATTAATTCTTATTAGCCCCATTTTGTGGTCATCAGGATGACATTCTTTTTTGAGTCAGTTCATTAAATTCACAGAATATGTTCAATTTATTTAGTATTTTTGTGATATCTTTTTTCATCCTTGGACTTCCACTCTTACTTTGTCCTGATGTTCTAGGTGTGTGTCTCAATAACATGCTGCTTGATTCTGTGTTTTCATTTCACAAAATCCGGACTGGCAGTCTTTGTCTTTAAACTAGATAGTTATATCCATGTATATGTATTATGTTACTGATACTTTTGGATTCTGTCTTCTTATTTTATGTTTTCCATTTGTTATGATTTTTCTATTTTTTTCTTTTGTTGTTGCTTTTTGAATTGATAGAAGTTTCCCCTTCCCCTTCTCATTGCATTTTTCTCTCTCTACTAAATTGGCAGTTATCTATTTTATTTTTGTGGTAACCCTAGAAATTTTAAAGGATATATTTAACTCACCAAACTCTGAAGTTAATCAGGAACTATGGCTTTTCCTGAACCAAGGCCCTTAGAGTGCTTGAGCACTTATCACCTTCCTCCCAGTTTGTATGACATTCCGCTCCACCGTTTTAATTCTGCCTTGGTTTTTAAACCGAGTTAGACATTCTTTTTAACGCAGTTTTTATTTAGATTTATCCACAAGTTTGTTATTATTTTCCGAGTTGAAGATCTTTCTGGGATTCATTTCCTTCTTCCTGAAATACATCTTGTATTCATCATACAGTGATTTACAGAGAAGGTCTGTTGTTTAAACGCTCACTTTTATTTATCTAAAAATGTTTTTATTTTGCTCTTGTTCTTGAAAAATAGTGTTTCTGGGTATGTAATTCTAGACTGATAGTTTGGCATTTGAAGATTTTCCCCTGGCTTTGTATTATTGCTGGGAGAAGTCGACATTTAGGCAAATCTGTCATTCTTGCTCCTTTGTCATTCATTTGAGATATTCTTTTATTTATTTAAGCATATTAAGCTTACTTATTTTATGCTCTGTATTTCTTACTTGTGGTATCTAGATTCGTGTTTCTTGTTGTTCCTGGGCTTTGAGAATTTCTTTTACTTGCTTGTCAGCTAAGCTATGCATTTAAAAGATTTTAAAAAGTATTTTATCAAGAATTTTCTGGGCGTTTTATATAACAGGAGGATTTCTCTAGACATTTTAGTCTTCCATATTGTCAAAAATGGAAGTCCTGTATTCACTTTTGTGATGGTTAAGGTTGTGTGTCATCTTGGTGGGGCCATGATTCTCAGTGGTTTGGCAGTTATATAATGATATAATTTGGCAGTTATGTAATGATGTAGTCATCCTCCATGATGTGATCTGATGTGATCAGCCAATCAGTAGTAAGGCAAACTTCTTCGGGAGTGTGGCCTGCATCCAATGTATATATGGACATTCTGGCAAACCTCACTTACTTGCTCTGGATCCTGCATCTGGCTTGTCAACATCTGACCTCCAGTTCTTGGAACTTGAGCCAGCTGCCTATTGTATTGCCTGCTGATCTTGAGATTCATCAGCTTCTGCAGTCTGAGCCAGCAGCCCGCCGTCTTACCTGCCAGTCTTGGGATTCGTTGGCCTTCTCAGCCTGTGAGCCAGCAGCCTACCTTCTGACCTACTAATCTTCAGGTCGTCAGCCCCTGCAGCTACGTGAGTTAGGAGAAACCTCTAACCTAATGCATGACCCGTGGACTTGGGGCTTGCTAGCCTCTACAACTGTGTGAGCCAATTCCATGGCATAAATTTCTCTCTCTCTGTATGTGTGTCTGTATATATATATATATATATATATATATATATATATATATACACACACACATATATACTCTTCACTGGTATTGCTTCTCTAGAGAACCCAGCCTAAGACACTTTTTAAAAGCACGTATTTTATGTGCTAGGACTCTTTTGGTTACAAGTGACCAAAAACAACACAAACTGACTTAAACATAAAAAGAAATTATGTTGACATCTATCATATTAAAATCTAGGATTTGAACTGGGTTCAGGTTGTTCCTGGCCCTGGATCCTGGGACTGAAATGATGTCATCAGGAGAATGTTGATTTGCCAGACTTGGGGCATGTGACCTTCCAGAGGGTGTGGTGGTAGTGATGGTGTGTGTGTGTGTGTGTGTGTGTGTGTTACTATGTGTCCGAACCTATACAAACCACATAGGCTGAGAGTCAGGGAGGCATGGATCCTGAAAGAGAAAAGAAGGTACAGTGATATAAAGAAAGGGGAAAGGATTTTGAACAGTCATAACTCCCAAATGTACATTATAATCTCCCTGGCCCATTTTTTTTTTTAAAGATATTTGTGTGATAACCCTAATAAAAAGATGAAAGAAGACCAGAGGATATTCACTGCATCCATTCATTCCATCCACATATATTATACCTGTGGGGCTTCTCCTAGGTCCTACCCGATATGGTTGTTATAAGGGCTAAATGGGGTAATATGTGAAATGCTTGCATAGTGCCTCACATGTAGTATGCTGTCTTAGTCATCTAGTGCTGCTATAACGGAAACATTGCAAGTGGACGACTTTAACAAAGAGAAATTTATTCTCTCGCAGTCTAGTAAGCTACAAGTCCAAATTCAAGGCATCAGCTTCAGAGGAAGGCTTTCTCTCTCTGTCGGCTCTGGAGGAAGGTCCTTGTGATGCATTAGCCTTCCCTTGGTCTGGGAGCATCTCAGCACAGGAACCTCGAGTCCAAAAGACGTGCTTTGCTCCCAGCACTGCTTTCTTGGTGGTATAAGGCCCCCTGTCTCTGCTCGCTTCTCCCTTTTATATCTCAAAAGAGATTGGGTTAAACACTAATCTTTTAGATCTCATCAATATAACTGCTGCTAATCCACATTATTACATCATAGTGGTAGGGTTTACACATATAGGGAAATCACATCAGATGATAAAATGGTAGACAATCATACAATACTGGGAATCATGACCTAGCAAAGTTGACAGATATTTTGGGGGGATACAATTCAATCCATGACATATGCAATCAATAAATGTGACTGTTATTGCCAGGTACAATACAGGACATCCTGAAAGTACAAATAGGACTTAGCCCCTGCTCTCACAGAGCACACGGAACATACCAGGAATTTAAGGAAATGATACTATGATTTGGAATTAAACTTGGCTCTGAGCTTCCTTTTGTCCTCAAGGCAAAAGTGGAACCCTACAATGCGTAGCTGTTCCTGTCTAATCAAAGCACAGCTTTTTTTTGTTAGGAAAAAGAGAAAGTTTTTCCTAGAAACAAACTTAGAGAAATTTTGCACAGAAGCATTCCAGAAGGATATATTGAGCTTAAAGGAGAACACGTTTAGGGGAGGTTTTAATGAAAGAAGCAGAAACATACCAGGTCAAGAAAAAGGAGAGGGAAGAATATTAAATTATTGCTCAATGAAGGCATTTGTTATGGGGAGCTAAAGAAAAATGATCCAGCTATATAAAAATACTTTGTGATTATAAACATTATGTATGTTCATCGTAGAACAAGTTTAGAATGCAGAAAAATACAATGATGTAAATAAAACCCCCCCCGCATGTCTGTCAGTTTGCCGTACTGTGGGGGCTTGCATGTTGCTGTGATGCTGGAAGCTATGCCACCAGTATTGAGATACCAGCAGGGTCACCCATGGAGGACAGGTTTCAGCTGAGCTTCCAAACTGAGATAGACTAGGAAGAAGAACCCGGCAGTCTACTTCTGAAAAGTGTTGGCCAGTGAAAACCTTATGAATAGCAGCGGAACATTGTCTGATATAGTGCTGGAAGATGAGCCCCCCAGGTTGGAAGGCACTCAAAAGATGACTGGGGCAGAGCTGCCTCCTCAAAGTAGAGTAGACCTTAATGAGGTGGATGGAGTAAAGCTTTCGGGACCTTCATTTGCTGATGTGGCACGACTGAAAATGAGAAGAAACAGCTGCAAACATCCATTAATAATCGGAACCTGGAATGTACGAGGTAAGAATCTAGGAAAATTGGAATCGTCAAAAATGAAATGGAACGCATAAACATCGATATCCTAGGTGTTAGTGAGCTGAAATGGACTGGTATTGGCCATTTTGAATTGGACAATCATGTAGTCCACTATGCTGGGAATGACAACTCGAAGAGGTACGGTGTTGCATTCATCATCAAAAAGAACATTTCAAGATCTATCCTGAAGTACAATGCTGTCAGTGATAGGATAATATCCATGTGCCTACAAGGAAGACCAGTTAATACGACTAGTATTCAAATTCACGCACCAACCACTAGGGCCAAAGATGTAGAAATAGAAGATTTTTATCAGCTTCTGCAGTCTGAAATTGATCGAACATGCAATCAAGATGCATTGATAATTACTGGCAATTGGAATGCAAAAGTTAGAAACAAAGAAGAAGGATTAGTAGTTAGAAAATATGGCCTTGGTGATAGAAACAATGCTGGAGATGGAATGATAGAATTTTGCAAGACCAATGACTTCTTCATTGCAGATACCTTCTTTCACCAACATAAGTGGTGACTGTGCACATGGACCTCGCCAGATGGAACACACAGAAATCAAATTGACTACATCTGTGGAAAGAGACGATGGAAAAGCTCAATATCATCAGTCAGAACAAGGCCAGGGGCCGGCTGTAGAACAGACCATCACTTGCTCATATGCAAGTTCAAGCTGAAACTGAAGAAAATCAGAGCAAGTCCACGAGAGCTAAAATATGACCTTGAGACCACCTGAAGAACGGATTTGACGCATTGAACACTAGTGACAGAAGACCAGACAAGTTGTGGAATGACATCAAGAACGAGAGAAAAGACCAAAATGAATGTCAGAGGAGACTCTGAAACTTGCTCTTGAGCGTTGAGCAGCCAAAGCAAAAGGAAGAATTGATGAAGTAAAAGAACTGAACAGAAAATTTCAAAGGGCATCTCAAGAAGACAAAGTAAAGTATTACAATGACATGTGCAAAGAGCTGGAGATGGAAAACCAAAAGGGAAGAACACGCTCAGCATTTCTCAAGCTGAAAGAACTGAAGAAAAAACTCAAGCCTGGAGTTGCAATAGTGAAGGATTCCATGGGGAGAATATTAATGACGCAGGAAGCGTCAAAAGAAGATGGGAAGAATACACAGAGTCATTATACCAAAAAGAATTAGTTGATATTCAACCACTTCAAGACGCAGCATATGATCAGGAACCGATGGTACTGAAGGAAGAAGTCCAAGCTGCTCTGAAGGCATTGGCGAAAAACAAGGCTCCAGGAATTGATGGAATATCAATTGAGATGTTTCAACTAACGGATGCGTCGCTGGCGGTGCTGACTCGTCTGTGTTAAGAGATATGGAAGACAGCTTCCTGGCCAACCGGCTGGAAGAGATCCATATTTATGCCTATTCCCAAGAAAGGCGATCCAACCGAATGTGGAAATTATAGAACAGTATCATTAACATCACATGCAAGCAAAATTTTGCTGAAGATCATTCAAAAACGGCTGCAGCAGTATATCGACAGGGAACTGCCAGAAATTCAGGCCGGTTTCAGAAGAGGATGTGGAACCAGGGATATCATTGCTGATGTCAGATAGATCCTGGCTGAAAGCAGAGAATACCAGAAAGCTGTTTACCTGTGTTTTATTGACTATGCAGATGCATTCGACTGTGTGGATCAGAACAAGCTATGGAAAATATTGTGAAGAATGGAAATTCCAGAACACTTAATTGTGCTCAAGAGGAACCTTTACATAGATCAAGAGGCAGTTGTTCGGACAGAACAAGGGGATACTGACTGGTTTAAAGTCAGGAAAGGTGTGCATCAGGGTTGTATTTTTTCACCATACCTATTCAATCTGTATGCTGAGCAAATAATCCGAGAAGCTGGACTATATGAAGAAGAACGGAGCATCAGGATTGGAGGAAGACTCATTACCAACCTGCGTTATGCAGATGACACAACCTTCCTTTCTGAAAGTGAAGAGGACTTGAAGCACTTACTGATGAAGATCAAAGACCACAGCCTTCAGTATGGATTGCACCTCAACATAAAGAAAACAAAAATCCTCACAACTGGACCAATGAGCAACATCATGATAAACGGAGAAAAGATTGAAGTTGTCAAGGATTTCATTTTACTGGGACCCACAATCAACAGCCATGGAAGCAGCAGTCAAGAAATCAAAAGACGCATTGCATTGGGTAAATCTGCTGCAAAGGACCTCTTTAAAGTGTTAAAGAGCAAAGATGTCACCCTGAAGACTAAGGTGCGCCTGACCCAAGCCATGGTATTTTCAGTAGCATCATATGCATGTGGAAGCTGGACAATGAATAAGGAAGACCGAAGAAGAGTTGTGAATTGTGGTGTTGGCGAAGAATATTGAATATACCGTGGGCTGCCAAAAGAAAGAACAAATCTGTCTTAGAAGAAGTGCAGCCAGAATGCTCCTTAGAGGCAAGTATGGCAAGACTGCGTCTTACATACTTTGAACATGTTGTCAGGAGGGATCAGTCCCTGGAGAACATCATACTTGGCAGAGTACAGGGTCAGCAGAAAAGAGGAAGACCCTCAACGAGGTGGCTGCAACAATGAGCTCAAGCATAACAAGGATTGTGAGGATGGTGCAGGACCGGGCAGTGTTTCGTTCTGTTGTGCATAGGGTTGCTATAAGTCAGAACTGACTCGACACCTAACAACAACAACAAAAAAAAAAAAATCATTGATAATCTCACTTTTCAGAGATAACCATTGTTAGCATTTTTGGCATATTCCTTCCATTGTTTATTGTCTATATGTAATTTCGTGCACACACATGTTGTTGTTTATAGAATCGGGGTAATGCTGTTTGTAGATCTGTCATGGATTGAATTGTGTCTCCCAAAAGTGTCAGTTAATTTGGCTAGGTCACGATTCTCAGTATTGCATGATTTTGTCATCTGATGTGATTTCCCTATGTGCTGTATGTAAATCCTATCACTATGATGTTAATGAGATGGCCTAGTGCCAGTTACATGGATGAGATCTACAAGCAGAGAGACCTCAGACCACCAAAAAAGCAACACCAGGAACAGAGCATGTCCTTTGGACCTGAGGTTCCTGCGCTGAGATGCGCCCAGACCAAGGGAAGACTGATGCATCACAAGGACCTTCCTCCAGAGCCGACAGAGAGAGAAAGTCTTCCCCTGGAGCTGACGCCCTCAATTTGGACTTGTAGCTTACTAGACTATAAGGGAATAAATTTCTCTTTGTTAAAGTCGTCCACTTGCAATGTTTCCGTTATAGCAGCACTAGATGACAAGATCTGTACCCTGCTCTTTTAACATTATAGTGTGATCATTTTCATTTGTCATTGAATAATCTTTGAAAATGTGATTTTTGATGATGTGTAGGCATTGTGTTTCTAGAAATTCATCCATTTCTTCTAGGTTTTCAAATTTGTTAGAGTACAATTTTTCATAGTAATCTGATATGATTCTTTTTAATTTCACTTGGGTCTGTTGTAGTATCACCCATCTCATTTCTTATTTGGGTTATTTGCTTCCTCTCCTGTTTTTATTTTGTCAGTTTGGCCAATGGTTTATCAGTTTTGTTAATTTTTTCAAAGAACCAGCTTTGGGTCTTGTTAATTCGTTCAATTGTTGTTCTCTTTTCTATTTCATTTAATTTTGCTCGGATTTTTATTATTTGCTTTCTTCTGGTGCCTGAGTGTTTCTTTTGTTGCTCTCTTTCTATTTGTTCAAGTTGTAGGGATAATTCTTTGGTTTTGACCCTTTCTTCTTTTTGAATGTGTGCATTTATTGATGTAAATTGACCTCTGAGCACTGCTTTCACTGTGTCCCAAAGGTTCTGATAGGAAATGTTTTCATTCTCATTGGATTCTGTGAATTTCTTTATTCCATCCTTAATGTCTTTTATAACCCAGTCTTTTTTGAGCAGGGTATTTTTCAGTTTCCAAGTGTTTGATTTCTTTTCCCTGCTTTTTCTGTTACTGATTTCTACTTATGGCCTTATGATCAGAGAAGATGCTTTGTAATATTCCGATGTTTTGGATTCTGTTAAGGCTTGCTTTATGACCTAATATGTGGTCTCTTCTAGAGAATGTTCCATGTGCACTAGAAAATAAAGTATACTTGGTTGCTGTTGGGTGGAGTGTTCTGTATATGTCTATGAGGTAGAGTTAGTTGATTGTGGCATTTAGATGTTCCGTGTCTTTACTGAGCTTCTTTCTGGATGTCCTGCCCTTCACCCAAAGTGGTGTGCTGAAGTCTCTTTCTATAATTGTGGAGGTGTCTATCTCACTTTTCAATGCTGATCTTGCAGCCCTGTCATTGGGTGCATAAATATTTAATATGGTTATATCCTCCTGGTACGTTGTCCCTTTAATCATATATGGTGTCCTTCCTTATCCTTTGTGGTGGATTTAACTTTAAAGTCTATTTTGTCAGAAATTAATATTGCCATTCCTGCTCTTTTTGGATTGTTGTTTGCTTGATGTATTTTTTCCATCCTTTGGGTTTTAGCTTGTGTCTCTAAGTCTAAGGTGTGTCTCTTCTAGGCAGTGTATAGACGGATCGTGTTTTTTAATCCATTCTGCCACTCTTTGTCCCTTTATTGTGTATTTAGTTCATTTACGTTCAGCGTAATTATGGATAGGTATGAATTTAGTGCAGTCATTTTGATGTCTTTTGTTGTGTGTTGTTGACGGTTTCTTTTTCCCGCTTAATTTTATGTGCTGAGTAAATTATCTTTATATATTGTCCTTTCCTCATATTCATTGTTGTTGGTTTTGTTTCTGCTGAGTCTCTATTTTTTTCTTGTATCTTATTTTGAGGAGTAGGATAGTTTGTCTCCTTTGTGGTTACCTTATTATTTACCCCTATTTTTCTAAATTTAAATCTAACTTTTATTTCTTCATATTGTTTATCTTCCCCTCCATATGGAAGATCTATGCTTATATTTCTTAGTCCCTCTTTATTGTTTTAATGTTGTTTTCTTTTATGTAATAACATCACTGTTACCCTGTTTTGAGCTTTCTTTTTTTTGGATTTCCTTGTCTGGATTGACTTCTGATTGCTGTGCCCAGTGTTCAAGTCTTTGGTTGATACCTGATATTATTGATTTTCTAACCGAGGAACTCCCTTTAGTTTTTCTTGTAGTTTTGGATTGGTTTCTATGAATTCCTTAAACTTCTGTTTATCTGGAAATGTCCTAATTTCGCCTTCATATTTAAGAGACAGTTTTGCTGGATATATGATTCTTGGCTGGCAATTTTTTTCCTTCAGTTTCTTAAATAAGTCTTGCCTGCACGGTTTCTGCTGAGTAGTTCAAGCTTATTCTTATTGGCTCTCCTTTGTAGGTGACTTTTCGTTTACCCCTTGCTGCTCTTAAAATTCTCTCTTTATCTTTGGTTTTGGCAACTTTGATTGTAATATGTCTTGGTGACTTTCTTTTAACATCTACCTTATGTAGAGTTCGATGAGCATCTTGGATAGATATCGTCTCATTTTTCACAATATTAGGGAATTTTTCTGCGAACAAATCTTCAACAATTCTCTCTGTATTTTCTGTTCTCCCTTCCTGTTCTGGTACTCCAATCACTCATAGGTTATTTCTCTTGATAGAGTCCCACATGATTCTTAAGATTTCTTCATTTTTTTAATTCTTTTTTCTGATTTTTCTTCAAATATATTAGTGCCAAGTGATTTATCTTCAAGTTCAGAAATTCTGGCTTCTACTGCTTAATTCTGCTCCTCTGACTTCCTGTTGAGTTGTCTACTTCTGTAATTTTATTGTTAATCTTCTGAATTTCTGATTGCTGTCTGTCTATGGATTTTTCCAGCTTATTAAATTTTTCATTATGTTCCTGAATAATCTTTCAAATTTTTTCAGTTGCTTTATCTGTGTGTTCCTTGGCTTGTTCTGCATATTGCCTGATTTCCTTCCTGATGTCTTGAAGGGTTCTGTATATAAAACTTTTGTATTCTGCCTCTGGTAATTCCAAGAATGCGCTTTCATCTAGAAGATCCCTGGATTCTTTGTTTTGAGAGCTTGTTGAGGTGATCATGGTCTGTTTCTTTATGTGACTTGGTATTGACTGTTGTCTCCTAGCCATGTAAGTTATTGTATTAGTTTATGTTTGCTTACTGTGTCACAGCTTCTTGCTTTGTTTCATCTTGATATTCCCACATGGGTTGCTTGAGTGGGCTAGCTTGATTATTTTTGCCTTTGGAACTCTGACGTCCTGTCCCCAGACAGCTAGAGCTGTTATCAGGTCTATCAGTCTAGGCGTCCATTCACTTTTCTTGTATGAATTCAGCTCAGGTGTTCAGGTAGCTCATCAGCAAGTATGTGGTACAGGCTCTGTCCTACAGTCTTAGAGGGGCAGGGGTGATTGGTGTACGTGTCAGTATCTGGGTGCAGCAGGGGATCATGCTCTAAACAAAGCAGGGGGTTGAGAACCGACCCCTGAGTGTCCCTGAAGAAAGCATGTCCCTGTTCCCTAGAACACACAGGTGGGTGGGTTCTACAGACGGACCATGGGCACTCAGTGTTTTTGGTTGTAAAGACTGGGAGGTACCAGTTATCCTTGGACCCCTTTCGTGGGTGGCTGGGTGATCTGAGTGGAGCTACCAGCCCTTAGGCCCCTGATGTGGGTAGGTGAGGACCCTGTTTAATAGGCAAAGCAATGTCAACCATTAAACACCCACCTCTCCACTGCACAGCTGAAACGGTTGCAGTCTGCCAACAAGGGCCTGCTTTCCTGAAATAGGCCTACACAGGTCCATGCAGAGGGGAAAGGTACTCAAAGGCCACAGAGCGTTTATGCCTGGGCAGGAGCCGCTTCTGTCCTGAGCTCCCCATTAGTATAGCTGGCAAATTATCTTTTCCCCCAAATGCAAATTTTTTCCTTCTCCAAGGCTGGGAGGATGGCTCAAGGTGCTCAACAGTGCCTATCTCAGGCCCAGGGAATTCAGCCGCTGAAGCCGGCTTGGGGTTGGGGGTCACAGTAAAATATACGCAAGTACTTAGCTTTTCCGAGAGTGCCGTTCTTCTCAGGTTCCAGAGGTGTGAGTAGGCTGTGTGGTTGGCTGCTTCTCCCTGAGGAAATTGCTGCCAAACGCTAGTACCAGCCCGCCACTGCCGCTCCAGAAATGGTGCTAGAGGGCTCCCTGCGATTCAGGTCTGGTAACTCCTCTCCGCTTCTGAACCGTCTCTTCCTCTCCCTGCCCCTCTCTTCGTTTTCTAAGCTTGCCTTTGATGCTCAGGGCTCCTAGCTTGTCATAAATATACTCGTTTCCCTTGTTTTTCAGGTCTTTATTGTAAAGAGGGCTTGCTGGAAGCATGTGTATATTCCACCATCTTGGCTCCGCCGCCATCCTCTGATTTTTAATGAATTTATGTCTTTGTTTCTAAGGTGTGTCTCTCGTAGACAGCATATTGATGGGTACTTTTTTTTTAATCCGTTCTGTGACCATCTGTCTCTTTATGGGTACATTTAAGCCATTTAAGTTCAGTGTGATTGTTGATGAGTGTGAGTTTATTGCTGTCATTTTGTAGTAGTTTTTTGTAGTTCTGACATTTTCTTTGTTCCTCTTACTCTTCTGTGCTGAATTCCTTTTGTTTGTATTTTTTCTTTTTCATTTCTTTTGTTTTTGTAGATTTTGTGTTTACTGAGACTTTATGTTTTTCTTCTTTATTTTGACGAGGTTTGCTAACTTGCTTTGTGGTCACCTTGAAATTTACCCTTTTCTTCCTAAGTTTAAACCAGTCTTTTATTGCTTGATAACACCTTGACTTCCTCTCCATTTGGAAGCTCTATACCTATACTGTTTATTTCCTTTTTTAGTGTTCTGTTCTTCTTGTCTTTTACAGACTGACTTCACCGATTTCCTTTTGTAAATATTTATTTTGCTTTATCCTTGAGAGTTCATTATCTAGGCTGGTATCTGGCTGATGCTGTCTTACATGCTAGATTCAAGTTGTTGTCTGATATTGTTGGTTTTCTAACCAAAGGACTGCCTCTGGTAATTCTTGTAAGTTTGGTCTGTTTTTTGCGTATCCCCTTAATTTCTGTTTATCTGGGAATGTCCTAATTTTGACATCATATTTGAACAAGGTTTTGCAGGGTATATTATTCTTTGTTGGCAGGTCTTTTCTTTCAGAATTTTATATATGTCATCCCCTTGCCTTCTTGCCTTCACGATTTCTGTCAAGTAATCATAGCTTAGTCTTATTGTTTCCCCTGTGTATGTGACTTTGTGTTTTTCGTGAACTGCTCTCAGGATTCTTTCTTTATCTTTGGTTTTAGCGAGTGTGATTATGATGTCTTGGTGATTTTTTGGGGGCGGGGGGTCTAGCCTGTACGGGGTTTGTTGAGCTTCTTGGATAGTCAGCTTTTTGTCATTCAGGATATTAGGAAAGATTTCTCTCAGCAAATCTTCAGTAATCCTGTCTGTGTTTTCCATATTCTCTCCCTGCTCTGGAACTCCAATCACATGCAAATTTTTGCTTTTGATTGTATTCCACATTGTTGTCTGGGTTTCTTCATTTTTCTTCATTCTTTTCTCTGATTTTTCCTCAAAGTGGTATCCAAGGATTTGTCTTCGATTTCACTCATCCTGTCTTGCATTGTTTCAAATTTGTTCCTAAAACCTTTTATTGCACTGTCAGTTTCTGAAATCTTGTTTGTCTTTTGGGTTTCTGATTGCTATTTTTGTACGATTTCTGGTTGTGTATTTATTTTGACATTTTTGTTCCTGTGTTATTTTCCTGATTCCTTCCATTTTTTATCTTTTCAATGATTTTATCTATTTTTTCTCTTATTTTTATCTGATTTTCCTTCATCTGTTGGAGAACCCTGAATATTAGAGTTCTGAATTCCCTATCAGGTAGTTCCAGTACCTTTTCTTCTAGCAGAAGGTCATCTGGTATTTTGGTCACTTTTAAATATGTTTCGATATTTTCTTCTGTCTTCGGGATATTCAGAAATTATTTTCTTCGTTTATTGATTGTAGATTTGATTGTTTTGTCCTTTTTTGTTTTATTTGGTGATGCCTGGGCAGGCGGGCTGGGTGTGTTTTGTTTCTTGCTCACCTGTGGGCCCGATACTTGTCCAGGTGGGCAGGCCCAGTCACTCAGCTATTGTACAGCAGGGCAGGTCTAGCAGGGGTGGAGTGGTGGGGTTGGGTAGTTTGCAGCATGAACTGGGGGCGATGGGGTGGGGTTGGAGTGCAGTGCAGGGCGGGGTCCAGGGGACTGCATTGGTACCACTTGGGAGTGTGGCACTTGGCACATAGTACAGATAGGCAGAAGGGAAAGGAGAGGATGTGATATGCAGAGCTAAGTGGGTGGGTGAAAGAAGAGAGAGAAACAAAGACAAAAAAGGTGAAAAAAGAAGTAAAAAGAAAAAGAAAAAAGACGAATAAAATGGAGGCGGGTATGATTTTGCAGGTGGGGACAGGGCAGACCTGGCGAGGCTGTGTCCTGGTGGCTCTGTAGCTGAGCATTGTGGCTTGGCCTGTTGAGAAGCAGTGTGGGTGGCACATGGGGCTAAGTGGACAAGAGAAAAGAGAAGGGGGAAAGAGAAGAAACCAACAATCAAACGAATAAAAGGTAATAAAAAAAATAAAAGCAACACCAAAAATATATGGTGGTGGGGCACCAGCCGTTGGGGGCAGGGCGGAGTTGTGGAGGAGGCGAGCTGATTTCTCTTTCACTGGGTGACAAAGCATGGCCCGCCAGTAAGGGGTGGAGGCAGTACAGGGCCTAGGTGATACGGAGAAGGAAAAGGAGAAGGGGGAAGATAAAGAAAAATAAAAAATATGACGCCGAGGAAGTTAGCCTGTGGGCACAACAGAGACCTGGGGAGGCTGTTTGCCAGAGGCTCTGCAGTTAAACAGTACAGCACAGCCCACCTAGAAGTTGGGGGCAGTGCAAGGGGCTGGATGGATGGGAGAAAGAAAAGGAAGGAAGGGAGAGAGAGAGAAAAGAACCAATAACAAAAGAAAAACAAACGAACAATAAATAAGATGGCACTGAGGGAGTCAGTCTTGGCAGCAGAGACCAGGGAGACTGCCTACAGTTACTCTCCAACCAAACTGTTCTGCATGGCCCCTCCAGAAAGGACAGGGATAGTGTACAGTGCTGAATGGGCAGGAGAAAAAAGAGGAAGGAAAGGAGAAAGAAGAAACAGGAAGAAAGAAGGAAAGAAAAAGGGAAAAAAAAAGTACAAAGCAAACAAACCAAAAAAATCACAGCCCATCAAGAAGGGGAGGGGATAGCACATGGGGCTAGCTGGGCGGGAGAAAGGGAGGGAAGGAAGGGAGAGAGAGTAGCAACACCCCCCACAAAAGTACCAAAAACAAACCAGAAAAAAAATAAAAGAACAAAACAAACCAAAAAAAATCACAGCCCGTCAAGAACGGGAGGGGTTGGCGCACAGGCCTAACTGGGCAGGAGAAAGGAAAGGAAGGAAGGGAAAGAGAGAAGCAACAAAAAAAGGCCAAAAAGAAACACACACACACACACACACACACACACACAAAGCAAACAAATCAAAAAATCGGAGCCCATCAAGAAAAGGGAGGGGACGTTACATGGGGCTAGCTGAGTGGGAGATAGGGATGGAAGGAAGGACAAGAGAGGGAAGCAACAAATTAAAAGCCAAAAAAAGAATACCAGAAAACAAACCAAAATATAAGCCAACAACAACAACAAAAAAAATGGCACTGAAGGCGCCAGCCAGTAGGGGCAGGGTGAACCCCGGCTGTAGTGAGTTAATGTCTCTCTGGCCAAGCAACCATAGCCTCTGGGCAAAGCAGTGGAAACCATGTAGAGAGAAGGATGGGGTATGGGAATGCATGTATCCCTGGTTACTGGGTGCTCTGTCTCCTGTTGGGTGCACCACAAAGTTGCCTTATTGTATTCCCTGTCCACAGTCCTTGGTGGCCAAGCCTCAATGTGGCGAATCCGAGTGGTAGGAAGCTGGTATCTCTCCAGCCAAGCAACCATGGCCCATTGGCAAGTGGCAGAGGCTGTGTAGAGGGAAGAATGTGGGGTGGGAAACTGCGTATCCCTGGTTACTAAGTGCTCTGTCTCCTGCTAGGAGCTCCGTGATGTTGCCTTCCTCTATTCCCTGTCTGAGTTCTTTGGTGGCTGTAGCCCACGATGGCAAATCTGGCCATCTTGGTATGGCTGGTAGGGGACCTCCACTCCATGGCTCTCCTCTTTTTCTTTTTTTTTGTCGGTTTCTTATTCTGTTCAGTACTTAATCGTATTCTTTATTCCTTCATTTGGTACTTAGGGTTCCAGGATTGACATTTGTATCTGTTTTAAGGGTCTTTGCTGCAGAGGGATGTCATGGTGCTTCTGTCTATAACTCCATGTTGGCTCCGCCTCCAGTAGCAATACTTTTTGACTTACCCTTGTATTTCTTCATGCAGCCTTGTTGTGATGTGCCATTGAGTAATTTATTTGACCATTTTTTTCTTCTTGGACATTGATCTTGTTTCCAGCTTTTTGCCATTATAAATAATACTATAAAGAATTTTTTTTTTACAACTAGCCTTCTTGGGGTATCTCTGATTAAGAAATTCTTTGTTGTTGTTAGGTGCTGTCAAGCTGATTTTTGACTCATAGTGACCCCATGTGCCAGAGTAGAATTGTCCAATAGATTTTTCTAGGCTGTAATCTTTTTAATTTTTATTGTGCTTTAAGTGAAAGTTTACAAATCAAGTTGGACTCTCATACAAAAATTTATATATACTCCTAATTGCTCTCTCGCTAATGAGACGGCACACTCCTTCCCTCCACTCTCTTTTCATGTCCATTCAGCCAGCTTCTGACCCCCTCTACCCTCTCATCTCCCCTTCAGACAGGAGATGCCAACATAGCCTCATGTGTCTACTTGATCCAAAAAGCTAATTCATCACCAATATTGTTGTCTATTCTATAGTCCAGTCCAATCCCTGTCTGAAGAGATGGCTTTGGGAATGATTCCTGTCTTGGGCTAACAGAAGGTCTGGGGACCATGACCTCTGGGGTCCTTCTAGTTTGAGTCAGACCATTAAGTCTGGTCTTTTTACGAGAATTTGAGGCCTGCATCCCACTGGTCTCCTGCTCCCTGAGGGGTTCTCTGTTGTGTTCCCTGTCAGGGCAGTCATCAGTTATAGCTGGGCACCATCTAGTGCTTCTGGTCTCAGGCTAATGTCTCTGGTTTATGTGGCCCTTTCTGCCTCTCAGTCTCATAATAACCTTGTGTCTTTGGTGTTCTTCATTCTCCTTTGGTCCAGGTGGGTTGAGACCAATTGATCCATCTTAGATGGCCACTTGCTAGTGTTTAAGAGCCAGATGCCACTTTCCAAAGTGGGTTGCAGAATGTTTTGTTAATAGATTTTATTATGCCAGTTGACTTAAATGTCCCCTGAAACCATGGTCCCCAGACCCCTGCCCCTGCTAGGCTGGACTTCAAGTGTTCAGTTTATTCCAGAAACTTCTTTGCTTTTGGTTTAGTCCAGTTGTGTTGACCTCCCCTGTATTGTGTGTAGTCTTTCCCTTCACCTAAAATAGTTCTTATCTACTATCTAATTAGTGAATATCCCTCTCCCTCCCTACCTCCCTCCCCCGTTGTAACCACCAAAGAATATTTTCTTCTCTGTTTAAACTATTTCTTAAGTTCTTGTAATAGTGGTCTTATACAATATTTGTCCTTTTGCAACTGACTAATTTCACTCAGCATAATGCCTTCCAGATTCTTCCATGTTATGAAATGTTTCACAGGTTCATCATTGTTCTTTATTGATATGTAATATTCCATAATTGATTTATCCGTTCATCCATAGATAGACACCTTAGTTGCTCTAGACTGTAATCTTTACAGGAGCAGATTGTCAGGCCTTTCTCCTGCAGAGCTGCTGGGTGGGTTCGAACCGCCAACCTTTTGTTTAGCAGCCAAGTGCCTAAACATTGCACCACAAGTCTTCTTAAGAAATTTTTAGGTATATGGATATGAGATCCAAGAACAGATACACATTTTAAAGCTCTGGGTACCTGCTGACAAATTGGTACATGCCTTTCTTGTGATTTAGAATAGAGAGCCCACTTAGATATTCTAGAACAGTGGTCTTAGCCCTTTGGTTTTCACAGAGCAGTGAATATACATAAACAAGCACAAAAACCTGAGGAGGGGCTGACATAGGATTCGAAACTCCATCTGGTCAAGCAAAGCTTGGCTGCTTTATTCTCATTATGAAAAGTTCAAACCATGTTGGGACTCACTGAAAGGTTTGAATCATTAAGAATGAGTATCTCACTCTGGTTACTTTAATTTTGAAAACTAAACTGTCCTTTAGAAATGTCTTTATTTTTAGGTTTCACAGAAAAACATTTTTTTTTCATGTATTATAAACAGTTAATTCTTTCTGAAGCTCTTAGTGGGCTATGACTCAGCCTTACATAGCTTTTTTCCTTTCCTGTCTAGTACTCAGAGTCTTAAGAAATCCAGACACTTATTAGTATTTTTATACACCTGAATATGTGTTTTTACCTTTGCTATTTTATATATGTGTATGTATGTATACATAGGACTTTTTTTTTTTTTTGGTTAAAGTGAGAAAGATGAAATAGAGGAATTTGCTAAGGTCTGCCAAGGTTGAGATAAATATCTATACACCAAAGCAACTTAATGTTTGGGGTAAACCCTTTGCAACATTTAACTTTTTCTCTTTTTTTTATTAAACTCTTTTATTGGAAAAATTCAAGCCTGCAGGAGATTTGCAAGAATAACACAATAAACTCCTGTATATCCTTCACCTTGTTCTGTCCATTATTATTTTGCCCCTTTTACTTTATTTACCCTTCCTGTATTTACTCTTCCCGTATGTACATGTGGAGCCCTGGTGGCGTAGTGGTTGAGAGCTCGGCTGCTAATCAAAAGGTTGGCAGTTCAAATCCACCAGCCGCTCTTTGGAAACCATGTAAGGCAGTTCTGCTTTGTCCCAAAGGGTCTGTATGAGTTGAGATCGACTCAACAGCAACGGGTTTTGGAGCGCTGGTGGTGCAGTGGTTAAGTTCTTGGCTGCTAACCGAAAGGTCCCTACGGAGCCGTCCTACTCTGTCCTAGAGGGTTTCTGTGAGTCAGAATCGACTGGATGGCAATGTTTTTTTATATGTATATTTGTATATTTATTTACTCTTTCTGTACGTATACTATAATACTATAAACATCAGAAAGTAAGATACAGAGATCACGGCCCTTTACCTGTTTCTTCAGCATTTGTTTTCTCAGAACAAAGATATTCTCTCATGATACCATGGTGCAGTTATCGAATTCAGGAAATTCACACAATATTGAATTTCTCTGACTATTCCCAAAATATTCTTTATAGCAACTTTTTTCTTCCTGGTCTAGTATTGGGATTTCCCTGACTGTCTCAATAATGTCCTTTAGAGCACCTCTTTTCTTCTTGATCTGCGTGCAGTTTCGTGTCTCTTTGGTCTTCTTGAGTCTGGAACAGTTCCTCAGCCTGGGACAGTCTTTCATTGTCTTCCCTGAAATTGAAATTTTGAAGAGTACAAGCCCACTATTTTGTAAAAGGTCTCTCAATTTGGGTCTGTCTCATTTATCTTAGGATTTATTTCAGAGTGTGTATTACCACAAATTTAGTGGCTTACAACAACAGTAAACATTTATTATTTCATACCATTTCTTGGGTCAGGAATTTATGAGTGGCTTAGCTGGATTGATCTGGCTTGGAGTTCTGTCCTGAGATCACAGTCAAAATGATGACTTTTGTCATCTGAAGGCTTGATTGGGGTTGGAGGATCTCTTTCCAAAATCGCTCGTTCACATGTTTAGTAGTTTGTGCTGGCCATGGGCAGGAGGCCTCACTTCCTCACCACATGGACTTCTCTATAAGGCTGCTTGAGTATTCCCACAACACGGCAGCAGGCTTTCTGCAGAGCAATCAACCCATGGAGAGAATAAAAAGGAAACTTCTGTGTCTTATGATCTAGTCTCAGAAGTCACATACTTGTCACTCGTGTTGCGTTCTCTTTGTTAGGAATGAGTCATTAAGTCAAACTCACATTCAAGGGGAGGAGAATTAAGCTCCATCTTTTGAAGGCAAGGCTGTGAAAGAATTTCTGGATATATTTTAAAACCACCACACCAGATGAGATCGGAAATATGGGCAGGGGCTATGTCCTTATAAGCCATGACTGGAAGTTTGGGTTTCATCTCATGTGAAATGGGAAGCCATAGAAGGGGTTTAAATAAGAGAGTGCCATGGTCACACCTACATTGTAAGTTCCCCTCTGGTTGCTGGATAGTAGATGCTGGGAGACAGTTGGGAGGCACATTGGTCAGGATTCTCGGGTGCAGGCAACAGAAACAGGAACTTAGGAGAAGGATGTTGAGTAGCTCAGAAAGTCACTGGAAAGGGTGGAGAGGCTGAGCTTAGAAGAGCAGCAGAAACAAAAGGCAGGCCACACGGCCAGAACCACATTTATGGATGGTACGATATGCTGGGTTTGCTAAAAATAATCTGGGATCAAGGAGCGGGTGAGGACATAAATGAATCAAGATTAACCATATGTTGAGAATTGTTGAAGATGGGTGAAGGGAGTGTACCCTTATAGTAATCTCTCTACTTTTTATATGTTTGAAATTTTTCATGGTAAAAATTTTTAAAAATCCAAAGAAATAAGGTTGTGCATGCAACAGGCTCTTCCCTGGCTTTTCATGGGGGCAGGGTCCTTCATCATTCCCTAAATGCCACCTCCTCACAGAGGCCCTCCCTGATCACCTGCTGTAAGGTTGCTCACCTTCCCCCTTCCCACTCCCCTCCAGAGTTGCTCACTATTTCATCACCCTACTTTACTTTCTTCATAGCCCCTATTGCTTTCTGAAATTATTGTTGATTTGTTTGTTTTCTTGACTGTTCTCTCCACTCTTCCTCCCTCTTCCCCTTCCCCAGGATGTAAGCTCCATGGGAGTAAGGACCTGCCTGTGTGGCACATAGCAGATGATCAGGAAACACGTTTGATCCTCATCACTCATGGATTCTGTATTTGTGAATTTGCTGACATTTATTTGTAACCCCAAAATCAGTACTCGCAGTGCTTTGCAGTCATTCACAGAGATGTGCAGAGTGGTGAAAGATGTGAGTTGCCTGATACACTTGTTCCCAACTAAGGTCGAACTTGGTGACACTCTGCCTTCTTGTTTCAGCTCTCATAGCGTAAGCAAGTGTCCTTTTCATGGTCTAGTTATGTTTTTCTCATTTTTAATGCTTTTTGTTGGTGATTTTGATGTTTAAAATATCTAGTGTTCCTAAGTGTAAAAAGGCGGTGACATACCTTATGGAGAAAATACATGTTAGATCGGTTCGTTCAGAGATGAGTTATAGTGCTATTGGCCATGAGTTCAATATCAGAAAATCAACAATATATGTTATATAAGTGTCTTTAAGCAGAAATACATGTAAAACAAGGGTATGTATTGATTGATTGATGAAAATGTTGTGACCAGAGGCTCACGGGAATCTAACCCTATATTTTAGGGTTCAGATTTAGGATTTCAGTAAGCTCTGCATTTGCTAATTCAGTGTTTAGGGAGACTTTATAGAACATAACCGCCATG
The DNA here is from genome assembly GCF_030014295.1 of Loxodonta africana. Lineage (NCBI taxonomy): Eukaryota > Metazoa > Chordata > Mammalia > Proboscidea > Elephantidae > Loxodonta > Loxodonta africana. The sequence continues at coordinate 77,852,532 of NC_087350.1, read as the reverse complement.
AATAACAAGAACCGAAGGCATTTGGTGACTGATGAGTCAGGGGCCCTGGGGCACAGTCAGCAGTCAATTGTCGTGTTCACCCCTCATCCTGCTAAGTTTCTGCATCTCCAATCCTGTCTTCTTACCTTGCCTTACCTGTCCAGGTAGCCTTGGTTGATCTTCAGCCCTTTGTCCCCTTCTCACATTTCTAGCTGGTCCCTTGGTCCAGCCTTTGGCCAGTGCAGCATTCAAACCCTGATCCTTCTGGTGTCTCCATGGTATCCCTCTTGGGTTCCTGTCCCCCCCGCCATCTTGCTGTCAGCCACTTACAGAATTGAGACCTGTTGATGGTTTCTAGGCACACCCCTCAGTCAAGTCCCATGACACTGAGTTTGACATTGGTCCCTCTAAGGATAGGCTTCTGTGTCAACCAAGGAACTTTCAGTGCAAAGTGACAGAAGACTCTACTAAGTGGAGTGGCTCCTATCACCGCCAACCAGGCCCACCCCGGAGCTGGGCAGGGTCAGCCCACTCTACCCTGTGACTGCCACAGAATGGAGCAGCGGGGGCATTGATATTGGGGAGTTAGTCCATGTCCTCCTGAGAATGCTCATACATTCTAACCTTGATTCTAGTTCATTCACTCAGCACACCACCTCTGTTAAGGGTAGACACTGCTGGATGCTGGAGAGAAGGTAGAGACGCAGCGGTACGTGAAGTAACCAGGGTGCTGGAGTGACACATGCTGGAAGAGAGGTGTGGCGTGGACAAGGTGCTAGAGGGGCTCTAAGGAGCAAGCACCTGCCTGACTCAGGCATCCGGGAAGCTTTACCAGAGGAGAATTGGGTTGAGTTCTTCTTAAAAGAAGCCAGGGAGTTGGCCAACTAGAGAAGAGAAGAAAAGGGCATCCAGGACAAGGGAACAGTCTGAGCAAAGGCCTGACAGTGGGGTTGGAAAGGATGCACAGATAGAAGAGCTATTGGAGAGATGGACTTGACATCTCTCTCCCTCCTGATTCTGCTCAGTTTGTATGGTGCCTAAGTCTGAAAACTGGGTTTGAAGCTGAAAAACAATATCCCACGGTAAAAGCTTCTTGGGTGCATGGTTCGAACATTTCTCAGAGTCTCCAGGTGGGACATGCAGGGCTCAGGATGATTCTCTGGCAGGTTATTTCCAGTTCCCTAGGGGCGGCCTCGAGACCACGGCCCCTGTCCCCTTCCTCACTCCACCCCAGTGCCAGCCTGGGCCCGGTACACAAGGTCAACAGTAGGTTCTTAATTTCTGAAGTTGTGTCGTATTTACAGGTGCATGGAGAAGAAGTACGATTATGAGAATTTGCCAAGAACGTCCGTGATCATAGCTTTTTATAATGAAGCCTGGTCAACTCTCCTTCGGACAGTTTACAGTGTCCTCGAGACATCATCAGACATGCTTCTGGAGGAAGTCATCCTTGTCGATGATTACAGTGATAGAGGTAAGGCCCAACATGGACTACTGGAGGAGCTTCTCCCTCTGTGGCGGTGACTGGGAGGTGGAGGGTGACCCAGGAGGAATAGAAGACGCCTGGTGAAGACAGGCTCCCTGTGTCCCCTGTGCCCAGCACTGAGGATAAGCAGACCAGCCCCTGCTCTTGGGGAGCTCAGAGCCTGGTGGGGGACGCAGATGTGATGACTGAGGGCTCTACCACTCATGCTGCAGGAAACAGAGGAGAGGAACTGGCTCCACCTGGTGGTCAGGAAGACTTCACAGAGGAGGTGATGGTTGGCCTTAGTCTCCAAGGTTGGGGAGTTTGCTAGGTGGGAAAGGTTGCAGGGAGGGCATCTCAGGTGGAGGGTACCCAGTGTGGAAAGGCTTGAAGTGCAAAGGTGCATGGGTTGTTTGGATCTGCAGGTAGTTCAAGAAGGATGGAGTGTCAGCTGCCTCTGGGGAGTCAAAAAATGGGGCTAGCATGAGGAGTTTGGACTCTATTCTAAGGGCAGAGAGAGCCAAGGAGGAGTTTTAAACAGGAGGGCAGTTTTCCCCTTTAGAAGGACCCTCCTTGGCTGAAGTGTGGAGAGTGGTGTGCAGGATCGTTTGGTGGAGAGGCCAGGGGCCTGTTGAGGTGGCCCAGGTGTGAGGTGGGCTTGGAGTCAGATGGTGGCAGAGAGGGGCAGGAGAGGTGGGCTCCACAGGGCCTGGAGACTGGCTGGCTGAGGGGTGTGAGGGAGAGGGAAGCATGAGGAATACTCTGGCCTTCTGGCCTGGGTCTCCAGGTGAATGGTGGTGCTGTGTTATCTTGTGTTGTATTTCAACAAGTAGAAAGTGCTGTAAAAGAAAAGTGGGAGCAGGAAAGAAAGAGAGTGGAGCCTGGGGACAGGGCCTGTGCTAGTCAGTGAAGGTTGGAAAGGCCCCTCTGACCAGGTGAATTTAAACTAAAGCTAGACTGTCAAGAAGGAGGCAGCCAAATGAAGACCTTGGGGAGAGCATCCCAGGCCAGGGGGCAGCAGGTGCAGAAGCCAGGAGGTGGACCAAGCGTGGTATTCTCCAAGGCAGAGCACCGCCAGTAGGGCGATGATGTAGGAGATGAGGTTGCAGGGTGGGCAGGGGCAGGTCAAGTAGGGCCTTGGAGGCCATACTAGGGGTTTAGGCTTAAATACGAACCTGGTAGGATGCATCAGGGGACATGATTAGGAGCCCAGTAGGACGGTCTGGGCCAGTTTCAGTAGTCGCTCTGCCTGCTGTGTGGAAAATGACCTGTTTTTTTGGGGGGGTGGGGGGGGAAGTGGGGTGGTGGGGGAGGTGCTGGGCAAGGATAGAAGCAGGGAGAGGTGTAAGGGGCCACTGTGGTGCCCATGTACTTGGCTTGGGCTGGCGTTAGCAGTGGCGATGGGGTTGTAGGAAATGAGCCAGTAAATATTGGGTGACTGGTTCTAGGGGGCAGCTACGGTTACCCGAGAGGAAATGTCTAGACTGTAACCACAGGCTGAGCTGGGGGCTTAGTTGCTAGAGCTTGTTTCAAACCAAATTACTACCCCTGGGCCACCCAGAAGGGTAGCAACTCCTGCTTACTGGGCATCTGCTGTCTCAGCACTGCCTGCCCTGTCTGGCTGCAAAGCCCAGCATGTATGTGCACTAGTGGGTGTGTGGAGTCCCTGAATGGTGCAAATGGTTAACACGCCCAGCTGCTAACCGGGAGGTCAGAGGTTTGAGTCAACTGGAAGCACCTCAGAGGAAAGGCCTGGTGATTTGCTTCTGAAAAATCAGTCATTGGAAACCATATGGAGCACAGTTGTCCTCTGACGTACATGAGGTCGCCATGAGTCAGGATCAAACTCAGCAACGACTGGTTTAGGTGTATGTGTTTGTCTGCCATCACAGAGACTCAAAATAACAAGTTTAAACAAGAGAAAAACTGATTTCTCTCTCTCATCACAAATTTGGTGTAAGTGGCCCAGACTAGTGTAGGGGTTCTCTGGTGTTAGGCGAGCTTGGCTCCTTCTGTCTTGTTACTTCACCTTATCTAGGATGATGTGAGTCTGCTGGTCCATGTTGGTTCTCCACCTCCTGCTCACCCAGGTCAGGGGGAAGGGGTTAAAGTAGAAGAGAGCCTTTCACTACCTGAAAGTTCCCTCACATCCCTTTGAGCAGAACTTAGTCACATGATCACCCTAGCTGCAAGAGAAGCTGGGAAATATAGTCTTTATTCCAGATGGCCATGTGCTCAGCTAAACATCATGGGAAGAGTGGGCTTTCGGGAATAATTGGCAGTTTCTGTGATAGCATATTAACCCTGGCTGGAGTTTGATGCTGGGTGTAGCCTACTGGACACGGAGTTTCGACCCAGCCCAGTTCTCTCATAAATGAATGTGCTGTGGGCTGAGCCTTCCCCTTGTTATGTTGTTGTTGTTGTTAGGTGCCGTCAAGTCGGTTCCAGCTCATAGCGACCCATGCACAACAGAACGAAACACTGCCCCGTCCTGAGCCATCTTTACAATCGTTGTTATGCTTGAGCTCATTGGTGCAGCCACTGTGTCTGTCCACCTCATTGGGGGTCTTCCTCTTTTCCGCTGACGCTATACTTTGCCAAGCATGATGTCCTTCTCCAGGGACTGTCCCTCCTGACAACATGTCCTAAGTATGTAAGACTCAGTCTTGCCATCCTTGCTTCTAAGCAGCATTCTGGTTGCACTTCTTCTAAGACAGATTTGTTCATTCTTTTGGCAGTCCATGGTATAGTCAATATTCTTCACCAACACCACAATTCAAAGGCATCAATTCTTCTTTGGTCTTCCTTATTCATTGTCCAGCTTTCACATGCATATGAGGCGATTGAAAATACCGTGGCTTGGGTCAGGTGCACTTTTGTCTTCAAGGTGACATCTTTGCTCTTCAACACTTTGAAGAGGTCCTTTGCAGCAGATTTACCCAATGCAATGTGTGTCTTGATTTCTTGACTGCTGCTTCCATGGCTGTTGATTGTGGATCCAAGTAAAATGAAATCTTGAAAACTTCAGTCTTTTCTCCGTTTATCATGATGTTGCTCATTGGTCTAGTTGTGAGGATTTTTGTTTTTTTTATGTTGAGGTGCAATCCATACTGAAGGCTGTGGTCTTTGATCTTCATCAGTAAGTGCTTCAAGTCCTCTTCACTTTCAGCAAGCGAGGTTGTGTCATCTGCATAATGAAGGTTGTTAATGAGTCTTCCTCCAATCCTGATGCCCCGTTCTTCATATAGTCCAACTTCTTGGATTATTTGCTAAGCATACAGATTGAAGAGGTATGGTGAAAGAATACAAGCCTGATGCACACCTTTCCTGACTTTAAACCAATCAGTATCCCCTTGTTCTGTCCAAGCAACTGCCTCTTGATGTGTGTAAAGGTTCCTCATGAGCACAATTAAGTGTTCTGGAATTCCTGTCCTTCGCAATGTTATCCATAATTTGTTCTGATTCGCACAGTCGAATGCCTTTGCATAGTCAATAAAACACAGGTAAACATCTTTCTGGTATTCTCTGCTTTCAGCCAGGATCTATCTGACATCAGCAATGATATCCCTGGTTCCACATCCTCTCCTGAAACCAGCCTGAATTTCTGGCAGTTCCCTGTCAATGTACTGCTGCAGCTGTTTTTGAATGATCTTCAGCAGAATTTTTTGCTTGCGTGTGATATTAATGATATTGTTCTATAATTTTCACATTCGATTGGATCACCTTTCTTGGGAATAGGCGCAAATATAGATCTCTTCCAGCCAGTTGGCCAGGAAGCTGTCCCCTCGTTACGGTAATGGTAAAAGCAGGAAGATACCCCACTTGCGCTGTCATGGAGCTGAGAAGGTCTGCCCTGCCTCCTCTTTCTTCCCGCCCTTTGTGCAGTGTCAGTCTGAGCTCAGTGAGGGGTGTCAGCCCTCCCACATGCGGACGGCAGTTCAGGCAGACATGAGATCCACGTGAACAGGATCCATGACACGTAGGGATGCTACGTGCCTGTGTTTGTGTGCATCCACTGGGCACCACAGCAAATGAACTCTGCTTCAGAAGTCACCCCCTTAATCCTGCCACCAGTTTACTTGCTTATTTAGAATTGAAAAAAATCAGCCAGTGAGTGTTTTGTATGTGTGTGTGTCTATGTTGTTGTGTGCCATTGAGTGGATTCCCACTCATAGGGACTCTATAGGACAGAGTAGAATTGCCCCATTGGATTTCCTAGGCTATAATCTTTATTGGAGCAGATTGCCAGCTCTTTTCTCCTATGGAGTGGCTGGTGGGTTCAAATTGCCAACCTTTTGCTTAGCAGCCGAACACTTAATCATTGTGTCACCAGGGACCTTTGAGTGTCAATAGGAGTGGCATAATTTGGATTGAGACTTGTTTAAATATAATCTAGTATCAGGGCTTTAGCAGAGTTGCTAACTTGCACCAACTTTGACTGTTGGCAGTCATTATCTACGCACAGAGCCCAGTGGCTATGCTGGAAGAGGCAGGCTTAAGCCACTTCTCTTGCTAATTCTTGGTATAGTTTTTCTGGGGATTTTAATGAGGGATTTTGTCACAGTCACTAAGCTTCTTAAAAAGTACTTATCCAGTTATTCCTTTTTTTTTTTTTTTAACTCCCCATTCCCCCCTCCACCCTCTCGTAACCACTGATCTTTTGTCTCAGCGATTTACCTGTTCTACATATCTTCATATAAGTGGCGTCATACACTATTTGCTCTTTTGTGTCTGGCTTATTCCACTCAGTATGGTGTTCTCAGTGAATGTTTTTTTGAGTGTCAAAGATATTTAGGGAAATGTTTTCACAAACTATGAAGCAATCTAGGACCTTTTCGACAGTTTTTCCCTTCGCTGAGGGGTGAGGACTTGGAGACAAAGCCTGCATTGATGTAGGGAAATTCTCTCGTTTTGCTGCCTCCACCTAACCCGCTGAAGGGTGTGGCTCAGCCTGCAGCCCAGAGTCCTCATGAGGAGAGAGGACTGCTGGGGACCGCCCTGGCTCTGGCACTTTCTTACAGCGTTTTAGTACTCATTTCCTCGTCTGTAAAGTGGGATAAGCATGTCCTCTTGACAAAGTTTTTTTATATTTATTTAATAAAGATGAGAAATTGCACAAGAAGGCTCTGCGAGACAGTGGTAAAGCCTGTGAACTCTGGAGTCAGAGTTCCTGAGTTCAAATCCTGGCTCCCCAGCTTACTTCATCTGTGAACTTGGGCAAGTCGCTTAGCTTCTCTGACCTCAACTTCCTCATCTATAAAATGGGGTAATAGTAACACCTACCTCATAGGATTATGAGGATCAGATAAGTTATATGTAAATCACTTTGCTGTTGTTGTGTGCCATCGAGTTGATTTTAACTCATAGAGACGCTATCAGACAGAGTAGAACTGCCTCACCAAGTTTCCTAGGCTGTAATCTTTATGGGAGCAGATCTCCAGGTCTTTTCTCCCACAGAGAGATTCGTGGGTTCGAACTGCCAGCCTTTCAGTTAGCAGCCAAGGGCTGTAACCATTGTGCCACCAGGGCTCTGTACATCTCTTAGTACAGAGTTGTGGTGTTGTTAGGTGCTGTTGAGTCTACTCGTACTGACCCTGTGTACACCACTACGAAGCACTGCCTGGTGCTGCACCATCCTTACAATCATAGCTATGTTTGAGCCCATTGTTGCAGCCACTGTGTCAATCCATCTCGTTGAGGGTCTTCTTATTTTTCACTGACCCTCTGCTTTACCAAGCGTGATGTGCTCCAGGGACTGGTCCCTCCTGATAACAAGTCCAAAATACATAAGACTAAGTCTTGCCATCCTCCCTTCTAAGGAACATTCTGGTTGTACTTCTCCCAAGCCAGCTCTGTTTGTTCTTCTGCCAGTCCGTGGTATATTCAGTATTTTTCACCAGCATCATAATTCAAAGGCATCAATTCTTCTTCAGTCTTCCTTATTTATTGTCGAACTTCGCATATGTATGAGGCGATTTAAAATCGCCTTGCTTGGATCAGACGCACTTTAGTCCTTAGGGTGATATCTTTGCTTGCTAACACTTTAAAGAGGTCTTTAAATAAAGTAAAAATATATATATTTATTTTATTTTTTGCAGCAGATTTGCCCAATGCAGTGTGTTGTTTGATTTCTTGACTGCTGCTTCCATGGTGTTGATTGTGGATTCATGTAAGATGAAATCCTTGACAACTTCAGTATTTTCTTCATTTATCATGATGTTGCTTATTGGTCCAGTTGTGAGGATTTTTGTTTTCTTTATGTTGACATGTAATCCATACCGAAGTCTTAGGTATTATCCATACTGAAGTCTTTGAGCTTCATCAGTAAGTGCTTCAACTCCTCTTCACTTTCAGCAAGCAAGGTTGTGTCATCTACGTATTGCAGGTTGTTAAGGGGTTTTCCTGCAATCTAGGCTCTGCATTCTTCTTCATATAGTCCAGCTTCTCAGATTATTTGTTCAGCGTATACGTTGAGTAAGTATGGTGAAAGGATACAACCCCGATGCACACCTTTTCTGATTTTTATACCATTTCATTTTTGACAGCTTCCAGTTTTCCTAGATTCAAACTTTATACATTCCATGTTCTGATTACTAATAGATGTTTGCAGCTGTTTCTTCTCATTTTGAGTCATGCCACATTAGCAAATGAAGGTCCCGAAAACTTTACTCCATTTGTGTCATTGAGGTTGATTCTACTTTGAGGAGGTAGCACTTCCCCAGTTATATTTTGAGTGCTTTCCAACCTGAGGGGCCCACCTTCTGGCATTATGTCAGATAGTGTCTCACTGCTATTCATAAGGTTTTCACTGGCCAATTTTTTTCAAAGTAGATTGCCAGGTCCTTCTTCCCAGTATGGCTTAGTCTGGAAGCTCTGCTGAAACCTGTCTGCCATCGGTGACCCTGCTGGTATTTGAAATACTGGTGGCATCGCTTCCAGCATCACAGCAACACGCAGGCCACTGCAGTATGACAAACTGACAGACGAGTGGTAGCTTACACAGTAGACTCTCATTAATCTTAGCTGCCAGTAATGTTATTACTACTACTGTCTAAACTGTAATGTGCTCCTGAGAAAAATTACACTGGCCTCATTCTACTGTTATAAAAATTGTGGTTAAAAGATTGCATGCATTTTTGGGGGGAGCAAATGGTGGTTCTGGAACCCCTCAACCCTAGCCTCGCATTTTCCAGACTATTGTATAAACATTTCACAGCCTTCAGAGTGCTTCCAGCGTTGGTCGTGGGTGAGATAAGGACACGCCAGGTGGCAAAGCATAGGAGAAAACGCAGTTGCTGCTGGGCCAACTTTGAGTCGTGGTGACCCCAAATGTGTCATAGTAGAATTGTGCTCTATAGGATTTTCAATAACTGTGCTCTTTAAGAAGTAGATCACTAGGCTTTTCTTCCAAGGTTCCTCTGGGAGGATTTGAACTACCAACATTTCAGTTAATATCTGAGTGTTTATCTGTGTCGACCACCTAGGGACTCCAAAGAAAAGGAGGCTCATATGTGTCCAGCCTTCTTTTTGGGAAGGCGAGGCTGTGGAAGGATGTGGCTTAGGACGAGGTGCTCCTTCAAGACGTCAGGGTAATCCCTGTTGCTCTGCTCTCCCTCCTTAGAGCACCTGAAGGAGCGTCTGGCCACTGAGCTGTCTGGCCTGCCCAAGGTGCGCCTGATCCGCGCTAACAAGCGGGAAGGCCTGGTACGAGCCCGGCTGCTGGGGGCGTCCGTGGCAAAGGGCAACGTGCTGACCTTCCTTGACTGTCACTGTGAGTGCCACGAAGGGTGGCTGGAGCCGCTGCTGGAGAGGTGCGTGACCCATCACATGGGGCGGGACCACAGACTCACATGAAAAGTAAGCTCATTACCATTGGTGGAGAGGCAGTAGATGTGCAGTAGGGGCACATTCTGGGGCTCGGGGCACACTCTGGGGCCTGGAGCACCTGGTTCAGATACTCTTTGTGTTGAGATACTCCTTGGGCTAGTCTTCTGTGACTGGGAATCGTAATGGATCCCACTTCACTGGGTGTTGAGACCACTAAATGATTTAGTATCAAGTGCTTAGAACATACCAGCATGTGGAAGGCACTATGTAAATGTTTGCTTCCTTATTATATATTACACAAGTTTATTGTAGAAAACTTAGAAAGTACAGTCAAGAAAATAAAAAGAAAATTGTCAATCTTACAGAATCACAGCCCTAGAGAACACACATTTAGATGTATTTCCTTCAAGCAGAGCCGGGGTGACTTGGCTAATGTCACACAGCAAGTAAGGGACAGAATTAGAGCCTATATTCTAACTCCAGAGGTGACCCTTTGGTCTTGGTGCATCTCTGTTCTCACAGAGATAATTACTTCTGGATTTTAAGACACTCCATTGTGAATAAATAACTCAATCCTGAGAAATTGAAAATCTGTTTCTGTTTTAAAAGATATTTTGTACACGTCTTGACATTCAGAGAGGAAGCCAAGTTTATAGAGCCCTGAGACTTCTCAGACTAAGACCAGAACGGCCTCCTCTGCACCATGTCCACCACAGATGGTCTGCCAGGGTGCAGACACCTGGGATAAGAGAAGCAGGTGTTTCTTAGCTAGGTCTTCCTCCTTCCTAGTGGAAAAGTGAGGAGAATTCATGCACAAATCTCCCACTTGCTCGCCAGCCACACATCCACGTGGAAAGACAGGGTGTCCTGGGTGCTTTCAGGATCCATGAAGAAGAGTCGGCAGTGGTGTGTCCCGTAATTGACGTGATCGACTGGGACACCTTCGAGTACCTGGGGAACCCCGGGGAGCCCCAGATCGGCGGCTTCGACTGGAGACTGGTGTTCACCTGGCACACGGTCCCCGAGAGGGAGAGGAGGCGGATGCGGTCCCCCATCGATGTCATCAGGTCAGGGACCGAATTCTAGGTTACTTGTCTCTGAGTGTGTCTGGTAGCATCTGGCTAACATGTCAGTGAAAGCCCTCAGAAGATGGTTAGCTGTCGGGCCATTTGAACTGGGGCTGGGTGGATTTGGGGGGAGGCTCTAGCTCTGGCCAGTGGGTGAGTCTGGGTCTGAGCAGAGGGGTTAAGGGAGGATCAGTTGCTCTCATTCTTGAGGTGTTGATGTAATAGTCTTTCGTCTTCCAAATTCAGAACCGATTGGCAGACAGGAAGAAGGGTCAGACAGGTGGAGGTCAGGACTTCAGCCTCATTGCTGGTGCATTGAACTGGAGATGGTGGCTTAGATCTATCTGCATCCACGTTTGGCGACTGGGCTCTGAATCTTTCCACCGAGTCCTGACCCTCAGATGACTGACCGTTGGCTAGAGTGGAGCAAGTGAGGGGAGAGTGCAGAGATGGGCAGAGCCAAATCATGGGGGCTGGGGGGAATTTGAAGATAGAAGGGAGGGGCTGGGACTTTACCCCAAGAGGGTGGAAGCCAGTGAGGGGATCTGAGCAGGAAGGGACCTGAGCATGTTGCATTCTTTAAAGATCGTGCTGAATGCCAAGTGGTGAGCAGCCTGGAAGAAGCAGGGTTGTGGGCAGGGACCCCAGTGAGAAGCTTTGGATTCTTCCAGGTCAGAGATAATGGCAGCCTGGACTGAATGGTGGAGGAGAGGATGGAGGGAAATGGTGGATTCCAGAGATGTTAAAGTGGAAGAATTGGGAGAAACAGGGAAGGAAGGTCTTGAGGATGATACCAGGCTTCTGCAGGAGCTTTTAGAGAGCTTCCTGCCCAGCCCCTCACTAAACAGATTTGGAAACTGAGGCAGAGTAGGAAAGATCTAATACAGGGTCACAAATCCAGCCTGTCATACTGGCATGAGGCTCCCATTGTCTACCTTCCCCCATAAATGTGCTCTAGGACTTTGTGGCCAACTATCCTCCCCCTCCCATGATATCCTTGGGCCTCAGTTTCCTCATCTATGAAATAGGTATGATCATATCCACCCTGCTTACTTCCCAGATTTTAAGGATGAACACATGGGAAAGTGCTTTGTATCTAGAACCTTCCCTTCCACTGGGAATGTTGCTGTCCTTTCCTCAGTTGGCCGAGAGCTTGCCTTGGTATGCAGGGAAAGCCATTACTTTATCACCACCCAAAGAGTGGCTGGAGAAACTTACATATTTTAAATTACCAGGCTTTTAATGTTGTATTTTCCCCCATTTCAGAACTTTTGCATCTGCCTCTCTGTGGTGTGTAGCCTTACAGCTCTCTGTGAGGTAGCATGGAAGCCTCGGGCCATTCTGATATCTGTGCTGGCTTCTAGATAAACCTGGTAGAGAGAAAACAAGGCCAAAGCTGGCTGTCCAGGTCCTAGAGGGGGAACCACTCGAGAAGAAGAGAAACCAGCCCTTGGGTCCATTAAAACACCCAACTTGCTTTTGTGATCTTCTGCTGGGCAGCCTCTAAGCTGCATCTGTGAGTGCCTGCCTATGAAGTCAGGGTTTCTGAACATGGCCGCAGCCTCCATAGGCCAGCCCCTGCCATGCCCTCGGGGAACACGGGTTCTCTATCTCTCCTCATCTCCCTTTGCTTCTATGCTTCTGAAAGTATGAAAGTATAAGGGTTTCTGTCACCCACAGTCCTTGGCTCACGCTGGTCTGTCTTCTCAGAGTACCATTTACATTCTTCTTCTTGACTAACTCCCCTTTGTCTTCCAGACCTCAGCTTCTCCAGAAAACTTAGCCCTCCCCTCCCTGCCTCTTGCCCTCTTCTGTGTTCCCACCAGCCACAGGGTTGATCTCAGTTAAAGCATTTATCCCGCACCATGTTCTTGTTCTGTAATTGCCTGTGGGGTGTCTGTGAGCTTCCTCAGGACAGGGGCCGTGGGGTATGTTTACGTCACCAGGCCCAGCAGAGAGCCTGGCAGAGCCGGCACTCGGTACCAGTAGAGATGGATGAATGGAATAAAGGATTTGTAGCAGGAAGACAATGCAACTAACTGGGATGGTTTTCTGCTGCTTGCATTGAAATATGGGTATCGCACTCTTCCAGGTCTCCAACGATGGCTGGTGGGCTCTTCGCTGTGAGTAAGAAATATTTTGAATATCTGGGGTCTTATGACACAGGAATGGAAGTTTGGGGAGGAGAGAACCTCGAGTTCTCTTTTAGGGTAAGTATTCTAGTCTTCTTTCTGGACTCATTCCCAATCTGTCATCTCTCTCTCTCTGGGATGATGAGATTTGCTATGAAAGCCTGGTGGACTTTCATCTATCGCAGCAGTTTATCCAGTGATACTAAAAGATGATAATGGCACATACATACTATAAACACGCTTGCCTTCTTGTTTCAGCTTTTTAAAAAATGTATTTTTAGTAAATTTGGGGCTAGTAAGGGCCTTGAAAGTCACATTGCCCTCTCTTTCTACAGAGGGGAGGAACCGAGTATCAGCGAGGGTAAGGCACCTGCCTGTTCAGGGTCACACAATGAGTTCGTGGCTAAAACATGGATTCCTGCCTCTTGATCTCATCTTCTGGAGCCTTCATTTGATTAACGACTTATAAATAGCCTCTTCATTTAGCACAGTGACTTTCAATCTCTGACACATGTAAGAATCATCAGGGAAACTTATTAAGAAGGCAGGCTTCTGGGCGCAGTGTCCAGAAAGTCAGATTTTATAGCATTAGGGTGAGGCCCAGAAATCTGCTTTTTGTAACAAGCCCACCTAACTGATTCTGGTGTGCAGGGCCCACCGATCCACCTTTGAGAAACCTCTAGCATTTCCGTGGGTTTTCCAGTTAGTGGAATATTACGTTTTAAGTATCGAAAGCTTATGTACTGTTCATGCTGTTCAGTAGAAAATTTAATTTTTAAATAATATTTTAAATGGCTTCTTGCCCTCATAAAAAGTGTTAATAAACGAGAATTTGGCCTTCCACCGAGGCCTCAAGCTCTCCATGATAACTTCCAGATGTTGTACTTAGTTGTACTGTCTTTGGGGCAATGAGGTGTTCATGGCCTTTTGCCCTAGGACAAGACGGTCCCAAATGCCTCCGCCCACTGAGGTTTGGGGTGCACTTTTAATGGTCTTTCTGCCTCTTCCCTAGGTGTCAGGGTGCTCTGCCTTCCTCTTGAAGCTCTTCCTTTTCCCCTTCCAAACCTCTCTTCTTACTTGCTGCTTTCCTGTCTTCTGTGGCTAGGAGATCAGGTAATCAAGCCCGTGTTTCACATGATGAGTAAATGATTCCGAGTGAGATTCCTGTGGGCCCTCCTATGAACAAAGAGCATGAGCTTTATACTGCATGGGCTTGGGGTGTTGGTTCCGATGGCTTCGATGCCTTTGGGGCTCCTCCCTTGGTGTTTGACTGCGTTCAGTGTCATCAGTGTGCTGGATAAGTGGCCTTCTGCTCGTGGAGTGTGCGCGTGTTGGCAGTGGTCATTGTGACCGCCATGTGTTCCGTGTCCTCGCTGCAGCCCACTCTGCTGCTCAGCCCAGCTTCTTCTCTGCTCTGTATGTAGATCTGGCAGTGTGGTGGGACCCTGGAGACTCACCCTTGTTCTCACGTTGGCCACGTTTTCCCCAAGAAGGCCCCTTACTCCCGCAACAAGGCTCTGGCCAACAGTGTCCGCGCAGCCGAAGTGTGGATGGATGAATATAAAGAGCTCTACTACCATCGCAACCCCCATGCCCGCTTGGTGAGTTCTCCTGCCCACCCAGACCTGGTCAAGTTCCCACACTCCACCTGGCCTCATCTGAACACGTGGCCTCCCCAACATAGTAAATTCGGTTTTAGGAATAGAGAATAAATGGACATTCATGATAAAAGTATGGAAAAAGCTTGTTCCTCCGTTTATAATAATAATAAACCAGCACAGCTGGCCACTGGATACCTAGAGTGATGTTGCAGGCATCTTACCTGTATTACCTCTCTGCAACCAGCGGGATCAGGTCAGCACACTTAGGGTACAAGGCACAAGCTCTTTATTTGCAAACTTACTGAGCAGGGCACAACTGCCTTATTAGCTGAAAACCTATTATTATTATTAGCCTTATTAGCTAGAAGTCTGCTATTTCCCTCCTGAGTCCTTTTCCTAGCCTCCTTGAATTTTCCAACAACCCTGAGACTTACTTTTCCAAAATGGGGACTCAGCGCTGCCTCCATTTCCAGTCAGAGGGAGAACTGTAGAGTGGCCCTGGCCACCTCTGCCATCTTCTCACCGCATATTGTAGCTATGGAAGCCAGGTCCCCACAGCCCTGTAGGGGCTGGTCTGCCTCCCGCTCGGGTGAGCCTTGCCAAGCCTGTCTGTCAGAGCAGTGGTCAGAGTGTCCCTGTGGGTGCTGAGGTTTCAGCTTTGTCAGTTTGCTCCCCAGGGACCCTGGCCACATGCTGTGCTGAGACCAGCCCACACCCCCACACTAAGGTGGGTCTTCAGGCCAGACTCTGTCTTTCCTCCGGTGACTTCTTTTAGGGGCTCATTGCTCTTCTTCACCCCAGAGCCTTGTTCTGCCCCTACCATAGGGGTACTGTGGAATGGTCCACCGATTTTCCCAGGAGATCCTGGGCTTCCAACTCAAGGTGGTCTACTGCCCCTGCATGGACCAGCTCTACCTGCCAGGGGGCATGTGGCAGCGTGTCCCCAGGACAGCGGTGCCCACTTACCCTGCATTTGCATAACTTAGAGGGCCACTTAGCAAGACTAATTCTGCTCCAAGACCTATCTCACGGCCATTTAATGAAAATCCCTTTTCTGAATCCTTATAGCAGCCCTGTAGATAGCTAGAAAATGCTTGTTTTGTGGATGGGAAAGCCAAGACTCAGAGCGAGGGAGATGTAAGGAGCTTGCCCAAGGCCTAGGGGCTGAGATGGAGTAGGACTCGGCCTCAGCCCGTCCGTTGCGGTGTGCCTTGCCTCTCACTGCTGCCCTGCCGAGCCTCACAGACTCTCGGCCTGTCCTCCCTCCTTGCCCCTCACTCTCTTTGGGACTCCAGAGTCATTTATCTCAGCGCCCTCTATTTTGCCCACGGCTGCAGGGTGGAAACACCTGATCTTCTCTGTGACCTTGCCTGGAACCCTCAGTTCCCTGCCAGTGAGATTCCCAGCGAATAATATGTTGGAGGGTCACCAAGTAAACCTTTTGCCCGAATGCCTGAGTGTTAAAATAGATACGTGGCTAAGCTGAGGGTACAGTGACTCTCGTCACAGAACCTCTAAGAAATAAGCAGAAATTGGAAATTTTATTAAAATAGTTCATTCTTATTACCATTTTATTAAATATTTAACTTCTCAAACTTAATAGTTGAACATAGTGCAGGGATGGTGATATTATTTTTTGTGGCTGCACGTTGCCACACTCTACACATGCTTCACTGAATTACTCGAAGTTTCTCAATCACTGGGTTTGTCCGTGAAACTCAAGGTCCACAAATATTCACTATTGCAGCATTTTGCTCTTGCCATCATAAGCTGTGTATTTATACTTCAGTATATTGAGCAGCTAAGAAGGCTTTTCACTCCTGGTTTCATCTAGAATGCTTATTTGTGTTTGAAAGTGAATATTCAGATATTAATAGTAAATCAGAAGGTCATGGCACGTGGGTATGACTGACATTTTGTTGGTGGGATGTCAGGGTGACCTCTGGGATCACACACTCATTGATGACACTCAGGTCTGGGGTATCCATGCCAACCCAGGGCTTGGCTTCTGGACTCCATCAGCACATGCATTGTCACCTTCCCTTGCACACCTGGTCACACCTCCCCAGAGCACCTGGGAATGTAGTTGTTCGTGTGATTGTCTCGCCTCTAGAGTGCTGGAACTAGGGCTAAGGCAGTTTTTTACCCTCTGTGTCCTGCATAGGACCCAGTGCGACTGAGCATCAGTGAGGAGAGGGTTTTGATAGGAAACGCCATGACCTGCCGGGGCTCACCATTGTGCTGTTTTCTCAGGAGCCCTTTGGGGATGTGACAGAGAGGAGACAGCTCCGTGCAAAGCTCCAGTGCAAGGACTTCAGATGGTTCCTGGAGACGGTGTATCCAGAACTGCACGTGCCGGAAGACAGACCTGGCTTCTTTGGGATGGTAAGCAAGGCGCGTTGTGAGGGCAGGGAGTTGCCTGGCCTCCGGGTCTGAGCGACAAATCCTGGGCAAGAAAGGCCCCTTCATCGGAACTGGTGCCCTCCCATTACCCTCAGCCTCTCCCAACTTTCATCAACTGTCCTTCCTTCTCCTGTGAGTGTCTGGGCCTCTCATCCAGAATTGGCAAGTGTAAGCCTCCTGCTTTATGATGAGGAAACCAAGGCTCACTTGGTATTTCTGTTTTCCAGTTATACCTCATCGCATTACTTCAAGTCTAAATGGCTGGACCAATTAATATTTCCCAACCTAGGCATCTATAAAGGCAGAGTGGGAATAGAGAGTTACTTCTAGTATTTTAAAAAACATAAATACCCAGCATCTTTTGCTGGGATTTACTCCGCTGTGTCTTTTTGGTCAGAAGTGCAGATGTTACATTTTGGAAGCCTTTGATAAATACAAAACAGGATAGTAATGCACTAAGTTCTACTTTCATTATGAAGATACTCACACACACACACAAATGCCGGTCAGGTCGAGTCGATTCCGACTCACAGCGACCCTATAGGACAGAGTAGAACTGCCCCATAGAGTTTCCAAGGAACAGCTGGTGGATTTGAACTGCCAGCCTCTTGGTTAGCAGCCCTAGCACTTAACTGCTGCGCCACCAGGGTTTCCGCAGGTCAGGTAGTATGGTGTCATGAATCCTGACCCTGAGATTCTGCAATTACCAAGATTTTGGCACTCTCACTTTCTCTCTCCTCCTCTCCACTCCCCTACCTTTTTCTTTTTTGAGGCAAATCCCAGGCATCATGTTGGTTCACTCCTATGTACTTCAGTATGTGTCTGTATAAAATGTGAGCCTTTTCTTCCAAAATGAAGTCGTTATCACACCGAATCGGATCACCGTAATTTCTTGGTATTGTGAATATCTAATCCTTATTCAGACTCCCTCAATTTCTGAAAAAATACCTTTCGGTAGTTGGCTAGTTTGAAATGGAATCTCAGCAAAGTGCGTGCATTACATTTGATTGTCATTTGTGTTGTTGTGTCTCTTTTAACCTAAAGCAGTCCCCCTCCATATTTTCCTTTTGCAGCACTATTAACTTGTAGAAAAAAAGCATCACTTGTCCTGTATGTAGAGTGATACACATTTGGAGTTACACATTTGCTTCTTTGTGTTGTCTCTTAACTTGTGCCTCTCTCCCCCATATTTCTTTAAAATGGAAATGAGGCCCAAAGGCTTGATTAGAGTCAGGGTCAACTTTTTGGCAAGAAAAAGTTGGTGCTTCAGGTGGTGCTTTGTATTCATATTGTGTCATATCGGGAGGCAGGTAATATATGGTCATCCTGCTTTTAGGGGTGCTAAGCTTGATCAGTGGATTCAAGAACCATCAGCCTGGACCATCCGTTAGAAAGCTTTCCACCAGCCTTCTGTGTAATGTTTTTAGTAGACATTGATAATCACTGCCTAGATCCATTACTTCAGAGAGAGTTGCCAAATGGTGATTTTTCTAATTCTGTCATTTTTCCCACATTTATTTGCTGGGATTCTTCTGTAAGGAAGAACGTTCCCTCATTAACTAGGGCAATTTGTTAGCCATGAAATTTCAAATTGGTATAGGAAAGGCGTGACACGTTCTTAAGTCTTTCTCTTAATTTGCCCATTTTCAGAATAAAAGTTGGCAGTGTAGTTTCCTTCTATTGTGTCCAGTGGGTTGTTTTTTTGGTTTGTTGGCTCATTTGTTTTTTTTTGTGGGGGGGGGATTTTTCTTTTTTTTGAGTATTGTTGTAAACTCACAGATTTTTATATAGTTACTGTGTTTTAATCAATTCAGTCTTTTTTCTTTTTGTACTTTGTTTTGTTCCATGTTCTCATGGTACCATCTCTGGCCAGTGGGAGCCTCTTCCTTTTAGCTTCTGTGACCCTTGAGCCCATTTTAATGGCTTTAATAACTTCCCTGATTTCTGGCCAATCTGTTTATCTTATATATCCCCTGCTGTTCCTCCAAGAAGCCCTGGCCCTTTAATGGGAAATGATATTTAGAGTCTACAGTCTATCCTAGGGGTGCTTCTCACTGTGGGTTGTCATTGCCTCTAGATGGTGCCATCCAACAGAAATATAATGTGGACCACATAGGTAATTTAAAATTTTCTAGTTGTTGGGTGTCGTTGAGTTGATTCTGACTCATAGCAACCCCATGTGACTGAGTAGAACTGACCCATAGTGTTTGCTTGGTTGTAATCTTTACAGAAGCAGATCACCACTGGGTCGGTTTGAACTGCCAACCTTTTGGTTAGCAGCTGAGCGCTTAAATGTTGTACCACCCTGCCTCCTTAAGTATATTAATTGCATGTTGAAATGATAATGCTTGGGATATATTGGGTTAAATAAAATATATTATTAACTTCATCTTTTATTAATATAGCTGCAGAACAAAGGACTAAAAGAATACTGCTTTGACTATAACCCTCCCAAGGATGACCAGATCTCAGGCCACCAAGTCCTTCTGTACCACTGCCACGGGATGGGCCAGAACCAGGTAGGAGCTGCATCTCAGGAGGCTCTACATTCAATGGATTGTCAATGTGGCCTCTGAAGGGGGAGATGAGGTAGAAACCTATGTGTTTTTTCTTAAATTAAATACCTGGTATTGGGTGTTTCATTATAAAAATAATATATGCTCATTACAGAACATCTGGGAAGTAGAAAAGAGAGTGAGTGACAGGACCGAGAGCGCCACCAATACGCCTAAGACATCTTTTCTTCCCTTCTTTTTTTATGCACAGACTTTAGATAATCTGTTTGAAATCATTGTTAAAACACCTGCAAGTTTTATGTTCCATGATTTCCGTTTATTTCAACGTACGTTTCTTACATTATTAGAAGCCCTTCTAGAATATCATTTCTAATGGCCACTTAATATTTCATTGCATGGATATGTTACTATTTAGTGAACTGATTTCCTACCCCTCCCCGCTTTTTTTGCAATTATAAATAACTCTGCCACTGACATCTAATATCAGAAAGAAGGGGAAAACCAACAGCTCTGCATTTTGGATGATTCCCTCAGAGCAATCCTTCAGTGGAATTAGTTTTGATGCACAGTGCCGTACTGCAGACGGTGTTGAGGGATGTTGCTTTACCTAGGGGCTCAGGTGGATCTTCTTCTGTTAAGTGCTGTGCCTCAGACAGGGCAGAGGAGGGACAGTCCTGGAGCACCAGCGGGTCAGAACAGGCTCCTGGCCCTGGAAGGCGGACGGGCTCGCCAGGGGCAGGGCCGCTGAGGAGGTATCAGACACCTAGAGATGAAGGGGTGAGGATGCAAAAGTTCCCTTCCAATCTGGACTCACAGCAGGTCCGTTTGAATATTAAGCCTCAAGCTTTCATAATTTGGATGCCTGAAACCTTAAATTGTTCAGGTTCTTCAGTACCTTCTAGAATTATTAAAAAACTCATCGTTGTCAAGTCAATTCCAACTCATAGCAACCCTATAGGACAGAGTAGAGCTGCCCCATAGGGTTTCCAAGGAGCAGCTGGTGGATTCGAACTGCCCACCTTTTGGTTAGCAGCAGAGCTCTTAACCACTGTACCACCAGGGCCCCCCCTCTGGAAAAGTGCTTCTCACAGGTGGTCCCTTGACGCATACCATTAGCATCACCTGGGAGCTTAGAAATGCAAATTTTTGGGCCTTGCCACAACCCTACTGAATCTGAGTCTTGTTTTAACCAGCTTTCCAGGAGGCTTCTTTGAGAAGTACTGCTCCACAGCCTTGGGAATGGCCATCTGTGTCAGGAACTCCTGGAAGGGAGGTAGGGTGGGTGGGGTGAGTGTCTTGTTAAAAATGCGGCATCCTCAGAATGAAGGAAACTAAACATACAAGGGAAAGATGAGTTCAAAGAACTGATGGACCACATCTACAATGGCCTCCACCAGACTGAGTCCAGTGCAACTAGATGGTGCCTGGCTACCACCACTGACTGCTCTGACAGGGATCACAATAGAGGGTCCTGGACAGAGCTGGAGAAAAATACAGAACAAAATTCTAACTCACAAGAAAAGACCAGACTTACTGGCCTGACAGACTGGAAAAACCCTGGGAGTATGGCCCCTGGACACCCTTTTAGCTCAGTAATGAAGTCACTCCTGAGGTTCACCCTTCAGCCAAAGATTAGACAGGCCCATAAAACAAAATAAGACTATTGGGGCATACCAGCCCAGGGGCAAGGACTGGAATGCAGGAGGAGACAGGAAAGCTGGTAATAGGGAACCCAAGGTCACAGAGGGAGAGTGTTGACATGTTGTGGGGTTGTTAACCAATGTCATAGAACAGTATGTGTACTGTTCAGTGAGAAACTAGCTTGTTCTGTAAACCTTCATCTAAAGTACAATAAAAAAAAATGCAGCTTCCTAGGCCCCACTTCAGACAGAAGGACTCCCTCTCTGGGCTGGGGCCAGGAATCAGTATTTTTAACAAGTGCTGTAGGTAATCCATAGGCAGACAAAAGCAGGAAAACCATTGCTCTGGAAGACCCAAGTGTACCCTTAGCAGTCATGTTGTCTACTTGTGCACAGCACTTTATAGTTTACAAGGCACTGTCACATCATTGTTTTTGTTGGGATGGGAAGAGACTGAGGAAAAGGAGAAGTGGCTGATAAAGGTTGCAGAGAGCCCCTAAATACCTGAGCTGGGATTGGTTTATCTTCTTACCCCACGGCCCCACACCAGCACAGGGCTAGGCATGGGGGAACGAGGCGGACCAGGCACCAGCGCCTTCGTCAGTCTAGCAAGCGAGACAGCATGAGAAAGGGCCACCTGATAAGCACTTGCTCAGCACTGCATTAGAGGTTCCCTAGAGTGCTGTGAAGGAGCCCTGGTGGTCCAACAGTTAAGAGCTCGGCTGCTAACCGAGAGGTTGGTGGTTCAAACCTACCAGCTGCTCTGCAGGAGAAAAGTCCTGACGATCTGCTCCCATGAAGATTATAGCCTTGGAAACCCTACGGGCAGTTGTATTCTGTCACGTAGGGTCGGTATGAGTCAGAATCAACTCGATGGCACACAACAGCAACAAGAGTGCTGTGAAAGGAGTTCTGGTGACACAGTGGTTAAGTGCTCGGCTACTAACCAAAAGGTCAGCAGTCTCAAACCCACCAGCAGCTCCTCAGGAGAAGGACCTGGTGATCTGCGTCTGTAAAGATTAGAGCCATGGAAACCCTATGGGGCAGTTCCCCTCTGTCACATGGGGCTGCTAGGAGTCAGAATTGACTCAATGGCACCTAACAGTAGCAGAGTGCTGTGGAGACATGAACGAAGCTGTTTGATCACACGGGCTGGTGTAGGGGTGGGGCGAGAGGAGACTGCTTGGCCCCAGCAACCACGCTTTTGTGACCCCAGGTTCTTGGGCAGCAATTTTCCCTCTTTTGTCATCAGAGGGTAACTTGATCCTGTTGGCTGCTCTGTTTTCAGTTTTTCGAGTACACGTCCCAGAATGAAATACGCTATAACACCCGACAGCCAGAGGGCTGTGTATCTGCGCCTGCAGAATCAGATATTCTGTTCATGGAGCTCTGCAAGGAAACCGCCCCTGAGAATCAGAAGTTCATCTTCCGAGAGGTGAGTGCGCGATGTCATTGCCTCCTTGCTGTCAGTCACCTGGGCTGTAAAGGGAAAGTCAGACATTCTGTCTGTAGTGTGAGCAAGTCCCAGTGAGGTGGCCGCTATGGGGTGTCCTGTGAGCCTGGGAGCATCACAGTGAGGCGGCCACCATGGGGTGTCCTGTGAGCCTGGGAGCATCACAGTGAGGCGGCCACCATGGGGTGTCCTGTGAGCCTGGGAGCATCACAGTGAGGCGGCCACCATGGGGTGTCCTGTGAGCCTGGGAGCATCACAGTGAGGCGGCCACCATGGGGTGTCCTGTGAGCCTGGGAGCATCACAGTGAGGCGGCCACCATGGGGTGTCCTGTGAGCCTGGCAACATCACAGTGAGGCGGCCACTATGGGGTGTCCTGTGAGCCTGGGAGCATCACAGTGAGGCGGCCACCATGGGGTGTCCTGTGAGCCTGGCAACATCACAGTGAGGCGGCCACTATGGGGTGTCCTGTGAGCCTGGGAGCATCACAGTGAGGCGGCCACCATGGGGTGTCCTGTGAGCCTGGGAGCATCGCAGTGAGGCGGCCACCATGGGGTGTCCTGTGAGCCTGGCAACATCACAGTGAGGCGGCCACTATGGGGTGTCCTGTGAGCCTGGGAGCATCACAGTGAGGCGGCCACCATGGGGTGTCCTGTGAGCCTGGGAGCATCACAGTGAGGCGGCCACCATGGGGTGTCCTGTGAGCCTGGCAACATCACAGTGAGGCGGCCACTATGGGGTGTCCTGTGAGCCTGGGAGCATCACAGTGAGGCGGCCACCATGGGGTGTCCTGTGAGCCTGGGAGCATCGCAGTGAGGCGGCCACCATGGGGTGTCCTGTGAGCCTGGCAACATCACAGTGAGGCGGCCACTATGGGGTGTCCTGTGAGCCTGGGAGCATCACAGTGAGGCGGCCACCATGGGGTGTCCTGTGAGCCTGGCAACATCACAGTGAGGCGGCCACCATGGGGTGCCCTGTGAGCCTGGGAGCATCACAGTGAGGCGGCCACCATGGGGTGTCCTGTGAGCCTGGGAGCGTCACAGTGAGTCTGAGCTGGCAGAAGTGTTAGAGTCCCACAGCCTCCAGAGGTAGTAGTGCTTTCCTTCTTTCCTCGCTGTTTACTCCCTTCTAGTCTTTTCTGTGTCCCTTACACCTTGAGCTGCAGTGGGTTGTAATAGAAGCCCTTGCAAATGTACTCTAAGATGAGATAGGGTTTAAACACATGAAACAAATAGTCAAAGTGTAAGGATGTGAGGTTAGACCTAGGGATAAGTCCCTCCACTTCTCTAAGCCTCATTTCCCCCAGCTCTGAGATGGGGATTGGTGTCCCTGGGTGGTGCAGTTAATATGCTTCCTGCTAACTGATAGGTTGAAGGTTTGAGTCCACTCAGAGACACCTTGGAAGAAAGGCCTGGTGATCTTCTTCCAAAAAAACCAGCCCTTGAAAACCCTGTGGTGCAGAATTCTACTCTGACACACATGGGGTCGCCATGAGTCAGAGGTGACTAGATGACAAGTGGACTGGGATTTACCTTTGTGCAGTGCAGACAGTTATCCCTGGACCAGTAATCCTGAAATGGTCAAAAGCACACCCCCAGCTCTTAAGAACATGTTTTAAGGAAAAATATATTTTTTCTGTGGAATGACTTGGACTTCCATTGACAAGACATCGTCTCTTGTCTTGTAGGATGGTTCTTTATTTCACGTACTGTCCAAGAAATGTGTTCAGGCTGAGAGGAAGGCACCTGGCGACAGTGTGGTGCCACTCTTACGAGACTGCACCAACTCGGAACGTCAGAAATGGTTCTTCAAGGAACGCATGTCATGAAACGTCACCTCGCCAAGGAGCCCGCTGAAGGACTGTGGGCCCGTGGGCTCTGTGGCCAGTAGAGACTTGGCCAAGGACAGTGATGGAGCCCACCAAAAACCTGGCTGCTCTACTTTTAGGAGGAACTCGTTCTGCAGTTTGTGAAAGTGGTGTTGGATTTAGTAAAAATGTGAATAAGCTTTGTACTATGATTTTGAAAACTTTAAAACTGGTCCCAAATACCCTGTTTTCAAGGGATAATCCTAAAAATGTTAACTTTCGTATTCAGAGAATTAAAACCTTGGAATATTTTTCTATCAAGATGTATATTTTACTGCTGTGCCTTTTATTCCTCCTAGCAAAAAAGATAAATATTTAATGTTGGTATTTGCAAGGGTTCCCAGGTATGAAGATGTTTGCACAGATGGAAATCAGACATGGACTGTACTTTGCATACACTGATGATACCTCAAACGTTGGGTTAGGTTTTTCTGTGTATAGAGACAGGCACTAGGAACATTGTATTGATTCCTTCAGATCACTGGGCTATTCTAAGTTTATTTAATAAATAATGCTATTTAATTATGTATTGCTACCACAATAAAAACTCCAGTTAATGTTCTTGTTTACCAAAGAGGACGAACCAGAGCTAAACTCTTTTCTCTTTTTTTAATTTTTTATTGTACTTTAAGTGAAACTGAGCTAAAGTCTTAAAGGAACAGTTTGACTTAATCGGGCTAATATAAGCATCCACCACACAGGGTGGACTTCAAACAATGCCTAGCCCCGTGGTGTGGCTGCCTGCTTTTAGTAATTATACTATGACTTTCAGGAGCCCTGGTGGCACATTGGTTAAGTGCTCGGCTGCTGACCAAGAGGTTAGGGGTTCAGACCCACCCAGCAGCTCTGTGGGAGAAAGACCTGGTGATCTGCCCCTGTAATGATTACAGCCAAGCAAACCCTATTAGGGCAGTTCTACTCTGTCACATGGGGTTGCTATGAGTTGAAATTGACTTGACAGCACCTAATGACAACTATGACTTTAAAATGTGTTTATAGAATTTTTATCACACAATAGTGTTAGAGAGTTAATGTTCTATGTGAAATTCGTTTTTCAAATTTGTTCATTAATAACGTTTGGTTATCTATCTGTTAGATATTTGGGCCACTGTAGCAGCTGCTGAAGTTTGTCTCATTAGTTCTGATTTGTGAATGATCCCAGCTCAACTTTTGAGATTCTCTCAACTTAAGGGAGTCGATCCGAATGGGAAAAAAAACTGAGAAAGCTGTAGATCTGTTGCAACCAATCAGCCCTAAGAAATGAAGACACATTATGCAATTGATTAAAAACTATCAACTGTGTCTCAGACTCTTTTTTACCCACATTCCCCTCCCTGACAGGACCCATTGGGGTCTGCTTTAATAATTACCCAGAAACAGCTCCAGTGGGCCTGGCTTGGGTCAATCTGATGCATGTTAACCGTTCTGTACTTCAGTGTCTTCATCTGTAAGTAGGGATAGTCATAGCACGCTCTCAGGGTGCCTGCAAGGATTTAATAACACAGACCAGGTAAGAACTTAGTTTAGTGCCAGGCACACAGTGTAGGCTCACCAAATGTTAGCTTCTGTTTTCATGAATAAGGAGCCGTGGTGGGAGGAGTGGTTAAAGTGATGACCTGCTAACCAAAAGGTCAGCAGTTTGAAACCACCAGTGGCTCTGTGGGAGAAAGATGTAGCAGTCTGCTTCCGTAGAGATTTACAGCCTTGGAAACCCTATTGTGTCACTATTGAGTCGGAATCAACTCAATGGCAGTGAGTTTTTTTTTTTTTTTTTTGGTTTGGCAGCACAATGGTTAAGTGCTCAGCTGCTAACCAAACCTACCCAGCAGTTCCATGTGAGAAGGACCTGGCAATCTGCTTCTATAATGATTACAGCCTAGACCCACAGGTACCCTTTTAGCTCAGTACTGAAGCCACTCCTGAAGTTCACCTTCAGCCAAAGATTAGACAGGCCCATAAAACAAAATGAGACTAAGTGGGTGCATCAGCCCAGGGACAAGGACTAGAAGGCAGGAGGGGGCAGGAAAGCTGGTGATTGGGAACCCAAGGTCAAGAAGAGAGCGTGTTGATATGTCATGGGGTTGGTAACAAATGTCACAGAACAATATGTGTACTAACTGTTTAATGAGAAACTAGTTCTGTAAACCATCTAAAAACAAACAAACAAAAAATTACAGCTTAGCAAACCCTATGGGGCAGCTCTGCTCTGTTACATGGGGTCTCTATGAGTCAAAAATCGACTCGGTGGCACCCAACAGAAAATTTTTATGAATGCACTTTATAAAATATAAAGAACAATAAACATCAGTGTTTATTCAAAAGCAAATATCCAATAATTTAGTTATTTTGTCTTGGTGGGATTAAACAGCTCCTCGAAGACAACTGTAGTGTGAACTCCTTTCCTTCCAGGTCTGTTCTCGTAAATGTACGGGCTGTGGGCTGAGCCTTCCCCTTGTTATGGTAACGGTAAAAGTGCGCTGTCATGGAGCTGAGAAGGTCTGCCCTGCCTCCTCTTTCTTCCCGCCCTTTGTGCAGTGTCAGTCTGAGCTTGGTGAGGGCTGTCAGCCCTCCCACATGTGGACGGCAGTTCAGGCAGACATGAGATCCACGTGAACAGGACCCATGACGTGCAGGGAGGCTACACGGGTGTGTTTGTGTGCATCCACTGGGCACCACAGCAAATGAACTCTGCTTGTGTGGAAAAAAAACTAGTGGATTTTTTTTTTTTTTTTTTTTGATGTCAGGGGAAATGTATTTTCACAGATTGGAAGGCGTTTACAGTATTTTGAGAAATCTTTTCCTTCGCTATTGGGTAAGGAGTCTGAAAAAGCCTGCATGGATGTGAGGAAATTCTCACCTTAATTTTGCCTGAGTGGGCTTCCACTTAACCTCCACCTCACCCAATAAAAAAAAAACCAAACCCACTGCCATCGAGTCAATTCCAACTCACAGCAACCCTATAGGACAAAGTAGAGCTGCCCCATAGAGTTTCCAAGGAGGACCTGGTAGATTCGAACTGCTGACGTTTTGGTTAGCAGCTGTAGCTCTTAACCACTACGCCACCAGGGTTTCCCCTAGCCCACGAGGAGGTGTGAACCAGCCCCTAGCCTTGGGGTATGGAGCTGGGAGTACTGGAGGCCTGCCCTAGCTGTAGCACGTCATTTCGCCTAGGACTCATTTCCTCATCTGCAAAGTGGGGACAAGAATGAACTCTGAAGATGTTTTTGTTTGACTCTCCACATAACTGCAGGAGACAATTTTGCTAAGCTTTCCACCACTACATAACAAGGATCCTCCTTCGTCTGGTTCCCAATGACACGTTCCTCACTTCCGAGCTCTCACTGACAGCTTCCTCAACATCCGTATTTCTACCACCACTCTGGTGGCGCAACAGTGAAGCACTTGGCTGCTAACTGAAAGGTTCATGGTTTGAACCCACCCAGTGTCTCTTACTGGCGAAAGACCTGGTGATATGCTCCCACAAAGACTACAGCCTAGAAAATGCCGTGGGATAGTTCTGCTCTGGCACATGGGGTCGGTATGAGTTCAGATTGACTCAGTGGCACCTAACAACAACAACGATCATGTTTCTCAAAATTCCTCCTACTGCTGAATTCCTAAGCTGCTCCCACATTTTAGGTATTATACAGCAGCATCTCACGTCCAGATACCATATAATATATTAATTTTCTATTGCTGTGTAACAAACTACCACAGACTTAGTGGCTTAAGAAGTCCCTGGGTGGCGCAAATGGTGAGTGCACTCAGCTGCTAACCGAAAGGTTAGAGGTTCTAGTTCACCCATAGGCACCTCGGAAGAAAGGCCTGGAGATCTATTTCTGGAAAATCAGCCATTGAAAACCCTACAGAGCACAGTTCTACTCCGACACACACGAGGTGCCATGAGTTGGAGTTGACTCCACCAGCAACTGGTATTGGTAATGGAAAGAACAGATTACCCAATAAGCAAGGTACACATGTGGGTTTCACCTGGTTTTTACTTGTCAAAGATGCGGTGAAACCCATGTGAAATTGTGCACTAAAGATTAGTAAATAAACACAAGCCCGTGCCCATACCTTGCTTACTGTAAACTGGTGCATTTTACTGGTTAATCCACCCCTGGGTAGTAATTTAAAGCCATACCCATTTATTATCTCACAGTTCACGTAGGTCAGAAGTCTAGGCATGGTTCAGCTGGGTTCTGCTTAGGGCCTTGGCCTTACAAGGCTGAAATTAAAGTGTCGGCTGAGGCTGCTATTTCATTGAGGCTCAGCGTCTTTTTCCACACTCCCTGCTTGTTGGTGGAATTCAGTTCCTTGCAGGTGCAGAACTGAGGCCCTCAGCTGCTAAAAGCTGTTTCTGAGAGAGATTCCCCTCCTGGCTTTGGAGAAGTAAGCTGCCATGTTGTGAGAGGGCCATGCAACAAGAGCCTGAGGGTGGCCTCTGGGAGCCAAGAATGGCCCAATCCACGCTCTGGAAAATACTCATCAGTGTGGTTATTACATAAATAAGGCAGACAATGCTGGTACACTTGAAACTCACTGGGGCCCCAGGATGCCCATCTCTGCCTTCTGATGCCTACCTACCATTCAAGAAGATTTTGAAAACCGGTAAAAATTCCCAAGAAATTCAATCTTCGTTACACGACAAGCTCCTTCCATGTCAGGAAGGATTGTTTTATTTATGTGGATCAAGTCTGGATTTCTTTATGGGTGACACATCTGTTAAATTTCCTGCACCAGCCAGCTTCCTTTTTCTCCTCCAATTCGCACAGCGCTTTCACACTTGATGTAAACAAGAATCACCTGGGCATCTTGTTAAAAGGCAGATTCCGTGTTGAGGGGTCTGCGGTGGGGCCTGAGAGTCTGCATGTCTCACCAGCTCCCAGAGGATGCTGATACTACTGGTTGGCGGATCACGTTTTGAATAGCAGGTTATTAAAACGAGAAAAAAAGGGAGAGAGGAAAAGTGGTTGGCTGGTCATGGGTGTCTTACTCCCATTCTCCCACTAGGTGGTGCTGTCAGCTCAGGAAACGCGACAATGCTTTCCTTGCGGCCAAGTCTTCTGATATAAAAAATTCTCCAAATCATGGATCCACAGGTGGCTGACCTGAAAGGCGCCCAGGGATCACCTAAAGCCGATGTTGTCAACAGGGACTGAGGCCAGCAGGGGGAGGAGTTTGCCCCAGATCACACAGTGAGAATGGTATGTTCTTTATCAACACCCACCATCCCATTAGTAGCCAGTGTGCTGAGTTTTGCCTGGGTGTGTCATTTTTCTTAAACGGTTAAAGTAGTATTTTTTTTAAATTGTATTTTCAAAAATAGGCTTTTGAAGGTTTCTGTATGTCATTTTTAGAGCCCCTGGGTGATGCACATGGTTAAGCACTCGACTACTAGCTGAAAGGTTGGCGGTTGAACCCATCCAGAGGGTCTTTGGAAGACAGGCCAGGTGAAATAGATCTCTTGAAAATGCTGTGGAGCAGTTCTACTCTGCACACATGGGGTTGCCATGAGTTGGAAACGACTTGATGGCAAATAACAACCAACAACATGTACAATTACAAAGTGAAATTATTTTTCTGTCTTGATGAACATGTTCTAAAACTTGACCACATAGCTTGCTGTATCACAGC
Source organism: Loxodonta africana (assembly GCF_030014295.1). NCBI lineage: Eukaryota > Metazoa > Chordata > Mammalia > Proboscidea > Elephantidae > Loxodonta > Loxodonta africana. The sequence goes on along the minus strand of NC_087350.1, from coordinate 77,822,947 downwards.
CACAATATTTATTTCCTAAGTGAGGTCGTAATCGTGACCTCTCACAGCCTCCCAATGTTTGTGGGGTTTATTACACACCAAATTTCTCACACTTACACATAGCTTCAGAGTTTTTTCACGGGTATCATTTTGCTTGATCCTGGTGGCATAGTGGTTAAGTGCTACGGCTGCTAATCAAAGGGTTGGCAGTTCGAATCTGCCAGGTGCTCCTTGGAAACTTTGTGGGGCAGTTCTGCTCTGTCCTGTAGGGTCGCTATGAGTCGGAATCAACTCTACGGCACTGGGTTTGGTTTGGTTTTGTAAGGTCAACTGATCCAATAAGAGTGAGGGTTGCTGTCTCCTGCTTTGATAGCTGCTGATAATAATGCTAATGCCGTGAGTTGGACACTTTTATAAGCATGTCATACAAATTAACAAAGTTAATTTTCAAAACACCAGTGAGACAGGTGCTAGTCTTCTCTCCCCTCCACCATTTTAAAGGTGAGGCCACTGAGGCTCAGGGAGGGTAAGGAACTTGTCTAAGGTCACACAGCAGATAAATGATGGTGCTGGGATTCAAACCCAGTGTTACTCCAGAGCTCAGTCTTAACTGCTGTGCCTTCTGCTTCCTGGAGAGGGTATAGGCATCTTGCCCAGGTCACATGGCTGATGTCCCCAGACCAGAGCCCCCCTGCCCCCACTCTTAGTCCAGTTACACAACTGTGACATGGAAATTAATGAGTCTGCCCTGCCCCTGAAGGACAGGAGTTTAGATCTGATTTACATCTCTGGGTGAGCACATTTCTTCCAACAGTGTCAAGTCAGGGAGCAGGTTTAGCGACTGTGCTCCAAGGCCAGGGCCTGTGAGCAGTTGTCCTGGTAGACATCTGTTTTACCCACACCTGCACTCTGCCCTCCTTCTCTTTAAAACGGGGTGAGGGGAGGGGGGCAGAGAGGCAGGATTTGGGAGTGTCTCTTCATTTTCCCCGTTGGGGATGCCAGTGGCCAAGTCAACTGCAGTTGCTCCATCCAGGACTTATCTGTCTTCAGAGTGCTTAAAGCCCATGGGACGGAGCGTTCTGCCCCAGCTGCCATGTCATGCTTCCTCTGTGAATCATCTTGAATCTTTTATGAGGCAAGGGTCAGTGGAACAGACTCCTCATGAGAATTTAGGACAGTTGATTTCAGCATCCTACAAGGACACTGTCAGACGGGTATGCCCACTGGGCAGCTCTAGTTATTAACTCAAGAGTGATTGCAAAGCACCATGGGATTCTAATTGCCAACTGTTAAAAAAAGAAGCAAGTTCTGGGCCACAGAATCTGAAGGGACTTGGGAAGTCCTCTGTCCAAGCTCCCTCCTAATGCAGGAGTCCCTCGTCCATGTCCCTGACCCTTGTTTGGCCAATGCAGTGCGAGGAAGCCCCTCAGTTATAGGGCCTCCCATTCTGTTCTCGGGTGGCTTCGTAATGAAGCTGAAGTCTCTCCTTGTAGCTTTCCTATTGCTCTGGGTCCCCATCTGGGGCTACCCAGCAGGTTTATGCTCTCTGCCCAGGACAGGCCCTCAGAGATTTGAGGAGAGAGGACACATCCCCCGAGTCTCCTGTGCTCTCGGCTACTAGCCCTAATTTCTTCAAACCATCTTGTTCTGGGATGGTGTTTTCACTGGGTTTCTGCGGGGGAGTGAAGATTAACATTTGCACTAAATCTGCTGTGTTTAACCAAAGGTCAAGACTCCATACTCCTTCCCTGAAGAGAGGGCCAGACCAGGCTCAGGTGACCCCAAATGCTGTGAAGGGCCTAAAACTGTATTAGTAGACTGTGGGGTGGAACAGGAAAGTGTGTGTGTATGTGTGTGTGTGAGAGAGAGTATATGTGTGAGAGAGATAGCAAGAGTGAGAGAAATGATGTAAGTGCAAGAGAGAAAAGTCTGCATTTTCTATAATAGGAAGTTAATAATAACATCTACAATGGGAAAATCATGAGAAGACAGGGTTAATATGTTATTTGAAATATGGAGGCAAATACTGGAGTAGCTGGAAGAGTTGTGGGAGCCAGATGTGAGGGTGGGGAGGAGTGGGGAGAGGTGGGATGGGGGACTGTTGATTCTATTATAAACCTTGAGTGTTATTCAGCTTTTTAAGATGAGTGCATGTATTACTTTGATACGAATTATATTTAAGAAATATTCCAAACTCATGTTAGGAAGGAAACAATTAGGGCTCCCAGAGAGGGTATGGGTTTGTCCTTGGTGCCCACAGATAGGAAACAGGAGCATGATGTTCAGCCATTCTGCAAAACCCTTCCTGGCCACAGCATCTGGAAGTCCCAGGGAACTTGTCCTGACGTGGACTGGGCTCAGCTCTTTGGAACCAGAACCTAAAGGGAAATAAAACTGCCTTTTCCGAGTTGGATTCTGGACAATTCTGGGAACTTTTCTGCAGAACAAATTGATTTATGGATCCAGCTGTGAGGAACTATACAAAACAGAACAGAGGAGATAAACTCCAGATGTGGCTTCATTAAAAGCAGGGATTAGACAATAGGGTTGAAGGACTTCTAATGTATGCTGAGCCATGGAGACTTCAAGTCTAGGGAGAAAGAATGGCCAAGGGTCTACTGCACCACACTGCTGATTCTGAGCTAGAAAGCACCTTAGAACTCATCCCGTCCAAACCCATTGTCATCGAGTGGATTCTGACTCATAGTGACCCTATAGAACAGAGTAGAGCCACCCCACAGGGTTTCCAAAGAGCAGTTGGTAGATTTGAACTACTGACCTTTTGGTTAGCAGCCCAGCTCTTAACTCCTGCACCACCAGAGCTCCTCATCCTGTCCAACTCCTTGAAATTATAGATGGAAGGCTGAGACCCAGAGAGGGATGGGACTTACCCAGCATCACACAGCGAGGTGCGATGAAACTGGGGCCAGAACCCACATCTGCTGCCCGATCCAGTGTCCCACCCACCACCTGCCTCTGCCTCTCATTCCATGGCGTTTGCCTTTTCAAATTCAACTTGAGCCTGTTTTCTTAATTAAAAATCAAGGGAAGGCTTAGCTCTGCCACACTCTGATGGTGAGATTGGTCACACTTCGAAGAGCAAGGCCAGGTCCACATATTTGTTGCCTAAAGAGGGAGGCCTCACTGGCCCTGATGCTGGGGTGGACAATTCCCACCCCACCTCACAGGCTTCCAAGATGCTGGGAAACACTTCCTGTTGGGATGGTTGGTCCTTGTGCTCCTGGAGCTGGACTCGGTGGTCCTTTTACAGGGTGTCTGTTCTCTGTCCTCTGAGGGGGAGGACAGGGCGACCCAAGACAGGGGAGGGAGGACACTCTTGTGCTGAGTTGCCTCTGTTGGGAATGCATTTCAGTTTTTTGAAGTTTGGAAAGTAGATTCGCATTTGGTAGGATCTCAAATGGAATAATGTTCTTACTGCAGCATTCATGTCTCTAGCTGGGGTTTTTTGTTGTTATTGTTTTGTTTTTTAGTAGCACTTTTGTTTTTTCCGGATTATTAAAAAATATATGCTAACTACTGAAAATTTGAAAACTACATAAAAATGGAAAGAAATCATTTAAGTTCTCACTACCCAAAAAGATACCACCATTTGAAAGTATTTCCTTCCAGTCTTTTTCCATAATCATAACTCCTTTCATTTGGCTGAAATTGGCTCAATAATAGCTTTCACCTAGAGGTCACGGCTCTGTCTTTTGGCGGAAGTGCAGAATTAATCCCTTTTGTTTCCTGCCCATAAAAGGTAGGTGAAGACAACCTCCAACCCCAGGGAGAAAACCTCAACTCCATTTTAAACGCCGAAGTTTATGACAACTGTCACTATCATTGCCATCTATGAAGGGTGTGCTACTTGCAAGGCGTATGCTGGTTTCCTGTATCAACTTGTTTAATCTTCATAACAACCCTACAAATACCTCCTACAAAGGGGTATTCATAGGGGAGGAATCTGAGGCTCATAGGGGAGGAATCTGAGGCTCAGAGGGGAGGGGTCCCTGGGCTGATGGGAATTGAGCTCAGTGAGGTTATCACCTTCCTTAATCTATCCTTCTTATCTCTATTAATGCAGCCTGAGAACACAGTAGCTTTCCTGACAGCCTTACCACAACTTCCCCTTGGATACCATACTTGTAATGCAAGCCTTTACATTTGTTCTTAAAAAATTAATTTCATTCATTCTGGCCCAAAAAGACCTCCCCTTCTCTCATGATAATCTCTGTAAGGCAATATGACTCATACAGAATTCCTGGTAACAGTCTTAAAAAAAAAAAAAAAAACTCCTAGCACAGCGCCTGGCATATAATACACACCAAATACCTGGTTGCTATTATTATTATAGTAAGGTGAGTGACATTGTTTGGTTCCCTGGGTTTCCCTCTGTTTCCCACAAAACACAATAGAACAAAGTACTAAAAGTAGTATGGTGCTAGGGAGTGGCCCACCCACTATGGCTGGTCTGGGAGGTGGCTTCTAGAAGCATCCTTCCTCTCCAGCTATTGGCAGAACCAAAAAGTCAAGAAAATTCTTCCTGGAATTTGGGTCCATCTGCCCCCATGCCTGGCTCCACTCTTCCCCAGGACCTTGTCAGCCCAACCATTTGCTGATGTGGTGGGTTTGGCTGTCTTAGGTGAGAAGACTACCCCCACCTCCCAGGCCCTGAACCCATGACATAGCAGCCAGCCTTGTTGCTACTTCTGCTGCTGATTCCTCACCCACATTGCTCCCAACAGACATTCCTTTTAGTGGGGTGGAGCTGTTGAAATGGACTATAAAATATGGGTTATATTTTATTTTAATGTTTGGTTGTTTCTAAATTTGGTCACAATTATGTCTTCTTGTTCTAAAATAAGAGAAAGGAAGCAGCTGCCCTCCGGGAAGCCTCCAGAGAGGAGAGAGAAGGCAGCCCTCACACTCTGTTCCTGATTTTTCTGCTTCCTTCCTGAGCTCTCTAGCGCTGGCCCTGTCAGAACAGAAGGGGCGGGTGTTGCCCTGAGATGCTCACATGGTCTCCTTAACATGGAAACATCATGAAGGACATGTCACCAGCCCATGACAAATTGGTAAGGCTACTGGCCCCCTCTGTGTGCTACACCAGTGTGCTCTGCCCTGTGGGGAACAGATAACATGGACACTGTGTCCACCCTGAGACTCAGCCACTTATGATGAAGGCAGACACAGAGGAGGAAGAAGCCTGGAAAAAGAGCATTTTGTCTTCCTAGGGAAAGAAGGAAGCAGTGTGCAATCTGTTCTGAGTAGGCTGTGGATAGGTGGGGGAAAGCAGTCCAAAGGGAGGGCAGCATGGCCAAGGATTATGTGGCCAACACATTGTGGTGTCACTGGAATGCAGATAAGGGATGCTGGGACGTGAGGCCAGATTTCTGGCTGATGCACATCTTGGAGGTTGGAACTGAGGAATTCAGATTTCCTCCTGGAGGCAAGGAGAAGCCATTGCCTGTGCAGTGAGAACAAGGTTGCAGCTAGCCCAGGGATGCTTTCTCCCCATTGCATCATCCTTCCTTGAGGGGTATCCCTGGAGTGAGCTTCGAGGGCTAGCATTCTATCGCCCTATACAGTTTGGCTTTGGCCCCCAACCCTGTGCTGACGCTCCTTTGTCAAGGTCAAGGGTTTTCACTTTCTCTTGAGAAATGTTCTTCATGTTCCTGCATTCACCACTGCAATTGGCCTGGTCTAGCCCTGTCTCCTCTCGTGGCTTTTAGGTCACCACATCTCTTGGTCCTTCATCCACTCCTAGACACTTGCTTCTCAATCACTGCTGGACAGGTTTCCATTGAGCTTCCAGACTAAGACAGACTAGGAAGAAGGCCTAGTGGTCTACTTCTGAAAAAACTGGCCAGTGAAAACTTTATGAATAGCAGTGGAACGTTGTCTGATGTAGTGCCAGAAGACGAGTCCCTCAAGTTGGAAGGCACTCAAAATATGACTGGGGAAGAGCTGCCTCCTCAAAGTAGAGTTTATCTTAATGACATGAATGAAGTAAAGCTTTCAGGACCTTCATTTGCTGATGTCCCACAACTCAAAATGGAAAGAAACAACTGCAAACATCCATTAGTAATCAGAACAGGGAATGTACAAAGTATGAATCTAGGAAAACTGGAAGTTTTCAAAAATGAAATGGAATGCTTGAAGATCTACATTCTAAGCATTAGTGAGCTTAAATGAACTGGTATTGGCCATTTTGAATCAGACAATCATGTGGCCTACTATGCCAGGAATGACAAATTGAAGAGGAATGGCATCATATTCACTGTCAAAAACAACATTTCAAGATCTATCCTGAAGGACAATGCTGTCAGTGGTAGGATGGTACAAGGAAGATCAGTTAATACAACTGTTATTCAAATTTACGCACCAAGCACTAATGCCAAAGATGAAGAAATTTAAGATTTTGCCAACTTCTAATAGTCTGAAATTGATCAAACATGCAATCAAGACGCATTGATAATTACTGATAATTGGAATGGGAAAGTTGGAAACAAAGAAGAGGGGTCAATATTTGGAAAATATGGCCTTGGTGATAGAAACGGCACCAGAAACTACATGATAGAATTTTGCAAGACCAAGGACTTACTGCAAATACGTTTTTTCAACATAAATGGTGACTATTCACATAGACCTCACCGGTGGAATACAAAGGAATCAGATCGACTACATCTGTGGTAAGAGATGATGGAGAAGCTCAGTATCATCAGTCAGAACAAGGCCAGGGGCCAACTGTGGAGGAGACCATGAATTGCTCATATACAAGTTTAAGCTGAAGCTGAAGAAAATTAAAACAAGTCCATGACCAAAGTATGACCTTGAGTATATCCCACCTGAATTTAGAGACCATCTCAAGAATATATTTGACACATTGAAAACTAATGACCAAAGACCAGACAAATTGTGGGATGTCACCAAGGACATCATACCTGAAGAAAGCAAAAGGTCATCAAAAAGACAAGAAAGAAAGAAAAGACCAAAATGGATGTCAAAAGAGATTTTGAAACTTGCTTTCCAGCATAGAGTAGCTAAAGAGAGTGGAAGAAATGATGAAGTAAAAGAGCTGAACACAAGATTTTAAAGGGCAGCTGAAGAAAACAAGTATAATAATGAAATGTGCAAAGACTTGGAGTTAGAAAAGCAAATGGGAAGTACACACTTCGCATTTCTCAAACTGAAAGAACTGAAGGAAAAACTTAAGCCTTGAGTTGCAATACTGAAGGATTCTATGGGCAAAATAATAAATGATGCAGGAAGCATCAAAAGAAGATAGAAGGAATACACAAAGTCACTGTATGAAAAAGAATTGGTTGATGTTCAGTGATTTCAGGAGGTAGCATATGATCAAGAACTGATAGTATTGAAGGAAGAAGTCCAAGCAGCACTGACGGCATTGGTGAATAACAAGGCTCCAGGAATTGACGGAGTACCAGTTGAGATGTTTCAAGAAATGGATGCAGCACTAGAGGGGCTCACTCGTCTATGCCAAGGAACTTGGAAAACAGCTACCTGGCCAACCGACTGGAAGAGATCCATATTTGTGCCCACTCCAAAGAAAGGCAATCCAACAGAATATAGAAATTATCAAACGGTATTATTAATATCACACACAAGTAAAATTTTGCTGAAGGTAATTCAAAAGTGGTTGTAGCAGTACATCAACAGGGAACTGCCAGAAATTCAAGCCGAATTCAGAAGAGGACATGGAGTAAGAAATATCATTGCTGATGTCAGATGGATCCTGGCCGAAAGCAGAGAATACCAGAAAGATGTTTACCTGTGTTTTATTTACTATGCAAATGCATTCAACTGTGTGGATCATAACAAATTATGGATAACATTACGAAGAATGGGAATTCCAGAACACTTAATGTGCTCATGAGGAACCTGTATATAGACAGAGGCAGTTGTTCGAACAGAACAAGGGGATACCACGTGGTTTAAAATCAGGATATATGTGTGTCAGAGTTGTATGCTTTCACCACACTTATTCAATATGTATGCCAAGCAAATAATACGAGAAGCTGGACTATATGAAGAAGAACACGGCATAAGTATTAGAGGAAGACTAGTTAACAACCTCCAACATGCAAATGACACAACCTTGCTTGCTGAAAATGAAGAGGACTTGAAGCACTTACTGATGAAGATCAAAGACTACAGCCTTCAGTATGGATTACACCTCAACATAAAGAAAACAAAAACCTTCACAACTGGACCAATAAGCAATATCATGTTAAACGGAGAGAAGATTGATGTTGCCAAGGATTTCATTTTACTTGGATCTGTAATCCATGCCCATGGAAGCAGGATTCAAGAAATCAAAAGACGCAATGCATTGGGCAAATCTATTGCAGAAGACCTCTTTAAAGTGTTAAAAAGCAAAGATGTCATTTTGAGGACTAAGGTGCGCATGACCTGAGCCATGGTATTTTCAGTTGCCTCATATGCATGTGAAAGCTGGACAATGAATAAGGAAGACCGAAGAAGAGCAGATACCTTTGAATTATGGTGTTGGTGAAGAGTATCGAATATATCATGGACTGCCAGAAGAAGGAACAAATCAGTCTTGGGAGAAGTACAGCCAGAATGCTCCTTAGAGGCGAGGATGGCGAGACTTTGTCTCATGTACTTTGAACATGTTATCAGGAGGGACCAGTCCCTGGAGAAGGACATTACATCATGCTTGGTAAAGTAGAGGGTCAGAGAAAAAGAAGAAGACCCTCAACAAGATGGATTGACATAGTGACTGCAACAATGGGTTCAAGCATAACAACGATTGTGAGGACGGTGAAGGACCAGGCAGTGTTTCATTCTGTTGTACGTAGGGTTGCTTTGAGTCAGAGCCAACTTGACAGCACCTAACAACAACAACATCCCTGTCTTCTCTCGTGGCTTCCAGGCCACCGTGTCTCATGGTCCTTCATCCACCCCTCAGACCCTTCCTTCTCAATCACTTCTGTGGGCTGCCTATCCAAGGAAATTTTATACCACGTTTCCCAGACTCTATTGGACCCTCTCGTGACCCTTCATGCTGTCGGTGGGTGAGAATGCAGACACGGCTTTAATATCAGCAGTGACATGTGCCCATCAGTTAGGACTTTTTTTTCAGCCGCAAGCATCAGAAACCTAAAGAAGAGTGGCATAAATAAGTTAGAGGCTTTATTTTTCTTACATAAGAAGTTCAGGCAGTTCAGGCCTGATACGGTGATGTCATGGTGTTACCAGATACGGAGGCTCATTCTATCTTTCCATATAGCCATGCCAAGAGCATGTTTCTGTCACCCTGTGGTTTTAAGATGCTATCCTACCTCCAAGCATTGAGTCTGTTTTCATTCAAGGAGAAAGAGAAGGACCAAGGGCAAAAGACCTGCCAGCTGAGTCTGTTCCATGCTAAAGAGCTTTCCCAGAAGTTCTACCAGTTACCTCTGCTTACATCCCTGAATCAGAATCTACTCTAAGGCAGTAGGTGTTTTTGGTTATTGGAATCACTGAGTGGCACAAATGGTTAAGTGCTTGACTACTAACCTAAACCCCCCCAGAGGCACCTCAGAAGAAAGGCCTGACAATCTGCCTTGAAAACTATATGGAGTACAGTTCTACTCTGCAACACTTGGGGTCACCATGAGTTGGAATAGACCCCACGGTAACTGGTTTGCTTTTTATTAGTCAGTTAAAGGGGTAGTGGTGATTCAGTGGTAGAATTCTTGCCTTCCATATAGGAGGCCTGTGTTTGATTCCCAGCCAATGCACCTCACAACCATCACTGTCTGTCACTGGAGGTGTGTGTGTTACTATGATGCTAAGCAGGTTTCAGCAGAGGTTCCAGACTAAGACAAACTAGGAAGAAAGGCCTAGAGATCTACTTCCAAAAATCAGCCAATGAAAACCCTATGGATCAAACATTCCAGTCTGCAACTGATGTAGAGCAGCTGCCAGAAACTAGGGGAGGGATGTGGAATGGTCTTTTCTTGAAGCCCCCAGAAACAATCAACACAGCTGAGACCCTGATTTGGACTTACAGTCTCTGGAACGATGAGACCATAAGTTTCTGATTTTTAAAGTCACCCACTTTGTGGGATTTTGTTGTAGCGGCCTTGGGAAGCTAAGACAGGTAGGCTTGCACAGGACCAAGCAGCATTTCGTTCTGTTGTGCATGGGTGGCCATGGGTCAGGGGCCTACCCCATGGCAGGTAACAACATTAGTCAGTTACTAGCACAGTAATGCTTGTAACAAGCACCCCCAAACTCAGCGTGACAAGCTGATTCAGGCTGGGCTCATCAGGGTAGGGCTAGTGCTCCAGACTGGGGTCAGCTGGCCTGGGCTCTGGGTCTGCTCCAAGCATACTTGTCCTGGGACCCAGGGTGAACAAGTAGGGATTACCCAGGGCAGGCTTTTCTCATGGTGAGTCATCAGAAAAAGAAATGGGCCAAACCATGCAAGTAAACAGCAGACATCTGCTTATTCCTTCTGCTAATATTCAAAGTAAGTCACATAGCCCAGCCCAACGTCAGTGGGGTAAGGACTTATACTCTGCCCACAGTGGGAGAGGGAACTGCGTACTCCACCTCGCTGTCTAGCCCTGTGCCATGCTGCTCCTTAGCTGCAAAGGAGGCTGAGAAGTATGGTTTTTCTAGCTGGCATATTGTCATCCTAAGCAAACACAAGGTTTTAGTAGTAAGCAAGGAGAGGAGAATCAATGTTGGATAGTGTTATGGATTGAACTGTGCCCTCCACGGAGATATGTTGAAGTCCTAGCCCCTGTACCTGTTGAGCGCGGCCTTGTTTGGGGAAATAGAGTTCTCCTTTGCAGATGTTATCAGTTAAAAATACCTTACTGGAGTAGGGTGGGTCTGGATCCCTTCTGGGTGGTGTCCTATAAAATGGGAGTCATGCACAGAGAGCGAAGGGAAGACACCATGTGAAGATCCACCTGTAAGCAACAAAGGATGCCTCTCTCAAAGCCCCAGGAGGAATCGATATGGGAGACCCTGATTTGGACTTGTAGCCTCCAAAACTGTGAGAAATTAAATTTCTGTCCTTTAAAGCCACCCACCTTATGGCATTTTGTTATGGGGCCCTAGGACATGGAATAGGCACACTTTTCTGGGACTTTTTTCTCAATAGCCATGGCCCAGGAGTCATCAGGTAAGAAATAATGAAGATAGCAAGCACACCGGTGGGCAGTAACAGTGGAGATTTTAATTATCCTTGTGAAGCTCCCAGGACACAGAGACACAACGCCGTATCTCAAATATATGCAAGGCTTTTGTGGGTCACCGAGTCCCCGTCTCCCACTGCAACATTTCACAAGCCTGCCCCCATTTTGGTGCCCTCCCGGTACCATCACAGACCCCAAGGTATGATGGACTTGGAAGAACATGACATGGGGAGGTGGGAGGCGTCATCAGTGTCGCCCCCCCCTTTGGAGTTGCTTGTCCTTCTGTCTTCTGGTGGGGCATTGGCCTGTGTGATTCCTAGCACAATGGATTTAGGGTCAGCTCTGAAGGACCCTGGCTCTGTCACATGTCCTGACATCAAGGCAGGCATGGATCTATTTCATTTGAAGCATCAATAGATAGAATGATTATCAAATATATGCAGGTCCTCAATATCAACTAAGGGAGAGGAAGGTATAAAACAAGACAAGTGAAAGCTGGTGTTGTAAGATGGTGGCTGAAGCGTGGCTCACTTCAGGATCGCAGGGGCTGCTCACACTACCTAATCCTGAAGAGCAAAGGGAGGAAGGGACTATCACCAGGCCAGATTTGCTATTTCTTAAGCAGGAGGTCCAGGGTGGATCCAAAAGTCTGTGTCATCACTTGCCTTCTTAAGCCTCCCCCGCACAACCTACATACTAGTAACTCCCAGAGCTCTCCCTCCAGCCTGGGTCTCTCCCCTGAACTCTTCAGACTCACACGCCCTGCTGCCTGCTGAACATGGTCTTCTGGTATCCCATGTTGTTGTCATTGTTAGGTACCGTCGAGTCGGTTCTGGTTCATAGCCACCCTATGCAAAACAGAACGAAACACTGCCCGGTTCTGCGTCATCCTTGCAATCATTGTTATGCTTGAGCTCATTGGTGCAGCCACTGTGTCCTCATTGAGGGTCTTCCTCTTTTCCACTGACCCTGTACTTTACCAAGCATGATGTCCTTCTCCAGGGACTACCCCTCCTGACAATATATGTCCTAAGTATGTAAGACTCAGTCTTGCCATCCTTGCTTCTAAGCAGCATTCTGGTTGTACTTCTTCTAAGACAGATTTGTTCATTCTTTTGGCAGTTCATGGTATAGTCAATATTCTTCACCAACACCACAATTCAAAGACATCAGTTCTTCTTTGATCTTCCTTACTCACTGTCCAGCTTTCACATGCATACGAGGCGATTGAAAATACCGTGGCTTGGGTCAAGTGCACTTTAGTCTTCAAGGTGACATCTTTGCTCTTCAACACTTTGAAGAGGTCCTTTGCTGCAGATTTACCCAATGCAATACATCTCTTGATTTCTCGACTGCTGCTTTCATGGCTGTTGATTGTGGGTCCAAGTAAAATGAAATCCTTGACAACTTCAATCTTTTCTTAATTTATCATGATGTTGCTTATTGGTCCAGTTGTGAGAATTTTTGTTTTCTTTATGTTGAGGTGCAATCCATACTGAAGGCTGTGGTCTTTGATTTTCATCAGTAAGTGCTTCAAGTCATCTTCACTTTCAGCAAGCAAGGTTGTGTCATCTGCATAACGCAGGTTGTTAATGAGTCTTCCTCCAATCCTGATGCCCTGTTCTTGTTCATATAGTCCAGCTTCTCATATTATTTGCTCAGCATACAGACTGAATAGGTATGGTGAAAGAATACAACTCTGGCACATACTTTTCCCAACTTTAAACCAATCGGTATCCCCTTGTTCTGTCTGAACAACTGCCTCTTGATCTATGTAAAGATTCCTCATGAGCAGTTAAGTGTTCTGGAATTCCTGTTCTTTGGAATGTTATCCATAATTTTTTTTGATCCACACAGTCGAATGCCTTTGCATAGTCAATAAAACACAGGTAAACATCCTTCTGGTATTCTCTGCTTTCAGCCAGGATCCATCTGACATCAGCAATGATATCCCTGGTTCCACGTCCTCTTCTGAAACCGGCCTAAATTTCTGGCAGTTCCCTGTCAATATACTGCTGCAGCTGCTTTTGAATGATCTTCAGCAAAATTTTGCTTGCGTGTGATATTAACGATATTGTTCTATAATTTCCACATTCGGTTGGATCATCTTTCTTGGGAATAGGCATAATTATGGATCTCTTCCAGTCAGTTGGCCAGGAAGCTGTCTTCCATATTTCTTGGCATAGACGAGTGAGCACCTCCAGTGCTGCATCTGTTTGTTGAAACATCTCAATTGATATTCCATCAATTCCTGGAGCCTTGTTTTTCACCAACGCCTTTAGAGCAGCTTGGACTTCTTCCTCTAGTACCATCGGTTCCTGATTATATGCTACCTCTTGAAATGGCTGAACATCAACTAATTCCTTTTGGTATAATGACTCTGTGATGGGTTTTTTGGGGGGTATTCCTTCCATCTTCTTTTGATGCTTCCTGCCTCGTTTAATATTTCCCCTATGGAATCCTTCACTATTGCAACTCGAGCCTTGAATTTTTTCTTCAGTTCTTTCAGCTTGAGAAATGCCGAGTGTGTTCTTCCCTTTTCGTTTTGCATCTCCAGCTCTTTGCACATGTCATTATAATACCTTACTTTGTCTTCTCAAGCCACCCTTTGAAATCTTCTGTTCAGTTCTTTTACTTCATTAATTCTTCCTTTTGCTTTAGCTGCTCGACGTTCAAGAACGAGTTTCAGAGTGTCCTCTGACGTTCATCCACGTGTCTGTCAGTTTGTTGTACTGTGGGGGCTTGTGTGTTGCTGTGATGCTGGAAGCTATTTCACCAGTATTCAGATACCAGCAGGGTCACCCATGGAGGACAGGTTTCAGCGAGCTTCTAGACTAAGACAGACTAGGAAGAAGGACCCAGCAGTCTACTTCTGAAAAGCATTAGCCAGTGAAAACCTTATGAATAGCAGCAGAACATTGTCTGATATAGTGCTGGAAAGATGAGCCCCCCAGGTTGGAAGGCACTCAAAAGACGACTGGGGAAGAGCTGCCTCCTGAAAGTAGAGTCGACCTTAATCACGTGGATGGAGTAAAGCTTTCGGGACCTTCATTTGCTGATGTGGCATGACTCAAAATGAGAAGAAACAGCTGCAAACATCCATTAATAATCGGAACCTGGAATGTATGAAGTATGAATCTAGGAAAATTGGAAATCATCAAAAATGAAATGGAACACAGAAACATCGATATTCTAGGCATTAGCGAGCTGAAATGGACTGCTATTGGCCATTTTGAATCGGACAATCATATGGTGTACTATCCTGGGAATGACAACTTGAAGAGGAATGGTGTTGCATTCATCTTCGAAAAGAATGTTTCAAGATCTATCCTAAAGTAGAACGCTTTCAGTGATAGGATAATAGCCATACACCTACAGGGAAGACCAGTTAATACGACTATTATTCAAATTTACGCACCAACCCCTAAGGCCAAAGGTGAAGAAATAAAAGATTTTTATCAGCTGCTGCAGTCTGAAATTGATCTAACATGCAATCAAGATGGATTGATAACTGCTGGTGATTGGAATGCGAAAGTTGGAAACAAAGAAGAAGGATTAGTAGTTGGAAAATATGGCCTTGGTGATAGAAACAATGCCGGAGATCGAATAATAGAATTTTGCAAGACCAACGACTTCTTCATTGCAAATACCTTCTTTCACCAACATAAACGGTGACTTTTTTTTTTTATACACATGAACCTCACCAGATGGAACACATGGAAATCAAATTGACTACATCTGTAGAAACAGACGATGGAAAAGCTCAATATCATCAGTCAGAACAAGGCCAGGGACCGACTGTGGAACAGACCATTAATTGCTCATATGCAAGTTCAAGCTGAAACTGAAGAAAATCAGAGCAAGTCCATGAGAGCCAAAATATGACCTTGAGTATATCCAACCTGAATTTAGAGACCATCTGAAGAATAGATTTGACGCATTGAACACCAGTGACCGAAGACCAGATGAGTTGTGGACTGACATCAAGGACATTATGCATGAAGAAAGCAAGAGGTCATTGAAAAGACGGGCATCCCATAGACCCTGCTAACACAACACATTCTAGTCTGGACTCATCATCTTTTCCTTCCCAACCTGGTACTCTTCTCCCCATGCTGTCCATGGAGGTGGACAGCAGTGGTTTGTCTTTCTGGCATCTACTTCCCTTTACTCTGGTAAGAGCCCCAATGTTTCTTTGGGATCCACTCCTTTCGCTTTTAGTCCCTGCAATCTGTGTGGCTCCACCAAAGCTCTAGGGTTTAAGCCATGGATCAGGTGTAAAGGAATTAACACAACCATAGTGATTGGTTCAGGGGTGAGCATGTGACCTAAGTTGGCCCAATCAGAGTAAATCTTAAAACTTGATGGGAATGCCATGACACTGGTTTTTGTTCTTATTTGTTTCCAGCAGTGGGTTCATGGCAAAGGGGAAGAGCCATCAAAAATGGAGTCAGGACGGAGTACCTGAGATGGAGAGAAAGTATATTGATGATGTACGTGGTCTGGGCCTCTGGACCCAGTTATGTCTGAAGTGAGATCCACCCTCACATTGTTCAGAGGTATGAACCACGCACTCCCCTTCTCCCTTTTAAAAAAGTTGGTTTGATTGGATTTTCAGTTTCTTGCCACCGAAAGTGCATTTATTCAGCAGCAGCATTTATTCAGCCAATTAAGCCAGAAACCTGGGGGTCCACTTTTTACTCCCTCTGCATCTCAACAAGCTCCAGGTGACTGGCAGGCACACTAAAGACTGAGAAGTGCTTGATGAACACTCTTTAAACCTCCCCCCAAGTCATTTCCTGAACCCATGACTGGGGCAGAACAGTACCGAGGTATATAGGCAGAGGCACAGAGTTGGGAAAATGCAGGGCGCGTGCAGAAGGGACTGGGAATAGGCACCATCATCGCCTACTATGTGCCAGGCTTAGAGCCAGGTGCTCTACTTATGTTTTCTCACTTCATCCCCAAACTCCCCAGCGAGGTACAAGGTGAACTACAAACACTGATGAGTTCCTTCTTTGTGTCAAGTGCTGGTCAGGCACATACATACATCATCTCAATTAATCCCCGTAGAAACTCACTTAAGTGGAAATCGAGGCCCAGAGAGGGGAGAGAATGTGTTCAAGGTCACTCAGGGCATTGGTGCCAGCACTGGGACCAGGGTTCAGGTGTCTGTTCCACATTTCCACCCCTTCCTCTCCACCGCCTCGCACTGCTCGGCAGAAAGGCTAGTTTACAAGTCACTGTACACTGACATCACACATATGGAAGGATCCCTAATTGTGGAGCACAAAAAAGTAGTACACACAATTGATCTCTATTCACCTGGAGCTGCAGAGGAAGGAGAGTCACGAATAGCAAGAGGAAATTGTGGCTAATTGCCTCCATAAACAGCTGCCTCCTTTGCCGTGAGATCAGAACTGGATGGTGCCTGGCTACCATTACTGAACATTTTGATCAAAGAATCTATGGAAGAATCCTGATCAAAAGGGAGAAAATGCACAACAGAATATAAATTCTCATGGAATCCAGGCTTTCTGGAACCATGGAGGCTGGATGAACTCCTGAAGCTATTGCCTGAGATGATAATCAAAAATATCCCCTGAAGCCTTCTTAAAGCCAAACAACAGTTTAGCTTAACTAGTAAAAAATGTCTGCTTTGAGCATTATGCTCTTCTAAGATCTATCTGGAAACCCTGGTGGCGTAGTAGTTCAGTGCTATGGCTGCTAACCAAAAGGTCAGCAGTTCGAATCTAACAAGTGCTCCTTGGAAACTGTATGGGGCAGTTCTACTCTGTCCTATAGGGTTGCTATAAGTTGGAATTGACTCGATGGCAACAGGTTTTTTTTTTTTTTTTTGGTTTTAAGATCTATCTATACGGGATCAAATTGACAACAACAACTTGAAAGATTAGGTAGGAGCCTTAGGGGGTAGTGAGTTTATGTTAATGAGGAGGAACGACTCAGAAAACAAGGGTGAGAATGGTTGCACAACTCAAAGAGTATAATCAGTATCATTGAATTGCACACGTAGAAACTGCTGAATTGATGTATGTTTTGCTATGTATATTCTCAACAACCAATTAAAATAAAATATTTTTTTAAAAAAGCAGTAATAAGAAAAAAGGAAAGAGCTCTGCTGGCTGGTGGGGTGTTCTAGGTCTGCCGTGTGATACACGTGAGATCCCTGGACACTTTACAGTTGGTGGCTGAGGATAATTCCAGCCTTAGGAAGGGGGAGGAGTGTCTACTCATGTGTGTGTCCAGGGGGTGGTTTGTGTAGTTGGATTTCTTGGCACGTACTGTGCTAGGGGGTGGGGGTCACAGCACCATCTTTCCCAGTGAGCCCCTGTTCCTTCTGCCGCTCTGATTCTCCTTATTTATTTAATTATTTATTCTCCTTATTTTTCCTCACCACCAGGGGCCCCTGTATACCCACACTGGGACCCCGGAGGTCCCACTCGGCCTCCCAGGAGCTGAGCCCTGTTGGGTCACAGACTCCTTTGAGAATTTCAAGGAAGCTATGGCCTTGCCCCTAGAAAAACATGTATGTGTGCACACCCACAGCCACCCCACACACACTCCCCCTGATCTGCACACAACCTCAGGAGCCTCCAGGTGGAAACTTCTGACAAGAAGAATCCTGACTGCAGTACCTTCTGCTCTGGGGAGAGCCTTCCAAGGATAAGGCCTCCCCTCTGACCACATCTGCCCTGCACGCCTGCCCACCACCGCCACTCTTGCCTTTTCTTTGAGCTAACTCAGCCTCCCGGTGACTTCCTCTCACTTCCTTCCACTGTGCTGCTCCTCAGAGCTACCCAGACTAAGGTCACTTTGTCCTCCCCATGACAGAGATGAGGAGATAAGGAATTCTATTCTTCCTGATTTTGCCCTTCTCCATAGCGTTCCTCGCAGGACAGAGTGTCCAGACCCCTCTCAGCCCGTCCCGGTCCCAAACAGGCTTCCATTTCTTAGTGTTCCCATTAAAGTCTGGTCCTCATAACACAACATTCTAGGTGCAGTCTGACTAGGCCAGGGAAAGCAGACCACTCAGCCCATTTGCTCTGGGTATTAGCCTCCATTCACGTAGTTACAGGACAGACACGTAACAGCGGATATACTGAGCTGGGAGTCAACTCAGACTTCCAGACCTTCTCCCTAGAAACAGCTGCCCAGTTATGTCTTCCCTGGCCTTTTTCCAGCATCTGTGCGGCTTTGAGTTGAAAACCTGGTTTATATCAAGTATTGAGGTTTCTATCCTGTTCCTTCACAGTTCACAGTGCCCTCGGCCAAAGGCATGTTCACCCCTGAGCCTCAGTTTCCTCATTGGTTTACTGGGATGGTCAAATATATTCTAAAACGTTGTTGTTGAAAAAATTTTCTGGTTGTTTCCAAAACCCATTACCCCCTTTTACATGGAATAAAACTTTTACCTGGGCACATAAGCGACTGCTCAGCTCAAGGCCTTGATTCCCAGCTGCCTTGCATTAGGGATGGCCATGGAGGATGAGGGAGAATCTATGTCCTTAAATTCCAGGCCATGCCCTAAGGGGAAGAGAGTGTCCTCCCCTGCCTTTTACTGCTTCTGTAGCTGGAGTGTGGATCTGGTGGTGTGCCGTCTTGGACCACCTGGATAAGTACAATACCCCTGGGATGGGAGAGCAACAATGGCCCCTGGTGACTTCAAGGAGCAGCCCACCATACACAGGCATGATCTTTATAATTTATACGAGTGAGAAATGACCTTCTACCTTGTTTAAAAACAGAACAAAACCAGTTGCCATAGAGCCAACTCCGACTCATGGCAACCCTATGTGTTTCAGGGTGGAACTGTTCTTCATAGGGTTTCCCTTGGCTGATTTGTTGGAAATAGGTCACCAGGCCTTTCTTCTGAGGCTCTCTGGCTGGATTTGGATCACCAACCTTTCGATTAGTAGCTAAGTGCTTAATTGTTTATGCCACCCAGGGAATCCACTATCTTGTTTAAGTCACAATTATTTGTGTTGCTCAGAGCAGCCTTATTATATAGTCTAACTGGTGATTTTTCTTGAGATGTTTTGATTCCCAGAGGCTAGTATTGGCTCAAATCACTAGGGAAGAGCAGAGGCACTTACAAATATCCTGAAGAAACCAATGTTTTTTCCTGTCATTCTTCCCACTTCTTTACCTCCCTCCCATTCCCTCTCCCTCCTCTCATTCAATACTCAAAGCAGTCACTGGGCTCTTCTCCTGTGCCAGGCTCTCTGCTTGGAACTGCGGTTACAGGGATGATTAAGGCACAGAGCCTGCCTCAGTCTAACCAGGGAGGCAGATATAACCAATCATTGCCCTCCCAAGTCCGTGTAGCAAGATCACCGTGGGGCTGTTTGCAGGGTGATGAGAGAACCCAGAGGAGCACACCACTTCTGCTTGGGAAGTTGGGAGTCCCAGGGGCTGTCATTTGAGTTGGTCCATGAGAAATGAACAGAAGTTCTCCAGGAAAGAATTTCACACAGAGGAAAGAGCCTGTGGGCTTAGTTAGTGCTGATAGGAGCACCCACCTTCCACAAGGAAGCTGAAGAGTTTTTCCCTCCCCTCTGGCAAAATATTTCTAATTGTAAGCCTGTTGGAAATAAGCTGGGTCAGCCTCTGAGAAATAAAACCCCCCAAGAAAATTCACCAATTAGACTATGTACCACAGCTGCCCACTGACGATAGTAGTGGCTTAAATAAGATAGAGGGTTCCTTGGGTGGTGCAAGTAGAACGGCCCCATAAAGTTTCCAAGGAGCGCCTGGTGGATTCGAGCTGCTGGGCTTCTGGTTAGCACTTAGCCACTGTGCCACCAGGGTTTCCAACAGCTAAGCACGTGGCTACTAGTGGAAAGGCCAGTGGCTCAGAAATGTGCACAAGCATGTAGTATGTGGAACTGTGTACTCATTGCAGTGGGCACCCTAGGGTGGGGGCTGTGGGGTAGGGGAGTTTGGGGATAGAAGACAGGCTGGTAAGGGTCCTGTTTGCTGCAGAGTGCCCTGCCAGAGGGGAACTTCCTTCTGAGGAGCCCTGATTGGGGAAGAAATGACTGCTTTGCAATCCAACACCTCATGTATTTACCTCCTCTATTGTCCTCAAGTATCTCAGCTTCTCCCTTGAATGAGATGCCTCCTGGTTTCACTTAATTTCCACAGGAAACTGGTGAGAGCGACGTCTGTCTAAGCTCCCTGTAACTCCCTCCAAGGGTCGGAATGTAGATTCTGAGAGGCAGGGTCTTTGTTTGCAGGATCAGAGGTGACAGCCCCAGAAATGGTGGACTCCTGCCGAGCCCCTTGTGGCAGTGGGACCCCCACGCCTGTCCCCATACAATACAGATGTCCAGCAAGAATTGTGTTGGAGCATCATCAGTGTCCAGGGTGGTCTCTGGAGAGGCGAGTGCAGGACTCCTTCCCACGGGCTCCTGCCCAAACCTTGTTCCTGAGCTTTATGTTCCTAGGAGAGGGAGCGGCTGAGAAAATGCTCCAACTCCCACACCAGCTGCTCTGGGGAAGGCAGCGATGGCTTTCCTCATACAGCCTTGGGTTGCTCCCAGCCATAGGAACTGTGTTTTGTTCACAGCAGTGTGACAATGCATTTACTTAGGGGACACTTTCTCTCCTGCCATCTATGAGAAGGCACTTAGCCCAGGGGAAGAGCAAAGATGAACCTGTAAGGATTGGGGTTCCTGTCCTTGGGAAAGTTGCTCCTTCTTTCTGAGCCTCAGTTTCCTCATCTGTAAAACAAGGTGGGCTGGCCCAGGTGACGTCAAAGGGCAGTGCATGGACAAGGTGTGGACTTCAGTCAGGCAGTCAAAGTTTGAGTCCTACCTGTGCCACCTGGTAGCTGTGTGGTCCTGGGTGAGGTACTTAGCCTCATGGGCCTCAGTTTCCTCATTTGTGCACCAAGGAAGTGAGACCAGGTCATCTTCTAGGGCCCTCTGGGCTTAGTGATGACAGGAGCACCTATTCTCCATAGGAAAGCTGAAGAAGAGTTGTTTTTTTCCCTTCCCTCCGGCAAAATATTTCTAATTTTAAGTCTGTTGGAAATAAGCTGGGTCAGCGCAAAAGAACCGGCCTCCACGGCCCCCCACCCCCACCCCCCAGTCTCCACAGATGAATAGAATATTTTTTCTGAAACATAAGTTGGATGACCTCTTGGAGTGTCCTCTGAGACCGTGCATGATCCAGCCCCCGCCTGACTCCCCCTCACTGCTCTGCCCTCTCACTCACTCTGGCCCCTTTAGCCCTGAAACAGTCCAAGCTATGACCTCCCTGGACCTTTACCCAGTGGCAGTGCCAAGGGGTGGCTGGGGTGGGAGTGCGGGTTTGGCTCCTCCACCACCTTCATCTGCTTTCCTAAAGCTACCGCAAAAAACCCGATCTAAGTAAAAGTAGGGTGCTGTTGGTACAAAATAACATCTTGTCCCTCATCTCCCCCTTTGGAAATGCTGCCCCCACCAAGCCCTCACAGGCACTGATTTCACCCTCTCTACCTGCTTCTGCTGGCTCCTTCCTGTCTTTCGCGCCTTGGTGAGAATGTGACACTCTCAGAGTGTGCCTACAGTCGGCCCCTCTTGTTCTCATGTCTCACAGCACCTTGTCCTTTTTCCTCAGAGAACTCATTAGTTTGTAATTATACATGTAACCTTGTACTTACCTGTTTAGTGTCTGACTCTTCCATGGAAGAGTAGAAGGAGCTGTGCGGGTCTTGCTATTTTCCAAATGCCTAATATAAAAAGCCAGTTGTCCTTGAGTCAACCCTGACTCATGGCAACCCTGAGTGTATCAGAATAGAACTGTGCTCCATAGGTTTTCCCACGACTGATTTCTCAGAAGATCAACAGGTCTTTCTTCCAAGGCACCTCTCAGTGGAATCGAACCTCCAACATTTCTGTTAGCAGCTGAGGGCATTAATTATTTGCACTGCCCAGGGGCTCCAGTGGCTAATATACCCATTACCAAACCCATTGCCATCTTGTCGGTTCCAACTCATAACGACCCTATAGAACAGAGTAGAACTGTCCCATAGGGTTTCCAAGGAGCAGCTAGTGGATTCGAACTGCTGACCTTTTGGTTAGCAGCCATAGTTCTTAACCACTGCACCACCGGGGCTCCAGTGCCCGCATATAGTGCTTGGTAAATAGTTGGCTCTGGATAAGTAAGTGTTGAATGAATGAATGAATCACCCAGAGAATCTAGAATTTGGTGGCAAAAGGATCACAATGGGAAAGTGAGTCACTGCAAATCAAAATGGTACAGCATTGAGGTCCCAGACTTTGGCACCAAAATCTTTGGTACGAATTCTGGTGTTGATACTCAGGTCTCTGGTAGAACAAGTTCTTTTTCGTATCAGGCCCAGGGAGGGGAGTGTCTCAAGAAAGACAGGTTGGTCACCCAAGTTGAAATGCTCTTCAGCAAGGCCAAGGAAGATGACTGAGACATGTCTATTGGATTCAGCCATAGGAGGTTATGGTGACCTTGACAAGAGCCATTTCAAAGGATTGGGAAGTCAGAAGCCAGACTGCAGGGAGTCAACGGAGCACAGGAAGTGGAGACTGTGAGCATAAACGACAATTTCTGCACACTCAACCAGGAATGGGAGGAGGGATGACATGACCTGTTTCTGACTAAACAGGATCACATCAAAATTATTTGGAAAAGTTTCTAAATAATAAAAATGATTCATCTACTGGGTGGCTAGCGAAATAAGATACTGTCTTAGTCATCTAGTGCTGCTATAACAGAAAAGCCACAAACAGATGCCTTTAACAAAGAGAGATGTATTTTCTCACGGCCTAGTAGGTTAGAAGCCCAAATTGAAGGCATCGGCTCCAGGGGAAGGCTTTCTCTCTCTGCCAGCTCTGGGGGAAGATCCTTGATCTTATCCTGGACAAGAAGTTTCTCTGCGCAGGAACCCCATGTCCAAAGGATAAGCTCTGCTCCTGGTGCTGCTTTCTTGGTGGTATGAGGTCCCCAACTCTCTGCTTCCTTCCCTTTCCTTTTATCTCTTGTAAGATAAAAGGTGGTACGGGCCACACCCCAGGGAAACTCCCTTTACATTGGATCAGGGATGTGGCCTGAGCAAGGGTGTTATATCCCACTCTAATCATCTGTAACATAAAATTACAATCACAAAATGGAGGACAACCACACATGGCCTAATCAAATTGACACATATTTTTGGGGTACACAATTCAATCCATTACAGATACCTTATTAAAAAGTAGGATGTCAGAGTTGGAGGAAGCTCAATAGCCAGATGGTTCAGTGCAACACTGTTTTGATAGATGAGGTGCCTGAGGTCCAGAGAAGTGCAGGGACTTTCCCTAGGTCACACAGCAGATGAAGGGCAGAGCCAGGTTTTGAACCCAGGCTTGTGTATGCCCAGTGCAGGGCTCTTTTTCTTTATACCACATATGTCTTTCCTCTGTCCTTTCCAAACAGTCTTCATTGGTTCCAGGAAATAGGGAAGATAGTTATTTTTAGGTTATTTAAAATGAGTAAATCGGGTAATGGTTTCCTTTCTCATATATCAGACCCAAAGTATGGCTTATGTAAGAACTAAATGGGATGAGAAATAGCTCCACAGCTAGAACAAAGATTCCTTTGAATATTAAAAGTTCTAGAGTGAACCCCATATAAGCCCAAATGACTGGGCCCAGCTCTTCTTGCCTAGCTAATGGGAGAAGGCTGGGTAGGGCTGTGTGTGTGTGTGTGTGTAGGAGTGTACTTGTGCATGTGCAAGCATGTGTGGGCATATGTGTGCAAGCAGGTATGTGCACACATGCATGTGAGTACATGTGTGTGGGTACATGTGTATATGTGTGGCGTGTGTGTGTGTAGCGGTAGGCTTCCTATGCAGGGTGATTGCTGGGGCACCAGAATCAGTACCCTGAGCTTCCTTAGCACCGCTTTGAATATGCTCCCTTTGTGACCCCAGTTCCACCATTAGGAATCCCCTTCTTTGGCAGAAGGATTTGACTCCCTGCTGAAGACAGGCAAGTCCCCCTGGAAAGGAAGAAAACACTTCAAGCTTTATTGGCTGCTTTCTCTTGAATGTGAATCTCTTTAATTCCTTTCTTGGAGCAGGTTTTGAGGGGGCTGGGAGTGGCTCCGGTAGAAAGCCCTGATTGATTAAATGTGAGAGGAGGCAGAGGCATTAATGACAGGGAAAAATATCTTTTCCTGCCTAAAAAAGTTTCGCTGGGGTGATTTTAAGTGCATCAGTGGGGCGGTAATTCGTTTTATAACCCAAAAACGAAACCCACTGCGATCGAGTTGATTCCGACTCATAGCGACAGAGTAGAACCACCCCATAGGGTTTCCAAGGAGCACCTGCTGGATTCAAACTGCTGACCTTTTGGTTAGCAGCCGTAGCTCTTAACCACTATGCCACCAGGGTTTCCTTTTATAACCCAGCTGCCTCCTAATTTTATGTCTCTGGGTCTGTTGACCTCATGTCTTGCCCTAACTTGATTCTTTGGGGAGTTAGGCTGAGGTGCCCTCTAACGATCTCTAGTGGTAGTCATAATACTCTCTCTGCTGCATTCCACAATTTAGAGCACACTTCCATTGCCATTATTTTATTTGATCAAAATAAAATAATGTGGTAGTTGGAACAGGACTGATCTCCCTTTTTCAGGTGAGAAAGATGAGGCTGTATGGGTGAAGGGACCTGCTCAGGATGACAGAGTTGTTTGTTGGCAGAGCCGAATCGAGAACCCGAACCTTTAGTCCAGGGCTCTTTCCATGGCTCCACATTTTACTGGCATCTATTAGCTTAAAATATCTAAAGGGTAACATTTATTTACAAACACATGGTCCTCTCCCTCTACCTCCCCTCCTGGTCCCGACCTCAGACCTAAATCCTTCTCTGAGAAGGATGCGTCACCCTCCAGATGCTCAAATTAGAAGCTGGGAGTCGTCCTTGACATTTTCCTCTCTCTTGTTGCATATCCAATCTTCAGTTAAGTCCTGTGGTTTTTAATTCCTAAATACGTTTTCAATATACCCACTGCTCTGTGATCCTGCTGCCACCACCGTGGTCTGGGCTGCTGTCTTGCTCACCTGGAGCTGACCTGTTATATTTTTCTGGTGTTCTTTCTGTTCATCTGTTTCTCTGTGATTTCTTGAGAAACGTTGATTTGAACAAAGTTAAACACATTTCTATATTGTAGGACTATTCATAGCCTCCCCAAGGTAAAGGATTTTATATTTTTGCATGCCCCAAACTTACTTGAGAGTCCCTGGGTGATGGAAACAGTTAAAGTGCTCAGCTGCTAACTGAAAGGTTGGTGGTTTGAGTCCACTCAGAAGCACCTTGGAAGAAAGGCCTGGCTATCTGTTTCTGAAAGATCAGCCATTCTGACACACATGAGGTTGCCTCGGCTCGATTCTGACTCTACGGCAACCAGTTTTTAAAAACTTACTTGATCATTCCTGGCCTGCTGCAGCCGCTCACTGCCTGGTTCCCCTCCCCACTCTCCACACTGCAGCCAAACTGATCTCTATTAACTGCAGAGGTGGTCATACTGCCCTTCTCCCATGCTTCTCCAGCACACTGGCCTTTTTTGGTGTGTCTGACTTGTCGTAGTAGACACCATTGGTGCACCACCCCATCCCTCTCGCCAGGCTGGAGCACCTAGTTCCAGCTGCAGGAGTGTTGGCTCACAGCTCATATGCCCTCAGCTGCCCCTTCTCAGGAACCACCTCATGGAATAGGCTACATTCCCTACCCCTTCAGGGCCACCTCGCAACCAAGATCTGACTTGTGCAGTCACCAGTTGTCTGTCGGTGGAGGCTTGTGTGTTGCTCTGTTGCTGAACAGGTTTCAGGGGAGCCCCCACACTAAGATGAACTAGGAAGAAAGGCCTGGTGATCTATAGCTGATCTATACCTGTACTGACCCACCCTCCTCCAACCAATTGGTTGTCTACAGGATTCTTCCCTAGGGCACCCTCTTCAGGGGTTACATCCCTGTCTCAGCCTCCACTTCTCAGGAGCTCAACCTAAGACATATGCCAAACTCCCACCCCCCAGAGGAATCCTCGCGTGTCCGTGGATGACGGTGTTAGACTTCTTTGTCTTATCCTCACATAAAGCAGGTCCTGTCCTTCACAGCACTGAGCTCTGTTTGTGAGTGCAGTGACTGATGCCTGCCTCCCCATTGGCCTGTACCCTCCATGAGGGCAGACATCATGTCCTTTTCTGTTCACCACTCCATCCCCCAAGCCCGGTATGTGCTCAACGTTCGCCAAGTGAATGAAAGTTAGAAAGTGCCCTAAATCTCCAAAATGCAAATGAAAAATATTTTTAAAACATGGCAGATAGCAAGTTGATATGTAAAGCGTATTAAAAACTTTTGTAGATAAGAGGTAAACATTTTAAGAAAAGAGATGAGTATACAATTCACACACATGCAAGGGAGATGATTACTAAATCTATGAAAAATATGCTAATTGAAGAATAGCAAATGAAAACAATAGTGAAAGAACATTAAAAAAAAGTTTTTACTGTGCTTTAAGTGAAAGTTTACAAATCAAGTCAGTCTCTCATATAAAATTTTATATACACCTTTAAAAAAATTTTTTTTTTTTTTTGTATACTCCTAGTTGCTCTCCCCCTAATGAGACAGCACACTTCTCTCTACTATTTCCATGTCCATTCAGCCAGCTTCTGTCCACCTCTGCCTTCTCATCTCTCCTCCAGACAGGAGCTGC
This sequence comes from Loxodonta africana, assembly GCF_030014295.1. NCBI lineage: Eukaryota > Metazoa > Chordata > Mammalia > Proboscidea > Elephantidae > Loxodonta > Loxodonta africana. Next base: position 77,796,063 of record NC_087350.1, on the reverse strand, counting down.
CCACATAGTCTTATGTGTCTACTTGAGCCAAGAAGCTCACTCCTCACCAACATCATTTTCTATCTCATAGTCCGGTCCAATCCCTGTCTGAACAGTTGGCTTTGGGAATGGTTCCTGCCTTGGGCTAACTGAAGGTCTGGGGACCATGACTTCCAGGGTCCCTCTAGTCTCAGTCAGACCATTAAGTCTGGTCTTTTTATGAGAATTTGAGGTCTGCATCCTGCTACTCTCCTGCTCCCTCAGGGGTTCTCTGTTGTGTTCTCTGTCAGGGGAGTCATCAGTGGTAGCCGGGCAGCATCTAGTTCTTCTGGTCTCAGGCTGATGTATACTCTGGTTTATGTGGCCCTTTCTGTCTCTTGGGCTCATAGTTACCTTGTGTCCTTGGTGTTCTTCCTTCTCCTTTCCTCCAGGTGGGTTGAGACTAATTGATGCATCTTAGATGTCCACTTGCTAGTGTTTAAGACCCCAGACACCACTCTCCAAAGTAGGATGCAGAATGTTTTCTTAATAGAGTTTATTATGGCAATTGACTTACATGTCCCCTGAAATCATGGTCCCCAAGGCCTTCGAAGCATTCGGTTTATTCAGGAAACTTCTTTGCTTTTGGTTTAGTCCAGTTGTGCTGACCTCTCCTGTATTGTGTGTTGTCTTTCCCTTCACCTAAAATAGTTCTTTTCTACTATCTAATTAGTGAATACACCTCTCCCTCCCTTCCTTCCCACTCTCGTAACCCTCAAAGAATATTTTCTTCTGTGTTTAAACCATTTCTTGAGTTCTTATAATAGTGGTCTCATACAATAGTTGTTGTTTTGCAGCTGACTAATTTCACTCAGCATAATGCCTTCCAGATTCCTCCATGTTATGAAATGTGTCATGGATTCATCATTGTTCTTCATCAATGCATAGTATTCTATTGTGTGACTATACCATAATTTATTTGTCCATTCATCCATTGATGGGCATCTTTGTTGCTTCCATCTTTTTGCTCTTGTAAACAATGCTGCAATGAACACGGGTGTGCATATATCTGTTCTTGTAAAGGCTCTTATTTCTCTAGGATGTATTCCAAGGAGTGAGATTGCTGTATCGTATGGTAGTTCTATTTCTAGCTTTTTAAGGAAGTGCCAAATCGATTTCCAAAGTGGTTGTACCATTTTACATTCCCACCAGCAGTGTATCAGTAGAAAGAACATTTTTGACCATTGAGTTACCAAAGGTTTATTTTTATGGAAAGATCATCACGCTGGGGAGGATGCGATGACCCAGGCATTCTCACGCCTTGCTGGTGGGAAGGTAAGTCGGTGCCACCTTTAGACTGGTGCCCCCCAGGGCACAGAGTGTGTCTGTTTTGTTCACTGCTGTGTTCTCAGTGCCCAGAACTATGCCTGAAACTCAATTAATATTTGTTGAACTAATGGGAGGCAATTTGGCAATAGTATCTAGAACTTTAAGCTTTTCATACCCTTTGGCTTAGTAATTTTACTTCCTAAGGAAACTCTTAGAGATCAGGACAAAGAGATTTGCTCAAGAATGTTCCTCACATGTAATTTATAAAATCAGAAAACTGGAAACAACCTGAATGTTCATTGGCTTGTGACTGGTTAAATTAATCGTGGCAGACCCACACTGAGCAATACAATATAACTGATAGAAATGACATATTTGGAGAATATTGGGTATCATAGGACTATGCCACTGATAAGGGCTAAATGAAAAAAGAATACAAAACCCTGGGTGGTTCAAACCCACCTAGCAGTACCACAGAAGAAAGGCCTGGCTATTTGCTTCCATAAAGATTACAGGCAAGGAAACTCTATGGAGCTCATTTGTAATCTGTAAAACTTGGGGTTGCCATGAGTAGGGATTGACTCGACAGCAAAAGTATATATATACAGTGCGAGCTCAATTTTTGTAAAACACACACACATAAAACTTGTTAACACTGGGTAATTACAGTGATTTAAATTTTTTCCCTTGTTTTTTTCCAAAATTTCAACAATGAATATGTATTACTTGTGTAGTCAGAAAAAGAAAAAAAGCTTTGAGAAGAAAAGCATGGTTAGTAACAAAATCATGAGCAGCCAGAAAAGTGGGAATAACTTGTACTAATATTTTTCCCATTAATGCTTCATAACAGATCATTTTATGGCGGATTAAACAACACAACCGCCTTATTGAATTGGCCTGGTTTTATTCAGACAACAATGAAAATTGAAATTCCGGGCTGTTGGAGACACTATGCATTGTTTTCAAGTTCTTAGTGTATTTTTTTCATGACTTAGAGAATCTTAAAATATTGGTTCCATTAAAAAAATTTATTTTTATTTTTATTTTTTGTAATTCCTTTGACTGGAACTGATTTCTCCTGTGGCTCTTGGGGTCTGTAAAAGGCATCAGGATACAACACGGTGTTGACCCTTATTCTTTAACTTGGCCGGAGAATTTCCCTATGGCTGGCTCAAGGTTTTCAAGAGGAAGCCAATTAAATGACCTAGCACAATTGTCTGGATCTTCGGCCCTGAGCTTATCTTGATTAGGAGGATGTGGATATCTGGCTGTTCCAATTTTAGAGCCTAGAAAAGAGCCAGGTGTTTGAAGCTATCATGGGAAGAAAGTCTTAACCCCTTAGGGCTTTTGCCCTACTCACCCCTTCTTGGATATCTGGATGTGTCCACCTCGACACAGAGCAACCGGACCTTCTGGTTCCATTTCCCTCTCCCAGGAAACCTGTCCTGGCTTCTAAGTCCACCAGTTGAAAAAACAAGTTGCCATCGAGTAGATGCAGACTCATGGCGACCCCATGTGTGTCAGAGTAGAACTGTGCTTCCTAGGGTTTTCAATGGATGATTTTTTGGAAGTAAATCTCCAGGCTTTTCTTCCAAGGAGCCTCTGGGTCACTTGAACCTCCAACCTTTCACATAGCAGCCAAGTGTGTTAACTGTTTGCATCACCCAGGGACTCCTCATTTCCTTGTTAAGAACGGAAAGGACCCTGGGCAAATACCTCCTGAAACATTTGTTGGCCGATGTTAAATTAAACCTTCCATTACTTAAGACTGGTGGTTACATGGACAACCCCCAATAGGGCGGGAGCTCCTTGAAGGCAGGTTTGATGCTTGACTCACATCTGAGTCTCAGAGTCCAGCACAGTGCTGGGAACATTGCAGGTGTTTAGGAAGTGTTTGTTGGTTGAGAAAATGAATGAATGAAACGGTGGGTGTTTGATACCACCCAAGAAACTGCTATGTTGACAGTAGGGGGAGATATGGAGGAAACACGGAGAAACCTTTCTGTCATAATGTTTTACGACACTATAAAATTTGCTCTGCAGTTAAATGGGTCCCTCATATTAATTCCATCTGCAGCCATGAACAAGGCTAAGTTTACTTAGTCACAGAGACCTTGGAGAAAGTGTGTGTTCTCAGTAGTGTCTGCCTGAGCGTGGCTCTCAATGGCTAACATTGTCAGGAACATCCTAAAAGGGTTAAGACCCTTGTTTTGATGCTGGTCTTGTGCCATTTCATTTGCTTCTCTCTGTGTGAGAGACAGTTTAATTGAAAGTGGAGTTACTAAGGCCACTATTGCAACAGAGATAATTGGATGTAAAACTACATGTTCTTAGGGGACTGGGACACAGTAATTTAATTCCAATTTCCTCACTTATTTGTTGGGTGATCTAGAATGGTCCCTTCCCTTCTCTGGACCTCCGCCATTACATGGTGATTGAAGGAGGCAGAGGTTGGAGTGGCTGGCTGGATTAATCTCTAAGTTTCCTTCTGGCTCTGATATGCTGAATCTGTAATTTATATGATATCAGATCGATGAAAGATCTACTGACATGGAGTTGCTGGAAAGCGATGTGAATGGAGTTCTGGGAGAGAATCCCAGTCCTAGTGAGTTCAAGACCATGGTTTAGGAACCAAAAGCTCAGAAATGCTCTGAGCTCAGAAACCACAGATGGCCAAATCTACCCCCTGGAGGTTCAGCACATACTTGCTCAAATTTGTAAACTAAAAACAGACTTTCTTGAGTTGTCTGGAGGATGCAGGGCTATATCTAATCTAAGTGGTGGGTGTATAGCATGGCTTGTCCAAATGGGAGAGGCCCAAATGGGAGAAAGCTGACTTTCTTGAGTTGTCTGCAGGATGCAGAGCTATAGCTAATCTAAGTGGTGAGCATACAGGGCGGCTTGTCCAAATGGGAGCGTCCCTGTTTGGTCCACTCTGGCCATCAGGATAGAAAGATCCCTTGAGTGGGTCTTGCTCAGGCATCTTGCCTTAATAATACCTGAAGGTTTTTTTTTATATATATATATAATTTTTGTTGTGCTCTAAGTGAAAATTTACAAATTAAGTCAGTCTCACATAAAAACTTATATACACCTTGCTACATACTCCCAATTACTCTTCCCCTAAAAATACAGCTTGCTCCCTCCCTCTACTCTCTCTTTTTGTATCCATTTCACCAGCTTCTAACCCCCTCTACCCTCTCATCTCCCCTCCAGGCAGGAGATACCAACATAGTCTCAAGTGTCCACCTGATCCAAGAAGCTCACCCCTCACCAGCATCCCTGTTCAACCCACTGTCCAATCTAATCCATGTCTGAAGAGTTGGCTTCGGGAATGGTTCCTGTCCTGGGCCAATGGGAGGCCTGGGGGCCATGACCACCAGGGTCCTTCTAGTCTCAGTCAGACCATTAAGTCTGGTCTTTTTATGAGAATTTGGGGTCTGCATCCCACTGTGAAAGGGGTGTTTTTAACCCATTATTTTATAGAGGCAATTGTAGGGTTGGTGGAGAAGAACTAAGCTCACTCTCAGTAGTAACGAACTGCAGCATGAACTTTTTTTTAACTGAGATATAATTCACATACCATAAATTGCATCCTTAAAATTGTACAGTTCAGTGTTTTTTAGTATGTCCACAAGATTGTGCACCATCACCATTATCTAATTTCAAAATATTTTCATTTCCTTCAAAAGAAACCCCATACCCAATTAGCAGACACTCCCCATTCTCTGCTTTCTCCAACCCCTGGCTGGATTTTCCTATTCAGAATTTCTCATATAAAAAACCAAAAAAAATTAAACCCAAACCCTTTGCTGTCGAGTCGATTCCAACTCATAGGGGCCCTATAGGACAGAGTAGAACTGCCCCTTAGGGTTTCCAAGGAGTGGCTGGTGGATTTGAATCAAATCGCTGACTTCTTGTTTAGCAGCCTGAGCTTTTAACCACTGTGCCACCAGGGCTGCATATAAATGGAATCATATAATGTGTGGCCTTTGGGGGCTGGCTTCTTTCTTTTGTTCCTTTAAATATGTGTCAACTTGGTTAGGCCATGATTGCCAGTATTGTGTGGTTGTCCTCCATTTTGTGATTGTAATTTTATGTTAAAGAGGATTAGGGTGGGATTGTAATACACTTACTAATCGTATCCCTGATCTAATATAAAGGGAGTTTCCCTGGGGTGTGGCCTGCACCACCTTTTACCTTATAAGAGATAAAAGGAAAGGGAAGCAAGCGGAGAGAGGGGAAACTCATACGACCAAGAAAGCAGCACCAGAAGCAGAGCACATCCTTTGGACTCAGAGTTCCTGCGTGGAGAAGCTCCTAGTCCAGGGGAAGATTGATGACAAGGACCTTCCGCCAGAGCTGACAGGGAAGAGAAAGCCTTCCGGTGGAGCTGATGCCCTGAACTTGGACTTCTAGCCTACTAGACTGTGAGGGAATAAACGCTCTATTTATTCTGTTATAGTAGCACTAGATGACTAAGACAAGCATATACTTTTTGAACAACTAAAAATTATATATGCACACCAACCTTCAAATAGCACACAGGCAAAGTGAAAGTGTGAACTTAGTGTGATCTACTATCCCTCCTTAGTAGAAGTGGGTGAAAGACTAGGCAAGTCTAGCTGGGTCTCATCCAGATCCTCTTTTCTTCATTATTCTAGTTCAATTTTGGCCTCTAAAGAAATATACAGACCTTTAAAATTAAGAATCAAATCTATTGGTATTTTCGTTTTGGTTCCATCTTTGTTAACAGGTTTAAAGGTCTTTTCCCAACCCAAGATTATTTAAATACATACATATATATTCTTGTTATACTTTCATGGTTTCATTTTTATATGTATAGTTTTAATTCATCTGGAATTTGTGGATAGTGTGAGGTAGGCATCTAATTTATTTTTTCGGTTAGCAGGTTGCACCCCCTCGTGTACCTTTTCCTCACTGAGTTGAAACAACAGCGTTAGCATGTATGAATTTTTGTATGCCCTTGGGACTATTACTGAATTTTCTTTTCTGTATTGATCTGTCTCTTCCTCAGCTGTTAATAGACTGTTAAATGTGTTGCTTCTTTATGGTACAATTTAATATTTGCTAGAATATGTTCATATTATTGCTTATTAAAAAATCCCTAGTTATTTCACCTAAAACACAATAAATTAAAAAAAACCCTAGTTATTCTTATATGTTTATTAATCTAGACTAACTCTCTTTTTCAGTGTAGTATGTTTATTTTCTGTAATGTGTATTGCTGTATTATTTAAGAAATTTTAAATTCTGCTTTAGTGAACAGTAGAAACAAGTAGCTATGTGACATGCTATAGATAAAATTAGGAGAGCATATGTGGGCTGAACACAGGAAGAACCAAGGAAAAACTAAATATTCATGAGGTCCAAGTCATCAAATATTTGTGACAGGTATAGATCCAAACCTATTGCCGTCGAGTCAATTCTGACTCATAGCAACCCTATAGGACAGATGAGAACTGCCGCATATGATTTTCAAGGAACGCCTGGTGGATTTGAACTGCTGACATTTTGGTTAACAGCTGTAGTTTTATCTACTACGCCACCAGGGTTTACAGGTATAGATAGCACTGTTAAATCATCTGTAGCTGTCATCTTGCATCGTGAGGATGAGAGCCACATCCATGATTACTGGGCAGAGAACTAGTAAGGCCTGGGTCTCTGGCTTCTTTGTGAAGCTGCTACCCGAGCCTGCACCACTGCCTCCAGACTTAGGTGAGAGTTAAAAACACTTCTATTTTGTTTAAGCCATGATTAAGTGAAACTGAGCATAACCCTAAGTGATATCACCCCTGTTTTCGTTACCTACTACTGCTGTAATACAAATACCACAAGTGGGTGACTTTAAAGAACAGAAATTGATTTTCTCACTGTTCTGGAGGCTGAAAGTCCAAATCAGGGTCTCAGCCGTGTTGATTCCTTCCTTGTCAGTGGTCAACCCTGGGTGTTCCTTGATTCCTTGGCTTGTAGGCGACCCTCACATGGCATCTGTCTTCCCCTGTGAGTGTGTATCTCTGTATCTAATACGCTCTTTTTATAGCTTGGAAGTGATTAGATTTAGAACCCAACCTACTCAAATATGACTTCATTAACTTAACAAAAGAAAGACCCTATCTCCAAACAGCATCCCAACAAGGGCCAGAAATTGAACACATATTTTGGAGGACAAAATTGAATCCATAACTACCCCTAATTTCATTTTCGTATTTAGTTGTTTGGATTAGGACTTGCAGAACACTGTCAATAACACCCATGAGAGGGGACACCCTCTGGCTACTGATATTAATGGAGATGCTTCTCTAGGATTTCACTATTAAGCATCCTGCCCAATTTGGTTTTACTCAGAGTACATTTGTCACTTAAGGAAATATCCTTAATAATAATAATAAGTTGAAACATAATAATATAAAGTATTGTAAATAACATAATATTATAATATCATAAGTAATAATATAAATAATATAAAAACAAAAATAAGTTGAAATACCCTTAATAATAATCATAATAATAAGTTGAAACATACATGCAACTTCAATTTTTTTCTGTATCTGCTTCATTATCTTTTTCTGTCTGTAGATGTCCATTACAGCTCTTGGCTCTCTCCTCAACTTTTTTTTCCCTCTCTCTCTTTAACCATTTTCTCTGAGTTCTGAGACAATTTCTTAAGTTTGTCTTCTGATTCTTTGCTTCTCAAAGTGTGGTCCACAGGCCAGCAGTATCAGTATTACCTGAGAGTTTGTTAGAGATACAAATTCTTGGACCTCACCCCAGACCTATGAATCAGGATCTACAGCTTAGCAAGCTTTCCAGGTGATGTGTGTGCACACCGAAATTTGAGAAGATCTGTAAAATTCTGGCAAAAGATGGAATCCTTTCCAAGTTCACGGTGGTAAAGCAGACTTTCTCCATTATTGTAGCATTTGAGTACTTTAATGCAAATTTGGAAGTAAAGAAATTTCAACGTAAGGCTTCGCATCACCATCTGGGACCAGAACCCATGAGCTCTGGATGGTAGAATATAGGGGAGGGCAGTCATTGGCTCCAGGGTCTGATGGCATGAAATGAAAACAAGGGCCCAAAGGTCACCCAGATTGCCAGCAGGCATCGTTAGTCCCACAAGAAAGAATCCTTCTGTTATGTCTCTGAAGGGCAATGTGTATCACCCAGAGTGCTACGCCCACACTCATTTCTTTAACAAATGTACAAATGCCTAGTGATGTCCACACGGAAGCCTCATCCTGAGCTGGTGGAAAGAGAGTGAAGGGTTCCAGCTGAGTGGCTTGGTGTCTGGCACGCACTCATCTCTTTTCTTGGTTGATAGAAGAAAGCTCTGAGTTCACTAAGGACACAGATGTACTTCTGTGCCCGTGTTGCAAGTGAGTCTTAGACAGGCATACTATATGAGTATTTGCATATGGAAAGTACCTCAATTTAAAGAAAAATATATTGAGTGTACCCCATTCCCACCAGTCATGCCAGGAATGGCAGCAAAACTCTTGGGAAGACAAAAGAAACTACTGAAACTGTACTAGAGAGAAAAGGAATCTTTAAGACAAATTGCCTCGTTCTTTATTACCATCAAACCCTTTATTCCCTGGAGAGCACTGAAACAATACCAGCACATAGCTCTCATTGTGAAACTGAAAAACATCCTACCTTGCTTCATGGTTTTGTGAAGTCGTTGTCTCAACAGGAAATTCTGGTCATTGTTACAAATCCTTTTTGTTTATTATTAGTAATAATAGCACTTTGCATCACTGTTGTACCCTACAGCTTTTCCACACAAAGTAGGTCCTTTGGTCTGTCCTGACAATCCCGTAATATGAGTAAGGCGAGCAGGCATTAAGGTGCTTATTTCACAGAGGAGGAAACAGAGGCTCAGAGGAACTAAAGTACTTAAAAGGAATGAAAGGTCGCAATGTGCAGTAAGTGCCAGCAGCAGGCCTCAAACTTGTGTTTTCTGACTGCACAGGTCGAAAACCAAAAAACGAAGCCAAACCAATTGCCATCGAGTTAATTCCGACTCATGGTAATCCCGTGTGTTACCGAGTTGAACTTCTCCGCAGGGTTTTCTTGGCTGTAATCTTTATGGAAGCATATAGGCGGGCCTTTCTTCCATGCTGTCGCTGGAAGAGTTTGAACTGTCAATGTTTAAGTTAATAGCTAAGTGCAAGCCATTAGGGCCACTTTTGCACTATCCCCAAGGGCGCTCTCTAAACCACTGTTGCCCAAGAAGCTTTGATCATGAAGCCTCCAAGTCCATGCAGTTATTTTGTCTTTCTGCAGTGTCCGTGAATACACAGAACAATGAAAAGGATCAAGGTCTGCAAAGATCACTCTCCAAAGTTTTACGCTAAAAACTCAAAGTGTACCTTTAGTGAAGTTAGTTTCTCTAGGTCAGATTCAGAAGGCCAAGTGTCTCTGGTTCCTTGTACACTGTGACTGTTTGAATCTTTCCACTTACGACATACCTTTGTTAAACATCGAAGGATTTACTCGAGCCCCAGATAAAGTGAGATTCATTAAACTCAGTGAGAACTTTTCTAAGTTATTTTTTTGTTTGTTTACTGAACTTGATTCACCTCACCAGATGTGGAGGGTGAAGGCATCTTTGCTTTTCTAAAACTATGATTCTATTCCTCATGATTCCACACTGAGCTGCCCATATTCCCCCCTAACGTTTCATTGACTCGTTCAGCTCAATGCCTTTGCCTATGTTCTCTTTGCCTAGAATATGCTTCCCTTCTTCATAGTAGCTTTCTTCATAATCTCCACAAACTGGAAGCAACCAAAATGTCCATCAACTGGCGAATGGATAAAGAAAATGTGTACAATCACACAATGGAATGTTGTTGTTGCTGTTGTTAGGTGCCTTGGGGTCGATTTTCAACTCATGACAACCCCATGTGAAAGAGTAGAACTTCCCCATAGTGTTTTCTAGGCTGTAATCTTTATAGGAGCAGATCACCAGGTCTTTCTCCCTTGGAGCCAGCAGCTGGGTTGGAACTGCCAACCTTTCTTTTAGCAGCTGCTGACCACTTAACCATTGCACCGCCAGAGCTCCTTACAATGGAATACAACTGAGCAACAAAAGGAAGGGAATTACTGACGCATGCAAAACACGGACGAATCTCGAAGCGTGCCTCTAACTCCTTGCTTTCTGCCTCTTCTGAGAATGGCCCTGCTTATTAAGGGAGTGAATTGTTATGGTGACAGGGAAAGTGAATTGGGAGGGCACCAGAGGAGGTATTGTTTTGGGGGGAAATTATTATTCCGTATACAATTTTGGAAAACCATCTATCCTTCTTCGGTTAGCTGGTATCACACAGACATAAGTTCCCCTTGGATTCTGTAAGCCAGCCTGGTCTTGATCTTGGTTTTATCCTGTTGGTGACTTTGGACAGGCTGCAAAGGGAGAGAGAGCAGGACATGTCCATGGCTGACCACATGCCAAAAACTCTGTTGGGAACTTTGTTTCTTCTTTCCACTTCTAGGTTGACACTGTAACTACACAATTTTCTTATTAATAATTTGTGCTCTTTTGAACCAGCCCATTAACATTTTTAAGGCAAAAACCTTTTCTTAAAACTTTGTCCAACATCAATACAACTGCATAACAAAACAAATAAAATGATCAATCCCAAGACTTATTCCATGGATGCTGTGTCCAATGCTCATCTTAGAACACATGGCCAAGGCTGTAGAGGAATCTCATCAATGACTAGAACTCTGGCTCGGACAGTGTCATCTGGGGTGCTCCAATAAATAAAAGCTTAACCTTAGGCCCTCAAAGTTGAAAGGAATTTTGCTGGCCGTTTAGTCCAACCCTCTCATAAAAAAGCAAAACAAACAAAAAAACATTGCTGTCGAGTAGATTCTGACTCATTAGAGACCCTATAGAATGAGTAGAACTACCCCATAGGGTTTCCAAGGAGCAGCTGGTGGATTTGAACTGCTGACCTTTTAGTTAGCAGCCGAGCTCTTAAGCACTGTGCCACCAGGGCTCCAAACCCCTTCATATAGTACCCAAATAGCTGCTAAGTGATACCCACTTTTTGCTTGCATACCTCAAAAACAAGAAGGCTTATAAGACAACCCAGTGAATCTTTGAGCAGTTCTGACAGAAACTTTTTCCTGGCGTGAAGACACAACTTGCTTCCCTGTAACGTTTAGCTATAGAGACGTCCTTGGATTCCTTTTCCTTTTTGCTGCCACCAAGTCTTTTCTGCAACAGTTAAGCATCACTAATTGCTTAAAACATAGTTCCTAGGATTTGGTTTGCCTGCGCTCACTAGCCTGCTTGTGAGTTTTAGTCCATTTCCATTAAAATCTAGTAGGACTCCTTTGGAACCATGTTACCTGAGCATCTTCTCGGTGTCAGGCATAGGTTAAGTTCTCGGGGAAAGACAGGGTAGGTCAGGCTTTGTCTATCAAGAGAGAAAAGACTTGTCCACAGAGATTTCTGGTTTAAGGTAGGCTGTGATATGAGTCAGGAGACAAGGACAGTGTCCTATTTCCCCCACCCACCCCTCAAACTCCCAGACTCTCTTCTTTCATTGGAACATGTTGGCTAAAATACAGTGCTGTGCAAACTCAGGGCATGCCTAGAGTAGGCTGCTCTGCAAATGTTTGATGAGTAATGTCAGTTGACTAGGTCTCTGTGCTCCAATTCCAAATTCCTGGGAGAGGGAGTCTGAAGGGCCTAGCCTGGGTCAGGGGTCCACCCCTGGTTCAATCAGCTGTCGCCAGAAGGAGCAGGGTCACCTGGTATAAGAGGCCACACTTTCTGGGTTGGAAGAGGGAAAATTCTATAAGATGTGAGTGTGGTTGGGGAGGAATTGATGGAGATCTCTAGTATAACAGCCATAAGCATTAAGCCTGAAGAATGGGAGTTATCCCCATTTGTATTTGGGAAAACAGATTTGGAGAGGTTAAGTGACTTTCCCAAAGCTACAACTTGTTAATAGCAAAGTTGTTGTCTGCCACATGTTTCTCTGCATTTCCTCAGTAATTCTTTCTGGAACTCATTTATTCATCCACTTATTCATCCCACAAGAATTTCTCCAGCACTGACTATGGACAGTGCAATTAGGCACTGGAGAATAGGAGAGAGGAGAAGGAAGGAAGGGCACCACGGGCAGCCAGAGTGTGTTAATTCTACCTTTTGAGTATCGTTCAGTTACAGCCACTTCTCTTTATCCCTAGTGGGCTCTTCCTGGTCCAGGTCACCAGCATCCCTCACCAACAGGTCCGTCTCCTTGTCTTGTTCCCTGCCAATCCATTTTTTAACTTATTAATTGTTAAACACTTTAAACGTAACAAAAGCTATGGAAAATAATAGCCACCAAGATACCCACCATTTTGATTTAATAAACATTAACATTTCACCATATTTGCTTCAGTTCTTTGTCTTCTACAGAAACTTAATACTGTAGTTTCAGCTAAAGTCTTACCCCATTCCTTAACTCTCCCTCCCCAGAGTAAACATTATCTTAAAATTGATGTGATTTATGTCTGATTTTTCTACATATGCTATATCCAAAAACAATATACAGTATTTTGTGTGTTTTAATTGGTATAATGGAAACCCTGGTGGCATAGTGGTTAAGAGCTACACCTGCTAACCAGAAGGTTGGCATACTGTTCATATCTTCTTGCAATTTGCCTTCCTCTCCCCCTATAGCCCGTTATGTTTTTCAGGTTTATTCTTGATACATGGAGATTTAGTTCATTCATTTAACTGCTGTATCATATGCCATCGTATGAACAAATCACAGTTGACACATCTTTTCCCTTACAGGTGCCTGTCATCTTAGTCATCTAGTGCTGCTATAACAGAAATACCACAAGTGGGTGGCTTTAACAAAGAGAAATTTTTCTCCCACAGTCTAGGAGGCTAGAAGTCCGAATTCAGGGTGCCAGCTTCAGGGGAAGGCTTTTTCTCTTTGTGAGTTTTGGGGGAAGGTCTTTGTCATCAATCTTCCCCTGGTCTAGGAGCTTCTCAGTGCAGGAACACTGGTCCAAAGATGCATTATTCTCCTGGCTCTCGTTTCTTGGTGATATGAGGTTCCTCTGTCTCTCTGCTTGCTTCTCTCTTTCATATCTCTAAAGAGATTGACTTAAAATACAACCTTATCTTGTAGATTGAGTCCTGCTTCATTAACATAACTGCCTCTAGTCCTGCCTCATTAACATCATAGAGATAGGATTTACAGCACATAGGAAAATCACATCAGATGACAAAATGGTGGACAACCACACAATACTGAGAATCATGGTCCAGCCAAGTTGACACATATTTTGGGGGACACAGTTCAATCCATGACACCTGATTAGTTTGTTTCTACTTTTTCACTGTTACAGATGGCACTGTGGTGAACATCCTCACAAAGTTCTCTTTGGGCACATGTGTGTGACTTCATTTCTAGGACAGAAACCAAGAAGTGAAATTGCTGGATCAAAAATATGCAGATCTTAAAAAACGAGATTTAATGGTCTGACTGAGACTAGAAGGACCCCGGAGGTCATGGTCTCCAGACCTTCTGTTAGTTAGCCCAAGACAGGAACCATTCCCAAAGCCAACTCTTCAGACAGGGATTGGACTGGACTATGGAATAGAAAATGATACTGGGGAAGAGTGAGCTTCTTGGATCAAGTAGACACATGAGACTATGTGAGCAGCTCCTGTCTGGAGGGGAGATGAGAGGACAGAGGGAGTCAGAAGCTGACTGAATGGACATGAAAATAGAGAGTGGAGAGGAGTGTGCTGTCTCATTAGGGGGAGAGCAACTAGGAGTATATAGCAAGGTGTATATAAATTTTCATAAGAGAAACTGACTTGATTTGTAAACTTTCACTTAAAGCACAATAAAAATTTAAAAAAGAAAGAAGTTCACAGAAAAAATATATATATACAGATCTTCAGCTTTAGCAGGTATTGCCAAGTGGTTCCTGAAAAGTACACTGCCCCAGGGTATAGGAATGTGGAAGTTTTAGTGGCTGGCTCCACATCCTCAAGGACAATTGGTATTGTCAATCTTTTTTTTTTTTTTTTTAAAGTCACATCCCCTCTTCCCATGGCAGACAGAAGGATCTTTCTTCAAATGCACACCTGACCATGTCTCTTTTTTGCTTAAAACTCCTTCAATGGACCCTTACTCTTCTCTGTAAAACGCCCAGACTCTTGTGTGGCCCCTAAGCTTTGCATGAGCCAGTCCCTGCCCACCTCTCCAGCCTTGCCTTTCACTCCTCCATACCCCAACACACATACACACGTATGTACACATGCATGCATATACACATGTATTGCACATGCACACATACACTATGGTCCAGCCAGACCAAACCATGTACATTTCCTCTAACCTGCCCACCCTCCCTTATCTTTGGGCCTTGGTGCCAGCTGTTTCCTCCACCTGGAATACTCTTCTCCTCATCTTCAGAGGGCTAAATTCTACCAGCCGTTGATCTCTCAGATTGATGTCTCCCCCTCTGGGGAGCCTTGGCAGGGATCCCAAGCCTGAATTCGATCCCTTTCCTCCACATTCCCCCAGCCCCCTTTACTTCTGGCCCCACAGTTCTCAAGATGCTGTCTTGTAATGGCCTGTTTATCGTCTGCCTGCCCACGAGACTCCTTGATATGTCCAGCATGTTTATTGAGTGGATTTGTTCAATAATCCACAGCAGGAGACAGGCCTGGATGGAGCAGAGGCAGCAAGATGGGGAGTAGTTGGAGATCAGACTGGAGGGCCAGTGCTATCCCATCACCACATACCTCCCATTACTAGGTAAGGAAACTGAGGCTCAGCCAGGTGACTGACCCTGTCTAGGGTCACAGCTGATGTATAGTGGAGCCCGGGTTTGACTCACTGTCTTTGGACTTTGAGTCCTGGTCTCTCTGCTTCACTTCAGCTGCAGTTTGGTGGGAAGGAGCCAGAAGAGAGGGAGAGACAGGGGCTGCCAGGGAGGGAGGGAAAGATGTGCCAGAGAGGGAGGCTTTGGGATCTAGGACACAGGTGGAGGGCTTGGCCCTGAAGACATGACCTTGGCTCCTCAGAGACAGCGAGGAAGGAAGAAATATTCATCCAAGGTTCTAGAACAGATGGTCATTCAGGCTGCTGAAGAGCCTTCAGTGGACAGCCTTCTTTCTGCATGAGGAGGAGTGCACTGGTGGAAAGAGACACAACTTTCCCCTCACACCCTGCCCACCCGAGTGGCCTCTCCCTGCTGGTATCAGGAGAACCATTTCCCAAGAACCCCCTCCGGTAGGAGGGAAGCTGGAGCCAAGGATATCTGGAGAGAAATAGAGGTCTAATGGAAACAGGGAGGGGCTGGCCCAGGGGCTAGAACTCTAGCTTTTTGGCAAAGGATGCCAAGGGCACAGGGGTCAGGATAGGAGGCCCCAGGTCATTGGGCATCCAGAGGACCCCTTCTGTGGACGAGCTCACGTGAGGCAGACCAAGGCCTCAGCAGTTCATCGGGGACAGTAATACCTACACTTATGGGATTATGGTGAGGATTAAATAAGGTGAAATATGTGAAGGTTTTAGAATAGCATGCAGCACACAATAAGCACTCAAACTGTAGTTATTATTTCCTCACAGGGTCATTGGGAGGCATAAACAAGACAATATGCAGAACCAAACCAAATCAAACAATCCCATTACTATATAGTCAATTCTGACTCATAATGACCCCATGTGTTACACAGTAGAACTGCTCCATGGGATTTTTTTAATTGTGCTTTAGGTGAAATTTTACAGAGCAAATTAGTTTCCTGTTTGATAGTTTGTACATAAAGTGTTTCATGACTTTGGTTTCATTCCCCACCATGTATCAGCACTCTCCCCATTTCCGCCCTGGGTTCCCAGTTTTCTTTCCACTTGATTTTCTACCCCTTCCTGCCTTCTCATCTTCACTTTTGGAAAGATAATACCCTTTCGATCGAGTATAATTGTTCTAAGGAGTACATTCCTCTCAGGTGTTATTGTTTATTTTACATGTTTGTCTTTTGTTCGGTTGGGAGGTGCTCTCTGGGAATGGCTTCAGTTCCAGGTCAGAAAGGTATCTTAGGGCCATAGTCTCAGGGGCTCCTTCAGTCTCTCTCAGACCAGCAAGCCTGGTCTTTTTTGTGAATTTGATGTCTTGTTCTACAATTTTCTCTCACTCTGTTGTGATCCCAGTCAGAATGGTTGGCAGTGATAGCTGGGAACCATCTAGTTCTTCTGGTCTCTGGGTCATATAGGCTGTGGTTCATGTGGTCCATTAGTCCTTGGACTAACTGCTCCCTTGAGTCTTTGGTTTTCTTCACTCTCCTTTGCTCTGGACAGGAAGAGACCAATAGTTGTATCTTAGATGGCTACTCACAAGCTTTAAAGACCTGAGATGCTATTCATCAAATGTCATGGATTGAATAGTGTGTCCAAAAATATGTGTCAACTTGGTTAGGCCATGATTCCCAGTATTGTGTGTTTGTCCTCTACTTTGTGATTGATATAATTTCCCTATGTGTTGTAAATCCTAATCTCTGCCTGTGGTTAATAAGGCAAGATTAGATTATGTTAAAGAGAATTAGGTGGGATTGTAACACACTTTCTAAGGTCATATCCCTGGCCCAATGTAAAGGGAGTTTCCCCGGGGGTGTGCCTGCACTACCTTTTATCTCTCAAGAGATAAAGGGAAGTAAGCAGAGGGGTGGGGAGACCTCATACCACCAAGAAAGCAGTACTAGGAGCAGAGCATGTCCTTCGGACCTGGGGTTCCAGAATGGAGAAGCTCCTAGCCCAGGTGAAGACTGAAGACAAAGACCTTCCACCAGAGCCAACAGAGAGAGACAGTCTTCCCCTGGAGCTGATGCCTTGAATTTGGACTTCTAGCCTACTAGACTGTGAGAAATAAATTTCTCTTTGTTAAAGCCATCCACTTGTGGTATTTCTGTTATAGAAGCACTAGATGACTAAGACATCAAAGCAGGATGCAGAACATTGTCTTTATGTACTATGTTGTGCCAATCGATGTAGATGTCCCTGAGTCTATGGTCCTTTGTCTCCTAGCCTAGGAACTTCATCCAGTGAAGTGTTTGGTTATGTCTAAGAGATGTCCTTGACTATACCCCTTGTGTGCTTTATATGAACCATACCTACAGTCATGATGTAGAAATATCCACCACCAAACCTATATTTGCCAGTGAGTGTGTTCCCTTACATCCTCCCATACCTCTTGGCATATACATCTACCTATTTGTCCATTTGTAAATTATTATTTTTTAATACTATTGCTGCAGGATTATCTAAGCTATAGCAGTTACTGTAGTTGCCTTTATTTTGCATTCCTCTCAGTGTGCTTTCTTGCTTTGGTCATGTTGTGCTGACTTCTCCCATATTATGTATTGCCTTTCCCTTCACCAATATTAATTCCTGTCTTCTATCTATGGTAACTTTCCCTTCTTCTCCCTCCCATTTCCAGTAACCATCAAAAAAAATCTTTTTGTCCTGTGTATGAAACTTTTGTTGTTACTTTATAGTAGTAGTCTCATACAATCCTTTTGTGATGGACTTATTTCACTCAGCATGATGCTCCCCGGATTCATCCATGTTGTAAGATGTTCCTGCAGATTCGTCATTATTTTTTATCATTTGGTAGTATTCTGTTGTGTGTATGTACCACAGTTTGTTAATCCATTCATCTGTTGATGGGCACTTAGGTTGTTTCCATCTTTTTACTGTTGTAAATAATGCTGCAATGAACATGGGTGTGCATATATCTATTTGTGTCACTGCTCTTATTTCTTTAGGATACATCCTTAGGAGTAAGATTGCTGGATCATATGGTATTTCTTCCTTTTGCTTTAGCTGCTCGATATTTGTGAGCAAGTTTCAGAGTCTTCTCTGACATCTATCTTAGTCTTTTATTTCTTTCCTGTCTTTTCAATGACCACTTGCTTTCTTCGTATATGATGTCCTTGATGTCATTCCACAACTCCTCTGGTCTTTGGTCACTAGTGTTTGATGTGTCAAATCTATTCTTCAAATAGTCTCTAAATTCAGGTGGAATATACTCAAGGTTGTATTTTGGCTCTCATGGACTTGCTCTGATTTTCTTCAGTTTCAGCTTGAACTTGCATATGAGCAATTAATGGTCTTTTCCACAATCAGCCCCTGGCCTTGTTCCAACTGATGATATTGAGCTTTTCCATCGTCTCTTTTCACAGATGTGGTCAGTTTCACTCCTGTGTGTTCCATCTGGTGAGATCCATGTGTATAGTTGCCATTTATGTTGGTGAAAGAAGGTATTTGCAATGAAGAAGTTGTTGGTCTTGCGAAATTCTATCATTTGATTTCTAGCATTGTTTCTATCACCGAGTCCACATTTTCCAACTACTGATCCTTCTTCTTTGTTTCCAACTTTTGCATTCCAATCACCAGTAGTTATCAATCCATCTTGACTGCATGTTCGATTAATTTCAGACAGCAGCAGCTGATAAAAATCTTCTATTTCTTCATCTTTGGCCTTAGTGATTGGTGCGTAAATTTGAATAATAGTCATATGACTGGTCTTCCTTGTAGGCATATGGATATTATCCTATCACTGACAGAGTAGTACTTCAGGATAGATCTTGAAATGTTCTTTTTGACAATGAATGCAACACCATTCCTCTTCAAGTTGTCATTCCCGGTATAGTAGGCTATATGATTGTCCAATTCAAAATGGCCAATACCAGTCAATTTCAGCTCACTAATGCCTAGGACATCGATGTTTACGTGTTCCATTTCATTTTTCATGATTTCCTATTTTCCTAGATTCATACTTTATACATTCCAGGTTCCGAATACTAATGGATGTTTGCAATGATAAAGTAAAAAACTGAGCAGAAGATTTCAAAGGGCAGCTTGAGAAGAAAAAATAAAGCATTATAATGATATATGCAAAGAGCTGGAGAGAGAAAACCAAAAGGGAAGAACATGCTCAGCATTTCCTCAAACTGAAAGAACTGAGGAAAAAATTCAAGTCTTGAGTTGCAATAGTGAAGATTCTATGGGGAAAATATGAAATGATGCAGGAAGCATCAAAAGAAGATGGAAGGAATACACAGAGTCATTATACTGAAAAGAATTAGTCAATGTTCAAACATTTCAAGACGTAGCACATGATCAGGAACTGATGGTATTGGAGGAGGAAGTCCAGGTTGCTCTAAAGGCATTGGCGAAGGACAAGCCTCCAGGAATTGACAGAATATCAACTGAGATGTTTCAACAAACAGATGCAATGCTGGAGGTATTCTCTCGTCTATGCCAAGAAATATAGAAGACAGCTTCCTGACCAACTAACTGGAACAGATCCTTATTTATGCCTATTCCCAAGAAAGGTGATCTAACCGAATGTGGAAATTACAGAACAATATATATTTTTTTATCATTAATATCACATGCAAGCAAAATTTTGCTGAAGATCATTCAAAAAGGACTCCAGCAATATATCGACAGGGAGCTGCCAGAAATTGAGGCTGGTTTCAGAAAAGGACGGGAAACTAGGGATATCATTGCTGATGTCAGATGGATCCTGGCTGAAAGCAGAGAATACCAGAAGGATGTTTACCTGTGTTTTATTGACTATGCAAAGGCATTCGACTGTGTGGATCATAACAAATTATGGATAACATTGCGAAGGACGAGAATTCCAGAACACTTAATTGTGCTCATGAGGAACCTTTGCATAGATCAAGAGGCAGTTGTTTGGACAGAACAAGGGGATACTGATTGGTTTAAAGTCAGGAAAGGTGTGTGTCAGGGTTGTATCCTTTCACCATACCTATTCAGTCTGTAAGCTGAACAAATAATCCGAGAAGCTGGACTATATGAAGAAGAACGGGGCATCAGGATTGGAGGAAGACTCATTAACAACCTGCCTTATGTAGATTTTTTTTTTATGCAGATTACACAAACTTGCTTGTTGAAAGTGAAGATGACTTGAAGCACTTACTAACGAAGATCAGAGGCCATAGCCTTCAGTATGGATTGCACCTCAACGCAAAACATCATGATAAATGCAGAAAAGATTGAAGTTGTCAAGGGTTTCATTTTACTTGGATCCACAATCAACAGCCATGGAAGCAGCAGTCAAGAAATCAAATGAAGCATTGCATTGGGTAAATCTGCTGCAAAGGACCTCTTTAAAGTGTTGAAAAGCAAAGATGTCACCTTGAAGACTAAGTTGTGCCTGACCCAAGCCATGGTATATTCAATCGCCTCATATGCATGTGAAAGCTGGACAATGAATAAGGAAGACCGAAGAAGAATTGACTGCTTCAAATTGTGGTGTTGGGAAAGAATATTGAATATACCATGGACTGCCAAAAGAACAAACAAATCTCTCTTAGAAAAAGTGTGGCCAGGATGCTCCTTAGAAGCAAGGATGGCGAGACTGCGTCTTACATACTTTGGACATGTTGTCAGGAAGGATAAGTCCCTGGAGAAGGACATCGTGCTTGGCAAAATACAGGGCCAGTGGAAAAGAGGAAGACCCTCAAGGAGGTGGATTGACACAGTGGCTACAACAATGAGCTCAAACATAACAACGATTGTGCATAGGGTTGCTATAGGTTGGAAACGACTCGATGGCACCTAACAGCAACAACAATGGAATTTCTATTTCTAGCTTTTTGGAGAAGTGCCATACCATTTTCCAAAGTGGCGGTACCATTTTACATTCCCACCGACAGCGTATAAGAGTTCCAATCTCTTCTCCAACATTTGTTATTTTCTGTTGTTTTTTGTTTGTTTGTTTGTTTTTTTAAATTAGTGCCACTGTGATAGTTAAGATTATGTGTCAACTTGGCTGGGCCATGATTCTCAGTGTTTATATGATGGAATCTGCTGTGAGTAGCCAATCAGTTGAAGAGAAGTTTCCTTGGAGGTGTGGCCTGCATGCAAATTTAAGCAGTTGTTTTGGCTTTTTTGGTCAGTCTGGATCCTGCAGCTGGCTCCTGTTCATCTGACCTCCGGTTCTTGAGCTTTCAGCTTATCTGCTGACTTTGGGGTTCATCGATCTTCACAGCCTTTCAGCAAGAGCCCTGCTTTCCGACCTGCCGATCTTTGGTTTACCAGCTCCTTTGGCTATGTGAATCAAGAGAAGCCACTGTTCTGATCCATGAACTTGGAACTTCCAGCCTCTACAATCACATGAGCCGTCTCCTAGATATAAATCTCTCTATTTATATATACATTCACATGTTTCACTGGTTTTGCTTCTCTAGGGAACCCAGCCCAAGACAGCCAGTAATGTCAGGGTGAGATGGTATCTCATTGTAGCTTTGATTCGCATCTCTCTAATAGCTAATGATCACGAGCATTTCTTCATATGTTTGTTAGCTGTCTGAATGTCTTCTTTGGTGAAGTGTCTGTTCATAGTCTTTACCCATTTTTTAATTGGGTTGTTTGTCTTTTTATTATTGAGGTGTTGAAGTTTTTTTTTAAAAAAAAAATTTTAGATATTAGTCCCTCGTCAGATATGCTGTAGCCAAATTTTTTTTTCTCAGTCTGTTAAGTTCTCTTTTGACGCTTTTGAAGAAGTCTTTGCTATACGTAAGTATTTAATTTTTCAGAGGTCCCATTTATCTAGTACATCTTGTGCTGCATGTGCATTTTTAGTTATATGTGGTACTTTATGCCGTATATTAGGGCCGCTAGCATTGTCCCTATTTTTTCCTCCAAGATCTTTACAATTTAGGTCTCTGATCGAATTTGAGTTAGTGTGATGTATGGGTCCTGTTTCATTTTTTTACAGATGGACATCCACTTTTGCCAGCACCATTTATTGCAGAGACTATCTCTTCCCCATTTAATGGTCTTTGGGCCTTTGTCAAAGATCAGCTGTGCATAGGTGGATAGATTTATGTCTGGGTTCTCAATTCTGTTCCATTGATCTATGTGTCTGTCATTGTACCAGTACGAGGCTGTTTTGACTACCGTGGCTGTGTAGTATGTTCTGTGATCAGGTAATGCGTGGCCTCCTACTTTGTTCTTCTTCTTCAGCATTACTTTTCTTATCCTAGGCCTGTTTCCTTTCCGTACAAAGTTGGTGATTAGTTTTTTCATCTCGGTAAAGAATGTTGCTGGAATTTGGATTGGGATTGCATTAGATCTGTATATCGCTTTGGGTAGTATTGATATTTTCTCAATGTTGAGTCTTCCTATCCATGAGCATGGTATGTTTTTCCAGTATGTAGGTCTGTTTTGGTTTTTGCAGTAGTGTTTTATAGTTTTCCTTGTATAGGTCTTTTATGCCCCTGGTTAGATTTATTTCTAAGTATTTTATCTTTTGGGGAGGTATTGTAAGTAGTATTGTTTTCTGGATTTCCTTTTCGAAGTTCTCTTTGTTGTTGTATAGGAGTCCAGCTGATTTTTGTATGTTGATCTTGTATCCTGCTACTTTGCTGTATCCTTTTATTAGTTCCAGTGTCTTTCTTGTGGGATTCTTGGGATTTTCTATGTATAGGATCATTGTTTTTGTTAGGTGCCATCGAGTCGGTTCCAACTCATAGTGACCCTATGCACAACAGAATGAAACACTGCCCAGTCCTGTGCCATGCTCACAATTGTTGTTATGCTTGAGCTCATTGTTGCAGCCACTGTGTCAATCCACCTGGTTGAGGTTCTTCGTCTTTTCCTCTGACCCTGTACTTTGCCGAGCATGATGTCCTTCTCCAGGGATTGATCTCTCCTGAGAGCATGTCCAAAGTATATAAGACATAGTCTTGCCATCTTTGCTTCTAAGGAGCATTCTGGTTGCACTTCTTCTAAGACAGATTTGTTTGTTCTTTTGGCAGTCCATGGTATATTCAATATTCTTCACCAACACAATTCAAAGGCATCAATTCTTCTTTGATCTTCCTTACTCACTCTCCAGCTTTCACATGCATACGAGGCGATTGAAAATACCATGGCTTGGGTCAGGCGCAACTTAGTCTTCAAGGTGACATCTTTGTTTTTCAACACTTTAAAGAGGTCCTCTGCAGATTTACCCAATGCAATGCTTCATTTGATTTCTCGACTGCTGCTTCCATGGCTGTTGATTGTGGATCCAAGTAAAATGAAACCCTTGACAACCTCAATCTTTTCTACATTTATTATGATGTTGCTTATTGGTCCAGTTGTGAGAATTTTTGTTTTCGTTATGTTGAGGTGCAATCCATACTGAAGACTGTGGTCTCTGATCTTCATTAGTAAGTGCTTCAAGTCATCTTCACTTTCAGCAAGGAAGGTTGTGTCATCTGCATAACGCAGGTTGTTAATGAGTCTTCCTCCAATCCTGATGCCCCGTTCTTCTTCATATAGTACAGGATCATATCATCTGCAAATAGAGATAGTTTTACTTTTCCTTACCAATTTTTATGCCCTTGTTTCCTTTTCTTGCCTTATTGCTCTAGCTAGGACTTCAAGTACAATGTTGAATAAGAGTGGTAATAATAGGCATCCTTGTCTTATTCCCATAGTTAAGGGGAATGCTTTCAGTCTCTCTGCATTGAGAATAATTTGGCTGTTTGTTTTGTATAAATGCCCTTTATTATTTTGAGGAATTTCCCTTCTAATTCTATTTTACTGAGAGTTTTTATCAGGAATAAGGTTTGGATCCATAGGGTTTTCCTGGCTGTAATCTTTTTGGAAGGGGATTGTCAGGCTTTTTTGCCATGTCACCGTTGGATGGATTTGAATTGCCAACCTTTAGGTTAATAGTCTAACGCAGATTGTTTGTGCCACCAGGGACCTTTGTATGTAGGATGTACTCTATAAAACTATGTAAATGGCAATGAACATTCTTATTTTGTTAGGAACTCAATATCTTTGTGAGAATGATGATGGGAAATTCAATGGACAGAGTGATGTGGTTGAGTGACTAATTGGGTTTCTTGACCTGACATCTGTTCTGCATCAGAGACTACAAAAGTCATTCCTGGAAGATGTTTAGAGATTGCACAATTCATCCCCCAGCTTTACACAAGGAGAAACCAAGGCCTGCAATGGCCGCACACAGGCAGCATCAGGAGCCGAACTTCCCCCAAAGAGATGTGACACCTCCCCCATCTCAGCAGTCCCAGGCAGGTCGGGGCTCTTTCAGCTGGTTCTTGGTGTTGGCTTTTCTTCCCACAGTTTCCCTGCCCCCAAAGTCAATGGGGCTCTCACTAGCTCTGAGAACCTTCTCACCTGGTGAGAGTTCCCTGCCCTGATTGCCCTCTTCCCGTTTTCCCTCTGGCTTCCCTTCCAGAACCCTCCTTCCCTCAGCTTCCCCACAGAGGTCAGGAGCAGGTCAGGAGCATGCGCAGTCCTGCTACCTGCACTAAGGATTCTTCAGTGTTTGGCAAATGGGAGCATTCCCCTTCCCCCCAAAATCAACCTCACTCTCTCCCTCCCTCCCTCCCTCCCTCCCTCAGTCCCTTCCTCCCTTCCCTCTGTTTCTTCTCCTGCTTTTTAGATGAAACCTCAAAACTACACAGAGCTTACTGTATTGAAATCCACCCCCCGACCCCCAACACACACAAGTACACTCATTCAACCTTAGTTGCACGGGCAGAATAGATAATGTGATGATTGCACAACATGGTGAATGTAATTAATGCCACAGAATTGTACATTTAAAACAGTAAAATTTGTGTTGTATATATTTTAGCATTAAAAAAAAAATGGTTGCAAGAGAAAGCAAATACTGTGTGAAACACCAGGCCTGTTAAAAGCTCATTTGTACGGCACATGTTGGCCAACAAATCCAAGAATTAGAGGCCTGCAAAATGGACACAGGAAAATGCAGATTTGGGATTTACTTGTAGCTACTCAAGAGGAGAGGGGCCTCCAGCTCATGAAGCAGAGTCACATTGATTACTCCCTCTGAACCTTACGACTGCCCTGGAGGCGGGTTGGGCCGAGTAACTTTCCCTACTTTTCTGATGAGGAAACTGAAGCTCAGAAAAGTGAAAAGAGTTGTTCAAGGTCACACACTCCTAAAGATCGGCAGATCCAAGGCTCAGTCAAGGGTTTCTCACTCCGCACCCTGGGCTCCCTCCTTTACTAGCTATTCTACACAAAGGAAATCCAGACCCTTTGACATAGGACAAGATTCTGCCTCGAATTTTTAATTTGGGAGTAAAACTAAGCGAGTCATAAGCCACAAGAGGGATGGATTACATACAGTAAAGCTACAAGTGACGATGAAATCAATGAAAAACTGACTCTCTCTGCTCATGTTTGACAATGTCTCCTTCCAAAGGCCTTCCCTGTCCCCTTCCCACTCACTGGGTGGAGAGGCTTACTTCTTCTCAGTAACAAGGTCTCCATGCTTTATGTGTCTCTATGGCAATTTTCACACTACATTGCCATTTACTCATTCACATAACTCTCTTGCCCTGTGTGCAGCGGGCTCTTCAAGGGTGGGGACCTGCCTGGCACAGTAGTCATAGTCATTGAAGTGATGAATGGGTGCAGGCCAGCTACATGGCACAGCAGCGGGTCCAGAGACTGTGCTAGGCTTGAAAGTCCCGCTGGGTTCCAAAGCAGACAGAGCAGTGACCAGGAGCTGAGGACTGGGCACTGTGGAACACTCTAGGCTGGTGGTGGCTTCTGGGGAAGCCTGCGAGCCAGGGCTGTAACCACAGGCCTGAGGTTTGGGGTCAGGACTCAAGTCTTCGGGGCAGGGGTATAGGAGCTTACAATGGTCTTTGAGGAAACAGGCTACAAGGTCGGGACTGCTATCAGTAACGGGTCAGAAACTCTTCCCTGGAGGCCCAGCCACCAGGTCTTCCTGGGCTGAGTCCCCTGAAACCCCTGAGGGAGAGGTGGGGCAGCCTCAGCTGTGGGGAGGAGGGCTGGCAGCAGGGAGCCAGGTGGGTCATTGTAAGAATCCCCATTTCTCTCACTTCCAAAAGACAGAAGAACTGAGAAGTTAAAATACAAAGGGGGAAAAATGATTTCGGTGTATAAATTGCCATGACCCAGGTTTTTAGGTAAGGGGTGCCTGACTTTTGTACAGGACCTTCTGGGCTTGCTTTGGTAGAGGAGACAAGCTGCCCTGGCCCATCACCTTAGCCTCAAAGCCAGGCTGGCGTCCAGGATTGAGTAACGTCCAGAAGACAGTTGAGCACGTCTTGCCAAACCATTTGGATTTTACTCTCTGGGTAAGAAGTTACCAGTCCATGGCTGCCACAACTGCTCTGAAGACATGGGCCATTCTCAGTGCCTCTGTTCCCCAGCAGTGAGGAAACCCCAGCCCAGGAATCTGTTCCTCAGGCCCGGAGAGCTGAAGAGCCAATAGATTTATTATATATTTGAAGAAATAGAAGAAGGGAACAAATCATATTTATTGAGAACCTATGTGCAGATAAGGTCTTAGGCCTTGTCTTAGTTATCTAGTGCTGCTGTAACAGAAATGCCACTTAGAGAACAGAAATTTATTCTCTCACAGTTTAGGAGCCTAGAAGTCCAAATTCAGGGTGCCGACCCTAGAGGAAAGCCCTCTGTGCTTGGGGGAAAATCCTTGTCTCTTTAGCTTCTCTTTCTTGGTTCCTTAGTGATCTCCATGTGGCATTGGTCTTTCTCCATTTGTGCTTCCTTGCTTCTGTGCCTAATCTGCTTTTTTATATCTCAGAAATGATTAGGTTTAAGACACACCCTACACTGATATGACCTCATTAACATAACAAACAAAACCCCATTCCC
This sequence comes from Loxodonta africana, assembly GCF_030014295.1. NCBI lineage: Eukaryota > Metazoa > Chordata > Mammalia > Proboscidea > Elephantidae > Loxodonta > Loxodonta africana. The sequence continues at coordinate 77,769,052 of NC_087350.1, read as the reverse complement.
AAATGGGATTACATCCATAGGTATAGGAGTTAGGATTCCAACACATGTTTTTTGGGGGGACACAATTCAATCACATAACAGGCCTTCTGAATACATTATTATGTTTGCATGTTTTTACTTGTATACTTGCAACAGCCCAGGGAGATAAAGTGTTACAATCCACTAATCCCAAAGACGCAAATGGAGGCTGGGGCTGTACAGCAGGCGTCGTGGAAGCTGGATCTGAACCCCATACTCAGTCCTCTTTGAGATCTTTACATCCTGCCTTTTCAGGTTAGGGACCTTCCTTCTGCTCAGGAAAGAGACCCAGGACAGGCCGGGCAAGCCTCTGAAGAGCTGGGATGCAAACACCAAAGATCCCTGGAGCCAGTCTGACCACTGGACCTTTCTGATCTCCCAGATGTCCCTCCTATACCCCATCTCTCTGGTTGGTGTCAGCTAGGACATTTGGGGGGCCGGCCAGGTATCCAGAGGTGAGGGCCTGTCCTGGCTTCAGAGTTGCTTGTTGGTTACAGAAGAGCCGATGCTGCTGGTTCCCTGTGAGGGGATCTGTGGACCCAGCCAAGAAGACGCCTTTGTTGCACAGGTTTGCCTGCTAAGGGAGCCAGCACAGTTGGTTGTAGGGAATTTGAGGAAAACAGTCAGCTGAAACTTGTAAAAAACAAACAGACCACGGTCCAGAGGTTTGAATAACAGCCCCCTCAGCCAGATGGCCGCAGGAGCCTTGCCAGGGAGAGAAAATGATCACTTGCCCTGAATTTCCTCTTTGTTCTGAACCCTGCTCTCTTTGGAAGTCATCGACTCCCCACCCTCCTTAGTGACCAGCCACCCAGATAAGGTCTTGTGTTCAGGGAGCTTAAGGCAGCTTTCCCCAGATTAGGATTTGGGGACAGGGAATCCAGGCCAAGAAGCAGCTTTCTTGTCCCAGCATGAGTCACTGTAGGCTTGAAGAAGTGCACAGCTGTCTGCATCTGGGCCTGGAATGCTGCTTCCTCTTCACAGGACTCTCTCATGAAGCATGGGACCCTTGTGGGTGCAAAGCAGGAAGTCAGAAACAGGGCCGCCCTGTGTGGGGCAGGCCCTCTGGACACTGTGGTTCACAGCAGACCTTCATGTCAGAGCTATTGGGAACTGAATGCTGGCCTGTTGCCACATTAAATTGAAACCATGTTTGGACCCAATGGGTGTCAAGCTCATCCTGCCAAGCTCAGCCTCCCTGTGGCTTCACTGAGAGAATCCTTGTAAGAGCCAGGTCAAGATGGACGGGGATTCTCGCTCTGCCACTGTATGATCTCAAATGACTTATTTGACTTCTGCGAGCCTCAGTCTCTAATTCATTGAGTTTTAGTGAGAACAATAAGGAAACTATATTTTCAATGCATGTAGCATAGTACCTGGCACACAGCAGCCACTCAACAAACATTGGTTTCCTCGCTCCCAGCCCTCAGGCCCAGAGTCTCTTGGCCCTAAGAATTTCTTCTATTACCCGCTCATAAATGTTTTCACAGGTCCATGATTTGATATTTCATTCTTGACTTTTGGCAAGGGTTCCAGGTACAATTCTCTCCTGTTTTCCCTGAATGGATTCCCATCTCTTTTCCATCATTATTTTAGCCACTCTGTTTGCCAGTAGGTATTTTGACTTATTAAGCCACCGCAAATTCTGTTTGGAGTAGGCGAGGCAGGGTATAATTACAGCGAAGGTGCATCAGGCTCATTTAACTCACGAGCTTAGTTTAAAACATCACTCCTCCTATAAGAAGTAATACTACCATTTTTAATCCTCCTGACTAGCAAATCAATTAATATGTATTAAGATTAACACCGCCATCTCGACAGGTCAGAGCATTGTGCTCAATGGAAGCCCAGCTTCCACAGGGATCACTCCGGGTACACAACATTCCAGGGGCTGGGCAGCCAGGAATTCCTGTCAATCAGGCATTTATTCACGGAACAAACATTTCCCTAAAGAGCTCCCAGCAGCTGACCAAACTCATGGTCCTGCCCCGGTTTGGCCTCAGGTGGTGAGATGCCCATTAGTCTTGGAGACCTGACAGCGTGAGGTGCGCATTCACACAGGAAATGTATGTGTGAGTATTGTGTATATATGTGTGTGGGGTCTAGGTTTGTATTAGCCTTTCTCTATATGCAGAGTCTCCAGATAAAATACAGGAAGCCCAGTTGAATTAGTCTGGATAGGCTGGGTTTTGCTGCAGTAATAAACCACCCCTAAAATCTGAATGGCTTAAGATAGCAAAGAGTCATTTCTTGCTCATGCTGCACATCCACTATAGAATGCTGGGGTCTCTGCTCCACATTGGTCTCTCTGAGATACCCAGGCTCCAACATCTGGAATACTGTTGGTCACTGCAGCGGGAGACAGAGAAGATAAAGAATTGCTTAGCTGCACTTTAATGCTTCTGCCCAGTAGTCACGCACGTCACATTTCATTGACCAAAGCAAGTCACATGGCCATGTCTAAGGAACTAGGCACGTGCAATCCTACTGTGTGCATAGGTGGAAGATAACCAGAAACACTGATGAACAGCACTGATATTGACCATACAGAAAAAACCTGTTGCCATCGGGTCAGTTCCGACTCATGGTGACTCCTGTGTTACAGAGTAGAACTGAGCTCTATGGGGTTTTCTTGGCCGTAATCTTTACAGAAGCAGATCACCAGACCTTTCTTTCATGATGCCGCTGGACAAGTTTGAACTGTGAAACTTTTGGTTAATAGCTGAGAGCAAACCATTTGCACCAGCCAGGGGGACTTGCTGAGCACATAGAAGCTTAATATTTTAAAAAGAATGGAGGAAACCCTGCAGGCAAACAGAAACTCAGAAATTTTCCACCCCTGTCATTCACCACTAGGGATTTGCTAATCATTTTAAAAGCAGAATCTATCTAGACATTTGCATAGAGAAGTTCTTTTTGTCTGCCCGTTTAAGTCTATCTAGTGGTCCTCAATGTCCAGTGTGATAAGAACTATTGTTTGGCATTGCACAACATGTTATACACAATCGTGAAGGATTTTCAAAGTGTTTTGAACATACACACTTTTCCTCTTATGTGCTGAATTTAGAACCTCACTCGCCTCGAATGTGGCTCTACAGTAGTTAATTAATACTAATGTCTGACTTGGGGGCAGTGATGGTTCAGTGGTAGAATTCTTGCCTCCCAAGTGGGAGACCCGGGTTGGATTCCCGGCCAATGCACATCGTGTGCAGCCACCACCTGTCTGTCTGTAGGGGCTTGCGTGTTGCTATGATGCTGAACAGATTTCTGTGGCGCCTCCAGACTAAGGCAGACTAGGAAGAACGGCCTGGTTATCTACTTCCGAAAACCCTATGGATCACAGTGGTCTGATCCACAACAGATGATGGGGATGGTGCAGGACCAGGCAGGGTTTTGTTCAGGCTGTATATGGGATCGCCGTAAGTCGGGGGCTGATTCAAAGGCAGCTAACAACAATAAAAAAAGAAAAAACAACAATGCCTGACTTTAATTGTCCCAGCATTTTACCACCTTCTCCTCATCTGTGCTTCATTTATAACCTCGGTGGCCACGCCATCTCTGAATGTGATTGCACTGAACATTTGTTTGATTTTGTGTATGTACTAATAAGTATTAATACAATGATTATTGACAGTAGTAGCTTATAAAAACTTTTATCCTTAACTCTAGAAAGGCTTTCATATACATGATCTCATTTAGTAGTTCTCATCATATCCTTAAAGAGTTGGTTTATTAGCAGAACATTTCCATTATGCTGATGAGCTAATGTAGGCTCAGAGAGGCTAAGTGACTCGCCCAGGGACACACAGTACAAATGTGTTGAAGTCGGGCTTTTAAACCTAGTTGTCTGGCTTCAAATTCTGTTTTTCCCATTCTCCCAGGCTGTCTTGCGATTTGGGCAATGAGATCCTATTTGGAAGATGAATTTATAGGTACTGAACTCTATTAGGAGCCCTGATGGTGCAGTGGTTAAGTGTTTGGCTGCTAACCGAAAGGTCAGCAGTTCAAGTCCACCAGCTGCTACTTGGAAACCCTATGGGGCAATTCTATTCTGACTTAAAGTGTCTCTGTGAGTCAGAATCGACTCGATGACAATGGGTCTTGTTTTTTGGTTTGAACTCTGCTCTGGAAGTCTGTGGAAAGCACGAGAGGGAAAGAGAGTCTCAGGTCCCACAGGCCCCTCACCCCACTGCCGTCCCAACAGGTCAGAGCATTGTGCTCAATGGAAGCCCAGCTTCCACAGGGATCACTCTGGGTACACAACGCTTCAGGGGCTGGGCAGCCAGGAATTACTGTCAATCAGGCATTTATTCATGGAACAAACATTTCCCTGAAGAGCTCCCAGCAACTGACCAAAGTCACAGCCCTGCCCCGGTTTGGCCTCAGGTGGTGAGATGCCCATTAGTCTTGGAGACCTGACAGCGTGAGGTGCACATTCACACAGGAAATGCACGTGTGAGCATTGTGTATATATATGTGTGTGGGGTCTAGGTTTGTATTAGCCTTTCTCTGTATGTAGAGTCTCCAGATAAAGTACAGGACGCCCAGTTCAATTTGAAGTCCAGATGAACAATGAATAGTTTTAGTATAAGTATATCCCATACAATATTTGGGACCTACTTATACTAAAAATTTTGTATTTATCTGAAATTTGAATTTAGCTGTGTTTTTATTTGCTAAATCTGTCAACCCTGTCCATATGCATGTGTGGCAATAGAAGTGGGCTAGCTTATTACGTCTCTGGGTGTACCTGAGGGGATGTGTGTTTGTACCTGTATGTGTCTCTGTGTGTGTATGGGGGTCTGTGTGCATGTGCTTCCAATAGGGAGTCAGCCGGTGATTGGGAACCAAAGGCTCCATCACACTCTGCTCATCTCCTGCCAGACCAGCCCTGCTGGAGCAAGAGAGAAGGTCAATATGGGCCTTTAATGGCAGGCCAGGGAACTTGGATCCTGAGGACAATGAGGGGCCATGGAAGGCTCTCAGTTGAGGAGGGGGCTTATTTCGATGTGTGGTAGAGAAGGCCCTCTGGTTGCATTGCAGAGAAAGACTTGGAGAGGGCAATACTGGGGCAGGCTGAAGAGGCTGCACAGCTACCCTGGTGAGCAAGGGTAAGGGTCTGAGCTCAGGTTTTAGTAGTGGAGTTGGAGGGAAATGGCCACATAGCATGAAGTGTTCAACGTTAACATGGGGCGAGGGAGGGAGAGCTGAAGATAGCGCTCAGGTCTCTGGGCTGATGTAACCCTGATGGACTATGAGTTCCTTGAGGGCTCATCTTGCTTCCTGCCTCATTCTCAGTGTCAGGAACAGTGCCTGGCATGTAGTAGATGCTCTGTGGGTACTTATGGCATGCATGCATGAACAAGAGAAATGGGGAACACAGGAGAATGAAGGAGAGCCCTAGGAGGGAGGCTGACCTGAGTTATTTGGGGTGGCAGTTGGTCTTTCTGGGGAGATGTCCAGCAGGCAGTTGGCCATCTGGCCAGGTCAGGAGAGAGGTTCAGGCTGGAGAGACAGATTTTAGGGGTGTGAGTGGGTAGAAAGGGTGAACACCCCAGGAGGGATAAGATCATGACAGGACACAGTGAAGGCAGTGGGCGAGGAAGGAAGTGTGGGGGCAGCAGCATTTAAGGGGCTAGAAGGAAGTGTCTGAGAGGGTCAAGGGTCCCTCCCTCACAGGACTTCTGGGGGTTAAGTGAGTTGTCCACTGGCTCGAGGGTTTCAAGAGGGCAGGCAGGGAGGATCTCCAGACATTTAACTTGCACTGGCCAATTGTGACTGGAGTGCCGGGGTGGTGCAAAAGGTCAATGCTCTTGGCTGCTAACTGCAAAGTTAGAGGTTCTAGTCCACCGAGGGGTACCTCAAAAGAAAGCCCCGGTGATCTACTTCTGAAAAATCAGCTATTGAAAACCCTGTGGAGCACAGTTCTAGTCTGACACACAATGACAGCTAGTTTGGCTTTTGCTTCGACCAACAGGAACAGACTAGGCCATGGTCTGGAGCTGGATCAATTCTTAAGCAGGGAAGGGAGGAAGGGTGGAATTGAAAGAGGAGCTGGGGCAGCTGGGCTGGGCAGGGGCACTTAGGAGACTCGGGGCAGCTGCCAGCTAGAACAGAAATGTGTAAGTATATTAACAAGTGGAACAGGTGCATAGGGACATCCTGGCTGTGTGTCAGCCCTGGGGACTGACAGTGTCTATGTCATTCCTGGCTATAGCCTCACATCTACCACAGCACCCAGCACTGAGTAAACTACAGTCCGTGTCAAGTCCAAGCACAATTCTCAGCATGTAAACCCAAAAACCACTGCCATCGAGTTGATTCTGACCCATAGTGACCCTATAGGACAGAGTAGAACTGTCTCATAGAGTTTCCAAGGAGCGCCTGGTGGATTTGAACTGCTGACCTCTTGATTAGCAGCTGTAGCACTTAACCACTATACCACCAGGGTTTCCACTTGGCATGTAGTAGGTGCGTAATAAACGTGTACCCCAAACTTCTTTTCAGGGAATAAGGACGCCTTCACAGTCCCAAAGAATTTCCTCTCCTGAGCAGTTTGTTTTATTTTTAGGAGTCAAAATTCCTTTTGCTTGAGGAGGCCTGCCTTGTCTGGCATAGAATTCCTGGGAATTTCAAAGGCGCTGGGCCAGCAAGCTTGCTGAGGAGCATGGGAGAGTCAGAGCCCAAATGAACAATGGCGCTATCTCAGGGACGGCTCCAGTCAAGGTCACCCTTCTCATAGCCTCCCCTTCCTTCTGACAGAGCCTTGTCATCTGCCGGGAACCTGGGCTTCTCCTGGGCCTGGCACACGGTATGTGATGTGTCACTGTCTGCAGTGATTATTTTTCTTATTACTCTCCCTGAGCCTGATGTTTCCTCAAATTGAATCATTCCTGTGGCTCTCAAGTTTATTTTTATTTTATTTTATCCAGGCCTCAGGCTGTCACCTCAGTGGCTTTGGATTCTCAAAGCAGGGTTGTCTTGCAAAGACTAATTCCAACACAATCTCTTTCCGGTGATTTTTAAACACTCACACCACAGAGGAAGGTAGGCTTCCTTTAAGAGCTCACTTAGTTCAGATAAATATTTGGCCTTATAGATATACAAACAGTCCTAAAATGTACCTTTTTTTTTTTTGGTGTAGGGTCTCAATGTAGGTTTTCAGGGCTCAATGCATAAACAAATACTCTCATTGATTTGTTCACCTAACGGTTCCATTAGAACAAAAATAAGGGTAGCGCTTTTGCCTGTTTTGGTCGCTGTCGAATACCCTGTGGCTAGAACAGTGCTTGGCACATCATAGGTGTTCAATACTTGTTGAATGAATGAACGAGTATTTTCTCTAGGCCAGGGCGCCTTGCACCAGGGAGCCAAAGCTCTTGGACTCAATCCTTGCAATCAAAGAGCTTGTGGTCTTGTAGAAGAACTTCCCTGCCCCACATCTACCTGAGATACAAAGTAGATCAACACAGTTGCTCATGAGACCTGTAAGCATCCTGCAGTGTTCACAGGAGCCTGGCAGAAGGCGGGACACCTTCTGTTGGAATACCAGAGAAGGCTTCCCAGAAGTGGCATTTGAATTGAGTTTGGTTTCAACATGAGGAGCTAGGAGGAAAGGAAACAGCAGAGCCTGAGCTAAGGTCCAAAGGTGGGATACCTTGGTTTAGCAGAGGGAGTTCCCATAAGCCAGTTGAGTTGTGTGGGTCACTGGAATGTAAGCTTCAGGAGGGCAGGGGCTGTATCTGTCGTGTCCATCATTATATGGCACAGTGTCTGTTAGGGATTGAATTTTGTCCTCCTGAAACATATATTGAGGTCTTAGCCCATGTATCTGCGAATGTGACCCTGTTTGGAAACAGGGTATTTGAAAATGTTTTCAGGTTAACGTAAGGTCCTATTGGAGTAGGCTGGGACCTCATCCTATACTATTGGAGACCTTATAAAAGAAAGAAAAGACGCAGAGACAGAGAAACAGAGGAAGGAGGCCACGTGAGGCTGCAGCTACAAGGCAAGGAATGCCTAGAGCTACCAGAAGCAGGAAGAGAGGCACAGAACAGATTCTCTCCCAAAGCCTCAGAAAGAATCAACATGGCCGACACCCTGATCTCAAACTCCCAGCCTCCAGAACTGTTAGATGATAAATTTCTGTTCTTACAAGCCACCCACATGGTGGTATTTTGTTACAGTAGCTCTGGAAAACCAATATATTCTGGCACACAATAGGCTCTCCAATTGTGGATTGAGGGGATGAATAAATGAAATGAGAAAGGAAAGAAAAGATAGAGCCTACCAATGTTTTTGGAGGTTTGTTTAACAACTACAATGCATTTCATGGTCTCCTTTCAATCTGGAACTGTAGATACTCATGCCTGAAAGGGACCGTAGAGTTCAACCTCCGTCGCTTCTGCAACACCCCACTGAGTGATCATCTGGCTTGGGCTGGGAGGTTCCTCAGGATGGGTGCTCATGCCCTTCCATGCAGCTGGTTCCTTTTTTATACAGGTGTGACTGTTAGACTAGTAGTCATCCTTGTGCTGACCACGTAGAAGCAGACGAGTGGCAGAGAAAGAGCCCTAAACTTGAAGTCAGAAGACCCTGGCTTGGCTCCTGGTCCTGCTACTGACCCGCTGTGTATTCGCCAGGCAAGAGTCAGTGTAGCCAGTGATTGAAGGTATGGGCTCTGAAATCAGACAGAACTAAATTTACTTGACATCTCTGAGAATGAATTTTCTCATCTGTAAAAGGAGGAGAGTAATAGTACCTACTTCATGGGATTCTTGTGAGGATTAAACAGTATAATGCATGTGTAGTTCTTACTACCTTGCTTAGTGAACTGGCTCTCAGTTTCTCCCTCTGTATGATGGAAATAAGAATCCCTGCCTTGGATGTCTCTGGAGATTGATGTGAGAAGCCAGAGGGAGAACGGGTGTGAATGCATCCACAGAGGTGAGGGCTTCTGCGATCATTTCCATCAGAGGTGGCATTAGGAAGACCTCACTAGTATGGCTATTCCCATCATACCCAGCCCCTGAGCTTTCTCTCTGCCCCTCGTGGGTAGGTTTCTGCTTCTTGACCTCCTGTATCTTTCCTCTAAGATTATATTTAGAATGGTCTTGCAAAGAAAGGAAAGGGGAAATGAAGAAAAGGAAACAGGCAAAATCCTCTCTTTCAGCAGTTCCTTGGGGACCTCAAGACTCAGACACTCTGACCCCCTTTTCAAAGGGGGCTCGCCCAGTCTTTGAAATACCATTTCCTTCCCTCCTGGCCTTTTCAGATCAGAGAGGCGGGAGGCAGTGTGGAGACTTGGTTCCAAGATGCACTAAACCAGAGGCTGCAGCTTTCCTCTGATGTGTGGCTGTTCTTTGGGGGCCTGGCCCTGGGACATAGGACACAGGACGCGGCAGCTCCTCCTGAGGTCTACCTTGGCTCACCGCAGGTCCAGCTGCTGCTGACCACACCGCTGTCTTTTAAGAGGCTTGGCTGACCCTCAGCACAGCTGAGACATTGCAGAGCTGGAAGAAGCTTTGACAACCTTGAGACCGGTGGTTCCCAAGCTGGGGTTCCTGGACTCTGGGGGTTCTCGAACTATTTCCAGGACTTTCAAAAGCCTAAATGTGAGGCCTCGCAGGCTCTCTCAAACCCCAAAAGCTCACAAATCCTTGCAGCTGCCACTGCTTACGGCCCTTCCCCAGAGCTGGTCAATGAAGCAGGTGTCTCTGCTTTTCCCTGAAATCGATTCAGGGTGGTCCTTCTGTACCCTACTGTCGCTGGTGATGATAATAACAGCTTCCCATTGCATTTATCATTTGCCAGGAGCTGTGTTAAACCGTCTACACAGATCATCTTACTTAATCTCCAACCCTGGAAGGTGGGTACTTTTATGATCCTTATTTTGCAGATGAGGAAACTGAGGGCCAAAGGAGTAAAGCAACTTGCCCGTAGCCACACATCCAGCCAGGAATCAAATCCAGGCCGTCTGATTCCTCAGCTCCAACCATCAACCATGAGGAAACAGTCTCCTGAAAGTCATTATTCAGGGAAGGGTATTTGGTAGGGAAGATTTTGGGATCCAAGTAGCGTAGGAGGAGTAATAGGGGGTGGTGGAAGAGTGGAGAACCAGCATCTGGTTTTGTAGAACTAAGGCTCAGAGAAGCAAGGGTCTTGCCCAGGGTCAGCTTGTGAACTGGTAGCTGAAGCAAGAACTTGTTTCACTTCAAGGACTCCTTGGGCCTGAGTCCAGAGGGCCTTTGGCTGGCCATGAAGGAGGGCAGCAGTGGGTCGCCCCAAGATGATGGCATGTGTCTGTGGGCCTGCTTGGCAGGGTCTCTGACCTACCCCTGCCCCTGCAGGCTGCTCCCTTGCTAGGGTCAGACCACACATCCTAAGTTTCCACCAGTCCCCAACTCCCTCCCACCAGCTGCACACTGCCTTGGCCTTGCCAGACCACAGAGCCAGTCAGTGCTGGTGAGGGCCCGCAGTATTCCTTCAGCAAACTCTTCCTTTACCACCTCTGTGACTACCAACCCCGTATGTGTGCATGCCCTATACAGTTTGCCAAGTGCTTCCACATCTATTATTTCATTTGAGACCCAAGGCTGCTCTGGGAGGAGGCAATGCAGGGCCCATACTCCACTTTACAGAGGAGGGAAAGGAAATTCTGAGAGGTGAGGCCCCTTGTTCAAGGCGACACAGTCAGTTAGAAAGTGGTGAAGCCAGAGGCTGGAGCTAATTCGGCCTGTCCCACCTCATCACACAGCTTCTCCTCTTTTGGAAATGAGGAATTTCAGGGAGCCGTGATGTGTCAAGTGCTAAGCTGCATCCTGCAAAGGACTTTAAATATAACTAACAGCATCATCATCAACCACATCTTTCTTCTTGCAGTGAACAAATAAAAAACAAAAACCAACTAACATGCAGTCAATTCCGACTCCCAGTGACCCCATGGGTATCAGAGTAGAACTTCACTCCAAGGTTTTCAAGACTGTGACCTTTTTGAAGCAGATGGCCAGGCTTTTCTCCCAAGGTTCCTCTGGATGGGTTCACACCGCCAACCTTTCTGTCAGTAACTGAGCTTTTAACCATTTGTGCCGCCCGGGAATTCCTAGTTGACAAAATGCAGGTACCAAAATTAGAACCATTAAACTTGCATCCACTGAGATAGTGGGCCTGTACTCTAGAACTTAGGACACGAGGGACATCAGACACAGATGTTCAAGCCAGAACATCATGGTCCAGCTCTATCACTTCCTCATGAGGATGCTGGAAAGAACCTTCTCCATCTGGGTCTCAGTGTCTCATGTGTACAACGAAGATGATGACAATACCTACCTTGCTGGTTATGGAAACTAATAGAGCCATAGTATACAAATTTCCTCGTAAAATTTTAACAACTGCTATACAACTATTATACACAAGAATGATGCCTCACAAATAGCTAAGGCAAGGGAAATTCACATGCATAAGCTAAATGATTCTAAGTACTTCCTCAGTAATTTACGTAGATCATTTCATTATTTCAAACTAGAGTCTGGTGAAGCTGGTACCATTGTCATCTCCATTTTATAGAGGAGGAGACTGATATCCTGATATTTTAAGTAATAGGTAGAAAATGACAGAAGCAGGCTATGAAATTTGGGTCATTCGGAACCAGCAATTAGGCTCTTGAGGAGCCCTGGTGATGCAATGGTTAAGCTCCTGGTGGCTAACCAGTCAGAATTTAGAACCCTCCAGCGGCTCCTGGAAAAGACCTGGCGATCTGCACCAGCGAAGATTACAGCCTAGGAAACCCGATGGGGCAGCTCAACAGCAAAGAACACAATTAAGCTCTTTAACTGCCCAGGGACATAGGTATCATTTGGAGGGCTGGTTAAAACACAGATGCGGGGCCCCAGCCCGGAGTGTCTGACTTAATAGGTCTGGGGAGGGGCCCAAGAACTGGATTTCTAACAAGTTCCCAGGTGATGCCGCTGCTGCTGCCGAACCAGGGACCACACTGTAAGAACCGCTGGCTGGAGTAGAGCTTTTCCTGATACCACCAGCCCTACCAAGGACCAAAGGCAGGCCCACTGAAGCCATTTATGAGGGTTGACTGGGCATCCGTGTGTACCAGACTTTTCACTGATGATATGTAGATACGTGTTATGCTGATGGAGAAGGGTGGACGTGGGTGGTGAAGCTGAGGAGGCCGTTTGCCGTTCAAAAACGAAGAAAGAAAGTTACTTCTTGCATTTGCTGGAGCTTGAGAGCCTTACAGGTGCCCGGACCCTGGTGACTGCAGCTGCTCCAGCCTGTCCCCAGAGCTGGCCAAGGGGAAGGAGGGCCATTTGTCTTGGGGGGGGGGGGAGCACAGAGAACAGATTCACAGGTCATCCGTCAATTTTGCCCTCCAATTTCCTCATGTTCTCAGATTTCAGGGACTAGTCTATGAATGGAGAGATAAGCCACAGCCTGCAAAAAGAGGAACACAGAGCCAGAAGATTTTAACTGAATTAATTAAATTTACGTTTTTGAAAAGAAAGAAAAAAAAAAGTTAGAAGGAACAGAAATGCATCAGAAAAAGGGGGTTGTTCCAAACTCAGTGGCTACAGATAAGAGAAAGTAAAGCCTCAAGGGCCCATGAATATCCTAGTGTTCCAGCACTATTTGTTGAAAAGACTATCCTTTCTCCACTGAACTGCCTTCACCTCTTTTTCAAAAATCAGGTGTCCACACGTGTCTATTTCTGGACTCTCCGTTCAGTTCCACTGATTCTTTGTTGATTTTGACACCAAATACCACACGGTGTTAATTACCATAGCTTTATAATAGGTCTTGAAATCAGGTAGTGTTAATCCTCTAACTTGGTTCTTTTTCGAACTTGTTTGGGCTATATTAAGCCTTTTGAAATTTTATGTCAATTTTAGAATCAGTTTGCCAATTTCTACCAAAAAAAAAAAAAACCCTATTGGGAATCTGATTGTGATTGAGTTGGATCTTTAGATCAATTTGGGAAAAACTGTCATCTTACCAATATTGATTCTTCTGACCCATGGACACAGTATACCACTATATTTTTTAGGTTTTATTTATTTTTCTCAGCTGTGTTTTGTTGTTTTTAGGGTACAAGTCTTTCACATCTTTTGCCAAATTTATACCTAAGCCTTTTGTATTTTTTATGCTATTGAAAATGGCATTTTTTAAAATTTGGGTTTCCAATTGTTTGCTGCTTGTATGTGGAAACATAACTGATTTTTGTATATGTATTTTGTATCCTGCAGCCTTGCTAAACTCACTAGTTCTAGTAGTTTTAGTGTACAGTCCATGAGATTTTTTCCATAGATGATTATGCTGCCTATGAACAAGGATAGTTTTATTTCTTCTTTTCCAAAATGGATGTCTTTCATTTCTTTTTCTTGCCTTAATGAACCAACTAGAACCTCTGGTACAATGCTGAGTAGAAGTGTGAGAGTGGAAATTCTTATCTTGTTCCTGATCTCAGGCTTAAAGCATTTGGACTTTCACCATTAAGTATGATATTAGCTGATATTCTTTATCACATTGAGAAAGTCCTCTTCTCCTAGTTTGCTGAGTGTTTTTGTCAGGAATGAATGTTGTACTGACACAGAAATCATAGTGAGTACGGATGAGTCAAAACTCAAGAGCGTCCTCTGCTTTCTATCAAAAAGAAGGAAAGGGGCGGGGGGAACCACTCTTTCCAATGGAAGGAGCCTGTCTCAGAAGCTGAGCTTGCCCCAGCCTCTGTGCCTCTCTCCTTGGCTGGTATTCCTAGCATTTGAACCCTGGCCTGTGGACTCCAATGCCAATGCTTTTTCTTCTACACCAAACTGCCTGAAGACTTTGACTCCAGACCACTGCCTGGTCAAGGCTCTAACATGAATGAAATCTCAGAGCCATCAAAGGTATAAAGTAGTAGCTGTCATTTACTGAGTACTTTTGAAACAATGAGATCCAGAGCTGGGACCCGGGTGTGGTGAGTGAGGCATCTAGGATGCAAAATTTAAGGAGGTACTCGCATGACCCTCGGTGCCTCATTGACTTCACCTTGGTCCTGGCTTTGCAAAGTACTATGCTAAACACTTTACCTGCATTCCTTCCCTTAATCCTCAGAACAATGATATGGCGGTAGCTGCTATGATTATTCCTATTTTACATAAGAGGAAACAAAGGCTCAGAGAGGTGAAGTGACTTGCCCAAGGTCACAAAAGTGGTAGAGCTGGCATTTGAATCGAAGTCTGTTCATGTTTGGTTTATGCTCTTAACCTCTAAATCAGTGGTTCTCAACTCTATTGTGAATCAGAATAATCTCGAAGGCCGGTTAAAACTCAGATTGCTGGGCCACACCCCAGAGTTTCTGACCCAGTAGGTCTGTGGTGCATCTGATGCTGTGCTGTAAGTGATGTTGCTGCCACTGGTCAGGGGAACAAACTTTGAGAACCACTATACCATGCTATACTTCCTCTTCCACAGCCCGTATTCATCAGATCTTGGGAGCATGAAGATTCAAGACTCTGGTAGGCTAAATAATGGTCCCCCAAAGGGCACCCATGTCCTAAAACCTGAAACCTGTGAATGTTACCTTACATGACAAGAGGGACTTTGCAGATGTGATCAAGTTAAGGATCTTGAAATAAGATGATTATCCAGTGGGCCCTAAACACATTCGCATGTATCCTTATGAAAGGGAGGCAGAGAAAGATCTGACACACACAGTAGAAGACAATGTGACCATGAAGGCAAAGTCAGAGTGATACGGCCGCAAGCCAAGGACTGCCAACAGCCACTACAGCCTGAAAAACACAAGGAACAGATATTTCCCTACCAGCTTCTGGAGGGAGCGAGACACTGCTAACACCTTGATTTTAGCCCAGTGAAATGGATTTTGAACTTCTGGCCTACAGAATTGTGAGAGAATAAATTTTCCGGAAGTCACCAAGTTTGTGGTTATTTGTTACAGCAGTCGTAGGAAACTAATACAGCAACTAAAGAGAGAATTGGAAGGCTCTGCCAGATCCCTCTGGCTTGTGAAGAGTGTGAAAGCTTCAATCTCCCAGGACCGGATGGAGAGTTTCCAGTGTCACCCCTGCAAATGTTTGCACCACAACCCAATTCTACAACAACTCACGCAGAAATCAATGAGCCCTTATGAGTCCAATTTGGGGATGAAGTGACCAGTGCTAAGCGGACCTCTGTGGGAACTTATTCTTCTTAAAAGAATGCCTGACATTTATTCTGAAAGGCATCTTTCTATAGACCCTCGATTCTTGTAGTGCAAAATGGTATTTTTTCTATATATTTTTTATTATCTTTCAAATGTTTTCTAATTTATTCCTAGGCATTGGTATCAGAGGACATGGTACATCAAAATTTTAAAGCTTTTGAATAAAGGCCATTGCAAAATAACACAGAGGAAAGAAAAACCAACTTAGAGCTATTCAACATGGTATGAAAAGCAGACTTAAAGCAACTTAAAGTGTAAAAAAAAAAAAACCAACTTAAAGTAGGTTTGGCAAAATCTCCAAGTGTGAAACATGTGGTAACATTTCAGAGTTGAACCCAGTGTCTGAGGGGTTAAATTTTTCTTTAATCTCCTAAATCTTTGGTCCCTGAGACCTCCCCCTCCCCCATTCGTCTGCACTTTGCCCTAAAGTACAAGAAGGAAAAGGCCAATTTAATTCATTCAATTGGTCTTTATCAGGAGGATCCCAAAGCCTCCAGGGCAGCTGTTCTCCGTCCTAGCTGCACACTGGGATTACCAGGCCACACTGAGGCCAGTCATATCAAAATCTCTGGGAGTGGCATCAGGCATCAGTGTTTTCGAAAGCCTCCCAGACAGGGGCAGATTAACCAGTAAACACAGTACGCAGCAGTTTACATCAAGCAAGGGATGCAGGGGCTGATTTGTGTTTATTTACTAATCTGTAGTGAATTTCACAGGGGTTTGGCCTCATCACCACATCTCCACCGCCTTCCAGGCCCTGATTCCCTGCTCTTTCTCCAGGGACTACACCTGAGAACAATGTTTCAGAATCCTGAATATTCCCTCCTGGAGTGAGCTGCTTCCTCAGAATATGGAGACAGCTGCTGCCCAGGCTCTGGTTCTGGCCTGAAGAGGGAGAGCACTCCTGTTTGTTGAAGGCCTTCTAGATGCCAGCCTAGTGTCATCCGTGGTAACCCTGAGACAGGCATCACTGTCTTTTTTGCAGAGGGCGCACTGACATTCAGAAGGGTGAAGTGGAGCGGGACTGTGGGACTCCCAAAGATGAATGATTTTATGAATTCTGCACAGATTGGCAAGATAATTTCTCAGTGTTGTACCAATTTACACGACCACCACCAATACACACACAAGCTCTTTCTTCTTGCCTTTGTCTGTATTGGGTCATGGTGTTCCCACCGCCCTGTATAATGTATATGAAATGGTGCTGTGGTAGATTAAAGATGACCACAGAACCTTTTGCTTCCTCTTTTATTGAGAACCCATTGCCTTGAGTCAATTCTGACTCAAAGCGACCCTATAGGATAGAGTAGAACTGCCTCATAGGGTTTCCAAGGAGTGACTGGTGGATTTCAACTGCCAATCTTTTGGTTAGCAGCCAAGCTCTTAACTACTGCACCACCAGGGCTCCTGTCTATTGAGAGGTGGAGTCTAATTTCCGTCCTTTTGAATCTGGGCTGGGTAATTCAGTGATTTGCTTGACCAACAGTATGTGGCAGGAGTGATGATCTGGGACTTGGGAGGCTAAGTTGTAAAAACGTTGCAGTTTCTGCCTAAGTCCGTCCAGAACCATTGTTTTGGGGGATGTCAGCTACCATGTGAGAAGTCTGACCACTCCAAGGAGACTACCATGCTGGGGAGGCCAGGTGGAAGAGGCCCGCCTTCCAGCCTCCCCACCTAGGTGCCAGACCTGTGGGTGAAGCTACCTTGGGTCCCCTTGGCCCATCTGGCAGCTGAGTACCACTGAGTGCCCTCAGATGCCACAAGGAATGAAGGAGTGACTCAGCCAAGCCCTGCCTAAACCGTGAAATACAATAAAATGGTGGTTGTTTTCAGCCTCTAAGTTTTAGGATAGTTTGTTATGCAAGAACAGATAATTGGAACAGGTGCCTCTATGTTGCTTTGATTTGCATTTGCATTTTTCCAGGTATTTGGATTTGTGATTTTTTTTTTTTTCCAGTCAACAGCCTTTGCCAATTGGCCTTCCTTTGTTTCTGGATGAGACTTTGCCTCTGCTTTCTCACCCTTACATAACTTGTCTGGGAGGCTGCAAAGCTAACTCCCACATTACAGGGGAAGGTGCTGGTGCCTAGGCAATTTCTACTTGAACAACGCCGGACTTTCCTTCCAGCTCTCAGAGTTCATGACTTCGATGTCCTGAATGATGGGGTGGGAAAAGGAGATTTGTCTTTTGAACACTACATCCATATCCAACTGATCATGGCTTATTGTTGTGTGCCATCGAGTCGATTCTGGCTCATAGCGACCCTATAGACAGAGTAGAACTGCGCCGTACAGGACAGAGTAGAACTGCCTCATAGGGTTTCCTAGGCTGTAATCTTTGCCAAGGAACCCTGGTGGCACAGTGGTTAAGCTCTCAGCTGTTAACCAAAAGGTCAGTGGCTTGAACCCACCAGCCGCTCCACAGGAGAAAGTTGTGGCAGTCTGCTTCTGTAAAGATTTATAGCCTTGGAAACCCTATAGGGTAGTTTTACCCTGTTCTGTAGGGTCTCTATAAGTCACAATTCACTTGATGGCAATGGGTTTTTTTTTTTTTTTTTTAATTTAATCTTTACTGGAGCAGATTGCCGGGTCTTTTCTCCCTCGGAGCCACTGGTGAGTTCAAATTGCCAACCTTTTGGTTAGCAGCCAAGGGCTTACCCGTTGCACCACCAGGGCTCCTCGATCATGGCTTACTGAGTGCTAAAATTAAAGACATGTAGAAAGCCAACTAAGCATCGTTTCAGTGCTCTTCCACGAGATGTGCCTTTTAAGTGGATCCATAGCAACCAGCGAACACAGAAATAAGAGAATCCTTAAGCCGTGAATGGTTTCTGCAGGGACATAATTTTTTGTCCCTTGAAGAAAAATACACTTTTGTATTTTCTTTTTGCGTGTGCTTTGTATTTGTTTCATAACACATGAAAGCACTCTAAAGACACTTAATAACTGATGGGCAGATTCTCATCTCAACTTACCTTCACCTCCACTAATGGTGTTTCTTCCTGCTAAAAGCATCTATGGTTATTTGTTTTGTTTTGGAGGGATTTGAACTTTTTTAAAAATGTAGAGATACAATAACATTAGAGAACTTAGAAAACAAGGAAAAAATCCACAAGCCTACCACTGTGAGATAGAGACAATACTTTTTATAGTCTCTTCATGTTTTTACAAATAATGTGTGTGCAAATATTCTCCTGAAACCTTTCACTTAATATTTCTATCATAAGCATTTGCCATGATCCTTCATAAACTTCATATCCATAATTTTAAATGACTACAGAATATTTCTTTAATGTCCGTACCGTAATTTACTTAACCACCCCACCCCCTTTTTGAATCTTTGAGCTATTTCCAGTTTTTCAATAAGCAACTCTTTGATGAATATTTTTCTGCATATGGCCTTTTCCATATTTCAGGGTATTTTCTTAGGCGAGTTTCCTAGAAGGGGATTACTGAGTCGAAGTGTATGAACATTTTTATGGCTTCAAAGTATCTTTTGAAGAAGGTAGGTGTTCCATTTCATGAGGTTCCCAAACATAAAAGGAAATTTGGCTTCAAAAAGTCCCTTGTAACACATGTATGTTAAAATTTGAGCAATGAGCCATTCCTATAATTTTCTTAAGTATTTAGAGCTTGCCCTTTTAAATTAAAACATTATAAAAAGTTGCTTATTTTATTTGGGTATTTAATGACAATCTTTAAAAATTTTTTTTTTTTTTACAATTTCTAACTTTTGTAAAAAGAATTCACAAAGCACAGTTAAGCTTGTCTCAATGACACACGTCATCAGGATAACCAGCAATCATTTCACTGTGCTCAGTACCAGCCTGCTTTCAGGAATTTCTGTGGTGGGGGAGGCTACTGGCTTCCGCATTAAATTGCCCAGAGTAAGTAAGATTCTAGCCTCTACTGCTTCAAGCAATGGACAATCGTTTGCCTCTCTTTGGGCAGCTGGTTTTGGGAGACAGAGCAGGAATAGTTTAACTTAACAGAAGTAATGAGGGCTTTCACTCTAGCACTGAGATTTTTAAATAAAGTAGTATGAGTGACAGCAGACAAGTGGTTCTTACAGTAAGATGAATTTCATGTTTCCTTCCACTGAGGCTGATTCAAAGAGCTTTGAAATTGTCACATTCTAATATGGGGTGTTGTACTTCTTCAGCAACAACCAGAATGCTCCTTAGAAGCCAGGATGGCAAGAATGCGTCTTACATACTTTGGATATGTTGTCAGGAGGGATCAGTCCCTGGAGAAGGACATCATGCTTGGTACAGAAGAAGGTCAGTGAAAAAGATGAAGACCCTCAATGAGATGGATTGACACAGCGGCTGCAACAATGGGCTCAAGCATAACAACGATTATAAGGATGGCACAGGACTGGGCAGTGTTTCTTTCTGTTGTGCATGAGGTGGCTGAGTTGGAACTGACTCCAGGGCACGTAACAACAACAACAAATATGGGTTGTGGCCTATTTGTGGGTCATGAAATCTGTTTAATGGTTCTCCACCAGTATCTCTTTTAATAAATTGGAACGGAATAAAACAGAGTAGAAAATATCTGAATATGTTGCATGTAATATGGATAACATTGCGAAGAATGGGAATTCCAGAACACTTAGCTGTGCTCAAGAGGAACCTTTACATAGATCAAGAGGCAGCTGTTCAGACAGAACAAGGGGACGCTGATTGGTTTAAAGTCAGGAAAGGTGTGGGTCAGGGTTGTATTCTTTCACCATACCTATTTAATCTGTATGCTGAGCAAATAATCTGAGAAGCTGGACTATATGAAGAAGAACGGGGCATCAGGATTGGAGGAAGACTCATTAACAACCTGCGTTATGCAGATGACACAACCTTGCTTGCTGAAAGTGAAGAGGACTTGAAGCACTTACTAAAAAAAAAAATGAAGATCAAAGATCACAGCCTTCAGTATGGATTGCACCTCAACATAAAGAAAACAAAAATCTTCACAAATGGACCAATGAGCAACATCATGATAAACGGAGAAAAGATTAAAGTTGCCAAGGATTTCATTTTACTTGGATCCGCAATCAACAGCCATGGAAGCAGCAGTCAGGAAATTAAAAGACGCATTGCATTGGGTAAATCTGCTGCAAAGGGCCTCTTTAAAGTGTTGAAGAGCAAAGACGTCACCTTGAAGACTAAGGTGTGCCTGACCCAAGCCATGGTATTTTCAATCGCATCATATGCATGTGAAAGCTGGACAATGAATAAGGAAGACTGAAGAAGAATTGACGCCTTTGAATTGTGGTGTTGGAAAAGAATATTGAATATACTATGGACTGCCAAAAGAATGAACAAATCTGTCCTAGAAGAAGTACGGCCAGAATGCTCCTTAGAGGCAAGGATGGCGAGACTGCGTCTTACCTACTTTGGACACGTTTTCAGGAGGGATCAGTCTCTGGAGAAGGACATCACGCTTGGCAGAGTACAGGGCCAGTGGAAAAGAGGAAGACTCTCAGTGAGGTGGATTGACACAGTGGCTGCAACAATGAGCTCAAGCATAACAACCATTGTAAGGATGGCGCAGGACCGGGCAGTGTTTTGTTCTGTTGTGCATAGGGTCACTATGAGTCGGAACCGATTCTACCGGCACCTAACAACAACAACATCACCATTGTTACATGAAATATTTGTTTCAGATGTGTGCGTTCATGGGATTGTGAAACCGAAGGTCTTGGTCCAAAAAGTTTGAAAGCCACAGTCTGCTAGTATTTCTCAGGGGGGTACAATTGTCATTTTTGGCAGAATATTTCTTTGTTATGTAGAACTGCATTGCAGAATTTAGCATCCCTGGCCCCCGTGTGCCAAATGCCAGTAGTATTCCCATTCATTGTGATGAAAGAAACTCCTCACAGCATTTCCCAATGCACCCTAAGGGTGATATTGATCATTTGTGAACCATTGAACCGATTCTTATTCTGTGTCGAGGAGTCCGTTTCAACTCATAGTAACCCCGTAGGACAATATAGGACTGCCCCATAGGCTGTGATCTTTACCAGAGAGATCTCTAGGTCTTTTCTGCCACGGAGCAGCTTTTGGGTTCCAGCCACCGACCTTTTGGTTAGCAGCCAAGCATTTAACTGTTGCCACCAGTTAACCTATAGGGCTGAAGAAAGAGGAAGCTACAACCTGTCGCTGGTCTAACCGACTATTCCTGCTGCTTGGTGATGATGTCCAGGATGTGTGGCTCCAGCAAAGCTGGTTTCCAAGAGACAGTGGGCAGGGGACAGTGTGGTAGATAGAAGGGGAGACAGAGGCTGTGCTTTTTGTTACATGGGCCATTCTCAGAGGCAAGGTATGGCCCTGGCCATTTGGGGACATCGGGCCTCAATCAGCGATAAAACTCCTATCACTGGCCAGATTTCACATCCTGTCCTCTTTGGCTTATTATCTCAAGGATACATTTATCAACTCTCACCCTCCTTGAGACAAAATAGGTGTTAAATTTAGTGCTTCCCTATTCTTCACACATATCGGGGAAGTGGCAGTGTCAGGCGTACTGATGAGGGGGCTGTGGGAGGATGGAAGGCAGGTGAGCCCACAAGTGTGGAGTTTTGCTCACATCCTCTTCCACAGGTCCCCTTCTCTAGTCAATGGTATCTAGAGGATTCTCAAGTTGTCTTTACCTCAGCAGGCTTCTCATTTTTTTAAACATGAGCAGAGCCTCTGACTGGATTGGGTTTGGGATCAGATGGAAGATTCCGTCTAGTTCTGGGCTGTGTTCACTCCAAAATCTTGAATTCTAGAGGCCTTAACTTAATAGAACACATTTTCTCTTGCTCTTTCAAGAGTGTGGTGAACAGGAAAATCCATCCGAGAGAAGTCTTGGCAGTCTGCCTGAGCTGGAAACTGCAAATATCATCGTAGGTGTTATATTTGAAACGTGAAAGTGTCATAATGCAAGAAATGCCAAGATAGTGTTTGAGAACCAGGTGCCATAGAAATACAGACGTGAAACTTCAGTGTTCAGAAGAAGGACCAGGGGAGCTCCTTAAATTCCAATTCCCAGGACCTACCTGAAGAAATTTGGATTTAGTAGGTCTTGGGCAGAGACTGGGAATCTGCACTGTCATACTTTCCTCCCAAAGTGATTCTGATACAGGTTAAGAAACACTGGTCTGAACCATGATTGAACAATGCTATTTGGTAGAGTAACAGATTCTATGGAAGCACTTAGCAAAGCATGTGGAGATTTTGAGACATATTGCAAGAATAAGGCATTCATTTTCAGTTATCTTTCTGATTTATAATGGTCTTGACTCTGGATGTGTGGAACTGGGAGGAGGCAGAGGTTATATCTATTTCAATTCCCAAACACAAAGAGGGCCTCATCTAATGTCTGACATATGAGCAGTATAAAAAACCCCTTGCCGTCAGGTTGACTCCAACTCATAGCCACCCTATAGGACAGGGTAGAACTGCCCCCTAGAGTTTCCAAGGAGCACCTGGTGGATTCGAACTGCTGACCTTTTGGTTAGCAGCTGAACTCTTAACACTACACCACCAGAGTTTCCATGAGCAGTATAGGGTACCCAAAATCAGACTGTATAGGATTAAATCCAGGGCCTGCCCCTTACTGGCTGTGTGACCTTATGTAAATTACCTAATCTCTCTGTGCCTCAAGTTTCCCATGAACTGAAAAAGCAGTCATAATAATATAGAGGTGTTGAATGAATCAAATTATAGTACAGGCACACAGCACTCACTAAGCATTTTTCTTTTGTGTCATTATTATTTAGCACCTCTGTCTGTGTAGAGGAGCCCTGGTGGCAGTGGGTAAGTGGTTGGCTGCTAACCAAAAGAAGCTGGTTCAAACCCACCAGCTGCTCCACAGGAGAAAGATGTGGCAGTCTGCTTCCATAAAGATTTACAGTCTCAGAAACCCTATGGGGCACTTCTATTCCGTCCTGTAGGGTCATCATGAGTCGGAACTGACTCAATGGCGGCGGGTTTTTTTTTTTTTGGTATCTGTATAACCAAATGAAGCCTGTTGCCGTTGAGTCGATTCCGACTCATAGCAACCCTATATTTATCTGTATAGTACAAACAAAAGGCACAGACTTACAATCATGAATGTCAGAACTAGAAGAGTACTCAGAGATGCTAGAGCCCAGCCTCCACTCTTGCCCAGAGGAAAAAAGGGCCCAGGACCACAGCTAATCCAGGGCAAAGCCAGAGCCAAGTGTCCTTATTCCTAGTCCAGTGCTCTTCTCTCTGCCTTTCGGGACTCCTGCCCAGCTCCTCTGCAAATCCACACTGAGGGGTCAGTGACGGTCTCTGCAGCTGCCATTCAGCAATGTCAGTAGCTAGATCTGCTGTGCAGGGATGGGGCCCATGCTGTTTGCTTAGCATTTATTGCTGCCATCATTGTCAGTCTGTTTAAGGCTGCAGCCTGTCAACCCTGAGGTTGCCAAGGAGAGGGTCTGGCTCACATTCACTCACTGTAAATGTCATCCTGTTCATCTGGTTGTTGAATGTCTTTTCTAGGGTGGAGAACATTGTGAGATATAAAGATCGACCCCTTCCCACAGGTCGATATACATAGCTCTTCCCTAGATCTCCTTGCCCCTGGCCATCCAATCTTATCTTTCAGTCCCTGGCCAACAGCCAAGACATTTGCCACTGCTCAGACATCTGTGTATATCTGTAACTCAGACCACTTCTCCCGCCTTCAACGTGATTGACCAAATATACTGCCCATAGTTCTACCCACTGGAAGGAATTTTCACTGTCGTCGTCCTTCAGAGCCAATCCTGGGCAACAGCCCATTTCCAACTAGCATCAACAGATCATGCTGACTCATCTGGGGAAAAGCCTGAGTTATTTTCTTTTCTGTTTGTTGGTTGTAGGAAACCACCCATGAGGCCATAAGTGTGAGGTAAGGGAGGGGTGTTTGTGCAAAGAGGTTGGTGACATGGGAACCTGGGCTACTTGTGCCTTCCAGACCTGCTTAGGTCTGATCTCAGATATATAATTGGGATGCACACACACACTATACACACATACTTAGCTTCTGTCATAATGCTTACATTAGCCACTTGACCTGAGGGGTCTGGTGGGAAAGGTCAAGTGGAAATCCTTAACACTACCTCTCCTTCCCCACATCAAGATAGCAGATAAGCAGCAATACCATTCCCCAAGAGATATTTCAGAGATTTGAGCCACTATCAAGATTTAGAGAGTATATGGGCGGTTTGCTCCATCATATTCCCATAAATTCGCCTGGATGGCCCCTGCAAGAGCCAAATGGACTGTGGTGGATGATAGTGGATTACCATTAATCTGACCAGATGGTAGCCTCAATTGCAGCTGCCATGCCAGATGTGTTATCTTTACTAGAATATAATCAACACAGCCTTTGGCACTTGGGGTGCAAGAGAATCTGGAAAATGCAATTTCAATCGCCATCAGTAAGGAAGATCAAAAGCAATTCATGTTCACATGGCAAAAACAGTAGTACATGTTTAGTATCTCGCTCCAGGGCTATGTTAACTCTCCTGTTCTCTGTTATAGTGTAGTCCACAGGGACCTCAATCATCCTGACATGACACAGACTATAACGCTTACCTCCACATTGGTGACATCATGCTAATTGGACCTGGTGAGGAAGTGACAAATACCCTAGGTACCCTGTTAAGAAAGGTAAGTGTCAGAACATGAGAGAAACTCCACCACTTGCCTAATCCTGGGTTGCTCAGAGAACAGTGTCTGAGGCAAAGTCTTACGGATCTATGTTTTATTAAGGAGTACAATCCTAGGGAGTGGAAGTGAGGAAATGAAGGAGGAAAAGCCAATAAGAGGCATTAAGCATTAAGCATAAGTGATTGCTCAGCCAGGTGAGACCGTCTTATGAGAGACCAGGACAATCCATCTGGGGGAGAAAGTTGAGAATGATTTCTTTTCTGTTTATCATTGGTTAAAATTTTGTCCCCAAGTGGGATGCAGACCCCAAATTCTTGTAAAAGGACCAGGCTTAATGGTCCGACTGAGACTAGAAAGACCCCAGAAGTCATGGTCCCCAGACCTTCTGTTAGCCCAAGACAGGAACCATTCCCAAAGCCAACTCTTCAGACAGGGATTGGACTGGACTGTGGGATAGAAAATGATACTGGTGAGGAGTGAGCTTCTTGGATCAAGTAGACACAAGAGACTATGTGAGCAGCTCCTGTCTGGAGGGGAGATGAGAGGGCAGAGGGGGGCAGAAGCTGGCTGAGTAGACATGAAAATAGAGAGTGGAGGGAAGGAGTGTGCTGTCTCATTAGAAGGAGAGCAACGAGGAGTATATAGCAAGGCGCATATAAGTTTTTGTGTAAGAAACTGACTTGGTTTGCAAACTTGCACTTAGAGTGCAATAAAAAAAAAATTGTCCCAAAGGATGTTATTCCCACTGTACTTCCAGGTTGCTCATGGATGGGTGCTGAGAGGATCACTTAGGGCACCATACCTGAGCATCAAAAGGGAGGCCCTGGGGCAGGAAGCAAGAGACGTTCAGAGAGGGTGTGAGGCAAGGCGCTATAAGCGCGCCTGTTTGAAGTTGGTGAAAGGCCAGGTAGAGTTGGTCATCACCAAGAGGCCTGGGGCTGGAACAAGTAGCCAAAGATGCTGGAGACAGGTGAAGCCAAAAGAATCTGAAGTGGTTATCTTAATTTGGATTCCTCTAGAAGTAGCCCCTGAGGCAAGTGTTCTGGCGCCAGCAGAAATGATAGAAGTGAGACAGAAGCTGGAAGGAAGCCATTAAAGGGTGAATGCACAACACCCTGTGGGCAACTGGATTATCCTGCTGGGGAGCTCTGGGTGCAAATATAGAACACGCTCCTGAGTGTTCCCACTAGATGGGTGAGGGAGCTGAGGTTCTTATCCACCAGCTCCTGTCAGTCAATTGTTGACAGCTCCTTGGGATTGTGGGAGGCAGTGACAGGATTAATTCCTTAGCATTTCTAGTCTGCAGGCTCCAGCAGCCAGAGAAAACCCTCAGATTTTCTCTGTTATATTAGAGTGAGAGCAGCTAGCAGTACATAGAAAGGTGGACATAAATTTTCGTAGGAGAGACTGACTTGATTTGTAAACTTTCATTTAAAGCACACACACACAAAAAAAATCCCACCACCTGCCTGTCAGTTTGTCATACTGTGGTGGCTTGCATGTTGCTATGATGCTGGAAGCTATGCCACAGGTATTTCAAATACCAGCAGGGTGGACAGGTTTCAGCAGAGCTTCTACATTCAGACACTAGGAATAAAGACCTGGCGATCTACTTCTGATAACTAGCCAATGAAAACCCTATGGATAAAAGAATGTTGTCCAAGACTTTGACTTGCTTACTTTGGTTGTGTCATTAGGAGAGACTGATCGCTGGGGAAAGACATCATGTTTGGCAAAGTCGGGGCCACCGAAGGCCAGGAAAACCCTTGATGAGATGGATTGATACGATGGCTACAGTGATGGACTCAAATACACCAATGGTCATGAAGACAGCACAGGGCCAGCCAAGGCTTCATTCTATTACGCATAAAGTCTCCATGAGTTAGAGATGGCTCCTTGACAACTAACACCAATAACTAATGAAGAAACTGAGGTCTGGAATGATATGCCCAATATGCTCGGTAACTTCTTCCCAAACCCAAACTTGGGATGCTTCTGGCCGATTTTTGTGCCCCTTCCAGCTGCTTGAGACAGTCTGGAAAGTTCTTTCGTATACTGAGTTTTCTGGGACACTTGGATGGATTATAGGAAAACGAAACAGCCTATGAATTTAGTCGAGTCCTGGAAGAGCTGAGACATGAGATCCCCCCATCTCCACACTTCCCGACTGTACTGAAGCTGTGGTAAACAATTTAGCCCAGCTTGGGTATGACATGAAGCTTCCTCTTGGCTATTTCTCCAACTTCACGTTGAATGGAAGGAAATTGCTTGAGCCCTCAAAACACAGTCTGGCAGGAGGTGAAATGCCTTGCTTGGCTTCCTGCCTTCATCCTCCCACACTCATAGCTGGGACCGTTTGGTCCTGAGGCCTTCCCTGTCCTCTGTCAGTCTGAGTTTACAATTCCACCTCCGGGCCAAACTCCAAAATGAGAGCCCTTATTTCACCTGGTTTCCCAGGTGGAAAAGGTACAAATTTAACAATATTAATGAGCACCTATTTCCAATCATTTTAGGGGAGAAATGTGCTCTGGGGAATTACATCTTCACATTCCAGTGAATCATCAGATACTGATACAGAACCAGCAAAATAAGAACATTGCCACCACCAATAATAGAAGCTAACATTCGATGAGCATTTGCCCTGTACTATTATTGTTGTTGTTGGGTGCCATTGAGTTGATTTTTGACTCATAGTGACTCCATGTGACAGAATAGAACTGCCCTATCAGGTTTTCTAGGCTGTAATCTTTACAGGAACGGATCACCAGGTCTTTCTTCTGCGGAGAGGCAGGTGGGTTCAAACTGCCAACCTTTCTGTTAGCTGCTGAGCACTTAACCATTGTGCCACCAGGGCTCCTTTGTTCTGTCCCAAGAGCTCTGATAAATGCTTTATATTTCAGTAATACCTTGAATCTTCCCAGCAATCCAGGAGGAAAGAGTCTTTGTCATCTCTGTTTTACAGATGAGGTTGAGTAAATTGCTGAAGTTTCATATAAAACCAAAGCCAAACCCAGTGCCGTCGAGTCGATTCCGACCTATAGCGACCCTATAGGACAGAGTAGAACTGCCCCATAGAGTTTCCAAGGAGCGCCTGGCGGATTCGAGCTGCCGACGATTTGGTTAGCAGCTACAGCGCTTAACCACTACACCACCAGGGTTTCCAAGTTTCATATCATTTATAAATAATAGAGCCAGGAGTTAACCCAGGCAGTGTGACCTTAGAGCCCGAACTTGTAATTCCTGCCTTCTCTGCTGCCTCTTATTGAGGTCAGGATCATTACTTTCATTATGTAGATGAAGAATTAAAAAAAAAAAAAAAAGACAAGGGCATGATTTACCTTTGCAAATCACTTTGCAGTCAGGGCCAGAACTGGGACTAGAGCCCAGGCTCCTGATGTTCAGAGCCCCCACTGCCTGAACTGCACACTGTCTTTCATGACCGAGGGTTCAGTGTCTCCAGTGCAATTTTGGTCTTGGGAGTAGGGAGCAAGTCTAAGCCTTTTGTTGACAGACAGGCAGTATTGCTCAGTGGTGAGGAGCATGGGTGTTGGCACTTGTCATGTACTAGCCTGGGCACATTTTTAACCTCAGATTCTTCACCAGTAACATAGGGGTCATTAGTGTTCCAGCCTCACAGGGCTGTTGTGAGAGTAAGTGAGAAGATGAGTGAAGCATTTGGCACAGGGCCTGGGACCAACCAAGCACTCAATAAACGTTAGCTACTGTATTAGTTTCCCATGGGTGCTATAACAAATTACCATGACTTGGTGGCTTAAAACAACACACATTTATTCTCTTGTAGTTCAGAAGACCAGAAGTCCAAAATCCATTTCATTGGGCTGAAATCAAGGTAGCAGCAGGGCCACACTTCCTCCAGGGGCTCTAGGGGAGAATCCATTCCTTGCCTCTTCCAGGTTCTGGTGGCTGCCAACAGTCCTTGGCGTATGGCTGCATCACTCCAATCTCTACCTCTGTGGTCACATTGCCTTGTTCTCCTGTGTGTGTCAAATCTCCATCTGCCTCCCACTTATAAGGGCCCACCCACCCTGATAATCCAGGATAGTCTCATTTTAAGATCTTTAATTTAATCACATCTGCAAAGTCCTTTTTTTTCTCTGTATAAAGTAACATTCACAGGTTCCAGGGATTGAGGGGTTATTATTCAGCCTGCTTTAGCTACCATCCCCATCCAATCCCATTCTCTCCTGCAGGGCTAACTCAAATTACCTTTTCACTGGCCTTGTGGTTACTTGACATCTAGAGATACTTAACAACAACCAGGAACTGATCAGGGAGCGACAGGCCTCTGCATCTACTTGGTGCCTCAGGAAAAGAGCCCCTGGAGTGGGCCTGGATTCGGAACTGTTCAAGTCTTCTCTGACTGTGGCAGTGTCTCCTCTCACTCAAACATCTTACCATGCTTATGCCTGGTACTAATGACAATGACAGAAAGCCACCATTTGAAGTCTCCCCAGGTGCCAGGCTCTATCCAGGTGGGATAGTCTGCTTACACCTCTCCCCTGCTCTGTAGGGTTTTAGGAGCTGAGACTGGTTCATCTCTCTCCACCCCTCATGGTGCCCGGCCATGTGTCTTACCCAAGAAAGACTGTGTTCTTTCATTCATCAAATATTTCTTCATGACCCTATAGGACAGAGTAGAACTGCCCCAGAGGGTTTCCAAAGCTGTAATCTTAAGGGAAGCAGACTGCCACATCCTTCTTCCCGGGAACAGCTGGTGGGTTTGATCCCGCCCACGTTTCAGCTAGCAGCCCAAGGCTTTAACCACTGCACCACCAGGCCTCTTTTTTCACCTCTTACTAAAAAAAAAACCAGGTTTTATTTTAGGCAGAGAACAAAACTCGTGCCCAAGTGGAGCTTACATTTTGGTGAGGTGGGCAGGTATAGGGAGGAGAGCCCTGGAATTAGATTTGTTAAAAAAATTTGGGGGGGGGCTGCATTTAGTTATGTATCACTTATGCCCCCCAAAATGGGGCCACTCCTGGGCACTCAAGTGGGTTCGTGGGTCAGTCGTGCTAGGTGGGGCACTGCAGCCAAGAGCTGTCCAGCTGTGTGACCTTGGGACATGCACTGCACCTCTCTGAGCCTCACTTTCCTCATCCATCAAATAGCGGAATCACAGTGATTCCGGCCTCCCAGGGCTGAGAGGGTACGGTGGGACAGTGGGAGGGAGAGAGCTAGGTCCCCAGCAGGGACAGACGGGAGGGCGGAGGGAGCCCGGTGCCTCTAGCCCAAGGCGAGCGCGGGCACGGGGATTTCCTCGAAGGTTACATAAGGCCGCCTAGGGTGGAGGCAGGGGAGAGGGAGCGCGCGCCCATCGAGGGGGAAAGGGGCGTGGGGAGGCGGCCGGCACAGCCGGGATCCCCAGGGCGAGTGCGCTGCCGCTGCCCGACGTGGGGAGCAGCGCGCGGGAGCGCAGGGCGCGGCGGAGTCAGGTTTCAGAGCCCGGGTGACTCAGGGCGCGAGCCCGGAGCCGGCACCCTTCTCGCCGCCGCCGCGGAGTGCCGTCTTTGTTCCCTGCAGAAAGGGCGAGCGCGGCGGCCAGGCTCAGCGCCCCCTCATCCTTCACTGAGCTCGGCGCCTCAGCTGCCGCCTGGCTCCGCTCCCTGCGCGCCTTCAGGGACTCCGCAGACCTGCGAGATGGCGCCAAGGTAGGATCCGCTTCCCCGCACCCCGGGCCACTCCACTCTCCCGTCCGCCTCACCTTCTCTTCCTTGGTCACTTCTTGCAGGAAGAACGGGCAGTGCTGGCGCCTGCTCTTGCTGCTCTTGGTCTCCGCGCTTCTCTCCGCTATCACTCAGACCCGTGCCGCGACAGGTAAGCGACCCGGCTTAGGGGGGTGGCACCGACTGCTTGTCCTCCCGGGGAAGTTCCTTTTAGCTGCGGGCGCGGCTGCGGTGCGCGCCTCATTCCTGGACATAAAAGGGAGTGCTTGCCACTCCGTGCGCACTGGCGGTTCTGCTGGCCACATCCCCGGGCCAGTACCGGCGTTTGAGCCACGAATGGGGGTCCCAGGGCTACCGGAGCGATGGAACGCTATCCGGGCACCCAGGGTCGGGGTGTCTGAGTTGGCGCGGCCCCGCCAGTCTTGGGCAGAAAGGGAGTTGAGAAGTGCAGTGACAGCGCCGGCTGCTCCGCAGAGACAGCTCCAGCCCACGCAGATTCTGCGCTCATATCGTACGCACTGGCTGGCAGGTTCGGGGTAACAGCAGATCTGCTGCATGTCCCATACACGGGTGCGGAAGCATGACCACCAGTAGGGACACCTGGCCCCCTTGCCGGGCAAAAAATAACGGGACCGGATTACTCCGAAGCCTTACTTAGCGCAGTTACCTAGGGGATGACATACGTAGTGAGTAGTGACACCATGGGTGATGGGAAGAGGTGTGGGCTGGGAGGCTGGGTATCCGGGTCCCTTCTGCTCCCCGGGCCTCAGTTTTCCCACCAGGTCCCAGAGGTGGTTGGATAAATAGTGGGGTCTGAGTTAAAATGGGTCTAGGTTAAGATGTAAGGCTGCCTGAGTTCGAATTGTGGGTAAGTTGGGTGACCTTCTCAAGGGATACCACCTCTCTGTGCCTCAGTTTCCTTATCTAAATAGGTGGAATGATCAGATTACACTACCCCCTAGGGGTGCTGTGAAGATTAAAGGAGAGATTAGAAATAAAGTGTTTTCCGTTCTCCTGGCACATGGCACAAAATAAGTGATAGAAATGGCAGCTTGATCCTTGCAACACCTGTGGGTTAGAAAGCAATGCAGGCATTTTTTACAGAAGAGAGCAGTGGCGTAGGAAGTGGCCATCCAAGAGCCAGAGCAGAACTCAGGTCTCTCTGCTCCAGTCCCTGCTTGGAGCCCTCCCCCATGCAGTTTTGCACACAATCCACACAATCACCTCTGACCCCCTTTTGGATTTAGGACATTAGTACACTGACTCAACAGAAGAAGGGTGTGGGGAGACCAGGAACCATGGCGTCTGGTCCCCCGAAGGAAACAGGATAG
This sequence comes from Loxodonta africana, assembly GCF_030014295.1. NCBI lineage: Eukaryota > Metazoa > Chordata > Mammalia > Proboscidea > Elephantidae > Loxodonta > Loxodonta africana. The sequence continues at coordinate 77,737,137 of NC_087350.1, read as the reverse complement.
AGTGGGCAGCCTTGCTTAACTCTTTGTGGGCCTGAGGAAACCTGAACGCTCAGACCATTTTTTTCTCGGAAGAAAGACCAAAAAACGATGACAGCTTTTCCTGCCTGAGCGTGCAGCCTGGCAATTCTTGCAGATCAAAGGGCAGCTGAAATAGTTTTGGCTTCTTAGCACCATGGCCCACGTTGAACATGGCAATCTTGCATGTGATATCAGGCATCATCAACTCAGCGGCAGAGGGCAGCTTTGGGTGTCCCCTCCCTGAAGAGGACCAGGATTCTGGGGAATGAAACTTTGGTGTTTCTTCCCTGTCCCCCTGCTTTTGTGGGCTGGACCCCTCAATGTCAGGTCAGCACTGTTATTGCTAACACAGAGGATGCCCTGTTCTTCACCTATAAAGTAAAACGGGAGGACCAGGAAACCCTCAGGAGCTGAGGAGGGCCCACAGGAGGGCCATTTGTATCTGACAGGTACTCAGTGCCCCACTGGGAATCTGAAGACAGCCTTCCTAGAAATACGAAATACCCTCCTACAACCCAGATTTTGCATGAGTTTAATGTGGCTAACACTTATCAAAAGCTTCATATGTGCCAGGCAGAGATCTGAACACATTCGGATTTCACTCATCCAGTCCTCACTGTAACCGAGGAACTGGGGTGTGGGGACTGTTATCTCTGTATTTTAGATGAGGAGACTGAGACCCAAATTCACACGCCTTGTAAGTGGCCAGGGTAGGATTTGAACCAGATAGTCTGACTCCGGAGTACTTGCTCTTAACAGTTGTATTACTCAGTTAGAGGAGCTTCACAGACAGAAGGCTTGAGAGAGGCTCAGGGGCCCCACAGTCCCCAGTGAGCCACATAATCGGAGTGTCACAATCATAACACAAGCCCTTTGCATCTGCATGGCATTGTACCGTCTACACAACACAGCACTTGCCCTCCACCCAGACACTGGATCCACCACCCAATAGCGCTGAGAAGTAAGTTGGGCTCCATCTTACAGAAGAGGCTCAGAGAGGGGATATGACTTGCTCGAGGCCACACAAACGTAACTGGGTAGATCCATGACAGCCATGCCCCATCAGCAGACGCTGACACTGGTGCTGTTTCCCCCACAGGGCCACTGCTTGGCTGAGTATAAAAAATAATAACAATAGCTAAGACTTTTTGGCACTAATATGAGCCAACAGTGTTTTAAGTGCCCTCTGTTAATGAACTCACTCAGTCTTCACAACAGCCCCATTTATTATCCCTTCTTAGAGATGAGGAAACTGAGGCATAAAGAGGTGAAGTCATTTGCCCGTGAGCAGGCAGCCTTATGTGGCAGAAGCACAATTTGAACCCAGAGTGACTGACTCAGAATCTGTGCTCTCATGCACTGTGCTGTCTGCTCAAGCAGGCTGGCCTCTGAAAGCCTGTTTGTAAGTGGTTTGTTATGAGCTTAGAATGTGCTTTTCCAAAAGCTTGGCAGTTTCTTAAAAAGTTAAACATATGTTTATCCTGTGATCCAGCTATTCCACTCCTAGGTATCTAGTCAAGAGCTAGGAAAGCAAACATCCACACGTGTGTGTGTGTGTGTGTGTGTGTGTGTGTGAATGTTCGTTGCAGCAGCATTCACAATAGCCAAAAGGTCCATCGGCTGGTGGATGGATAAACAAAATGTGGTCTGTCCATACGATGGACTATTGCTCAGCAAGAAAGAGGAATGAGATACTGATACATGCTACAACATGGATGAATTTTTAAACCATTATGCTAAGATGTAAAACACAAAAGACTATATATTGTAAGATTCCACTTACATAAAATTTCTGGAAAAGGAAAAACTGCAGAGAGAGAAAACAGATTAGTGGTTGCCTGGGCCAAGGGTAGAAGCCGGGGTTGACTGCACTAGGCAGGAAGGAACTTTTGGGGGAATATTCTAAAATTGGATTGTGGTGGTGGTTGTGTAACTATGTAAATTTACTGAAACTCATCTAACTATATGCTTAAAATGGGTGAATTTTGTGGAATGTAAACTATATCTCAATAATGCTATTAAAAAACAACAAAAGGCTGTGTTTGGCTAGAACATCAGCACTCCAGGTCGGGTGGGGCTCCCTGGTGGAGTCCTTGGCCAGCCTGGTACGGAGCTGGCACACAGTAGCAATGCTGCTCAGAAAGTGCCAGCCTCATAGTGCACTGTTCTGGGAAAACTGGTCTTGGGTTTCAGCTGGAAATGCCAGGCCCACCTCTTCCTCTAGGCCTCCGACCCTACACTTCCTATCACCAGGCTGCCGCTGTGGGCCAAGTGCCAGGATCCTCAGCTAGGGGTGGCACAAGATGTAGGGTAATTTGCTGATAATGGAATGAATCTGTTGAAAAGTGGATCTTTGCAAGCTATGTGGTATCCAAAAAATAGCAAAACCACAGGCATTGAGAGAGAGACCTGGGTTCCATCATTGACTTCCTCTGTGAACTTAGATGAACCACTTTTCCATTCTGAGCCTCAGTTTTTTGATCCATAAAATGGGGAGGCAAGATTCACTAATCTCAATAGTCCTTCTAGTTTAAAATACTAGAAAACAAAACAAAATAGCATCTATCTAGTTTGAGGTTTAATTATTCTATATAATTTATTTCAACAAATTCATACCTAGCACTCACTCCAGGTCAGCCCTTGTGTTGGCTGCTGGGGGTGCAGAGAGGATTGGGGCACATCTCTGCTCTGAGGGGCTCATAGTTCAGGAGCAGAAAGACAGGGTCACAGACAATGGTAATGCAAATTTTCTCGAACTCTTCCGATCTGATATCCAGCATGTCTTAATGTGCAGCCTACCCCACGTTCCCATACCACTCTGCTTGAAAAGACCCTTGATACTGGGGTGTCCCCCACAAGGCCCCTCATGCCCCTAGTGGGTTGGGACTGAGCTGGATGACAGCATCGCCCCTTTCTTTCCCTGGTGAAGCTTCAGTATCATTGGAATACCTCCAACATATTTGGGTTACAAAGAACCCACTTACCGCTGTCTGTTTTTTTACATCTTATAGTTAGTTGCATGCAGTGTTGCAGTGTGTAGTTTGCTGATGTTATCCTTCTCAGATGCTCCCTCGAAGATGTTCAAAGATTGGATTTATAAAGATACTGACGATAATAGGTAATAATAACGAAAACTTAAAAAAAAAAAAGAGGTATTCAACTTATATCAGAACTGATTTACACCGGAACTCAGAACAGAACCCTGTCGTAAATCAGAGACTACCTGTACTAAGTTTAATTTTACTTATTTTGAACTTCGTACATGTAGTATGTATTCTTTTGTATGACTTCTTTCTCCAAATGTTAAATTTTGGAGATTCATCCATGCTGTTGCATATGGCTGTCATTAGTTTGTTTTCATTGCTGTATAATATTCCACTGTATGAACATACCATATGTCATTTATCCTTTTTTCCCTGACAGTGTTTGGGTTGTTTCCATTTTTGTCTAATAGAACAGTGTGGCTCTGAACCGTCTTGCCTGTGTCTCTCCATGCGCATGTGCACGCATTTCTGTAGGTTCTAGCAGTGGAGGGCTGGGCCATAGGGGATGCAGATCTTCCCAGTGAGTAGACAGTGCCAGCGTGTCTTCCACTGTGGCTGGACCAGTGTACCTAGCCTCCAGCCCGATAGGAGAGTCCCATTTCTTCACATGCTTGAAAGCACTGGTTTCGTCACTGGGATTAATTCCACCCTTTCTGATGGGTGCCTGCTTAGAATCTTACTGTTGCCTTCATTTGCATTTCATGATTATTAATTAAGTTGATCGCCTTTTCACGTTTATTGGCCATTCGGTTATCCTAATTTACTTTTTAAAAATATGAATCAAACTAGGAGTACATAGCAAGGTACATATAAATTTTTGTATGAGAGACTGACTTGATTTGTAAACTTTCACCTAAAAAAAAAAAATGAACCAAGTTCAGGCTTTCCCTCTAATAATGTCATTCTTGCTCGCTGGCAGTCTGATGTGCTCTCCTGAGCGAGGGAGGAGCAAGTAGAGTCATGTCTGAGATTTTGCATCACTGGCATCCTGCCTTACCTGCGCCCCTGCCTGTAATGAGCTACTGTTGCTCACATACCATTAGGGGCTGTGATGAACAAAAATGATGGTGGTGTTTGAATTCCTGGCTAATGTTTTGGTTTTATCGACAGTTGGGAATGCCTTGGGGCAGCATCATGTCACACTTGTGGGTTTCACAGCGTAGTGAAGGCTGAAGCCTCCTGCCACACTGAACCACTCACAGCTCTCCAAGTAGATTTAGAATTTTACAGCCTTGCACGTAGGTCCCTGGATGGTGAAATGATTTGTACTCATCTATTAGCCTAAAGGTTTGTGGTTTGAACCCACAGAGGCATCACAGAAGAAAGACCTGGCAATATGCTTCCATAAAGATTATGTCCAAGAAAACCCTATGGAGCAGTTCTACTCTGTAACACAAGGGGTTGCCATGAGTCAGAATCGAGTTGATGGCAGCAGGTTTTGGCTTTGCATAAAGTGTGCACTGGAAACTCTGGTGGCATAGTGGTTTAGAGCTATGTCTGCTAACTGAAAGGTTGGCAGTTTGAATCCACCAGGTGCTCCTTGGAAACCCTCTGAGGCAGTTCTACTCTGTCCTATAGGACTTGACAGCAACGGGTTTGGTTTCTGTTTATAAGGTGTGCACTAGTCCCCTGTATAAAGTTCCCTTTCTCATCCTTCCACCTTCTCTGAGCTTAAATGCCACCTCTCCCAGATCTCTCCAGCTGTGCTCTCTTGCTGCTAAACTTCCACAGCTCTTTATCTGTCTCTCCAGGCACCAGCCACTGTCCCCCCTGTACTGTCACTGTTTATGTCTCTGTTTCCCATGGGAGCACCTTGAGGAGGGTATGGTCATGCCTCATTTGTTTCCATCTCCCCCAGGGCAGTTGTCCAGAGCTGGCCACTCTTGGACTTTTACCATTTTGTTATGATTATAAACAACACTGTCGGGAACATCTTTAGACAAATATCCTCTGTTTTCCTTTTGAGTTACTTCCTTTGGCTATATTCACCCAATGGATTCTCCCAGTCAAAGAACAGAATGAGTTGGATAACTCTTATCTGCCAACCAAAAGGTCAGCCGTTCAAATCCACCAGCTTCTCCTTGGAAACCCTCTGAGGCAGCTCTACTCTGTCCTATAGGGTTGCTATGAGTTGGAATTGCGTCGATGACAACGGGTTTGGCTTTTTTTTTTTTTTGGTTTGGTTTGGTTATACATTTAGATGTATCTTTCCTAGAAACAAATTCAATCATGCCATTGCCTAGTTTAATTGCCCTTCCATTGTGCCTGGGATGGAGTCATGCTCCTTGCTGTGGAAGGCACTCTGTGGTCTGACCTTCGCCAGCCTCCCGGCCTTCACTTACACTGAACCCCCTTGACCTGGGCTCACACTGAACCACTGGCAGTTTGCTAAATGAGACATGCAGTGTCACACATCTGTGTCTTTCACAGGTCAGTGCCTTTTTGAGAATGCCTTTCTCTTCACACCCTGGCAAACCCCCACTCATCCTTTAAGATTCCATTCTGGGAAGCCCTCTCTGCTGGGCCAGGCACAGTAAAACCTTCAAAAGCTGGAACCTGTAAGGCTGGAACCTGTCAGAGAAGGAAAATTAAAATATTTCGACTAAAACGAGTGGTAGAAAAGTGGTAAGACCGGACCTGTCAAAGGCAGAAAACTTTTGAGACCCAGGAAAACAAGGCAGTCCTGTTGAATTCCGGCTCTTGCAGGTTTCACTGTACATTAGGTGTCTCTCCTCGGGGCCAACACTGTGCATCATCCATCAATCAGCCACAGGGCTCCTCAGCCTATACTACAATCATTGATTACTCATTTGCCACCTGCTTCACAGAAATGTCCACGAGACAGGGACTGGACCTTGTCCAACTTTGAATTCCAGAACCTGGGGCAAAGTGGGCACTCAGCAAACTTTTTCAATGACTCAAAGAAGGTGCGAATGGATAGGTCCAGTCTGTGGTCTCTAGAGAATGGCCAACCTACAAAGTCCTCGGTGGTATGTAGGTCATCCTGTTTCTTCCACAGCCTCGCCAACCTTGGGGATGACCAGGGCAGAGTAAGCAGGGTGCCTTTGGGGCTTTAATTTTCTTTCCTTTAGTAGCTACTTAGGTGGGAATTTACATTAATATTACTCTGCTCTTGTTTCGTTGCATCTAATTCTATAAATGATTTTTTAGCTTATCCTCACCCATCTTATTCCTGATAGCTGCCATTTTTTGTCCAGAGTTGTACATTGATCTTTTCTCTTCAATCTAAATATATGAGCTTATTTTCCAGTTTTCTTTTAATGTCTACAGCTCGATCTATTTAAAATGAACTATAGATTAGGGTATAATATGAAGTCAGTTCTTTTCCAAAGTGCTATCAGTATTCCCCAAAGTACTGATTAAAATGTGAGCTATTTTCCCATCATTGTGTTGCCCTGGTTATCATATAAAGTTTTTTTAATTTAATGATTTAAATTTATTTCTAGGATCTCCATTCTGTTGTGTATGTGTTTTTAAAAATAATGCCATATGATTTTGGTGATTGTAGCTTTGTAATACGTTTTTAAATCTGGTAGGGAATGTCACCCTTGCCTCTGTAGTTAGCCACAAATTCTTCAGTATGGGTTGATTTATCATGTAATTTCCTGGTACCCATGAGATGATTGGGTGCCAGGAGTGTCTGGTGGTGGTGAGTAGGTAGGGTTTATGAAAAGAGAGGCAGTCTTACAGTAAGACTCCAAATCAGCAAATTAGGCTTCAAAGTCAGGTCAGCAGATGGAGGGGTCTGAGCTACTGCTCTGGACACAGAGACCAGAGGAGCAGAGATGGGCTGGAGGTGTTGGGAAGAGTCATGTTTGTTGACTCATCATCTTCCTCTGCTCCTCCTTAACTTGAGAGAGAAAAAATCTAGGGTTGGGGCAGTGCCGGGGAGAAGGTCCAGACCTCTTCCTGAGCAAGATCTGATGAAGACAACATGGGGCCCATGTCACCTAATGTATGCAGCCTACCCTTCATCCACATGAGAACTAAATCAACTCACTCATCCCATCCCATCCCATCTATCCAATCTTGTTGCATGCTATGGGTGACTTAAAGAACTGGTGGGGACATTAAATTGTGCTGAGGCCCCTGGTATCACTCTAAAGTGACCACAGCCCTGATTTCAGGTGTTGGGAGCCTTTTCCTGGGTTTGGGGAGCTTGGCTACATCTGGCTGGCAGGGGGAAGCCCTGCCCAAGGTCTCTGCAGTACTCACTCTTCCCATCACTGAGGGACTCAAATGGGGCTCAGCTGAAAACCCCCCCTCCCACCAGGAGGTCTGTTGTGACCCAAACTGAAGTTTTGTTGAAGCCCTCAAAACTGCTCTGTTCTGTGTTGTGATTGCTTTTATAGATATCTATTTATCTATAAATAGATAGTGGTGTAGTGGTTAGAAGTTAGGCTGCTAACCAAAAGGTCAGCAGTTTGAATCCACCAGATGCTCCTTGGAAGCCCTGTGGGGCAGTTCTGCTCTGTCCATTAGGGTCACTAGGAGTCAGAATTGACTTGACAGCAACATGTTTGTTTGTTTTATGTCCCATATTTACCGGCTTTCTACTCTCTCTGAGACCCTTTGGAGTGGGTGGTGGGGAAGCTGAAGAGCTGCACTGGACTTGCAGCTCACCCTGGAGGAACTCACAGTCCAGTAGTAGAGACAGGTGTGAAGCAGCTGGCTCAAAGGCTAGGGGGCTTGTCCTGGGCATCCTAATACAGGTGCAAGTGAGCCTCTGTGCATACCAAGCGGGGGCACCCGCATCCACCTGGAGATGGGGGAAGTGGAGGCATGCAGCCAGCTTTGAAAGAGGAAATGTATTTTTTCAATGACATTGAAAGTTTGATAATAAAAGCAATACATGTTGTTGTTAAGTGCCATTGAGTATGTTCCAACTCATAACGACCCTACGTACAACAGAATGAAACACTTCCCCATCCTGTGCCCTCCTCACAGTCGTTGCTATGTTTGAGCCCATAATTACGGCCACTGTGTCAATCTACCTCATTAAGGGTCTTCTTTTTTGCTGACCCTTTGCTTTACCAAGCATGATGTCTTTCTCCCAGGACAGGTCCTTCCTGGTAACAAGATCAAAGTAAGTGAGACGAAGTCTCGCCATCCTTGCTTCTAAGGAGCATACTGGCTGTACTTCTTTCAGAACACACTTGTTCGTTCTTCTGGCAGTCCATGGGATATTCAATATTCTTAGCCAACACCACAATTCAAAGGCAACAATAATACACAGTCATTGTAAAAGTTTAGGAAAAAAAAGGAGTTTAAAAAGATCACGTATTAATGCTTCAAAGGTCAGCGGAGCAAGGGCGGGGATTTGGGGACTATGGCTTAAGGGGACTTCTAAGTCAATTGGCAAAATAATTCTGTTATGAAAACATTCTGCATCCCACTTTGAAATGTGGCGTCTGGGGTCTTAAATGCTAACAAGCGGCCATCTAAGATGCATCAATTGGTCTCAACCCACCTGGATCAAAGGAGAATGAAGAACACCAAGGTCACACGATAACTATGAGCCCAAGAGACAGAAAAGGCCACATGAACCAGAGACTTACATCATCCTGAGACCACAAGAACTAGATGGTGCCCGGCCACAACCGATGACTTCCCTGACAGGGAGCACAACAGAGAACCCCTGAGGGAGCAGGAGATCAGTGGGATGCAGACCCCAAATTCTCATAAAAAGACCAGACTTAATGGTCTGACTGAGACTAGAGGAATCCCGGCGGTCATGGTCCCCAAACCTTCTGTTGGCCCAGGACAGGAACCATTCCCGAAGACAACTCATCAGACATGGATTGGACTGGACAATGGGTAGGAGAGAGATGATGATGAAGAGTGAGCTACTTGTAACAGGTGGACACTTGAGACTGTGTTGGCATCTCCTGTCTGGAGGGGAGATAGGAGGGTAGAGAGGGTTAGAAACTGGCAAAATTGTCATGAAAGGAGAGACTGGAAGGGCTGACTCATTAGGGGGAGAGTAAGTGGGAGTATGGAGTAAGGTGTATATAAATTTGTATGTGACAGACTGACTTGATTTGTAAAAGTTCACTTAAAGCTCAATAAAAATTATTAAAAAAAAAAAAAGATCACATATTATCTCAGGATCCAAAGATAAACCCCAATAACATTTGTCTGGCTATCTTTCAAGTTTATTTTTCCATGTCTAAATATGCAAACATGCATTGATGTCAAGTTGATTTCGACTCATAGCAACCCTAGAGGACAGAGTAGAACTGCCTCGTAGGGTTCCCAAGGCTGGAATCTTTACAGAAGCAGACTGCCACATTTTTTTCCCGTGGAGCAGCTGGTTCGTTCAAACCTCTAACCTTTGGGTTACAATCTGAGCACTTAACCACTGAGCAACCAGGGCAAATACGTTATAATATGAATAGATCATTCTGTACTTTGTATTTTGTTGACTGCTTTGTTCCCTGAACAATCACCTAGACACTTCTTCTGGAACACTGAATATTCTTCTCTAACACCCTTTGTCATTGAAATAGTATTTCATTGTGAGGGCGTCCCACAGTTATTTAACTCGTCCCCTTTTAGGCCTCTAGGCTGTTTCTGATTGTTCACTCTTATAAACACTACTGTGATGACCATATTCTTGTGTTTGACGATACCTGCTCTTATTTCTTAGGCACAGATTCCTAAGACTGAAATTCTGGGTCAAGTGCATGCTCATTTCTAAGGCTTTGATTGCATCCTTTAGAAAGGTAATAGCAATTTATGCTCCCAACAACAACGTATAAGAATGCTTAGCTCACCCTGCCTGTATCCACTTCTGCTATTTCTGTAATCAGGAAGGAGAACATGACAACAGCTAAGAGAACAGTGGAAACCCTGGTGGTGTAGTGGCTAAGAGCTATGTCTGCTAATCAAAAGGTTAGCAGTTTGAATCCACGAGCCGCTCCTTGGAAACCCTGTAGAGCAGTTCTACTCTGTCCTGTAGGGTCCCTATGACTTGGAATTGACTCAATGGCAAAGGGTTTGGTTTTTTGGTTAAGGGAACAGTACCAACTTTACTGCTTCAGGTGTGGCCTTCATCTAATAGAGCCTGGGATTCTTCCCTCTCCCTCTCCCTCCATTAATTCATCCATATGCATATGCCTTGTGGTAAGGGGTGCAGGATTCTTCAGGAAATTAGAATGTGAGTCTCAGGTCACAAGGACCTTGGGCATAATGCACTTGGGTGGTTCTCAACCCTGGCTACGCCTTAGAATCACCTGGGGGATTGGAAGGCAACCTGATGCCCAGTCCTTCTGCTCTTCTGGGATTCTTTGTCAATTTGGGGCGATGTCTAGCCACTGGTGGGTTTTAAAAGCACCTTCTGCAGCCAGGGTTGAAAACAACCAATCCAGTCCAATGGCTTCTTTTCAAGGTGGTGATCCTGAGTCCCAAAGAGGGAAAGTACCTATCCACGGTCACAAAACAGGCGAGTGTCAGAGCTGGCACTGAAACCCAGAGAACATCCCAGGGTATAGCTCATGGCCGTGAGCTCTGGAACCGAGGATCCTGGATTCAAATCTCAGCTCTGCTACTTCCCGTTGGATGGCCTGAGGCCTTATCTTTTTTATGTATAAAATAGTACAATAATTCTTACTGTAAGAAGTTATGAGATAAGCATTGGGGCTGTGTGTTCCTTGGGGGCAAGAACCCAGCTTTATTTGTCCATGTTTCCCTAGCATCTGACATGGCACCAGAAGGATACAATGAGCGTTTGAATACGTTAATGAATGAATCATTGAAAGCCGAAGGCTGTGGAGATCTGAATGAAAACCCAGCATTATGAACCTGTAACCACAGCAAAGTCTATGTGTCCCTTCAGCCCTCCTGGAAGACCACCCTGCAGCCACCCACTGTCAATGGCTGGTGGATGGATGGGAGTAGGGGTGAGAGCAGGGACTGGATGTGACAGATACATAGGGGATAGAACACATTTCCTGAGAGAAAAATTAAGGTATGCTTTCTGGTGCTGGAAAGTTATAACCTATTCCACGTAGTGGAGCAGAGGTGCAGAGAGTCTAAAAGCTGATAACAAACTGAACCTAAATTTCAAGAAAGTCACACAGAACTCCATCTGAAATTGGGTAAGCTGCTGTTTCTCCCTTTTTAGCCACACAGTCTTTGTGGCTGGCTAGCCCTATCTTTAATATGGAGCCAAGGGAGGGAAAGAGCCTAGCTCGAAGTCACACTGCAAGTTGGCAGCAGAGCTGGGCCTAGAACTGGGTATTCTGACTCTCGGGCCCGTGCTCTGGTGCTTAGAAAGCTTGACACAGACCGGAGAAAGTACCAAGATATGGTATATGTGCTAAAAATTATATAGTGCTCTCTATGTACCAGACACTGTTTTAATTATCCAGGATATCTGTATCTATATCTGGCAGTCTCTGGGTGGTACAAAGAGTTAAGGCACTTGGGCTGCTAACTGAAAGTTTGGGAGGGTTGGGTCCACCTAGAGATGCCTGGAATCTACTTCTGAAAAATCAGCCATTGAAAACCCTATGGAACACAGTTCTACTCTGACACACGTGGGGTTGCCATGAGTTCGAGTCAACTCAGTGGCAACTGGTTATATCTATATTCACATCCACATTCGTATTTATTTCTATTATGTGTGTGTGTTTAGTATATTTAATTCTCACAACAGCCCTATGAAATAAATGAAGAGGCTCCATTACAGTTTGGCAACAGTATACAGATCTGTTTCCTGGCCTCCATTCTCTCCACTCTACAGCCTATCCCCACACTGCAGTCACAGGACTCTTCTAGCTTCTTGCTCCTCAGAGTGTGGTCTGTGGACCAGCCGCATCAGCATCACATGGGAGCTTGGTAGAAATACAGAATCTCTGGCCTCGCCCCAGACCCAATGAACCAGAATCTGCATTTTAACAAGATTAAAGCTAGAGCAGCACTCTCTGATGACATCATCCCCTGCTTGAAACCCACAATAAACACTCGAGTTAGACAGAGTAATTGACCCCCAAAGATGTCCACAACTTAATCCCTGGGACCTATGGGTATGTTATGGTACATGGCGATGGGGAATTAGGTTGCAGATGGAAATACGTTGATAATCAGATGGCCTTAATATAGAGAGATTATTCCGGGTTATCTAGGTGAACCCAATGTAATCACAAGGGTCCTTAAAAGTGGAAGAGGGAGGCAGAAGGGAAGGTTGAGAGATGCGATATGAGAAGAACTTGACCAGCCTTTGCTGGCTTTGAAGATGGAGGAAAGGGGCCCTAAGCCAAGGACTGCAGGCAGCCTCTAGAAACTGGAAAAGGGAAGGATGCATATTTTCCCTAGAGTCTTCAGAAAGGAGCACAGCCTGTTGACCTTGATTTTATCCCAGTAAGACCTGTGTTGGACTTATAACCTTTCTAACTATAAGATAATAGATTGTGTTGCTTTAAACCACTAAGTTTGTGGTAATTTGTTGCAGCAGCAATAGAAAACTAATACAACACCCTACTTCCCAGTGTGGCATTCAAGGCCCTCTGATATCCTACCAATGTGCTATTCTGGCCTTATCTCCCAGACTGTGCCTCCCCACATCCTGACCACAAAACACGCAGAGATTCCAGAGTGGCAGGAATGTGTGCTCCACACATTCCACTGAGGGCCAGGACTTGGACTGTTCCCGTTGGTACCCCCAGCATCTAGTACTGTGCCCGGCCCTTGGCAGGTACCCAGGCAATACTTGTTGAATGAATAACCCAGTGGAATCTGGCTATATTCAGACCGCACCAGCAACAGGGGGGCCTTGATGTGCTAGAGACAAATATGGCAAGAAGGAGGGACACGGTGGAGACTTAACCAGAGTCCCAGCTTTGCATTAACTTGCTCTTCTGCCTTGGGCAAGTTCCTGTCCCTCTCTGGGCCTCAGTTTCCCCATCTGGGAACTGAAGGGGTTGGAGCAGATGAATCCTAAAAGCATAGTTAGCTGAAGCATTCTAGAAGATCTGAGTTCAGTTTAACCAAACGTTGTGGCAGTTGGGGAAGTGATTCAACTCAGCAACGTTCAGCCCTGTTCATCTGAACGTTGAGCAAATCCTCCACTGACATCCCCGTTCCAGGAGACAGGATACAAAACCATGCGCAATGACTGTGTATTTGGTACAAAACAGAGACCACAGCTACCGTCTCCCTCTGTCTAGTTAAAATGCCACATTACTCACTCTCCCACAGAAAAGAAACCCGTTGAAAAAAACCTTTTCTCACTGCACAGTCTTTCCATGTGACACATTTTCTAATTTTATTTCAGGTTTAACTGTCTACAGTAGATGTCTCCATTTCAGGGTTCCCCCCACCTTACCCTCCCCTTTTTAGGGTATAAGCTTCCAGTTTAAGAAGCGGAATGGTTTTGTTTGCTTAATGTTTGCAAGTGTGGGCTGATATCACATTACGACTGAATGTCTTCATTTTCTTGGCTGGGGAAAGTTCTCTAGAATCCGCAGCACTGGCCTGGTGATTAGGCTCCTTGGTTCTAGGTCTGGCTGTGGGAGCATGGCCAAATCATTTCCACTCTCTGGGCTCATATGCTTCATCTGCCAAGTGAGGGAAAGGATGGTTTACAACGAAGACGGTGGGACTGGGTTGGAAGTAGTTGCAGGGGCCCCATTTCTAGGAGTAGTTCTGTTTAAGACTTTGTTGGCATTTTATGCATCTCAGTTTATACCTCCCATCAGCTTTTCTAATCTCTGTACTGCATGGAGTGGCTTAGACATTTTTAACACCAGGAAAGAGTACAGCAGCTTTGTTTTAAATAAATTCTCCTTATGTAGTGCTTGGGGCCTTAAATGTTTGTGAGCAGCCATCCAAAAAGCTTGCAAACGGCCATCCAAGTACGATAGTTTGTCTCTGTTTGCCTGGAGCAACAGAAGAAGAAGGAGAGTCACGAATAGGAGGAAGATATGGAACACGTGGCTAATTGCCTCCATGAACAACTCCTTTGCCATGAGACCAGAAGAACTGGATGGCGCCTGGCTACCATTACCAAACATTTTGGTCAAAGATTCTATTAAAAGGATTGGACTGGACAATGGGTTGGAGAGGGATGCTGGTGAGGAGTGAGCTTCTTGGAACAGGTAGACACTTGAGACTATGCTGGCATCTCCTGCCTGGAGGGGAGATGAGAGCGTAGAGGGGGATAGAAGCTGGCGAAATGGACACGAAAAGAGAGAGTGGAGGGAGAGAGTGGGCTGTCTCATTAGGGGGAGAGTAATTGGGAGTATGTAGCAAAGTGTACATAAGTTTTTATGTGAGAGACTGACTTGATTTGTGAACTTTCACTTAAAGCACACACACAAAAAAACAAAAAGATTCCATTAATGAATCCTGATCCAAGGGGGAAAAAGAAGAACAGAGTTTCAAATTCTCATGAAATCCAGACTTTCTGGAGCCACAGAACTTGGATGAACCCCTGAAACTATTGCCCTGAGTTAATCTTTAAACCTTAAACCAAAAATATCCCCTAAGTCTTCTTAAAACCGAATGGTAGTTTAGCTTAACTAGCAAAGAATGTCTGCCTTGAGCATTGTGCTCTTTTAAGATCTATGTATATGGGATCAGAAGCCCCGGTGACGCAGTGCTCAAGAGTTCAGCCGCTAACCAAAAGGTGAGCAGTTCAAATGCACCAGCCACTCCTTGGAAACTGCATGGGGCAGTTCTGCTCCGTCCTACAGTGTGTGTTATGGGTTGAAACTGAGCCTACAGCAACGGGTTTGGTTTTGTTTTGGGATCAAACTGAGAACAGCAACTTGAAACATTAGATAGAAAATTTAGGGGGCAATGAATTTATGCTAATGGGGGAGGAACAATTAGGAAAAGGAGGGTGAGAATTGTTGCACACCTTGAAGAATGTAATCAATGCCACTGGATTGTACGTGTAGAAGTTGCTGAATTGGTCCATGTTCTGCTTTGTATATTCTCAACAACAAGAACGATAAAATAGTAAAAATTAATTCTGCCCCTGCAATGCCTGTTGCATCCACTGTCTCCCTCCCATCTCCTTGGCCCACTGAGTTCAGGCCAGCGCCACGTCTCTCCGGTGGATTGTCACCTAGCTCCCTTGCCGGAGGCCCTCCCCTCTGTCCCTGCTATAGCACTGCACTCAGAGTGAAAAAAGCTCTTCTAAAACACAGGTCCCGTCATGCCATGTCTGCACTTAGAACCCTTTGGTGCTTTCCACTGCAGCACAGTATACTCCATACTCCTTGGGCTGGAGCTCAAGGCCCCTTCTCCCGTTACAACCCTCCCTGCCCTGGCTTCAGCCACCCTGAGTTGCTTGCTGGTCTCTGAATTTACCAGGCATGTTCCCTTCTCTAAGCCTTTGCTCGTGCTTCCCCTCAGCCTGAATAGTTGCCCTTCCCTACTGAAATCCTTTCTGTATTTCTCCTTTATGGAGTTCCTGAGTCCCAAACAGTTCACACTTGGCTGCTAACCAAAAGGTTGGAGGTTCAAGTCTACCCATAGGTGCTTTGGAAGACAGGCCTGGTGATCGTCTACTTTTGAAAAATCAGCCTTTGAAAATCCCATGGAGCACAGTTCTACTCTGATACATATAGGGTTGCCATGAGTCAGAGATGAATCGATGGCAAATGATTTTCTCCTTTGTAGACTTGCTACTGAAAGTGTGGTCCCTGGGCCAACAGCATCAGCATCACTTGGGAGCTTTGTGGAAGCGCAGACTCTCATGCCCACACCCAGACCTAATGAAATCAGAGTGTGCACTTGAACCAGGCCCCCACATAATGTGCATGTGTACTGAAGAGTGAAAGGCAGTGCTTTGCAGCATGATGGCTAAGTGCCGGGGCTGTGGAGTCACAGCTGACTTGATTTGCACATACTAGCTGGTGACCTTGGAGCCTTCTTCTTGAAGCCTTGGTTTCCTCACCTGTAAAGTGGGGATAACAATAGTACCCATCTCAGAGTTTTTGTGACGAGTAATGAAATAATGTCCCCCAAAGCTTAGCACAGTGCCTGGCACCTAGTAAAGGGTAATGGCCATGCTAACAAGATTCAACCTCGGTGTTGCCTGATGTCGTCCCTAAACCCTCCTGTGGCCTCTCTCAGCATTGCTTGTACCTGGTTCATTCCATCGGGGTAGGAGCCACTGGCAAGTCCATCTCCCCCAGCACAGGGAAGGCTGGGACAAGGCTATTCATCTTTGGAGCTTAGACTGTAACCTTCCAGTGGAGGGAGATGAACAATCCGATGTGGAAAGAGTGAAATATAGCAGACAAATGACTTTGCAAGTGTGGGTGGATGGCATAGAATTAATTCCAAAGTTTCTGGCCTCAGTGGAAATGACTGGTCTACCTGTCATATTCTGGTAGTTTTTTTATTCGTTCATTTGCTCACTCCCTTTTATTCAACAAATATTTGTTGCCTGCCCACTTTTGGAAATCCTGATGGCGTAGTGGTTAAGAGCTATGGCTGCTAACCAAAAGGTCTGCAGTTCGAATCCACCAGGCGCTGCTGTCACTGAGAGGCGACGAAGGACGAGTGAGAAGAGGGTTCTAAGAATGGCCCGGTATAGTTAGACACCAGTCAGACCTGGCTTTAGAAAGCTCCTTCCCATCTGAACAGTGGAGGGGTTAGGCCAGCTCTAAGGCTTATCCAGCTCTGACATTATCTCTTTTTTTATGTTTGTCTCTCTCTGGGTCTCTGTTCAGAACATGCATCCATAAACACAGTGCAGAATTCTCTCGCCAGGGAACAGAAAAAAGGCCTTAGGAGGAATAGATTGTCCTACTTAGGGAAGCAGTCCCTTTGGAAATGGTTGTACAAGTGGGACCAGCTGGATCCATCACCCACTCCTGTCCGAGCCATCCCTTAAACATCTGCTCCCCAAACTGGGGTGTGCTCACGGAACTTGGCCGCGTGACAACGGCACGCACAGCCACCTCGTTCATTTCCTGGGGCATCCACTTTTCATAGAGATTGTTAAGCTGGGGTGGGGAAGCGTGGAGTTCATTAACAACTGGGGAATAAGTCAGAGCATTTTTATATTATTAAAAGAAATACACACACATGTTATGTAGCAGAGTGCAAAACTGACGTGCATTTAAAAAATAAAACAGGGGACAATAGCCGACATGTGGAAACAACTGAAATGTCCACCGACAGAAGAATGGATAAACAAAACATGGCGCACACACACGGTGCAGTATACTCACCCTAAAGGAAATGAAGCCCTAATGCCCGCCACAACGTGGACGAACCTTGCAAACGTGCTGTGCAGAATGTTAGTTGTACGAGGACAAATAGTGTACGGTCTCACTGATATGAAATAAGCAAATGTATACAAACCAAAGATTATTAGCAGTGACCGGGGGTGGAGGGCGGCGGGGGGGAAGGAGGGATGTGTGCTTAGGGGGCATTGAGTTTATGGTCATGGTGGTGGAATAATTTGGAAGAGGATAGCAAGAATGGCTGTACAACATGAAGAATGTAACCAATGTCACTGAATTATACATGTAGAAATTGTTGGGAAAAAAAGATAAAGCAGGAGATTTTACTAGATGTCCAAGCTTCAGTGGACTCTACGGCTAGACCCAGGCCCTCAGGTATAGGGTCCTAGCTCTCTGATGACAGGATGATTAAATGGAGATGATGTTATGTATAGACCTGAGGCCTCCAACTTGTGGCCAAGGCTCAGAGTTATTCGTATGGAAGGGGTTATTAGTGTTTTTTTAATATTGCCAAAGTGGAGATCACTGCTCTCAAATGCTCTGTGGACTCCACGAGGGAAGGAACTTGTCTATTTAAGTTGCTGCTGGATCCTCAGCACCTAGAACAGTGGCTGCATGCAACAAGTGCTCAATAAATGCTTGTTGCATGAATGGACGTGTGTGTGTTGATGGCTACAGAAGCTTTCATTTCCCAGCCTGCATTTACCTTTCCAGGAATCAGTGTGCAGGGCTCCTTTAGCATGGGGAGGTCCGGTGGAATGTGAAAAATCCTGCTCATGCATATTCATGCAGGAGACTGGCCAGTCCAGCTCAAAGTCAAGGTTTCTAAGAATTGCCCTTTGGAGGCAGCTTCCTACCCAGTGTGGTCCATGCTGCATAGTGGTTCCTTGTGGGAGAAGACACAGTTCACCATTTGTGTACCTCAGACATCTGGGGCCCCAGAGCCTCAGTTTTGACAGGGCTCCCAAGTTCCCCAAATGCCTCGTTTCCATCAAACCCACTGGTAATCTTGAAGACTTGGAAGATGCTGGACTTCTGGGGTCATTTATTCTGCTGTTAGCTGCCTGTGAGTTGATTCCGTCTCATGTCGACACCACGCGTGTCAGAGTAGAACTGTGCTCCATGGGGTTTTCGATGGCTGACTTTTTGGAAGTAGATCTCCAGGCCTTTCTTCTGAGGCTCCTCTAGGTAGAACCCCCAACCTCTGAGTTAGCAGCCAAGTGCATTAGCGATTTGTGCCACCCAGGGATGCCTCATCTATTCAGCTCTTCCAAATTACAGATGGGAAGGCAGAGGTTCAGAGAGAACCAGGGACTTACTGAGAGTCACTGTTCAAATGTAGAAGAACTGAGCCTAGAACCCAGGTCTTCTGATGTCCAAGTGGATGACGTTGCACCTTTTGAAATTCCTGAGTCCTTCTTGACCTGCAGCCCTGGTGGCACAGCGGTTAAGAGCTACTGTGAGCTATGGCTGCTGACCAAAAGGTCGGCAGTTCGAATCCACCAGCCTTTCCTTGGAAACCCTGTGGGGAAGTTCTACTCTGTCCTATAGGGTCACTATGAGTCAGAATTGACTCAGTGGCAATGGATTTTGGTTTTTCTTGACTTGGGATGCATCATTAGTCTATATCACCCTCAGGGGTACGGAAGGAAGAAGAAAAAGAGGAGTTCACATTTGCTCTGGGTCTCTTATGGGCCTGGCCATGTATGGTAGAACTGGGCTTACGATTCATCAGACGGACTTCAAATCCGCCTCCAAAAAACCAAACCCATTGCTGTGGAGTCAATTCCTACTTATAGCGACCCTTTAGAACAGAGTAGAACTTCCCCATACAGTTTCCGAGGAGCACCTGGTGGATTGGAACTGCTGACCTTTTGGTTAGCAGCCGTAGCTCTTAACTACTACGCCACCAGGGTTTCCTCAAATCTGACTCGGGCAGATAGCAAAGAGTGTTGGTTTCATCATCTGGATAAGAGAGGGTAGAAGACATCAGCAGATAATGCCTCAAGACTGCTCAGAGTAGAGAGCGGGGGGTAGCACCTAGACCAGTGCACCTCAACGTGCTGCCCAACAGCACCACTGGGGAGCTTTTAAAAATACTGATGCCTGGGTCTCATCCTCAGATTGTGATTGGGCTGGGGACCAGGCATCAGTATGCTAAAGCTCCCATTGTGCAGTCAGGGTTGAGGAGCTCAGCACTAGACCACACACACCATGAATTAGGGGTCACGTTTGTCTTGGTCACTGCTAACTCTTCAGCACTAACGGTGCCAGATACTTGGTGATGTAAGCTTGGGAATCCTTTCTGAATGCATGAATGAATGAATGAAAAATATGGGCACCTGACACTGATACCGTACCACCACCCTGAGAGCTAGGTATCGTCATCTCTATGTTGAGACTGACGTCTTTGAATTGTGGTATGGGTGAAAAATATTGAATATACCCTGGACTGACAGAAGAACAAGCAAATCTGTCTTGGAGGAAGTACAGTCAGAATGCTCCTTAGAAGCAAGAAAGGCAAGACTTCATTTCATGTACTTTGGACATCTTATCAGGAGAGACCAGTCCCTGGAGAAGGACATCGTGCTTATAAAGTAGAGGGCCGATGAAAAGGAGGAAGAGCCTCAAAGAGATGGTTTGACACAGTGGCTGCAACAATGGGCTCAAAGATAACAATGATTGTGAGGATGGCACAGGACTGGGCAGTATCTCGTTCTGTTGTACATAGGGTTGCTGCAGTCAGAATGCACTCAATTACACTTAACAATAACAAGAACAACAACATGTTGACATAAAAAGGAGCCCTGGTGGTGCAATTGTTAAGTGCTGGGCTGCCAGCTGAAAGGTCAGCAGTTCAAACTCACCAGCAGCTCTGTAAGAGAAATGACGTGGTGATTTGCTCTTGCAAAGATTACAGCCTAGGAAACCTTGTGAGGCAGTTCTACTCTGTCATATAGGGTCACCATGAGTTGAAATCAACTCAAGGGCACACAACAACAACATGTTTAGATAAGAAAGCTAAGGCTCAGAGCAGTTACAGAATTTGTTCAAGGTCACCTGGTTAGTAAGTGGTAGAGCAAGGACTTACACACAGGTCCCCCTGGTGCTGTATTCCCTGTCCTTCCCCTTGCACCATGCTGGGTGAGGCGCACCCTCCTCAGGATCCTTGTGGGTCGAGACTCCAGTCACCCCCACTCAGGTTCTGGTCTCTAGTTAGGAGGAGTCTCCTGGGCTCTCGTCTCGGAAGTCTGATTTGCGCTCACACTATTCCGGAGGTCCACAGGCTCTTCCTCCAGCAAACATTTGGAGACTGTCAAGCTGTACTTTCATCTAAATTAAACAAGAGTCGCCTGTTTCAAAATATGAGTTCAGGGTCACCATCTGTTCTGGGCTGTTCCCTTAAACTGAAATCCCATTTCAGAGCCAAATGGGCCCCAGCATCCTGCAGAGAGCATGTCTCTTTGCACGGTCGGGGAGGACAATCTGCAGAAAGATGCAGTGTCCTTGGGGGTGTGGAAGGAAGGAGGACAAGAGTTCATGTTTGCTCTGGGTCTCTTGTGTCCTCCTGATCACAGCCGTAGGACAAATTGCTTATGGTGTTTGTTTCCCCTACTCAATAGCATCCGAGTCATATATGTGAAATGCATTCATTCATCCATTGGGCACCTACTGTGTACCAAGCACTGTGTGAGACACATTCCCCCATCTAGCCTGACTTAGGTAGTGGCTAAGAGTGGCCTGGGTAGAATAGAGCTGTGGAAGCATGCTGGACTGGGAACATGACACATCTTGGACGCTTGGGAGAGACATATATCACCAGCCTGGTCCTCGGTTTCCCCATGTTGGGGACTCTCTGAGCCCTTTCCAGCTCTGTGGGTCTCCAATTCTCCAGCCTCTGCCCCAACTGTGGTCAGTGTGCGTGAGATTTCACAGTGCCTGCTGAAGCCGTGAGCTCATTCTGCCAGGGTTACAGGGCTGCCTTGCCTGAATCCACACAAGCTCGTCTATTGGGTCGCCCCGGGCCGTTCCCAGGGCAGCTTGATTTTGCCCAGGGCATAACATGCCAAGTGTTGAGAGACTGCAGGAAAGTATGTCTACTGCTGGTGCCAAACTACCGCCTTCGCTCCGCATTCCAAATCACCCAATTCCACCCTCTTCCTGGCAAAGACAAGGAAAGGGGGCCCACTGCCAGGGCAGCAGCTCGAGGTGCAGCGAGGGTGATTCCTCCTAAAATGGTCAGTAGGAGCCTTCCTGTGAGACTTGCCGAGGTACCTCATTTCCTGTCAGGGAGATTTTCGTCTCCAGGCCTTGGCATTCAAGACTCTCCACAGTTAGGCTCTAGTCTTGCAAGTGAAAAAATGATTAAGAATAGAAAGAGCTGGGAAGGACCTCAGGCAACCAGCTTGTAATCAACCACCCCAGTCACCAGTTCTGTGACCTCGATCTCCTTCAGCCTCAGTCCCCTCATCTGTAAAATGGGATAGCAATAGTCCCCACTCATCAGATCGTGATGATCTTAAATGAGCTAATGCATGTAAGTGCTTAACTTGGAGTTTGGCCCATTGTTGGCTTCACATTTCTAAATCTGGGTCCATAATTCTCTTCTTCCTACTCTAACGCTGGAGGTTCTGTAACGGTCCCATTTCTGCCATCCACTGGAATCTCTCACTTGCCCCCTACGTTTCCTAACTCTCTGAGTTTGCTTATACATTTCTCTCTCTGCCATGTTTACCTGTGCAAAGCCTGCCAGGCCCATCTCAATTGCCCCCTCTTTCAGGTTACCCTCCCAGACACCCTTAAAAAAAGGGAGCTTTAAGCCCCTTAAGACCTTTGCTTGCTCCTTGATCATGTATCAGGGCTCTGTGTATAAGTGCCTACCAGGCTGAGAACTACTTGGAGACGAATCCCTAGGCCACCTTCCTCTTGACCCCCAGACCCCAGCCCAGGGCCAAGTCCAGGCAAGGTCAGCTACTAGATGTTGGTTGTGGGTGAGGTTAGAACCCTCAACTGGGACCAAGAGAGCAACATTCCCTCAGGGCTGGGATAATATAATTTATGACTGAATTGAGGCATCTAGATGGCAACTCTTAAGAGATTTTTTGACCATGTGGTATCAACCATGCCAAGGAATTCAAGAAATCCCCCAGGATGTGCCTCACTCAGAGAGAGAAAACTCCAGAATTACAATACACTTCCAAGCTCCTCCTACCATCCAATGCCCCTCCAGTGCCCTACCTCCGTGGGGATGGTGGTGGGATGCAGTGAGGAGCAGGAATCTTATCGTTAGAGATGTTCTGCTCCTGGGATCTAGGGGGCTGTCCCATCCCTTTTTGCCCAGTGGCCCCAGTTCATACTCTAACACCCAAGTGAGCTATGAGCAGCCTCCCTGGGGCCTCCAGCCAAACCTCTGAAACCTCAACAGCATGTAACAGAGAAGGGAAGCATACAGTCTTCACGGTCCCTGCCCAGACCCTTGTTTCAGGGAGGGGGAAGGTGGAGGTGGCTGGAATTCAGTCTGAAGTCTAGAGGCCAGTGTGTTTCTCGCAGAGGTGCTCCCAACCCACTTGGTGAGGCATGAGCGCTGAGGGCTGCCACCTTGCAGAAGGCTGGCCATTCAAAGCCCTCTTGCTTCGGGGTCAGCCAGAAAGATGGAAGATCGCAGACCTCAGCAAAGTTCCCATCCAGCCTCTGTGTGGCTATTAATATAAAAAAAAAAAATTTTTTTTATTAATATATATAATATATATTATACCTCAGCAGCGGGTATCAGAGGAGAGCTAGGCTTTGAAGGCATATTGGGGTTGCATAGTGCTGGCGGGATTACTATAACAACTGCTGGCACTCGTTAGAATTCTTTATGATTGTCATAATCACAGTGTTCAAAGACAGGCATACACTCACTCTTGTCCAGAAACCACTGGGCTCATTCATTTACTCATGTCTTTATTATCAGTTCTTTCATTCACTAAATGCTCAATTCTTGCTTACCCCAGGCAAGGGCCTGTGCTGGCACCGGGGATGGGGTGAGGGTGGGAGATTTGAAGATGAAACAGCGTTATGCCTACCCCCTTGAGGGCCTCCCAGGCCAGTGGGGGACAGGGGCAAGTAAACAGATAATGGCAGAACAGTGAGGGTCTTCTCTGCTCAGGGTAAAAATGAAGCTTCCTGGGCAACACCCAGGGAGGACATCCTGGTGAGATGGTGTGAGCCATTTGTAGCAACCTAGGAGTCTCATGGAGAATGGGAGGCCACCAGGCCCAGCTTCACAGTGTGGCTAGAGTGGGCTTCCTTCTGCAGTGTTTTCTGGCTCCTAAGCCCACTGTGAGGCAAGGGAAGTAGCTTCTACCAGCCTTCCTGGAAGGCATGGGTCCCTCCTGCCTAGGGCACACTTCCCCAGGGAAGTGGTTCTCTTGGAGGCCCCAAGCTTCCTCCCAGGTGCGGAACCCTCCCTGACACACCCAGGCCCAGGCTCCAGCCCACCAAAAGCTGACAAGCCTCTCTGCATCCCACTTACCTCCAGGGACTGCCTTGGGCAGGCTTCCTGCTCGCCAGCCTCCTTCTCCGTCAGCTGGGACTACTTGGTTGGCTCACTCCAGGCCCTAGCACCCTCCTGTTGTCAGTCAGTATAATAGAGTCACTCAGGGGACATCAGCCTGGCTGGGAGGTAGCTCAATTGCTCTGCTGTTGGAAATGGCTGGAGTCCTGCCCCCCAAGTCCTGTGCGTGGGTCTTTGCTCCCTAAGTCAGACTTCTCTGTTGCTGGCTGCCTGCTTGTATCTCTTGCTCTATGATTCTGAATGACTGGCCTCTGTCCAGGTCCTAGGACCCCACCTTAGGTCTCAGCAGCACAGTGTAGGGTGGTGGGTCTTAAACTTGAGCTTGTATCAGGTACCTGAAAGTATCTGAAGGAGTGGTTAAAACACAGGGTACTGGGCCCTACTCTAGAGTTTCTGATTTAGTAGGACTGGGGTGGAGCCTGGGAATTTGCATTTCCATAAGTTCCCAGGTGATACTGATATGGTGGTCCAAGAACCATACTTGGAGAACTACTGTTGGAATTGATAAGCTGGTAGACTCTGGAGCTTGAACCCAGACTGCTTAGGTGCAAATCCTGGCTCTGCCACTTACTAGCGCGTGTCAGCAGGGCTGTGCTCCCTCCAGAGGCTCTCAGAGAGAATCTGCTCTTTGCTTCTTCCAGCTTCTGGTGTCTGCCGGCATCCCTTGACTTGTGGCAGCATCACTCCAGCCTCTACCTCCGTGGTCATGTGGCCTCCTCTTATCTGTCAGATCTCCTCTGTGTCTCTCTTTTAAGGACACTTGTCGCTGGATTTAGGGCCCACGTGGATAATCCAGGATACCTCCTCATCTTAAGATCCTTAACTTAATTATAGCTGCAAAGATTCTTTTTCCAAATAAGGTCACATCCAGAGGTTCCAGGGATTAGGGCGTGGACATACCTTTTTGGGGGCCACCATTCAGCCAGCCACAGCCAACATGGACTATTACCATCATTGGTTTTTCTCCAGCAGCTGCGGCTGGGCTCTAGCCCTACCAGAGGCATCACCAAGGTATGGCAGGTAGGGGCATGCCTTGGGTGCCACTTGAGGAGGGGCATTAAAGAGCAGTTTCTATTGGCCATAGCAATTTCCATTGCCAGCTGTGAGAGAACATTCAGCAATTTTAAACTAATTGCTGTAGGCGCTATTTTCAGTAGCTAGGCCCCTGTCCCTAGCTTCCTGCCCTGGGGGGTGAGGGTTGAGGTGTGTGGTAAGGCAATTTCAAGGTTCCAGCCCCTCCTGGTCAGCCCCATCTTACTCGATACAACCCATTCCCAGGCTGGGGCCGGAAATTCTGCTTATGAAGCTACACTGGCCACGTTTTTTCAGTGTGTTCAAATTTTACCAGTCTGAGAGAATACC
This sequence comes from Loxodonta africana, assembly GCF_030014295.1. Classification (NCBI taxonomy): domain Eukaryota; kingdom Metazoa; phylum Chordata; class Mammalia; order Proboscidea; family Elephantidae; genus Loxodonta; species Loxodonta africana. Next base: position 77,711,926 of record NC_087350.1, on the reverse strand, counting down.
ACTCCCGGCCCCTAGCCACTTGTCTGGAACCCTCTGTCAGAGATAATTGTTTCTCATGCCTGGGGAGGCTGCACTTGACAAAGGATTTTCACATTCAGAGCCACGTTTGATCCTCACTGCATCTATGGAGAAAGGTTGTATCTTCTTCATTTTGCAGGTGAGAAACTGAGGCCCGGAGGGAAAATTGCACAAGGTTACTTTTCAGGGCCGTTATAGACAATAGTCAGGGGAGAGAAAAGAAGGCTAATGTCATTGATAATAATAACAGTAACAACCACCACTGTGATTTATTAAAGGTATGCTTTTGGTGGGCCCTCTGCTCGGTGTTTCATCTCAGATAATCCTCAGAAATCTCTCTTGAAGTAGATGGCATTATTTCTACGTTACAGATGTAGAAACCGAGGCTCAGAGAGGCAGAGTTATCTTGTCCAACGTCACAGAGCCTTTAAATGCAGGCCCAGGGTTTGAAGCGAGAGCTGGCTAAGCCTTTCTTCCCAGCAACATGATGCTCAGAGTCCCTGGGTGGCGCAAGTGGTTCAGCAATCTACTACTAGCCAAAAGATCGGCAGTTTGAACCCACCCAGAGGTGCCGCGGAAGACAGGCCTGGCAACTGCTTTCGAAAGGTCACAGCCTTGACAACCCTATGAGCCGGAACCGACTTGATTGCAGCCACCACCACCAACAACCAGGCTGCTCATAGATCCTCTTGCCACCTCTAAAAATATGCCAGGTCAACATCCACCGCGGGCTCCACCAGACTGAGTCCAGCACATCTAGATGGTGCCCGGCTACCACTACAGACTACCCTGACAGGGATCACAATAGAGGGTCCCAGACAGAGCTGGAGGAAAATGTAGAACAAAATTCTAACTCACAAAAAAAGACCAGACTTACTAGTCTGACAGAGACTGGAGAAACCCTGAGTCTGGCCCCTGGACACCCTTTTAGCTCAGTATTGATGTCATTCCCGAGGTTCACCCTTCAGCCAAAGATTAGACAGGCCCGTAAAACAAAATGAGACTAAAGGGGCACACCAGCCCGGGGGCAAGGACTAGAAGGCAGGAGGGGACAGGAAAGCTGGTGATAGGGAACCCAAGGTCGAGAAGGGAGAGTACTGACATTTCGTGGGGCTGTTAACCAATGTCGTAAAACAATATGTATACTAACTGTTTAATGAAAAACTAGTTTGTTCTGTAAATCTTCATCTGAAGTACAATAAGAAAAAGAATAAAAATACTCCAGGTCAGCCAAGGTGAGCAGGGGCTGCCCATCGGCCAGCAGGGCCAGAGCACCCTGCCCTCGTAGTTCAGGTCCGAAGACCAGGCCCGTCAGACTGTCTCACCATCAGCAGATCCCCATTCCTGGTATCTAGCAGGGAGACGCGGAGTACTGAGGCTCAGAGTGATGGGTGGGGTGGCTGGCGTGGCCAGGGCAATGGGAACAGAGAGGCTATGGGTCTGAGGTCACTGAGGCCTGGGACCCTCGGTATGCTTACGGAGTGGGTCAGCCTCTGGTTAAAGTTCCATTCCTGGGGAGGAGCAGAGGGGGACTCAACTCCTTGCCTCACAAAGATAAAAAAAATAGGGCTTGGAAATCCCCAGTGCTTGACTTGAGAGCTGTGCCCTTGAGTAAGTTATTAACCGTCTCTGTGCCTCAGGTCCTGCATCTGTAGATTGGGAACAACTAGAATACACATCAAGTGTGTTTGGAAAGGCCTCAGTGACTACAAATTGGCACCATCTCTTCCAAACTCCCCATGGCCAGGCCACAGCTAGACCAAATGAACTGACATCACTGGGGGTGGGGCCCAGGCATCAGCAATTTAAAAAATCTCCCCAGGTGATTCTGCTGTACAGCTGGGGCTGGGAACCAGTGCTATACAGGCAGAGCACTTGCTGCTGGGACGTGGTAAGGGCTCCATACACACGAGCTGTTATTATTCATTCCCTCGTTCATTCATGAAATGTTTGTTGAGCACCTGCCTACCTGTGCCAGGCTCTGGGCCCAGCGCCACGTGTCAGAGGTACATATCAGCTGTTGGTATTTACTTATGGACCACTTCCAGCATTCCCTCCAAGAGAACGGATTAATTGAGTTCGAGGCTTGTGAAGACTTGAGCCTGGGTCCAATATGCTGGGGAGAAGGTTTTACTGCCAAGGGGGAAGGAGGAAAATACAATGTACCCACATGAGAGAAATTGAAACCCTGTGGGTACCCAGTGCAGCCAAAGCTCTCCAGAGCTTTAGAGCGGTGCCCAAAGAGAGTAGAAGGAGTGGGCTGCTGACCTGTCTTGTGTGCCCTTAGGTGAAACCTTCCCCTTTCGATGCCAACATCTGTAACCTGGAAGGGCTTTTTAGCTGCAGAACCCTTTCTTCAAATGAGACTCTAATTGGAACCCAATATACTAAAGAGATGAAGTCCAGTCTGCTCTGGCGTGGAGTATGTGTGTAATGTGAGAGTATCCCCAAAGGAGTATATGAGTGTGTTAATGTGTGACCGTGTATGTGAGTGGAGGTGAAAAAGTATGTGAGTGCAGGTGTGTATGAAATGTGTGTGAGAGTATCTGTGAATGAGTAGGTGTGTGTGTGTAAGACTGTGTGAGTGTTAATGTGTGTGGTGTATGTGAAAGTATGTGCATAAATGCGAATCTGTGTATGAGAGTGTGTATGTTTGAGTATATATGAGTGAGTGAGTGTGTATGTGTGTGTGTTGGGCCACAGGGGCAAGACCTTTCCTCCTCATCCTCCCTGCCTCCCTGGCCCTGGGAATGCAGTTTGAAACCCTCTGGTCCATACGTCTTCTACACTGGCCCTGCCAGCCCTGCCAGCTGCCGTCTCCTCCAAATGCCAGGCCTGCCGGTGTTCAGGAGCCGAAGTTTGTAGGGCACTGACTTCCAGCAGGTCGCTGCACATTCCCATCAGGTGCCCCTCACGTGCCCCCGACCGGCCCCTTATCCTCGAAGAGTCCTGAACTGAGTCCTTCAGAGCTGCCTGCCGGGGTTATGAGTCATTTGGTTGATGTCATCCTAGGATTTAGGCCCTCAGCACACTCACTCAAAGAGTCTTTGTTCCCCAAATGGAAAAGGAAAGCCCAAAAACTGGGAGTTGACTATAAAACGCTTCCCAGATGCCCATGGCTGCTCATGCCTGGCCACACCCATCAGCCTTCACCATGCCACCTGGTCCATGTGATGCCTGGGGAGGGGGCGCTCTGAATGGAGGCTTGGGGAAGGAGAAGAGGAAGGGGTTCACTGAGTGGAGGTTTGGGGAAGGGGAAGGAGGAAGGGGTATAAAGACCCTCCCCACAGCAAGACAGCAGACCCCACTGCATGCTTCCTGAGGCTTAGATCTAGCACTTACAGCAGGGCTGATTCCTGCCAGGACTCAAGGGGTTAATGGATGTTTGGGGGTGTGGGAGGGAGGAACGCTGAAAAGACCCAGGTCACAGAATGAGGGCATCATACCAAGCTCTCTCTGGCTGAACTCAGCCGAATGGTGGGTGTGCTTGAGGCTTGGGAAGTGCCTGGCCCATAGTCACCATCCAATCAGTGGACTCTCACTGCTTACAGATGCACGCAACCTGCCAGGCCCTGGGCTGCAGCGCAGCCGCCTGCTGTGTTATTCCTTCTCACAATGATCTGTGACCTGGTTCTGCTGCTGTCCCACTGTACCGATTAGGAGTTTGCAGCTTAGGGAGGGGAAGTGACTTTCCCAAGGTCACACAACCAGTTAGCAGCTGACCTAGGGCTCAAGCCTGGATTTGTCTGATGCCAAAGCAGGTGGTAAGCCTTTATCCATGGCTGTCAATTGGGGGTGGGCATCAGACTCACCCAGGCCAGGCCCTAGAAGACTCAATTCAGTAGGGCCTGGCAGGAGGGGCAGAACTCTGACTTTTTAAAAAATCCCCAAGGTGACTCTGATGTGTGGTGAGGACTGGGACCTTCACACCATGCTATGCTACCTATTCAGGTTTGAATTCTGAGTCCAATCACATATGAATTGCATGGCCTTGGAGGAGTAATTTAACCTCTCCAAGCCTCGGTTTTCTAACCTGTAAAATGGGGATAATAATATTATATACCTCACAGGGAATCAAATGTGAAGATGAAATGATTTATGGAAAGTGCTTTGAACAGTGCCTGGCATACAGCAAGATTACAGCCAATTTCAGCTGCTGCTATTATTGTTATTTCTTGGCATTCAATCAAAAACATAGGTCACCCTTGCTAGGCTCTCTCCTGGTGCTGGGGACCAAGAGATGAGATGGCGTGGCCCATGCCCAGGTGCCCACAGTCAGTGTTATCAGAGAAGGACCGAGAACTAACCATTAGAGTACAAAAGCATGAGGGTGTCTGGGTGGAGGGATAGGCAAGGGCTATGGGAGCTGACCTGGGGAGAGCCACAAGGAAAGCCACAAGGAGGCAGTAATGGGCAGTGCCCACCTTTGGGTCCTCAGTGCTGACTTCTGCACCACGGGCTCTGAGTGAGTTTCATCCCCTCTCTGGAGCTTAATCCCTCCTGTGCAAAATGAGGCGATAATCACGATGGAAGGAACAGGTGAGGGGACGCTTTGGAAACTGGAGAGGGCTCTAGACAGGTAATGACTTCACCTTCCTGCTGGGACCTCAACTGGGCCGAACCCCTTCCAGCTGCCAGAGTGATGCTACAAGGCCCACACCTTGCCAGGGCTCTGTCTCAGGCCTGGACCCCACCTCCAGGTTCCCCCGACCCCATCCTCTCCTCGGCTTAAGCCTGAGCCCAGAGAGAGACAGAGAAAGAGAGGGACAGTGGGAAGGGATAGAGAGAGAGAGAGAGAGAAGAGGAAAGCTCACACAGTAACTTCATTGAGCAGGAAAATTCCTATGCTATATATGAAAACCGGAAAAGAGAAGGAGGCGTTCTAAGTTTACATGTAGAAAAATGCTCTTCTGTAATTCAGAAAAATGGGGTCTTTGATTATTGCCAAGCCCAGGTCTCCCTTCTAAGTTGATCCAGGAGTTTTTCCCTGGCGGGGAAACGGTGCTTTTTCTAAGAAATGCATTGGTCAGTAGGTTTTTCCAAGAACCTCTTGCTGATTTGCTGGGTACTGGCGGATCCCCATGCAGCACAAATTCTGTTGTGCTCATTTTCCTAGGGAAGGGAGCCAGGTAGAGCTGAAGCCTCCAGAGACTCCAGCCTGGGTGGGGCAGACTTCACACAGGCAGAGAGCTGTGACATTTTCCTGGGCACAGTGCTCCCTGCCTCTAGCCAGTGTGCTGCCCAAAGACAAAGTCTGTGGGAAGGACTGGGTTTGTCCTGGCCCCTGTTGGAGTCATTCCTTCCAGGCCTGAAGGCTGTGGGTTGAAGGAACTGACAGTTAAGGGTGGTCAGAGAAAAGAGACTGGAAATTAGGAGGATGCGGAATTTGAGACTCTCAGACTTGGCAAGGGCCTTTGGAAACCTAGTCCGACCTCTCATTTACAGATGAGGAAGCTGAGGCTCAGAGAAGCTAAGATCATATACACTGATCTTGTGGCAGAAACTAGAACCCAGGGCCCTGCCTCCCAGGCCTCAATTCTTCCACCATCTCGTTCGTGCAGCATCTGAGAGACCCTCATGTGGAAGCAGAAGCCAATTTATGTGTGGTCCCAAAGGGCAGAGCCAGGCCCAGCTGGGTGGGTGGGGGTTACAGGGAGACACGCCTCAGTTCCATATGAGAACCTACTGCTGGAGCCTAAGAATTTGTCCAGCAGTGGCCAGGGCTGTCTTGAGGGGAGTGAACTCCCCGACAGTGGAGATGTGCAAGCAGAGACCAGCTGGCCTTTGGGTGGGGGTGTAGCACGGGAGATTCCTTCATCAGACTCTGGGCTGCCCTCTTTCTGCACAACATCTCTGGCTTTCCGAACTCTCTGTTCCTCTGGGGAGGTGAGAAGAACGGAAGCCACAGACCAGGAGGTCTGATATAGATACACAAGAGTCCTCAGGGGCTGCCTCTCTGTGGGGGTGTCCAAAAGGAAGGGAAAGAACAGGCCTGAGAAGGTGCAAGAACTCCTTCCTCCAGCCTGAGAAGGAGAGAGGGGGAGGAACGTTTGGGTTCTCTGAGGCCTCTTGGCTCACACTGTAGGCAGTAGAGGGGCTATCAGGGACCTTCCGTCTCCCCAGTGGCACAGTGCAGGGAAGTCCAGGCCAGAGGGGTCCTGCTGGCGTCTGAGAGAAGTTGTTCCCCACCTCTGCCCCCTGACTTCTAACCCAGCCCCTGGCCATCATAGGGCTATCTCCACCCCACCCTCCAGCCAACCAACTCAAAGCAGTCAGTGTGTCCCCGTTTAAGCTAACTGGAGTTCCATTAGTCCTCACAACCTCAGGTGGGAATGAGAGAGATGCGGGGCAGGGGCATCTTTTGGCATTCCAGGCAGCAGGTGTGGGAAAGAGCAGAGGATGGGAGCTAGGCATCTGGGTCCTAGTCGTGGCTGGGCCACAGCTCACTGTGTGACCTTGGGTCTGCTCTGGACCTCACATTTGTACAGTAAGATGGTGGAACTGGTTGCTGTCTTGGGTCCTTTCTAGGCCCCTGACTCTGATTCTGTTGCTAGGATCCCAGTGGTCCCAGTTTCCTTCTGTTCAGCTCTGTTTGGTGAAGCACAATTCTACGCGTGTCCACTAGGGGTCGCTGCTGCGCAGGCTCCCTGGGGAGTCCTCGGCCTCCCTGGTCAGGCCTCTATCTGGCCTCTCTCTCCGGAGCCAGAGGAATGCTCCTTGGCCTCTTCAGGCCTTAAATGCTAACAGGAACGAGTGCTGGGCTCGGGTCCCAGATGATCATCTGTGAGGTGGAGCTCCTCACTGCCAGACACAGTTCCCCAGGAAGGCGAGGCTCCAAAATCCAGGCTAGCAGAGGGCACTGCCTCAGAACCAAGCACATAGAAGGGCTAACCTGGCACCCAGTCCTGCCCCGTTGCACAGAAGGGGAAACTGAGGTCAGCCGTTGAGGGGATGTCCCAGAGTCTGTGGCTGAGATGAGGAGAGGGAGGAGTTCCCCTGGCCACGTAGTGGGCAGTGTGGGGCTTCACCTCCTCTGGCCAGGTCGCCACCGTCTCTGTGGAAGGAAAGCCTGAATCCTGCCCTGTTTGTTTCTTCATCGCTAGGATTCTTCCCTGGTTTCCGTGGAAACTGGCTTTGGACCCTTGGGGAGGAAAGTCGCACCCTGCAGTGACTGCTCAGATTTTCCTCTGCCTGCCCATCTCTAAGGCCCTCTCATTTCTCCCTGGGAGGGGACTGCCATAGGGCTGTGCTCAGGAAGCTGAACTGAAGATGTGGGGGGAGCGAGGCCCAGTCACGTCTCCCTGTCGCCTTTCCTTCAGGTCACATTGCCGAGTGCCTGCTGTGTGCCACGCCCTGAATCAGGCCCCGGCCAGCCCCTAGGTGGCTCATGGTCCAGCAGGGGAGAGCTGTTAGTACCCAAGTCGGCACAACTCAGGTAGGCAGTGCACAGGCCCCAGTGAAGGATGTGGGTGTTTAGAGGAGGGGGCGATGTCTTCAGCTCTGTGTATGGGGTGGGGCTTGGTGACCTGGGAGCAGAGTGCAGCTGAGAATCGGCCGTGAGAAGATGAGGAAGGTGTTACCAATAGAAGGAACAATGTGAATGAAGACAGTGACTGGGAAAAGGGGAAAATGAGAGATGAAGCAGAAGTGAATTTTGACTTGATCCTGAAGGCACTGGGGAACCATTGAAGGTTCTGGAGCTTGTGGGTAACATGAGCAGATAACTGTTCACCGAGGCACCTAGATCGTGAACTTGTTGGACGCGTGCATTCCACGTTCGGCTCTGTATCCCCAGCACCACACAAGACATGATGTGGGGGCTTTTGAGTTCAAGTCCCAGCTCTGCCATTGACTCTACCTGTGCTCTTGGGCAAGCTGCTTCCCCTCCCTGTCCTCAATTTCCCCATCTGCACATCAGGGCGTTAGACAAGATGAACTCTCAGAATTATATTCACTTCGATATATTCTATGCATCTTCACTGCCTTCACGACATGTCTTGGGGCTGACTCTGACCTCTGTCTTAACCTCTCACTTCATTAATGCACTTAATTCATTAATGCATTTTCAGTGAGGGTTTTTCAACCTCTTCTTCCAAGTCATCAATTTGAGGACACTGATAAAGCCCTTCCTTCCTCGGTCTCTCTTGTTGCCCCATGGCTATGTGCACCCCTGGGGGACTTCCTGGGCCAGTGGACCTAGCATCACTGAGATGGAAGGGAGGGTTGCCCAGACCTCAAGCGATGAATGAGCTTGCAGTGAGGTTATTGTTGGGCGTGGGGCCCAGGCCTGACCTCATTGATCTTCACCGGTGGCGCCTCAGACTCTGAGCCTGGCACTTCCAATTCTGGAATGCTTGGAATTCAGTGCATCCAGCAGGAACTTCCTGACTACCCGCTGGGGCCAGAGCCTGGGTGTTGGGAAGACAGAGAGAGATGGAAGGCAGTCCTACACTCAAGGAGCTCCCAAGATGGTGGGGTCTGCCACATTTTTGACATGACATGATGAATGCTACACAGAGGTCAGGGTCAAGCCCTGGAGCAGGACTGCCCAGATCACCTGGTGGAGCAATCCAGGAAGACTTCATGGAGGTGGTGACAACATTGACGCTGGACCTTGAGCAATAGGGAGCAGTTCCTCAGGTGGAGGGAACAGGATACATAAAGGCCTGGAGGTGTGAAGGGATAGGACCCATTGGGGAAACTTTGAGTGTTCCTGTATGACAAGTGCGTGGAAAAATAACAGGATAATACATTTTATTAAGCACTCTGTATGCTAAGCAGTGTGCTGAGCATTTTAGTTATTTTATTCAAGTCACACAACTGTCCTACAAGATAAAAAAAAAAGGTATTATTAACTATCTATAGAGAAATGCGGCCTCCTCCCAGGAAGGGCCCCAAGATTCCTGAGGCTGGAGAGTTCCATGATCAGCCCTTCTGAGCATGGCGCCCCTCTGCTTCGTCTTTCCCCAACCCAGGACAGTGGGAGTGACTTCCCACCAGCTGTGACCTCCCTTCCCATCCTCTGGCTTGGATCAGCGCAAAGCCATTCAGGGATAAGCCGTGGACCAAGTTGCTGGGCCAGTTTGTCTTGGCCCCTGGCTTCTCCCCTCCCTGGTGACTGCCTAAACAGGTGGCCCTCCTGCTGGAGGCCAAGTGGAAAGGAGCCAACAGCCCCAGGGGCATCCCTGAGCACGGGTCACTCCAGGCCAGGGGTCGCTCCCTGCCAGGGGTCACTGTCTGCCACGCCACCACAGGCCTGCATGGGGAGAGAAGTGAGGGAGCTGAGGGCAGGGCTGGGCTGATGTGGGCTTCCTGGAGAGTTGTGGGCTTGGCTCCTTCTGTGGCCAGACCAGTGGAAACAGGCCTGTTGGCTGGCTGTACGCTTCTCCTCTGCGCATGTCTGAGGCCTGGGCGGCAAGGTGGGAAGGAGAGAAGAGATCTCTTTGCAGACTTTGGTTTTTGCAAAGCTTGTACGTTTGAATCAAATCGAGCACCGATAGCTACCATATGCTGAGCACCTGTGCTTCTCTCCCTCTTATCAATGGAGCCCCACCTTAACCATGTAAGCTGGGTGGGGACACCCCTACATCACCATCACCATTAAGTCACCCGCCCAAAGGCCACACACTTGGTAAATGACCAAGGTTGCACCTGAACCTGGCTCTGTCCAAAGCCGAGAGCATTCTCCTTGGCCGGCTCTTTCTTTTGCTGGCTCTCCAGTTGGCCACCCAATGGCCAGTGCCCCAGTGGAAGGGCTGGGGCAGCCAGGGGGTGTCGGAAGGGCACTAGTTTGGCAACTTGTGATTCAAAATCAGCCCCACAGCCACCCTCTCTCCAGCTTCACTGCTTATTCTGCCACTTTCCGGTTGTGTCTCTGGTCATGGCACATTCCCCTTGTCTATATAACAAGGAAGTTGGATAGATTTGTGATTATTATTATTAGCAGAATCCCTCTAGGAATACAAATTCCCAGAACTGCCATGTGAAAGCCAGGGCTACACCAGCCAAGGGAAACACTGGGCTGGTCTAAGCAGGCTTCCAGGTGGGAACCTGTCTACCCCTGCACCTCCCTCCTCCCCGCCCCAGTCCCATGAACCCAGCCCTTGAATCCCCAGGACACCACTTGGACACAAGCCATTGGATGTGAGGCTCTGACCCATTTACCTGCCTTGGAATCTTGAACTCTCCCAAACCTGGAGCATCCCAGCTAGAAGGGAGCTTCCCCATCCCATTCGGTAAGGGAGAGAGAGAGGCAGGAACTAGAGGAAAATCTTGATCACCAGAGTAGATGAATGAAGAAGAATGCAGGACAGTGGGGTGCTCATGGTTTTTTTTTGTTTTTCCTTTAAACAATGGGAGGAAGAAAGGAGGTCCCAGTGGGTTGTTTACTTTTATTTCTTTTTCGTTTGCTTTCTTTGCTTTTTTTCTTGTTTACGTTCCTTCCCTCCCTCTCTCCCTCCCTTCCTCCTTTCCTTTATTTCTTCCTCTGTTTTTGAACAAATATGCGCTGTATCTCAGTGAAGGGCCGCAAGAATAGGTTTTATCATTTCTAAAGGGGAAGTTAATGTCTTTAAAAATATGTAAATGTCTTTATTTTTCATACCATGTACATGGTATAAAATTCAGTAAGTACAAAAGGGCATCCAGAGAAAAACAAGTCTCTTTCATACTCCTGCCCCCAGCCACCCAGCTCCCTTCCCTGGAGACAACCTTTGGTACCACTGTCTTCAATATCTTTCTAGATGTATTCTACTACATATATATATATATTTCCAACTGAGGGCAATTCTGTTTTGCACCTTTTTATTTTATTTTCCATAATACATCTTGTTGATTGTTTCATATTAGTCCCTGTGGAATCACATCTTTTTAAAGGCTGTATCGTCATTCATTGTCTAGGTGTATTATACCCTACTATTAATTTAGCCATTCCCAAAGATGGATATTTAGATGAATTTTAAATAACACTGCAGCGAATATTCTTATAAGTACTTTATATTTGCATATGTAACTTTATGTGCAAAAGAAAAAAAAACCCTAGAAGTATAACTACTGTGTCAAAGAGTCCATGTGCCTTTGTGATTTTGATCAATATTGTCAAATTGCCTCCCACAGACGTTATAGCAGCGCATGCTCCCACCAGTCATATGTGAGAGAGCCTCTTCCCCCACAGCCTTGACAGCATAGCTTCTTAGCCAACGTTCTGATCTTTGCCAATCCGATAGGGCAAGTGGGATCTCTTCGTAGTCTTACCTTGTATTTCTCTCACGATGAGTGAGGTTGAGTTTCTTCTCATAAGTTTAAGAGCCATTTTTATGTCCTTTACTGGAAATACAGGGTCGCTATGAGTTGGAATCGACTTGACAGCAATAGGTTACTAGAAATAAAATGAGTAAAATAAAAATTTAAGCCTATGAATATTGCTTGTTCCTTTGTAGGAGTGTTTCATGTATTAGGGAAGTTAGCTTTTCGTCTGTGATATATGTAGTGAATATTTTTTCCCCCAGCTTTTGGGTTTTATTTGGCATTGTGGGGATTTTTTTTTTTTTTTTTTGCTGTGCAGAGCTTTTTTATTTTTTGTAGTCAAATTCAACCAGATTTATTCATCTTTTCGTCTATACCTTCTGGGATTTGAGTTATACTTAAAGTTAATTTCTGTTTTAAAGTAAGTTGCAAATTAGAGAGCATTAAATTGAGAATCAGATCTGAGTTTGGGGCCAGCAAACACTTCCTCTCTTTCAACCTCAGTTTCAGTTTTTGTAAAGTGAGGGGGTTGGACTTCATTCATTCATTCGTTTGCTCATTCATTCTTTCCCCCATCAGCACTGGGCTGAGCGCTGGGAACAGAGATGAATGTGCAGTCCTTGTCTTCATCCTCCAGTGAGGAGAGAGACGTGAGACCCAACAATGACATATGCAGTATTCTGGGGCTATATGATGAAGGACCCCAGTTTGGGGGCCCCCAGGGGAGGGGGGCTGTGGGAGGTGAAACGAGATTTCAGGGGAGGTGAGGCTGGGCCATACAATGGTTAAGTGCTAAGGTGCCACCTGAAAGGTTGGTGATTTGAACCCACCAGGCGCTTCAAGGGAGAAAGATGTGGCAGTCTGTGTCCGTAAAGGTTACAACCTTGGCAACCTTATGGGGCAGCTCTGCTCTGTCCTATAGGGTTGCTATGAGACACACCAATGGGTTTTTTGTTTTGTTTTGTTTTTTGTTGATTTGGAGGCCGGGCTGAGTCTTGATTGATGAGCAGAAGTTATTCCAGCAAAGTATGTGTGTGCCGGGTGGGGTTCGGTGGGGTGGGGTGAACGGCAGAGGGGAACATGTTCTTTCTGGCTGATGTGTGAAGACCTGGACAGCATGGGCTCCCGGGGGACTGTGTCAGGGCATGTTGTGGAGTAGACAGTGCAGCTGGATCCTGACCGCAAAAGGCCTCTCAAGCCAGGCGGCTGCAGCCTGGCTGACTCTGACAACCTGGGTAGCCACAGAAGGCTTCTAAGTAGAGCAACAACGTGATCAGACTTGCCCTTCTGTTGAGGAGGGGGTCATTTTTTTCATTAAAAATGTTGTGAAATATTTGCATAAAATGAGTTATGAAAAATAAGTCAGGTAGTAGTTCTTCCGAATGTTGCTAGTTTAAGAAATAAACATTATCACTACAGTTGAAAAGCCCCGAGGACCTCTCCCAAGTCACAAACCCTAAGTGTTGACAAGAATACTTTACTGGTGGGGATGCAAAAGCCACTTCAGAGCACAACTCAGTGACATCCAGCGAAGTTGAACCTGCACCTACCCGTACCCTCCAGTAATTCCACCCCCAGGTGGATTCCCTAGAGGAACATGCACAGGTACGCGCTCAGAGCTATGTATGTTGTTGTTAGTGCCATTGAGTCGGTGCCAACTCATAGCGACCCTATGTACAACAGAAGGAAAGACTGCCCAGTCCTGTGCCGTCCTCTCAATCACTGTTATGCTTGAGGCCATTGTTGCAGCCACTGTGTCAATCCACCTCGTTGAAGGTCTTCCTTTTTTTCACTGACCCTCTACTTTACCAAGTATGATGTCCTTCTCTAGGGAATGATCCCTCCTGACAACATGTCCAAAGTGTGTGAGATGGATTCTCACCATCCTTGCTTCCAAGGAGCATTCTGGTTGTACTTCCAAAACAGATATATTTGTTCATTCTTTTGGCAGTCCACGGTATATTCAATATTCTGCACCAACACCACAATTCGAAGGCATCGATTCTTCTTTGATCTCCTTTATTCATTGTTCAGCTTTTGCGTGCATATGAGGCAATTGAAAATATCATGGCTTGGGTCAGGAGCACCTTAGTCCTTAAAGTGACATCTTTGCTTTTTAACACTTTAAAGAGGTCTTTTGCAGCAGATTTGCCCAATGCAATGTGTCATTTGATTTCCTGACTGAGTATAAAACCAAGAAAAACCATACACATGAAAAAACCAAGCCCGTTGCTGGCAACTTGATTCTGACTCACAGTGACCCAATAGGACAGAATAGAACTGCCCCATAGAGTTTCCAAGGAGCAGCTGGTGGATTCCAACTGCCAGCGCACACATGCACACACATACACACACCCATGCATGCACACACACAGACACACACACTTGTTGCTGACTTTGGAAAGTCTTCCCTGTGGGTGCTGCAGGGTGGGAGTCAGGAATTGGAGCCTCTCTCTCTGAGTGCCTAACCACGATGCCACCAGGGCTCCTGAGTATAAGAAAGCCCAAGATAGCATTGTTTGTAATAGTGATGGAGACCTCACCTTCCATCAACAGAAAAAAGGGCACATTGTGGTTTATTTGTACCACAGGGTACTTTTGTGAAGATATATGACCTAGAGCCACATGTACCAACAAGGATAGATCTCAAAAATACAATGCTGAGTGGGGAAGGGGGGAAAGTAAGTGTCAGAAGAATGCATGCAGCGTGCTACTATTTACATGAGGTGTGGAATCATGCACAGGGTTCTGCATTCTGCTAGGAACACATACCCTTATAGTAAACATATAAAGAAATGGGTGGGAATGAGAAACACCAAATTATCCAGAGAGCAGTTCCCTCTGGGGTGAGGGCAGGGGAATGTAATTGGAGAGAGTCAGTAAGAGCTCCAGCTCAGCAGACCTGTTGTTTCTTAAGTGGGGTGGTGGGCACATGCATGTTTCTTATGTGATTCTTTATACCTTTTTTTATATATAATTTTTATTGTGCTTTAAGTGAAAGTTTACACATCAAGTCAGTCTCTCACACAAAAACTTACACACACCTTGCTACATACTCCTAATTACTCTCCCCGTAATGAGACAGCCTGGTCCCTCCCTCTACTCTCTCTTTTGGTATCCATTTCGCCAGCTTCTAACCCCCCCACCCTCTCATCTTCCCTCCAGGCGAGAGATGCCAACATAGTCTCAGGTGTCCACCTGATCCAAGAAGCTCACTCCTCACCAGCATCCCTGTCCAACCCACTGTCCAGCCCAATCCATGTCTGAAGAGTTGGCTTCAGGAATGGTTCCTGTCCTGGGCCAACAGAGGGTCTGGGGGCCATGACCACAGGGGTCCTTCTAGTCTCAGTCAGACCATTAAGTCGGGTCTTTTTAGGAGAATTTGGGGTCTGCATCCCACTGCTCTCCTGCTCCCTCAGGGGTTCTCTGTTGTGTTCCCTGTCAGGGCAGTCATTGGCTGTAGCTGGGCACCATCTAGTTCTTCTGGATGATGTAGTCTCTGGTCCATGTGGCCCTTTCTGTCTCTTGGGCTTGTAATTACCTTGTGTCCTTGGTGTTCTTCATTCTCCTTTGATCCAGGTGGGTTGAGACTCATTGATGCATCTTAGATGGCAGCTTGCTAGCGTTGAAGACCCCAGACGCCACTCTTCAAAGTGGGATGCAGAAAGTTTTCTTAATAGATTTTATTATGCCAATTGACTTAGATGTCCCCTGAAACCATGGTCCCCAAACCCCTGCCGCTGCTACACTGGCCTTCGAAGCATTCAGTTTATTCAGGAAACTTCTTTGCTTTTGGTTTAGTCCAGTTGTGCCGACCTCCCCTGTATTGTGTGCTGTCTTCCCCTTCACCCAAAGTAGTTCTTATCTACTGTCTAATTAGTGAATACCCCTCTCCCACCGTCCCTCCCTCCCCTTCTCGTAACCACAAAATAATGTTTTCTTCTCAGTTTAAACTATTTCTCAAGTTCTTATAATAGTGGTCTTATACAATATTTGTCCTTTTGCAATGGACTAATTTCACTCAGCATAATGCCTTCCAGGTTCCTCCATGTTATGAAATGTTTCACAGATTCATCACTGTTCTTTATCGATGTGTAGTGTTCCTCTTTATACCTTTTTGAATGTCCTAAGTATTTCGTAATAAATTTTCACACACACACACACTTGCACATGCACACATGCATACATGTACATGTACACACACACACGCAGACATGCACATACACACATGCACACAAACCATGCACACGTACACACTAGTTGCTAACTGGGGGCAGTCTTCCCTGTGGGTGCTGCAGGGTGGGGTCGGGTTGGGGCCTGTCTCTCTCCCACACCTCCAGGAACTCACATGACCACCCATGGGAAACTTGAATCCCTGGACCCCCTGGGGTTCTGATTCCATCCTTCCTGATGTTGAAGGGTCATTGCTATAACGAATGGGTTGAGCCTCAACCGGACCCATGAGAGAGAGCCCCATCTTAGTGAGGCTGCAGCAGTGATCCAACCATAGGTCAGACTGGCCAGGACTTGAAACCACCTGCCACTCACTAGCTGTGTAACGTCCTCTTCCTAAGTACTTCATCTGTAAAATGGGACAACAGCTGTGAAGACTAAGTAAAATCATGGGTGAAAAACAAAGCTGTTGTTATTCCTTACTGGGAGCTCAGGGGCACAGGGGGCAGGGCACCCAGGCACCCAGCTCTGCTTATTTTCCTTGTCAGCAGAGTAGAGGTAATAATCTCTGCCCACTGGGATTATTGAGTGAATGTTAGAAAAATAAAGAGTAGCGAATGAATGTTTGTTGCATCACTACTATTATTTACCAGAGTTTACACAAATGGTCACGTTTACGCATCCCCACGGATCACACGCTGTCACCCCATATCATAGAGGAAGACATCAGCCTGGGAGCAGTTATATGACTTGCCCAAGGTCGCACAGCTAGTAAGTTGTGTCCAAGAGGACAGTGGCAAGTTGGGTAAACTGGAAAGCAGGTTTGATTCATCAGGTGGGGCTTTACTCAGAGGTGCCCTGGAGCAGCTAGGGTCCTTCCTGGAGACCAGCCTGCCAAGCCTCCTGTTGTCACTGAGGTTCTCATGAGTCCCTGGCCTTTGGCTGTTGCCCAGGCAGATGCCAGGTGAGCCTGCCTACCCCTGGCCCTGTAAGAAGCCGCTATTTGATTTGATCCCCACTCATTTCAGACCTCCTCATCCACCGAACCCTCAGGACCTGGCACCACTTCCAAGGCCAAAAAGCCTTGCTTGTCCATTGTCTCAGCTGCAGTGGTTCTGTCTACCTCTCCCTGGGTCCTGCTGACACCTTGGCCATCACGGGTGTCTTGGCAGTGGGTGTGGGTCCCTGCATGCCAGCCTGCAGTCTTCTCCCAGGGACAGTGGTTGGATGGTCCAAGGCTCTGAGCCTGGGTTCCTTTCCAGGCCACCAAAGGAGCCCTGGGCTGAGAAGGAGCTAATGAAACTCCTAATAACTCTTTAATTTTTCTTTCAGATAAGGGCCAATAGGTGGAAATGGGGGTATGGTGGTGGGGAAGAGACATGGCTAAGTGCTCAGCTGCTAACCAAAGAGTCGGTGGATTGAACACACTCAGCGGCTCGTAGGAGAAAGACCTGGTCATCAGTTCCCGTAAAGATTACAGCCTAGAAAAACCTATGGGGCAGTCCTACTCTATTACAGGGGCGCTGTGTGTCAGAATCGACTCAGCGGCACCTAGCGACCCAACCTATAAGGAGGCCTATCATTTCTCCCCCTGAGGTGTGGTGGTTAAGAGCCCAGACTCCAGGCCACATGCCCTGGATTTGACGCTGGATCAAATTTACCATGGACAAATTTCTTACTTTCTCTAAGGCTTGGTTTCCTCAGAAGTTAAATAGGGATGATGGTACCTAACCTCTTGGGGTTGTTGTGAGGATGAAATGAGCTGATGTCTGTGAAGAGCTTAGAACAGCACCAGGTACGCAGTGAGCGCTCAGGGAGTGCTGACGATGAAGACGCCAGCCTACTGCATGGTGATCATGGAAATTTCAATTCTCCTGGAGTCTTGTGACGTTTCACTTTCTCCCTGCATTCTTTCCCACACCCTGAGGCACTTAAACAGCAGACCACATTCAAAATAAAACAAAACAAAATAAATAAACCTACCCAGTTTTACTGAAAGCAGTGGGGGAAAAAAATCTCATCGTTGATGGGTGCACATTACATATTCTAGGACAGGAAATATTTTTAAAAGTTTTCCATAGCGCCTGTCATGACCCGGTAGCAGGTAGTGAAAAGCCCCAGTGGCTCAGTGTTTAAAGCACTCAGCTGCTAACCAGAAGTCAGCGGTTCGAACCTGTCAGCTGCTCTGTGGGAGAAAGACGTAGCAGTCTGTTTCCGTAAAGATTTGCAGCCTTGGAAACCCTATGGGGCGGTTCTACTGTCCTTTAGGGTCGCTATGAGTAGGAATTGATTCAACGGCAGTGGGTTTGGGTTTTTTGTTTGTTTTCAGCATGATTTTTTTTTTTTCACCTGATAGTTATTTTATTTATTTTTTTGCAAGAAGAGTTGCTTCTCTATTCTTTTAAATATTTTATTCTATTTTTGGTGAAAGCTTACATAGCACATTAGGTTCCCATTCGATAATTCTGCATAAAATGTTCAGTGGCATTAGTTACATTTTTCAAATGTGTCACCATTCTGTTTGATTGTGTGCTGGTTGTTCTGTTTCTAGTACTTGAGTTTCCCCGCCCCTTTATCTTCTCATCTTTGCTTTAGAGTAATTGTTGACCTTTTGGGTTCGTGTAGATTTTTTTTTTTAACAGAGCACTGTACTCAAGGGTAATATCCGTTATTTTGCGTGCCAATCTGTTATTTCACTAAAAGGTGACCTCAGGGGATAGTTTCAGTTCGAGGTTGACAGAGTATCTCAGAGCTATAGTCTCAGGGAGTCCTCTAGTCTCAACTGGTCCAGTAAGTCTGGACTTTTGAAAAATTTTGGTTCTGTTTTGGGCTTTTCTCAGTTTCTATCAGGGTCCGTCTATTGTGGCCCTGATCCAGCATGGTTTTTAATAAAATAGAATGGAAAATAGTAACTAAATAGGAAAGAAAATGTCAGAGTGCCCGATGAGTATTAAAAGTAAATAATGTTTAAGGAAATATTTATTTTAGTATTGCAGATATGTATTTATTTATATATGTATGCAAGGTATTGGTGGTTCAATGGTAGAATTCCTGGGTTTGATCTCCAGCCAACGCACCGCACGCACAGCCACTGCCCGGCTGTCACTGAGGCTTGAGTGTTACTATGATGCTGAATGGGTTTCAGTGGTGCTTCCAGACTAAGACGGACCAGGAGGAAAGGCCTGGTGATCTACTTCCAAAAGCCAACCAGTGAAAACCCTATGCGTCACAACTGTCTAATCCACACGCATCATGGGGATGACATAGGACTGGGCAGTGTTTTGTTCCCTTGTGTGCGCGACGGCAGCTACCAACGAAAATATATGTGCAGATTGTGTTGCGATGTAAATGCATGTCTTATTGGGGGTCATTCCAAAAACGTTTGAAAAACACGAATTTAGAAAATATAGTGGGACTTTTTCTTTCCTGCTCTCTTCCAGTCATAGTAGAATACATGTGTGACACATGGCCTCTCTTCCTTCCCTACAGAACCAGCTTCCCAGGGCCACCTGGATCTCACGGAGCTCGTCGGTGTCCCATTGCCCGCCTCCGTGTCCTTCGTCACAGGCTACGGTGGCTTCCCAGCCTACAGCTTCGGGCCTGGCGCCAACATTGGCCGCCCGGCCAGGACCCTCATCCCATCCACCTTCTTCAGGGACTTCGCCATCAGGGTCACAGTGAAGCCCAGCAGCGCCCAAGGTGGAGTGCTGTTCGCCATCACGGATGCCTTCCAGAAAGTCATCTATCTGGGCCTGCGGCTCTCAGGTGTGGCAGATGGCCACCAGCGGGTCATCCTCTACTACACAGAGCCCGGCTCCCACGTGTCCCATGAAGCTGCTGTCTTCTCAGTGCCAGTGATGACTCACAGGTGGAACCGCTTTGCCGTGATCGTCCAGGGCGAGGAAGTAGCCCTGCTCGTGGACTGTGAGGAGCACAGCCATATCCCCTTCCAGCGGTCCTCTCAGGCCTTGAATATAGAACCCAGTGCGGGCATCTTCTTAGGCAATGCAGGAGCCACAGGGCTGGAGAGATTCACCGTGAGTATCAAAGTTCTGTTCCCGGCAGATGAGAGAGGCTCCGGGGCACAGACTCGCTGTGCAGTAAATACCAGCAAATATCATTATTATAAGGAGCCCTGGGGGCACAGTGGTTAAGTGCCTGGCTGCTAACCATAAGGTCAGCAGTTCGAAACTACCAGCTTTTTTGTGGAAAGATGTGGCAGTCTGCTTCTGTAAAGATTACAGTCTTGGAGGCCCTATAGGGCAGCTCTACTCTGTCCTGTAGAGTTACTGTGAGTCGGAATCGACTCCATACCAATGGGTTTATTGTTAATATTATTTTATTCTTATGTCCTCAGAGGGGCATGTATGTTATGATGAGAAGAATGCTAGGCTTGGAACTCAAAAACCTAGTTCCCCATGCTAAGTCTTTAACTTACTAGCCTGATGATTTTAGACAGTACCTGAATCCTCTGAGCTTCTCTGTGTTTCCTCATCTGTAAAGTGGGGAGAATAAAACTTACTTCACAGGTTGGCGAGTTAAATAAGATACCCCATGTAGAAGCACTTGGCATATTTTAAGAGGGAGTCCCTGGGTGGTGCAAACGTTTATGTGCTTGGCTGCTAATGGGAAGGTCGGCGGTTCAAGTCCACCTAGAGGCACCTTGGAAGAAAGGCCTGGCAAAAAATCAGCCATTGAAAACCATATGGAGCTCAGTTTTACTCTGACACACTTGGGGTTACCATGAGTTGGAATCAACTTCTTGGCAACTGGTTTGGTGTTTTTGGTTTGTGTTAGTCCAGCTGTGAACATAGTGTTCTCCCAGGACCTTTCCAGCTAACGGGGTTTGTTTCATACTGGAGATATAACGAGAAAGACGAAGGGGTGGTTTGGTGGCCTTGTCACAATTCTCACCCTCGTTCTTTCACATGTTCTCCTCTGTTACAAAAAAACATGGTTTCCGCTGGTGGTTACGGAGGTTGTGCTGTGGATGTGCAAACAGCAGCTTCTGACCCCTCTGCTTTTCCCCAGGGCTCCATACAGCAGCTCACCATCCATGCTGACCCCAAGGCCCCTGAGGAGCTGTGTGAAGCTGAAGAGTCCTCGGTGAGTGCCCCCAGCCCCCACAGTGGGCCCTGCAACCCTGGCAGCAGCCTGCCAAGGAAGGGTCCGGTGTCCAGGCAATTCCTCATCTCTAACGTCATGGCATCTCTGAAATCTCTTGTCTTGGCAAGGGCTGCTTTAAGTCCTATTTTGGGCTTTTTAAATTTTTTTATTTTACTTTTTTAAGAGCTTCAGCCATCTCTTTGGCGTTTAGGGTTCTGCTTCTTAATAAGGTGTTAGGTTCTTCCGTGGCTGTGGCAGGCAATAGTCTGATTTCCAGCCTTCCTGCCAGCTGAGGGTGTCATGATTCTAAAATCAAAGTTAAAACTCTAAGACATTCTGGGTGTGAAGTCCTATAAAAACTAACCTAAATTTAGCTTTTAAGCTTGGCAAATGAATTAGTTCCTAAAATGGGGGGGGAGGACAAGAAAAAAGATAACTCTTCCTTTCCTTCCACCCTTCCTCCCTCCCCTCTTTCCTTCCTCCCTCTCTTCTTCCTTCTCTTCCTTCTTCCTTCCTTCCTTCCCTCTCTCCCTCCCTCCCCTGCCAGGTGATGGCCCTGGGTAGATGCTGGAGATACAGGGATAATCTGGGTACTGTCCCTGTCCTCAAGCTGCTCACATAACCTACACACCCAAATGCAAGGACGGAGCTGAGTGTGATTGAAACACAGGGGAGGTGTGACAGGGAGGGGAAAGAGGAGGAACAGAAAGTAGTCAGAGAGGAGTTGACACCTGGCTAATGACAAGCAGGAGGTAGCCAGATGAAGAGGCTGAAGGGCACCCAGGTAGAAGGGGCAGCATGATGCAAAAGTTAGAGGCCGAGCAGAGGTGGCATGTTCCTGGAGTTTCTGTTTGTCTTTGAATGGTGTCAACCCAAAAATAAAACATAAGTTGATTTCATGAATTTAGCAAACACTGCTGTCAGTTTGGTGGGGAAGTCCCCTGGAGTGGAATTTGACTCTGTAAGAAATGACTGTACTCCTTCAGCCCGTGACCCAGCCTGGCACTCCGGTGACGCCGAGCGCAGGAAGACCTTACATATGTTCAGCCATTCATCTCTGTGTTACCGTTAATAATGAAAAAGTAGAAACAACTCGAGCCCAGTGATAAGGGATTGGTTACACAGTCATGGAGCACAGACTCATTGGTTGCCATTTGTAGAAGGCTAGTTATGAAGATTATGTAGCAACACAAAGGGATACTTAGGGTGTAACAGTTCGCAGTGTAGAATTCTGGTTACAACTCTGTGAAGATTGGAGTGCCTTTTGACAGAAGTTGAAGGGAACCTGAAAAAAATGCAAATAGATGTGTTAGAGAGACCGTAAATAAAATTTGTGTGTGTGTGTGTGTTTTTGAGCAATAAAATGTGGAAGGAAACAAAAAGAATATCTAACACGCACACTCATGTACACACCATGTTCTCTCTCATGCGTGTGCATGCACAGACACACACACAGAGTTCTTCCACATTTTTGTTACTTTCCCACTTGTCAGTCTCTGGTGTAAACTGCTGCCTCTCTGATGCGTGGCGTGATTTGTCTCTACGCAGGCCTCAGGAGAGATGAGTGGGCTTCAGGAGACAGATGGAGTGGCTGAGATTCTAGAGGCCGTCACCTACACTCAAGCCCCCGTGAGTACTGGAGTGTTGCACTGTGTAATCTTGGTCTACTTTTAGGGGGCTGAGGGGCATTGGGGATCCCCAGGCTTGATGTCTCTGTACTTAGATCTGTGACCTCGACCTTTGGCTCACCTGGGGGAAGATTCAGGAAAGTACAGGCTGGTGGGCATTTTGCAGATACCCCGGGTGAACTGGAATGCCTTTTACCTCAGTGCCACCATGTGCCATGGACACAAGAGGACTGTCCAAAGGCAGACATGCTGCTCTGTCATTTCCCAGCTCTGTGCCCTTGGGTCACTTAGCCTCTCTGAGTCTCGGTTCCTCTTTCATAAAATGGTAATCACAGTTATCCTGTCTCATGGGATTGTTGCAAGGTTAGATGAGGCAGTGCAGAGGCAGGTCTCAGCCCAGTGCCTGGCATGAGGGAAATGACCCTGAACAGTGACTGTCGAAACATTTGCTCAGGGCTCAGCTGTGAGGGAGAAGAAAGGGCCCCCACCTCTGAAAGTTGCAAAGTCCTCCCTGAGGGTTCACGTTTGGCCACAGAAAAGGCAGCATCCTCCCAGAGATGCAAGCCTCCTCCCTCCTGGGAATTCACTGAGGCCAAGACGAGGAAGTGGTTTCAGGAGCACTGAGTCAGAATATGGGAACATCAAGCTTCC
The DNA here is from genome assembly GCF_030014295.1 of Loxodonta africana. NCBI lineage: Eukaryota > Metazoa > Chordata > Mammalia > Proboscidea > Elephantidae > Loxodonta > Loxodonta africana. Next base: position 77,689,106 of record NC_087350.1, on the reverse strand, counting down.
CATTTTTAATGAAAACAGCAAGCAGTGTCTGAGTCTCTGAAAAGTCCCAGGCAGTCCCTTCGAGTGGTCTAGCTTACTCTGGTTAGAAAAAAGCAGAGATATGGAAATAAGACAGAGGCTAATAAATTATAGACCATGGCTGCGGGATCTGGGTGGGCAGAATAGGACTGTAGAGCTTTGTTTTTGTTAGATGCCATGGAGTCAGTTCCAACTCATAGCAACCCTATGTACGAGAGAACGAAATAGTGCCCAGTCCTGCGCCATCCTCACAATCATTGCTATGTTTGAGCCCATTGTTGCAGCCACTGTGTCAATCCATCTCATTGAGGGTCTTCCTCTTTTCCACTGACCCTCTACTTTGCCAAGCATGATGTCCTTCTCCAAGGACTGGTCCCTCCTGATAACATGTCCAAGGTACATAAGACGAAGAAGTCTCACCATCCTTGCTTGTAAGGAGCATTCTGGCTGTACTTTTTCCAAGAGAGGTTTGTTCGTTTTTTTAGCAGTACATGGTATATTCAGTATTCTTCACCAACACCATAATTCAAAGGCATCAATTCTGTTAGGTCTTCCTTATTCATTGTCCAGCTTTCACATGCATATGAGGCAATTGAAAATACCATGGCTTCGGTCAAGTGCACCTTAGTCTTCAAGGTGACACCTTTGCTTTTCAACACTTTAAAGAGGTTTTCTGCAGCATATTCACCCAATGCAATGACTGATGCTTCCATGGTTGCTGACCGTGGATGCAAGTAAAATGAAATCCTTGACAACTGCAATATTTTCTGTATCTATCATAATGTATTGGTCCAGTTGTGAGGATTTTTGTTTTCTTCGTGGTGCGGTGCAGTCCATACTGAAGGCTGTAGTCTTTGATTGTCTTCAGTAAGTGCTTCAAGTCCTCTTCACTTTCAGTGAGCAAGCTTGTGTCATCTGCATATTGCGGGTTGTTTATGAGTCTTCCTCTAATTCTGATGCCACATTCTTATTCTCATAGTCCAGCTTCTTGGATTATTTGCTCAGCATACAGTTTGATTATGGTGAAAGGAAACAACCCTGACACGCACCTTTCCTGATTTGAATGAGTTGTTCTGTTTGAATGACTCCTTTTGGTCTACAAGCGGAAAGGACTTAAAAGACACCTCTTTCAAACTTCCCCTTGTAGAGATAGGCAAATTGAGGCCACAGAGAGGAAGAGACTTCCCAAGATTGCATGGGCAGAGCTTGAGCTAGCACATGGGCCTCCCAATGACCTGTCCAGGGTTCAGGCTGTGACCCCGTGCTACTGGCCAGGGACAGTGATGCAGGGGCCTATCCCCAGGACCACAGCCAATTCTCAGGCAGCTGGGATGGAAGAAGTTAAGAATCAACTGCTTACCCAGGGACTGGTAGGGTGGCTGCTGCTGGGTAGTGTTGCAATCTTCTGTGCCCATCAGCCCTTGGCCACCTCATGGGCATGTCCAGGGCACAGGGCAGCAGAGCACAGAGCGGTGGCCCTTGGGCCTTCTCAGTCTGATGCTGTACCCCCCACCACAGTGCACTAGTTTGCAGTCTCTGAGGCGGGCAGACTTAAGCTGAGATCCCAATAACCCAAGGTGGCCCAAGAGAGGGACAGGAAGAGGATTTAGTTTGAGAGCATGAGATGATCATGGTGAGGAGGTGGTCAGGGATGACTTCCTGGTGGACAGGAAGGCAGCTTTGGACACGGACAGAGGAATGGGAAAGGATGAAGAGAGGGGAGGAAAGAGGACCAGCTTTTCTAGATGCTCACCATGTGCCTGGTGCTTTTGTACGTAATACCTTCATTTCCTCCTTGCAATCCTGCAAGGGAGATGGCATCAGACATACGCTCAGGAGGCAAGGTGGCTTTGCCAAGGTCACTCCAGGGCAGAGTCAGTACTCCAGCCTGAGCCCCCTGGCTCCCGACCTGGGGCCTCTCCCCTGGACCATGGTATTGCACGCACAGAGGCAGATATGGGGGGTTATGAAACAAATCCCCAAAATATGTGGAGAAGTGGCAAAAAAGGTTGTTTGTGATTTGATGGATTTCATAGCCTTTGAGGCACCCAAAACACTTCCTTTTATATTCACCATCTTCACTCATCTCAGTGATTTTTATCAGAACTGGTGCAGATTGGATGGTCCCGGGGTGGCACAAACGGTTTGTGCTCAACTCCTAACCTAAAGCGTTGGCTGTTTGAACCCAGTCATTGGTGCCATGGAAGAAAGACCTGGCATTCTGTTCCTGTAAAGATTACAGCCAAGAAAGCCCTGTGGAGAAGTTGTACTCTGTAGCACATGGGATCACTATGGGGTGGAATTGACTCAACAGCAAGGGTTTTTTTTGTTTTTTGTTTTTTTTGGTGCAGATTAGAATCCCACAGAGAGTGAGTCCCAACTCTGCCAAATATTGGTTGTTGACCTTGAGCCAGTAACTTAACATCTCCGGTCTTAAAACTTCCCCCTCGGTTAAGATGGAAACTCACAGGGTTAGCATGAGGGTTAGAGGAATTGACACATGCTGGAGCCCTGGACCAAGCCTGGCCCATGGTGAGCACTCAGCAAGTGTTGGCTGTTGTTGACGTCGCCTGCCTGCTCGGTCTCTTGTGTGGATGAAGGGAGATGAAGCGTTAGGGTGTTCAGTGCAGGGCTGCACACAGTGAGGCTGCCCAGTAGCTCTTGGGCCCTCCCCCAGCGCCTGCTTCCTGATTGCCTGGTGGCAGTTGCTGCTGGGCTTGTCACATCCCTGCAGCTGCCCTTGGTCCTAAGATAATTCACCCAGCGCTATGGCTTTGAGACCCAGGAGCTGCGCATCCTGATGCTTACTTGTCTGGTTCTGAAGATCAGAATGTCTTCCACGTGCTCCTGGTGTTGATCTTTGCAGAGCAATTCCCCTCCTTCAGTGTCCTTTGCAGGGAGGTGTTTTCCCGTCCATTCAACAGAGTCAGACACCTAGGCACAGACGCTTAACCAGCCTTGCTGAGGGTGCCCAGCCTATAGGTGGCAGAACCAGGTTTTGGTTCTACGTCTAGGCCTCTGTCACTTGCACACACACACACACACACACAGACACAGACACAGACACAGACACATACACACAGAGCCCAGCTGGGAACTTCCCCTTTACCATCTCCTGGAAGGGCTCCAGGGTTCTCTTTAGCAGCCACCCCCAAGGACGGGGATTTCCCTTTTCTCCCTCAGACTTTCCCCTCCCTTCTGTCTGGTTTCTCTCTTGGAGTGAATCTCACTTCCTTGTCCTCACTCATTCCAGCCCCCCACCCTTCAAGACACAAGCCACAGCCCTCAAGCTGAATCATGGACCGTCTGAGCCGTTAGGAACTTAAAAAGCCAGGCCCTCCTTACCTTCCTCCCCTTTTAGAGTAGTAGTCTCTGCTACCCCATTCATGCCCTGTGCTCAGTCAGCCTCAGCTGAGAGTTTTCCATTTCTGGAAAGTTCTATGTTTTACTGAGTTAGAATTAACATCGACTTGATGCAACCAGTTTATTTTTTTTGTTTTTTGGTTCTCAGTCCTTGCTGTGCGTCGGTATCACCTGTGGGAGTGGGGTGGCGATCTTCTGAGAAGAGACACTTGCCTGGGCTGCATAGCTGGAAATTCAGATTCAGTAGGTGTGGAGGGGGGTCCATGAATCTGGACATAGACAAAGCTCTGCAGGTGATTCTGAACCACAGCCAAGGTTGAGGGCCTCTCTTGTGACTACACCCGAATGCTCCCAGTTCCCCAAACACACCAAGCAATTTCACCTCCATTCATGCCTTAGCTGAAGGTCCCTGGATGGCACAATAGGTTTGTGCTCGACTGCTAACCTCAAAGTTGTCAGCTTGAACCCACCCAGCTGTGCTGTGGAGCACAGACCTGGTGATCTGCTTCCAAAAAAGATTATAGCCAAGAAAACCCTATGGAGCACAATGCTACTCTGTCACACGTGGGGTCGCCATGAGCTGGAATCGGCTGGGCAGCAGCAGGTTCACGCCTTAGCTCATGCAGTTCTGTTTGCGTGAAGTTCCCTTCCCCACCCCTCTCTCTGCAGATTCCTAACTGTCCTTCAGGATCTGGCCCATGCCCCTCCTGGGAGGCCATAATTGCCAGGTCCCCCTCCCCGCACTTGGCTGTCACTTCTGCTGTTCCCTGTGTCACATTACATCACGGTTAGTTGTGTCTGGGTCTGCTTCCTTGTCTCCCCCGTGGTCCGACAGTTTGAGGGCAGACACTCTGTCTTATTTATTCCTTCTGTATCCCCAGGGCTAAGCCAAGGACCTGGCACATGGTAGGGTCTCAGGAAATGACTCAACATTCCTGCTATATCATAGGCCTCATGGGCTCCACATCCATGTGGACCCTTGAAAGCCAACAGCATCCTGCTTGAGGCAGGCCTCTCAGCTCCACACCGAGGGTCAGCTTGCCAGCATGGTATTCTGCCCTTGAACAGGGGCTTGTAGCTGCCTTGCTGGGGGTTTGCCAGAAGAAGTTTGGGGCTGATGAGCTGGAGTCAGTGATTTCATATAAACCCAACCTCTGCACCTCGAGTTACAGAGCTAGCCCAGCATTACCTCATTCTCCTGTGCTTCCCGCCCCTCACCCACCCCACCTGCCTTGTTCCAAAGCCCAAATGCCTTGTAAAGCAGCCTCACTCCAGGGCTTTCTTAGGCTTCCTTGGCATCATCAGGGATCCAAGGCAAAGTGGCTTCTGCCCAGACCCCTCACAAGGAGAGGGGAGGAACTGCTGGGGGCGGGAGTCCTTACGTGCCCTGCTAAATGGTGTCTGCAGCTGGGGAGACATAGGGAAGTCTACTTCTTCACAACCTTTCCTGGAATGGTGCCTGTTCTCTGCTCCCCTACCACTGCCCTAGTTTCTGCCTCACTGGGCCTCTTTATTACACCCTCCCGGTCTTCTGGCCTAAACCTCAACTTCCCTAATCCATGCTCTCACTGCCACTAGAGTGAGCTTTCCAAAGCACACATGTGACCATGCCACTCCCAGCCTAATACCAGACAGCAACTCTCCATTGCCCTCAATCCATGCCTCTTCTTCTCACCGAGGAATCAGCTCCCTCCATCTGCCTGTCTACCCAGGCTCTGCCCCCTCCTTCTCTCCTCAAACCTTTGGCTTTTGTCAAGTCCAAGTTGTCAGGTCCTGGCAATGTCATGTTCTTCCTCACCCCAAATCCTCCCTCCCTCTGTTTTCTGAAACCCTGTTCATTCTTCAAGACCCATGTCCTTGAAGTGTTGTTTCATATATCCACCCTGAAGATATTATAGTACTCTAAACAATAGACTTATTTTTATCACACAAATATTCCATATTTACCATTAAAAATTTTGAGAAGTGCAGATGAACAAAAACATAAGACAATCCCTTTTCATACCAGCACCTAGAGAAAATCACTGTAAAGGGGCTGTTCTTTCTAGAATTTTAGAATTCCAGTGATGTTAATGAGGGCTACCATCTGTGGGACTCTTGCTATAGGTCAGGCACTGTGCCGAGCACCTCCATGCATGTTCTACCCTCCCAATAGTTATTTTATTGTCTCCATTTTACAGAGGAGGAAACTGAGGCTTGGGGAAGTTACATGACTTGAACATAACATAACGTAGCTAATAAATGGAGAGCTAGGATTTGACCAAGATCTGACTGTAAGGAATGAACCATCAAACCCTAAGTTATGGGGCCCCTAAGAATCCTCTTTGTTCTGATGGACCAGAGATTTATTATACCCTAGATTCTGACATTAAAGAAATAACTTTCTGTTATTAGTCAGGATAGGCAGATAATGCTGCAGTAACAAATTAACCTTGAAATCTTAATGTCTTAACAAGACAAAGCTTTATTTCTTGCTGACACCACAAGTTCAACACTGGTCGACAGAATCCTTCCATTCACTGCGCAGCCCCTGAAGCTCAGAAAGTGATGAGACCATCTGAATGTTGACAAGCCCTGGGTCTCGTGAGCTGCCACCTGTATCCTGGGTCTGGGGGTGATGTCACAACCTCCACAGCCCTATGTCAAGATTTCTGTCTGGATTTCTGACATGCTCTGTGTTTCCAGCTGTTGGCTGCCCTTTTTTGCCCCCTAGCTGGTAAAGTTGGTTGACGCTTACTGGCTTTGGAAAAGCTACACAGATGCTAAAGTTTCCTTGGAAGGAAACCACGCCCATTTTTCATTTCATGGGCATCCATGACCAGCACACACCTGGAATGGGATTTATACAGCAGTTACTGAGTGCAGCTTGGCTCATTCATTCATTCGTTCATTCATTCCCTCATTTAAGAGCTCTTTATTGAGCTCCTCCCCTGTGCCAGCTGGAATGCAGGGATCACAGACGTGTGGTCTCTGTGCTCAAAGAGCTCGGCTGAGATTAGCAGAATCTTGCTGTAAACTGGACAGAATGTATTAATTACCTTTAGCGGGTACCTCTCTCAGGCCCTGGGAGGTTCCGTGATTGCCCAGGTAAACGACAGGCGGATGTAGGTTTTCCTGTGGGTTTAACCTGCACCGTGGATATATTCTTTTCACTGCCATTTTTTCCTGCTTTACTGTCAAGTCTCGTTTCCTCCTTTCAGCCTACAGAAGCGAAAGTAGAGCCCATAAGCACACCTCCAACTCCATCCCCTCCTTCTGAGGACGTGGAGCTTTCCGGCGAACCTGTGCCTGAGAAGACCCCGGAAGCCACGAACCTGAGCGTCATTGTGCATAGCATCTCCGAGGAAGGCAAGTCCATGATGCACCTTCGTATGGAGTGCCCTTGCACTGCGTGAGCCCTGTGTGCCACCTGAGCCATGTGTGAAACATGCAGGGTTTCACTTAACCTTCCACTCAACCCTTTGAGGAAGGAATTACGGTACTCTTCATTTACCTACAAGACCAGGAAATCAAGTAACAGAGAAGCTAAGTAACTCATGTAAGGCTACGTTGTTGTTGTTAGCTGCCGAGGCATTGGCTTCCAACTCATAGAGACCCCAAGCACAATGGGATGGGACTGATGTGATCCAAAGTGTTTTCATCAGCCGATTTTTGGAAGTAGATTGCTACTTCCTAGTCTGTCTTAGTCTGAAAGCTCTGCTGAAACGTGTTCAGTATCATAGCAACATGCAAGCTTCCACTGACAGAGGGGTGGTGGCTGTGCTCAAGGTGCTTTGTCAGTGGTTAAGAGCTTGGCTGCTAACCAAAAGGTCAGCAGTTTGAATCTACCAGCTGCTCCTTGGAAACCCTATGGGGGAGTTCTACTCTGTCCTACAGGGTCGCTGTGAGTCGGAATCAACTCGACGGCAATGGGTTTGGTTTTTTGGTAAGGTAAAAGTTTATAGCACAAGTTCATTTTTCACTCAAAAATTTATACACAAATTGTTTTGTGACATTGGCTGCAATCCCTGCAGTGTGACAGCACTCTCCCCCTTTCCACCCCAGGTTCTCGTGTCTGTTCATCCAGCTTTCCTGTCCCTTCCTGCCTTCTCATCTTGCTTTTGGGCAGGAGGTGCCCATCTGGTCCTGTGTATTTGATTGAACTAAGAAACATGTTCCCCACGTGTGTTATTGTTTGTTTTACAGACTTGTCTAATCTTCATCTGAAAAGTGGGCTTGAACTAGATGGTGCTATCACCACCACGTACCACTCTGACAGGGATCACAATAGAGAGTCCCAGACACAGTGGGAGAAAAATGTAGAACAAAATTCAAATTCACACACAAAAAAAGATCAGACTTACTGGTCTGGCAGAGGCTGGAGGAACTCCTGAGGCTATGGCCCCCTGACACCCTGCTAACTCAGAACTGAAGTCACTAGCCACTATTTTATAGATGGGAGAACCGTCGCTCAGACAGGTTAAGTGACATGCCCACACTTCACACAGCCAGTGAGCTGACACCAGAGTCCCCACTCTTTCCAGCCTCTGCCACAAACTCCCTGATCCAGAGGATCCTGTCATCAAAACTGTGAGGTGTACATGGGAAACCTGGGTAACCGATGGTCCGAGAGGGGCCAGGACTGCTAAGGTCACCCAGCGGGTCAGCAGCAGGCCTGGGTGGGAGTTTGGCCTTCTGGCTACCTGTCCAGTGCTTTCACCCCTACCCCTTGCTCCTCCACCTGTGCAGAAGTAGCTCTGGCAAGAGCCCAAGATCAGACTCTATACCCAGGCTGCAGCTCTACGTGTGCCCATGCCCTGAGACTGGCCTGCACTTTCTGCCCTTTATCAGAGAGGCAGCACTACAGCCAGCACCAGACCACCGAGATTTAGGAACAATGTCACTCCTAACAGCACTGCTCCTAATAGCCAGTGCAACCCAAAGCACCCACAGTAGGGATTGGCTGGGCAAATTATATTTCATTCCTGTGAGCAGCCCTAAAATTGATAATATAAAAGACTACTTAATGACCCAGGGAAATAAATCATGGTATATTCCACAGAAACAGGCAGAATTGAAAACTGTTTGTTTGCTATGATTCTAATTTTGTATACATTATTTATACCTATATATAGCTATGATTAATATTTTTTTTTTTTATGATTAAGCGCTTGGCTACTAACCGAAAGTTTGGTGGTTCAAACCCACCCGGTGCTCTGCAGGAGAAAAGACCTGGCAATCTGCTGCATAAATATTATAGCCTAGGAAGCTCTAAGGGGCAATTCTCTTCTGTCCTGTAGGGTCACTATGAGTTGGAATCCACTTGATGGCACACAACAACAACATTGAGAGTGAGAAAGAAAGGCCTGGTGATCTACTTCTGAAAAATGAGTCATTGAAAACTCTGTGGGGCACGGTTCTGCTCTGATACACATGGGGTTGCCATAAGTCAAAATTCACGGCAGCTGTTTTCTGTTTTTTTAGAGAGTGATAATGTGTGTGCGTGTCTAAGTGTGTGTTAGAATAATATAAACTAAAATGTTATATATCTGTGGATGATAGGGTTATGGGTGGTTTTTATTTTCTTTTTCCTACTTCTGTATTTTATAAGTCTTCTGTAATAATATATATACATATTTTTTATTTCTGCCATCCATAAATGAATGCTTTTTTAAAATCTAAACTTGCGAAGCCCATGGGAGAGACAAGGTATACAGCACTGAGTAGAAAAAGACTTATAATAATTTAATAAAGTCATAATAAAACCAAGCAGTCAGGGTGTTGCTGTGGAAAGACTGCTGGGTCGAGAGTCAGACGGTTTGGATGGAGTCCCTGCTCAGCCACCTATTGGCTGCCAGGCCTGGGGCAAGCTGCTTAACATTTCCAGATTTCAGATTTCTTAACTGTCCTCTGGGAGTGATACCAATTGCTGCCTCCTAGGTTGATGAGAGGATTGGATGTGGCCTGGATGTGGACCTGGTTTATAAATTGTGAGTGCTGTTCTCAGGGGTGGAATTAGAATCTCTGAATGAGAGTGAGCGGCTGGCAGAGGCTGTGGGGCTCTGGGCTCAGGTCTGTCTTAGGCTGATGGGTGCATATAATATAAAATGGAGGCTGGTACCTGGGTCCCAGCACTGCTTGCCTGTTCCCTGGAATCAGGCAAATGTGTTTTTCTGGCAGATAGAAGGCCAAGTGGAAACAATCGAGGTGGCTGAAATGTTCCTTTTCTTCTTGTCGGGTAGACAGCCCAGATGGTGGGGGAAAGGTACCGAGCCCTGAGCCCTGCTTCTGGCTAGGGAAAGCCCCTAATATTTTTATCCCGAGCTTCCCTGACACCAACAATATGCTCCTCCACCTCCATGCACCAAAGGGTGTGGACTTAGAGGCTGGGGTCCTGCCAGCTGCTTGCACAGCACCCCCTGGTGGTCAGAGAAGAGAGGATAAGAATGACTGACAAGGGGCTGACCACTCCTGGGCATTCAGTCATTCAAGAGTACATGTGGGTGCAGGGTCCCTTGCAGAGTTCGGCACCCTCCCCTCCATGCTGTTCTTACCGTGGGACATGCCTGAGCACAGCACGCATGGAAAGGGCCCAGAATCGGGGCAGGCTGACTTGGCTTCAGGGCCCCTCCCAGCTACTTACCCTCTGCAGGACCTCATTCCCCCCTCTGCAAAATGGGGTTAACAGTAATAATGTGTTAACATGCAGATCAGGGCAGTACACACATGCTGTGTGGTGATAGTGCGGTGGCTAAAAATGTGGGATTCCCATCCTGGCTCTGCCCCATTGGCAGCAAGGTGGTCAGATGGGTTCTTGTAGGTGGGATGGATGGTCTAGCAGGAGGATTCAACGCGAAAGTGCATGGGATGAGCTTAGCAGGCATGCATTTGTGTTAGTATAATTTTTTTCTTTGCTGTAGGGCTCCATTAGTTCGTGAAGCTGCAAGAGAAACGTGTGCTTGTAGCAAAAATTCAATAATGCAGAGTTGTCTGAGCCAAAAAATAAGTTTACTTCCTCCATTCCTAGCCTCTAGAGGAGGACACTGATGGTTAAGCATTGTTGTAGGGATAATTAATTACATATAATAAATCATATCTACTCATATAGAGAACCACACTGACTATAACAGTTAATTAACATTCATCCATTGCTCACTACACCCCAGGGATTGTACTCCATGCTTTCTGTATATTAACCTGTTTAATCCTTATGGTATCATGCATGATCCTCGTAACAACCCTGCAAGGCAGGAGTCATTATTACGGCCTTGTATAGCTGAGGAACCTGAGGCACAGGTTAAGTGACTTGCCACAGGCCATGTTCCTCCTAAGTGGCAAGGTGGGATTCAGGCCCCAAAGCTGGGAACAGAGCCCGTGGTCTGAATCACCAGCAAGACCACCTTTCTACGCTTGTTTTTCTGCAACTTGTCCAGCCCCCCACGCCTGCCTTCTTAATCCTGTGTGATGGCCATGTTTCCAAGTCAATAGGAAGAGATACCTCATTCTTTTTCAAGACTGCAAAATGTAGTTACTAACTACAGAATGCCTGCTTCCTGTAGGGTCTGGGGAGATCCTGAATGGCACTCTGGAGGGGGTCCACACTGTGGACGGTGACTCCATAACAGACAGTGGCTCAGGGGATGGGGCCTTCCTTGGTGTCATGGAAGAAAAGGTGAGTAAAATGGCGAATTTCATTTCCTAAGCTGGTAGTAAATTTGTTTGCTTATTTCCAACTTGATGGTGACTTTTATTGGGTATCCTAGAGAACCACGAGGGTTTAACTGAACGAGATGGAGGCTGCCTCCTTCCTTATGGTACAGAGGAGGTGAGGAGTCCCAGGGCCCCAGAGGCTTCTCAGGGATGTCCAGGACAGGGGGAGGAGATGCAGCTCAGGCTCGTTCTCACACCTGCCCAGGCGCCCTTCTCCCCTCTCCCAGGTTACCACCTGCCTCCTGCTCAATTGTGAAGTTCCCACAGCTTCTTCAGCCCTTTGAGCCCCTTCAGTTCAGAATCAGATTAACTACAGGTGTGTCTGCTCAATTGCTTGCTAATTGGCTTTGTCACCTGCAGAGCCAGTTTTTGAAATGCTGCAAACAGTGGGGTGCAGAATTCAAGCAAATGTATTTTTCTCCCAGTGGCCCTTGCTAACAACCCACAGTATCAGCTCATTCTTTCCCTGTCCTGTGATGGAAACTCAGTTCTTATAGCTCTCCCCGTCACTTATCAGATAAGTCTATTTTCACAGGTGTTTTAAAAGTCCAGCCGAATCCAGTATGATACCAGAAATTCAACAGAAATACAAATACGGCTCCTCCCCTTCCATACGCAGGCCTGAGGCAGGCCAGGAACCTACAGCAGGGACAGGAAGCATAGTCAGGAGTTTCCTCTCTAGTTTCCTGCTTCTTTCTTTTCTCCCCATGCCCACCTCCCATAGCAGCAGCTCTTAACATGGGCAGGGTCTTGCCCACCTGGGGAAAGGTCAGGGGGAAAAGGCACAGTTTTACCTGGCTGGTTAAATTGTGATCTGGCGCTTTTGTGTGGAAGATGCCTGATTGCTGGAACTTTCTCTCATGGGAGCTTTTGTGACTCGTTGGAGGTCCTTGTGCAGGGGGTCTGGGATTACAATTCCATTGTTGGGTCTTAACTTCTGCCTGGGTTTCCACCTCACTGTTGGTGGTCCTGACCCTCTAGATGGCTCCATGGTCAATTGGGGCAAAGTCCATTTCAAGATTGTGTTAGCCGCTCTCTTAGGAGGAGCAATGTCTTGTTTATCCCAGTAAAACCACTGCAGAGCAGACTGCTCTCTCTCTTTGCTCTGGGTCTAGGTAGCTCCCTGCTTTCGCCTTTTGTCTTTCCATGGAGAGAGTCAGAGACCAGTCCCTCTGTCTCCCAAATTCCAAAGAATACATATCAAGCTCACCAAATGGCTTGTATTGAAGGGGAGGGAAGGGGAAAAGCCATGGCACAGTGAAAATTTTCCCCAAAGATGTTCTCACTGTCCAGTCACTCAGCCCCCAAATGAATTCTTTACCTTTTCTTATACAGCCTGGTTGTAGGTGATGGACTAATGCTGATAGAACTGGTTTCATTGTTTCTTAGCGTGTCCCACATCAGTGGTCTGGCTCCTTGTTTCAGGATGTATGGGTTACAGGATGCTTATTGAATTGTTCTTGAACTTTGGGACTTTAACTGAAGTTGAGTCAGAAAGAATCTCATTTTAACTCATCTTTTCTCTGTGTTTTGGGAGAATAATCCTTCAAGGACTTAGTATGTTACATGGAGAAAAACGATTCTGTGGTCAAATGAGCTTGAGAAATACTCCACTCTGTAGTCCCCTTATTAAAGGCCCGAAGGAGTCCTGCAGCAAGGAAATCTGTCTGACTATAAGCCTAGTAGCTTTTTAGTATCCAAAGGAACTACTTTTTGCAAACAACAACAACAAACAAACAAGGAAAACACTTTGGGAAACAGATAAAACATAGTTTGTTGACACCAGTAGGCAAAGCTGTTCTGTTTCCATATTCTCATTTGTTACGTAACCTTCAGAGAAATCTGTGCATTTCTCAAAGGAAACTGAGTCACAGGGAAAGAGAGGAAGCCATGGTTTCCTGTCTGGAGAGGGCTGAGGAGGTTGGAGTTGCCGCCTGCCCATCTGAAGCACTGCCATGGGCAAAGACATTCGACTGGCTCTCACAGCTCTGGATGGGCACTAAGAGGAGGCCAGAGGGAGGCAGACGGAAGCTCAGTGTGGAGAGAGGTTTTCTGGTAGAAGGGTCTAGTCCTGGCACAGGTTAATTCAGGAGACAGCGATATCCCTGCCATTGGGGTGTGCAAACAGAAGCTCGAAGTCAAACAGCAGACATAGGTGCCTTGACAGTCTCCCCTGTCCCTGTGATTCTGTGCTGTTGTGGGGTGAGGGTGAAGTCACAGATGTGAAAGTGCTTTGAGCTAAAGGATCTACGGAAATGCACGTTGCTGGAGGCGCCCCAACAGCCTCTTCTCTCCAGCACAGACACATTGATCAGGGCTGCGGGCTCAATGACATGCTGTCTCATGATGGCTTTGTTTTCAGGATCTACATACTGAAGAAGGTTTAGCAGCAACAGCAGCAGCTGGGGAAGCTGAGGGGGTTGTCAACACTACATGGGAAACAGAGACTGGCAGTGTGCCTACCGAGGGCCAAGCCTTGTCCATGTCCACTGAGAGCCTCGGGGAGTGGGTCACTCTGGTAAGTACACAGTGCCCACCCTGCTTCCCCTGCTTTCCCGGGGCTGGGTTGCTGGGGGGAGGGTTGAGGATGACTCTCAGGCAGAAGCAGTCACTGTATTCCTCATCTCTCTGCACTATGCAGATGATAGCCTCTGTGGTCTTGAGTCCAAGTGGACACCAAGCAGAGAGGCAGAGAAACAGGCTTGACTCACTCTGCTGGGCGCTGGCCTGGCTCACATAGGTGCATGGTAAATAGATTAGATGAGGCTCCTGGGTCAGAGTGGCAAGTGGGGCAATAGGAGAAGCACAGGATGCGCTGGGAGCACAGAAAAGGGGCCCATGACCCAGCCTCAGGGGCAAAGAAGTCCTAGGAAAGGATGCCGCAGGTGAGACCTTGAGGAGGAGCTTCAGGATGGGGGTGTGGAGGCAAGTGGACCAGCAAGACCAGCAAGATGACTCTATGAAGACTTATAGGAGTCCAGCATACCTACAGTGCAATATGTGAGCTGGGGAAGGGGAGAGATGAGCCTGGAGAGGCCTCTAAGACCATAATGGGCCTAGGAAGCCATGGCAAGGAGCCTGGGAGTATTCAGCAGAATGGGAACCATTGAACAGCATTGAACAAGGAAAATTTTTAGAAAGATCACCCCGACTATTGAGGGAGAAAGACTGGGGAAACCTGGAGGCAGGTTAAAAGCTATGTCTGTGGTCCATATGAGGGATAGAGTTAGTTCACACTAGGGCCCTGGTGGTACAGTGGTTCAGTGCTCGGCTGCTGACCAGAAGGTTGGTGGTTCGAACCCAGCAAGTGGTTTTGTGGGAGAAAGACCAGCATTCTGCTCCCATAATGATTACAGCCTAGAAAACCCTAGGGGTCATTTCTGCTCTGTTACATGGGGTCGCTATGAGTTGAAATCTACTCAATGGTACCTAATAACAACAACAAAGGGCATGGTCAACAGTGTCAGATTGTGCCAAAGTGCCACTGTGTTAAGGACTGGAAAGTGTCCATTGGATTTATAAACTTGACTCTTGGCGACCTTGGGGAGGGTAATTTTAAGCATGTGGGGGGGTGGAAGACCGATTGCACTGGGCTGAGGAGGGAGTGAGAGGAGCAAGTGGTCAGTGAGTATAGACAACCCCCAACAAGAAAGCTACCAAGTCCAAAGGCCTGGGTGTTGTCCCAGCACAAGGGTTTAGGCACCCAGGAGAAGCCCCACTCTCCAGAGTGTGGACAGAAGTTGGAAGGACCCGCTGGTGAGTGCCGCAGGTTGGAAGTAGGAGCAGGGTGAACCACTCTGGTGGGGTGCTGGAGTGGAACGCACACCCTGGGTGGTGTCTGAGAGTCCCAGTCTCTGTACTGATGCCACACTGGGGCACCAGTGCAAGGTGAGGACTTGGATGTTCAAGTGCTTTGAAGGTGAGGGAGTGACAAGATGCATTCTGCTTCCTCCAGCCACAGGCACACTGAATCGGGGTGGTGGGTCCAGTGACACCGTCCCCCATGATGTCTTTCCTTTCAGGGTTCGGATAATGAAGAAAGTTTAACAGTAGCGGCGGCAGCATCAGGAGAGACTGAGGTGCCTGTCAGCAGTGCTGGGGAAGTAGAGGCTGGCAGTTTGCCCACCCAGGGGCTGGCCCTCTCCATGTCTATCGAGAAGCCGGAGGAAGAGGCCACTCTGGTAAGGAGTGTCAAGGGCTGGGAGGTTGAGGTCGTGGCTGGGAGCAGCCACTGGCCTTCATCCCTGGCAAATGGCAGGCACTCAGTGAATATTTTCTGAGCGAATGAATGGAGGGGAATTATCAGGCCATAACAGGTCAGCAACTCTGACCTTTGAGATCGCCCACACGCTTGCTCCCCTGGCCTGGCTTGCACTGGCTAGGCAGCCTTCCACCTCTGGTCCAATGCCCATCTGGGGAGACTTTACAGTGGGGACACCTGACAGTGTCCAGCCCACAGAGCTCTCCAGGCCACTTGGCAGTTACATGGGTGGTTTCAATTAGCAAAATGGTCACTGTCATCGTCTTCATCATTGTGTTCATCATCATTGTCATCATCGTCTTCCTCCTTCCCCTCCTATTCTTCTTCTTCTTCCTCCTCTCCTTCCTCTCCCTTCTTCTCCTCCTCCTCCTCTCCCCCCTGCCCTCCCTGCATCATCCTTCTTTAAAGGCAAAGCACTCCTCACAGGGTGAGAAAACCAGGTCCCATTTCTACCAAGCCTTGGCTTAGTAGAAACCAGACCTTGACTAGCAGCTGTGTGAAAATAGAAGGGCTTCCTGTGGAAGTGCTGAACCCCCAGCTTCTGGAGCTGTGCAAGCTAAGGGCAGATAGGCACTTGGCAGAGATGTGCTAAAGGGGGCTGGGGGGCTGCTGGAAGGGATGACCTGAGAGTTGCATTCTAACCCCAGGCTGCCAGGAGTCTGTGCAGTGGAGGTGTGGTCTTAGGTGAGCAATGGAAGGGAAGCTATGAAGATGCCAGTTACCTGGTGACCCCAGCAGTGCCCTCCCTGCAGCCACACACCCACTGGCCCAGGGACGTGGGTGAAGTGGCACGATCCACACACCAATTTTGTTTCAGGGTCCAAACGGTGAAGAAGGTAGAACAACAGCAGCAGCTACAACGGAAGTGCCACTCAGCACGACTGAGGAGGAGGAGGCCAGCATGGTCCCCACAGATAGGCTGGCCCTCCTCACACCCACAGTGGCTCTTGGACAAGAGAACACTTCGGTAAGTGTCTGTCACCTAGTGCCGTCTCTGCCTCAGCATGGCTCACGGGGGAGAGAGGTCAGAGTCATGGCACGGAGCAGTGCCGTCTCTGCCTCAGCATGGCTCATGGGGGAGAGAGGTCAGAGTCATGGCACGGAGCAGTTACTGGCCTCCCCAGAGGCAGATGGACACTTGGTTTCACGATGGGTGCCTAACCGGGTAGCCTGCATCGAGGACAGCAGGTGACGGACAGAGCAGAACAGAGGAAGTCAGAGTCTTAACCCTGCTTTCTCCTAACTGTCCAGGAAGAACTTCCCCAGAGGCAGGGCGGCCCAAGGCTGGAAGGGGCTGCTGGGGAGGCCATGAGCTCCCCATCGCTGGGTGTGGGGAGTGCACCTTGGAGGAGATGTGCAAGCCTGTGAGTCTGTGAACATGTTGGGGATAAAGAAGCTGTAGTAAGAAGTGTTTTGAAATTGGGCTAGCATCACAGAAATGGCAATTATTAAAATGCCCTGACCTCTATGAGTCGGAGTCAACTTGATGGCAGTGGGTTTGGGTTTGGCAGCTGTGCACAAGTTGCATAGTGGGTGAGGTGACCGATTCCCCGTGCTGGTCTTGTTTCCAGGGTTCTGGTGACGAAGAAGATTTATCAGCAGGAACAGAGGAGCCTCTTACTATGGCTTGGGGAGAAGAGTCTGGCGGTGCGCCCCCTGGTGGGCCGCCGCTCCCCGCACCCACAGCTGCTCCTGAAAGGGCCGTCACTCCAGTAAGTGGCATGAAGATTTGACTCGGCAAATCTTACGGGGGAAGAAAGAAAGGCCAGAATTGTGGGTGGGGAGTGCCCTGGCTTTCTTGGAAGTGAACTTTCATTTTGGTTTGCAAAGTTCTGAATTTGGGCATTTCAAGGGACTTGGACCAGGAGAAGACTCAAGGAAGTTGCAATTTGTAGAGGAAAAAGCAAGAGGTAGAAATCTAGGAGACCTGGCTTTATGTCCCGAATTTCCACCTCTTTAACTGGAATGAGAACTTTCTAGCAGGAAGATTGTCCAAAGACGCAATGTCCATCTCAAATGTCCTGAGATCCCCATCCTGAAAGTGTGAAAGCAGATAGGACTTGGCAGGGATTGTAGAGGAAATCGGAGTATCAGAGGTGCGTGGGAAGAGGTGGCCACTACACATGAGGTTCTGTGATTCTGGGCTGCAGCTGAATGACCTGAAGCAGATCTTTCCCTTGCTCTGGGCCTCAGCTTCCTCATCTGTAAAAGAGGGCAGCTGTGAAATCCAGTTACAGAATGTGTGGAGGGCAGTTTGGAAAGCTCTGCGCACAAACAGCATTGGTCACCACATAGAGTGCTGTGACTTTGTCTTTCAGAAACAGGAAGCCCAGGGCTAGTCCTCAGCGTGGGCTTGTGTGACTCAGGGAATGAAATTGTTCTTCAAATGTGAATATTTTTAAAGGAAACACTCCATTGGTGACCAGCGTGGCCTCATCAGGTCCCGGAGTAACACTTGGTCACAGACACTTTGAAAGCCATGACTCAAGCTACTGGCATGTGGTCTGTCAGCCACAGGGCTCCAGGGCTGACCAGTGAGGGGGAGAGGCTGTGGGACAGAAGGTCTGAGAACAAGATTCCCGGATGCTCGTTGCTCAAGGGCCTCTTCTACTGGTCCGTGGTCATCACGTGTTGCGTCTGTTCCATTTTTTACTGTCTCATTATTTGGAGTGGTCCATGCGTATGTTGATTCATTCACTGATTCCATGCACATCAGCTCAGGGTCCTCGGTCCAGATACATGGAGATAGAAATGAATGTTACCTAGTTTCCGCCCCCAAGGAATTCACAAACTGGGGCGTCAACTCAGGGTCCTAAGTCCAGACACCTGGAGATAGAAATGAATGTTACCTAGTTCCTGCCCTCAAGGAATTCACAAACTGGGGCGTCAACTCAGGGTCCTCAGTCCAGACACCTGGAGATAGATGAAGATGACCTAGTTCCTGTACCCAAGGAATTCACGGTCAAAATGGAACAGGAAATAAATTGTTTGTGAGCTGACATTTATGAAGCACTCTGTACTCCAAATTCGTGTAATTTGATCACACCCCCTACTCTCTGGTATAAGGCGAATGATCTCCATTTGACAGGTAAGGGAAGCGAGACAGAGAGGTGAAGTAACCTGCCCACCAGGGCATCCCTCCAAGAGGCAGAGTGGGGATTGGCACCCAGGCAGGCTGGCCGGCAGAGCTCTTGCTCTTGAACCTCACCTACTGATGTTCTCATCCGTGAGAGTGTGGTGTGGCAGAAAGGCCCGGGCCTGGAGCCAAGAGGCTGAGGTTATGCTTCCCGGGACGCCACTGATTCAGGGTGTTTCCTGAGCCTCAGTGTCACCATCTTTATAAGGAGGGAGAAGAACAAGGGCTCTGCTTTTCACCCTGGCTGCACATTATAGACACCTAGGAAGCTTAAAGCCGTACAAGTGTCTGAGTCCCATCCCAGACCAGTTAGCAAGATACTGGTGCTGGGGCTCAGGCTCCCAGGTGATTCAGTGGGCAGCCAGCTCCGGGACCCACTGGGCTAGCTCTGTGCCTGTGGCCCCCAGTGCACACATTGTGACTCTTAAACTTAAACCCCTTTTCTGCTCCTCTCCCCAAGGTATATCTACGCAAAACACCCTGACCAAGCTTCCCCTAGTGACTGGCAACCGCACCTTTAGATAGTACCAGTTCTCCTTTTTTCCCTTTTTAACTTCGTGTTACGGAAATTCCAAAAAATACACAAAAGGACTTAGAATAGTATAATATACCCCCACATACCCATTACCCACTTTGAACAGCTCTCAACATTTTGCCAATCTTGTTTTATCTGTCCTACCTCCTACCACTGTCTTTTTAAGAGGAGTGGGGAGGCCTGGAATAGATTAAAATAAATCCCAAACATCATATCATTTTTCTCATACATTGCTAATATATTGATCTGGGGCCTCTCCTCCCCCACCATGTCATTATTCATCTAACAAAATTAACAATGTTTCCTTCAAATCAAGGGAGCCCTGGTGGTGAAGTGGTTAAGCACTTAGCTGCTAATCTACGTTTGGCGGTTTCAAACCCACCAGCCACTCTGTGGGAAAAAGATGTGGCAGTCTGCTTCCATAAAGATTTACAGCCTTGGAAAACCTAGTACTACTCTGTCTTTTAGGGTCTCTGTGGATTGGAATCGACTTGACAACAATAAGTTTGGTTTTGGTCTTTCAAATCATCTAATACCCTGGTTGTTTTTTCAAAATGCCTGAAAACCCTGGTGGTGTAGTGGTTAAGAGCTATCTATGTCTGCTAACCAAAAGGTCGGCAGTTTGAATCCACCAGGTGCTCCTTGGAAACTCTATGGGGCAGCTCTACTCTGTCCTGTAGGGTTGCTGTGAGTCGGAATTGACTTGATGACCATGGGTTTGGTTTGGTTTTTTACAGTGAGTTTGAGACTCTGAATCCAAACAAGGTCTACACATTGTATTCGGTTGATACGTCTCTTAAGTCTTTTAATCTGTGATTGTGTCCCACCTTCTTTTTCTCTTTTTGCCACTTGTTGAAGAAGCTGGGCCAGTTGTCCTTTAGATCCTTTGTATTTTCTTCGTTGAGAAATTGGTGCTTGGTGAGGGCCTAGTGAGCCTAGCAGTGCTGGTTGGAGGAGAGATGAGTTTGCTATTTCTGGGAAGCTCTTTGTCAACATATGTTAATAACCTTAAAAACTACATATTGTTGTCCCAGAAATGTCTATTCTAGGAACTGATTCTAAAGGGGATAGTCTGAGATGTAAAAAGTCTTCTTGTACAAGCATGTTGATCTCAGTATTGCCCAATAGAGAAAAATTGGGCATGATTTAACTAATCAACAATAAACCCATTGCCACTGAGTCGATTTCTACTCATAGCAACCCTATAGGACAGAGTGGAACTGCCCCCATAAAGTTTCTAAGGAGCAGCTGGTGGATTCGAACTGCTGACCTTTTGGTTAGCAGCTGAGCTCTTAAGCATGGCACCACCTGGGCTCTGATCAACAATAGAGGGATTAATTGAAGTAAAGTATATTCAAACAATGAAATATTATGCAGCTGTTAAAATTATATTTATTAGAAGTAGATAATGATGGGGGGAAATCCTTACCATATAATGTTAAGTGAAAA
This sequence comes from Loxodonta africana, assembly GCF_030014295.1. NCBI lineage: Eukaryota > Metazoa > Chordata > Mammalia > Proboscidea > Elephantidae > Loxodonta > Loxodonta africana. The sequence continues at coordinate 77,668,655 of NC_087350.1, read as the reverse complement.
AAGTTGGTTATAGACTTGAGTGTCTTCTGTGGTCTTGACTATTTCAAAATACGCACATCCAAAAGGACTAGAAGGAAATATCCTAAATGTTAACAGTTGTTGCCTCAAAGTGTAGAACTGTGGGTGGTTGTTTTCTGCCTTGGGGGCTTATGAGATTTTTAAAAATCTCCAGGAAGAGAAAAATAGAAAAAACCCATGCAGCATTCCATCCTGGGACATAACTAATGATGAGATATCTCCACTTCAGTGCCTGAATTTTTCAGGAACCTTTGATAAAATGGATGCCTCGAATCCTGAGCAGATAGTTTAAAAGCACAGTAAAAACAATCATGAAAGAACCCACTGTGGAGTATCCTTAGGATCATTTTGAATGTCAGAGTCAGCCAAGGCAGTACAGTAGAGTGGGTGGGATGAGGGTCCAAGCCTGGATTGGTCAGTGTCTTTGACTAATTTCTTCACCGCTCCCTTTCTCAGTTTACTCATGCAGAAAACCGTTATCAAAATCAGAGTACCTACCTCTTGGGTTGTCGCGAGGATTAACTAAGTTAGTACACAAAAGCTTGACTTAGCATATGGTACATGCTCAGTTGCAGTTGAGGCCCAGATAGGCGTAGGGTTTGCTCAAGGTCACACAGCTCCCAAGGGGTTGGGTAGAGGTGAGAGTCTTGGTCTCTGGACTTTCTGCCCTTGTTCTTTGCACTGTCTGCAACCACCCATCTTCAGACATGAACCAGAAGTTGGGCAGCAAAGCCCACAGTGGTCCAAATGAGGTCATTCCATTTCTAAGGACAGACTATATATTAGAGCTTTTTAGACAACATATAAGGAACATTGTCCTTAAAATGAAATCATATATTTCAAAATCTGTGTTTGTGGAACACTTCTAGTAGAAGATAAAACTGATTGTCAGGTCTGTGTGACTTCAGATACCATGGCCTTCCCACTGGTTGTTTAGCTAACAGTTACCTGGGAGAGTATTATCTGCCAAGTGCAGTGGACACAGCCACTCACCAGACCAGACAGTGTTATCAGAGCTCAGCAGCTCCATGTCCCAAGCACACTTTGACCGACTTTTAACCACATCTTCTTGTCTTAGGCTCAAAGAGGACGTGTGGGAACGAAAGGACACGCTGGGCCCAAAGGAGAAAAGCTTTGTGTTGTGGCTGTTCTGGAGGACACGTTGGCTCCCAGTCAAGTGCCCTGAGCATTTTATTTGGGGTTAATTTAGTCAGTTCTGATTAAGGTAATTCTAGGAGTTGCAAGGGGACTGAGCCCAACAGAGATGGAATTGAGAGTCTAGGAGAATCGCACAAGCAGCATGGGACTGTGTCCTGGCTAGGTCTCATCTCCTTAGCAACTGGTAACCTTGGCCAAGTCCCTTGACTTCTGAAGGCCTCAGTTTCCCCATATAGAATTGGAGGGTCCTTCTGATTCTGGGGCTCTGTGTCTGAGCTCCAGTCACTGCCTCTGATTTTCTTCCTGGAAAGCGTGGGCCAAACCAGAGCTTCAGAGGCCCACAGACCTGGGTGTATTTGTTAGCTGTAGGACCTCAGGCAAGTTCTTTACCACTTTTTTGCTCCAGTTTCTTCATCTGTAAAGTAGGGGTGGTGATGACTACCCCACAGGACAATAGTCAGGATAAAGGGAGGTGATAGTTTATGAAAAGACTTCATCTGATGTCGGTCACCACAGAAAGATAAGAAATTCCTCTTACTGAGACAACTGCTCTTGTGAAACTATGCAAAGGGGATGTGCCCACAGCCCAAGGAGCCCCATATCCTGGGGGCCCTGCCTACGGTCTGCTTTGGCCACAGGCAGCAACTCAGCTGCCTCTGGGGACCCTTCTTCTCTCCACTCTGGCCCTAGCCCTCTGTCCCACCTCACTTCCCCAGGGCTACCCAGGGAGTTGTTTGACTGTGGCACCCCCCACCCCACCCTAGGGCAGACAGGGCTTCCTCTTTGGTGCCTTCTGAGTCTGCCTGCAGCATTTATAGGGAAGAGAGAGGGCTGGGGGCCTGGGGAGGGCGTTCCTCACTCTTCTCTACCTCTGGCTGCCTCAGTGGCTTTTTTTGGGAGAAAATGGACTTCAGATTTCAGCAGGATCTGCCGAGCAGCAGGGGAATGTGAGCGGGGACGTCATACCACACGTTTTGGGGATTTTACACTCCATGTTTCTACTCTTTCTTGGTGGTTTTGTGCATTCTGTCCCCTTATTTATGAAAGCAGCCATCTCTCTGGCTTCTTCCTGACAACCAAATGCCTTCTGGGATGCCACTTTTCCTCATTTTATTCTTTCACTCTCCTTTGCAAATGAGTGCTTCTGCCATTCTAAAAGCTCTTCTTGAGCATCAGCCGTGTGCCAGGCGCTGGGACCTGGAGGCGATTTGGGCACACTGCCTACCCTCCAGGAGCCCATGGTCATGGGCAAGGCAGACCCGTGGATAATTAAGCACCCTTAAAAGTTCCCTGGGTGGTGCAAAAAGTTAACATGTTCAGCTGTTAAGTGAAAGGTTGGATGCTTAAGGCCACCCAGAGCACCTTGGAAGAAAGACCTGGAGATCTACTTCTGAAAAATCAGCCATTGAAAACCCCATGGAGCACAGTTCCACTCAGACACACATGGGGTCGCCATGAGTTGAAGCCAGCTCAACTGGCAATTTTTTTTTAAGGTTGCAAGGCTGGTGGGAGGAGCTGGGTGAGCAAGACAGGCACCAGAGGGGAACCCATGCTGGGCCTGGCCGGGGAAATCCTAGATGACGAGGGGCGTGCGTGTAACACTTTTCCACTGCCCAGCCCTTCCACCTCTCCCCATCCACCCCACCAGTGGGTACGGAAAGTCAGGGCTCCCTAGCCTGAGTGGGCCAAGGCACCCCCGTGGCTGTCTCTGTAAAGGACAGTCCCTTTATTCAGTCTTGTGTAACTCCGGTCTTAAATATGAACAGTTTCTATTCAAAAGGAAAAGGGGCAGTGGGAGGGGGTGCCCAGTGCTTCATTGGCCATTTTGTTCTCTTTAGGTTGATGCTGAAGAAGAACTTCTTGGCTTCCCTGAACCTGCTGAGCCTGCTGGACCCACAGTAAGAGTCCCACCCATGCTTGTCACACCCACAGGTTGCAGAAGCCAGGGATGCAGTAAGAATAGCCGCAGGCTGAAGATTCTTTATGGCAGCCATCACAGTACCGCCCAGACAGAGCTCAGGGCTTTCCCCTCTACCTGACCCTATAGTGTACTTAGGAGCAGAATTTGCTTACATCCTGGGCCCTGAATGGCCCACAGGGTCCTCGAACTCAGCGTATCCCAAACCAAGCTTAACGTCTATGTCCTCAGACCTACTCCTCCTCCTGTGGTCCCCAACACTGGGAAAGGCACTAATCTACCTGGTCATCAGGGGAGAAACAAGGAAACCTTCACATGTGGTCCCTCTCCTTCCTCCACATCCACCCTGTGAGTCACCGGGACCCGCCGAGCCTGACTGAGCAGTGTCTCCTCCTCTCTCGGACAATGGCATCAGCCTCCAGCATCAGCATCTTCCTCCTCCCACCCCCCTACACATATCATCATGATCATCCTAAGCCCAGTATAACCCCACAACCCAGCCTTTTAACGGGTGCTCAATACATATGCTTTTAATGATTGAATTAGTCTTAGTCTGGTTCCTGTCTTCATGAATTAAGTACCAGAGAGACATTTTGGCAATTCCCTTTTCTTCTTTGGGAGAATTTGATACCATTCAACAAGTATGCACTGAGTGGCTTCTTGGGGCCAGACCTCCTGCTGGGCACTGGCACCCAGAGTTGTCTCAGGATTGGGCCTCTTCTTGAGATGCCCTAGTGTAGAAGGACCGATAGGCACAAGTAAAACTAAGCTTCAAGTCCAGTGGTTGTGGTGCCCAATAGAGACCTCAACAGAGGTCGATGGGGACAGAAAGAAGGAGGGATGATTCCACCTGGAAATGGGACGGGGAGGACTTCACAAAGGAAGTGACCATGGAACTGGGCCTTTAGGACGAGAAGGGCTTTGCAAGGCAGGAAAAGAGGCTGAGGAAGTGGGAGAGGGTATATGGTAGAGGACTGACCGTGTGTCCTCTGCACACCTAGGAGGGGGCGAGAGAGGAGGGTAGCTGTAGAAAGGCGTGGGAGAAAAGTCCGGAAGGAAAGTTGGGAGCAGAAGTCATAGGGCCGCAGAGTATGGGAAAAACTTTTAGTGAACATGGCTGTCCTTGGAAAGTGGCAGTTGAAACCAAGTTGAGATTTTTTTCTCTCTCTAGAAGGAAGCAGAGGCCGAGGGCTCTGGCCTGGCCTGGGGCTCCGACTTGGACTTGGGCTCTGGCTCTGGTGACCTGGTGCACAGTGAGGAGCTGTTAAGAGTGAGTTACATGGGTTAAACGACCTAGTGTCTGGGATTTCCTTCGAAATCATCCAGAAGGGAGAGACGTGGTGGTTGGGTTGTAAATGCAACCAGATTGACCATCACTCATATTGCTGAGGCCAGTGATGGGCTAACTGGCGTTCGTTATAGTTTTCCCTCTACGGTTTCACATGTTTGACATTTTCTACTTTTATGAGCTCCATTTTAAGTGAGCATGAGCTGGACCTCATTTTTAGGGCCTCTTCTTCACTTCCCTCCTTTCCCTGGTAGCCTTCTGGAACAGGCTGTTCCACCACAACCTCTAGCAAAAGGACCACTTGACCGTCACCCCTACAATTTGGCTTTTGCCCCCACTCTCTCCCCTTACTCACTAGAGAGACCTCTTCTCTGGGTAGCATTTCACACTTTGGCTTCCAGATCTTTCTTGAAATCCTACCCTAAGACTACACTCTCTTTACCTCTCCAGGTCACTGTTCCTGTCTGTTTCCCTTTTCCCTCGTTGGCACTTCTTCCCTCTCTGGCCTCTACCCAAGGCTGAGGCTCCATTCGTCCCTCTCTGAATTACGCCTGGAAGGACTCCTCCCTTCTCTAGCTGCAGCTATCTAATCTTTCAAGTTGCCGTTGTCAATTTGATCCCATATAGATAGTTCTTAAAAGAGCATAATGCTCAAGGCAGACCTTTTTTTTTTACTAGTTAAGCTAAACTCGTTTGGTTTTAAGGTGATTTCAGCGGATATTTTTGGTTTAAAGTTATCTCAGAGCAATAGTTTCAGGGGTTCATACAGCTTTCATGGCTCCAGAAAGTCTGGAGTCCGTGAGCATTTGAAATTTTGTTCTACATTTTCCCCCTTTTGATCAGGATTCTTCTATGGAATCTCCAATGAGAATGTTCAGTAATGGTAGCTGGGCACCATCCAGTTCTTCTGGTCTTATAGCAGAGAAGGCAGTTGTTCAAGGATGCAGTTAGACACTCATTCTATATTCCTCTCCTATTCTTGACTCTCCTTCCTCTGTTGACTAATTAGGTTTTTTTTATTTACGCACATCTAGGGAGAAAACATAAAATAATAGGATCAGGAAGACCTGGATTCAAATGCCAGCTCTTCTATTAATTAGCTATGTGAGTGCGAACCTTTGAGTAAGTCACATCATCTCATAAGCCTCAGTTTCCCCAAGTGCAAAGTGGAAATACCAATCCCTGCCTCTGTTATAAGGAATGGAGAGGATGTACAGAACATATGTGCTCAGTGTATATTTATCACTGCCCTCCCCCTAGCCATTTCTAAGAATGTCTGTTTTCCAGGGCCCCCCAGGCCCACCGGGCCCACCTGGCTTACCCGGGATTCCAGGAACACCAGGAGCTGATGTTTTCATGGGGCCCCCCGGATCTCCTGGCAAGGATGGAGCTGCTGGTGAACCTGGGCCCCCAGTGAGTTTCTGAAGTCAACTCCCATCCCTGTAGCTATGGGGCTTTCTATGGCCAGGGAAGGGTGTCCACATTGCAGACCCTCAGCGCTGGCTAATGCACACAACAGGGAAAGAGCAGCTAGCTAATGTTTGCAAACAGACATCCTCCTCATTGAATCATTACTAAGACTCATGAGAGGTCGCACCAAGAAAAGCATCATCCTACACAGTGTTTTGCTGCTGTATCTTAGTCAGTGTAGGAAACACAGACTATGTAGGATCATAGAATCCTAGGATATCAGCACTGGGCCTGGACTGGGAGACTGTTGGAGACCATCCAGTCCAACTGTGCCAGAACTCCCTGACAGAGGAGAAAACGTGACTCAGAAAGTGAAGGGCACTGGTCCAGAGGTGTACAACTGGCGGTGGCCACACTGTGGCTGAGGACATCCTGGGACCTGGCACAAAGCCCTGGGCTCACTGGCCTCACCCACTGGGTCCCCCCAACCCTGCCCCCCTTTTTCTTTTCCAATAAGAGTTTATTTATTATTCTTATCTCAGATGGAAACCCTGGTGGTGTAGTGGTTAAGGGCTACAGCTACTAACCAAAAGGTCGGCAGTTCAAATCCACCAGGCGCTCCTTGGAAACCCTATGGGACAGTTCTATTCTGTCCTGTAGGGTTGCTGTGAGTCGGAATCGACTCGACAGCAATGCGTTTGTTTTTTTGGTTTTATCAGAGATGTTGTGGGCTGATTGCTGTTGTTGATGTTCCCCAGGGCCCAGAAGGACAGCCTGGACTTGATGGAGCCTCCGGACTTCCTGGGATTAAAGGGGAGAAGGTAACAGAAGGTGGGAGGGCTCCAGCACATGGGAGCCCCTGGGGCCATACATCCTCTCTCTGATCTCCGGGCTTGACCCTCCCTCTTATGTGAATGTCACCCCTGCTGATCCTCTCAGCCATTACTGGACTCATTATGCCCAAACCTGAATTCAGCATCTCTATCCATGTGTTCCCAGCTTCGGAGAAGGGCATTACCATCTACCTGGTTACCCAGACTAAAAAACAGTCTTCTCTAACTCCTCCTCTCTCCCCATCTCCTACCGCAATTGGTCACTTGCCAAGACTACCCAATCTGACTTCCACATCCCTCATCTTTCTCTGCACGCTGCTCGGACTTCACCCTCTGGCATCTGGCTCCTCACTGGTGCCCCACTCTCTCCACCCACAATCCTTCCTTCACCCAGCTGCCCAGTTTCTCTTCCTGTAGCAGGGTTCTCACCAGGCACTGCCCTCTCCACTGAGGAAACAACACTGGTTCCCCGCTGCCTACGGGACAAAGCCCTAACTATTTGTAATTTGCCATTTGGACGTTCTTCACATGTGCAATTTAGTGGCATTAACTGTATTCATCATGTTTTTCGAACATCACCATTATCTGTTTCCAGCTTTTTCTCTCACCCTTAGCAGAAGTTTGGTGTCTCCTAAGCAGCGAGTCCCCTTTTCCACCCCCTCCCACCTGCCCTTGGTAACCACAAATAACCAGGGCTTCAAACCAGTTCTAAGTGATTCAGTCATGGCCAATGGAAACAAGAGCGGCATGTGCATGGCATAGCAACCAAGTCTCTTGTGCATCAGATTTTGACCTGACTAGGAAACAGACCAGGTCAAAATCCAATGCAAAAGAGATTTGGTTGCTATGAAATGCATATGCTGCCCTTGTTTCTGCATAGGAAGCAGGCAGAAACCCTGCTGACATAGTGGTTAAGTGGTACAGCTGTTAATCAAAAGGCTAGCAGTTCAAATCCACCAGGTGCTCCTTGGAAACTCTATGGGGTAGTTCTACTCTGTCCCAAAGGGTCAGTATGAGTCAGAATCAACTCCACAGCAATGGGTTTGGTTTTTTTTTTTTTTTTTTAAGGATACAGGCAGCAGTGCCCCACTCAAAGATGGCAGCCGAATGCACTGCTTTGAATGTGTGCTGTTCTCCACAGTCCTGCCAATAACCCAGTCTCTAGTATCAGGTTCCTGAAAGTTTCCTGATGTGGGAGGTTGGATTCTTGGCTCTTGAAATTTTTCCAATGCAGTAGGACTGTGGAGAGCAACACACATTCAAAGCAGCACAGTCAGCTGCCCTCTTTGAGCTGGGTGCTGCTGCATGTTTCCTACACGTTGTCATCGAGTTGATGTCGACTTGTAGCGGCCCTGTAGGACAGACTAGAACTGCCACATAGGGTTTCCAAGGAGCAGCTGGTGGATTAGAACTGCCAGCCTTTTGGTTAGCAGCTGTATCACTTAACCACTGTGCCACCAGGGCTCCACCTGTTTCCTAAAAAAATCCTACTCGGGTCAAAATCCAACATGCAAGAGATTTGGTTGCTGTGCAACACGTATACTGCCCTTGTTCCCATCGGCAATGACTGAACTGTTTAGAACCTGTTCGAAGCCCTGCAAATAACCTACAAACAGGCCTTCAGGGCCCTTCACCATTTGCACTAACCTGCCTTCCTAGCCCATCTCCACCTCTCCCTCACATGGCCTCCATACCCACAAGCCAGGCCAACCAAAATTCTCTGGGCATGCCCTTCTTTTCAGCCTCCTGGCCTTTGCACGTGGTTTTCTGTCTGTTTGGGATGTCCTTCCCTTTTCCTCATCCTCCACGGCCCAGTTGAGATATAACCTCTGGGAAGCTCTCCCTGACTGCTGACGAGCAGAAAATATTCCTCCTCCTTCTACTCTCCGTCAGTACAGCTTTTATTCTGCTGGGACCCCTCTTAGCCAATGACACTAAAGCTGTTAGCTTACCTGCCTGCCCTCCACCCTGGCAAACATGGAGCATGGGGCACTGTCTCTGTATCCTAAGAGTCTGCACAGGCCAATATTAGCGTGTGATGAATGAGGGAAACTTTCTCAGATAATCTACCATTTTAATCTGTCATTCCTGAAGCCTTTCATACATTCATTCTCTGGGACCCTGTCTGGACGCCCTGAGCTGGTGCTGCGGAAAGATGGGGACAGTGTTCCTATCCATAGGATGCCCCCAATGTGGTTGATGAGATAAGCTATGTCAACAAAAGGGGGCAATAAAGATACAGTGAGCCTCATGCTAGTGGGAGAGTCCTGAGTTTGACTGGAATTCTGTGGAGGAAGGAATTCCATGGAGGGATGGGCCCTCCCAGCTGGATGGGGGTGGGGTTCTTCTGTACACTCCACCTGGATGAAGGCATGGAAAATGCTGACTCAAAAGACACCATCCTCTTCACTGAACTGAATTCCCCATTTCTGTGCGCTCTCAAGTGTGTTTATTTTAATTGAAACAGTAACTTGATTTTCCCGGAAGATCATTTCTCAGAAAAAGAGGAAAGAAACAATTGCCAGGCTTTACAGAACTCATTTTACATGTACCATTTCATAAGAGATTAAATTTTGTAGGAAAAGTCACAGACCTACACTCATGTTGCCTCTTCTTACCAACTCCCCCTCCCCTCACTCCTCCTACACACTGAGTCTTGAACTTAAAATGTCTCACACCCACATCCACAGCTGCAGCCCCCACACAGGTGCACTCTGTAGCTGCTCAGAGAACCAGCCATGCGCTGTGCTGCAGGTTTGCCCAGGGCAATTCTGGGAGAGAAAACACATGTATGTTTGTTGATTTCTGAAATTTGCCAGGTGTCCTAATTTATGTGTGGACGTGATGCTTCCTCAGGAGTCATCACCAAAAAGCCAAACCCTTTGCCGTTGAGTCCGACTTATAGTGACTCTGTAGAGTTCCGAGGAGCGCCTGGTGGATTTGAACTGCTGACCTTTTGGTTAGCAGCTGTAGCTATTAACCACTATGCCACCAGGGTTTCCCAGAAGTCCTTAGGTGGCGCAAATAGTTAAGCACTTGGCTGGTAACCAAATGCTCGGTGGTTCAAATCCACCCAGGGGAGCCTCATGAGAAAGCCCTGGCAGTCTACTTCTGAAAGCTCACAGCTACTGAAAGCCCTGTGAGGTGCAGTCCCACCCCGACACACGTGTCCCCAGGAGTCAGAATGGACTCAACGGCAATGGGTTTGGTTGTTTCTTTCTTTTTTTTTTTTTAAATGATGCTTCAAGTAAGAGCAGACTCTCGAAAGACTCAGAAATTTGCATTTTTCCTTCTGAGGGCTTGAGGGAAACTTGCACGTGACATTGTGAAAAAATAAAAATAAACCAAGGAATATGATTTGGATGTAGAATAAAGAAAACGTGTGTTTCTGTTTATGGCTGAGTAATATTCCCTTACATATATGGGCCACATTTTGTTTACCCATCTGTCCGTTGATGGGAATTGAGATTTTTTTCGTCTTTTGGCTATTGTGAATAGTGCTGCAATGAGCACTGGTGTGCAAGTATCTGAATCCCTGCTTTCAGTTCTTTTTGGGTGTATACCTAGAATGTGGCCCATGTATACAATGTAATATTACATTGAGAAACAAAGTCCTGATACATGTTACAACATGAATGAACCTTGAAAATATCACACTGAGTGAAATAAGTCAGTCACAAAAGGACACACGTTGTATGATTCCACTCATATGAAAGATCTAGAACCAGCAAATGTATACAGACCTCATTTATCAGTGGTCATCAAAGGTGGTGGGAGGGCGGGGGATAAGGAGGCTCACTGCTTAGGAGACACTGAGCTTCCGTTAAGGGTGAAGGAAAAAGCTGGAAACGATAATGGTTTACAACATGATGAAAACAATGTATGTCACTAAATTGCACATGGGAATAATGTTGAAAGAACAAGCGTTTTGTTATAAGTATGTTCACCACAATAAAAAACAAACGAGAGAACACAAAAGGATACACACACACACAAAAGAAAACATATGGGAAAGAAAATACACAACCTCAGGGTTGTTACACAACATCAGATCCAGTGACATATTAGTCTTTGACTCCCCTCCACAGCTTGCACACCTCCCGTGACGAGGTACTCATTTCCTGCCCAGCAGAGCCTTCCACTGTTGGATGGATACACACACAAGGATGTCTTTCCACATGCCGCTGAGAGAGTGGCCTCCCTTCTCACATGCAGGGCACCTAGCCCAATCTAGGCTGGCATCTAAGTGGGCTTTGAGTACAGAAATTCACTACCACTCTAGCATCCTTTCTGGCAGCCCTCCCCTCTACCTGGGGCTCACAGCTGGCGTCTTTCTGCAGGGTCCACATCCAACCCCCAAGAAATACGAACTGTGGCCCCCACTGAGGGTGCACCTGCAGCCTGCTCCCATGCAAAACCCCACCCCCCATTCTGTCCCGCTAGCTTGTGGTCTTTAGATGTTTCCAGAAGTGTCTCCCAAACTCTAGAGGATACATACAAGTTATTGAAGCCCCTTCCCTTGGCTCAGAGTAGAGGAAGTTCCCCTCCTATCTCTATCACCGGAGGGGTGGAGAAGGGGACCATCTCAGCACACTGACAGCTTGCCAAAGCAATTCTTCCTCTGTGACCTCTCCCTGGTTTTTACACTCGAGCAGGTGATGGGCTAGTACCGTAGTTGAAAAGTGGGTTTCACAGCTTTCAGCATGCCTTGCATAGGGGACTGACCCCTATCGTACCATACTCAGTGGCTTTGAGACATCGGCCAAAACCAGGACAGAAAGAGTCCCGTTTTCATATCCTGTTACTTAAGAGTGCATAGTCTGTGTTTTCTTACCTGTGAGATATATATACATGAGATATATCTGGAGCCCTTACGGTACAGTGGTTAAAAGCTTGGTTGCTAACCAAAAGGTCGGCAGTTCGAATCTACCGGCCGCTCCTGGGAAACCCTGTGGGGCAATTCTGCTCTTTCCTATAGGGTTGCTATGAGTCTGAATCCACCTGATGGCAATGGGTTTGGGTTTTGGTTATGAGATATATATTAATTAGCTTTTGATATTTTCTTTTTCAGGGAGCAAGAGGGCCTGATGGCTCAGTTGGTGAAAAGGTAAAAAAAAAAAAAAAAAAGCTTTTTCCTTCTTCCCCTCCTTCCTATGGTTTACTGTAATTGGACTGTTGGGCTGGAGTATTGAACATATCAGTGTCATGGAGCAGAGAAATTCATCTCAAAGGAGCTTCTCAGGGGAGGAGAACAGCTGGGGGTAAAGTCCCTTTGAGGTGTTCTCCTTCCTCACCCTGTCTCCACAAGTGCTTTCAGATGCTGGGAAGCAGCTTATCTCCCAGACAAATGTCAGTTAGCAGGACAGCTGCTCTGCACCGATGAAGCTGCACCGATCAGAGAATTCCTCAGCCTAATTAAGTTCAAAGAATGCCTTTCTGACTCAGGTGTGCGCTGTTCCTTCCCTGAGTGAATGCAGGGCTGGGTAATCAGCCTGTCTTCTTTCTTGCAGGGCGACCCTGGCAGCAGAGGCTTACCAGGACCCCCAGGCAAAAACGGACAAGTTGGCACCCCGGGGCTCATGGGTCCTCCAGGGCCTCCTGGACCACCTGGGCCTCCAGGCCCTGGATGTGCCATCGGACTTGGATTTGAGGTAATTGTCGCTCTTCTTATGGTTAAGGAGCCCTGGTGGTGCAGTGGTTAAGAACTTGGCTGCTAACCAAAAGGTTGTCAGTTCCAATCTACCAGCCACTCCTTGGAAACTCTATGGGGCAGTTCTACTCAGTCCTACAGAGGTTAAAGAACTATGTACACTATCGCTACTGGAAAGGAGGCTATTCTTAGGGTGGGAATTGCTGATTTCCCAACACCACACCCGGCACAGGTAGACGCCCAGGACATGGTGCTTGATCTGAAGTTGTCATTCTTTCTCCTTTCCTAGGATACTGAAGGCTCTGGAAGCATCAGGCTGTTGAGTGAACCCAGAACCTCCTTACCAACAGCTTCAAGTGTAGGTTGATTTTTGAAGCTTTCATTATGAGGGTTGTCATGCTGTCAGGCTGGAGTTAGGGACCCAGGGATGAGAGGCAGACTCCCCTTCCAGAGTCTGGTCCTCTCACTCTCTGTGGGATGTTCTTTCCTTCCAGCTCTGAAAGAGGGATTCGCCTCTCATCGTTCACTCCCATTGCCTGGGACAGAATCAGTGCCAGAGCTTGGGGAGAGATGGAGAAATGGGGCATCAATGGGAGTGAACAAAGTGAGCAGAAGAAAACCAAAGAGTTTGTTGTTGTTGTTGTGTTATGTGTGTGTTGTTTGTTTACTTTTTTTTTTTTTGCAGGGTCTTAAAGGAGAAAAAGGAGACCAGGGACCCAAGGTGAGGTCACAGATCTGAGATATGTGTGTGTCTCGGGGCGGGGGGGCGAGTGTCTTTTCAGCCTGCTTCTAGGACCATTATCCATTTACAGTGAATCTTTCATTTTTTCTCACTCTGGAACCAGGGTGACAGGGGATTGGATGGAGCCAGCATTGTGGGACCCCCGGGGCCCCGGGGGCCACCAGGGCGCATCGAGGTCTTGTCTAGCGTGAGTATCATCCAGATCAGAGCTTGACTCACGTGTTTTTGGCCTTGGTAAAGGGGAGAGGAGGTTGTCCACAAGTTGGCTGCCTTCAGGGCTGCTGTTATGCAGGGAGCATGGAGTGGGTATCTGGTGTCTGGAGCTTCCACCAGCCGGCACACCTGTCTCTTCCTACCCCGTTACCATTGTTCTTTCTCATGGTGCTTCCAGAATGCTCTTTTGGTTGACGGAACATGGGGACCAACTCCAAAAGCAGCCTAGGAACATGAGAGGTATTGGGGTCTTGAGGAAGCCCTGAATAGGCAGCACCCAGCCAGGCTCTGAACAAATGGAAAAATAAAATCAAAGACTAAGAGGAAGGCCCAAATACCACCTTTATTACTGATAGAGGTGAAGCTGAAGGACTTAGCCTATGAGAGAGCCAAATGTTCCTGCTAACTGAAGCCCAGATTCGGCAGACTTGCCCACCAGTCCTTGGGCATGCTCCCCGGAGGCAGGCGGATCCCAGGAGGAAGAAGGGTAGGGCTGAACTGAGCATACCCATTTATGCTTCTCCAAACTGCCAATCAGATAGGCCACTCCATCTCCCCAGGGGCAGAGTAACGGGCCAAAGGGAGCTTCTAAATCAGCTGCCTTCATGTCAAAGGCTTGATTTGAAGTGGGGGGAACACATCCCTGCCCCCACCCTCATCAACAGGGAAGTCAGTAAGGTGTCATCATTAAGATCCCTGCGGGGTAGGCCTCCATGTTCTGGACCACCCATCCCTCCTTCAGGTCTTTGTACAGCAATGGCCTGTTCACATGCCTGTCTCCTCCACGTGCTCCTGAGGGTCCTTTTCATCTTTGAATCCCAGTGCGTGGCACATAGTGCATGCTCGGTCACTGTGAGCTGAATGAAATATTAGATGTTGTGTAATCCTCTTTGGAAATTGAGTAATGGCACACAACAACAGCAAACACCCATCTCCATACCCCCCATATCAGGTCCTGTGCTAGGCCCTGTGGGTACAAAGATAAGTAAGGCACAATCCCTACCTTTGAGGAGTCCCCAGTGCAGGAGGAGAGAATGACTATAACTGAGAGGCAAAGAAACACAAGTGGGCAAACAAGAGAGGAAAGATGGTTTGGGATAGGAGAACTCAAGGAAGGCTTTCTGGAGGAGGTGTCTGTGAGCAGGGACTTGAAAGCCTAGGAGGATTTTACCAGGTTTGCCTGAAGGACAGGGCTTCCAGAGTTTAGGTGGCAGGGCCACCCGGAGCCAGAGCACAGAGGTAGGAACATGTGGGTGTGTCCAAGGCACAGGAGCTGACTGGCGTGGGACAGCCAGCATGGGCTGGGTGGAGAGAGATGGAAATTTGGAGAGAAAGCTGGAATGTGGGCTGGAACCAGATTGCATTCCACTTAATATTAGGACATCACATGTGGGCTCCTAAGAGAAATGATGCCATACTGATAGATGACAGAAAGACAAAAAGCCCCAAATAGTGGGAAGAATGACTAGAACAACAACAACAACAAAAGTATGATTAAAAAATATCAAGTGTGTGGAAGGATGGGGAGACATAGGTACTTTCATATGCTTCTAGTGGAAGCGTAAATTTGCACAGCCCCGTTGGACAGCTTTTTGGCAGTCTGTGAAGACTAAAAATGTCCATAGCCACCAATTTCCCTTGGAAAGATCTCCAAGCTATATACTTGAGTGAAAAAGGCAAGTTGAAGAACAATACAGACAGCCCGATGCAATTTATGTAAAATAACCACACACACACATATACAGGAATACACAGAACAACGCTACATGTTTTCTGTGAGTGTGTGTATGCGTGTATTTAAATTTTTAAAAGGGAGAATACATTCATACATTGTGCCATTAAACATTAATTAAAAGAGGAAAGTGATAAGGCAGCTCAGGGCTGTTCTATAAGAAGTGAGAGGGGTGGGTGGGCTGGCAGTGGGCTTGAGGGTGTTATTTAGGTCTGCCCACGTTCTAACATGCTAAAAAAAAAAAAAAAACTAGTGCTGGGTGACTTTAATTAAAGCCTCATTGTCAGGAACAAGGCAGAAAACAAGCCATTCTTTGTCCTCATTGTCTGATTTTTCTTTCAGGCTTTGATCAACATCACCCATGGCTTCGTGAATTTCTCTGACGTTCCTGAACTCATCGGGCCTCCGGTGCGTATCCACAGCTACCCTAGAGTGAGGTTCCTACCCAGATGTCTGTATTGAGACAAATTCCGGTTGGTTTAGAATCCTTTTAGCTCCGGAACCATAGTGCTAGAATATATGAGAGTAAAAAGGAAAGAGAACTTTACGTTCTTGAAAAGTTGCTGTCGCGGCAATCTGGTAGTGCAGAGTTTTGTCCAATGCCATGGAACCGTCCACTCCTGTGCATCAGAAATATGTGTACTGGAATTCAGAGAATCGTAAGTAACAAATTGATGTCTGTGCAATGGTTTTTTTTGTGTGTGTGCTTTAGGTGAAAGTTTACAGCTCCAGTTAATTTCTTATACAAAAATTTATACACATATTGTTATGTGACCCTAGTTGCAATCCTTATAATGTGACAGCACGCTTCTCCTTTCCACCCTGGGTTTCCTGTGTCTATTCAGTCAACACTTATCTGCCTTTCTGCCTTCTCATCCCACCTCTGGACAGAAGCTGCCCATTTAGTCTCCCGTATCTACTTGCACTAAGAAGCACACTCTTTTTTTTTTTTTTTTTTTACTGTGCTTTAGGTAAAAGTTTACAAATCAAGTCAGTCTCTCATACAAAAACTCATATACACCTCGCTCTGTATTCCTAGCCGCTCTCCCCCTAATGAGACAGCACACGCCTCCTCTCTACCCTGTATTCCCCTTGTCCATTCAGCCAGCTTCTGTCCCACTCTGCCTTCTCATCTCGCCTCCAGACAGGAGCTGCCCACATAGCCTCATGTGCCTCCTTGAGCCAAGAAGCTCACTCCTCACCAGTATCATTTTCTGTCTTATAGTCCAGTCCAATCCCTGTCCGAAGAGTTGGCTTCAGGAATGGTTCCAGTCTTGGGCTAACAGAAGGTCTGGGGACCATGACCTTCTGGGTCCCTCCAGTCTCAGTCAGACCATTAAGTCTGGTTTTTTAAGGAGAATTTGAAGTCTGCATCCCACTGTTCTCCTGATCCTTCAGGGATTCTCTGTTGTGTTCCCTGTCATGGCAGTCATCGGTCGTAGCCAGTCACCATCTAGTTCTTCTGCTCTCAGGCTGATGTAGTAGCTGATTTATGTGGCCCTTCCTGTCTCTTGGGCTCATGTTTACCTTGTGTCTTCAGTGTTCTTCATTCTCCTTTGCTCCAGGTGGGTTGAGACCAATCGATGCATCTTAGATAGCCACTTGCTAGCTTTTAAGACCCCAAACGCCACTCACCAAAGTGGGAAGAAGTACACTCTTTACAAGTATTATTTTGTTTTATAGTGCAGTCTAATTTTTGTCTGAAGAGTTGGCTTCAGGAATGGTTTTAGTTCTGGGATAACAGAGAGCCCAGGGGCCATGTCTTCTGGGGTTCCTCTAGTCTCAGTCAGACCATTAAGTCTGGTCTTTCTACGTGAATTTGAGTTCTGCACCCCACTTTTCTCCTGCTCATTCAGGGACTCTCTGTTGTGTTCCCTGTCAGGGTGGTCATTGGTGGTAGCCCGGCACCACCTAGTTCTTCTGGTCTCAGGTTTATGTGGCCCTTTTGTCTCTAGGGCTAGTATTTTCCTTGTGTTTTTGGTGTTCTTCATTCTTCTTTGCTCCAGGTGGGTTGGGACCAATTGTTGGATCTTAGATGGCCTTTCAAAAGCTTTTAAGACCCCAGACACCACTCACCAAAGTGGGATGCGGAACGTTTTCTTAATACACATTGTTATGCCAATTGACCAAAATGTCTCCAGAAACCATGGTCCCCAGACCCCTACCCCTGCTACTCTGTCCCTCAAAATATTTGGTTGTGTTCAGGAAACTTCTCAGCTTTTGGTTTAGTCCAGTTGTTCTGACTTCCCCTGTATTATGTGCTGTCCTTCCCTTCACCTAAGATAATTCTTGTCTACTATTTTTTTATCTAGTTAGTGAATGCCCCTCTTCCTCCCTCCCCACCCTCGTAACCATCAAAGAATGTTTTCTTCTATGTTTAAACCTTCTTGAGTTCTTATAATAGTGGTCTCATACAATATTTGCCCTTCTCATACAATATTTGCCATTTTGTGACTGTCTAATTTCACTCAGCATAATGCCTTCCAGATTCATCCATGTTGTGAGATGTTTTGCTGATTCACCATTGCTCTTTATCGTTGTGTAGTATTCCATTGTGTAAATATACTGTAATTTGTTTACCATTTGTCCGTTGATGGGCACCTAGGTAGTTTCCATTTTTTGCTATTGTGAACATTGCTGCAATGAACATGGATATGCATATATCTATTCATGTGATGACTCTTATTTCTCTAGTATATATTCCAAGGAGTGGGATTGCTGGATCATATGGTAGTTCTATTTCTAGCTTTTTAAGGAAGCGCCAAATCGATTTCCAAAGTGGTTGCATCATTTTACATTCCCACCAGCAGTGTATAAGTGTTCCAGTCTCTCCACAACCTCTCCAACATTTATTATTTTGTGTTTTTTGGATTAGTGCTAGCCTGGTTGGGATGAGATGGTATCTCATTGTAGTTTTGATTTGCATTTCTCTAATAGCTAACGGGAAACCCTGGTGGCGTAGTGGTTAAGTGCTACAGCTGCTAACCTAAAGGTCAGCATTTCAAATCTGCCAAGCGCTCCCTGGAAACTCTATGGGGCGGTTCTACTCTGTCCTATAGCGTCGCTATGAGTCGGAATCGACTCGACGGCAACAGGTACGGGTACAGGTAATAGCTAACGATCATGAGCATTTCGTCATGTATCTATTAGCTGTCTGAATGTCTTCTTTGGTGAAGGGTCTGTTCATCTCCTTTGCCCCTTTTTTAATTGGGTTACTTGTCTTTTTGTTGTTGAAGTTTTGCAGCATCTTGTAGATTTTAGAGATTAGACCCTGATCGAATGAATTTGGCACAATATAGAGAGGGATCTAACTAGATATCACAAGTTTCCCAACATACTGTGCATGCGGTCAGGCAGGGAAGTATAAGAATGCCATTGAGGACTACAGCCCTCTTAGACAGAAAGCTTTTTTCCTGGTCCATAGGTTGTCTTTTTGCTCTTTTGGTGAAGTACTTTGATGAACATAAGTGTTTGATTTTTAGGAGCTCCCATTTGTGAAATGCTTTTGACCTGCTTTTATTTGCATCTCCTCATTTCACAGCTCAGAAATAGCCTTGAAAGATCTATCATTGTCCTAATGGGGAAACTGAGGCCCAGGGAGGGAACTTGACTTGCCTTGGTCTTTTGAGCCCCATTTTAAGAGATCAGGCAACTAACACATAAAGAAGTTCAATAATTTGTTCAAGTCCACAATGTTGGTCCATCGTAAGACAGGACTTAGGAGAAGGAAGCTTCCTCTTCTAGTCTGTGCAATAAAGCCACCCTGCGTCTTCCAGCACCTGCTGGGTGGCAGCTGGGGAAAGCGGAAAGAGCTCTGGCTTTGGGATGCTTGGAGTCGAGCCCCAGCTCCACCACGCACCACTATGAGCCTCTGGTTCTGCTCTCTGGCAATATCTCGCCAGACTTTGGGGCAGCTTATAAGAGGTGACAAGTGTGAAACTCCTTTTGTAAACTGAGGCACATGGCACAAGCCAATGAGGCTTATCCTTCCACAACTGTACAATCCGGATGTCTGCTGGGGCCACCCAATCCTGCAGATCACAATAATACTGGCCCAAAGCCCCACCCATGCTAAGGGGAAGTCCAGCGCCCTCTCCAAGATTTCTGCACATATCTGCGAGGCTCGTCTGGCGCCAAGTTTCTACTTCTGCTGAGTGATCTCTGTTTGTGGTTGTCTTCCTATCTTCAAAACCACCCACTAATCACACTCTAAAATAAACCAACCCACAAATAAAAGTTCACGCACAGAAGGTCTTTGTTTTCACAAAACTGTGTTGGAAGTTTAGGGTGATAGGCAGATTGATACTGAAGCAAAACACAGACAAGCTTAAAAATGAAGATTGGCATCTCTGATCCAATAGTCCCTGGGCCCTGGTTGCCTGCACTGCCATAGTCACCCTGAGAGCGTCCTTCCTTTCCAGCTCAGAGCAGGTCGACTTACTGTCCTTCAGTTGGGCAAATCCAGGCCCTCAGCATCCCCCTCTATCCCTAGTTGGTTTCTCATGGTTTTTCCTACTCTGGGGCAGTTCCCTGTCGGAGAGGGCTCTAGTCCTGGCTGGCACCCTTATGCTCCCCTGCCTCCCCGCATACATGGTATGTTGGGAAACTTCTGATATCTAGTTAGATCCCTCTCTGTATTGTGCCATATTCTTAAGCCTTTAATAGCTGCAGGTACCTGGGGCTGGCAGGAAGGAATGAACCACAAACTCTGTGTCCCAGTGACTTTCGAATGTATGGAGGGAAACCTTCTGGCTCCTATGAGAAGAAAGAAGAGTCCTACAAACATGTTCCCACTTCCACCCCCAAATACAACACCTCATCTGTGATTTCACAGAGAATGCTGCCACGTAAAATTGAGAGAGTTCTGGCTGGGGGCAGCCAAGGCTCTAGGTGCCTGAGAAACTTCTGACTCTGGCCCCAACTAGCTGTGTGACTCTGCACAGGTTTCTTTCCCTCTCGGGCCTCAAAATCTTCCTCTGCACAATGAGCTAGTGAGCCCTGCTTGTGGGAAAATGTTTAGGATATTTGGAAGGTACCAGGAGGGCGTAGACCAGTGTTCCTGCTGTGGCTCTGGAAAGGCTGCCTCTAATCTGGCCTACTTTGCCTTTGGTGTGTCACGGGGCCAGAGGACGTGCCTGAACTGCTAGGATTTCCAGTAAGTACCCGGTAGCTCCCTTCCATCTGTGCCCATGGCTTTGCTACTTCCACATCTTTGCCAATTCTTTTCCTTCCACCTGGAATACTGTTTTCTTCCATCTCTGCGTGCCCAAGGTCTAGCTCCATTTTGTCCATGTAACCTTCCTCATTGCCCCTGCCTTTTTGATCCTTTTTTTTGAATCCCATGAGGCTTTGTTTTCACCTTTCCTGTGGTTCTTTTCTGTCTTGAATTATAGTTATTTGTGCCCTTGTCCTTTGTGATCAGCTTCTGGAGGGTTGGGTCTTTCTCTAACCCGGAGCCAACTGAAGCCTGAGCAGCGGTTGACTTTCTACAAATGCAAGTGGATGAGTCAAGTATTTCAAGTAGATAAAGTCCATCAAAGTCCCCAAAAGGATAGAGTGGTGGTGGTAGGGAGCAGGGAAAGGAGGTGGGCCATGGAGTAGAACTCCAATAATTAATAGTCTGTGTCACCACTGTAGGGCTTCCACCATGAAAGGTGAAAATGCCTTTCTTTGTAAAAGTTTTATCTAAAAGTTTGAGCCTTTGCTTAAGCCCACCTACCTGGCCCCTGGGTGGGACCTGCAGTATTTCTCTAAGACACTGAATGAGTAACTCTGGGGCTCCCTCTGAAAGACTGAATGCTAACAAGTGACAGCTTCTGCTTCCAGAAAAAATGAAGGAAATGTGTCAAAAATATAATAGAAGTTAGTTCTTGATCGTGGATTTATAAGTGACTTCCTTTTCTTTATGCTTTTTTGAACTTGGTACATTTTCTAAAGGACTCTGTCCTATGATAATACTAAAAATACACACAAACCAGACATTAAAAGACAGAGAAGAGAGTGGCAGCCACAGAGAAGGCCCTGGTGTTAGGAAGAGAAGCAGTCAGGCCTCTGGGCTCCAGCCCCAACTTGGCTGCTGCATGACCTGGAGCATGTTCCAGAAAACATTTTCCTATAAATGAGTGGTTCTGTGTTCCTGAGGGAGCCCCAGGCTCCTCGGAAGAGCCTCCAAGGCCACTACAGGGAGTAAGGAGGGGGTTGAGCAAGCAGAATCCAGGCCACAGCCTTCCAATAAAGGAATCTCCCTTTTGACATACTTTATATATTGGGCTTCCATTTAAGACTTTATCTGGAAAAAAAAAGAAAAGCAATGAGTTTCACTATTAAAAAAATAGTAATAACAAATATCTGAAAGCTACTGCTCTAATGGGTAACTCACTCTTTAACCCAGGAGACAAGACAGGAACTTGTGAAAAGTTAAATGGCAGGGAAGGGTTGAAGTGCCTTTTTTGGGTGGAAGTCATTATTATGCGAGTCACTGTCACAGACATTTAGTGTCTGTTGGGGTTGAGGTCACCTCTGACTGGGAGATCTAAAGGGGATGTGGGGTTTGGGTCTGCAGAGAGGGGTGGATGGGCATGCATGGTTTTGGGGGGGGGTGGTGGGGCAGAGGTGCAGAGGCAGTGGGGACTGCAGAGGGTTAAAGGGAAAGGAATCACCCCTGGTGGTGTGAGGCAGCATGGAAGATGAGCTGCTGAGGCCTTGCTGGGGTGGGCTTGGGATGTCAGGCTAGGACACTTGAATCCCATCCCACAGACAGTGGGGAACTGGAGAAGGAGGAGCAGTCAGGGAAGATGAATGAGTTGAGGCTGCAGGATGGCCTGGAAGAGCAGTGTGAGCAGAGGCGGCAAGACCAGTTAAAGGCTGTTTCCACAGAACCCAGATAGAGGAAACTGAAGGTCAAAGAGGTGTGGAGCCTGCAGGCCTCCTAATGCTCTGAGCTGTTTTCTTTCTACCAGACCATAATTTCTGGACCACTTAAAATTAGGAAAATACCATGGCTAATTGTGATTTCCACCTAGCTGGGGAATGGCGCTCTGTATTCTACTTTCCAGGAAAAAAGTATTTCTGATTGATTAAAGCATTTTAATCTTAACAAACAACAACAACAACAAAAAACCCTCCAACAATTCCTTCCAGGGCCCTAGAGGACCAAAAGGTGACACTGGCATACCTGGATTTCCAGGACTCAAGGGAGAGCAGGTAAGAGGGGCCCAGGTATCTGAGTGGGATTGTGCTCCAGAATTTGCTGAACATTTCCAATTGGCTGAAAGTAGCTGTTAACTTTTTTGTGAGTGTTATTATACATTAAGATACAATTTTCATACGTAACTTCATACTTTTGAAGTGTACGATTGAGTGGTTTTCAGTATATTCACAAGGTTGTGCAACCATCGCCACTATCTAATTCCAGGAAATTTTTATTGTCCCCAGAAGAAACCCCATACCCATTAGCAGCCACTTGCCAGATGTTAATTTTTATAATTTCAAAGTTCTTCCATGATGTGGGTGGGCTATGGGTGGTGAAATTGATTTTCGTCATAGTTTGGGAAGAAAACTCAACCCAACATTCCCTTGAAAGTGTTATCACACATGCTATGCTTTGTCTGGAGCCCTCATGGCGCAGTGGTTAAGAGCTCAGCTGCTAACCAAAAAGACTGGCAGTTCGAATCCACTAGCTACTCTATGGAAACCCTATGGGGCAGTTCTACTCTGTCCTATAAGGTCACTATGAGTCAGAATCAACTTGAAGGCAGTGGGTTAGGTTTTTTGTTTTTTTTTTTTGGTTTTATGCTTTAACTGACTTTTGGGTACCCCCATTAGAATGTACAGTCTCTGAGGGCAAGCCTCATGCCAGTTTCTCCTGTATAACTCTAGTACTTAATTGGGCCTGGCACACAAATGGCACTCAAAACATTTACTGAATGAGAGAATATATCATTAGTGAATGAAAAGAATGATAATTCTTAGAAATTATAAATTGGGGCATTTTGCAGTTGAATGGCATCTTGGTTCAAAATCCTTGGAATAAGCATTTAGCATGCAGAGCACTCCTTGAGAGCTCTCAAGGACTTTCTTTGTACCTTTCCACATTTGTCTCTTTGAATTGACTTCATGGTTGGTTTTTATAGATAAGGGAAGGGGTGATATCTACAAACAGACATAAAAGACTTGGGGTTATATTCATTTACTCATCTGTCCATCCATTTATTCATCCATCTATTCATCTGTCTGCTGGTTCCCTAAGGTATGCTAGCCAGTTTCCTATACTAGGCTTTAGGGATATAAAAATAAGATATGGGGAGCAGGCATCCAAAGACCCAACAGGGAACATGTTCACTGCTGTGATAGGGGCTTGTACAAAGCCAGTTGGAGCATTTTGCAAGGAGAGTCTGGGGAGTCAAAGAGGGTGGGTGTGCTCTCTGAGAGAAGAGAGCATGAGGCTTCTATCCTTCCTCCTCCCCCCCCCACCATTCCACCACTGTCCCCCAAGGAGGAGGAGAGGGGCTCCAATGCCTGTAGGACCACAATTCCAGAAGGTGGAGGGTTCTTTGTGCCAGGCAAAGGGGCCTCAGTTTGGTGCTGCAAGGGGGTGGTGTCTTGGGGTGCTTTTGTTGCCATGGGCCTGAAAGGTGGGGTTGGGGCCAGGGCAACTCTGGCTTGGGAGGAGGCCCAGTCATGTATCTCTTGTGAAAGCAAGAGTGGCTCTTGCTTTAAATGCCCTATTTCTCATGCGGCTCAGTCAGATGGATCTAGAGGGACCTGTGTGCCGCCCCCACCACTAACCTCCTGCCACCTTGAAAGACTGGGATGGGCGCCCAGACAACTCTGCTCCAGCCGTCACAGCAAACACGCTTTCTCTTGCTCTGCCTCTAATGCTTTTGTGCTTGCTTCTTCTTGCTGCTGGAGTGCTCAGGACTCCTTTCCTCACCAGCGGAGTGGTAAGATCCAAATATCAAGTGTGGGTTTAAGGGGATGGAGCAGAAGAGGCTGCTCTGCCAGCTTTGGTAACACTGCCCTGGCTGCTCCCAGCCCTGTTGAAAGGAGGCTTCATGGTGGTCCAGCCCAGCTTCCCAGGGGCCCACATTGAAGTTTGGGGCCAAAACCTGAGAATGATATGAAAGTTTTCTCTACCTGGCCTTGTTCTTTGGACATATATCTTCTCAGAAGGCTCCTGGGATAGTAGATGGCTTTGCTGAGGACAGCATTCCGGGCAGGGCCCTGTGTCCCTGCCACCAGCCCATTTCCTACCAGTAGGGTAGCTTTGCCTGACCAAGTGAGTGTTTGCACAGAAGCCTGGAGTTTGGGGAACAAAGTTCCACATGGAGATGCAAAGCCACTACATTGAGAGGCCTTAGTGTTTATTCCTTCCTCTCCTTTCCCAATTTCAGCTGTTTTAACAAGAATAAGGATTCTTGATAGGAGCAGACCTCAAGTTGAGTTGTCAGGAAAGCAAGCCATCAAGTATACTGGGAGCAAGAAGTTCCTGGATGGATGCTGTACAAGAAAGGGTGGAAAGGACCACGTTGGGGCTGGATCTGGGAGGGCTGAAGGTGAGAGTGTAGATCTGCCAGCAGTGGGAGCCATGCAGAGGCATGGAAGACCATGGCCTGCGCTTTAGGGCAGTAACTCTGATGGCACATGGAGGGAATAGCTCAAAGGACCTCCAGTCTGTTAGGCAGTTGTCTGCATCCTATAGTGGAATGGAGTGTCTGAACAGTTGGGCTGAATGAAGGCGAGAGAAATCATGGCGATAGACGGTATGAGGCCTTAGTGACCCTCTGGACAAGATAGTGAAGAGGAGACCCAACCTCACTGAAAGGTTCTCTGAATTGCAGGGTGAGAAGGGAGAGCCGGGCGCCATCTTGACTGGGGACATTCCTGTGGAAAGGCTGAGGGGGAGAAAGGTAATTATGTCTTCAGACACTGAGGGCACACATCTGCTTTAGCTTCCCATCTGTTTTCTGCCTCAAACAGTGTTCCTCTGAATGACAAGAATGTGTCTCCCTATTTTAGGGTGAACCTGGAGTGCATGGTGCCCCGGGGCCAATGGTAAGTGGAGTGTCTCTCAGTAAGGTCTAGGCTGGGGGTCAAAGCATTTGGCACACTGTGGCCCTGGTAGATTTCCTTGTCCCAGCTGTGAAAATACAAAGGGTGTAGTGTGATGTGCAGACCCAGCTATAGGAGTAGGCAGGCCCAGGCCCCAGGTGGAACATATTCTGAGAAGAGGGGCAGCCTTGATGGCAGCTTACGCCAAGTAGTGTGCATCCCCAGCCCGGAGGGCACGAGGGTTCCTGTGGGAGACTGGAGGCAGGCAGTGGCTCTAGAAGCCTGTGAATCCAGACAGCCAGTGCTGGAATAGGCTACGCCCATGGGTCAGGGACTCAGCTGGAGGACAGGGGTACCACGACAAGATTCTGATCCTTAGGGACAGGTGGAAACAAGGCAGGAACCAAATCCTGGAGTAGAGTCTCAGGCAGGGCTGATACGAGGGGTGAGGCAGGGATGTATCATTCAGAATTGAGGACATGTAAGCTCTGGCCCAACATCAGGCTACCTGGGAGTGGAAGCCGTGAGCAACTGACCTCTTGCTTTTTAGTTGGTCTTGATGAGACAGCTCCAAGGTCTGGGAGGGGATAGAATCAACAGGAGGGTGGGGGTGTGGTGAGGGATTGAGCAAGTAGGTTCCAACTGTGAGGAGAGAGGCTGGCAGGTGGTTACATCATCATTTGTCCTTGTCCTCCTTTCTTCTACCCATGGTTCATTATCGCCACTGCCCATGAAGGCAGGCTGGGTACCCTCCATCTCCATGGACCTTGAGTTTCTATTCTTCCCTAATCCTGTATTCTTTCTGCTGATAGGGGCCCAAAGGACCACCGGGATATAAAGGAGAATTTGGCCTCCCCGGACGACCTGTAAGTATCAGTGTCCTCAGACGGGATGCAAAGGAAGGACACATGGGCCAGGCAGTGGGTTTGCTAAAGTGTCTTGTGTGGGTTTCAGGGTCGCCCAGGACTGAATGGCCTCAAGGGCTCCAAAGGAGATCGAGGGGTCATGATGCCGGTGAGTGCCACAACCATAGCCCCCATCCCACACCATCCTGTGGCAGGGAGCAGGGAGGCCTGTGTGCACAGGAAGGTGGAGAGGGGCGGGTGTGGTGAGGGGCTGGGTTCAGGGAGAGGGCTTGAAGACTAAAAGATCAGGAATGCTTTCCTTCCTCCTCACTGCCACTTCCACAGATCCTCTTGCCCAGCCCTGTCCTCTGCTCACTCTCAGGAGGGTCCTTGCCACCTAAAGCAGCTTAGGGGAGACCCAAGGAAGGGCGGTAGAAAGAGGCCCTGGGTGTACTCAGGAAATCTTGTTTCAAATCCCAGGTCTTCTGACTCTAGTGGTGAAATGCCCCCCTCCCCTCTGCACAATCCCAGGGACTTCATACATCAGTAGGTGCTCAATAAATACTCGTAAGTGAATATCAAAGGCTCAGCAGCTACTTAGGCAGGGCCTCACAAGATGGCAGTACTGTGGGGCATCAGCAGGGTACCGGGGCTAGATGAAGGAAAACA
The DNA here is from genome assembly GCF_030014295.1 of Loxodonta africana. Lineage (NCBI taxonomy): Eukaryota > Metazoa > Chordata > Mammalia > Proboscidea > Elephantidae > Loxodonta > Loxodonta africana. Next base: position 77,642,129 of record NC_087350.1, on the reverse strand, counting down.
ATGTTCACTGAGCACCTACTGCATACCAGACATAGTGCAAAGTGCTTTTAAAGACAGTACGTCACTTAGTCTTGATGATAACTACCCCATGAGACACTCCGTGGGGCCCTTGTTTTACACAAGAGGAAACTGGGGCCTAGAGAAGTTAAGTGCCCACCCTGGCCACCAATGAAGATGCAAACACAGCTCTAGGCCCACTGCTGCTGCTGTTCATACCGCACTGCCTCTGCTTGCTATGTCCAGAAATCAAGAAATAGAATTTTAGTGAAGCACTGGGGACTGACAAACACTCATCAGGCCCACTGGAGCTGTTAGGTAAACCATACACCAATGCCCTAATTTGGGGTGATCAATAGAGCTTCCACAGGGGCTTGAGTCCTCACGCTTGCTAATCAGAACCTACCCCTCCTGCAGCAAGGGTCTGCTTGGGCTCCAGGTTTGAAGGAGAAGAAGCTGCATGGTATTAAGGCCAGAGTCACCCAGCCTTGGAAATGACTCTAGTATGTAATAAGAGTGGACCTGTCTTGCCTTTATGAGGCACTCTCACATGCATTGTATCACATGAGGGACTCTTACCCCCACCCCATCTCCACACTCGGGATGTGCTGATAGAGACACGTCCGCCTAGTATGGACTGTCCGCTGCTCTGGGAGTCAGAAGCTGGGTTTCAATCTCGGTTCTGCCTTAAATTGCTGTGTGAACTTGAGCAGGTCGCTTCTCCTTTCTGGGCTTTGTTATCTGCATTTGTAAAGCAGAGGTAATAGTTGCTGGGCTGTTCTCACTGGTGTATGGTTTGTTGTGAAATGTAAAGTCGTGAATGTAGAAGTGCGCTGCAAGAGGAACTGGCCTACTCATGGAAAAAGTTGGTTGGCTTTGGAAGTCCCTGCGTTCCTTGTTGTGTTCCCAAGCTCTGAGGGAGGCTGAGGCAGTTGCCTCTGCACTGACACTGCCTTGACTGAAGAACCACCTTTCTTTCCTTCCTCAGGGCCCACCTGGCTTACCTGGTCCTCCAGGTCCCCCAGGACCACCTGGAGCTGTGATTAACATCAAAGGAGTAAGTTGGGGGAGCAAGCAGGGACTTCAGCAGGCAAGCATGAAATGGGCGCTGGGCTGGCCTAAGCTAGAGTCTGGTGTCCTGGGGTCGAGTGGGCTGATGGCCTCACCTCTCTTGTTCTCGTTTCCCACAGGCCATTTTCCCAATACCTGCCCGGCCACATTGCAAAATGCCAGTAAGTAGACTGCATTGGAGAGCAACTGAAAGAAAAAGATCAGTCTTTGTCTTGAGCCCCTTCTATCCATGAATGTCCTCTCTGATGTCTTCTAGCACCTTCGTATAGACCCTTAAGTGAACAGAAGCTTTTAGATAATAACCTGTGGCAGCGAAACATTCTGGATCTTCTGAGTGGGCACACACTGCCAGCATGCTTCTTCTAAAGCACTTGAAAAAGCCTTTTGTTATCGTAACCACATTGGCCTCATGCTTGGAGCAGCACAAAAAAGAGGAAATAGACCCCTTCAAAAATACAGATGAAGAACATTAAAGAAGCACTGCCACCCACTTGGTCTTTGCATTGGGAACTTTGAGCTAAAATCTGTTACTGGCCATGCTCTGTCCTTCCTGTTGTCCTGTTACTGCTCAGCACACAACCCTGCAAGGCAGGGATTACTGGTCCCACTTTATAATGAGGAAACAAACTATGACTCAGAGAAACTAACAGGCTTATCCAAGGTCCTCAGTGGGGACATGACAGCCCAGGTCTCCTACCACCAAGCAGATACAGATACTCTGAGCCTGGGGGTCAAAACATGCCAGGGTCCTGCAACCAGTCAGTGGCACTGTCCCTGTGTTTTCACTCTTGTAAACAGAGTGCTGCTTCTGTGCGAAAACCTAGGGAGGGTGGGCCTCTCTCTGTGTACAGGCATTAGTCATGGAACCATTCATCCAACAAATATGTATTGCACACCTACCGATTGCCAAGTCTTTCTTGGCACTAGGGACACGGGTGAACTAGACAGGTGTGGTTTCTGCTCCCAGGAGCTTGCAAATTACAATTTGCAAGAGAGATTCCTTCAAGTGTGGACAAAATTGGTGCCTGTTGGAGGTGATGATGAGGCTTGGGTTGGAGGGTTTAAGATGATCCAATTCTGCTGAGTGTTTGCCTAGACATCCGCCCATGTCTGACCTTAGAGGCGCCGAGTCTTCACCTTGGGGCCGGGAACTCTGGCCTGGAAGGCAGAGGACAGGACCCACCTGCTGAAAGTGACTAACATGCCCTGGCTTCCAGCTCAACATGAGGGCAACAGCAACCCAGAACGGAGCTTTCACATGTTTACATCGATGGGTTCAAGAGACCATCCTGATAGATGACTGTGTCCCACCTGCTTAACGTGCAGACGGGAACACTGCAGCCCAGAGAGGCAAAGCCCCTCCCAACTAGCCTGATTTCAGGTTGCAAATGGACCAGTCACGTGACAGCACTTGACAAACTTTAGAGTTCTTGAAAAATGTCACCTTAATTACCATGACCTATGCCTGGACCCTCTGCAATAACGGTGGCCTTTAGGGGTCATGGGACACCTTAAGAGAAGCCAAAGACAAGCTCAAAGTATTTTAGGTGAGTTTTTCAGTTCATGTTGCCTGGGTAGACACCATGGCACCTGGGGCACGGACATTTCCTGACCGATTTTCCAAGTGAACATTTTGAAACAGAAATGTGTCCTCTCTCGTCCAGCATTTCACATCACCCTTCTCACGCCAGCCCCTTCCAACCCCATAACAGTGGAGTGGAGGAACTTTATCAACATAGCTGCACGATAACAGCTCAGTGCTGCAACTTTCATCCTTAACCTAGAAATGTTTTTCCTGGAAAGTTTTCTACTGTGCCCCCCACCTTCTCTTGTGACCCCTGAGCAGCTTGTGACCCTCCACCCATAAGCACCGAAGAATGCTGGCGCCAGAGGGATCATTTTGATTGTACACATCAACTGGGGAAAAGGTGAAGGTGGGCTACATAAGCAAGGTTACAGGTGGCTCTGTTTTAAAAGATAAGAAAATGCAAGAATGTGAGGAAAAAAGGAGAAGGAATATTATCTACAACAGCTGGGACTCCAGACCCCTGGAACTTTATGGAGAGTCCAGGATGGGGAGTCCCCCAAAGTCTAATGATAACCCCATATTAATTACCACTGCAGTTAGTGTCTGTTCGTTATGCTTATCTTTGACTATATACAATAGCAAAGCTAATGGCTGGGTACATCACTCACTGGGACACTTGACCCCTCACATGAATCAATCTTAACCCATGAGAAAGGAGTCCAAGGATACTCATCGTTGGCCAAACCAGCACTGCCATGATTTGTTGTCTTAAAGCTTTGGGCTTCCCCTATGCTGAGGTTTTGGCCAGTAGGACCCAGTTCTGTCTACTCCAGTCTAGCTACATAATGGGCCTTCCAACTGAAGGCCTGGGATACCTGTGCATCTAGGGCTGTGGGAGGGCAAGAGGTGGGGCACTCTGGCTTCCTGGGCCTCCAGATCCAAAGGAAGGCCTGGCTGCATGACATTGGCCCTCCTGCCGCATACCCCGGGGACGGTGGCTGTATAAGCATGGAGACACCGGACAGGATTTGCAATGTATGACTTTGCCTTTCTTTCTCTTCAGGTTGGTACCACATATCCTGGGAATTCAGAGCTCATCACCTTCCATGGTACACCTGCCCTTCTTCATCTATATTTCTCTAGGACATTTGCTGACCCTAGTAGCCCTAGGGAAGGTGGTTTCCATTTGTCCAGTGCTGGGTGCAGAGTAGGTGGTCAGGAAGGTCTGACTGCATGTGGTTGGGGAGGGAGTGGTAGCTGAGTCATGGTGTGGAGTTGGGAAACTGTTTGGTTTTGTCACTCATCTATCTATCCTACACACTTTGGCTGAGCCCCCTAGTTAGGAGGAAGCAATTCATTTGTTAGTTGGTTCATAAAACTTTCCCTAATGCCTGCACCTTGCTTGTTGGCTGTCCCATGTACTGAGCTGAGACACATGAATCCTGTCCTGTTCCTGCCACCCAGGCCCTTAGGTGAAACCAACTATTTAGAAAACAATTATAATGCAATAGACCAAGAGCTATAATGCAGGGAAGGGCCACAGGAGCTCAGAAAACCTTTGCCTTGGAGGATTCCTGGACCAGCAGCATCAGCATCACCTTGGAGCTTGTTGGCAATGCAGAATCTGCATTTTAACAAGCTCCCGAGGTGATGTGTATGCAGTCAGGGGTGAGAAGCACTGGCTTGGAGTTTTGATTAATAAATGTCAGTATGTGCATGACCTATTGAAGATTATCCCCAACACATCAGAGAGGAATAGGCCATGAGACAGAAACCTATAGGTGAGCAGTCACTCTTAACTTCCCGGTCCCCATATCTTGCCAGGCCATTTGTCCCCCTTTTGGTTAAGGAGTCTGAATACCTGTGCTTTAGACAGGAGATCTTCTTTTTCCAACAACACCCACCTCTGGCTAGTCTCTGCTACCACCAGGCTGTCAGGTAGCAGTCTCCCTAATGACATCTGGTCCTGTGTTTTTGTTTTTTTGTTTTTGGTCACTCTCTGTTACAAACACCCAAGTCTAGGCTATTTTAAAACTCCATGCTTGATCCAATTTAAGTCTCTCCCTTCTCCTCTGGGGCAAGGTGGACCTTGGAAAGGAGGGTATGGAGGTGGTTTTGCTTTCTCAGATGCCCAGTTGTTCCCCTTCCCTGTGGGGCCTCTGTGGGAGGAAGGAGAGGGAACAGACCTTTCTGAGTGTGACAGCCCCGGCCAAGCCCGTGTCCTCCTACTCACTGTGGGTGGTCACCACTCTTCCCTGAGGTGAGCTGCATCGGCAAGCTCGTTGTCCTTCTCTCTGGTTGTCACCACTGTCTGGGGTCTTACTGTAGGTGGTGGAGGCCCCACCATCAGGTCCTCAGTCTCAAGCAGCTCCCACAGCATCGGTGAGGCCTTGCAAGATGCAATTGCATCTTCCTACTGACCCCAGGACAGCAGCACCATACCACATGCCTCTGATGCTCACCTTCCTTCTCCCATATTGAAAATCCTGAGCCTACAAACCTCATCTACCCTGTCTACCCCCATCTCTAGGCTTCAGAGGTTGCTCTTTCACACCTCTTGGGAACCAGGAATTTGAAGAGATGTTCTGTCTGTCTGGGCTAGTATCCATCCCATCCACTGTGGTACAGAAAGGGGGTAGCTTCCCTTGCCAGATGCTGGTCTCCTGAGAGGCTCCCTTCTGTACCCCACTCCCACATAAAGAGCTGGGGGAGAAGGGAGTGGCTGTAGCTTCAGTTCTGTGAAAAAGGAGTTTCTTATAAGCACTGTGGAGAGGTGGGTCACTGTACACTTGGTGTTCTTCCAACATTGTAAGTGGAATACTCAGTTGTCCTTTGCGAGCCCTAGTCACCAACTCAAAAGATTCCTCTTCTCCCCTTACACTACCATGCTGCACAGGCATGGATAAGATGAGGTGGAAAGCCGACCTGGGATTGAGCCTTAGCCTACATTCATGAAGCCCTCCGTGTGAGAGTTAATTGTAGCTTCTGCTGGGCTCCCATGATGCACAGTTGGTATCTTAATGATAGCACTTATTTCATCTCGCCTTGCATTATCATTAGCTCTGTCTGGCTCCCCAACGAAACCAAGCTTTTCAAGGTCAGGAACTGTGTCTGACGTATCTGCCTCTGCTCTCCCCATCATTAAGCAAAGGATTTTATACCTAGTGACTCCTCAATAGGCCTTTGTTTGTTTGAGTGGACTTTGCTGAAGGGCTTATCTTGAAAATTGTCTCAGAAAAGTTTTATATGGAATGGTGATTTTCTACAATCTTTTTTTTTTTTTTTTTTAAGTGTGTGTGTTTTTTGGCAGGTGTTAAAGGAGAAAAAGGTTCCTGGGGTCTTCCTGGCTCAAAAGGAGAAAAGGGTGACCAGGGAGCCCAGGGACCACCAGGTAACCCAGCTCTTGTTCCAGATCTTGCCTTTGGGTTTTGTTCCTGAGAAATGTAACAGAGCCAGAGAGTAAGACTGATTACATTTCAACCCTGACCTCAAGCTCCATTGAGTTCTAGAGAGACCCAGTTATGGGCGTGGAGTGTCCAAGGTAGAAGGTTATCAAGAGAGACCAGAAGTCCTGTTCCTTCATGTTTCATATGTGAAATGAGGCCCAAAGTGGGCCAGGGACTTGCTCGAGATCCCACAGTGTCTCAGGTACCAGAAATGCAAAGGGGTATCCTGTCTGTCTGATCTAGTGTCCACCTCACACACCATAGTGGGGAAAGGTGGTAACTCCTCAAATGCTGGTCTCTGAAAGGTTCCTTTCTGTGCCCCATTCCCATATAAAGAGTTCAGGAGAAGGGAGTGATATAGTCCCAGATCTGTGGAAACAGTGCTTCTCACAAGTGCTTGGGGGAGGTGAGTTGCTGCACAGTTGGTGTTCTTCCAACCTTGTAAGTGGAATACTGGGACTAGGGACTCACTTCTGATTCCAAGTCAGTGATCACTCAATTAGACAAACCTAGTTTACTTTCTGTAGCATATAACAGTGGCTGCCAACTGGGAGACTTTTATTTTTAAATTTCTGAAATTATGATTGTGAATTTTATGAAGCATTTCTTTTTTAGGTCCTCCAGTTGATCCAACTTATCTGAGACATTTTCTGAACAGTTTGAAGGTGAGTATTTCTCTACTAAACATTTGGCCAGTGTTTCCAAATTCTTGGGCTTATGTCGGAAACCAACTTCATCCCTAAAATTACTAAATTACTAAAATAGTCCTATGTTCTCTGCTTCCAGGGAGAGAATGGAGACAGGGGCTTCAAAGGCGAAAAAGGAGACTCTAATGGCAATTTCTTTGTGTCTGGGCCTCCGGGCCTGCCAGGAAGTCCTGGACTGGTTGTGAGTAGTAATCCCTCCCAGCCGTCTTCCTCAAGGAGTTATGGCTTTCCCTGAAAGTTCTCAATAAGATTAGGCAGTTGGAGAGTTAAGGGTCAGTCATAGTACTACAAGCTGAAGGCAGGACTTGGGCATTGACCAGCTCTTCCCCATACTTGTTTATTGATGGTGACCTTGGCTGAGGCCCATGGAAGAAAGGGAGCTGGCCAAGACTTTATATGTTCAGGTAACTCCAGGCCATTAACCGCACTGTCTTATTCATGTAAATGGTGGGAAACCCACTCAACATAAAGGAGTTACATACCAGTGATGGACACATGAGATAACAGAGGCAGAATGGGAAGTGGGGAGGTATTTTTAGAGGAGCTATTTGATCTGAAAGGTTAGAGTTTTGAGTCTGCTTAGAGGTGCCTCAGAAGAAAGACCTGGCTGCCAAATTCTGAAAAATCAGCCATTAAAAACCCTATAGAGCACAGTTCTACTCTGACACACATGAGGCACCATGAGTCGGAATCAACTTGACGGTAACTAAGTTTTTATTTGACCTTTCTGAAATCATATCAAGAAAGTAGCGCCTAGACAGGTTTGGTGTAAGATATGAGGTTTCTCCAGGCCACATGAGAGAAAATCAAGCTGTGTCCCCAAAGAAAATGTAATCCAATTATTGACCCTCAGGGACCAGCACCAAATTCTGGTCCCAGAGCTCACCATAAAGGTAGAATCAGCAAAGCCAGGAGACAGGTGTTGGTGCTATTTCCAGCTCTGCTTTTAATTCACCTTGTGGCCTTAGGCAAGTTCTTTCCTCTTTCTAGGTCTGTTTCTTCATTTGTAAAATGCAAAGGCTAGACTAGATGATCTCCAAGGGGCCTCTGACTCCAGGGCTGTCTGTGTCATTCAACACAATGAGGGGGGCTGCTGCTCTTTAGGTCTTGCACCACCTTGAGTTGATCCCAGTACTGAGAATAATGATAGCAACAGCTGGTTTTTACTGACTTCTTACTGGATATTGGACATTATACTAAGTATGCATTTTATCTCTATACCAAGTATGTAATTATCTCATTTTATCTTCATAATAATCCTGTGAGGTTGTTACCATCATTATTCCCATTTACAGAGGAGGAAACTGAGGCTTACTGAGGATCAGTAGCATGACCAATACCATAGAGTAAGAAAGGATAGGATCAGGATCCACACCTGGGCTATTACCTAGTGCACTATACTGCTCCCTGATGGAGCTTATGTAAGAAAAGCCTGTTCTTCCATCCATTGGTTGAATGGCAGAATGGAACCTTTAGAAAAACCTAGATGTCCAGAGGATTGTTTAATAGAGGCAAAAAAAAAAAAAAAAAAAAAGGCATATAATATGCCACTAAAATGCTGATTGTGAAGAGTATTTAATGATTGGGAATACCAGTGATGTTAAAAAGGCAGAATATGAAAATGTGTATACACTATGATCTCAATTGTGTGAAAATTGCACAAATGAAAGCCTTGGAAAAACAAGACTGGAAGAAACATCAAAATGTTAATAGAAATTTCCTCAGAGTGTTGACTCTAAATCTTTTCACTTTTCCTTATCATTCTTTTTTTGCATTTTCTAAATTTTCTACAAATAGCATGGCATATATATATATGATCAGAGGAAAGAGTAACTCTTAAAGAAAAGCATTTCTGAGGGCCTGATCTTAGGATGGTGGTGTTGTAGTGAAGAGATAAGGCTGGATGTGGGGGAATCTGAACAATCGAGAGACCAACTAGATAGGGTGGAAGATGGTGGGTGGGGTGAGCACAGCCTGGATGACTTAACCAAGAGGTCCAAACAGATGTCTTTATTAAAGGAGTTGAATGGACTTGTAGTGATTTATGTTGCTTTCTCTCTTCTGTGACCGTGTACTTGCCTTAATAGGGCCAGAAAGGAGAAACGATCATCGGGCCTCAAGGACCCCCGGGTGCTCCTGGGCTGCCTGGGCCACCTGGCTTTGGAAGACCTGGCACCCCTGGGCCACCAGGACCCCCGGGGCCACCAGGACCTCCAGCTATCCTGGGAGCAGGTTGGTACTATGAGCTGGCCCCTCACTCATGCTGTCCTTCCTGTGTTCAGGGTCACCACTTCTGGGTGGCTTCTTAGAGCTTTTGGTAAACCGCACTAACAGAGGTCTGTGTCCTGGGTATTTCCTTCTGAGCAGCTTTGTCAATGCCTGGGCCTTAGGGATTTGACAGTCAAGCGTGTGGATTAGGGACCAGCATTGATTCTTGTTATGAAAATTTCATCACCTCTCTGAGCCTCAGTTTCTCAAATGTAATATGGGTGAGATAGAAGGAAATCCCCATTTATTGAATGTTTACCTAGCGTTAGGTGCTCAGCTGGTCACTCTACTACATTATTTTATTAAATTGTTACAATAGTCCTTCAAGGAATATATTAGAAACCTCATTTTACAGATGAGGAAAGCGAGACTCAAAAACACCTAAAAACCTTTCGAAGGTCACACAGTTAATAAGTGGCACCCACAAGATTAGGACCCAAATCAGTGTAGCTGGAAAATAATAATACTAGTAGCAATAATAGCACCAGTAAGCATTTTTGATTGTTTGTTTGGATTGGCCTGAGCCTGGTGTGGTGGAAGTTACAGAAAAGGGAGACCTGCAGTCCACAGTGTTTGCAGTATTAAGGAGAGTTTTACAGAAGCTGGGGGGCTGGAGCTTTGACTTAGTAATGGATTTTTTGGCTATAAGTGACCAAAACCTAAATCAAACTAGATCAAACCAAAGGAAAATGTACTGGATGGGACGAAGGGGATGAACAATCAATTTGTGAGAGGGGCAGACCTGCAACTGGTCCTCAGGAACTCACCTGCTGCGAGGACTCTCTCACCATTTCTGATCTTGGCTTTTGTCTGTTTGGCAGCTTTGTATTTCCTCACCAGAGACCACATCTGCTGCATGGTGGGAAATATGGCTACCTACAATTTACAGTTTCTGCCATCAGCTAGAAACCTTGATTGTCTTTCTCAATTTTAGTTGGAAAAGCCCTGAGGTAGGGGAAGTAAGTCTTCTCATTGGCCTGTCTTGGACCAGGTGCCCAACCTTGGGCCAATAATGTGACAGGAGGTAGAGGAGATAGGATCACATAAAAACATGGCAGCTCCTTCTGAAACCAAATGATTGTAGAAAGAGGAAATCCCAAGAGAAGGGAATGAGGATATTGATCCTGCAAAGATGAAGGGTACAGGACAGATAAAACCACAGGTGCCCACAGAGACTTGAAGGATGAGTAGGCATTTCAGGAAGTGGAGGGACATTACAGAAAGTGGAAGGATATTATAGGATGTGGTCAGGATGTAGAAAATTTGTAGTCCATAGTAACACTAGAATAGGGAGACCCAGGACACTTCTTTTTACTGAGTAAGGGTTGCCCCTCACATAATATACAGCAATTCACAGTTTACAGAACACTCACTTGTCCATCATCTCGTGTAGCCTTCACGACAACTGTAGTGGGGGAGATGAAATGGATATACTATCAAACTCATTTAATGGATGAAAACACTGAAGTTCAGAGAGGTTAAGTGATTTGGTCAAGGCCACAAACACTAGTAAGTGGCATGACTAGAATCCAAACCTAAGTCATTTAACCCTCTATTCCCCTAGACATTCATCACCTACATGTAGATTTTTCAAGTCCTTCGTAGGAACTGCAGACTTGCATGGAACGACCTGAAAAATTCCATACAGTAATTCTGGGAGTTGTAAAAACATCCTTAACTCTGCCAAGAACTTCACAATTTTGGGGTGGGAATGAGAGGGGTGTGGGGTAGGATGATAGAGTTAGAAAAGTAGAAGAACAAAAACATAACCGCTCCCTAAAACAAAACAAACTCATTGCTTTTTAACACTTTAAAGAGGTCTTTTGCAACAGATTTGCTCAATGCAATGAGTCTTTTGATTTCTTGACTACTGCTTCCATGGGCATTGATTGTGGACCCAAGTAAAATGAAATCCTTGACAACTTCAATCTTTTCTCCATTTTCACAGCTAGGAATTGACAAACCAGTGACCTGAATCCATGTCTCCTGGCCCCAAGGTCAGGGCTCCTGTCACAGCACTGTCCTGCCCTCCTTCTGAAGCCTAACACCTTCTCCTCTTTCAGAGCCTGCTTCTTCTGTCATATGGTTGTCTTTTGGGTGAAGTATGTTGTATCGGTCAGGACATTTGTGGATGCAAATGACAGAAAACTCCAACTGGCTTATACAAACAACAGTGAAAGGAGTTTATTCACTTATAAAACTGAAAAGTTCTAGGCATGGCTTGATTGATCCAGGGCTTCAGTCAAGAATCCCAGGTGTTCCCCGAATCAATCATTGCAACCTGGGTCACATGCTGGACCCAGAGCATCCAAGATGCAGTTAGTGTGGAATGCTTGGCAGCACTGTGAGAGGGGTTATGAACACTCCTCTCTGCATTTTTCAACAAGTGTGTTTTCTAACTTCCCCTTTCTTCTTTGTCTTAGCTGTGGCCCTCCCAGGCCCGCCGGGTCCTCCAGGACAACCAGGGCTTCCGGGAACCAGAAACCTGGTCAGTATTGGTACCAATGTGTATTTTCCATTCTGCTTTGGATGAAATTACTTAAAACTCTGGCTGTAGTGTTCACAGCTGGCACGTGTTTTATTTTGGAATAAGGCCTCCATGAAAATAGAACTGGTAGATAAAACAAAACTATGTATTACTTTGAGAGACAAATCTAATTATGGCTTACGGGTTAATTAAAACAAGGAAATATTTTATGAGTACGAAGATGTTTAAATACTGCAAGCAGTGTTCATTATTTATTCAGTTGACTTAACAAAGTAATAAGATACAGAAAAAACAATCATTTATTATTTAAGTTCCATCCTTCTAATCCTTAATTGACTAAGCTATAATAAGAACCAATCATATTACATCAAAAATTATAAACACAAGTGTTCTTGTGCTGGTCCTTGTGCTGGCCAGCCTTCTCTATTCCGTCAAAGCATGTTGCTCGCACATTCGTTACCCTGCAGATCACTGGGCAGGGCAGAAACCCATTGCCATTGAGTGCTAAGAAAATACAATAATGCACAAAAGGTGGACAAATACCTCACAAGGAGATCAGGCGTCCTAGGAACACTCCTCCGTCTTTGCTGGATTTTAGTCAAAATTTGACTGCCAAAAGAAGAGCTCTCCAGCAGATGGTAGAATTTTGATACGTGGCCACTTTGGGAGAATTTCTCAGCCATTTGGATTCACAAAGTCATTTAAGGCTAATTGAAAATTAATTTTTTTAGAATCTGAGTTGAAATGAAAGAAGAAAATGCCTCTTTTGGCTGCTACATCTTTGAGATTTGATGCTATTTAATAGATTTTTATCAATTGCTAGCCGAAAGGTTTGAAAGCACCAACAGCTCCGTGGGGGAAAGGCGTGGCAGTCTGCTTCCATAGAGATTTATGGCCTAAGAAACACTATGAGGTCGCTTTGAGTTGGAATTGACTCGATGGCAATGGGTTTGGTTTTTTTAGTTTATGTCTTCTTCTAAAATTCCAAGATGACTGTCTAACTTTGGCGGTTTTCTAGACAGAGAAATTGCAGACCACCGTTTTCTATCCTGTATGTAACATTGTAACTACCCAGCTAGGCACAAGATTTCAAGACCCAAGCATAAGTTGCTCACTTGCTTGCATTTCTTATTTTATATTTATTTCATTTCTGTCCAAATGAAAACAAATTGGAAACCATTTAAGAACAGCACAAGATAGCATCATTTAAAAACGTTAGTGTCACTGAGCAGCTGAAAAAATGCAAGGGGTAGCACTTCCCGGTGATTTTGCTAATGCGAAACCCAACAGACAGCCCTGCTTACACTATTTAAGTGTCCTTGTACTCAAGAAATACCCTTTTCTGTTGTAATTTGTTAAATTCTTTATAGTTTAGACTTGTGTTTCAAAGCAATATATGGTTTTGTTTCATCAAAAAGAACACCCTTTGACTATTAATGAAGTCATGTATCTCCACGGGGCACAATAAGTAAGCCTTTTGATAGAGTATGAGGGAATGGCTCATTGTTGACTTTACAAAGGGGCCAGCTTTCACACTGTGACACTGCTATAATGATAACTGCAGTGTTTGGAATTTAAAATTATCTGACAGGTCACAGTGTTCAACAGCATGGATGAGATGCTGCAGAAAGCACATTTGGTTATAGAAGGGACGTTCATCTACCTGAGGGACAGCACTGAGTTTTTCATCCGTGTCAGAGAAGGCTGGAAAAAATTACAGGTAATTTTTAAAGTTTCTTTAACAAACGGCCTCGATACCCTCTAAAAATAATAGTCTGCTCCTGGGAATGCCACTTTCCTGTTGGTATTTCATTCTCGCTGTCCTGTTTTCCTTAAAGCTGGGAGAACTGATCCCCATTCCTGCCGACAGCCTTCCACCCCCTGCACTTGCCAGCAATGTGAGTATTTTCCGGCTTTGCAGCTCGTTCCTTCAGTTGTCAGCGTTTACGGAGTCCCCCTGGTATTAAGCATCAAGCACTCCGAGCTCCAGACAGCCAGGTTTAGTATCTTGTGGAAGTCCAGAAAATACCAGGCGCCAACAGAAGAGTCTCACAATAGAGTCAAGGAAAAACTGGACCCAGAGGCTGGGGACCTGTCTTTCCCATTGTAGTAGCTGAATTCCTACGTGGCCTCAGTTTATTCATCTGTGAAATCATTGCTTGGTGTAAGCAGTCTAGAAGAGCGCTTTAATTTTGATGCCCTGAGACTTCTTGGCTTGATAAGAACATTGTCCATTTTTTAGTCCTACAGTGACTCTGTGAGGCAGGTACTATCGTCCTCATTCTGCAGATGAGGAAACTGAGGCTCTGAAGAAGTAACTAGCTCTATTAAGTGATAGAGTGAGCCATAAAACATGGGTCTTCTGCTTCCTTGATTCGGTGCTCCTTCTAAAAGGCTTGAGACCATCTCCTCTCTTTCTGAGGTTAATTGTTTTACTGGAGCAGGAAACTTCACAGTTAAGAGTGGCCCAAAGACAATAACAAACTATTTAAAGTACCTTCTCAAGAAAAACTGCACTAAGACCTCAGTGTACTGAAAAACGAATTCAATGCATATTCAAGGCATATTCAGAACCATTTGTTTTTCTCATTGATATAACAGCCACATCAGCCTCGGCCTCAGCCGCCACTGACGCCTATTTTAAGTACCAATTATGAGAAGCCTGCGGTAAGTACAATTCACACATTGACTCTGCAAATATTTAATGTGTGTCTGCTATGTGCTACCTCCTGTGCTTGGCACACAGTTGCTACCCTCTAGATGCTTACAGAGTAGTGAGAGAGGCATACAAAAGATAGGCAGTTACAAACGTTTCGATCAAAAATTCTGTAGAAGAATCCTGATGGAAGGGGATACAGAACAACTTTTTAAAATTTTCAATGGAATCCAGACTTTCTGGAGCTATTGAAGCTGGATGAGACCCCTGAAACTATTGCCCTTAGATAATCTTTAAATCAAAACGATCCCCTGAAGTGTTCTTTGAACAACAACAAAAAAGCTTATTTTAATTAGTAAAGTACATCTTCTTTGAGCAGTGTGTTCTTTTAAAGACTTATCTATGTGAGATCAAATTGACAATAGCCACTCGAAAGGTTGGATGGGAAGCTTAAGGGGCAGTGAGTTTAAGATAATCATGGTAGAATGATGTAGAAAAGGATAATGGGAAGAGTAGCACAACTTGAAGAATGTAACCAATGTCACTGAACTGTACTTGTAGAAATTATTGAAACGATGTATCTTTGGCTCTGTATACTTCCACACACACACACAAAAAGATAAGCATTTACAGTCTAGTGTGATAAATGGTTTGCGCAAGGCCAGTGCTGGTAAGTCAGAGAAGTCTACGTGAGGAGGTGAGGTCTAATCTAAGACCCAAAGGAGAGTCAGGAGCAGGAGTGAGCCAGGTGTAGGAGGAGGATCGGAATTGACAGAGGGACTGTGGGCTGGTGGGAGGCCAGGGGAAGCACTGTGCATTTCTCTAATGGCAAATATTCCAGTGCGGCTGAGAAAGGAGAAGTTTAGTCTGCAGATATCAGAAAGGGCAAGGGTTAGTCGTCAAGGGCCTTGGGAGCCAGGGTAGGAACTTCGACCTTTTCCGGTGGGCAGTGGGGAGCTACTGAAGGCTTTAGGCACCACAGAAACAGAAGAAAAGCACCACAACCTCCTGCCCCACCATGTGGGCTCATTCCCTGTCCTTTGACTTAAGACATCTAAAAACATTTTTCTTTTCTGACACCTTAGACCCAGGTCTTACACCATCCTTCCCCAGCTCTGTGCTATGAGATAAAGTAACTCCTGAGATTAGATTACGGAGGAGGGGTGGAGGAGGAGGAATGAGTGGCCCTTGATCATGAAATGTATTCTAAGGGTATGGCAGAAAGGGTTGGGAGAGAGGGCAGTAGAGAGGGCCAGGTTTGGGGAGAGAAACTGTGGGAGAAAGCAAACTATGGAATGGCTTTGATTTTGGCTGTTGGCCTTTACTGAGGGTAGAATTGTTATATGATCCCTAGCTTCCAAAAGACTCTATGCCAGCTACCTTAGTAATAAATGCCATGCCCTTCTTTTTTCAATGTCTTTTCCTCCTGGTCCCAGG
The DNA here is from genome assembly GCF_030014295.1 of Loxodonta africana. NCBI lineage: Eukaryota > Metazoa > Chordata > Mammalia > Proboscidea > Elephantidae > Loxodonta > Loxodonta africana. The sequence continues at coordinate 77,626,531 of NC_087350.1, read as the reverse complement.
CCTGCTAGGGAGATGGAAGAAAGGGGCAGCAGGCAGAGAGCTAAAGGGAGCTTGGGACGTAGAAGCAAAGCCAACTTAAAATCTCTGCTGTGAGCAGGAAACTGGGCTGGGGGAGGACCCAGAGATCTCAAACTAATAGTCCAAAGGCTGATCCAAGGAGCCAGTATAAGGAAGGCATTTCTACGATTTAGCACTGTTTGGAACTGGAACGTGCTGGTTTGGGAGATCATGAGACACTGGAGACACTCAAGCAGGAACTGAAATTCCAACTTCAGGTAGAGGGTGAATAAGATGACCTCGAAAATGCTTCCATCCTAAGAAGTCTATGACCTTATTAGGCGCATTAGAAGGTTATAAGTATTGGTATTTACCCTTAGCTCTTTGACTGCAACATCTTTTCTCTCACTTTTTTCAGTTGCACTTGGTTGCTCTGAACATGCCATTTTCTGGGTACATTCGAGCTGATTTTCAGTGCTTCCAGCAGGCCAGGGCTGCAGGACTGTTGTCCACCTACCGGGCATTCTTATCCTCCCATTTGCAAGATCTTTCCACAATTGTGAGGAAAGCAGAGAGATACAGCCTTCCAATAGTGAACCTCAAGGTAAAAACAAATATTCTTCCCATTGTCTTCCAGATGCACTGGTCACTCCAGGGACCACAGGTTGCTGCCATTCCATGAGATCATCAGAGGACTGCTGGTTCAAAGCCCAGCTCTGTCCCTAACCGGCTGTGTGATTTTAGGCAAATCACTTTCCCTCTCTGGGCCTCAGTTTTCTTATATTTAGACTGACCCTTCCTGCTTTGATGGTCTTGTGATCTTTTTCATTTATATAGTTTCATTTTTCTGTTTATAAAGCACTTTACATTCATTATCCAAGGAGGCCTGGTGGCCCAATGGTTAAGTGCTTGGTGGCTAACAAAAAGATCAGCAGTTTGAACCCACTGGTGGCTCCACAGGAGAAAAGACCTGGCAATCTGCTCCCATAAAGATTTACAGGTTGCTTTTTTTATATGAGTTAAGATCAACCTGAGGCCACACAACAACATCATTATCCTAATAGATACAGTAAAGATGGGAGTTATTCTTTTCTCAGTTTGTCAGAAGAGGACATGAAGGCTCAGTGAGAAAAAACACTTTGCTCAAAGTCACTGAAATCTAGACTTAGTTTCCCCGATTCCCACGTCTGGGCTCTTTGTTCCACCCAAGGATGCCTCTTTCCACAGGGCATTGCCAAGTGGCAGCCAAGAACAGCTGTGAACATGGTCCCAGGGCAGAAGCACTCTGTCCTGCACCCTGGTTTGGTGCTCTCTGTGCATCTAAGCTGTCAAAGCTGGCAGACATTTCTCTGCCCCCACTTGCTGGCCAGCAGGCCCCCGTAGGTTCCTTCACTTATACCGTGGAAGCAGCTGTCTCCTTTAAGACGAAAGAGGGACAATTCTGCCGCTATTCAGACACATTCTCGATTCTGACTACTACCTAGATCTCCAAGGCACTTTGAGACCCTTTGGTCCCTGTAACTGTAGAATTTTGAGTTGGAACCTAAGGCTAACAAGTTCCATCCTAACCCCACGCAAGCACTTTCTGTCTCTTCTCCCAGGGTTCTTTTCCAACAGTTCGCTTACTTGATCATTTGTACTCATGGGCTTCTCCACAAGAGACTGGGCTCCTTCATGAAAAAGGACAAAGAGATTCGTCTCCACATCACCCACAGTGCAGAGTGGCACTGGCACAAATTTGGAGCACAGCATATATGTATAAAATTTTGAAAATAAAATAAAGACCTAAAATATACATTTGATGGAGAGGAGCCTTGTACCCACATATAGTAAGAGAAATAAAAGATCCAGACCAGCAGGGTTCAAGGATGGATTATAGAGCAATCCACAAACATTTCAGAGTCCCAACTCTGTCCAGGCTCTGGGATTGGGGTTGGGAGCTTAGGTGTGAGGTGGCATCTGAACCTTGAACAATGAGTAGAAATCTAGTCCATTTGCAGTCAGACCATATAATGATTCTAAAGTAGTGTTTTGTTTTCATAGGGCCAAGTACTTTTTAATAATTGGGACTCGATTTTTTCTGGCCACGGAGGTCAGTTCAATACTCATGTTCCGATATACTCCTTTGATGGCCGAGACGTGATGACAGATCCTTCTTGGTAAGTGGTGGTGGAAGACCTTGTGGTGTATGGTATGACAAACAGCTTTAGGAGACGTCCCAACATGGGATGCCATCATCAGCTGCCCCTCTAGGATGTTGCTAGCATTAAGCATCAGTGATGCAGTTGAGGGGTATGGAGAGAGCTCTGGCCTTAGAACCAGGAAACCTAGGTCCAGTAGCTCAACATGAGACCTTGGGCAGGTCTCTTCCACTCTCCGAGCCTCAGCTTCCTCACCTGTAAAATGGGCGAGGTAATTATATGCCATAGGATTGATCTGAGAATAAAATGAATGAATATGTGTGAGGACATATAGCATGCAGTAGGCACTTAGTAAGTGGTGAGTGATGCTACCCTTGGTGATCCTGTAACTCTAAACTGTGAGTTGCACTCTAATTCTTTGAAAACTATGTATGCTTTTCAGAGTAGAGCAACTTGGCAAACCTTTCCTGAGTGCCTCCTCTATGCAGGACTCAGTGTCAGGCCCAGAGGGCACAATGATGAACCTACATGGCCCCTACTCTTATCCTTACAGGGAAAGACACACACAGACAAACTATGGTTCTAGGCAGAATAATGTAATTATAAATTGGAAACAGAGATAACATGATAAGAGCATGGAGGAAATATTCGTTCTTATTTGAGGGCAAAGTAGCCCTGGTGGTGTAGTGGTAAGCACTTGGCTGCTCACTGAAAGTTGGCACTTCAAACCCACCAGCTCCTCCAAGGGAGAGGGGACCAGGCAATCTGCTCCTGTAAAGATTACAGCCTAGAAAACCCTATGGGGCAGTTCTACTCTGTCCTATAGGGTGACTATGAGTTGGAATCGACTCGCCAGCACGCAACACCAATAGCTTGGGGGCAAGAATCAGAGAAGGCTTCATGCAACAGGAGGCATTTATTGGGCTTTGAAAGATGAGGAGGACTCCCTGGACTGAAAATGAAAGAGAGGCCGCTCCAGATGAAGGGACCTCATGAGCAAAGGTTCAAATTCACAGCAGCAAGGTATGATGTGAAAACAGCTACAACCTGGCTGTGGTTGGAATATATAGTGTGTTCAAAAAGATGGAAAGAGCAATGAGGGCAGGAGATCATTTGAAGTCAATCCATGGAGGGTTAAGGAGCTTGACCCTTGATTCCCTAGGCTTATGCCAATTCACTCACCAAGATATATCACAAAGAAGTGTCATTTCCAAAAGTAATACAACAAAATTACTTTTTAGGCCCGAGAAGATCGTTTGGCATGGCTCCAACGCCCATGGCATCCGTCTGGTGGATAACTACTGTGAAGCATGGCGAACCGAGGACATGGCAGTCACAGGACTCGCCTCCCCACTGAGCACAGGGAAGATTCTGGACCAGAAAGCACATAACTGTGCTAGTAGGCTCATTGTTCTGTGTATCGAAAACAGCTTCATGACAGATGCTAGAAAGTAATGAATGACCTTCCAATGATTCCTAAACATCGTCCAGTTTTCTTACATGAAAAGTTGACACTGAAATTTAAAATGTTTAAATGTTGTAAATATTACTGTTTTTTAATTACACATTCACCACAACAGCAACCAAAGAAAACATACCTCAATACAATACGCTCAAAACTGAAGACATAAAGGACTCAGATCAAAGACAAAATCTGGTTCATATATTGGTGCTAGATTCTGCAGGAAACCCCATGCAGTAGGAAGTGAACACATCCCAACACAGGTTAAGAGCAAGTTGGAAATAAAAGTCATGGCCTTCTGCCCATGCATCCTTCAGAAAGTGATTTCCTCCTTTTAACCATTGCTGTTGAGTGTAAGATGTCCTTCATGTTTTCTTTCAAAGTCAGTGTTTAGAAATGTGACCCCTATCTAAGTTATGTGCAGACCGAATGCTTTATTCCTGAGCCTACATCCAATGCTTGCTGACTGCTATTCAGAGAAACACAACTGCTCAAATGATCCTATTTGTATTTTCAGATATTACCAGAGTTTAATTTTTTTTTTTCCTCTAAAATATTATTGCCATCATGCTTTAGGAGTTTTATATTTTTACACAACCATATTTTAGTATGGCATCTGTTTATATAACTCTGACTTGCTGGAAAAGTTGAGACTCTAAATTTTCTGAAACAAGAAAAGAAATGGCACATAATTACTACTTTTCCCTTGCCTCTGCCTCCCTCCCAACCCCCCCCCCCCATTTTATGACTTTCGTTTGGCAACTCTTGAATTATAACTGCAACATTTACTGAAACCAAAAAGGTCCATAGGGATGAATTTTCTGAGAAATGTATATCTCCATGCTGTATACTTCGATCTTTTTTTCCATGACAGTGGCCATAAAGACATCTTTTCCAGGTGCTTTCTTCTGGTTGACTTTTTTTTTCCACCCCAGTCCCTTTATTCTTCACCGTTGATGTGGAAGCCGACCTGGGTTGTCCCCTGCCACTTGAGCTAACCAGTACTGACTTATGGCGACCCCGTGTGTTGCAGAGTAGGGTTTTCATGGCTGTTACTTTTTGAAAGCAGATTGCCAGCCCTTCTTTGGAGGCACCTTTGGCTGGGTTCGAACTTCCAACCTTTCAGTTAGGAGCTGCGTGGTTAACCACTTGCACCACCCAGGGACTCCTTGCCACTTGTAATACCCCTGAAGAAATGATCAGACAATGAGAAGATTTTTCCATCATGCTCATCTGCTCCTGCCTGTCGTCTTCCACCTGGTGGGAGCCAACTGGGTTGGGCAGAAGAGCCCAAGACTGGGAAGCTGGATGAACAGTGGCTCTGCCACTATCTCAATGCATGACTTTGGACAAGTCTGCCTCTTTCTTTCAAACGGGTGGGGATAAGAGAATCATAATATCAGCTCTCAGTTATTAAACATCAGACTTATTATATGTCCCATTTACTTTTCATGATAATGCTGCAAGGTAGGTATTTTTATCTCCATTTTGCAGATGAAAAAAAAATAAAAAAAGTTGAGGCTTGGGAAGTTACTTGTTCTAGGTCACAGGGCTGGTTTCAGACTCAGGTGCTCTCCCACTCTAGTACCCAAGATCTTTTCAGGGAAACACTGTTGAAGGCTGCCTCTCTGCTCCCTCCTAGCTCCAAGTCTGTGAATCTCTGGCCCTTGGTTTGACCCTGGAGGAGAAGCATAATCATCAGGCATGTGGCCTGCTGGGATATTTCCTCCCATTCTGCTGGGCTGGCCCAGAAACTCAGCAAAGTGAATTCACCCTAAAAGTCCTTGGAATAGGAAGGAAATTGAAGAGAAAAAAACAGCAGACAGCCGAAAACCTCCACTTTGGGGCTTCCTAGTAGAAGAGTGGTAAGTCTTCCTAATGCGTCATGGAATGACGTTGGTTGTAGGTTGGAAAGCCCCAGAGGTAGATTGTTCGGGACTAGCCCACACACTCAGCAAATCGAGTTGGGGGGTGCCTGGTATTGGATAGGAACTACGGAGGGGGGCAGGCTAGGAGACTCGTGGGGTCACGAAGTGAAGATGCAGTCCAGTTAAGTTAGAGCTCACTATGGCCCTGGGTCACAGACAGGATAGTGTCGGTGGAGAAGAGGTAGGGAAGGTGACCTCCTCTTACTAGTGTGTCAGGTAGCAGGGCACTCTGGGTCCTTCTTGCAAATGAGGGTCCTGGGCAAGCTTAGGTAGGGGGACACTCTGACTATTTAACAATCACAGGACGTGTGCTTCTGCCAGTCAGAAGGGATCCTGCCTGTTATAGATTGAATTGTGGTTCCTTTCTCAGCGAATGGCACCACCAACTATTTTTCCATTCATTCATTTAATGAATGCCTCCTTAATAATAATAATGTTGTTGTTAATTGCCATTGAGCTGATCCTGACTCATGGTGACTCCATATGCAACAAAACGAAACTTTGCCTGGTCCTGTGCCATCTCCATGATTCTTAGTACGCTCATGTCCATTGTTTCAGCCACTATGTATGTATTTTGAGTGCCTTCCAACCTAGGGGGCACATGGGACAATATTCTGTTGTGATCCATGAAATTTTCGTTGGCTAACAGACCTTTCTTCCTAATAATAATAATAAACAACCATAAAACAAGTGCTAGGAAATTCAGCAAAGTCTGCATATTTCCATGGTGACTAATTTGATTTTTTTCAATGTCAAAGTCTTTTTAAAATATCTTGGGTCACTCTCGCTTTGTTGCATGTGTTGGTCTTCCATGCTGATCTCCCACTCTCTAGCTTCTCTTCTGTAGCTCATGCTCCACACCAAGAGAGAAAACTGCACTCAGTCATTGTTTTGGTTTGAGTTTCCCCTGAGACAAGGATTCATTTGCAAGTAGCTTGTTTGGGAGGTGATCCCAGGAAACACTAGTAGAGGAATGGGAATACAGACAATTAAGGAAAAGTAGGCTTTCCCACTATGGGTAACTAGATTGTACTCTCTGCTTAGCCACTCTGGAAGCCAGTGTACAACAGGCATCTCTGAGTTTCCAACCTAAAGGACAAGGGATCTGGGGTATTTATACGCCAACCCCATCGGTCATTGAAAGGGGTAGAGTATTACATTCCAGTACATCTGGCTTACTGTGTACAGACAGAGGGGGCTCAGGATGCCTGAGAAAGCTCTCAGGCAGAGAGATACAGCAACTGGAAATTGGAAATTGGAGGGGTGCATTGCACATGGGGCCGCCATGAGTCTGAATCGACTGGATGGCAACTAACCACACAACATTGCAATGGCTAGGCCCAAGGGCAGGTGGGCAGGGCATGGCAGAGCCAACTATATCAGGCTCACATTTTATTTCAAGATAACAATTTCAGCTTACATTAATTTCCCTTCCTTTTCAAAAAAATAAAAGAATCTGCAATACCACCGTTAAGTAAGAAAGAACAACATCGACTGAACAGAAACCTTGAGGGCTTTCTGGAAGATATAAAGCTGGTGTGATTGGATATATTACAACCCCAGCAAAGGCAGGGCCTGCCTGCAATTCTCTCCTGATGCTGATATCCACAAGGCTGTGCCAGCAGGGGCTGGAGGCAAAGATAAGCTGGGAACAGCTGGGTGAAAGCTCATAGAGATGTACCCACTTGGTGACAACACCCAAAACAGCTATCCTTTTCAATATAGACTTTCATATTTATAAATATCAATAAATAGCAAGCCCCACCTAGTCATCTGAGGAGATTCAGCAGCCTCAAAAAGGGAACCAGCATATCAATCAGAGCAAATGGCTTCAATAAAAAAGACTTTATTACAGAAGCTAGGAGATAAGATTTAAAAAAAAAAAACAAAAACGAATTTGTATTTCCAGTGAAATTTCAGGGGGTAAGAGAAACATGACATGGAATTCTAGGAGAACAAGAAAGAGTCCTTGAAAATAAAGTCCATGTTCCATGCTTTCCAAAATTGAATAGAGCTACAATATGTATACAACTCAAAGCTGACTTAGTGAATTATCAGATAAACTCATAAGAATTAATATGATCTCAGAACAAAAGGATAAATTTTCAGATAAAATATAAGACAGGGAGAACAGACAAAATGTTCCACATTTATATAATGGAAGTTATGGAATAAGAAAGAAGAATGTATGGAAGAGAAATATCAATTTAAAAAACAAGGAAAGAAAATTTCCTGAGCTGAAGAAAGACCTGTATCTACAGATTGAAATGGTTCACTAATGCTGGACAGAATCGTTGCAAAAGACCCACCCCAGCCTACATGAACGACGTATAGCCTCGTCTACTCCGAGACCAGAAAAGCTAGATGGTGTCCAGCTACCACTACTGACAATTCTAATCAGGGCCACAATAGATGGATTCTGATAGAATGGGATAAAATGTGGAACAGAACCTCAAATTCCTTAAAAAAAAAACCTACTGGACTGGTTGAGACTGGAGGACTCCTTGAGACTTTTGCCCTGAGATACTCTTCAAACCTTGAACTGAAACTACCCCCCGAGGTTACCTTGTAGCTAAATAACATATTGGCTACAAAATAATATCACCTGTGAGTCCTGTGCTACTTTAAAAATCACCTAAATTAGACCAAACGGTCAACAATTACATTAAAACAAAGATATGAATATAAAAAAAAAGGGGATGGGAAAATAGATAAACAGAAACGAAACAACCAGAACAGAAATGAGAGTGCTTACACATCGTGAAGAACGTAACCAATGTCACTGAACAATTTACATAGAACTTGTTGAACAGGAACCTAAACTTCTGTGTAAACCTTCACCAAAAACACAATAAAATATTATTTAAAAAAAACTCTCTCCGGATACTGTTGGTAAAATTTCAAGGATAAGGTAAAACTCTATAAACTTCCATAAAGAAAGAGATTCAGATTGGCAGTGAAGTTGTCGCTGGCAACGGTGAAAATTAAAAGACAATAGAGCAATATATAAATGATGCTGTGGATTAAGAATTATGATCTCAAAATACCACAGCCAGCCAGACTTTCATGCATGAGAACAAATGAGAGGCAGTTTCAGAAATGTGAAAGCTCAAAACTTTTCCAGCTTATACACTTTCCGGGAAACCCTGGTGGCGCAGTGGTTAACTGCTTTAACTGCTACAGCTACTAACCAAGAGGTCGGCAGTTCAAATCCACCAGGCACTCCTTGGAAACTCTATGGTGCAGTTCTACTCTGTCCTATAGGGTCACTATGAGTCAGAATCGACTTGACAGCCGTGGGTTTGGCTTGTTTTTGGGTTATACACTTTCCGAGGAACAAACTTTGTGGAAGACTTACAACCAAATAAAAATTGACAGAAAATTAAGACCACACAAAGTAGAGGATATTATAATATAGAAGAAATATTATGAGACACAAAGTCAGGAAAAGTTGTCGTTTTATCTAAATCTATATTTCCCAATACAGAGGGAAGAAATGGGTTTTTAGGTGGCTTTTATTTTATCTGGCATTTTAGCTGGTTTTTATTTTAAGAGTTACGTATTTATTTTAACATGTGTTTTTTTTTTTTAGAAAAATATAAATCAGTACCACACCCATAATTTCACATTTTTTAATATGCTGAAGAAGATATGTAAATTTTAAAAAGTGTATTGGTGTAAAGAAAAATATTAAATAACCAATCGTACAGATGATGGAATTTTGGGAAATGCTGGTCTAAATAATTGTTGATAATGTAGTTGTAAAATATGTCTCAGATCTTCCCAACTTGTTATGACAAAATAGATTTGTGTTTCTTTTAAAACATAAATTAACAAGTCTCAGCCCTTAGATGTGAAATTAGGACAAAGTCCAGTCTTTTCCTTCCTCAAAAAGTCTTCAAAATTTCTTCCTTCAAATATTCCAGAGTTGCTTATATTTGCCCAGAAATTAGTTCTATTCATTGTTTACCTGTGGGTGCTTGGTGGGGAGTGGAAGTCAGGCATGTCCCTTGTGGCCAGACTCACTTCCCTGGCGTCACCGCTCCACTGGCAGTGAAGAGCTGGTGTTGCTGAGAACTGTGCAGAAGTCGTGGCAGTCTTGAGATGGTCCGTGCCGTGATCACTCTGTCCTGGTATCCTCCCACCTCAACCCCATCTGCCACCGGTACAGGTCTCTATCAAATCTTGCCGTGGTACTTTTTCAGCATCAGGTCCCCAGCCAGAATATGGAACAGGGTTGGATGGGTGAGAAATATATCTTGAGAGCAAACAGGCCCAGGACAGACACAAGAAGATTCCATGACTTTCTGGTTATGAAAAATCCAGTTTACTTTAAGACGTCAATCTCAAAAAAAAAAAAAAAAACTTTTTTTTTTTTTTTTTTGGCTGGTAGAGCAGCCTTGAGCTAGGTTCCTGACTTTTGGAAATGGAGGTTGGGAAAGAGTGTGACGTTTGGAGAAACTTCCCCTCCTTCTTCAAGGTCCCTCCAGTGTATTGGGGTGGGCAGGAGAGGAAAGGGGACGAGAGCCTCTTTACTTATCTGGCCACAGCAGTAGACCTTTCTAGGTTGTTACTGCTTTTCTAGCTGACAGTGGTCATTAATACCCTGTCTGTGGCAGGCTTTAAATGATGATGGGTCCTCTGGAGGGCTTGTGAGGCCCAAGCCCAACTACCTTCTGCAATGTCCACTTAGCCCAACTGGAAATGTTTCCATTCTTGCCAGGCCAACAGTAGGAGTATAGGCAGCTCCTCTTCTGCCCCTATTCCCACCCTGAAATATCGCCAGTTCTCTCCTATTTTACTCAGTCCAAGAGCAAATTAGAAAATGGATATCCAACTTGGGGATAGCATGCTAATCCCCCTTTTTTTCAGAGACCCCTCTCTATGTCTGATTCTCTTGGAATCTCTCCCAATACTTGGCTTCGGGTGGGTATTGTTCTTTACCACAATCATTGCACTTCCCACAAGGCTGATGAATCTGACTCTAGCTTCTTTCTTTCTCTCATGCCCAATCATCTCATGAAAATTGGGGAGGAGGGATAAAGCACAGCTGGTAGGGGCAGTTCTGACACCTCTTAGTAAGCCCTGGGAGGAGAGTCTGGTGTCAGTGTGGGCAGTTCTCTAGAGAAGATGATGTCCTTAGCTCCTCTTTATCCTCACCAAGGGCTTTAGCTGGAATTCCCAGACAACAGGAAAAATCCCATTCAACATCCTGTCACATCTGAACAATAGAAAGGAGGTAGGCTTGCAAAGATCTGGAAAGAACATTCCAAAAAGGAGGAACACTAAATTTAAAGGGCTTGAGATTCAAACTAGTTTGGAGCATCTAAAGAGCACAAACAAGGCTGATAGGAGCTGGAAAAAGTAAATGCAGAAGACAGAGGGAGATAAGGGAGGGTAAATGAGTTTTTTTGTTTTTTTTTTGGGTAAGCAGCTACAGATCATGTAGGTTCTTGTAGACCAAGGTAAGGAATTTAGACTTTATGTCTGCTTGCCCTGAGAAGCTACTAGAGGGTTTTAAGCAGGACAGGGACATGAACTCTTTTTGGGGGGGGGGCAGAAAATTGTATAATTGGGTGTATCATTATGACATTTTCCATCATCAGAAAAAGGAAAACCAACATTTACCCTTTATATACACAAAGACAGTTTCACAACCACGTAGTCATATCCTATGGCTAACAATCCATTTTATTACTGAGATAGATAAGATTGCCTAGATTTTTGCTTTCAACAGATCCATTAGGCTTAAAAGCATGTGAACAGATTTTTGCTTTGGAAAGATCATTGTGACTTCTGGGTACTGAATGGACTGTAGGGGCAGCACTGAAGGCAAATGGACCATTAATAAACTCTTCCAGTGATTTAGCTGAGAGATGATGATGTCCTGGGCTGTGGCTGAAGCAGTGGGGATGGTGAGAAGTGGTGTGGTTTGGAATTAATTTAGGAGGAAGAGCCTTGCTTATAGGTCTCAGTTATGAGAGAATGAGAAGAATAAAGCACAATTCCTGGGATTTTGACATGCCATTTCTTGGTGTGGGAATGATTCCATAAGGGCAAGATTCACTTGCTGTCATTTGTTTTCTTCATTATTGTATCCCCAGGTCTAGAAGAGGATCTGCCACTTAGTAGGTGCTCAATAAATGTGTTGAATAAATGAAAAGGAATAGTTTGGACAAGATATAGTTAAAAAGCCTACTGGATATACTCATGCTCTTGCCACCTATAACTCAATGATACTCTGTGCACACTCACACAATATCTATTTTAAAAAAGAGGGAAGTAGAAGCAGTTTCAGTTGTCATTGTCAAACATATATTCCATCCTTCTGGATGGAGACAGCAAAGACTTCTCTGGCAGAGAAGAAATTTCTTTCTGCCCTCCTATTCTCGGGGGGACTGGAGAGAGTTTGACCAATCAGTGGCAAATGTGGACCCCATATATCTTAGTTTCTTAGTGCTGCTATAACAAACATTATAAGCATGTGGCTTTAACGAAAAGAAATCTATTTTCCCACAGTTTAGGAAGATAGAAGCCCAAACTCAGGGTACTGACTCTCAGGAAAGGTTTTCTCTCTCTGTTTGCTCTGGAGGAATGTTCTTGTCTTTTTCTAGTTTTCTGTTCCTTGGTTCCTTGGCAATCTTCATGTGGCATGTGTCTTCCCCTCCATCTGTGCTTCCTTCTCTGTGCCTGATCTGCCCTTTTTGTATCTCACAGGTGAATTGTTTAGGATACATCTTACACTGGTACAGTCTTATTAACATCACAAAAGCCCTATTCCCTAATGGGAGTACATCCACAGGTATAGGGGTTTAGGATTTACAACACACATATTTTGGGGGACACAATTCAATTCATATACGATACTCGAAGAATTTCTGCTCTTCACCATAGGCCTGGGGACTTGCCCATTCTTGGGGCCTCAGCCTCCTGGCCTCAGCTGCCTTGATGCTCCAGGTAGTGAGGAAGGCCTATACAGGCCCTAGGCTGTGTCCTAGTCTGTGTTGCTCCAAGATAAGATGTTCCTTTTTCTCAGCTCCCTCAGGGTATCCCCCTTCTCAGCCACAGAATTCTGTTTGTGCAGTTGTTTAAAGCAAAAAAAAAAAAAAAAAAAATCCAACTCTTTGCACACTTAGAATCTTGCTGCAAATAGAAGGAGCCTCTCTTCTATTTGTCTACTGTTCCCTTCTGCTTTCAAACAGCTGGCTTCTGTGGAAGCATATTTTTTGGTTATCTCCTCACTAAAGGGCACGTGAAATAGCCATCCCATTCCAACATCCAGATGTTTTTTGACCTAAACCTCTTGAAACAACTGGCAAAGGTTTGCCTGCTCTTTGACCATCACATGGGTTGGACTGCAGCTTCTCAAGTACCCAGGAAAGAGGAATCCTTGTGACTTCTCACTGCCATGCCTTGGCCAGTTCCACATTTTAGTCCCCATTTGCAGGCACCAACTTCCATATTATTCAAAACTTTCTGGTTATAAGTGATAGAAATCCAGGTAAAATTAGCTAACCAAAAATAGGGTGCTATTGGCTCTTATAACAAGAGTGGGTGTGGCATCGGGGGCACCATGTTCAGAAAAAATAATACTGTTAAGTCTTTCTCACCTCTACTGCTATTTCTTTCCACCCAAGACTTAGCTTGATTTTTGTTTGTGCTCAGGCCTCATTTTCTCTTGCTTCAAATGTCTACATTTTGGCAAGGGCAGGGCTCAGGAGGCAGGGCTGCAAGAAGCACCTGGCTGATATCAGTTAGCTCAGCTACACCAAAGCAGTGAGAGAGTTCTTAAATCCCAGCTAATTGGTCCTGCTTTTATCAGTCTTGTCATGCAGCCTTGGTGGCCAGGGCATGGGGTCTTGTGATCAGTCATGCCTCAGTTATGTCATCATCTTTGCGGCCAAGGGTCAGGAATCTGTGATTGGCACCAGAATCGATGGCATGTTTGGAGTAATGGAGAAGCACGTCTCCAAAGGAAGGGAGTGAGGACGGCTGTCCCTGTTAAGAAAGGGAAAAGAGAAGGTGGGCAGACAAACACAAGAGATCCCTCCTACTGTCAGTAGACTTAATTCCAGGAACCAAAGAAAGAGTGAGCATTCAGAGACTTGCTTTTGTTTTCTTTTCTAATTTAAACAAGAAATGAAGTTTGTGGACAGAAATGGTAATGAGGAAGTGAGTGCAAATGTCTTCCTCTCTGGAGAAACGTACTGAGGAGGAAGCTTGTGAGAACAAGCCCTACCTTCCCTGGCTTGAAGGAAGCCCTTGAATAAAGAAGCCATTTCAGGTGATGACTCATTGCAGTGTGTCACTCCTTCCTCAATTCTGCCCGGCCCAGTCCAATCCTCCAAAGCCAAATAAATAGGAAGTGTGGCAGACTGGATTCTTTTTGGTGGTGGTACACTTGGGTTTGTTTTTGTACGCTTGAGTCCACTGGAAAGCAATTCTTTTCTCATGCCTCTGTGACGCACTAAGAAAAGGAGCAATTTTAAAGAGAGATTTCAAAGAAACTATTTTATAGTTTACCAATATGGAATCCCATAGTGCCTGCCAAGCTGGCCATGCTAAAATCTCATGACTTGTACTGATCACATCGTCTCTATTAGAGTCTTAGAATGCCAGAACCAGAAGGGTCCATAGAAATAGATCATAGCCCTCCCTCTCACACCACAGAGAAGGAAACCTAGGCCCAGTGAGAGGAAGGAAGTGACTTAAAGGACACAATGAGTTAGAGGCAGAGTTAAGTCTCACACGAAGCTCTTCTGAATCTTTGCCCAGTGATCTTTCCACTAAGTCACACAAGGATGCTTAATAAGTAATGGAGTGTCTGCTACAAATTTGCTTCTAAATGTGCTTGAAAGCAGTTGATGGGAAATTTCAATCTGGTGCTACAAGGGAGAGTACTAAATGAGTTCAATTCTTGCATGCCAAAAATATTTCTACAGAGATGTGACTTGGTCCTGGTTTAAACACTCGACACTTGAATGCAGCCATCAAGGATGTGCTCTTGCACATAAGTAGTCCTTGAAGTGCCCCTGCCTCCCAGTGGCCTTTTCTGTCTCTGAATTCCTGTGGTCCTAAGTTGGTCTTACCAAATCTACTGCTTCTTGGTGTTTTTGTCATCTCTGGTGTCCTCTGGGTCACCTCATCTGGACTGTTGGACATGCTGCTCATGTCTGGCCCCTCTAGATCTTTCTTGTTTCCCAACGAGGCTGCATGGGTCACTTGCTCTTACTCTGTGTCCTGCAGCATGACTGGTCTGGAATACAGTGGTGGATTCCATTGCCCTTTGGCTTCCAGTTGGGTTTGGCCAACTGGCTGGAAATGGGAGGAGGGAGAGTGAGGTTGGGGTAATTATATGCTTGCTTTCCTCCCTATGGAATCTTCATGGGCTGGCTGCACCCCTCAATTAACATCTCAGCTCCTATCAAGCAGCCCTCCTCACATGACTCTCTCTAGGTACTAGTAGCTCTCTTTTACCTCACCGTTTCAGGCAGCACCCTGCTGTTACTAGTGCCAAGACAAGCCCTTTAGGGTTCTGCATTCTCCCTTATGGTTTCTCCATGCCCTGCCATCCTTTTCGGAATTAATCCCTTTATTAAACTCATCTCAAATTACCCAGTTTGAGTCTGCCACCTGTTCAGCTAAGACTACCTGACTCCACTCTGGTGTCTCAGTCTCCCCCAGGCACTGGGAGATATTCTACCCCCAAAAAGAGAATCTTAGGATCCTACATTCTAGAGTCAATGTGTCAGCAGAGTCCTTGAACCTGGGCTTCCATGGCTTAGTGACTACTTCCACCCTGACTCCTGAGAAAAAGCCTCCACTTTAAGGTAGAGCCCCTCATATGGAGATGACCAGGGTTTGGTAAATCAAGACCTTGAGCAAGAAGCCTGCAAAGCTGTGCTGGCTGCCTCGGCTGGCATTAGATGTCTCACAGCAGAGGGGGCAAGAACGGGGTCTGGTTATCCTGAAAGAGAGCTACTCTAACAGCACCAGAACCAGAGTCTTCCTTTGCTTCTTACATGTAGGCTGATGGGAGCCAGGAAAGGGATTTGAATCCATGAGTAGGCAAAGCACTAAGGAGGAGCTGCACCTGCCAGGGCCCAATGTGAGAGTGGTGGCAAGGGTCTGCTAATTGGACTGAAAGAGCCCTTAGGAAGGTAAAGCCTAGTGCTCTCCTCCCAGCACTAACCCCTGGGATGATGGGCTGTCCCCAAGTTCCCATTCCAGGATGGCCTGGCTGGACCAGCTTGACTGCTGTCTCAGGCTGCCTGCTGGCAAAAGCCTCCCCCCCTCAAAAAAAAAGAAAAGAAAAAAATAGCCCACTAGTTCAAAGTCTTAGTCCCCCTAGACTAGCCATCCCATGGGTCACTTAAGCTCCAAGTCTCTGTTCTGACAATCTCAAGCTGTTTAGCAATTGCCCGTACCTCCTTTATTCCTAGCCCTCTTTGTGCTAGACGCAAAATATGTTACATTGAGAATAATTTACAATCACAACTTGCTTGCCTCAGACTACCACTTGAGCACAAAACTGTGTGGGATAGCAGTTTTCATAGAAGAAATAGACAGTTGCAAAGATGCCCAGAGTGATAATATTACCTCACATTTTTAACAGTGTTTCACAGCTTGTCAAACGTTTTCTCATGCATTATATGTCAGTTGATTCTCACTAGAAACCTATTAGATATATATTATTATCTGTACCTGAAGAACTTAAGGCTTCAAGAAATAAAATGACTTGCCCAAGGTCATGTAACTAGCACGTACGTAGCAAAACCTACACTTCACATCTCCCAAATCTACATCCTGTGGCTTCAGCTCACCCTGTCGTATGTTGTTCCTTCCTGCCCAGGTCACACAAGGAGAGAATGATGCACATGAGCCATGTATAGGGTCCACTTTTCGGCCCTCACAGTGTCGCTCTTAGAAACTGTCCCTCTTGTCTCTTTAGAATGATGGTTGCTTTTGGAAATCTCTGTTTGTGCCCCAAAGGATGGTATGACAAGCTTTGGTACCCAGCCCTATCCCTGCCCTTCCAAGCTCTTCTCTGTATCATGGCGGGCTAGACACCTGAAGACTACATTTTCCAGTCTTCCTTGCCAGCTGATTTCTAATTAGGTTCCACCAATGAGAAGCACTTGTGAAGACTGGAAGGTGGGAGAAAGGAAAGTGGAAACTATTCTCTGGAGTTGGCAGCAGCAGGTAACTGTAGGTACCAGCAGCATTAGCATTTCTGGTGGTGGTAAAATTGGGTAACTGTGGGCAATGGCAGGCGAATGCTGGCTTCAGAAGTCTTGACGGCAGTTTTAGCGGCATCAGAGGAAGTGCACGCTTCTGGTGCCTGCTTGGGAGCAGCAGGCTCTAGCTGCAGCAGCAAAGGCAGTACGGGCACTCCAGTTGCCTTGGTGGCCGGCATGCATTTGTGAGCTCTGAATGTCACCATCTCACCCCTTTTGTTCTATCAGCCATTTTCTGCACTTTTGTAACCAGTTCCTCATATCCAAGCCCCTTTTGTTTGACATTCCTAGCATAGTTTCTACTTTCCTGACTGGTCATTTACCACCACAGATAGTAAATCGGTTTTCTGGAGCGTGACCTGGCATTTTTGCGCATTTCCTGGTCAAGTGGCTTACACCGTGTTTCTGTAGTTTCTTTGTTTACACAATGAAGTTGATAATGCCAGTCTTGCAAGATGGTTGCAAAGATAAAATAAGAAAATCAGTGCAAAGAAGTGTGCATTCATTCATGTTATCCTCATCTCCAGCCTCCTGCTACATGCCACCCCATGCTCCAGCTCCACCGAACTACCTGACATTCCCTGATCTCTTTGGTTTTCTCACCTCTGGGTCTTTGCATGTGCCATTCCCTTAGCCTGGAATACCTTCTCTTGTTTACCTGAAAAAGTCCTATTCATTCTCTAAGGCCTGATTCAAATAGTATTTTCTTATGAACCCTTTCCTGACTCTTTTCCCACCACCAGTCAGAATTAATTGCCTCTTTATATTCCTTATAATATCATTGTTAATGTATTAGTTGTAATCATATATGTCTTCCCCCTTGAGTCTGTGAGCTCATTAAGCATACAGTCCATGGCTTACTATATTTTTGTCATACATACCAAATAGGTATGTGTATGTGTGTGTACAATTCATCTTTAATACTTAATGAACAATAAAACAGCCACCTATGTACCCACCACTTAGGAAGTAAAGTGTAACCGTTACTGTCTGTGTCCCTTCCCTGTATCTTTTCCTCTCTAAACCCCGACCACTATTCTAAACTTTGTCTTTGTCAGATGAGTGTATGCCTACAAACGTATTATTGTATATGTCATTTAACTTTATATGAATGGGTACGATGCTTATTTATCCTCACCACCTTCTCCACTCCACTCGCAACCCCTCCACGCATACAGTGTCCTGCATAATGTAGGAGCCTGGCTCTTACATGGCCAAAGAAGGTCTGCCTGCTCACCATCATCTCCAAAAGGTTGAAGAAGCCTAATCGGAGTTTGGAGTTAGGTTCTGGGCAACGAAAATCATGGAAACAAAACATCTTTGCGTACCCAGCTGCCTTACTACTTGAAGCTGGTGTCCCTGTTTTGAAGCACAAAAATCTCTTCTCTTAAAACCTTCCTTCTAGATATAAGCCCAAGAGACAGAAAGGGCCACATAAACCAGAGACTCCATCAGCCTGAAACCAGAAGAACTAGATGGTGCCCGGCTACCACCAATGACCGCCCTGACAGGGAACACAACAGAGAGTCCCTGATGGAGCAGGAGAAAAGGGGGGTGCAGAACTCAAATTCTAGTAAAAAGACCAGACTTAATGGTCTGACTGAGACTGTAGGGACCCTGAAAGACATGGCCCCTGGACTCTCTGTTAACCCAGAACTGAAACCATTCCTGAGGCCAACTCTTCAGACAAAGATAAGACTGGACTATAAGATATAAAATGATACTTGTGAAGAGAGTGCTTCTTAGCTCAAGTAGATACATGAGACTAAATGGGGAGCTCCTGTACGGAGGTGAGATAAGAAGGCAAAAAAGAAGAGGAGATGGTGGAACAGACACTGGAAATCCTAGGGTAGAAAGGAGAAGGGCACTGTCACGTTATAGGGAGAGCAACTAGGGTCACATAACGATGTGTGTATAAATGTTTATATGAGAAACTAACTTGAACTGTAAACTTTCACTTAAAACACAATTTAAAAAAAAAAAAAACCTTCCTTCTGTACCATTAATGATTTTGTATTCTCCAGTAACCCAGGTTCCATTTTCTTACACACTTTTCTCTTTAATTACTGAAGAATACTTTTGGCAAGACTTAAAATGTCACATCTTAACAACCATTTAAATTATGCAGGCATTTTAGGCAAACCAATGACCTTAAGAGTGTGGTTTTTCGGACTGGGGGCCATGGCAGTGAGTTGTGAAGTCAATTTAGTGGGTTCAGATCACCATTTTTTTTAAAGTTTTTTTATTTACTGTGCTTTAAGTGAAAGTTTACAAATCAAGTCAGTCTCTCGTACAAAAACTTATACACACCTAGCTATGTACTCCTAGCTGCTCTCTCCCTAATGAGACAGCACACTCCTCCTCTCTACCCTGTATTTCCTGTGTCCATTCAGCAAGCTGCTGTCCCCTGCTGCCTTCTCATCTCACCTCCGTACAGGAGCTGCCCACATAGTCTCATGTGTCTACTTGAGCCAAAAAGCTCACCCTTCACCAGTATCATTTTCTGTCTTACAGTCCAGTCCAATCCCTGTCTGAAGAGTTGGCTTCAGGAATGGTTCCAGTCTTGGACTAACAGAGGATCAGGGGATCATGGCCCCCGGAGTCCTTCCTAGTCTCAGTCAGACCATTAAGTTTGGTCTTTTTATCTCTGTTATGTTCCCTGTCAGGGCAGTCATCAGTGGTGGCAGGTACCATCTAGTTCTTCTGGTCTCAAGCCGATGTAGTCTCTGGTTTATGTGGCCCTTTCTGTCTCTTGGGCTCATATTTACCTTATGTCTTTAGTGTTCTTCATTCTCCTTTGCTCCAGGTGGGTTGAGACCAATTGATTAGATGGCCACTGGCTAGTGTTTAAGACCCCAGATGCCACTCACCAAAGTGGGAGGCAGAATGTTTTCTTAATACATTTTGTTATGCCAATTGACCTAGATGTCCCCTGAAACCACAGTCAGACCAGCATTTTTAAAAATTGAAGTGCAATTGGGTATTTCCTGGCCATGCAACCGGGATTACAAAGTATCAGAGAGTGTTCCCAAAAGCAAGGGGGCAAATATTATTTCGTGACAGTTTTGTTCCAATTTAGTACATGTGTGAATTTGTGTGTATTGGGCCACAATGTAAAGTGTATTTCTTACTATGGATTATGTTAAAAAAAAAAAAGCTTGCAAGCCATTAATCAAGAGGCCCTGTGTAGGAGGCACTTAGCCTCATAGTCACCTTCCATCTCTCCCTTGCAATGGGCAGCCTGGAGGCTCAGATGCGCTCTAGGAGGGGACCAGTCTGGCCTAAACCAATTACCATGATTCCAACTCAGTTGCCACCATGTTCTGAGATGGGGAGTAATCCTGGCCTAGACCAATCAGGACATACCATTTCGTGGCTACAGTGGGGAGGACATATGACCCGGTTGACCCAGGCGTCTGTCTCTCAGGGAATCCAACCAAATCCTTTGATAAGCCTGGAAATCTTACAAATAAATGCTTTGGACAGTCTCAACCTGGTCTGAAACACAAAAAGCCTATTCACTGCCCACCTTATCCCCAGCCAGAACTTGTTGGGGAGGGAGAAAAAGGAATCCAAAAAAAAAAAACCAGACACAGGGTAATTTCTAAGTTAAATTATTGATAATATACCAGTCATGGCTTTGCTAGCCTAAAAACAACTTTGTAGGTCACCACGAGCCCCTCTTAAGCTCTGGGTTGCCCCGAGGAACACTTTACACAGTGGAAAAACTTGAGAACTTAGGAGGCTGAATTTCTGGTGAAACTGAAGTTGGGAATTATTAGCACGTCTGTGCCAGGGAAAGTCAGGAGAAAACCAGGTGAAGCCAGGGAAGCATTTGAGAATGTTCAGGGAGAGGAGTAAATTGAGCCAAAGTGAGAAGACCTGGGACAGACCCTGGGAAGCAGTAATGCTTGGGGGAGGGCAGAAGAAAGATCAGTCAGAGAGAACACCAGTACTACTCACTTGTCATACTGCATCATGGTGGAGACACCAGCAGAAACAATCTCGCCTCCTAGCCCTTCTCTGGTAGCCTGCCAAGACCTGGACTCCCAGGCTTTTGTGACAGCTGTCTGGGTAGTTGGAGATGTGGAGGTAGAAAGCTAAGTAGATATACTTTAGAACAGCCAAAGGACTTCTCTGAAGGAAGTGATAGATCCAGGAAAGTGAATGGGGTGGCGCAGACCACATTTTTTTTTTTTTCAGTTCCAAGTGAGTTTTCTTCTTCTTTTTTTTTTTTTTTTTGAGAAAAATTTCCACGTATGTATTTATTGCCTAATAATAGTTATATTAGACGCCATTTTCTGGACCATAGATTTTTAGTTGGGGCTAACTGCGTAAATTCAACTTTAATTTTTTTTTTTAGTTAGAGCACATGATTTTAACGTAAACTTGGTAAGACTTGGTTTTTGTTTGAAGTTTAATTTTTGTCAAGTTTTATGATGATCTTTATCTGTAGTTATGTTTGTCTGACTGACTGAGCTAATCCTAGCTGTCATCATATGCCCATGGGCTACCTGAGTGGTCTTGGTAAAAAGCCTTGGCCCATGGCCGTTTCCTTTCCCTGCTTACAACTCTTTCTTAACTGATTGCTTGTAGGATGAAGGCCAAACTTCTTGGCATGGAATCTATTGTTCCTTACCACATGACCCCAACTGGCCTTTCCAGCTTCATATCCTGCCACAAATCCCCCTCTCCGCCTCCACACACATACATTTTTAGCAACATAGAGCACAGACCCAAGTGAATTTTACTGTGTCAGAAATTCTGCCTGGAATGCTATTCCTCTTCTCTACTTGTTAAACTCACACTTCTATTCCCAGCTCAAATGTCATCTCTTCTGTGAAGCCTTCTTGACTTCTTTAGGACAATTTAGTTGGTTTTTTTTCACCTGCACACTTACTATTTTGTTTTTTGCCTGTCCAGCTAGATAGCATGCTCCAGTACCTACCTGAGGCCATAAAAATTGTAAAGGTTGTTGAGAGAGTGAGTGAATAACTATCCAAAGGAAACCTAAAGAAAGCAAAGCCTACTATCATTTGATTGACACAAGTCATTTTTTTGTTTCTTTGTAAATTGTGTGTTCCTCATTTTCACTGTAGTTGCATTTATTTTTGCTGAGTCGTTACGTTTATCTTGGTTTTTATTTTGAAGTATGGAATTGTTAGTCCTCTTTGTGGTTACCTTAATATTTACCCCTATTTTTCTAAGTGAAAACCTAACTTGTATCTCCCATATCGCCTTGATTTCCTCTCCATGTGGAAGATCTATGCCTCCTGTATTTAGTCCCCTCTCTATTGATTATTGTAATCTTTTACATAATGACATCAATGATTCCTTGTTTTTGGCTTTTTTTTTTTAATTAGTCTTATTTTGTTTTTGTGATTTCCCTATCTGAGTTGATATCAGGCTGTTCTGTTCTGTGTCCTTGTGTTGTGTTGATACCCGATATTATCGATTTTCTGACAAAAGAACATCCTTTAGTAATTCTTATAGCTTTGGTTTGGTTTTTGCAAATTCTCTAAGCTTACGTTTATCTGTAAATGACTTAATTTCACCTTCTTATTTTTTTTTTTTATATTTGAGAGAGAGTTTTGCTGGATATATGATTCTTGGCTGGCAAGAATCATATATCTCCTTCACTGCTCTCTATATGTCATCCCATTGCCTTCTTGCCTGCATGGTTTCTGCCAAGTAGCCCGAACTTACTCTTATTGTTTCTCCTTTGTAGGTGACTTTTCAATTATCCGTGGCTGCTCTTAAAATTTTCTCTTTATCTTTGGTTTTGGCAAGTTTGATGATAATATGTCTTGGTGATTTTCTTTTGGGATCTATCTTGTATGGGGTTCAATGATCATCTTGGATAGATATCCTTTCTTCTTTCACGATGCCAGGGAAGTTTTCTGCCAACAACTGTTCTCTATTCTCTCTGTATTTTCTGTTATCCCTCCCTGTTCTGGAATTCCAATCACACACAAGTTATTCTTTTTGATAAAGTCCCACATGATTCTTAGTGTTTCTTTATTTTTTTTTAATTCTTTTATCTGATTTTTCTTCAAATATATTGGTGCCAATTGCCTTATCCTCCATCTCCCCAATTCTGCATTCCAATTCCTCAATTCTGCTCCTCTGACTTCCTGTTGAGTTGTCTAATTCTGTAATTTTATTGCTAATCTTTTTTGAATTTCTGAATGCTGTCTCTCTATGGATTCTTGCAGCTTATTAAGTTTTTCACTATGTTCTTGAATAATCTTTTTGATTTCTTCAACAGCTTTATCTGTGTGTTCCTTGGCTTTTTCTGTAAATTGCCTTATTTCATTCCTAAGGTCATCTCTGATGTCTTGAAGCATTCTGTATACTAGCTTTTTATATTCTACATCTGGCAATTCCAGGAATATATCTTCATCTGGGAAAGGTCTTGATTCTTTGATTTGGGGGGTTTTAGAAGCAATCGCAGACCACATTTTGAGAAAAGATTTAAAGGTAATCCCTTCTGGCACCACTAATATTTTTCAGTTCAATTAAAAACTTAACAGACTTTTAGGTGCTTTCTGGAGAGTCAGGCTGTTGCCTCTTTTGATGAAACATTATAATAAGAGGGCTAGGAGGTGGTCCAGCTGTATTGGAATTACATTACTACAATAAGTAGTTAGTTATATGCAGCCATTTACCTCACTAAACTGTAAGCTCCCAGAAGGAAAAAAAAAAAGCTGGGCTGAGAGGAGGCGAACTATGAATATTTGAGGAGGGTAGAAGAAAGGATCAGTGGAAAGCCCTTGTGCTTTACTCCAGCTCCTCCAGGAGCACATGTCCTTGCCCACCCAACCCTGTTTATCTATGAAGGCTGGGAGAGAGAAAGCAGCTCAGTCAGGAAGCCTGACCCCCCACTGTCTTTGTGTTGGACTTGGGAGAAAGGAACCTACCTCAGAAATAATATGGAGTTCTCCATAAAGGGAACTCTCACACAGGGTGTGGAGCAGAATGTTCCAGAAGCTCAGACACCCAGATTCTGTAAGCTGGTAGGCTTCTTTGTTTAATTTCCCTTAGCTTCACAGCTAAATTCCTTTGGAAAGTACCTGATTGTCTCAACCATCTTACTAGAAATGAGGAAGGGGTTTGGGTACATTCTGGGGCCTGAGGGAGGAGTTAAGAACTGTACTTTGGCAGGCTGGGCATGGTGTTTGCTGCAGAAGAAGGCAGACTGTGGGTTACAGAGAAGTCTCAGGGGCACAGGTGGCAATGCTGGCGTGGCCAGCTCCTACCCAAGCAGTGCTCATCCACTGCTCAGGGTCTCTGATATCAGTCCTGAAAATGTGTCCGAGCCTTTACTTTTGAGTTATGTGATGTGCTTCTGAGATCCCAGCTCCTGCAGCCAGGTGCCTCATCAGCTCAGCTGGGGAGCCAGGAAGACAACGAGGCTCTTCAAGAAACGGCTCCACCTTCCGTTTTTCTCAGAATTATGAAGATGGCTGGGGCTCTGGGCCTCTCTGCTCTTTCCTGGAAGTGCCACATGGCCTTGTACTGATGGGCTTACCCTAAGAAAAACAGTGTTTGCCTTGGTTACGATTCATCCACAGAATCTCCCTTCTGGCTCCAGTTCCATCCAGCAAGTTTCTGAGTTGGCTCTGCTCCTGGTGTAGCACTGGGGACATAAGAATCTTTGGCCCTCTTGAGGATCACAGTCCAGGGAGTATGCATGTGTGTGAGGTTTCAAAGCAAAAGAGATCAGGACAGTCTCTATTGCCAGGTGAGGGGGGTGGTTTTGAGCTGGCATCCTGGGACTTAGGAAGCAGAGAAGCTAAGGGATGGAGAATTGGTTGGTAGGAGGGCTGTAATCCTTTCCCTTGAAAGCACTCATTTTTCCCCTCAGGGATGGTGGCAAAGATCTGCTATCAACAACTGTTGGTCCTTGTCTGCATAGTATCCCTTCTGGTAATGGGAACCTAGTAGTAGATCCTTTGGGGAACTATTCCTTCCCAACCATCAGTGCCGTATGGTTCTGGTGGGGCTGCCAAACACAGTACCCTATCAATCTTGACCTCCACCACAGGAGAGAGCAGATGGCCAAAGTTGAGCCAATCACACTGTCCCAAGACCCTGGCTTCAGAGATTGATATAAGGCAGCGGTTCTCAATGTAGGGTGGGACTGTGCCCCACGTGCCCAGCAGTGTTGAGAAAATGGGGAGAGGAAGGCAATTTAATTGTTGTTGCTGTTGTCAAAATGATTGGACATTTAGTTGTCCAGATTATCAAACATCTGCAATGCCCAGGACATTGCTTGTAACAAAGAGCTGTTCTATCCCAAAGGTTAATAGTTTTTCTGTTGAGAAACCCTGACCCAAAAGATGGGCAGCTGGCCCCAGTTGGGCCAGTCAGAATCTGTCCCTGGGATTTTGTTTAAGAATGTCTGACAAAAGAAGGTCTCTTTCTCTAGGTTCCCAAGATGGCTTGTGGAATGCCTGAAGCCACCATGGCCATGTCCCCTACCCCATAATGCATGCAAGAAGATGTCTGAAGGAGAGAATGAGGCCAACCCAGAGGAAAGCCTGAGAAAGAGAAACAGAAAGAGAGAGAGACCAAGAGAGCTAATGACATCTGCCCTTGTCCCTTTCTGTCATGAGAGCTTTTTTATTTTTTGCTTAAGCTTTTTCAAGATGAGTTCTTTACTCATACAGCCCATAGAATCCCCACAACTAGTCACTGGTGAAGGCAATCTGGATTTTAGACAGCAGGTTTTACTTTCTCCACATTCTTCCCGGATTCCCTCCATACTTTCTACAAATGGGGAAACTGGTCCATAGAACAGTCACACAGCAAAATAGTGACAGAAACCAGGTTAGCACTTAGGTCTCCTGCCTCAGAGCTCAGATCGATTTCTCTACAATACAGCCTACTTTAACAAAATCAGATTCAAGCTCCTATACTTGGGGGTGGATGAAGAGGAGTTGACTATGTCCTTAGTACCCCATGTGGCACTCAGGGGAATGCTGAGATGCAAAAAGGGTGAGGCTTGGGTCCACTGGCAACTTTCAAGATGGGTGGGGCCACAACCATTGCTGCCTAGTTCCTCTAGGATTACCTTAAAAAGTGGGATATTCAGATGGAGCTGGGAGCACAGGACAGTCAAACTAAAGGGGAGAGACTTTTCAACCTGCTCAGGCTCACCCTCCTTCCTGAGTTTTCCAGGTTAAGCAGTGTAGCCACTCTCTGTTATTGTTGTCATGTGCTTTGAGTCAGTTCCAACTCATAGCGACCTTGTAGGACAGAGTAGAATTGCCCCCATAGGGTTTCTAAGGCTGTTATCTTTACAGAAGCAGACTGTCACATCTTTCTCCAGCAGAGCAGCTGCTGAGTTTGAATCACGAACCTTTTGGTTAGCAGCTGAGGGCTTAACACTGTGCCTCAAGGGCTCACTAACCACTCTATTACTCTATAGGATCCCCCATTTCTTCTGCAGAAGACCATCAGCAGACAGTTGGCATTCTGCTTTGGCCAAGAACATTTTTAGAGGCTCAGGCTCCTCCTTGTGTCTAAAAAAAAAAACCCATTGCCATCGAGTCGATTCCGACTTATAGCAACCCTACAGGACAGAGTAGAGCTGCTCCATAGAGTTTCCAAGTAGCACCTGGCAGATGTGAACTGCCAACCCTTTGGTTAGCAGCCATAGCACTTAGCCACTACGCTACCAGGGTTTCCTCTTTGTGTCTAGGACACTGTAATTAGATGCAGATGGGCTCCTTTGCCTTTCTTTATTAGGGAGGGAGGATTGCCTAACTTAGATGGGTGGAGGCTGCACATGGTGATGGTGGTAGAGGAGGCTGCTCACCTTTAGGTGGTGTCCTTGATACTGAGCTATTGGGAGCAGCTGGGTCCTCTGGAACTCCACTATCCCCTGCCCCTCCCCACACCCTACTCTGCCCCCACTCATTACATAGACAAACTTAATAATCACTGACAATTTTTGCTGCTGTAGAATACAGCCTTAATTGTTACAGGCATTGAAGGGGATTCAAACCAAAGTTATTTTGCCAAAACGGTACAAGAGAAATTCAGCTTCTGGCATTGTCTCCACTTTCCCTAACTTCAAGAATATGCTCACAGGCTGTCTTGCCTTCTCCTGCTTTCAAGCTGATTTTTCCAAATGCTTGGATTGCTTTAGGAAATTTTGTGTGTGTGCTTTTGAGTATTTTGTTTTGTTTTCGCATAAACTTTTGTTATGAATGTCTAACTCTAAACACACTATGGACAAGCTATTTGTCCTCTCCTGCTTCTGCTTTGGGAAACTTGACAAGGATTCTTCATTTATAATCAATTTGGGGGCATTTATCGAAGTTCTTTAACTTATGGTCAATTTTATAAGTGTCACATGGATAACAGGACAGAAATGGACTCTGTTTCTTGTGCACATGAAGTTGTGTGTGAGTGTGTGTATGTATGTGTATAATTAATCTTGATAGTTATCCTTGCTCATTTTTTGACTACTTGATCTGCTAAACACAGGTTGTCCCTGACTTAAGACGGGGCTCTGTTCCAATGATTCTGTCGTAAGTCAGTTCTGATATAAGTCAAATACCTCATTTTTTTCCTGTCGTTATTATTGCCTTTTATTATCAGTATCTTTTTAAATCTGAGATTTACTTATCTGTGGAAGTTGGAAACATTACATATAAACTTACAGATGTATTTTAATACATACATAAAAATACACAAATCTTTAAAAAAAAAGGATGGTCATAAGTGTGGTTCATCATAACTTGAATATATCATAAGTCAGGGACTGCCTGTGTAAGAGTCATATTAAGCTCTCCCCATTCCTGCTGTATTTCTGTTGAATCCTTTCATCAGATTTGAACGCTGTTGTTTTTTATGTATGGTTCTAAACATGTGTGTGAATTTGTATCAGAGTGTGTGACATGGGAATGCATCCCATAGTTTTGAGCCTTGTGTGTGTGTGTGTGTGTGTGTTTTCTTTGTTCTTTTTCAGAACATATGATTAAAGGAAAATGTTGGCCAAGAGGAAGAAAGGGTAGTGGCAACCTACTGAAAACCCTCAATTTTGTCTTGACCACGGTGGAATTTTCCTGAATGATGAGGAGCAAAGTCAGGCTCCCTCTGAGAAAATTCAAGTCAACAGGGCAGGATGGGAGGAAGAGAGTGGGACTGTGGTGAGGCAGTGAGTCTAGTCAGGCAAGCAGCAAGGGTGACAGATGACATGCAGACAGTCAGCTCTGGAGAATCTAACAAGGCAGCACAAGGCTTCAACAGACAAAGAGAGAGCAGCAATGGGTACTTGGAAAACAGAGAGACAACCACATTAGGGTAGTCCGTCTGTAGGAAGAAAAAACTCATCCGCTGGGCTCCGTGTGGGCCTCAGATTCCAGACCGTGCAAGAGGGAATGCTGAAAGAGGGCTGGGCCAGCCTTGGAGGAATTATGAACAGCACAGGGGAACAGAACAGCACCACAGATATGGGCACAAGTCAGAAAGCTGGTTGTCAGCCCATTAGAAGCTGAGTGCCAGAGAAGGAGGCTGGGGCTTCTTCACGCTTAGCTGTCTGAGGACAGGATCCGGTGCTGGAGACTACTGCAGAGTCCGCAGGCAGGGGTCAACAGACTGCAGCTGTGGGATCACCTTCTAGGGTGCAGAGAAGGCAGGTCATGCCTGCTGGCCCCCAGCTCTAACTCAGAAGGGCCTGGAAATCGGCCTCATTTTTTAGCTCTGTGATGAGGTTGAAAGGATGGTGAAGGCCTGGATATGTGTCTCCAGGGAAACAGGGAAAGCAGTGGGGAGAGTTTAATGCACCCCTATCTGATCAAACAGACAAAAATAAAGATTAACTTCCAACATTAGATATACATACACATATGCCCACTCACATACAAATTCACACACACACACATGCACATGCACAAATTGAGTCCACTCTGTTTTCCAGTATCCATGGGACATTTAAAAATTGATCAGAAGTTCAGGAGCCTTAATAAATGTCCCAAAGCAGAAATAGTACAGGACAAATTCTTTATCCATAGTGTGTTTAAAAGTAGGCTTTCATAACAAAAGTCTAAATGTAAACAAAACAATACAAAACACAAAAAAATACAGCTTCATAAAGTAACCCAAGCATTTGGGGAAACCAGCTTGAAAGAGGGAGGTGGGGAGAGAGACAGCCTGTGAGCATATTTGCAATGTTAAAGAAGCAGTGGAGACAATGCCAAAGCTAAATTTCCCTTGTTTGTACTGTACTGGCCGAGGAAACCCTGGTGGCGTGATGATTAAGAGTTTGGCTACTAACTAAAAGGTTGGGAGTTCGAATCTACCAGGTGTTCCTTGGAAACCCTATGGGGCAATTCTACTCTGTCCTATAGGGTAACTATAGGTCAGAATTGACTCAGGGGCAATGGATTTTTCAATGGGTATTGGTAAAATGTTTTTTGTTTGAATCGCCTTCAATACCTGGAACAGTTAAGACTATCCTGCTGAAACAGAAAACCTGATGGTGATTTTTAAGTTTGTCTGTATAATGGGGGGTAGGGAGAGGGGAAGGAAGGTAGTGAAAGTTGTTTTTGATAATTGATAGATTAACCCTCCCATGGGAAAAAACCAAACTAAACTAAAAATGCAGGGAAATATATCTTCCTAAATGCATTTACGATCTGTCAAGAAAATAAGGTATTTTCAGGGCAATATATGAAGTGAAAGAAGGAAGTTAGCAGGATAACTGGAGCACTGCAGCTGGCTGTTGCTCTGAAGGCATTTTTTAACCAGGTGAACTTGAACTTCCATTGTCATGGTCTTGGAAAAGAGGAGACAAAGATCAAGGGTTATCCAAGGTCCCTTGACACAACCTCCACAGCAATGGGACCCAAAGACCTATACCCCCAGTGAAAGGGTGAACTAGAAATAACTACTATTCCCATCACCACCAGGGTATTGCAAAGAAAATCGATTGTCTAGAACCTAGGTGTTGAGCAAGGGAAAAAAGTGTCATCACTGAGAATTTGGAACCACAAGCTGTCCCTCATGTAGTTTGAAGCCCAAATTCATATTACCTGTGCATTCCAAACGACAAACAAACCAAACACTCAAGTCAACAATTTAGAGTAATCTGGGGCTGGCAGTGAACCAGGTGGCAAAAACAAATGCAAATGCTTAGTAGAGGAACCTACCGTTATATTAAATCTCAAAAAATCTCCACAAATAAAATCCCGATAAAAATGAACAGCTTGCAGTAAAAAGTAACTCTACTTACTCAGAGTCACCATGGCTGAGAAACAATAGATGGCAGAAACAGGCCCACAAAAATTCAAATACTGGAATTTTTATACAAAAACTGTAAAATAACTATAATTGCTAAAATTGAAAAGTATAGGCTGGAAACAAGGAACTATAAAGGAAGTCTAAGAGAATTTGAAAAAGATCTAGGTATAAACTTCTATGAATGAAATATTTGAAATTAAAATGTAAAATGGAAACAACAAAAAATTGAAAGAGAAAATTTAAAAATTAATCCCGTTTACAATAACATAAAAATTTACCTCGTGATAAGTTTAGCAAATGTTTAAAAGACTTCTACCAATAAAAACTAAAAAGCATTGTTGGGAGAAATTCAAGGCCTGAATAAATGAGAGATAGACCATGCTCATAGATTAGAAGACTCATATTTTTAAGATGTTAATTTTTCCAAAATTGATTAATAGATTCAATGCAATTCCAATAAAAATCCCAGTGGGCTTTCTTTTTTTTTTTGTAGATATTGGCAAACTGTCACTAAAATTTACTTGAAACTATGAAGGTATTAGAATAGCCAAAAGAATGTTGAAGAGGAACAAAGCTAGATGTTTGTTCTAATCAAGATTGTGGGATAGTGGCACTAAGACAGACGAATAGACCAGTGGAAAAGAATAGAGAGTCAGAAATAGATCCAAGAATGCACCGTCATATGATTTTTGACAAAGACACCAATGTAATTCAATGAGGAAAAGAAACTCTCTTCAAGAAATCGTGTTGGCTCAACTGGATATCAGCATGGGAGAAAAACTCAATCTTAGTTCATCTCTCACATTTTACACAAGAGATGATTCAAGATGGTTTAATGACCTAAATGTAAACGTTAAACCTATAGGAATTAGAAGAAAATGTAGGAGAGTATCTTTGCAATTGAGGGGAGGGAACAATTTTCTAGGCAGGACACAAAAAGAACTATAAAACAAAAAAATTTTTAACTTTTTTTTTAAATTGTACTTTAGACAAAGGTTTGCAGAGCAAGTTAGTTTCTCATGAAACAATTAATATACAAATTGTTTTGTGACATTGTTTGCCAACCCCCGAGACATGTTAACGTTCTATCCTTCTCCACCTTGGGTTTCCTATTACCAGCTTTCTGTCCCCTCCTGCCTTCTTGTCCTTGCCCCTGGGCTGGTGTGCCCATTTGGTCTCGTTTTGTTTTATGGGCCTGTATAATCTTTGGCTGAAGAGTGAGCCTCAGGAGTGACTTCAGTACTGAGTTGAAAGGGTGTCCGAGGACCATCCTCTTGGGGTTTCTCCAGTCTCTGTCAGACCAGTAAGTCTGGTCCTTTTTTGTGAGTTAGAATTTTGTTCTACATTTTTCTGCAGCTCTGTTCAGGACCCTCTACTGTGATCCCTGTCAGAGCAGTCAATGGTGGTAGCCAGGCACCATCTAGTTGGGCTGGACTCAGTCTGGTGGAGGCAGTGGTAGTTGTGGTCCATTAGTCCTTTGGACTAATCTTTCTCTTGCGTCCTTGGTTTTCTTCATTCTCCCTTGCTCCAGATGGGGAGGGACCAGTGCAGTTATCTTAGATGGCCACTCACAAGCTTTTAAGACCCCAAATGCTACTCGCTGAAGTAGGATGTAGAACATTTTCTTTATAAACTGCATTATGCCAATTGAGCTAGATGTCCCCTGAGACCATGGTCCCCAGCCCTCAGCCCAGTAATTCAGTCCCTCAGGGATAAAACTCCTGTTCTTGGGAAAACAATGTTAAGAAAATAACAGACTGAGCAAAAACATTTGCAATACATATATCCAGCAAAAGACTCATATACGGGTTATATAGATATATATTAGGAAACCCTGGTGGCATAGTGGTTAAGTGCTATGGCTGATAACCAAAGGGTCAGCAGTTCGAATCCACCAGGTGCTCCTTGGAAACTTTATGGGGCAGTTCTACTCTGTCCTATAGGGTCGCTATGAGTTGGAATCGACTTGACGGTACTGGGGTGGGTTTGGGTTATAGATATATATTACAAATCATTAATAAAAAGACTTGGGCAAAAGACTTGGACAGATACTTAAAAAAAAGTTGATGTCCACAAGGACCCATTATCTCTCCATCTTTCTTTTCTACCTTCCATCTCCATTTATGGCCATCATCCTTATGTTCACAAGATGGCTACTGTAACTCCAGGCATTAAAACTGTGTCGCAGGCAGAAATAGGAAGGAAAGAATGTGATGAATCTGTCTCTTTATGAGAAAAACCACATCTTTCCCACAAGCTCCACTTGACAGATTTTGTTTATATTTCTCTGACTACAACTCAGTCACATGGCCATACCTAGCTGCAAGGAAGCCTGGAAAATTGAGGTTTTTTTTTTTTTTTTTTTTTTTTAGCTAGGTGGATTTCTTTAGCAAAGTAAATCAAGGTTCTGTTATAAAGCATATGGGGAAATGGACGTAAGTTAGGCAACTAGGAGTCTCCGTGCTCTATACGGGGGTAAATATCTTATGAAAACAGAAGGAAAAGCAAACACAATGTACTCAGCATAAAGAATGAGAAGTAGTATTGTGCAGGGAACAAAGCACTGCAGTGAGTCTCCTAGTCCTGGCTCTGCACCAGACTTGCTGGGGGACTGGTTTTCGGGTTCTTCCCCTGTAAGTCAGACATTGGAGTAGATAACCTACAAGCCTATAGAACCTATTACGGGAATTAGGTTTTATGATAAATTGCTTATGTTCAAGAGCTCATTTAGATATCATAACAAATATATGAGTAGGAACAATATGTGAATATTATTCCATTTTGCACTGGAGCTTGCTAAATCTCAGAGCATCTACGTTGGTGCACAGATCTAGTAAGTGGCAGAGCCAGAATTCCAACTAAAGTCTGCAGGCCCCCAAAGTCAAAGGCTTCTTTCCACTGTTCATCTTTTCTCCAAAGGTGGAACAAGCTCATTCATTTTTATTTACTGAATTTTAAGGTTATACTTTCTAAACCACTTTCAAAATGTAGCATGGCAGCCACCTGCAGCAGAATTACCTGGGGTGCTTTTTGCAAATGCAAATTTATGGGCCCCCTCTAAGTCAACTGAAGCCAGACTCTGGGGGCTAGACCCCCGGGATCTTCATTTTTAAAAGCTTCCCAGGTAATCTGGAGACACTTTAAGGTCTCACAACCACCGTTTTAAAGTTACAATTTATTGGTCCATTCCAATGTAGTTTATTTGTGGATCCGTGGCTCATGGAAATTTCCTCCAAATATCAGGAAAATAAAATTTAAAAATACTCTGTTCCTCCTTCCTCTTCCTCAGTTTTCTATTGAACGCAGTCAGTTCCATGGAAAATGTTAAGGAACTGGAGGTGTGTCATGGAAGATATCTTAACATGGATTGACTGAGGCTCTGTAAAGCAAAGGCACAGATTAATATGAACATAAATGTTGGATAGAATCATACAGAGCTGGAAGGGGGATATGCAAAGGAAATGGCATTAACTAAATATTTACTATGTTCCAGACACTGTTCCAGACACAGCGCATCATTTAGGGAATCCAAGACATATGATTCAATCCCTTTTTATTTACAAATGGGGTAGGCATTACAGCACGGTTATCTCTACAGAGGAGGAACCTAAAGTTCAGAGAACAGTCACTTTTCAAAGGCGAATCGTTCGTTCGTTTGTACAATAAATATCTCTTGAGAGCTCTTATTTTATGCAAGACATTGAGAATAAAGCATCGAAAAGACAGTCCAGAGACCTTGTGTGTCACGGGGCCCTGGTTTACCCAAGTTTCCATTGAGGACTGAGAGAGCAGACTGGGGCTGGAGCCTGCCAGCAGCAGTATCTCTGCCTGCCAGCAGCCAGGAGGAGTAGAGCTTGTGGCTGGTGGTCCAGAGCTCCACCGGGAAGTTTCCACGGCTCAGTGAATACCATGCCTTTACCTTTCTGGGCGGTGGGGAGTAGGCAGGGGCCTGAAGGGAGTACTTTGAAACGGAACTTAAAAGGGGCTTAGGGAACCCCAAAATCTCATCATAGTCTTTCAGTAACCTTGGGAGGCAGATATTATTTCCGATTTATAGAAGAAGCAGCTGAGGCTCAGAAAGGCTAAGTGTTCTCATCAGGAGTGACTAGAGCAGGTCTCAGATTCTAGTCCAATGCCCCCACCCCTCGCACTTGACAGCTCACTGAGGGAAGTCTAAATAGGTGGGTAAAAGGCTCAGCCAATAGCGCTAAAGTAGTTTACTTGAGGTTGGGTATGAGTCTTTCAACCAACGTTTATTTAATTCCAAGTTCAAATCACACAGAAAATAGAACTGTTTTCTCCTTAAAAGGTTCTGCGGAAGAATGTTCTCTGTTCTATGTAACAGCCTCCTTGGCTGTGTTTGTGTCTGAAGAAAGGATCAGTCTGACAGGAAGAATTATAAATCTGGAGCTCATTTCGGTGTCCCAGCGGGAAGGTGGGTGGAGCGCCTCACAGTAAATTAGGAATTCAGAATGAAAACGTAGTTGAGTTTATCTGGGTTTTCAGTGACACCTCAGAATTATTGTATGGGCGTGTCAGACAGCTCAAGGTAATGCCTGCTTCTCCTACGCCCCGTGGGAGCGGGTGCTGAGAAGGGGAATCCTCCTCCTTTGGTGGGGTGGGGGCTTCCCTTTCCAACCTGGATCAGGAAGGGAGAACGGGGAAGACGAATAGTTTGAAGGCCTGAGTCTTCTCTGAGTTCTGGAGGGAGGCTATTGGGGGGTGTGTCTGAGCTCAGGATCTGGGTCCGAGGCTGGGCTCTGAGACTAGGATTTGGGAATTTTCTGAGCCTGGAACTTGGGCTAGAGCAGGAGTAAACAGGAGACTGAGTCGTAAAGGAAGGGCACCGAGAAAGGGTTTTGAGGGGGCAGATGTTGAAAGTTGAAGCGCGGACCTGGGGACGGAGAGTTGAAGCCTGAGGACACTGCGGATCTGGGCAGAATGTGTTGGGGTTGGGGTGGAGGTCAGTGCCAGGTCGTTGGTGTCTAGAGGAAGCTAAAAGACAGTCAAGGGGCCACAGCCTTTTTCCGACGACTCACAGACAGACCCGTCTCTCAGCCTTCGCCCATCCGGGACAAGAGACGCCCTCGCACCGGGGCTGGCGAGACCCTGCCCCCACCCGGCCGCCTCCGAGCCGGGAGCAGCGCGGGCTGGGCTTGGGGTCTGGGCGCCCTGCGCAGGGGGAGTGCTGGGGGCGTGGTCGGCGGCCGTGCCCCGCAGCTCGGGATTGGCTGCCACTTGGGCCCGTGGGCGGGGCTCCCGGCTGGGTTTCGCTGGGCGGTTCGCAGACGGCGGAGAGGCGGGGCCGGCGGGAGCCTGGCAGCCAATGGACTCGCGGCTCCGGAGCAGTTACAAAGGGCTGAAGCGAGGCCGCGGCGGTGGCGGCGGCGGCGGCAGCGGCGGCGGCGGCAGGGGAGGTGGGGCGAGGCGAGGCTTGCTGAGGCGAGGCGGCGGCCGGGCCGGGCCGGGCCACAGGCGGCGGCGGCGGCGGGACCATGGAGGCAGCGGCTGCTGCTCCGCGTCCCGGGCTGCTCCTCCTCGTGCTAGCTGCGGCGGCGACGCTGGTCCCAGGGACGACGGGTGAGTGGCGGCGCGGCCGGGTTGGCGGGCGGCTGGCGGGCGCGCAGGCAGGGCCCGGCCTCTGGCTCGCTCCTTCTCTTTCTCAAACATGGCGCGGGCCGGGGGCGCAGGTGGCGGCGCCGGGGCCGGGACTTGGGCGCGTGTTGGGCTCCCTGGCCCGGCGCGGCCAGGCCCCCGCCACGGAACCGCAGGCGCGGTGGGGAGGCTGGACGGGGGCGTGTGTCCGAGCGCGGGTGGACGCCCGGCAGCCCGAGGCCGCCCCACTTGGCGCTCCCCCGGAGAGGTGGCGTCGGGCGGAGCCGTCCGAGGCCGGGGGCTGCGCTCTGGGGTGTGAGTGAGTGAGGGCCCAGGACTGAGGGTGCGAGGGTGGCCCGGGCGAGCAGAGCAGGGCCTTCCGCCGACCTCCGCCGAGGGAACTGTGAAGCCTTGTCCCTGGTATCCCCACCCCAAGCGAGTTGGTGCCTGAGGCCCCAGGGGTCCGGGGCGGGGTTGGGGTCCAAAGAAGCTTCCCAGGCAGAGTGTGAGCTCTGAGCCTCCAGGCTTCCCCGGGCGGTGAGAGGGGGCTACCTGTGGCTGAGACCCCCGGGTCATTAGGGCTGCCCCCAGCTTTGGCCCCGGCCCGGTCCTACTCAGAGAGGCTGCTTCCACAGCCTGGGGTGCCTTTGGCGAGGGAGCTGCGAAGCTTTGTGTGGAAGGAGGCGGACGAAGATGTGCGGAATGTTTCTTCTTTCGTGCGTCTGGAAAGTGTTGAAGCGAATCCAGTAACCAGGCGGCTACGGATTGTTTTCATAGTAAAAAATGGAACGTTTGCTCACTCTGCGGGGTTTGGAATGTTTGAATGAGAATTCCTCTGTGAATTTATCAAAAGCTTTTATTTCCTCGAAGAAGAATGCTAGTGATCTTTCTTTTCCCCAGTGACAGTAGTTTGAATCAGTCATCTGCATAGCTGGTTTTCAAGGGAAAATGCTTGCTTGGTTTTCCAAAATACTCAATCAGGATGGGGTAGGTGGTTATCTACCCAAATGGAGTACAGGGTGAAAAACTTCGTGTTACAAACCAAACGACAATACTAGAAGCTAAAATATGGACTTAGTTTTAGCAACTGAAATATAGTAAAAGTACATTTCTATTTCTGAAATCGAACACCCTGTATAAAAAACAAAAGACTCAACCCACGGCTGAGGGTGTCAATTATTAGTCTGAATAGCTACTGTGTTTTAAGAGCTTACTATGATGTAGGTGCATAAAGTACACTAAAGTACTTCAGCTAATCCTCACAACTAAACCTTCAAGGCTAGTGGCATTTGCCCCCGTTTTATAGATGAGAAAACTGAGGCGAGAGGTTAAGTACTCATTTACTAAGTGCTACAGTTAGGATTTGCATCTTTGCATCCAGGGCTCTGTTTCCAAAGCCTGTACACCTTATATATGCCAGACTGTCTTACCCGGCCCATTTTTCTTGTTCAGTCATCTGATAGTGATTGATCTTTATTATTCACTTTTAGATTTTGGCTTCAAAATTTGAATACCAGGTTGCCTTCTTTCTAACTGCCAGCACATTCCTGAGTCCCTTCACACTGAAACTACAAGAAAAAACAATGGATTTTTGATACTGGCCTCGGGGAGAGGAGATAATTGTGTGGACCTGTGGTAGAATCAGCATAGTTATACATCAAACAGAAATGACATTTCCACATCACTATTAACTTGAATAACGTAATTCACTCTTTTCCAGTTATTGTAGGACAGAATATTCATGTATTCAGGTAACAGTATTAGACTTAATTGGCTGTACAGAACATTGCTCAACCCAAGCCCTGAAGGAGTTTACAGAATACATTGGCATGCATACGATAGAAAGCTGATCCAGATGCTTATTACTCCAAGCCCAGACTACGTCAACTAGTCTGCCTGCCCTGATTGCTCATATTGATGTTTCAGTTCATCCTTTTTGTACATACGGAAGAAGTTAAGCTCAGAAGCTTTTTTTTCTTTATAATTGCCTTCCTTATTCAAGAACTTGTAGTTCTTTATCGGCTGGCTGTTAGTTTTATATTTCTCTGCCTGGCTTCTGCTTTCTACAACATAGATTTCTCTAGGGAAAATGGTTTCCTATCCCTAGTGCAGAGTTTCATACCACTATGTTTACATATATATCCCATTTGAGAATGCAGGTTCTTTTCTGCCATTTCATAACTTTTTTTTCTTTGAAAACATGCCTAAAACCCAACTCTTTTTTTTTATTAATGCCTCTTAAGTATGCCTCTTTGTATGCAGCCAGCTGCCCGTTATCCCTCGAATCTAGTTGCTTTCCATTGTTTCTCTCATCTGGTCTTTTCTACAGGCTGCTGCCAAACTAATCTTCCTCAGTGATCCCCAGGAAGGGTTTACAAGACTTCCTATTTGTATTCAGCCATTAGAGCATATACTTGAGACCCATGATTAGAACCATCTCTGAGTATCAGACCAGAGAATCTCACCCTTTCACTAGTGCAAACCCTCAGTTCCAGCGATTTCTCTTTTCCCCCTGACTCCTGACTGCTCAGTCTTTCCACTGCATAATTAATTTTGTCCCCTTTTGGGGGTGGAACCCTGGTGGGCAGTGGTTAAAAGCTCAGCTGCTCACCAGAAAGGTTGGCAGTTCTGATTGGTTGGTACCCTAGCGATGCCAGTTGTTACATATTTTTACTGTCACCCATAGAGGCTTCAGTATTCAAAGAGGAAAATGATTAGTACAGACTGAAGTGATTGCGGAAGGCTTCCTGGACACTTTAGGACTTAAGCTGTTTTTGAAGGGTGGCTAGAATTCAGATGGGCAGAGACAGGGATTTGATGAGTGTTAGGTTTTTTTTCCTGTATAACCTGTGTCTCCAGCCTCTACAGGGCAGCAGGCAAACTTTTATTGACTAACTGGCAACTTACTCTTTAGAGTTAGGTACTTTATTCTGTAATGTGGGTTTTGGATGTATTGACCACTATTATTTTTATTAATTCTAAGAATTCTATGCTGTGTGACTAGAAACAAAATAGGAAGGTAATCTTAAGTGGCATGAGTGAAGGAGAATAACATTATGGGGTACCCACCAGGGCTAGGCATTCTAAAAGTAAAAGTGGTAGTATCACTTCAGTTTACAGATGGGAAAACAGACATGGAGAGATCAGAAGAATTTCTCAGGCTTGTACAACAAATGAGTGGCAGAACTGAAACAGGGACTTTGATTTTCTGATTCCAAATATTGTGCCCTGTAAGGCACTTGAAAGTGTAAAGGACTTGGAGGTGAGGGAGGAACAAGGTTAGTGGAGTGAGTTCCCTAAGTGAAGTTGGTCTTAAACCTCACATAACTTATGAAGGAAGAGTGAGTTTTTGAAGGTAGCGGAGGGGAAGTAATTATTGGTTATAAGTCCTCAAGGGAAAGGTTATTATCTTTTTCTGTTGCTAATAAAAAAAACCTGGTATTGCTTATTGATTGAGAAAAGTAGACTTATAGTAGTTTGGGAGATGGTGAGACAGTATTGAATAAGTAGAGTTTAATTGAACTGGGGTATAGTTATAATTGAAAAGCCCTGAGGTACATGGTTAAGTTTAGAATTTAAGATGATTTATTTTGTTGTTGAAATTAAATGAGGAATTGACATGAAGAAAATAATCATGGGGGAGATAAATCTTGTTCCTGTGGGGATGCCACCTCCTGTAGGTGGGAGAAACCTGTTGAAAGGTTCTAGGCCTAGTTGAAAACAGTTATCCAGATTCAGCGGCATTCTTAGAGTACCATTGTATTGCATAAGATATGTTCATGTCTAATGAAGTGAGTTTTGAAAATATCATTAACTTATGGATGGCCCTTTTGATGTGAGACCATTTCTCTTCAAACCACAAGTTGCCTGCAGATGTTGATAAACTGCAGGCCTTTTGCTGTTCTGTCTTGGTCAGGGCTTACATAATAGCAGCCTTCTCTGAACAGATGGACTGTGGTTTGGTGTCATGTGATTGGATCACATCTTTGCTTCCTGTTTCTGGAGTTGAGGGCAGGTGCTAGCATGTTTCTTGGGAATTTTTATGCATTATCCTATTGCTGGGTCTAGGAAACTTTTAGTCTTTTAAAAATTGATGATCTGTCTTGACCCGGTTAAAGTCCAGTACTTAGGATAATTTTTAGTGCCTCTCTCAACTGAATTTTCTCACTATCAAATCCAAGCAGCCTCCATAAACATTAAAATTTGCTGCTACTCTGAATTAGATCCAGTTTTAGCTGTGTAGATTGGTTTGGCCTAGATAATGGCAGGTAGGTTTCTTGTGGTTACCCTTTTTTCGGTATGAATTTGTGATTGGTTGACTTGTAGGTTTTTTGCCTGTCTTGCTTTCCCCAAGTGTTAGAGGGGTAAGACTGGTTTTATGAGTCCAATTTTATAGATTAGATCTGGCCCTTTTGGCAATCTGAGAGCAGTACATATTATGAAGAATGATTTCTAACTTATTAAAAAGTTATGACTTGCAGAGTATATATACACACAGGTTGCTTTGGCGTTTCTCGATGGTTCAGTGGCCCTTGCACCATTTTATTAATCTGAAGAGAATATAAGACTGTACCAGGCATTCTGCTTGCTTTGCCTCGTTAAATTGTCTTAACAACCCTAGATAATAGTTGTATACCAGACAGTACAAAAGCTTCTTTCTTATGTACAGGTTAATTTCCGAAAGATTCTTTTTAAGTCCTTTTATCCTCAGGTTTAGACCTGGGTGACCAATGCTTATGTATCTAAGTAAAGTTAAACTAAGGAGAGAACTGTAAAAGTTTTGGGGGGGGGGGGTGGTAAGTAAACTTCTTTTATTTTTTTTTTAATTTTTATTGTGCATTAAGTGAAAGCCCACAAACCAAGTCAGTCTCTCATACAAAAACTTATATACACCTTACTATATATACTCCTAGTTGTTCTCCCTCTAATGAGATAGCACACTCCTTCCTTCCACTCTCTATTTTCGTGTCCATTCAGCCAGCTTCTGACCCCCTCTGCCTTCTCATCTCTTCTTCAGACAGGAGCTCCCCAC
The DNA here is from genome assembly GCF_030014295.1 of Loxodonta africana. Lineage (NCBI taxonomy): Eukaryota > Metazoa > Chordata > Mammalia > Proboscidea > Elephantidae > Loxodonta > Loxodonta africana. The sequence continues at coordinate 77,585,885 of NC_087350.1, read as the reverse complement.
ATAGTCTCATGCATCTACTTGATCCAAGAAACTCACTCTTCCCCACTATCATTTTCTATCCCATAGTCCAGTCCAATCCCTCTCTGAAGAGTTGGCTCTGGGAGTGGTTCCTGGCTTGGGCTAACAGAAGGTCTGGGGACCATGACCTCTGGGGTCCTTCTACTTTCAGTCAGACCAAAGTCTGGTCTTTTTATGAGAATTTGAGGTCTGCATCCCACAGCTCTCCTGCTCCCTCAGGGGTTCTCTGTTGTGTTCCCTGTTAAGGCAGTCATCGGTTGTAGCTGGGTGCCATCTAGTTCTTTTGGTCTCAGGCTGATGTAATCTCGGATTTATGTGGCCGTTTCCGTCTCTTGGGCTCATAACTACCTTGTGTGTTTGGTGTTCTTCATTCTCCTTTGCTCCAGGTGGGTTGAGACCAATCAATGCATCTTAGATGGCTGCTTGCTAGCATTTAAGACCCTAGATGCCACTCTCCAAAGTGGGATGCAGAATGTTTTCTTAATAGATTTTATTATGCCAATTGACTTAGATGTCCCCTGAAACCATGGTCCCCAAAGCCCGCCCCTCCTATGCTGGCCTTCAAAGTGTTCAGTTTATTCAGGAAACTTCTTTGCTTTTGGTTTAGTCCAGTTGTGCTGACCTCTCCTGTATTGTGTGTTGTCTTTCCCTTCACCTAAAATAGTTCTTATCTACCATGTAATTGGAAACCCTGGTGGTGTAGTGGTTAAGTGCTACGGCTGCTAACCAAAGGGTTGGCAGTTCAAATCTGCCAGGGGGCTCCTTGGAAACTCTATGGAGCAGTTCTACTCTGTCCTTTAGGGTCACTATGAGTTGAAATTGACTTGATGGCACTGGGTTTGGTTTTTTGGTTTTTACTGTGTAATTGGTGAAAACCCCTCTCCTTCCCTACCTCCCTGCTCTTGTAACCATCAAAGAATATTTTTTTCCTCTGTTTAAACTGTTTTTCGAGTTCTTATGATAGTGGTCTATACACCATTTATCCTTTTGCAGCTGACTAATTTCACTCAGCATAATGCCTTCCAGATTTCTCCATGTTATGAAATGTTTCACGGATTCGTCATTGTTCTTTATTGATACGTAGTATTGCATTGTGTGAATATACCATAATTTATTTATCCATTCATCCATTGATGGGCACCTTAGAGTTGCTTCCATCTTTTTGCTGTTGTAAACAATGCTGGAATGAACATGGGCGTGCCTATATCTGTTCATGTAAAGGCTCTTATTTCTCTAGGATATATTCCAAGGAGTGGGATTGCTGGATCGTATGGTAGTTCTAATTTCTAGCTTTTTAAAGAAGCACCAAATCGATTTCCAAAGTGGTTGTACCATTTTACATTCCCACCAGCATATGTAAGTGTTCCAGTCTCTCCACATCCTCTCCAACATTTATTATTTTGTGGTTTTTGGATTAATGCCCGCCTTGTTGGAATGAGATGGAATCTCATTGTAGTTTTGATTTGCATGTCTCTGATAATGATCGTGAGCATTTCTTCATGTATCTGCTAGCTACCTGAATGTCTTCTTTAGTGACATGTCTGTTCATATCCTTTGCCCATTTTTAATTCGGTTATTTGTCTTATTGTAGTTGAGTTTTTGCAGTATCATGTCGATTTTAGAGATCAGACGCTGATTGGAAATGTCATAGCTAAAAACTTTTTCCCATTCTGTAGGTAATCTTTTTACTTTTTTGCTGAAGTCTTTGGATAAGCATAGGTGTTTGATTTTTAGGAGCTCCCAGTTATCTAGTTTCTCTTCTGTATTGTTAGTAATGTTTTCTATACTGTTTATGCCATGTATTAGGGCTGTTTTTTCTTCCATGATCTTTATCGTTTTGGGTTTTGTGTTTAGGTCTTTGATTCATTTTGAGTTAGTTTTTGTGCATGGAGTGAGGTATCGGTCTTGTTTCATTTTTTTACAGATGGATATCCAGCTATGCCAGCACCATTTGTTAAAGAGACTGTCTTTTCTCCATTTAAGTGACTTTGGGCCTTTGTCAAATATCAACTGTTCGTATGTGCATGGATTTATGTCTGGATTCTCAATTCTGTTCCATTGGTCTATGTGTCTGTTGTACCAGTACTAGGCTGTTTGGACTACTGTGGCAGTATAATAGGTTCTATAATCAGGTAGAGTGAGGCCTCCCACTTTCTTCTTCTTTTTCAGTAATGCTTTACTTATCCGGGGTCTCTTTTCTTTCCATATGAAGCTGGTGATTTGTTTCTCCATCTCGTTAAAAAATGTCGTTGGAATTTGGATTGGAATTGCGTTGCCTATGGCTTTTGGTAGAGTAGACATTTTTACAGTGTTAAGTCTGCCTATCCCTGAGCAAGGTAAGGTTTTCCCCTTATGTAGGTCTCTCTTGGTTTCTTGCAGCAGTGTCTTGGAGTTTTCTTCGTATAGGTCTTTTACATCTATGGTAAGATTTATTTCTAAGTATTTTATCTTCTTAGGGACTACTGTAAATGGTATTGGTTTGGTGATTTCCCCTTCAATGTTCTTTTTGTTAGTGTAGAGGAATCCAACTGATTTTTGTATGTTTATCTTGTATCCTGATACCCTGCTGAAGCTTCTATTAGTTTCAGTAGTTTTCTGGAGGATTCTTTAGGGTTTTCTGTGTATAAGATCATGTCATCTACAAATAGAGATACTTCTACTTCTTCCTTACCAATCTGGATGCCCTTTATTTCTTTATCTCGCCTAATTGCTCTGGCTAGGACCTCCAGCACAATTGCGAATAAGAGTGGTGATAAAGGGCATCCTTGTCTGGTTCCCGATCTCAAAGGGAATGGTTTCAGGCTTTCTCCATTTAGGACGACGTTGGCTTTGTATAAATGCCCTTTATTATGTTGAGGTATTTCCCTTCTATTCCTGTTTTGCTGAGAGTTTTTAGCATGAATGGGTGTTGGACTTTGTCAAATGCCTTGTCCGCATCAGTTCATAAGATCCTGTGGTTCTTGTCTTTTGTTTTATTTCTATGATGGATTACATTAATTGCTTTTGTAATGTTGAACTGTCCCTGCATACCTAGTATGAATCCCACTTGGTCATGGTGAGTTATTTTTTTGATATGTTGTTGAATTCTATTGGCTAGAATTTTGTTGAGGATGTTTGCATCTAAGTTCACGAGGGATATAGATCTGTAATTTTCTTTTTTTGTGATACCTCTACCTGGTTTTGGTATCAGGATTATGCTGGGTTCATAGAATGAGTTTGGGGGTTACTCCATCCTTTTCTGTGCTCTGAAATACCTTTGGTAGCAGTGGTGGTAACTCTTCTCTGAAAGTTTGGTAGAATTCTTCAGTGAAGCCATCAGGGCTAGGGCTTTTTTGTTGTTGTTGTTGGGGGCTTTTTAATTACCTTTTCAATCTCTTGTTATAGGTTTATTTAGTTGTTCTACCTCTGCTTGTGTTAGTTTAGGTAGGTAGTGCATTTCTAGAAATTTGTCCATTTTCTCCAGGTTTTCAAATTTGTTAGAGTACAGTTTTTCATGGTATACTTTTATGATTCTTTTAATTTCAGTTGGGTCTGTTGTGATATCGCCCATCTCATTTCTTATTCGGGTTATTTGCTTCTTCTGTTTTACTTTTGTCTGTTTGGACAATGATTTATTGATTTTGTTGGTCTTTTCAAGTAACCAACTTTTGGTCTTATTAACTCTTTCAGTTGTTTTTCTGTTCTCTATTTTATTTAATTCTGCTCTAGTTTTTATTATTTGCCTTCTTCTGCTGCCTGAGGTCTTCTTTTGCTGCTCGCTTTCTGTTTGAGTCATAGGGTTAATGCTTTGATTTTGTCCATTTCTTTTTGGATTGTGCATTTATTGCTATAAACTGACCTCTCAGGACTGCTTTTGCTGTGTCCCAAAGGTTCTGGTAGGATGTGTTTTCATTCTCATTTGATTCTGTGAAGTTCTTTATTCCATTCTTAATTTCTTCTGTAACCCAGTAGTTTCTGAGTAAGGTGTTGTTCAGTGTCCATGTGTTTGATTTTTTTTTTTTTCTCCTTGCTTTTTCTGTTACTGATTTCTACTTTTATGGCTTTATGGTCAGAAAAGATGCTTTGTAATATTTCAGTGCTTTGGATTCTGTTAAAGCTTGCTTTATGGCCTAATATGTTGTCTATTCTGAAGAGTGTTCCATGTATGTTGGAAAAGAAAATATACTTGGCCGCTGTTGGGTGGAGTGCTCTGTATATATCTATGAGGTCAAGCTGGTTGATTGTGACATTTAGATCTTCTGAGTCTGTATTGAGCTTCTTTCTCGGTGTTCTGTCCTTGACCAAAAGTGCTGTGTTGAAGTTTCCTACTATCACTGTGGAGCTGTCTGTCTCTCTTTTCAGCGCTGTTAGAGTTTGTTTTATGTATTTTGGAGCCCTGTCAGTGGGTGTGTAACTATTTATTATGGTTATGTCCTTCTGGCATATTGACCCTTTGATCATTGTATAGTGTCTTTTATCCTTTGTGGTGGATTTAACTTTAAAGTCTATTTTGTCAGAAATTAATATTGCCACTTGTCATAGATTGAATTATGTCCCCCCAAAAATGTTTATTAACTTGGTTAGGCAATTATTCCCAGTATTCTGTGGTTGTCCTCCATTTTGTGATTGTAATTTCATGTTAAAGAGGATTAAGGTGGGATTGTAACACCCTTATCAGGTCCCATTGGTCATCCAGTATAAAGGGCATTTCCCTGGGGTGTGACCTGCACCACCTTTTAACTCTCAAGAGATAAAAGGAATGGGAAGATAGCAGAGAGTGGGCACCTCATACCACCAAGAAAGCAGCACCAGGAGCAGAACACATCCTTTCCCTGCACCTGAGAAGCTCCTCAACCAGAGGAAGATTGAGGACAAGGACCTTCCTCCAGAGCTGACAAAGAGAGAAAGCCTTCCACTGGAGCTGACACCCTGAATTTGGACTTTTAACCTACTAGATTGTGAGACAATAAACTTCTCTTTGTTAAAAACATCCACTTGTGGTATTTTTGTTATAGCAGTACTAGATGACTAAAACACGACTCCTGCTCTTTTTTGATTGTTTGCTTGATATGTTTTTTCCCTACCCTTTGAATTTTAGTTTATGTCTTTAAGATGTGTCCCTTGTAGGCAGCATATAGACGGATAGTGTTTTTATAATCCATTCTGTCACTGTCTGTTTGTTGGTACATTTAGTCCATTTACATGCAGCATAATTATCGATAGGTATGAGTTTAGTGCTGTCAGTTTGATGTCTCTTTTTTCGTGTGTGTTGTTGACAGTTTCTTTGTTCCACTTAATTTTCTGTGCTGAGTCATTTTTCTTTATGTATTTTGTTTTCACCTTTTTCGTTGTTGTTGGTTTTGTATTTGCTGAGCCTTTATGTTTTTGTTGTTTTTTATTTTGATGTGTAGGACTGTTAGTTTCATTTTTGGTTACCTTAATATTTACCCCTATTTTTCTAAGTTTAAGTCAATTTTTTATTATATTGCTTTCACTTCCTCTCCATATGAAAGATCTATGACTACATTTTTTAGTCCCTCTTTTTTATTTTAATGTCGTCATCTTTTACGTAATGAGGTCTCTGTTTCCCTGTTTTGAGCATTTTAGCTTTGATTTATTTTTGTGATTTCCCTATCTGGGTTGACATCTGGTTGCTCTGTCCTGTGTTCTAGTCTTGGGTTGTTGTCTGATGTTACTGATTTTCTAACTGGATGACTCCCTTTAGTATTTCCTGTAATTTTGGTTTGGTTTTTTACAAATTCTCTAGACTTCTGCTTATCTGGAAATGCCCTAATTTTGCCATCATATTTGACAAACAGTTTTGCTGGATATATAATCCTTGGCTGGCAATTTTTTTCCCTCAAAGCTTTATATACGTCATCCCATTGCCTTCTTGCCTGCATGGTTTCTACTGAGTCATCCGAGCCTAGTCTTATTGACTGTCCTTTGTAGATGACTTTTCGTTTATCCCTAGCTGGTGTTAAAATTCTCTATCTCTCTGTCTTTGGTTTTGGCAAGTTTGATTATAATATGTCTTGGTGACTTTCTTTGAGATCTACCTTGTGAGAGGTTTGAGGAACATCTTGGATAGATACCTGCTCATTTTTCATGATATCAGGGAAGTTTTCTGGCAACGAATCTTCAACAATTCTCTCTGTATTTTCCATTATCTGCCCCCTCCCCTTTCTGGTACTCCAGTCACTTATAGGTTATTCCTCTTGATAGAGACCCACGTAATTCTTAGGGTTAATTCATTTTTTTAAATTCTTCTATCTGATTTTTCCTCAAATATGTTGGTGTCAAGTGCTTTATCTTCAGTCTCACTAATTCTGACTTCCATTGCCTCAGTTTTGCTCCCATGACTTCCTGTTGAGTTGTCTAATTCTGAAATATTATAGTTCATATTCTGGATTTCTGTTTGCTGTCTCTCTGTGGATTCTTGCAGCCTGTTAAATTTGTCATTATGCTCTTCTCTAATCTTCTGAAGTTCCTTAAATTTGTCTGTGTGCTACTTGGCTTGTTCTTTGTTTTGCCTGATCTCCTTCCTCCTGATCTCTTGAAGAGTTCTGTGTATTAATCTTTGGTGTTCTATCTCTGGTAATTCCAGGAAGTTCTCTTCATTAGGAAGATTTCTTGAATCTTTGTTTTGGGAGCTTGCCGAAGCCATCGTGGTCTGCCTGTTTATGTGATTTGATACTGGCTCTTGTCTCTGAGTCATCAATAAGTTGTTGTATGTATTTATTTTATGTTCGCTTACTGTGTCCTAGCTTCTTGTTTTGTTTTGATATGCTCAAATGGGCTGCTTGTGTGAGCTAGTTTGATTATCGGCGCCTTTGAAGCTCTAACATCTTGTCACTAGATGGTTAGAGCTGTTAATAGGTATGTGAGCGCAGGAGTCCATTTACTTTTCTTGTATGGATTTAGCTCATATGTCCAGGTAGTTGGTCACCAAGTGTGTGGTGCGGGCTTTCACCTACAGTCCTAGACGGGCAGGGGTGATTGGTATAGGCACAGGTATCTGGCTGCAGTAGGGAGTCGTGCACGAGAAGGCAGGGGGCTGATAGCCTCCCCTGAGGGTCTGTGAGGAAAGTGTGTCCCTGTTCCCCAGAGTGCGTAGGTAGATGGGTTTTGTAGCCAGAGTATGGGCACCCAATGCTGTTGGCTGTAAGGACTGGAAGGCACCACTTATTCTTGGACCTCTCTCATGGTTGGCTAGGTGGCGTGAGTGCAGCCACCAGTCCTCAGGCCCCTGATGTGGGTAGGTGAGGACTGTGCTTAATAGGCAGGGTGGTGTCAAATGTCACAAACCTGCCTCTCCACCATATAGCTGATACAATGAAGTTAGGCTTCAGGTATATACCCTGTTGCACTGTGCTAGTGAGGGCCTACCGTGTTGAAGTGGGGCCCACACAGGCCTGTGCAGGGGCAAAAGGCATTCTAAGTCCATGGACCTCTTACACCTGTGCCTAGGCAGAGGAGCTGTGCCTGCCCTGAGTTCCTAGTTTAGGGGAGCTGGCAGGTTATTTTTTCCTGTTCATTAATTTGTTCCCTCTCCCAGGCCGAGAGTGGCTCAGGGCACATAATGGGCCCTACTTCAGGCCCAGGGGAAGTATCAGTCCCCGAAGCAGGCCGGACCAGACTGGTGCAGAGCAGGGAGAGAACAGGGAGAGAAGTTTTTCCCAGAGGGGTGTTTTTTGATCCACACAGTAGGTTAGATGCAAGTACTTAACTTTTGCCATTTGAGGGCTGCTTCTCACTGGTTCTGAAGGGATGAGCAGACTTTCCGGTCGCTCCGTCTCTCCCGATGTGTAAAACGTGTCCCAAGCGCCACTGCTTGCCTCACTGTGCACTGCTGATCCGGCCTGCAAGGTGTCAGTTCCCGCCTGCAGGGTTCCAGTTCCCGCCGGGTCACATCTGGCAACTCCTTGCTGCTTCTGAACCATCACTCTCTCCCCTTCTGCTCAGTCCGATTCCTCAACGTTGTGTTTGATGTTCAGGGCTCCTAGAATGTCATATATAATCAATTCACTTGTTTTTTTGGGTCTTTATTGTAAGAGGAACCACAGGAAGCATCTGACCACTCTATCTTGGCCCCGCCTTGCCCTTTACCTTTTGTTTTCCAGTCCTCTAGAAAGCCACCTAAGGTCGACTGTTTATTTTGACCCTGTAACCCTAGCTTGGATCTAGAGCCCTTCCCACTTTACTGGAATATTTGTCCCTCCTGGGTTACTGGTTCATAATTTGTCTTTTTTTCCCGCCTCACTGATGCCGAAGAAGTATATATTTAAAATTATACTTGATCTTCTGGTTGCACTGAAATTAGCCTTCAGGCTGTCCTGCTTTCCCTGCAGTAATATGTTTGACCTCTTGGAAACCTGCTCTGGTTGCTGGCTTGGGGAGAAGAGAAGTTTCCTCTTTGGGTCCTGGGTGTGTACACTCTTGGCTTTGGTCATGGTAGCTGATAATACAGATGTCACCTTTACTGTCTCCTGTAGTTCCCTGATAGCTGTCTTGTTAAATGCTTCTGCTGCTGCTTTTTCCTCCGTGGATCAAACATTGGTGCAGTTGTATCTCTAGGCCATCTTTATCTTTCTGTTTAGACAGATCTAACATAAGCCTGCTTTGCTTCCAGTTTTGAGGGCAGATTCAGTTCATGTGACTTGGTTGCCAAAAATTTAATACAGTCTTTGTTTATAGGAGGTAGGTATAAGAGCCCCACATTATTTGTGTGTAATTAGATTATAATCAGTGTATCTCTCTGGGACTCACTTTGAAAGGAGGATAGCGCCTAACTTACATGATGGTTATGAAGATAATATGAAATGGTCTTTATAAAGTACCTAGCACATAGCCTGACACCAATGGGTATTCAATAAATGGGAGTTACATATTTAAGTAAGCAAAGGAATGTCTTTTGGAATAGGAATTACATGCCTATCTAATGAAGAATTAGGATTAATTGGTAGCCTGAGAGGTAGATTTCAACTCGGTATAAGGAGGGACTTTCTATCAGTGAGAGTTGTCATAGAATAGACCATTGTAAGGTAATAATTCCCTGTAACTGAATGAAAATATTCAGCAGAGGCTGAATAACCTTCTGTTGGAGAAGCTGTAGAAGGAGTTTCCCACGTTAGGTAGCAGGTTGTACCTGATTATCTCCAAGCTCTTGTTTCGACTCTAGGACTCTGTACTTTCAGTGTAGCCCATACTTCTTTGCATATTGTTTTTAGCCAGCATGTAGGTTTAACCTCCCTAGCATTCATGGCTTCAAGATGAGCACTACTTGTAACTTTCTTATATGGGAGAAATTTATTCGTTGATAGGCTTTCACTCTGGCCGTTCTCCAAAAAAGGATTTAGGTAGTTTGAAATAAAAACAAATGCAGTTTAAGAACAAAACTAATGACCAGAAAGGATAAGAACCAGTAAATAAAAGAGGAAGAGTACAATTATCCATAACTTTTAGTTGAAGAAAGCATTAGCAATTGGGCACATACTTAGCTCTGCATTTTCTAGCAGCAAAGGCAAATAAGGCAATCAGATTGTTTGCAAAGATCTCATTGCCCAGTTCTTGAGAGTTCATGAGAAGGCTGCCACTTTCCTTAATAAAATGGAGCCCCAAACACCAATGCAATGCAGAGAGAATCTCTTAAGTGGGGAGTGGTTGGTGGGCCTGGCGCCCTTGATTCTTCTAATCGGGATTCATCTTTAACATGTATTGAGGGTTCATTTAATACTGCTGGTACTCCATTCAGAGGTTATGATCCAAGGTTGGACACATTAGTCTTTCTTAGAAAACAGCTGATGAAAGGCTGAAACATTTAAATCAAGCTTTGCTAAAAGCTAGGGAGTAATGAATAGAGAGCCACATGAACCTATTCAACCTGGCTTACAAGGCATTTTCCTCAGGTCCTTATCTTTTGGCCTGTCTTCATTTGGCAGGCATCATCTTTGTACTGCCACCAAAGGTGAACAGAGCCAAAATTTACCTTTCTTCAAACAGGTCCAAGACAGCATGGTCTGGAGAGCATCTTTGCTTGAGTTTCTGGTCTCATTTCTGGGTGATGGATATTGGTAATGATGACCCTTTAGGAGAGACCACACTTACCCATAAAGTGTACCCTACTGCACTGGTCTCCTAATAAGCTCAATAGTCATATAAAAGATATCCACATACATTAGCGTGAGGAGAATTCTTTGATTAGAGACACAGTGGTTTCCTTGGGAAAAATAAGTTTCTAGAAACAAGTTTCTAGAAAATAAAGTGAATAGTTTATCACTCTCCCTGACTTGTATGGATTTGTTTTCCTTTGTTATTCTGCTGTTGCTGAGCTATGTCAGGTCTGTCCTGGTGTTTCCCTGTTCTAGCTAACAGGACTGAACTTCCTTATTTTTGCTCACTTCAGGATAAACCATTCCATCTAGATTTCCTAGGTGTGAGCCTCACTGATTACATAATAGTGTTTATTTATAGTTCCAGGACACCTTGTGCAGGCATCCTGTTACATTTCTACAATATAAGGTCTTTAAATATGCATTGAAATACAAATAGCTCCTATGGGTAAGAGCAGAAACAGATGGCACTTTCTACTAGAATTTAGGTTTGATATAAGGAGCCCTGGTGACACAATGGTTAAGCACTTGACTGCTAACTGAAAGGTCATAGGTTTGAACCCACCAGCAGCTCTGCTGAATAAAAGATGTGGCAATCTGCTCCTGTAAAAATTTACAGCCTAGGAGCCACTATGGGGCCATTGTCCCCTGTCCTGTAGGGTTGCCATGAGTTGAATGGGGAATGGATTCCATGGCACACAGCAACATACATATTTGGGAGTGCTGAACATGGAGGAGATAGATGGTTAAACTTAAGGAGAAATGTAGAAACAGAAAAGCAGGAACTGTGGCTTTTCATATACGGTTTTTTTTTTTGCAGCTTGATGTATTCATTCCCAGATCCAACCATAATGTGCTCTAATTGAGTCTCTTTGTTTAGCACATGGCAGTTGATTTGAGTACTTTCTCCAGTTGAAAAACTGACATTTTAATTTTGTTATTCAATGCGCAACAGATTTAAATGATTTAAATACGCTAAGATTTAAATACACTAAAATTGTGTATTATAGATTTCCTCAACAATAATTATATATAATTATTTTACCAAAACAAACACGTTAAAGTCGTTGTAGCTATTTTATCTCATTACACATTTGGAAAAAAATGACAAGTAAGGGACCAGAGTTTGTTTATGTTTCTGAAGGAAGAATGATAAATTCTGGTTGCCTGATCCACCAAAGCAATGCGAAATTGGCCTTGATAAAGAATATGGAAATGTAGGGAAGCAGGGGAACTAGAAATAGTTCCTGCCTATGTGGTATTAAAATATTTGATGGTTTTCATGAATGTGGTATCTCAAAAATATTAAGGGACCTGTAAAGATTAAATGAGATTGTGCAAGTAAAACTTTAGCATGAATCTTTGCATGTAGAGAACAGCAATAAGTGATGGTTATTAAGGAGATCGTTTTTCAGAGAATTTTTAGACTGGAAGGAACCATGACTAAAGGATCATGATCATCGTCTCATCTAACTTGTTTATTTTAATAGGTGGGGAAACCGGGCCTCAGAAATTATGTGGTATTTCAACAGAATATAGTCAGCTAAGGAAAAAGACCTGGTGATCTGTTCCCTTAAAGATTACAGTCTGGAAAACCCTGTGGGACAGCCCTGCTCTGTAATGTGGGGTCACTAGGAATTGAAATTGACGGCACTTAGCAACAATGATAGAATATAGGAATCAGGCTTCTCCTTGCTTAGAACTGCATCTAATATCCCTTTCCTAACTCAAGCCTCCGTTAAGGAGACTGATTTTTTTTAACTGACTAAATTTATGAAAGATCTAAATACTCTCAAATGAGATCCCTAAGAGATGGATGCATAGATAGATAGAAACAAGATAAAATCAATATAGCAACATAGTAAGTTACAGAATTTTGGTGGTCGCATATAGGTGTTCACTTCACAGTTCTGTCAATTTTTCTGAATGTTTAAAAGTTTCATAATAAAATGTTGGGAGAAATTGAAAAAAATCCATTGTATTTCCCTACTCCAGATGTGTTTTTATTACTGATCTCTCTCAGCACAGATAAGCTAGCAGTGCTTGCCACAGCTAAATGAAATAACATGGGGTCAGAGCCCTCTGGATGTGTATTCTAGGCCTTGACATTTGCCAGAGATTGAGAACAGCAGGTCTTTTTCCTTTCCTTTCCTTTCCCTCCCCCCTCTTCTTTTTTTTCAAATTACAAATGATAGTTGTGCATTAAAAAACCAAACCCGGTGCCGTTGAGTCGATTTCGACTCATAGCGACCCTACATAGGACAGAGTAGAACTGCCCCATAGAGTTTCCAAGGAGCGCATGGCAGATTCGAACTGCTGACCCTTGGGTTAGCAGCTGTAGCACTTAACCACTACACCACCAGGGCATGCAGATTTATAATTCCCTAACCACCACCTGACAAGCCAGTTCATACAGTTACTGTATATAACTTTTCTCCACCACCCGTCTTACCAGTTCACCTTACTGTGCTGACTTGTGTTGTTATGATGCTGGAAGCTATGCCACTGGTATCTCAAATACCAGTAGGGACCCATGGTTGACAGTTTTCAGTTGAGTTTCCAGACTAAGACAGACTAGGAAAAAAGACCTAGTGATCTACTTCTAAAAACTACCTAATGAAACCTTATGGATCACAGCAGAACATTGTCTGATTCGCTTGCTTGGCACGTTATCAGGAGGAATCAGTCACTAGAGAAGGACTTCATGTTTGCTAAAGTAGAAGACCTGTGAGGGCATGGAAGCCCTTCAGTGAGATGGATTGGCATAGTAGCCACAACAATGGACTCAAACATGCTGGAGATTATGAGGATGATGCATCGTACATACGGTCACCATGAGTCGGAGTTCACTTGATGGCAGCAAGCAACAACATTGTAATTTTCCTATGAACAAATGCTTTCCAGTGTTTCATTTTCCTCCATGGTGGATTTTACTTCTGTTCTCCTCCTTATTATGAATTTATAAGCTCCAGCCTCTCTGTTCTCACATAGTCTTTCTTCCCATGATCACAATTGTTCCTTCCGCTTCATCCTTTTTTTAAAAAAGCCGCATGAATATTCTTTATAGCTAGAGCCTCTCCACCCTTTCTCATCTATTAAGTTTTGTCAGATCTATCCTGCCTTTGCCTTATGATAAGAGAAGGGAAAGAAGGGAGGAGCTTTAAATGAATTGAATTTAAGCATCAGGCAGAAAAACCTAAGGAGATACTTTGCAAGGCCCAGCAGGCTCAGGATTAGCTGTACATGGCAAACAGATGGTGTACGTAAGGCAGAGGGTAACAGCGCCCAGGGGCAGTCTCTTAAACTGAGCCCCCCCTCATGGGGGGAGGTGGGAGGTGTGTGTGACTCGCTGGCCAGCCTCATCTGGTGCCCCCTTGAACTCGCGCCTGGGGGTAAATACCCGTTCTAACCTCCACTTGTTACACCTCTGCCCTAAGGAAATATTTGCTATAAGCAAATGGGTGCTTGCATCTAATTTAGCTTAGAGTCCTTGGATCTGGGAAAAGTCTTCTGGAGCAAATGGGTATACAGTAATCACCTCTGAACCATTCTAAACCATAGCTAGGATCTAGTAAGTACTGTATCTAGGCTTCATAATTCTGCAAGATAGTCTTCTGTGCTCTATTTTCTGTTACCAAGAGCATCAAGCCCTGGCATACCCTTATATTTTAACTAACACCCTGCTGGAGGCCTTTTTCAGTAACCATCAATGCTACCAACAATTTGAAATCCATATTCCTAATGCCAGGTCTCCAGACATCTAGATTTTGACCTCTGAAAACTTGATTGGGCTGGTTACAGTGTGTCCCAAGCTTCAGTTTTCATATATACATAGTTTAGTCTTAAAGGGCAAGTGTTCCCTTGACAGGAATTCAGTTAACACTAGATGCTTGCATCCTCATGGGACAATGGAGCCGTGAATTCAGTGATTAGAAATATTGGCCATTTTGGCTAGGCTTTTTTAGTTTACCCATGTTCCTGTAGGAGACTGCAACCAGGATTGTACTGCTCGCTTTGGCATTTTCTTTGACAGGGAGATGAACATTTCAGATAAGGAAGGCAAGAAAATTAAAGCCTGTATAACTGTATGTGTCATCTTCCAAAAAAGTCTCCATTTTCTGTGCTCTCCCTGTACTTTGTCTGCATACCATTTATCAAAACCACTGCCGGCGAGTAGATTTCGACTCACAGTGACCCCATAGGGTTTCCGAGGCTGTAAATCTCTGTAGAAGCAGACTGCCACATCTTTCTCCTGCAGAGCCACTGGTGGTTTCAAACCGCTGACCTTTCGGTTAGCAATCCATCGCTTTAACCACTGTGCCACCAGGGCTTCTTACTGTTTATTAGAGGCATGTATATTCTCTACATTGTGAACTCCTTGAGAGCAGGAGTCTCATCCTAATCATCTTGTCCTCCTAAGGTGCCTAAAACATAAGTGGTCATTCAGGGTCTGTTTAGGTGTATGTTTATTTCCTACACAGGCTACCAGTGCTGTCTTTTTCTGGTAGAAGGTACTCAGGCCTTAGTCTGTTTCTAAAATTACTGACTGCACAGCACTGTCAGCTCATTTCCTCAACTGTGGCTTCAGTAGGTCTTTGACTGTTTGCTGGCCCAGGTGTAACTCGACTCTGCCCTTAATTCAAAGGCAGCTGGTAGGTGGTTGCCATTTCCGTCTCTTACCACAATTCTGTTTTATGCCTCATTCCCCTAGCCCAGAATTATTTGCCACTTCCGTTTAGGATCATCCGTCATTACCTCTCAGTGTCTGTACAACCAAGTTACAGTTGCCTCCTATGGCCTGGCTTGCTTTCCAAAGGGAAGGGATTGAGTTCTTTGTCTTATTTTACTTGGGAGAGATCGCCATAGATTATCTAATAACCCCCTTTATTTTCCTTTCTGTGCTTTTAGAATAAATGTGGATTATGTCTGTACCACTTAGGGAAATTTTGTTTCCTCATTTGTAAAATAAGGTGCTAGCATTAGATTATTACCAGGTTTCTTGCAGCATGAACATTTTAGGGTCAGTGAGTTATGATTCTTTATTAGAGGTATTATATATAAAGCTACAATCTGGATGTGTTTAAATAATTGGTTAATATGGGTTGGAATTTAAAATATACTTCTCTGTAGGTACCTCCCGTTGCTGCTACAGTGAAGTGCTTGAGCTAGTCCTGTTCAAACAGTCATGTTGCTGAAACACTCTGTGTATGGGTATCTAGGAGTGGAGAAAGATAATAGCTACCATGAATGTTTACTGTTTTATCTGCAGTGGTTTACTTTGTACTGTATGAATTTTGCCTCTTAGAACTGTATAGCAAGGACTGGCACGTAACAGGTGTTAAATAACTATTTGTTGAGTGAATGCATAATTGAATTTTTAAGCATTTTATTTTGTTCCAGGCACTATGCTAAGTATTCTGTGTATATTATCTCATTTAATTTGCAAGCCTTCCAAGATTGGAACTGTTATCTCAAATTAACAAATTTAAGAAACAGATGCAAGTAAGTTAAATGATGACTCAGTTGTTGACTGACAGAGATAGGATTCCAATGTAAGTGGTTTTTTTTTTTTTTTAACATCTGCTATATGTCATCCTCTGTGATGGGCAGTTTCTTTTTCACAGATCCCTTCTTGTGTTACTACAGTGAAACCTGTGAGCCATAACTTGCTGGCACTGCCTTGCTTTTCCAGGTCTTGCGAGTTTTCCGCCTTTGACAGTCTTCCCACTTTTCTCTTGCTCTTTATTAATAGAAAATATATGAGTTTCCCATCTTGCACAGGTTTCCGCTTTATACGGATTCCAACTTTTGCAGTATTTCCATTTTGTTGTTGTTAGAATGGTATACTTGTCGAGTCGATTCTGACTCATGGCAACCCCAGGTGTGCAGAGTAGAACTTGCTCCACAGGGTTTTTAAAGGCTGTGACCTTTCAGAAGAAGGTCACCAGGCCTGTCTTCCTTATGATTTGACTGAGTATTGGTATAGCATAAATTGGTATAGCATAAATAGCTGTAAAATGTGTGTTCCAAATATCAACTTTTCATCCAGTAATCAAGAGCTTAACTGTTCATGCCACCTAGGGACTCCTTGAACTTAAGTCTTTTTTGTCTAAATTCCATGAACTTAACTACCATACTCCATAGTACCTACTAGTCAAAATAAAATCTAATGAGACACGTGAATAAAACTATATTTAGATTGAGGAAAAGTAAGAAATTCTGTTATTGCTTTAGCACTCACTGTTAGAAATAGACGTTTCTTTATTTCTTTTCAGGGTCTGGGGTAAAGGCTAAGGAAGAGTGTACACATTTGCTCTGTATATTAATGTATCCCCTCAACTCATTGAGGTGGAACTAAAACAAGGTCACTTGACAGGAACTTAATCGTAACCATGATGTATACAGCTTTATTTCCTGCCCTTTCTTAAGTTAATAGCGTGACCATTTCCCTGAGCTTAAACTTTCTTCTAAAATATCAGTTTTAATGAAGATATAATGTTGCATTTATGATTGTATCATTGCTTTATTGTCACATGTAAGTTGTCTTTTCAATCAGAATGATGTAGTGAACATCCATATGCGTATATCTTTGTTTTCGTCTATTGTTTCCTTAGACTGAATTCCTTACTGAATTAAAAGATATATGCTTTTTAAAGGTTTTCACTGTATTTTATCAAATTATTTTCCAGAAAGAATATAAAGTTTGGAAATGAGCACAGAGTGGCCGTACTCCTTAGGGTATTTGCTGAGTTGGAGTTTGGAAGGGAGTGTAGGGAAGGGGAATGGAGCATAGAGAAGCATTAATTTTTTTTTTTTGGTAACTTTGAATAGGTGTAATACACTCACATTGTTGAAAATTCAAAAATTACAATTGGGTGTATAGTGAAATGTCTCCTCGCATCACTATCCTCTAGGCAGCCTCATTCCCTTTCTCCCTTGGAAGCCAGTGCTGCCTGTTTCTTTGTATACTTGCAGGGACATTCTTGGCCGACCCGGATGTGTTACAGAATAGAATGTGTGTACGCGTTTCTTTTATTACTCAGATGTTACCATATCAAATACACTGTTCTGTACTATGCATTTTTCCCTTAGTGTGTCTTAGGAATCAGTCTACCCAGTACATAAAGAAAACTATGTTCTTCTCTTTTTGGCCGCATGATCTTCCATTTTATAGCAGAACCATCATTTTATTTTACCATTCTTTTGATAGATGCATAGCAAAAGATTAGAAACAATCTAATATAAACAATTAGGAAACTAATAACCTCATATATAAGCCAATTTGCACTTGTGCAGGTATTTCTGTAGGACACATTCCTACTGGCTCAGAGGGTATGTTCATTTGTAATTTTGAAAGTGTCACCTTGCCCTTTATTTATATTGAGGGAGAGATTATTTTGGGCAATGGGATATTTGAAGTGAAATGGGCTTGAGGGAGGCACCTAAGTGAGGATTTTGGACAGCTGAAAGGAGGGCTCCGAGAAATGGGAAGGGGACTTCAGAAAGGAAGGTACTGAAGGATAAAATTTTGTTTGCTCAACAGTTTTATTGAGGACCCTGGTGGTAGCAACCACTCCACATGCTAATGAAATGCTCCTTGAGTTTTAAGCCAAGAAACATTTACTGGATCTCCTGAGTGCCAGGTACCGATCTAGGGATAAAGAGATACATAAAGCATTAATCCAGTTCCTGGCCTGAAGTTCACAGTTGAATGGAGGAAATAGATAAATAAGCCATTATAAAAAGAGGCACACTGCTGTAATTTTTGTACCTTGAAGATGAGAACCTGAGTTGAGGTAGTCATAAAATGAGAACATGGATGCATGACTTGATGTAACTTGTTAAATAATAGAATCTTACTATTATGAGGATAGTAGAGTTGTAGATCAAGCTTTCATTTAGTGTAGGAGATCCCTACGCCACTCCTGATTGTTGATACTTAAGCCTCTGTTTTAATATCTAATGACAGGGAAGTCATGACCTTTTGAAGTAGCCATTTCCATTGTAGGAAGGAGTTGTAGTTGTTAGGAAAAGATTTTTTTTTTTTGAACAATTTGTTGCATCCTAACCATACGATTTGACTTAGTATTGGAGTAGGATAAATTGACTTAATTGGTACAGCTATAAAATATGGGTTGTTGTCTCTGTGAATGAAGCCCTGGTGGCGCAGTGGTTAAGCACTTGCCTGCTAACCGAAAGGTGGGCAGTTGGAACTCACCAGCTGCTCCATGGGAGAAAGATGTGC
The DNA here is from genome assembly GCF_030014295.1 of Loxodonta africana. Lineage (NCBI taxonomy): Eukaryota > Metazoa > Chordata > Mammalia > Proboscidea > Elephantidae > Loxodonta > Loxodonta africana. The sequence goes on along the minus strand of NC_087350.1, from coordinate 77,567,531 downwards.
CAGTCTGCTTCTGTAAAGATTACAGACTTGGAAACCCTATGGGGCAGTTCTACTCTGTACTGTAGGGGTGCTATGAGTTAGAATTGACTTGATGGCAATAAGTTTTCTTGTGTTTCCATGTCTAGGTTACCTTTCATTTTCAACTTTAATTCTCTTGACTCATGTACCTGGCAGATTTATATTCAAGTGATACTTGCTGATTACTTACAATATTGCACATATGTGGGATTTTGTACCCAGTTTTCTCTCACTCACCCCTAACCACCATGGTTACAGTTAAGAGCAGCTATTGACTTAAAAAAAAAAAAAAAATCTGTTGTTAAATAAATCCCCCAGATCTGCTAAGCAGATCTTTATCCTGTACTTGCGGTATTTATTTTATTTGGAACCTAAATGAAGGCCTTTGTATTAACCACCCCTGTTATATCTCATTTTACCATTTAGGCAGCCTCTTCCTAGTGTGCTTTTCTCAGATATCAGTTAATATCTCAGCTAATTCCATTGTGCCTAGACTGAAATCAGAGGTATGTGGGAAATCAAGAGATTGGGAATTTAGGAGTGAACTCATATTTTCAAAATGAGGTGTGTGTTAAATTATAAATGATGCCTAAATGTTTTGAAGATACCATAAATGGAATTTATCTGGGAATAAAGTCTAGAAAAATTAGACTTTTATTTGTAAGCTTGAAGTTTGGGGATGATATGTAGACTAGAATAAAATTTACATTGTATGGTGCCTTGTATTTTAACAGGCTCTTTGTTGTTGTTAGGTGCCATTGAGTCATTTCCAACTCAGAGCGACCTGTGTACCACAGCATGAAACACCGCCTGGTCTTGCACCATGCTCACAATCGTTGTTATGCTTGAGCCCATTGACACAGCCACTGTGTCAATCCATCTTTTTGAGGGTCTTCCTCTCTGACTGGAACTCTGTATTATGAAGCATGATGTCCTTTTCCAGGCACTGATCCTTCCGGACGACATGTCCAAAGTATGTAAGACACGATCTCGCCATCCTTGCTTCTAAGGAGCATTCTGGTTGTACTTCTTTCAAGATAGATTTGTTCTTTTGGCAGTCCATGGTATATTCAGTATTCTTTGCCAACACCAGAATTCAAAGGTGGCAGTTCTTCAGTCTTCCTTATTCATTGTTCAGTTTTCGTTTACATATGATGCAATTGAAAATACCATGCCTTGGGTCAGGTGCACCTTAGACTTCAAGTTGACATCTTTACTTTTCACATTTTAAAGAGGTCTTTTGCAACACATTTACCCAGCACAATGGGCCTTTTAATTTCCTGACTGCCGCTTCCATGGGTGTTGATTGTGGATCCAAGTAAAATGAAACCCTTGACAACTTCAGTCTTCTCCCCATTTATCATGATGTTGCTTATTGGTCCATTTGTGAGATTTTTGTTTTCTTTATGTTGAGGTGTAATCCATACTGAAGGCTGTGGTCTTGGATCTTCATCAGTAAGTGCTTCAAGTCCTCTTCACTTTCAGCAAGCAAGGTTGTGTCACCTGCATAACGCACGTTGTTAATGAGTCTTCCTCCAATCCTGATGCCCCGTTCTTCTTCTCAAATTATTTGCTCAGCATACAGATTAAATAGGTATAGCGAAAGGATGCAACAAGTTAATGTGACTATTACTTAAATTTACGCACCTACCACTAAGGCCAAGGATGAAAAAACTGAAGATTTTTACCAGCTTCTGAAGTCCGAAATTGATCAAACATGCGATTGGGATGCATTGATAATTACTGGTGATTGGAATGAGAAAGTTCAAACAAAGAAGAAGGACTGGTAGTTGGAATATATGGCCTTGGTGATAGAAACGATGCCAGAGATTGCATGATAGAATTTTGCACGACCAATGACTTCATTGCAAATACATTTTTTTCACCAACATAAACGGTGACTGTACACACGGACCTCACCAGATGGAATACACAGGAATCAAATCAACTGCATCTTGTGGAAAGAAAAGCTCGAATATCATCAGTAAGAACAAGGCCAGGGGCTGACTGCGGAACAGACCATCAGTTGATCGTATGCAAGTTTAGGTTGAAACTGAAGAAAATTTGAACAAGCCCAGGAGAACCAAAGTATGACATTCCATCGCTGCATGCGTTTGTTGAAACATCTCAGTTGGTGTTCCCTCAATTCCTGGAGCCTTGTTCTTAGCCAGTGCCTTCAATGCAGCTTGGACTTCTTCCTTCAGTACCATCAGTTCCTGATCATATGCTACCTTTTGAAATGGTTGAACACCCACCAGTTCTTTTTGGTATAATGACTCTGTGTAGTCCTTCCATCTTCTTTTGATGCTTCCTGATTCATTTAATATTTTCCCCATAGACTCCTTCAATGTTACAATTCAAGGCTTGAATTTTTTCTTCAGTTCTTTCAGCTTGAGAAATGCTGAGTGTGTTCTTCCCCTTTTGGTTTTCTATCTCGAGGTCTTTGCACATGTCGTTATAATACTTTACTTTGTCTTCTCGAGCCACCCTTTGACATCTGTTCAGTTCTTGTACTTCATCATTTCTTCCTTTTGCTGTAGCTGCTTGATGTTCAAGAGCAAGTTTCACAGTCCCTTCTGACATCCATTTTGGTCTTTTTTTCTTTCCTGTCTTTTTAATGACCTCTTGCTTTCTTCATGTATGATGTCCCTGATGTTATTCCACAACTCGTCTGGTCTTTGGTTGTTAGTGTTCAACACTTCATATCTATTCTTGAGATGGTCTCTAAATTCAGGCTGGATTCAGAAAAGGATGTGGATCCAGGGATATCATTGCTGATGTCACACAGATCCTGGCTGAAAGCAGAAAATACCAGAAAGTTGTTTACCTGTGTTTTATTGACTATGCAAAGGCATTCGACTGTGTGGATCATAACAAATTATAGATAACATTGTGAAGAATGGGAATTCCAGAACACTTAATTGTGCTCCTGAGGAACTTGTACGTTGTGTGCTTTGACAAACTCATTTTGACATTATTGCTGCAGAGTAACCCCAAGGGGGTGGGTTGAGAAGAACCACTGAGTGCTTTGGGGAACAAAAGCGAGGGCAGTAGACTGGAGGGTGTTTTGGTGGTCAGGGCTCTACTCTTGTCAAAGAAATACTAAGCATAAAAAGGAAGATAAACTTTGTGGTATGCTTTATACTCCAGAGGTGAAAAAGGGTGAAGAGGCCAGTGGGGCATGGCATTGGGAATGGAGATGTCTTAGGCAGGGTTCTCTAGAGAAGCACAACCAGTAAACCATATAAATATATATAGAGAAAGATTTATATCAAAGAAACGGTTCACACGATTATAGAGGCTGGAACATCCCAAGTCCGTGGATTGGGATAGAGACTTCTCCCGATTCACGTAGCCGCAGGGGCTGGTGAACCCAGGATCAGCAGGTCGGAAAGCAGGGCTCTCACTCACAGGCTGTGAAGATCATCGAATCCCAAGATCAGCAGATAAGCTGACAGCTCAGGTCCCAGGAACCGGAGGTCAGATGAACAGGAGGCAGCTGCAGGATCCAGAGCGAGCACAAAGTCAGATGTCTGCTTATATTCAGATGGAGGCCACACCCTGAAGGAAACTCCCTTTTAGCTGTTTGGTTATTTACAGCAGATCCCAGCCTGGGAGTGATCACATATAAATGCTGAGAATCATGGCCCAGCCAAGTTGACACACAATCTTAACCATCACAGGAGAGAAGAGAGGAAGGTTGATTACTCAGAGGAACTGGAGTGGACAAATAGGTTGGATGGTAAGAGACTGGCATTCGTACCTGGAATAACTTCTAAGTTTTTGCCTTCACCTTTGCCAACATTGGTGTAATCTGCTTTTAATTGTAGCCAAGTTGACTGAATAAAGGGCATTGTGCATGTTAGGTCCTCCACTTGCCTTTTGTGCATATTCGTAGTACTTGGAAATATTCTCACTGTGTAGTAAAGTATAATTGTGCTGTAGCAAGCAGGGAAGGAGAAAGAGAAGAATCATTACCAGAAGAGTCAAGAGTGGTGAAAAGATTGTTTAGTCTTTGGTGAGACAAATTGTACCCTCCTTTTCATCCCTCTTTCTGTCTCAGCAAGGAGGAAACTAGGAGTCTTTCCAGGGGCCTTTTCATCACAGGTATTAGTAAGTGTAATACAAGTATCAGGAAAGGAAGTCTGTGTTAGAAGAATAATGCTGTAGTGTATATGGTTTTGAATATGTTGACTTTGCACTAATAGGTATATGCAGTGTTTCCTGGAGGGAGTTAGAAATACAAGTTTGGAATATAGGTAAAAGGCTAGGACTAGTTTGGAGATAAAGATCTGAGATGTAACAAAGGGCTGAGTGCTGAAATGTTATTCTAGGGAAGTGTAGCTAGTGTCCTGTAAACTAATAAAGGTGTGTCATTGTGTCTCCTATCTTAAAAAATTTATAAAAGAACACTGAATTCAACCAGAAGGACAGTACTGTGAACTTCGGAGGTGTTCCAGTAGAGTTCGGGATTGGAGGAAGATGGGAGATGGAAAGAGAGAGAGGCTAAATAATAAGGGTCGAAAAAGGAAAGGCAGTATTCAAATATATGTTAAGTTTTGTAAACACTCAACTCTGGGCCTGGGAAGATAAGATTTTTGGGACCAATTTTGATAACTTCAGCAGAGTCATAGAAATGTACAAATAATCTTTTCCATATACTATTTGCAAGCTGTCCACCTCCCCATTTTCTAGCCAGATAAATGGGCTTGTAAGTGAACCCCTGGTAGCCCTGGCTTTAGGCAGAAGTAATAAGAGCTTCCATGTGTGACCTCCAAACACACTGAAATGAGGCAATGATGGAAATGTCCTTTATAGTTGTGGCCAAGAGCTAGGATTTCAATTTGGGATTTATCACTCTAATACCATAAGATACTGAATATGATTAGATAAGCGATGATACAATGACCTTAGCCTCATTTTGTCCTGCTGACTTTTTTTTTTAATGTTGTCACTTCCTTTGACAACTAGATGTTTGGGTTTTGACAGTCCTTCATTTCACACCAACATCTTCAAACATTGAAAGTACTGTAATTTATTGTGTAAGATTTGGAAATTTCTTCTGCTAGTAATTGCATTTCTTGGTGTGAGACTTACAGTTTTCTTTGAACCAAGTAGCTTTTCATTTCAGTGCTGAATCATAGTGAAATCTTTGTGAATTCATTTTTTAGTTGACGTAAAATATAAGAAACATTTGTCATTGCAACCATCACCAATATCTGTTTCCAAATTTTTTCACCCCGTTTAAAAGAAAATCAGTGCCCCAAAAGCAGTAATTTCCCCTTTCCATCTCCCACTAGCCCCTGGTAACCAGTAGTAAGTTTTGGTCTCTATACATTTGCCTAACAGAGATTTTTTTTTAAGTGGAGTCATACAGCATATGTCCATTTGTGTCTGACTTATTTCACTCAACATAGTGTTTTCAGGATTCATCCATGTTGTAGCATGTATCAAAACTTCATTCCTCATTATGACTAAGTAATATTCTGTTGTATTTACATACTACATTTTGTTGATTCATTTGAGTTGTTTCTGCCTTTTGGCTATTATGAATAGTGCTGCAGTAAACAAGGGTGTATAAGTATCTGTTTGTATCCCTGCTTTCAAGTCCTTTGGGTATATATCTAGAAATGGAATTGCTGGCTCATATTTTTATGGTAATTCCTAGTTTAACTTTTTGACAACTGCCACAAGAGCTGCACCATTTTATAATCCAACCAGTAATGGAGGAAGGTTCCAATTTCTCCACATCCTTGCGGAAACTTGGTTTCCATTTTTCTGATAATAGCCATTCTGATTTTTATCAGATTGTGGTTTTGAGTTGCATTTGCCATTCCTGTGTGGTGCAAATGGTTAAAGATAACTGAAAAGGTTAGAGATTCTGAAAGGTTGAAGTTTCAGTGCCTCAGAAGAAAGACCTCGAGATGTACTTCTGAAAACTCAGCCCCTGAAAACTGTGGAACATAGTTCTACTCTGACACATGGGGTTGTCATGAGTTGGCATTGACTGGATGGCAACTGGTGTTTTGGCTAATAACTAATGACCTTGAGTGTCTTTTCATGTGCTTATTGACCATTTATATATATCTTCTTTGGTGAAGTGTCTATTCAAATCCTTTGCCCATTTTTTGGTTGGGTTGTCTTTTTGTTGTCCCATGGGTATTTTTGAATCGCTGTTTTAGTTTTTCCCTGAACGATTTTACTGTATCATATATATAAAATTACAATTGTGTATTCAGTCACGAAAAAAAAAATTTTTTTATTATTATTCAGTCAAGACTCTGATTTAGGTGGTGAGAAAGAATTTTAAAAATCCCCTCAAGAAAGAAATCCTTACCTTGTTAAGCTTTTGTGTTTTATGATGTTTATGTTTGTCTTGTGACCTGCTCTTCTCACTGAAAAAGTGGTTAGGAGAAGCTCTTTAGCACTGACTTTTTCAAGTTTTCCATAACATAATAGCCTCTTTGAAAGTTAAAAAAAAGTACGTAATGTGTATTTCATAATGTTACTTAAATCGTATAAGCATGAGTCTAGATATAAAACCCTATGTTTTTGGCAGACTACTACTATAACCCAAATCTGCAAATTAAATAGAAAGAGAATTACAAAAGCCAGTAAAATTCAAATTAATACAATTATTCAGTGTGACACATGATGTTTAGGTTTCACAGAAGGAAAAAAAATAGCCTTTGGTCTGATTCCATATTAAATATGTTTCTGTACTTTTAACTTCAGTGATAGTAAAAGCTGTGAGGGCCACTTCTCATCAGTAACATGGTGCGAGATGGTATTAATGACTTTAAGGCCTTGTTGATAAGTTCACAATAATCAGGCCTCATACCTAACTAAACACTTGCCAGCAAGCATTCCTCATATACCAATTTTAATGAGATGTCAGCTGTCTTGTTCACTCCGGGATGAGGTTAACGTAATGACAGTATCAAAATCTTCGTTAAATGGTTCTCTAAACCAATTATTGCTGAAAGTGAGAATGGAAAAAGGCATTGATTGTTTACAACCACATTTACTGCTACTGAACTTTCACAGATTGTACAACAAAGATCTCCCATTGCCGATGAGCTGATTTTGACTCATAGAAACCCTATAGGACAGAGTAGAACTGTCTCTTAGGGTTTCCAAGGATCGGCTGGTGAATTCGAACTGCTGACCTTTTGGCTAGCAGCTGAAGGCTTAACCACTGTGCCTCCAGGGCTCCACAATGAAGATAGGATCCATATAATGCTTGTAGTGCATGTATGGTTTTGGCTTTTAGGCTATTACTGGTTTTAGAATATGCTATGTCTGTATTGCCATAGGAGCCCCTGGATGATGCAGATGGTTAATGTACTTGGCTGCTAACTGAAAGGTTGGAGATTTGAATCCACCCAGAGGCACCTCAGAAGAAAGGCTTGGCAATCTACTTCTAAAAAATGAGCCACTGAAATCTTAAGGAGCACAGTTCTACTCTGACAGTCATGATTCTGTGAGTCAGAATTGACCTGAAAGCACCAGGTTTACATTGCCATATGCTCTGATGGTTCAACTTCCCTGTTTTTGTTTTTTTTTTTCACCCGTTCAGTTACTTACTATGAAACCTTTGCTTGTACATTCGGCTTAAAGGAGATCTTAACACAACTGAAGGAGCATCAGTAAAAGCCAAGTGACAGTACTTACATAGATGGTGGTTACTTATGGTCCAGAATGTTTATCATTGTTTTTAGATTATCTTCTAAGTGAAAATATTTTTAAAATTCTTGCAAACAACTCTTAGAATCCCCTTCCTCTCCCTTTATGTTTGTGACCTCCTGTTTGGGAAACGTCGCTTTAGCAAATATTTTTCTCATCACTACGTAGAGGTCCAGGATTCAAAAATGGGAAGAACAACGCAAAACAAAACTTGGCCCTTCATAATCTGAGAGACACTTTAACAGTAAACTTCAAATAGATTGATTTGTGCTTATGCTAAATGTATGAACAGAGGGCCATGCAAACATGTCGAAGGGTACTGCCAGTTGTCTTAGGGTAGAGGAAAGGTTTGGAGAGGATTGTGTTTGAATTAGGTCTTCTTAAAGGATGTGAGACAGACAACAGAGGGTGGGTTTAAATGAAGGCAGACCAAGCAGAGAGATGGTATGAAGGACATGATTATGAGAATGGTGAGAAGCTTGTAGCACTACAGTAGCATTTGTAATGTGAGAAGTAAATTGGAACCCAATATTAAAGTCCTAAGTGTTAGGGCTAGTATTTAGCCTTTATTGCATATACTCTAGGGGAGCTGTGAAGGCCTTAGAACTAGGAGAGTATATTCATACAGCATTTTTTATATGTAACAGTTACTACATAGTATTGTAATGCTCTCCTTCACTTGTCATCAGAGTTCATCAAGGACCATGATCATGTGTCATTGATCTTTGAATCCTCAGCTTTTGGTAGAGTAACTGATAAAGGCTTAGAAAACATTTGCTGAATGACTGAGTAATCAAGTACAGAGGAATCAGGAGAGAATGAAGACAATCACCCATTGGTGGTTTTACTCTTGTGTGGTCACAGACCCCATTGTAGTTTTGTGGAAAGCTACAGACCTTCTCCCTGAAAGTGCATATACGTAAAACATTTGTTCTACAGTTCCATGGAATTCATGTACTCCCGAAGCCACTTTTATGGATTCCTGGTTCAGAATTTCTTCTTAGGAAATTCTATGCAGGGAATGCATAATCATCACAAGACCTCACTTTCAACAACTGTCTTTTTAATTGGGTCTTTAAATGTTAGACTATGATCGAGTCTCTTTCTTGTACTTTCCTTGAGTTTTCGTCATGCTTGGGAAGGGTCAAGTCAAGTAGTTGAACTATATATGAAGAGAAAAAAATTTTATAGTGATCAGTGGTAAAACTTTGCTGGTCTATAAAGATAATAGACAGGTGTGCTAACCCTTTATTGGTCTATAAAGATAATAGACAAGCCTGCTAATTAAACCAGCAACCAAGAAGCAGCTATAGTTGGCCCTTGGTATACACAGGGGATCGGTTCCAGGATACCCGATGGATACCACTGCTCAAGTCCGTAATATAAAATGGCGTGGTATTTGCATATAACCTATGTGGTATACTTTAAATCATCTCTATAATACTTAATACAATGTAAATGCTATATAAGTAGTTGTTAATGCTTACACTTAACAATGCTTTCTCAGTCTTTGCAAGCACTTTATCACAAACCATTTTGCTGACCCATTTTGCCGTTGTAGGGCCAGCACTAATAGTTCCACAAATTTCAGCTTCTTTTTGCTTCATTGTGAATGCTGGATTCCTTCTTACCGACCGTACGACCCACTTAGGCAGTTCACATGCCGCTTTTCAAAAGATCTAAGATTTTTATTTTCTCCTTGAGACATAGTACTTTATGTTCCTTCTCAGCCTTTGAGAGATTGCTTTGACCACTTAATTGCTTTTTAGGAGCCATTTTTTCACAGAAACAAAGGGTGCACACAGTACAAGTAGTGAATGAGCAGGGCAAACAATGCTCAAACAACAATCGCTGGAGAGAGACTGAGGATCTGTGAAATGGCAGGAGGCTACAGCAGGGTATGCCTGCACATCACTTCATTCTCATGTTTGGGCCACGGCAAATTCAAATTTTGCTTTTTGGAACTTTTTTTTCCCAAATATTTTTAATCCGTGGTTGGTTGAATCCACGGAATGTGGAACCCACGGATACAGAGTGCGGCCGACTGTACTCAAGGAGAATTTGGGATTTCTGAGTTTGAATTTATTAAGTGAGCCACAGTCCACCCACAGGTTTGATGATTTGCTAGAAGGATGCACAGGACTCAGAAAAGCTGTTTTGCTCATGGTTTACAGTTAAATACAGTGAAGGGTACAGATTTAAAATCAAAGGGAAGAGGTATATAAGGTAAAGTCCAGGAAAAACCAGATGCAGGCTTCCAGGTATCCCCTACCAGTGAAGTTGCATGGACCTGCTTAATAATTCTCACAGCAACAATGTATGACAACATGTGCAGCGTGTTGCCAACCAGGGAAGCTCATCTGGACATTCGTGTCCAAGGTTTTTATTGGGGGTCAGTCATGTAGGCATGTAGTACCTGTACAAATGACCTCAGCTACTTAGACTTTAGTCCCCCCAAGAGCAAAAACAATTACCATCAATCACACTGTAACCATAATCTGTCTGAACAAACTGGTATCAAGTGACCCAAGGTTTCAGGCATACAAAACCCTCTTATCTGGAAGATATTTCAAGGACTCAAAGCTCACCAAGGGTGAAGGTGGGCCTTTCTTGGGAACATGCAGGGTTTAAGCAGCCCAGGCCTGCTGAATTAGGCCTTTCCTTCACAACAAGTAGCTGTTCAGAGAGTTAGCTTTCTTCTGGCCTCTGCCTAGCTGCTCTTTTTCTAGATACGGTGGACCATGCTGGTCTCATCATAGAAGTTTTTGAATGCTGCTATATACCAGACATAGTGCTAGGTGGATTTATGTGGATGATTGGTACAGATCTCTTGCGTCAAGGAGTTTATGATTTCATAGGGAGAGAAAACCAGAAACCACACTGCTTGTGATGTTGGTAAACAGTGTGTGCTTTGCAAATGGTTTAACGTGCTTGTCTGCAGACTGAAAGGTTGGAGATTCATTTTCACAGTAGGAAAAAAATAGCCTTAGATCTGATTGCACATTAAATCTGTTTCTGTATTTTAACTTCAGTAATACTAAAGGCTACCAATACCTGTCCTTAACTATAAACAACTGACCTCATCAGCACCTGGTTGAGGGTGTGCACGTCTGTGTGTATGTGTATGGGAAAGTGTTGGTGATAATTAGGGCAAGATTTACCAAAGAGGAAGGGGGATTGGTTCACTATAAGTAAATTTCCATTACTATACCAAAAACCAAAACCACTGTTGTCGAGTCGATTCCAACTCATAGGCACCCTATAGGACAGAGTAGAACTGCCCCATAGAGTTTCCAAGGAACGCCTGGCGGATTTGAACTGTTGACCCCTTGGTTAGCAGCCATAGCACGTAACCACTACGCCACCAGGGTCTCCTCATTGCTATAAATCCATCCAAATGACATTTCCTAAGTACAGTGAGTTTGCAGTAGTGTTTTCACACTGTTATTCTTCGAAGGGGGAGTGTGGGAATACATAGTTTGGGCTGATAAGAACAAGTACGACCATTAAAAATTTAAATGCACTTCGTCTAAAATGGGAGGGCAAATCCTTTCCTTGCCTTGGTGATTACGCATGTAACAGACACAAAATTTTTTATATTTGGAAACAAAAAAATTTTAGAAAAAAGTCTGGCACCAAACTTTGTCATATTTCTTTGGGCTCCTATGTGCAGTTTTCAACAGAATTTAGAATTTCTAAGATGAATGAAGAGTTTTGTGCTTGGAGCAGTACATAGGAATTGTGATTCTAATAGAATTAAGAATGTATTATTGTAATGAATATTGGATAATTTCGAACTCTTAACCTTGAAATCTTTTTCTAACAGAATCTTGTTCTCATCTTCTAGCATTACAGTGTTTCTGCCACCTCTGTACGAAAGACAATTTTACATGTGTGACAGATGGCCTCTGCTTTGTCTCTGTCACAGAGACCACAGACAAAGTTATACACAACAGCATGTGTATAGCGGAAAACGACTTAATTCCTCGAGACAGGCCATTTGTATGTGCGCCCTCTTCAAGAACTGGGTCTGCAACTACAACATATTGCTGCAAGCAGGATCATTGCAATAAAATAGAACTCCCAACTCCTGGTAAGTGGTAAGAGTTTTTTCGTGATACTATAGAAAAACTCTGAGACTTGGACTATAATTTCAGGACTAGAAGAGATCTTAAAAATCATCTAGCCCGTTCTGTTCGGTTTAGAGGCAAGAAGCGGCTTGTCCATAGTTGCAGAGTTATGAGAGTGACAAGATACTGACTCTTGGGTGTATATTGTTTGAGAGGGTGGTTCCAGAATAGACTTTCTCTGAGGTCTGCTGTACCTAAAAAAGTCACCCTCTTAAAAGAGAATTATGACAAAGCCCAACAGCAGTATGTCCTCAGAGTGCCCTCACTTTGTCCTCAAAGTAAATTTTCTTCTTCATGGACCTTTTGAAACAATCAACAGCTTTTAATTGGTGGAGATTAAGAACAACACTAAATAGTTCAAATGACTTCATTTTGTAAATTCACCTTGCTTTATGACCTGTATGTGTAAATTATTGTACATGATTTTTAGATTTTTGGTCCTTTACACGTAGTTTAGGAGCCCTAGTGGTGTAGTCAAGAGCTCGGCTGCTAACTGAAAGGTTGGCAGTTCGAACCCACCAGCCCCATCACTGGAGAAAGTTGTGGTAGTCTGCTTCCATGAAGATTACAGTCTTGGAAACCCCATGAGGCAGATCTACCCTGTTCTATAGGGTTGCTTTGAGTCAGAATTGACTCTACAGCCATGGCTTTTAACAGGTACCCATAGTTTACTTTAAAATGTCCCGGCAGAACCAGGAATTTGAAGACTTCAAAAACTCAGGATTAGATTAATTTTAAGGTTCTGATTTAAGATGTCATTCTGAGCCTATGTGTTGAACTCTTCTACCATTTCCCACAACCCCCCCCCACCCAGTTCTTAATGTAATAATCAAGGGAATATGAAATGGGGAATACTTATATTAATCCTAGGAGAATAAGTGGAAGAATGCTAGCCACATGCCAGTGCTTTTGAGGAACTTCTGTAGTCTGTACTATAGAAGACACCATGTGAGAAGTGAAAAGACCTTGCAAAATCCTAACAATACCTTAAGCTGAGAGGCTATGGGAGAGGTTAGACCATAGGGATAAACTCTTGATTTTCCTTTAGAAAGCACCTGGTTTCACTCCTCAGAGGGGCAGATCACAGTGTTCACTTTCCACACAGAGTTGGGCCAGGTATCATGCTAATTAAAAGAGGAAACACTGTTGTAGTTCAGAGGAAGATGGCCAGTCTTGCCACTTACAGAAGGGAGGTAGTCCTCACCCAGTTCAAGTGATAACAATGTAGTAAAGCTAAATCTTCAGCATGATGAGTAAGCTCCTTGTGGCCAGGCTCTCTCAGGCCATAATTTCTTCCTTACTTTTATGTAGGCATCTACAATTCTTATATGGCCAAGAAAGTGATAATTCCAGAATTTCCCATTTCCATCTTTTGGATTTGAAAGATCTGAATGGAAATTCACAAAGCCTTTTGAAGAACACCTCATTTCTCGTGCTAAACAAACACCTCATTCTCAGCTCCAAGATAAGCGAACAGCAAAAGAAGGAAAAAAAAACCAAATGAAAAGATTCAGTGGTTCAGAAAAAGTGGATCAACTGGATAAATCTGAGTAGATGCCATCTCATGAAATACACTTTTACTATACGACAGGGAAAAGCTTTCAGATGGTCCAAGGCCTGTTTTCAGTAGTTCGCTGTGAAATGAGAACATCCCACAGTTGTTAAAGATCGCTTTCAGATGAAAAATCCAACTGATGAATATTCTAAAAAAATGTAATATTGATAGTGAACAGCAGACTAGACACTAATTTCACAGTCAGACTTGAGACAAGCTTGAGGAATTGCTTGGCAATTCAGAGAAAAAGACAGCAAATTGAGAGAGATAAAGGACAGAGCAAGGTGATTCAATATGCTCATTATGAGAATTCGAGAAAATTCGTAAGAGCTGACAGAAGAGAGAAGAAAGGCAAAATTAACAAACAAGACAACATAATATATATTCTGAAGAAATTCATCCATTTCAAGAATACAGAAGAAAAGTCTTTTACATATTTAAGCCCAAGAAAATAGTAGTTATCTATAGAAACTAAAAAGAAGTTCAGATTTTCTGCCTTGTTAAATGCCAGAAGACATGAAACATCTATTGTCACCCAAAATTCTTCGAGTAAGCCATGCTATTTTTCGTATATAAAGTCAGTGGACATATTTTTAGACATTAACTATTCGGTATACATGGACCTATGTACTCTTTCTGAAAGAAAGTACTAGAAATAGAATTTTATATAATAAGAAATCAATCCAGATAAAGAGCTTAAGAGTGGGAAGGATATGACATGAAAGAAATGGTGGTGAGCAGTGAACTAGCAAGGCTCAGGATGAATGCCAAAATAATTATAATTAATGTGTTTCTGAAACAATGCAAAATTTTAATTATTTAAAGAGATTATTTAGGTCTGTTCTGGTTAAATAAAAGAGACTTACATAAGTGGAAAAACATACCATGTTCATGGATAGGAAGACTTAACATTGTGAAAATGTCAGTCTACCCAAAGCGATCTACACATACAATACAATCCTGATCCAAACTCCAACATTTTTCAGTGAGACGGAGAAACAAATCACCAACTTCGTATGGAAATGGAAGAGGCCCCCAGATAAGTAAAGCATTACTGAAGAAGAACAAAGTGGGAGGCCTCACACTACCTGATTTTAGAACTTATTTTACCACCACAGTAGTCAAAACAGCCTGGTACTGGTATGACAACAGATGTAGACCTATAGGACCAATGGAACAGAATTGAGAATCCACACGTAAATTCATCTGCCTCTGAGCAGCTGGTATTTGACAAAGGCCCAAAGTCCATTAAATGAGGAAAAGATAGTCTCTTTAACAAATGGTGCTGCCATAACTGGACATCCATCTGCAAAAAAAAAAACAAAACAAGACCCATACCTCACACCATGTACAAGAACTAACTCAGAATGGATTGAAGAGCTAAATATAAAATCTAAAACAATAAAGATCATGGAAGAAAAAATAGGGACAATGCTAGGAGCCCTAATACATGGCATAAACCGAAAACAAAACATAACTAACAATGTGCAAACACCAGAAGAGAAACTTGATAACTGGGAACTCCTAAAAATCAAACACGCTTATCCAAAGACTTCACCAAAAGAGTAAAAAGACAGCCTACAGACCAGGAAAAAATTTTTGGCTACAACATATTCAATAAGGGTCTAATCTCTGAAATCTACAAGATACTGCAATACCACAACAACAGAAAGACCAATAACTCAATTAAAAAATGGGCAAAGGATATGAATAGGCACTTGACCAAAGAAGACGTTCAGGCGGCTAACAGATACATGAGGAAATGCTCACGAACATTAGCCATTAGAGAAATGCAAATCAAAACTATAATGAGACGCCATCTCACTGCAACAAAGCTACCATTAATCCAAAAAACACAAAATACTAAATGTTGGAGAGGTTGTAGAGAGACTGTAACACTTATGCACTGCTGATGGGAATGTAAAATGGTGCATACAACCACTTTGGAAATTGATTTGGCACTTCCTTAAAAAACTAGAAGTACCGTAAACCCAAACCCATATGGAATATGTCCTGCAGAAATAAGAGCCGTCACATGGAATAGATATATGCCCACCCATGTTCATTGCAGCACTGTTCACAATAGCAAAAAGGTGGAAATAACCTAGGTGCCCATCAACAGACGAATAAACAAATTATGGTACATACACACAATGAAATACTACACGATGGTAAAGAACAATGATGAATCTGGAAGGCATTATGCTGAGTGAAATTAGCCAGTTGTAAAACGACAAGTATTGTATGAGACCATTATTATAAGAACTCAAGAAAAGGCTTAAATACAGAAGAAAGCATTCTTTGATGATTACAAGGGTGGGGAGGGAGGGAGAGGGGTATTCACTAGATAGTAGACAAAAATTATCTTAGGTGAAGGAAAGAACAACACACAATACAGGGGAAGTGAGCTCAACTGGACTAAACCAAAAGCTAAGAAGTTTCCCAAATATAACCCAAACAGTTTGAGGGACAGAGCAGCAGGGGCAGGGGTCTGAAGACCATGGTTTAGGGGGACATCTAGTTCAGCTGGCTAACAAAGTTTATTAAGAAAATGTTGTGCATCCCACTTCGGTGAGCAGTGTCTGGGGTCTTAAAAGCTTGTGAGCGGCCATCTAAGATGCATCAATTGGTCCCAGCCCATTTGGAGCAAAGGAAAATGAAGAACAGCAAAGACACAAAGAAAGGGCCACATAAACCAGAGACTCTCATCGACCTGAGACCAGAAGAAATAGATGGTGCCCGACTGCCACCACAGGGAACACAGTAGAGAGTCCCTGACATAGCAGAACTCAAATTCTAGTAAAAAGACCAGACTTAATGGTCTGACTGAGACTGGAGGAACCTCCAGAGCCATGGCCCCTGGACACTCTGTTAACCCAGAACTAAAACCGTTCCCGAAATCCACTCTTCAGATAAAGATTAAACTGGACTATAAAACATAAAATAATACTTGTGAAAAGTGTGCTTCATAGTTCAAGCAGATACATGAGACCAAATGGGTGGCATCTGTCCTGGTGGCAGGATGAGAAGGCAGGAAGGGACAGGAGCTGGTTGGAGGGACACGGGAAACTCAGGGTGGGAAGGGGGAGTGTACAATACATTATAGGGATTGCAACTAGTGTCACATAACAATATGTATATAAATTTTTGTGTAAGAAACTAACTTGAGCTGTAAACTTTTACCTAAAGCTCAAGTTAAAAAAAAAAAAAGCAAGAGAATGAAGTATAGTTTGAGCAGAAAACTGGACAACAAAGTGGGGTGGCAGAAGATGCCCCCCGGAATTCAACCATAAAGAAAAGAAAGGGGAAAAAAAAGATTTATAAGAAAATAGAAGAAAAAGTTGGTTAAATAGACTAGAAATACGTACATGCAAACACTAATAAAAAAAAAAAAGATTAAAAAAAAAAGTGGTAGAGATATATACTGTGTTTTTGGATGGTGAGGCTGTAGGTAGTTTTTGTTTTTACTTTTTGCTCACTTCTGAGTGTGTGTGTGTGTGTGTGTATGTCTACATATTTCCTGTTTGGAGCATGTACTAACCTTGGGATAGCAGGACAAGCCAAAAGTTCTGTTATTAAAAAAGAAGGCTTTTAAGGGGTTTTTAAGGGGAGTTTCTATTATTGCTTACTTTATTAGTGACCCGAGGGTGATAAGTAGGGAGGTCCTAGAATGACTGCAGCAGCTGGATTTAGATGATGGCTGAAGAATACAGAAAGAGTAAACAGGTAGTGTCAGAGTTGGTGAGAAGAAAAAGAAGGCCAATGAGAGAAGACTGAAGGAATCTGGCTTCAAGCTCTGTGAGCTTCTGTATGACTAAGTGGTGGGAGTCAATACTGCAGGAAATGTGGAGGATCAAGAAAATGTAGATGCCACCTGTTTATGCTTATTTTACTTTTGCCCCGTTTTCAGTAAAGCCGACATCCGGCCTTGGTCCCGTTGAACTGGCAGCTGTCATCGCTGGACCAGTGTGCTTCGTCTGCATCTCGCTCATGTTGATGGTCTATATCTGCCATAACCGCACTGTCATTCACCATCGAGTGCCCAACGAAGAGGATCCTTCATTAGATCGCCCTTTTATTTCAGAGGGTACCACATTGAAAGATTTAATTTATGATATGACAACATCAGGTTCTGGATCAGGTAATGTAATGTTTTTCCTTTTTTCTAAGAAAAAAAATAACTGGTTTTTGCCTCATTGGAGCCCCAGGGGGTGTAAATGGCAGTGCCGGGCTATTAACTGAAAGGTTGGTGGTTCAAACGCACCCAGAGACACCTCAGAAGAAAGGCCTGGCGATTTGCTTGCGAAAGATCACAGCCATGAAAACCCTATGGGGTGCGGTTCTACTCTGTAGCACATGGGGTCACCATGAGTCAGAATTGACTCAACGGCACTGGTTTGGTTTTTTTTTTGCGGGGCGGGGGAGTGGTTATTTCTTTTATTAGTTGGCATGGTTTGTTAAAACTTGGAGTAGTGTGACCTGTATTCCAGGTATGAGCCTAATAAAGGCCTTTAAGCTTGGTCTGTATCTAAATGTGGCTAGTTTAGTGTAGATAGATTGGAACTTACTTTTATTGTTGAAACAAGTCAGTAAGTCAGCTTCATGTTTGTATAAATTTCAAAAGCGTTCTCACCTATATAATCTCATTTGCCTCTTCGGACAATGCGAGATAGAAAGGATAGGGACAGTTACAATCAAGTAGGTGAGACTGAGGCTCAAAGCTGTTAAATGATCTGTCTGAGATGTAGCTGCCCCTTCTACTCAGGATTGTTTAGCAGCATTATTTTTGTATTTAAAAGTAGGCATGACAGAAAATGTGTTTGGAATTGTCAAGGTTATTTGCTTTTTTAACATTGTACAAAATTGCTGTTTTCAGCTCAGGCTTTTTTTTTTTTTTTTTAATCTAATGAATTCTTAGTCATTTTTTTTGCTTAAGAAAGTAACCTAACCACCTTGTTATTTAACCACCTTGTTATTTAAAATAGCTTTGTGGACGCATAGCCTCTATGATATTTTCTTTTCTCAGTTGTGTTTGTTGATTTTTGTGGGATCGTAAATAGATGGGCTAAATGTCAAAATCATCCGAAGTGAATTTTGGCAAAGCAGTGGTTTGTATTTAAGCCAAACGGTAATTAACTTTTATTTTTTCTTGCATGTTGTTTGGAAGGATACCAGGAGAGGAACACTTCTATCTCCTAGAATATTGGAATTTGATACTGGTTTGGAGTCAGAGATCTAGATTCTAATCCAAGCTTTGTCATTGGTTTGCTCTATGACCTTGGTTAAACCATGTTTCCTCTTCAGGCTTTTGTTTCTTCTTCAGTAAAATGAAACAGACATTGTTGGTAATAATACCGGAAGGTTTATTGACTCTTAAATAATATATGCTATCCTTTGAAAGGAAACCTTGGTGGAGTAGTGGTTAAGTGCTATGGCTGCTAACCAAAGGGTTCTGCAGTTCAAATCCACCAGGTGCTCCTTGGAAACTCTGTGGGGCAGTTCTACTCTGTCCTTTAGGGTCGCTATGAGTTGGAATCGACTCAGTGGCACTGGGTTTGGATTTTCAGTTATCCTTTGAAAAGTATAAATCAGCTTCAAATAAAGGCTAAATTCATGAGTAAAATGAAGATTTGAAAATATATATAATGAAAACTCCACTCATTTTATAATCAGGTAACATTAAAGGATCTGGCTTATTCTGGACCAAAATGATGATAACCAAGTACAAAAGTCACAGAGTTAAGGTGGCTGCAGATCATTTGGAATGAATCCCTTAGACCAGTTCTCTTGTTGCCAAATTTACACCCGGGGAAATTAAAAGCAGCTCATGCCACTTAGCACAGTGGCATTTGTCGAGCCTCAAGGGGAACAAATCCATCTTAATGATTAAAGAAACTGCTGTGTAATGGCAGTTGATTTCTGAATAAGAATACAGTTGTTTACCGTTTAAGATATAAACATGAAATACAGAAGTGGAATTCATTATTTTTCTACTGTATATGTATTTCTAGATCCATCAGGGACCTGTTGTCTGTTGTCTATTATCTGACAACTTCTCTCCCTCCTTTTAAGCCTTACCCCTCAAAAACCACTACCCTGTTTGCTAGCTTTGTGGCTTTGGGCAGTTAGCTGATGTCTCAAGCCTGATTGACTTCATCTTTAAAATGAAAGTGATGAACCCGCCCTATATGTGTCATTGAAATGTGAGGTTCAGGTGAGATAAGATGTTTATGTGAAAGCACTTGGTAAAGTTTTGTCCAAATGGCAGGTGTTACTCTTAGTGAAAAGCTATTTGGAAGAAAAACCTGAGACATACAGTTATCAATTTACTTCATTGTTCAGAAAGCTTAGTGTAAAGTCCTCCTTTAAACTGTCAGAGTTCATTGTGTACTAAATGTCCCCCGAACTTACCCACGCAGAAGTCTGTTGAGTGGTAATAAAAAATGCCATCTGTTTCCCTTCTAGTCATTAGAAAGCCTTAATGCCACCTTGTGCATGGGACTGGTGCCAGTGAATAAGTAAAATATCTATTCTTAATACCCTTTTTAGTCCTTTCATTCATTGAGGAGATGGTAAAACAAAACATTTTATGTTAGGAATTCGCATGTTTATTATCGTGTACCGTGGCTATAATTGAGGAAAGGCCCTACCTACTTCTGTCTCTCAGAGGCTGTACTTTTAACTTGGAAACTTCAAGCTAGGCAGTGGAGAGCCTGATTCTGGCAGCACTAACCTCAAAGCTAACCTATTCCTTGACGTGTTAATTTGAATCACCGCCTGTGCATGTGTCCAAGTTTCAGCTGTAATTAGACTGAAAAGCATGTCTATGAGTGTGCCCTTGTGTGCCAGTTTTTAAAAGTCTCTTAGACCGTTGTTTATGTCTTATGAATGTTTATGATCTCTTGTAATACATGCATGTTGTTCAGGAATTATTTCTGTTGTTCACTGCATATGAAGCTGCTCATACCCTGGTCCCCTACTGAAGTTTTCTCTCAAGCAGTTCTGAAGGGACAGAAGAGAAGAGCAGAGATTATAGAGGGCTGTTTTTGTCTTTAGAAGAAAATTACTGCTTTTTGAAATGCTCACGTATTTATGTGGGTTATGCTAACCAAATACAGATAATGTGAATCTAGATTTGTTTTTAATTTTCTACATCTAGAATTCAGTGGTGTTGGAGAAGACAAAACTTTCTTTATCCTGTCAGACTTTCTTGACTATGCCATTTGCACAACTCTTGAATGAGTCACACATTTTTCAGACTTCCCATTTGCGATTCCCCTTTTTCCTTTATTTGCCTTTGTTACTTCCAGTTTAGTCTTCTGAAGTTTAACTCCTAAGTTTAGTTGTACTTAAATGTACACTTAGGTATGGCCCTGTGTAAGGCTTTTAAGAAAATTTAGTAGATTAGCATTTACACTAAACAGCATAATTAGGAATTAATTATTCATAGGACAAAGGAGTTCTGTGATTTAAATAAGGATTTCACACAGCAATTTTAGCTAGCAGTCTCTTTATAAAAACAAGCGTTCGTAATTAGACTGTTAACTACCTTGGAGGAGGTAGGGAGGGTCATGTGCATTGCTATTTTATTTGTTAGTGTCAGTATAATTTAAGATGACAGTCCCTGAGTGGATAGAAACCCGTTGCTGTCGAGTCAATTCCAACTCATAGCGAACCTAAAGGGAACAGAGTAGAACTGTCCCACAGGGTTTCCAAGCTGCAGCTGGCGAATTCTAACTGCCCACCTTTTGGGTAGCAGCTATAGCTCTTAACCACTGCCATAGGCCATATGATTTTAAGTGAATTAAAGTAGTCCCTAATAAAGTATCACTTAAATATTCTAAGTAGTTAGGAAATGCTTTTCTGTAAATGAAATAAGTGTTGGCAGTATTTAAAAATATGTATTTTAGAGTAAGGCAAGTTCAGTTAATGAAAAAAGGCAAATACACCATTACCAAAGGCAAGTTATTTGACATTGTTCCTTAAGATACTGGTGTTGCTTAGGTAGCCGGTTTCTAACAAGTAAATTGCTTGCCTTGAAATGATTTTTGTAGTATTTTTTACTGATTTCTTAAGTTAGACCAGGACTTCTGATTCTTTTATTTTTTTCCTCCCATTCAAAGCCCTTTCCCAGAAAGCTTTAGTAGTTCCTCTTTCACTTACGGTTCTCATTGGCCATCTTGAGCTTAGCATTCTGGACTTTTCATGTTCTGGTGAATACACTTTGCCACACACTTTCTCTCTCTGCTAATACAAGCTGGGCCGCTGAACATGTGTCGTTAATTTCCTTCTTCCTTTGCCCGCAACTTTCTCCTATCTAAACACTTTATCTTCTCCTCTGCTCTTTTGGTCCTGTCCCTTCTGTAAAGGACAGTTTACATTCCACTTTATCAAGCCTACTTGGACCCCCTAGGCAGGACTTTCTGGATTCTTTTATTTTGTTTATTAGCTTAGTTTCATTTTATCATTAATTATTTTGGTGCAAATGTAGTTTATATCTCCTCAGTTAAAAAATTCCTTAGAAGTAGAGCTTAGAAAGTTATACCTTTCTGGATCACTCTTTAGTGCCTATCGATGGTGTTAGGAGCACAATATCGTTGATTATATTGAATACGGTTTTTCTTTATCTTTAGGTTTACCATTGCTTGTTCAGAGAACAATCGCAAGAACTATTGTATTACAAGAAAGCATTGGCAAAGGTCGATTTGGAGAAGTTTGGCGAGGAAAGTGGCGGGGAGAAGAAGTCGCTGTTAAAATATTTTCCTCTAGAGAAGAACGCTCATGGTTTCGCGAGGCAGAGATTTATCAAACTGTAATGTTACGTCATGAAAACATCCTGGGATTTATAGCAGCAGACAATAAAGGTCGGTGTTACGAATTGAATTATGTCCCGCAAAAGCTATTCCCGGTATTGTGTGATTGTCCAGCATTTTGTCATCTGATGTGATTTTCCTGTGTGTTGTAAATCTTACCTCTGTGATGTTAATGAGGCAAGACTCCATGTATCTTGAGTCAGTCTCTTTTGAGATATAAAGAAAGCAAGCAGAGAGTCAGGGGGCCTCATACCACCAAGAAAATAGTGCCAGGAGCAGAGCCCGTCCTTTGGACCCAGGGTTCCTGCGCTGAGAAGCTCTTAGACCAGGGGAAGATTGATGACAGAGACCTTCCGCCAGAGTCGACAGAGAGTAAGCCTTCCTCTGGAGCTGGCACCCTGAGTTTGGTCTTGTAGCCTCCTAAACTGTGAGAGAATAGATTTCTTTGTTAAAGCCATCCACTCGTGGGTGTTTCTGTTACAGTGGCACTAGATAACTAAGACGATTGGTAACCTTCATCTTTTCCTTATATTGGGTATAACAAAATCTGCTTAAGCCTATATGTGGATATGGCTACTAAACATTGTCAGTTTTGGTGAGAAATAGATGTTTGTCATATAGATTAAACTCATTAATCAAACAGAATGTATTAGAAACCTTTAAAAACAGGAACTTCCTAAATCTGAATTTTTTAAATAAAATGTAAATAACTGGGGGGAAAAAAAAAAACTGCCTGTTTTTATTTTAGTTCAAGGCAGCTATTGAGTATAGTCATAATATAGAAAAAATTTATAAGCTCTCGTTGCTCAAAATTTTGAGGTAGTTTTAGGGCTCAAATGTCTGTTTCCTTTTAACTCTTACTGACCAGTAGGGCTTTTCAGTGTATTCTGTGTTCTGAGTTGTCAGGGGTAAATGGATCAATCTTTTATGTAAACTCAGGTAGGTAGGTAGGAAAAATGGTTTATTCAAAACACCTTTACCTTTAGTAACCATGTGTTACGTGGATACCTTCTTGCTTGTAGCAAAGGTGGCTGAGGTCCAGGGTCAGATCAGATGCTGAAGGAAACTGTGTTAGTGGAGAGTCAGTGAGTGGTGACTTCAGACTTCATCTACTTACTATGCTTCATCTACTTTCTTGGCTTCAGTTAATCCCTTCATGCCCACAACTTCTGCTTCAACAGTGTCAGTCACCGACATGTGCCTGATCTGCAGCCTTCACCCCTGCCCCAAATGCCTAATGACCCACAAGACACCTCAGTTGGATATTGTGTTACATTACTTCAGATCTACATTCAGAACTCAACTTTCATCATTCCCACCTGAATTGTGTTTCCCAGCTTTCCTGTTTCTTTAAAAGTGCTGTGATCTTTTACTTGTCTAGAAATGTAGTCATCATCTTTTCCCCTTTCTCCCCTCCCATTCATTTCTTCAATAATATTTTTTCAAAATACTAACAATGTTTATCTCTAGTTGGTGATTATGGATGATTTTTGTGGCTTTTTTTTGATGCTTCTCTGTTATTTTCAAATTTATTTACAGCAAGTATGTGTTACTTATTTAAACATTTATTTATTTAAAAAAGATTCAAATGTAGAGAATAGTATGATGAGCTCCTATCACCCAGTTTCAGCAGTTATCAGCTCACTGTTGATTGTATTTGATCTTTATCTCCATCTACTTTTAACCCCCAACTGAATTATTTTGAAGCTAATCCCAGATAACGTATCATTTCATTCATGAATATTTTTAATTTGTGTCTCTGAATGGTGAAGAATCTTTTTTGTGAAACATAATCACACTATCATTTCCAGTTTTTTAGATGTCATCAAATATCTAACTTAGATTCATATTTCTTTAAATGTCTCTTTCTTTTTTTTTAACAATTGGTTGTTCAAATTAGGATCTTAAGTCCACACATTGCATTTGGTTGATAGTTCTCTTAAGTCTTTTTAATCTCTAGGTTCCCCCTTTCATCTTTTTTTCCATCTTAATGGTTTATTTGTTGAAGAAACTACATTGTTTGTCCTTGTAGAGGTTACCATATTCTGGATTTTGCTGACTGAATTTTCATAGTATCTCTTAACTTGCGCATCAGTATTTTCTGAAAACTGGTAGTTCGATATAGAGGCGGGATCTGTTTCAGGCTTTATTGGTTTCCCCAAAATACGTAATAGGTATGTTGTATGCTTCCTATTACATCACATCGTGAAGCATATAATGTTTTACCATTTTTTTTGTGTGATACTAGGGCCAATGATGAATGTAACTGATGTAGACAGTGATTATCATTGGCCACTAAAAATTCAGTGTTACTTAATTAAATAACAAAACAAACAAAAGCAGTGATCACAGTCTAACCAAATCCTTAGTTCTCATTTTCTTTTCCATTTGACACCATTTCGCT
This sequence comes from Loxodonta africana, assembly GCF_030014295.1. Taxonomy (NCBI): domain Eukaryota; kingdom Metazoa; phylum Chordata; class Mammalia; order Proboscidea; family Elephantidae; genus Loxodonta; species Loxodonta africana. Next base: position 77,542,925 of record NC_087350.1, on the reverse strand, counting down.
TCTCCCTACTTTTCTTTATTAAATAATATGACCCTTGGCTTTTCTTTGTTTATTCTTATTTCTTTTTGTTGTTGTTTAGAATATACAAAGAAAAACATACACCAATCCACCAATTACTACATGTACAATTTAGTGACATTGCTTGGATATTTATTCTTATTTCTTCATAGTTATCTTTGTTTCCTTGAACTCTTACTCTTTTTACTGATTTGTATGCGGGTGCTAATTCTACAAATAGTAATTACTCCTTTAAGTAACTTACCCTGGTTACTTTCAAATCTGTATTTCGAGGCTTAAACCTCACCCAGGCTGTTTTAAGAGCACATCCCAAGTTGCAAACATACACCATTGGCACAAAGACCTGGTGCTGCTGTAACCTGAACTTTCCCTTCCCCTTCATGCAAGCAGCAGTCTAGCTGGTGCTGTCATCTGGTGGTCACCATGGGAACTAGCTGACCCTGCTGGCACTTCCCCAGCTCCTCTTTTCTTCTTTCACAGGGGTTAATGAAACTTTGCTCAGAACCCAGTCCTTCCACTCTATTTCCCCTTTCCTTTGTTTTCATTCATCATGATTTAGTTCATTCTCCCTCAGGCAATCCTTTACATGTGCACAGCCTCTTAAGTATCTTCTTCCTTCTGCCTGTCTTGTCAGTTACCTCAAGAAAATATCCCTTTCTTCTGTCTGCCTCTGTTCCTGTTTTTTTCTTGTGTTTGTGAGCCTTTCAAAATTGCATCAGGGTTAATAAGCATGCAAATAACTCTGCTGAGGCACTTGTATCAAGGAAAAGAAAAGGTACAAGTTGGACAGAATCAGTTTTTAGAGTTTATGAAGAACAAGTTTATAAAGAACCATATCATGAATCTAAATCCTTTTGAAAGGATCCAGATATTTCCTTTGAGTCTTCTAAAAAGGTCTCATCTCCTTCCTTAATCTATTCCAATCAGAATTGCTTTTCTTCAAGTAACCGCCTTCAAAATATAAGTCATTTTATATCAATTTGGGTTTTGTTTGTTTTGCCATTGACTGGAAAGGAAACAGCACATACTAAGTTTTTGTGTGCTAGGCGCTGCACTAAATCGATTTAAAGATCTACTGTTTTTTAGGTTTAATAAGATTTTATGGACCAGCCTAGGAGCCTGGCCAGAACCTTTACCATTTTTCCTATGGGAAAACACATTTCAAATTCATATATCAGCTTACAAATGAGCTTCCAGAATCTACATTTAGAATTACCTTGTCTAAAATTTGGTTCAATCCCCATTCCTTTTGCTCCCTTCTGACATTTCAGTTCCCGTCTCAGCTTCCCTGTGTGTCAGCAGTACTGCTATTTTTGAAGTTTTTTAAATCTGGAAACGTTAGAATCATAGTCATCTTATCTGGCACCTTATCTATCCATTGTCTGTCCCTGAAGCTCACCATTTCTTCACTTAAATATGCTTTCAGTTTTGTCCCATGATATTCCATTCCCACGTGACCACAGTAGGCTCTAGATAAGTTCCATTTCCCATCCTTTCTCCCTCTTTTCTTTGTTTCTTCTCTTCTAAAAACAATCCTTGAGCACCAACCTAAGCCAGGCATTTTTCTAGGCACTGAAGGGTCCCGGCTCTGCTACTGTGTTGGCTCGAGAAAGTAGCCATGTTTGAACTATAATTTCTTACCTGTAGAATGGGGTTAATAATCCATGACTCATCTCAAGAATAGGAGGCTTATGGTGAGGGTCTAAAGGATGTGTATGTAAAAGTATTTTGAAAAGTATAAGACCAACTGAAAATATGAAGGAAATACATACACACATAAGGTGCCAAAGTATTGCAGTGGCATGATTCAGGATCGATAATAAAAAGTGAACCTTTGAATAAATCAATCATAAATGTTCTGCAGTCCAGCTGAAACATTCTTACTCTGTTTTGCAGACAATGGCACATGGACCCAGCTCTGGTTGGTCTCAGATTATCATGAGCATGGATCTCTTTTTGATTACTTGAATAGGTACACAGTTACCGTGGAAGGAATGATAAAACTCGCTCTGTCCACAGCAAGTGGGCTTGCGCATCTTCACATGGAGATTGTTGGTACCCAAGGTAATTCTTCAGGCAGTTCTATTATTTAAGCATTAAATTCTCAGGAATATAATGTCTTACTAAGAAAATGTTTTTGAGACATACCATTCTTGTAGCAAGGGAAAGAAAAAGAAGTAGTTCTTGAAGCTTCTGCTCAATGTGATACAGGTAGCATCCACTCAGATGCCGTGGACCAAAGTAAGTCATGTGGCCCTGCTTAATGTTATTACCAAAAGCAAACCTGTTTACTCATAGCGACCCTATAGGACAAAGTAGAACTGCCCCATAGGGTTTCCAAGGAGCAGCTGTAGGAGTTTTCAGGGTGACAAGATGGGGGAGATATTCTAAGTAGAGGGTAAAGGTGTACAATTGCAAAGACATAAAGGAATATCCCATCTTGTTCAGGAAATGACGTTCACCATGGTTGTGACATTGGATTGTTTGTTGTCATGGTGGTCAGAAATTAAATGCAATCTAAGAAAACTTGACTTTATCATTTAAGAAATAGGTTGCCCCTGGATGTTGCTTTTTAGCAGGGGAGTGACTGTATAAACCTAATTTGGGGCAAGTCAATAATTGATGTTCTAGGCTCTCAGATTCTCAATCTGTAATGTGGAATTTTTGGACCAAATTACATGTCATGTTCTCTCCAGGCTTTAAGCTTAGTGATTCTATATTGTTTTAAATATCACTCAGTTAAGATGATATAGAGTTAATAAAAACATTTCAAGATTTCATTTTTTTTTTAAAAAAAGTAATTTTTGCAAAAAATCTGCCTAATTGGAAATGTTTTAAAATGAGTTTTTAGACAAGAACATTTTATCTTTGTTAAAAATCTCAGCTGAAGTTAGGAATCTGGGACTGTTAACAAATTCTGTAGTCATTGTAACAACACTGATATTTTTGTGAGTTCTTAAAAGTAGCATCCACTCTTGTGATTTTTGGAGTATCTGAGTTTTATTTAGAGCTCAAGGTGAAAAGAATGTATCAAAGGCAATGTTAAAGTGGTTTGTAAATGACAGTTTGCTATATAAATGGTACCTGGCCATCAATTAATAATTCTACTTGTACTCGGAGATAAGGAGACCATATGATACAGTTTTACAGTTGAAAATTAAGTAACTTTTAGTTATATTTTTATGGTGTGGTTTAGTGACACGTATGATACCAGATGCCACCGTACCTCTTTGCTCTGCTGATTATCCTCTTCTACCTGATGGCTCCTGACTCTCCACTTTACTACATACGTGCTATATTCTTTTCATATCTTAGCCAGCCTCATCTTTGTAATTATTATCATTATTTTTAACGACAGCTTTATTGAGATATAATTCAGGTACCATGTAATTCGCTCATTTCAAGTATACAATTCAGTGGTTTTTAGTATATTCACAGAGTTGTGCAGCTATTGGCACAATCAAGTTTAGAAAGCTTTAATCACATCAGAAAGAAATCCCATACATATTAGCAGTCACTCCCCATTTCCCCCCAAACCCTCAGCCCTGGGCAACCACTAATCTGCTTTCTGTCTCTATAGATCTCCCTACTCTGGACATTTCATATAAATGGAGTCATACAATATGTGATATTTAATGCCTGGCTTCTTTGACTTTTAATGTGTTACTAGTTCATCATTCCGTTTTATGGATGCTATCTGTTTCATTGTATGGATAAAATAAATTTCGTTGATTCATTGACGGATATTTAGGTCGTTTCCTTTTTTTTTTTTTAGCTATTATAGATACTGTATGAACAGTGGCATACAAATTTTTGTGTAAACATATGTTTTTAATTCTTTTGAGTACATACCTAGGAGTGGAATTGCTTGATCATATGAAAACTCTATGTTTAACCATTTGAGAAACTGCCAGACTGTTTTCCAAAGTGACTGCACCGTTTTACATTTCTACCAGTAGTACATATATGAAGGTTCTAATTTTTCCACGTGGTTAATTATTATTTTTTAACAGTACTTTTCCTTATGGTTAGTATTAAAGGTAGTATATTTAAATACTGAGCACATTCCAGCTGATAGAAAAGGGAAGTGATCCAGATACTTGAGTTCCTGGGCTGGAAACATGAGTCTGTGAGTAGGGTTCCCAAGTCTTTGACTCTTTAGTCTTAAGATTTTTGAACATTATCTTTTGGAGCATCTTATATCTCCATTTTCTTCAAAGAAATGTAATTTCAATGACTTTGGTTATAATGTTTCACTTGAGGTTGAGTTTGGTAATTCCCTGGGTGCTGCAGGTGATGTGGGCTGAAGTGCTTTGATACTGGCATGGGAAGAGAGGCTTTTGAACTTGAAGGTGAGAGTTGTGCTTGGTATTAACTTTTAACCAATCACGTTTCGTATTTGGTTCTTTAGGAAAACCAGCCATTGCTCATAGAGATTTGAAATCAAAGAATATCTTGGTAAAGAAGAATGGAACTTGCTGTATTGCAGACTTGGGACTGGCAGTAAGACACGATTCAGCCACTGATACAATTGATATTGCTCCAAATCACAGAGTGGGAACAAAAAGGTGAACTTGTTAATAAGTAGTTTTTAATACCTTCGAAAATCAATTTCTTTTCTTTCTCGTTTGCATATTCATATTTTTCTGAGACTCAAATGTGTACCTTATTAGATTGCCCACGGGTAGATCTCATGGTCTTGCCTGCTCTGAAGCCAGTTACCTGACTTACAGATGCCTCCTGATGAAAGGTGTCCCTTCCAGAAAATATTACTGTTAGTTATATTAATTATAAGAGCAATTGTATTTAATGCTTATAGGGTACCTACTATGTGCCAAGCATTTTAATAGGTCTTTTACGTATATTATCTCCTTTAATGCCCCCCTCAAATGCTGTGTTGTAGTTAGCCCAACTTTTTTCAGTTCTTAGAAATATGCCATTCTCTCTTTCTTAGCGTCTTTTGCATGTGCTGTACCCTAGAGCGTATTTTCCCCTACTGTATCCCTAACTTGTACTCACCCTTCCTTTCATTACAGTGCCTATTACATGGTAGGTCCTCAGTAAATATTTGTCGAGTCCATGAATCCTCAAAAGAACCTAACTAGGTAGGTTTCATTACCACTTATGCACAGATGATGAAACTGCCTCGTGGAAGTTTAGTAATGGGGCCAATTTCACATGGATGGGAAAACTGATGAGCTAAGATTTGAACCTGGGCGTTTCCAACTTAAAAGCTCTTGCCGCGTGCATAACAGCATGCTGCCACAACATTTCTTCAAAATTTGCTGCTTGGAATAAGCCTTGGATAAGGCTATTCATAGTGAACTCGTGGTTTCTGGATTCAACTGGGACTCTCAGAACTATTGATTAGCTCATGGGTCTAGGACACACCTTTGTGGGCCCTGACCTGTAATCTTAGCGAGGGTCTTTGAAGCTTCAGAAGCCTAATGAGGTTTGAAAACCTTATCTACAGAAACCCTACAATGTGGCATCAATATGAGGACTGACATTCATTTTTACCTAGTATTTTGTTCCCTGGAGTATGTCCCTGTCCTTCCTTTCATCTTATGGTGAGAAGACTTCTAGATTAAAATATATAATCCCTGCATCATACATGACAAGGCACGTGGTGTACGTTAAGATATTTGTAATAGTCACAAGTGTCTCTGTGTGTCTTTTATTGGAAACTAAGATCATAAGGCTTGAAACTGCTGTTTTAGCTTTTCATGGGATTTAGTTGACATAATTAATTGGCAAACCAGCGTGAATATTTAATATTTTTCTTGAGTCTAATGTAATCTAAGTTATGTAATATTGTGTGTATATCTATATATGTATAGAGATGTCTAAAACAATTCTCATCAAAATGTTAATATGTTGTAGTAATGGGATGATTTTTTTCACTTTGTACTTTAGGACATTTTTTTATAATAAGCAAGAATCATCTTTTAAAAATACTAGAACCATGCTCAAAGAGGAAAAAAATCAGTTAATTTTGATTTTTTTGATTCTCAGGAGAAAAAGAAAATTATGAAACAGTTAAAAAAAAATTGGCCACCATTCCATAAAATAAAATGTTGACTTCTTTTTTAGGTACATGGCCCCTGAAGTTCTAGATGATTCCATAAATATGAAACACTTTGAATCCTTCAAACGTGCTGACATCTATGCAATGGGCTTAGTATTCTGGGAAATTGCTCGACGATGTTCCATTGGTGGTAAATTGCTTCCCCCTCCCCAACAATTTGTCTCAAAAAGAAGTTGTTCGAGAATTGCCTTCTTTTTCATTGAATGAAATTACACACAGTCAGCAGTCTGAAATTATGTTCTACAGGTGATCACTGACAGTACCAGAGAAAATAAAGGAGATAAAACCTATAGTGAGGGAAAATGACAAGCAAATGCACAGCTTTATCCTAGCATATTCTTTTTCTTCCACTTGAATCTTGGGAAGCATCTGATCCCAGCCACTTCTATCTTGGAATATAGTTATTTAGAATGAACTGTTGCTTGCTAGGCTACCTAGGAAGCTGTTTCTAGCGTGTATCTAGGTCAAACTGGTATTTTTCCCTTGAGACTGGGACTCTTTGCACCAAGTTTGTACTCTTATCTCAGGGACCCTTGTTAATTACTTGAGAGACTGTCTTTGGTTTATACCCAATGAGATATGGTGTCAGAGGTGGACATCTTGTCTGTTTCTTTTTTACTTGTAGTGATTGGTAGGTGTCACACAAATCATTTTAAATGAGTCCCTGTTTCTTGTTTTTTGGGAGGGGTATTTTCTATCTTGATAATAGCCATTACATCTGACTTTTTAAAATAAGTTTGTTTTAACTTTTAGGTTTGGTTTTAGACTGAACACTTTCAGATGTTGACTCAAGAGAGACTTGTAGGCTTGGGTGCCCACGTTTGGCAGAGAGACCCAGGACCTCAGGTTTTTGAGACAGTGAGAGGCAGTGTATCTCTCTGCTTTGCAACAAATATGACATGTTATTGATAGATGCAAGTAGAGAAAGAAATTCATACCTCAGATTTGCCTTGTAGAATTCACATCTCAGTGATAGCGTATATATATATCCCCATACTGAGTGAGAAGCTCACACCCACAGAATAAAATCACTCAGTTGCTGCACAGTGGAGTTCCAGGAGGAAACGTCAGTCTTGTCATCACAGCTCACAGTTAATCATCACCGAAATAGTCTTTGCTGATCCCCTGGCGACAGTTAGTTTTAGGGTATGGACCCAGTACCTACTCAGGAGGGTGCATTGTTGGTACAGTTATGGATGAAGAAGGGGAGGAAGGTGTAAGCCCAGTTCTGCTTTCCGGATTTAGCAATGGGACACTATAATAGGATTCTCAGAAAGTGCTCTTCTCTGACTGGTCAGAGAATGGTTTGGCTTTATCTAAATAAATTTTTCAAAATAGAACTTAATTTTTTTTTTTTAACCCTTACAGGAATTCACGAAGATTACCAGCTGCCTTATTATGATCTTGTACCTTCTGATCCATCAGTTGAAGAAATGAGAAAAGTTGTTTGTGAACAGAAGTTAAGGCCAAATATTCCAAACAGATGGCAAAGCTGTGAAGTGAGTGCTTCTTTCGGATATTAACACAATTTTTGAAACGGCTTCTGCTTAGTAAACAGAAACTTTACGACTTTTCTCTAAGGAAAACAGCCACAAGGTTTCCCCTTTCTTCCTTTCTCATGGCAATTAAGCCAATGAATAAAAACTGAATAATCTGGTTTTCATGTTGACCAATTTTAAGCATGTTGCAAGGGGCATGGAACATTGTTGTTAATATATTGGAACAGTGTTTAAATCTGCCAAATGAACCATGGCACCTGCTTTTTTAAGTGAATGCCCCCTCTCCAACCAGGGTGGCCCAGAGTAGCAGGATAAGCACCGGATGGGAATTAGGAGGCTCAAGTTCTAGCAAGCGCGGCTGCCATTTAGATCAGTTCTGTTCTCTAGGGTCTTAACGTCCCGTCTGTAAAATGAGGGACTTAGGTGATGGTGAAGGGGCTTCAGATGATTTTGTACGTTATTCACCTGATTGTCTGCATGGCCACTTACCAGGGATTTGGGGAAGATACCTCCCAGCAGCACACAAACCTCTCCGCTAACCTCAGCTCTGATGACAGTTTTTAGAAATGTTTACTTAGTTCTAAATTGACAGAATTCATTAGACAAATTTTATTTAACTTGCCCTTAATTGCTAGCTGTTACCATTATGTTGGTGAGGCAAGGTGTTTCCCTACAGCTTTGTAGCTCAGGGAGAATGGAACATCGGTCACTTCACTAGTTGATTTTGCATCTTAGAATAATGTAGAACTCCTCAGAGAGCTCCTAGCTACTTCAAACAAGATCAGATATCCAGGCCCAGGTAAGGTACATATCAAAATGCTCAAAGAATTTGCACATGACATAGTTTAACAAGGGAGGGTGGGACCAGATTTTGTCTTTTTAAAATTTGATCTGGATACTACGGAATACAGACTAGAAGTATCCATACACTCTTTCAATAATTATTGAAACAAATTATTATTAAACAGATGGCTTTTAAGAACTAAAAGGTTAACAGTGAACATTAACAGCACACATGCGATTTGCAGTTCCTGTCATGCCTTGCTGAATTCATGTTATCACTGTCATTTTTGTTTGTGTCTCAGTTTGCTTCATTTTCTATGTATTTATTACTAATTCAATCTTTCATTTTCTTTGGTTGTATAAATCTCTCAATAGTCGAAACATATCAAGAATAGAATACCTTAAAAAAATCTCTTCCCGAGCCTTCAGACCTGTTCCAGTCTCAGCTGGTTGCTCTGTAGGCCCACTGTACCATTGTCATTTGGGGGCATCTCTCACCTTACATCCTGAGATTCCCTTTGCCTCTTTCTTATGTTGAATCCCCTTCCTGAATTCTGTGTCTTCCTTTTCCTTGGTTTACTCAGTTGCTGACCTGTTTCAGGTCTCTGCTCAAATGTTTCCTTGTCAGTGAGTCATTCCCTTTCTCCCCATTTAAGATAGCACTCTCCTTCCCTACCATACTTTATCTCCTTCCCTAGCATCCATCCAACAATCTATTTATTTTACTGCTTATTTATTATATGACCTACCCCAAGAGAAAGTAGGCTTTCTGAGGGCAGGGATTTTTGTCTGTTTTGCTTACTGCTATACCCGTAGCACCTAGCTAGAAAGTATCTGGCACATGGTAGGGATGGAATAAATATTGGTTGAGTGAGTATATGTGCTGGGTACTTGGTTCTTTTGATCTGGAAACAAATTTTCATTTCTAGGAGATGTTCTTGAAGTATTTCTTTGATTTCTTCCCTGTCATTTCTTTATTCTCTTTCCTCCGAGTATTTGAATGTTAGAGCACCCAAACAAATCCTCTAATTTTCTTTAGCTTGTTTGTAGCCTCCTGTTCGTTGTCAGATACCTAATATGAAATACGGAGACTGAAATAAACATCAGGGGACAAAAGCAACTTTGAGGAAAAAGTTCTTGGAGAAAAGAAAATGGAAAAAAATGTAGAGTTATCAACGATAGGCACAGTATCAGTATCTTCTCTCTGAGGATATTAGTGATAGATTTTTGACATTTTCTTCTCTCTGTAAGCTTCTGTTTTCTCCAAGTTGTTTTTTCCTGTTTGTTTCAGTTTCTGCATTTCATATTACTGTCCTCAGATGTCTGATCAACCTCACTGTCTTCAAACTCTAAAAAAAAAAGGCACTGAAAGCTGATCGGAAGCTTTGTGAATGGAGCTTATTGACTGATCTTTAGGATGAGCTATCCGAGCTGCTTCCTTAAGAAACCACTGATGTCACTCTTTCAGGTCTTTCCCCTTGGCTTGGTCCAATTCCCCCAAGGAGCCTCTTCTAATCTCCTGCCTGGAGAGTATGTCTGAGTTGCTGCCCATGTTTAGACAGAAAGCATTTAGCATGTTTTTAACACAGAACTTCTGCCCTCATGTTCCCCAGGCCAGAAATCTGTTTTACCCTCTCTGAGAAAAGAACCTGTAGCCTTCTGCTGGGGTTGAGGTAGTGGGGAGCCACGTGAAGTTGAAGAGGGGCAGGTAGCTAGGATTCCAGCTACTTCACAAGCATACTTTGAGCGAATCCTTCTATTTTGAGCCGGAGCTTCATCCCCACAACCTGAGGTACTTGATGCAGCAAATTCCTCCGTTTGGAGGGAGTTTCAGTTTCCTTCTTTGCCCTGCCCAGGGCTGGTTTAGGATTTAGCTTTTTTAGGTCTGCTAAATAAGTTATCTCTGAGCCATCTGCTTTCCAGCTGCTGGCACCAGTACTCTGTTGATAGAAATCTCGGTCATTTCTACTCTTTTGCTGTTACAAATACTGCTGAAACAAAAAATCTCATACATACTTTATTTAAAAAAGAAAATGTAGTGTTCTTATCCAAATCAATGGAAAGTGGTCCATGCGTTCATCATTTTTCTTTTATTTTGTTACAGGCCTTGAGAGTAATGGCTAAAATCATGAGAGAATGTTGGTATGCCAACGGAGCAGCCAGACTTACAGCTTTGCGGATTAAGAAAACGTTATCACAACTCAGTCAACAGGAAGGCATCAAAATGTAACTCTGCAGCTTTGCCTGAACTCTGCTTTTTCTTCAGATCCACTCCTGGGCTTTCGTTTGGGGGGTCAGTTGTTATACCTCACTGAGAGGGAGCAGAAGGATATTGCTTCCTTTGGCACCAGTGTAATAAGGCCAATTAAGAAACCTCCCGGGATTTCTTTGGATCCAGGAAACAGCCATGTGGGTCCTTCCTGTGCACTATGAATGCTTTCCCAGGACACTTACAAAATGTTGTGTAGTCTACCTTTATTTTTTATTAACACAAAACTTGTTTTTTTAAAAAGATGATTGCTGGTCTTAACTTAAGTAACTCCTTTGTGCTGAAGATCATCTTTAATGGTAAAGGAGCCGAATTGCTGAGTTACATGAAATATTTCTTATTTTTTAAAGAAAGTGATTTACTCCTGGTTAGTACATTCTCAGGATGCTGAACCACTGAAGGGTTTCCTTGAATCAGACTTTGAATGTACTGTTCTATAATTTTCAGGATCTTAAAACTAACACATAAAACTCTTTATCTTGAGTCTAAAAATGACCTCATATAGCAGTGAGGAACATAATTTATGCAATCATGTTTTGTATACGATTATTGTTCTTTCACGTATTCAGAACATTACATGCCTTCAAAATGGGATTGTACTATACCAGTAAGTGCCACTTCTGTGTCTTTCTAATGGAAATCAGTGAAATAACTTAAAGTCTGTGTGTTTTAAAACCCCAGTGTCTGAATTCAAAAAGTTTATCTGGGTAATCCATACTTTCTTGTGTTTTCAAGGGTTTTTGTGGTGTGTCGTTTGGTATTCCATTTTTCAAATGCCTTTCTCCTACCAAAATGTGCTTAAAGCACTAAAGAAGTGAAGTGGATTAATTGGTAAATTGTTATGGTCGTGTTGAATATTCTCACATCAAGCTTTCCCATTTTAATTGCTCTATCTTAAGAATACTTTATAAAAAAAAAAAATCAAGTGGCACTCTCTAACTCTGTAGATGCTTATAGTACTTTAATAATTTAAAATTCGTAGCATACAGACTAATTTTCCTAAAAGGGAAAGTTTGTCTGGCTACTTGTGAAAAGTTGTATGGCATTCAGTAAGCCATTTTTTTCTTTATCTGATCAAAGGCAGTGTTATTTTTTTAAGACATGAATTACACTTAAAATTAGAATATGGTTAATATTAAATAATAGACATCTTTCTAGGAAGGTTAAAATAATTAATAATTTGACTAGATAACAGGTGTGCAAGAGTCACGTCGTTCTGTAGGAGCAAACATTTGGTGGATTCTCTGTCTTTGTAACTAAGGTTGGAGGTGGTGTGGTTTTGAGGTCTCAATGCACTTTTAGAAAGGCAGCTTTTAATTTAGTCTTTCCTTCTTCAGTGTGCAGATATTGCAGCTGCTTAATTTGCATAGTTACGTAATGAATTCAATGCATCCTCGATATTTAGGAGAGGTGGTAGCTAAAGAATATTCTGAATATAGGTTTTCCATTTACAGATGCTTTCAATCAAATGTTTTAAAGCAAACTTATTGTGGTCTTCTCACATTAAGTTGAACCCAGCTTGTAATAACTGGTTTTTACTTCCAGTGCTATAAAGTCTTTGTAGGGTTTTCACAGTTTTCAAAGTCCTTTTTATCACTGTGATCTTGTTCTGGGGAAAATAAAAGTATCATAGCTGTGAGGCAAGACTTTGATTTTTATAGTGCTATCAATGTCCGGATAAAAGGGTCAGAATAACCTTTACAGTGTTTCGGTCAGTAAGAGATGGTGACCTGAGTTCCATTCTGATAATGTCTTATCTCTTATGCATAGTAAGAATGAGTTTGAAAGACTTATTTGGTCTTAAAACCAAAGTAATCTTAGAATAAATGACTTTACATAGGAATTTAATGTCAATTTCATGTGTTAAAAAAACATCATGGGGAAAATGTGCTTAGAGGTTATTTAATATTTTGACTACAAATTTGAGTTTTTTCTGTAGTTACCATTATTTCATTGAAGCAAATGAATGAGTTTGAGAGGTTTGTTTTTATAGTTGTGTTACATTTCCTGTTTAATAATCTCTAGCTCTGTGATCAGGTACTTTTTTTTTTTTTGGACATTTCCAAGCCTGCCATATCTGCTTTATGAAATCCAGGGGACCAATGCATTTTATCACATTTTATCACTAGAACTATTTTTATATAATTTTAAGAACATACCAAAAGTTCTCGTCTGGTTTAAAATTGTGATACATGATTTCTCACTTTCATATAAGGTAATCAACTTTTGCTGAGGATATTCTTTATTAAATTAAAGATTAAGTTACCATTATACTGTTCTTGCCTAGGTGGATAAAATGTACTTTTGATGAAATCAGGGAATTTTTTAAAAGTTGGAATTTTGTTCTAAATTCGGTTTATGTATTAACTGCAGCTAATTCCTTTTCTGGCTAGCGATAAAGCCCCAGCTGGCTAAAACTGAAAATGAAAGTGACTTGCAAGAGATGAATCATGATTACTGTGGCCATAACTGCAGTTAAATTTGACTAGAATATTAGTTTTGTCATTTAGAAACACAAGCCTTTGTTTCTACTGCCTATCCTAAGATGCTTACCCTCCAAGATTCAGTTGGGCTAAAACATATCTTCTGGCAGGTTGCCTATTCACATCCATTCTGTCAGTACCCCAGGGGAATAGAGGTGGGGAAGGTATGAGTAAGTGGGGCCTAGACATTTCTGATCCTTTTTTTTATATGCAGCTCTGTTTTTCCCAACCTGCCCCCTGCCAATCCCTGACTCAGAGGCCATAGCCTTGCCACTCCCCCATCCCATCACAACCCCTCTCCCTTGCCCTTCCCGGCCCCCACAGCCTTTTGACTGAAGAGCTGCTTTTGAGACCTAGAATAAAATAGTTAGTGGGAGTTGTGTGACTCACGTTCAATTCCTAGATGCTGTCAGGAGGGGTCTCCGAGTTTGGAGTGGATGAGGCTTGGGAAGCCTGTGCTGGCTGCCCTGCTTTGACTGTAGCCATGGATGAGGAGTGGGGTGGCGGTGAGGTGTGGTAGCTGTGGCAATGGAGGCTGCACAAGAAGGAGTGGCCACTTGTATTCCGTATAGGACAGGGTAGGGCCTGAAGAGCTGCTGAGCCTGTGATTCTGCTGTGATGATAGTGCTCAGGAAGTGCCTTGAGTCAGTGTACAATGCCACAGCCATTAAGAATTCCAGATTTTAGTTCTTACTATGAAGTCTAAGTGGGTCACTTGGCCATTTTGCAGCCCACACATGAATTACCTTTTTCTCTGTCTGAGAACTGTCAGATACAAACATTTTTGTAAAAACAGGGCAGCAAAGTGCTAATAAAAATGCACGACAAAATCTGTATCCCATTAGATGTGTTATATCAAGAGTTTATTTTCATCCTTGCACTGAAAGTGATCATAAATCAACTTGTTAATTTTGTTTCTTGACCATGGCTGTGTTCTGACTCCAGATGGTAGAGATTCCAAATGATGGTTCTGTTACAACTCAGCAGAAAAGGCCAGTGCAGATATTTTGAGATCTTATAGAATAACTCTAAACATGTACTGAAGCTTCTTGTGTCTGTTTTGGAATGCGGAATACCCATGGGTCCTCTCTCGAGGAATGCTGGACTTCTGGACATCCTGAGGACTGTCAGTACATTTAACTTTTCAATCCCATTATGCAATCTTACTTGTAAATTTTTTAAAATGTGGTTAATAACATTCAGCCTGTTTCTTAGAGCTTAAAAAGAACTTCAATGAATTTGTTTTTATTTTTTAACATGATTTGTGAATTGAATATCATGAAACCGTGTTTTGATATCCCTTTTTCACATTGTGCCAATGGAATGATTACAGAGGTGTTTGATATTTCTTTATATGTCAAGGAGATGCTTCAAAATGCCAATTGCTTTAAACTTAAATTACCTCTCAAGAGACCAAGGTACATTTACCTCATTGTGTATATATATAATGTTTAATATTTGTCAAAGCATTCTCCAGGTTTTCAGTTTTGTTTCTATAAAATATGGGTATTATGTTGCTAAATTACTCAAATGGTACTGTATTGTTTATATTTGTACCCCAAATAACATCATCTTTACTTTCTGTTTTCTGTATTTTATTGTATTTGTGCAAAATTCTTTTGGCTTTATTAGTGTATTATCTACCCTTTCAGATATGTACAGAAAATGTCCATATAAATTTTCATTTAAGTTGAATGATTTTGAGAAACCTGTAAAAAGGAGAGAAAAACATAAACTGCATTTCTCCATAAGTTTTTTAAAATTATATATATTGTATTTGTAGTAATACTCAGAATGAGCTGTAAATAGAAGTAGATGAGTGATGCTTATGTTAAGTCCTAACACTACAATAGAGAAATTGAAGCAATGCAAATAAATTACTTTTTATCCCAATGTGCTAGTGGCATAATTTAAACTAAAGTGTGTGTATTGGAGTGAGCCATGTTTTTATGAAAGGTAGTCACTGTAGGTAGAGACTGGGGTCTTTGGTTTTGGAGAGCGTTTAGTGGTTGTATTTGAGAAGGACCCACCTGCCAAAAGTACATCCGTGGTGGGGGGGGAAGGGCAGCTTCTTACTGCATCCTCTTGGTTGTCACTGGCAGTGGGCAGAGTGGACCTGTGAACTCCTTTGCTTTTGGCTCAGCAAATTTGCTAAGTTTTTGTTAAGGTGGTATTACAGTTTGAGGTCTTTGATTTTTAAAGTTTTTCAATGATTTTCAAAGGAAAAATATTTTCATATTAATTCCTAACTTAGGAATGGGCATAATTTGTAGAAATGGGCTTTTTTTTTTTTAAAGTAGATTTAAACAGGTAAGTCTCCTGGGGGTGAGAACTGGGGAAATGATGCTGAAAAGTGGCCCCAAAACACTCGACTGGTTCCGGGAGGGGTTTTGTTCGGTCCACCCTAGATATTCTGAATCAGAATCTACTGTTTAACAAGACCCTCAGGTAATTCTTATGTACAGCTACCTGGGAACTTGTTAGAAATGTAAGTTCTCAGCAGGGGTACAAATGGGTTCGAAGCCCTGTTAAAAACTAATCCCTTCAATTTGAAGATTGGACTTAGGGATTTTTTTCTTTCTTCATGATAAAGACATGACGGGGGTGTGGAGCTTTTGTTGGAAGCTGGGGGAAAAATGAGATTATTTCTAAAACATCATTTCAAAGAAACAGCAGAATTAGGTTTTTTTTTCTGCCTTTGGTGTTTCCTAATTATCAAGTCACGTGGAAGTGAAAGATGCTTTGAGTTAGGGAGATGAAGAAGGGAAGAAACTCGACAATTTGTGTTTTTGCTTATTATGAAAGAACAGAGTTAGAGAAAAGGGGACGGACATCTTAAATATCGCAGAGAGGGGAAGGCAAAAGAAACAGTCAAGGAGAGGATAAGAAAAGTAGGAGATATAGGATGTAGGGGAGTCAGCCAGTAATAGAAGAAGAATGTATCGTGATAAACCAAAAAACCCAAACCTCTTGCCATTGAGTCAATTCCGACTCATGGCTACCCTCTAGGACAGAGTAGAACTGTCCTATATGGTTTCCAAGGCTGTAAATCTTTATGGAAGCAAATTGCCACATCTTTCTCCCACAGAGCTGCTGGTGGGTTTGAACCATTGACCTTTTGGTTAGCAGCTGAGCACTAACCACTGCACGACTAGGGCTCAGGTGTTTTGTGGGGAGCACTGAAACATTCAGAATCTTAATACTGTAATAGATGGTGTACAGGGAGATGTGAGTTGGTAGACTACTTGGTAATAGACGTTTCGGAAGTAAAAACTAGGAAATGTTACCAGCATCAACACTAAAAATTGGAACTGCTGCTTGGACCTTCTCATACCTTCAGGAAGAATCAGGTGATCTTTGGATTGACAGACTGGAATAGATTTGGGCACTCAAGTGAGTAACGGATTAAATGCATTTTTGGGATTTAGTTCCACGTGTGAGTTAATTTTGCTTTCTGATACCTAATGTGTTTTCTCCAAGTCCTTTCAAATGCACGATCTCACCAACTGGTGACCAACTGGAGATATCCTAAGAAGGGGCGTGGGACTAAGAGGATCCTGGGAATCATGTCCTTCAGGGAGTAGCTGAAGGTGAGCTGGAAGTGGCTGTCATACAGGAGTGAGGCCAGAGAGGGCAGATATTATATGAAAAGCTCAGGAATAGTCTCTCTCGCCAGCTCTTCTACCTGTGAGCTGCTTTTACCCACAAGGTGAATCTCAACATGACCCCTAGGGGTTCCAGTGGCAGCTGGCCAAGTCTCAGGGTCAGAAAATTAAAGTTAGCTTATCTCATTATAGAGAAAAGAGCTAATGCTATACATCTACAAGAAAATTTTTGTGAACTTGGGTTAGGCAAAGAGTTATTCAACATATGGCACAAGCCATTAAGAAAACAAATTGTTAATTGGACTTCATCAAAATAAAAAATTATGGACCTAAAAAAGAAGAAAAACACTTGAGAGTGAAAAGCCACAGAATAGGAGAAAGTATTTGCAAATCTGTATCTGGTAAAGGACTTGTATTCAGAGTACTGTATAAAACTTTACTACTCAAAAAACAACCCAATTAAAAAATCTTAATATTTGAATAGACATTTTTTGAAGATGATGTATGAATGGCTAATAAACACAATTCCCCTAAAAACTATTGATGAAATTAAAACCACGGTGAGAAATCACTACACACAGAACGGCTATAATCAAGGACAGTACCAAGTGTTGGTGAGGATGACAAGAAACGAATCTTCATACGTTGCTGAAATGTGAAATGGTTCAGCCCCTTTGGAGAACTTTGGTGGTTTGTTTAAAAATTAAATATGAATTTACCGCATAACCCAGCAATTCGATTTCTAGGTACTTATACACAATGGGGCTGCCAGATAAAATACAGGACACCTAGTCAAACTTGAATTCTAGATTATTGCATGGGATACATTTACAGTAAAAAATGATGTGTTGTTTATCTGAAATTCAAATTGGCATCTTGTATTTTAACTTGCTAAATCTGGCAACCGTAACCCAAGAAAAATGAAAACACGTATCCGTACAAAGACTCGTAGGTGAATGTTTGGAGCAGCATTATTCATAACCCAAACTGAGACAATTTCAATGCCCATCAGCTGCTGAATTGGTTCTTTAAAAAAGGTAGTATATTCATGCAAAGGATTACTATTCAGCAATAAAAAGCAATGGACTCCTGCGCAATGGATGAACCTCAAAACCGTTAAGGCAAGTGAAAGAAGCCACAGGAAGAAGACTGCAAATACAGGAGGAAATTTCGAGATGGTGGAAATGCTCTACAGCTATATTTTGGTGATGGATGCAGAACTATAAATTTAATAGGTGAATCTCAACATGAATTATTCATCGTACATACGCGATGGGTGAATTTTATGGTGTGTGAATTATACCTCGATAAAGCCATTAGAGGAAAAAAAAAAAAAAAAAAGATGCTCTGCCATTCTTCCCACCCAGCATACTTTGTGTCAGCATACCAAATAACCTTGAGTTCCCCCGGTCACACTCTGCTGCTTGTCTCAGCCCAGCCACTTCTTGCTGCGAAAACTGCTTTTTCTTGTCTTGCTAACTTGAATCATCTCAAGGGCTCAGCTCAAATATCATTCCCTTCCCCAACATGCACTCATCCTGCCCCTCAAGCAGGTCATTGATCCTCTGCAGCATTTGCAGTTACTTGGCTCAACCTCAAGTTGGACGTCCTTTCCATCCTCCCCAACCCCCTTCAGAGGGCAGGGGGCGTTCAGTGGTAGAATTCTCACCTTCCATATGGGAGACTCAGGTTTCATTCCTGGCCAAAGCACGTCCTGCACAGCTACCACCCCTCCCTCACTGAGGGTGTATGTGTGGCCATGAGGCCGAACAGGTTTCAGCAGAGCTTCCAGACCAAGACAGACTAGGAAGAAGGGCCTGGAGATGTACGTCTGAAAACTAGCCAGTGAAAACCCTGTGGATCACAATGGTCCCATCTACAATGGTGCGGGACCTGGCAGCGTTGTGCACAGAGTCGCCATGAGTCGGGCCAGCTGGTGGTAGCTAACACCACCACAGCGGGGATTTTTAGGACTCCCCTATTTCTCTTTAAGGAAGCTGGTGGTTTTCACATCTTTCCCTTTCAAAGCACCTACCACAAGAACTAACAAAACGGTGACTATTTGGGCGCTAACTCTGCTGGACCCTTAGATTCTCAGGGAACATGGAGTGCCCCGTCAGAAATACGATGCCACATTTTAGGGGAGTCTTTTCTGAATATTCCCCACATTCTGTTTCTGATACTGCATCATTGCCCACATCCTTCCCTCTGAATACCTGTATAATTTTGTGACTGCATGGTTTGGAGGCAGTCTCTGCAGCTAGATATGAACCCAGAGAACAGGGACCATATGTGATTCATCTCTGAACCTCTTACCTAGCCCAGGGCTTGACTTAAAGCAGGCCCCAAGAAAAGTTAGCTGAATGAATGAACATGAACTGACCTGACAGACTGCAGCTCCGGAGCTTCATACTTAATTTACTTTGTAGAAGCCGAGTCCTTCACTCTGGAGCTTCCCAAATGCAGGATCTGCACCCTTTTCTTTTTAAGGGCATCCACCAAAAACCAAACCAAACCTGCTGTGGTTGAGTCAATTCTGACTCGTAGCAACCCTATAGAACAGAGTAAAACTGCCCCACAGGGTTCCTGAAGGAGCGGCTGGTGGATTTGAACTGCCGACCTTTTGATTAGCAGCCGAGCTCTTAACCACAGCACCATCACTGCTCCTTAAGACATTCAAGATCCCAGCTTTCCCTCAGGTCTTTTTGTCCTTACAGCCCCACCAATCTCTGGCTTCCCTCTTGTTAGGCACTGCCCGGTCCATCCTGACTCATAGTGATCCTATGTACAATGCAACGAGACACTGCCAGGCCGTGTGCCATCCTCATAATCATTGCTACGCCTGATTGCCGCCACTGTGTCAGTCCATCTCACTGAGGGTCCTTCTCTACTATTCGCTTTATTTATTTTATCAACTACTTTCATTGTCCTTTTATTGGTTTGTATTTCTCACATTCTTGGTTCCATTTAAAAAAAATCGTTTAGTAAGATGGAAGCTTGGCACCTTTTGATTTAAATGATTTAAAGTGAAGGAATATTTTTATGTTCCCCATAAACATTGAGCATTGACTATATACCAAATCTTGTGCCTATTATCCACCTTTTTTAAGTTTCTTCCACTGTCTCCAAGATTAAAAACAAACAACGAAGTTCTGATTTACAGCATTCTGGAGCTCAATACAACTAATGAGCTTAATAAACCACATGATTTTGAAAGTCCCTTTCAATTCCAATATTTTGTGATTCTAATATATTTTTTACTTTTTTAAAACTAATACGTGAATGAGGTCTGCTTTGATCTTATTGGGAAGTTATTTTCAACCTTTACTTTAAAAAGAAATGAATTGAGCTTATCGGACCCCAGGGCCTGAGTTTTTAAGGAAGGCATCCTAAGCACGGTTAAGTGTATGTGGGATTACAGTACTTGCCAGCCCCCTGTAGGTTGGGTTTGCCTGGATGGCTCATCAGACACAGTTTGAGTCCTTCTGAACTCTTTGCCTGTAGTAGTTTAAGTGGCTACCACTTGGGTGCCTTGGCTGTGTTTAACCCCGTTGCTGATGAGTCGAATCCTATTCCTCGTGACCCCATGTGTTTCAGAATAGAACTATGCTTCCAAAGGGTTTTCAATGGCTGTAAGCGTACAGAAGTAGATCGCCAGGAATGGTAGGTCTTTCTTCGTGGTGCCGCTGAGTGGATTTGAATGACTAAGAGTACAAACCATTTGTACCACCAAGGGGCCTCCGCTATATTTGAATCACTCCAAAAGCCAGCCTACTGGGAGCTGTGATTCTGGGTTGTATGGGGACCTGCACAGTACCTGGCAAATAGTAGGCACTCAATAAGTATTTGTTGAATGAATGCAGGGAGCATCTAACCTGACTTCCCTCGGAAGTACACAAATCCTTTCTGTAACTTCCCAGTGGAGGGTCACACTGCCTCTGTTTACACATTTTCAGTGACCAGGGCTGCACTCACTATTTCATGGAACAATATAAGTTATTTTTGGAAAGCAACACCCAGGAAAATTTCTTTCCAGTAGAGCAAAATGTTACCCTATCACTTCTTCCCCCATTTGTCTTCTGGGGTCCCACACACCAGGGCTTTGCTCTAGCACAGCTGCTTCAGAATTTGAGACCCTGTGCCCTTGGGTCTGCTCTTTGTTAAAGTGAGGAAACTCTGTTTCTTCACCTGCTGCCCATGACTCCCTGACACACCTCTCTGTATGATCCTGATTTCTTACTTACATTGCTAGGAATCCATGCTCCTCGTGGAAGAGAAACCAGATTTCGGGTCAGTGTAGATCTCAAAAGGTAATGCTATTTAAAAAACAGAACAAAAGGCCCCTGAGGTCACCTTGTATCTAAATAACACATTGGCTCAAAAAATATCATCTGTAAATACTGTACTCCTTTAAAAAAAAATCACCCATACGAGACCAAAGGGTCTACAATGACTTTAAAACAAAGATGTAAGGGGGCAGGAAACCTAGATGAATGGAAATGGAACAACCAGAACGAAAATAATGAGAATGTTCATGAATTGTGAAGAATGTAACCAATGTCACTGAATGGCTTGTGTAGAAATTGGTGAAAGGGAACCTAATATGCTGTATAAACCTTCACTGAAAACACAATAAAATATTATTATTTAAAAAAAAAAAAAAAGTCTTTCCCAACTCATCTAAGAAATCCTCAGTAGATGGCAGTGTTGGTCTGCCAGTGATTCATGGTGCGTGTGTTTCAGATTCTCTAGCTTTAGATTTGCAGGTTTCACAGAAGCACCAGGAATGAGACAGTCTCTTCTCTGAACTTTCTCAAAAAGAGGGAGAAGTCAGGAACCCACCCTTATTGAGAAAAATCTGTGTGGGGCTGATGGGGGGGTGGAAATGGAATCAATCTCAAAAGCGACAAACTTGAGGGCATATCTACTTCCTAGATGGCCTCGACCACCTTGGTACTGCCAACTTTGTGTCTTCCCGATTTTCCTCACTCCTGCCTGTCTGAATCCTAGGAAGCTCAAAACTCACATCCTCCAGGAAGGCCTCCGCCTCCAAAGTCACAATGTTTCTTTCTCTCCTCCGGTCTCTCCCTCTCCCTCTCTCTCACGCGCACACACACAGAGTTTCTAATTCCTTTCTCCGCTCTCAGACTCCATTGCAGAGGTGCTCGGGAACTTACTGTGGAAAATCTTTTTTTTTTTTTCAATTTATTTCATTTTTTGAATAACCCAACCCACTGCCGTTGAGTTGATTGTGACTCATAGCGACCCTATAGGTCAGAGGAGAACTCCCCTATATGGTTTCCAAGGGTGTAAATCCTTATGGAAGCAAACTGCCACATCTTTCTCTCACAGAGTAGCTGGTGGGTTCGAACCGCTGACCTTTTGGTTAGCAGCTGAGTGCTTAAACCGCTGTGCCACCGGGGCTCCATTTTTTTGAATAGGTAGTATATTTAAACAATTTAAAATTCAAAACTTCTCTCACTGAGAAAGAAGTCTTTCGTCCTCGTCCAATTCACCCCACCCCACCATCCCCATTGATAACCTCGTTGATTCATTTCTTATTTATCCCTCCACTGTTTCTTTATGTAAATATGACTATATATTCTAATTCTTCCTCCTTTCTTACAAAAAAAGATACATAATATTTTCTCCTTTTTTCTTATTATAACCTGGAGATTTTTTAATTAATAAATTTACAAGAGTTTATATATTTTCTTTTTCACAATAAAGCATTTATACCCATCATCCCATGCATGTTACAATA
Source organism: Loxodonta africana (assembly GCF_030014295.1). NCBI lineage: Eukaryota > Metazoa > Chordata > Mammalia > Proboscidea > Elephantidae > Loxodonta > Loxodonta africana. The sequence goes on along the minus strand of NC_087350.1, from coordinate 77,520,416 downwards.
GTTTATCTTTCTTTAAAGGAAAAGTTTGTACATCTACTGCCCCTTCCTCAAAAGGAAGGTCTCAGGAAGAAATTGTCCAGGGACAGGTGAGCCTGGGAGGTTCCAGGACCCCAGGTGGGAGCAGGAAGTTTCTCTGAAGACTGGGAGGCAGCCCTAATTTTCATTTCCAGGGCATGCAGTTGGGGGAGATGAGCAGGGCTCTGAGCACTGTCCCCCAGTTCTGTGTATCAGTCAGGGTTCCACAGAGAAACAGAACCAGTAGGCGATGTCTTTTAAGAGATTTATAGCTAGGAATTGGTTTAAGTAATTGTGGGAGCTCGCTAAAAAAAAAAAAACTCAAACGTGTTGCCATCAAGTCGATTCCAACTCATAGTGACCCTGAAGGACACAGTAGAACTGACACAGCAGTCTACAGACAGAATTTCTCCTCCTGCAGGGAAGCCTCACCTCATAAACACTTTGAACTGATCGAATCAGGCCCTTCTAGATTATCTGGGACAATCTCCTCTACTTAAAGTCAATGGATGATGGATTTTAATCATATCTACACAATACCTTTCCAGCAGCACCTGATTCATGTTTGTTGGAATGACTGGGACAAGGACAGAAGGTAGCCTAACCAGTTGGGCACATCAAGCTGACCATCACGGGTTGACTTGGCTGGAAGTGATTGAGAGCAGGGGCTACAGGGCTGGGGTGGGGGGGGGGGTGCTGTTGGAGCTTTGTTGGAAATCCACTTGATTTCTCCAGATATAAAATGAGGACTAACTCAGGGTAATCACTGGTTCAGTTAGTTACTCCTTCTATGAGTAAGACAAAGCATTTTTGCTGCTGTTTCCCGGGGGATACTTGACTTTTGTAGCATGCCAGTGGGGAGGCGGTCTGTTAGCCTGTTTCACAGGTGAGGACACAGGTGAAGCCAGGTGGGAACTCAGGCTCCTGACTTCCCAGCCACCACAAGGTCTCCTGCTCATAAGCCAAGATCCACTGGGATTTTTCTCTGCTCTCATCTCGGTCACTGAGGGGTTAAGCCTGCCACAGCCTCTGCTGACCCTCCTGGGTTCCACAGCCAGCACTCCAAAGCCATTAATCATCCAGGACCTGGGCTTCCAGAACAGCACTTACTAGCAATTAACCTACAGTCGAGGGAGCATTGTTTTCCCCGCCTGCCCTACTCTCATCTGCACGCCCAATTACTCTAAATTAACATTTACCAAGCAAGCGCCTCTTAATTGGAAGGGCAGTAGAAAGAAAGGCCACACACCTACCCAGTCTAACTTAATAACCTCAAAGGAAGCCATTAATTAACAAGGAACTGGTTCAGATCTTGTTTAGACTGCTCACTGCTAACTACGTGTTTGTGTTTCTGAGCTCAGCTCTACGCTCCTCTTGCCAGCATCTCAGGTTATAAAAAAGCATACTCATAAACAAAACTTACTTCGGAAAATGTCATCACTGGCCAGAGTCCCTTAGAGATTCTTGGATACAACCTTCTTGTTGACTAGACGGGGAAACCGAGGCCAAGAAAAAGGAAGAGAACTACTGAAATGCCGCGGCAGTGTCTTCTCTGGTCCCAGGTTTTCCAACTTCATGAAGCTGAAGGTTGGTTGAAGAGCAAGAGGCGTCTAAGAGGGTTGGGAAAGGGTGGAGGGGATAGGGACATGGCTCACTAATGGAGGGAGGGCTCAGGGTCTCCGGGCAGCCCATTCTACAGTGCCCTTCTAGGCTTGCCCCCGTCCTCTGCATGCACGTATGCTGCGGGTTGAATGGCACTGCATTCCACGGTCTTTTAGACACCTCCCTCTCCCTCACCTCCATCTGCCATCAGTCCCTGAGTCCTGCCCATTTTCATTCTTGGCATCACTCAAACAGAGCTCTTCCTTTCCAGTACACATGCCTGGTCTCCAGTCCCAGCTGGGCCTCCACATGGCCTGGCAGGCCTTTTACGTGCCCCTGGTCTGTTCTTCTCTTCCATTTCCCACAGTGACTGTTTCATAACTTCCTGACTTCCCCAAGCCCCTAATCCATGGTGCCACGTCCTCCCTGGACACCCTCGCCTCCTTCCTGGTGAAGATAGAGACCATCAGGCGGCACCAACTTGGCTTCCTTCCCCCTCCCTAGTGCTCAGCCTGCCTGTTTACAGCCTGCCCCTTAGCTGTAGAAAAACCAGTTGCCACAGAGTCAGTTCTGACTCATGGCGATCCCATGTGTGTCAGAGTAGAACTGCCCTGCATAGGGTTTTCATGGCTGTGACTTTTCAGAAACAGATCTCCAGGAATTTCTTCCAAGGAACCTCTGGATGGGTTCAAACCACCAACCTTTCAGTTAATAGCTGATCATATCTCCCACCTGGCCTCTGAATCCTGCGCCTCCTCAGGGACCTTGCTCCACTCCTTTCTTTATGTCTTGACCTTCCTACTGTCTCCTGGATCCTTCTCAGAAACACTGGAATACTCTCAAGTGACCCCCATCTGAAAATAGCCCTGCTTTCCCCTTACTCTTCCAGTGACAGCCCTACCTTGCTCCTCTCCTTTGGTGGTGAGCTTCTCCGGAGGACATCTATGGCCATTGCAGGCTCTCGCCTCCCACCTTCTCTCAGATTACCATGGTGACCTTCTGCCTCCAATTGTTCCACTGAAACTGCCTTTCCCAAGTTCAAAATTACCTTCTTGTTACTAAATTTCAGGAGACACATTTCAGTTTGTTTTTTTTAATGACCTTTTTGTAGCATTTTCTACTGTCGACCACTCCCTCCCTCCTAAAACTCTCCTTCTCCTGACTTCCATGACTCTTGGTTTTACAGGCATCTCTTTTTTGTCTGTCTCTTTATGGTCTCCTGGGCTAGGCCCCTTCTCTTCTTGTCACACATTCTCCATGGGCAGCCTCATATCTACTCTTGTGACTTCTATTACCAACTAGATAAAGATGAAGGAGATGATGATGATGACGACGAAGATGAAGAAGATGATGATGACGACGGCTCTCGAATCTCTATATTGAGCCCAGACCTGCCTCCTGAGCATCAGGCTCGTATATCCAATTGGCTCTGAGACATCTCACTTGAACGTCTCATAGGCATCTCACACTTACCATGTTCAAAGTGAACTCATTGTCTTCTCCTTGAACTGCTTCTCCTCCATGGCTTCCCATCTCATTGAAGAGTGCCCCCATGCTCGTGGGAGTCATCCTTCCTCCCCATTCCTCATGTCCAGTCAATTAATCAATTAATCAGTCATCATACCCTACATTCAGTCTCCAATGAGCCTCTAGAATCCATTCTGTCCTCCGTATTCCCATTGCCACTACCTTAACTATGACAAATCCCAGTCTTACTTCCCTACAGCCAGAGTGATCTTGCTAAACCCATGTTTTATCAAGGTCCATCCCTCACTGGCTCACTATTGCCCTCAGGTCAAAAGTCAAGCTCCTTAGAACATCCTATAAGTCAGACTCAGGATCATCAACTGATGTTAAACATTGGAAAAGTTCTGGATTAGGACAGTCTTTCTACTTTCAGCCTTAATTTTCTCATTTGTAAAAATCAAACATCCCCTCAACAATGTTGGCCTCGGGAACTTCGATATCCATCTCTTAATTTCAGTCTAGTGACACTTCTGTGAGGTGGATATTATCACCCCCAGTTTATATGAGAAGAATTGAGTCTCGGAGTTTAAGGTCACAAAATAATGATGGCAGGATTTGAACTCAAGTCTAGCTTTTCCTATATGCTCTTTCCATGACCTCATGGCTGAACAATCCAAGGGAGCAGAGGTAAGGGCTGACCATGCCACAGAACTAAGAGACTTTCTCAGCTTGCAAACATCTTTTCCTGTGTGCTACTGCGGAGAAGTAGGTCACCTGGCTCTGTACCTGGGGCCTGAGCCCCTACCCTGAGCTTTGGGTCAGAGAGAATCTGCTCTCACACCTTCTCTCAGATGGGATAGAGATGATAGACGAACAGAGGGTCAATAGCCATCTGTCCAGGCTCCACTGACAAGCTAATCTTTTCAGTAAACATTTCATTAGCTCCTGCCAGGCTGCTCGTACCTGCTGACAGGAGAGGCTGACGCTGTGGGGGTGGGGGCTTTCTGCTTTCTAATATGGCTCAGATGTCAGCAGGGGACTCCTGGCCCCTAGGATTTAGTTAAGTATCTAAGCTCAGTTTTGAATACCTGTGCCACACACTGGAGAAATCCAAATCATTTCCAAGATTTTTGTAAATTCATGGAGGCTTGTGCTCTTCCCGTTTCCTCTAGCTCTTCCCCAGAGAAGCTTTCATGGTTCCCCAGCCCGGCCCGGTTATATGCACTTACAGCAACTTTTGCTTTGCCTTCATCATACTATTATTTTTATTACTACTTATTGCTGCTGCTACTACCACTAATAAGGAGCCCTGGTGACGAAGTCGTTAAGAGCTCAGGCTGCTAACTGAAAGGTCAGCAGTTCGAATCTACCAGCCGCTCCTTGGAAATTCTATGAGGCAGTTATACTTTGTCCTATAGGGTCACTATGAGTCAGAATCGACTCTACAGCACACAACAACAACATCAAATAATGATAATAGCAATTGTATTGATTATAACAAAAGCAAGACTCTATTGAGCACCTACCATGTGTTGGCACTGAGCTAAGTGTCTTACATGTATGATCTTTCTGAAACTATACAACAGTCCTATGAGATACTGTACTTCCCCATTGTACAGATGAGCAAAGTAGAGTCTCTGAGGTTAAGTACTGAGTAGGGGTTCGATCTTGGATCTTAACCATTGTATTGCATTTGCAGTTTAATTATTTGACCAAGGTCTGCTTCCCCCAACCAGATTTTGAGCTCCACAAAGGTAGGAATTATGTCTGGTTGTTTCCCCACTATATCCTGACCATGAGTTTCTTTTTTCCCCCAGGTGAAGAAGCTGATTGTTTCGGCCACGCACATTCTCTGTTCTCAGCTGCTTCCCGCAAACATGGCTACTTCATATGATTCTCGTTTAGCCCCACCTCCTCTTCTTAGAATCAAACCAAGTCCAGAAAATGTCCTTATGCTAGTTAATAACCTCTACATTCCCGCTGTTGCAAACATGTGATTCCAGCTCTGTGTATTGGGGATGGCCCTCGTTTTCCAGAAGTATGTTTTGCTGGCTCATTCTGAGATCCACAATGTTTTCACTTCCTCATATGAGTCCCCCGTTCCATCTCCTGCTGGTTCTACAGCTTTGGGCAGTGGTTTCAAATAATTTTGGTTCTGGAGTTTTAGTTATCTTCACGTTTCAGGAAAAATTGTTGCTTTTGGATGATTTCCAGGAAGAGAAAAGACAAATATTGACATCATGCCATGGGATGATTTTATGGGAACTGGGTGAACTGAAGGATGTACATCCCATCTAAGGGGACAGCCCCAGCTGATGGTAGCCATGTGGAAATGCAGGCTCACTGAGACCAGCTCTTCCAGTTTTTCCTGCTGCCAGGAAAGCAACCAGCCAGAGCTCTGGTGCCTGACTCCAAACACCCTTGCTCCTAAACACCACATTATAAGGTGTCCGCTAGCCGTGCTATTGGAAGAAAAATCAAACACACTGATAAGCAAAAACAATCAAAACACCTTTTCATAAACAAGCAAAACAACCATTGTTAAATATTTCTTATATATCCTTTCAGACTTTTTTTTCTATACATATATATGGACACAAAAATTTTATCATACTGAGCATCTCTTTCTGAAACCAGTTATTCTCACTTAGCCCATAGGATGACCATATTTCCATGTCAGTAAACAGGAATTTATTCAACTCATAATGGCTATGGGGTATTCTAGCGTACGTATGCAGTAGAATTTATTTAACTGGTCCTCTATTGAAGTCCTTGGGTGGTGTAAGTGGTTAGTGCACTCTGCCACCAACTGAAAGGGGGGACGTTCCAGTGCCACCTGGTGACTTGCTCTAAAAAACTCAGCCTTTGAAAACTCTGAGCACAGCTCTATTCTGACACACATGGGGTCACCATGAGTTTGAACAGACTTGACAGCAACTGTACTGGAAGTCCCCCATCAATAGCCACTGTTTCTAATTTTTTAACTTTAGAAACAATGTTGCATTGAAAAAAACCAAAACCAAACCTGTTGCTGTCAAGTCAATTCTAACTCATAGTGACCCTATAGGACAGAGCAGAGCTGCCCCATAGGGTTTCCAAGGAGCGCCTGGTGGATTCAAACTGCTGACGTTTTGGTTAGCAGCCATAGCTCTTAACCACTAGGCCCACAAGGGTTTCCTGCTGCACTGAGTGTACTTGTATATACATCCCGGTGTATCTACCTGCATTTTCCCCTTAAGGCAGTGTTTCTCAGCTGTGACACTATTGACATTAGACCAATAATTCTTTGCTGTATGGTGCTGTCCTGTCCATCATACGATGGTTAGCAGTATCCCTGGTCTCTACCCACTAAATGTCAATAGCAATCCCTCCCCGCAACATCATGACAATCAAAACCTCCAGATTGTTAAATGTTCCCTGGATGGTGAAATTACCCGTGGCTGAGAAGCATTGGTTGAGAAGGATACATTTCTTAGGCCAAAGGGTCAAAGGATATACATATTTTAGATTTTTGTTATCTATTGACAACCCTGGTGGCATAGTGGTTAAGTGCTACGGCTGCTCACCAAGAGGTCAGCAGTTCGAATCCGCCAGGCACTCCTTGGAAACTCTATGGGGGCAGTTCTACCCTGTCCTAAGGGTTGCTATGAGTCGGAATTGACTCGACCGGCAGTGGGTTTGTTTTTTTGTTGGGGGGGGGGTATCGACAAATTGCCTTCCAAGTTTTGCACCAATTTTTCACTTTATACTCTTTTATTAACACAAGCATTACAATTAAAAATACATTTATTTACCAACCTCATAAGAGGAAAACATTTTCTCATTGCTTTTGCCTTTTTTTTTTTTTTTTCTTACTAGTGAGGTTGAACATAAAAGAAAATGTTATTCTGTTGTGTTGATTGGCTATTGTTTCTGTGGTGAACTTGTTAGGTGCTGTCGAGTCGATTCTGACTCATAGCGACCCTATGTACGACAGAACAAAGCACTGTCCAGTCCTGCACCATCCTCATCATCATTGCTGTGTTTGAGCCCATTGTTGCAGGCACTGTGTCAATCTGTCTCATTGAGGGTCTTCCTCTTTTTCGATGACCCTCTAACTTACTGAGCATAGTGTCCTTCTTCGGGGACTGGTCCCTCCTGATAATATGTCTAAAGTACGTGAGACAAAGTCTTACCATCCTTGCTCCCAAGGAGCATTCTAGCTGTACTTCTTTTCCTTATAGTTTACTATTTTTTCTTTTGGAATATCTTCTTTTTTTCCTTATTTTTTTCATGTCAGCTTTCAATAAATAAAATTTATGTATCTTTCCTAGCTTGCTGTTTGTCTTTGTGTGTGAGTGTTTGTGGTGGTATTTACTTAAAAATCCCTCAGGTGAGATTCTAAACTGCTGTGAGTGAACCTGTGACCAACCGGCTCAGTCTCAGCCTTGGAGAATATCCTGTGTGGGCCATGCTCCTTTATATTAAAATCTGCCGAATGTTCCTTTTGTATCTGAGTGAAAAGTTCTTCTTCTGAAAACCCGGTTGTCAGGAGAGAGGCTTTATCTGGGAATACTGACCTGGGGCTTGACAATAATTAAAAAAAAAAAAATTAGTTCAGGTTAATTATTGCCAACCTGTAGTTTTGCTGTGTAGGATCCTCTCTTCCCCTAAGCGGGGGCCTCTGGAGGCTTCTTTTATGAGCTCTGCACCTGGGGGGAGGACTTAAAGTAATGAGTTTCCCTGTAATCAGATTCGTGGGTTTGTTCCCTGAGCCATCCAGTCAATTGGAGAATCAAGCATTGACTGACTGGCTTATTTGACCACCGGATAAGGAAGATGACAGGATTCAGCAAGTAAGGCATCCAGTGAGCAGCCCTGTGATTATATTGAAAAAAATGACAAGCTATTTTAGAGGCAGGTGGTTAAGAGCTCAGCTATTAACCTAAAGGTCGGCAGTTCAAATCTACCAGCTGTTCCTTGGAAACACTATGGGGTAGTTGTACTCTGTCCTAGAGGATTGCTATGAGTCAGAATCGACTTGACAGCAACAGGTTTGGTGTTTGGTTTGGTTTATCTTTGTTTTTAGAGGGAAAACTTTTATCTACAAAGGGGAACTATCTTCTGGGGCTATTAGGAAAGAATACGGTAGATTTGTTTTGAGTATCAGGGAGTCAGAGTCTTGCTTGTGCTTGAGTGGAACCTTCTGAGTTTCATCTTAAGCTTCTTCTGTATGGGAGCAGCACAGTTTATACGTGTTTGCAAATATTTACTTTACTCAATAGTTATTCAACGTTCATTCATTTGTTCCTTCATTCAATCAGTAGGAGGCCCTGGGATGTAGGAAACCATGCCATATGACTCCTGCCTGTTTTAAGGCATATTCATGCCCTTATATTATTGGGAGAGAACAGGCGTTGTTATGGATTAAATTGTGTCTCCCCCAAAAAGATATGTCAAAATCCTATCTCCTGTACCTGTGAATGTGGTCTTGTTTGAACACAGAGTTTTTGAAGTTGTTATCAGTTAAGAGGAGCCCCTGGATGGTGGAAACATGAACGCGCCGGGCTGCTAACCAAAAGGTTGGTGGCTTGGCTCCACACAGAGATGCCTCGGAAGAAAGACCTGATGATCTACTTCCGAAAAATCAGCTGTTGAAAGCCCTGTGGAGCACAGTCAGAATTGGCGACTGATTTTTTTTTTTTTTTTTTGGTGGCAACAGAGACCTGATAAAACAGTGGTTCGAGCAAAGCAGGTGCCTTTTTCTCTTAGGTAGTGCAGTACGATGGCTTCACAATGCCATCAAAATCTGGGGCGCCTTTTATCTGCTCTACCAACCTTAGTGAGCAGCTTCCATCCTCAAGTTTGCTTGCAGTGCAGGGTGTTGTCTGCCTGTGCTTCTGCCGTATCTGTGTTCCAGGTGGGAACAAGAAGGAAGTGGAAAAGAGAAAAAAAGGTGCCTTCCAAATGAGTCAGCCTCCTTTAAAATAATTCTCCAGAAATGCCACCCAGTGATTTCTGCTTGTATCTGACTGACCACTCCTATCTGCAAAGGAGACTGGGGAATGTGATTTTGTAGCTGAGCACATTGTCACACTCAACAATATGGGGATTTTTGTTACTAAGGGAGAGAATAAACAATGGAGAGGCAACCAATAATTGTTGGCATATGCTGAAGACATTGGACAAAGAAGGAAAATGCCTCCCCTTTTCCTCCAGTCTTGGGTATATGGCGCACTATTAATAGGCAACAAAACAAAAACAAAAACAAAAAAAACCTAAAACAAACCAGTTGCCATCGAGTTGCTCCTGACTTATGGAGACCCCATGTGTGCAGAGGAGGACCCCACTCCTTGGATTTTCAAGGCTGTGATCTTTTGGAAGCAGGTTGCCAGGCCTTTCTTCTGAGGCACCTCTGGGAGGGTTTGAACTGCCAACCTTTTGGTTAGCAGCCAAGTGTGTTAACAATTTGCACCACCCAGAGGGCTATTGATAAGCAGTAGAAAGTCTAAAACGCAAACTTTTAGCTAATTTGCTTCTATCCTCTCTTGTAAATGTTAGAGCAAAGTTCAGATCCAGGCTAATCGAAGAGACAGAGAAGTATTTTAAATGATTGTACATTCCCAGCCCTCTGGATAAGTTTCAACACTGGGCACTGAAAGGCCCAGGACTGAGGAATCCTGGAGAACTTGATGAGAGAGGCTCATGAACCCAAACAATATTTTTTGAAGTGTGTCCCATAAGATGTGGATTGATGTTACCTGAAAAACAGTTCCCTGGTCAGAAAGTTTGGGAAACTCTGACTTAAACCAAGTTAAGATTTGATTGCAGAAAATTTTGGAGTCATTAATATGCTCATTTATCTTTTTTTTTTTTTTCTTTTCTAAAAGGGACCGCTCTCCAGCCTATTTGACCATGGAACTCACTTCTTACAGAGAATCCCATGGGATATGTTCCGCAGAGGGAACATCTGGAAAATAATGGCATGGTCAGAGCCTCCTTCCTTGCTAGGCCCCAGCTCTGCTCCTCAAAGTGCAGTTGTGGACGGGACTGTCTGCATCAGAACCACCTTACCCCTGTTCCAGGTAATTCGTATGGTCTTTGAAGCTTGAGATCCACTAGGTGGTAGAGCTGGGCCTCCACTTCAAAAGTACTGTGCCTTGATCTTCAGTTTACATCCAGGTACTTCCTCCCAGCCCCTTCAAAACTCATTTCTCTCATCAACATTTGGTACCTGGATAATTTTCTCAGCTCTGTTCAAAGCCGCTTGCATTTATCTTTATTGCTGCTCTCTTTATTGATTTAGGTCCACCTCTGCAATTCGTCAAGCTTGGATTGCATTTTAATCTTGTCCTCCCAAAGTAGCTTAGATCCCTTCCAGCTTTGTATCATCCAGAAATCTGATTAGCTGAGCCCCGATTCCATTCTTCAAGTCATTAATGAAAATATTAAATGCTTCTAGTTTGTCACGAAGGGCTTCAGGGTTCTCAGTAGATATATGGCTCCCATATCTGCCACCAGCCTCTGCTTGGTTGTAGCCATAGGTTGGAGATCACAGCCCAATATTTCTGTTGTCCTTTATTGATTCCTCATTTACAAATCCATACAGGTAAGGGAAATCTGTGTAGGAAAAATAAAACCTGGTCATTCAATCATTCAATAAACATTAAAGCAACAAATGTATTTAAGACATGCTAAGTTTTTCCTCTCACATCAGTCACACGCTCACCGCAGAGCGAGGAAGCTCATACCAGGTGTGTGCATCAGAAAGACCCAGCTTTGTGTAAAACGAAGCTTAGCTTCATCTTTGAGAGGCACCATTCCAGCTGAGCCATCCTCATGGCAAGCGGCTAGACTCCACAGTGCTTCTACACAATAATGCAATAAAAAGATTTTTTTTTTGAGCATTTCTTAACTGCCAGTCTCTGTTCTAATCTCTTTATATATGTCAGCTCATTTAATGCTCAGGATAATCCTATGAGGTAGTGCTGTTATCATCTCCCTTTTCTAGATGGAATTTCTGAGGCACAGACATTAGGTAACATGCAGACGGTTCCAGAGTTGATAAGTGGCAGAGCAAGAATCCCAATTCAAGCAGTCCGGTTCCAGTGCCCAGGCTCTGGACCATGGTTCTATGTCACTGCAGCAGTGGCTGAATGAATTCTTCAGCGGGAAATGCCACACAGAGCTCAGAACCCAGAAATTATTGAAAACGCTTACCTACTGGGCTTGGTGTTAATCGTTTTTCATCATTTGTCTCATTTAATGTTCTTAAACTCTTGTCAGGTTAATAGTGTTTGCTCCTATTGTATAGAAGAAGAAATTGAGGCTTGAAGATAAATCCCCCCGAGTCAAGCCCAGGCCCAGCTGACTGTTTCTTCCACAGAGGAGGACATGCTGAACAGGCCCAGTTTCTGAGGTAACCCTTGGAGAAGTGGAGGCTGTCAATGGGTGAAGAAGCGAGCACTAGAGGTTGGATGTTCAGTCTACACCACTCCATCCAGAAATTTTTTCTGTGGCCTCATCCTCAACCCTGTGGCAAAGCACTGGTAAGTACGACACCCACAAAACCCACCCTTCTCCAGAGGTGCCTGATCCACCTGTTGGGCTGAGTGTCGGCTTGGGAAAAGGAGGGCCGGACTGAAATTTTTGCTCTCATTCAACAAGCTCACTCGCTGGCTCACTCACTCGCTCTCTCGCTCTAGACTGGGTCTGGCCTTATCCCAGGGACATGGAGCTGAGCAGGATACAGCCTCTTCTCTCAAAAATTAGAAAGGGGGGCAGACCTAAGCTACAGACCCAGCTGTCTCTGAGACATGGCAGAGGTGGTACCAGGGGTGTGGGCCACAAGCCAGGACAAGAGCTGTTCATCTACTCAGGGGAGGTGGAGAGAGCAGGCAAGGCTTCATGGACGAGGGGGTGTGAGAGTTGGGCCCTGTAGTTGGATTTCGGTGCCAGCGGAGGGGCTGGGATGGGGTAGGTTGGGAGGGGGCACTTAGTTCTTATGAACAATGGAGCAGCTCTAGTGAAGGTGATTTCTCAGCACAAATGCCTGCCACAACAGCAGACACACAGTTATATTTTCACCTCAGTCCTTCAGACTCAGCCTCTCAACTGCTGTTTCCTGGGCTGATGTATACTCATTAGTCAATCCAGCCATGGCAGCGAAGGGCCAGGGCCCCCAGAATAAAAAACTATTGTGCCCATCCCTTCCTTTGCCAGTGAGGGGCAGGAGGGAGACTGACAGGTCTTTGTTCTCTGAATTATGACTATAAAGCACTTTGTCCATCAGCCACGAGAGGGCAATGGTTGTCTACACTTCGGATATTCCCAAGGAGACAAGCAGGGGCATTTGACTGGGAAATCTGGGGAGTTGTGAAAAGATGAATTTGTTAAGGAAAGATGATAAGAATTCCCGTTCTCCACCCCCAGAGCTTTTTAAAGCCTTTAAAGTGGCATATTGCCATCCTAAGGAGCAGTGTGGTTTAGGAATGACTTCTTAGGTAGTACAAGCATACGGAGAAGTCAAGAGAACTTAGGTACAGGCCCCAGCTCTGATGCTCAGGGGGGCTGTATTTACACTGTTAGCTGCCTCATTTGTAAAATGGGTTAATAATATTTGCCAAACCCATCTCACTGGGTGGTTTAAATGAGAAAAACCCATTGCCATTGAGTCAATTCCGACTCATAGTGACCCTATAGGACAGAGTAGAACTGCAGGAGCAGTTGGTGGATTTGAACTGCTGACCTTTAGGTTAGCAGCTGAACTCTTATCCACTGTGCCGCCAGGGCTCCAAAGGAAGCAAAGGAGCTGCTTAAATTGCATGGTATATGAAGAGAAGAGTCTCTGGGTGGTGCAAAAGGTTAACGTGCTTGGCTGCTAACCAAAAGGTTGAAGGTTGGAGTCCACCCAGAGACGGCTCGGAAGAAAGGCCCAGCGATCTACTTCCAACAAATCAGCCATTGAAAGCCCTATGGAGCACGGTCCTACTCTGACACACATGCATTGCCATGAGCAGGAATCGATGGCCACTTTTTTTTTTAATAATTTATTTTATTTTTGTTGTTGTTTTTGAGAATATACCCAGTAAAACATACACCAATTTGACAGTTTCTATATACACAATTGATTGCATTCTTTGAGTTGTGCAACCATTCTCCTCTCTTTTTCTGAGTTGTCTTCTCTATTAATGTAAACTAACTGCCCCCTAATGTTTCTGTCAAATTGCTGTTTGTTAGTTTGATCCCAAATGGATAGATTTTAAAAGAGCTCAAGGCAGGCATTCTTTATTAGTTAAGCTAACCTATTGTTTAGTTTTATGCAGATTTCAGGGGCTATTTTTGGTTTAAGTTTCAAAGATTATCTCAGGGCAATAGTTCAGGGGTTCATCCAGCCTCCATGGCTCCAGAGAGTCTAAAGTCCTTGAGAATTTGAAATTCTGTTCTGCATCCCCCACACCCACCCCCTCTTTGGTCAGGATTCTTCTGTAGAATCTTTGATCAAAATGTTCAGTAATGGTAGCTGGGCACCATCCAGTTCTTCTGGTCTCATGGCAAAAAAGGCAGTTGCTCATGGAGGCAATAAGCCATACATACCTTCATTTCCCCCTCCTATGAGTTGGAATCTACTGGATGGCAATGGGTCTGTTTTTTTGTTCCTGGCTCTCTTTCCTCTGTTGCTCCAGGTGAGTAGAGATCAGTTGCTGTGCCTTGGATGGCTGCTTGCAAGCTTTTAAAACCCCAGGCACTACAAAACCAACTAGGAAGCACTGAACAAGTTATTAGGCCAATTAACTAGGATGTCCCATGAAACAATGACCCTAAACTTCCAAACCAAGGAACCAAATTCCATTAGGTTTTTGATTGTACGTAAGCAGCCTCAGTAGCTACTCGTTTATTGTTGTTGTAAATCTACCTAACACACAACTTTTGCCAGTTCAATTTTTTAGATGTATACAACTTGTTGTTCTTGTTAGGTGCCGTCGAGTCAGTTCCAATTCATAGCAACCCTATGTACAACAGAAAGAAATGCTGCCCAGTCCTGCGCCATCCTCATAATCGTTGTTATGCTTGAGCCCATTGTTGCAGCCACTGTGTCAGTCCATCTCCTTGAGGGTCTTCCTCTTTTTCTTTTCTTTTTTATTTATTTTATTGTACTTTAGATGAAGATTTACAGAACAAACTAGTTTCTCATTAAACAGTTAGTACACATATTGTTTTATGACATTGGTTAACAGCCCTATGACATGTCCACACTCTCCCTTCTCAACCTCAGGTTCCCTATTACCAGTTTTCCTGTCCCCTCCTGCCTTTTTGTCCTTGCCCCAGGGCTGGTGTGCCCCTTTAGTCCCATTTTGTTTTATGGGCCTGTCCAATCTTTGGCTAAAGCATGAGCCTCAAGAGTGGCTTCATTTCTGAGCTGAAAGAGTGTCTGGGAGCCATACTCTCAGGGTTTCTCCAGCCTCTATCAATCAGGCCAGCAAGTCTGGTCTTTCTTTTTGAGTTAGAATGTTCTACATTTTTCTTCAGCTCTGTCCAGAGCCCTTTATTGTGATCTCTGTCAGAGCAGTCAGTGATGGTAGCTGGGCACCATCTAGTTGTGCTAGACTCAGTCTGGTGGAGGCTGTGGTTGATGTGGTCCATTAGTCCTTTGGACGAATCTTTCCCTTGAATCTTTAGTTTTCTTCCTTCTCCCTTTCTCCCAAAGCGGTGATACCAGTAGAGTATCCTAGATGGCTGCTCACAGGCTTTTAGAGGGTCTTCCTCTTTTTCCCTGACCCTCTGATTTACCAAGCATGATGTCCTTTTCCAGGCACTGTCCCTCCTGATAACATGTCCAAAGCATGTGAGATGAAGTCTTGCCATCCTTGCTTCTAAGAAGCATTTCTGGCTGTACTTCTTCCAGGACAAATTTGTTTGTTCTTCAGGCAGTTCATGGTATATTCAACATCTTTCGCCAACAACATAATTCAAAATCATCAATTCTTCTTCGGTCTTTCTTATTCATTGTCCAGCTGTCACATGTATATGAAGTGATCGAAAACACCGTGGCTTGGGTCACACGCACCTTAGTCCTTAAAGTAACATCTTTGCTTTATTAACAATCAAAGAGGTCTTTTGCAGCAGATTTGTCCAATGCAATGCGTCTTTTGATTTCTTGACTGCTGCTTCTATGGACATT
This sequence comes from Loxodonta africana, assembly GCF_030014295.1. NCBI lineage: Eukaryota > Metazoa > Chordata > Mammalia > Proboscidea > Elephantidae > Loxodonta > Loxodonta africana. The sequence goes on along the minus strand of NC_087350.1, from coordinate 77,505,172 downwards.
GATTGTGGATCCAAGTAAAATTATATCCTTGACAACTTCATTCTTTTCCCTGTTTATTATGATGTTGCTTATTGGTCCATTTGTGAGGATTTTTGTTTCCTTTATGTTGAGGTGTAATCCATTCTGAAGGTTGTAGTCTTTGATCTTCATCAGTAAGTGCTTCAAGTCCTCTTCACTTTTGGCAAGCAAGGTTGTGTCATCTGTGTATCTCAGGTTGTTAATGAGTCTTCCTTCCATCTTAATGCTCTGTTTTTCATATAGTCCAGCTTCTCAGATTATTTGCTCAGCATACAGATTGAATAAGTATGGTGAAAGGATACAACCCTGACACACACCTTACCTGACTTTAAACCATGTGGTATCCCCTTGTTCTGTTCAAATGACGTATACAACTTTTTGACAGCAATTGCAATAATTGGCCATGCAGCAACTTTTTTTTTTTCTTTTTTGAAGACAAGAGATTTTGGTCACTGCAGCTCCTTCTGCTTGAGTCTATTGACACCGACCCTCCTACCATGGAGATGAAAGCAGAGTCACTGGGTATATTAGCTTCCTACAGCTGCTGTGGTGGCACAACGGTTAAGTGCTCAGCTGCTAACCAAAAGGGTGAAGGTCCAAACCCATCCAGAGGCTCTGGTGAAGATAAGGCCTGACGATCTGCTCCTGTAGATATTACAGCCTAGAAAACCCTATGGGGGAAGTTCTGGTCTGTCACATGGGGTCACTATGAGCCGGAATGCACTTGACGGCACCTAACAACAACACAGGGCTGCCATAACAAATGATCATAAATTCAGTGTTTTAAAACAACAGAAATGTATTCTCTTATAGTTCTGAAGTGTAGAAGGCTAATATGAAAGTATTGGCAGGCCACTCTGTTTCTGAAGGCTTTTGGGGAGGATGCTTCCTTGCTCCTCCCTAGCATTTGGTGGTTTACAGAAACTCTTGCCATTACTTGGCTTATAAATGTGTCACTCCACCCTCTGCCTCCACTGCCACATGGTGTTCTCCCTGTGTGTCTCTTCTCTTAAGGACACCAGTCATATGGGATTAGGTCCCATCCTAATCCAGCGAGACCTCACTTTAACCTTATATATTTGCAAGGACGCTATTTACAAATAATTTCATATTCACAGGGCTTAGGACTTCAACACATCTCTTTGGGGGACACAGTTCAACCCGTAACACTGAGTACCTGCTTTTGCGATTTTGAGGGAAAGTCCAAATTGCCTACAGAAACTATACCAATATATATTTCTGTCAGTAATGTAGAAAGTGCCCAGCACAGGTGACTTGCCCATAAGACCTACTGATTTGCTTTGAGTAGGGGTGAAAATGACTTCCCTGCATCACATGCCTCTTTCTCCTCACTCCTTCCTCAACCTCTCTGAGAGCATCCGGGTTCTGCACATGGCTTTGCCCCATCCCAGCCAAGTCTCCAGGAACAGACAAACTTGTGGCCACTTACAGTGTCAGCTCTGGACCCTGCAGACTGTCCCTTCTCTTTGCCAAAACCCTCTCCTCTCCTGGCCTCCAGGACAGTGCCCAGAACTGGTCAGTTTGCCTCTGACAGCGTCTTCCTTCCTGTCTGCGTCCATCATGCTTTTCCTCTTCTCCCTAAGTCCAGGAGCTATCCACAGTTTTGTCCTCACTAAGGCCCCACCCGTGAGCTACTCCCATTCTGGGGAAGTAGAAGCTGCTCTGTAGGCAGGAACTGGATGAATATTTAGAGGGCAGTAGTATATAACAACTTATGCAGAGGTTGTAATGATCCGCAGTGAAATATTCCCTCACCTCTTGGTGAAATTATCATTCCAAACCACGGAATACGTTAGGTTTTATGATCTCCTTGCTTCTTTGGGGAAATATAAATCTTGAAACATCATCTTCATATGACAGGGCAAAGAGTCCCCTGGGGCACAAGATGTTTAAGAACATTAACCTAGAATCAGAAATAGTTTGCGGTTAATATCGGAGTTTTGTTTATGGGCGCAAATAAATCCCAGGTCTAGGACTGACCTGTAAAAATCTGTCTGTGATGAAAATTCTGATTGCAAGTGATGGAAGAGGAGAACAATCTGAATTTAAAGAAGTGATGGGGGCCGGGGGGGGGCAGCCTTGCAGTGTTTCCAAAAAAGGAAAAACCAAACCCCTTTGCCATCGAATTCATTCCGACGCATAGCGACCCTATAGGACAGAGTAGAACTGCCTCATAGAGTTTCCAAGGAGTGGCTGGTGGATTCGAACCACTGACTTTTTGGTTAGCAGCTCTTAACCACTATGCCACCAGAGTCTTGCTAATATTTTCTGACCATAAATTTGTATGCTGTTCAAACATTCTTAGTCACCAACTAAAATAAATATGATAGAGACCAGGAACTTATATTCATGGTGTACAGCCACCCACATTTTGTTAAGTCGGTCCTGTGAAATGGAGCAGGGTCTTCTCCCAGGACCATTGAAAGAGGCCTCCTCACTCTTCTCCTTTCACCATCAGTGTGAGGAACTGGTGGGAATGCTGGATGCTGGGTGGGCAGAGGAAAGATGGGTTGCGATCTGGAGACTTGCCTGACTGCAGTTAGAATGGAGGAGAGTCCTAGTGGAAAGAGCACTGATTTGGGAGTAAGAAGACCTGTGCATGTTTGCCTCACTACCTGATGGCGCTTGTTAGCCAAATTGTCAGACCTCTTCTTTGCATAAAACCCACCAGAGGCTCCCCATAGCTTCTAGAACATAGTCTGACCCTCAGGATTCTTCTCACATTTATCAGTTGCCCTTCAGTTGATTCCAACTCACGGTGACCCGTGTGCGTCAGAGTAGAACTGTGCTCCACAGAGTTCTCAGTGGCTGATTTTTTGTAAGTAGATCACCAGGCCTTTCTTCCTCTAGCCTCTGGGTAGACTGGAACCTCCAATCTTTTAGTTAGCAGCCAAGCACTTAAATGTTTGTACCACCCAGGTACTCCTCTGGATTGTTGTTGTTGTTGTATGCCGTTGAGTTGATTCTGACTCATAGTGATCCCATGTGGCAGAGTAGAACATCCCCACAGAGGCATAGTGAGGGGGGTTGCAGAGGGGAGCACTTGCCCCTGGGCACAGGTCTAAGGGGGTACCAAACGAGGCATGGAATGACATTCCGAGGTGCCACAAATATGAAAGGCAAGTATGAGGCAGCCAGACAAGAGGGGAGAAGGTGTTTCTGCTGATGCGTTGCCTCTATCAACATCTATTCATCTTGAAATTGGGGGAAGGGGGTGCAACTTAGAGATTGTTTCTGGATATTCTTACCCTTGCTATGTCCCTTCTTCGCCATAGGGTTTCCTAGGCTGTAATCTTTATGGAAGCAGATTACCAGGTCTTTTCTCCCACAGAGCCACTGGTGGGCTTGAACCACCGACCTTTTGGTTAGTAGCTGAGTCTTAGCCATTACACCACCAGGGCTCCCTCCTCAGGCTTCTTAGCCTGGCTTATAAAAACCTCTGTGATTTGGCTCTGCCCCTCTCTCCAGGCTCATTTCCTATCATACTGGGCTTTGCTGACTCAATATATGGTCTCTTGCTTCTTGGTGGCTTTCCATAGAGCAGTTCCTGCCCAAAATACCCTTCCTCCTTAAGCCATTTGGTAAACAGCTGCTCTTCTTGTAAATCAGCTCCAAGGTCATCTCCTCTGTGAAGCCTTCTCAGAGCTCCCGGAAAGAGGTCATTTCTTCCTCCTCTTGATTTTCTAGTAAGCCCCGTCAAATAGAAAACAAATGCAGACTTTGATAAGGAAAAGTTTTATTCAGAAGGAAAAGGGTGGAAGGGACTATCCCAACAGGAGCAGGCGTCTATTGTAATTGGGAGAACACTCCCACCATAAAATTTGCAAGCTTCTGAAGTGTTAGGGAAAAAGTATTTTTATTTTACGGAGACTGAGTAGACAAGGCTATAAAAAACCCAAGTGGGATGAAAGGATGATGTCGTTAGGTAGCAAATCAGAATGTTTTACCCTGAGATCAGCCTATTCTACCAGAAAGGCCCTTAAAGAGGGGTAGCATATTGGCTTGCGTGTCCCTGGGTGGTGCAAATATTAACGCGCTTGGCTGCTAACTGAAAGGTTGGAGGTTGGAGTCCATCCAGAGGGGCCTCAGAAGAAAGGCCTAGTGATCTATTTCTGAAGACTCAGTCATTGAAAACCCTGTGGGGGGCAGTTCTACTCCGACAGGCATGGAGTCGCCATGAGTTGAGACTGACTCCTCAGCAGCTGGTATGTTCACTCAGGCTGAGGGCGGGCCAAAGTTGAGGGATGTGGGGGAAGAAGAGAAGCTTAACCAACGTTTGGTTACCAAGTATTTTGTTCCTGATCAGTGGGGACAAGCAGTTCAGTTACTCATGTATGACGCAGGGAATGGGAGTTTGGGGAATCTGTGTCTGGCCATGTCAGAGGTAAACAAGGAGGCATCATGAATCTTAGTTAAGTTCTATGGGAAAAAAAAATTTTTTTTTTTGGGAGGGTTGGTTATTTACAGTAAGCTGTTTTCCTGAACACAAAGGGTAGGAGGGCTTCTTTAACCACCGCTGTTTTCCAGGTTCACAGGGCTCAGGTAAAAGTCCACATTATCAGCCCTGAACATCACTCCCTTCCCTCTGCCTTGTGACCACACGGTACACGCAGTGGGTGGGATATATTTCCCTGCCTCACTGATGCTGGACTCTGACAAGCAACTAATTTGGCAAGTGAGATGTGGGCAGATAGGATTGAGACAGTTGTGAGCTCAGGCCTTGAGAAGCAATATGTGTTTCATGTTCTCTTATGCTTTTCTACTATTTTCCATGAGAAGAATGTGTCCCTGGGAGCTGCTATTCCAAGGAGAATATGGAATTACATGGAACAAATCTGAACTCAACCCAAACCTGGAGCCAATCCCAGCTGGCCTGCTGCTTGAAGCTTGAAGCTTGAAGCCTAGCTAAGCCCCAGACGTGTAAGTAAGGAAAATAAACACTTGATGTCAACCACTGAGTTTTGAGGTGATTTCTTATGCAGAATTAGTGTGGCAATTGATGACTAATATACCACCCACCTTGGGACTGAACTTCAGAGAGGAAGTGTAAGTAAAAGAAATCCCCTTAATTTAAAAAAAAGGCGGGGAGGCCTTTCAGAGAGTTCCTCTTTTGACAAGGCATCATGTCTGACATGGCATGGAAGTCGTAAAGCAGCATTAGAAGGGTAAGGGGTCTTGAGAGATGGGGCAGAAGTAGTGTTCCTGGGTAGATATCTTATCCTTGGATAGAGATCCAGGAATTCCCACATGCCCTTTTGGGGGATGAGGAACCTCCAGGAGAACTAGTTGGCCTGTAGAGTATAGGGGCCAGCACAGGAGAGCTATAAAGTGTAAGCCCTTGGGATCCCAGGCTATGGAAGGACTTAAGTTACTGTCTGTCACCCCCAAAAGACCAGACCAGACCAGCCACCCCCCATAAAACCCCTGCACAGGATGCCCAGAGACCCACAGGATGAAGACATTGTAGTGGCAACCAGTGAGGACCTAGAGGGGAGTATAAGAACCAAAGTTTGCTCTTCCCATCACCCTGCTTCTCCTTGAATCCAGATACCATATTGGGAATGAGGAGGTAGGGCGAAGCTGTGAGTGAAAAAAACATGCCTTTATGGATTTTAACTTTAAAGACGTGCCCAAAAGATACTATTCTAAATGAGAAGAGATTGTATTACCTTTAACTGACAAATTTAAGTGCCTCTGACCTATGTTAAGTTTCCTCATCAGAGGGAATAGAGGCTTAAGTACAAGATGGGGTCCGTTATAGATAAAACAAGTTGTTATTATTTTGATATCTAAGTTGTAGCAAGTAATTGTTGACATACATGTGCTCTGATTACATTGATGGTGTATTGGATGTTCAAATCGGTTGAATTGTTGTGGGAGAAGGGCAAACCCCAAACCAAACCTGTTGCCATCAAGTCAATGCCAACTCCTGGCGACCCCATATGTTGCAGCATAGAGCTACTTCATAGGGTTTTTGAGTCTGTGACCTTTTGGAAGAAGATTTCCAGACATTTCTTCCAAGGAACCTCTGGGTGAGTTCGAACTGCCAACCTTTATGGTTAGTAGTTGAGCACTTAACCGTTTGTGCTGGCCAGGGGCTCCAGGAGAAGAGCAGCTGCTACATATTACTGGAGTTGAAAAGTAGAAAACTGGAAGCTGAGGTGACTAAGAAAAATTTAAGTTCTTTACCCCTGAAACTCTTCTGAGATATTGGGGAGAGCATCTGTTTCCCAGTGTGTATGGATTGAGGGTCAAAGTCATTCTACTTGAATGTTGAGGCAAAGTATGGCCCCAGAGGGCTGGAGGATCTAAGGACCTCCAGGCTGATGACTCTTTAATTTCATGGGATTGACAGGCTGGGTGGGATTAATTCCAACACCTCCCTCCTGGACAGGAATGAAAGGAGGTGGGAACTGGCGGGGAAGGGTAGTGATCCAGATACACTGAAAGCAGTCAGCCTGGGACCCCATTGATTGAAATCATGCTTGCAGAAAATTAGTGGGCAATGGGATTGGTTAGCTCCAGGATGGTTGATAAGTGTCAGAATGGACGGGAGGCTGATGGTGGCCTGAGCACGGGGGTGGGAATGACTCTATGGGTTGAAAAGCTGTGTGGCAGGCTGAGTAATGGTCCTCCAGATATGTTCATGTCCTAATCCCTGGAACCGGTGAATACATTACCTTACAGGGCAAAAGAAACTTTGCAGATATTAAAGATATTGAGATGGGGAGTTGGCTTTGGATGATTTGGTGGGCCTGATGTCATCACAGGGTCCTTATAAGAGACAAGAGTTCAGAGTCAGGTAGAAGTGATGTGACAGGAAGCAGAGACTGGTGTGATCCAGTCTCAAGCTGAGGAATGCTGGGCAGCCTCTAGAAGCTGGAAAGGCATGGAATGGATTGTACCCTGGAAGCTCCCGAAGGAACCAGCCCTGCCGATACGGTGATTTTAGCCCTGTAAGACTCATTTTGGACTTCTGATCTCCAGAACCGTGACAGAATAGATTTATGTTGCTTTAAGCCACTAAATTTATGATGGTTTGTTACAGTGGCATTAAGAAGCTAATACAAACTGGAAGCATATAATATAATGATCCAGCAATAAAGGCTTGTGTGATAGAATCCTGCTTTTGTAAAGAAAGTAATAGAAACCTACGGGAGACAGTGTTCCAAGTTAGGACTAGCTATGTAATCCTGGGCAAATGACTTAACCTCTCTAAGCCTCATTTTTTTCATCTGTAAAATGGGAGATCCACCTCATAGTCTTTGTTGTGCCTGGCACATAGTACACCCTCACTAAATACTAATTTCTATTATCATAGAAAAGGAATCTGCAAGGACCTGTGGCAAAGTTACAGTCATTCAGGGCGAGGATGACTTATTTTTCTTGTCTGCATTTTCTGATTTTTCTATACGAACTTAAGTTCCTTTGAAATAAGAAAAAAAGCAGTAAAGAATGCAGTAAAACACTAATAGAAAAGAATCCGAAAATGTTTAGGGCTTTTAAAATGACTAATTCATGCTCTGACACTGAATTAGAGTTCATCGCTCTGCTTCTTTGGTGATGTTTTCGTGACTTCAATTTTTATAGTTTAGTTGCAACACACACACCCACACACATACACAAAACCCCCAAAACAAAGTCAAACTCATTGCTCTTAAGTTGATTCTGACTCGAGGTGATCCCATGTGTTACAGGGTAGAACTGAGCTCCGCAGGGTTTTCTTGGCTGTAATCTTTACAGAAGCAGATTGTCAGGCCTTTCCTCCCTGGCACCATTGGGGGGGTTCGAACTGCCAACCTTTCAGTCAGTAGATGAGCACAGTTTGTGCCACTCACCAGTTCCTTAAAATCATTCCTTTTTTTTTTTTTGGTGTGGGATATATGTACTGCTTTCCAACAGCCTGCTTTTGTCTGGATGGTTTGCCCCCAAGGTCTTCCTGTAGGAGGGACCCTGAGTGAGGGCAGCAGGCACACAGAACTGGGTATGTTGTGGGTGGGGAGCTAGGCCCTCTGGAGGTTGGGGAACAGGCTAGAGCATCCTGGGACAGAGGACAGGGAATTAGAGTTCCCTTCTGGGAAAGCAGGCTCTTCTTTGATACTTGACTCTGGGAGGGAAAAAATTAATGTTGAAGTGTGATTTTTAGCAAATTACATTTACTTAAGAAAGTGACTAGCTGTGTTTCTTTGCAAATGGCTTAAAATCATGTCTTTATTTAGTTATGCAAACATTAACAGGTAAAGAGAATTTTATTTTTAATATTCCACAAAAGTGTTGCCAGGCAGACTGGAAGGTGGATTTGGGAGGGGGGTGATGGGCAGGTGAAGAGGAATACAAAAATGAGTGAGTCAAGGTCACTGATTTCAATGAGCTTCTCTACTTTAAAGATTTTTCATATTTGTTTTATCTCTCTCTGATTCCTTTTAAAATATATTTTTTTGTGAAACCATACCATTTAAAACTAATTTCTGGATATCATTACTCTTAATCCCTATGTATTTTGGCATAAGTCTCCTGAGAATAAGAACATACTCCCACATCACCACAATACCATTATCACTAAGGAAACAATAATCCTATAGTATAATTTAAAATAAAGTCTATATTCAAATGTCTCCAAAATGGATTTTATAGCTCTGTGTGTGTGTGTGTGTTATAATCCATTCTGTTTGTTTTTTAATTACCTGGGGTAAAACTGACATTATGGGGCATTTCTATTCTGACCTATAGGGTAGCTATGAGTTGAAATTGACAACAACAGATTTGGTTTGAGGAGTCCTGGTGGCACAGTGGTTAAGTGTTCAGCTGCTAACTGATTCGAACTCATAAGCTGCTCTGTGAGAGAAAGATGTGGCAGTCTGCTTCAATGAAGATTTACTGCCTTGGAAACCCTGTGGGTGGGTTAAAACTGACCTTTGATCTGTGTAGCTAGGGGCATTTCTGTTCACCACATGACATTAGCTTGTATTGTAGAGTCCTGCACCCTCTTATTTAGTGACATTGAGTACCAGGTGTTGTAAGAAAAGCTGGACCCTGTCCAACTCCCCTTTCTAACTGCAGCTAGGAGGAGCTCAGGGTCGTATCTCAGGGGGCATCTAATACCCATGCAGGTGGTATGAAGTGGGGTGCAATAACTTGGGTTCTTTGGTCCCTTCTGCAGCTGGCAACCTTGAGCTGATACCATTCCATTCAGCAAACATTTATTAAGTGTCTGTCATGCATGCACTGGGGCCCTTTAATATGTGTTGTCTTATTAGATGCTCACAGACACTTTCCAGAGCAGTGGATTGGGTCTCAGACCAGAAACCCAGGTGTACAACAATTAATATTCTTTATTTCCTTTAAATCAACTTCGGACTCTGAACTCTTATTATTGGGTCTCCTTTCCCTTAAAAAAAAAAAAAAGAATTTTTTTTCCCTACCATCTTTCCTCTCTCCCTCTTTCCTCCCTCTAACTCCTTCCTTTACTCTCCCCTCCCCCCTTTCCTCTTCCCTTCTGCTCTTTTCCACCTCCCCACCTCATCCCTTCTGCCCTCCCTCTGCCCTCTGCTCTCCGCTCCCTCACACCTTCCCCCTCCTCTCTCCTCCCTCTGTCTTCTCAACTAGACTGAGCTCCCTGAGGTTCAGACTATGGTCAATAGTAATAACAATAAACTCCCATTTATCAAGTGTTCACAGCATGCCAGGCACAAGGGAGATTCTAATTAGTTCCCACAACAAGCCCTTGAGGCAAGTATATTGGTTAGGATGCTTTTCGCTGCATGTCAGAGAAAATCCAACCAACAGTGGTGTGAACCATGAGAACCTTTATCCCTTACCTAACAGGATGTCTGTAGGAGAGTGCTGCTGGCCTGAATGCAGCCGTCCAGTGGTGACATCAGGGACTCCAGCCTTCTGTTCTGCCATCCTTCCTAGGCCTGTCCATCTTAGGTTTTTCTTTCATGATTGCAAGATGGTTATTGGGTCCCCATTTGCATTCAAAGGCAGGAAGCAAGGCAAAGGTTATGACTGTGAGAACCGTTTTTTCCCTATGCTCATTTCTCTTTAGAGAAAGAGTGGCTTCTCCAGGAGCTCACCTGCAAGCTTATCCCTCTCAACTCATTGATATAAAATGAGTTATGTGGCCACTATTGGCTGCAAAGGGACTGGAAAACTGGATGTTTAGCTACTTTAGCCTCTGAAGTCTTGCTGCTAGCTTACTGCTGAGCACAAATGATGCTGCAAACTTCCTTTTAAAAAGTAATACATTTTATTATTTAGAACAGTTTTAGATTTACAGAAAAACACAGCAGAGTTCCCATATTCCCTGCCACCCACCCTGCATAGAGTTCCCCCATTATTAACATTTTATATGGTTGGGACAGTGGTGGTTCGGTGGTAGGATTCTCACCTTCCAGGTGGGAGACCCAGGTTTTATTTCTGGCCAATGTACCTTCTGCACAGCTACCACCCCAATCTGTCGGTGGAAGATTTCATGTTACTGTGATGCTGAACAGGGTTCAGTGGAGCTTCCAGATTAAGGTGGACTAGGAACAAAGGCCTACAATCTACTCCAAAAGTCAACCAATGAAAACCCTATGGATCACAATGGTCTAATCCCCAAGTGATCATGAGGAGAGTGGCAGGACCAGACAGCATTTTGTTTGGTTGTACATGGGGTAGCCATGAATCGGGGTGGAGGGGGAGGGCTCCCCAGCAACATATTAATATGGTACAGTTGTTACAATTAATGAGCCAATACTGATAAATTTATTATTGAGTAACTTTATTCAGATTTCCTTAGTTTTTACCTAACGTCTTTTCTCTGTCCCAAGATCCTATCCGTTAATACCATGTTACATTTAAGCATCGCGGCTCCTAGGCTCTTCTTGGCTGTGGGAGTTTCTCAGACTTTCCTTGTTTTTTATGATCTTGGCAGTTTTGAGGACTATTGATCAGGTATATTGTAGAACATGTCTCTATTGAGATTTCTCTAATTTTTTTCTTATGATAAGATTGGGGTTATGGGCTTTGGGGAGGAAGGTCACAGAGATAAATTGCCATTTTCATCACATTATATTAAAGGTATATACTATCTACATGATTTATGACTGTTGATGTTGGCCTTGATCATCTGGCTGAAGTAGTGTTCATCAGGTTTCTCCCTTGTGAAGTTACTATTCCTCCCTCCCTATTTCCATACTGTGTCCTTTGGAAGCAAATCAGTATGTGCAGCCCACACTTGAGTAGGGAGTCATGCTTTACCTTCTTTAGGTGGAGTATCTAAAGAATTTATTTGGAATTCTTACTTAGCATGGGAGATTTGTCTATTCTCCCTGATAATATTAATTTATCTGTTTATTGATATTAGTATGAGCTCATGGGCGTTTATCTTATAACTTAGGTTATAACCCAAAAACACTTTATTTATTTTCTTGCTCAAATTGTTCCAGGTTTGGCCTTTAGAGCTCTTTTAGTTGGTTCTGGGTCTCTTTGACATAGCCCCATCATTGTGGTTTTCTTTGAGCACTTCCTCTCTTTCCAGCACTATAAAATGCTTCAGGCTCTTATTGATTATTTCCTGCCCTAGTCCTAGAATCAGCCATTTCTCCAAGGAGCCCTGGTTCCTTTTGCTGGCGAATGATATTAGAAGCCAAGATCTGGATGCTAGGAGTGCTTGTTGTTACTGGCGTGTTGTTGCTAATGGAATGCTATTACTTCTAGGCCCTATCAGCTGAGAGATCAAGGAAATACAAGTGTGTATACTGATGTCTCCAGCTATAATCCATTACCACATGAATATTCTAGCTTCCTCCCTTTGCTTTTCCATAATCTCCCACTCTAACAGTGAGAAGTGTTGGTCCCAGTATCTGCCATCCTTTCACTTAATTAATTCCAGTATACATGTATAGTGGTCTCCGAATTATTAATCATTATCCGCCATGGAAGGAGCCCTGGTTGCACAGTGGTTAAGCACTCAGCTGCTAACCAAAACTCACAGTTTAACCCATCAGCTGCTCTTCAGGAGAAAAGTGGCAATTGGCTTCTGTAAAGATTACAGCATCGGAAACCCTTCGGGGCAGTTCTACTCTGTCCCATAGGGTCGCCTTGAGTTGGAATCAACTGTATGGCAACAGAATGGGGACCCCCCTCCATGGGAAACGACTTTATCAACTAGAATGTAGTGCTTATGTGCAGTTCCTATTGCTTATAGTCTTACAGCCTGCATTAACTTTCAAAGTCACTTAGGTCAGTCCCTTTTCATCCACCCCTTTCAGTGAGGCTGTTTCATACGTTTGCATGACTCTCCCGCACGCACGCCGGTGGGTTTTCAATCCGCTTAGAGTCAGCCTCAGCCCGTCCCCTGGGACCCTTTCTTTCTCCTCACTGCCATCCCTCTTTTTTATACTGCTGCCTCCTTCCCGAAACCCTGGGTTCATCCTGCTAGCTCTTCAGTCGCTGTGTCGTTGTCGTTAGTTGCTGTGGAGCCGATTTTGCCTCATGGGGACCCCAGGTGTATCAGAGTAGGACCGCTCTGTGGGTTTTCAAAACTGTGAACTTTTGGAAGCAGATTGCCAGGCCTGTCTTCTGGGGACCTCTGAGTGGGTTTGAATCGTAAGACTTTCAGCCAGTAGTTGAACACTCAACTGTTTGTGCCACCCAGGGACTTCTTCACTTGGTGTAGGCCAAGCAATATAGCCTTTGGTCTCGATCCTGGAGAAGCAATGATGAGTTCTTACCATCGGGGGGTGATATCCCATAGACCTCAGGAAAGGAGGTCTAGGATCCCAGGCTCTCCGGAGGAGAGACCTTATCTCAGAGGCTTTCGTAGCATGATCTCGATATGCTATTATGCTAAATTAAGCCACATCCACAGACATGAGGATGGGAAGGAAGAAAAGGGCTGAATGGGGACAGAGGACACCATCCTGCCACAAAGAAGACTGTGAGGATTGGCTGCAGGACTGGGTGAAACCTTCATCATGCCACAGCCATGCTACAGCCCTAAGAATACAGATGTTCCCAAATCAAATCTTCACACGTTATGTTCTTTAAATTTCTGTTTATTAAAAAAACAATCAGAGTATATGAACACTTTGGAAAATCACCACCCTCCCTGGAAGGTGATCTAAATAACATTCTCATAGTTATAATAACCCCTGTGGCTCTAGGTGAGGAGTTTGAAGTGACATCCCTCATCAACTCTGTCCCTGGGGATGGAGAGGGGGCCTGACAGCTGATCAATTCTTGCCTTCGATAAGCACCTTTCTTATTCTAATAACACCTTCCCCTAAAGTAACTTTTTCAGCTGTCCCCTCACCCCACCCCTTCCATCTCCATTTTAAAGGAGCTTATTCCGACAGCTTGTGAACAATGATGATTTTGGATGGTTTAATCCGGACAGGAAACCTGTAGAGAGTCTTATTTGGGGTGAACGTCTCAAGCTTCCAAGATTATCTCCCTCTCACCTTGTGACCCATCTCCTTCATGCCACCTTTTAATTTTGGTAGCAATTACAGTGTATATGGATAATGTCCATTAGCATATTCATGGTCATTTCTTCATATTTATTGTCTGCACAACTCATTAATCTTCATCTACTTTGTGTGCTTGACAGCTCAATCTATTTTGCAATCTCTGGGAAGCAGCCATAGCGCCCCAAAGTCTTTGTTTTCCTGTAAATAAACTGTGTTGGGGACCAGAGGACAATGATACATCCTGTGGTGATTGACACCAGCCACGGCTACTAATCAGGAGGGGACTTCATTGCCAGCTGAGTCGAGTGTGTTATGGGGCCATTGTTCCAACGATGCCAGGGCAAGAACACACACAGCCAGTCACCTTCGCAAGATGGGTTGATTGTTCTTCAAGATTAGACCGAGTTGCCTTATTATCTGTCCCAAACAACAAGGCAGCTCACCCAAACAGACGCATTTGCAGGGACGGCCAGTACACCAGCCAGATTTGAATTGCTAATGTCTAATCTGCCTGGCACAGATGTGCAATGAATATTTGGATGTTGTTTTGCCCGTCAGTCGAGGAGGATGAATTGATGAGGTGATGAGTATTCAATGACGGGTCCTGGATGTTGGCCAACAGTGGAGTTGGAGCACTTGTGCTGATGATAATCAGATTATCCCCAAAAGTGCCTTTGCTGTAATTCAGCGGCAAATTCTATTACAGACTAGTGGGGTGTATTTCTGGTTGGTGGAAAGTTTTCTTTCTTTCTCAGTACAATTAAATGTTTTGCTATGTTTCTCAGTCTTGGGAAAGATATAGAAGCTGCCTTTATTTTGCTCTTACCTGCCAACTTTTAAGGCTCTGAGTAATGCCATTGGAGCTGAGTGCTGGGATTTGAATCCTGCTCCACCATTTTCTAGCTCACTTAACTCTTTGTGCTTCGGTTTCCTTACCTATTTATAATAATCCTACCTACCGTATACAGTTGCTGTGAGGATTAGAGTTGATACAGAGTGAGTACTAGAGAAGTACCTGCTGTACAGTAGGTGCTAACAAATGTTATCTCTCACTCTATTACTGGTCATTTGCTTTCTCTCTGCACTACTGTGGTCACCTAGCTTGGCTATCCTGGGAACAAACCGACACTGGCTTCGTTAGCTCACTCGTTACTACACTGATGTTCCTGGTGTACGCGCGGTGGTCTGGAACATTCCCCATATTTTACGACCATGGAAACCTTCGCCCTGAAGCATGTTGTACATTTATTTTCCCTGGAACCTGCTTTAGGAAAAGCTGCCTGAGAAAATGACGACAAAGCATTTACAAAGCTTTGAAAGAAAAGCACGCAACTCAAGAATTTTTTATACAATCAATCAATTTATATGCGAAAGCTTGGGACCTAATTATGGAAACACATATATTCTCTCTGAAAAAAATAGTACTTAAAGATGTGCTCTACATGAAGAGAACAATGAACCTAAATTAGAAACTCAAGAATAGCAGATAAGAACTTATTGGAAGCAGTGAGACCAGTTGATTGTATTGAAGTAAATCTAAACAATAGAAGCAAGTATGTTGTCAACATTGAAATTAAAAGATTAAAATATTTTGAAATAAATTATTTGTATTAAAATAAGTGGACAACAGCATACATCAGTGCAGATACAAAATGAGGATGAGGGAAAGGGAAAGCAAGCTTCTTTTTAAAGAATAAAAATAGGAAGGTAAAAAGGAAATATATGAATATATATAGTTATAAATATTATTATTAAAAGGTATAATAAAAGCAACTCCAGTAGACTTTACAATAAACACTAAAGGTGAATCCTCTTAGAACTGAGAAAATAAACCCAAAGTCTCCCTGCCTATTAGACAAACAAAAATAAAACGAAATATTCAAAATTAAAATATCAGTAAAATGATTTAAATGTGAACAAAAAGAACATTAACATCAAGCAATGCAAAATTGTTGAAGTCCAATAGTGTTCAGTGGTTACGACTCCATCTCTTTATCCAGAGAACCTTGCACAAGGTAGGTCCTAAATGGATATTAGTAAAATTTCTTGTGGAAGTGGAGGCGATGCGCAGCAGGTATATAGGAGGAGATGGCTTGCCTGACAGGACTCCTTGGGTTTAAGTGCTTAAGGTAGCTCCATGTTGGAGTACTAAAAAGAACATCTACTTCATCTCCCCAACTCACCTTCTCTTAGATGCTGCCTCCTCCTTCTCCCTCTGCCCACCCTCTGCTCCTTCCTCCCAGGTATGATTCCTGCTGCTGTGTGATCCTGGATCCTCGCCACCATGGATGGGTTCAGGATTAGGCAGCTAGCCTGAGCCTGGCAAACCATAGCACCCTTCTGGTCTTGCTAATTAGTTCAAGGGAAGGCGCCTGATCCAAGAGGGGCCCATCATACTCTTTCACTGTTGCCTTTTCCAATTCTGAGAACGAGGGTCAGTTCCTCTCTGTGATGGAAACTGTAAGATGAAGGTCTGGGATATTATTGGTGGCCATATTTCCTGTCACAAGGAGGAAACTAGTCAACAATGAAAGACAATGACATCACGTATTAAAAAAGTTTTCTGGTGGCCATTTGAATTCTTGGTTCCATTTGAACCTCAAGCCGAGCTTCATCTGTGCACACCATCCTGTGTGTGTGTGTATGTGTGTGAGTGTGTGTACAATTTGAGCTAATTGGGGGAGATTCCTGCATCCCTGGAAGGTCAGAGGTTGCAGCATCCACCTTGGCAGACCAGGTGCACCAGTGAGCAAGCAAAGACACAGGAAAACAATAATCAGAGGGAGGTGGGGTGGGCTTTCATTCCCAGTTCACATAGCATTGGAGAGGCCTGACTGTATCTTCTGTCTTGGATTCCTTGAAACACTCTACTCTAATAAGTCTCTTGAGTTAAACTAACTTAAATTTCTGCTTTTTGCAAGCAAAAGACCCTGATGAAGGAGAAGAGGTAGGCTACTGAAGTACTGACCTCCACTGTGTCTTTGAATCTCAGCTGTGAGGGCAGGCAGCATGGTCTCAACACAAGGATCCTCAGAGGGGTCAGGAGGTGGGGTAGGGATGTCAGCATCACTTTTAGGGTCAAAGGACTATGAGAAGACAGAAGAGCATGCTGTCCCCTAGCTTTGCTATTACTCAGAATGAGGTATTTATTTTGAATTTTGTAAAGCATGGGAGGACACGTGATATTTATGTTTATCGACGGGGGCCAGGCTGAGAAATTCTGTAACGTGTTAGGAGTCCTGGATGATCAGGCAACCATGCATTGAATCCTGGTTCAGTCACTTTTCAACTGTGTGCCCTGGGCCAAGTTCACCTCTGTGAGGTTCTTTATTCCTGTGTAAAATGGGCATAATCGTACCCACCTCACAAGATTGCCCTGAAGATGAAAATAGCAAAGCCTTTCCAAAACCGAGGGCCCGTCTGAGTCAGTGCGATTGCAGTGCTGCAAAGGGGGTTTCACTGAAGACACCAGAGGGAGCTTGGTGAGGGCAAAGCAAACAGTGTGAAGAACTGTTAAGGCTTGGACTCTACAATCTGACTTCAGACTTTGTCCCGCCCTTGCACAGGCAAGCTGCTTAGCCACTCTCATTTATAAAGCAGGCAGGATGTCTATAGTTCCTGGAACGCTTGTGAAGGTCCAATGAGTTGTCTGCCATGCATCTCATATAATGCTTGGCACAGAGTAAGTGCTGGAAAAATTGCTCTTAATGAAGTCCTTGACGATTCACCTTCAGTGTCCCATGCTTCTATGTCCCCTAACTTCAGCTTAGTTTTGGAAGCTGTGAACACCTTCTCTGGGCAAAGCTCCGGGAGCTGGGAGTTACTGCAGAAGCTCATGGCAGGAAGGGCTCTGCATCTCTCCCAGAAGCCTATGAAGTCTTGTCACCTACTATCGCCTGGGGGCTCAGGACCATGATGGGTTAAACTTACAGCCCATGAACAAATGTAGTCCATTTTGGAAGGGTCTGCATAAAATGGTCAGATAAACAAGTTTTAGTGCTTGGAATGGATGAATAAAACTTCGGATCAGATCGAGTCTGTCTGTCCTAAACCCAGAGGTCAGAGCCACCAGTACATCCCGGAAGGCTGCAGCTCCCTGAGAAGCACATGTATCAAGTCACAAAATGGGGTTGACCTCTTTACTGGTTGATAAAGCTTTCTAATACTCAAGAAAATGAAATTCAGTAAAACTTACTTTTCATTCCATAAAAGTTTCAGTCAATCTGACACCATCATTTTATGGAACTCTTCTTTTTGGCAGTCACTTCATTAAAGTACTCCCATGATACAGACTAACTTAATAAATTACAACCTGAAATGTCATCCACTGAAAAGGACAAGCCCCAAAAGAACAATATGGTAGCACACCATAAACTCACATGAAAGTCTAATTTTTAACACCCCCAAATTGAAAAACAGCCCTTAAAACAAAACTGGTTGCCATGGATTCTGACACACAACAACCCCTATACCAGAGAGCTGTGCTCTATAGCTTTTTATGGCTGATTTTTTGGAAGCAGACCATCAGGCCGTTCTTCCAAGCATCTCTGGGTGGACTTGAACTTCCAGCTTCCCAGTTACCAGCCAAACATGTTAACTTTTTGCACTACCCAGGGATTCCATACAGTCCATTTGTTGTTAGTGGCCAGCAAGTTGGCCCCCAACTCATGGTGACCTCATCCACAACAGGATTGGGTCATTGTGATTATGTGCTAAATGCTGTTTTATGCACCTTGCAGGTTAATGCAATGTCATCCTAACAACCCTACATGAAAAGTACCATAATACGATTGTCCCACTTTATATAAAAAACTGAGGCACATAGGAGATAAGTAACTTGCTTAACATCACACAGGCTGTCAGACTCTCAAGTCTGTGCTCTTGAGTTAATTAATGCAGAGCCTTTCCTATATACTGATCTTTGCTGTTTTTGTTAAAACATGAATTTAGCTTTAAAGGTATGTTGAAAACTGCTGTTTTTATTTTGTACTTAGTTTTGCAACATTTATTATCCATTCACCATGTGTAAGGCTAGCTGTTGGGGAGATACATGAGTAAGACAGCGTCTGCCCGTGAGAAGCCTGGGCTGCCAGCAGAAACCAGCAGGTAAGTAGTGAACTCAAAGACTGGTCAGTGCCATGAAAGGGCTGGAGGGCAGAAGGGAAGATCTCCTCCAGTGTGGGAGGCAGGCAGATGGGACAGCTTCACAGCAGCCACATTGGAGCTAGGCCTTGAAGGATAAAAAGTGTGTGTGTCCTACACTTAGTAGGAACTTAGTGAATATGACACAAGTATTAACCAAACTGGAGACTCAGGTGACATTAAGAAGCCCTGAACAAGATGCACGCTGCATGCTTGCCAACACTCCCTCCTCACTGCAACACTGTTTACCTCTCGTTTTCTGACTTCAGGCTTAGCTGTCACATCTACGTTCCTAGAGATACCCAAACAGATCATGGAGGCCAAAATTTAAAATTTTATTGTCTGCTACTCTGTAAGATACACACCTTTTGTTGTCATGCCTCAGTGTGCAAAAATACAATAAATCATCCTTGGAAATACATAGCACTCTTGGCAGGGACCCAGACAAAAGTATGATGACAAAAATTCCCCAACACAGGACAGTAAACACCTAGGTTTCTGGGAACTACGGTAATCCTATTCTCATTATGCTGACATCAAATTAACCACCTTTGACAATGAGACACAAACTATCAAAAACAATTAAGGCACAATATGATTCAAAACTTATAGGCAGAGTAACACTAATCCAGAGAAAATGTAATTAAAGTATTCGGCCAAACATGGAATTGTACATTTGTATTTTAACACCGGTAAGACCAGGAATGATTATAGCATAAAAGATATTTTTTCTGAAAAAGCAGACAGGGAGGTGTGGTGCACGGGAAGGTAGCTCATATTTAGTTTTTAATCTCTTCTGTGGTAGATGCTAGGTTTCTTTTTGATTTCTGGTCTATAAACCACAAAAATGTTATTAATTAATGCAGCATAAAGACCTTAAGAAGAATCTGATTATTCTGGCAGTCTGGTGACATACTGGTAAAGCCGTTCTGCAAATGCTTCAAAGGAAAACTTCTCCTTCACCCTGGCTCTTCCAGCCAGTCCCATTGTGGCTTTCAAGGAAGGTTTGTGGATAAACTTTTCCATGGCTTCTGAGAAGTGCACTGGGTCAGGCTCACAGAGAAATCCTGTGACACTGTGCAGAATGGATTCCAGGGGCCCGCCTGAATTAACAGCGATGACTGGGCACTGCATGTACATGGCCTCCAGAGGGACGAGGCCAAAGTGCTCGTTGCTTGGTGTGTAAAGCACACAAGTGCAGCTGTGGAGCAGTGAAATTTTCTGCTTGTCCGAGAAAGACCGCAAGAAGGTCACATGCTGGCCAAGGTCAGACTGCCGGACCATATTCTTCAACTCCTGATAGTGTTCCACGTTCTCCAGGACTCTCACATCATAACCACCTGCCATGATCAGATGAACCCTGTCCCAGTCTTGAGACGTCAATCTTCCACGCAGCTCTACTAGGGCTTCCAGTGCCAACTTCAGATTTTTCTTCCTTTCGTATCTGTTGATGGAGAGGAACAGAAATTTTTTTTCTTTGGGGACTAGGTCATCAAGCTTTTCGGGAACAGCTGAGTCAAAGCTGGTGACATTCAGAGATGGATAGAGGACATCAGGGTCTATGTGAGACAAGGTCTTGAAAGTGTTCTTAAAAACATTAGCTGTAAACTGGCTATTGACCACAATGCAGTCGGCCATGCCTGTGGTGTATTCCTCCACCCAGTCAATCGGGGCCCTATACAGCCGTTTAAGAAAAGAATCTCTCTTGGTGAGCAGCAGATCTGGGAAGTGACAGTAAAACAGGATCTTCTTACGCCGTCTGGCCAGCCTGAGCACTGGGATACATGCGGACACCTAGCCAAAGCAAAAATCAGCAGCACGTAAAGTGACTCGTCAGCTCAACTTCAACCAAATAAAAGCACAGACACCCACCCTGGCTCCAAGTCTATGGGCTCCTTATGGGTAATGTCTGAGTCTGTTTTGTGTTCCCCCAGTCTCTTACCCAGCACATGCATGGTGTATAGAAGGTCAGTAGGCGTTTGCTGAATGAGTGCTAAACATACATCATGGGAGTAAAATAACAGAACCTCTTTGGAAGGCAAATTTGGCAATAGCTTTTGACATTTAAAATGAACACGCTCTTTGACCCAACAACTCCATTTCTGGGAATTTACTCAAAGGACATGCTTGTAGAATCACCAAACCCACCCCCCGCAAAACAAAACACAAGGATGTTCAGTACCACACTGATCTACTCACAAAAAACTGGTTATGACATCAGTGTTCTGTAACAGAAGAATGTACAAGTTTTGGTACATTCAAACAAAAGTGGATTTTCCAGCCACTACAAAGAATGAAGTGAATCTCTAAAATTGATACATAAGGATGCTCCGAATAGAAATTCTTGGTGAAAAAAAGGAAATCGTCCAATAGTGTTGTTAGCTGCCATCCACTGGGCCTCCGACTCACGGTGACCCAAAACACAATGGGATTGGACCATTGTAATCCAGTTTTCAGTGGCTGATTTTTCAGAAGTAGATTGCCAGGCCTTTCTCCCAATAGCAGGTGTGTTAAAATTTCCATTAAGTGCAGCTAAGAAGTCATATGTATGAGTACACACATATGCTGGTGTCATCAAAGACAATTTCTGGAAGGATACAGGAGAAACTGTTAACAGTGGCTATCTCTGGGGAGTGGAATGGAGTGGCTCTTTTACATTTAATTGTGAATGTTATTTTAAAAAAGAAACTTAGGGGGGCATGAGAAGGAAAGGGAAACCCTGGGGGCATAGTGTTAAGCGCTATGGCTGCTAGCCAAAAGGCTGGCAGTTCAAATCCTCCAGACGCTCCTTGGAAACTCTATGGGGCAGTTGTACTCTGTCCTATAGGGTCACTATGAGTCGGAATCAACTCGACAGCAACGGGTTTTTTTTTTTTAAAGGAGAGTCTAGCATAGCTAAAGGCTAGCTCCAAGTGTACTTTATCTAGCAAGGCAAAAAACTTGGGACTTTTCTTCAAAGAGCAATGGGGAGTCATGTTAAACAGGAGAATGGCATATTTAGATTGGTGTTTTTAACACATCACACTGCTAAGGAGCGGGATGACCTGGCTGCAAGGACTAGTATCATGGATGAAGCTGTGTCTCCCCAAAATACGTGTAACCATTTGGCTAGGCCATGATTCCCAGTATTGTGTGATTGTCCACTATTTTGTCACCTGATGTGATTTTCCTAAGCGTTGTAAATCCTATCACTATGATGTTAATAACATGGATTAGTGGCAGTTATGTTGATGAGATCTACAAGAGTAGACTGTATCTTAGGACAATCGTTTGAGATATAACAGAGAGGTGAGCAGAGAGACAGGGGGGCTTCATAGCACCAATAAAGCAGTGCTGGGAGCAGAATGTGTTCTTTGGACTCAGGGTTCCTGTGCAGAGAAGCTCCTAGTCCAGGAGAAGATTGATGACAAGGACCTTCCTCCAGAGCCAACAGAGAAAGCCTTCCCTGGAGCTGATACCCTGAATTTGGACTTCTAGCCTACTACGCTGTGATAGAAAAAAGTCATCCACTTGTGGTGTTTCTGTTACACGACTAAGACAACCAGAGACAGTGGGGTGCATGTGGCTTGAAAGTAGTTCATAGAAATAAAAGGAAATAGGGAAGAGATATACGGGTTATTCAGAAGTAAAAGTTGTTTCTTGATCGAGCTCCGAGGCTGATCTGCTTCAGAATGACCCGGAGATCCATTTAAAATGCAGATTTCTGGGACCCACCTGGGAACTCCAGAATGAAAACTTCTAAGGGTGGGACCCTGGAATATGCAATGAGCGCCCACACTAAAGTTCAACACCTATGGGCTCACCCCCAGCTCTGATTTCTCCAGATCAGTTCGGATCTTTCCGAACGTCAGACTGGGAGTACTCAAGAGGTCAAGGGCGACCCTCCATAATGAGAAGAGGAGCGGCAGCGAGGGCCTGGGCATGGCCGCATTTGCACAGCGGCCGCCTCACCTGGTCGCACACGACCACGTCGAATTCCACGCCGCTGCACAGCAGCACATAGAGCGCCAGGTAGACCATACGCACGTAGGCGCAGAGCGCTGCGCCGCGGCCGCCCCAACCCAGGCTGCGCGGCAGCCAGTCCCCGGCGCAGTGCACCGGGAGCTCGCGGCTCTCGGAGAAGCAGTGGCCCGGGTCGTAGTGCGCGGTCCAGATCTGCACGTCGCATCCGCGCGCCCGCAGCGCCAGCGCCGCGTCCAGCACCAGCCGCTCGGCACCGCCCACGCCCAGGTCCGGGTGCAAGAAAAGTACAGACGGGCCGGGACCCGGGTCCCGGTCACGATCAGGCTCCCCCGCCATCGCCCGGGAGCTGCGCCTTCGTCCCGCGCCCTGAGGGAGCCCCGCCTCCCCGGCTCCCAGCTGGCCACTGCGGGGCCGACCCCGCCCCGCTGTGCGTACGTCGGTTAGGCCACATCAGCGCAAATCTATGGGTGCCTTATAACTGCCGGATAAAATTTCTTGCCCAACAGCGCCTATATCCTCTTTTGGGCAGGCATTAGATCCTATAAAGGACTCTTTGTCCAAAAGGAGGAGATGGTAGGTCTGTACTTTCCATATAGCGGCTCACCAAGCCTCTTGGAGCGAAATTTATACAGGCAAATAGTGGGGACAACCCAGAGGTCCTTGGAGTTGGCGAGGACCCTGCCAGCAGGTCTGGGGGCGGGCGGTGAGCCAGTTTCTCCAGCCGCGGTAGTTGGAGGGGCTGCTCGGCTTCCCGCAGTGCGCTTCAGCTTTCTGCCACCCTCTAGTTTCCAACATGGTATGGTGCCTCAGTCTCCCCTCCTTGATCCCCGCCTCTCCCAGGCGCCCTGAATCCTCTCTGTGTCTTGCTCTTTCCCCGTGTCCCCTTCGCTCTCCCGAGGCTCCGGTGCGGGTGCTGGTCTCGGCTGTCAGGGTCTGGTGGCGGGCTCGCGGCGCTGACCGGTCTGTCTCCTTGTCTTCCTCTGCAGCCAGGTCCGGCCCCCAGCGGCACAAGTGTGGGCTCCTCAGGGCGCTCTCCCAGCAAAGCAGTGGCCGCCCGAGCGGCGGGATCCACCGTCCGGCAGAGGTGAGGATCCATGCGACCCGCTGGGCTATGGGTTCAGAGCGATGGGGCCGAAGAATTCTCTGGCCCTGGGAGGGAGGTCCTGGGATATCATGATTCATAAGGACAAAATGAACCTTAAGTGACGTGGCCATAGTGGAAATTACAGATTTTTTGATCTTACTTACAGGGTCGCTATGAGTTGTAATCGACTCGACGGCAACGGGTTATGTGTATACTTGATTGAACTAAGAAGCACGTTCCTCACGTGTGTTATTATTAGTTTTATAGGCTTGTCTAATTTTTGGCTAAAAGGTGGACTTCGGGTTTGGTTTCAGTTTTGAGTTAGCAGGGTGTCCGGGGGCCATAGTCTCGGAGGTTTCTCCAGTCTCTGTCAGACCAATAAGTCTGGTCTTCTTTGTGAATTTGAATTTTGCTTTACATTTTTCTCCCATTCTGTCTGGGACCCTCTGTTGCCGTCCCTGTCAGAGTGGTCAGTGGTGGTAGCCGGGCAACAGCTAGTTTGGGGCTCAGGCTGGTGAAGGTTGTGGTTCACGTGGTCCATAAGTCCTTTGGACTAGTATTTTCCTTGTGTCTTTGATTTTCTTCACTTTTGTTTCCTCCGAATATGATGGGGCCAATAGATGTGTCTTAGATGGCTGCTCGCAAGCTTTTAAGACCCCAGATGCTACTCTCCAAAGTAGGATGTAGAATGTTTTCTTTATGAGATATGTTATGCCAGTTGACCTAGATGTCCCCCAAGATTATTGTTTGTTTTATAAGCATATCTAAATCTTTGGGGGAAAGATGGACTTCAGGAGTGGCATCAGTTCTGAGTTAGCAGGGTG
This sequence comes from Loxodonta africana, assembly GCF_030014295.1. NCBI lineage: Eukaryota > Metazoa > Chordata > Mammalia > Proboscidea > Elephantidae > Loxodonta > Loxodonta africana. The sequence continues at coordinate 77,480,663 of NC_087350.1, read as the reverse complement.
TTGGGGGTGGGTTGGGGGCCTCAGCCTCTTTTATCTGGACTTTTGCATTTGCTGCTTCTTCTCTGCAGGCATTTCCACTGTAATTTGTCCTTCACTCTGAGTCTCATTCTTCTGCTTAAAGATCTCTGTGAGTTTCTTGTTGGAGAATTTTTAAAAATGGGGTATGAGGCTTTTGATGGTCTTTTCAGCCTAACCTTTCTCTTTCTTCTCATCTGTGATCCAGCAACAGTGAACTTATTACTGTTTCTGGACTTACTAGCTCTTTTGGTGGCCCTGATGCTCAGGAATTATTTCCTCTCAGGCATTCCCTTACTCTGCAGGTAGCTAGTCAGTTTCACTATTCCCAGTTCCTATCACAGGGCCTGACACAACAATAAATGATCAATGAATGAAAGATTCAAGCAACCCTGTTATAAGAGTTTTGAAGAAACTAGTGGGATTTTTATCTAGAGAAGACTTGGTAGGGGTACATGACAACTGTCTTTAAGGGCACGAAGAAGGATGGATCTTTTCTTCTTGGTTCCAAAACCTGTCGCTGTTGAGTGGAATATAAAGTAATGTAAGCATACCTAATTTTGCTGTGCTTTGCTTTATTGCACTTCGCAGGTACTGTGTTTTTTTTTTTTTTTTTACAAATTGAAGGTTTGTGGCATGTCTGTTGGCGCCATCATCCAACAGCATGCGCTTACTTCATGTCTCTGTGTCACATTTTGATAATTCTCAAAATATTTCAGACTTTTTCATTATTGTATCTGTTATGATGATCAGTGATTTTGATATTAAACTGTTGTAATTGTTTTGGGGCACCATGAACCATGCCTATACAAGATGGTCAACTTAATCAGTAAATATTGTGTGTGTTCTGACTGCTCCACCAACTGGCTGTTCCCCGTCTCTTTTCCCCTCCTCAGGCCTCCTATTCCCTGAGACACGACAATATTAAAATTTGGCCAATTAATAACCCTACAATGGCCTCTAAGTGTTCAAGTGAAAGCAAGAGTCACACGCCTCTCACTTTAAAGCAAAAGCTAGAAATGATTATGCTTAGTGAGGAAGGCATGTCAAAAGCTGAGAAAGGCTGAAAGTCATGCCTCTTGCGCCAAAGTTAGCCAAGTCATAGATGCAAAGGAAGAGTTCTTGAAGGAAATTAAAAGCGCTACTCCAGTGAACACATGAATGAAATGAAAAGAAAGCGAAACAGCCCTATTGCTGATATGGAGAAAATTTTAGTGACCTGGATAGAAGATCAAACCAGCCACAACATTCCCTTAAGTCAAAGCCTAATCAAGAGCAAGGCCCTAACTCTTAACTCTATTTAATTCTATGAAGAATGAGAGAGGTGAGGAAGCTACAGAAGAGAAGTTTGGAGCTAGCAGAGGTTGGTTTATGAGGCTTAAGGAAAGAAGCCCTCTCCATAACATAAAAGTGCAAGGTGATGCACCAAGTGCTAATGTAGAAACTGGAGCAGGTTATCCAGAAGATCTAGTTAAGATAATTGATGAAGGTGGCTACACTAAACAATAGATTTTCAGTGTAGGTGAAACAGCCTTGTACTATCTTGGAAGAAGATGCCATCTAGGACCTTCATAGCTACAGAGGAGATGTCAATGCTTGGCTTTAAAGCATCAAAGAACAGGCTGACTCTCTTATTAGGGGCTAATGCAGCTGGTGACTTTAAGTTGAAGCCAGTGCTCATTTACCATTCTGAAAATCCTAGGGTCCTTAATAATTATTCTAAATCTCCTCTGCCTGTGCTTTATAAATGGGACAACAAAGCCTGGATGACAGCACATCTGTTTACAACATGGGTTATGAATATTTTAAGCCCACTGTTGAGGCCTACTGCTCAGAAAAAAACAAAAAAAGATTCCTTTCAGAATATCACTGCTCACTGATAATGCACCTGGTCACCCAAGAGCTCTGATGGAGATGTACGAGGACATTAATATTGATTTCATGTCTGCCAATACAACATCCATTCTGTAGCCCATGGATCAAGGAGTAATTTCAACTTTCATGTCTTATGATTTCAGAAATAACACTTTGTCATGTTATAGCTGCCATAGATAGTGATTCCTCTGATGGATCTGGGTGAAGTAAATTGAAAACCTTCTGGAAAGGATTTACCATTTGTCATGGATTGAATTTTGTCCCCGCAAAATATGTGTCAACTTAGTTAGGCCATGATTCCCAGTATTGTGTGGTTGTCCTCCATTTTGTGATTGTAATTTTATGTTAAAGAGGATTAGGGTGGGATTATAACACACTTACTAAGGTCACATCCCTGATCCACTGTAAAAGGAGTTTCCCTGGAGTGTGGCCTGCACCACCTTTTATCTTACAAAAGATGAAGGGGAAGCAAGCAGAGAGTGGGGACCTCATACGACCAAGAAAGGAGCACTGGGAGCAGAGCACATCATTTGGACCTGGAGTTTCTGTGTGGAGATGCTCCTAGTCCCAGAGAAGATTAATGACAAGGACCTTTCTCTAGAGCTGACAGAGAAAGCCTTCCCCTGGAACTAACATGTTGAATTTGGCCTTCTAGCCTACTGGACTGTAAGAGAGCACACTTCTGTTTGTTAAAGCCATCCACTTGTAGTATTTCTGGTATAGCAGCACTAGATGACTAAGACACCATTCTAGATGCCGTTAAGAACCTTTGTGATTCATGGGAGAAGGTCAAAGTATCAACATTAACGGGAGTTTGGAAGAAGTTGATTCCAACCCTCATGGATGACTTTGAGGGGTTCAGGATTTCAGTGGAGGAAGTAACTGCAGATATGGAGGAAATAGCAAGAGAACTAGATTTAGAAGTAGAACGGAGCCTGAAGATGTGACTGAATTGCTGCAGTCTCATGGTAAAACTTTAATGGATGAGGAGTTGCTTCTTATAAATGAGCATAGAAAATGGTTTCTTGAGATAGAATCTACTACTGGTGAAGATGCTGTGAGCATTGTTGAAAAGATAGTGAAGGATTTAGAATATTACATAAACTTAGTTGATAAGACAGCAAGAGGGTTTGAGAGAATTGACTCCAAGTTTGAAAGAAGTTCTGCTGTGGGTAAAATGCTATCAAACAGCATCACATGCTACGGAGAAATCTTTTGTGAAAGCAAGAGTCAGTTGATGTGCTATACTTCACTGCTGTCTTATTTCGATAAATTACCACAACTACCCCAACCTACAGCAACCACAGCCTAGATTAGTCAGCAGCCATCAACATCGAGGCAGGACCTACTGCCAGTAAAAAGATTGTGACTCATCGAAGGCTCAGATGATGGTTACCATTTTTAGTAATAAAGTATTTTTTAATTAAGGTATGTACATTATTTTTTTAGACATAATGCTATTGCACATTTAATGGACTGTCCAAACCCAAACCCACTGCCATCGAGTTGATTCCGACTCATAGTGACCCTATAGAACAGAGTAGGACTGCCCCGTAGGGTTTCCAAGCCTGTAAATCTCTACGGAAGCAGACTGCCACATCTTTCTCCTGAGGAGCCACTGGTGATTTCGAATTGCTGACCTTTTGGTTAGCAGTTGAATGCTTTAACCACTGTACCACCAGGGCTCCCTTAATAGACTACAGTATAGTATAAACATAACTTTTATATGCACCGGAAGACCAAAATAGTCATCTGATTTGCTTTATTGCACTATTGTTTTTATTGCGGTGGTATGAAACCAAATCTGAAGTATATCTGAGGTATGCCTGTATAGATTCCACAAGTCTTACTTTGTGACTTTCTTGTGTCTACCACATGTGACCTGTTCCTATCTGCATAATTACCCTTTAGCTGAGGACCCAAAAAACCCAGCGCCATCGAGTTTTAGCTGAGGAGACAAGGCCTAATTCATGACACCATCCAAGAGTGTGACCTGACAGTCACCCTTAGTGGTAAGCAGTGTAATTCAAATTCTAGGCATTGTAAACATTCAGAGAAAGAAGAATGCAGTGCGGGTCAGAAAATTGATTTGTGACCCAAATCGTGGAGTTTATTCAGTGGGTAGTAAAGGGCAAAGAACAGGTAGGTTTTTCTTTTTTTTAAATGTAGAGGCCAGGTAGGCATATTCTGTATAAGAAGCGCCTGCATGAGCAAAGTCTGAAGGCATGAGTGGCTCTTTATTACGTGGGAGATAAAGGCCGGTAATGTCATCCGGGCAGGAGCCCTGGTGGCGCAGTGTTTAAAATGCCTGGACGCTAACCAAAAAGTGGGAGGCTCAAACCCATCAGCTGCTCTGCAGGAGAAGGATGTGGCAGTCTGCTTCCGTGAAATATTTACAGCCCAGCTCCTCTGACAGGGATCACAGTAGAGGGTTCCAAACACAGTGGCAGAAAATAGTAGAGCAAAATTCAGATTTACAAAAAAAGACCAGATTTACAGGTCTGAAAGAAACTGGATGAACCCCCAGTACTATGGCCCCCAGACATACTGCTAACTCAGAACTGAAGCCACTCTTGAAGTTCACCTCTAAGCCAAAGATTAGACAGGCCTATAAAACAATAACACATGAGGAATGTGCTGCTTAGTTCAGTCAAATATATGAGATCAAGTAGGGAACAGCTGCCCAAAAGCAAAGACAAGAAGGCAGGAAGGGACAGAAAAACTAGATGAATGGGTACGGGGAACCCAGGGTGGGAAGGAGAGAGTGCTGACATGTTGCGGGGATTGCAACCAATGTCGCAAAACAATTTGTGTATAAATTTTTGAATGAGAAACTAATTTGTGCCATAAACTTTCAACTAAAGCACAATGAAAAAAAAAAAGTTGAGCGGAAGAATATTGTAGACTCTCAGGTAGTGTCAAGGATTCAGTTGAGGTTGGAGTCATGAATTAACTAATTTTGCTTTGTTACATTTTTTCTAGCGGTGCTCAGGTGCCCGGTGTGGTAGATAGTATTTTCCACAGATGGCCACGATGATATCTCCAATCTCATACTCTCTTCTTCCACTGTGACCTTGATGCTTCTGTCTTTTAGAAATGAAGTCTATGCCCCTCTGCTTGAATCATGGCAGACTGACTGTCAAAAGTGACATGGTGCTAACTTCTAAGGCCAGGTCACAGCAGGCAGTACAGCTTCTGCTTGGTTCTCTTGGAGCACTTGATCTTGAAACCAGTAGCCATGCTATGAGGAAGCCCAGATTACCTGATGCAGTGAGACCACATGGAGAGACCAGGTATAGGTGTTCCAGCCTGAGGCCATAGCCAGTAAACAGAAAAACCCATTAACATCTGAGTGAAGACACCTCCAGATGATTTCAACCCCAGCCATTGAGCCCCTTGAGTCTTCCTAGCTGAGGCCCCAGACATCATGCAGCCACCTCCATTGTACTCTTTGAATTCCTGATCTGTAGAATCTGTGAGCATAATAAAATGGGGGCTTTATTTAAAAAAAAAAAAAGATTTACAGCCTTAGAAACCCTGTGGTGCAGTTCTACTCTGTCCTATAGGGCTATAGAGTTGCTATGAGTTGGAACCGACTCCACGGCAATGAGTTTTTAAAGTCATCCTAGAATATAGAGTAGGGAGACTGGACTATAGCTAATGGCAGAGATTAGAAACATTACTGTTTCTTCCAGAGTAAGGAAGTAATAAAGCTAGGTTATAGGACATGAACAGGGATTCAGTGAGTAGGTTGGAGCAGAGTTGCAGAGGGAGGCAGATTATTTCATAAACCAGATGTGAGCAGCAAAGGGCAATGGCTGAGATTAGAGAAAGATCCACAGACTTATCTGAGAGGTGATGCAGAGATACAGAAATCAGTAGGACTAGGTACTTTGTTGAATGATAGTAAATGATTTATTATAGGTGAGAAAATGAGGTACAGAAAAATAACTGATGGGTAAGTAAAATGAACTTAAAAGTTTAGGGACAGATGCAGCTTCTAAAGTGTATTGTGTGTATTGTTGTTATCTTTCAGGAATCAGTGTGGCTGAGGCCAGTATAACTAGGTGCTGAGACCATGGTTGTATGTATTGAGAGACCCTGCTATGTCCCCTTTAGGATTTTTGGCATGCTTATGTATTATTTCATGAGTGTAATGTTTTAAGTACTGTCTAAGAATCTCTGCTCTATAAATCTGAGAGAAAGTTGAAGCAAATGGTTGATAATATTATTTGCAGGTTGACATTGTTTCCTGCTCAATGAGATAATAGAGGCAGTACCTTAGAGAGGAAATTGTGTAAGATTTAAGGTCAGACCAGGATTGAAGTCCTGGCTCTTACTGCAGTGTGAAATGAAGTTGCTATGAAAATGAAAAGGTGCAAAAAAAACTTTAAAGTGCTGAGTGGTGTTCTAGCAGGATTAAGAGGAATCGGGGATATTAAGATAGTCATGAAATAGTTATGGAGAATCCGCTACATGACAGGCACTGTTCTAGCTCTGAGGATATATCTGATTAAGAAGGGCAGGTTTGTATTCACGAACCTTATATTCTCGTGTGGAAGACTTTAAAAAAGGCGAAGAAATGAATTATGTAATTTTAGGGCATCAAGAAAAATAATGCTTGGTAGTGGTGGGGATAGAGGGAGGATGGATAGGTGTGTTGTTAAGAGTGTTTAGAGTAGGTGACACTTGAAGGACCTGAAAAAAGCAAGGGAGCAAATCATGCAAAGATCTGGGGAAGGATAGGCTTTCCACACAGAAGGAACAGTTAATTGTAAAGACTGAGGCAGAATGAGTTTGGCTTCTCGGAGGAACAGCCCAAAAGCCATTGTGTTAGAACGAAGTGTGTAAAGGGTGGTTATGAAAACCATCATGTTAAGGTATAGGAAAAGGGAGGCAATTACACAGTAGCCTGAAAAAAAAAAGGTAAAATAGACTCTGAACAGAAATTTAAGAGATTAACGTGGGCTCTATCAGCCTCTGCCTAGCTTTCCGGTGCGGGGATGGGGGGTATTTTGAGTATGTTTTGGTAGTTTTGGTTGGCAGTTCAGATCTTCCAGCTGCTCCTTGGAAACTCAGTGGGGCAGTTCTACTGAATCTGGTAAGGTCTCTATGAGTTGGAATTGACTCACAGCAGTGAGTTTAGTTTTTGGTTTGGTATTTTTAGGTGCCCTGGTTTTCAAATTTTCTGCTATGTCTCATGTGCCAGCAGAGATAAGAAATCTTAAATGAGGCCAGACTTTGATTCTTTTAGGCCTTCTGTAATTCCAGGAAACTTTGTGGGGCCTTGGTGGCATAGTGGTTAAGAGCTCAGGCTGCCAACCAAAAGGTTGGCAGTTTGGATCTACTAGCTGCTCCTTGGAAATCCTATGGAGCAGTTCTACTCTGTCCTGCAGGGTGGTGATGAATTGGAATCAACTTGATGGCAATGGGTTTGGTTTTTGGTTGGTTTGTAGACAGGAACTAGAGTTGGGAGGCTGTGGGAATAGTGGAAAGTGCATGGTCCTAAGACTCAGCCAGTGACTTAATATGTCCACACTGGGTTTACCTTCTAGCTCAAGTTCCAGCTACCTGCTGTCCAGATTAAATGATGTGTGTGTGCATGTAAGTTCTTCTAAGTGTACTAGTTAGCTCTATAAATCTCTGTACAATTTGTGTTTGCCATTTATAATCAGTTTTCCCAAAGAAACATCATACAAATGAAGTTAGAAGTTCTCAGGGAAGCTCACGAAGACCTACTTATCACCTGTAGCCCATAATCAATGTGTCTGAATTAAATTCCTTGTAGTGTAATAGACCCTAATCATTATTTGACACTGATTGTGGGAAAATGCTTTCAAGGTTGTAGCATGAACACAGCTTTTTCTGCTGGAGCCCGAACTGGAACCAGGACTCTACTCTTCCGCCCCATCATGCAGTAGGGGCAGGCTCCCTGAGGTTGAGACCAGTGCTTCTTGCATTCAGAGTGTGGGCTAAAGGCCATGGCAGGGGGTATTAAGTTCCCTTGGGCTGCCGTATCAAAGTACCATAAAGTAGGTAGCAGCTCTACACAACAGAAATTTGTCTCATAATTCTGGAGGCTAGTAGTCCGAATTCAGGTTGTTGTTGGGGGCAATGTTCTCTCCCAAGGCTCTTGTCTTTCTCAGCTTCTGGTAGCCCCAGGTATTCCTTGACGTGTAAATGCGTCTTCACATGGCTTACCTTTGTCCCTTTGTCTCTGTCTTCTCTCTTACAAGGACACCATAGATTGGATTAGGACCTGTTCTAATCTGGTATGACCCCGTGGTAACTGATAACATCTTCAAAGACCCTATTTTCAAACAAGGTCATGCTTATAGATACCAAGGATTAGGACTTAAGCATATCTTTTGGGGGGACACAATTCAATCCATAACACAGGGTGAAGTGGGGATTAGGACCAAAGTTGGGAGGGCAGTGAGAATAGATGGTAGAAACAGGCTTTTACTTCTGTTTCATTTCTCTACCCTTCCCTTTTTCAAAAACCCAGAATCAGCAGCCCACAGATACTGGAATGCTATTTTAAGGGAGAGTATACAGGTGAGAGCGGAAACCCTGGTGGTGTAGTGGTTAAGTGCTACAGCTGCTAACCCAAGGGTCGGCAGTTCACATCCACCAGGCGGTCCTTGGAAACTCTATGGGGCAGTTCTACTCTGTCCTATAGGGTCGCTATGAGTTGGAATTGACTCGATGGCACTGGGTTTGGTTTGGTTTTGGTTTATACAGGTGAGGGGCTGGGATGGGACAGGGTTTTTCTTCTTTCCTCTCCCTTCCCCCCCTACCTAAGACTCCCGAACTAAAGAGGATTCCTCCTGACTTCTCTCACCACTTACTACTCACTCCCATGTTGTACCCCTCCAGCCCTGGAGTCAGATGAAAAACTGGGATTGGGATAGTACTGCATGGGAGAATAGCTACTGAGTGGGGTTCTCCAGTGCCTGAGGGGTTCTCCCAAAGAGGAGGGAAGGGGATCCGTGGGCCTCTTCCTGGTCAGTAGCTGAGTGTTGTTACCTAAGTGCTACTAGACTACCTCTGTCTCCAGGGCTGCCTGGATCACAGAGCTCATGTCACAAGCTTTGATCTCCTTGCTAGGGACAAGTCCTGCTTGGGTGTTTCTGTCTGAGGTCTATGGTCGGTATATCAAAATAGTGAAAGCATTACAAAGTAATTTTTTATAAAATACATGCTCTGTTTTGAGACCTAGACACATTTTAAACTTACTGTAAGTAGTCATTTTTAAAGACCAGATTATATGGATTCAGAGCATTTTTATTTTTTTAAATTAAAAAAAAAAAAAAATGTACATCAAACAGACAATCCACAACTGAAGACAAAAGACAAACAGTAGACTGTAAAACTTAATTAAAAAATATCACAAGCAATTTGTTAATATTCTTAATAATCAAAGTACTTTTGCAATTGATAAGAAAAGGACAAAAAACTGTAGGAATAAAAAATGTGCAAATGATACATGAAGAAAAAATTCCAGTAGCCATTTTTTTTAAGCATATGAGACAATGTTTATCCTCTCTAGTAGTGAGAAAAATGCAACTTAAACAAAAAAATGGTAATCCTCCTCCCCCAATCAAACTGTCAAAATGTAGAAGGAGCAATTACGTCCTGTGCAAGGCACAGGGAAGTGTACACCCTCATATATTGTTGGTTGTAATATGAGTTACTTCAACCATTAGGAAAAGTAATCTGGACAGTATTCATTAAAATTAAAGATGCATATATGTTATTGTATACGTATATGTTAAAATTTATACAAGTCGGAATCGACTCGAGGGCACTGGGTGGTGGGATGTTAAAATTAAAGATGTGTATGTTATTTTTAAATGGGTTTTATTGGCTTCTTAAAAATACGTATGAAGAGAAACTGAAATGAGCTGTCCAAGTGAGGTGGCCTGATGTTGGCAAGTAGCTAGGCCCTGGAGGCAGAACTGGGTCCACATCCCAGCTTGACCACCTGCTGGCTGTGTGGCTTAGGCACTTTTCTGAGCCTAATTTTCCTCACTTATAAAATGGAAGCAGTAACTGCTCTTCTGGGTTGCTGTAAACATTGGCATCTGGCAGGTACTCAGTTCATAGTGGGTATGGCCAGAGGAGTAAAACAGGAATTTGGGGGGTATCAGCACAGAGAAAGGGTTACTTCTTTTTTTTTTAAACCAACAGTGTAATGGTAGCATATGCTATAATGCTGTTGTAAGGATTTCCAAGAAAAGGTAGTTTGTGACATTTTCTTCTCTTACAGGAAAAATGCCAGTTGTGGAACAAGGAGTGCAGGCCGCACGACCTCAGCGGGCACTGGGGGGATGTGGCGATTCTACACAGAAGATTCACCTGGGCTCAAAGTGTAAGTCTCGGGAACAGACCCTGTGCCTCTGTCCTTATCAGCTAGTGGTTTGGCAGTGCTCTCTGTATCTGCCACCAGTGGTGCTTGCTTTGATGAGATTTATAATACGCATAGCTTTGTTTGTGCCAGGTGAGCTGGGTTTGGTTTGCCCGTACATCAACTGACTAGACAGTTTAGACCCTGGAATGACATCTCTTCATGCACTGAGTGAGAGAAAGGGCCTTATCATGTAGCTGTGTCAAAGTAAATGATGGGAACAGAGAGAACTGGAGGGAAAACTGCTTAATTAGATGAAATTGCTCTTCATTTGGTGTTCTTGTCCCACACTGAGAAATAGGAGTAACCATTTGAATAGGAATTGGGTGATTTTTCAAAGCTTTCTTGGAGGCATAGTTGATGTGATTACAGCCTAATAGAAGTTTCTCCATTAGACTGTGTTACCAAAAGTTCTTTGGCCTCTGTGCTGTCAGTGGGTGGTGAGTAAACCTCAGGGAGTGAACATATCACTTTTCAGATTCTTAGCCCTGGGAGTGCTCATTAACCAAAGGGGGAAAAAAAAAAAGTTTGCCACTGAGTCGATTTTGACTGACAGCAACCCTGTAGGACAGAGTAGAACTGCCTCATAGGATTTCTAAGGAGCGGCTGGTGGGTTGGAACTGCTGACCTTTTGGTTAGCAGCCAATCTCTTAACCACTGTGCCACCAGGGCTCCAGGGACTGATCATTAGGTGCTGGAAAGTGGACGTCCTGGGAACCCCTGTCCCCAAGCCTTGCTCACCTCACTGCCAGGCTTGCTGGTGCCTTGTGGTAGACCTGATCCCCACCGGGATCTGACTGGTATAGGCTCTCGAATGCCTCTGCTTACAGCCGTTTCTTGACTGAACCTAGTGGATGAAGAATGGGAATAACAGCAACAGCTCTTATTTGCATAGCACCTGGTACTTTGCAAAGAACTGTCAATATCTGTTTTCTAATTGATCTGCCCAGTAATCCTCTGAGGTGGGTGATGTTTGGCATGTTGCAGATGAGGGAGCTCAGGTCAGAGAGGCAAAGTGACATACTGAAAGACAGACAGCAAGAAGCAGAACCAGATATTCTGAATGTTGAATCTCACGCTCTTCCCATACTGCCTGTCTGGTAGGAAAAAAGACCAAATTGGATGAATTTGGATTAGTTTCATTTAACCAGTGGTTTTACTTGGGTTGCAATTATGGTTTTATGAGGACTTCCCTGGAATTCTTGAGATTTAGCTTTATTGATTGATTTTTTTCCCCCGGTTATAGTGGAGATTTGTATAGTAAGGTCAGAATGTTTTTAGGAAGTAACTCTTGGGGCTGGGGACATGGGGATTGGTGCGTTCTGACTGATGACTTTTGGTCTTCGTTAGAGGCAATTTTTCTGAGTGTTTCAGAGAGAAATTTTGAAGCCCTTTGCTCTGCAGAGTATCCAGGGGATTCCTTTTACACCCTTCCCCAGAAGGCAGGAGAAGCCTGTTCTCCTGTGGGCGAGTCTGACTTGTGCCTGCTCTGGGCCGTCTGCTGTTGCGCAGCCTGGCTTGCTTGCTACTGTTGCTTGAGTCCTCCCAGGAGTTGTTAGCAGCTGTTTCTTAAAGTGTTATAAACCACATCCTCATCACACCACAGATAGGTGTTTTTGGTAAAAGGACACAGTTGGAAATTCCTGTCTCCAAATTCACATCTTAGAGCAGCTTGACCATGTTTTTAGCTCTTCCTGGGAATTTATGATTTTTTTTTTCCAGGCAATAATAATACCGTTTACTGAGTGCTTACTATAAGGTAGTGTTGTGTGTGTATTAATTTATTTAATACCTCAGCAACCCTGTGAGGTAGGTACTGTGATTGTGTCCACTTCACAGACGAGGGAACAGGCTTGGAGAAGGTAAATAACAGGGCCAAGCTCATAGCCCCTAAGTGACAGCTGGTTTCCAGCCCCTTGCAGTCTGAGAGCGGCACTCTCAGCTAGCATACTCCACAGCTGGTATCACCTTAGCATTGCTGTAAAGCAAGGGAGTGTGATCACATGCTTTTAAAGTTGTTTACTCCCTTAATTGTATAAATTTTAGAAGAACGAAATAGTAGTGTAGCAAGGACTTTGATCTCTAGGCAACATTTATTGTCCATTAGTGGATTCTGTTACCCCTGCTGCTCCACTGGGGTTTCTTCTGTCACCTTGATCATTATAAAGATTCCTTTTCTGTGGTCTTTCCCATTGTCCCCAGTTGTATTTGGGTAGTGAGGTGAGACTTCTTAAATTCTCCAAAACTTGTGTTGGCAGCAAGAGTCAATGAGATGGGGCCTGTAACCGTTCACTAAATTAAATCATTTACAGGCTATGTAAGATCAATGGGCTCTGTCTTTAAAAAGAACCCATATGCAGTACTTGTTTTAAACTTGAAAAGTATTAGATTTAGGGACAGGCTGGTAAGTAAAATCAGCTTCCTTCTATAAATCAAACTTAATAAATGTTGCCTAGAATATTTGCTTCTTGAGGGTGGGAACCTTGAAGCAGTAAAATGAGTAATACGTGTAAAATCAGAAAACCTGAGTTCAAATGTTTCCTTTTTGGCTATGTGTTAGGAAGTAATAATCTTGCTAAACCTCAGTTTTCCTTATTCATAAAATGAGATATCTCTTACCTACCTCATGTGTTTGCTGTAGAGATCAAATGGAATAATATATTTGGAGACACTTTATAAATTATAACGTGATACTCATCTTTGTATACCTGGTACATTGTAGTTAGGCGATGAAGGTTCTTGTCTTCAAACAAATCATAATTTGAAAAAAAATTAGATAATTGGATCATTTGCACTTAGAGTGGGAAATTTTTCTTCTTCTTTTATTATGAAAAAATCAAATACATGAAAGTAGAGAGACTAGTATAAAGAGCCCTCGTGTGTCTGTCCTGTAGCTTCAGCAGTTATCAGTTGATGGGCAGTCTTGTTTCTTCTTTACTCCCACCCACTCTGCACTGCTCCTTCCTACTTTGAAGCAAATCTGAGACATCACCCATTTTATCTGAATATATTTCAGTGTGCTTCGCTAAAAGATAAGGACTCCTCCTTTCTAAATAAAATCACAGTGCCACCACCATGCCCTCAAAGTACCCAGAATAACAGTTTGGGAGATATTTCAAAATAATGTAAGTGATATTCCTGGATGAATCTTCAGTGGTTTTCCCCTTTCTCCTAGGCAATCATTACTATTGAAAATATAACAACGTATTATTACTAAAAGTAAGTACGCCTTCTCTTCTTATTTCCAGTGGCCCTGTTCCAGTATTGGTTATGAGTCTTCTGTTCATCGCTTCTGTATTTATGTTGCACATTTGGGGCAAGTACACTCGTTCGTAGATTCGGCTCCATCCGTCTTTCATCTGAAGAAGAAGGAAAAAAACCAACATATCTTGGACCAAAAGCATAGTGATTTTTTTTGTTCATGAGAAAGAAATTTTCTGTAAGCTTACTGTTTTACAGGGAACTTAATAAGAATTGATTTTGAGGAATCAATTTTTTTTTTCCTTTGGCCAATAAACTTTTTAATTATTTTATACCAAGTCTGATTGCCAATGCCTGACTGTTAATGCCCTTAGTCTCTCTGTCTTTAGAATTTACAAGTAAATACTTAGAACATAAATCTTGTGGAGACTTTATATGTTGGAGTCACAGTTCCTGATATGACCGTGTAGTCATTCAAAACCAAGATACTGTAAGTGGCCTTGACTTGGCTTTTTCTGGGTGTTTCTGTCCTGGTGATCTTCACTTTGGGTATTACTGCAGTTTTCAAGGAGTGTGCGTATAACTCCATCAGGCAGATTTGTGTTCAGAGGCAGCTGGTACCCAGGGGAATAGTCAAAGACATCACAAACCAGAAATCTTGGATGAAATGTTTGCTCATTCTGTTCTTTGTCTCTAAAATCATAGACAGTATTTTTCCAGTTCTTAATTCTGTGCATGTAGACCAGGGGCTTTCATCCATTTATTACTAAACCCACGTTTTGAAAGAATTCATTTGATAAATTGGATTAATCAAATAAAATTGTTTTCATTTTGAAAATTAAATACCTGTCTAATCGGAGTGAAATACCAGTATTTCTATACTGAGTTGATATAATTCCAACCAAAAATAAGAGTTTTTGAAGTTTCACTTAGCATGTGCTACCTTATGGGTGTAACCCTAGGAAATACTGAGAGTAGCCCAAAGGTAGTACACTCCAGGGGCCTGTACTCCAAGCCAGAATTTCTGAAGAGTATGTGATCCATATAAAATGCCCTGGTTGTTCAGCAAAATCACAAAATGCGGTGTATTAGTTAAAAATCAGATAATTAAAAAAATTTTTTTTTCCTCATGAACTAAGCGCCACCTACTTTTTTAAAATTGTTTGATTCTGTTTGTGTGACACGTCCAGAATAGACATGTCTGTAGATACAGAGAGTATATCAGTGGTTGCCAGGAGCAGGGGAGGGAGACTAGGGACGGCTAACATGTGTGGAGTCTCTTTATGGGATGATGAAAATATTCTGGAATTAGATAGTGATGGTGTTTGTATAGCTCAGTGAATATACTGAAAACCACTGAATTATACTTGTCTGTCCTTTAATTTGGAACAGTTCTGCAGTCTTTCATTGTCTGTCATGACATTGACAGTTTTGAAGAACATTGTTATTGGTTGCCATTGAGTTGGCTCTGACTCGTGGTGACTACGTATAACAGAATGTAGTTGCCCAGTCCTGAGCCATCTTCATGTTCTTTGCAACCTAGGAGGCTCCGCTATAAGGCAACCCTAGTCTTAAAAACATTTCTGGAACAGTGAAGGAGCTCTGGTGACAAAGTGGTTAAAAGCTTGGCTGCTGACTAAAAGGTTGGCAATTAGAATCCACCACCCCCTCCTTGGAAACCCTGTGGGGCAGTTCTACTCTGTCCTGTAGGGTCACTATGAATTGGAATTGACTTGATGGTGACGGGTTTGGTTGTTTTTTTTTTTTTGTCCTTTAATCTGGAACAGTTCTACAGTCTTTCATGACATTGACAGTTCTGAAGAGCATTGTAATTAGTTGCCATTGAGTTGGCTCTCATAGTGACCCTGTGTATAACAGAATGAAATGTTGCCCTGTCCTGGGCCATCTTCATGATCTTTCCAACCTAGGAGGCTCATCTTCCAGCACTATGAAAAACCAAACCAAACCCGTTGCCGTTGAGTTGATTGCTACTTATAGAGACCCTATAGGACAGAGTAGAATTTCCCCATACTGTTTCCAAGGAGTACCTGATGGATTCGAACTGCCAGCCTTTTGTTTAGCAGCTGTAGCTCTTAACCACTACACCACAAGGGTTTCCTGCAGCACTATAAGGTAAGCCTAGTCTCAAAAACATTTCTAGAACAGTGTCTTAGTCATCTAGTGCTGCTAAAACGGAAGTACCACAAGCAGATGGCTTTAACAAAGAGAAATTTATTTCCTCACAGTAAGGTAGGCTAAAAGTCCACATTCAGGGTGTCAGCTCCAGGGAAGGGCTTTCTCTCTGTTGGCTCTGAAGGCTTCAGAGCTTTGTCCTCAATCTTCCCCTTGTTGAGGAGCTTCTCAGGCACAGGGACCTCAGGTCCAAAGGACACGCTCTGCTCCCGGCACTGCTTTCTTGGTGCTATGAAGTACGCCTGTCTCTGCTCCCTTTCTTTTATATCTCAAGAGATTGCCTCAAGACACAATCCAATATTGTAGATTGAGCCCTGCCTCACTAACACAACTGTGCCCATCCTCCCTCATTAACATCGTAGAGGCAGGATTTACAACATATAGGAAAATCACACAACACCAGGAATCATGGCCCAGCCCAACTGATACACACATTTTTGGGGGGGACATAATTCTATCCATGACAAACCGTGAAGCAGTTTCATGTTTTTCTTAAATCCTGGATGTAAAGTAAGTTTAGGTCCAAAGTGCCAGATTTAAATGATGAGAACATTTATCTTTAAAAAAAGATTACCTAGTACAATACATGGGTGAGTGCACTCTTGTAAATCCTGGTTTAGGAACTAATATTGGAGTCATTTTTCCCTGTCCTAGAGCAAAGAGAATGTGACCCAGCTAGAGCTGGACTCACACGGACACACATCATCTGGGTCCTGAGGTATAAAGGCAATAGCTAGGACAATCTTGGAAAATATCTTTTAGGGAACCTTCCACATAAGCCAATCAAAGAGAGCACAAAGGGCTTTACAGTCTCATCTTTTTCGGTTAATGTTTAGTAAATGGAAAATTTGTTGGACCAGTGGGGACCCTCCTGACTGTTGTTACTGAAACCCGTACCAATGATTGTTAAGAAGGACAATTCAAAATGTAGGAGGATCACAGTTTCTAGCCAATCTGTGAAAAGGTGATGCTTTCAATGGTTTTGCCCATTTGTAATGTCAGTATACACTGATGATTCTGTAACCTTCCTTGGACTCGGGTAGACATAGCTGTGGCAGCATACTTGTCCATTTTCCCACTTTTGTCTGTTCTGCAACATTTCCTTGGACTTGAGCAGACATGACTCTGGCAGCACGGTTGTCCATTTCCTACTTTGCCTCTTTGAACATTGCTGAATAAAACTTTCTTTTTGCTTTACTAAACTTTATATTTTTACCCTACAACAATCCTAACCAATGTAATTTTGTTAGGAAGAAAATGATGAAAAACTGGTTCCCTTGGGTCCTGGGAATTCCTTATTGCCTGAGATAGGTGTCTTCTTTTTTGAAATGCAGGCTAAAAAGCCTGAATTTCATTTGGAAGACGTGAAAGACAATAGTATTTGTCATGTGAGTTTTTCTGCTATTTAGATCAATCGTACCAATAACAGTTAAAAGTTATACCTTTGATTTGGAGAAGAAATCTGTTGTTCTGTCCAGAGGAGCCTGTTTTTCTCGGGGGTGGTGATGAAGCCACGTGGGGGGTTATTTGGTTGTGAGAGTGTATTCTCTTCACTAGGTAATGCTGCGTATTAGCCCCGTCTGCCCACCAGTGGTCTCTAGTAGAGGTGATAGATGAAAATCACTTGAATTTTCTGAGCTAGTGATTTTATAAGAAAACACTAGTTTCCAGTGCCAGAGCGTTATGAATGAATCGTGTCCCCCAAAACTGTGCGTCAGCTTGGCTAGGTAGTGATTCCCAGTGTTACCGGAATAAGGTTCTTGCCTCTCACTGGACAAGAATGAGCAGGTAAGGCATGTAGTTTTCCACACAAGCAAAGCTTTATTGAAGAGGCTTGCAAGCGGAGATGAGGAGCGCCTAGAGCAAAGCTTACCCTCATCTCACAGAACAAAGGAGGGCCAGAGTTTTTAAAAAGTTCTTGGGCGGGAAAAGATTCATGTTTATTCCTAGACACAGGTGGGGATATGTTAACTAAGGTGCCAGCGCAGCAGCTTTCCAAGATGGCTCCTGTCCTGGAGGCCTCTGGGATTCGTAGCAGGACTTATTATGGGGTGTCGTGCCTGCACAGTTTCTCGTTCCCTGGGTTTGATTCCCTGGCTGGGGCTGTAGCCCCTCATTGCCCCTGGTGGAAGGTCACCCAGCGGTCACAGGTGGATGTTCTGTGCATGTCCCTGGACCTGGTCTTCTCCAACTGCTTTTGAAAAGTAACTTTAAAGAAGTTTGGGTACTATTTTTAGATGCCCCGCCCCGTTGTTTTGGGGAATGGCTTTGGTTCTGTGCCCTGGCCCATTTCTTGTTACTTTGTTTGCAGATTTGGGGGTCCCTCTGTTCTCTGTCTTGCTAAGTCTCTAGGTTCTACAGTTAACCCCCTATTACCTCCCTGATAGTATAGTGTATTTCTCTTGTTTCTCCTTTAATCACAGCAGTCTCTTTGTTATTTCTCAGACAGGCACCCTCTGATCTCAGGGCCTTTGCTCCCTGTCTTAACAGTATCGTGTGGTTGTCCTCCAATTTGTGAACTGATGTAATGTTTCTACGTCTTGTAAATCCTAATCTCTGCCTGTAGTTAATGAGGCAAGATAAGGTTAAGTTAAAGAGGATTAGGGTGGGATGCAACAACCCTATTCAGGTCACAGCCCTGATCTGATGTAAGGGAAGCTTCCCTGGGGTGTGGTCTGCATCGCCTTTTACCTTATAAGACATAAAAGGAGAGAGAAGAAGCAGAGAAGGAGGGACCTACTACCATCAAGAAAGAAGAGCTGGGAGCGGAGCATATCCTTTGGACCCAGGATCCCTGTGCTGAGAACCTCCTAGACCCAGTGAAGATTGATGAAGACCTTCCTCTACAGCAGACAGAGAGAGAAAGCCTTCCCCTAGAGACGGCACCTTGATTTCAGACTTCTGGACCCCTAAACTGAAGAGAATAAATTTTTGTTTGCTAAAGTCATCCATTTATGGTATTTTTGTTATAGCATCACTAGATAAACAAGACGCAACAAGGAGATGCTTCATTTAGCAGAAGGAAGAGAAGGAAAATTGGGGACTGGGGATAAAGACGTACATCTAGTATGTTTTTTTTTTTTTTTTTATACAATACTAATACCATAGCTGAAAACCTTGATGTTCAAACTGTTCCCCTTTTTTAAAATAGGGATTCCTAGACTGTGTTTCCTGAGTCCCAGGGGGCCACAAGCCATTTACATTATTTCCAAAAGCTAAACAAATTAGATCTTTACCTGAGTTAAGGCTACCTTGGCCCAAAGAATGTTCAAGCTCCTTTTGCCACAGGCTGCAATTCTAACCACTTCTGAGTGGACACATAAGCCAGCAAATGCAGAGTTGAAACAGCAAGTGATTAAATAAAACAAGGAAAATAAGTTACATTATAAATTAAGTTTGGACTGAGCCTTTTAAGTCATTGGAGGAAGACCATATTAGGGAAAGGACCCAAGAGTCCCTAAGACTCGTAGGGGATAGAATGACTAAGATCTTGGCCCTAGAACTACCCTGAACATGTTCCAGTAAAGCATGGATGAGGATAGATGTGTCCCTGTGAGAAGCTGAGTACGACTTAGCTCGTTTCACGCCTATACTAGTCTAGACTCCAGTTTTTTTCCAGGTGCCAGTGTCCCCATAGGAAGAATTGAAAAGATATTCTGAAATCATGCAAATGTTGGCATGGAGTTAAAATAAATGAAAATGTCTATAACGGAAAATACCGCATAGCACGTGGAGCTCTTATATGCATGGAGCCAGCTCTACTTTACCTCCGAGCTGCCCCTGCTGAGCACCAGAGCTGCATTGCTTCTCCAATGCTGGAGGAGGAGGCTCAGGCAGGACCCACTTTGTTTGCCTCTTTGGGTGCACAGTTAAAGTCTTCCAAACTTACTGTACCTACTTTACCCCATCTTCCAGGCTTGGAGGTATTTCTGATAAAATCACACCTGGGTTCACCTGCTGGCCCTGCAACTTACTAGTTGTGAGGTCTTGGGCAACTTGCTTCCCTTCCCTGGTCTCATTTTTCTTGTGTGTAAGTGAGGATGAGTATGACAACTCCTACCAACTAGGAGGATTAAATAAGAAAGAAGCTTAGCTAAGTTATCAAGTGCCTATTCTCAATTTTAGAGACATAGCTTCTTATTTAATCAACAATCTGATGTGGACTTTACTATGTGCCTCATTTTACACAGGAGGAAATGGAAGTGTAAGCCATTCAGCTCGTAAATGGAAGAGCTGGGATTTAACTCCGGATCTCTGACTTACCTACTTAGAGTCACATAAGTGGATTATTTACTTTCTGGGGTGGGGGGTAAGGAGAGGGTGTCAGTAATAGAGCTTTTAAAAATACAATTCCAAGAAAGTGCCCGTGATGTTATAAAAGGGGTGAGGTAGGCAAATTCCATCTTCATCCCTAACTTTGTAGCAAGGATCAGCATGAATCCAGTTCCCAGCTGGAAGTGGATCCAAGCCTCACCTTCCCATATTTCCACTTCTTGTTGCCAGGCACCTCTGTGGCATTTCCTCTCTCTGACCATAACCACCCAGTGTTAAGTCAGATCTTATCCCTGGCTGTCCTGAGCTGGGTCAGAACATCCCTGACCACTTGAGATCAGGTCATCGGGGAGCAACCACAGGCTCAGGAGTCTGCACAATTCCCTGTACTTCAGACCAGCTCGCCTCTCTCTAGTGCCCTGGGACTAGGTCACAAACTAGAAGGACTCTGTCCTTCTTCATTGACTATCCATGTAGCCGTTATCACCCAGCCACCCAGAGCTGGGTCTACACAAATCAACTCTGTATTGCCAACCCCTATTGGCTTATTGCCACTGTAGGTTTGTAGTTTTCTGTAATGGCTCACAAAATTCAAGCAGACTATTATCTACACTTACAGTTAGCCCATTTATTATAACAAGAAAGGATACAAGTATAGAGAAGCATCAGGCACGGACTGGGAGAGTTCCCAGCACAGGGCCTTCATTGTCCCCAGGTACTGTGCCATGCACACCCTCTCCCATGCATGGATGTTCTCACCAATCCAGGAGGCCCCAAAGAGAGTGCTCCAAGATTCTGGGTCCCATAGTCATTGGGACCTCAGTGAATATGCATGACTGCTTTAGGCTCCCCTCCCTTCTTACAGTTAGTTCTCTAGGCTGGGGCCTGTATAGCTCCTACTTGCCCAGCTATTTTGAAAAACAAAGGCATCTTGATTGCTCAGGTTGTTTTCAGAAACAGGAGTCAAAGGGCCAAACCAAATTCTTTATCCCATAGTGCCGCACAATCATTTGATGTACTTCTGGCATTAAATCGCTTTAGTTTGAGGTTTTAGGTTTTACAGAAGGAATTTATTTCTCTACTTCAGTCTTTCTGACCTTTGTACATTCTGTGGAACTCTTGTAGAGAAAGCATAGTGTTTATTCATTCGGCAAACACTGTGTGCCATGCTGTTTTATTAAGATTTTAGAAATGCATAAAGCATTCAGATGCTAGGACCTTAGTCTCACCTGAGGCTGCACATTATAAGTAGCTGTGTCATTATGGAGAAGCCAGACAGGAAGCCCTCTCTCAGGGTTCCCTGCCGTTGGTGAGATTAATAGTCGGGACCACCATTTAAGAACTATTATGCTCATGGTATGTGGGCAGTGGTGCCAGGGATTGCAAAATTGGCACTACCCCCAAGAGATCCATGCTGTGTGGTCACTTGTCCAACAGAGGAAAACCAGAGAATCCTGGGATGCCCTAGCTAAAGGACTGAGAGTTAATTGTGTCCCGCTCCCCATTACACAACAGAGGAGACTGGGTCTGGAGGGGGGGGGATGTGCCCAAGGTTGTGCAGCTATTTTATAGTAGAGTCCAGCACTAGGCTTCCTGCTTCCAGACCAGGGCTTCTTCCCAGCACTGCACTGGGAGGCCTGTTTTGAGCCTGTACACATGCCTGCTGACATCTTTTTAGTGGTTAGGCTCTAGAAACTAGAGAAACTTAGTGGTGGGCTTTGATTAGTGGGCAGTATTAATCAAAGGTAGGTAGGTCATCAAGTTTAACTAGCAGAAAAAAAGTGAGTTTGTTAGTAAATTCAGGAAAAAGTCAACAGGTTCACGAGGCTTTATGGAGAGACGGAATAGGGAGAAGCAGCCAGCATAACTGTAGTGTTTTAAATTCTTAGGACCACAAATGGTAAGTGAGCCAAGAACACATAAGATTGACCAAGTAGGGTTAAGGTTTAAGTAAAGGC
Organism: Loxodonta africana; assembly: GCF_030014295.1. Lineage (NCBI taxonomy): Eukaryota > Metazoa > Chordata > Mammalia > Proboscidea > Elephantidae > Loxodonta > Loxodonta africana. The sequence continues at coordinate 77,458,739 of NC_087350.1, read as the reverse complement.
TAAAGTTTTAATGCAGTTGCTCTGGCAACTGGGTTTCTTTCTCATGCTAAAGAGTTTAAAATGAGATAAAAGATATGCAGATGAACCCATAGATTTCGACTCACAGTGACCTTATAGGTCAGAGTAGAACTGCCCCATAGAGTTTCCGAGGAGCACCTGGTGGATTCAAACTGCAGACCTTTTGGTTAGCAGCAATAGCTCTTAACCACTGCGCCACCAGGGTTTCCAGTCATAATCAAAGGGGTAGCTATTCATGGCCTAGGTTGCAGAAGTTTGTGCCTCTGACAGCAAATGAGGACATAAGGGGAAGAACTAGAATTAGGCATAAAAGGGTTAAGTTAGTGTTATAAATATGGATGTTGTTCTCATTGATTTTGGTCAAAGGCAGGTTAACTAAATCCTGTAGCTGCTGTCCATATTGTATTCCCCTTTTACTCAATGGTATACCAAACTAAACCCATTGCCTTCGAGTCAATGCTGACTCATAGTGAGCCTCTAGGGCAGAGTAGAACTGCCCTATAGACTTCCCAAGGCTATAATCTTTGTGGGAGCAGACTGCCACATCTTTCTCCTGGGTTCGAACCGCCAGTCTTTAGGTTAGCAGCCAAGCTTTTAACCACTGTGCCACCAGAGCTCTCCCTCCTCCCCGTTCAGCAACTCAATAGAATAAAAAAGGTTAAAAAACAACCCCCACCCTGCCCCAAGCTCATTCTCCTAGGGCCCTGTCTAAATTTGGGTTTGAGTTGTAGAATTTAGAGCAGCTTGCCCCTTAGATCAGTGGTTCTCAAATTTTGTTGTACATCAGAATCACCTGAAGGGAATCTGCTGCTGTTTTGTAGCAAATTTTGACAGCACTGGCCTGGGAGCCCCTGCTCTATAAGGCAGGAGTCATAACATGGGGCCAAGGTCACCTGGGCCTGTAGTTTCTTCCAGACCCATAACCCATACTAGTGTGTTAATTTTGTTCCATTTTCTCGGCTTTGAAGTTTTAACCACATTACTGTTTGTTTTGCAGTCTGCACTGTGTCTAGAGAAACTCACTCTGCCTTTTGTGACTTTGCATTTTGTATATTAATAAGCTGGTTATACACACAGTCAAGATACCCATGGGGTTGGGTATCTTGACTCTGATTCTTCCTTCAACTCTCTCACTTTGACTCAATATCAGTGCCTTCTTTTGTAAAGGATGTGCTGCCTGAATGAACAAAACAAACTCTTGTCAGGTTTCCTCTTGCCCCTTCCTTCCTCTCTTTGTGGTAGGTCCTAGTAGGCCTGCTGCACTGAAACCCTCACTTGGCTCCAGGACGCAGTAGGAAATGAAAGGCGAAGTATGTAATGGTGGTGCTGGGCAAGAATTTCCTTTTACGTCAACCATTAACTACTGGTGTGGCACCCACCGCCCCCCCTCCCCCCAGCCTCACCCCAGTAGTGTAAAAGGCAGAGAGCCATGGTTCTGTGCTTCTTCGACCCAGCAGATTCCGCACTGCGAGAAAACGGCTGAATCCACCAGAGTTGGGGGACACCTCTCTGAGACCTGTTTTGCCCAGGACTGAGGGGTTTCCTGGGCCAATGGAGTACTAAAACCGTGGTAGTCCTGAGCAAACCAGGATGGCTAGTCAGCCTACTTCAAGTCTATGTCTGTTTTATACTACAGCCAAGTCTATGGCTGTTTTATACTACATCTGATTTTATACTACTTCTGTTTTCCTAAAGGAGAGCATGTCTCCATAAGGAATTGGACATATTTAGACACAAACTGGAAGTGCCAGACACCTGGTCTCTCAAGGAGAACAATTTCCAAATTCCTTTTCCTCATGCCAAATGCTCTGCATCTCCCAGCCCAGTCTTCCTTCCTTTTCTTTGCTTTTTAGTCTTCTCCACCAAGCTGTCCCCTTTCCTACCTCTGCCCACCACATTTTTCAGCATTACTCGTTTTAATTTCCTTTACTGTTCTCTTTGTAAAAACTTCTTCCCTGATTTAATTACTATTTCTTTTAATTTAATGTTATTCTCTTGATTGTTGTTAAACTCCTAACGTTGTTTCTTTAAAGAATTAAACAGTTAGGCCTTATGCGTAGAGATTAATTGTTATCATTGTCCCTGAAAACACAGGTACTTTCCTACTTCTTTTCAATTATCTTTGGGAGAAAGGAAAGTGACCATCTTTCTTCCCAGGGCCTCTTGGAGAACAAACATCCCTGGGGGCTTCCTTTGGAGAGATAGAGAAAGACAAAGTTCTTAAATCTCTTTCATTTTCTACTAACTTTAATCTTGGGATCTGAGAGCAGCCAGAGAACCCCAGGCTCTGCAGGGGGTGCAGGCCATGAACTGATTGGGAGGCTCTAGAGATGACAGCCCAGGCTTGAATGGTGATGACTCTCTGCCAGGATGGTTTTGGGATGCGGGGGAGGGGTGTTGGGGGTGACCCTGGCCTCAAGCATCCTACTCATTCAAGGAATAGGGAACACTTTGGATAGAATTTCCAGTCTCTGGGATGCCCTTAGGAAACAGAACTTCAGTATCTTACTTTCCGACTATCTTTCTCTCATAGAGCAGCCCTTGGACCATTAAGAGATCTCCCTGCCCCGCCTGCTAACCCTTAAAGTCTCTACTTTTCCCATGCTCTGTTATCCCTGAATCTTCTGCCTTCCTGTACAGACCCTTGATAAGAGGTTGCCAGAGGAGGAGGAACGATTCTAGGCTGGGGCTCTGGCCAGCTTCCTTTATGACCCAGTTGCTGTAATTCCTGCCTCGTGTGGCAGAAAGCACAGGCTCTGGGGGCCTCAGACCAGAGCTGGGACCCAACCTAGCACCTATGAGCTGTGTGATCCCATTGCTCAGCTGCCCTGAGTCTCAGTTTCCTTGTCTGTGGATAATTGGATGTAGTATCATATAAAATGGATATAGGGCTGACACATATTTTTTTGTCAAGGGTTAAATGGAAGGATTCAAGTAAAATACTCAGCACAGTGCCTGGTACATATAGGCCATAAATAACAAGTATTATCATTAACACTGAGTAACATTTGGTGCTATATAAGTGAAAGAATCCCAGACTTCCTACAGCTGAAAAGGAAATTGAAGTCTTTAGATGACCCAGCCCTGTCCCACACCCATTTCCTACACAATTTGATGCTGACACACTCTATTTGGTTTTCTGACCCTGCTTGGTCATCTCCTGTGATGGGGAGCTCACTCCCCTTGGGGAATCCCTGCCTTCTTTAGGCCACTCTATCACTATCAAGGAGCCCTGGTGGCACAGTAGTTAAGAGCTTGGCTGCTTATCAAAGGTTTGGCAGTTCGAGTGCAGCTACTCCTTGGCAACCTATGGGGCAGTTCTACCCCATCCTGTAGGGTTGCTATGAGTCAGAATTGACACGGCAGCAATGGGTTTGGTTTTCTGGTTTATAGCTATCAAGTAGGAGCTCTGTTTATACGTTGTTGTTGTTAGGAACCGTTGAGTCGGTTCCGACTCATAGCGACCCTATGTACAACAGAATGAAACACTGCCTGGTCCTGAGCCATCCTTACAATCATTGTTAGGCTTGAACTCATTGTTGCAGCCACTGTGTCAATCCACCTCGTTGAGGGTCTTCTTCTTTTCCGCTGACCCTGTACTCTGCCAAGCATGATGTCCTTCTCCAGGGACTGATCCCTCCTGACAACATGTCCGGTATGTAAGATGCAGTCTCGCCATCCTTGCTTCTAAGGAGCATTCTGGTTGTGCTTCTCCTAAGACAGATTTGTTCGTTCTTTTGGCAGTCCATGGTATATTCAGTATTCTTTGCCAACACCACAATTCAAAGGCGTCAATTCTTCTTTGGTCTTCCTTATTCATTGTCCAGCTTTCACATGCATATAATGCGATTGAAAATACCATGGCTTGGGTCAGGTGCACCTTAGTCTTCAAGGTGACATCTTTGCTTTTCAACATTTTAAAGAGGTCCTTTACAGCAGATTTGCCCAAGGCAATGTGTCTTTTGATTTCTCGAGTGCTGCTTCCATGGGTGTTGATTGTGGATCCAAGTAAAATGAAATCCTTGACAACTTCAGTCTTTTCTCCGTTTATCATGAGTTGCTCATTGGTCCAGTTGTGAGGATTTTTGTTTTCTTTATGTTGAGGTGCAATCGTACTGAAGGTTGTGGTCTTTGATCTTCGTCAGTAAGTGCTTCAAGTCCTCTTCACTTTCAGCAAGCAAGGTTGTGTCATCTGCATAACGCAGGTTGTTAATGAGTCTTCCTCCAAACCTGATGCCCCCTTCTTCTTCATATAGTCCAGCTTCTTATAACATTTGCTCAGCATACAGATTGTATAGGTATGGTGAAAGGATAAAACCCTGACCACACCTTTCCTGACTTTAAACCAGTCAGTATCCCCTTGTTCTGTCTGAGCAACTGCCTCTTGATCTATGTAAAGGTTCCTCATGAGCACAATTAAGTGTTCTGGAATTCCCATTCTTCCCAATGTTATCCATAATTTGTTATGATCCACACAGTCGAATGCCTTTGCATAGTCAATAAAACACAGGTAAACAGCCTTCTGGTATTCTCTGCTTTCAGCCAGGATCCATCTGACATCAGCAATAATATCCCTGGTTCCACGTCCTCTTCTGAAACCAGCCTGAACTTCTGGCAGTTCCCTGTCAATATACTGCTGCAGCCGTTTTTGAATGATCTTCAGCAAAATTTTGCTTGCATGTGATATTAATGATATTGTTCTATAATTTCCACATTTGTTTGGATCACCTTTCTTGGGAATAGGCATAAATATGGATCTCTTCCAATCAGTTGGCCAGGAATCTGTCTTCCGTATTTCTTGGCATAGATGAGTGAGCACCTCCAGTGCTGCATCTGTTTGTTGAAACATCTCAATTGATATTCCATCAATTCCTGGAGCCTTGTTTTTCGCCAATGCCTTCAGAGCAGCTTGGACTTCTTCCATCAGTACCATTGGTTCCTGATGGCCTTGGTGATAGAAACAATGCCAGAGATCGAATGATGGAATTTTGCAAGACCGACGACTTTTTCATTGCAAATACCTTCTTTCACCAACATAAACAGTGACTATACACATGGACCTCGCCAGATGGAACACAAATAAATCAAAGTGACTACATCTGTGGAAAGAGACGATGGAAAAGCTCAATATCATCAGTCAGAACAAGGCCAGGGGCCGACTATGGAACAGACCATCAATTGCTCACATGCAAGTTCAAGCTGAAACTGAAGAAAATCAGAGCAAGTCCACGAGAGCCAAAACATGACCTTGAGTATATCCCACTTGAATTTAGAGACCATCTCAAGAATAGATTTGACGCACTGAAAACTAGTGACCGAAGACCAGACGAGTTGTGGAATGACATCAAGGACATCATACATGAAGAAAGCGAGAGGTCATTGAAAAGACAGGAAAGAAAGAAAAGACCAAGATGAATGTCAGAGGAGACTCTGAAACTTGCTCTGGAATGTCAAGTGGCTAATGCAAAAGGAAGAATTGATGAAGTAAAAGAACTGAACAGAAGATTTCAAAGGGTGTCTCGAAAAGGCAAAGTATTGTAATGACATCTGCAAACAGTTGGAGATGAAAACCCAAAAGGGAAGAACACGCTCGGGGTTTCTCAAGCTGAAAGAACTGAAGAAAAAATACAAGCCTCGAGTTGCAATAGTGAAGGATTCTATGGGGAAAATATTAAATGACGCAGGAAGCATCAAAAGAAGGTGAAAGGAATGCACGGAGTCATTACACTAAAAAGAATTAGTCGATGTTCACCTGTTTACAGGTATAATATATTTAAACTGCTTTCTAGTTACAGGGAACAGGCAACCTTTCTCTACTCCACTACAATAATGTAGGCTGCCAGAGAACAAGATTGAAACGGTGATTCTGCAAATGGTGCGCTGATACACTCACAGGTGATGGAGAGTTCCAGCCTCTAGACCCTCCCCAACCTAGGTCTTGGGTGTCAAGTCTAGCTGAGGGCAAGATTCTGGAATGTAGAGGAACGCTGCTAATCCAGGCATGATTTATTGACAAGACAGCAAAGATCCCAAGGGAACCTTTGAAATCACCCTTTTCTTGGGTGTATGAGGACACATAAACGATGCCATCCATCCCTAGCTTTTTACGTGCATTAAATGGTAGAATAAAGAGCTTAGAGCTCACCAGGGGCTCCATCCCCATTACTGCAGGCTGCTTGGCTGCATTTATGGTGAGAAGGCCCTGGGATGTTTAATAAACTATCTGGTTTGTCTAATAAAGTCCTCCTGTGGCCCTGCTGATGTTGCTAACTTCATGTCTCACATCTCTGTGTTATTGAGACAGTACCAGAATGTATTTTAAATTCCCATTGTGTCTACTTAGTTTTTATTTAAAGAAAGTGATTTTCAAGGTTAAAGTGGATTTTCTAATGTAAATGTACGTAGATACCTAGGTGTCAGGAGCTAGAAGTTTCTATCATCTGTATCATGTATGGAATGATTTAAGGATAGTATGGGATAAGCATCTATGCATTCTTGGCTCATTCAGTTATAGATCCACATTGTTCTAAGAACCCCAGTTTTTGAAATAATGGATTTTCATTATGTCACATACATTTATATAAAACTGAATTAATTCTCACTTAGTGCTTAATAGATGTAAACTTACTGTCGTGGATTGAATTGTGTCCCCCCAAGATATGTGTCAACTTGGTTAGGCCATGATTCCCAGTATTGTCCTCCATTTTGTGATTTTCCTGTATGTTGTAAATCATAATCTCTGCCTGTGGCTAAAGAGGATTAGGGTGGGACATAACACCCTTGCTCAGGCCACATCCTTGATCCAATGTAAAGAGAGTTTCCCTGGGGTGTGACTTGTACTACCTTTTATCTTACAAGAGATAAAAGGAAAAGGAAGCACGAAGAGAGTTGGGGACCTTTTACCATGAAGAATGAAGAGCAGGAGCGTGTGTCCATTGGACCCAGGGTCCCTGCTCTGAGAAGCTCCTTGACCAGGGGAAGATTGATGAGAAGGACCTTCCTCTAGAGCCAACTGAGAGAGAAAGCCTTCCCCTGGAGCTGACACCCTGAATTTGGACTTGGAGGCTACCTCGACTGTGAGAGAATAAATTTCTCTTTGGTAAAGCCATCCACTTGTGGTATTCACACTTACTTTAATTGTCTATTTTATATAGATTCCTAGAATGTTAGAGTTTGACTGGACCTTAGAACTTAATCTGGCCCATGTCTTCCTGTTACAGATGAAAAAATCGAGGTCCAGAGAGGTTAAGGAAGTTGCCCAAGATCACATCGGTAATAAGGGCAAGGCTGGGATTCAAGACCAGATTTTTTAACTTCAAATGTGTTGTTCTTTCCATCATATAAAGAAGCCCTTAATACACCTATTCATACCAGCTTTCATATGCATACCTACATGAGAGGGAGGCAATATGTACACATAAATGTTTACACTCAGAAGGGAACCTGGCAGTAACTTTTGTCATCGTTGGCTGCTAGAATTCACATGTCCTATCTGGTGGCTTAGATGACTGTTCTTTGCCTCCTTGACTGGTCCTCTTGAATCCCAGGTGCAGCTATGTTATAATAAAAAACAAACCTTGACATTAGAACACCTGGATTTCAAGCCGGCTGTCACTTCACCCCTCTGGTCCTCAGTTTCCTCATTTGAGGATACTTTCTCCTGTAATTCAAATGCTAACTACAGTCCTGTCTTATGAGATGCAAACTCTATCCCACACTTAGTAAGATAAGTTTCTCTAGCAACCTCTCTGGATATAAAAGGGAAGGGAGGGGCTACTAATGATTCTCATCACCTCTAGCTCCAAGATCCCATTTATTTCCAGTGTGAGCTTGCTGCCTCACGTGTACTGTCCCTGTTTCACACCACATTTATGAGGAACTGCAACCCCTTTTCCTTGATTTCCCCTCACATATGTGCAATGCATCTACAATATGTGTAGCAGACTTTACAGAAGATGTAAGAAAACAGAGATCTTTGCATTACCATGTCACTTGCTCCTGCTTCCTTTCAGGGCATCCTCCTACAGGGTTCATCTCAGAAATGCCCTGCCCTGACTTTAAAACACAGAGTGACTTAACACATCAATTCTCCTTCATTTAGGAATTATCTTTTACTGCAACAGAGACCTGAAAAACAATGCCTTAAACAAGGTTTATATTTTTCTTCCTTGTAAAGGAAGCCTGGAGAGAGTTATTCGAGAGCTGGCATGGTAGGTAGTGCTACGATCTCATCAAGGTCCTAATCTTAGCACAAGTCTGCTGTCCACAAAGTCACCTCATGATTGCAAAATGGCTGCTGCAGCATCAGTCATTACATCTATGTTTCAGGCAGAGGAAGAAGGAAGGCCAAAAGGGGCCTGCCAATTGGTTCAGTCTCCTTTTTAGGGAGTATTCCCAGAAGTCTCATATAATAGTTTTTGACTTAGTTTTATTGGCCAAGAGTTAGTTACATGGCCATTCTCATCTGGAGGAGAGGCTGGGAAATCTAATTTTTCAGCTGGGGACATTTCCATCTCCAACAAAATCACTGTCCTGTGTAAGTAAGAAAAAAAAAAAAAACAAAAACCCATTGCCGTCTAGTCGATTCCGACTCATAGTGACCCTAAAGGACAGAGTAGAACTGCTCCATAGGGTTTCTAAGGAGCGCCTGGTGGATTCAAACTGCCACTATGCCACCAGGAGGGAAGAATAAATTTCGGGTAGGCAACCAGCAGTCAGTCACAACCCAACTCAGCTCTGGACCTATCTGCATAGGCAGTGGGGTCATTATTATTCTACTGAAGCTAAGGGGCCACCCACAGTGCTGAAGGGAGGGAGCTGGAGTAGAAGAACTGGCAGGCTATTTCACCTGCTGTCCTCACAAACAGTCTCTGTAAGTGGAAGGGGCAGCTAAGGGATTTACTTTCCCACTGATATGAAATTTACCACCCTCCTTAGAAGGTAGTGGGTTTTTTTTGGGTTTAGAAGGCAGAAGCACTTACAGTTGCCTTTTATTTTTCTGTTACTACACCAAGGATTGTTGTGAGAATCAAAGACAGATATGAGAAAGCATGTTTTAAACTACAAAATGCTATTCATTATTATGAGTGTTGTCATGTCTGCTAAAACTGCCTGCTCAGATGAGGAAAAGGTTTTTTTCTGAGAGAGAGCAAGAGGGAGAACCAAAGAGAAGAAAAAAGAAAGAGGGAGGGTGAGATACAGTGGGAAAGAGAGGGAGAGAGAAGAGGATAGAGGAGGAGAGAAGGCGGGAGGGATGGAGGAAAAGAGATAAAAAGAGAAGGGAGAGTAGAAACAGAAGATAAGAGAGAAGTGAAAAGAGAGAAGACCATTCTTCTATCAAAGGCAGAACAAAAATACAGGTATCATTGCATCTCATGGCTACCTCCACCCCCACACCCTAGACAACAACACACCCCAAACCCAGACCAGTGGTTTCTCTGACCATTTAAAAATATCGTCCTCATTTTCAAGGCAATATATGTACACTGAAGACTATATGAAACATGAAAAGGCACAAAGAGGGTTTTTTTTTTTAAACGGCTTTATTGATGTATAATTGACATATTTAAAGAGTATAATTTGGTATGTTTTGACATAAGTACACACCGGTGAAACTTATCACAATCAACAGTAAAGACACTATCACTTTCCTACATAATTTATAAGTTTAATCACCCCCCAAAGTTTCCTCATAGCCCTTTGTAATCCCTCTCTCCTGCCCCTCACTGGTTACCCCCTCTCTCACAGGCAACCACTGATCTGCTTTTTCATCCCTTTAGCTTAGTTTGCATTTTCTAGAATTTTACCTCAATGGAGTAATAATGTATGTGCTTTTTTTTTTATCTGGCTTCTTTCAATCAGCATAATGATTGGAGAAAAATTAACAAATTACAGAGAAGTATAATTAATGAAAGGAGCCCTGGTGGCGCACATTTGTTAAGTACTGGGCTGCTAACCAAAACAGTGGTGGTTTGAACACACCCAGCGGCTGTACAAAGGAAGATCTGGTGATTTGCTCCTGTAAAGATTATAGCCAAGAAAGCCCTATGGGGCAGTTCTCTTCTGTCATGTGAGGTGACTATTAGTTGAAGTTGACTCGATGGCACTTAACAACAACAACAATTGTTATGTATAACACAGATCCACCAGGACAGGGACGGTTAATATTTAATCTATTTGTATTAGTTTTTCTTCATTTTTTCCTCATTTTTTTAAAGTAATGTAATCTATACAAAGAGAAAAGTTCAAAGCAAACTCTTGTGTAACCACCACCCAGTCAAGAAAAGCAGCCTTGCAGCCCCCCTTCTGTACCCCTTACCCCATCTTTGTCTGTCCCGCCCTTACTACGCCCCCTCCCTCCTCCCTGCAGGTCACCAATATCCTCACTTTTGTGAGAATCATTTTCTTTAAAGTTTTACAACCTTGTGTGTGTGTCCCACTATGGTAGAGTTGAGTTACCTGTTTGTGAATTTTATATGAATAAAATCATACTGTATGTCTTCTTTTGTGACTTCATTTTTTTAAACTTTTTTTTTATAATTTTTATTGCGCTTTAAATGAAACTTTACAAATCAAGTCAGTCTCTCACACAAAAACCCATATACACCTTGCTACACATTCCCAATTACTCTGCCCCTAACATTAAAAACAAACAAACAAACAAAAAACAGCCCACCCTCTCCCTCCAGTCCCTCTTTTCGTGTCCATTTCACCAGCTTCTAACCCCCTCAACCCTCTAATCTCCCCTCCAGGCAGGAGATGCCAACATACTCTCAAGTGTCCACCTGATCCAAGAAGCTTACTCCTCACCAGCATTCCTCTCCAACCCATTGTCCAGTCCAATCCATGTCTGAAGAGTTGGCTTCGGGAATGGTTCCTGTCCTGGAGCAACAGAAGGTCTGGAGGCCATGACCACTGGGGTCCTTCCAGTCTCAGTCAGACCATTAAGTCTGGTCTTTTTATGAGAATTTGGGGTCTGCATCCCACTGCTCTCGTGCTCCCTCATGGGTTCTCTGTTGTGTTCCCTGTCAGGGCAGTCATTGGTTGTAGCCGGGTACCATCTAGTTCTTCTGGTCTCAGGCTGATGTAGTCTCTGGTTCATGTGGCCCTTTCTGATTGTGACTTCGTTTTTTACCCAACCTTATGGTGGTGAAATCCATCCATGTTGTAACATGTGACTGTGGTTTGTTCATTTTAATAGCTGTGGAATAGTCCATTTTATGAACATACCATCGTGTGGTACAGTCCACACTGGAGAAAAACCCTGAAAATGTGATCCATACAATATGGCCTTTGGTTGGCATCCAAACCTTTGTTACCATCAGACAGTTATCACTCCACTGAAGTGACCTGAACATCCCCCTTGCCCCTTGCTGTCAGCCACCCACCACATGTCCATAGAAAGTTAATCCTACAAGTCCTACAGATATTTACATATGTAAACCATAAATATTTACAGCAATATCTTCTGCTCTGACATAGCATTCTATTTTGATGAAGCTCAAAGTAGACTTTCTAAAAAATCATTAACTTCTTGTACATTATGTTCATCTGAATGCAACATCCCAGGGAGAAAAAAATTAAAAAAAAAGAGGAGTCTGGACAACCTCTTTCAAAAAGCTGGTTTTCTACTCTTTTTCTCAGGACTTCAATCCTGAACTTCTGAGTTCACTGCTACTAAATGCCATTATTCACATGTTCACACTCATCTTTCAAAGATGCTCTTACTTCCTATATAATTTATAAATTTACTTTGGTTTCAGCTGCAAGCATCAAAACCTAGCTTTCTGTTTCTTCATATGGAAGAAACATTATAATAACAGTAAT